>NC_135269.1:30328081-32828081 GCF_051311805.1 Agelaius phoeniceus | reverse complement strand
AATTTGACATTTTTGCATGGAAATGTTCCAGAACTGACTTAATCAAAACAGATTCTGCTTTGTGTGTAACTGAGAGATTAACTTACAAGTAAATGCTGAAAATAATATTTACAATTTTTCATTGATTGTTATGAATTATGCATCCTGAAATGTATATGAGTATGTTTCAAGTTAAAATGTATATTTATTATATTGCTTTTTAAAACAATTCTCAAATTATTATATAGATTAAAATAGGTACAAATACAATAAAACATATACATAAATGTTTTCTATACTTAGAAGTGATTTTTAAAATAATGACAAGGGTTTGTAGAAACAGGGGGGAATTCAGAACTGATGATCAAAACTAGACAAGAGCAGATGTCATTGGACAACTTCCCATTATTTACTGTTCTGCTTTGCCAAAAAAGCAACACCTGCCCTCTGCATTTTTGTCCTCATTGCCTGGTCCTCCTAACACTGCCTGGTTTTCAGAAGAGGAAAATATTTATCACTTTGCTCCAGCTCAGCTGGTGATACCAGGTGGTCCTATGCAAACTGGACCCTTGATATTAAGATGCATAAATGCTCACATGGACTGGTCTCACAAAACACATCATATTTCAGTGTCTTTCTCATTCCACTTATCCTGTAAAGTATTGGAACTGCTCTGGAAACAAATAATACAAACCTGTGGAGACACTGCCCACAATTACAAGTGGAAAATGCACTGTATGCTCTTAATATTGGAGCATTATATTAATTATAATATACACACTGCACTGTGTACTCTCTATATACTGCCACTTTCCATTGTCATCATTGATTTGCACAGCACGGGTTTATGCCAAGATGCTTCTTAAACCACTTCTAAATTTCCCTGTGATATTGATCAGGCACAACTCCTGTTCTATTTAGATCATCCTTAATTTAGAACTGCCTACATGACTGACAGCTAACAAGTAAAAACCAAGGCTTCCAAGTGACCAGAGACAAAACAATGAATATTGTTAAAATTTTGGCATTTGCAAGCCACATCTTGAAGGAAAATATGTTTTGTACTTCTTTTTCTAAAGTCTATTTAGTAACAAAAGTTACATTCTTCAAGACATTTTTTTTATTTCTTACCACACTGTATGTTGAATCCCTTGGGACATCACAAAACCATTTCTTTAGATTGTAATTTGTGCATGGACATGGGAATTGAGTATTATTTTTGTTTAGTTCCTTTTCTGCTGTGTGGCATTGCATCTTCCACAGCATTTTATCTACAACAGAAATCAAATAAAAACAAGAAACTTGGATCTAGAAACTTCAATATGGACCAAATTCAGAGAATATTTATTTATTCCTTTGTTCCTTTTAATTGGCCAAAATTCTCCCCTCTGAGATCTTTAGCAATATCCTTTTTCCAACTCATTTTAGTAGCAATTGATCTGTCTTCAACATGTAGCTCAAACTTGGAGGACAATGCAAACCCTATGCAGTGTTCAAATAATTATCAGCTAGCTCTTCCCAATAACCTACTTCAATACCAGAAAAACAAAAGCAAACTAAACTATGAAAAAGATTGGAGAATGGAATTCTTTTCATATAGAAAATTCCAGGAAATTCTCATTCTGAATCAGGATGAATCTTCAGAAATACTTGAATTACTTTGTGGGATGAAAATCTCCCATATTTTAGCTCAGAGATGCTGAAATCAACATGTCATTTTCATGTTTTAAAGGGTCAATTCAAGATCTACTGCTTCTAAATTTTGAAAATTAGATAACTTGGCAAAAGGTGTCCTTTCCCTGTATAGATATTCCATTTCAACAACTCCATGGTTTTAGTTAAAATAGTCACCATCTTTAAGCAGTTCATTAAATATCACCAATAATATATAAAATACTATTAATGGTCTTCATGTTTTTTGTCTTTGTGCTGGCAAATGCCAATGATTCCAGTAGCTGGGTAGGTGGTGAGTCTGTGCTCCTACCACACTCCAATAAAACTGCAGTCAAGAGCACCAGCACACAGTCTAGCTGCACCATTGACATAATGGGGTCACCACTAATCACTTGAGAAATCATGAATGCAATGAATGGATCTTCAAAGAACAGATTTTAAAAATACATTGCAAATGCATTTGTAATCTTGAGACTAGACCTATATGCTGTGTGAGTTATCTGGAATCATCAATTATCTTCAGTACTCATTAAAAATAATGTAACTCAGCCCTGGAAGAAGTCATATTAAGGGATCCATAGAAGCATTTTAAACCATATTAAGCTGTTAAACTGTAGTGTTTGTAATTAAAAGCTCATAATACAGAATAAATTTCAAAGGTGGATAACAGATCACTGGTCAAAAACATTCCTAACTACTTCCAATATAATTGACACCATCCAAATGTTTTAAAAGACTTTTCTAAAGAAGTAAACTAATTACCTGCTGCCAGGCCACAGGAAATATTTTGAGTAATACCTAAGTATGTCTATTGAAAGTGCTAATTTGCAAGCTCATTTTAGGCCTCAAGCACTATTTCTGAGAGTCTCAGTGCAAAACCTATTCAAATTTTCTCACAGGAGGAGCTCTATTTTGACCTCATAACATCTCTGCTTGGTTCACATCAGCCTTGAGACCTAAGCAGATCAAGTGTTTTATGGACTCTAGCACTGTAAAAATACCAGGACTTCCATAAGCTTTTTCAGCTGCAGAAATTTTTTCAGGTTTCAGTGACCAGAACCCTCTGTTCCTACATGAAATGAGAAGATCTTCAAGAGCTTAATGACCCATATAACAGCAAGGAATCTGCCAACCCACATCAGATAATAGCAGCAGATCTTGAAAAATTAATCCTTTACTAAATGAGATTTTTTAATAAGTTCTGATTGATATACACATTTCTGGTGAATGCAGTATTTTTAGAGGTCATATTCTGTGGGGGTTTTCCCTCACATCATGCTGCATAGCACTCAGAATGTTCCACACAGATTCCTGCTCAGTCAGACTCTTATTCCTGTATTCAGAAATAAAATCATCAATTCTGTTGTTCCATTGATTTTGAACCTGTTAATAAATATTTATAGCACTTGATATATGCATATTGATAAGGGTGTGGATGGAGACTACAATCCTTGATCTTTTATTGATATTCAGGCTTCTTCAAAGATTACTTGCAAGCAGCAGCACTCTAATCAATTTGCCAAACATGAACCAAGACACCTCATAGCCATTGCACTCATAGGAAAATTGTAATGCCAAAGGGAAGGATAAATGAAGCAACCAAATCCCATACACAGCACAGGCAGGCACAAGATGATTTGCCCAACTGGAGCCAGGAGAGCCAGGAAACACTTCAGTTCCACCTATCTGTCCTGAAATACTAAATCCTACTTCTCATACTTACTTTTAATAAGCACAGCGCCATATAATAATAAGCAGAAACCGAAAATTCTGGACCTACTGTGACACAAACTTTTGTAAGTCCCACAGAACCTGGCCAGGACATGTTTTACCATAGGCTGGGGGAATGATCAGCTCATATTTGCCCTAGATTATGCATCTTTGCTGAGACTGATAAAATACACCTTCAACAGTAAATGAAATGGGCAAGCTCATCATAAAGAGTCTGACTGGAGAGACTGTAGCAGGGAATGTATGCAGAGGAGTAATCCTAGGCCACTAAAAGGTTTCATTACAAAGAAATGAAAGAATTAAAATCTCCAACTCATTTTCCTTGCTATAGCCATCCTAAGAAGAAAACTCAAAAGCTTTCACAGTTAATGATGATGTAACCATCATTATACTTCAGCAACACTTAATAAAGGTTGAGATCAAGTGTAATTACAGTTGATATAAAATAAATTTAACTTCAATTTTTCAATCAATTTTTCTAGCACAAATAGCTGACTCCAGAATGCATTGTTCCTGACAGTTTAAATCTTTCAAAATATAAAACCATTATATAAAACAGGTATGATTCCATCATTAGAAATCAACATTTGATGAAGAAATTTGATTATACAGAAGGACTAAAAGTAATTTATTTGTGCTGTACTCTGCCTGAATAGCAGCAGCCTTTGGAGAACCACATGAACCTTTTGAAAACACTGTCACTGGAACCGTAACTTTTGAAATTACAGAATAGAAAAGTGGCCAAGCTGGTATTGATTCAGTACAGATTACCTTCCACGTAACACTGTGAGAACTACTCAAGCTATTGCAGTTGTTATATGTAGGAAAATAAATGACTGGATGAAGTTTCAGAGTGGAATAGTTACTAGAGACAACAGCTATGTAGGTATTTATTGTGGTTTGCTGTTGTTCCAATTGAAGGTACATGTTCCTTAGATTAGGTCTCTGCTTGTACCTAAAATACAAGTTCAAGCAATAAAGTTAATCATTCATTGGTATATTTTGTCTGCTATGATACCAGTAAGTCCTACTATCAATTGCACAGGGGACAACTGCTGTCACCTTCTAACAGACACAGCTCAGCATCTAATACTTCCTCCCATGCCTGCAGATACCCAGGACAGAAGGACTTCCTGGGTAATCCCTCAACAAGAAATAAAGCTGTCCCTTCCACTGCTGATTCCACATTCCTGAATAGGAAGGGTGTGGTTTTTTTGCAGGGGAGAAATTGGAAATATATTTCCATGCACTGCCATTTACTATATTGAACCATGCTGAATTCCTCAAATTATGTTTTTCACATGTTTTAGTATTCCTGGTCAACGTAGTAAGCTTCAATCAAATTCACATGTTTTAGTATTCCTGGTCAAAGTAGTAAGCTTCAATCAAATGGCAATGCAGTTTACAGTGAGAACTGACTATTAGACATGTTTTAATTAATTGCACCAACAAACTTTAAGTTATCAGCAGTTCCACATAATTTATTTACATATTTCTTCTTTCATCATTATTAGCACCAATATTGCCATCTGCATTACAAACACCAGGATTTGAAAACTCATATACTGAAAAAATGCACAAAGCCAAGCTATGTATAAACATTATTTTGAATAAGTGAGCAATAGAGTAAAAAATTCCAGAACCTCGTGTACAATCCTTCATGACTATTATTTACAGTGATTTCAACAAAAATAAGAATTTATTTTCCTGGAAACCTGTGCAAAGTGACATCATAGTCTAAGAAGCAGATTTCAAGCAAAGAACAACTCACTGTGATGGGCTTAAAGCCACAGCCATAACTGTCTTGGAAGTGAAGAACAAAAACTGTTTTTAAGTGGCTGTGCTTCACTGCAGAAAATTTTTATTTCTTTATTTCCTGTATTAAAGACAATGGTACCTAAGTCCCATGCTTATTTAAGAACTCCTTTGATCTATAAGATGCAAAACAAAAAGATAGCTGATTTTGCTTATTTCCAGTGAAAACCAATTTTCACCCACAGTATTTAGATACTGTGATAGTAGATGGTTCCATGGAAGTTGGAAATGACACACATGTTTTTCTTTCATCACCTAACAAATTGTCAGGTACACACTACATGCCTAAGCAGTAGCAGGGAGGAAGAAGGAAGAAGTTTCCAGGTTGTAGCACCTGGGCTTTGCTCTTTGCTGTGCAAATTCATATTTGTAGTGCTTAACAAATTAATCAGTAGCACAGTTCTCTGCTTCAGCCTTCACACAGTCTAAAACAGATCTCTCAAAAAAGGTGACAATAAACAAAATATGAAGGGAAAATGGTGTCAAAATGATAATAAGAATGTATAGTTACAATGCAATTTATCGGAAATAAAAGTGTTATTCCCTTAAAAAGTAGGAATTTTATATAAACACAGAGTCTTCAGTTTAGTCTACATAGGTAACAGCTTTTTAATCATACTTTGATGTTTCAATATTGTGGCCATACTGTACCTATCTTTGCCTTCAAGTTTCAATATTCTGGACCAGGCTTTTCTTTGTCTTCAACATATACCAACTCTTTAAAAACATCTATGCTAATAAATACAGTGGTTAAAATCTTTTCTGCATTAAACTGCAAGTATTTGGTCATTGAAAACTTTCATGCAGTGATATGGAAAGATCTTCAGTGGTATTGAGAATTCATTTGAGCCAGGACTTTAGATAAATATGTCTTGCTATCAAAAAATTTGAATGTGGAAATCACACCAGGACAGGATCATATTTTTCATGCACACACAATTCTCTTTCACTTTACAAGAAAGTTGGAGGTTTATTTCCACTTACTGTAACCAGCAGACATTTGATTTCCACAACACTCCAAGGACTCCCATGGCTGATGTAACAGTAAAAACAGACCCAATGACAAGCTTTATACAAGAAAGATATGTCACGGGCTAGTTCTTGACTGAAGAAACTGTAACACAGTTCGTTTGTACTGTTACTGATTTTCCTTTTATTTTTATGAGACTTCCACTTACACAACTTATTCCAGAAAAATATCTTTGCAACGCCATTACAGAAAGGATGGAAATAACAGAATTATAAAAGGGTCTTCTTCTTCTTCTTCTTCTTCTTCTTCTTCTTCTTCTTCTTCCCTATATTCACAGAAAGAAAAAGAAAGATTTTCATAAATTTAGGCAACAGTAGTTGCATATGAGATGTAAACAGAACATTCTCAATTGAACAATGTGAACCAATGACAAGGAAATCAGTGAACAATTGCAGTTCATCAAGTTTACAGATTTTTTTTTCTGTTTGCCAAGGATTATGAACACGTGCAGATCCTACAGGGAGACAGAAATGTATTTCTCAATAAATTAAAGATTCAGTGCTGTCCTCCCTCTTTGCGACTGGACACTTTCTCCTCTGCATTCCAACCATTTGTGCATAGATATGGAAAGTAGCAGTGCTTTCATTACTTCCAGCCCACCTGGAAGTAATGAAAGCAATGAAGTTTTCTCCTAGAATTACTGCCTTGGATGGTTCTTATGCCATTAGTTTGGAACTGACACTTAACACAGCCAAAGCACTCTGCTCTTTAAGAGCACATCTATTGTTATGTGACCCAAAACTTACTTTTCTTAGAAAAAAAAAATTAAAAAATTGATAGACACTATGGGAAAAAGGAAGATCCATGTGGAAAGGCCATACTCTTATTCATCCAACCCAAATCCTCACCTAAAGGATCTATCATCTCATCAAATGCAGGTCAAATGCAGTCTGGTAAATGATATCAAGAAAATATGAATAGAGATGATTTATTTCTCAGTGATTCATCTACAAGGTGCATATAAATACATCAAGAGAAAGAAACAAATCAATTGCATAAATTATAACAATATCTAAATTGTAGATATAGTAATATGTTTTCTCCTGTTTTGATAATCATACCACATAATGATGGAAAACATACTCCAGAGGGAAAAAAAAAAAAAAAAATCCTTACAACCATGCAGCTCAATCCAATACTGCCACCTTGTGAAAAAAAGTACATTATGTCTTCTGTCGATTACACAGAGCCATACAACCATAAAATGGTTTGGGTTGGAAGGGACATTAGAGACCCTCTACTTCCAACACCCCTGCCATGGGCAGGATCACCTGCCACTCAACCAGGTTGCTTAAATCTGCTTCCATCCTGGATTTGAACACTTCCAGGGATCGGGCATTTTCATTCTGCAATCATTTAAAACAAAAGAATAATTCTATTTATACTGAGAAAAAATTCTATTTATGTTGAAGAAATCGTTTCTGTCAAATAAAAGCCACAAACTAAAAGCCAAAAGCAGAGCCTGATGGAAAGGGGGGCAGGGGAAGGGAAGGATTGTTTTTTTTAAATAAGAACATCTAAAAAAATTTAATGCTGCTAAATAAGAGAAAGAAAACAGATTTCGTGCTAAGAAAATTCCACTGAAGATATTTAAATAGCAGTTCTGTATTTGGTTTTTATCTCTTATTTTCATTTTTTTGTTTTCAGTTTTGAATCACAGCTGAAAGTATAATCATATATTCAGTTCATTATGAAAAAAATATAAGTACTCTTGTAAATCACAATGGAACTTTGTTTCTCCAGATAATATTTTATAAATTTTAAGAGTATTTTCAGATATATGGAACAAAAAATTAACAGCAGCAGTAGGAGCATCAAGATGCTGTATAGTCTCCTTTGCCTCTGTTTCGCTGTACACACACATTTTTGTTCTGTTTTGCTTTTGGTTTTGGTCTTTTTTACTTTAAGTTGCTGAAGACATTTGGAAGCAGCATGTATTTTGGAAGATTTATATGGCAAGATTTATGTAGCCTGGCATACATTTGTTCTTCTATTCTCAGTGCACTTACTAAATAGTAAGAATACCAGCTGAAACAAAGAGATGACAAATGTGAAGCTTCTGCAGTCAAAATTTGTCTTGCATTAACAACTTATTTTAGATAGAAAACACATTACATGTGTATAAAATTACATTTTTTAGAAGAAAATATTCAGCAAACACAAGCTTAGCCTGCCCTGTCAAGATCCTCAATGCCTGGATTATAAAACTTCTTCTGCTGGATTTCAGCACAAAGAGAGCTGTAGTAAGTTTCTCAAACAGCTCTGCAGTGGAGTGGAGTCAATAATGGGGTCAACAATGCACCTTGTAAAACCATAGACTGGGAGAGGCAACAGGCTTTTCAATTTCCCTGGAGAAGTTTCACTACCTTTGAGAGTCATTGAACTTTTACTTGGTTTTCAAAAATAGAATGTATCAAAACAGTGGTGTGATGCAATTTTTTTAGGGAAAAAAATCCTGAAGAGTTATATATTCAACATGAAAACTGGAATCTGCAATAGCTCTCTTATGTTACCTATGTGGTTTCAAAGATTTATTCTGAGAAATTTTAATAATAATTCAGTTCATCCTAAAACATTTACCTAAAAATTAAAAATGTTATCCTTATAAATTAACTTACATTTTATATTGCATTGTTTCTACGCAAGAGAATCTTTACCAGTATTGAATATTTCCATCCTACCTTACAGACAATGGTCAATCGATGATATATTTCTTCCTGAAGTCCAGCATAACCACATCCTTAGAACAGAGAAGTTTTCTTATGTTGGTTAGCCCTGACTTTCTGGATACAGGCAACAGGTTTTAGAAATTTTCAGTTCATTTTGATGCACTTCCTGTCATTCCATGCCATGCAATTGCTTTCCCTTCATTTCCAAATTGGTGAAATGAAGAATTTTAGCTACAGCACAGCTCTGTTCACTCTACAGTTTTGGAATCAGCGCCAACATTGGTGGTGGGGATCTCAGCAGCAACAAGCAGCTCCACTCAGGGTTGGTGTAAGGGTTCAGAGAGCTGCAGAGCCTACAGCTGCAGGGACACTGGCAATCCAAAAGGCATTGCAAGGGCATCAGGGCACGGGCCACAGCTGATAAATCCACACCTTTCAATCTGTGTAACCTGTGGCAGTGAGGACGTCTGCACAGTCCCAAGGTGTCATTGGGATCAGGGTTAGGGTTAGTGTTGAGTGAGTCAAAGAGCCTACAGCTCCAGGAGCACAAGGGCTGGAAATGGCCTGCCAAGGCAGCCCCAGCATGGCCCCAACATTGCTGCTCCTGCTTCTTTCTAAAATCAAGCACCCATGGGGACTGGGACTTTAGGGTTAGTCTGAGGGTTAGGGCAGTGTTTAGGCTGAGCATTAGGGTTGAGTGAGTCAAAGAGCCTACAGCTCCAGGAACAATATGGCTGTAACAGGAATGGCAAGGGGGTCCCAGTAGGGCCTCAGTATTGCTGCTCCTGCTTCTTTCCAAACTTGACCACCCATATGGATGGGGGTTTTATTGTTAGGGTTAGTGTTGGGGTTATGTTTAAGGTTAGGGCAAGGGTAAGAAAGAGTTAGTGTTAAGTTTTGCCTTAGGGTTGAGTAAGTAGTGATTTGACAATTTTTCATTTTATTTGATTAAATGAAATCTTTCTATGATTTCTATGAAATGTCTCTTTTATTTGCAAATTATTTTGCTAAGACAGGATATAGTTTTTATTCAGTATGTGCACAGCATAACTCCACTACAAAAGAAGCATTAAGTGTGCATTCAATCAGTGAATAAAGAGTTGATCACGGTGAAAAGTTCAGCAGTGATATGATTATATAAAAGGGTGGATTTCAAATGGATACATTTCCATTTTTTAATATTTATTATCATGCTTATCCATAACACTGGTGAGAAAACTGTAAACAGTTGCCCTTGAAGCAAATATTTTTTGTTCAATGCTCCTAAAACATTCAAAAAGCTTATTCTAAAGACAGCAGATGGGAAAACCCCTACCATTTTTGGCAGATCCTTCCCATTGCTCCCAAATTGCACATTTTCTATGGAAAACCTAAACTTATCTTTTAGCTCTTAATTTTTATTATGCCTATTTTTGCATCTTGGTATTCCTCATCAGACTCAGGGTTAGATGTGCTCCCTGTAAACACACAAAAACATTATCTGCACCCTGCCTGATCTGTGGAATTTTTCCTTGACTGAATTCTATTTAGTCTCTAATTGTCCAACTGGACATTTTCTCCAGCTTTCAATAACCAGCGAGGGACTTTTTCACAGGCAGGCAGTGGTAGGACAAAGGGGACAGGTTTTAAGCTAGAAAAGGGCAGATTTAGGTTAAATGCTACAAAGACAATCCTTACACCACAGAGGGTGGTGAGGCTTGAAAACAGGTTGCCCAGAGAAGCTGTGGGTGCCCCATCCCTGTGTTCAAGGCCAGGCTGGATGGGGCACTGAGCAACCTGGTCTAGTGGAAGTTGTCCCTGCCCATGGCAGGTCATTTGGAAGAAATGATGTCGAAGGTTCTGTCTAACCCAAACCATTCTATGACTATGAATTAGTATTTACCTTTCTCTCACTTTTTTTTTTTTTAACTCCTATTATTTGCTCCGTACCTGTAGCACTGGCAGGGCCATGCTGAGCCACTGGTCTCCCTGCACCTGTGAGGCCGTGCCAGGCTGGCCATGCCACAGTCCAGTGCCCCAAAATGGCCCCAGTGCCAGCCAGCCCTTCTGAGCCATGACCCAGTCCCAACATGGGAAGACAGAAGGGATGTCGGGTGTGTTTTCATAAAACACCTTTACTGTGGCTTTAGTATGCTTTTATTTATATTTTTTCCCGCTTAATTGGCTCCTGCAATTTATTGTGAACACTGAATTCCAGTCTATGACTTCAAAAAAACCCCAAACACAAACCGAAAACCAAAATAAAAATACCCTCAAAAACAACAACAACAAATAACCCCCCAAAACAAACAAACAAATCCCAAACCCCAATATTAAAGAAAAAAGCCCAAACAAACAAAACCGCGAAAAAGGTGCTGCGAGGTTCTCCTCCTTACGCTGGGGGGCGCTGCCTAACGCCCCTAGAACGCGAAACGGCAGCTCCTGGCGAAGTCTGGCTCCTCTCGCTGCCCGTCCGAACCGCTGTTTCCCGTTGCCGTGGTGACGCTCCCGCGGTAGCAGCGCGGCGCGGGGCTCTCGTCCACCCCGTGGAGCTCCCCACCGTCCGCTGTTGGCGGATGCGGAATTTCAGGGCGGAGGGGCGGCCGGTCTCCAGAGGTGTCCAGAAAGGCGGAGGCTCCGTGAGGAGCTTGACCGAACGACAGGTGAGTGGGTACATGAAGTAGACGGGGGGGACCGGAGGACTGCGGGCACTCTGAGAGCTGGACTACAACTCCCAGCATGCAAAGTGGCGGAGCCGCTCGCTTGTTAGGAGGCGGCGGTGGGCGGTGCTGCCCCCCGGGCGCGGTGCCTTTCGGGAGATGTAGTTTTCTCTCAGCCGCGATCTGGTGTTCGCCTTCCCGGCAGGAATGCGCTCCGTGTGCCTGGTGTCCCGCTGCAGGAGCCGAGCTCACTGCTTCCCATTCCCTTCATTGCAGGGGGCAACGGGTTGCGAAAGGGGTAGGAGGGCCGTTTCCCCCTTCTTACATCCATCCACAAGTTTTTACCTCTATGGGTTACATAATTTCTCACCATTTCTCTCTCATCATCTCTCATAATTTCTGTGTATCATTAAAACTTTCTATATTCTTAGTGTTATTTTGAGGACTCTGTTTTGGTTCATACTGCGTTGAAAGGTATTACTTTTTTTTGTGTAGCTTTCAAAACAGATAAGACCCTGTGGGAAGAAGAATGTCGGAAGATATTGAAGGAATTGAAAGAGAAGTCGAAATTGAATTAGGCAGAATCAGTGTTTCTTCGTTTGGAACAGATGATCCTGAGCCTGACACAGAGGTATCAGAGGAAGCCTTGAGTGACAGTGAGACAGTAAGTATTCAGTGAGCTGAGCACTCAGTGTATCCAGCCAGTGTTCAGTGCGCTAAAACGGCTCCGTTTGATGAGCGAACGTTTCCCCAACACACCTAACCTGAGGCTGTGATCTGAGCAGTAGTCTTGGTAGTATTGCTTAATGAAAAATGTAACAGGACAATAAGAGAGATGGATATCAGCATTCTGCTTGAGAAGATCACACCTGGAGATTTTGTTTTCTAATCCTCTGAAGCTGGAAGTTTGATGAGGTAGATTAAATCTGGATGAATAAACCCAGATTCTTCACTGCAATCTGTATTTTAATCTTACAAGAGACTGATTTAGGAGATTCATTCTAAGATTTCCAGATACTAATTGCATATAAATAGGTTCTTCAAGTCCTCTTTCTTGTATGGCTTCTTTTTTTTGGGAAGTGGCTTTCCTCTGAATTAAAATCAGTTATTTGGGTCCTTTTCTGCCATTTTAATCTTGCAGATTCATAGCATAGGGATTAGTTTGTAGGATATTAGGGTGGATAATATTGATCATAAATCATGTTTCATATGATGTAGACAAAGGCATCAGTGATAAGTGTGTAAGAACTCACACACTGAACATCAGCAATGTCTACCACAATTTGCACATCTGAGTGAAGGCAGACCATTTTCCCAAAATATTGACATTCAAGGCAGTCTTTTGAATAGAAAGTTTCTATGTAATAAAGAATACTGAAGCATTGGTTCTACATGCATAAACATGTAGTTTAAACATAAGTAAATTTAAAGTTTATTTATCCTGAAAAGAAAAAGATCCTGTAACTCACAGGTATTTGATAATTTTTATCTCATCCTTCTTCTTTAATTTCTTGGTCCAACACAGTTATAAACGCAGTAATTTAATGAAATGTGCTTCTAGAGAGAGTGCAAGATATATTGCTGAAATTTTACTAGACTGTAATTAAAATTGGAATTATGAATTGTTCAGTGGGTGATAAGAAAATGAAAAGAGTATAGGAATTTGGAAACATTTTGGTGGAAACTGCTGCTAAATCTCCATCAATGCTTTATAGGCAAAGCCAAAACAAGTCTTTATTGTCTTATGTCAAGTATTTACCTTTTTTCAAGCCTGTGAGACGAAAATGTAGAACATATGTCAAAGGTTGTGTTTTTCTAGATTTCAGGCGACCTACCAGAATCAGTTCTCGCCTATTTGAACTTTATCAAGAGCAGCAATCAAGAAGCTGAAAAGCTTATACTGCAGGACTTAGAGGATGAGCAAAGTAGAAGTAAGCATTAATCACAGTTAAAATGTTTGTACACCTCATATTGCCAGTGGACATTAGACTAACAAGCATCAATAAAATAATGCACACTTTTAAGTAGAACAAGCAGCGAAACCTATTCCATCAGCTTCTGAATGCAGGATGAAAATCTCTGGGAATAAAGCCATGCAATGCTATCTTCTTGAATTAACATCTGAGCAGAAATCAAACTTTTTTAAAAACTCATCTAATGCTAAGGAAGGCAAGTTGCAAGGTTAATCTCTGAGACAAAGCCCAGGCCAGACTCTTCATCAAAGTCTAAAATGAAGTCAGTGGGAGCTGAAATGCAGGGTTCAGATACAATTGACTCCCACAGGATATGTTTTAAGTCTATCTTGAGAGATGCCCAAGCTCTCATTGGATGAAATGACCATTAATTGGCAAAAAATAGATTGCTGTCAGCTGTGTGACTGAAGCCAAGCTCGTGGAACTGTCTGTTCCATTAGTGCAATAGGCTTGGTGACCAGAAGCTCAACACTGACTACAAATTTTGAAATCTGAGGAGCATCCCTATTTATTCCTTTTTTGTAATGCAATCTTACTCTTTTAAATTGTTCTTTGTCAGCTTTTGACCTATCTGATACAAGTGCTGCCGTATTTTTCTGCACAGAAAATGTTCTGCTGTGTTTCATGATGTGGAATTTTCTTTCATATTTGCTATCACTGTATTCTTACAGAATCATTGTCTCTGTTTCTGTTATACACATTTTCTGCTTTTAATGCAGATAAATGATTTCCATACATATTTAAGTAAAACTGGGGGGAAGGAAAAGGGAAAAAAACACTTTATTTTAGTTTAAACATATTGACAGATAAACAGTGTAGACCAAAACTGAGCATTCATAAGGGATTTTCTCTCTGTGGACTAAATTTTTTTTAAATTTTTTCTTTAGATTACATTTATGAAGTAGTTTCTTGCCATCCTTCTGAATTGAAGGAAGAAACAAAACAATTTAATGAAAAGGTATTTTTAATTTATACATTACTTATAAGGAATAAAATTCTATTAAATTATCTAGATAACTTAAACTTGAGATCTATAAATGTGTCAGGTTTTTTTCTGTAAGACTATCCATAAGGTATTAAGATGAGTTTCTATATACATTTCTTTAGAATTAGGACATCAACTGTAATACACCATGTCTATAAGCTTTCAAATTTGAAATAAATTATCTGAGATATTGAGCACAAAAATAAAAAAAATTAAACAAAACTGAATAATCCTTTATTGATAGTTATTTGGAGAATATTATCTTAATATTATGATATTAATAACTCATATATTATAATATTAATAAATTATCTTAATTTAAGCTTCTCTAATCTTATTTTTTATGATGATCAGGAAGATGTACTACTATTAACCTTGCTCCTAATATATTCCATTATTTTATAGAAAATATAAACATGGCAATCTCTGTACCTTTCAAAGACAATTCAAGAGTTATGAACATGAGTGCTTCTATATTTTTTTAGGATTTGACTGAATAACTCGCTGAAGTTTTCTTAGAAAAATATAAAACTGTATTTAATTTATTCACTTTTAATTTGCTGCCTGGCTTTTATTAGTGAGCACTCTTGCAAACATGATTTTTTGTTCTCAGAAGACTATTGTTTAAAACAGCACAATTACTTCATGTGACTTCAGCTGCATTACAACTATTAATATAGGCCCAAAGCATGTGATGAACAGATGATAAATGAGCAGGAATAGATTACTTGCCAGTAAAGAACAATGAAATAAATATAGCAATCCTTGTGCCCATAGTATTATTTTGAAATAGTCTTAAAAATTTGCTCTGTAACTAGTTCTTCCCCAGTGTGCATAACAGTATTCATGCATAAGTTCTTGGTTTCCTAGAAAGTAAAATAAATCTCAAATGCAAGACATTCATTTTTCCAAGTCAAAATATTAAATATATTTTAAAAACACATAGAAATATTATGTATTTTGATAAATAGTACAATATTTGTTACTCTAGAAAACATTATTTTTACTGATATGTTAGCATTGTTCAATGTGTAAGGATTCCAGTCAGTAGTAAGTTTTACCTTGTTGTAGTTGTCCAATGATAAAAAGCTTATTCTTGTTCTGGAAGATTTTTATAATGTTCTGCTTTTAATTTTTTTTACTTGTTTTTTAATAACAATTTTAAACTATGTTAGATACCACTTGAAGTTGAAAATGAAGACTTGCAGCTTGCTACTACACCTGATTATAGTCAGTCCATCAGTGATGAAGCAGTCACTCATGACCACTTTCTTACAGGTAAACAAGCACATTATTAATTAGGTTGGGTTGATCTTTAACATATCAGTATTTCCTGCTTTTCTGTTGTCATAAGTATCATAGCAGTTTTTTAAGAGAATTTCACATTGCAGTATACAGCAGGGCCTGATACTTGATGGATTTGACATAAACAAACAGTTTTGCCTTTATCTAATTTCAGGATCACAAAATCATCATAGAAATTAGTGTCAAAAAATACCACTCAAAAACAAAAGCTGCTCAGAGGCACTAAGCAGGTTCTGCTTTGGCCACAGATTTTTGTTGTTATTTTGGTTTTTGGATTTTGACTGGTTTTTTGTTTGTTTGTTTTTTTTTTTGTGGTCACATTGGCTGAGGACGTTCCTTTGCCATGGGCTTTGGATGAGTTGGGCTGGAGTATTTCAGTGCTAAAGCACTAAAAGCCACAGAAGACATCCTCTGCAATCCTGAATTGTACATTTTTAGAATAAGCATAGTAGTTGCAGAGTCACTAAGTGTGCCAAATAATATGACATCTCTGATGGAAAGGACTTGTGCTGCAGTTCTGATTTCCTATATATTATATAATACATGTAGGAAATCAGATATATATATTGCTGGCTATATAGTCATAGGATCGTTTTCTTGTCCAATACCTTAAGACTGTTTAATGTTCCCCAGTGCTTATTAGGAAATTAAATAAAATGTTTTCTTGGTTGATTAATAGCTGATCTTGAAATGAGCATAAGTCTTGCCCATTGTGAAATAGAAGAACAGTGCAGACAAGCACTTGAGCTTGAAGATGAGAAGATGAAAAAGTGGAAAGCTGAGAGAGAATCACGGGAAAAACAGAATGAAGAGGAACATGCAAGAAGGGTGAAGCATCTGGAGCAGTTTGAGGCTGAAAGAATAAAGTTAGATCTTCTTCATAAGGTAATGAATCATATTAAGCCAATCTGTTCCAGTCTAGACTATCTGAATTCTAGCTCTAATGTGAAAAAGGGACTACTATCTCAAATTGCATCACTGTCCTAAACCCTGTCTACTTGTATTGCCAGTGAGTTGTAAAATGTATTTAAGTGCAGTCCATTGGTTTTTATGTGTTTACTGTTTTAATCAATCGTGAATGAATTTACTATGCTACATTTTAAATTATTCCTTAAGCTTTGCCTTTACAAAGTTTTTATATTATGAAATCAGCCAAAGTACTGGAAATGAGAGTTGTGCTGAAATTAATCCCAAATGAAAAATGGTCACTGTGCCCTAATAGAAAATACTTAGCTAGTTTGGACCTCCCACCCCAATTTCACATTTCAATGTTAAAATCTTAATGGAAGTAATCAGAACCAAAATTACTCACTACAGCAATGCTGGTGCTGTTCTTCACTAGGTGAAAGTTACAATACTTGCTGTCCCTATCTTTATCTGGGAAACTTACTCAGGCTTCATCTACTGATGAATGCCATAGCAGATGATAACTCAGTACGTTGGCTAGTGGCACTCTCAGACTATCTAGTCATGTTTTGCTATAGTGGGTGGAGCATCATAAAGGATAAAAGAGAGTAAGAACATGAAGAAATTTAACTCTCAGATATTATTCTTGTGAGGCCACAGAATTTTATTATTTAGCCTAAATAAGTGTGTTTTGAAAGGTGCATTAACACTACATTTTCATTAACTAATTTGTGGCTTTCTGAAGAGGTGGGTGCCTTGGCAGCAGCAAGGTAATTCAAGTCACCAGTGGTAAGGAAGGGCTTAGTAAATGCAAAGACCTTTGATCTCTGAAGGCCAGTTCAATGTCTGCTATAGCTGTCTTTTCAAAAGGTCAGAAAAACTGATAGGCCTTCTTGACTCTTTGCTGTCACAAAACATTTCTGGATGTAGGATGGCTTTCTCTAGGAAAAGATGGACATGGCCATGTTTAAGCACTTTGATACTGCTGTTGCAGGAACGCTTCTTTTGGAGGTGAGAAATAGAATCCAACTTTCCTACTGCAGAAGGATGTAGATGCCTGGTCTCATGCTGATCTGAACAGCATGCTTCTGAATGCCCATGAAAAACAGTGCTTAGACATGTGGGAGACTTTAGGCTCCAAGGTGAAAGTGGTTGCTTTTACTACTTCCTTCATATTCTCCATATTTGATTTGGTTGATATATCTTGGTTCCATCAGGAGTTATGTAGTTCTGGATCAGCCTGGTTTTTAGTTATTTACCTAACTGACTTTCTGGCTGCTAACTTACAGTCTGATTGAGACTTTTTTCCTGATTGAGGTTATGTTGGGCAAGAGGGGAAATGCTATTTGCTTGCATTATAGTGAGAAAGTAGACTTGAACTTTCATTATCTGTTTAAAAGAAATTTCAGTCAGAATTTTTTTTTTTAGCTTTACTGAACAAAATTCCCATTTGAAGGATTTTAATATTATCAGTACATACCAGTGCAATTAAAGGGAGATTGTTCATGCTGTTGTTCAGACATGTTTCTGTTTTCTGCCTGTATTTTGAATGGTTTGGTAACTAGTTTTCCTCTTCAGTAGTAGTACAGATCTTGGAGAGGAAGGTGGCAGCTGTTTGGGTCAGTACCTAGATGCTGACTTTCTGAAGGTGTGCATCTCTCAGTGCTTGACCAAACTGCATTACTGATGCAAGTGTTCTGTTGTTTATTGTGATCCACACATGGCTCAGTTTCTCATTTAAATTCAGGCATTCACAAAATTTGATTGTTGGAGAGTCAAGAAGATGGGTGAGATTGGAGAGAGGGTGTTTTGTGTCATTCTGAGTTTTGTACAGTATTCATTTAATTAATTTGTTTTGCAGAAACGCCAGGCTGCAATAGAAGATGAGTTACAAAAAGAGGAGGAAGCTTGGAGAGACAAAATGAGGCGACATGCGGTAAGCTGTACAGTGAGCTTTTGTCAAATGACTGTGAGGTTACTGTTAAATATTTGAGAATAAGTGTTATCATGGAATACTTAATATACTAGATTCTCTTTGTGAATGATAAATATGTGCCAATACCTGTCCCATTTTAAAAGTGGTTGAAATCTATCCTAATTGTTTTGGCCTAGGAATTGATCATGAAGCTACAGTTGCAAATGGAGGAGGAAAGAAAGGCCTTGGAAGAACAGAAAGCAAAAGAAAGACAACAACTGGCTGAACAACAGAATATAGCAGCTGTGAAAATCCAAGCTAGATTTAGAGCATTTTTAGTCCGTAAAAAATATGCTCCCATTTTAAAACAATGGAAATATGAAATGAGAAAGAAGCAGAAAATACTAGAGGAAATAGAGCGAGAAATGAAAGAAAGAGAGGAAAAACTGAACAGGCGAATGCAAGAAAACAGGTTAAAGAGAGAAGAGGAAAGAAAGAGGCAAGAAGAACTTGAAAGAAAACAATATTTGAAACAGGTGAAGAGGCATGAGGAATATGAGAAAAAGAAAGAAAGCCTGAGATTGGAAAGAGAAAAACAAGTGCAAATAAGAAGAGAAGAACAAAGAAAATTAGAACAAAAAAGAGCAGAAGCTGTGATGTGTGAAAATGTAGAAAATAACATAGAAGACATAAAAAAGGATAATAAGACAGAAAATATGAAAGTAATTAGAGAAGAGAAGGAGAAACTAAATAAACAAGTAGAGGAACCAAAAGAAAAGCATGCTGAAATGATGGATGAAACAAATAATTGGATGATTCCAGCAGAAAGAAATTTGACACCAAGCGTGCTAGGCTCTGAGAAGGAACACCCTTCTCAAGTGAATAATGAGAACTTAAACATTAATTCAGTAACACAAGAAGAAGAAAATAACTCACAAACCTATCTTGATAAAGTTTCAAATGGCCATATTTCAAAGGATGAATCTCTTAACTTTGGTGCTAATGTCATGGCAGAAAGTAAGGCGAACTGCACATGCAGCAGCCCTCCAAATGTCCAGCCAAATGCTAATAACAGAGAAATTAAAGATCGATTTTCTCATGAAACTATGAAGAAAACTTTATTTCTGATGGAAAATGCTATTGAAGAAGTCAGAGACACTTGGAACAGTAGTCAAGATGTGGCAGATTCTTCTAGTAAAGTAACTTTTCCTGATGATATTGAAAAGAAGAGACTAAACTGGATGAACACGTGCAAATCTTGGTCTAAAATATATGAAGAAAACCAAAGAAAGCAAGCAACTATAAGAAAACGACTAAGGAAAAGTTCATTCAGCAAGATGCCTCCACTAAGTACAGACAAGATAATTCATAGTGGCCCTTGGAGTACTTTGCAACAGGTAACTGGTAATATGAAAGTTTGAGAATGAAATGGGAGACATACTTCCACTTTTTTGTTATCTTCTCTTTTGGTATGTTCGCAGAATGCTTTATTGTTGAGCAGGAAATAGATATTGTGACAGTTCCTGTGCCCAGGTGCAGAATAAGAGCAATGACAATGACTTTTAAATTCCAGTGAGTATTGTGGAACAGACTGTTGTGGTATTTGTCTTCAGATGATTGATAATATTAGCCCTTTAAAAGGCAAAATCTCTTACATTCTGCTAAATTAACAAGGTTTTGCCTTTGTGTAAAGGCCCACATTTCAGTTCCTGCTCCCTTCAGAGTTTTGAGAGCAATTGTCTCTTCTAGAAACAAGATATTACTGATCAGCTTATAGATAGTGTTTTGCCATAAAGGACATCTCCTGGTTGCCAGGACTTATTTTTCTTACCACTTATTGCTTGCTCTGTGCTCTCATCTTGATTTCCATTCTGAGATGGCCTATACACACTTTTAGTCTGAATAATTTTTGTCTGTTCTACACTCATGATTTATGATACTCTGACTATTGTTTTCATGCTTGCCTCTCCCATTGGACAGATCAAACCTATCATTGCTATTCTTTTCTATATGAAAAGATTAACATTAGTTGCTTGCATTTTATAAAGCATTAGTGGTTTGTAGTTTTGTTTTTTTTTTTTTCATCCAAAAGAAAATTACCATAATATGATGTTGTGCAATGAGTATTCAATATACAAAACATTATTTTTATTTATCAATAAATGCATGCAGGTCACAACGCTTACACTCGAAGATTTGCCAGCTTGTAGCCTCTCAACCTTATCTGAGTGTTCAAACCTTCAAGTTTTGACTCTGAGGCGCTGTGGACTGGTTGCACTGGAAGGACTAAGTAGCTGCAAAGACCTGAAGTATATCAATGTGGAGGTACCAAGCATATTTGATGCTTTATTATAAAATGGGGAGAACTGCCAGTTTTGCTCCTTAGTTGATTGTTCGGTAGTCCAACTGAATATGTAACTTTTAGCCTTAAGAGCATAGGAATAGCAACAAAATACTCCCAAAGGTGAACAAAGTCATACGAGCAGATTTACTGTGCAAATCACAAAAAACTACATGCTGTAAATGATTCAACCTATACTAAGAAAATAGCAGGCTAAGGTTAGCATTAGTATAGATCTTTGTTTCCTCAGTCTCTGATTGATGAGTGGGCAGATGCTGTTCACCATAGCAGGTGCTCAGCTTGAGCAAGAATAGGTAGAAGGACGAGTCCTTTGCAACATGAATGCATGTTACATGTATTTTTACATGTAAAAATACACCTTGTCTATTAATTAAAATCAGTAAAGTATATGCTCAAGAAATACTACATATAGTGAGTTATACCAGAGGCCTAATGTTTAGGTATTCACTACTGCGCAGTGTTTTACATGCCCTGTTTAATGACTAAAGAGAACTTTTTCTCTGTAATGCATCTTTGTTCCAGAACTTGGCAGTTTACATGAAACAGCTTTGTTCATATTTTTAATTTCATGTGTTTTAACAACACATTTTCCAGATGAAAAGACCAAGCACAGCAAATAGTGAAAGAGAAATCTGAGGAACCATTATTAAAATGGCCTGGGGAAGGGGATGTTTAAAAAGCAAGATCCCTTGGAGGAATAATATTAGCTTAGAACAGTGTTAATGTTTGTGACCAAAGTACCTCTAAATGCAGACTTTTGCTATTAGTAAATAGGATTCCAGCAAAATTACATTGGTCTTCATAAGCATCTAGTAAATATGATGTTTCTATGCAGTTTTTAGTTCAGTCTCCGAGGGTTTCGGGAGGTAGGAAAATATGTATGGAAAAGACTGCTCTGTTCTTACCTTCTTTTTTATGCTCTTTTTGTTTCAACTCCGGGCATTTTCAGAGCCAGAATGAAGTTCAAGATACATTCTTGTTCTGTTTCAGCAGGACACAAAAGTTTATTTCTAGGACTCATCTTTTTTTTCCCCAGTGGAAAAATAAAGATGCCCTTACTCCTAGCTAAGAGTTTAGGATAAAAATAAGCAATGAAGGCAATATGCTATATTTTACTTAGTTCTGCTACTTCACTTCAGATGCTATTTAATATTCTCATTTTCTTTTATTGTAGGAGAACAACATTCAGGTAATTGACTGTGCAAATCTGGAAAATCTCTGTATTCTCATTCTGAATAAGAACCGTCTTCCATCAGTTTGTGGCTTAGAAGGATGCAAAAATCTCCAAAATCTTGAACTTTCCTACAATAGAATTACTCGAATTGGTAAGAAAATTACTCCAATTTGTATAACAATATTTATGCCGTTTATATTCAGAATTATACACCCCTTTACTTTAGAGCCAGTCAGCTGCTAAGCCCAAAGAGACAGACTTGGCAAAAAACCTTCATCTTAAAGCATGGCTTTGCTACTGCCCTGTATTCCATCTAGCGGGTCATATAACTATTGTCAGCCAAAGAGAATAAAATCTTTCTGAAAGGGCCACTAACATTATCTGCACAGAGTCAGCTGGAATATGAGAGTAGGCTGTGTTCAGCTTACCTATAGAAATAATGAAAGTAAAGCCTAGCTGTGCAACTGCAGGGAATTCCAGTGTGTTCCTGACTGACACAGTAAGTAGTTATATAGAAATTGTGTTGCCTGTCTTGAGTCTGCTGGACAGTAGAAAAATAATTAAAAACAATTATAAGCTCATAGACTAAGCAAATTCACATAAGACTTGTAAATAAGTAGTTCCACTGTTAAATAACACTATGAACATGGATAATACAGTTCCATGATAAACAGCAAGGGTTTAGCAAACAGAAAATGGGAAAGCTTAAATAAAACCTGCAGATGTAGAGACTTTGATGAAGATATTATAAATATTTTTGTTAATATGTGTAAATGTTAGTACTCATGAAGAAAATTTTTAATACCTGAGAATAAAAGTCCTGGGAAATCAATGTTTGCTGTAAAAGCATATCAGTAGTCTAATGAGGAAAAATAAAATAAAATGGTTAAAAAGTTTCATCTGTATTTTTGTGGCAAATGGTGCTTGATAAGATTCTTATTCAGAGTGATCTTATTTGATTAAAATGTCTGCAAAATTACTGTAAGAATGACATCGTTTTAGTGGATGACATTTAAGAATGTGGCATCTGTGTGGAGTGTGGTAACATCATACAGGCCAAGTGGACTAAAATTCTCCAGTATTTCCTCTTTTGTGCAGTGCACTGCTACAATTACTGAGTCTCTAATGAATTGAAGTGAGTAAATAAATGTTCACAAAAGTCATCTTCAAATGTGGGTTTTTTTCCTCTCCAGAATTGTTTTGACGATTTTAGGTTAAAACAGATGCATAATACAGGATATATTTCATATTGAGTAGTTGCACAGAATGTGTAAAAATGGATTTGTGAATTACAGATAGTTAGCATATCACTCCCATCTGTAAATATTGCAGGATGTCCCTTTAGCAATTTTGGAAGCTCCAGTATGGTGTAGTAAAGCTTATTTACATTCGTAATATTTAAGTTTTAATGACTTGTTGTAGGAAATTTCTGGCATACTATGTTTTCTCTTTTTATTCTTTTCTCCTGTCATTGAAATATATCATCAGTAGGGGAAAAATTAGAGTTGCCAAAAACCCCTCAAAAATAAAAGAGAAATAGTCTCAATTATCCTTTTTCCCTTAGGAATACATGATCACAAATTAAGTAATTGTGACAGTAACACACCGAAGTCGAGTGCGTATGCTTGTATTTTGAGGACAAATGCTTTGTTTAAAACTTTTCAAGCACAAAAAGTAGCATTTTGACTCAAGTTTTCAAATATGCTTCTGTAGGGTGTCTGTACTGCCATAGAGTGCTGGGTAAAACCCTGGCAGCTCGAAGAATAGCAATGTATAACCATGGATGCTCATAAATGCTACTTTCAATATACTCTTTTTAAGACAGCACAGAGAAGAACTTCTTTTTCATCAGACACCTTTTTAATTTAGGTTTTGTTGTTTGAGGGTTTTATTTTGGGTTTTTTTTCATTTTTATGTTCACTCTCAGCTTTCACTCTGTTGTTAGCTGACTTTGTCACACATGGAAGTGACTGCAGAACTCTATCAATAGCTGTCCCTAGCTAGCAGACTTCAGCTGCACTTTGCAAAATGCTGAGAACTTCCATAAAGGTTCTCCTTGAGTCTTGGTGAAACCATGTATTTGTCAACAAAATGCTTTTCCTATGGCTGCTCTAACTTTTGTTTGTTGCATTGTATGTAAAACATATAATGTCTTCTGGAAATGTGCAGAAGGCTTTCAGGCTTCTATTTAATTTTGCATATGAGCAGAAGTAAAATACCATTTGTTTGTATTACATTATTCTCTCTTGTGTATTTTCTGTGAAAATTCCAGAATGTTCTGAATGACATTCAGGTGAGGAAGAGTAAAAAAAGGTGCTTTGTGCAGCATGCAGAGAAGGAAACTTTCAGACTCTGTTTTACCTTCTTGCCTTTTCTTATTGTGTGTGCAGTCTCTCTTCTTAGTCCCACTCCAGGCTCATAGAGTGCTTTTAAAGTTTCCAGTACTGCTAAACTGAACTTAAACTAATTTAAGCTTGAGGTAACTTAGCTGCTTAAGAGGAAGTCTTGGGAGCAAGCACATGAAAACGCGAAAGTGTTTCTGAGACCACTAGATGGTGCTGGTTCCTTTTTTATGTTCATCCAAGCGCGAAAGAAA
The DNA here is from genome assembly GCF_051311805.1 of Agelaius phoeniceus. Taxonomy (NCBI): domain Eukaryota; kingdom Metazoa; phylum Chordata; class Aves; order Passeriformes; family Icteridae; genus Agelaius; species Agelaius phoeniceus. Next base: position 32,803,328 of record NC_135269.1, on the reverse strand, counting down.
AATACACACCAGGCTCTTGCAGTCCGGGTATTATGTCATGGACATGTTTGAAATTTTTCAGAATAATTAAAGATTTGTATATTTATTTGCTAAAGCACACTTTTGAAGTTACATTATAGGAAATGTGTGTTATATTTAAGATGATATCACTTTAATGTCAGATAATTGCATTCTTTTCACTAAATGTTTTCCATTTTTAAAATAAAATTATTGGAACGCCTATATTGGGAATTTTTTAAAATTTACTACTGTTTTTGTATTTTATGTTTTACTTCAGTTTTCTCCTTATAATTTGTTTTCATTTTTAAGTCCTCTTTTATAATCTCAATATTCTATGGTGCAAACTGATCTCTGGTTTCATAATTTTTTAATGAAATAAAATATATAATCATAGGGGTTTTTTTCAGAGGACAGTCACAAAGAGATTCACTTTTGTGAATCCAGCTCATTCAGATTCCCTTGGTGAACTTGTGAAATTTTGAAGATAAAGATGAGACACAGTGTTCCCTCAAATAATCCTAAATTAACTAAATTATCAAAGAATACATGAAACAGATGTAAAATCAGAAATTCCTTATTTTAGATATGGTTTGTGACGGGTATCCCTTCAAAGGAATTTTTACTACAGAGATACAGAAAAGCTGCTTGGACCTGTAGCAAGTTAGATGGATCAGTGCCATTGCGTGTGTAAGCCTGTGGGAAGACAATGTAATTTTTGCTGTTGGAAGGATAATTTTGGTTACATTCTGTGAGAGAAACAGATGCTCATCGGAATTTCTTTGCATTTCTTTTGTATGTAGAGATTGCATGCTCTTTAATGTAGATGGCAGGAGTAAATTTGTTGAGTGGAATGGCTACAGTAGTATAGCTTTGTTCTTAAAGGCACTACATTTTCTTTATAAATTTTGTCGTTAAATTTGATACTGGCCTAAGTTTTAATACAGTTTTTTTCTAACCTTGCTGATGAACTTAAAAAAAAAAAACTTTAAAAATGAAATAATAAAAACTAACTTTTAAACATAGTGTTTTCATTCTGGTGGATGATTTTAAGAGGCTGTTAGCATTTCACAGAGTTCAGAGCAATTGTAAATTGGTTAAAGCATAGTAAGTACAGTTTATCACTACAAGGATGTTCTCTTCCAATGGCAGTACCAAAGAGATTATGAACTATTATTGCTTGATTAACAGGATCAGAGATTTGTGAACCATATGTGCTGTATATGTGATAGGGTCAAAATACAGTAATCCATTTTAAACCCTATAAAGAAGTAATATTAATTATTATGTCAGAGAATGTACAGAAAATTCAGAGTTTTCTTAATACTTGAACGACAAAAGATTTTTATTTCATCATGTCTCAAATCTTGAATTTTCAGGTGGTCTGGAGTCACTGAAAAATCTTCAACAATTAATTGTGGACCATAACCAGTTGATCAGCACAAAAGGTCTTTGTGAGGCACCTACTCTCATTCACCTAGACTGCTCTTTTAATAACCTTGCCCAAGTTGAAGGCATTGAAAATTGTGGCCTACTTCAAGTTCTGAAGTTGCAAGGCAATAATCTCCAGGAGGTAAAAGCTTTGAATTTAGTGGCTGTTGTGCATACATCTTTGCTAATAGTCATATTATTCAGCATTTCTAAGTGTGTGCTCTTTGATTGGTGTGGGATGTTTCATGCTCTTAGGTAAGATTTTTTTCCCCTTATCAGGGGGTGATTTTTCAAAGATACAAATGGCTAGCAGTTAATTGTTTTCTTACTCCCAAGTCCTTGAAAAATTGGACTCTCAGTGATTATGGTTTGTCCTTCATTTGTAGCATTGAGTTTTTTTTCTAGTTATGGTTCTGATTTTGTTTATAATGAAAGAAAATATTATTATTACTTATAGATCCTATTATAATAGGAAGATAATTATATCAGGCCAGTAATAATGATATAATTGTCATTACATGTAAGTAATTGCTCCTTACTGTTACTTGTATATAATGATAATATTATTATCACCCTGATGATAATCATACTTATTTAATGTATGTTGAATCTCCAAAACTTGAAATTTGTGCTGCAGCATTTAAAATAGCAAAGTTGTTTGCTAAACGTATGCTTTATCATATTTACTCACAGTTATTCTCCTATCAATTCAGGAGATGAAAATCATTGTCAACAAGCAGCAAATAACTAAATAAATAAAATGAATAAAATAGTAAGGTTGTGACTCTTAGGCTCTTGAATTTTTTTTTCTTCTTTAATTTTTTATATTAACTGTTCAGGTGTGATAGAAGACATTAAAAAGTATTTACCACCTGATATATAGAGATTATGTGTGACAACTGGTACATACATAATAAGGAAATGATACATATATCCAAAATGTCAGTTTTTCTTGTATTTAGTAATGATTTATGAAAAGCATCTGGTAAGCATTCCATTGTTGTTTCTCTAATTTATATTAGTCTTAAATAACCATCTCGTTTCTATTTAGCTTCCAAGACTGGAAAATCATGTTCTCTTAAGAGAACTACATTTGGATGACAATAGCATTTCTTCTATGAGAATGCTTTCTTTGTATTGGTTGCCTCTATTGCAGATTCTTTTGCTGTCTCAAAATAGGTAAGTAAGAAACATTCTTCCACTTACAGAACTGACCCAGAGGAATTTACTAACATAACACTTGTCTGAAAAGTGTGATTCTCAGTATGGTTGAAATTTCACCATCTTTTTGGGATATTCTTTAAAAATAAAAATATGCGGTTGGCATGTAATTACATCGGCTACCTCTATCTAAAAAAAACTGAAACAGCATTAACTATGTAATTTTTTTTCTCTTGGATATTATGTGAAAATAATTCTTGAGTATTGTGGCATTATTAAAACCATGGTGGGTTTCTTTCTTTCTTTAGCAATTGTTTCTAGAGTATGTCTGTCAAACTTCATATTTCACAGCTAGCTTATTCAAAACAGACTTTGAAGGCTAAGTTAAGGGCAAGTACTAGAGTTAAAAAGGCCAAATAAAAATGTTTTTTATTTTACATTCATATGTTAATACCCTCCAAAACAAGTATATTTGCTTTAATTTTTCACTCTTATGGTTCTGCTTAAAAGGTATAAAATAAAGAAGAATCAAGACAAGCAGCATAAAACTTGTTCATGCCCTCAAGTACTCTGTAATTAGTTTTCTGTTTGTTTTCTAAGATAATCTATTCATCTTTAGAAGTTGAATAACCAGATATCCTGGATTTAAAATCTTATTTTCCCCACCCCCACTTTTTCTCTATTTAAATTCTGCTAAAAAAGATATAAAACATTTATTACAGTTTGCAATTTGTTAATAGGAAAATTAATTTTTAAATAATATCCATTTTTTTCTATACTGTGATAATTTTGTTCCGAATAAGACTGATCTCAGCTTAACAAACAAAATACTACATACCATATATATAAATACACTCTCAACTATTTACTTCGCTCTCCTGTTAGTGAATAGATGTTTTTAAAGAGTGATTCATCTGCCATTTTTAGCTGTTTGCTTTGAGACTAATCATAGCCTAAAAGTGCCTGTTCATCTTCATTGACTATTAAAAAAATCAAAATGTCCACTTCATGTGTAGGTGTCTACATCTGAACAGAAATGTTACATCCTATGTAACATTTAGTTCAGCACAGCCAATTGTGTCTGGGAGCCTGTGGGAAAAAGGATGTATAAGACTGAGTCTTGTTATTATAAGCAATGTCCTTCATGGAAATTGAATATTATTTAAGTATATACAACCTATATTTTTATATAACTTTTCAGATTGTTTTCATAACATCTCTAGTGAAGTACTATTCATTGAGACTCTTGGATGTAAATAAAATATCTACAGAATCTAATCTTCAAGTTCCTGATCAGGCTTCTAGGGTTTGGGATTTTTTTGTTCCCTTATTAATTCTTCTAGAGTTTGGAGAAAGTGCTTCCTGCCTGTGATTAAGCAAGAGCATTATATGTTGAGCATTAGGTTTTGAGTCACGCTGCTTGATTTAATTCTTGTTTTTTGCTATCTTTTTTCCTTGTCCTGTTTATCTTCTTTGTGGATAATGTGGCTCTATATTGTAGTTTCCTCTTCTTCCTCCATTGCAGCTATCCTGTGTGTAATAAAGTGTTTGCAAAACTCCTTGACATTCTCACATGCTTGCTATGGACTTGCAAGCACAGTTTCAGGGATAGCTCAAATGCAGCCTCTGGCTTTAGGTTGTGCTGGACTGGCCATGTAGATTACCTTAAGTCATTTGCTTATCCCATCATCTTAGAGTTTTTTAAGTCCATTGTAGTACTTGCTCTGGTTTTCCAGTAGCCAAGGAGAGATGCAGTGTTTGATCTGCTGAGTTCCTTTTGCTCAGCTATGAGAAAGGACATATTTTTGCATCAACAGACTGGATGTGCTGAAAATAATTATACATCTTGGCCTCAATTCCCCTTCTTTCCCTGATCTATCTATAGCTTATATAAAATCTTTGTGACAAACAGGACGAGATAGCCTTAAATCCATATTAAAAGCCTCAAAATTCCTGGCATTTCAGTAGCCTGCTCTGTTACACTCACTTTATGTACACTTATAAGCAGCTCCATATGTGTGTGCTATAGCATAAGTAACTTGATGTTCTATAGAAACAGCAAATGTAGTGGAGTAAGCTGTTGAAAGAAAAGCTGTTTCTTTACTTTTATCCTACAGTCAGTGCAATTTTGTGAATTTATTCCAAGTGTGCACTGAGTGCCACTTCCTCTACTGATTGCAGGAAGCCAATATAATGATAATGCTATGAATCTGTATTCTTTCTGAAAGTGAAGTACTGTGAAAAAAAAATTCTTACACTAATTTACAGGACATTTTTATTCCCAAGATGCTTTGTCTGCATCATAAACCAGAAATTGTCAAAGGTAAAACTCCAAAAATTTTTTGGTTTAAATTGTTTTAAACCTACAGTCTAACAAGAAACTAAAACAGGTAATGACTAACTCCTTCAAATAGAAAAAAGACAGCTATTTCATCACTGCTGCTTTTATTGAGTGTTTTATTGTGCCTTTTATATACAAACCATATTCTTGATCAATGCACAATTGACCAAAGACAGTGATGAATATCCTCTTGACTTGGTTTCTGCAGAGCTGGGACTATGAAGATCCATGCTCTATTTTATAGCAGCTGAGGACACAACTGTCAAGTTAGTTTAAAAAAGGGACATATTCTTTTTTCTTCTGTTGTGGATAAAGATTTAGCTATAGGAGAAAACAGCCTTTTCCTTGTGTAAAATTAATACATTTTTAATATGTGTTCAGAGTGCATGTGGCATTTATATTTACATGTAATCCCATTTAATTATGCAACCTACTAGTTAATGTCTTTTTCATTTAAAAGTTTTACAGTGAGACACTAAACATGCTGTTCCAGTACCATTTTTTTTCAACTTCCAAATAGACAAAATCCCTCCTAACATTTCTGTTTTAATGTAGTATTAATAAGACAAAATTCTTTTTTTTTTTTGCTATCACTTGCTTTTCACTAAGATAACCTAAGGGAGATAGATAAAAATTTAATATTTACAAAAATGCAGTCATCTGCAAAAGTTCCTTTTTCTTTTGGGAAAATGTTTTGGCCCAAATCAAATTTGTTGTGAACATGTTGCTCCCATGTTTTTGCAGCTAGATGCATATTATTCCTAAAAAGCTTATATTAGAAACGCTAAAAAGTTAGTTCTTTCCTAGCATGCATTGTTCTCTCAATTTAAATATATATGGTATCTGTGTTTTTAACTGAATTTCTCAGATATGAGTTCCTTGCAAGTTCCTTGTTTTGAAAATTTGTCCACTTTTCCAGAATTATCATAACAAATCTAAATGTCATTGGATGTTGAAATAAGTCATTCATGAAAAAAGCTATACCGGCATATAGTGGTTTTCTCCATCCTATCCTTACCACTCTAGATTTTTTAAAATAAATTTCAGTAATTCTTTGCTGGTGATAAGTTTATCTCTAAGTATGTGGCATCATGGAAAATGTACTTGAAGTACTGTCTGCTAGAGTATTCAAGAAGCTAAGTGGCTACCTGACAGATTTCCTATATTCTGTATATTTGCTGCTTATAAATATGGTGACTATTGGAAACTGAACTGCCTTTAATTTAAGGAATGAAAAAGCAATCTGGTCTTTACTTAAAGATCTAGATTATGATACATTTATTTTAGTTATTTTGCCCTGCTTCCTGCTAACAGCTTATTAACATCAATGCTAATTTTTCTGGGGAAAAGCAGTTGCACAGCAGGATTTAGACCATCTTGAGCAGGAACTGCTATTCATGTTCAGAAACACAATCTTTATTTTCTGTGATGCATTCTTGCAACTATTCTTAAACCTTGTTTTCTGATATAGCCACATAAACTACATAAACTCTATCTCTGACTGTTCTGCTAGTGCCTTAAATGGGAACAGAAAAAGGAAGCTATAGCTTGCTTTTTTGTGAATATCTTTTACTTTTGTGTCTTCTTTGTAATTTATATCTCTCTTATGCCCAGGGCTAATGTGACAAGGTCAAGTAGTATTAAGTTTTCAGTAATGTCCTTTGTCTTTCTGGTTTGAATTTTCTTAAGGAAAAAAATTAACAAAGAATGTCGGTAAAGGGAACACTATAGAATGACGGAGAAATGTTTTAACTCTCATAATGCCAACGGCAGGCAAGGACAGTCCAGTAGACAATCTCTAATTCACCATGGTTTATGCTGATAAAGATCCAGAGAACTCACTATAAATAAAAACCCTGCATTATCTTTTGTCCCTTATGCATTTGTTTTCTGAATATATTAATCTATGACTATTCATGAATTTTCAGGTTTAGCAGCCATACTATTAGCCAGTAACATCTATGATTATATTTGCTATGAATATTAAATATACTTATGTATTATTGACTGATGATGAGAAACTAAAGTGTTGAAATTTGTGTTACTGTATATACAGATCTACATCTAAGGCTTCATGCTTCATAGAGTCAATACTTGTAATATTTGTTTGATTCCATGGAAAGCTTCTGTACCACGAAGGAAATAGAACTAAGTAGGGTTAGAATCAGGACAACTTTACAATGTAGTTTGAGAAAGAAATGGAAGTACAGTGAGTTGTCTTTGCATCTGTCTCTCTGACTTTACTCTTAAAATGTTATGCTGTCATATAGAAATACTTCTCAACTGAATGTGGAAACTATTTTTTTTTTCCGTTTTAAATTTGGTTGTATTTTCAATGAGATTAAATAATCTACAGACAACATTTAGTTAATAATTAGTGCACCAGAGTAAAATTCAGCTCTGCCTTCCAGTTGTAAAGCCTGTGCTGGAAACACAATGTAGTTGTACCTTTCAGCAACAGACACATTTTTGTCCCTCAATAATTTTGAGTACATTTCATTTTTTGTAGGGTCATATTTCAAAAAGAAAAATTCTGATTTATACCTTTCAAAGGCACTACACTCTCAGAAAATACTACTTTCAGTGAAAATTGGCAGTCAAAAATGGACCACATACAGTGCCATTTCTGTTACCATTCTCCTGTTATGCTAGGGCCTTGCCGTTACAGGGATGAAACATGTCACCTAAACATGTATTTCTTTAAAAAATGTATAGCTGGTGTACCATGTGCTTAAACATTCTAGTTGTAGTTGATAACTGTCATTCTTTGCATCTTGATTTTTACCTTTTCCTGCCTCTTTCATATTCAACATAAACTAAGATAAACTTTAATCTGAAAGTTAATATTGGCCATAGCCTGGCAGCTGAACAAACCATTCAACATTCATTCTTGCATCAATGAAAGTTTGTAAGCAAAGAAATAGCACCGAGCCTTAATCCTTTAGTAGTAGCTATAGCACACACCTTACAGTCCCAATCCCTTTGTATAGATGAATGTCAGATCTATTTCTTTACATTTACTCTTGCAATACTTGCAAACAAGAATTTTGTCCTGTCTGTAGTACTGCAGTCTGCAGCCTGCAGTACTGCTTTGCTGCATTATTGCTCAAGAGAAGCTCTGATAATACAAGAAGAGCAATTCCATGACCAATTCCATAACTGTCTCAGTAATCAGCACCTATTTGACACAATCTGACAAGTAGTAAGACAGAGGAAGCACTAAAAATACATTACAGGATAGTGCAGCCTTGACCTGTTGAAAAAGACATCCATAGCAATAGTTATGCTAGTTTTAGGATCTAAGAAGAAATGTGCTGATTGGAAGAGAGAAACAACCTGATAAGGAGTTTGAGCAATTAGAAATGAGGAAAGAGGAATGAAGACAAGCAATTTTTTTTTTTTCTCCAGAATCAGGATCTTCTATTAGTACCATTCTAGTTAAGATAAGCCAGCTGACTTGTGTAAATTTTATAAGAATTCAGATATTCAGTACTAAATTCAAGGAACAGAATGAAATGTTTATCAGATAAAAAACCATTTATGGGAAAGAATTAAAAACTGAGGTGCTGAGAAAACTAAGAAGTATTTTCGGGTTAAAATTTCAATAGTTAGTCCTGGCACCTTGGATAGATAAATGGGCATTTTCTTACATAAATAAGTAAATTGTCATACCTGCAAAAGATTCTGGTGCCTTTCTGTTTATGAAGTGCTGTTTAAATTTAATTTTTAAAATATCTTTTCTGTTTTGTTCTTAGATTAACTGACCTTGTGCCTTTAAATTCATTTGTATTTTTGGAAAAGCTAGATATCAAAAATAACTGCTTGTCGGGTAAGTTGTCTTAAACAAAAAGAAACCCATTCAAATAAGAACTTCTTCATTGAATTATAAACTGATTTGAATGTGACTGTCCTATGTATTTATAAGACACATTTATGTGTAAAATATACAAATATTTTCCAAACATGAATGTTATAGATAATAATTAAAACTATACTGTATAGATAGCAGTCTTGCTTTTAGGACTGCATGATGTTGGTACATTTTACATTCATGCAAGAATTTATGGGAAATAAGGTGATCTGCATTCAGACATATTTCGGTTTCTTTCTGCTATACTACAGATCTTAAAGATGTCCATACATGGTTTAGTGGCTGCAATAAACTAAAGGAGTTGTCATTGAGTGGGAATCCTCTTCTCCAAGAAAAGAACTGGAGGTAAGAAAAATACTGTAATTTGCTAAATCAAAAAATCAAAACCAGACAACAGATGGTTGTATGTACCTTAGTTAAATAGTAGAAGCACTCCCACATATTGTCTGAAGAGTCTCGCTGCTGTGATAGGCTGTTAGAATAAAAAGTCAGGATGAATGTTTGATTTTTCCTTAGTAGTTGAAAATTCACCTTTTTTATGCTTCTTCAAATTCCTTATCTCTACATCAAAAAATGTATAGCCCTTATAATTATGAAAGAGATGTAAAAGTAATGCTGTCATTTGCTCTTCATTATTGCCTGGAATCATGATCCAAATAGTTAAAGAGCTAGTCTTACAGACTGATATATCTCTGTATAAAAATGAGTAAGGTAGAAAAGAAACCTGACATACCAAATGATATACAGTTTCCATGATTCCTGAAATGAGTAGTTATATAGCTTCGTAAACCATAGGAGTAAAATTGCAAATTAATAGGTTTTTTGTATTATAATTAATTAATATTAATATTAAAAATTAATAATTTTTTGCATATTAGACATGGTACTTGAGGTGTGTCCTCACTAGTGCCAAATGCAGGGATATGATCACTGCCCTGGTCCTGCTGGCCACACTAAAACCTAAAAAACCAAAACCACCCTTATATTCGCATATTCCATTTGAAGATTTTTGTACAAATTTAGGATTACTAATTAAAAGAAAAACTCAACTATTTCAAACTTTTAGTTAGAAATGTTTGAGTACTTTAAAAGATAGCTGTGCAAGTACATTCTTGATGGGTTTGTTTAATTTTTTAATGAACAGACTTATTTGAACCCTATGGTTCCTGCAGGTAATTTCATTCATAAAATTCTGTGACTGTGACAATGTTTTAAATTTCCATTTCTATTGTTTGAATTCCCACTCTTTTACAAAACTAAGTGCTATTTCACTTGTAACCTAGAGGGAAAAGCTCTCTGAATTTCAATTTAGCTATGAGAACTGACACTTTTGGTTGCTTAAACCAATAGACCTTTTATGATTAGACAGGAGATTAATTTGTCTAAAGGATTTAAAGCAGGGGATACTATGAAATATGGATTTGCTGAATACAGCATTGACTGTAACTTCAGACAATATGTTCCAGTGAACTTTACATAACCCCTTGATACCAACAAAGGAATTAGTTGTAAAATTTCCCAATCGCTTTCATACTTTCATGTCCAGCCAGTGATAACACCAACAAAAGTGAAGTAGTAAGAAATCTCTTTCTGAAAATTAAACCCTGAGATCAATCTGAGCACTCCTAGGGGAATGTGTTTCAATGCTGTAATGATTAATAGAGCCTCTTAAGTGACAGAATATTCACCAGGAAGTTTTCACTAAATGAAATATTGACTCAACCCTTCACCAGGAGAAATCCAGATGGAAAAATGAATGTTGAGATCCCACAGCTCTAAGAGACAAAACTTCCATCACTGATGAACTTTGATATGTCACTGTTTTGGTGTATTGCTATTCAACATCAGCTTTGGTAATTTCTCTCTACATGTTCAGGAACTGTTGATCTAAGTCCATAATTTTATTCCAGACATACTTGAGATGGTCTTAGCCTTCATTAATTGGCAGCAGAGAAGGAAAGTTTTCTATTAGCAAAAACTGATATTCTATTCTGTTATTTGGAATATTATAACTTTCTCTGTTTTTAAACTTAGATTTTCTGTGATTTTAAACTTAGTGTATGTTGTCTGAGCTCAGTAGTAATCCTTTACCTTCACAGGGAATGATCAGGGAGTTCCAAAATTTTGAAAACAATACTATCTTTTTCAGTAATAGGGGGATTTACAGCCTACAATTAGTATTCTTTCAAGAGTTCGTGTTACTTTAAACTGAGTTAAGGAAAATATTGAGAGTTGATATAATTTTACAGTCTTCAAACTTTCAACAACTTCGGTCTGGTACAAGAAATAAGTGAAACAAGATTGCAGTACCAGCTTACATCTCCCGGTAACATAAACAAAACCTCACTGATGATTCATTTTTAATTTTTTTTTTAAGTTTTTCATACATATTTTTTGTTACATCAGTAGCCACAGCTGTCATTTTTATATCAAGGAAATTTCATCTTTGCTCTCATTCCTTTCCCTGACCCAAATTTAGTTTGGTTTTTTTTCCTGTCAGGCACACTGAATAGCATGTCAATATATGTATATGTGAATGATAAAGGGAGTAGAATTAGCAAGGTTTAGTATTTTGTGCAGTTTTAAAATTTAAGTTCTGTGATGTGTCAACAAAATCAGACTGTATCTTTATCCTATGATTTAGTTTGGTGTGTTGCCAGCTAATCAAATGAATTACAGGTACCGATGCACAAATGTGTCAGATTTTCCCATTAAGGTTTATGTAGGTAAAATTTTGGCTCTAGTGATTTGAGATTGGTGCCATTGACTTTCTTGGTGTCAGTATTTCAGCAGTGTTCATTATACCAATGAAGTATCAAGAATGCTATGTTCTGTGTTTTATTCTTTATATTATTCTTTAGTTTAAGTATAAATTCTTAGTTAATATGTTAACATATGAAATAAGGACAAATACATGCAAACATTTAGAGGACTGTCTTCATATCCTGTATTTGTTATTATGATTTTTATCAGCAAAATGGGTGTTTTAGCATAAGGATTTTTTCAAAAATCTAATTAATATTTTTTTTCCTAAGGTCTTCCATGTTGGAGGTCCTTCCTAATTTACAGTTGCTTGATGGTGAAATCTTAACCCATCATACTTTACCCACAACTGAAAAAGTCAAAGCATCAGAACTGGGAGCTTTTCTGGAACTTTGTCAAGTTCAAATTGAAGAAAATACTCAACTGAAAAAAAGGGCTGCTGAATTGGAGTACGTATTTATGTGAATTTAAATTGCATTCAGAAACATTTCTTTATGTATTGTTACTGAAGTTCCTGTTGGTGTATGAATTTTACTTAGGGTTTTTTGCCTGGAAATGTATTAGCATAAGAAAGAGATTAGAATAATTGACTTTGGAGCAAAATTTGTTTTAGACAGATATTAAATTATGAGAGCCTTGAGTTTTGTTTCTCTAAACTTGAGAAAACAGGTGGATCAAAATCTGCAGTAACTAGTAGTTGAATGAATTCATACACGCAACATAGTACAGTGCTATGCAGGAATTGTAGCTTAAATCCTGAAAGCTGAATAATCATATTAACATGATTTCCAAATTTAACTTAATCAAATCTAATTTGGCTGTTGGTACAATATGCTCTATTTTTATTTTTGTATTTGTTTTCCATGTGTTATTCACATTATTTATTTGCAATTATTTAGAAATAATTGCAAAAGATTTGACTTCTTTTCTCTTAAGGTAGTGAATTAGATGGATCTGTCTACAGGTGTTTAATTTTGTCATACTTGCTACCTTTATCACTTGTTACCATGGTTGGTTATCCAGTAACTTCAGTTTAGACCATGCAGGTGGTAGTTTATCACTTACGCATGCTGTGTTTTAATTTTTTGGAATATCTAAATATCTCAAACTTCTCATTTCTGGACTTGGTAATATTGCATGGTTAATTTCTTTCATAGTTCCTTTTCATTTGCTAGAAGGTTCACAAAATCCTTATAGTCCTTTGAATATCCAACTTATGTTTTAATTTTTGGAAAAGTAGTTTTCTTGATTCTGCCAGGTACTGAACATCAGCCCAGAGCAGGTGAAGCACATGCTGTTTTACATTGTTTTGTTTTAAACCTTGCCTTGCATACTTTGGTGGTTCTGGAAAAGTATGCACATTTTTTTCAGAATCTGGCTATTTTGTGTTTGCGTGTAAGCCTGTATATTCATGGTATCTTGTTATTAGCTAGCAGTTTATTACATTGTGGTATTAGTGTAGCTTTTACCAAGCTGCAATAAAATCTTCATAGCTCAGAATCTCATTAACTTGAAAAGAGGTTTGTATTAAGAATTAGATTGAAATTAGTTGGGAGAAATTATATAGTGCATTTTTCTGTGACAGATGTAATGTGTAAGTGGCTCCTAAAAGTCATATGTTTCTCCATTAAACCATTGAGATATGTCTCCTCCACTTCTGTGATTTTTGGCTTCTGGCTTGTAGGTGGGAAGCTGATATTTCCTAATCTATTTACCATCCTGAAATGGTGTTCTCTCCTTCCTTTTTTATAAAAGAAAATAAAGCTCTCCTTTTCTATGACTGAGAAAATTTTTCCATGTCTGATATTTAGACATTTAATCATTATCCTTTTGCAGAAAAAAAAAAGTTTATAATTAGGATATGACTTGTGAGCAAACTGTAGTAAAATCTAAGGACCTAAGTTTCATATACATTTCTGCAGAATGGTACAAAATGAGAGGGAAAAATAATATTCCTAAAATTTAATTTTTTTTATTCTACTTGAATGAACATAAGAAAAATAAGAAACATGTTGGGTTGTCAGGCTAAGACCATCCATTAATTATGAATAGTATGTGGCTCACACTCCTTTGAGGAAGCTGACTTGTACTTCTAACATCTTTTATCAAAGGCTGGGAGCAGGAGATGGAGTGTGCACTTACTGCGCTTGCAGACCACAACTCTTCAAAGGCAATTGTTGAGGGCAGGGCTACCAGTCAGACACAGGCAAGGTGGGAGGACAGGTCACCAGGAACCTTGTAAATTCAACAAGGACAAGTGCACAGTGCTTTACCTAGGAAGGAGGTAAAGAAAGGAGGCCTTCTGCCAACTCCCAGGCTACTTGCTGAGAAAGAAGGCCTTGAGTCTGTCCAAGCACTGTTCAGCAAAACATTAGTGTTTTATCAATACAGTTTTGGTCACAAATCTAAACAACAGCATTATATGGGCAACTGTAATGGGAATTAATTAATTCCAGCAAGAGACAGTACAATTTGGCATAAGGAAAAGCCTTTTTAGGGTGGGACAGTGATGAATTGCAATAGGCTGCCCAGAGTGGTTGTGCAGTCTTGTCCTTGGAGTTTTCCAAGACCTGACTGGATGAAAACCTGAGCAGCCTCGTCTGCTTTGAGAGCTAACTCAGCTTTGAAGTAGAAGGTTGAACCAGAGACCTGAACTGGAGGTTCCTTCAATTGAGAATTTTTCTATTTTTCTATGTAAATTTTCAAAGAGAAGTGTTTGAAAGAACCTGCAGATGTCTGAGAAGAGCAGCAGTGGAAAGAGGTGATTATATAAACATCTCTTCTTTCCTGAATGTACGGTTTGGGTGGAGGGAGGGCGGGGAGTGTAGAGGAGGCAGGGTTGTGGATTTTTTAAGCTTTTGAGAATTCATTTGTGATCTTGTAAATCCCTAAATGTGACATGATTGAAGCATCTTGCATCAAATTTGGTCTTAAAATTAATTTCTTGTGTGTTAAAGCCCTCTATCTTTCATTTTGACTGAAGTAAAATTTATGGATGACTTGAAAACCATTGCAAACTGCAGCTCATAAAAGGAACTCTAAACAACTTGTTTGTATGTAAGCCATAGTGGCATAGCTATTACATGTACATATTGCAATACTTTGACTGAATTAATGTGACATTGCTAAACAGCAGGCCAACAACAGAGCAAACTTCTGTCTGTTTCACATCTTGCTAAGTTATGAGCCCCTGTAGGTGCGACCTCAAGTATGTAAGCTGCCAGAAGTAATCATGACTTGCTTCCCTAATCTGTTTCATACACCAATGCTGCCCAGTTAAATTCTCTGTGCTGTTTCTTCCCAAAACTTCTCTGTTGTTGCCATGTTTAAGAATAAAACTGACTTCAAAATTTAATTTCTCTATGACACGATATTTTTTCTGTCACATAACCTTTTGACAACTTGTAATAAATAATCATGTACAAAAATATGATACCTCTGCTGCAGCAATTTGTTTTTGGCCATCAGATGTGCAGTTGTCTGGCTAGTGGAACTTGAACTTTAAAAATACTGTATGTATTTTACAGTGAAAATGACAGAAATTGCATAAATGGTGTTGTCAACAGTGACCTGTTTCATGTTTGTAGGGTACTTTGGTAAACTGCAGTTGAAAATCAGTAATGATGCTTGTAGGAGTTTCCCTGAAGACATTAGATTTTACCCCACATTATTGCAAACAAAAGCTCACATAAATTGAGGTGTACTATTTGAATATTCCATGTATTATAATTCTGAAAGTCACAGTAGGGGAAACATGATATTAAGCAAGGTTTTAACTAGCACACACTAGTATAAAAAGGGGTAGAATATTAATTATGATTTAACTACAAGGGCCAGGAGAAAACTGCCATTCCTGATCAGAACTGGCTTCTTTTTCCCAAGCCTGTCATTTTTGCCTCTGAGAGATTTGTTCTGCTGACTTTTCCAGATTTACTGTCTCACTCTGAGCGATTATACTGTTTGAATAACCAAGCAGACACTGCAGGTGTGATTGCAGTAGAAAATTCTATACATATGTGTCAGCTCTACAAGCAAGCCTCTGCCACCACTTTAAATTTCATAAATAGCAATGTTTTGGCTGATTTAAACTTCACTGGAAGGCCTTTAGCATAAATAATTTGTCCTTTTCTGTAGCTGTTAAGTCAGCCTGTGCATGGATCCTTACACATCCTAGGTGCAACCAGTGAGCCTTATTCTTTCCCTTCTGTCCTCCTCCATTGCCAAACACTGCCTGGGAATTGAGCAGGTTTTGGTGTAAATTAACCAGGATAGTGGTTAATTGAACTGGTATGAGAATTGAAGTTGTAACAGTCCTTAATAAATGCCTGACTTAAACTTCCAAATAGATTAAAATCTGATTCTAATGCTATTCTTTCCTCTAAGTCATGTAAAATGCTAGCACAAATAGAGAGATATCTGGTAAAAAAACCCCAAACAAATAGCTACAAGTAGTTTTTTGCTCTTTGTGGGGTTTTTTGTGAAAATAATATCTTGGACTTTAGTATCAGGGCCGCTAGTTTAGCACATTTGTACAGTACTGCAAGATTCAACCCTTGCTCTTCTGGCTTATTACCCCTTTCTCCCACTGAAAAAGCAATGGTTATGCTTTGTGGTTATGCTAAAATTTGCATATGGCATAAATCACTTTCACTTGTTATGATCAAAATAAAGCCTGGCAGCAACTGAACTTGAAGGAATGTGCTGGTCAAAACTGAAAGCCATAAAAATTTTGCTGTTGCAAGGCTACCATATTTATCTATATTTCATTGCATACTAAGCAGCCAGACACTGTGGATACTGGTGCTTCCATAGGATAATTCCATTTCTTGTTTTGTCTGGATGACAATTTATGCTTAAAACCTTGGTCAGATCTTAACCAAGAAGCAATCCCAGGTTAAGTGTGACCAATAACAGTGAAAAAGGTCCAAGGTGGTGCTCAGGCCCCATCATGATCTTTGGTGCACTGGAGCTTTACCTTGGCAGGAGAACCTCAAACACAACACAACACTTCACATCAGTCTCTGAGATACCACTTCAGCCTCCTTTGTAGTTTCTTCAAACTTAAACCAATATGACTGAAAAAGCTAAACTGAAAAGCTACTGATACAGAGGGTGGCCTAAAAGTCCTGCAAAACCAAAGTATAGTTGTGGATTGCCAGGGAAGGTGAGGGAGAGGGTACATGCCCACAGAGACAAGATGGTATTTTGCACCCACTGCTTGGAAAAACTGCCCAAAAAGCAGCCACTATAAAAAAAACCTAACACATGATCCCTGGTGACCACAAAATCATTCCCTGCCTCAATTTTCATTTCCTCAATCCCTCTATTTCTGCTTGACATATTCATAGCCACTGGAAGGGTGAAACAGGTGCTTGAGATACCCCTGCACCTGTCAAAGGAGAGGATTCACTGTAAGAGTGGTTTGTTTTTCTTTTTTTCTGTTTTTCTTTTTGACAATGAACAAGGATACTCAGGATACGGTTTTCAGAGGAATTTTTTTTGCTCAATATATAAAACATTCTGGGGTTTTCTGCAATATTTTAATTTTTATAAACAAACCAACAAAATAAAGCAAATGAAAGGAAAAAGAAAAACAGGTGGGAATGGATTTTTTCCATTTTTCCTTTTTTTTTTGGTCTTCTCACCATATTATGTAGAAATTTGGTAATGATCTTGTACCAGACTTTTTTTTTTTAGTACTTTAACTAATGTAATATATTTAACTAAAGAATTTAATTAATGCTTTGACTATTTTCTTTAAATTAATCTTTATTCTTACTAGGTAGCATGTTAGATCCTTAAACAAACTTATAGATTGGTTTAAATATTTTTAGGACTTGTATATGTGGAATTAACAGGAGTAGGAATAATATTTTGTAGTGGACAATCAAGTGTACACAGTGAATTGTGTGCTTAAGCTGTGTGGATCAATTTACCCATTCAGATTTTGTGCAATAGCACTGAAATTGCACTAGCTGTGGAAGAGTTGGAATCCTTTTTACTCTTATAGGGTCTGATTGATTATGTTCTTAAAAACTTCACTTATGTTCTTAGTTGAACTTCACTGAGGATATAATTAGAATAGTAAAAAGTCCCCAGAACTTTATAAAAATTTCACCTTTCCAGAATGATGAACAGGAAGGAAATTTCTGTTATTCTAACTATAATTTTAGGGCTTAATTTTTCCAGACTAACAAGAAAATTGATCTTATTTCTACTTTTTCTCTTGGATTGCTGACCTAGAATTGACTTTGTACTCTTCTGAAATTAACACCAGATTACAGATCTCTGCATCTATCTACACAATCAAAGAAAAATGTTTTCATGATCCTGGAAGTACCTGCTACCTAATAAAATGAACAAACACCATCCAAAGCACAGACAGCCATCTGAATCTGTAACAATTAGTTCATATTTGCTCTTACTTATCCTCATCATTTAGACAGTGTAAAACAAAGAACTAATGAGAGCCAGACTTCTTAGATTACTGTTGCTTTAGTCTAGCACGTTGCCTTATATTGAAAAAAAGATCTGTACTTTAAAGTTTGTCTTGAATTTTCTTTAGACATTGTAGTTTCTTGGTTTGAATCTAAGTTTGGAGTTTGTTGCTTTAGTTCTTATCTAAATTTTAAAATTACTGTTATTTTTATATGAGTTTTCATAGTTGCCAGGTAGGATTGGATTGTTAAGGCAAAATTGCCTCAAACCTTCCAAAAATTTGGGCTTCGCATGCTCAAACAGTGCCCCACTAACTGCACAGAAAGTTAATAGTGAAATGCATGGTGCAATGGCTATTTTAAAAAGACTGAACACTTTCTCTTTTAGGAAACTCTAAGTAAAATAAGAAATATGTGTGATTATAATTTGAATATGTCCAAAATAAGATAGAATCTGTTAAGATTTGCAATTACTGAAACACTGAAACTGGATTTCCAATTGCAGTAATAGCTATTTGCTGTAAGAGTATGGAAACATGTAAGAATACTTGAAAATACAAGCTATTTTAGAAATAATAGAGGTGGTTTTATTTTTAAAGCATTCTAACAGACATGTCAATTTTTTTTTTAATTTTTTTTCAGAATTACCTCTTCTGTTGATTCTGTGCTGGGACAATGCTGGTATTTCAATCAGTTGATGAAACTTAGTATTAAACATCGATATGTACATGAGTATGGTGAACTAAACATTAATGACAGAGATGGCCCAGAAGCACTTCAAAATCACTTAAAGCAAACATCCACTGGCTGCCTACAGGAGAATAACCTCTTTATCATGGGTGTGACAGAAAATAAACAGGTCTTGTTGGATCCTTCCAAAAGATGGATTACTACTGGTGATATTCAGGCCACATTCATTAACTCCTCCATACCTGTGCATCAGAAGGAAAATAGAGGAGATCAGAGAGTGAAGCAGAAGAGCACTGAATCTTGTATTAATTACAGTGGAGAGAGCAAAGGCAACAATAACATGTCAGACCAACTCACATTGCAACAGTCAGTGATAGTAGCAAGCGATTTGGGAAGAAATCTCCAGCACTTTGGGATTGGTACAGAGAGGTAAGACAGATGTCAGGTTGCTTTCAAATCGATTATGTAGATAGACAATAGAAGTGAGGATTTTTTGTTTAAAACAGAGGCACAGACCTTGTAAGATAATCTATTTAAGCTTATTAGACAATAAAGAGTTATAGTCATGTGTTGCACACTAGACTTCCATATTAACAATTAAGAATCCTTTGTGGTGTTCTCCCAGTTGGTATATTAGGATATAGATGTTTTTGTACGTCAAATAACGTTAAGACACCAGCTCAATGACACATACAGAATTGGGAGTGCAAAAGACAAATGTTTTGCAGAAACTTTGGAGGAGGTTAAGTAGAATCTAGTGTAAGGTTTTTTGCCAAAATTAGTCATTAGACATTCAAGATTAATTTGTGTAAACTTTACAGTCAGTACCATTTAGAAGGCAAGAAGAAAAATTGCTTAAATCTAGCATCCTAATCTCTTGATTTTGGCCAGTCTTCTGGTGTTGTGATGACTGAAGAGCTAATGGCCTGCCCTGATTTTGGTACTTCTCCAACATGCCTTAACCTGCTTATTAAAAGTAGAGGTAGGGGTGAGAGGCCAGTTCAACTTGTTATGTGTCTCTAGATTTTCTCCTGCATGAAACAGACTGGTTTGTTACCTCTTTGGAATGTGTTTGCTGCTGATTTGTGTTGTTCTGGATGTACAGACAAGGGAAACAGAAGCTGTTTTTTTGCACCAAATCTTCAAGAACTGAATTAAAATTTCATAAGAATTCAGTTTCAAAAGCAGGTATCTTGAGAACAGTATGAAAAGCAAGCATGGCGGGTGTGCTTCTTTGAGCTGTTCAGGCTTATGGTAAATAGGAAGCTGCTTAGTAGGTACTTAAGACACTAATAATTTGTCATAAAATTTATGATTAAGGAAGACTATGCAATTCATTATCACCTCTCAGCAAGCTGAAACCAAGAATACATTAGTCTATTGCATGAGATGAATACTTCAAAAGTTTTTTGAAATAGTTAATTTAGTTTTTTGTCAATGTTTTGAATGGATTCTGTAAGTGGTTTTTGGAGAGTTCTCTTCAAAACAGAATGCAAACCATTTTTTGTATTTGTCTTGACCTCTGAAGCGTGATTTTTTTTTTTCTGACTAGTAGTCCTCTATTTAAATAGATGCACTACACAAGGAAAGGAATTATGTAAAGATTGGAAATGTAGATGTCTTTTCTTTAATACACTATCCAATTGAAATGAGTATGTTGTGGAGAAAAGAATTCCATGATAGTAAAGGTAGTAAAGTCATAATGCAGAGCTGACATTAAACTTTTTCTCCAATGGTACGAATTAGTTGAACATATATTTAGAAACTGGAATCACTGAACAGATCTAAGTAGTCTGTATTTATTTCCTGTTAAAAAATGAAAAAATTATAAAATTTACACATATAACCAGTGGTCAGAAGTCTTAATGGGTAAAAGCAGGCAAAAGATGAAATTGCACTCTCTGTTTTTCCTGTCTGCTCCGTTGAAAATACCTGCCTCATTCAGTTTTCAGTATTTATTCCTCTTTCATGCTTGGCAGGGGGTTTTTTTGGGTTTTTTTTTTTTTTGTTTGGTTGGTTTGGTTTTGCTTTTGGGGTTTTTTTGGGGGTTTTTGGGGGTTTTTTTTGGTTTGGTTTTTTTTGTTTTTTTTTTTTGTTTGTTTGTTTTTGTTTTGTTTTTTGTGTGTGTTCAGTGGAAACAAGGAGACCCCTCCAATAGTTTATTCAGTCATTGTTACACCACTTTTGCTCCTAATTCTTCCTTTGAGGACTCTTCCTTTACTGTTCATGGAATAGAGCCCAGTGGAGATTAGTCCTAAGATAATTGGATTCAGAAGTTATGTGATGTGAATATCCTCCAGTGAGCATATATATCACATCTTGATTGTAGTTTCTTGTTTAGTAGCACAACTTTTCATTTGTCTCAAAGCACAGTGCTATGTTTTATGGTTGAAGTTTGGCAGATATGATAATACAGTTGTAATACAGTTGTATTGGTGAGGCTATGTGAGTCATAAATGTATTTATTTCTCCATGAGCCTACATATGGAAGCATCCTTGATCCAGTCCTTTTGGCAGCAGTACCATGCTCAGAAGAAAAATGACTGCAATAAAACAGAGAACCATCAGTTTGTAGAAGCTTTGAGACAGAAACATGAAGCTGCCACAGTAATCCAGGTTGGTTTATAGTATTTTCTTATTTTGCAAGTTTAATAATAATAAAAAAAAACCAACTTCCTAGTTTTATGTCATTTTCATCTTCTATCTGTTCTTGCTTATTATCTTATTAAGTTTCATAATTAAACATTTTTGCTTTATTTAAGCAGCATAACCTTAGTGTTTCTAAAACAGATACTACTTTACAAAAAGCTTTATAGAAACATATTTCCCTTTATAGAAAAATATTTTCCCTTTTTTCACCAAATATTTCCCTGAATTATTTTTACTTGATATAATTCTTAATATTATGCTTAGGAGATACTGTGCCCATGTTCTTACTGGGGCCTGTGTATGCTATGAAACTGATGGATCCTGTGTAACCCATGTTGTGTGTGTTATCTGTGTGACTAAATAATATTCCTGTCTCTTCTATCCTACCTATCCATTTCTTTCCTTCTCTTCACAACTCCAAAACTCAGGATTACTTTATCCATATTGTCCTTGGGAACAGACCATGGCCTAGGCTGTTCTGTGGTAGATACTGAGCTTATAACAGTTAAACAGAATGGGTAACTATGGGCAAGGGTTGAAGTCCACACCTTGACTCTCTTTAGTTTGGTAACCAGAATTTGCTTGCCAAGTTGACAAGGTTCATGGGGTTATTTCCTACATTTTGAAACAAGTCAACTTAGTCAATTTCATATTTCAAGTTAATTTGGAAACATTCCATAGATTAGGTCTTATATACAAATTTCAAAAGTGACAAAGTGATTTAGAGGCAAAAATTTGTTATTGGAGTATAATGTGTAACTAGCATATTAACAATTGATACCATAAACTTAATCCATTTTTGAACTTACCTATGTATTTGACCTCTACTATATTTAAAGTGGTGCATTTAACAAATCTATATAGTGATTAGTATGTGCTTCCTTTCATTTGTTTCAAACATGGCAATTCCCAAAGAGAGTATGAAAATAAAAGTGATCTATTATTTATCTTCTGTGCATATTACAGATTCTTATATCTCTCATACATACATCCTTACATGCACCTTTTGTAAATAAAATTTTCATCTGTTTAGTCTCTTTTCACATTTCTCTGTAGTTCTCTTTATCCTTTTTGTTCCTCTCTGAACCTTTGCCACGATCTGTTACAATCTTTTTTAAAGAAGCAACAAGAACTGAATTCCATAGACAGATATAGAATGAATTTGTACAGTAAGTTTTTATTTTGTTTCTTAAAAACTACTACATGTAATTTTTCTTTGATCATGACTGAACACTGACTTGGTGCTTTCATAGATCTCTGTTAGCAGCTACCTCACAATTTAGCTTTCTGCATGTATCATTAGGATTGCTTTTCTCCTTTGAATCTGTAAAAGATAATTGCCTTTGTTGAATGAAATATATTTGTCATTTGATCACTCCATAATATCAGGACATTTTATCTAGATGCTTATAAAGGTCTGTAGAAAAATAACAACAATGAAATTATAAGACAGCAGTTCTAAAACTTTTAATAATTTTATAATTATCAGGAAATATGTGTGTAAAATAGTAAAATTTTCAATATTTTATGGGGTTAGACAGACTTTTTCTAAAAATTAATAATCTAAATGTTAAACCAGATTATGAGATTTACCCTTCCTATTTCAGTGCCTTCATTGCAGAGCCATTAAAAGTGTACAACACCACTTCTTTTATGACAGTGAGATTATTTTGCATGGTGTTTTAAACACTTGGGGCATCTTGAATTCTAATGATGTCAAATACTGATTTCGGGGGAAGTTGCCATCTTGTGTGCAGTTTTCTTAATTCCATCTATCTCTGAATGTGATCTCTGAAGTGTTTTTGCTGGACATGATTCTGTGCTTGTCCTGTGTTCCTTACACCCTTCCTAGTTTTCTAGCACTTCAATTCCTAATGTGCTCCTTTTTCTTAGATGTGATTATGCTTAGTGGTAATATTTTTTTTAAGTAAAGATCTTAGACAGTTAAGAGAGAGTAACTGACCTGGGTCAATTACATGAGATGTCTCATGTAATTGCTACTTGTAAACCATAGGACATTTAGTACATCTGTATTTTTATTCCCAGTAATTTGATTGTTGGCACTCAGGTTTTTCTTGTGTAGGCTTTCCTTTCAGTTTTTAATAGTCCCTGAAGGAATTGTCATATAATTAATTAGTTGACCCAGGTTTATAGTTGAAGGAGTTGCAGGATTCCTTTCTGCTTACTTGTGGAGAGCCTCTTGAGTACTCTAAGCTTTAGACATATGCTGGCATTTAATTTGTCTTGTAGTTTTAAATGTCACATAAAGTTCAAAAAACAGATCATTGAGCTATTAAACAAAGGCCCAAGATGTTTTATCTTCCTAATGGGATAACATAGAGAATCTGGATTTGGGTTTGATCTATGGCTATGTATAACATGCTCTAAATTTTTTGTTTAGGCATTTTGGAAGGGTTGTCTTTTGAGAAAGAAACTGGCCAGTGCTCTTGCAGATGTTAAAAGTGATGAATTGGAAGATGAATATGAAGAAATTAATGTGGATGCTTTCACCTTTTCTGAAGTAAGCACAGTAATTAGCATAAAGTTTTCACTATTCTTCTTAAGTAATCATGTGGGTATTGGAAATAAAAAATATGGAAAGCACTACCAAGGGTAGAATTAACACACTGGGTGTCCAGAAATAAAGAAGCATTTCTTATTTATAGGTGATTTAAATTTATTTGTCTTGGATTAACTGCTTCCTGCTCTTTGAGATGCTCTGGTACTTACTCTGCTATTAATGTCACACCCACTGTAGAATGCCTTATATTTTTACAGCTGAAGGGCAATCAAATGAGAATAAGGAAACAGTTCCTTTTGTTCCAAAATGTTTATCTTTTTAGTACTTCATAACAAATTATAATTTCAGTAATATTTTAATGTGTATTTTGTTCATTTTCATGATAGAATGAGATCAATTTAGAAAATAACTGCAACGTTGAATATCAGCTATAATCCAGTAAAAAGAACAAATTCCCAAAGCAAAAGGTGAAACAGGCTTATTATCTTATCTGTACTGTGCTAAAGAGATCAGAGGTTTAAATACAGTAATAAATTAAGGTATGGTTAAGTCAGAAAAAAAACCAAAAAACCAAACCACACATTAGGAGCTCTGTTATGCCAAATAACCAGAAATTATTACTAGTTATTTTTACAAGTT
Source organism: Agelaius phoeniceus (assembly GCF_051311805.1). Taxonomy (NCBI): domain Eukaryota; kingdom Metazoa; phylum Chordata; class Aves; order Passeriformes; family Icteridae; genus Agelaius; species Agelaius phoeniceus. Next base: position 32,778,828 of record NC_135269.1, on the reverse strand, counting down.
ATATAGAGCTAGAAATGCTCTTTCAGTTTCAGAAGGATTGAAATTGGATGAGAAGCTTCCATTCTAAAAAATAAAAGTGGGCTCCAAAGGAATTTGAGGAATAACATACCATTCAAAACTGAATTTAGCTATACTTAGGTAAAAAGTAAAAAATGTCTATGGGATCAATATTGCCGTTCAGTAAACAAGAAGAAGAATCTTTAAAGAAATATTTTCTTTATAGCCTCAAAAGACAATCTATATGGGAAGTTCTAGACACAGTATGCATATTATTTAGTAAGGCAGCTGTTGATGAGTCAACTATGTACATGTCTGGAGAACTGCTTTCTCTAATTGCTCACATTCATTGGCTACCTTTTTTTTTTTTTTACTGGTTTCAGGTAAAGCAAAGAAAGCTAGCAGCAATGTGGCCTTTTGAGACCTAAGAGGATATAACTAAGATTTTTTTCATGAACCCTTGTCTCTGAATGTGCTTATTCAGGTGGTGTGTCTTTGCAAGAGCCATTTGTCAATATTCCACTGTAATGTTGCAGAGGAGATTGATGCAATAGCCCTGCTACTGGCAGGACTAGGTCCCATTTATAATTAGATGTTTGTATGGATCATGGAGTCATGAAATCAAGTATGCTGTTGGTTGGTGCAGTGCAGTTTACAGTTGACCAGTCTTTGGTCATCTGATACCAGGAGACTTCTTTTACCAACTCCTCCCCATAGAAAATAGCTGGGCTTTCTATGAAATTATTGCCAATGAGTTGATGACTTAGGGTAATTTTATTTTTTTCTTCTCCTTTTTCACAACTCTTTTAAGGTACATTTTCAGAATTACTGCTTTATTTAAGAGCATGCAGAAGGTTTGAGGCAGAAGTTCCAAGAATCATTTGGTAGACGGGAAACGTGTGTGTGTAAACATAGAGATCTGGCTTAAATTTTAGGATTTTTTTATTTTAATTTGAAATACATATACAAAACAGTTTCATTAGTTGATGTTCTCTGATCCCTGGCTTCTTTCTAAAATAATAAAAAGCAGAACGTTGAAGGTTTTATTTCTTCACACAGGAAGGAAGTATCTGTTCGTATATTATGGAAGGAAAATATCCTGTTTTGAATTACTCAGCCAGTAGGCCAGAGTTTTACACGCAGTAATTCGGTTGAGCCATTCTTGTTTCTCTCTGTCTGGCCCAAATAACCCTGTCATGTTTGGTTTTGGGGTTTTTTAATTGCTTAACTGAAAACTACACAGACAATTCCATCGTTCTGTCAACAAGACAATTGTACTTGGGCAGGTGTTCCTGAGGCCAGGGAGAAAAGGAAGGGATGGAGAAGGCAGGAGAAAGAAGCCCAGCTGATTTCAGAGAGATTTGTTCTGTATCACCCTCTGCTGTTGCCACACTGTTTTTTCCCCCAAATTATTATTGAGTTCAGTAATTAAAGAAAACAAGGATTTAGGGAAAAATTCTCAGGAAGTGTTTACATTGAGATGATAACAGATGAACCATGAGCTGACATTTGAATTTTCACAGCAGGCTCAAAGGCTGAAATGTGGACTGATGTCAAATAAGTTACTCAAGCCCTTAGCTTCTTGTGATGAAAAATATGACATCTGTTTTCTACAGAGCAGTGTATATGATAAATTTACATTTATCATATGTGAAGTATATTTTTTTTTCAGTGAATGAATATTTCAATGTTCAACATTAATGACTGTAACTAGAATTATACCCTGCAAAATTTATCATATTTTTTCTTTCCTTTTTTTTTTTCCCAACTGTATATATTGTCTGTGCTGGAAAGTTGATTTTGGGAAATGTGTGGCATAACTATACTAGGCATATAGTCTAGGCATCTGCTCTGTCTAGCCCACACTAGTTACTCAGTACTAGGTTGTCTGTTTCCATGTGTCTGTAGCTGTTTCATTGTCTGCAGTTGGGTAATTCCAAATCATGTGGACTTCCTACTTCTAGAGAAACAAGCAGCAGAAACTTGGAACAGTCTATACTTCCTATTCCTTCCTTTCTGGTCTCAGTGTTTTGTAGCAAAGTGCTGAAACAGAGCCAAGTAATGACACATGGTATCAGTGGCTATCTGTTGTGTCTCAAACAAGTGTGTGGGGAGGAGTACATATTGCTGGGCTAAGAGATCCCATATGCTAGGTTTGAAGGAAGAGAAAAATATTTGGATACCATTTTTTACTGCAGATTTCAGTGTTGTATAGGGTGAGTGAAATGAGAGAGAACAGAAAAACTTTTCCTTATTGGAAACTGATACAAATGTCTTAAATCTTGTCTAAAAGCTTTTTGAATAGTTCACTATTTGTGTTGTGGTGGTTTTGCTTTTTCTTATACTGTTATGTAGGTTTCAGTCATTATGATTTTATTCAGTGTTATTTAACATTCTACAAAATCACTACTGTGCAAGCACCTTTCTAAACCATTTGCAAATATCTCAGTGTAATAAGTCATTAGGCATCAGTCTTCACAAAAAAAATGTGTAATATCTTCATGATAAGCTCAGTGTACCCAGTGTTCCATGGAAGGTGAGATTGTGAAACAGCATTGGGGAAGCCCTAGTCTTTGACAAAGATCTTCACTTCATTTATGCCCATTGAATAATAGTAGATTTTTACTACAAGTTAAACACCACATCACATGAAAAATGCATTGCATGTGATTGGGCTAGAGGAATGGGCTTCGTCTTTCTAACAATATAACTAAATACTAAATACTAGTCATTTCACCTGAACCATTGCTGATAGCTTCTTGAATTCATATCAGCTCCCATACATTGCCAAAGCCATTCAGAGGCAATTGATGGCAGCAGTGTTTTGTGTCTGAGTGCGCGATGTCAAACGGGCTGTCCCAGATGACATGAATGATCTGGCCAGCAGATGTTTTACAAAGTATGAGCCTGGTATTTAGTGATATCTTCACGTCTTTCATGTGGACTTCGGAGAATTCCAGCCTACATGCTCCAGAAGGCTGATCTTAAGGCAACCTTTCATCGGCAGTCCATCATTGTAGCAAACGATCTACAAGGCAGAGCTCACTTTAGCTCTGGTGGATGAAATCTGACAGCACATTTGCTTGACACAGCTCTTACTTCTGTACCATCTAAATATTGTTGTTTTCTTGATGTAAATATGATATGAGCCAAATGCAAAATGTCTAAACTTGCCAAGGTGTCATAAAGCTGAATAAATTGAATATGATGAGTTTTTAGACAATTCTTTACCCTGAGCAATGACCACGGAATAAATTACCATTTTCTACACTGAATAAATGTATGGACACATCTTATTCTCATCAAGAGAAATATCAATATTGATGATTACATGGCACACCAAGTTAGTACTCTATTTTAAAAACTTCATTTTTAATTTAATTTAAATAATTTTAGTCATATTTTGTCAAAAAGAAGGTTGTTTTATAAGTTGCAACCAAGTTAAAAAGAAATCCATTACAGCTCTGCTTATCAAAGGAGATAAAACTCTTGCCCTGAGACAGTGTTGTTCTTTTTCTGCAGTTGATTATGTAGATTTTTTTAAAATTCCAGCCTTTTTGACAGCTTTCGAAATTATTGTTCAGGAGTTTCTCTTTTTTTTTTTTTTTTTTTTTTTTTTGCATATTCATGCTCAGGCACATAGGCATTCTTAATTTTTTGCTTACCTTCCACAGCAGGTAGGTAGCAATTTTATTTTTCTTTCTTCTCATTTTTTCTTTACTGAGGGGTGAGAAGAATAAGAACTAGCTCGTGTGTGCTAAATCTTACAAAGTAAACAGTAATTAGAAAAAAAGTTTCCTCATGTCTCCCATCTTTAATTTTCTTATCACATGTCCAAACTAGACCCATATGATGTGTTTTGTTTGCTTTTCTGATAATCCTTCATAATGTGGTTTGTCTCAGACTGGGAGCTTACGATTGTGAGCTTGTGACAGTGATAGCTGTTTTCTGGCTAGTGCCAGGAAATAAGTGTAGCCCATGGATTAGAAGGTCCCCATAACATTTCTTGTATCTTGACACTCTAATGTATGTCTAGCTCCTCTAATTGCTTATGAATGTCACATCAGCATCCAGCTTTTCTATATTGTATGCTGCAAAGAATATGATCTTTTTTTCATCAAATTTCACCTAAAGTTACAGTGTTACAGGAAAGCAGAAAAGTGTCTGTTGAAAACTTCATTAAATCTGTACTCTTCTTTTAAAAAGGAGGAAAAAACTCTCTCCTAAGCAGTATATTGGAGGATCAACCTTTTTTCCATGAGTGTTTATCAATAATCTCTTGCTATGCCCCTCTTGCTTCGGCAGCTGTGTTAGTCAGTTAGTTAGTTAGGGTTGCATGCCATTCATAGCCTGTGGCATCTGCAGATGCATACAACTTCTACCTTTTTCAGCAGTGCTGCTTATCTCATTTTCTAGTTGTCTCAGATAGTCTGGGCTTAGGAGTAGGCTGTTGCAGTCAGTACCTGAAAAAATAAACACAAGCCCACCTACTAAAGGCTGTTGCTAACACTCCCAGCTTCACAGCTCATGCAGGATGTGCTCTGGTTGCTTTCTGACCTTCCACCATAAGATCTCAGTTCTTCCTACCACCTGAAATGCTGTTAATTTTTAAACCTATCTTCATTACTTGTCTCTATCCAGTTCTTGGTTAAATAGCCAGATTCAAACAAATACTTCCCAAAAGATAGCCTACTAGTGATGCATGGCACTACAGATGTATAATTTGGAACCTACATGTAGCAAATGGTGTATAGTATTTTTCTGAATTCCATTTAGCTTCTCTGACATACCAAAGAATAGCAATATTATTACTTCCTAGTCCTAAAGGCAAAGTCAAGCATCAAAATTGAATAAGCAAGGGAAGCAATGGAAAAATGTAAGAGAAAATAAAAAAGCTTTAGTTCTTTGAAATTTCTATTCACTACTGTAGTCTCAAAGGAAAATTGTTTTAAGCCAAAAGCATCATTATAAGTGGAATCAAGAACATAGTCATAAGTTTTTCTCAATGAGTACATCTCCATCTGGAGTCTCTTGAAAGCTGAGCTAAGGCTCTCTAATCATTGAATACATCTTCCCTAAATTCTTTAATTTTTGTGTAATGTTGAAACTGATGTTTTGGTATAGATATAGGTTGTGTTTAAAATATCTCGTTAAATGTCTAATATTTAGCATGTCCACATACAATGATTTCCATTGAAAAAGATTTTTTAGTAGTCCCTATTTACAAATTTCAAGAGCTAACCTATTTGATTTGTCTGTGTTCTGTGAGGAGAAGCTATTGATTCAGTGAATATTGTTATTGAGTTAAATTGCAGTTCTTATGTGGGGGACTAAAGAGGAATGTGAGGTGTCAGAATCTCTGCATGTCTCATTACCTGGAGCTCGAAATCCTTTGGGTTTAGGAGAAAGCAGATGTTATCCAATTGCAGCACAGCTTAACTCCCCTGAACATATGCAAGTCCAAGGGAACAGATAGGATGCATCCAAGGGGGTTGAACAAGCTGCCTGGTATCATTTGGAGGTTACTCTCTATCATCTTTGAAAGATCACAGCAACTGGGGAGGTTACTGGTGACTGGAAAAGAAAGGGCAGACATTGCACCCATCTTCAGAAAATTGAAGGGGAAGATCCAGGGAACTAGAAGCCACCAACCTTATCTCACTTTCTGGGAATGCTTGGAGTAAAGAGATTCAGAAGCCATTTCTAAAGCCATGAAAGAAGGTGATTGTGAGAATCTAGCATGGGTTTACCAAGGACTCGTCATCTTCATTGTTTTCTGTCACAAGGTGAATGGGTATTATGAATTATTATGAATAAGAAGTGTGCAGTGCATATTGCACGCCTTTATTTGAGCAAGGCTGTTAACTATCTCCCAGAGTCTTATTCCCTAAATTTATTGAGATATGGGCTGGAAAAGTAGACAGTAAGGTCATTGGCAAATTGACTGGACTACCAGGCTCAAATAGTTGCATTTTGTGGTGCAAAATTACACAGTCATAATTACTGCTGGACAGTAATTAATAGAGCCCATCATGGATGGTAGGGGTACCAAAACAGCAAAAAATTGAATCAGCTACCTGTCTGATGGAACAGGATGCAATCTCAGGTGTGCAGATGACACTGCATTGAGGGCAGTGGTTGGCATGCTGGAGGATCAGGGTGTTCTTAAGAGCAGCCTGCCCAGGCTAGCTAGATAGGCTGACCAGGGCCTCATAATGTTCAACAAGAGCAAGTGCAAAGCCCGATATATGGGCAATACTGCTGGCTAGGGTCTGACTTTCTAGGAAGCAGTCTCACAGAAAAGGATGTGTAGTCATAATGGAGTTTCCATATAATGCTTTAGTTTCTAACAGTGTATACCAAGAATGGTAAAAAACCCCGTACACCTCATATGCTATAATACAGTCTTAATTTAACTGAAAACTATTTAAGTTTATGTCTAGTTTGTCCTAGAATAGAGTGAGCTAAGGAATTCTAAATACTGTCCTACTACTCACTGTAGTATTTTTTTGGCATGAAAAATACTTAAAAACTTTTTTTTAATATAGAAATAGGAGTAGCTTTGATCATTTAATGAACCAGGAAAACATCCCAAAGAATCAGCTTCTTTCCAAAGAGTATCATTACATGTCCCAAAAGATTTAAGGCATTGAGAATACAGGCATGAATGAACAAATTTCAACTTGCAGATTCATTTAGGGATAATTTATTTCAAATAGAAGAGACAGTGCTAGAGACATATAAGGAAGACAATGTAAGTGAAGCTGAGAGATGATTTAGATGTATCTCTTTAGAATTAAGGATTTTGTAGTGTAATTAGAGGTTGGTTAACATAAATTGCAAAAAATCTTTGTTTATAACTTAGCCCTTCTTTCCTCTTTAGTTTCCAAAACCTTTTTTATTTGTTCTTGTTTCTAAAATAGGGACTTTTGAGCAAAAAGGAAAAGTTGTCTTGAAATTGAATCTAATCTTTCATGTCACCTGAACTTTGAAACATGTTAAAGGTTAAATGACTATAAACTTTTGACTAGTCTCTTTTTTTATTACCCTGTGCTTCTGCATGACTTCCCTTCTTTAGACAAAACTGCAAGCTGAAGCACAGATTTCTTTTCTATTGTGTTTTAGTATTCATTATCTAAGCTGGATAAATCATTTTGGGTTATGTTCCTTCAAAATTCTTTGAATGCACAGTATTTAAGGGGTAGGGTTGAGGGGTTCCTTGGCTGTTACGTTTTTTAAGTCTTTAGCTCATTGCCCCTTGAAAGTTTTGTTTCTTTGTTTTTCATGGAAGTAGAAAAACTTCAGAAAAGGTTTATAGAGACATAGCAGCAAAAATCTGTGTAATGTGCCAGAGTCAGAGAGGGGAAGTCTATTTTAATGGGATAAAGAATATCTGGGGTCTTAGACCCATTTTGAGGAGTGGATTGAAGGTTCCAGGAGCTTGATATTTATTGATATGGGTGGAGGTTTATATCTCAAAAGATTTTTCAAGCATACGTTTCTGATGCATACTTGAATCATGTCTAACCTCTGAAGTTGAGGTTACCATTTACCCATCTGTATTTTTTATTCCTGTATTCAAAGAAGGGACACAGAGCTTCCTTTGAATGCTGTCAGGAATAAGATGAAAATGCATTTTTAGAAAAGTTTAAAGTCACCTAGGTTGTGAATGACTGGCGTGAAATACAGTAAGGTTCATATTTTTGTAGAGTTAATTATGTATGTAGACATTCAGCCTTTTATTTGAATGAAAACTTTCATGATCCTTGACATTTTCATTGTTCATTTACTTTTCCACAATAAATTCTTCTCATTTTATTTGCATTTGTGTTAACACATTGGTACATGTATTAAATGTAAGTATATATATTTATATATAAATATATGCATTAGAATTTTAGAGAACAGCTAGTTTTCCAAGCTTATTAAAAAATTACATTTGGGGAAGACATTCTACAATAAAATTTTCTTTAATGTTTTGTTAACAGTATGTATTTTTCCAGTAATCATCAGTTTATCCTTCTTAGAAATGGACAACTCCCCTTCTCTTCTCATTTTCCTACAAGAATGTACTCTAATAATTAACCAGTTTTTGTAAGTCTATGAAATCTCTTGAGGTCAATTAATCGTTGCAATGTTTCTCTGGAATTCATGTGATACTCACTACTTTTTTTGGCCTGAAACTTTGTTTGGTTTTAGCAGTCATAAGAATGCAGCTGTACCCAGATTTCTTTTCTAATGTATATATATTGTCCAATATAAAAACAGGGTTGAAAAAGAAGCATTGCCAAAGGTTAAAATAACCTTTATTAGGGTGCTAACCTATTTATCTTCAGCACATAAAATATGTAAAAAATACTGGAAGACAAACTCAGAGAAAAGGAATGTTTTTCCTACTGCTTGAAGTTCAGATATATATTTGCTGTAAAATGTGTATCCTCTATGCTATCTAATTTAAAATGTTCTATATTTTTTATTATGTTAAATGCATTTACACGTAGATTTAAAACGTTGGAATTTAGACTGAATTTTTGTAGTACTGCAAGTAGAATAATATTGCAGCTAATAGAAGATTCAGTTGAGAAAGTTTGTATCTGACATTTTCTTAGCTTTGGAAGTTATTTATAAAGTCTTGATCTGAGCTGATGTTCAACTTCCTAACATTGAGCTAAGCTTTACACATGAACTTGAGTTTCACAGAAAAACTAGTCAATAGAGTAATCTGATTCCTCAAAGGAATGGATGAAAGAAAAGGCTAAATACACAAATGTATTCAGATCTTTAATTTCAAAGGAAGTTTTCAATCACAGTCTATCAACAATATACAAAAGAGCATAGAAAAGTGATCTGGTTCTTCTGTTTCAGCTATAAGAGCTAAAAATTCATGATTTCTTAAGAAATTTGTTAAAACTTATTTAGGATTTAAGAGAAGAATTTACCAGCAAATACTCTGGCCTTGGCAGAAAAAAAGTTTAGTTTAAAAAGAAATGAAATATGTTTTCCTGGACTAGCATGATATTTAAATGAAGTATCCTACAAAGTGAAATATGTTTGCCAGGAACCAAGAGAGAAAGTTACAGCTTTCTGCCAGATGAAAGACAGTTCAGTGGGCTGGCTGTGAGTATCTAGAGGGTTAACCTTCAGCATAAGATCCCTTGGCCTCACCACTCCCCCTCCCACTCTGAGCAAGTATTTAACCTAGAGGATGTTTAACATCAGGAAAAGTTGTTCTTCATGTGGAATGTATTGCCCCAAAATAATTTTTGTAAGCTTATTTAAAAGAGTCATAGAAGGATGTTGAAAGTTTTGCCTTTCATTGGTCTTTGCTTTTACCTTTTTTATTGTCTTTCAGTGAACCAGACTTTAACTGCACTATTCAAATATACTCACTAAAAACCAGAAGTTAGGGACGTCACCAGCCTGAAGAACTTTATTCAAATTTGAATTCTATAGAGAAGACTTAATGGAAAGATTAATTCTGATTCATTTATTTTTTTACTCTAATTACATTGTATTCTTATTGAAAACAAATTTAAATGTGAAGAGGGCAGATACTTTGTAACATCTGATTGAAAAAGGGTCATTCCTCCCAAGGATGATGCTAATGGCCTACCTCACATAGGGGAGCAGAAGTACAGAAAAACATATTGGATAAAACCAGGAAGATGAACCGGAAAGAAGAGTGAATATTTTCTCAAAGCAGAGGACTCTGCACACTATTTCTATGAAATTCTAATGTGGAAATAGTTTTTCTGGTAGAGGATTATTTTTCTTTTTCCCTTGCCATTCTTCCTGTTAGGTTATAATGATCAGGAGCCAGTCATTACTCTTAGTTCCTGGGATGTTTTGGATGCTAGCTTGCTTCTGCTTGTCTACATTTTTGTGTAATTTACTTGTTTTTATCTTAAAATACCATATAATTAAATGCACCACATAAATATCAATTTTTTTTTCTGACTAAACCATCACTGTCCTGAAAACAGTGAATGAGTCAATGAGGAGATGAAAGAAGAAAGGAAAGAGGTATAAAGAGTTACTTTTCCCTGATTTTCAAAGATAGTTTCACTGTTTTCTTAGGTGGTGATTCTGAGGTCTGCCACACTTGGAAACCTGGGGTAGCTTCAGCGCCCATGGTGTCCAACATGATGTCCTTTGGAAGCTAATCTACACCACTTCAGCAGTTGCATCCTATGAGTCATATACATGATTTACATTCTTTCTAGGTTGATGTAGGGATGACATGGCAAACATTCTGACCATATAGTTACACTTGTCATTAGAAAATAGGTAACTGCTTTAGGGTGGGGAATATTTGCCTAGATTTTAGCAGAAAGTCCTTAAACCACCAGTTTCCAAGGTCTAAAAGAATGTACTAAAGGACGTGTGTCCTCATCATGTCCAACTTTTTTCATTCTTTCCTTAAGCAGCTGCTGCTGAACTTTTCTGGAAGCAGAGTACTGATGTAGGTGGATATTTGCTCTGACTAGAACAGAGTTGTTAGATGTTAAATGCTGTCCTTTCTTTTCAGCCTTTATTGTTAATGACTTTTTGCATCCCCTGCTTCAAACCATAGTGCAGTTTCAGGAATTGGTTTGGTTTCTATTATGCTCTTGTGATCCTCCTTGATCTCAGAAAGATGAAAGGCAATATGTGATGGCATTATTCACAGTTTGGACAGTTACTTGTGGAAGTGCTTCAAAGCCTGAGTGTAAGTTTGACACTGTCCTGAGAACTGTTTTTTGCTCATGGTGTGAATATGACTCAGAACAGCCTTAATTACGTGTATAGTCATGATATATTATAAAAGATTACATAGCTCCAGAATGTAATCCAGAGCATATAAAAATGCCTTGGATTAGATTTTGTAAATAACGTTTGCACTAAAACTCGACTTTCGGGCAGCTCACTCAGACCCCATTAAAGTTAGCAGAGCCATTCTCACTCACTTTGTTCATTGTAGGATTGAATTCTGTTTCTGAGATTACAGAAATTCAATGCTTGATGTAAATAGTCATTGCATTTTGCAAAGGAAGCAATTGAGTAAATACCGGAAAAATGAAGGAGGAACAAAATTAGGAGGCTATATAGAATGGGCCATGAAAAAAAATCCCTAAACCTCCAGAGTTTGGTAATGAGCTGCCCAATCAAAGGAGGAACCCTGTAATAGTTGTGTCTCAAAGGATAAAAAATGCATTTTGAATCAGGATAAAAAGTTATTGATCCTGATGGATAAGTGGAAATAGCTAATAATATTAAAATTTCATTATTAAATTAAAATTCGGAAAGAAAATCCTAATGCCAAATAGATTTACACCTCCTTCTTCCTGAAGAGTAGTATCATGGACAATTGGATTGTGTTTAAAAATTTGTTTCAAATGGGTTAACAAAAAAAAAATGCAAAAAAAAAATAGAAAGCTCTATTTTGTGTTTATGAAACTTGAAACCTAAAATAATTAATACAAACCTTTTTGAAACAATCCTGGAAATAAAGTATAGAGGATACAAAAGCATAAAAGATACCTTCAGGTGGACTAATATGTGTTAAATAAACTGTGTATGATTTACACATATGAGTAAAGCCACATTGTATACTACATATTAAGAAAATTACTTCATTTGGCTTTAGAAATAAATACAAGTATAGCACACCTATAGCTGTTTGTATAGACCATACAGTCAAAACCTGACATTTTATTTGCTTTGTAATTCATCTCAGATTGTTGTTTTTTAATCTTATTGAACAATATCTGCACAAACAGATCTAGTTTTAAGCCTTAGGTGTTGGTAAATCTGTCATAAACTTTTCATTAGGACTGTATAGAGAAGGTGTGGGCAACTGTTTCTTGAGCTTAGTGCTGTGAAAATGTCCAGTCAAAACATAGTGGGAGTGTTTGAAAATCAATTGTGTTTATTTTTGTGGACAAAACAAACATCAGTGTGGTACAATTTTATGATATGCTGTACATTTATAGGACTAAAAGATGTACTTAATGGTAAATAAGCTGTCTTTTTTTTATTGTTGTGCATATTTATACCTTTGATTCATACTTTTATCTTTTTACTGATATTTCTTTTCAACACTTAGGACACTGAATTACATTTTATAGGCTACAAAAGAAATAAAACCACTAGTTGTACTAAATTAATAAATGGCAAACACTGGGCTAGGAAAATATTAGTGAGACAAGTTTCAATATAAATACTAAGAGTTTAATTGGGTTATGGTACAACTATAAAGCAAAAGGATTCAATCAATGTACTGCTAAGTGATCCTTGTTCCAAAAAATTGGCTACATCTTTGGAGTGTTATTTGTCTTTGGGATTATTTGTTTTGGTTTCGTTGTTTGTTTGTTTGTTTGTTTGGGGGGTTGTTAAGTTTGGGGGTTTTTTGGGGTTTTTTTGTTGGTTTTTTTTTTTTTTACAAAATATTTCATCAGAGAAGTAAAAATTTAACTAGCCAGCATGATGGCTTGGCCTGAAATTTGATATTAGAGCTTGGATAATATTCACTGTTCCTGGAAGACCTTTAAGTACTCAGGTCAATAATGGACACATCACTGTGCACATGGATTAAGTTGGCTGATATTTAAATTATGCAAGAAATGGAAATCTACCTCTCTCCAACCTGTATTGATTCTTTTGCAAATAAAGGAGGAAGAAAATTTTCCAAAGTTTGCTATTTTCATATACCTGTATATACCAGCACTGTTGACTGGATTGTAGGCCCAGTCTTGAAAAATAAGTGAAAAATTCTCATCTGAAGAATTAAAAATATGATTTGCATAGTGCAATTGAGAAGTAAATTTAAAGAGGACAAGGAGGAATAATATCTATTTACAGTGGAAGTTTTCAATCAGAAGTTGTACCTTTTTCATAGCTTTTCTTTTTGACCATTCTGATGGAATTGTTGTAGCTTTTTCTCTGCTGAGATATGAACTTGTCAGTCTTCTATGTTCAAATAGTACCAATGTCACATATTTAATTTATCACCTCTGGGATTTGATTTACTACAGTCTGCTTTCTGGATTTTTTTTTTAATGACAATTGTGTGAATCAACCACTCGGTGGTTATCAGCATAAGAGTAATCACATTACTGAGGAGAGATAAATTAGTGGGTTGTTGATAACTGTTAAATTTAAAGAATGTGATACATTTTATTTGTTGCATGTCTCTGCAGTTTATTTATATAGATTTCTTAAGATACACAACTTCCCAAGAGAGGAGGTCTATTAAAATGGATAATGATATGTATTTATCATGAATTGCAATGTTAAGGAGTGGAAGAGTGGTTATCTGTTAATAATGAGGGCATAGAATTTTTCCAGATTTATTAAGTAAAGGAATGAAACCCAAAACATACCGTAATCAAATAACAGGGAATTCCAGAATCAGAGAATCAATCAGATGTAGGAATTCATCCCTTTTAACACATGAAAATAAAATCAAACATTATTTTTCAAATCTTGGTCAGAATGGAAGCAAAAAGAGTGGTCTTAGAGCCACCAAATCATGTGACCAATACCTGAACTAACCCTTCAAAATACCTGGAATATGATTCTTTTGCCTCCCAGAATTTGAAAGGCCTTGGAAGATCTTGTTCACCAATCTAAAGCTGTACAAAGTCCTGTTTTCACAAACTACACAGTAAGGTATCCAAACTTAGGATCATTTCTCAGGGTCAGAAATCAGTAAAATCTGAAATATTTTATGAATGGGAGAAAGATAGTCCAGTTTTATAAGTAGATATTTCCTAAAGAATGAACCCCAGGCTCTTTGCTGTTGAAGTAAGAAGAACCTGAATGACTGAGCCCTGTAAGTCAAGCCAAATTCTTCAGTGGTATTTACTTACTGTGTGGGTGTGATGTGATTCTCTAACTTATCAGAATATATTGAAAAAACATCATAAAAAACCTCAAGGACCTATAAGAAAATCAAGTCACATACAGCTTGGGTTTGAAACAAAGTCTAGAGTTTATTTTTATGAAAGGAAACTAAATTCTACCTTAAAGTGCTAAGAACATCAGTTAGCAACTAAGTCTGGCACCCTTCTTTATTCCAGCAATTATTTCAGTTTCCCATTTAATCCATTACATCAGAAATAAAACTACATGATTGAAGCATATAGCATTATATAGCATTTACTTTTTAACCCCAAATTTCAATGAAAATTACTCACCACTTCAGTTCAACAAAAACAAGTTTGACAGAATCGGGCACCTACATCCAGGACATAAAATAGTCAGAAACAGCACACAAAGCTCTTCGTATTCCTTATGCCTTTAAGTATCTTAGGTCTGTATTTTTTCAAAGTTTGGCAGTCTTTTATAATAACTTGGGTTTACTAACAAAGTTGGCAAAAAATTACAGTAATTTGAGAAAGAGGGGTTGCATCTTATGCAAAACCAAAACCCAAAAAGGACCTCTACAACCTACAAATATTGTTGATTTGTTTAAAATAAAACAGTACACCACAGCATCTCCAAAGGTGCTTTTAGTCTGATTGTTCTGCAGGTGGCAGTTCTGATGTACAACTTGAAAAGATGTACAAAGTATGTAAGACAATTTAAAAGAGACTTTGCAAGAGTTATCAAATCTAAACTGATTTTATCAGTTCACTATTTGACTTTGCTCATTCATGCAGGCTGCATTGGAGAAGGAATGGCTAACTCTAGATTCCACCCGTTTCCCTTCAAAAACACTCCTGCTTTCAAACCAGCTGCACTGGCCAAAGGTAACATGTCACAGAAACAACTTAGTCTTCAGTCTTAATTCATTCTTTAAGGATATGCTATTGTGAGGTGATTAATATGACAATTTAGTGACTTAAAAACACAATTACTTTTAGAAGTCTCAGACTTCCTCCTCATCTCCAGATGCAATTTTTCTTTTAGGTTTTCTTTCATTTGCTTATTTTTTCTTTATTTTGGATTTATTTCAACACTTTACTTCACAGTAGCAGAAAAAAAGATGATGTGCTTCATCTGCACATTTGGCAATGGATTAAAAATTGCTAGTTGACAAACTACTTTAAAAATACTAAGATCTGCATTATATGACAACAGCTGAATGTTTTCAGAACAGCTAAAGGTCATCGAACTGTAATGTCTGCTAGATAAACTTTGAAGTTTTGGCTTTTTGTTTTTGTAGAGCTTTGTATTCTTATTACAAGCATAGTATTACTAATGTTTTGTTTCCTACAATTAAGAGAAAAGAGTCTTAAAAATGTATAATTTATTGTATTTGGGGATATATGAAACTAAAGTCCCCTTTTTGTCCTATTCAGTTAGTTGAAAGTAAGGCCTGTAATGGGCATATCCCCATTAAGAATCCTTTTAGTTATAGTGATAAACTCTGCAAATCCTAGTGCAGATTTTCCTGCATATTTTAAACTCAAACTGATGGGGACAATCAGCTGCATTCCTTTTCTTTCTCTTAGAAGTTTTCTAGGCCTTCAGATTCCAGTGAGCATTCAAATAGTTTGCCATTAGCACCACAAGAAGTTTGGCAGTGTGCTAACAGACCACATTCATACTCAGCAGAAAAATTCCGTTTTCATAGCAGGTAAGTTAAATTATATTGTTTTAAACTGTATTTAGTTCATTTGGATTTGACAAAAATAAAAAGGAGAAGAAGAAGCTATTTTCTGATGCTACTTTTTTGTCACTTTTTGTCAATGTCATGTTACTGTAGTTAAAATGTATTTACTTTCTAAAACCAAATGTATTAAATTTGGTTGTTATTTTTCATTGACTACTATAATTAGGAATATAAGAATATATATATGTAGTTTTATTTATTTAGGTTTGACTATAAATTATAAAACTTCTATTTTTTCACATATGTTATGAAATAGATGTTGAAATAGAGATCTTTAAGACTAGATAAAGATTAAAAGGGATTTCTTAAACAGCTGCATTCTATGAAAGGACTGAAATATGCTTCAAGTAATTGAAATGTAAACATTTCAAATTGATGGCAGACTTTTATTACTCTCCAAGATAAAACCTTCATGGAGTATTAAAATGGATTTTTTTGGTATCATTTCCAAGCTTCAAAAGTGCCTTTAAAACACACAAACAAGTTGCAGAATAAAAAAGGCTGCAAAATAGTGTAATCCCAGACCCTTTCTTATTTACTTACTTTTCAGTACAGCTCTTATACTTTGTTTCCAGGGCAGGGAAGGAAACAATGTCACAGCTTTCTAACTGTAAAGAAAAAAAGGAGGTTTTATTTGTGTCAGAAAAAGAAGAGAAAATATCAGAAGAATGGTATGTTAAGCTCTTTTATTTACACAGTGACTTCCAAGAATAGGTATTGTATAGTTGGCTGTTGTTGCTTACTCTTTTTTAAGTGCCACTTTTGAAGAATCTCTGTTTTCTACCAAAGTAAAAATTATTGTAATTATTTTTGTGTCTAGGAAACTATCTTAATAAGTTGCAATAATGTTAAGATAGGAATTGCAGCTATCTCTGTAACTCAGTACTGTGGATCAGTACTACACACCAGTATTCTTTTTGAAAAGTGTATTATACAATAATATGCAGCTGGTGTAACATAATACATGTGAAATATTTAGTAAGCTATTTTCTTCCCTTAGGGGTTTTAAGGATATTTCTACTGCACAGCTAATGCTGAAGAGGGCCCATAAAATGAAACCTAAAAAGTACAGTAATAAAAGTTTAGGTAAGTCAACAGTTAAAATAATGGTTATATTGATGTAATTTTTCCATTCTTAAAATACTATTTCTCTTTCAAAAACTTTGCTTGTACAACATTAAACATTAATTTGAATAAAGGTGGAGTCTGATTCAGTAAAAACAACACAGTTTAAATCAGCATATTTAGATTTTAAAAATATTCTACTGGATTTTGAAGTTGAATATTTGACAGCTATGGTAAGCAGAAATTTTATTTCTTCCTGTTCATGTATCTCGTCTTCTAGATGCAGAATTTGTATTTCTGCATTTTGTGTTTCTTGTATTTTCTTCTTGAGAAAATCTAAGATTAAAAATTTTGACTTACGCAAGAACTATTTATGAAAACAACAGTTTGATATATTTGAAAGTACATCATTAAATTTTTAAAATTATATATTTACTGTGGAAATAGATAACACTTATCCAGCTTCTCATCCAATTGTGTTCTGCTTCTTCTCAGATACTTCTAATGTCAATGAACCTTTCTTAGAGGTTGTTAATATGAGATGCTAGTAGAAATGTTGCTGAAATATATTAATAAACATATTAGTCAAATACTGATAGTACAAGAAACATTTAAGACCTTAGGTGACAATAGGACCTAACACTAAATGGTATTTAGAAAATGCACCCTTATTTACTTATATTTTGTATCACAAGCAACACTCTTCTGCATAACTTTGCAAAACTCTTCTGTATTAAGTGTTGAAAATATTGAAAGATGTTTTGCTTTTTGAAGGGAAAAAAAACCAGCCTACAGATATATCTAGATAACATTTTTTTTCTGTAATTTTTTTCTGCTTTAAATATCAAAACTATGACTAAGACTAAATAGGATAACAATTATCTATAATTTTAAAAAATAATAAAAAGGATAGGTGAAAAAAAGACATGTAATCTGCAAATCATGCTTTGTGGAAATGAGAGTATATGGATAAGAAGTTAAAGTTAATATTTTGAAATCTTCATAGCTTCCCATGGTGCCCTGCCATCTTACCTTATTAAAAAAAAAAAGAAGTAATAAGTGTCTGGTGTGCAGCTCAGGTTTTTTTTATATATTCCATTTTTGGGCCTCTCTATAATTTTTCAATGAATGAAACTTATTAAGTTATATCTTCTTTTCTCCATATGCTGTCTGTCTTATGTTAGTAATTAATTCAGTCAGTGATGTTGGATTGAGCATATCAAATTTGCTGTCCTATTTTTGTTGTAGTTCTAATGGATTTCATGGGTATGTTTATGTTCACTTTGTTCAGATTATTCAACATGATGTATGGGTGTTGAGCTTTTTAATGTAGTGCTTGGAATATTCTCAAAGTACATTGCTAGTTTTAAAAAAAATTGAAAAACCTTTTGCCCAATGTTTTTATAGTTTCAAATTTTCTCCTCTTGACACATAGAATTTTTTTATCTTTCTGACTATTACATCAAGCACAAAAATAACCTGTGTATATAATTTGCCTGTATGAGTTTCTCTGTCAGTCATTAAAATCACAGGGTTTTTTCAGATGAATGGAAAGCATAGTTTCCAGTATCAAAAAATGTGGCTGAAAATATTTCACTCCATCCCTTTTCAGTAAAAAGGTTATCTAGCTGACTATTCTTTCTCATACAGCACACTTACTGGTTCCTTCCTTGGTCTGTAAGGAAATTATTAATGGAAATTGATAATGGAAATTATCGATCAAAACAAGTATTTTCCTTTTTAATTGATCTTAAAGCTATGATCTTATACTAAAAAAAAATTATCCTGATCAAATATTCTCCAAGTGAAAAGAATCTCTACATATATAATTATGTTTTCCATCAGGTACATTCTCTGAAAGAGGAGAGAGTAAATCAGGGTCTTTTTGAGGGTCTGGTGGAAGTGAGGGACTTTTCAGCATTTAAATTAGAGTGGATACACCTTATCCTGAGGCTAGCCAGCTCCAGATCAGGACACTGTAACCAGACCCATTAGGCTGCCAGTATCTTTCCTAGTTCTCTGTGTGGTACAGCTCGTGCTAGGTTACTTTTAGCAATTTCAGTGTAACTGGGGAGAGACAGTTCACACACTGAAGCAATTGCTTTGAGTTTAACCCCACTGAAGCAGGAATTACAAAAGATATTTGATAATATTGATATTCAAAAGCAGATTGAAATTCATCTGAATAAGTAGATGTCAACATTGTCTTTTAATGTTCCCATAGAAGTTACCATCCTATTGCCTTCATCTCCGCTGAAATGAAGTTCATTTATCTTGTACTTAGTGATATGCATATGGAGAGTTGTAGGATTTCAGTTTAGCAATACTATTTCTGTTCTTTCTTTTGAATTTCCAGGTCTTCAGTGTTATAATTACAACTGTTTCCTTTTTAGATTTCTAATTGAAAGTAGCTGAAGTATGCTAACTACAAGAAAATAAGTTTGTTGAGATGAACATTCTTACTCACTAGAAAGTAGGCAACCAGCAGCCACTTAGAAATAGGAATTATAAGGTATAAAGAAGCAATTTTTGATGTTATACCTACTTACACATCTGACTTAGAAGTAAAACTTCAAGCTTTGAGAAAATGCAAAGCAACAACAACTCTAAAGATTCTAGATACAAATAAATTATAAGCTCTTCGCATTAAACCTGTAGCTTTTATGTTGAGATTGCAGTATAATCCCAAACATCTTTTCTATGCTATTGATCATTAGGTGTAAAGATCTCATTACTTGCAGGTAATGATAAGGTAATGATGCATCCTATTGGAACAAATTAGCTATCAGAGTATGTTGTCTGGTTCCATATGCTGTCAAAGTCCTTTGTCTTAGACATGAGATTAACAAATGCAAAGTGTTAAATCAGTTTGCATTATCAGAAAGTTATACAGTTGCTTTTTAATATTTTCAAGACATCTGCTCTGTTGGAACCTGGACTGGACAGCCTTGAACATCTTTGATCCTTAATATATTCAGGTGTGGAAATTTATTCCTTTTTATTTTCTTATAAAACACTTGTCTTCTGCTAGTGCAGCAGTGATGGTATCCATTTGATAATTATAGTCCACATCTGAGTTAGTCATCTACATTGTTTTATGGAAAGAAATTTCCTCTTAAAACGTGATTCAAAACCAGGCTATTTGAGTCTCACTGTAAAAGCACTTATAGTTCTCCACTGCCTAGGCTCAAGTACAAAGTTAAACTCTAGATATGTAGAAGTAACTGAGAAGTATCTTATCTCATTTGTCTCGCCACATATCTTCTCAGTAAAGAAAAAAGTATGGCAAATACTAGCAAGTGCACTGGATTTGTATTGTATTGCAAGGGAGAGAGAGCTTAAAGTAGCATAGCCTTATCATCAGGGCTTGGAACACAAGCCGTATGAAGAACGACTGAGGGAGCTGGGGTTGTTCAGCCTGGAGAAAAGGAGACTCAGAGGTGACCTTATCACTCTCTTCAGCTTCCTGAAGGGTGACTGTGGTGAGCTGGGGGTCGGTCTCTTTCTCCGGGCACCAACAGACAGAACAAGAGGACACAGTCTCAAACTGCGCCAAGGGAGATACAGGCTAGAATTAAGGAGGAAGTTTTTCACAGAAAGAGTGGTCAAATACTGGAATCATCTACCCAGGGAGGTGGTGGAGTCACCATCCCTGGATGTGTTTAAAAAAAGACTGGATGTGGCACTTGGTGCCATGATCTAGTTGAGGGGTTAGAACATGGGTTGGACTCGATGATCTTAAAGGCCTCTTCCAACCTAGAAATTCTGTGGTTCTGTGATTCTGTGAGTGATTCAGGCAAGACTTATATTGCAGCAGACCAGTCCCACCAGCTAATGGCCTTAAGGCCTGTATGCCCTAACCCACTGATGTTATGTATGCTTGTTTAATGTTGTTGAAGAAAGTTATACCCTGCATTTTACTGATATGAAATGTATGCTGTGTCTGCTTCAACTGTTTTTACTATATATTAAGATAATACAAAAAGTGTGGGCAAGAAACCAGAATATTTGAAGCCAAGTAAAACTGGAATAATGTCAGAAATATTCCTGTTAACCTGGGTGCATAATATTCTATAGAGATTCTAATTCAAAATCTAAATACAGCAGTCGTTTTTGCACCTCACAGTGCTGTGACTCATAAAAATCTTAGCTTCCTAAAGATGTCTTGGCACAATAGTACCACATTTCTTGCTTAACTTGGAATTTCCCTCATCCTGTGGATTTTATATTAGCCTCTCTGTTAACTTCTTTTTCTTCTAAGATGGCTGAAAGCTTGTCTCTCCTACACTGGTGTATTACTTCTTGCTTAATCTTTTCCTCTTGAGAAAAAGTTCTCTTATCAGTGGATCAGGCCCAGACAGCATGAGTTTAGAAAAAGCAGGTCCTGCTTTGTGGCCAGCCTGATCTCATTTTATGACCAGGTGACTCACCTGCTGGATGAGGAAAAGGTTGTGGATGTTTTTTACCTGGACTTCAGTAAAGCCTTTGATACTTTCTCCCAGAGCATTCTCCTGGAGAAGCTGGCTTGGACAGGTGCACTCTTTGCTGGGTTAAAAACTGTCTGGATGGCCAGGCCCACAGAGCAGTAGTGAATGGTGCTCCATCCAGTTGGCAGCTGGTTGCTAGTGGGGTTCCCCAGAGCTCAGTCTTGGGGCTGGACCTCTTCCATCTCTTAATCGATGATCATGGGTGGGGGTGCAGAATCAAAGGCAGTCTCAGTAAATTTGCTTAGATGACACTAAATTTATCTGCTAGAGGGCAGAAAGGCTCTGCAGAGGGATCTGGACATGCTGGATTGATGGGCCAAGGCCAGTTGCATGAGGTTCTACAAGGGTGCTGAAGTGCTGGGTCCTGCACTTGGATCACAACAACTCCAGGCAGTGCTGCAGGTTTAGGAAACAGTGACTGGAGAGCAGCCCAAAGGAAAAGGACCTGGGGATACTCATTGACAGCAGCTGAACATGAGCCAGCTGTGCCCAGGTGGCCGAGAAGGCCAATGGCATCCTGGCCTGGATCAGCAATAGTGTGGCCAGCAGGAGCAGGGCAGGGATTGTGTCCCTGTACTTGGCACAGGTGAGGCCACACCTTGAGTCCTGTCTCTGGTTCTGGGCCCTTCACTGCAAGAAGGACATTGAGGTGCTGGAGAATGCCCAGAGAAGGGCAACAAGGCTGGGGAAGGGTCTGGAGCACAAGTCCTGTGAGGAGTGGCTGAGGGAGCTGGGACTGTTTAGCCTGGAGGAGAGGAACCTTAGGGGAGACCTCACTGCTCTGCACAACTGCCTGAAAGGAGGATGTAGCCAGGTGGGCATTGGTCTCTTCTCCCAAGCAACCAACATCAGAACAGGAGGAAATGGCCTCAAGCAGTGCCAGGAGAGGTTCAGGAAGATTTTTTTTCACTGGAAGTGTAGTTAAGCATTGGAACAGGCTGCCCAGGGAGATGGTAGAGTCACCATCCCTGGAAGTGTTCAGGAAATGACTGGATATGGTGCTTAGTGCTGTGCTTTAGTTGGCATGGTGATGTTTAGTCAAACGTTGTACTTATGATCTTGGAGGTCTTTTCCAACCTTAATGGTTCTAGGATTCTATGGTAATACTTGATGCCACATAGGTAGGAAAAAAAATTTAAAAAAGTAAAAAGCAGCTGAAGTGGACCTTGATCACTAGAATCAGAACACAATGATAAAGATATTTCATAGATGTCAGCCAATATTTTTCATTTGAGTTTAGAATTTTAAACAGCAATTCAATACTAGTTAAAAAATGAAATAAAAACCAGTAAAAGACTCAACCCACTTTCCTCAAATACACAACCCCAAAACAGATAATTCGTCTTAACAGTCAGAATGAAATTTGTGGCATATTATTGTTCCTTATTACACATTACATGAATGACTATTGATCTACATTTTCTTAGTAACTGAAAAAAAGCTACTTTTGTTGTGATTGTCAGTTCTGCATAGAAGTATCTTCTGAGAACTCCAACCATGGATGAGTTTGAGTTCTAATTGCTATGCCATTATGGAACAAAATCTGGTCTTTCTTCCAAATGAATTTACAGTATAGATAAGCGTCTGTTGCTGTGTACAACTTTGTCTTATCATCTCTTTAAAGTTGTCACATTATGTTTTCCTAATTACAGGTATTGCACAACAAAAAATAATGGCATATATTTTAATTTTTCAGTTTCATGTATTAACAAGAAGCTTAGGAATGTGGTGTCAGATCAGGCAGTAACTACTCCTTCCATATTATCTCCATAACATATCTTGTGTTTGTCCAGCTTAACTTCGCTATTTGGAGGCAGCCAAGGAATGTACATTAAATTACCTCCCTGGTTTCTAGATTGAGAGCACAGATCATCATCTGATAAGCGGCATTTAAATGAGTATGCCCGAATCCAGGAAGATATTTCTATGATTTTGAACTATTGGACTCTTTCACAGTTCTCTGTGTGAAATCTAAAACATTTGATTGCTCATCATCAAAGCATACATGCAGTTCATTTCCCTAGCTCACTCAGAGACTGAAAAGCACTAGTATTATGAAGTAATCTATGTAATATTGCTTACATTTGGGACTAGATAAAGAAAAGGACTCATTTTTAATAACAGAAGAGCTGTAGGCAATGGTTGAGGTGATCCAGGTATGTACAAATTCAAGTAGTCTGGCACTGTTAAATCCATGTAGATTCTTTAAGTTATTTTGCAAAGATTCAAAGATAAATCTTCTGATGGAAATCTCTTAGAAGAACAATTTCCATTATTTGCCCTTCTTCCCAGTTCATGGAAGACTTTGCTGTTGATATCTTTGTGCACAAATAAAAGTTTGAGAGATTGAACTTGGGAGTAATAACTCTGAGTGACTTCACCAAAAATCTTTACTATAGGTTAACTTTGGACTTGGTGCTTTCATAGAATTGGGTGGGAAAGATGATATTTTTTAAAACATTTTGGAGCAATGTCAATAAACCCACATAGGAAAAAATATATTATTTCAGGAATTATTTTAAATTAATCAAAATTAGTTTGGAAATTTTCAATTGCATTTTGTCTTAAGAAGTTTTATATGATTTTCTCGATTTCTCTTTGGTCTTTTATTGAAGAAAGACACTGGTTTTTGTAAGTAGCATAAAGCTGGACGAAGTTAGAAATCTTTTTTGTCAACGCTGTATGCTAGATGTTGGAAAATTTGCAGTTATAAAAAATTGTATTTGTACATTTTTATCTGTGTGCAGGATATGGATGTCCATGTATCTTAGAGCTATACCTCAGACAATAATAATTCATGCTTAAAATATTTTTAATAACTTCTATTATCTAAAATTTCAAGGAGAACTTTTAAAGTATAGTGTAATACAATTTCAAGGTATTTTAGTCACAAGTCTTACTGTGATTCACTATCCCAAAAATTTGCTACCCTGATGAACACCAGTCTGATACAAATTTTTTTTAGTTGGAAGGCTACTTTATCCATTTATACAGAGTGAAAGGATCTACAAACCTGGCAATACAGTTTGTAAATTAACTTATCCTATTATCAGAATCATTCTAATAATCCACCTTTGAAACTAATGGACCTAATCATTATTTATTTTGCTTCTTGGATAGTTTCATTGAATTTAGCTAGTGAAAATGAGTTAAAATTTCTCTAAATATGACATCCTCTGGGTTAATCTGAAAGCTATAATCATCCTACAACCACATGAGAGAGTCTCTTAGCCTCTGGGTTAATCTGAAAGCTATAATCATCCTACAACCACATGAGAGAGTCTCTTAGCCAATTTGAGATAACAAATTGTAAGGTAACACTGATTCTGCTTTGAGAAGAAGGCATGACCTAATTTACTCCCTCCCCACATGCCACCATGCCTTCAACAGTCAAGTGTGCTGCTTTGTGAGAGGTTAGCACCATTAAGAACATTCTGTCAACCACATGCTGCTGCAGTGTGGGCTGACCAAGAGCACTGTAACATCTTAACGTGTTTTGCCAATGCATTGTCTCTTAGAGCACCACACCCCATTAGAGATCTTCTCCAGGCTTGTAATTGATCTTCCCATTCTCTGGGAAAAAGCTGGGCTCTTAGGATCCCTTTATGTACCGTTAGTTTGTAATTGAAGTGTCTACTACTGCTGTAGACGGCTAGTCAAAACCACATTTACAAATTGTTGTTAAAATTCATAAGTTGCTCACCATCTTAACAGGATATTCTGGTCATTCAGAAATAAGAAAACTGACAAACAAGAAAGATATTTACTTTGCTGCAGTACTGTCATGGTCTTACAAACTCTTTCACTAAACACTAATAAGATCAAGTAAGGGACTCAAAATGAAGCGCGAGACGTAACTAGTAATTTCAATGTATTATGTCTGAATGCTCTTTGAGTCCTTCTATAACCTGTTTTTCTGCTCTGTCTGCTCTGGCAGTGTCTCACATATTCATTTTTGCTACATGCAAATTCTTTGAGAAAATTTAGATTGCCATTTCTACTTTCTTGATAAGCTCCATTGCTTTTTTTCTCCTCGTTACTAATTTCTACCCTTTTCAAACAGTTTTTAGTCATCTTTGTAGACAAGCTTCTTCTGCCTCATTGTTTCTCATATATTTCTGAGAGTGGATCTATCTGTTTGGGCTACTGTGTTGTTGTTAAACATATTTCTTTTATCTTTTCTTTGGCATTCTGTGAATCATAGTACCTTGCTCCACGGCACACCTACAGAGCTCTTTATACTTTGCTCATCATTGTGTGTCTGCTTTTGTTTCTACATTCTTTTCAGTCCCTATTTTCTTTAGTATTATCACTGGTTTATTCTGCATTGTGCCCACAATTTTCACATTCCTTCTGATGCACTGTTTCCCTTAAACTCTGACTTTCCTCTTATGCCTAGCAAAAAATTCTTCCTTCAAATTGTAAATAACATGTGAAAATCATTTCTCCCAACTTGTGTGGTTTTGCATCAGTGTAGCTTTTGTTAATTAAACTCTTTTTTTTTGCCAGTCTAGGAACATGTCTTATACGATTTATATGCAATTATCTGCTCATCTTTACCTCTTTGCAAACTTTTAAAAGTAACAGTTAATAAGATTTCATACTTCAGCATGTGGACTTCTGGGGTATTTTTTAATTTCAATGTTTTAATTTCAATTAGGATGGAAGATGGAGGAAGACTAGGTTATTATCTAAAAGCCTAACCTCAAAAAATAAGCTGGCCCCTGTTAACATTTTTTAGGTGTAAATGTCTTAATTTAGATTGCTGAATCATTCTGACCCAAAGCTCTTAGAAACACTGCTTGATATGTACTCTGTTAATATTTCTGCTTTAATTTCAAGCTTAAAATCCAGATTTTTAAAAAATAATTTCTGCAAATAGATGCTTCAGTTTATTTTTAACTTGTAGATGAGTGAGCTGAAAGATCAACAGTGTTAAAACTGCAAAACAATGACTTTGATTCTCAGTTGCATGTGTATTTATATGGCTTTATTTTAGAAAGTGTAATCCTTTGTGAATATAAAACCTACTTTTAAAAGTATTTTCATTTATTAAGTGGCTAAAAGGTGAAAAACTGCTTGAAGGAATGAATGAGCCTGGTCTGACCTTTGATTTTAACTTGTTCTTGTCATCTAGACCCAGCTGTGCGACTGGCGTTGTTCAAAAACAATGAAAATAAACATCTCTCTGTGAAACCACCAGGGAAGACACAGCCTATAAGTGCTGGACACTTTGAAGGTATGAACAAGTATTTCATTTTATGCATATAAGCATATATGTTTTGCAATGTCTTTTAAACCGGCTTACTCAAAATATAAAATAATATGTGCAAATAGAAAAAGGCAGAAGTTTAAGGAACTTGTCTGTTCCTCAAGTCACAGCAGTGAAACATTTCAATTTAAATTCATTGCAGAGAGCAAGAGGTGCTCCTACACCCTAATTTATAGGGAGATGGAGGCTAACTTATTTATTTATTGTTTTATTATTAAATCTTCATCATGAAAATGTCAAAGCATGTCAGAGAGATATAAAATACAAAGTACTAGAATAAAACTTCATAAATGAAATATCACTTCAAATTCTTCATTAAATTGCTACATTTTCGGAAGCTAGACATTAATTCCTAAAAATCCTTAGCATGTTTTTTGGAAAGTGCTTTCATAAATATTCCCCAGAAATTCACCATTTGACAGAAGGAAAGAACATTCATCATGTAAATATTAAATTCTTTTTCATAAATATTTAAATACTGATGTAGCTTTTTTACTGTTGAAATTCATGTTAAAACACTCCTTGATTTCTGTACAATTAAAGTAAGTCCAAGTCTATTTAAAATGCCCTTGTTGTAAAAAGACAATCATCTCCAGAGACATTTTTATATTGTTTTGATTCTTTTTGCTACTAAATGGTGTACTCAGAAAGTTCTCACCTCTATCTTTTTATCTTTTCCAAAAACATCGTCATATGCTATCTGATCTATTCCTAGTTTCACAAAGTAAAACTACAAATACTGTATTAACATTCACTGTGTGAGGATAAAAATTAGAACATGTCTGAGACAGGTGTGAAATAAATCTGAGTCTACCTGAATTGCAATTCGGTCAATTAACTCAGCTGTATGGAAGCCTAGATTTGCCTCATGAGTCCACGCTCAAATTTGTTCAGAAACAATTCTTGGTAAATTCTGAAGAGGAAATATTTTTGCACTATTATTTGCCTTGGATCCAAGCATGAATTTACCTTGACTATAGAAAGTCTGTGTGTACTGCGCCTGACTGAGCATTTCCCAGTATCTCATATATGTTTCTGTGGCATATGCTTATATACATCAGAGTGTGTCATATGCTGAAGAAACAGGACAGGCAGGCTGCCTGTGAAAAAGTGAATGTCCAATAGAAACAACTGTAAGAATGCTCAAAACCATGTCAGAGTTAAGCCTGAATACAAGTTTAGAACCCTCAAGTCAGTGTAGGTTTAGGCTAGCTTTCCTGCCACCAGTTTATTTCTTCCTGCCTGAAAAAAACATTTCCCTTTGTTTTGAAAAGCTGATGTACACATTCTAAATATTACTGAAGTTACTTTTTGAATTGATGGAGAGAAGGTACCAAGGCAGATTGGATATCAAAAGGCGAGTGTAGTGGTGGTGCTCTTAATTATCTTTCATTTCAAGGACCATTTTACTCCTCTAGCAGGCTAATAAACAGAAACTTTTTTTTCACCACTCATTGCTGCTCACATGTAGTCTGCTGAGCTTTCAAAACAAAGAATACTTTTCTGCTTGAACAGTATAGAAATTTGTCCTTCTACCAGAGGCACTGCTACTTCATACATTATGTTCAGAAAATTCTAGGTTGAAAGAGCATTTATTTATATGTATGCGAGGTATCATCAGACAGAACTAGGAGTTTCTAAATTTAGAATTAGTAACACTTTGCACATGCATAGTAACTTCACAGAGTTGTGTTATCAGAGATGTCTTCTCTTGTTTCCCATTTCCCCTCTTACCTTTTAAGTGTTTCTTCCTCTTTTGCCAGCAATAGATCTCTTTGGGTCTGTTCAGTCATTGGAATTCTTTCTGTAACAAAAAGGTGGAATGTTTGCACTCTGTATCCATAAATCTTGTGGTCATCGTATTTTAATTCAATAGAACCCAGACCTGTCCTTTATGTGGTGGAAATAAACTTCCTCCATTCAAGACCTTTGACTTTCACAGACTTGTAGTGGGTAGAAAATTTGAACTCCAAACCATCTTCTTTATAAACAATTAAATAAAAAAGCACATTCTATATATTCCTTCTTTATTTCTTTAAATTGGGAAATGGAAGGGAGAAGTCAACATCAACAGAAAAACAGCAAGTACACACGTGTTATCTGTTAAATAACAGAATCACTACTTTTGAAAGGGGATGCCCTAGGAAGTAAAACAATTAGAACAGTTTTAAATTTTAAAGCTGGAACACATCATGGTAATGAATATTTAAGAAGAAATCTAGTTAAAATGAATGATGAATGTTTTTTGTCTTCATTGTGGTTTTGTGTGTAAGACTACAAAGAAAACAAAAACTAATAAAAGCATAAGAGATACAAAAATAGTGAAAAGAAATGAGGTTAATATCTGATGATTTTTTTTCCCTGAGATTATTGTTCTGTCATAATTTTCCTTCTTGTTTTTCTGCTACAAAAGTTTTGATAAGCTGAGATGCAATGTGCTGTTAACAAATTTTGAAAACTTGTGCATAACTTAATCCCATAGGATAATGCACACGTCTCTAAGTTGACATACATGTTGTTGAAAAATATATTTTCAAAGCTGGATTTATTTATTCATAAATATTCAAAATTTATTCATAAATTTTTATTGAATTTCGGATGAGTCATCCTGCTTTGCTCACTGATGTTAGACGAATACCCACCAGGGACCATTATTTCACATCTGAATCACAGCAGCACACAGAATTTAGTCAGAAATAAACCCCTTTGTAATACAAACACCATGCCAATGGCATGAGGAGATACTATTCTCACAGAGAAGAGCTTGCCATTTAAAAATACAAGCAGCATGTGAAGGAAGAAACCAATCAATGAATGCAATTCAATGCATTACTGTATGTGTCAATAAATCTGTCAATATATCTGTGTCTGTATGTGTCAATGTATTTACATACAGTACGTGTGTCTGTACTCACAGAAATATATAAGCATATGCCAGGAGTATAAGTAGATAAAATAATTCAATAAATGTAGCACTTATGACTTTTTACTTGTATATTTTCAAAGGAAAGTAAATTATGAACAATTACTGTCTGGTGTAATTACTAGCATCAACATGCATTTTGTAATCCTTATACTTTCTGTCAGATGCAGTTTCAGTTTCTTTAAAATTAATTTAATTCACGTGGTCATTGTACTGTAGATATATTAAAACTATTAGTTTAATAAAAATATATTTGAATCTTTTCTGTGACATTAACTTGAGTAGGTTGTAAAGTGAACCATAGAATATGCAAGTATAAATATGTATTTACTGTTTCTCATAACAAATTATATCCTGATCAAAAACCTGAAGAAAGATGAAAGCCTGACTTGAAGTACTCCTGATGATTTGCTGGACGTTTCCTGGGACTGTGTATATTACCCTGCTCTCTTTGGTGAGATAAGGTTATGCTTCCATCACGGTTGTTGAGTTTCATTTAGTGTCAGGTAGCTGACAAACAAAATATGCCTTCTTTAATGAATATTCTGGTTCAATGAATGTTCTTGAGATATTTTTGTGGTTTGTAGATGGTGACATTTCAAAGGTCTCAAAATTTTGGAAACTTTATAAGGCACATAGATAATTGTCATAATTTCGTATTTTGCATCAAAGCATATTTTTTAGAAAGCTTTATGACTACTTGTGCACTTTTTGTCTGGAGGCTATTTCAGTTGTTAATTTAATGTAAAATAGTCTTGACTGTTTTGGGTATAGTACATCAAGAACTGAAGGAAAAAATCTATCCTTGACTCCTCTTGGGAAGTTCCAATTAGTCCTGGCTGACCATGTAACAGAGCATCTCTGCCATCTGTGGGTCTGTAATTACAGGATCTGTAATTTGACTTGCATAGAGGAAGGGTATTTTTCTAGCCAACAGTGTGAATACTTAGTCCCAGTA
Organism: Agelaius phoeniceus; assembly: GCF_051311805.1. Classification (NCBI taxonomy): domain Eukaryota; kingdom Metazoa; phylum Chordata; class Aves; order Passeriformes; family Icteridae; genus Agelaius; species Agelaius phoeniceus. Next base: position 32,748,528 of record NC_135269.1, on the reverse strand, counting down.
CAGCAGCTGAGAACTGAAGAATGAGCCCTAAGGCCAAGCACATTTTTTTGCTACAAGCTTTGCAAACCATGTGTGTCTTTTTGGGTCCTCTTTAATCCAGTTTCCTCAATGGTTTTGGTGGGTTATCCAAATAGTTTTTGTTCAGTGGATTGGGAAGCTGAATTCCAATCTGTAGAGCAAGCTGGAAGAATGCAGGAGATCAGATGAAAATCCATTCAAACTATCCAAGTATTATTTGGATATGATTTACTTTATTTCACAGGTTGTGCTCTATTTAATTTCATAGACTGTGCTGTATTTAATTTTGTAGGTTAGGTGAATTATTTACATATATACTATATTTTTAGTCATATCCATATCCATCAGTAACACATCTATACCATACACTTCAAAGTGAAAACAGTGCAATGTGACTTCACCCAAAAAAGTGAACAATGATTTATGCCTGGAGGTTTAACTATATAAAAAATGCACTTGGCTGTGTTGACAAGATATGTTTGCTGTAGTTTGGGAACCTGTAGTTCTACTTGGCAGTACTGTATTTCCTGTCATTTTATGCTCATGGTGACCAAGGAAAATGCAATGGGTATAGTGTTAAGACTGATTTCACCAATACAAATTTGATAATGAATAGACTATGCTTTTTCAGGTGACTTTTAATTGTGCCAATATTTATTTATTTCTGTAGAAATTGTCAGTTGAAATAACATTTATTTTCCAAGAATAAGATGTAAAGTCAGCTTGTGATTATGTCATATGATTTGAAGATAAATATCATGGAAACCACTTAGTCATCTGTTTTCCAGATTTATAATAGTTCCTAATTATGAAACTCCTTATAGTCTCAAGTGGAAATTATTGCAAAACATTCTTATAGATTATTATTACTAGTGATAACTGAAAGTGCAAATGTGAGACTTTGGAAAGTTGGAATTTAAGGTTGGCTAATTCTGAGAGTTCATTAAAATATTGTTGCACTTGTTCAACATAGTTTCTTAGATTTTCTGTATTATAAGATATTAATACATTTTTTAAAAAATTATGTATGACATTTAATAGAATTTGTATTGATTCAAATCACTGATGCTTGACAAATCACATCTACATGACAGTTAAGAGAAGGTACTGAGTCTGGGATGCTAGTATTCATCTTTATATGGGCTTTAAATGTTCTGGTTTTTGTTATTTAAGAGCATGTAAAAAGACATTGAACGGTAAGTGAAAATTTGTGTTAGTTGTTTTCATCTTTTAGAAATCAGCTCTTTTTATTTGAGAATATTAATGGCATCAGTTCCCAGGAATCACAGTGTTTGCAAACATCTATTTCTAAAGTAAGTTGTATTTTATTGATCTGTTGTCTCAAAAGGATTAATAACCACATTTGAAATCTGGGCTTGCTGTAATTCTATGAATTGAATTGCCATGTTTACAGTAAACTGTAACTGTTACATATCTCCCAGGCTCTAAATTTGTATGCCACATTAGGGAAGCAGTATCTAATCCATACAGCACTGACAAAAATGACAAAATAATGCATTTTCAGAGAATGTAAGATCTGTCCTGAAACGTAATGAAAATGTGTTACAGAGATTTGCAGTGCAGGAGGGGTTGTATCTTTTGAATTCATAATTCTATGGCTTTGTTTCTTATTATTTAGTTTGAGCTCACACAACAGAACTCTTGCAATGAAATATTTTCTCATTTTAAGGAATTAATGGCTCTCCACCAGCCCTTCAACATGTAAAATGAGTAGGTTACTTGTGTCCAGTACATCCAAAAAGAGCCAGGATAAAATAAACATAAGGAGTTGGATATCTTGGAAAAAATCTGTCATGGGTTTGGGTTAATCATCTCCAGAAGAAATTCAACTTGATGCCTGAAATGTAAGACTTCTTGGAGAAAGCAGTAAAGCCTGAGGCAGTGTTGATCTGAAGGAGTGCTCTCCATGGGTCAGAGCTGCTCTGCTGGCAGAGTGCAAACCCAGTTCACAACAGCGGTACGCTGAAAACTTGTAAAGGACTGCAGGGGCCTTACAGTGCACGCACTCAAGCTTCAGTTACATAGTTCTACTGGTCCAGTTTCTTATTATAAAATAAAACTGAAAAATAAAATCTGTGCCTAATTTTCTAGCCTCCTGTCTGTCAATGATAGTGTAGGATTTTTTCAGTATTCGTGGAATGAAGCAATCCTGAAATTATGTTTAAAAATAAATATGTAAAACATAATTTATGTGGGTTTATGGAGTGCACTTCAGAGTCTGAGTATTTATAAATGATCTAGACATATGAAAGTTTTATTAATATTCTTGCTTTTCACTTTCAATTACCAAAAAAAAATAACAACAAACCCAAAAAAAACCCCACCAAAAACCCCCCACACTTTATTTGCCTGAAGTTCCTGGATAGGAGGTACTTGCCATAGATACATACCAGCTAATATTATAAATTCTTATTGTGGTTCTAGTGTTCAGAGTTCTGTATTCATATATTCAATGTTTCTGACCACATATTTCACCTGCTTGTGTACTTTCTCTTTGTTCCTGAGTCTGCTTTTTTGCAGACTATTGTAATTTGTGGTAGCATAAGGATTTTATTAGAGTATCAGATATGAATGTGGTCTCTAACCTAGAGAGCATGTTTGTTTGTTCCAATAAACTTCCAAAACTAGGATTTTGTACACTGTATAGGTGGTTACCTGCGCTTTCATAACATATTAATTTGCTAGTTTTTATCAACGTAAAAGAAACTGCACCTAAAATAAAGGAAAAAAATCTTACTCTTCTTTTGCTAATAGCTACCCAGTGATGACTACAGTAGGAGAGAGATTTCACCCAAAATGTCATCAGAGGTGGAGAACTACTTCTTCTTGTTGAATAAGATGATATAATAGCTCAGATAGTTTTATTTGCATCTCCTTCAATTTTGCCTTTCTTTTTTCTCCTCTTCTTGATATTTTATGTCCAAAATTTTTGTAGTGTGACATTTGCATCTCAGCCAGTGTAAATACAAACAGGTTGATTCCACATTCAGATCCACAGCTTTTAGTACTGCATAAGGCAATCATTTTAGATGAATAGATCCCTGAGTACCAAAGCATTTCAAATCCTTTTTCATTTGACCATTCAGTGACCTGATAACTATTTCCTGTCCCTAAGTAAGGTCATGACCCAGGTCTTAGAGTGCAAAAGACAGATAATTTTAGCAACAAGTTAAATCCAAATGGATTTGGTTGGAGGGGGTAAGGGAGAATAGGTTTGGTTAATTTCCTTTAAAATAAAGTGTTACAAAAATTGTATTTAGCAGGTCCTGTTAAAAGTAATTACTGAATTTGTTGCTGTCATGTTTGGATGCCTGGGGACTGCAGTCAATATTGGGGTGGTTTGTTTATTTGCTTTGCTTTTACTGGACAGTACCCAATACATTTTTTTACACTTCAAAAAACAATTGCTAATGAAGAGGTCATTAAAAGTGCATATTCAGATATATTCAAAGAGCTTTCCAAAATGTTTGTTTCAAATACTAAAATCATATTACTATGCAAATGGTTTTTAAACATAGGCCACGGACTCTGTCTGTAAAAGTGTCACGAATGTTACATTGCACAGATGTTCCTCTTGCAAAAGAATTTCCATTTGGTATGATGAGATGAATAAGGAATATAATGTAGCCTTAGAAATATTTTATAGGTACAAATCTTGCTTCAATTGGAATCTATGGCACATTTTAAATCACAATTAAAGGAATGTTTCCTGTAGCTATAGATTTAAATAATTTCATTATTCTAAGCACTTTCAGAGGTGAAATAAAGGAAAGCCTTCACACCAGAGCTATTACTTAATTTGAAAATATAATTTATTAAAATTTCCTTTAAAGAAATTTCTTTTTTTCCTATTCTATAATGGGAACTATGGTGTTGTGTAGAATTAGTATTATTAATGAGGTCAGAAATCTATAGCATTCCAAAGAGGCCATTTTCACAAGTTTAATATTAAACACACATTGAATTATCTTTCTGTTTTTATAACTAATAATGTTGTTGTTCAGATACATTTTTCAAACAAAATATCAAAACAACACTCGAAAATTGAAATAGAGGAATTTAAAATTTTATGCTGTTCAATACTAACTCTTAGAGCAAAGTTCTATAGCTTTTATAGATTTCATATAATACAGAATTGAATGTGCTGTGGACCTACCTAATTTTACAAGGAATTCCAAGTAACTCAAGTATTTTAATGAAAATATACAATCATGCAGCTATACCTATGTAACTTTTATGTTGTATTATTTCTGTAATGTAAATTTTCCTACTTCATAACCTTGCAGTTCAATTCTTATCAAAAAATGTTAGCAATTTCTGGAAGTTCATAGGTTTGTGCTAGTTTGATGTATTCACTGCAAATATTTTATCTGGCTTGTGAGTATAAAAAAGTTAGAAGTACTGAATTTTGCAGTTATATATTTTTTTTCATAGTGGTAAGAAAGGCTGCATTTCAAGACAGTATTTTTGAATACAATTTTGTTTACATGACATCCTAGAATTTTTCTCTCTTTTCAGGTTTATTGTCAGGTTCCCAATCCAACATGGTTGGATTGTAACTTCATAAATTAGCACATTTATAGAATGTTGTAGATAACCCAGTCCAGACAACGAGATAAGGAAATCCAAGTAGCCAGGCAAAAGAATTTCATTTTCATAGTCTTCATTAAATAAGTTCATTATGAATAACTGTATTTTTCAATGGTTTCTAATTGCACATTGAGCATCAGGCTTACTAAGACCCTGACTGTGGAAAGATATTTCTCTAAAACACATGCACGCTTTTATTTTCTGATAAGCAGCAAGCTCACCAGTTTTCACTTTATGAAGAGAGCAGTGATATCTCTTATGAAAGATAGAATGCGACTTTTAAAAAGGAGGAATTTAAACTCTACTGTGTATTTTTAAGTTAAATTTACTGAGTATTTACTTTAGTACCTGATGTATATTTTGTAATTGAGAAATTAGCAGTGAATGTAAAAAGAAAGGAAGCTATGTGCCAGTAAGCCAGAAAGTTCTGATTTAACCTACCAATGACCTGGCTTTGTTTGTTCAGATGACAGTTCTAAAAGTGTGCAGAGAATATTCCCTTTTAATACAGTTATTTGCCGCAAGCCGTGACCTCACTGCCTGTCGGGGAGCAGGTCTGAATTGGCCCTTTCTCTGATATCGTGACATTGCTTCTGTTGCCTCGATTGTGACCTCTGATTGCATGATACCCCTGAGAGTTCAATTTAATAAGCGTGACTCCTGACTCTTAGCCAGGTCTGCCTTTTAGGTTTTGTCAGACTCTACTTGTAGTCTGGTCTACATATGCTAAAACACTGCATAGGCTGTCATCATCCTGTGTGAGTTGTGTGCACTGAATTCAAAATTCTCTTTCAAACGTCTCTCATTTATTGCAAATGCAAATGTCTATAAAGTCTTTCTTGGAATAAATTTTAGAAGTTGTTTCTTTCACATGTATGGCTGCTTGGGATTTTTGGGTTTTATATCTTTGTAGAGATAGTTACTAACTCTTTCACTAAATTACTAAGCATGTGTGTTATCCATGCATCATACTAATTTCTTTCTTCAAAATTTTGTTTCCCCTATGAGAGTGTTCTATATTCTTATGACTTTCCATAAAATATGTTTGTTCAATATAGAAATATTCGGGGCAAATCTCTTTTTCTCATTATATAATTAGTACAGTCACACAACAAGGCAGTACTAATGAGCACTCAGAGCACTGTAAGGTGTAGTGACCCAGGACCAGTCAGGTGAAAGCTGAAGAATCTGTTTGGAATCCAGGAGAAGGTGAGTAGAATTAAAACATTTTAAATACCATTGAAAATAAGTTATCTTGGGTTTAGTGACAATTTTGCTATATCATTGCATTCTTTTCTCCTGTTTTCCTCCTCTTCTAGCCAGAATGCTGAAGAAGAGTCTGTTCTGAGACCTGGATGCCTTGAGGGTGATGATGCTATTCAGATATTTCTCCAGTTTTAGTGGCCCTTGGTGCATTCACTGAACCAGAATATGGAGAAGTTTAAAGATTGAAAGAAAGTTTCAAGAACTGTGGTACAAGTTACAGACGAGTTTCTCTATTTACTTACATGCATTTTCTGTATTCTCATTGCAGATATGTACCCATTTTCCTAGCCTCTGTATCAGTACCCATAACTTAGTGCTTCTAAAAAAATATCATTTCAGAAGAGCAGAAAAATCTTGCTGAACAAAATAATGCTTTGAGCTTACTTTTATAGTTACATTAAAATTTTTCCGTAAATATTACCATTTAATACTTCTTTATTTCTTCAAGTACTTTAAAGAATTCTGTTAACCTTTTCAATGAGATTAATTTTTATTAAAATTGTTTATTTTGTATGAAAACTATATTAGGATCTTTCTTATAAAATAAGTTCTATATGAGGCAGAAAGTATTTTCTGCCTTATATAGAACTTATACCCTTCTGGGGGTATTTTCTTCTTCCACTCAAACTTGGCAATGATATTCTATTCCTTCTTCAAGACAGTGACTGTTTACAGTCAAGTAAAATCAAGTAAAATCTTGGTTTGGCCAGGTTTTTGGGTTTGGTTTTTTTGGGGTTTTTTTGGGTTTTTGTTTGGTTTGGTTTTTTTTTTTTTTTTTTTTTGTTGTTGTTGTTGTTGTTGTTGCTGTTGGGGTTTTTTTAAATTGGTACACAAATTCTCATGTAAGATTATGTAATTTTTATAACTCAATTTATTCTCTAAGGTTTTAAAAGTCATAATATAATCATCTCTTTCCTTCTCCTGGAGTAAATAGTGTAAGATTAGCTACTGAATTTCCTTAATCTTAAGTGAGGGTTTGCCTACCTAATTGAAATTTATGGGATTTCACTCCCTCTCTGGATCAGAGCTTAATGCTCTGTAAATTCCTGTGCTATTGGCAGGAGATTAGATCATCAGCTGCAAACAAGCAAAGTTACAAGTGAACAACTATTTTGACCTGTTGGTAGACAACTGGTAAAACAAATTACACTTCAAAATTAATTAGTTATGGCTGTCTCAAAAGCTATTGCAAATATAAACAGAATGCAGATGAGGCAACTTCACCTATTTGGAGTCATCGTATTTAGGTTGTTCCCTCCTTTTCAAACAAATTTTATATATATGTATGTAGAAATACATATGTAAAGACAGTGAGTAGGAGAGTTTAGATGAAAAGTAGGTAGCAAGTTTAGATGAAAAGTTTAGTAAAAAGAAATTAATTTAAACACACCTACAATAAGCATAAACCGATTAAACTCTAGATTAGGGACAATTAAATTATGTTCACAAATAGAACTGGGGGGGTTGTGTTCATCTTCCCACTAAAAAGGAATTTGAATTAAGTTCTAAACAAAATTCTGTAAAAGAACAGGAGGAGTCAGATCTAATTTATTCCTTTTTCAACTGATTTGTTCATTCAGTAGGTAAATCATTCAAACCTTCTCTGCATGGATAGAGAAAACCTGTGCCATTGTAACTATAACTGATCCAAAATCAATATAAGTCAGTTCCATACCTGGGGATATGTGTTTATTTCTCTATAATTATACACAGTGTTTCGATTCTTGTTTGTTTTCATGTGTTTACCAGCTGAAAATCACAGTTTAATTAATGAAGAAATCTATACAAATACTAAGCTCTTTGAGACATATGTATTGATAATTAACCTAGGGCAACTCATAGGCAAATTGTGGTTTTCTTTTGCTTTTTTTTTCTGACCTTCTTTACAAATTGAAGGGTTTTGTTTTTTGGTTTGTTTTTTTTTTCATAGATCTACAAGACACTGGAATTTCATATTTATTGTCATCCATGAAGTATCAACCAATTAAATATAACTCAATAAGAAGAATTAGTACTTTTATGTCTGTATTTATTTATAGACACTCAGAAGTTTATTGTTTATGGTTGTTTTTAAGCTGGATATAAATATATAAGAATTAGGCACAATTGGGGATTAACTAATTTTAGATGTAGAGTCTTAAGAAAATGAAAAGACTCTGAGTCTGAGACTTTTTTTCCACTTAATTCCATGAACATTAAATCAAGTCTTGTTTATACAATGTTTGGCATAATGATAGGTCTGATCTTCAATATTACCTCTTGGTTTTGCTATGAAGTAAACTAAACAGCAGCCTTGCACTCAGTGTAGACTTTGTGTGTGTATTTGACAATGGAGAATAGTTCTGCTGTTACACATTATTTGTGCTGACGGAGCTGTGAATTGCTGTCACAGTATGTTCATCAAATACCAATAGGTATTTCAAGTCAGCATCAGAAATTGACCCAGAAATAGTTCTGCTCAAACAAAACAAAACCCTTTTAAATAGAAAAATATATAATATCTTGATCCATCAGATATATATTAAGTATAGGGTATAGATAGCATGGATAATCAATCCAGAGGCTTTCATAACTAAACAACATATTAACGTTAGTGCAATAATTTCATTATTTCACTTTCAGTGTTGCTCTGCAATAAGTACCAATTGTGCATGATCATGCATGGTACTTCAGTACATCGTATGTGTTGATGAGCATGAGTTCTTAAAACAAGTTCTTCTATTATTCAGATAACTTTCTAGGAAAAATGTGTGTTCTCAAGAGTAAATATAATAAAGACTTTTTTCAAATGAAAATTCTGAATCTGTGACATGAAATTACATGTTTTAATTATTCATAGAATGTGTGAGACAATTATTAATATCGTGTAAGTCAGCTTTACTGACTAAATTCATGCTGTTCCCAAGTAATGACAGTTTTTTTGTTCCTTTTAATACTTAGCATATATATCTTCTTGTCACATAGAAGCCTCCAGTTTTTATTTTGAACAAAAGTTTTGTTGGATTTGAATTTTTCAGTTCCTTTCTTGTACTTTTAATATCTTCACTACAAACAAAACCTACCCTAATGGTTGTCACACTCAATAAAATTGATTGTATTGTGTAGGTTTTGCCCTCTCTGTAGTGAACAACATAGTAGTTAGACCTCCTGCACTCTTATAAAATGTTCCTTTGTACTTGTTATTTTGAGAATTCCTTTGGAAGATCTTATGTCTTAAATAATTTTACTTGGTTTATTGAATTTAGGGAAAGATACTTCTCTGGTTTGGACTACATATAAAGTGATATCTCTTCTTGCTTGGAAATACTGTTTCATCACTGAGCAAAAAAGCACTTTTGTTGAAGTTCTTTATTGCTTCTGTCATTTAATTTTAAGAAGTGGGAATGGATAGAAATAAAATCTATCAAAATATTCTGTAAAAAAGGGGATTTTATGTTATGCATCTCTTATTTTTCTCCTCAACAGTAAAAATTCCTCTATTCAGTAGAGAACATCCATCATTCAGGGGTTTATTAGTTCCCAAAGTTTATGAAAAAAAATAGAGATAGGGTATGTATTAGGCAGATTTGAAACTTCAGACAAGAAACTATGTGAGAGTGTAGGCACTAAGGATAAACAAAATAGGCTCAATCTACCTCCATCTTAGTTGTACCTTACATTTACTCATGGATAACTAAGCATTGAAATGCTGAACATGCTATTTCAAAAAAATCGTTTTTACTCCTCTTGATTTCTTCAGTTCCTCAAGAGCCATGACTATCCAAAGAACTCTTGGTAACTCTTGGCTGTGCTCCAGACTCACTTCTCAGCAGTGCTATTGATGAAATTTGCCTGTGCAGAGTGGCTGAAGTGGGTTCTGTATAACATAACACTGTGTTCATAGAAGACTGCACAAAAGAATAATGTGCAAGTGTGGTATAGCACTGTCAAGTCTTTCATGTTCTTTTTGAATTTATCAGTGTCTGAGTGGATCCTGAAGCATGCTGATTGCAGGTAGTAGTTTACATCAGGAACTCTTTTCTTTCTCTGCATGTGGATGGCATATCACCTCTGTAGCTTCTTAATTTTTGGTTTTGGCAGGGATGTTTTGGGGTTTTTTTTAAGAACCAGCTTAGTTTTTCAAACATAAAGCAATTCCATATTCAAACAGTCATAAATCAGCAAAAAAAATTTGAAAATTTGAAATGAAGAGTGTCTTGTAAGGCAACTTCCTGTACATACCAGGTGAAATAGTTTTCTCAGTTTATACATCAATGAAGAAAAGTGTCATTGGTCTTAGGAAATATCACAACGTGAAATTGCTCTTTGTTACAAAGAAAATTACAGAAGATAAATAAGAAATTGTATTTAATGTAAATAGAGTACAGAAAGTGATAACAACCCATAAAAATTGCAAGAGTTGGTCAGTTTGGAAGGAACAGTGTTTAATGATGTCTCAATGTCAGTGCTAGGAAAATGAGCCTTATGAAGCAATTCAAATGGAAGCATGAAATAAAAACCATGTTACATGAAGAGTAGAAGATGTGAGCATTTTAGTATAGAGTGGTTTGCATTGTATTTGTATGATCAGAGGGTTGCAGTAGAAGTTAAGTAATCAGGAGATCCTGGAAGAAGTTCTTTGATATTACTGGAATATGAATAGAGAGAGAGAAATAACTTCAAAATTATGTGTTTTAAAAGTACGCCATTGAGGATGAAAAAGACTTAGATTTGCCTCAATGTGGGAGAAAGAAAATGTTGAGTTTAAACTGTAAGCTAGGGACAGATAAATAGTAGTGGTGTATTCTGTAGGGGCAGGAACATGTAGCAAAACAGAAAATAATGGGAAGGTACAAGTATGAAATCCTGTTTTCCTTGAATTCAGAAGCTGAAATTTGTACTTTTTGACTGATGTAGGAATCTCAGCTAAAAGATTCTGCTTTTGCATAATCTAATAATGAGACATCAAAGAGAGAATAGAGAAAGCGCAGTCTGAAATATGATAACTGCTAAAATAGAATTAACTTGTTGGGGAAGACATTAGAGAAGAAAAGGAGGTTTGTAGATCAAATAGTAATATAGTAATCCTTATTTTTAGTTTGAAAAAAATGCAAAATACCTGGTAAAAAGAGAAAAAGGGCTAAAGTTTTAGGAAAAAAACCCTCTTTTTATTTTTTTTTCCTTTCAGTAGCTGCTTTTATAATCTTTGAAAGACATTCTCTTGTATATTGATCAGCACTTCCATTTTCAAAACTCTGCTTATTGATTGATAATTGATAAAGTATTTGATAAAGCATTTTTAAGCATTAAAAATTATGTAGGTAATAACCTGAGGTAGTATTCTTGTGATACAGTTCTATTTCATATTCTATTCAGCTATGAACTCACTCAGACACTTCTACATTCTACAAATATTTTCATTTCATTCATTCTGGTCCTAGAGATGGAAGTCGATATAGTCAGAAGTCTCTCAGATGAAAAAATATCTTCTAAAAGTCCCTAGTATATCAAAAGAAAAATTTTTTAAGGTAGAAATGTATATACCCCTTTATCTGAAAATTCCAGCCCTGAGCTGTAGATTAACATCTGAGGATGCTATAGGTTTCACTAAGAGCTCTGTACCAATTTCTGCCACACGATGTTGCCAACTGTCTGGAAGTCACATATGTATTTCTACCATAAATGTACTCACAGAATGCCTGTAAGCATGCTAAAGACCACTCTAAATACCATTCTTTTTCCAAAGCAATTTGGGGCCTGTTGTGATTGCTGTGTCATGGATGGCAGTATTCAGGGACTCCTGACAAAGTGCACTTCTGAGAAATGTTTTTGGTTCTCTGTGGAAAAAAAAAAATCCTATCATTTGTCATACATTCTAGTATACGAGTGGGTTTTGGGGGTGAAGGGCAGTGGGAGTTGTAATTTTTTAATGATTGTTGTTTTCCTGTCTGTTTCCAAATACTTCACTTTTTTACCTCAATAGCAGGAACAACTCACGTCATTCTTGCTTTCTGTTCTGTGTGTATTATACAGACTGTGTCAGAAATAAGGCTTTTTTGTTGTTGTTGTGACATGGAAAAAATGAGATTAAAAAGTTGGATTTTAGATTTGGGATTTCAAGGTAATTTATAAATTTGTAACACACACATTATATAACTGTATAGAAGACAGTAGAAATTATAAATCCTCAGAGGGTAGATAATTTTAATTCTCAATAATTTTTTTTTTTTAGATTTTGTGCATTCATACACATACTAACACACATATGCCCTCAAATTATATATTTCTGACCAGTAATTTATGCCATAATATTGACAGAGAAGAAAAATGTAATATATTAATAACATAGACAATAATTTTGTACACAAGTTGAACTACTTAATTCCTTTATTAAGAACACCGATTCCAGAATACATATTGAGAAAATTAACTCTGCTCACAGATTTTTTTAAGGGAGGAAAACTTAGAATGCTGAAGAATTTCCAAGCCCTTCTTTCACATTGTAGGTCTTAGGTTTCTTAGTCTTTTATTTGTATTGTACTCCCTATAGAGCAAGGTTTGAAGTGATTTAAATCACCTTCTAAACACAAGATTTGAAAGATTCAATACAGTGCAAGCTTTTCCATATATTTATCAAGAAGCATGATGTGATAAAGTTCAACTTTTTATCTTCCCATCATCAACAAGTAGATTTGGAGAAAAACCATCCTGTGTTGAATCAGGTTCTTTAGCACCCTTTAGCACCCTTTTTCATTATGAATTGATGAAGAGTGGAATAACTGTCATTTACAACAACAAGGATTGTTTTTTTCCAGGCACAGAACTTGAGTTCTCCCTGAATGCCGACACTGTGTAACCATCCTCCTTCCTTTTGTGTGCTGGCTTGTTAACAACACTTGTCCTACCACAGGGGAACATGGGTTTCAAGTACCCCTTGTCCTGATGAGATTTGAATCTCCAGCTTCCATATGCCAAGCTATTTCCTTGGCTGTGTTTCAGTCCTCTTAACAGTGACAGCTACAGCTGAGGACACAAGATCCATATATCTTGGAGGAAAGAAAGAAAACTGACACCATGTAAAATTTAGGGCACTTCACCTGAAGTAGTTCACAGATTCTTTGCCCTTCTCCTTTAGTTCACTTAATGGATTACCTGGAGATACTCTAATTTAAAGCACATAATAGCATCCATTTTTTTAACTGAATGTGAGTTGTCTTGTCTCACAGCACACCCAGCAAACAGATTTGACTGATGAAGGATTACATTTTTCTTGATATCAAAGTTCAGGTTTTTACAGGTTTGCTTGTGGATTTGGTGACCCAGAAAAGAATTTGTTATTTTCCTGTAATATGCAGTTCCAAAGATATTTCAGATGCCAGGGCTTTTTTAAGTTCTCCCTATTTAGATGATCAGAATTTGTAGGAAATTGCCAGTAGGTGGCCCTGACTGCTGCATTGTATCTGGCCTAAGTGCACAGTATCTGTGCGGATGATTATTTGGCAACACCTAAAAATCATTACTGTATTAATGCCAAGTGTAAGATAATTCCAATCTTAAATTATTAACATGTGTGTCATGTAAAAAAAGAAGGTCAAAAAGATTGAAGTCTTAGAGCGATAATCTAATGAGGGTATAATACTTTAAATACTTCTGAAATGATTTTGGGTTTTGATGCCTTCTTTGATGTATTTCTATTTTCTTTGATAGTCTTGGAGTCGTCCGCATTTAACAATTAAAGATTATGGGTCTGATCCATTTCAAAGATGCAGAAAGCTTACAGCTCTTTGGAACTTTTATGAGTGTTCCTACTTCTACAAAATCAGGTCCAGGTTTTTAAAATACACATAGTCCTAATTTAAGAAAGCTACCAAGGAAATGCACGTTAATGACACTGGTACACCAGATTCTTGAACACATGATGTTCATAAGTGGAATAGAAAAGTGATAATGCAGTGTTTTAATTCATAACATAGATTTATTTTTTGTTAAGAATTAAAAAGCTAGATACTACTTTTAAAAAGCAAGGATATAAAAGAAAATAGAATACAGTTTTCTGCAACATTATAAACAAATTATTGAAGATCATCTGCCCATTTGAGAAAAAAAGCCACTATTAACACTAATACAAGAAAGAATATTCTGTCTAATAGCATATATAATTTTAAGGAAGGAAGGTCTTCTTTGTACTTTTACCTTGATGACATTTTTGTTTCAGTTATGTTTCAATAATCAGCATGAAAAAATAAAAATATATTAAAATAAAATTTTATTAAATAAAAACTATTCTGTTTCAAACATATTAAATCAAAAAATGAAACTGCAACTAAGGAAAATTATTAAAAATAATTTTGGAAAGTTAGATTGCCAAGTTAGAAGTATTTATATTTTTGTAAGCTTTATTATAGCTTATTGTATGTTCATCTTCTTTCAACCATTGCTGACACACAGACTCAGACATGAACTTGTAATATAGGTTTATCCCCTACATTGATTTCCCTTTTAATAGGGAAAAGGATAAAAACAATTTAGTGAATGCATAAATAATACAAATCATTTTAATTACAAGACATATTTATCCTTAGAAAGATAGGAAAACTGGGCCAACTATTCTGTAAATACAGATGAGAAAAAAATTAAATATATTTTCTTGGGAGATTATTCCTCATTGGAGAACAAATGTGGAAGGTTTAATCTCCAAATGAAGTGCTCATTTGGAGATCACTCACAATGTGTCTTGTTTATATAAATCAGCATCTGTCTTCGAATGAAGAGCTATAAAGATACCAGTGAACTTGGAACCTATAAATTTTCAAAATTGAAAGGTTAGATGACTGTACTCCTGAACCAGGAAGGCAGTATCGTAAATTTAGAAAATATAAATAGTTCCCACTTTAATAAAGGCAGCTGATGAACAGTGTAATTATCAGTGTTTTAATATTTGGCACTGATTAAGTAATTCTCTGCTTGACTTTTTTAGTCAGCCCTCACACACTCATTTCCATAGATACAGTGACTGTCCATCCAAGATTTTCATTTTCTGTCTTTCTAAGGAGGTAAATGGGAGTTCTTTACGTTAACTAAGGATAAATTCTTCTGCCTAAGTTCTAGTCTGTGAATGACTAGCAAGACATATGTAACTTTATATTCTGGACCAGGACCTTGCCTTGAATACATTCAGCCTAAGGAATGGACTTGGTTTGAATAGAGACTCCCTATACTAAGACAAATAAACAAAAAATATTTGTATTTCAGACTATGAAATAAGCAGCTTTGATACTTTAACTTTGAGCTAGAATTTGAAAGCAATGAGCTGATGGCAAAGCTAGGTAAAATGCCAATGAGGCAAACCCTGCATTTTATGCAAAGTAAATTATAAACTTTAAATTTTAATTTAAATGTTAAAAATACTGCATGCAATGTACCAAATCGCTTGAAAGGTGAATTGTTGAATATCCTATAACTTCAGTTTATAATGTCAAAACATGAGTGAAAACTTGGCACTTCTGATATTGCTGTCCCCACCCCTGCCATTCCTTTGGAGTTACTGAAGTTAAATCATCCATAGTGAGCAAATGGACCTGATGTTAAGTTGTCTTTGCTGGTTCAAGTGTTCCTGCTAAAAACCTTCTAGTAGCTGCCATATCAGTGAGCAAAGAAGAATCTTTGAAAGAAAAACAAAAGGAATAATTAGCAAAAGGATGATAACTCAGTGTTATCTGAAATGACATCAAAGAGAAAAAAACCCAAATATTTGTACCAACTAGAAAAGGAAAAAGTTTTCAAATGTCTCATAAAAGCCCTGAGTTGAAGGTGCTAAAAAGATTTAGCCTAGAAAGTTTATGTATGAGGATAGAAAATAAAAAAATATTCTAATCCATCAATGTTGTCATGCAGTAATGATGGTTCCTCTGTGCTCTCTTCCAATTCTGGCAGCCTCTTCCTGATGCTCCTTAGCATTTCTGTTATTCAGCAGAATGATCCAAAAACTGAAGGATCTCCAGAACTGGACATTTTGGTTTTCTTCCCCATAATGTCACTGTTTTATTCTCTATCTTTAGATATCATTTGTGATCTAAAAGTAGGTAGTAATTTCTGAAAAGTGATATCATAGATGCAATTGCTTTGGAATCCAAATCAGAAATTGCCATTAAAATGTCTTAAACATCATAATAGACCACATCAGTAAAAGACAGATAAGAGTAATAAGATTGCCATGTGTTGACTCTTGCATATAATGGTGATTTGTTTTTTTAACCTTACAGATTGCTAAGTAGAATTGTGAGTATAAATTATTGCATATTTTAATTATGGCTATACCACAATAAGCAACATTCATGGCAGCTGTGATAAGCAATTTATGTATAATATATACTTCTATTTTAATTTCATAACAAAGGATAGCTTTATTTCCCAATAAAATAAATTTCTTCAGAAGGCTGATATTACATCCCAAAAGAGAAAACAAACCATAAAATTGAAACTAATATAAAAGTATTTCTTAAATATATCTGAAGAGATTTTAAATAGTTGGACTCTGTATGAAAATGAAGTAATTGCCTTTTTTCTTTTCCAAGAAGTCATAGGTTCCAAGTTTATCTAGGAAATCTTAAAAAAAATGTATTTTAAAATAATGGTGAAAGACAGGAGTATCTTCCTCTTCCTCCACAGGTAAAAAAATTTCTCAGCTGGATGCTACTTTAGATGAGAAATTACAGAGAAAAGACTTCACATACCAATGGCTTCATGAACAGCTTTTGGATTATGAAGCATCCAGTTCCAGAAATACAAAGTGGTGAGGTCATTGCCTTTAAATTAGATTTTTTTTTTTATTTTAAATTTATCTTGTAAAGTGAAACCTAAGTAAATGGTTCTAAAACAAACATGACTTTTCAGCTAGCAGACAGTGCACCATATTTCTGGGTCCCAAATATGGCACCCTTTAGAACTGGCTTAGTAGTCATTGTATAGATACTTCTTCCACATTGAAATTGAAATTATAAAATATTTAGAATCTTATCATAAATAACTACTTAGATTTACTTTAGCAATGCAGTGGGTTTTAGACTGAAAAGAGTGTAGAAAAAAGTGCTTATTCATGATATATTTTATAATGCTATTGATATATATTATGGTTTTATGTAATTAAATCAACTGTAACATTAGCTACATTGTTAGATTTGATTAAGGAAGTAAAAAAATACTTCTTTTAGGTAAAGAGTGTGTATTTATATTTTGTCTTCAAAACATAAACCCAGCGTTTACATCTTTATACTACACTGTACTAAAGTGTTGTAAACATGTTCCTTTTATGTTCAGTTTTGGTTATTAAACAGGTAAAATGTCAATACTATTAAGGAAAAGGTTCATATTGCCTAAACTAACATGAAGACATAGTAAGTGTATTTTGGTCATAAATTCAATATAAGGCATTAGTTATCTTAATGAAGTCATTAGTAGACACAATGCCAAGCATCTCTAAGAAAACCAAACAAAGTGTCTGTAGGCAAGCAATGGGTTTAGTATATTATTTTATCATTATTTTCATAAAAAATGTATTTGCAATTAAATGGGCTGCAAATTGTTCTGTCTTGTGCACAAAAATATGCCACATATCCTGTTTGTATCAGTGATTGTAGAAACTATAAGAAAAATATGTTCCTTAGGAAATATTTGCAGAAATATTTCTCTTTTAGTCGTGATCCATAATAGAGAAATACTCAAAGTGTTTGTTTAAGATAATTTCCATGACTTTTAAATTGAATGAAAACACTGGAATACAACAGGTAATAATGTTTGAAAGTAAGACACAGAAATTTATAAAACAATTTTCTTAAATATTATTGTGCTACCTCTTCAGGTGTATGCTATTCCCTAGTATTTGTACTGACTTTTTTAAGGATCATGATATCATCTTTTAATGTGCCAAAAGTGCAACTGATGTCCATTCAAACTTCATTGGTAGACAATTTAGAACAGCTTATATATTTTTTCAGCTGAAAACAATTTTATTCCTACAAAAAGGAATATGAAAACTGACTTTTCTACAATTTATGTCAACGCATACAAAGAGTCATGCTGGTTAGAATAGTTTGACTTAATGTTCTATCATTTGAATAAACAATTGTTAATTATTTTTTAAATCAAGTACAAAAAATTAATAGTAATTGCTCTGATACTTTATCAGTTAATATTAATTTCCCTGATACATCTTAATCATGAAATTATTTGAAATAATTAAGCAAGATTGTTTCCTGAAAAGGATCTGTGCAGGTATTTTAGTGAGCCCAGTACAGTGGGAGTTACTGAAATTTCTATTCTACATTTTTCCCAGCTGTCGTTTTTTGCCTGAGTTAGATCCTGCAATATGTGACAACAGACAAGTACAGCTTGTGGTAAGAATTTGTTTCTTTGTAGGATTTTGTAGAATTTAGGTATTTTCAATCCTTATCTGGTGTAAAAACAGGATAATTTTTGGTTAATATAATTCAGTAGTGTTATCTCTGTTTGGCAATTGAGTCATCCCCTGATGGAGATCAGAAGAAAATATTTCAGCAAAAAACCCCATGTAGGTGCTTTGGGTTCTAGCATCATGATCTGACACTAAGTTTGTTTTTAAGACATCAAATGCTACTGTGTGTTTTTTAAAGCTTCTAAATCTGCATTTTCAAAAAAAGTTGAAAAAAATTAAATATGGTTCAGTACCAACTACATTATTTACTGAAAATGTGTATGCTTGTAAATTAAACAACTTTATATATTCTCAAATTCTGTATATAGCATACCTAAATCATTCTAATATGCTTTCAATTTCATTTATTGAAATACAGTAAGTTGGAATTGTATATTAATATGTTGACGTTATTGAAAGCATTCAATGAAGTCAGACTTACTTCTACATTTTTTTTTATATTTCTTTACATCTTAAATGCCTTCTTCTCTTTTCCTGATTCACTCTTTTTGCAGCATTTTAAAAAATTGGATTTTCTGAAACAGGTAGTCATGTAAGTTGGCAGGAGGGGAAATATGAGCAATTTAACAATTTGAAGATTTACAAAATTGAAAGACTGTGTCAGAGATAACCAAAAATTCCTTTAATAGCAAGCAGTTGTGATGCCTCCAGGCCAATGCATTCTCACTCTATTTCTATATGTATAGACTTTACATTTTAATGCCATATTAGCAATATTCTTATTGAAAAAATTTTGTGCAGTGTAAAAAATGGGGCAAAATTTTAGAAGCTAGGCAGAATTAGTATTTCATACTCATATACATGATGCAAAATATTGCATAAAAAGTATTTCCCAGTTAGATTATGTGTCATATGCCTCATTTTGTTCTCTGATCAATCTTGCCCCTATCTAGCCTTTTCCTTATTTAGCTCCACAACCTATGAAATTTGCATGTTTTGGAAATGATTCCATAAACTCCCATAAAATTCACCTTTGAAAAGAATTATTTTAAGCCTGACATGTTACTATTACTGCTTTAAGACAGATTTTTTTCAAGTATTTTTCTCTGGCAAATGTGTCCAATTCTTCAGTTCTTCTAAAATCGAAAGGGCTGAAATCATGAACCAACTGACTGTTGTAGGGTTTGATATGTGGAGTCTAAAGCAGTAATTTGAGCAAATCATAATTTAATAATGTTATCTAAATTATATATGATATAATTATTGGTAAGCATAAGTGCACATAGGTAGATTGTATGTTATTTACACTAAGCGGTTCTCTCCACAAAACACTGCTGCAATCCCACAGTAGCATTATGTGGTGTGCCCACATAACTGGCAAAGTTATGGAATTGTCACAGCCTGTGCCACATAATAACATAACTGTTCCACATGAGTGAAATGCAGAGAAAAATGCAATAGAGGGTTCAAGAAATAGAAAATAGAATAAAATGTATCTCTAATGCAGAAAGCAGTACTCTACAGGAAGTGAAATAATGGTGTGGTTTGTACACACAGATGGCTGGAGAATTTTGGTTTCAAAATTTATATGAGTTCTCTCTTAAAGGTTGAAATGTGAACATGCTCCTACTGTTTTGGCACAGTAGCTTACTTAAAAGGTATGAAATCATGATAAAAATCAAGTTAAAAGCTGCAATCATTATCAAAAAAATTCTTGTAAACTGAAAAAAAAATGGAAAATATATATTAAAAGCAAAGAGAGAGGGAGGAAGCATTAGGAGAGGAAAGCATTCCTAGGCATTTCCAGTAGTTTATTCCTATGCCATATGATTGAAACAATGAAGTTTTCAGATGTGCTAGACATTCCCTGCTTGTTATGTGTTCCATAAGCCTGCATTCAGAAAGTTTCATATAGTTTTCTAAATTATATTTGTGGACATTCCAGTAAATTAAGACTTTCTTTTTCATGGATACAAAATTGCATTTCAGTGGTTACATATAAACAATGAAGTCTTCTCACTGGGGATTATTGCTTTGTAGTAACCTGCTGTAAATCTAAGACTTTATTATGTTAATCTTAGTAATTTTGATGACTTTTCTCATTTATGATACCATTGAAGTGCTTAGGAAGGCATGCTTACAGTTACAATTATTTTAAATGAATATGATTTTGTGAGATTTTGTGAGCCTGTAGGATAGACTTCCTGATTCTTCTTGTGTGAAGTTTAAGTTACCTACAGGGTTAACCCCTTCACCTATTGACCAGTATCTTCAATCATTTATATGTAACTTGAATTCAAAAGCACCTTTTATCTCTGAAGATGACAGAACATCTTGATAATTTTACCTAGAAATAGACAAATATACAAATGCAAAGCTGTGTTCAAGGCAAAGATTCCTCCTGATTGATATTAATTTTCAACTAATTAATAAGAAAGATTTGTGGTAGTAAAAAAAATGGCAGCAAGTCTGAAGAGTTAACTATGGTGATCACTACAGATGGAAGTCTAATACTACAGTCTGAAAAAAAACTTTGCCAGTATCTTAAATTTCTTCCAAAACCTGGTTCTAAATCATAAGCAAAAAAGGGAAGATTTTAATTAGCTACAGAGGACTTTCAATCAGCTTCTTTAAAAAGCCAAATTAAGTTTTCTCCAGTGATTAATACAGCCTTAACTATTAGTCTGACTGTAATTGGGTGAAAACACATTTATTTGAAATAAAATAACAAATATTTTACATCAGAGATCAAGATAGCCATAGTAAAATCTAGCATAAAATCCTGAATATCATTGTCTACAAGATGATGAAGCCTTAGTTTCTGTGATGGTAGGGATTGGATAATAATACAATGGAAAAGTTGGCTGTATAAAATTTGTGCCCTCATGGCCACAAATCTTTGGGAATTGGGACATTAAAAAGACTTTTGTTGTGTGTTCAAACAGGTGAGATAGATGATCAGGATGATCATAAGGATGATCATTTCCATTGGTTTGAATCTCTTTGAGCATCACAATCATTGCATTATTTCTACTAATGAAAGACTAAAAGTTTTCAGTTTAAAGATTTTGAACGTAGGAAGCTCTCACAAGCTTAAAGCAACTGGAAATACTAAGGTCAATAAAATAGAAACAATTGGCAGGATAAAACATTTTTTTTCAAAGTTGCTTGGCACTGCTGTGGAAGAGAAAATAAAATATTGATGTTAACAGCAATAATAAAGACTAGCTGTGCAAAGCAAAACTTTAAATTCCTCGTCATTAAACATATAAAAGGTAAGCATCAGAGAGCAAGGGATAAACTTTCTGTGCGGACACAAAGGGAATGCAATCACTAAGGAAGAGTGTAAAATCTCTGTATCTTTAGAGGTTTTGATTTGAAAATGCTTGGACTTTTTAATGAATTTTACATTAAACAGTGGCTGAGTAAAGACAAGGAAATGAAACAGGTCTCCATTTCATCTGAGTTCTCTAAGTTAGACTTGACTACAAAGCCTGTCTGCATTGGTGCAGTGCTGCTTTTGGTACAGTGAGGTAGTTTGAACAGGAAGTCTGGAAATTGTCTCCTCCAGAATGGCCTGCAACTTCATAGTAACAGCACTTTGCTGAGAAAAGGGGAGCTGGGGGCTTTATGCCCCTGAGGAAGGAGTTGAGACCCAGTCTCTCAATACCCGGTTGAGCAGTCTTGCTACGACAATGTTAGGCAAAAGTTTCATGACATTACCACTAGCAGTCTTTTCCTTTTCTGTAGTTTGTTTTGTAGTTTGTTTTTAAAAAAGAATTACCCAGTTAGACACCTGGTTCTGAAAGACACCTAGCTCTACAGCCCAGAGAGAGGAAAGACTGAATCTGCTTTGCTGGACTTCACTTCTGAAGGTCCAAAGTCTGGAGGAGTAAATCCTTATGTTCAGTACTTCCAGCCGACTGACTCGGGAATGCTGGGAATTTTGTAGACTGCTCATCAGCAGTGTCTGATTTTTCCCCATCATTGTTACTGGCCCTCAGTATCTTTTTATTGTTAGAGGCTGCTTTTGTTGCTGAATAGCTTTTCGTTTCATTCTTCAGTAAATGTGAAGTTGTTTCTGCAGAAATAACAATCTGCAATTTGCAGAGGGAGGTATCTTCCTGGTCGGTTTTTAAACTTTGCCCTAGATGTTCCCAAAACAGCAATGCTAAAATGAAACATGATTTTCATTTTTCTCTTGTCATACTTGTGTGCAGGTAACATGCCTCATGTCAAAACATACCACCACTGGATGTCAGAAGTTTATAATTAATATAATACTCTTGCCTAAAGTATAATTAAAATGCTGTCTGATGGTTATGGTTAATTAGTAAAAACCTTAAAGATTAAATTACTCACTGGGCCCATGACTGATTGAAGTGATATGTGTCCTGGATAAAGCATAAATATTGCAGGAAATAATCCAATATGACATCTCTGGCATTCAACTATAACTTAAATTATAGTCTGGTCAGTAAATGATCTTAAGCTGTTTAAGGTTTCATCAACCCTCTGCGAGATTGATTTTCTTCAAAATTACTGTACTAAAATGTTTTCTTTTGTTGTTGCATTGACTCAGATCACAAACCACAATTTTAAGATCGGCTCTTATTTACAAAAATGCTTTGACATAGTGCATTTGTTCAGCCTAGGCAACAAAAAAGGATTGTGGTATCATTTTGAAGAAGGTTGTTTGACAGACCCTGTTTGTTTATTTGGAGTAATGTGAGCTACATTCAGAAAATGTTATATTTTGTTTCATGATTGTGTACATTCTCTCCCACTGCTTCCAGGCAAGCTCTGTAAGCAGAGAAGACATGGATTTAGACCTTGTTTCCATGGCCAGTGGAAGTGCTTTGACTGAGAACAGAGAAAAAAATAAGCCGCCACACAGACACTCAGCAAGATCCTCAAGTAAGTTATGGTTCTTTTCAGTATCAGTATTAAAGATCACTTTAAAATGCTAAGTAGAACTGAGCATGCTTGGAATCCTTAATAATACATGATGCTTATCTTTCTGTTTCTTTTTTGTTTAAAGCCTTTTCATACATTTACTACAGTTCAGTTTAAAAACTGTGATGTCAATAGACTTTCCTCTTGTGATTTTAATGGGAAGTCCCCTGTGATGTATCGTAGGTCTTCTCATGGCTGAGTCCTAAGAAGATTTTCTTTTCCCTTAAGTATAAAAAAGATTTGGTTTTAATCTTCCTCTTATTTTATTTCCAAAAGAGCTTTGAAAAATGCATGTTTTGTTACCTGAGCACCAGAACACATATCACAAATTAAGGCAGAGATTTCTGTCATGTTGATTACCAGTCGTGCAGTAGTTTATGATCCCACTGAACTTATGATACCTCAGTATTAGAGGAGCCTTTTAAAGCCTTATATTTTTACCATTCTGATACCATAGAAGGTAACAAAAGACTCTATATATAGAAAAAAAATTTTTGAATGTCATAAAATTATAGAATTTTAAGTTTCGTGTCTTATTTTGTGTAATATAACTGAAGAAATTTTAATATATTTCTGATAATATGACATACTCTATTTTTCTATTTGTGTACAGTGTTTTTTTCAAATAAATAAAAACCTAAACCCCCCCAAAAGCACAATACGGAAAATTTAAGCTGTATTAAATTAACTTGGCAAAATTATCAAAATTCCTAAAACTTTTTAAGTAGTGAAGTTTCTTGAAATGTTGTCAAAATAGTGATCAGGTATTTAATATAATTTATATATATAAATTGCTGGATTTCCTTTTTGATTATGTTTTCATATATACTGAATTTCCACTTTCAATTTAAAAATTAAAATTCAAGAAAAACATGTAAAAATACTTGAAATCTCTATTTTTTTGACATACTTTGTAAAGGCTTTAGAATGAAGATTTATTTACATTACTTCACCACAAGCAAAAAATATAGTGACTCAATATGTTTGTGCTTATTGAATTGTTTTACATTCCTAAAATTAGATTACATAAAATTTATCATCATAGTCTAAGTTAATTGTACCAATGGAAAAAAAACCATAATTCTGTCTTTGTGCCTGCCATCTTAGAAAAGAACAAATTGTGTCCTTCGTTTTCTTGTTTCTCTCCATTGGCTAGTAATGAAGCCACACCATTTAAATTAGATGAGATTCCTAACTGCTAAGATCCTGAATTTAGGTGAGATAACTCTAAACTACTGATGTCAATGACAAAATTATCATTTTATTCATGTATCCAGAATAGAATGGGTCTGTATTTTGAATAATTGAGTTAAATAGTATACACTGCATTCCTATTAGTGTGTAACTGTTGTTTAGACTGTAACCTATATTGTAACTCCATGCAAAAATAAATTAATATGAACTCTTGCCTGTGTGAATCTTGGAGAATGGGTTTTTCTTAAGAAAATAAAAAAGTGCCATTGCTTTATGCCTTCAAGAAGGAGAGATTAGGAAGGGAGCAGGAAGGAACAACCAACTGGCAGAGTGATAAATGTGAGGGAGCGGGGGTGGAGAGACAGAGAGTTTACAATGTCTGCTAATATAGGTATGCTTTCAAAAAATACATCTACTGTGCCATACCTACATATTCATTCTTATTTCAGTAATCCAGGAACTAAGGAAAAAAAAGCCCAAGTCTTATGTCTTTTTGAATATGTTTCTGCATATCTGTCTTTATAAATATTAGCATCGTGGACTTAAGAAATTAAACAGTGATGATGCATTCAATTGTGTCACTTCTGATATATAAAATCACATATTACTGTCACCTTTTTACATTTCATACGCAGTATAGAAACATGTTTATTACATTATTTCTCTTTGCCAAAGTCTGTTGCTTTTCAATGATCAGAATAAATCATTTAGCCCCATGATATCTTTAATCTGAAAACATTATAAATTTGCCTTTGCTAAGAATATATTTGTTATAGAATGCTTTCTTATTCTATAGTGTCTCTTGGTTTTGCCTTCTGAAATAGTAAATGAAGTTGCCTAGGAACTGTTTCAGTGATTTAGTAGGTGTGTTCCCTTTGAGTTAACCTGAAGTTGTATTAGATTGTTATAAAGATGCTGTGTCCTTAGAGGTCCTGTCATTTCAATAAATTCTTAAGTCAAGCTCTTGTACCATTTTTTCAGAAGATCTCAACCTCAATGATTTGACAAGCTTTATTAATGAAATATTATTGAGTTCACTTTCCAACATCCATAGTTGTGGATGTTCCTCAGAATTCAATTATTGTTAGGAATCAAGAGCTGTTATTTGGGAGTATCATACACGTTCCTTATATATAACTTGTAATTTAGAAATTGTATCAATAAATTGTTGAGATCTTACCGACTGAAAAGTCTAGAAATACAAAATAATGGATTCTTAAATATATTTACTAAAAAATCCCGCTCAAATTCATGTGATATGGAAATAAAATACCTTTTATGTATATATAGGGAAATGTATGAATTATCGTGTCTTTGTTAAGACAAAACATACTACACTTCAAAATTATTAGCTTTTAATTTACAGGGGATTTTAGAAAGGCTAAGTCAAGATTTTAAGAAATATTTTGTGAACTTCCCAACTTTTATGTTTTTTCTATAGATTTTTTTCCAATGGCAGGTTCTTTGAATTATGAATTAAACTATTTTAAGTTTTTTAAAAGCCAAATTTCCTATTTTTTCTGAAAAATTTGGATGGGATAGATTAATCCTAAACTAATTTAATTCTGTTCCTTGACAAAGCTAAATTAATTAAGTATTAAAAGGAATGCTTTTAACATAGAATATCTCAGTTTAAGGAAAGCATTTGCTTACTTAAAAGTATTTGATTTGCTTCCCTGTTACATGTTCAAAGGGAAAACTAACTGTTCATTAAATTGACCACATGTTTAAAAAAAATGTATAACCTAAAGAAAGAGTAGCCATTGTTCAGCTGGAGTAAATAGTTATCTGTCTAATTGATGACTTTGCTTCTGTTAATGGCCAGTATGTTATGATCTAAGAACATACTTATATTATGTTCCAGAAGGAATATAATATTCCTTCACAGTTATTGCTTTGTGCTCCCTAGTAACTATTTTTTCTTTTCTATTTCTTGAGGTTATTTTTTGGGGTGGGGCTGGTTGGGGGGGCAGGGGGCCTGAGCATTCTTTGCAATTTTTATTAACTCCATAAACATTGGTGTGAATTTCTGGTTGTATTTTTTGTCTTAATTCTTTCCTGAACACTAGTACTTTAGTCAGCATGAAGTTGCAAGATAGGCAGAGAAATATTTTGCAAGATTTAGAGGATAAGCATTTTCTGTACCTAGCTAGAGAGTATGGGTTTTTAGCATATCCTAATATCTAATTTGTGAGTAGGCTATGACGATCAACTACCTTCTATCATCCTAATCTGTTTCTGACCGACCAGTGTTGGACATATAGATGAGTCTCCTACATATTTTACATTGTCTGTCATTATAATTTTGTGGGGTTTTTTTCTCTGCAAATTTAAACTTCATTTGCCTTATATTTGCCCTGGGAACTGCAATCTCCTGACCAAAATTTGAAAGTGAAATGTAATGGGAGCTCTGCCTCTAACTTTTATTTGAAATACTGCCCAGAATTCTTAATTCTCCTCTTCCCTGAATTTGAGCTTTTCAGGAAGCCTCTGATATCAGTAAAACTGCTTTCCAGGAAAACAAATTAAATAAATTAAAACCTGAACCTTGTAATTCCTTTATTACCCTTAATTCAAAAAATGGACCCATGTATATTTCCACTAAAAAACATTTATCAGTTCTAGTTCTCCAGTAAATTCACTCTTAATATTCTGCAACTCAGTGAAAATAAATTAATGTTGTTTAATTATAGGTTTCTTACAGTGAAGTCTTCCAACTCAGAAAAAAACACAGTAGCTTTTATTTCACTTCCTTTTTAAATCTTGCTCAATTCTTTTTGCTCTTGACGGAGCCCCCACCTTGATTTTTTTTGCCTCCCTTTCTTTCATGAGAATTGTTAGAAACCCTTCAACTTTGTTATAAGCAGTGTTTTATACAGCTTCACATTAGAAAATTCCTGCTTTCCTGTTCCTTTCTTCTTAGCATCACTATTGTCTATATATTCTAGTTCAAGGACTCCTGTCTTTCATTTAGGATTTGTAAACTCTATCTGTGTAATAAGCATCTCATTTTTAAGCACTCTCTGAATTTGCTCATATTTTACCAAGGGGTTTCTTGTGCATATTTCTTTCATACATATGTATTTTTCTCTGTATTGGTTGACTATCAAACAACATATACCTAATCTTTTTGAACAGTCTACAGAATGACATCTTAAAAGATGCTGCTTAATTGACTTTGAGGTTGCATATTAAAAAATTACCTAAATGCAGATTTTAAAGGCATGTAGAACTTGCTTTCATTGAATTTAACAGGCTAGGGAGAAAAAATAATACAAGAGCTCATGTAATTTCATCATCTGTGCTTGCAATTATGAAAAAAAATCAAGAACAGATATACAGAGGCCTATTCTAAATTTTAAGTGCCTAATTTTACCAGCCTCATACTCTTCTACTAGGGTTTGGGAGTGGATTTTTTTTTAAGTGTGGATTTTTTTTTAAGAGGAACTAGCTTAAAAAAAAAAAAATTCCAGTTCGAAACATTGGCTTATAGTTCACTTAAATATCCATTTTGAACCATGGAACCATTAGATCAACAATAAGTATTTCTGTCCTATGATTTGAGTAAATAATAACAGTTTTATATTTCCTTTGCTGTTTTTAAGTAGATTCAAAAATATTCTCAAGTCAGTTCACTGAAAGGCCCAGTAGTTTATGTTTGGCTACTTCACAAGATTCTTGCACTGGATGGTAAAGATGTGTCTGTAAGATCTTCTCTTCCAAGGCACTCTTACTTTCCTTGCTTTTTCCTTTTAATTTGTCTCTTTATCATTACTGTTTTTTCCTCAGCTGTGCTCTGTAATCCTTTCTTTTACAATGAGAGGACCTTCTTTCTCTCCTCCAATTTATTGCAGCCTAAGCTTTCTCTCCCATCCCCTCTTCTTTCCCACATATGCCATCAAGTCTTCTGTTTGTTTCTACAGATCCCGGTCTGATTACTTTTTTCCCCTCTCACTCTCTGTTTCGTTTTGAATCCAAATTATGCCTGACATTATTCCTCAGATTCATCATCTTCTAGTTTAGACTTCCTCCAAATATGGCCTGGATTAGTGTACTGTTTCGGCAGATCTTAAGTCCAGTCTCTTAATGTACTTATTCTTTGTATTCTTCCTCATTATTACCTGTATTTTTAATTCTCTTAATTATGTTAATTATGAGAGTTAGGAACCATCTAGTGCCCCATAATCCATCTTCTTTATTCTTACAGTTTCCCTTTGCCAATTCAGAGTTTTCTTCTTGTCCATGGTTTTCTCCTTGCTCTGTGTCAGTCTCTTTGTTAAGTCATTCTCTTGTGCCAGCTGTGCCAGGACATTATTTACCAAGTTAGCTTTAGCTCTCTCACCTTGATTCTGAATCAGTCTCATTTCTCTCTCAGATTTTAGTTGCAGCCCTTTGCCTTTTCTCTCAGTCTTCTTCCTGTAGGAGTTTTGATTCTTACCCCTCCTCCATCTGCCATAGACAGCATGAAACAAGCAGGCCTTTAAGTTCCCTGACTTAGTACCATTATCTTTAGGAACAGCCTTGCTTAGGTCCCATGTAATATCATGGAAAAGCGTGTTTCCATACTGACTGGTATTTTAGTGAAAATAGACCAAAAGATCAAGAATTCCTTCTCTGATCATGGAAAAACTTCAATTCATATATGCTTGATCCAAATTTGGACGTATCCTAAAAGGAAGGCGCTGTTATTTGGTAGATTTCAGATCTGTCTGCAAGGGCAGCCTAAATATTTTACATATTTTCTTAGAAGTGACCAACCTTTTGGAAAATTTTGGGAGACACTCAGTTTCATCCTAAATGGTCAAAATTGGGGAAATAGATAAGGAGCTGGAACACAAAATAAATATTGGGCTTTAATGAGCAGCGGTGCTGAAATTCTTTTTTGTAGTTAGAAAAGAGTTGTATTTTATGGGAATGTATTTGAAGCACTATGTTTATTATGTTTATTTTAATTGTGTGAAGTGGTAGTTAATAAATGTTTATAATATATTCTTGTACATTGTTATCTCTTTCAACTCCATGTGACTGAGTCACATTTTAGAGTTCAGATTATTCAAGTATGTAATTGTCAGCATGATCTAGTTAGAAGAGCATCAATCTTTGGTAAACAAAGAAATTTAAGTTCATTGTTTCTATAAAATTTTAGGACCAGTCTCTAGTTCTATCAGCATGAAGTCATGAAGATTTACAAACAAAATTTACCATTTACTTTAAAAAAAAAAAAATGAGTATGGTGTTTTTTTTCAAATCTCCATACAAAAAAGACATATATCATTACATATCATGCGGTATTTCATATAAATGGATCCCCAGACTTGTCAATCCTATTTAAATTTTATCTTAAAATTAATAAATATAATGTAAAATTGCAGCACAATACCTATGCAAACAATAAAATGAAAAAAAAAATCCAACTTTAAGATAGCCATAAGTAGCATTATTAAAAAGTTAAACCTTTCTGATATTTTAGCATTTACCTTTTTCACAGACCTGCTGAACCTACCTTCTTTCCAGAGCTTAAATTGATGTAAATGCTTTGCTGCTATGCATTCGTTCTGGTCACTTTCATTAAAATGTTGAGGTTTTTTTCTCCATGCCTTCTTATGCTGTATTTGCTTTTAAGTAATACAATATGGTAAGGACTTTGGAATAAATTATATCTCCAGACATACAATGTTAGGTGGATCAATAAATGTCCTATGACGTTTACTATGCATCATAAAATTTCTATCATAACCCTTTTAACAAAGCTTTTCTTCTTGGACACCAAGAATTTCATTCAAAGCATTTTACATATTGCATTACTTATCAAAACAGTGGATATGTAAACCTTGACATTTGTTAAAAGACCCAGGCTTTAACAAAAAAAAGACCAGAACAAATTGATAGCAGAAAACAGATTAAACAACCAAAAAGTGACTGCTTGGAAATAGAAGCATGTGACATTATCCCAAGACGAGCTTTCAGCACATACTCAGAGTAGGTTTTTGCAATATGCAGGCATCTAAATGTCTCTCAGACTTTACTGGAGCTTCATATATTAAGCTGTTACAAGTAAATGAATGTACAGTAAATAAGTGTTAGAGCCTGTCTTCCAAAGCCTGCTTTAGTGTAGCAGAAATTAAATTGCTTTTCTTGGCTAAGATTTGTTCCCACATCAGTTGGTATTAGAATAACCATGTACCCTGTTAAATTATACTTAATATACTTGCCAGGTTCTATTTAATTCTAGTACAAGTAATGGTAATAATAATAATAATAATAATTTTCAAAAATATCAGTACTGTATATAGTAAACCAAATGTAATTGTTCTAATTTAGATTTAGTAAACATGTTAGCTTATATTTAATATATACACCTAATTCTATTTAGTAAAGATACTAAATATAGTATCTTGAGATGCTGTGAATCTTTCTGTTGTTGCTTTTGGGCAAGGCCCACTACAAATACACTTAAAGAACATAACATGAACTAAAAGTATTGTGATTATGCTTACAGTTATTAATAAATCACAAATACACAAATCAATGTGTGTATTTATGCATATTAATGAAATATATGCCTCTTTATAGCAAAATATGACTATGTCATATATGTCACATTTATTTTACCAATTAAGAAATTATGATAGCAGTAATGTGATTCACTCACATGCTAGTATTCTCTTAATTAACTCACAAACACAACCATTCATTTGCAAGATACATTGCAGAGGGGAAAATGGCATGCTGTAAAAGTGTTCACATCATTAGTAATGCTGTAAGAGAAATATGTAAGGTCCTTCAATAAAATCCCCAATCAATAAATATAAGAGAAAAAATATAATGAGGATTCATTTTTATATGTTTTGAGAGTTTTCAGAAAGTTAGGGTTTTTTTCTGGTTTGTGACTTTTTTTTTAACAAGACTGTTTTTAAGGACAATTTCTAGATTCAGCCTATCAAATCAAAGTGCCACTGTCATCCCTTACCAGACTCTCTTGTCTCCTCTCATTCTCTTGATCTTCACAAAATTCTAACCATTTCCTAATGGAGGTGTCTTTATTGAATATTTCTGAAGGAAAAAAAATGCCCGTTTGTAAATCAGAATCAGAAAATCTTTTGTAAACACAGGTATTGACAACAAAGTTACTGAGTTTTTTTCGTTTATATGCAATTTTTTTTACTTCTTGCAAAATTCTACCTTGATGCTCACTTTACACTTAAGTGCAAAGCTGCTCTTACTTGAGCACATGTGAAATAGTCATACCTAGATTTTCACTGGAATAGCAAAAGCCATGAAATAAAAGTAAGCATATTAATTTGTGGGCATATGTATGATCAGTCAGGTAAGTCCCATATTTGCAACACATTCCATTCATTATTGGATTAGATATTAGGAAAAATGTTTTCACCAAAGAGGTAATCAAACATTAGAACAGGCTGACCAGAGAAGTGGTGGAATCACCATCCCTGAAAATGTTCAAAAAACATGTGAATGTGATGCTTAGAGACATGGTTTAGTGGTGGATTGGGCAGTGCTGAGTTAATGGTTGGACTCCATGGTCTTAGAGGTCCTCTCCAGCCTTCATGAATCTATTATTCTATTCTTATTTTTCATTAATCTTGCTGTTTGGTCATGCGTTAAACTCTAGGAGAAAGAACTGCAACAAAATCCTTTCTCATATTTGACTAAAACCTTCATTATACCTTTGCTTTAGGACACAATTTTTCAATCATAAATAATATTTAGCCACTAGCAGTTACAATAACCACGAGTGTAACATCTGAGAAATAGCTGTGATCTGAATAGGAGTAAGCAAACTGCATTATGCTGGTGTGATTTATCTGTCCTTGAGAAGTCTTCTTCAGGGAATAGTCTTTTGGTACTCCATGCCAGCTCTGTCTTTCATCACTCCACCACTGATAACTGGAACAGCAGCATTGATAACATTACTCATCTCGTAGTAGATATTTAGTAGATATAAAAAGTGATTTATCAGAAGTGCAAACATGATTATCGTCATTTCAAAGATGGAAAGATGGGACATACAAAGGGAATGATTTACAGTGATTTACATTACAGTGATATTTCATTCCAAATTAGTTGATCTTTCTCTACAATGGCTTTATTTTCTTTGGCTGAATTGTGCTGAGAACTGTGTAAAGGGAGGAAAGAAAGAATACAGAGTTAGTCTGTGCTTCAATAGGTCACAACTGTATAATAAAGTTTAAAGCAGGAAGTCTAACGAGAGCAGATTTTAAAAAAAAGAGACCCATGGGTATCAGACTTTGGGACAGCCTCTGATGTATTAAACCTGCATACAGCAGGTCTTTGGGATTTTTTTAATGGAACAATAATACATATTTCATACTGACGTAAGGACAATATATTCCTTCCAATGCATTGTATATAATTACAAGTGGAGAGGCAAAAACCCTACATGTACAGATTACTGAAATCTGTCATGAAAATACTATTTAGCAGTGCCCATATGTTCATAAATAAGTGAGGACATTTGTTAGTCCAGAAATAATCCAGATCAGGCAATTAAGATTAGGTTGACCGTCTTCCTAT
This sequence comes from Agelaius phoeniceus, assembly GCF_051311805.1. NCBI lineage: Eukaryota > Metazoa > Chordata > Aves > Passeriformes > Icteridae > Agelaius > Agelaius phoeniceus. The sequence goes on along the minus strand of NC_135269.1, from coordinate 32,715,539 downwards.
ATTGACTCTATCACTACTAGACTAGTTTTCAAATTCATTATTGATAGGCTCTTTCTAGCATCTGTTTTTATTCTCTTTTAAAAATAATGTAATAAAATGTATTTTTTGTCAAAATATACCAAAAAATTGTATGTCTTCTTTACCCAAATTGTGATACCATGTTGAAGATGAGTGCACAGACAAAGCATAAGTTAGCCACAGTTTTGTTTTCCACTTTAAATGTGCAAGAGCAATTTCCTTTTCATTTTTATTTTAACAAAATCTTCCAGTCTTAATTATTTTTGTTGTTTAACAATGTTTTCAATTTCATAAAATATTTCTTGAAATTAAAGGCATGGAATTTAAAAAATATTATTACCATGTTAGATTTATTTTGAAGTTTCATTAGTTAACCACTTAATTTACTAATTTGAAGGAATCAGTCTTCAGTGAATATGCTATGGTTCCCAGGCAAAATAGTTAATGGAAAACTTACTGTTTGATTAAATATTTTCTTTGCTCTTTAACAAAAGCCTTTGTGTACTAGCCCTTCTGCTACCATTTGAGATGTTAAATAAAATAATCCAAAGGGAAGGAAACTGGGAATGTTGTAAAGGCAAAATATCAGAATTTTAAATCTTTAGGAGATACATCTAGAATAAATTATATATTTTAAGAAAAAAAAAATTGGCTACATCTGTAGAGCCATAAGAAGATGAATGGAGATAATGTTAAAAATACTTGAAAGCTCTTGGTTGCCAAAAGAGAGAGCTGTTTATTAAGATACATTTACAATAATTTAAGAATTCATAAGAAAGGGAACTGTAGGCTGGGAAAACCTCCTGACATTTAGATCTAGAAGCCAACAGGAAGGCATCCATGAGAAAACAAGGAACTTTTACTCTTTGAAATTTATAGCTATTTTTTATATATTGGTACATAGAATGATGTTCTACTTTTTTGTCACTATGTATTCTGAGAAATTTAATTTTTCTATTGAGCAGTACTAAAAAGTTAAAATATCAAAAATACTGAAACTATGTAGGTAATAATATTTCCCTTTGGTAAGTGGCAAAAGTTGTTCATAAAATATGCATTTGATAAGCTAGCATGTTAATTTTTTATATTATATATATATACTCACAGACATGAACTCCTGTATTGTGAACATCATATCATTCTCTTGTGAAGTTTGGGTTGTCTTCCAGAGATGTTTTCCTTCTTACACATGCCAAAGAAAGATATTATCAGGTGTAAAATGTTCATTTATTTTAAATAAATATTATACCTTTCATCATGCCTACTGGTTATTTTATTAAAATAACTGTCTGAAGAGTTTTTAGAAGCTATTGTCTAAATTACTCAAGCATCTGTATGAATGACATGAAAGTGATTGTTTCACATATTCCTATGTGTTCCTAAATTTTTCTGTGGCATCATCCAGCATTTAAGTATTCCTGAGCTTTGAACAAAAGAAATCTTTTTTTTTTTAATTTGGTCTAACATAACCACAAAAACTTGTTAATTAGATATATCTTCTGAACTAGTTCTTCATCCACTTGAAGGATGAGTTCTGTGTCAAAAGCATTGAGTATCTCTGTAAGTGTTTAAGTTCAAAACGGATGGATAATGACACTTCTAAAAATAAGATAATTTTAGTTAGTAATTTTACTGTCTTTTTGGATGAGTTAATTTTTTTTAAGTACTGCCTTATTAAACTGCTTGTGTTACTTTTAAATGGTGATACATAACTAAAAAATTGTGTGCTTTCTAATTGCACCTAGAAATATTATTGTCTTGAAAAGAATATGGTACAGTGAAATTTAGGGTGTTTTGGTTGGTTGCTTTTTAATTTCATGTCTGTTTTGTTGTTTAGAAAAGAATATTTCTACTCCAGAAAAATCATGCTTGAGTCCATCTCATACAGAGCGGATATCATTTCGAGACCATCCAGTGCAGCTAAGTGGAGGATGGGGAGCAGGCAAAAAAAGGCAAAAGCTTAAAAATATTAGCTGAATGTTGGAAATAACTAGTTGATTTAATCAAACTCAGCCAGCATATGGAGATCTGTTTCTTTTTAAGCCTCTGAATATCAGTTGTTGGATTTTCATTTATTACCAATAAACCAGTTTCAGTTAACTACTTTTGACTTATTTTATTATACATGGTTACGGTGGTTGGGGTTTTGTGGGATTTTTTGTCAAGGTATTTTATACCTGTCAGTAAGTTATCATAGTTTGTGTTTTCAATTGCTTATATGTTCATGTGGAATAGAATGCAGAACTGATGAACTCAACAAGGTTTGTTGTACAGTCACTAAGTTTGGGCTTGCTTATAAGAACTGGATGAGAAGTCCAAGTGTAATAAAGGTTCATGTTCAAGTGATGTATGTCACATATTGAAACACTGAATTATCATTTTCTCACAAAATAAAATGCATGCTTGCAAAGTGTGTTGTGAGGTATAACAGGTGGCAATGCCATTCTTAGAGAAGTCTGTTCGGAATATTTTACTGAACCAGTATACAAATGATGAGCATGCACTTTCCTTTTATTAGGAAGATGAGTAGTCCTCTATCTAGATCTTTCATGATAAATTATTGTTATAATATGTTAAAGCAACCCATTGTGGTTTTATAGTTTCAAATACTTCTGTTTCCTAGAGGATTGATTAAAAAATTAAAGGTTCTCATTTTGTACTTGGATAATGTAAAATTAGATCTATATGTTACTGTTAACCCAACTTAATTTTTTCACATAGACAGGCTCCTTCAGACCCATGTGTAAATGTTTTGTGGTGCAAGGAAATCTAGAGAAAAAGAAATCCTGTTTCTATTGTTCATGGGTATCTAACTCATTACTTCTAGTCAATGCTTTGTCCATCAGCATACAGGACAGAAAATGTTCCTTGATTTCAAAGCCTAACATTATTTTCATGTTTTCCACTCTGAGGGTATAAGTTGTTAATTGGATCTTTAAAAAGGCTGACTTTGGTATTTTCTTGTCTGTTTTTGTAAGCCACAAGCCCCTGTAGATGGAGAAAGAGGTAGAGAGAGTAATGGGGCTTGAAACTTCAGTCAGTAAAGAACATAAATTCTTGCATTGTGGCTGGTTTTAAAATGTACTTAAATTAACATGTGATGTTATTTTGTAAAGTGTTTTCTGTGCTAACATACCTATCTAACTATGGGTTAAATGCATTTATCTCCATTTTTGTGAATACTTGCATTCATTTTCAGATAAAAAGATGGCTGATCTCATGGAAAACCTCCAGTAAATAATTTTGCTTGTTTGAACCACTGTCCTGATTTTATTATCACTTTGCTTTTGAAAAGTCAGTGCACCCTATTTCAGAAAAGATTTCTTTGCCTTTCTGGGGAATTATGGTCAGGTTGCTTAACCTGACTATAGAAATCCTATGGTTGATCTTACCTGGTTAATTTTCCAAATGTATGTAGTGTTCAGCTTGATTTCAGGATCTGCAATATAATGACTTTTAAATGTCACCAACAAATACTGGAGCTTTTGCGATTTTGCTTTTAACATCAAGGTTATAATTTTTTTAGGAAAAACTTTGTCATTTCAAAATGTCTGCCCCTACACCTGGCAAAGTGTGTAGCCACCATTACAGGTATTAACTGGGAATCAAAATACAAAATCAAGAGCTTCATAGCTTAACACTTCTTGCAGATTGTCCCCTCTATTTGTCTAGAGTATCCATAATATACTGCACATCACCAAAGCTGTAAATAAGGGATATTTCATATTTTATGCTTCTTTCTGTATCTGTATCATCTATATCTGTATCTACATCTATATCCAAAAAAGTGTCTGCTGTATAAAAATTATCATACCTAATCTGTTTGTTTTCATGGTGTTTCTGAATGAGAAATACCTCCCAGCCTAAATAAAATGTTTCGGCAACATTTTTTAAGGCCTTTTATTTTGCAAAGATAAATGGTAACTTTTTAATATACAGTTTACTAAATTATAAATTGGAGTGACAATATTCACTGACAAGCCTTTTATGTTCATAAAACACTTAGTCTGTGTAAGTTAATATACCCAACATAAATTAAGGTATAAAGTATGCCAAAACATGTTGCTGTTTTCATTACATAACATTGCAATGTGTAATAAGGTGAGGTCTTACTGTATTCAACACATTTTTCTCAGAATTGTGGTGTTCAAAGTACAGTATGTCTGACCAAATACAGAAAAACGTGCAAGGTACAACTTCTGTTCAAGCTAGCAGAAAGACCTTTATTGCATTCAGGGATAAGGTGAAGCAACCAACACCACCATGGTGTTCATCATCACATCTTGGAGTATGTAAGGTCAGAGGTAGCACAGATGATACGTGGTGGATATTTATGACACGAATTTTTCAAGCCCTACTCTGCAAGCAGTTTTATGGGGGGTTTTGTGTCTTTGGGGGATTTTCTTTTAGTTCTTTCTTTTTCATTTCGGGTTTTTTTTCCTTTTTTTCCCCACTTTTCTTCGTGTCCCCCACACCTACCCCCTGATGCAGTAATTCCCATTTAGGACAAGAACAGATTCTTAAAAGTAAGTTTCTCTGTCAGTCTGTTCTGATGTTGAAGTGACTGTGAGTCAGTGACAGTCCAGCAAAATTTACATCACAGAACCCTGAAACTGCATTCCTGGACGCGCTGCTGCCTTTGCAGTGCTTCAGACTTCTTCCAAGCTCGCTAGCCTCATCTCCTCGACCCTTTTTTCTCTTCCCTGAAGATCTCTTAAGATCCTTGAAGATCCTTAAGATCCTCCTTTAAAGAGGAAGGACTTCGAATGAATGAGCTCTTTTAAAAGATCTTCCTTGTATGTACGAAGCTTGAGACTCGGGAAAGTAGGAAAGCATTCATTTGAAAGAGAGAAGAAAAGGACAAGGTGCATTTATGTGTTGAAAGGTTGATGGGTGTTACTCCTCAAAGCAAAGTGAAGAGCTTTCTACGAGCTCGTAGATCCCTGAACTGTCTTTTCCTGTGCAACCTACCTGAAGGTGTGCTCAGGAGTTCTTTAAACCCTCGGTTGTTTCAACCGGGGCATCAGGAAAAACACCTGCAGCAACAGGGGGAAAAAAAAAACCAAAAAAACAACAAAGCTCCCCTGAAGGCATAGCCTGCATCTTAACGAGGTGCTAATGTCAGATCACCACACCTCAATGACAATAGCCTGTGAGGAAATGTTTCTCGCTGAATAAAGGGCAGGTTTACCTACTTCAATCACAGTACCGGTGCTGACCCAAAAGATAATTGCTCAAAGGCATTAAGGCATTTCGTGTTTTAACAGATATACAAATAGCCAGTGTATAGCATTGACATTGTTTTGGTGCTGGGTGAGGTAGTGTTACATTTTGACTAAGTAAATAGTTATCTTTAATTATTAATAATCCTATTATTCGCGCATGCATTCATTAAAGGTGTGTCCACTGTACACAGTGTTTACGTTTTTAAAAACCTTGCCACAGATGGCATCCAAATCTGGCCTCGGACACATGGCTTCAAAACTGTGTCTTGGTCTTCCATTACAATCGTTAAAAGCACTATGAGGAATATATTGGTTTAATACCTCTTTGATTTTAATTTCGGATTCTCATGATAATAGCAATGTATGTATACATACTGAAAATCCTTTTATTAGCACTCATGGAAGCCAGACTGATATTGTGGGATACTTTGCAATCTTAATATGCTTTTCTTTTGTCAGAAAAACACATATGAAAAGTAGCTATTGCCACATGGCCCCAAAAAAACAGGAATGGAACTCTTGATTATATTATAAAATATTGAGTTGCCTGATGTTACATCTGAGTTCCAAGCAGTTTGTACTTAGCTTTGTTAGCTGGAGAAAAAAAAACCAAAACAGCCAAACAAACCAATTTCCAGCAGCTGGGGATTTTAATGTTTTGTTTATTTTTTTCTACAGTCATAAGTGAAAAATTAACTATTTTTTATAGCAGTTGTGAAATAGTTGTGTTTGAATATTAATCTGTGTCAGTCGCTGCAGGTTTTAGAGCCTGTGTGAGAAATATATATCTATACGTTCATACACACTTTCATACCTACTTTTGAATATACTTTCATATATCTATATCTGTATAGATATGAGATTGGGATCTCAGCTGGTCACGGATGCAGGTGTGGTTAAATAGGAATGGGACACCTCTCTTCTCACACAAAGTCAGAAAAATATGCCAAGTGTAGGGGAGGAGGCAGGTATGGCCTGCAAGTAACAGTGTACATTAAATAAAGTAGGGTTGGGTCTTGTGGACACGTGGACAACTGCTCTCCTGGTTTTCAAGGCAGATGATGGACAAGAGAATGCTGACCACATGTCCTTGGCTACATCCTGAAGGCACTTTCTGGTGCCAAGTTGTGCTGAAGGTTTGTTAGCAATAAAATACCCGTTGGAGAGATGTTCATGAAGTTCCATGACGTCAAATGAACAGAGACTGGATTTCTGAAGAGATTTTTACTGGAAATATTGACTAACTTCGCCAGGCTGACCAGCCTTACAAGGACTGGAAGTTGAAATTAATGACACTGTGAGCTACACTGTTATTTACAGGTCATTTAGACAAGTGAATTGTCCTTTATGGTCACTTTCTCCGTTATTTTGGTGACAGATGCAGACACAACAGCTTAGTACCTAACTAGCTGCCAAAGACTAGCATTTGTTCCTCCCCTGGTCTTCATTCCAATGTTAAATACATTTGTTTAGAGTTAGTAACCTTTTCTTAATTTCATAGTTGGTTGATTGCTACTTATATAGCACTTCTTTTTTTCGTTAAACATTAAATAAGCCAAATACCTAGGAAGATATAAAATTACTTCTGACTGAGATGCAATAGCTAAGAGCTTGATAGCTCTTTAGCAATAAAGCAGGTAAGAGCATTTTATGTGGGTAACAACAAATGCCGATTCACAAAGTTAAGTGATAAAAACTATGTTTGTAAGAACGCAGCTGAGAATCGGGTTCTCTTTATTGCTAACTTACTCATTTGTTCAATTACGCTTATACAAAGAAACCAGAGGTTAGCAATTTATTTTTTTTTTACGAGGCACTACTTCAATCCTGAATGCAAATAAGCACCACCAAATAGTTGTATCGCAGCCAAGGTGTTCCACATATATCCTGAGATGAAAGACAGCTTTTTAGGAGAGTGCTACAACTAGTTGAATTCTAATACAGGATAAATGCCTCTGTTTCAAATCGGCACAATTTCCTAGGCTTGTGAGCCGTGATCTGAAAAAAAAAAAAAAAAAAAAAAAAAGGAAAGTACACAAATAAAATGGGCTGTATATATTCCTGCTACATTCATCAGATGAGAGCTGTCCCGTCCAAATAGTGTGGGTTTTGTCACCATTTCCGGATGGGAAGGTTCGAAAGGTTGTTCATTGAAAGGACACAGGTCAGCCGTAGGCTTGGCTCGTTTGTCTAATACCTTGCTGTTCGTGCGATTGAATACACTTCTCCCGCAGTTTTTCTTTAAACGATGGTGTCCTGTACATGAGAAAAGAAGGATTGTTGCGGGATTAGGAAAGCACGGCTAGGAGATAAGAGAACAAAAACATCGGCCTCGCAGTCTCTAGAAGTGGCAGTTTCTGGTGCCTTTTCTCTTGCCTCGCAGGTTTTTTTCTAATTCGCAGGTTCTGTGAGAGGTGCGGCTGCGGCCGGTGCCAGCTCGGCGCGGCCCCGCTCCGGAGCGACAGCGAGGGGCTGTGTCCGGGAAACCGGCACCGATCCTGGCTCCCGTTCCGCCAGCCACAGCTTCATTTCCCAGCCCGGCTCCAGACCCATGGATTTCTATGCGACATCTGGCCGAAAATAATTTTTTTTAAAAGCATCAAACAAACAAAGCCAAAACAATAGCAAAGAGCTGCGTTTTACACAGCCCCTTCAGGTTTGTGCCGTTTGCATTCGTATTTAATTTCAGGTAATGACTCGGGAGGTTGTTGCCTTTCATGTAATGTGCAGTCTGGCCGTGTGCCGGGTTAGGCTCAGAGCCTCGGGCAGGGCGATGTGGGAAGGACTTGTCCCTGCTCAGGAGAGATGCGCTGGCTCTGGTGGCAAATGGTCGAAGTGGGGGGGACCTGCTTTCACCTGGTGGGCACCGCTTGTCCTGCGAACAGGAGGCGAGGCAAAGATTCAAGCTTACTCAGTTTTGCTCTACCTGATTTCTTGATAACATTAAACATTTTGTGCCTTGCTACGGCACAAATGCAGAAAGAAATAAGAGAATGTCCTGCTGGGTCATGTCATCTCGCTGCCCATTGCTGTCTGATACGGTCTAGAAAGAGCCAGCACGCAAACGGACTAGGAAAAATGTCTCTCATGGTGACTGACGTATGCCGGGTATGGGTTTTGTCAGGAAAAGTGAAATATTTCGAGGCAATTTGTAATACAGTGGATTAATTTGGATTGCCCAGGGTAGAAACAAAAAGAAGACTGTCTCTAACCAAAGGCTGGGGGCTGGCTTTATTGGCCAATATCAATATTTGCGTGGAAGGCTTAAAATATGATGTTTTTGCAAGAGTTGAAGTTTTAAGGGTGGGGGGGGGAGGGTAGAGGGGGGGGAGAAGGAGGAGAAGGAGGCCCGTGGATGAAATATTAGCAGCCTATCGGTTAACCACTAAGTTCTTTTTTGTATCCATCTAGCCGTTTCTGGTAAGAAGGGCAGAGAGTCTAAAGGCTCGGGGATAGATGCTCCTTAGTGCAGGCTAGCGTTTCAAAAGATACAGGCAGCTCTCAGCAAATGACAAAATAAGGCTGAGACTGTACAGAGGCGGTGCTGAAAGACCGGAATAAAATTTCTCTGTGGCTTTCAGCATCGCTGAATTATACATTTTTAATCGCATCTAGCACACATCGCATTGGAGGAAAAAAATGCAAAAAAAGCAAGGGTTCTTTCAAACGAGGTAGCCTTGAGAACCGGCAGTCCTTGTCAAAGCAGCTCAATGCATCCATTTGTTAGTACCTCCAACTTGAACAGGGATCTATTTCTTAGACCCTGCCCCTTCTGTCTCACACCTTCCTTTACCTTCGTGCTTAGAAACCACAATGTCGACCCATATTTCATGGCTTAGAAGAAATCAATTCATCTGAGATGACAAGGCAGCCCCCCACACATTCTCCAGGCCTCTCGATACATTCAGAGCCTCGGGTCACTCCGGTAATGTAGCCCTTATATTTTGGGAATTGTCGCAGTACCAAACTGCCGTCAGGGAAGGCTGGGTAACTTGCAAAGGATTTGCTTTCCTTTTTATCTGCTCCCTTGCATAGGTACGCTAATGCTCAGTGCCCTACAGCCCAGCGTGGGTTCGCGATGGGAGAGCGAAAGGGGTAATTTAGAATTGTTCACTACAAGCTCGCTCTCAGCTCCTTTGGGGGACGGCCCGCTCCTTGGGAATAAATTCCAGGGGTAAGGGTGGCAGGAGAAGCAAAAGTTCACCCGTAAAAACCTAATAACGTGCTTTTTCACGTCTAGATTTTTCTTCTAAGGCGTCTGTTTCTGTGATGTGAAGAACGGTGTTTGTCCTTTGCGTTGGGAATATGTCTATAATTTGTTGGGAAGCTTGGCAGAGGGGGAAGGGGTGAGGATTTGGCTTCTGAAGAGGCGCTCCGGCTGCTGGAGCGCGGCTCGGCCGAAGCTGCCAGAAGCTTTGTCCCCCGGTAAGGGCGGGGGCACAGCCGCCTCCTCCGGGCTGCGGACAGAGCAGCTCTGTGCTTGCCTCACCTAACATCCCCAGCAGAAGCCAGATCCTACTCATAGTCGAAGTGCGGCGGCGGGGGAGAGTGGAGGGGAATAAATACGTGTATCGGACCTGAGAAGCATCTTTAGGAGCAAATCTCTTCTTCATGGTGGTGCCAAACTGCACGGGGCTTTGAGTCCCACGACCCAGCTTTCAAATCCTTTCTAAACTTGATAAAGGGCTACAATAGCAGTCCGATGAAGCATAGATTAAATTCGTGTAGGATTTGTTTTTATAACACATATGTAAGTAGGATTCATTATAATTTGAGCTAGATCAAGATAAGAGATTAATGCTTTTATAGAGCATCTCTGCTGAGATTTTCTATGGGGCTAAGATTAAATCAACACACTAAATATTATCTCATTCCATTTTGCGTTAAAAAAAAAGAATAAAGTTTAAGAAGCGTCACTACCTGTTGCAAGAAGAAAATTGTCGAGGTTTGTCCAGCCCTGACAGCAATCAGCAATCCTGCTTCCCTAACGGGGTAATTTTCCCATTCACCAAATTTCTTGCCTGTCCCCTGAATATGCCTTTGAGGCACATGGAATCTTTATTTTGTCTGTGCAGGTGTCATACGGGGTATCTCCCTAACAGCTGAGCGGGGTATCTCCCTACTGTCAAAGCGCCAAGCTGCAGGAACCGTGAAATGCTTGCTGTCGTTGCGTTCGGGCTGTTGTCTGGACTGGACCTGGAAGCGTCTGAACCTCGAGCCTGGCTGGGAGAGTGGGAAAGGCTCCAGGCTCGGGCCCAGCCTAATGAGAGGCAGCACCAGGTTCCCTGCGCAATCTGAGCGGGGCTCCATAGACCCGTCTGCTGCACACACAGAATTAGGGTTACCGAGTAGAAGTGCTGTCGATTTGCTCCTACACTTTCACTGATCTCTGATCCTACAGATCCCAGGTTTCTGGTAAAGTCACTCCAAACAGTGTCAATTAAACATTTCCTCTCCGAAAGGAAAATCTCAAAGCTATCGACGTACACCAGAACCGATTTGTGTTTGCTCAGGTGAACAAAACCTGCTTGTTAGGAAGAAAGTTCGTTAAAGGGGGCTTGGATTGGGACCTTTTGCAGCCTGGCTGCGGAAATCCGAAACACAATCTTCATTTTCAGGGATTAAAATAAAAATAGTGATGCTTCACATACACCCCCCCCCTCCCCCAAAGGAAAAAAAACACAAACAAACAAACAAAAAAAAGAAAAACAAACCAAACAAAAATACAAAACAAACAAACAAAAAAAAACCCAAATGAAGAAATCCAACCATCCCCCAAACTCAACTTCTTTCAGTGTTCTTTGAGAAGCAATGCACTTCTTCTTGCTGGCAATAAGAATATTTCACATGATTCTTCCCGCAAACAGGATGTCTGGAAAATTATTACTCAGCCAAGCTAGGTTTTGGATTGTAACTTGCAATTCGCTGCATTCCACAGGGAGAGAGATATGGAGCGAGTCGCAGAGTGTCTTTTTTTTACACCTTTTTTTTTTTGCTTTTGCACACCAGTGGCACGACCGAGTGGCAGAGATCGAGAGGCTAATTTCTCAGAGGGTATCTCTGGAGCCTACGCCCATCTCATACAATAAAAGCTCCGTGTCTAAACATGAAATGAGCTCCTAGGTAAAGCCTCAGCAAAGAAAACAGAAGGCTTGTGGAAATGCTGAACCATTTGAGCACCTGTTTTTCAAGACAGACAGTTCTCTTCGTGTTTCACACACCCTCCCCCCTCCACCCCCCAACCCCCCCCCGGCGTCTATTGGGGTGTTTGATCCCATTCAAGAAAACATAAACACTTCCCTTCTTCATCTATAACCATCCCTCAGCCGCCCCTCACTGCGGGGCCAGCCCTCCCGCGGGAACACCCAGCCCATATCTTCCTAGCTTCACTGTCCATTTTCCCAGACAGCTGGAGTGTGCGGATGTGGAAGGAATTGAATAATACCCCCAAAATTCGTTTAGCCGAGTCCCAGGTAGCGCGAATTTCTTCCCGTTCAATCCTTACATAAATTTCGTGCTTTAACTCTTCTGGAGGGAAGAGAAGTGTTGGTGTAAAAAAATTAAAAAATAAAAATCTTCCATAGTTAAAAACCGATATTAGAAATGGGGAGAGGGGACGGGAGGGGATAGGGATTCCTGGACATTTGAAAGGGAGATCATCGCCCGTATTGCTGCCGTTCTCACTTTATTTAAACAAACGCAGGGGTGTGAGGAGATGCCTTCAGCACCCAGTAGCCCTGTTTCGGCTGGAAACTGCCATCACGAGCAGCAGCGGCTGCGGACCCAGAAACGGAGGTCCGAACCGCAGTCGCACATTTCTTTTCCCAAATTCTTTGACTGTTCGGCAGCGAGACGTTGGAAATGTATGCGGGATCCTCGTTCCTACGCTTGGTCTGTAACTTCTGATCTCAGGAAGGGAAGGAATTCCAGGACGGCGGGGGTGAGGCAGCCTGGCGTGCCCGCAGGAGAGCCCGGCGGTACCGCGCAGGGTCCCGCGGTGTGCGCGCCCGGCTCGTCCCAGTGGACAGGCTGCCCCCAAGGAGCTCCCATGCGCTGCAGGGGCGAGCTCCTTCACACCACCTCTGGCCACGAAACGTCTCTCCATCACACATAACACCCTTCCACAGAAGGTTTGGGAGATACTCCATCTCTGGAAACACAGCGGCACATCTGCATGCAGCTCTTAATAACGGGGCTGCCTGGCGGAGGGAGTAGGTCCCTGAAGAAAGATGCTTTTCAAAGCGGTCTCACCTCAGCAAAGAATTTGTTTTCCCTTTGCCGCCTTCTCCCCCGGGATCTGTCCAACCCCTCTCAAATGGTTTTAGCCCGCTGAAGTCAGCTTTCTGTTTTCAAGCTTTTAAGGAGAACGAATGCCATACGTGGCGCCAATTCTCCCCTAGGTTACATCTCTCCTTCCCTTTGAAGTCCGCTGGGTTGCACAGAGGTAAATGAGAGTCGAATTTGGTCCCTGGAGCTAACAGTGATGTGGAATCACTCTGATTTTTATTTATTTATTTATTTATTTATTGTTTCCTGTTGAGGAAGGATGGATTTTAAAACTCGGTTAGATCTGGTATCGCGCTCTGTATTTAATACTCAGATATTGCAAATATAGATATTCATATATATAAATGTCGGCGCTAATCTCGGCGGGGAGAGCTTCGCAAAGCCGGGGCGATAAGGGAGAGGAGTCCCCGCTGCGGGGAAGATGCTGCAGGAGGGTGGTGTTTTCTCACAGGAGCGGGGGTGAAGAGCACAGAGGACGCCGCAGCCCGTCCCCATCTCGGTCCCCAGGCGAGGACAGCGCTTCCACGGCCCCGCGGGTCAGCCGCCGCTGCCGCCGCCGCCGGGGTGGCCCGATCCGCCCGGGAGGGAAGGGGTGGAAGGGCTGCCGGGGTGCGGAGCAGCTCGGTGGGGAGCGAGGACTGCCGCCGCCGAGGCGGCTCCGCGCCGCCAGCGGGACACGCGCATCCCCGCGGAGGCAACCGCGCTCCCTCCAGCCTAGAAAGAGCCCTGCTGCTGCTGCTGGCAGCTCCTGGGCGGTTTGCCTTCATAGGAGATGCTCCTTGTCCTCGGCTTTCCTGGAGTTTAATAGTGGTCTTTAAAGAGGGACATTTATTGGCATAAAAGTCGATTGCAGTCTGCAAAAACTTTGCATGTGTCTTTCATTTAAAAGACATCCAGAGCTCCATTTTTTTCCCTCTCCCTCTCTCTGTCTCTCTTCCCCCCCTCTCCCCCCCCCTTTTTTTTTTTTCTCCCCTTCCCCAAGGCATTTATTCCTTTTTAAGCACAGTGATAAACACGCTGCCGAAATGCCAGCGCACGGAGATGCGGGGGCAGGGAGAGGATCCGGAGGGTCCGGAGCAGGCGTTGTTCCAGAAGGTGCAAGGAGGAGACGTGTCGTTTTTCATGAGAAATCCGGGGACGGGAGCTGCCCTTGGAGCGGCCCCTGGGGCAGGCTGCAGCCTCTGTCCCGGGGCACGCTGCGAGCCGGCCCGGCCGCACCTGGCCGCGGGCGCCGCTCGTCCTCCGCGCCGCTTCAATTCCTCTCCTCCCGGCTCTTACGGAAACCGCTTCCACTTCTCCCTCCCCGCCAAAGCGACACCCCCACGCCACAAAAAACCCCGTCCCACCCCAAGTCCCCGAGCACCACCTCTGCGCTCTGTCGCGACGGGGCTCCGCGCCCCTCGCAGCCCCAGCTCGGTGGTGGCGGCAGGTAACGCCGGGAACTGGGACGGAGGGGTAGGGGCAGCAGCCCTGTCCTGACAGATAACAGGGAAGGGCAGATTGTGCGTGTGGCGGATGGTGACCACAGCTGCTCGACAGTGGTAGCTGAAAAAAAATCCCTCTACCCCTTTCTCCGGGAAAATACCAAGTTAGAGACCAGCTGAAGAAGGAAGGGAAGCTGCCTGCCGGGAAATATGCTGGACCCGAATTGGCCTTCCCTTCACCTTTGACTGGGTTCACAGGAAAGGTCTCTAAGCTGCTCCGCAGCCCCGGCCGGCCAGTGTTGTACCGGGGCTTCAGCCGCCCATTAAAGCCTCGCTTCTTCTCCCCTCCCCGCCCCAGCGGGGGAAGGGCCCACCGAATTGGGTTCTAAAACAGCCTCAGTAGAAAAGACAAGCGCGGGGCCACGACGCTGAAATCCTCCTCTGAAGGGATTGCAATCTCGGGTTTGCTTTACTTCACAGAATGCTCCTTTCACGAGGAAGCACGGAAGATCTTTTCCGTAATTCGTGCCTCTTCGAAATAGTCCACTATCTCTCTCGCCTGTGTTTTAAATCTTATCGATGTGCGAAAAGACCAAGGAATTCAACACTTCAAAGCTCACACATTGGGTGGAAACGACCCGCTTTCCCAATATCCATAGGAATGCATGCATATATGGCTCATTTCGTTTTCTTTTTATTACCTAAGACTTGAATAAATACTTTCATTTAGAAACATGATTATTTTTTAATGATAATATTTCAGGAGATTTAAAATAAAGGTCCGTTTTAATCACTTTTCACAGACGCACGCACACACAGGTCCAACCCCAAACATACATACAGAGACAGACTGGTTGAGATCTGTTTCAGAGCAGACAAATTCTCTTTTCGGCCAGTTTTCTGTTGTGAGAGAGTTCTAGTTTTAAGTTTCGCTAGCTTACATTTCCTCTACACAAACAACTGCCTACAACATTTCTTTCTCTGTTTAACTCTAGGACGAAACTTCTGAGCTGTTTAATAAAGAAGGAACACCGGTTCTTAATTTTACAGCTTCAGAGAACAGGACTGCAGCTACCGACGTATCAGTCAAACCGATTAAAGAAGATCCTTTACTTAAGGGTATGTGCCCCTGAAATTACCTCGCTCCAAGCCTCTCAGGGAGCTGGGAGGAGAGGGAGGGAAGCGAGGGATTACTCTTTCCAGGATCCCTGGAGAAATGAGAATAGGTTGCAGAGGGGAAATGTCCTTTTTATTTGTCCTCCCTCCCCTCTCTCCCTCCCTTTCTCCCCTCACCCTCCCCAAATGCTTGTGTGTGTCTGTCTGAAACAGATCTGTCTGTGGAAAATGGGCCTGGAACTCCCTCCTGTGTTGGGATTAGGTCTTGGGGGACCTGGGGTGGAGTTAGACTGCTTGCTTATTTTCATATTCATTAGAAATGGGAGGTTGCACAAGAAGTCCTGCTGAGCTTCAAGATATAAGAGCAACTTCGGGTTCCCCTTTCAAGACAAGACAAATCAAAGGCTCAGAGGCAAAACAGCTCTCTAAGCGCTGAACGCCTCTTCCTCCCTCCCTCCTTCCTTCCCTCCCATCCACTCACTCTCCCTCCCTTGCTCACAGTCCAGCCTCTGTCTAGGGAAGAGGCTCTCAAGCAGCCTTAGATGATTATGGATTTTCTGAGCGAGAAGTTTGCCCTGAAG
This sequence comes from Agelaius phoeniceus, assembly GCF_051311805.1. Classification (NCBI taxonomy): domain Eukaryota; kingdom Metazoa; phylum Chordata; class Aves; order Passeriformes; family Icteridae; genus Agelaius; species Agelaius phoeniceus. The sequence goes on along the minus strand of NC_135269.1, from coordinate 32,699,888 downwards.
AGCCAACCGAGCAAGAACAGTGACTTTTATATGGGAGCAGGAGGCAGTTTGGAGCACGTTATGGAAACTTTGGACAATGAGTCCTTTTATAGCAAAACGTCAGGCAGCAAATGCGTACAGGCCTTCAACCCTCTGCAAAGAGCTGAGCATCATGTGAGGCTGGAGAAGACATCGCCCTGCCAGGACACGAACGGTGAGTCGTCATCCCGGGGTTATTCCCCCTCCTGCAGATGTACGGGGGAGGGCAGGGATTCTCCCGCCCAGGGAGACCAAAGGCAGCTGTGCAGCCCTCGGATGCGGGCACGCGAGGGGCTGTCAGGTCGGAGGAAAATAACAATAACACTAACAATACTGCTGTTATAATACTACTACCTCTACTATTAAAAAAAAAAAAAATCCGGGAAAAGGCAAACGCCTGCTTTGAAGAGCTCTTTTCCTTTCGGTGCAGATTTTCAGCTACTGCCTTCCCCACCGGCCCCGGCCCGGGTCCCCCGGCTGGCCGAGAGCGGAGCTCCGGGCACGCCGGCACAGCCCGCCCGTGGCCGGGGCAGCCCGCCCGGGGGCCCGACGGGCCGGGGGTCCCGGAGGGTGCTGCAGGACACGGCCGCCCCCCGGCACCTTCCACACACCCTGGCCACCCCCGGCACCCTCTCTGGTCTCCCTCCGGCCGCTCCCCGGGCACTCCCGCCCCCGCTGCGAGCCGCGGCGCTCTCCCCCAGCAAACTGCCGGGAGAAGCATCGCCGGCGTGTCGGCGTCGGAGGGAGCCCGGACACGGCCGGCTCTGCGGGGCCGGTCCGGGCAGGGAACGGGAGGCAGCCTGATCATCTCTGCTGCCTTCAAATACCGTCCTGCCACGGTAGCGGGGTGCTCTGCAGCCTTACCAATTGATGCGGAACGGTGATTTTTCAGAAAACCCCGTCGGTCCCCGAAAACCCCAAATAATAGTGTTAAACGTTTTATCAAATATTAAAATTTTCTAGCTTATAAGCAAGGAGAATGAGGAATATTTTCTTTTTAAAACATTTAAAATCTTCTTCATTATTCCAACATGATGAAAATCGCTATAGAAAAAAAAATCAAAAACTAATTTCCTAGAAAAATTGGAAAACATGGTTAAGATGCAGTAAGACTAACAATATGATATGCTTTTTGACTTCATATAGTCATTGAAGTATATATTTTTTTTTGAGAAAGTTCTTTAATTTGTACGAAAAGACTGGTGAGACATTGATAGATTTTTTCAAGTGTAATTTAAAAAACAAAAACCTATAGGAAATTGATTTATACATTGAAGTTTTTCTTAATTAGCTAATTTATTGTGTGCCTCGAGGGCTTTGGGGCATTTCCTATCTATGTATGTGTTGATGGTAAGTATCTGAAAATTGTATTTCATTGCAATCAGCTCGAATTGAAAGAAAAGAAATTACTGAGAACGTGAGACAATCTCAAAGCAAGCTTATTATGTTACATAGCATCGTTGTAAGTTTTAATTTCTGCAGAGTTTGAATCTTTTTTTCCACATTTTTCTTAGAAAATTTTTTTTTTTTTAAGTCTTTAACTTATCTCATTACTTTTCCAGTGATGTGTGATAAGTAAAAATATTGAAACTTAGGAAATGTTTTCATTTCTTATTAAGAAGCTACCGTGGAATATTTCTTATCTCTACCACTCAAGTTTTACCTAAAGACAAATAGTTCCTGTAATCCTTTTACAAATTATATGAAACTATCTCTTTTAATGAGTTAACATTTTGCAGAAATGCCCTGTATTTTGTAACCATAACAGACCTCACTGGAAACAATTCCACTTCACAAATGCAAAAGAAAGCATATGAAATTTATTGAATTTTAAAAGCTAATTTAATCTTTGGTTTCATTTGCTTCTTGATTTGTCAGTTTACAGCTATTAAGTTTACTTCACTGTTAGTTTGTATTTTCATAGAAATAGAGTTTTTTTTTACATTTGCTTCCAAGTTTAAAGGCACATTTGTCAATAGCTTTGTGTCTCTATTATGAAAATCTGTTTTGGGCTAAGATTCCTTATCTGTACAACTCTAGCTGAGGCTGATTTCATGCATTGTTAACTACTTTAGCAGCAGTAGTGGTAGGGTGAAAATATCCAAGTCTCTTGCAGAGTCTCCTTACTCTGTAAGTTTCCAGATGATATTTTCAGATATCATTCTCAGTTAAAATTTAATGTGACTTAGCACTTTTATTCTATCTGTAGTTAATATTACAAATTCCTCTTCAATGACCTCATAAAGAAATAACACTGCCACGATGGAATCTGGTTCCTTGTGAAACTGTTTTATATGAACTCCTGAATCTAAACACCTCTCCTTCCCCCTTGATCCTTTATTAACCAGCTGTTAACCCACCTTGTACGCAGTGAACTACGGGATTACTAAAGTGGAAGGACAGCCTCTTCACACAGAGCTGAGCAGGCCCATGGACAATTGCAACAATCTCAGGATGTCTCCAGTGAAAGGGCTGCAGGAGAAGGGGGACCTGGATGAACTTGGTGATAAGTGTGACAGCAATGTCTCCAGCAGTAAGAAGAGGAGACACAGGACAACTTTCACCAGTTTGCAGCTGGAGGAACTGGAGAAAGTATTCCAGAAAACTCACTACCCCGATGTCTATGTAAGAGAACAGCTAGCTCTGAGAACAGAGCTCACCGAGGCCAGAGTCCAGGTAGGAACCAGATTTCAGCCTTCCTATGACAAATTGTGCATTGTAGGAATGAGTAAATTACACTCTCAGGGATTGTACAAAACCCCATAAAGCTAAAGTAAACAGCTCGTTTTGCCTCATTTCTTTATGGACATGAGCTGTTAGGCTGTAGTGCTAAAATAACTTGTTATTTTTTTAAATAGCTTGTGTTGCAGTTCTGAACACTTGTTTAAAGGATGAGAAAACAACATCAATAGTAAAACTGTCTTGATCTCTTGTAGAATTCCAGGCAGTGAAAACATAAGTTGTTATGTGTAAAGATCCCACTAAAGACTTGTTGCATGTAGTTCAGACTGATGACAATGCAGAACTCACATGCAGAGGATTCTGTGTGTGTCATGGCATGAAAATTACAGTCTAAAAAGTAACCAAATTCCTTGTTTCTATCCAAAGACTGTGCAGTGAAACTGTGCATACATAAATGTATATAAGTATCTATATACTTTACATAGATATGTCTGTGTGTGAGTTTTGTGCCTGTATAAAACAAGGACATAATCAATTCTTCTTTTCTGTATGGAATGATCTTAGAAATCACAAAATTAGGAGGTACAATTTCTGGTTTTTAAATTTCCTTATTAATAATGTTACTCTAGTTTTTGTAACAAAACATACTGGTGACCACTTAGTACATTATTTGAATATTGTAGCTGCGTACAAATGTGATTCATTCAGTATGTGCTCCTAGAGTAATCTCAATAATATTTATGATTTTTGATGCGCAATGGTGAGAAAAGCCTTTCCCTTGCTTAGAGGTCTTCTATTAGAAAAGGGTGTGAGCCACATTTTGCAAGTTTATCTTCATTTTAGATATCTTTCCTGTTCTGGTAGTAATCATTATTTCAATTTAGAGAATAACAGTTCTGTTGATTCTTACAGACTGGGATTAATTTTTTTAATTTAGTGACTTGAATATGATAACAACTTCACAACTTGTAATTAAACGCATACTCACACATGCATGTAGAGAAATAGACATCAGTGCACATGCATACAAACTGAAATGAAATCAGAAACACTTTCAGAAAAAGTCAGCTAATTAATTTTATAGAGAAATGTTCTTTTCATCTCTATTCAAGCAGGCATCACATTTGCTGTTGTCATCAGAAAATAGAGTCCAAAACTGTGTGTTCAGTTACATCGATGTGATATCAGCAATGCCGATGGAATTTGGTTCAGTGGCTTTTAACTCTTTAGGCTCTGCACAATTCCTTTCCCAAATTTGGTACAGCTTTCCACGTATCACTTCTATTCACTGGGATTTAGTCATGACTTAAAAAAAAAGAGAAGGTAGTATAATGTTAAAACACCATTCTAACAAGTGTATAATTCTGGAACACAGAGAACTACTTCAAGAACAAATTAATAGCGAGAATAAGGAGGGGGAAATTGAACTAAAGTGTGCCATCTGACTTTTTTATCACATTTTTTTCCTAAGATTTAGAGGCTTCACATGGTAAGAGTATTAAAAAGAAGACAGTAAATGAAAAATGTATGTCTATATCAGACTCTCACAGTGTATTTATTTCTATTTTATTTAAACATGTTCTTACCTTTCTTAAAAGATAACTGATCTTTGCATTCTCATATTCTAAATATGGAAGGACATGTTGATCATTTCTATCCAGAGTAGCAAGAGTATTCCATCACAAGATTAAGCAATTTGCAAGGCCTTACGTCATTAAAAGCAAGCATCTGGCAATTCAAGGATAACAAGCAGCAGATTTCTACATTGCTTTGTGAGGCAAATGGTTACTTTATCTCTGCCAAGAGTAAGTTTCTAGTAAAGTGGTGTAAACAGAAACATTTTGGGGGATTGTCAAAGGAAAAAAAAAAAGTGCTTTTTCTCATTTACTTCTATGAATTCAAGCAAATTGTTTGATTTAGTGTAGCAGAGTGATCAGCTGGATACCTTACCCATAGTTCTCTTCACCACCATTTCATCAACATCCAATTTAATATTTGTCCTGCACACATGCAGAGAGAGCCAACCTGAACCTAATTTATCTAAGTTGTTCTCTTTCCTGCTGCATGTCAGGCCAGTAATTGGTACCCATTTTAAGAAGATTGTCAAGGTCTTTTTTCAAGGAAAGAACTTCGTGACTAAATTTCCTTATCACGTCCTTGATGCCTCTGTGGAGACAGGAGATTTTTTTGCCTTCCTTTTTCTTTTTGCTGAACCTCAGGCATCATAAATAACAAAAATTTACCACCAAGGCTCCTAAAAATATATACTCAGGAGTTATATGCATGAGCTTTGCTTTGATTGCTGAATCTTTTAAAAGATGGCACATTTGCCACAAGTCCTTGGGAATCAAAATGAGCAAAATTATGCCCTGGTTGCTTAAGAGCAGTATCAGTTGAATTCTCCAAAGATCAATGCAAGAATGGAATCATAAACCAAACAGTGTTATTTTAAATATCCCACAATATGGAATCAGAAAATGTCCCTCAAAATACAGGAAATATCTATAAAAAAAGCACCATTCATGTATGTATATATCAAAATGAATTAATGATCCATTTAGCTGGATGACTAACCAATGCCATTGTTTCCTTTAAAAAAATAATGGTTCAGTTAAAAGTGTGACTTCTTAAAAAAGTCTCAGTGAGCTTGCTTACCCAGAACAACAATGACTAGTTGGATATTATTCTTATAAAGGGGATTTTCTTAGCAATCCCCTTTATTCATCAGGATAGCTTAACCAGTCCAAAATAAACTGTCTGAAAGACAAGAATAAATTATTAAGACCATGGGACAATGACAGTTATCAGTAACAGAAAGAAATTGTCATATAATGGGTTTTTGATATAGTACTTGACACTCAAAATATTACAGAACAGGCCAAGGAGTATAAACAAACTTAAGCATAAAATCTAAATTATTCCATAGTTGAAAGTGCAATTCTTTTGTCTTCCATTATAAGAAACAGATATCACCTAACACCAAAGTGAAAAAAAAATTCACAATAGTTCAAAAACTGTCTGTGACATGGTGACTTTTTATTATTTTCCTGGCCTTTTAGCCTTCCTTACAGGAACATTTCCTGCTGTGCAGACTACTGTCCTTGTGCCAATTTTTCCTGCCTTTTTATTACTGCATTTGATAAAGATTATGGTCACCTCTAGGAGGCAGATTACGGATAGTTATAGCAAGTCAGTGGGCATGGGAATTTAAGATAATGTTTCTTTACTTGCTACAGACTGATCTTTCTCAGGTTGTCCTTGTTTTTGTTTGTTTGTTTGTTTTTTGTTGGTTTGTTTTGAGGAATATAAATGAAACAATATGTATATTTAAAATAGCCAGCAATAAGTTAAGCAGGTGTGACATTTACAAGACCGAAACAGTGAAAAATTAATTTTCAGGTGGAGAACTTATCTTTTTTAGATAAACAGAAATTTTCAAAGCCGCAAAATCTCTTTATTTTCCTAAAACCCTTAGCACAGTATATAATTTTGTTTACCCTGATGACTCTTTCCTTGTGTACTCTAGGTTTGGTTCCAGAATCGAAGAGCAAAATGGAGAAAAAGAGAACGCTATGGTCAGATCCAGCAAGCCAAGAGCCACTTTGCTGCCACCTATGATATATCTGTTCTTCCAAGGACTGACAGCTACCCTCAGGTATGGTAAAGACCAAGCAGTACTTTGGTTCTACATTTGGCAGCTGTCCTAACAGCTCTGGTTTTGTATACTTTGCTAAGATGAAGTATAAACTATCTGATCTCTAGACAGCTTCCTTTTGATGTGTCAAACATGGGCCATGTCCTTATAGACCTCAACAGACCATTAAATAGAACAAGTGTCCTACTAGCATGAAATTGTAGTATAGTCATGCAGAATCAGAACTGAATATATATCACTGGGAGAGAGAGGCAGAAGGACAGGAAAAATCTCTCATTCCATTGTAGTTGGTTGAATTTGGGTTTTTTTTGTCTTTTTCAGTTCCCTGTTAGTAGATAATAAGTATACTGCATAATGAAGCAATAATCTTCTGTCTCAGTTCTCCACTCCTTTGATTTACTCTTTGCTTTGCTCTGCTTTTGTTTGTCTCCTTGCTTGTCTTAGCACATTGAATATCTTTATTTTAGAGCCATTTTTTTCATGTCTCTGGCTACACATTGCTTTTACCACATAATTAATAAAAAAAAAACACCATGCAAAGCATAAAACTCTTGTATGGTTCCCTTCCACTACTGGTGTTTTGGTGCTGTTCAGCTTCATTAGGTAATGGGGTCTCTGCCAACCTTAAAAAAAATACTCATATTCTATTTGGTCATGCTCTAAATTGGCTGAATAGGGAGTTCCTCAGCATTGGTGAAGAGTGGCTGGAAATTGACTCAGCAGAGAAGGGCCAGGGGATGGTGGTTGTCAGCAGCTGAACATGAGCCAGCGGTGCCCAGGTGGCCGAGAAGGCCAATGGCATCCTGGCCTGGATCAGCAATAGTGTGGCCAGCAGGACCTGGGCAGGGATTGTGTTCCTGTACTTGGCACTGGTGAGGTTGCACTTCAAATCCTGTGTCCTGTTCTGGGCCCCTCACTATGAGAATGACATTGAGGGGCTGGAGAATGTTCAAAGAAGAGCAATGGAGCTGGGGAGGAGTCTGGAGCACAAGTCTGATGAGGAGCAGCTGTGGGAGTTGGGCTTTTTTGCCTGCAGAAAAGGATTTGCAGGGGAGACCTTATCACTTTACTACTGCATGAAATGAGATTGTAGCAAGATGGGCCTTGGTCTCTTCTCCCAGAGAACAAGTGACAGGTTAAGAGGAAATAAGCTGAGCTGGGGGAGGTTCAGGTCAGACATCAGGAAGAATTTTTTCACTGAAATGGTGGTAAGCATTGGAGTGGTGGAGTCACCATCCCTGGAAGTGTTCAAGAATTGACTGGAAATGACAATTAGTGCTATGCTTTAGTTGGCATGGTAGTGTTTGGTGAAATGTTGGACCTGATGATCTTGGAGGTCTTTTCCAACCTTAGTGATTCTATCATTGTATGAATGTGATTAGTTATGAACCAGGAGTCTTTGGCTCATGTGTCATCTACTCAGTTCAATGTGCTTTACCTCTGAAGAGGTTACATATTACTAGGTTTGGTGCCTGGGCCAGAGCTGCCCTCTGCTCCAGCAGCTCAGAACATGGACACAACCATTTCAGCTGTTGTGGCGCTTGTAAGTCATCTGGTTTTATTTTAACATGTAGCAGGGCAATAACCCAAATTACATTATCAACCACTGCATGACTCTGTGTTTAGGTAAGTGGACACAATCTTAGGTAGCCCCAGGTAGACTCACCAAGCCATAGATTTGCATTCACTCACAGATCTCATTCAAGGCGGTCAACTCTCCTTTCAAGGTCTTTCTGACTTAGCTATGGCATCACAGCAAGTGATACAAGGAACAGTCCTGAAGCTTTGGGATTTCTAGACTAAATTTGTGTCTGCCAGCTTATCTTGTATTTTTAGTAGGATTCCATCTACATCTAAAATGATTGTCCTAAAATTAATATTTTTCAATAATCCCACATTTTTAAACCATATGATAATATGATCTATAAAATTCTAACCCAATAAAAGATCTATTCTGTACTTTCAGATTGTTAAAAAGATTAAAAAGATTAATTTATATTTTTTGTCAAAAAAAATCTGCTAGGCAGATGACACAACTAAGCTTCAGCCTGACAAATATTTCCATCACTAATTAATAAATTCTTAAAACCAGAAGATTGAAATGCAAATGCTTGTTCCATCATCTTAAATCAAGCATCTCTAGTGTGTAGAAATACAAAACGTGAATATACATTCACAAGCACAAATGCCACATGCTCACCTGCATGCACAGACTAACAGAGTGCAGGTAAACAGAGAGGCACAAATGTGTAACTGGGTCTGGTCACCTGCATGAGAATGCTGCCTTGTGCTGTTCTGCTGTTCTTGCTGTTCAAGAGCAATGGATGAAGGTGTGAGTGCACTTTGGCTGTTTCAGCTGAGGGCTTGCACGCATAGCTTGGCTACATGTTAAAAGCAAGCTAGTCCTCTCCTCAGAGAAAAATTTGTCTACTTTTCTGTATATGAGTAGGTATCCAGGCAATTATCACAGAACACTTAATAAAAATTCATAGTCTTGCTAACCTCGTGGTAGTTCTTCATAGTTTTCACATTCTGAAATCCTGTTCTTCAGTAAAATCACATCTCTATGATATATATAATATTTCCAGTGAGAATGACTGAGACAATGAAAATCTGTTTTAAAAACATGGCTACTAACATCACTCCATTTAAATCTTTTGAACTAGATGTCCATTATTAAGTGCTTCACTTATGGAAAATAAATATACAGCTCCTGACTTGCTATAAATTCATCAATCTATCTCACAACTCAGGCAGAAAAGGTATATAAAATGGTTTCATTTTAATGCTATAAATTGATTGCCCCAACAATTCCTTTATTTCATTGTAGTTAATGTAAGAGAAGAAAACAAATATCCTTTTTCCCTTTACTTTTATTCCCATATCACCACCACCACAGGCACTCTTGTGACAATGAAACAAGCAAATATTAGACAAGTTTTGCCATACTTTTAAATAAATAATTTTTAAATGTACTTTTAAATATGTAATTTTTTTCTTGTGGATTGTGGAACACAGATCAATAGAGTTTATTTAAGAAACAACATGGAGAAAAACAGACTCCCTGTTGCTGGAAGAAAATATAGGTTGAATGTTGAAAAGGGATGAAATCAAGCTGAGAAGTTTACAGCTTTATGGCAGAAAGAGCAGGAACAAATATGAATTTCTGGTGTGCATTATAAAGATTTGCAGCCCGTGAATTTTTCTGTTTTGAGTCCAGCCATGGATATGTTTAGAAAACACATCTCGGTTGCATTCCAGCAGAAGTGTCAGTCTCTTGCAGTCAACAGAGGGTGTTGTGGAGACTTCTGCTTAGTCTCTTCACCAAGAACATCATGCTGCTATGCATTGTGTGACTTCATAAACCTGAAAAGTTTCTCTTGTGAGAAAATGAATCTTTCAACTCATTTCAGACAGAAGGTTCTGAATAACTTATTCAGAAGGCTCTGAATAAGAAAAAGGTTGAGGTTGGAAGTGACCTCTGAAGGTGATCTGGTCCAACACCTTTGTCTATAATCCAGTCTAATTTTTGCTATTAAATTCCATGTCTTTATCTTCACAATAATAACAATTTAGATTTTTTTTTGGTAGATCATAATTCTTTGCTTTGCTCTTTCAGTCTAATTTTAATTATTTTTACAGTATATTGACTTTAGATTTTTTGTTTGTTTGTTTGGTTGTTTTTTTTTAGTTGCTTGTCCGAGAAATTGAATATCTCCTGAATTGAACCTGCCAAGAAATTGAATATCTCCTAAACTGGCCAAATTCTGCATACATATATCTTCCATTAATTATACTATTAAAACCTGGGTTACAGAGAAGGGCCGTTTGTACAATATTCTAGAAAAATCATCTGTTATTCAGATTTTTTTTCAAAGCTCTACCAACATTATGCTGAAAATCAGATTTTTGTAGGAAAATTTTATGGACAGTGATTTTCTTTAATTTTAGTAAAAGTTTTCAGTTTCACTACTTTCAGTGTTTGAACTTCAATGTTTTCTTGCAGATACAACACATTGTGTTCTAAGTCATCTTAAGTGCACTCAGGAAAACACATATCGTAGACATTTTTAGCTTAACTAGCAATATCCTATTGCTATGAAAGTGAAGATGGAACATCTTAAAAGCAGTGGGGAAATGAATGCAGATTCCCTTCATGGGGAAGTTTACTTCATTTCACCGGAGTGAATGTTAGTAAATAAGCCTTAATTAATTTTATCACTTAAATACAGCATACAGTGTGATTATATATGCCTCAGGATATCTGAGACACTGTTGAAGTGTTGGTGAACAGGATTTAAAAGAAGGATCCATCCTTCATTTTAGGCAGCCATGGTCAGATAAGTATTAGACATTTGTGTTTAGGAAACTTAACCAAAGGGACTTCTATGCCAGACACGGGTTCCCTTTACAGCTGTCAAAAACTCTGATCAATTAAAATTTTTATTCCTAAAACGTAAGGTGTAAAATAGGTAAGATGATCTGCCAACATTTTTTTTACTTTGATACCTGGTTCAGCTGCAGTCATTTGTACTTATACATCTACACAGATGTATAAATATGTTGGAAGAGGAACAATGAAAAAGCCTCTTTAGCTTTGTTCTTCTCCTACCTTTTTGGTCTTTATTTGACTCCCTCTGCCACCCTATGTTAGTGGGAAGGCTCCTGTTACAAAGGTACTTGATCTCATCAGATTCAATGATTACCTATGAGAACTAACAAGAAAACCTGAGACAAAATTTCATTTTACCCCTCCTCCCCTATTTACACACACAAGAGCCTATACTATTATCACAGCTTTCCCTGTGTGAATCAAATTGATAAAGATGTTATCTTTATATGTGCATCAGTATGTAAATATACTTTAAATTGAGGCATTGAAAAGCAGATAAAAAAGGTGAACATTTTCTCCATCTAGGCTCTTTCCTTTCTTTGCATTTTTCCTCCTTACTTGTTCTTTGAATCATGTTAAATTGTTGTAATTTTTCTTCTAAGTCCCTTTAAAAGGATTAATTTTGTCACACCACTCTACTTTCCCTCTTAATATCACATGTAAAATGTTTGGGTATTTTTTAAATTTTCTTGAAAATGCAGGCAAGGCTTGGATAGGAAAGAATTTAATTTTTTGTTTCAGTTGAAAAAGTCCAATCTAGTGCAGGTGGGAATCCTAAGACAACAAAAGCTTTTCAGAAGTATGGGAACAGGAATGATATAGAAGGTCTAGAAAGAAAGGAAACTGTTGAAATCTTATAAATAGAAGGAAGAGGCTGAAATTTGCATTCCATCCACCATAATGATAAATCAAATTAATATGTTGAACAGCATGGCATCACATGATGTGTTGGCAGTCAAAGAGTGTAGAAGTGGTGTCAGCATACATGTGTTAAGTACTCAGTCCTTGGATCATCATTATCGTTTGCTCTAGCCTTGGTACATATGGTTAATCCTCATTAGCAATAATCAAAGTTACATGCTCCAATTAAATGTTCATATGGAATGTATTAGACGCCACATGGTATATGACTTAAAATTTCTTTTAACTGTAGTACACACATAAATGACAGTTAATCACAATAGTTTATTAAGGCTATGGGTACACTGATTGAGCATGAGTAGACGTGGCAGGCATCTCTGAGCTGGCTTCAAAGAAGTTTTATCACTCACTCATGCTGTCTGGCTGTGACAGCGTGGGGCTGGGGCTGAGCCACCACCTGCATGCTGTGTGTCTCACTGCATGTGTGCTCACTTGCCCTGCTGTGGCTGATCTTCCAACAGGAGGGGAGTGATACTTCCAATTCTTCTGGGTGGTGTCTGTTCCACACGAAGTAGCTTATGCACTGCACTTTTATTTTTTCTGGGTAATAAACCACCACTGTATGTGGTCCTTTTCATAGTCTCAACATTCAGTTTGTTGCTCTGTAGGTTTTTTTTGGTGAAACATGTATTTCTTTAAGTGTGAGTGACTTTACTGGGGCTTAATTATATGGCAAATTCTTCTTTTTTTCCCCTTAAGATACACAACATTTTTAATACTATTTTTCAAAATGTGAAATATTGTATCTAACTGTATCATAGAGTTGAAATATAATTAATCCATATTATAAGTGGCCTCAAGATTGCAGAAGGGAGAATTTACAGTTTACAAAACATCCCACACAGGATGGGATGTTGAAAGCTTGATGACTTTTCAAATCCTACGTTATTTTGAAGCTTAGCAAACTTAAGTGTGGAATCTAATGGTCAGAGTTTTATTTTGTTCACCGTGTGTAAGCCAAATGTGGACTGAAGGGGTCTATTGCATATTTTAAATCTGTATTGTTAAGCCTCTCACTATCATGTGCTAATTAGCATTTTATTTATATCTGCAAATTATGTGCTGCATCTCTCTTATACATGAGCCCAATACAGTACAGGTGATCTTCACACGTGCACTTATCCATCAGCTCCTACAAAATAGTCACAAATTAAACACTGGGAAGTGCTCTGTCTAGATATAAATGTAAAAATATAATGAGAGTGATGAAGCATTGGCACAAATTTCCTGTAGAAATTAATGAACCCCTGCAGCTGGAGTGACTCAAAACATGGCTGGATGGGGTTTGAGTAACCTTATCTAAATTCGAGAGTAGCTGCAAGCAAGGGTTTAGAAAAATAATCCCAGAGGCTCTTTTTTGATTTAAATGATTCTGAGAATCTACAAGCTTAGGAAGTACAGGCAAATTTCTACCTGTATTTCAGATGTTCTAAAGAGGCACCCAGAAAAAAAAAGTGGAAATTTACAGACCAAATTAGTTGTGGTGATGGACTAGGGATGACCAACAGATACAAGCTGTGAACTAGTAGTTTTGAGCAGTTTAACAGCTATTGCATTTTAGCTATTGCATTGCTAGTAGAGATTTGATATTTTCTGGTAGTGCAAGGAGAGGAGTGACAAAAATTTAGCAAATCAGTCTGACATTCACGTTTTCTATAATTACATAAATTCTTAACTCTTCATTTAGTGCAACTCTTATTTTCCACAGAGGAAATGTGTAGTTTCTATTTACTAATTATAATAACATTCAGCACATATAACATTTATTATGTAATATAATAATAACACTTCTTGATATCTAGAGACCTTAAAAGAAATTAGAATTTTGTTTCCCATGTGATGCACTAAAAGGTGTGCACTCAAACAGAGACGGTCTCTAGTCTGGATAGGCAGGGGACTGAAATAACATGAGTCAAGAATTTGGTGATGGGAGAACCAAATCTCCCATTTGGTTCTCCCAAAGGCTAGGGAAATGATAGCAAAACTCCCAGAAAAATTTGATATTTGAGTTTGTGTGGTTTCTCCAGGGGCTGCATAAAAAGGCTGAAGCTCAGGGAGCTTGAAAGTTTAGCAGAAAAAAAGCAATGACACCAAGCGGGATGACCAATTACCTCAGCTCTTTTTCCTCTGCAGTATCTAACAGAAGGTCATGTGCCTAGGAAATTATATCATAACCATCATAACTCTCCAGTTATGTTCTTGTCACAGCTATGAAATCCTATTTCTTTTTCGATCCGGAAGGGTGTGTGTGCATGTGTATGTGTGTATAAAACATACAGTAGGTAAATATATCGAAGGGCTCTGGTAATTTCATGGTAACCACAAGAGCAAAGCTCAAGTTGTTTGTGATGTTAACAGAAACCAGAGATGTGCTGTATGTATGGCCTCATTCACAGTCTCTGAATTGGCTTTTATATAGTTCATGGATCACACAAGATTTTAAGAGGAAAAATATTTTTTTTTAAATTCATGTACATAATGTTGCTTTTCCTTCTAACATACCAGAAGAAGGTCTGATCATTTTGACTTATTGTGAAACATTACTATATTTATTTTTAATACAGGAATACCTTCTGCACCTAAATTTCACTTCAAGATATTTATGTTGTAAATCCTTGTGAAGAAATGAAAATTTAATACCAAATATGAAGTCACTCAATCAACTAAAATGAATAGAAAATTGATATAACTGAAACATTGTTTTGGAAGGCATAACTGCCTCATGAGAGAAGACGTAAAGCTCTCCTAGAATCTTGTGGCATTCCTGAAGTTCAGTTTAATAATTCAAATTCCTTTCTCTAAGGAAGAAATCTAGCGCAACTCCTTCAAAAGTTTTAGAAATTAATAGCTTGTTCACATATTTCTTGAAAAAGACATTGGCATATTTTAGGATTTGCAGCTGAATTCAGTTCTCATTTACACCTGCGCAAGCTCACTGAACCTAAATTGAAAGAGATTTGTCCAGAATAAAAATATCAGGAAAATTGGTGGTACTAAACTTAGTTTACTGCAAACCAAACTACTCAAAGTATGGAAAGAAAGAGTGATTTTGTGATTCCTCCAGACCACATTGGTTATTGGGCACTTTCTAACTGAGCCTCTGAACCTTTTGAAGATTTCTGATCATGACTCCATTAAAGGCAAACTTGTTCATGTTTGTATTTAAACTTTTTTTTTTTTTTAAATTCCTTCCCTAATTATATCTGTGCTGCCTGGGTGACTGCAGCATTTGGCATAGCATTTCTTAGAAAGAAATTTCAGTAAGTCAGATAAATAAGACTTTGTTGCATGTAAGTTAGCTTTGGAGATTATGAGCTCCTTCAGAAATAGCTCATGTATTAGACACTGCATAGGTTAACTAGTTTCTCCCTGGGGAAATTTGTCTGATTATAAGTCAAAACTGGCTCAGGTAGGTTAATGAAGGAGTAATAAGGCAGCTGGGAATCATGTCAAACTGTAGAGAGTCTCCCATGGGCTGACGTTTGAGTCTTCTGAAAAGTGATGATGAGAGGGAGTAACTGGAAAGTTCTGAAGCTTTTTATAGATTTCCTCATATAGACGTCAGGAGGCCCACAAAAAGGAAAATTCTTCCATATCCTTCCTCAGTGACCTTACTTCCTCCATTACCTCCCAGCAGATCACCTAAAATATGCAGGAGCAGAAGCCTGATGTGTGCCCAGCTGTTGTGGTTGTGTGTGGAAAGGCACATCCATGAGTGTGTGTGGAACTATAACTGCATGCATGCACGCCTGTGTAAACAAGCTGAGTGGACCCGGAGTTTGGGGAGATGAGTTGCTACCCTGATTTTTCTCCAGGCTTTCAGAGGAAACCAAAATGGAGCATTTACTGGATTATATTTTTGCTGCTGGAATTCCCAAAGAGTCCAGATTAGTTTGTCAGCTCCTGATGACCTTGCTAATATAACTGTTTAAAATATTAACTTTTAAAATAAGACTATTTCATCCTTCCTATCTGCACTAGATCTCAGCTAGAGGAGTTCAGGAACCATAATTTATCTCTTTAGCTTGTTGGAGGTTTGGTATGTGCTGTTGCAAAGTGATAGGACAATGGGAGAAAACACAACTCATCAGCCTTAGAAACATGTTTTCATTCTGTGTGTGCATATGTGTGTGTCTGTCATAATTCATTACTTCCTCTGACCTCTACTTTGACAGAAAAAATCACTCAGCTAGAGAGATAACCTTTATATCTTAAAGTCAAAATTCCTTTGTCTGTGGATTTGGAATGTGAATGTAGAATTAAGTTTGAAGTGGGAATTTACTTTTCAGTGCTAACTGAAGAGTAATTGAGTTACTCCAACATATCACAAAGAACAAAGACACGTGGGCTCAATCGCAGTGCATCAGGGCAACAGACAACAGATTTTTAGAGTGAAGACAAATTTAGCAAAGGAAAACAAATAGGAAAGGACATAGTTACTGGCTGACAAGATCTGTACTGTGAATGGGGGCTAAAAATGTCTTGCCTGATGCTATTTGTACATTAAAAAAATCAGCATTCAGGAGAGGTATATAGGTAAAAGTGAAGAAGACATACAAAGCTGTAAATTGTATAATGGCGTGTGTAAATGAGGAATGACTGAGGAAGATCGAGTATGTCAGAAATTATACCATATGCAAGTAGTGCTTATAGAGAGAGAGTAGAGAGTTTTGAGAAAAAAGAAGGGCAGTTGCTGAGTGTGAAGCTTGATCAACTCAAAGTAAATAGAGCAGGAATAAAAGACCATGCAGTCTGAGATAACAGTAAGAACTGACTTAGGTCTTAAAAGTCTTTCAGTGTGTTCATCTAGTAACAAACTAGTGAAAAATACCTATCCATAAATAACATCTATGCATAGATGGTAGAAGGCCTGAGACTCAGAATGGAGCTTTAAGCAACTGCCAAGTATAGAAAGGATTATACATCAAGGCTTGAATACATGGTTGCTCCAGACGTTGTTGGTAACCACAAAGTTTGTGTCCTAGTCTGTCATGCAATGTTTTCCAGGGATGCACAATGCAGCTTGTTAAGGCTGAATGATGAAACAGATATGCCCTTAAAGTATATTTTCACATAAAAAGTCATGAAATTTTATATCAAATCTATCTTTGAAACAAATTTAAGAAAAGGTCTTGAATGCATTATAGTAATTTCTGAGTTTTAGGGTTTCATTTGTTTTAAAGTAATTACGAAAGGCTTCTCATTATTAAATTTTTTGAATACTTGTTGGGCTTTATCACTTGAGAAATCCAAATTGGTTTGTTTTGTTCACCCTTTTCGGACCATTACAATGGGAATTCTAATGAGGAGAAGCATTTATGTTGAAAATATCTATGATCTTGTACACTCTTTTGACATGTTTTTTCTGATGTCAGTTGTGTGTTTCCATTAATTTTATTGACTGGCTGGGCTGATGGCATCCTGAGTTTCAACACTAGACATATATCTGGAGCCACAGGACAAATGTATGACAAAGTAAGAAACATGACTCATCAGCCCTTGCTCTAAACTGAGCAATCACATATTTTGTCTGATGTGATCTCTTCACACTATTTTCTGACATGATTGCAGAGAACTTGTTAAATACTTGTTGCTTGTTTCAGAGGGGAACTAATTATATGTGAAGTAAAGCAAACCAAGCATTGCAGAAAACAAAAGATGAACTATGTGAGTTTAATTGTGTTCATTTTATATGTTCCAGATTCAGAACAATCTGTGGGCAGGGAATGCGGCCAGTGGTTCCGTGGTTACCTCCTGCATGCTGCCACGAGATACGTCCTCCTGTATGACACCTTACTCCCATTCACCCCGGACAGATTCTGGCTACACAGGCTTTTCAAACCACCAGAATCAATTTAGCCACATGCCCCTCAATAATTTTTTCACTGACTCGTTGCTTTCTGGGGCGACCAATGGACATGCTTTTGAAACCAAGCCAGAGTTTGAAAGGAGGTCCTCCAGCATTGCAGTTCTACGGATGAAAGCCAAAGAGCATGCTGCCAATATTTCTTGGGCCATGTAATATAGCAGTACCCTCTCTCAATTTTTTTTTTAAAGCAAACTAAAACCATTTTTATTTCCCATATTTAAAGGGAACAACAATAAGCTGCTGTGTGTGGAATGCTAGAAATCACAATATACACGATGTCTGCTTTAAGAAATGCAATATAATATTTAACAATAAACCAAGAATAAACCAAATAGATTTACCATGCATCAAACTCAACAAGCCCTCTTTGTTTTGCTTTTTATATATGTTTTGTTGTACCAGTTGATGAAATATGATTATAGAACATGAAAAAAAAATAAAACTACTAAGCAAATGTGTCTACTCCATGGTTTTTAGCAGTCCTGTATAAAAAATTCATGATTTACAAATGAATACTTCATAAAGGAACAACTTGGTAAAGGAAAATAGATTTATTATATCGAACCCATGATGAAAATCTCTAAGCACACCACGCAAAGAGGGAAATATATGACCACTCATGTTGTAGGTAGAATTTGTAGACTGAGTTCTATGAGCACTGTGCTGCTGCTCTAAGCCAGCTCTGCTGTTTTGCTAAATGCATGTTGAGCTTGTTGGATTTATATCAATGAACAACTAATGTAATAAGAATATAAGGTACTACTTTATCTTATGGACCTGAGTGTATTTCTATTAAAGATAATGAGATTTTTTTTGGTCACATATAATGCTAAAAGTAGGATCAGACTGCTTAATAGAGTTTTAAAGGATGTGCAGATTATGTGTCAACTAGCAAATTTAAATTAAATCTTAAAGGTTATAGATAGGGTGTAATGAAGCTTGGGTAACTAATAGACAGCATGGAATAGTACTCCTACACTTTTAACAGAATTCAGATTAGGGAAAAACCCCAAACAACACAACACTGAGGTCTCACTCCCAGTACAGTCCATTTTACTGGATTTTGCTACTCTATGGTCAAATTGAAACAAAAAAGTCCAACAAGGGTTGTCAGTTTCAGTTTGTATCTGATCCTAAGATGATGTTAAAGTAATTTTAGTTTTAATTACATTTTGTTGAAACTTTGCTTATATGCTTTCCAGAGTGTAAGACTAATTTGCTACTCTTAAAGTATGTGGGAAAAATCTTTTTGACTGCAATGGCAGCAGGACTTGGCTCTCAGCTCCCAGCCTATCACAAAGGAATTAAAATGTCAGCAGACTTTCTGACATTTCTGGTGGAAAAAAAATAGAGGAGAAGAAAAATACTTTACATCTGGAGAATTGATATCTGCTTTGATTTACTTCTCCTCCCTTTCCCCTGTCACATTCCAAGCTCCTTCAGATGAGTGAAATGTCAGCCTCTTTGAAAGCAACAGTCAGTCTCTCAGGTTCATAAAGGCAAAGTAAATTAATTGAAATAAAGAAGGACTTGCATGGCTGTGATTAGAACAGGATACAACTCTCAGGGCACCCCCTGCTCATTCTTGCTTTTCTCTTTGGCCATTAGTTAGGAACAGAGGGTGCATGGGGGAAGACGGGAAGATCAGGAAGCAGATTTTGCCTCAGCAACTGCAGAACTACCAGCACTCACAAAAACAAACACACAGGAATCCCCAGATTTTCTCTTCTTCCACTCATGGGGGCTAAACTTGAAACAAAAATAGGAGATGGACTCATTCTGTAGTCTTTCAAGAATAAACAAACTTGACTTTGAAACCATCAGGATCAACTAAAAATGGGATTTTTACAGCAGAGTCTTACACAGCTGAAAGGAAGGTTGTCCTATTTTCCACTAGTAATAAACTCAGATTTTAACACATACATATACTCCAATTTGTGGTTTCCTGATTTGATTCTCCTTCTAAAAATTAGCTTCTACTTTGGCCTGAGGAGCTGGAAAAGAGTATTCTGGCTAGAAGTTCTCTTTTCCATTTTTTATGGTCTGTTTAGAGAGCAGTAAACTAGACTTATGTTTTAAAGAAAAAAAAAAGAATTTTATTGGTACAGGTAGAAGCATACGTTTTCTATAGGCACTTTTGCAACATGCAGAAGGATGAAAGTGCTGGAAATACAATGGAGTTTTTAGCAAACTGTTTTCAGTTTTTTGTTGGTTTTTTTTTTTTTGTTAAATTTTATTCAGTTTCCACATAATTGCTTTTAAGGTATAACATTTAGAACATGCCAAAGAGATTTCCAGAACCTTTTGTTAGGGTTTCATTAGTGGACAAAGAAGGAAAAGTTTAGCTGGCAATCTCTTATCCATTTTTGTTGTTGCCTGTTTCAAGTTACTTATTTATTTTCATAGCAGAATTTGCTATTGTTTTCTTCTGAAATCCCCCCAAAATAATTTGTACAAATTTTTTTTTGTATGTCAGGAGTAAAATGCAACAATTCCTAGGAATTTATTGCAATTGCAGATTTATTACAGAATTAATATCCATTTTCAAAATATTACAACAATTTTAGGTGCTTGTTGCTTCCAAAATCAAAGGAGAAAATAAAAGACCATGTCATCTTCCTGCTGATTTTAATTAAGTGGAAGGGATGCCATTCTAATTAATTCTTCACCCTCAAATCTAGCAATGGAAATTTTTTGTTACTCGTTGCTAGCATAACTTTATACGTTAAATAAATAGGTATTCAACCCCTCATTAAACCTGAGGTGTGATAAGTTGCAGGCCTGCATTAAGCTTGTCATGCTCTTGCATCAGCCTCGTCTCGAAGAATGAATGATAGCCTGTTGGTTGCAGCGTTTCATTTAGCTAATGAAAAAGTATCTTCGTGTTAGATGTCAAGTACTACAACAGGGTCACATTCTGCCAGTTTTATTTAGTAGTGCTTTACTCTGTGAGTAGTGGCATTGATGGGAGTGAGACTACTCACATAGGCCAAATTGTGAATCACTTGTAAATGTTTATTCACAATGGCACCATTCATGCAAAAAAAAAAGCTTCTCAGCACAACATGAGTAATCGGTTCATAATCAGGCCCAGCTTAAGGTACTATTCAGCTCTGCTAAGGATGGCAGGATCTGGCCCATACTGGCTAAAGGCCAGACTCAGATTTTTAACCAAGATGAGTAGCTCCTTATGCCACAAATAGTGCAAAGAGAACCGACAGGGCTATTTGTAGTGTTCTCTTTTTCTAAGAAAATTCTAGGAAAGAGACATTTCAATATAGGTAAATAATTTAAGCAAGTTTCTATGAAAGGGATGTGATTTTATTTTCTACTGGATTATACTCCCACATTTGACAGGATTTGTGTTCTTGTGCTTTGATTTTATCACTCAATGATTTCTTAAGCAACTTATCTTTTCACTGCTTCTTGAGCATGTGGAAAATGCACTAAAAACAAAAGGAGGTGATTTACATAGCCTTCCTGCCAAGCATGTTAAGTAATGTTTGAGATATGTGATCATCATGCTATGCTGAGAAGTAAATTTATAGAACTTTTGGGAAAAGAGTCCCTATCCTGTTAAAAGAGAAAGTGAAATATTGTTCTAATTATTGATGCTCTGTGTTTTCTCCTGTGATTGATTCATCAACACTTTGAAAATCTTAAGCCAGTGTTTTAAAAAATTTCTGAACAAATGTAAATTTACTTATGAAATGTACATTTAGTTATATTATGATTTTTTCAGGCTTGTAAGTGGTGGGCAGCACTGCATTTAGCAGCTAAAGATGGCCTTCTTATGACCAAGATGGTCAGAAAAATTTGACAAAAATTCTACCTACAGTTTAATAGTGTTATATACCACCGGAACCTATAAATGAAAGCATCTTCTGTTGCTGAGAATAAATTTGAATAAGCTATATTTCTCATTTTACTTCTTTACTGTCATAATATTTTGTACAAAAAAGTGTTGAAAAAATCCAGTTCAATATGTTAAGGCATTTTATTTTGACTTTGAACTTTATGGTAAGGCCCTGGAGTATAAATTTAACAAATATAACCTATATTGTGCATTTAATGAGATAGTTTAGCATGATAGAAGTAATTTTTTTTTTTGGCAAACAATAAAATATTACAAGCTTTTTTTCCAAAATTACAAAGGTTGTTTTGTTGATAAATTTCTACATATCTGTGCTATTTCAAAATCAGAGTTAAGTCAGGCTGATCAGAGTTAGAATCCATTAAAACCAGTTATTTTTCTTAGTTTCAAAATATTTTCAGGGGAAGTTCTTTCTGTAAGAAGTATTTCTTCCCTGTAGTGGTTTAAGCCCAGCCGGCAGCCAAGCCCCCCGCAGCTGCTTGCTCACTCCCACACCAGAGAGACTGGGGAGAGAACCAGAAGGGTGAAAGCTGGAAAACTCGTGGCTTGAGATAAAGACAGTTTAATAGGGAAAGCAAATGCCATGCACACAAGCAAAGCAAAACAAGGAAATAATTCACTTTTTTCCATGAGCAGCCAGGTGTTCAGCCATCTCCGGGAGAGCAGGGCCCCATCACAGTCACAGGGACTTCAAAAGACTAAGGCCATCACTCCAGATGTCCCCCCTTCTTGCCCCCACTTTAGATACTGACCATGAAGCCATATTGTATGGCACATCCTTTTGGTCTGTTGGGGTTCCTCCCAGGCTCCCAGGCGCCCCAACCTCCATGCCAAGGTAGCAGTAGGAAAAGCAGAAAAGGCCT
This sequence comes from Agelaius phoeniceus, assembly GCF_051311805.1. NCBI lineage: Eukaryota > Metazoa > Chordata > Aves > Passeriformes > Icteridae > Agelaius > Agelaius phoeniceus. The sequence goes on along the minus strand of NC_135269.1, from coordinate 32,677,613 downwards.
TGGCTCCATGTAAGCGCTGCTCAGTAGTAACAAAGCCATCTCTATTTTATCAACTCTGTTCAGCACAAATCCAAAACACAGAACCACAGCAGCCACTGTGAGGAAAGTTAAGTCTACCCCAGCCAAAACCCAACACATTCCCACATCACTTTCCTACCTAAATAACAAGTGGCTCACTCATTCCCAGAATGCATGCATCTTATTCACCTGCAGTGATCTCTTTAGATTTGGCTGGCATTAGCATGATGAAGTAGTGTGCAGTGAATGGGAGTATGATGGCTGGGGACAGAATAATCTTCTGAGAGGAGGGTCAGAGAACAATGCTGAAGTAAGGGGGAAACCTAAACCCAGTGAAAACCTCCCTTCCCTCTTTGCCTAAACCACTCCTCTTGAATCTCACCAGCACCTGGCAACATAAGGCTCATTCTATTGCCACCTTTCCAGTATGGGTTTAAGGAGGAATATTAAGAATCAGGAGTAAGTCTTGAAGATGTAGGGTTGGTAGGTGAATGATTGGCATTGGCAATAAATACATACTGTGAAATCAAGAGTAGTTTTATGAAGAAACATCTCTAGTCATGAATTTCAAGTTTTTTTTCACTGCATTTTTGAAGCAACAGGAGGACAGAACATTGAAACATAAGCACAGTGATGGTTCAAACAGTGAGTCCACAAAATTCCTGAAGCACAGCTATTCTCCTTTGCACCACATGCTCATGAAAACTGGTATTGCTGTGGCATGCAAATGAAGGAATATAGCACAACACTACCACATAAAATAGATTTGAGATATTGTCTTGTTCCTGCCAGTTGTATTTGATCTGTTTAAATAACAGTATAAAAATTACATAATTCCTCATCAAATCTTTTCAAACAGTCCAAACAAGACATATAATATAAGGAAAAAAAGACAAAACCAAGTAGGAAAATCTTCAAAATCTATTATTGCCTCAAAGGGGTTTGTGAGCCTTTATACTTGTGAGGTTTCACATTCAACAGCTCAACTTCAGCTTGACTCATACTGCCCAACTTCATAACAGTGATTATTCCCACAGGAATAACTAGTGCACTAGACTAATAAATACATCAATGTATAGGAAATAATACTGGTTAAAGTAATTGATGTTAGCATGGAAAACATAATTTCAAAATTGTAGGTTATAGGATCAGGTCAAAAATAATTTCTGACTGGCTTATAGAGTGGAACTTGATGGTTCACAAGATGCTGGAGTGCTTTTCTATGCTCTAGTTTTAACTATAGCACCCTCCATAGTTGTCTGCTTCATCTCTCAGAAGTTGGGTTCTGTATTCTCTAATTATGAAAATAATTATGAAAATTGAAATAGGCTTGATCCTTCCTGCCTTGTACTACTGTGAGAAAATCCATTTATGTGTAGTGACTGCAATTTACTTTAGTCTCACTATCATTACAGTGAGACAAAGTCTTCTGCTTTAATTTAGTAATTGCAAAAAATTGATTTTTGATACTATTACTGTTCTGTGAGTGAGCACTTTATTGTTATGGAGAGGAATGACTGAGTTGTGTATAATCTTTTTTTCATTAAAACCCAAAACATTAATTTGCTTGGTTTTGGTTGAATACAGTGTGATTATAATTAACAAACTGCTTTTAGGTGGGATAAAGTCCTAGTTAACACTTTCATATTTTTGTCCATCAAAGAAGAAAAGGATATCATTAAAATGAAGCCTTGTCAAACAGCATGTTCAAAGACAGACAGAAGTAGCTGAATCTTTGTAAGACTCTATTTACTCAGGTGTGTTTACTGAAATGATTTTGGTTTAATCATTAAAAATGGAAAACAGCTGAGATCTTTAATGGACAATAACAATATAAAACATGTTAATTGTATTTTTCTTTCAAAGTAATATTGGAGAAACAACTGTTCTTCTAGTGTACTAAAAATGATTTTTCTCATTACTTGTTATAAACATTTTAGTATATAATGAAATACATATTTATATATGGAAAAACCTGTCAGATATTACTTAAACACATCGGGTAAATAAAATACTAAATGATTTTGGAGGTCTGTTAGAAAAAGGTCTGGGATGGAGATCAGTTAGTGAGTATTATTTAGCAAATGCTTAAGTAGTATATACAATGAGCAAAGAGGAAAATACACTCATTGGCGGGCAGTTTATTGAATATTTAGAGCCAGAAAAATCAGTGTTGGCAAGTAGGAATGAAATTTTCTTTACTCAAAAATCTCTTTATGATCAAATCCTAATTGAAGTTAACAGGAATCTTGCCAGTGATCTCACTTGGGAGTAGGATATGATCCCTAATAAACACTTAATAAATTTACTTTGATAAATTGAATTGTCCTGGAACAACATTACTCAGTTTATATGGCTTTTTTTTTTGATAAGGTAGTCCATTCAGCTATTTTTAAAATACAGAAATTATTAAATCAGTGGTTTACATCCAATTTACTACAATGGTTTCCATATTTGTGTCTGATTTTTTTTGCAGAATTAGAGAGCCAACGATAGACTAAGCAATGCTTTTTGTTTTTAGGGAGTTGTGTATTAAGAGGACTGTTTTAGTGTGAAAACAGTTCTATGCATATGCTAAATCATTAGTGCAGAGGCATTAATCCTTGTATAAACAAATTTGACTAATTCTCTTCTGGAATTTGAGCAAATAATGTAACTGAGATAAACAGAGCCGCTTACATGTCCACATTTATCTACACTTTCTATTTATACTGTTAAATGCTTAAAACAACACTGGCCCATAAATTTGCCTTTTTGTTCTCATTCTTTTGGCAGTGTTTCCTACATGCTGCACTTTTAGAGTGCAGTTTGGTCTCATCTCAAATAAATAAGAGCCATGGAAGGAAAAAACTGCAGCTACAAAGTAGTTCTAACCCATTAAATGCAGATGGCCCACAGGGGGTTTAATCATAAGAGAAAGAGCACACATCATGCTGAAATATAGAGCTGTTTTCTATCACTTGTTACCATTTGAATGTCTGTCCCAGGAAAGTGAATTCAATATATCTTCCTGGCCATCAGTTGCCCTCTGAATACTCCTTCTCTCTCTGATGTAGCTAGATTTCCCTTTAGAACATACAGAGATGAATGAGCTCTTACCACACGTAGAAGTGAAAGAAAACATTTCTTTCTGCACCAGAACAGATGAGATTCATCATTAAGAGAATGGATTTGACCTTGTCAAGTGGACCAAAGCAATTTATAAACAAACTCCTACAGGGGAGGCTACTTTTGGCCAAGTACTATATTAGCAGTGTTTTACTTATGCCCGCTGCTACCTTACAATAACTTCATAAACAGGCTGACTTCCTGAAATATAGAGTGCTGAGAGATATCACAGATGTACCTAGAAACACTGGGATAGCATAGGGTTACTTCCCTCCCTAGAGGCTGAATAGAAATATGTCCACCCACCTTGCTTTCTCATTCTTGGTAAAAGTTGCTAATCACTATCCAAATTAATCTTCATTTCCAGTTTAGATATGTATCAAAGAACATATTTATACTTCAATTTGCCATTGTTATATTGTTGTTCATATAAGCAGCAGGGTGATAATGTCTAATAGCAAACTACCAGAACACTAGCAGAATGACAAAAGCAATTCAGCGTGGGTCTATTTTATTTCCAGCATCAGAAAAGGAATATAAAGAGTCAATAGTTAGCTACAAAGTTATTTAGATCAGATGATACTCCTACTAAATATCTATAAAGTTTCTTCCTTTAACAGGATATTTAAACTCCAGGTAGGAATTTTATCTCTCCTCCTCCCAAGTCTGTGTCATGTATGCTTTTTAAGTGAGAACAATCTTTCAGTGGTAACAAAAGTGTAGTGGTAACAAAAGTGCTCAAATCTTTTTGTTCTGTCCAATGACCATAAGAAAAGAAGAAAAAATGAGGACATTCAGTGGCTCAAATACAACTCTGCTGTATGGAAAGAGAATATTCTCCATCAGTCCAAGGGGATGGTTGCATGATAAAGACTCACTAGATATGTAAACTACATGTACAATTAAAAAAAAAAAAAGTTTTTCTATGACTTCTGGGACTTACATCCCCATCTATATCAATCTTAGTCATGTCAGCAGAGCTGATAGTCTTATAATCTCCTCTATGTCTACAAAAAGAGAATCACAGAACATTTGCAGAAGGGGACTGACCAGAATATTCAGTTTTCTTTGACTCATTTTTCCTGTGGCATGTATCCAAACAGAGATGCAGTTGCAGATGCAGTTACTTCCTTCAAAGACTACAGAAATAAGCTTGTATATGTGATAATTCTTTATTTTATTCTTTGTTGATATTGCCTTAGAATAATAGTTAGGGTTGATGACAGTGAGAAGGAGCTCTTTTGATATTAGAAATTTAATAGACTATAGGTGGAGGCCTTCAAGCCATTAAATTTCCAAAAACTTCCAGGAGTCTCCATCATTAAGTGAGCCTTATGTGAATAGCCAAGAGCTTGATACATATTTTAGCTCAGGAGAAATCTATGCTGTCCAAGTCTTGTCTGCTTCATTGTAGAAGCTCTTTATTGTTCAAAACCCAAGACCACAGTCTTGTTCCATTGCCAGGAGATAACAATTCTGACCCTCTTGAGGTCAGAACAATGAAAAGAATTTCCCAAGTCCTTAAAAGGCATTATATTGCATATATTCATAGCTGCATAGCAGATTTATGCCTTATTTTCCTGTAGGCCAAGTTCCCAAGGTCTTCTGCTATTAGATTGAGAAAAGAGAAAAGGCCACTTGCTTGCTTCTTATAGCAATTATTCACTGTTCATGCACCTCTGTGTGTGTGTGTGTATGCGAGGTGCTCCTGAGTCAAAGATGGAGATGAGGCACACAGTTCTGATATTAGTTTCCTAGTTTTATAATCACTTCTCCACTCTGATTTACAGAAGTGTAAGGAAGGATCTTGGGCCCTGTACCCAGCACACTTATAGTGAAAATATACAATTTGCAGAAAAAAAAGGGAAAGATTGTAGCAAAGAACCAGTGACAGAGTCCTACTGTATCACTCAATCTTGACTCACATTTTTATAAGCATGCATTTGTTTACACTCTCTAAGAGGAAGATCAAAGTTCACAGAGAATTTTTATTACCCTGGGAAGAAATTTTTCTCTTTTTAAAAGAAGAAAACATGGTTTGTTATCTGCCTTAAATGAAACAAAAACAAATCTGTCCCTCTCTTCACTTCAGCACCAGACAGTAAGCATCCAAAATAGGTGACACTTAGTGAAAGGTCTCAAAATTTCTCCAAAAACTAATTCATCCTGAAATCAACCCTCACAGTTTTGATCGGCCTGAAAATTCATTAGGATGTTTACAAAGAGGATATTTGGCTATTGAATTTGGTCCTGTGGTCTAATGGTGTAATTGCATTTCTATTGTCCTTTAGTTTTATTGATTCTGCTGTAAACCATAGCCCAGGATAACAAGGGCTATTTGCTATTTATTCTGTGTGTCAGTATTCAGATGGGGGTCCTTGGGAAGTTGTCAGAGGCAAGGATTCTATAAACTGCAATAGCTTGCTACAGAAGACATTTTATTTATTTTAACTTCTCCACCTCCATTCCTTTTTGGCATCCAATATGCATATTTAAAGTGTTGCTGCTACTTTCCAGTTTGACTTTAGAGCTCTTTGTTTTTATATAAAATAGTTCTGCTGCATTCCTCTAGTATGTCAAAGCAAAATCAAGCTTGTTTTAACTTTTGAGGGCTTTATAAATCTCTGCTTTCCTTTTGTTAATATGTGCGCTGGCTCTCGACTGTTGTCTCTGTTTCATGGATGTTAGCAAGTCGTTGCATGACAACTTGAATGCTCCTTTCACATAGCCCTGATATAGTATTAGAGCTCTCCCATGCAATGATTTGTTTAACCCAAAAATGAGTTCTTTAAGTTGTCTTCCTTGGTTTTGTATGATGTTATGGATTCGTACAAAAGTTATCTAGTGTAATTTATTTTCCTGAATGTTCAGCTTGTGACATCTCAAAGCAGAAACTGTCCATAATTTTATGCAGAATGATTGGCAAAAAAACCTCTGTAAAATTATTTTTGTAGGTCAACAGATTTATGACTTCCTCTCCTTCCTCACTTTTAGTTCTAATTCAGAAGAAAACTTGCGTATTCACTTCCCATTTGATATTCTCCGTCCATTCAACTACCTGACTGTCATAAACTAGTCGTTTTTAAAGCTATGCTGATTCAATTTTCTCAGTAACATCCTTCTTTTCATTGGTCTATACCTTTTTCAGCCTGAAGCCTTGATATGGTTTTCATGTATTGGGAAACATTTTTTTACACTTAAGTGTGTGCTTTTTTTGTTGCTACTGATGCTGTGTAGTATAGGACTCATACTCAAAGACTTCTTCCATGTAGTGTTTACCACAGAAGTGCTGTCAGCATCCAGCTTTTACTAATATCAAATTCTAGTCGCAAATATATTGGTAGTGGGAAAATCATGGTAGAAGGAAATTAACCACAGGTTGTATATTTTTCCCTGTGAATCCTGGAGGAGAAGAAATTGACACTGCTCTGGATCTGGTTAGTTATTTGTCTATCAGCTGCCTTTCTGCAAAGGTCAGGAGGCATGGGGGAAAAAATACTTGATTCCATCATTATTGCAGAAATATCTCCTGAGAAGATCCTCTGTATGCAGCCTTGACAGACAAACATATGAAAAAAAATATTATATGCTAAATATGGTGGAAAGGGAAGAATTATATGAAATATATATTGTCAGATGACTAAGTTTTTTATTCAAAAAAGTATGTTATTCAAATAGAACAGATTGCTTTTTGCACATCACAGAACACAACAGATTTTCTGTTAGCCTTAGTAGTCATGGTGTATCATTTTAACTTTTCTTTGAATTTTAAGTAAAATTCCCAGTTATCATATTTCTTCTGACTTATTCCATAGATACATAATCTGTGTTGTCCTCTCACCTTTCTAAATAAATAATACAAATAAGATTTTCCAAGGTGGAATTAGAAACCATCCTATCTGTACTTGACCTAGTTTTATTCCTTCTCCCTTGAGAATTCGCCCAATGAGTTTTACTTTGCTTGGATCACAGGAGGTAAGAAGTGGCTTTCTATCTCTTGGCACAGGACTTAAACTGAAGCAGAGAAACCTTTGTTTAGTACTGAAAGCCTCATGAAGAGGCATGACAAAGCTATCATTTAACTCAAGGCCATCAAAGGCAATTTTGCTAGGTGAAGTATTACAAAACTCCAAAATTTTTGTTCCAATGAATGCTTGAAGAATCTGGCAAATATTGGTGGAACAGGGTGGGGACTTAAGATGAGAGTCTGCTTGCTAGATCATAAAAATAATTCTCACTCATGTTTGCTCTCCTTTTACCCTTCTATGGTGATTTCTTAAGCTTCAGTAGAAGTTAATAAAATGACATGTTTCTCTAATATATCTGACAGCTTATTGCAAGGATATTTGGATAGAAATTATTATAATTTTTCAAGTAGAAGATGAAGCTAAGCCTGCTGTCATGAAAAGCAGAGGTTAGTCATGAAAAGCAGAGGTTAGTGATAATTCTACCTGTGAGAGAGGATTTGCAATGCAGAAATGACCCTGCATGTCTCAAAAAGCCTGTTTTCCATATATGCATTACACAGGATTTAATATTTATGTTAATAAATATGTTAATATATACAAAATATTTACAAAACAGTGTTACCATGATTAAGGATATCCAGACTGCATCTTCATGTTACACTATTCAAAGACAACATGACATGGTATGTCGTTGATATATTCCAAATATACAGGTACATATTTTAACTGTCATAAAATGCTTTTGTTAGAATTTCTCTGTGTATATTTCAAACAATAAGTCAAGTTCTCTGCAGAAAGTTTTATGAAAGATATTAAAATGCAGAAATTGAAACTATGTGGCTTTTCCAAGTAGGTGATATTTACTGTGAGCTGTTCAGACAAAACCACATGAATCTGAAACATTTACAAAGTGGGATTTGTATTCAATTTCAGAGACTAATTTTCATTTTTGACTTTGTCTTCCATAAAATATGGTTTCTATTTCTCAGATTCTGAAGAGGCTTCAGATCAGTCGTGCAAGTAGTTGCAAGTTCTGGGTGGAAGCAGTGACTCATTGGTAGCTGGAACTCGCTTTGATGAGAACACTTGGTGCATGTTATTAACAAAGACAAAATTTTAATGTCATAGTGTTGATTCTCAAACTTGAGTACCAGCCATTGGATTTTGATTTTGGCCCCTTCTCATGTTCAAAGCTGTGTTGTGTGTAGACATGCAGTGGCTGGCAGTGGGGGCTGCAGAGGAGACCTCTGTGGGAGGAGGGCAGTGTCTCCCTTGTGCCAAACCCTTTGCACAGCACAGCTGAGCCCAGCAGTGAAACTGGTGGTGCCCCTGAGAAAACACTTGAGAAAAGGCAAAATTCCTGAACAGAGAGAGGAGGATGAGGTAACAAAAGACTGAAGAATGACTGGGGGAACACCATGATCAGAGGAAGAGGAGGAAGAGGAGAAAGAGGGTATGGGTGTGGGGATTCTCTGTGCGCCAGAGCAGCTATCCATTGCAATCTGAGCAATGAACTGGGCAGAGATACTGCAGGAACTGAAACTCCAGTGGAGAATCCATGCTGGACCAGGGTAGAGGTGTGATAGGGAAGGAGCAGAAGAGAGGAATTATTACATCTTGACCCTCATCTCCTCTCCTGTCCTGTGCCACTGTTGGGGTGTGTAGAGGAGTTGGGAGTGAAGGAGCAAAGCTGAGCCTGGGAGACTGGGGAGTTTAATGTTTGTCTTTACTTCTCACTACCCTAATCTATTTTAACTGGCAAAATTTTAACTTTAAATTAGTCTTCCCCAAGCTGAGTTGTTTTGCCCAGCACAGTAATTGGTAAGTGATTTACCTGTCTTTATCTCCATGTGAAAGCTTTTAATTCTAGTTTCTCCTCACTTTGTGCTGGGATGGGGAGTCACTGAGCACCCGGGTGGGAATTTGGCCCTTAGACAATGGCAACACACTACAAAAATCAAATTGTTTCTGGATCCAAAAAAATTTGGTCTAAGACATGTTGTGCAGTCATCAAACTGAAGATTCAGTTTTCAAGGGATTGAAAATCTTCCACTGCCCATGACAAATCTGTTTCACTTTTCAGTCTTTCCCAGTATGAAACTTTTTTTCATTGTTTCTCAAAACAAGTTCATCAGTCCCAGTTAATAAAAAAAGTATTCCCCAATTTCATAGGGTAGTTTACTCTTTCATTATTACTTTGATGACCACATCTAACACCCATTTATGTCATGTTGAATGGAAAACAAGTTTCACAAGTCTGAGTCAGAGTCTGAAGAAAAGGTCTTTCTTATTTTGTGTTTAATGTCACATCTTTGAAAGATCATCTCCCAGTTTTACTCTTTCACCTTTGTTTACAAAACACTGGAAACCATTGAAAGCATTGATGAGTATTTACATTGCAGAAGACTCATATAGCGAGGAATTAAACTAGTCCAAAAATTTACAGGGGTAAGAATACTGCAGAACCAGGTCTTTGATGAGTAAATGGCGCTACTTTAAATATCACATTAGTCATAAATAGAAGTATAGTATTATCTCAGGAGCAGTTGAACAAAAATATATACAAGTAAATGTTAGAAGTAGCAAAAAACACACTGTAAAAAACATATCAATCATGCAAGAGGGAGTGTTAAGAACAATTCCTTTCATGGAATATTTTCTGCCCTATTTCTACCTGCTAAACATTTTCTTTGTATCCTAACTCCTTGTGTATGAGAACAGATGTAAAGGATGCATTAACAGGTGCAAAGGGGTAAAAGGTGAGATGTATAATATATTCTAACTCCTGTCCACAGAGATGTACCAATGTAACATCTTCTGCAGGAAATGAGTGTGGCAAGATAAGGAAACAGCCATTGATAAAAATGGCATTTTTATCTACATTGATAAAAAGAATATTTCTGCACAGGGAACGTTCATATTAATGGAAAGTGACCGTCTCTTCAGACACTAAAGACAGATATTAAAGAAAACTCCTAACCAACATTTTTCACATCACTGGCTATAGAGGAAGCCTAGGAAAGTTGGCCTTGCTTATCTGAAGTTAGTTTTATGAAAGCAGTGGTTTTATTGAAGCCTTACCACTGATTTACTAAATAGAAGGTATCTTTCTGGCTAGAAGTCATGAGAAGGAAAGGTGGTTGCAGGAGTGACTACTAGTACCAATTAAGGTGTCCCTAGGTTTGCAGTAGTTTTCTGCAGCCCATCCCAAGATGATTATGGGCACTAAGGCAATAAGGTGAACTCTGTGCTGTCTCTGTCTGAGTGCTCAGTCATTTTCCAGGTTGGAACTCATTGCTCTGAACCTGTACCAGGTGTAAGAGCAAGTCTGGTGCTCTTCACTCCACATGAATCTGCCTTCTCTGTCTCTCTCTTTTGTAGTCCTCCCTCTCTATTTTGTGGAGCCACACACAGAGATTGTGCCTTCTCATGAGAAGCTAGAAAGGAAATAAGAAGACTTTCACAGCTCTGCACATATATAACATACCCCACAAAAGTTATGAGAGTTAGGTGTTTAAAGCATAGGTCTTTATGTTCTGGTGTTGAGCAAGTTCTCTCCCCCTATCTATAAAGAGACGGGAAATCCCTCTGGAGAGGTCATCTGTGATGTTCATTATCTCTGAAATGCAACTATTTTAACTATTTTATAAATCAGGTTCAAACAATTTGGAGTACACAAATGTATGTAAACCTCTGAGGGCAAGTATGTGGAAAGGTTCCTCCCTCTTCCTACTTCCTTCTCCCTCCTCACAAGCAAGGCTTGCAGATGTTTTCTTCTGCTCTTTATTCCTTTGTTCCTGTTTGGCTGTGACCCTTACTCCCAACTGATTCTTTTTTGTCAAACTTTGTTTTTTCCTGAGCCTTTGATCCTGTGCTTTGACTCTTGCAATAATGCACATGACACTATTATTTTGTTAGATTCATTATATGATTTCTTAGCTCTCCGAGTCCCTTCAAGCAATAACATACACTTGTTTTGTCAGTGTCTCGCAGCAAAAGAGGGGGTCTTACAAAAACTACTGCTTCACCTGTGGACAGGTGAAATACAGCCTTTCATATGTAGACTGAATACTTGAGATTATGCACTATAGCTGTACATTTGATCATCCAGTCTATCTTTGTTTATATATCTTCAGTTTCCTGGCTAGGGGAAACTAGTCAAAGGTTAAAAAACGTGTTAGTAGAACCAAGTATAGAAGACACATAGCAGACAAGAGGCTAGGGTTCCAGCACTGCGTCAGGAACAACAGTTATTTGTTCTGAGAAAGAAATGTTACCTTATGCCAAAACTGAAGGTACCCTTTAGTCTTCTGATGACTTTTTTTCCCTGCTTTCTTGGCTCAGACATCTCAGTTTGATCAAGATAGGTGGGAGAAAGAGGATCTTTGTGTGTTTCAAGGAAAATAAATGTACCTACACAGATAAAGTTCTGGTTGTAGTTGAGAACCTGTCATATAGTAGATGATATATGCTGTGAGAAAATCATAAACCAGGAATCCAGATCAACAAATCTAGACATTGCTAGCAAATTAGAAAGATTTTTCTCCCTGAAACTGTGATTCAGATACACATATTGAGTAGCATACACATGTAAGAATAATTATAGGAGGTATAGCTTAAGAAAATTTGCAAGTATGTCTTTTCATACACCTCCTTTCAGCTGCTGCAGTGATTTACAGCAATCTTCCCATGCCTCGCCTTTGAAGTAAGGTGACTTTCTAGTCAACACAAAGCTGATCAAGGAGGCTGTCTCTCTTTTGCAACAACAGTGGAGGAAGTTATTTAAGGTTACTACTGTCAGCTCCGCAGAGATCTTCAGACTATTTTAATTTATGTCATAGGCAGGCAGGCCCCAAGCTGTGCTCAGATGATCAGAAGCAGCAGTAATAACTTCAACATTTTTTTTCTCAAGTCTATGTGTTAAATACAACTCAACTGGAACAGAGGAATCTTTGCATTTCTAATTTGATTGTGTGAAGTCAATAATCTATGTGAAGAGACGTAAGGGAAATGATACAGGCTTAGACAGTAAATAATTGCCCAAAGACTTATTTTTGTGCTTTTTTTTTCTTAAATAAGTATTTATTTAGAAGCAAAAATCTAGTTAATGTGTAATAACCCCCTAAGATAAAAGATCAGTAAAGAAAGTTAAGGAAAAAGTAAAGAAGGGAACAAGAGAAGGGAACAAGAGTCTTTTGATTCTATCCATCTTCATAAAATACCTTCTCATGAAACAAACCCCAAAATGTGAAAGCAACACTAAAAGGAAAAAAGAAGTCCCATAGGATCAAGTCCATATAAAGAAACATATCTCTGGCAGACAGTAAATCAAAATTGCCCAACCTGGTTCACTCCAAGACTAGCTGTCTACAAAGTTGGCTGGAATTAAGGGAAATGCTAGAGAGATCTGTAGTTTCAGAGCTCACACTGATGCACCCAGCTGAGTCTCAGACAATTCTGTTTCTGTCTTTCTGACCCATAACCATGGCAAGGGACATGCCCAGCTGTCAGTGCCAGGAAAGATATCTAGTGCTTCATTCTCTAGTGATTATGTCAGTGTAATTTCATATTTATGTTTCCCAGATATAGGCAACAGAAAACACAGTAGTACTTGTTGCAGAGCTGCTGGGAGAAGTAATGGATTTATATACAGACATATATATCTACAAATATATAAGTATATTAAAAAATATATATTTGACAAGATAAAAAAAACCAAACAACCAAAAACCTCAGTACTGGTAAATTGGCTGAATGCTGGCAATCCTGGGTAGGATTACAGGAAGATTTTTTCTGGGTAACAAATTCAAGTGACATGTATACTGAAATCATGATGTTGAACCATTTCCATAATATAGGACAAACACACATGTTTCTGTTAAATTTTAAATCCTAACCTAGCCAAGATATGGATATAGTTCAGCCTTTCTTTAAAATTTAGAAATATTCTGAAACTTGGTGTAGAAAGTGACAGAAAGCAATTGGAGATGAGAGATTAGAGCCGAATATCTGTAAGTAAACTTCATGAAAATGTAGGCAAATTCTGGCTTATGATTACCTTTTCTTTCAAGAAGAAATTGTCTAAGCACTTATATAGGTTAGTGCCAGATATCAAGTAGGCCACAGATTTATTCTACTGCACCCTAGGAAAAAAAATTAAAATTCTTAAATTCAGGAATATGGAATAGAATATCCCTGAAGTTTTTATTTCTCCTTAATGTAGATATGTTTTAAGGTGCATACAGAACAGAGAAGATTAAATCCTGAAATAAAAGAAAAACCTCCCCCAAATCCTAATATATTTATTCTTGCTCTGTGTCATGTCTGCTATTCTATATGCTTAAATTGTTTTCCACAGGCCAAATGCAAAAGGTTTTGCATTTCTCCTCTACTTAGGATGATTTGTTGTCAAGCCCTGAAATTAATTGTCATGTTATTACTTGCAGATTTATAGCTCAATCAGCTTTGTAGTAGCCTCTTCTTTTATGGGTGTTCTTTCTTTGAACATTATAAAATATCTGTTACCTCTTTCCCTTTTTTTTTTGGTTAGAACATTTTTCAAAGCTAACTCCGAGACCAAGAGAACGTGGATTGCATTTCACTGCTTAACTTAGATGATGCACAAACCACTTAGCAAGATGCTCTATTGAAATGATTTTTCAAGGTACTGCCACACATTTAGTTCTCAGCAGTGAAACAACTATCATTATTTGAAGTGCTTTTGTTCAGAGATAACAGCTGGGGAAGAGGCATGCTAGGCCTGTGTCTCAGAGAGTTTTCTCCTCAAGCTCTATAGTTTGTTGATATTATAAATCCAGCTTTCTGAGCTCTTGGATAAAAAGCACCATGGTAACACAACACAAAATATTTATTTGATGTGGAGTTAGTTGATTACTTTAAAATTAACTGATCATTCAAAAAAAAGAAGATTTTTTCTACTTTTCTTTCCTCTTTACAGATATCTGTTTAGGTTACTTTGTGATGTCTGGCTCACACCAGCAGTGTAAAGCATACCAACTTTGCCCATGTGAATGCAGGAAACACTATCCCATACTTATTCTGTGATAAGATCACAATCAGGTAAATGCCACGTAATTAAGCCACATTCTAGATTTTTTCCTGCCATGTAATTAAGCCACATTCTAGATTTTTTCCTAACTTATTTTCCTGGCTTTGTCATAAATATTGTCATAGTTTCTAATTAGTCTTATCTAGATAGAAGATTTTGTTCAGACACTTCCTGTGTGACAACAAGCATATTTATTAGTATCCTGGAATTATGCCTGAGCACTTAGGATTAGATTTTGAAGTCCAGACTTCTTGGTCTGAGCTTCAACAGACGCAAGTCATTTGCTAGAGACCAGAAAATTCTTGTAACACTTCTTTGTCTCTAATTTACACTTTTTCTGAATTATTAAAAAAGAAATCTTATATTTTTCTATTTAAGACTGTCATCCATGATTTTCCTATTTTGGAGAGAGCACTTGAGGCCCAGTAGGTAAGTTTAAAACATCAAGATGCACTGACAATCTAACTTCCAAATGGAATGCTTATGGAATTGTCACCTTTGCAAGCAGAGGTGAAATAAAGCTCATCCAGTACTGAACTAAACTTGAAATTCCATCCCTAGAAAAACAATCTGTAGCTTACACTTCCCTTGACTTGTGTCTGGTACACCCATTAAGCTCCCATTAGTTATTAGATAGTAAAGGAACTTAAGAGTGATTTCTCTTTTTTTTTTCTTTTCTTAAATTTATTTTTAATTATGCTATCATCACAATTATCCCAAATTAACGAAATTTATATTTTTGAAAATTATATTTTTCTATTCTATATTGTTAATTGATCAGACTTTTTAGTTACTGTTTATTTTTTTTTTCTCACTACTAATGTAAACCTAGGTTATAAAGAGAGAAGGAAATATAGATAAAGTTTTGCTTTTATCTTGCTATGAAGCATGCGGGTGTGAAATGTAGTCTTGTAGTCTAGTAGCACTGTAGAATGCTTCTAGGTTGATTTTAATATCCAACAACTTCAGTGGACAGAATTTGTCTCCTCACACTGATAGTATGAATTTGGTACCATATATATATATGTGTGTGTGTGTGTGTGTCTGTGTGTGTGTATGCACATTTCAAACTTCACAAAGGTGAAGGGATAATTTTGTGAATTGCCATTTTAGATACAAGCTAAAACTGTACCTCCCAATCAGCATAAAGCAGATGGAAACAACTGAGAATATATATTTTTCATGAAATATCTGAATCCAGGATTTAATCAGAGAGATGGTCTCATATATTAAAGAAAAACAGTTTATATGTTAGCAGAGAATGTTGTCTTTGGAAGAGTTAGGAACAATAAGTTTGAGCAAAGAAAAATATTTTGTACCAAAGAAGACACCTGAAACAGAGCCCCTGTATGACCTGTGGTGTATATGAAATGGTGTTATTCCAGCATGAATCTCTGCTTTCACTACAGCATAAGTAAGCATTAGTGTTTCTTATCTTTGGCATGTTCTGGAAGATGGGAGAAACCACAACATTCATCCCAGGAATGCACTGTTGGTGACACACCGATGCTCCAGATCCAGCCAAGCCACTTCATGAAAGGCAAAAGGCTGTGCCAGTCAGGCTGCATTTTGAATTCTTGCTGTATCTGAGCAGGGAGTGATGGATGAGCTGTGTGCAAGAAATGGCATAAACACCTCTTAAAAAACCACAGCTGCACTTACATCAGTCCTAAAAGGGGGAAAAATCATGAAAAACTGAAGAAAAATTGATTCATTTATATTTACAGAGGAAACACTTAATTTTCAAGCACATATAGAATACTAAGGCGAAGTACAAAGTAGTTGGCATCCCTCTTTATTTTTGCAATATTGCTGAAGTATTTCAATGTCTCTTTCTCGTTATTCCTGTTGTGAATGTATTTTTATTTGGATTTCCATGGAGCAGTGAAACTGGGATCAGGGTTCTTTTCTTCTTACAGAAGAATGTTTTTGTACTAAAGCTTTTACACTCTAAGAGCCCAATCTTACAATTGGTAATACACAGACAAAGAGATGTAGCTGCCGAGGATAGTAAAACAATCTCAAATATCATGTTTTTTTAAGTGACACCCATGAAATTTCATTGCCTGAAGCATAATTGCAAGTTGCAGCCATCATTATTCCACACTTTCTATTTCACTAGCTAGGAATACAAATGTTTTTAACAAGACAAATAGCAACTGGGATCATTTTCTCACAGATGTGATGGATTCTTGAATGCACTCTTAAAAGCTGCTATACCTCCTGAAAGCTGCTGTTTACAGGTTTTGGACCTCATCTCAGTAGATGAATTTCTATTGCCTGATTTTTGCAATCATGCTAATCAACAGTGGTGATATCTGACTTTAAGATATACACATCTGTCTACCAAAAGAAGAAATGAAAGGAGAAATGGCAATTTCAGAGTTTAATTCATTATATTATATATAATGATACATAATTATATATAATTATTAATTAATATATAATATTAATTTAGAATTATTAATTAATATATATTTATTATTAAATATAATATAAATATTATATATATTATATAATTCAATACATTCATATGTATTTCTAAATATTTGGAAGCATCATTTTGAAAACTATGAGACAAAATAAAAAAATCTTTTGATATTTTTAAAATTTAGTGGTTCTTGTCAATGAGTTGGTGTCAGAGAATAAAATACATTTTTAATATGCATTTCTAATTGCCCAAGATACTTGGACCATCAAACAACAAAATAATAACATAGAAATTCCCTCACAATATTCCTGTATTATTAGTATTTTGGTCCCTGGGATTGGATTGCCATAGGAAAGCTCATGCACTTCTGCCTCTGGATCAAAGCAGGTTTCTGACAACATGACTGGCTTATGCTGACCTCCTCTGGGTTGCTGCTGCCTGCTCTAGGCTAAAGAAATCAATAATGATTCTGAGTTATTTTTTCCATTAAACAATCCTGCAACTATAGTCCCTTCCCACTGATTATCATCAGAATCCCATTCAAAGCTGCAGGAAACCCAAGGAGAAACATAAAGTATCTCAGAGGAGAATGCTGAAGGATGGATAAAATGCCCATTTAACTTTCTTTTCAGGATGTTCATATTTATGAACTCTGATTGTTTCTTGAGAACAGTTGGTCCACCTGTGTCTCACACATTGAGAGGGCAATAAAGAGAATTAGTAATTATTATCATGTTTTTCTTCTTTCTATCACTCTTTATTGGGTTATTTTTACACACTCAGGTATTTCTATAGGTGCAGCTAAAGAAAAATGGGTTGCCTTAATACTCATACAGTCAATGTTCTGAATATCTCACACTTGAAATGCTTATTTTTAGTAAAAAACTTACCTGAAGTTGTCTTATTTTGCAGATGAAATATAGCTCTTGGATGAGTTTCTTCTGTGGAACATTTTGTTTACTTAGTTTGAATTCTTTGTTTTTTAACCTGCTTGTTTCTGTACCAGGAACTGAGGTACACCCACCCACACCCAAACATACATGAACTCCACAGAGACAGAGGCTTTCATTTTATGTGCAGAAACATCCATCTCACCAGTTGTGAAAAGGAAGGGAACTCTCTCAGGAGTTCATTCCAAATGCAATGTCAAGTTTACAATAAACAGAATAATTGCACTGTTTACAGGATTTATTTTATTACTATCCTTGTGATTGCTGCAATTGTAAATAAATCTGCTCCTTGCCACAAATTTATTTTGTTTTTCAGAAAGAAGGACCGATTTGCTTCCTTTGTCTGCAATTATAATAATGAACAATATATATTTGTATTTAGTTTTCTTTAGCCAGTGTAAGCCAGACAGCCAGGCAGCTGTTGATTTTAAAGGATTATCACAGAACAAGTTCACTTAGCTTTAGATAGTAATTTATCATTTGTGGCAAAATCTGATTGTGTTTTTAAAACAGTTGCATTTTTTAAATGGCAACTCCAAAGTATAAACAATATCTGAAAAATGATATACTCTTGCATGAGAAAGAGCACTGATTCATGGTGTTCACATCTGAACATGCAGTGAAGCTGTCAAGATAACCTCATACTCACATCAGCCATATAGCAATTCAACACAAAAGACCAAAATGTGCTGGCAAAAAAGCAAATTTTCTCCTGTAACTTCTGATTGCCTTGACTTAGAAAGATTGGTTTTGCACCATCTCTTCCCCCCAAAACTGGAGGGAAGATTAAGGCTGTGTAGTCCAAAACTGAAGGATCTCCCCAGGACCCTTTGTGGCTTTTGGATAACAGTAATGTAATATTATTTTTTAAAGAATCTGACTGACATTTGAGTTAACCTGTATGCAAATGGACCACTACTGTAGGCAGATGTACAATCTACCAAATTAACTGATATACCATGCTCGTTTTGGGGTCAGTTCCTTAGGTAGCGGTTGCTCAGGAGGGATTTATTGCTTCATCCCATAGCATCAGCATTGCATGGTAGGACTGAAAAACTGTCTCAGTGCAGGACAGCCCATCAGAGCAGAAAGTCAGCTGCAGCCTGCTCACCTCTGTCAACAGAGGGACAACAAAGAAATGTTCCTGTCTTGTGCCAGGCCTGGCCACACTTTTGACTTCCTCCTAATACCTTTAGCAATTAATGTATCCTGAAGCAGTGTGAGAATTTTTAAGTACGGAACAGGGGAAAAAGCCTCAGATCAGTTCATTGGAAACACCCAAACACCCATGTCATGGCAGTGATATGTCCAAGCTGAAAAATAAATTAAAAAGAAAGGATAGGGAAGATTGCATTAGTTTCAAGATGCAGACAGATGCATTTTATCTCAATTTATGTAAAGATTAGAGATTCTGAGTTTCTTTCCCCAGAGGACATTTTTTACTTGAAAAATTAATAGAGATCACATGCTCATTTTAATTAAACTCCTGAGAAATTTAAAACTCTTCAAAGATTTTCATTAATATTTTTTAATTTGGGCCAAAAATATTTTATATTTTTACTTTATCAGTCCATAAGAAACTAGAATCTTGCTGGAAGCTAGTTGGACATGACATTAAGGGTTTTAAAATGGTATATTTCTAGTCATAAAATGGATATGAGTGTAAAATGTCGGAAAAACTCAAAAAAGGTAGCTAGATATTTTATATTTTAAATGGAAATTACTGAATATACAGAATGCCATTATTGTTTTTAATAATTGATCTCTCTTGTGCACAGAAAATGTGAGCCATGTTCTTCTTCTGCCACATGTACATATTCATCAATCCATGTGTCTCAAGGAGTTATAAGTATTAGTCACCACTTTCTTCTGAAAAACCTTTACAAACAAACAATTTGGTTTTTCACTGTTAGATAATGGGTAAATCCTGTGGCATTTTACTAGTATGCAACACAGGACATCATTAGCAGAGGAAAAGAGTCAGCAATAAAATCAACTGGACATTAAGCTCATTCACAAAACTTAAGTCCCTGTTGAGTGTAGTGTTAAACATGCTTGATTGTTTCATTCACTAGTACAGCCATTGATGGGGTCCCAGAACCCCAGTTAAGTTTTTATAAGGCTTTTCACTAGAGAACTTCACTAGAGAACATAATTGTTATTTCCACATACCTACATTCAATTTTCAGGGATTACTTTTAAGTGTGAATTCTTAGGTATTTCTTCCAGCTGCCTCCTGTCAACCCATAATCCCATATACTGAGTTCAGTCCCTGCAGGGCAAGCACTTGATCCTAGGGTCAAAGGTCCTTTAGCTCTTGACTAATGCACCTCATTAGAAGAGGAAAGCAGAATGTCTCCAGTAATTCAAATGTCATGAGAAGTAACAGAACTATGTATTTTTAATTGTGTTCAACAGGATTGTTTTATTTTAGACACAATGAAAAAAAGGAAAGCTGAAGGTTTCCCATTTGTAACCACTGGAAACATTGTCTAATTTGTTGTGCATCCATGTGTGGCACAGAGTGTGCAACTAAACTGGAAGGAAATTAATTACCAGTTCAATCATGTGCAGTAACCTTTTTTGTTGTGGTAGGAGGCTGGTCATTAATTCATAACTATTCATTACTCAAGTATTTGGACTAAAATGAATATATCAGTTAAATGAAATGCTGCTTTTCTTAGTACTTTATGTATACTAGATATGTTAGGTAATGGTTTTATCCTGTGCTGAAAAAATAATCACCTCATAAAAAGCAGGTTTTGATTAAGCAATGAAACTGAAATTTAAGTTCACCTGAATCCCTAAGCAAATGCAAGCTACTGCATTTTCTACATAAACTTTTCTATGGGTTCACTGTAGTTACAAAAAATTCCTTTTGCTTTGGAAGTTGAATGTAGTTATTTGCATTTTAATGTTTATATTTTGAATGCTTTTTTACTTTAATTTGAAATTAGCAATTCTAGCTGGTTTTCACTCTTGAATTCTGAAAGAGTGTTGCAAGGTAATTATGTAAGCCAACTTGTTTGTAAAATTTGAACTGCAATTATTTAATTAAAGAGCTTGATTCACTGCAGTAAAACTACTTACACCTTTGCATTCAAACAAGTTAAAATAAGGAAATGACAGTTGTAGTTTTACAGCAACTACTTTTTTAAAAAAAGAAAAACATTTTGTATATTAATTGAATGGAGATACAGAGCATGAATTCCTGATGTCACCAAAGCCAAAAGCATTTTTACATTGATTTCAAAATGAACTGTCCCTAAAGTTTGTTTCATCAGGCTTCTGCCTGACAAGCATTTTGGGACTGTATGTAGGATTTTCTCACAGTTCCAAACATTTTCTAGAATATGGGTAAGGTATGTGATTTTAATAATTAGAGGAAACAATAGCACAGGAGTAGATGTGATGACATGATCTCTGGTTTTATATCATGATTAAAAGTGGATTTCTCATAATATTTTGATATCAGAAAAACCCTGACACTTTTTCTATGGGTAGCTACTTTTAATGTAATGATGAAACATAAATGTGAGAAGGGGTTATTTGACTAACAGATAAATTTGAAAAAAGTTGAGCAGTTCAGGCTCACAATTCTTTCTTTGTCTTGGGATTGTCACAGTTATAACAACTATACTTCTATGTCTTATTTAATGTCTCCCATTCTGAGTAAATTGGGATTTCACACTGTTTTAGAGATGTATTCATATTTTTATTATCACTTAATGGAAAATCTTGAAGATTTGTTTGCAACATGTTAGGTTGGTTAACGTTATGAATCATACATGTATTATTTTACCTTCTCCTAAGTTTAAAAGACTGCACAAATAGATTTTTTTTATTCTATCTGGAGACAGAGAAACTACACAGTGAATTATCTTTGATTTTTTTTCTGTTTGTTAACAAAACCTCAGCAAATGAGACCCCATCTCCTCCAAAAATCTCTTTCCTAAACAGAATAGGTGCTGTCTAATCAGGTATTTTCCCTACCTACATCTCTTTCAGCTAGCACCCCTGTTGAAAAATGTTTACGGTTATGGTGCAATTTTAAGCTGAAATCCAGGTGTTTAAGCTGTACAACATTTTATTTCAGTCTTTTTTTCAGAGTGTACAGCTATGATTTTCTATCCAAGTTCAAACCCCAGCTCATAAACTGTGTGTGTACTCTGACTATTTTCTGCTAAAACCACTTGGCTCACACCGTTCACTTCTCTTGAGCAATCTTCCACTTGTGTCTTTCTGCTAGCAACTTCTTTAAATGAAAATCACTAACAGCTTTCCAGATCAGGGAGGCTAAATCATCCTGTAACAATAACATGGTGTAATTTAGGCTCTAGCAGCGAGAGCAGAGTTACTGGACAAACTCATGTTTGTCTCACCAGTACATATTATTTCAAAGTGTCATTTACTACAGCTGTAAACTCTAGCCTTCTGGTTTGTAAAAGTTGTATTAAACTCATCCTGCTCATTGAAGAAAAACAGTTACATCTGAGGTAACTTTCACTACTGAATTGTTTTGTGCATTTATTTTCCTGCTGGCTGTTGTTAGCTGCCATGATTCCCTCGATAAATCAGTAAAACAGCCTTGTTGGCTCTTGGCCCTCTCTTAACTCTCTTACCTATCCTAGCCTTGCATTTAGTTGCACACACTAATCTACACATAAAAAATCTCAAAGCTGCTAGGAGAGGAAATTTTCTCAAAGGGTTTTATTGATGCTTATTTATTACAGCTAGAGATGTATATTTGGAGAGATTTACCTGTGTACATTTAATAGGTCCATTTCTAAATCATAGAATCATAGAAAGGTTTGGGTTGGAAGGGATCTTAAAGATCACACAGTTCCAGCCCCTCTGACACAGTGGCACACCTTCCACTACATTAGTTTGCTCAAATATTCCACACAACTACTTGCTTCCTCGGGATTTAGTAATGTTACATCTCTAAATAAAGATAATAGAAATTTTTACCCTTCATTTCACTGGGCTTGCCATCAAATTCATTCTGCTGCTGGTCCTGCTCCTTGACTGTAGCAAAACTGTAGCTTTACATGTCCTGTAAAGCAAAAAGCTGAAAGGGCCACTTAAGGACTGACAGTGGTTTTCTGTGTCTCCCATGGTGCTGGGCAGGTCAACTCTGTTTATGATGAGTGTTTCCCTTGTCTGTTCCTCAAGAGGCACCAAAGATTTTCTGTAGGGATGATATTCTGTTCTGTTCAAGCTGCTCACATAGGCAAAAGAAAGTATCCTTCCATGTAGGCTACAGATGTGAAAGCAGAGGACAATTCGCTAGAGAAATAGATTGGAAACATACTTAGGGAAACAGAATACTTTCCCTCCCTCAAAGATGTTGAAAGGCATACATCTCTACCTCACTTTCATTATTGTATTGATAATGGGTTTATAGAAACAATGACTAAGAAGCTAAAATCTCAATATTAATGCAAAAGCTATATATTTCATATTGCTACTGTTCTACATCTGCCGGTTTCCTCTTGTGTCCTATCTTATGAACAATAAGTATGCTTTTGATTTAGGAACCAATAACATTGTAAACTCTGACACTAAAGCAAGCAAAAAAAAAAAAAGGAAAAAAGGGAAAAGAAAGAAGTGGAGAAATGATTGAATTACATAGAACATTTTTTTTTCTTTTAAAATGCAGTAAAAGATTCAATAGTTGAAATTGCAAAGGGGTGATCATATTTTCTTCAGAAGGTGCTCTGTATTGGGGCCAGTGTATGTATCAAATACTGCTGATAATTCAGCAGATTTTTTTTTTTTTTTATTTTATTGAAAGTCACAGAAAAGAGTTGCAATAAAACCTGCATTACAAGCCAGAGCTGAAACTGAGGCTGTCTATTGGTTTATGCACTTTCCTTTGGTTTTGATCTTTTCAAGAACTTGAATTGCCACATTATATACTCTTCTGGGATTTTCTTCCTCACCACTCATTACTATACTTTCACTGTCAATCTGATCATGCAGTTCCATATGATCCAGTTAAAAGAAAATAATCTACCAGCAGTCTGCATGATTTTGGCTAGGGCTCTGATTCAAAATGCAGTCAGATGAGTGACAGAACACTGGTTGTTTTTAATGGGCTCTGTATTGAGCTATGAATGCCTTTTTAGGGCACATAATTTTATCTTATTCTGTGTCTGTAATTGTTATTTTTAAATGCCCTTCATCTCTACACAGAGATAGTCCCAACAAATAAAATGAAAAAAAACTGCAATTTATCTAGTGTTTGGGATGGACAAGAGGACTTTTCCCCTTAATTTTAAGGAATATTATTTCTTAGGAAGTGCCTTATTCCAGAGACTGCAACATATGGAGGGTTCTTCAAGTACAATCCATAGTTCCTATTTGCATTTGAGACTCTGTGCAAGTTTTTACATTTTCACATTTGCCTCATGAAAATAACTTGGGATAAGAATAATTTTTCAAATGTTATTAATAGATAAAACGTAATCCAAGGATAAATACTTCCAGACTGCAGCTACTGTATGTATCTAGGCTAGACATACATATCTCAGTGTTTTGTTTTTTCAGTCTGACTAATTGTCTTTGTCTTTAATGACTCTCCTTCAAATGTCTGCTTTATGTTTCACAAATACTTAATCATCATGCTTTTCTTCATCTGTTTATTGATAAAGTTTAAGTGTGCACATATGAACCAAAATGACATTAGCTGAGGAAGCTGGGCAGAAATCTGTTTTCTTTTTCTGTCATTCAAATAAAATATTTTCTCCTACCTGAAACAAACAAAACAAATCATGTCTTAGTTCCTTTGCTGTAAATACATGAATAAAATTGTGTGGAAATGTGAATTGTTAGAGCATGCATAAAATACACTTAAAAAGTAGCCACAGGAGAAAACATCACTGCTCAGGACCCCATTCTGGCCTGTATGAATTGCACCAAGAAGACCAGTAAGCCTACTCATGCATGTATGTGTTGCACACGTGTTTAAAGCTAGGAAAATAGTGTCTCATAGATGGAAGCTCTTTTACTCTAATGAAACACCTTTGAGTATGATATAATGTCAATGGAACAGCATGAGGCTTTGGTACATATAAAAGCAATTATGGAAGTAATATTACAGGCTGGCTTGCCTTTTTCCTTTGGTTTTAGGGCTTCAGATTCCCTACGAGCTGAGTCAGAATGATAGCACTTTCCTTGTCATCATCTCACAATAAAACTTTCCATTCTTTTAATAGCTCAGAAGCCCTTCAGATATACCATTTGTACTTGTATTACAACCATATACATTAGCTAATATTTTGCAATTTACTCTGGGCTGTTTTGTTTTGTATTTTAGAAATTTTAGATAGTCTGAGATAGTTTAAATAATAGTGATTAGGTTTCTAGTAATTTATTGACTTTTCCCACATTATGTGTCTTGAAACTATGGTATAGCACATGTCCAGATTTCAGAGAAGTCCAAAAATGTAGTGTCAGGTGATATATACAAAGAGTATGTTATGTTGACCATATTGGCCACTGATAACCTGCTCCATCTGTCTTGCCTCTGACATGTTAGCTGGACAGGGTGGAGATGAGGCAGCCTCTAAAAACAGAAGTCATTATGAGAAGAAACAGCAGCCCAGCAGCAATCAGGTATTTTGCTGAAAAGTTCAAAAGATCATATTTGTTTTTTTTTCTTTTTTTACCTGCTTTAATGTCCATAATCATGGCAAACATGGTATTTCCTCAGTGAGTTATAGAGGAGGAGTCAATCTTTCTAAGCTTCAGCAGTGCAGTGTTGTTGTTTAAGGATCTTGAAGCCCAGTTGGGCTTGTCTCTTCCTTCTGTTTTTGTAGCTCAGGACTTGAACCCTGATAAACTCTGGCAGAGTTATACTTCAACACTTCATACCTAGCCTCCTCATATATCTTTAGGGTGAGCTCTTCTGCAACTAATGAATGTTTGTTTCCCTTCCTTTTCCTTTTAAACAACTTTGAATATGTCAAGCCCATTAATATAAAAAATGTCTGATTTGTATGCCATACATTATATAATTTGTTATATTATTCTGCATGTCAGTTACATGCTCACATACGCATGTATGGATAATAGTTAAGGATTAATATAATTTGTACACTCATACATAGAAAGTATTAATTTTTAAAATGTTTTGTGATGTAGATGATATATATGTCTTTGTACATGGCATACTACACTGCCTAAGAAAATACAAACTTTTTTTTGGTAAGAAAAATCTGTTAAAAATACTTACAAAAATGCATTTTCCTTCTAGTGCTCTAACAGAGATGGAAACACAGTCCAAACACACTTTTTTATTTGAAATTTTCATATTGGTAGTTCACATCATGCTTTTTGGCTACCGACTAGATGAAGTGAGAATTTGAAACAGCAGAGTAATTTTTGAATACTTCAGAACTTAGCATAAAAATCCAGGGTGGGGGGAAGGGGAAAATGTTGAAAGAAAAATTAAAGATATTATGCATGCCAACTGTTGACCACTTACTCATATCATGCTGGGTTTTTAAGTGGTTCTCTCTTTTGGTTACACAATAAACCCACTCCACGTGTAAAAGGAGTATAACCTCCTATTTCATGGAGAAAAGTCCCCTGTGAATAGCGAATTTTACCTCTTCTCAGACCTACTTTAAAATTTTTACTTCCTTCTTCAAATGATATTGAATTTTAATACAATAATTGGTGGCCTGACACTTTTACTGAGCTGAATACCATTCCAGCTCTGCTATTGTGCTTTTGAAGCTCTCCTAGAGCATCCTGTGGAAAGAGCAGGAAGATTTGTGCTAGTGGCTTCTATTTATTCAGATGTATTTGGTTTAGTTCCTCATCCTTCTGGTTTGAAAGCTAGCACTAGCACAGTAGATGGAAGCTTTCTGGAAAATTATTGTAAGCTCCTAAATCCATAATTACAGCCCTACAATATCCCTATCTGTGAGAAATACCCAGCACAGCTACTGTAAAGTAATCATTACAATGCCACTTTTTTACCAGAAACATGACAATTCAGTTGCTAGTAGGTAGTTCTGTTCACAGCCAAGGTCCCTGGTATAGCCCCTCCCAAAGACATGCTCAGGGAGTCCCCAGAAGCAAAATGTAAGAGGTTCAAGAACACAGACCAAACAGTTCTTCTTATACTCAAAGAGAAAATGAAGTAATTTCTCAGCTTTAGTCAGTCATCTTTGCCACTTTTACCTGTGGTCTGACGAAGACCTCATTAACATCTTAATAATGGTGCAAGTATTGTGTAACAGATTTTACTGGCCCCCTGTGCTGTATTCTTTCTTAGAATGAGCCCTGTTTGCTTAAGGACTGCCTACACACGAATGTTAATCATTTGTGATCACATAACACCATCCCCCAAAATATGTTACTAAAATTAAACTACAGATGGTGCTCACAAAGGTTAACTTTAGCCTGGGGTGCCAAATCCCCTCAGAATCCCTCCACAGTCAATGGGAAAAGGAAATGTCTCCTTTAGCACAGTATTCCTCAATCTCAGCTCTGGGAGCCAGTAGTGATCTGGAAGACATCTGATGGTAGTTCATGAAAATGTTGGAAACGTTTAACCTTCCCCCACAGAAAACACCTCCAAACTATATACAGAAATTCCTATGTATGCACACAAGCAAACAATCAATTTGGGAGATTTTAAAAGTAATAAACAAAGCTTGAAAGGGCATTTGGCTGTAAATGAAAACCATTATGACAACACTTCATAACAGTACTTTGATTTTTTTTTTAAGGTTGGGTAGACTTTCAATTTGAAAAAGAAAAGAACTGAAGCTAATTTTTGAGTTTCTTTCCCAGATGACTACACAAAATTATTAAGGAAATACACTTGACTTGGGAAGGACTTGTTTTTTCTAAAAGCCTTTATATTTTGAAATATCAAAATATGAAAAGCGATGTCCATGGGGTAGTACATCCAGCATGGTACGTTCAGTCATCATTTCTTGAAGGTTCGTCCATTGGATATTAGCATTATATGATATCTTTTCAAAGTATGGTTTAAGAAGATAATAAACCCCAAAAGAATTAACTAAATTGACTTTGAGTGATATTAGTCTTTTTTTTTTGTAATTAACCTAGTGATTTTAGTTTTTAATGAAAAGAATCAAAAGCATTATTGAAGTCAAAGTCTTATGCTATGTCACATGAAATTATTCTAAATTGCAACTTGTAGAAATATAATCTAATAAGTGAATGTTTTCACTTTTTAATTTGACTAAAGATCTTGTTAATTACAAGAGCTTTATGATTGCTTGTATCAAGTAGAATTAATTCCCATGTAGACAGCACCAAGAGCATTTCTGTCTAACAGATGGGCTCATGCTTTTAATTCCTTTGAGAAATCTTAGCTTTTTTGTACATGAAACAAAGAAGAAGAAACCATTGTAAGGGACTTTCTTAGTGCAATCCTCTTCTGTTGTGACCTGCATGAGGGAACAAGTCTGATGCTGTATTCAGTGAGGAGACTAGGTTAAAAACCCCAATCCTTTTATTCCATCCCTTTGGGGGTTCATCATATTTTAAATGATATAATTATGTACTTTTACTAATTTTTGCTCAGGTTTTTACTCTGACAGTAAATGATAGTAATTTATACCATGATAAACCATAAATTCCATAATAATTAGGAGTTTGTTCCAAACCACCTGTGATTGGGTTTTGATCTCATTCCAAAAGTTTCTCCTTGGGACATTTGTTTCTCTTCATTTAAACTATGCCGATTCATCTCATGAAGTGTATTGCTTACATGTCTCAAGAGATCTCCCACCATAAACTTTCTGAATGTTTATACTTTCAGGGACAAAAAAATAGTAGAAAGACAATCTATATTTGAATAAAATAGTATCTAATATGGCTTGGCATCTCCAAATGTCTAGATTTTCTCAAAGATGGGCAAAGTTTTTAAGTAATAGACTAAACACCAATTCTAAGGAGCGGAGGATTGGTGGCATAATAAACTGATACAATTTTTTCATTCTAATTTTAAGGCACTGTCTGACCACAACTTTAGCCTAGAAATAAATTAACATTGTAGCATACAGGTCATTTAATCAAATGATACATAGGATCAAATGATACAAATCACATCCCAGGATGCCTGATTTTGCAGATCACTCACAATTTGGAGTACTCTGTGGCTGTTTGCTAGAGAGCAAGTTCAGAAAGGGCATTTCAGGGGAATTCCAAGGAGCAAGTGAGGGCAAAGACTTCACAACTGAATTTGTCCCAGCATGGAGAGTTGCTGTTAGCTGAGGACTGCACCAGAACCAGGAGCTGTAAACACATGTTCACTGCCTATAGGTAACTGCAGAAAATGAGATACAAAGAACAGATTTGTGAAGTCCTGTTGTGAAGCCACCTCCATTCAGAGGTGATTGAATGCCTAATTTCTGCCTAGCTTACTAGTAAGAGTCCCTGATATTTTTTTTTTGCCTGTCCGAAACAAGATAATCTTGGAAGTGGTGAAAAGGTAATCCTTTCGGAAAAGAATATGGAAAGCAAAATTACATTTTTGAAAAAAACCTCCCAAAATTAAATGATTATGAGTATATATCTATACCACAACAGAAATGCATATGGAAATGCATATGCATATACACCTAACCGAAAGCTTGCAGGAGAAATAAAATGCCATCTGGCAAATGATGACTGTTACAGGAACAAACTCTCAGTGATTCTATATAGTCCATAAATGGAATGGCTAGGATTGGGTAAGTTTTGGTTTTGTTCAGTCAAAACATTTTATTTGAATTTGTCTTGCATGTTCCATCACAAGATACAAAGTTTCAACATGGAGATCACTCAAACAGAAAATAAAAGTTCCTGAAAAAAGGACCATATTTTCACAAAACCATTTTTATATTTTGCATAGTTTGATATGTATTTTCTACAAAATTAACACAATTCTGTGAAGCATTTTTATTCCAAAGAAGCATTTTTTCAAATGTGAAAATATTTAATCCGTCCTTAACTTATGGCTTTTCAGATAGAAATACTACTTTCCTCAAGGATTTTACACTTAATAATTACAGAGCAATAATTTTCCTTAGAAAAAAATACCTGCTAAATAAGAATTTGCTTCCAAATACACAGAAAATGACTGCTGGGCAAGTGAGCCACTGTGGAATAAAAGGGCATATTAGAGAAATGAGATGAAGAGATTTTAGATTCACCCGCATGACAGAGTGAAGCACTATGTAGAATTATGTGATTTAGTTCCCAATGAGAAGCAGGGACATGAAAAAATGTTTCTTTGAAAAATTCCCAACTGGTTCTACAATGAAGTCAAACAGTTCACTTATCATAATGCTATTATAGTACCCCCTTTAAAATAAAGATTAATAGCAACATGTTGCATTTTTTTCTTAAAGATAAAGATTTCCATTTAATAAGCTTACTGTGAATTATACCCTCAATGCAACCATTTTCCCCATCTCTTGTAAAAATATCCATCCTTATTGGCTTTTAGTTGTAATCCAGGCAATGTCTCTCTTGCATACTGCGTGCATTTTTCACAAACATGTCAACATAACACTCCTCGAGAAGGACATTGTTTACTTTGGATAAACCTGCCTCATGGAGGATAAAACCATTCTTTGTGAACACTTATGAAGGACAAGAGTGTGTATGCTATTTATGAAATGTTTCATTATGCAGTATGTGGTTTCCATTATATAAATAATTCTTTCTCCCTCATCTACTTCTCTGTGGGAATATTGAATAAATAATTAAAGGAGAAAAAAAGAGTAGGAAGAAATAAGTATAAACAACTTGAAAGATGATTCATAAGTTGAGTTATGCTAATTGTATTTCCTACTGAGACATCAAAGTACATTTGGTAACATGAAATATATGCACCTTTCCAAGATTTTATATTTTGGCTTTCTTAAGGGTGCTGATAATTATCCACAATAACTTCATGGAAAATATCTCCAAAAGCTTTTTTTAGTGTTTATTTTCCTAGAGCAAGACATCACTTATAATCTCATTTTTTATAGGGTTAGTTCTTTGCTTTTTGTTACAGTGAAACACACTGCCTAGTCCACAGTCAGAGTATAGAAGTTCTTATCACAGTCACATAACTTTTCTTCTTATTGCCTGTAAGAAATTCATCAGCCACAAAAGGGGAGAAAACCACCCTAAACAACTAGAAAAAATCCCACAACACAATAAAAATGACTGCATTTTGGCTACCCTCTTTGAGAATTAATATAGACCAAAATAATTCGGGTTCATTTATATTCCAGTAATATCTGGAGAACTTATTTGGAGATTCAGGGTAATATTTTCTAAAGTGAGTAAGTAATGCAGCAGCTACAGCCATAAAATAGCAAAGGCAACAGTTTCACAGTTTAGTCCCATAAGTCCAAATTTCAGATACTTGAAGCCTATCTCAATTTTGTTGCCCTGGCTGAGTTTGGTTGTCTGTGTTTCTGCTGTTGGTTGTTTGCAGAACTTCCCCTCCATTTACAACTCAGAGGTGATTATGCTCACAGTAACACACCAGGAGAAATGATACAGAATTTCTGCCACATATATGTCGTGGTGGGCCTGCTCTAGAAGACAGTTCTTACAAAATAAGAGCACTCCTATCAAATCTGGATAGACCAGAACCAAAATTCAGAAAGCAATATCTTCCTGCAGCTTCCTACAATAGAAAAAGATGGAAAAGTTAGGAAATTGGCTATTATGCATAAACCAGACATTATCTTATTGCATTTATCTGAAAAAAGTTGAATGACAGAAGTTGCTGAAAAATCATCAAAAGGATGGAATAATACACTTTCTAATTTTTTGCCACTCTTCCCTAGAATAGGGAATGAACTTGGATGGCGTTTGCTGCAGCTGGCTGGAAAAGAATCACAGAAATATTCTGAGGTTTTAACTGTAGGCTTTTTTATTCTCTTGTTCTACCTGAAGACTCACCAAAAGAGAGAATTTCCAAAGTAAGGAA
The DNA here is from genome assembly GCF_051311805.1 of Agelaius phoeniceus. Classification (NCBI taxonomy): domain Eukaryota; kingdom Metazoa; phylum Chordata; class Aves; order Passeriformes; family Icteridae; genus Agelaius; species Agelaius phoeniceus. Next base: position 32,646,103 of record NC_135269.1, on the reverse strand, counting down.
GGGGAGAGAAAGCCAGTAAACACCCATCTGAGTTGTAGCACATCCATTAATGTTCATGGTCTAACACTATGTGGTTCAGAGCAATGAATATGTCTGCTGTGTGGCAAGGAGCTCTCCAAAAACCAGTTAATGAATATTTAATGAGGGCGAAATAGTTTCAATGGGAGTACTTTAAAGACCGAACAACTCGCTAAGCCAGGGTGAAGTAATATGCTAGGGAAGAGGGAAAGGTTTCACATCAAAGTCATCACTCAGTCTGTGTTTTTCTCTAGAATATTAAGTTTCAAAAAATGCATAAACCTGGCTCTTCAGGAAAATTTCTCTAACCTCGAGGACTACTGGCTATTCTAAGATCTCATTCATACTCTCTGGCTTCCATCTAAATTTACAAGTGACATTGCTGAGAAATGTATTATAAGCCGTGGTTTCTCTAAGAAAAGCTCTTAGTTGGCTAAACCGTGGAATTCCTACTTAGAACTTCTGTTGGCAAGAGTATTGCTTTAAAGATGGAGGAATTTGTTTTAATAGAATTTGGCAAAGGTAGTTATTTTCTCAGTGAATAACATAAAACTGGTATCATCAACACCAATTTTAGACACACACATAAATAATAGTCTATCTTCTCCAAGCTGAAAATGATGGGCTTCAAAATAATTGGGCATGCTGTAATGTATTTTGGTTTTCACCGTATTTCAGGATATATTTGATTGTTTCCCCCACTGATGATGTTTAAAGTGCAATTTCTTTATTTGAATAAGGCAGTTTGAAATCAGGCCACAAGTAACAGATTGCTTTGTTTAAACGGCTTTTACTTTCTTGGTCTTATCTTGTTTTATGTTTCATGTGCATCAGCAGGATGCACAAGAGATGCTTTATACTATATGCATTTGGAATGGCTGCTGTGGAGGGATTACCAGCCCAGCTCTGGCATAAAGCTCCCTTTAGAATTTGTTGACTACAGCACTGTATCCTAAACCTACTGGCAATGATTAGGAAACCAAATTTGTTCAATCTTGCTATAGGGCCTTCTAGTTAGTTCAATGGAAACTTTAGATAGCTTTCACCAAATTTGCTCTTTCTTCCCCAGTCCCCTCATCCCAGATCTTCACCTAATTATTGTTTATTTTTATTGCATAGCATTCTATTGTTAAAACAAGATATATTATCAAAATATTATGAAAATTTTTAAACTGTTTTCCTTACTTGGGCCTTATTTCTTTTTGTATTTGGCTTGATTAAAATCCATTTTTTTCTAGCTGTAATGTTCTTGCTGCATGGTGGTTCCTGTGCCTGCCACAAGAAGTCTCTTCCTGTGTGAAAAACCTGAAAACTGAGACCTGAACTTACTTACTTTTCCTGAATGCTCTTTCAAGCTCACGTTCTCCTTTCAGTGCCAGGGAAGCTTTATTAAGTTTGTGTAGACTATTAGTGATGTTAATACTACAGCTTGGAACAACTGTTCTTAGCATCCAACAACAAGTAGATGGTCAGATTTTATAAATAAAAGGTATAATCTCTCTTCTATAAATTTATCCTACACCTTATATATGGTAAATGAAGTGGGACTTACTATCAGTAATACGAAAGTAAAGGAACAAATTATCCCATGTCAAGCATACCCATGTTTTCTTTCTTTGTTTTTTTCCCTATGGTAGGCTTAGGCAAAGTCTAATGGCTGCCAAAATAATCAGAAAAAAATAATGTGCCAAGTATAGTGGATCAGTAAAAGTTTTAGATGGAGAGAAGCCAAAATATTTTTCAAGGAAAATACTGGGGCTGAAGGTTTGGGGTGAGCTCATAAAGAACCATCTTCTGGCAGGCTAGGAGACAATCTTATTTAAATTCCTCTTGCTTTTAATGTCAATACTTGGCAAAATTCCATTAGTCAGATAAAGGCACCACAATTTCAAAACGCTGTAAACTATATATGTTACCTGATAGCATGCCTCATTTGACTCCCCTTTCCACACCCATTCCAAAAAGAATCACACAGAATTTTATGGAGAGACAAGTTGGACTATTTTGGCAGTCCTTCAAAACATAAATTAAAACAAAAAATACATGTAAGGAAACGATTTGGCTATGCATTCTTATTCCAGAATAACTGTATTTTGTTCTATATTATTCAGTTTCTCTTGCCTCTGGGGAAGTATTTTCCATCCATGAAAAACTAATTTCTGGTGTTGATCATGCACATAATCCTATTGTTTTCCCATAACCTTTAAAGGATGCTGGTCACTTTACAGCTTATTGTACATTTCACCTTGAGTTCTGCAGATCCTTGAAAAACCAATGTAGAACTTCTGTAGCCAGTTGCATTCCTGCCAGTAAGGGCACCCTGAATAAAGGTCAGGCTATGAAGTTAGGCATCCTAAATAGGGAATGAGAATGGCTTGAAAGAGAGGGTCCAGAGCTAATGAAGCAATTTTTTTTCTGGGTTGTGATCATGACAATTGCATCGGTTCTTTCTACCCAAAAGCAGAACAGACCTGAGTTTTTACTTGTTTTGAAGCAATTGATATTTTTCACCAAGTTAAAAGCACTACTTGAGTGAATATTTATAAGAATTCTGCAAAGGATTTTCATTGCCATAGCACAATTATTAAATTATACAAATGCCTTGAATACTGCTTACAGATTTGACCAGTCTCTAATTTTACCAACAGAAGAATGAAAACAAAAGAAGAGTCATCCAACAGTGCAATATACTGATGAATAGTAAATACCTAGGGCACTGCCAGACTGATCTTAAAGAAGTATGTACATCATATGTGGTCAGGAAATAAATTGCATTTATCATCCACCTTTGCTTGGCTCATTCATCCATCTCTGCCTAGACTACCTTAAGCATTCCAAACACTGTGTTACATCAAAGTCTCTGTCCAAAACAAAAAGAAGAGAAGGAGTAGTAAGAAATCAATTAGTTTTCCCCTTGGCTGGTACAACGTTAATCTTTCCCTACAAAATATTGACAACTGTTGCTGGTCAGATTTGAAATGTGCAGCAGCAAATAATGATCTTAGTGTCTAGACTGACAATTCATAGAGCACTTTACCTAAAAAGTTATTGACCAGTTTCTTGAATTTTTGTTTTTTAAACTCATTTTTCTGTTAACCAGGTGAAGAAATCAGACAGAATAAACTAGATCTGGCAGGGGATTGGTAGGTTATCTAATTCATCACCCTTTGTAGGTTTCTAAACCTTTTCCCTTTTATAGTTGTCTATTTATTATTATTATTATTATTATTATTATTATTATTATTTATTTATTTATTTATTTATTTATTTATTTATTACTTTTATAGTACTGTTAGTCTCCATGGACTAAATATTTCTAAAAATATTACATGGACTAGGATAAAAAGCTGCAAACCAACATGGGTTCTGGAAAACTACAGATCATTGATTCTTATCTTTCTCTCTATTTGCTCTTTAACACTAAGTTCAGTTTCTTATCAGGTATTTATTATGTTGGAAAAAAATCTCCCATCGTTTCCCTTGCCTTACCTCGCCTCACCTTCCTCTGTATTTACTTGTCCCCGTTCTTCATATCTGAATAATGATATAAAAGTGTCACAGGATTCATAAATATCTCCCAAATTCTATCATCAGACCAAAGTTTCAGTGATCCAGAACCTCTGGAGATGAGGAAGGACTTAATCTGAGACCCTACATTAAAAGTAGAAGATCTTGATCATTATGTGTGTAATTGGCTTAGCTTAAGAGATGTAATGAATTAACAGAATCAATCCTGTCCAAGTTTTGAAGAGAGTGAAAACAAAGAACATAACTAGAATGGGAGGAATGAGGAAATACATCAGGTGACTTCACCATCACATCCTCCCATGTCTGCAAAACTAGGAGGAATACATAAAACAGCAGCTTATGGAGGAAACTGAGGAGCAGACATAGTTTAATATGATAGTTAAGAGGAATAGATGGACATTTAAATTATTTGCTAAACTTGCAACAACTGACATTTAAGAAGAGTGAAGACTTTGTGCAAAACTTCTTTTGAAGATGACAGAATAAATATCAAGTAGTCATAGCACAAAGTGTAATCTTTATAGAAGACATATTCCCTTGCCAATTCACTGCCTTTCCCACCTTCTCCTTCACTCTTTAGCTTGCTTCCAGTGTCCTGCTCACACGGTGACTTTTTTTACTTGCTTTCTTCTTGTCCTTCCAAGGCAGAAGTGACTTGGGTTGGGGAGTGCAACTGCCTTGTGCCTTCTCTGTGGTCTCAAGAAGTTAAATACACACATGGAGCCCCCCACGGATCCCCCAGCACTGAGGTCTGTGTTCTGATACATCAAGATAAAAAATTAAGAGAAGAGCTCTGGACCTCACCAAATAAGTGAAAACAGTTTAATTCCAAAACTAGCATAAAATACTACATTAGATGAATCATTAAATGTAGAGAACCATTAAATCACTAATCACTGCAGCTAAAATACCAAGCAATGACAGATTTCAGCATTCTTCAGTAAGACAAACTTAAACTCAGAATTGTTAAGCATTTTGCACAGGAAGGTAGGGTAGGGACTCAACAATGAACAGAGATGCTGTTATCAAATTAGCATAACAATCATATCACAAAACCTCAAGTAGTGCTTTTGTGCAGTTCAAGCCAAGAAATAAATGGTGAACATCTTAACCAAAAAAACCCCATCAGTAGTTCATAACCACCCCTTAAAACAGGTTAGAATAATGCTGTGAGAATGCTTTTATGGACAATCTGAAAATTTAAATTAGTCATTTAAGTAACTAATTTGCCCAGTTTACAAAGACAAATCACATATCTGAGACCATGGGATTTTTGCCACATTAGGCCTCAGTAAAGGTTGTGAAGACAGAGCCCATAATGTTGCTATTAGCATAAAATATCCCTTGAATTTTTTACAAGCCATACCCAGAATTTATTAAAAAATGGACTCCATGTGCTGTTATTTGTGGTACTGAAGACACAGCAGTGGGTTAAAAGAGATGTTTTTAATAAACCTCTGTCTCCAGCCTGCTATGAGGCTTTAACATCTCCTGCTATGAGGCTGGAGGATGTTCAGGCTGTATCCCACTGAGAACTTCCACGTGGACCTAGAATCCCTCTGGGGAGACTTCTAATTTTGCCTGAAGCTAATTAGAATTCATGTTTTCTTAGCGAATTAAGGACAGTGATAGCTACTCACACTCTAATTGCAGTTAAGCCTAATGGACAGCCCAGGATAGGTAGATACCCAAAGTATCTACCCAGCAAATATTTTGAGGTTTTTCTCCATTTCACGTTTACCACTGAGCACTCAGCAGGTGCTCCCACTTTGGAAAGGAAGTGCTAATGCCTTAAATAGCCTTCTTATTCTGACTAGAATGCATCTAATTGATGTCTCACCTCTGGGAAAACAAAGACAGCAAATTCAGGTTAATGCTCCTGAATATTGGGAGGCACGGCTAAGTCCATTAACCCAGCCAAGACCAAAACACTGACACCTACAATAATATAAGGAGAAATTACAAGATTCCTTAGAAATACCGTCATACTTCAAAAGTAGTCTCCAAATGGTGTCAGAAAGAAATTAAGAATAATGTTTGGAATTACTCTTCTCATGTTTAAAGGATATTTAAATAAAACAAATGTATTTTGTAGAATAAGCCTGAGTAAAAAACAATGTTAAGGCCAGAGAACTGAGGCAAAAAAAAACCAAACAAAAAAAAAAAAAAAAAAAAAAAAAAAAAAAAAAAAATCTTGTTCCTCTCTCTGCTTCCAGTGAAGAGTTACACTTTTTCAATACTGAGTTGAGGGTGGTGGATTCTCAACACAGACTGAGAAATTCACATTATCTAACTGTAGCTGGCCACATTTCAGGCCCTGGGGTAGATCTGGAGTAGTCGTTCTCGTCTCTTATCATCTGAAGAGTGAAAAAGGATTTCACAGCAGGATTTATCATCTTGTTTCAAGTACCACCCCTGTGATGAAATGTTTCACAGTTTGGATGTGATTGTTTCTCTCTACTGATTATAAAAGTCTGGACAACTCTTTCAGTTGTGGTCTTTCACTTGTTATTTATTTCTCATCTATTATGATGTTTCTTTAGGAAATCTGGTATGCAATTAATGGTATGAGGGTATAAAGAGAACTGATATTCAAGCCACAGCTGTAGAGATAAATATCAGCTGTGGAAACATGGTTCACTGTAGTAACTATGGGCATTTATATTTATACCAGCTAGAAGCTGTGTCAGGGTGATGTACAGCACAATTCAGAGCCTCAAAAATTTGTTTGTCTCCATGATAAAAATACATCTTAATACTTCTGTAAGGTAGTTTATTTGAAATATTATTTGAATTTTGTAGCTTATTTCCTTACAATGGGTTTCAAGAGTTACTAATTCATTACACTCTAGAACCTACAAAGAGATGAAAAGTAAAAGGCATAAAATCATATTTATTAGCTATGCTAAATTACCTCTTAAAAAAAATAAATTTACAGTTTTTGTGGAGACAGATGTTCAACTGCACTACTAAATGGTTCGGCTCTCAGAAAGATTTACTGATTTATGTGTTTCAGGGTTAAACAAATCAGCAAGCAGTAATCAAGATTCCATAATAAAAAAGTAATGGACTAAGGCTGACCTTTGTGCCATGTGCTAAGGAAGCAACTCTGCCACATTTATATCCAGTAAAACCACAAAAAAGTTGGTAGAAACATGCTTTTTTATTATGTGAAAAAGGAAATTGCAGGTAACCTCAAAAGAAGGTAAACTCTGAAATTTCAGAGATATTCACTCTCCTTTCTTTTTCTCTCTTAGTAAAGTCAGGTATTGTCCCTAAAGAACAGACTATTGGCCGGGTCAATTCCAGACAAGATTATGACATATTGGAATATACTGTTCATGAACTGAATCTCAGTTGCTTTCAGTGTTTGGGAAGTGGACAATGAAATGAAAATAGTCCTTCAACTTAGGGAAGAAATGAGGTCCTGCAATCTCACTCCCTTCCACAATCCCTCCTTAAAATATGATGATTTTGTGACTGACAACCCTAATGCTCCACATTCACAAAGTCATCTCTGTATTTCCAATGCTTTGGCTGGAGAGGCATTATCACATCCTTCCAGGTGAGGCATGGAGTAGTTATTTTTTTAAGGGTTTTTTTTGGGTGGGGTTTTTATTTGTTTTGTTTTTCTCATTTTACAGATGATATTCTTTAAACTCATTTGGATGAAAAAGAGTTCACAAATACATCATAATATTATCCGTATATTTGTACCTGCTGTAATATAGCTTTATGAAAAAAGGCAATTTAAAGGTAATCAAGAAAAAAATCCTGCCATGACCTCTTCATTTATGCTTTGATTATACTCAATAAATACTCATAGTTTGGCTTAAATCCAACCTTTTTGTCATCTTTGTCATCTTTGTCATCTAAAAGACTCAAAGATATCCAATAGAATCCAGAAGGAATAAAACACTGATTAAGGACAATCCATGAATAATCAACATTTTTTCTTACAGCCCAGTTGGAAACCACTATAAAAAACTGGTTCATATTCACATTTTCATTTAGAATGTACATCAGTCTTTGGCCTCGTTGATGCAACACCTTGTGCACAAATGTCCACACAAATGCAAAATGCCATTATATTTACATACACACTGGGTTGTATTACTCAGCCCGCAGGGATGTAATTGTGATGACAAATAAATAGTGATTGATGATTTTCAGTCTTGATATGGTAACTTACATGATTTCATATGAGTTGGTATTTGACATTAAAATGATGTTGAGCACTTTGATACCAAGGCAAATAAAATCACAAAGGCAGTCTTGGGAATAAGATACAAAGAAATCTTGTATATGAGATACAAAGAAATGGCCTCCTGAGTGGTGAATTAGTCAAAAAAACAAAAACAAAGTAAGAGCAAAATGTTACTTTGGATAAAATGGAAAGAGATTTTTCCAGAGTTATCTTACAAAATAAACAAAAATAAAATGCAATCAAAACTACTCCAACCTCCCATCTCTTTCCAAAAGTTCCAAATTTTCAAATGAAAACTGGTATTTTGACTTAGAAACAATTTGTTGTATGTCCTAAGAACCTTTTGAAATTCCAGAAAAGAAAAACTGAAGACAAAGTGACAGTTTACAGTTTAAAGTATTTCCCATCCCCATTTTAGTTGCCCTAGTTAATCAGTTCCACGGTACATCCATAAACATTCCAAGCTCCCCAGAAACTCACCTTTCACAAACAGATTTCTTATTTATTGAACATCCAAAGTCTTCTGTTGAATCTGGATCACATCTGAAAATCTCTTCATTACCAATTTGATGCTGTAACCCTGAAAAATGATTTTTTAATCTTCATTTATTCAGTGAGAAGGGAGAATTTTAACCAAAAACTCAATGTATTTTAGTTAAAAAAAAAAAGTTACATAGACAAGATAGAATGATGATCTGGGTTTTTTTGCATTTCATCTGTCTTGTTAGGAGTGATATAACTATCTTATTGATAGCACATTATTGGTTGTTTCTTCCAAATATAACCTTGCATATCTTACAAATCTGGCAATTTATCTATTATGTCAAATGATGTACAGTACCTTGAATAGGTGTTATTATACAAATTGACCTTGTAATAAATCATATAGTTCATTGACTACTTCAGTGCATAAAGACAATCCCAAGAGGTGGATTAGACAGACAGCTCTAACAGTGAGTGGATGTGTGGAGCACTGGTGTCTATGGGATCTGCGGGGTGCTGAGCAGAGAATGTTGAGGTCTCAGTTTTTGGCTGATGGGGTGGGACAATTTAATTTGTGGAAATTTCTCTGAGGCTTTTTCCTCCAAAAACTGATGCTGATTATTTCACCCATTTGTTGATGACTTCAAGTGACCATCCTCTCCATTCCACCCAATTACTCTGCAAAGCATTACACTGCTGTCTCAAGTGGAGAGAAATCTTTCATTGAATAAATCTATCCTGGTTCAAAGTGCTGTCCCTCTGAAAGTGAAATCGTAGCTGTTCTGAAATCAGTGTTAAGTCTTTCATGGCTCTCACAGAAGCTGAATTTCCCCCTGGAGACAACAGAGACTAGCTGTTCCTCCTTCTGTCTGGGACAACATGATCTTTAACTGTAGGCAAGTTAGAGTCTTCTTTTTCTCACTTATCAGACAAATGCAAGCATAGCATATATAATGCATGCATTATACATTTCCTTTCTTATTGTCAGCTTGCATGCACATTGACAACACAGTCCTAACTCATCATAGCATTTTAAGCACATGTTTAAACTTAAGCCACAGCAAAGCCTATTCTCAAACATTTTGCTGAACGAACATCTCTAAACACATCATCATGGCTATTTTTTCTTTCCAGCTTGGCACACGCTATGTTGGAGAGGGCCAAATTTCAACTGTACTATTACATTTTCCTCCTTTTGGAGCAAAATTATTTTCCTGAGGTCTTAATGTGCAGATGAACTAAGAGTGCATTTCCAGGCAAAAGTGATTCAAATTTTAAGGTAATTGGATTTTGCAGAATTCGGCTTGCTATGAGAGTCTGGACCACTGGATAGGACGGTAATATTTACAAGAATTTGTAATCCAGTTTTGCTTCTGCCATTCATCTAAGCTCAATAAAACACAGGACTGACAGTGGGTGTATTTGGGAAGGAAGTAAGAAAGTTAATATTGCAACAGCGTGATTGCTATCTGTCTTATATCGACACTCCTATTTATGTTCCTAGGTGTAGTTTAACTGAATCCATCCCAAAAGAGGGAATAAGAGAATCTGTTTACAGATGTCATCTGTTGTTGAACTGCTATTACAGAATAGCCATTCAAGTCTATTTTGTTTTGCATAAAAGACAGTCTCAGTTTTTATATACTGGAATAAAACTGGTTTTGTTTCGTATTTGCTTTGCTCATTTCTGCGCAGAGGGATGTTATCTATGTGAATCTACAACACTGAAGTCTCCAATGCTTCAGAAAAGTTTGAGACTAGGAAATCTGTGTGTCTTTTATCCTCTGAATATGATTAATGATGCTTTGTGTTTTGCAAGACATTATTAAAAACAGAAGCCTATGACTTCATTGTCTCTGACAACGACTTTGAACATGGGGTCAGCTATTCCACTTTTACATTTCTTTGCAAGATTAAAAGAAAGTAAAGACTATTGCATTGGGAGGGGGGGAACTTTACACAGATTTAACAAAGCAGAATACACACACGTTTTCAATATGCTTCTTCCAATGAAAATTCACCTCATTCATACGATACTGCTGGTAAGCAAACATTAGTGACAGGCAAATCTAGCCATCAGGAAAACATACTGGGTTCAGGATTATCTCAAGTACCACATGCTGGAATTGTTGAAAAACTTAAGGGAAAAGTTCAGAGTTTGATAGAGAAAATTACAAGTAACAGATACAATTTTTTGGTTCCATTCCTGGACATTCAGTGATGAACAAGAAAGATATCAAGCAGAACTGAAACAAACTGAGTAATAGCAAGAATTCATTTGAAAATATTAGTGAGCAATTACATGTCAGCACTTTTTTATTTCAATGTAAAATACACTACTTTCACAAGGTGAATGTGCTATACCTTTATAAAGTTTATGTGCAGTACTGCTTAAAGTGCTGGAAATGCTAGGTCTCCCTTTAATATCTAAACAGGAAATTATTCTCTCTTTTTAAGCTATTCTGTTCATCTGTGATGCATTATTTTATTGAATTTCTGCAATGTAAGGGTTATTTTTTTTTACTGATATCTTCACCTTTCATGAATGTCAACAACATTCCTACTGTACTAAAAGCCTAAAAGGGGAACTGAAAACCTCACAAAAATTAATGGTAAAATTCAAAATTATTTCAGCAACGTTGAGGTTTTGCTCAGTTGAGCTGAGAATATGGTTGCAATAAAACCACTATTGCTTTGACCATTGAAAGAGGAATGAATGTTATCTAACACTGGCAATTTTCTGCCTTCAGAGCACTCACATAGAGAAGTCACTAGAAAATCATGGTACTTTTCCAGCTGGTTATGCTTTTCACTGTCTTTAACTTCATTGTAAATTTTGTCTGTCGAATGAACCTTGCTGCAACTGGCTTGAATAAATATGAAACTCTATTACTCAGTTATAAATTTATCTTGCATATTATCAAGGTCCCTTCTTTGAGGTCTGCTGTGACCTTTCAGGGTTTCATTTGCCCTCAGTGGTATTGTAAACAGGGAGCAATGTAAAATAAATTTTATTCAAGATATGGTGAATGAAGGGGTGGAAAAATCAGTAAATATTGCATCGAAGATTATTCTATTTCGATGCTCTCTCCCTTAATCAGAAGATTTTTCTGATAAGATTTAGCAGAAATCTCAAATGTCTCCTGTAATATGATCTACTTTTTCACTTTTTATCCATTTAACAATTTTAAAATCATATCCCCCCACCACTGGTTGCTCAAGAACCAGATAGAAATCATTATTATGCAGTTCACACTAACACCAAAGCACAAGAATTTTTTCAGAGATAAGTCTTGAAAATGAATCAAAATTATGCAGAATAACAGGACCCCTTTTCTTTCTGTGCATTAGAATAAGAAAGAATTGACTACTATTTGGAAGGGTAATTTTACCAGCTGGGCTTTTGGAAAATGGAAGTATGGTTCTCACATTTGCAGAAATTTTGGCCTGCCTGATACAAGGTTAAAAGACAAACATTTAAAGAAAAGAATTTCACTGCATTTAATTTCACACTGGAATGTGCACCATGGATCTTAATATTACCACTGAGGGTTCTCCACCAGCCTGTAAACTTCCCTACAACTTTAGCTCAAAATTGATCTACTGCACTGCAATAAAACTAATAGAAGGTAGATTTAGTAAATTCTGTTACATTTTCCTAACAACACAGAAAAATCTGAAAAATACCGCTCATGAGAATATTTTTCCCTGATGTGTATTTTATTAAATAGGAGAGATGTAAATGTTTTCACAAAGAATAAGCACAAGGAGGTGTTCTAATTACCTAATAAATGTAAAAACCAATAGCAGCTTTTAAACTGTTGCTCTATACTTTTATTTGTGTAAATAACAAGTTTTCTACTATAAGCAATGGTTTTATTATTAGTCAGAAATATGCAGCAGCCAATATCATATTGGGACGCTCTGATACATGAAGATAGGTCTTTTATACACACAACTTTTATATAATATGTAAAATAGATGAAACACATATACATGAACATAAAAGATCATTTTATTGAAAGTGTAATATAACTGTGTCAGTTATCCTCTGATGCATTCTTCATTTTCTTATCAATAGTATAAATCTGAAGAGGTCCATTACTTCATACAGTAATAGAGTTGATCTAGCTTTAGTTTAACCAAGAGCAGGCTCCTGTCCATTCTTCCTGGTTTCTCTTCATAATCAGTTTCAGAGTATTACTGTTCTAATGTTACATACACCTCACTGGTTACCAGGCCACAACCTGACCTTAAATTTGTATGAAAAATTAAGTGGAAGGCAGACGATTGAGCTGTGGTTTCTTTCAGTTTCATATCATTGCCCTTGCATCTGGCGGGGAGGAAAAAAAAAGGCAAAAAAAAAGGCAGCTGCCTGATACCATAATGTCACTTTTAAGTTTTACACTGAAAAAGCACTAAGCGGGGCTTACTCAGAGTCATTTTTCAGCCAATTCTTCTTCCTGGAAATGTGATGATGTGAAGACAGACAGAGCTGAGGGAAGAAACAGTCCAAAAACCATCTCCCTCACTCTATTATTACGAATCACCCCTGTTATAGAAGGAAAACTACACATACTCAGCATGCTTCAAAGAAGGAAAATGATGTGACAAAGCCATGAAGTTAAATTAAACAGATCTGATCTACACAACCTATTTAATGTCTGCATATTTTTCTGTTTAATTAAAAAATACCTTAAGACCTTTGTTACAGTATGTGACATCAAGTTAATATAGTAAATCAGAATGCAATTAAGTAGCACATCTGTCCAAGAGAGCTTCATAGCTTGAGTTTGGTTGATTAAATTAATTTAATTAAGATTTTTCTGTAGGGCTAAGGTAAATCTAGCTTATAAATACCAAGTACTTTGAATTAAAGTTTGTACAATATTTCAAACCCATTGTCTTAAACCCCCTTACTTTAGGATTTTAAAATATTTGTGTACCAGTACATACATTTACTCATACTTATAGTGGCATGTGTAGAATTAAACAACATGTGACTTTAAAAATGAGACTTCTCAATTCTCAGTTCATATTTTTCTTTCTCTTTTGTAATAAGCAAATTTTACACATCAGAAAGGAATGCAACAGACTTATTAAATCTTTTAAGCCCACAATGAGGCAGATGATCTGTCAAATAAGTCATGTGGTATTTATAAAAATGTGGGCAATTAGCAGCAGATAAAATATTCACTGCTGCATTGCTGATGCATTAAAAATTCTTTTGAAATTTATGTAGAAGCATGCAGGAGACTACCTATTTCAGCCCAAAACCACTTTGCAAGAGTAATAGAAATGTTCTCTTATAAGCATTTAAAGATAATTACTAGCAAAACAACAGCAAAGTGACAGAGGTTTAGAATGTTGACAATAGATATGGAAACATGATTTACCTAGAAAACTTAATCAGAAAAACAGGAATGGATTCTCCATTCCATTATCATCTTTGAGAGAAGGTATCACCCTTGGTGTCTCTCTTGCTCCTTTCTTGGGCATGGCCTGCAGGCTAAAGAGGAAAAAGAAACAAGAAGGATTTTCTTTAATACATACAAATCACCAAAATACATTGTGGCCTCCTAAAAGAGAGTGTGTTGGTGGCTGTGGACCAGCACTGCTGACTTCTCTACCTGAGTTAATAATATAAAGCACCATACTAATTAGCAGATTAAAACCAGAACTTGTAAGGTAGGGTTTGCCTGACCTATTTGAGACTACACCTCTACTTTATGATAGAATTAATTTGCCCTAGCTGTTCCTGCCTATCCTCATTGATTTGCATAATGAAATACATCTCAGTCAGATGAATTAAGTTCCTAGAGAAACGGCTTAATATAGCTTTTGAGAGGACAGCAGATAAAAGGCAGCAGCTCTTTTCATGTTATTTTTATTAACGTCGCTGCCCAAATTATAGTGTTACACTAGACAATTTGAAGAAAAAAAACTTTTTCAAGGTTTGTTCTCCATGGTTTTCTAGCATTCCAATGAATTAACTTCAGGGAGGTCGTCTCAGTCTTCAGAGAGTGATAAAGCAATTAGGTCCATTTTTTCCTGCTGACTGCTCTCCAAATTCTAAGGACTCTGGACAAAAGATATTTTTGTTAAAATGTCAGCACTCTTTCCCTTCAACTCTGATGCAAGACTTCACAATACACTATTCTGATCTTTCCCTCCTTACCCCCTCAAGCAAAATTAGGATGCATCTACTCAACAGTTGACTAGTTATTTTTAAAAGAGCTGGGCTGGGAAGATAAGGTGTGAGGTAACAGCTGTAAAGATACACAACTTTTTGCATACAGTTTCTGTACAGAATGTAGAGCACTACTGTGACCCAGATAGATTGAAGGATTTACTGTCTCTGGGTGTGGGTGTGCTACAAGTCTCCAGGCCTTTCCTAGCAAAATTTTAGTAGGATTTTTTTTTTCTCCCTTGCTATTATCTAGTTCATTGACTTCTGAAACATTGCTGACCTTCACACTTTCTCACATATCAGCTTGTATGACATTTACCTGATCAGACTGAAAACAATATTGATGCTGTGCTCTACAGATTCATGGGCCAGCACTGACTGTGACCTCAGTTATCATCCATAGTCAGATCACAGTGCAGAATCAGTGATTTTCCTTTTTTTGTTCTTGTGTTCACTCGGGCAACAACATTGTCCTATGACCTATTTTAGCTTGTAATGCAAAAACAATCAAGATGACTCAAAGTGAAAAGACTAAAGCAACAAAACTTCTTGTTTCAATAAACATCCACATTCCTTTCCAATGTATGTGTTACTGAAATTTGAAGAATAGAAAAGTAGATAAAATGTGGCTTTGATTAAAGCCAATATTTGTTAGGGTTTTATAGCTTGGTTATGAAGAACCTACATAATCAATAAGTTTCAGAGCATTGGTTAGTTATTAAATTCATTCAGATGAAAAAAAATGCCAGGAATATTAATCATGACTTTGGAAGAAATCTATTTTTTTTTTGCTAGAAAACCCATTTTTAACATTATGGATTTGGTTTGTGGTGGTGTTCTTGTTAATGAGAGATTCAAATTAATTTCAGCTGATGCCAGGGAAAGAACATGTTCAGCATTGTTGAGTCATACATATGTGAGGAATATCACTGCTGTTTTATTAGACTGTGAAATTACTACTCACTCTTACAGAATAATAAAAAATGTATTATGGAAAGGGTCTTTATGCAATTTCTAGCTATAAATGATAGATATGTTTTGTACTCGAGGCAGTAATATTTTCTCTAAATGCATACCATATAGCACTTCAATTTGAAATGAGGGAATAGCCTACCCAAACTCAAAACCATATGCTATGGATAATGCCCTGTGGAATTTGCAAGCAGACTTTTAGTATAATTACTATTTCTTAACAGCATTATGGAGGAGAATGAAGCAATGGATGACAGGATTTTAAGTACTGTAATCTAATTTAGATATAGATATAGAATTCTAATTATTGATTGTTTTTTGATCTAACATGAAAGTAAAGGTTGTTCAGAGAAGAGAGAGATTTTACTTACTTCAATTTATCGAATCATTTCTCAAGAAAGAGTTGCAATATTGCTTAATTAAAAAAAAATAAAAGGAAAAAGAATTTAGTTTCACATGGGGAAATAAACCTGTGGAAATTTAAAGAAGATTTTATTATCCTCAGTATACTCAATATCCTGTATTAGAAAGAAAATGGAGTGAACTTTTGGTAATTATAAAGTGCTAAATTTTCTATTTCTGTTAGCGTAAAGGAATAAATTAAGTATTGTATATTTTAATAATCAGGATATACAAATTGGTAAACTTACAACATTATTTCTAAAATTTTACTGGGAAGATATGGAAAAACAGAGAAATGTTTTAGCATTTTTTTAGTTTCAATGAAATTAAAATTTAATAAAATGTATGTACTAAATGAACGACCACTTGTATCTCAAAACCACTCATTACCTTTATTACACTCAGATATTACATGATAAGGAAAATTGCTCAAGCAAAAATTTCTTAATTTATGCAAAGTTTTTATCTTCAGAGATCATAGAAAAGCTAGTTTAAAGTTTTTATAAAAAATTTTGTACGCTTTCTGTTTTAAATAAAATTTTAGGGATTAAATAAACAAATCTCACAGAAATGTTCATGTCCTTCTGGTCTATTTATTAAGATTTTTATTTCATATCTTTGCTTTCCTTCATTTAGTTATAGTTAGAACCCCCCACCGCTGAAGTACAGAGGCAGAGATGCTAAAAAAGGAATAACCTCAAGCACCTACTGGGGCTTTGTGTCATGTGGACCTGCTCTCTCAAAGGTTAGATGATGACATATATCTTTAAAAAAGCTGAAAATATCCATCATAAGCCAGACTGTGTTCTTCTTTCTATGACCTGAATTACATCAATGGGAAATTTTTGTGAACAGAAGGTTGTGCCAAGATATATTAAAAAAAAAAACAACAACAAAAAAAACCCAACCAACCAACCAAAAAAAAGTGAAAAACCAAAATGTTAATCTCAGTGGAAAGTGCCTTATTTTCAATTTGGTGACTAAATATGACAAATGTAAATTAAGGATGTAGGTTTGAAATTACTCTACTCATTTTCTTCCCTAACATTTACTTAACTACACAGTCTGAAACATGTTGATTTCTGGATACCATTCAGTCATTATTAGAGTTAATTTTGGTTTTTAATTTAGATTAAGCAATAGTTTCTTACTAAGAGTTCCAAGCTTTCCTTGAAAAACACAATCCACACCCAGAAATCCTTTTAAAAGACCTTTGTTACTATCCAGAAACACTGAGGGCAAAACCCTAAATAATTTATACAGCTATTAAGATTAAACAGCAAAAACAAAAAAAAAAAATGTTTAGTGGGTGAGGGACAATAGATGTAAGAACATCCAATAAACCAAAGCAAATACAATACAGAGCTAAAAGGGAACCATGAAAGTTCAAGGTTCATTTTGAAAAGAACTTAATACATTTAATTATTTTCCTGACCCTGTGGACATGTGGTCATCTTACATGTAATACCTTTCTCCAACAATTCCATTTGGTAACAGTATTTGAGATTCATTCAGACCACTAAACAGCTCACCTTTTTCTTTCATTCTTTTTTTAAAATTTTTTTTTCCTTTTCTCCCAAGAACCATAGGTAGAAGGGTTGCTTTCTCCTTATAGATTTTTTTTCTGCAGACTTTTTTTCCTCGAAAGCCACTTCTGAAAGTTAAACCAAAACAAAAGTTGTGTGGATGCCTGTATATTATTAAAATTTGGTTAGAAAAAAATTTAATGATCTACTCAGACTTAAATTTGAGGCCTAGCTTAATGGGCTGAAATGTTTCTTTAAAAATACTTGGTTAGAAGATTAATTAAAAAAAAGCTTCCTTCCCACCAGATTAAACCATATATCTGCATAGTCTGGATATCCTGTGGAGCTATTTGTGTACTAGTTAGCAGTGACTGACAGGGCTACCCAGTGTGTCAATGTGTCTCTTGTTTTGGTTTATCAGATAACTGGTGAAATGTAACACTGATGGTGTCAGATTCCTATTTACAATATTGTTGGATAAACAAAAACTGCGTAGGGTTGTTTGGGATTTCTCACTCATTTGAATTCTTAAATTGTCCTTTCTTGTAATGTCCCTGTTTCTAATTAGCAGCATTTAAGAGGGGCTTAACTTGCTTTTTGCCTTACTGAACAAACCATGTCCAATTTCACATGCAAGAAGAGCTTTCTACTGTTATAATTTATGCCACAGAAAAACACAAATAAAAACATGCAATGATATTTTTTCTTTACTTCCAGGCTTAGGTTGGCCACCTCGATAGAAATTATTTGTATATGAAAACAATTTTATACTGTGCAGAATGAAGTTTATACTGTGTGGAAAGATGGTTTTGGTAGCATAGAATAATTCAAAGGCTTCTTCTCAATAACTCAAATAGCTATACTGACTGAAAATTCCAGCAGATATTGGGAATTCTCAGTTTTGACTCTACACAACTAGGAGGGTTTAAAAATCAGTTCATTTTACTAATGAACTTAGTTCACCCTAATTAGATAAAAGCAAGACGAGTAACCCAAAGAAACCTGACCTTAGATTAGCTACTCCAGATATCCAGCTGCAGTAGATAATAAGAAACATAAAGTCCCAGAGAACTTCCATCTCTGAAATGTCTTTCCAAACTCTTATTATTTAGGCAACAGCTTGTGACATGGTCTTCATTATTTATATTTTATTATGTCATTATTGAAATATAATATTTAGTATGTCCAATATAGTACTAAACTTGTACTTCTGTCAGAATAAGCAATTAATCTCCAAATTTACTCATGCACAAAATTCTTTTTCAAGAGATCACTAAAGTTTACAGAGGAGTAAGATTCGAGAATACCGAAATTTACTGATGTTATCAGACTTCTCTCTGTTGTTTTGTCAGTTTCTCAATTTCCATCAATTATCCTGCACTAAAAATACAATGAAAAGCCTTGATTAATACAGAAATGGAATCTGACAGATATTATATCTCCTATTTTGAATTACTGAAAATTTACTTCCATGAAATTTAAATAGGTTAAATAAATTATTATTAATCTAATACTTTAAATTAAATTTATGCAACAATAATGAAGTATATATAAGTTATAGAAAGGTAAAGTTCATTCAAATCAACACTCTGGTGACCTTAAAAAAATTCTACAATTTCCATTTATTTGCATTATCTTCTCCTGAAATCTGAATATGAATATAATTAAAGTATGACTCTAGAATGAAATGCAGATTGACATGATTCATAAAGCAATCCCTCTGTATTGTAAATTCTGCAATGGTTAACATGCTGATGAACGAAATAAAGAAAGAGGACTACTGCTGACCTATTACACACAGACAGGGTGGAGTTAGGATTATTTTTTTGAGGACCTTACAGTTACATTTTCCTTATGAGTCGAGCCATTGGCTGGCATTCATCTGGAATTTCATGTGTTCCAAAGTGGTGGTGACATCTCCTTTTGTGATGTAGGAGAAACAATGGGTTGCCTTTCTCCTTATCCTTTCATTGAACATCTTTAGAGGACTCAGTTCAAAGTACTTGGATAATACCTGGGACATCAGCTTGAATCTTTCATGATAGGATGAATCTTTCATGAATCTTTCATGATAGAGACTGTGCCCTCAGCTAGCTCGTTGTGTTTCTTCACTTTGCAAGTTTTCTCACTTTGGAAAAATGCTATTTCAGTAAAGCAATATACGTTATAAAGGAAATCTTTTGCTCTACTTGGGAGAAGTATCAGCTTCAGATAGATGCACTTATACCATTCACAAGCTATTTTATTTTATCTTACTTGCATGACCATCAAGTGTGAGTAACTGTTGTGGATCATCATTGTTAGGCAGACAAGCTCCATAAAGCCACTTGCTCATGTTCCCCACAGAGGTATGGAGGAGAGATTTGGAAGGGCAGAAGGAGAACATTAGTTGATTGAGACAAAGACAGTTTAATAGATAAAGCAAAAGCTGCATCCAAACGTAAAACAAAATAAGGAATTCACCCACCACCTTCATCAACAGGGACATGTTCAGCCACCTCCAGGAAAACAAGGTTCTGTCATGCCTAATGCTTTCCTGGGAAAACAAACACCATAATTCTTTCATTCCCTCCTCTTTCTCTCAGCTTTTATTGCTAGGCACAACATCACGTGGATTGAATATCCCTATGGTCAGCTGTCCTGGCTGTGTCCCAACCCTTGTGCACATCCAGCCTCCTCAGTGGTGGGGTGGTGTGAGGGGCAGGAAAGGCCTTAATGCTGTGTGAGCACTGCTCAGCAGTGCCTGAAACAGTGGTGTGTTGTCAACTCTATCTGCAAAAAGTCCAGAATGTACACTATGTGTGCTGCTATGAAGAAAATTAACTCTCTCCCAGACATAATGGGTACAATAACAAAACGGCATCACACAAGATAGTTCTCTGGGCAAAAGAACTAAGAATTCTTGCAAAGTTAGGATAAAAACCAGAAAAACTTCCAGAGGTCTGTGAAGCGTTCTGTAAAATACTTCAAAACTAAACTTTAATCCACATCAGGCAGAAGCAGACCCAGTGTACCAAATAGTGACGACAACATAAGTTAATATGCTCCTCATGCAACATAAATTATGGAACATAATCCAAAGATTAAAGTATTCTCTGCTGTCCTCTATTAAATTATAGGAGCTTGGGAAGAAAAAACAAATAAAGCATGACTTCAAAAGAGAAGTTGATGTCCAAGAGAGGAAAAAATAATTTTCTAAATATGTAGGAAGGAAATTTTGGGCACATTAAGTCAGTCATACCATTTACTCACCTACCAACATATCCCTTCACATAGTACAGCTTTGATCTATTTTAGTTTCTCCTTCTTTGTATGAGTTATCTAAATAAACTGAAAACTGCTTTGCTGAGGGATAAGAGGTACTCAAAAGTGTTGATAACTTTCTGAATTGCCTAAGGCAGAGTGGGGAAGCAATTTTCAAAAGTGAGAATTATGTCCATGTTATTAATGTAGTCAATATTTATATGAATTAACTGAGCAGGAAGAAAGGAAAAAAAAGTTATCTTACAAATCAGAAAACTGCAAAATTTCCATGAGAGAACATGAATGAAATTGAGTCACTCATGTTCTGGAAATGCTGCACTGGCTGAGATGAACAATCATGGTGACATAACACACTAACTGAATTCTTTTATGTTCTGAAAACTCAAATCCCTGATTTGTGAATTTAGTTTCAAAATTTCATTTTCTAAGTGCTAACTCTTTGAGATTTCCTGTAATACCAAAAGAAATTATAAAAAAGGCAGCACAGAAAGAACTGTACTAATTATTTCTATATGTTTGAAGTCACATCTACAGTATTGTTGTTTATTTTGTGATGCTTTTGGTGAGACAAATATTAGACAAGTCTAGGAATCTGAGTGACTGTAAAGCCTGAAAACAGGACCAGTTACTGGTGATAGACTCTCCAAAGCTTATATATGTAAAACTAAGCTGGTTTGCAGTGAAACTCATTACTTCACACTTTGCAAAAAAAGATATGGTTTATAAAAAAACTAGTCTGGTTTTATATTCAAGAAAAATTATACGTACAACAGGAAATTGTGAATAGGAGTTAGTAGTAACTTTTTTCATGTAATTTCCTTCTCAAGCTGCCAATCATCTACAATGCGTGTCTTTCCATGCTCAAGGAGCTGTCGTTTTAACACTCTCTACACATCAATAGCAATTTGTTTCTCTGCAAAAACAAATTTTACAGAAAAATTATAATGCTCCCAATTTTATTTAGGTTCTAACAACCAAGTTTTTATTACTTAACAACCTCAGAAGACAGAGGTTGGGGGGGACTTTAGTTATTTACAATGCTTAATATCACATCTTTGCTACATATCCATGGAATAGCTAACATAAGGATTGGATGCTCCTTGGTGCTAATGTAAATTTAATTAATATGAGGATCCTTCTCACTTTGGAATCATGTATTGTTTATAGTGGGTTCGTATCATATCAGCTCCAGGATCCCAAGACCTGAAGCAACAATGGCTACTTCAGGTTTGCAGATCAGCTAGATTTAAGACTGATGAGATCTTGGTTTTTCAGTGAAGTGCACAGGTTCACCCATTGATTTCAATGAGCAGAAGAGCAAGATCAGGATTCAGATTTCCTTCCACTTTTAACTGTTAATTTGCCATATCAAACGGATTGCATATATGGACATGAGACTTAGTAGCAGCGAACCCTTTGAAGCATACAAGATGATTGTTAATGGGTTAAAGGCTCCCAATGTCTGTCTTCTAGCCATTAAAATCTGCAATTACAAGAAAGATCTTGATCTCTGGAAAGCATGCCTTGTTAAATTTCCTTAGCAGACAAGATGGTACTGTGTAGCACTACATGTGGTTGCTGTTAGCCACATCCTTGCTGAAAGTTACCACAGTGTAGCCAAGGTAATAAGATGTGACAAATGGCAGCATGGCAAGTCATTCTGTGGAGTTTCCGTTGGAGTATAAAAACTAAGGAGAGGATTACACTGACTTTCACTATCCATTTGCTCATGAATGTAGTGAACAATGATTAACTTGAATTTCAGCTGCACTGATTTACAAAGAGGAGAGGGAAGATCCCAGGGAACAGCAAGAAATCTGATAGGGACAAATGGCAAAGCCAGGCAGAGTGAGATGCTGCAGAATGCATATACATCTTGGGTAATTTATTTGGATAAAATTACTTAAAAAATAGAGTTTAAAAACTTTTTTTTTAAATCAAACCGTAATTTTTCTCTTTAGGTCCATGAAACTCTAGGATAGGGTAGCAGTTGCCCATGAGGTGAGATTTTGCTGTTGGGCATGTGCAAAGCCAAGAGCAATAGCATGACTCTTTTGCTTTGCAGTTTTGACCTTGAAAAAGAAGATTGACAAAGTAAGACATTTCAAATCTCCTACATTTTTTCCAGCACAGACACAGTGTGGGCTTTTTTGTTTTGATTTTTTGATGACCTTAGATTTTATTAACTGCCATTTAAATTGCTATTACTCCAAAGGGTTTTTGAACAAAAAGAGGAGGCTGGAGGAAATCATAATTTTCTTCTGTAAGAAAGGAAAATACACAGCACTTCTTAATGATAGAAAGTTAGAAACATTTCAAAAGGCCTTTCACAGCTGTTTGCCTTCCCATAGATTATAGAACTACCAGAAATAGCTGCAGGCAAAAATGACTTCAGTGATTATTGAAAACGTGGACAAAATGTTAAAAGCCACATAGAATTCAGTTATATTCTGTTGTTTAGATACAGCAATATAAAACAAGCAAACTGGCAATTATTTGGGGAAGATTTTTTAACCTTGTTTTTAAAAGAAAAAATGAAAACTTTTTGCTAAATTTATTTTCTGACTTCTGTTGTATAAAGTAGGTTTGGATTTTGTAAAAACGTGTGATGGGAGAGATAAAGCTTAATAGATAAATACTAATTTCATTGGACATCATATTATTGAAGTATATTTTTTTTTTTAAAAATTGAGATCTGACTAAAAACTCCAGGCAGAGGAAGTGACTGTTCCACCTTGTTCAACTATTTGCCAGGTTACTGACCCTGGCCATTCACTTACTTTCTTCTCTCTCCTCCCTCTTCCTTCCAAGATTGCCTTCATCTTATTCAGTTCTGGTAAGTCTGGGGCACAAAAATTGTGCTAAAACTAATAAACCTGTTCACTGTGGAACTGAGACCAGACTAGGGGCACAAACCATTTAAAAATGATCTTTTGCTCTTCTCAAGACTTTCTGGTTATGAACAATTTCCATTGGCTAGGGCATGCATGAGTCTTTAAAACGTGAACAAAATGTCACCATAAAGATCATGGTGGAATGTAAGAGATAGGCATCTTCTGTGCTTATGGATTTGCTATAGTCAGTGCATCCTGCACATTGAAGGGATTTGGAATAGCCAGGAAATATTAAGCTATTCATAGCTGCAGGAGGATACAGGCAGAGGAATGTGCTTTTTTACAGCTCTTTTGCAAGGCATCAGATTCGACAATCTATTTTTCTGTCTCCTGCTCTAAGAATGAAAAGTACTCCTATTGTGTTGTTGAATTTATTAAACATTCTACAGTCATCCTGAATATCTGAGTAGAATCTGTAAAGAAAGTGGTTTTTCTTTGTTGAATTAACTTAATTTTGGTAGACTAGATGGTTAAGTTGGAATAAGGGATTAAGAGCCCCAAACAACCTCGTTCTGCCTTATTCTTCACTATTTTGATAGTTATAAATATTAATTTATGAAACTAATTTAGTAATGTTTTTCATAGAGCCAGTTGCTGATAATCAAAAATTTACCTTCAAATATTTAATCAAGAAAATTATTACAGCTAGTGTCATATGGGATTTTAAAAAAATTTTGGTTGAATTTTTAATTTTTTTAAATTTAAATCCCGGTCAATTTATTCTGTGTTTAATTTTGCTGCATGAGAATTATTTTTAAATACCTCATCTGATTCATTTACCAATCTACTTCCACCAGGTTCATCTCCATAGGACATGCATACTTTACAAGTCACTGTGTGCTAGAAATCAAACAAATATAGAAGGAAATAAAGATACATTTTAGTAGCTATGTTGCTGTCATTTCATTTCACATATAAATAAAGCATTTTAGATAGCACTTTGAAATGTATTTTCTAGACAACTATTTCCAGTCTAAGTAACCATAGGGAAGCAGAAAACTATTTAAAAAATGAAAATAAGATGGTTTATATCACCTGCATAACTTGTTTTGTTCTCTGCCTTCAGGCTTCAAAACCCGCTTCCCATATTCTTCCTTTCTTTAAAAATAATGTACATCAGCTTAATTTATCCCAGGTCCCAACAGAAGGATCAGATTTTAAGCATTTAATGCTGTGGTTTCAAATCCAATTTTACAGTGTTCATCGTTTCTGAAGTGGCAGAATCCAAAGTGAGCCTTAAAAAAAAAAAAGAAAGAAAAAGAAGCAAAAAAAAAAAAAAAAAAAGATCACGCTGTTTAGGGCATGCACTTTTTTTAAGGTAAAATTTTACTATGAAGCGATAACATGAAGAGTGTTTCTAAAGGTGTTAGTTAGGAATATTTCCAGTTTTAAGAACTGTTTCTTATTGAAAAGGAGCAAAATTTTGAAGGGCAGCCTTCTGTGTTTATGCAACTTTTTGGTGTACTTCTAATGTGTCCGACTGATACCAGTGCATAGGAGGACAGTACTTCAGGTTTTAAGGAAAAAAAATCTAAATCTTCTTCAATACACAATTATTCCTTTGCTGCTGAATGTAAGAATGCAGAAGCTGGTATGATATGACTCCTCCTCCTCAAGGGATTGTCTGAGCAGTTTTGGCTTGACACTATTGTAGGATACAGGATAATCCCTTTTATCTGCTGCCTTTATGACATGTGCCTGGGGACAACCCCTGCCATCTGCACATGAGTTCACTTTCTTGCTGGTGAAGTCTACCATCATTAGGAGATTGCTCTCTGAATTTCCACTACCTGTAGGGTGCAAGCCCTACAGCAAAGATCCTAAGCACAGTAAAGAATACCCTTAAGGATTCATTAGGCAAAAATTTGCAATGCTGCTTTGTGCAGGCAACATTTGCCTTGTAAATCTTTCCATGCTCCTCAGTGAGTGGCAAGTGCTATTCACAGGTTCAATTCTACTGATTTCAGAAGTGAGTCTCTTACTGAAAACCAGTGTTTGTCTACAGGACAGAGAACTGGAGCGAGCAATAATTTGGTTCTGTGTCAACACAGAGCTTACAATTGATGGACACCAAAAGGGAACTTGCTGAGAAAAACTTTCTGACAAAAAGGCTTTCGCAAGAGTAGTAAATGACTCCCAAATACCAGACTGTGATCATCAAATAGCTGCATGAAAACAGAAAATATCAATTAGTGTTGGATACCTTTTTTCCCTTCCCAGAAAATCCTGTTCTCCTTCCCTTGAGATATTTTCTTCCATGGAAATTTGTTGCTGATTATAACCTAAATATAAAGCTAATGAATAAGATAGGAATTGTGAAGTTAAATTAGCAATACAGACTTTCTTAAGGCACAAAATTGTCTGTTGGAGGAATTTTGGGTGCAGTATCTGAGCTGGGTATGGATCAGCAGTGGTGGTGCCACTGAGGCTTCAGGCATAACAGTGAAGCAGCACCTTTGGAATCATTGTAAAACTGCACGAGTTGACAGTCAGCTTCTCAGAGGCTGTGACAGAAGACTGCATGGATAACCTGATTTTGATGTTGGAAAGAAGAAAAAGATTTAGTGGATACAGAAGGTGAAATACCTTTTTCCCCATGAATGGACTCCTACAGGTCATGGTTCAGACACATTAGTGAGGTAATATGACAAAACTTATACTAATACTGCTTCTAGGGATGTTTGGACAAAGTTTGTCATCTGGATGTCATAGACAGCCCTAGACAGCCTTTATTTTAAAATGGGGGGAGAAACATTACATCATCCACTTTGACATAGCAACCGCTTCTAGAGCATTTTAAAACAAGAGGGAAAAAAGGATCTGTTTTATAAACTGAATTATATCTATTGTTTATATGCAGCTTCTTTTTATATGCTCTTCTATATTGACTTTTCTTTGTAAGGTATGTGGAATGTTAAAATTCATTCCTTTTTAAATAAAGTGTAGCCAAAAATAGCCTGGACACATGATACTGAAGCTGCTCTTGTGCTACCCATTTAAGTTATGTATCAAGTCTAAATTTAATCAGGGCCACATTTTATTTATATATTTCATGCATTAAACTCATTTAAACATTTAGTCAGATTTCATTAGGGGAAATACTACCGCACACATCATGCAGTAGTAAAGCTAATGTGCTTCAGGAATTTGAAAGGATTT
The DNA here is from genome assembly GCF_051311805.1 of Agelaius phoeniceus. Lineage (NCBI taxonomy): Eukaryota > Metazoa > Chordata > Aves > Passeriformes > Icteridae > Agelaius > Agelaius phoeniceus. Next base: position 32,619,460 of record NC_135269.1, on the reverse strand, counting down.
AGAGATCAGAGGGTCTGATTTCAAAATTTCTTTTTCTTTTTCTGCTTAGTGCTTGGAGCAGGTCTGTATGCTGCACATAGTTTGTTTCCTAGGACACTAATACAGTCAGCATGGTCTGTACAAATGTGTAAACACAGACATTCTCTGTAATCAGTGCATTTGGTGTCTTAAGGCAAGATTATGTTTTTTTAGGAAATGCAATTTATGTTCAAGATTAAATTTCTTCTCCAGACTGATAACGTCTTGAAGTTGAATGGGATCATAAATTTTGTGTCCTGACTTCTTGTTCTCCATCTTAGATCTTCATTCCCTTTCTTAGTGTTTTAGGAAAGGGGAACTGAAAGAAACACATCTATAATGATTAACCTTCACAAAAATAGTCTGCAAGGATTGGTAATGTGTAAGTAAATGTTTAAAAATCTAAAATTATGGAAAACTGCAATAAATACCTCTCCTAATTAACTTCCAAGTTTCATTTTTATTCCATCCAAGATTAAAAAATTCCCCAACCACAGAAAAGATCCCACACATAAGAAAAAATATAACACAGCCCTAACTGAATTTAACTGCTGTGGTTTGTCAGGTCTCTTTTGGTCAGACTCTCTCTGATGCTTTTTCATCTCACTGTCTAAAAAGTTGAAGAAACTTCATGCTGTATCTTTATTATAAATCAGATAGAGAGAAGTATATTTTTCTGATTCACAAGACAGTTTCATTTATCTTTGCTGGAAAAAAGAAACAAAAGAGAAAATAAAGAAAAATATTAAAAAGGTAAATAACACATACATGCATCATGTGCATTTTTTTCAGCAAAGCAATTGGACTTTATTTTAGTGTGGGATTTTTCCCTCCTGGTGCAATTTCATCACAGTCCTCAAGAACGGAAATTTGTCATTCGTGTATGCATTGAATCTTACAGTGCTGAAAAGCCAGTACATGGCAAAGTTTTAGTGACCCAGAGCATATTTGAACTTGTGATCTAGAGATGAAAGGCTTCATATTCCATTTCCAGTCCCATGACTCATCCAATTCTCCAGCATAATTTTGGTTTGGGAAAGAAGTTTTTGAATTATGACTGTGCAAAGAGCTTTCTGACAGAATTGCAGTTTAAAAACAGAATGGCCTGATTTACAGACATGCTGAACCCTCAGAGTCCCACTGAGTTAAGGCTATGCAACAGTCAGAAAACAGACCTTACTTAGCACCTGTCTTCAAAAAACTCCACAAAGGTAAATATATTGCTGTAGGATCTAGGTGTGGTGATCTCAGAAGCAGATACAAGGCCAGGCTTGGAAAGAAATGAGTTCTATAGCATCTTTCTTTCTCTCCTCAGCCTGTGAGGAAACCACTACAAAGGAGCTTTTGAAGACTGGACATGTGGTGTATCCTGAAGGACTCATGAGAATAGAGTCCTCTCTGATAGTAGAGACCACATTTCTGATCTCTAGTCCTATCCCTTTTCCCTTCCATGTCTTTCAAGGAAAAAAATATTTCTCTCCCTTTTAACAGAATCTCTTATGGTGGAAATATATTTTCCCCAAGCTCAAGTACTTACTTTCTCTGACAGAAAGTTTCTTTGCAATGTGGAATCAGAAGAGAGAGTGCTAGTGCTGCACAAAATAAATTAAGCCTACCCTCTTATGTAGGTTATTCCTGTTCAGTTCCCAAGCCAAACATCTCAGTGTCCCCCATGTCATGCAGGTCAGCTCACCCTCAGAGGTAGCAGCTTCTCCAAGGGGATAGTTTCAGGCATTCATATTATTGCTTAGATGTGCTTCATGTTATTTAATGTACTTAGCAGTATAAAAACAGTTTGTGTGAGCTATGTACCATAGTTAATGCAAAGCCCATGCTCATGCCCAGCCAACAAAAGCAATGTAATTGTTCTTGTAAGTCTTAGATAACCTTTTAGCAGTTGAATTCCGTTGTGAATACACAGTCATACCAACCATTATTCCTCACAGAAGAATTTTTGGAATGTGGTAGCTAAGTTAAAAATAATTTTCACAACAGTATTCAGGAGAGATGTTGCCAAGACAAAGAAATCATGAGATCAGAGAAGCAGCAAAATAACTTGAGGGATCTAACCAGAATCTTTATCAGCTCCTCACCTTTTGCATCTTAAGCACCTTAAGCACTGTTTATTGTGCTTTTATGTACCCTGCTAAAATTAAAAATAAATTATTTCTGGTTTAACTGAAGTAAAATAAGCTTCATTATAACACAGATTAATGAGCAGAGGCATTGGAACTACTACAGCAAGCTGGAGTGGAAATTCTTTGCTGGTATTACTGGGCTTGCTTTGTGAAAGTGGATGTTTAATTAAACTTTAGTATAGACTAAAAAGATGTATAATTCAGTCAATTAAAATTACAAACAGAAAAGATATCTATAGTAGTTCTGCAGTTGTGCCTCTCCCTCACTGCCACTGAATGGCACAATATGATCACATTGATTTCACAAAATTCATTTCTCTTGTTAAACAAAAGACAGCACAGTTTCCTATAAAGAACTGGAACTATCATTATATGAATATTAAATTAGATAGATACAATTTTTCAATAGAAGTCTTCAATAAAAGACATACTAAAGCACCTTGAAAATAGAAGATTTGAAAATAAAAATAAGCATTTGAAAATTTTCTGGCTAGTCTCATCTGAAGAAGATTACATCTACATTACATCAAATTACCAGGGAAAGTAGAAAGAAGGACTTTTTTTCTTTGTGCCAGAGATTCAGATTTCTGCAGAGGTTTAAGTTGCCAGTAATTCCAATTGCTGGAATTGAGTATGCTCCTTTTTCCAGATAGAACCCAAATATAATTGCTAGTTTTACAACTGTTTTAGACAAAACTATTATTCTTTCCCCTGGTCTTTGGAGGAGAAAGCAGCTATTTTTCAGTTTGATCTGTGCTCTCTTTTATTACCAAAAGGGGAAACCATAAAATATCTTGGGCTGACACTGGTCATATTTTTACTTTCAATCTAAATCCCAAAGAACATGAGTTTCTTGTGGATATGTATTTTATATAAAACAGTTTACACAACTTGAATGCAGTTTGAATTCAAAAACTCAGATGTAGGCATAATAAATAATTTTTAAAGCTGGAGTGTCCCTTTCCTCCACTGGGTGTCACCATAAGGCAACAACACTGGGCTTGGAAATCTCAGTGAAAGGTTTATCGGACCAGAGATTCTGTATTTATTCCAGAAGGATGCAATGGAATAATCATATTTGCCAGTTAACCACTGAAGAAAGCCCCACGTAGCCCTAAAGCTCCTCAGATGGATGCCTGTATACCAGTGACTATCAGAACAGACTGGAAGGGGCTTACCAAATAAAACCCCAACCAAAATGAACAAAAAGCCCAACAACCTGTTTCTAAGAAATTATGTAAGTGGATTTTAAGATTTCTTTCTGGTGGTCATGAAAGAAATGAAATGGAAGAACCTCTCTGAAACACTGAAGTCTTCATTGCAGTATTTTATTTGGGAACAGAGGATGGGTTTCAAAAATTGCTAGAACAGTTGCTGTAGGAAAGAGCATTTTACCTGACTCATTTTACCTAATTCAAAGTCATAATTAATCACAATTTCACCTACATAGTATCAAACTTTCCATTAAAACATATACACCCAAGGTGAGAGCCATCTGTCATGGAGCAAAATTTACAGGAGTCCTAGGTGACTCATAGTCAGAATTTACAGCATTACTCCTTTCACCTGGAACAGTTACAGCTGGATCTGATTGTCACCTAAACAGCCTGTGGCTATATCCCAGAGGCATAAAAAAAGAAAAAAAAGAGGGTATCCAATAACCATCTATTTTATTTTTTAAAGAATGTATTTTTCACAAACTGTATACTTAGGAAAAAATTAAAAACCAATTCCTGCCTCCCCACCATTTCTGAAGTATTTACTTAATTAGTTCTTATTATTTTCTTCTGTTTTTGTTAATTTCCCCCCACAAAATAATGCCTAATGGCATAATCAGAAGTCTAGACACTAGTTGGTTCTATTAGTTAATTTTTTTTATTATTCTGGATCCTATCAAGAATTTCTCCAGTGTTTGATATGAAAAAAAACTTGAGAATTTTGGAAAACTTTGTCTACATTCAAATCCTGGTTAGACTGTAATTACAAAACACAAAGAAAATGTTTGTGGTTTGATTCTTTGCTGAGCAATTTTGGTTAAATAATAAAATTCAGAAAGAGAAAAAAATAATGGAAACATAAGCCTGGCCCTTCCATCCCACAGTCTCAATCTTTTTTTTTTTTTTGGCTGATTATATCCCAGGTGAATAAACTGTAAAAGATTAGGGCTACAAAACTAAAAAACTGAAATGTATTTGAACACTCCAGACATGTACAGATAAACTGATAGTAAAGTAGACAACACTCATTTGCTAGTTACCAACCTTTGAATGCAAATGGAACACTTTCAGTGCAACTTAATACTTCCTTCAAGGATTGATGAATCCTTTTTCTATGGGGCCCAGGTAGAATGTATTATTTCTTGGAACAGGAGTTTTACAAAATATTTTGTAAAAGCTGTTGAATTTTCACCCTGATGTGACCAAACCAGACTTGGGAAAAAGAGAAGGGAAAAAAAAAAGAAAAAAAAAAAAAAAAGCTAAAGAAAGAAAAAGGGTATGCTGGAAATGATGCTAGTAGCACCCAGTGGGTCAGGTTTACTACATGGAATATCTCAGACTGAATATCTGCTCTGAAACTGGTCCCCTTCCCCTCCAATCACCCCAAAAAAGATGACAGCCTGCTCTGTTGGGGTTTTGTATATACTCTGGGCCTACATACTGAGGCCTTCAGAAGCTTTTGTGGTTATCTGTCTTAGGTGGTGGCCAAGCAGAAGTTCTGGTTTTGAGCATCAGTAACATGGTGCAGAAAAGATTCCACCTTCCTGGTGAAATCTTCAGCTTTAGGGCTGAGAATTTCTTCATTAGTTATTTGCTGGAATAAATACAATTTCTCTTATTTTAATTAAAACTATAAGTTAGCTAACTATAAGTTAGCTCTTTTTTTTTGAGGAAGAGCAAGTGTTGCCAGCTTGAGGTGATCCTTATAATTTCTTTGAAAGGATCCTAACTCTCTGCAGGTACTTAACTCATAGGAGGGTATCAGATTACTCTGCTAAACAGACATTATAGTCAGGGTTGACCAAGATCAAGGGAAACACAATCAGCACAAACTGTACTTAAACAGTTCCTCTGAAAATAACCCAGCTTGATTTTGGTTGGATTTGAGATCCAAATACTTTGGATTAAATGCACTGTTAGGGGTATAATCAGCTAGACTTTCAGCTTAGAAGGGAGATCACTGCTGGAAATTTGTAAGCATTAGGAATTACAAAGCTACAAGTCTGATGTTTCAGTTATTTGAAAATCCAGTGACCTAAAAATACCATGCAATCCATGCTAATGACAAGGAAATGGGAACACAAAGCTACAAATAGCCCTAGACTTAAAAGGGGTTATGAGAATTTTTCTAACATGAAGCCTGACCATGAATTTTATGTAAATGATGCTCGATGTAGCAAAAAAAAGAGTAAAATTTATGTTGCTCCAGAACAATACGTTGGCATTACCAGGCTACTTGTTCAAAAATAAAATAAACCACTTGTTTTTTCAAGTTATTCTGATGCTTTTCCCTCCAACAAAAATATGTATACTGCTACTAGAAAAGAAATAAATACAGGGTGCAAGTCACATCTGAAGTTTTGTTAGACTTCAGTGAGAACTTGCTCTTCAGAGAAAGGGGATAGAAGTGGTAAGGAAACTTCCCAGTCAGAGCATTCATGAGATTCTCTGTCAGTCACACTCCCAGCACCAGAGACTTTCACTGCAGGGACCAAAGCCCCTCCACAGCTCCAGTGAAACCACAGGTGCCCCACACACCCCACTCACAGTCACACCAGGTCTCCTGAGCAGTTTAACCCCAGGTTTTCCATAGCAAAATCTGAGATGTGTCATTCCATAAAGCCATTTATTCACAGCGCAGTAACACAAAAACAGCCTGGGCTGGTGCCTCTGAGGAGGAACCCCCAACAAAGGAACCCCTTCACAGGCTTTTATACCTTCACAGTCTACCCAGGCAAAAGTCTTGCTCTTTTCCCTGAGTTCTCAGCTCCTGCTGTGTCTCCCAGTGTCCATCCACCTGGCTGGCACCATTCCTCTTCATGCCCTTTGTTAACCAAAGTGTGAGAACTCAGGATTCCTGTCTCGGGCTCCCACCCTGAGCTCATCTGCATCTCAATCTACAGCTTGCAAATAGGTGCACCACTACTCCAGCCAGATGTATTCCTCAGTAATCCTCCCTCTGAGCATTGAGCATATATACTAAATATATATATATAAATACATATATACATTGAGCTAATATACTAAAAGGAAAGAAACAAATGTTTAAGGCCTTTATCTCTTGCCCTTTATATATAATGCTTTTTGTAAGTAACAAATGTACTGATTTAGGCTAACAGGTGTATTGTACAAAAAAATTCTCCATCAGCTTCATATAGACACCAATGCATGTGCTCTGTGAAAACAGCTTAGCATCAGTCTGGAATATTTTAATCTTAATATCTCTGAGCAAAAGCCTAAAACTGCTTTTTGTATGACTATTCAGGGTTCTGCCTTGAAAGCTTCTGCCAGTTTGTAAGAACAAATGAGACTACTAAGCATTCTTGATATAACAGAAAACTCTAGCTTCTAGTAGTCAGTTGTTGAAGAATTTAGGTTATTTAATATACCATATATAAATTTGTTTGAAAACAAATATAGAAAGTTTTGCTTCTAGAGCAGAAACATCTTAAGTTTCATAGTAGACAATGAAGCTTAAGGTTTATTATTTCCTGCAAATTCCTTGATGCCAAAATCAGAAGGCAATATCACACATCAGAGTAACATGATCTTTTTGGTAGTAACCAGATGCACTTATCAGTAATTATGTCTGACGCTGGGAAGTGGACAGAGTTTATGAAATGGTCAGACATTTTATACAAGTGTAGTCAATGGGAACATTTCTTGGCATTTCTGTGAAGGTATCTTGTGAGTTATCTGGCCTCTGTCCAAGTGCCGAACTGTTCCACAGGATTCTTGCCTTTGGCAAAGGCAACAGCTGTGCTCATTCTCTCAACAGGAGAATTTCTGAACAGGAGAGAGATGCAATTTCTTCTTCCTCGTCTAGTTAATGAGAAAGTATGAACTTCAGGTAAAGACTTATGGCTCACTGCCCTAGGTAAAAGAAGTCTGTCTGCACCTTACTTCTGGCTTCTCATCCTATGGCTGTCTGATGATGAGTCAAGGGAGTCCCCTCTGAAGATGCAAGTTCAGTGTTGCTAAATTTTGTAACCCTAGCTCCCTGACTTTGGGTAGTGATCTTTGCTTGATCACAGTTGGATAGTATGATGTAGTCACAGAAAGTTTTCTGCTTCTTGGTCATGTAGCAGTGATAAGAGGATGTCCAGCCACAGGTGAGCAAATGTGCTAACTGTTTCACTGCTGCTTTTCACTTCCCTTGCTCTTCCTTGTGGTCACATAGAGGCATATGTTATACAGTAATTTATTTTCTGAGCACCACTTGCAGCATTTTTGTTTCCACCCTCAGAAGTTTTCTCCTCTGTCTCATGAAAGCAGTTGTTTCCACCTTGTCCTGAGCATATATGTCTTTTATCTTTTTCACCATAACCTTTCACTGCTCTTCAAGGCTAACCATATTGCAAAGACAGTGAATATTCTGATCGATAATCCTCAAAGAAAGATGTCTATAATGCTTTGGAGCCAAGCAACTCCAAGGTTTTGTCTTCAGTGTAACAGCTGCCAAAATTTAGATGGTGTGGATAGCTAAGGAAATTAGTATCAGGTGTTTGGGGCCTTTTAACAGAAAAATGTAGATGTGGCCTTCATAGGCCTGCCAAACCACATATCTTCAGCAAGTTTCCTTCATGTGAACCATGTCAAAAATACTTTCAGATAAAATACAATGAAAACAATTGACCGTGATATAAAAGGCTCCAAGAGAGGTCATATCCCAAATATTTGTACCATGCTGTTAGGCTGAAAGCATACTGGTCAAAGAGTTTTCAATCAGAAATTGAAAACTTTGTTTAGCTATAAATTTCTTAGTAGCTGTTTGCCACATGATTGGAAAGAGATAAAAGCACACTCAATGAGGGGTAACAGAACACCTTGTTCAGCTATTCACTCACTCCTCTTTTTCTCTAATGTTTTTGATTTTGCAAGATATTTATGTCCATGGGTCAATGTTTTGCTGAGCTGAAACCTATAATTATAATGACAACACACTTCACAATGCAATGTCCTGCAAAGCAAAGTAGTTTCATTTACTATCTGGACTCTGGCTCTGAACTCCATAGTTTCTCTCGGAGATTATTACTTAGTTATTACATTTACAATCACTGTCATCATGAGACCAAGAGGAAAATAATAATTTTATATGCATATGAGTAGACACTCAAAGTGCTAGGGGTCTAGCCAGCTTTTACAGCTAAGTAAAAACTCAGAGCTGCTCTGATAAAACAAAAGGGCTCCTCATGCTTGGAAAACTGGCATGCTTTCATGGTTTGCTTTGAGTAGTTACTGTCTGTAAAATGCATACTCCAATTTCAGGCTACTGTTATTAATGCTGGCATATAAATGTTGGCTCATAGAGGAGCTGATGCCCTCCTAAGTGCAGAGCCTGCTGGCAGAGCCCTGGCAGGCCATGCCCACTGGTGTGACCGGGTCTGTCACTGCGGGGCTGGGCTGGGCTGGGCTCCGCCGGGCTGTGCTCGCCATCTAGCGAGCCACCAAGAGAGGGTTCACACAGACTGTGCTCTAAAAGAATTATAAACCTTTTAAACATGTCTAAGGAAATCCTCTCTTTTCTGCAGAACGCTTGTCTATGGAAAGTTAACCCTTATTTTTATTTCTGCCAATAAAAATCTCCTAATGTCTTAAAGTTACTGAATATAGTGATCGATTGGCACAGTTCAATTTCAACAAAGGCTTAGCAAACTGCTATTATACATATAATCATGTACTACAAAAATTAAAAGTACTTTTTCAAAGACTAATTATGTCCTCCTAAAGAGTTATCTCTTTTGAAGAGAACAAGAAGAGTGGATTTTATTTTCAGAAAAGCCACTGCTGCTGTATCTGACCTGATCCAGTAATCTATTTACATGAAAGTAACAAGGTAGATTAAAATAATGTCCTGTTTGTTTAATGTGATCACTGCTCACTTTCACTATGGCAACATAAGCTCCAATTTTCCTGTGTAATGTGCTTTGCTGTACTGGGTGCTATCTGCAAGATGGTATCTAAATCCACCTCTCTGCCTTTCCTCTCCTGTTATTGTGTAGCTCTTATGACATTTCCCTTAGTAAGTTCTCTGAATCTTTCTCTTACTCTTGTACATATGCCATCTTCCATGTCACCATTATCACTCCTTGAAAATCTATACCAGTTAAAACAATACCCCCTCGGGAACTCTCTCAAATAAGGAATCAATTATTTGAAACAAAGCAATGCCAATCAGCCTTGAGATCTCCCAACTGAAATTACTGCTGCACTCAATATTATCTCTCAAAAAGCCTGTATTACTTTCAAAAGTAGGCAGTCTTTAAATGTAAAAAAGTCCCCCAAACCAAAATAAACCAACCCAACAGAAACAAACAAAGAAACCAAACAGGGAAAAATATAGCCTCATATTCCTTTAATTTTTCTGTTTCGTTTGATTTCATTTGGAATTTTTTTTTTGTTTCATTTTTTGTGTGAAAAATTATTTAGGACAATCACAAATCTTTTTGAAACACACACCTGTGGTGAGCCTTGTTGTTGCCAGTGCTTCATTTGAAACATTACAAATGAGAAGGGTTTATAGAAAACATTTAATGATATAAATCTAGGAGTACCTGACAAACAAACATAGCCTAATTGTCACAGATGCAGTATGCACAGGTCTCTAACTTACATGAAAGGATTTGGACAAATGCTTCCAGAATAATTTTCAAGTCCCTCTATTAGTGAAAAAGATAAACACAGAAGATTTTCTTAGTAGAGCTTTTAATTTAAAACAAATAGACTTGAGGAATCACATTTGTACTGAAACCTTAGTTCCAGAATTTCCTTAGCTTCGGAAGTACTCTTTCTACTGAAAATAGACTTTGATCCTCTCAGGGATCTGGCTGTACCTTGACAGTCACAGTTGGTCTGGGTGTCCATGTCCATGAAGGAACCAAGTGTTAGGACAGGAGCTCAGCTCTTGACATTCATGTTCTTATTATAGGGAAACTCCCTACAATTTCTACATCTTTATCAAAAAGGAATTATCCTAATATATGAGGTGCAACAAACAATGCAGACTTTTTCTAGAAAATTTTTCAAAGCCATATTGTTGATAAAAAGACATTTCTAGTTTCTATTTATGCATATTGACCTCCAAACAATAAATTCATGTTCACCGTGGAATATAATGTGTGTGTGGGTCATACAGAATTATCATATGACTGAATTTTCTGTAAATATATTCTTATACACCTATAGAAAATTTTGGCTATTTGTCTTTTTCTCTGAAAATCTGAAGACATTTTTAGACCTCTGGTTATATTGGATTGTATCAGTTGTGCTGTTTGATGTATTGTCCTATATAGTATTCAGGCATCTTTTAGTCACAAAAATGGAAGGCAGAAAGCAAAAATTCTCTGTAAAAAAGAGAAATTACTAATCTTGTAAGTTGCTAAAAAATGACAAAAAGCTTTATACATAATTTGGAGAATTTATTTTAGTTAGCATTTCTTTTATGTCCTAGAAAGTGGGCTAGTAAATGTAATGTTATCAAAGTTCTGTAAGGGTAATGGCTTCATAATACCAGGCCATATAGTTATAAGTAAAGGAAATTGAAGAATTTCTCTTTGAGACCTGGACAAACAAATGGCTTGGCTGCACTTAGAGCCAATATAGCAGCTCTAACTCTCAGAGAATCACACAGAGAGTGCTAAGTAAAGGTGTTGTTGGACTTTTAATGTGCTTTCACCAGATCTAAATGCATTCCCTCACACATTCTTTTAATGTGACTAGACATTGATTCACTGGTTCATTGATACCTATTCTCTTAAAACTATGTGTGCTTACAACTTTCCTCTTTTTTTAACCTCTTCTGGTCATATATTATACCTACTAGGTCTCATACCTCTTGAAGCTTTAAGGGCTTCTGGATGTTAGTATGGCAATACAAAAAGGACAAAGGATCTTCCTGTTAAAGCCAGATACAAATCTAGGAGTGATAAAAAACCAGAGAAGTTAATTAAAATATTTAGAACAGTTTTCCAAAATTTAGAGTCTGAGATCAGATTCTCAATCCTGATCACTGAAATTAATCTAAATCTATCAATACAAAACTAAAGACTGCAAGAAACAGTCATTACGGTGTCCTGGGCAATTTTAGTGTGGCTTGCTTAATTTTTCTTTTAGTTTCTCTTGTACAGTCTGGTGAAGTCAATAAAATGAGGTGAGATTATACTTTTCCCTTGATGAGATGTAGCATTTTACCATTAGGATCAAATGTGTCCTCTCATATAACATTATATACAAGTTGTGTATACATAGGAAGTAGTGCAGTACAGTAGGAGTGAGTTTGAGATGTATTTCAGGTGTGTATATTTCAGATTAGCTTTAAATTATCCCTAGACCAGTAGACAATAAAGTTATTAATAATTGAAGCCCATTAGATGTGGTATTAAAGGATATCTAATTTAATATGTAAGGAATCCACTGATCACATTGAGAACTCTTCAGGACATGAGCCCAAGGCACGTCAGGCAGCAAAATCCAGGAGATTCCCTATCCCAAAACAGTGATCTTAACAAGAATGCTAATATCCTCAGAAATATCCCAAGACACTCCAGTTAGTTTATATTATGAGTGTATAAGGAATGTGTACTGATTTCATAACTACTTGCAATGGCGAATGCTGTTATGCAGTGTTAGCCTTTGCCTAACTTTTTAATAGAAGATTCTTGATTTCCATGCTACAGTATGCAGGTGATGAAAATAACATTCCCAGAAAGACTGAGTGGGACCCAAACAACAAAATTGTAATGCAAATTAGGGAAGAAATAAAATTCTGCAGCAAAGAGGGAATTCTGCAAGTGGTGCTCAAACATTAAATTTTTTTAGGCATATTGTCATTGTATACATTCGAAAAATACATGACTTGTGTTTTAACTAGAACAGATTAATTACAATCCTTAGTAAAATCTTCTATGTCAACCAGGTGCAGTAAACAGGACCTAAGGATCTTATTTGGAAGAATACTTTTTGAATCTACTCAATAATGTAAAATTTTTGGTTCTATTTAAATTTTTACAAAGTTTTAAATAAGCAGAAAAACCTAGACTTCAATAAGATTTGCATCTTCATTTTTAAAATGTTCAGTTCTAAGATTTCATTTTTATTTTGAAGCATGTGAATGGTAATTTTCTTTTTCCCTTTTCAAAGGTGTTTTTGTAACTTTTCCTTCAAACCCACACATGGCATCTCTACATTCTATATTCGAGCACAGAAAACACTGCAGTTTAGAGTATCTGTATCAGATTGGCAGCCTTTTTATCAGAGGATTAAATTCTTTAAAGGAAATGCAGAAACGATCTCTGCATTTTGCATCTGTTATTCAATTGGCAAGATGTATAGGAATGTTTCACCTGCTGCCTTGAAAACAGGCTGCTTTTTCTCTGGTACACCCAGCAATAAGTTGAGGAAATATCATGCTGACAGAGCTTGAGGGAAGAAGTAAATGAACATTGCTCTCAAATTCATCTTTGGCAGCAGAGCAAGAAGCTATAATCTAATGGCATCTTGTGTGAGTTTACAAGATGTTATTCTTAGGGATCATTCTCCTGTTATAAAACACATATAATAAGTAAAAATTTTAGGGAAAAAACCCACTAGTTTTATGCTTAACTCTTACAGTTTCTCTGACAAAATATTTTTTCCTTAGTTTTTCTCCTTTTGGAAACATATTTAGAACTCATACCTGTCATACATGATTTTTCTGAAAGGCATAGGATGGGAATATCTCCCCCGTAATTTCTTAAAATAAAGCCACATGCAAAACCTGTAAAATGGAAGAAAAACTTTATTTATTTATTTATTTATTTATTTATTAAATTTTGCCCTTAGACAAACAATTATACACATTATAATTAGTGCTGAAAATTATGCAGTAACTTGACACCAGAAAGTGTGTTGGCTCCTAGTCATAGAGCACAAAACATTCCTTATCTGTGGTGATCTTATTTTTCATGGTAATTTGCATAGAATGCAAACAGAGTGCTGCACAAATGTACTTGTTATAAAGTTTTTCATTAGCAAAGTGGAGAAAATTAATTCAAAAACTTTTTTCAGACATGATAATTCTTATTTAAAAAACTTTTAAAATATTGACATTTGTACTGGTAACATTGATATGTAGTGTTTCAATTTATGTGAAAGGATGTGGTAACACAATAATTTGTGGATTCATGCCTTTACCTTCTCTTTGTCTAAGGCTGGGAATAGAAATTACATTGATTAGCAAAATAATTCTGAGAGCTTTCACCTTGTTTTTGTTGCTAAGGTAACCATTTCCTTGGCATCAATGCATCCAGCAGGTCTGTCTTACTTTACTGTGAGCCCAAACAGAGGCAGCATTGTGAAATGGCATGAGGGGGGCAAAAAACCACAGAGATAAATAATGAGGGAAAGATCAACAAAAGTAGCTGAAAGTTAATACAGGGGTATTGCCTAATTGAATTGAATTAAGCCTTGTTTCTGTGTGGGTCACTTACAGTGCTCTGTGTACAGGTAAGTATTTAAGGCTCCAACAAGGGTACAGCTAAAAGCCAAAGAAGAACAGAAATCTCCACACAAGAAAGCCCCAGATCCTCACCCCTCCCTGGGCCACTGCCCCCTCCCTCTGGAAAAAAAAAACAAAAACAGAGGGAAAGGTGAAAAGGTGAAAGATATGGTCTGGGTCTGGGTACAATATCTAAGGGTAGAGATGTTGTTGTGCTTCCACACTTCTATCAGTCTCAAAATGGTAGACTTATTTCCAATAGAATAATTTCTTCTACTGCTCCCATCACATAATTTACCTGATACTCTGTCGGATGGGGTATTCCATGAGAATATAGTAATTATGCATATTTATTATCATAAATCAACAATTTTTTGGCTTTTACACAGATGATTTTATTCTTACTTTATTTCTGCTGTGGGTGTCAGAAAACCATGTAGAGAAAATGAGACAGATAAGTAACTCTTCTATCCACTCTTCCTGGCTGAATGAACAATGCCTCAGCTGTTTCCTTTTCCAGCACTTTTCCTTGCAAATAACTTAAACACTGCTACAAATGAAGTGAGTGACAAGCAGGATACACCAAACACCATATTTGGCAGAAAGCTGGGTGACACATGAAAACCTGTCAAGTAAGTTATATTAGCAAACTGAAGGAAACCCCGAGTGGCAAAATGCTTGACTCTGAAATACAGTAGTGGCATGCAATCTCTTAAGAAAAAAAAAGGAAAAATCTCTAAGACAGTTGTATGAATCTAGGCAAGAGAAATAGTAAAAGCATCATTGTCACCTTACAAACTTACATTCAGCCAACCATGTCTGAAGGCTGATAATAGTCTCTGTACAGCTTCATACTTGAAAGTCAGGCACAAAACTCTGCTATTAGAGCTAGGAGTATTTGAAGTCTTAAACTGAATGCTTCAAATGATTATTGGTGTGGAAGTGTGAAGACACTGAAGCGGGTGCCTTCAGAAGGTGAAGTAAGGAGAGAGATTCCCAATTCACTGACACAGTTTTAACCTACTTCTGTACATAAAATATGCACATTTTTCTGTAAATTTCTAGGCTAGTTCTCATGTTTATGAACACATACTGGTAGATGTGGACTCACTTACCTGGGGACTGTCCATAGCTGCAAGAGGGAGGCTACTCCAGAGGGAAGCTGAGCAGGGAGCTAAGGGTGCCCCAGAACAGCAGGGCAGTAATCTCCATCATCAGTGCACAGGGGAGCACAGCAAGGCAGTGGAGGCAACCTGTCCCATTGACACCTCATCAGACAGAGGCAAGGTAACCTCAGAAAAAGCTTCAAGATCAGTTCAGGAAAGACAAATGGAAATTTAACAGCAGATGACAAGACTGGATCCAGTTACCCTGGCAATGCACCTCGGACCAGCCCAGCCCTGAGTGTTGATAGACCTCCTGTACCAAAGAAAATGTGAAGTTTTGAGATTCCTCCATGCAGAGAGCTGAACAGCTGTGTGCTTTTAGGGCTCTGACAGGCATTTACTGTAGAATGACTTGGAAAGTTTCTATTTATTCTGCTAGAATGGGTGGATAAAAAAAAGAGTGTTTTGGATATTATCGGAAAATACATCAGAGCTAACCATGATATATGACTTCATTAGAAGAGTTTAATTACACATAATCATCTTTGTGTAGGCTCACAGAAAACTTTGTGGTTTGTCTTCACAGATGGAGAATACAAAGGGACTTTGGGGATTTTTGTTCCATATGCAAACCTAAGAGAAACAGCAAAGTCATCGCTGTGACTTGAGGAGAACAGAAGCCACAGCAACATTAAGTATTCTCTCACAAACCTCTGTGCTCCAGAGTACCACACCATACAAGAATGAGGTCCAGTCCACTGCAAAGCAAGGATGGATAAGTAAAGCTGGGGAAAACAATAGAAGTCCTTTAAAAGTCATAGTAATACAATAATTTCTAGAAACAGAATAATATATTTTGAAATTTTATTACTGATATATCTAGAATTTGGACCACAAAATAATTCAACTTTTTAAGAAATATTAAATTGACTAAAATTAGACACCTATTCAAGTTGACACCAGCCTTGGCACTATCAATGGAACAGTGTTTGAAGTGATGATAATGACATCTTAAGCACTTAGTTTGTCTTAAAACACCCAGATATCTACACTGGAATGTTTTAAAAAAAAATTCCCAGTTCTTAAGTCAAGTAAAGTTAAAAGTGACTGCCATATCTCAGTCTTCACATTGGGACTTATTTCTTCACACGTTTTGGCCCTTTTCTTGGTAAGTTTGTTTGTTTTTGTTTTTGTTTTTGTTTTTGTTTTGGTTTTGGTTTTGGTTTTGGTTTTGGTTTTGGTTTGGTTTGGTTTTTTTTTTTGTTTTCAGCAAAACCCCCCAAAATAGACCAAAAAAATCTGTGCATTTGGCCAGATTTTGACTAAGGTTCTGTTTTGGCTCTCTATCTACAACAATTTCCTATTGATACTAAATTCCTGAAGAAGGTGCATATTTCTCTTCTCTTTCACCTGTGGGCTTTGTCCAAAGCAAACTTACATCATCTCTTTATATTCTGGATTTTTATGAAGAGATAATGCGAGGATTTTTTCACACCTTGCATAAATTCATACACAGAGCAAAATTCTGGAGCTGCAAGATTTCTGTAGTCTTACTCCTCAGTAAGCAAAAAAACCTTAACCTGAGAAAAATCATCTGTATGAAAGAAAGAAACTCCCTAGTCACATAGCAGATCTCCAATATTCATTTGTTGAGGATTATGAAAAACTTAGAGAATGTATCTAAAATTTAGAGGCTCCATTTCCAGACAAAATTTACTTTATTTCCTATTTCTTCAATGCTATAGCAATTCAGATAAGAGCATTTAATTGTCTTCTGCTTATCAACAATCAGCTTATATTTCTGCAGTTATTAGTACCAGTGTGTTGTGCAGTTTTTAAGTCGTAGATAGACAATGTAGCACTTATCTTCTGAACAGAAGTTTTTATATGAAAATTAAAAATGGGCAAGGCAGTGATTTCTTTACCTGTCACATGAGAATGGGAATAGGCTTAATGAGAAACAAAAGGCTTGCTGTTGAAGACATTGTAGGCTGTTGCTTCCAACACAAAAAGTCCTGGTATCTCTTTCATGCCACCAACTCTCAGTAACCCAAACAGGTTTCAAGAGGCTCAGAACAGAGATCTTCTTTCATATTGGTGGATTTACTCAGAAGATTTTGCTCTTTATTCCAAAGTACTTCTATTATCTTGGAAAGTCTGCAAGGTTTAGCTGAGGGACTCGGTTGAAGAGAATGAATTTTAAATCACAGAAATGAAGATAGCAACCCTCAGATAACTAAGCATTTGATCTTTAATTTGCAGTTCTGTTGAGCTGCTTAAAATGTCATTGGAGTCACATAGAACAGAATTGTGATGTTCTGAATGAAAAAGCAAAAAAATATCATCGTCACTTGCATACCCATTCCCACACCTTTCACTTCAAAATGTAGGATTGTCTGTCTTGGCAAATATATGGTGCCTATGAAAATAAAAGATTTCTGTTCCATTCCTTTCGTACATATATTGAACATAGTAATCTGCCCAGGTTATGTTGAATATTTAGAAATTTGTCCTAATTTTACAGAGAAAATCTCAGATGCTGAACTAAACAATATGAAAATATTTTATGACTCCTGAAGCATTTTCCAATTTTTGCATAATTTGATTTCTTCCTTTCCCTCATTCCTTATTTAAACAGGAAAGACAGACAAAGAAAATACAAATAAAATCCAAGTAATGGTCATAATAAGTTCAAAAACTAGCAAATAATAATTTATTTGATAAAATTCTGAGACTTTTGAAGATAATTTGGATATAGGAAAAAGAATTTTAAAATGACCTTTATAAAGAATACTGACTTTTTGAAATCAAATAGAACATTTTTGCAGCTGACAGCAGGAAATCTGATAGCTCAATTTTGGTAGCTAAAATATTGGAAGTATGAATATTTTTGAAACTGTTATGTATTTCTGAACATATATAACTCAAACTTCCAGTTACTGCAAAGGAGTTTCAGATCACGATGTGTTCCAAAACAAATCTTATTAAAAAAAAAATTACATGCAATCTCTAGATATCTATCTTGTCATTCTTTCCTGCTGTTCATTGCTGCCCTGAAGTGAAACAGAATGGTAAACTAGTCATGATTGCCACAAACTGAAGGAAAATAAATATATTTCTTTCAGTTTGAGTTGCCTCCTGGATTCTGCTTGATGAAAACCAGAGACATCAGCCTCAGAATAGAGCAGAGATGCTGCCATAGTTCACAGGATTATTCAGGGTATTTCTAAACCTGCTGTTTTTAAAGCTGGACATAAGACAGGACTTCATTAATGGCTATGAAATGGCAGTTTGAGGGAGAATCTTGCGCTCTTTCTGAAGTGCCACTGCTGCAGAAGATGCTGAGCTACATGGACCATAGCCTTGTGGTCTGTGGCCCTCAGCTACAAACCCTTTGTTCATCAGAAGATATGAAACATGTCTCAAAAAATATTAAAAACTAAATCTGTAGCTACAGCTCTTTTTTGGGGAAAAAGATCTTTCTATAATCTTCCTTTGTTCATATGAGTATCTCCTTGGTAGGTTTCTTACTCACATAAAGAGAGAAACAGAAAGAAAAACTCTACCACGTGACTGCATGAAAAAGAATAATATGTTGGCTGCTTATTAAGTTCTTATTTGTCTTGGTTTTTATACGTTGCATTGAAGTGCATTTTTCAAGGACTTTTTATGGAGGCAGAAAATTATTGCTCTCTTCTGACATGAATATATGTTGGGAAATTTTGCTTTGAGGGGAGGCATGTTCATGGTGAAGCCTTGACCACAACTACAGGGAGCTCAAAACTGAAGAAAGAGGGTGGGGGAAAAAAAAGGAGAAGAAAAGAGCTAATTAAAAAAATGTTGTGTGGTAACCACATCACTGAGTTATAAAACAGAAAATTTGACGGGAAAACAAGTTTGAACATACAGTGAGTTCCCCTTTTGCAAAAAGGTGATCCAAGTGGGATGAAAAATTAGTAATCTAAACTATACCTTACTATAAAAAAAGACTGAGGCTTTAAATAAGCTGTTGTCTTAGTCATCAATTAAATAATAACCACTAAGTAAACTAGTTGGCGTCTTTGTTAAATAGGAATTTAATTATAAAACTTGAATCTTGGCAATGCACTTGAAAAGACACTTTAAACTGTAATCAGAAGTATGTTCTTATCCTTCTCACTTACTAATAACACCTCTCTTATTGAAGGAATTTCTTTTTCTTAAGTAATCTGCACATCTGACCTTTTATCCATTTTTGTATGCACTTGAGAGAACTATGTTCAAAGCAGTTTTAACCTTCGTATATTACCAATATATACCAATTTGTATATTACCAATTACCAAGTCAAGTAAAGTTCCAGTACTTTACTGGATTTCTAATGGGAGAGACAATAAAGAAAAATGAGAGGTTTTTTTTATTACTCTTTGTGTCTTTCTATGTATATGTGGAAATATTTTTTGGTAATATTTCTCTGAACCCTAAGAAAAATCTTCGTAGAATGACCATTCTTCTGTAGAATGCACAGAGTAATAGAACTATCACAGACTTGATAGCCATTATCTTCCTTCTATACCATATTTTTCTGTTATTTGTTATTTCTTCAATTTTGTTGCAGTATATTAGACTACATTTTATGATTACTCAATAAAATAACAGGCAGCATACTGCTATACATTGGATTATATAAACAATATAACCACAATTAACAATATAATGCATTTAAAAAATTTTAATATTACATACCATAATTTCAATTTTTTAAATTTTAATTTCATTACTTATAGTTTTTAGTGATAAATAAATAAAATTATTAGAAAGGCAAAAATACAAAATGGTGGTGCTTTTTATTGAAACATATTCTGCCAACGATAGTAAAGTTCAGCTGTGTCAAAATTCCAGTTTCTATGATACAACAGTACTGTGTGATTCATCCATGTTTGTAGATCAACATCCAAATAGAAGAAAGCATTTCTACCAGAGAAAGGCATCAATGCAAGAGGTGGCTTCAAATCAAGTACAGATTGTATCCATAGCAGAGATTCCAACCTTCTTGTCTTTCAATCTTCTTACACCAACACATTTCTACAGTCTAAAACAGAGGGAATTTTCTCTTTAAATACGTGAAAGTAATGGGGGATGTAGGGAGGTGTAATTGCCAGCACCAAGAGGGTGTCACAGCCTCTGCTGTCAAAATTTCTGTCTGAGTTTACCCTGTGTCTAAGGCACCTGTGCTGTAGAAGATGGGCCTGAAGGCCAGGCTGTGTCTGCAGAACCTGTTATCTCTGCTCAGAATCCCTCACTTCTCTGTGGTCAGAAACTGCAGCATCTCCCATGGCACAGTGTGTTTTTTATCTCTGTCCAGAAATTGTGTAGGTTACTCAGCTTTGCAGAGCTTTGAAGCATGGATACCATTATTCTCAGAAAATACAGCAAATTTTGATTTTTCACAAGTAAACATGGCTAGAAATAATTTTATTTATTTAAGCCCTCTGAAGCTTTCTAATACTCTCTCAGACATTCCTGATAGAGGAGCTTGTGATTCAGAATGAAATGTTAGGAAAATAGCTTGAGGATATTAAGTTTATTCTTGTCATTCAAAAACTCTTCTCAAAATTTTTTTCCATTTGACCAAGTTTCATTGAACAGTTTTGGTTGAAGTAGTACAAGAACTGCAGCTTTCCCTTTTTAAAAAAATATACTTAAAATATTCTCCCAGCATCCAAGAAACTCTTAGAACCCTGTTCACTCTTTATTTTATGGAGGAAATCTGCATATTTCTTTTCTTGAGCAAAATCCCTAGCTACCACAGTAAAAAGGTGTTATCATTTAATTGCAAGATCAGTTTACAGATCTTTAGACCTGTTTTAAAATTATGAAATCAAGATTTGAAATCCATGTTGATAAACATTACACAAGCACAAAAATACATATACTTTTCTCAAATCAGGTTGTCGGTTGTCTGTTGGGCTGTGGAAGAAAGACTATGCAAGCAAGAGAAAATTTTCTCTACATATCTCTTTATTTGCATAAAATAGGAAATTAAAACATGGTTTTAATTACTGACACACATAAAACATAGTGTACACATAAAACATACTGTACATCAGCATCTTTTCCCCTCAGTACTGGCTTATGAAAATCAGAAGGGGAAAGGAAAAATCAGAAGGGAAAAGGTGAAACCAGTACAGTTCCCCAAGATCCACATCCTCAAAGCACAGACTCTCTGAGACTCAAAGGATGCAGGTCACAGAGCATCTTTGATATTCCTGTGCCTTTGAAGTGTTGGGAAGTGATGACCAGGGGGCCATTCCATATCGATGAGCAGTGACTTTGACCTGAATTGGACTCCAGACAGGCAACTTACTTCTTTTTCAGTTTTCTGAAAACTTACACTTTTCAATGTTTGATGTATGATCTATAGCTTGAGATGTTGAAAGTCTGTCATAGATAATTTTTATTTCAAATCCAAATACTTCGTCTACTATAGACCTCTTACAAAATAAGATAATTTACTGTTTCTCTTTCAGTTTTATGCTGCGTGTTTTTATCACATTTTCTATTTCTATTCCTCTGCACAGACCACCTGATTTTTTGTCCCCATTAATTTGGAATGCACTAAAATCCATATGTCTGAAGATGTGTGCATGGATAAATATTTCACAAAGTTGTAGTTTTAACTGGTATAAATACTGAGGACAGCTCTTTCCTTCTATTTTACTTCCTAACACAAAACAACAGGTAACTGATTGTGTCAGGTCTGAAACTACCTTTTTTAGGGCTTTGCTTTGAGGTTTTGGGTTTTTTTTGTAATTTCTTTCTTTACTTCCTAATGCTTAGTCCAACAAACAAACTTTGCCAGTAAATGTAAAATTCTGTTTTATAAATGACAAACATTTTCCCTTCTTTTCCTCCTAAAGTATCATTATAAAAAAGGCATTGTTCAGAGACTTAATCAAAAGTGAAAAACAACATAGACGGTAGCTTTTGGAATTCTGTAAAAAGTATAAGCACTTTAAATAGATGTTTTTGAATATTCTATCCAGTTTTTAAGGTATTTTTAGAATAATTTTTTCAAACATTAATTATCTTAGTGTACTTTAAAGTTCAATTTACCAATTTACCTTTATAGTTCAATTTACCAGTACAGAATTTCTATATAAGAATCTTTCAAATTTGAATTTATTGACTTTAAAATGAAATTTACTATAAAAAATGCAATATAAATATGTGTATAGCATTTCAGAATTTTATGAAAATATTCAGGTACACTTTTTCATCTTAATCCTATTATTACTGAAAGTAGTTTAAAAAATATGAAACTAGTTTTCATCACTCTTCTGTAATTAAATTATTTAGAGCTGTTTACAAATGTAAGGGTTTTTTTTTGAAACATTCCTATAAAAACCTTTTAGACCAGCTCATGACCCAAAGAAGGAGAAGTCGATTTTTGCTTAGAGACTACACAACTATATTAAAAGTTTTGTAAATTTTCCCAGAAAAGAAAGAAAAAACAGATGTTTTCAGAGCCATCCCTAAGGACTCTGATGCAAAGGAAAACTTCCTTTCTCAAATACATTAGCACACAGTTGCATTCACATAACACATATTGACTCCAGTGCTATTTAAATTGTTTAGTTTTAGTTCATTTTTGCCACCATAGTTATGAGCAAAAATATGCTTACATTTTTAATAGCATACAAAAAACAAGAAAGAAATGTTAAGATCTATTGAAGTGATTTGATGTTAAGTGACATCAAAACTATAACAAAAAGAATGAAAAGGCACTTTAGGGACATAAAGGACTGATTAGATCAGTCAATATATTTAAATTTATATATTTCATTTAAGATAATAGAGAGCTGAGCTGATTGCATTGGATAATGTGGTCATCAGAGGAAAATATGGAAAATATATTAATCTATGTAAGAAAAATATCCTAGTATCATTGTCTGGGACCTAAGAGTAGGGAAATTAAATTTGGAAATGCTTACATGTATGTATGAACATGTATCAAGAATGTTGTTACCGCTAAATATGTTAGGAAAGGAAGAACTGAATCCTATATTTCCTGGGATTTCAGCTTTAAATCAAAGTTCTCTGGAATGATGATAAACACTACACTTCCACTCTGGCTGAAATTCTACCATTACAAAACCAGCAATCAACATACATGATTTAAAGTTCCTCACTGGTTGGTGAATGCTTCTGGTACACATTCCCAGATTTCTGTCTGGTCTTCCTTTGGAAAGGAAAAGTCATTCCTTTAGACATCTTTCACTGCAGATTTTGAAATACTCATTTTCTTCCTCTAAGTGAACAAAATTTGTTGCTATATTTTTACCTGTAGCTTTAGTCTGCATGCCAGTAAACTATTGAAGTATAGAAATATCAATAGTCTTTCCACAAAAGTCAGTTACAAGTCATTCTTATTCTTTACTAGTTTTGAAAATCTATTGCATGAAACTTTTCAATAACTGGAAAAAAATATGCCATGTTATTTGGCATGGATGTAATTTTATAATTTATGCATTAAATGAAAAAGGCACATCTCTTAAAAAGGTTGCTATAATGAAGATGCAGTTATAATCTGGTAGCAATCATTTATTATTTCAATTCATAAACCTGTTGGTTGGTGGAATGAATTTTGAAAGCAACCAAGAGTCTGACGTTTGTTGAGGGCAATGCACACTTATTTGAGGAAATACCCCAGGACTGAATATTCTATTCAGCTGCCAAGATTTGTCCAATTAAAAAACTAACCATTGACACTGATAAATGCTGTAGTGTTTTTCTAATTTCCAAAGATTTTCTGAATATTTGTTCTTTCTAGAATAAAATACCATTAGGAAATTTTTCATTAAAATTTTTAGGCTAATTTTCATGGAAACTTATAATTTGGGCTATATAATGCCTTACTTACAAACTTCTTAAAGAATATCACACAAATAATTTCTGGAACAAATAAATGACAAATAGACTATGAGTTGAAAGAAAATTAAATTCTGATTCATGGCAGTCTTCCAAAGCTGTTAAAAGCTTACTGATTGCAATCTAAGAAATTAGTTGGAGAAAAAGGTTAGTTTTCAATATGCTATTTTTTCATGTGTTCTATTCAATGACCTTTGAAGGTCTCTGAAAATCTGATGTTGCCCTTACTGGGGAAGGTCAAAGATTACATACTGTAAAGGGAGTGTGACATCCAAGATCATCACAGGTTTGTAGAAGATAATAAGTCCATTTTTCATGGCTTGGTACTTTATGTTATGGCTGAGACCTAACATAAAACTTTCCTACTCTTTTTTCTAACCTATCTGTAACTTATCGACTGTTAGTGCCATCACTAAGCCGACAGCAATGTTGTTTGTTAGTTATTCTAAGGTTATAGTCCCACATTTAAATATTTACCCAACATTTTGAATCTGATTTGGTTACTCGGTCTCAGTACTTTATGCTTTCACATTGCTAATATTTCCTAGTTCCTGTTGCTGTTTCCTGTTCCCAGTTCTGCTCCACATTCTCTTTATCATTGTTTGCAAACCTAATTGAAGTGTTCTTTATCTGTTTCCCCAGACAACTAAAGAGAATGCTAAGTAATGTGGAGTTTGTTGCGCTCTTCTTGAGTACTTTATTGCAGATCTCAGGTCTAGTAGCTCATGAAATATAGGTATTTTCAACTTTTCTCTTTGTTCCTCTTTGAGTGTTTTGGTTTTCAGGTAAGTGCTTTTACATGCAAGTGAATATGATTAATTATACTGGTAAAGGTTTTTGACAAATTATCAAATGTCATGGTAAAATCTGGTGTAAGGAAACAAATTGTTCTACCATTAGTTAATTTGCAAGCAGGTAAGGGAAAGTATTTGTTTTACCATTACTTAATTCATAGGTAAGCACTTTAATGAATACTTGAAAACAATAATATTTGGATTGCCATTGCTAAAATAGATTAGATTTCCACAACCCAAGCTTGCTGTTTTCTTTTGCACTTAACTACTGAACTACTGAACAGTCTTTGTTGGACATATAAGAGGAATTTCTTGCATTGTATATATTCAAAGTCCTCAAACGTACCTTAAAAAAATAGAAGGCTTTGAGAATTGATGACGAATGTTTTTCTCCAGCAGATTATTCCACGCAATTGTTCATAGTCAGAGCATCAGGAGTCAGAGAATCCTAGAAATAAATGCAGACAAAAAAAGCCATAATGCAAATTCAGCTTCTGCAAGAAGAATGTATATTTAAAATTGCTTTAGTATAATATCTAAGTTGCCACACTCACGTGTTTGTTCAAATACTTATTTTTTCAGCAGGATGCAATAAGTATTAATTACTTTGGCCATGAAAATTGTTTAGTTCTACTTTGTACAAGAAAAGATAGATTTAAAATGCTGTGTGACTGTGGCACTAGGTGGAGCTATCTCTTTGAAATGAGTCAACTCTGTTGGCAATTCAACTTTTCTTCCATGTGTATTGCACTGCAAATTAATATATAAGTGGGAAAGAAATAAAAAGGGAAAAAGAATAAAGAAAAAAATCAAAAGATGAAGCTAAAGAAGTAATATAATTATTTAAATCATTATGAAAATGAGTCCAGATTAATTTCAAATTAAAATATTCTTTTAGCACACTGAAAGCTTTTTCCACGGTGGTAATTTTTATTAAATACTACTGAGAACTTAAGTGAAGAAGCTTAGGTAGTCCAAATAAAATGAGATTAGTTAACAGCTAGTTGTTTTGTTACAGCTTCTGCAGTAGCAATACATAATACAGCTATCATTCCTCTGCTCACTATAGGGGTAAAGCAACTAGATTTCTTTTAGTTCATATTTTGACATATGTGCTTCAATCCTGAAGCTACTGCTCCTTGGAATTTAACAACTGAGTATCTAACCCCTTCTCCTTGTACTCAGTCGAAGATATGTGTTTTTCACAACATTAGATGTGTAAACACATAACTGATATCTGCTTCCAATTAGAACCAAAATCTGTGAGTATTTTTGGATGGGACTTGGCTTGCAAGAGGCTATTAAATGGTGTTAATCAAAAATAATTAAGAAGAATTCTTTGTAATAAGGTTCAAAAGAAGTTTTGTGGATTATGGAGCCTTGGAAGAAATGACTTTTAGTGAGACTCATGCAAAATTTCAAAATTTTCCATGGGATGTTTCAGTTTTACAACATATTGTTAGAAGCATAAGAACAGAAATAAGAAAGCTGGCCAAGAAACAAAAAAGAAAGTACACATAGTAAGATTAGCTGTCCCATGGATTACACAACTCCTTTTTTTTTCTTTTTTGAGCTTCCAAAATAGGCTTTCCACAAGCTGAGCCAGATGTCTTTCTCCAGTACCACATCACCACTTTTTAAATCCACTAAATAGGAAGAATATTCTTGGCTAACACTGAGTGCTAAGGTCTTTTTCAAAACAAAGAGAAAAGATAAGGAAATCTGCAGCTCATTTCTTTACATTCTAGCAGATTTCCAAAGTTCCCAGTGTGTGGCTAGACTTTCAAACACTAAGGTGTTCCATGTAGTGAAATGTCCTGATTTTCATGCAGAATGTTTGTCCTTTTTGAAATGTCTAGATACGTGTCTGGTGCATCTTCCCCATACTGTGCTATTTTCAAATCAGTACAAATTCCCCATCTCATTAATGCATTTTGCATTGGAAAGCATTTTGTTATGACTCTGCATTTCATTTTCCATCCATGTGGACTGCGTAAGTAAAATGAAGTACTTGAAAGGACTTTTTCATCCACCAGTAACAAGAAAAATTGCACATGAGCCAGCAATATACAGTTGAAGCCCAAAAAGCCTATCATGCCTCAGGCTGCATAAAAGTTCAGGCTGCACAAAAGGCAGTGTTGCCAGGGAGGGGGATGATTTTTCTCTTCTCTGCTTTCGTGAGATATCACCTGGACTACTGCGTCCAGATACAGATACAACAAAATATGGGCCTGCTGGAGCTGGTCCAGAAGAGTGACACATAAAAGATCAGATCTCTGCTGTGAAGAAAGGCTTAGAGAGCTTGGGGTGCTCAGCCCAGAGAAGTTTCTGACACCTTATCTGGCCTTTGAATATGTAAAAGGTGGTTCATATAAGTAAGATGGAAAAAAGCTTTTTACCAGAGTTTGTTGGAAAAGGGTGAGGGGCAAACAGTTTTAAACTGAAAGAGTGTAAATTTAGGTTTGATATAGGGAAGGGATTCTTTACTGTGAGAGTGATGAGACACTGAAACAGGTTGCCCAGGGAAGCTGGGGATGCTCCATTACTGGAAATGGTCAATGTCAGTCTTGGGGACAGGGATGACAGGGTTGAACTGGATGATCTTTAAAGGTCCCTTCCAACCCAACCATTCTATGATTCTGCTATTCTAAGTATCTAATTGTAATTTAGTTACAAAGGCTGTCCATCATGGGCATATGATGCCTCTTGGTCCATACAACAGGGTTATTAGACGTTTAAACCAGTGCTGCTCAGGAAAAATGAAGATGAATTAGTGGGTTTGGAGAACATGACTCAAAAGTCCATTTAATCCGTATTCATATATTTCCATAATGTGTAAACTTCTAAAAGCAGAACACAACAAAGCTTAATTTATCTGAACAGCATAGATTTTAGCTGAAGATTATTGTAAAAAACAGACTAATAATAGATGTTTTTCTTCTATTCACTATAGTAAAAAATACGAATCTTTCCTTTAATATAACTTTTATACAATTCCGACTTCTATAAGAAGAAAATAAACATTAATAGTAATAACAAGAACAATGCCAACAGCAGCAGACATTTGTGCTCTGCTTAATCCATATCTAACAATTATATATATGCTCTAGGCTTTTGAAAAAGCTCAGAGAGAATAGATGGTAAAATTTTCAATGCAGCCCTTCATAATGCAATGTTCTAGTGAATGATTAAGGAATCTAATTTCCTATGCTTCAGAGTAAAACAAAATATGCTAAAATATTTATAAAATAAAAAAACCCATAGAGTTTGACAGAGCCTGTTTTGAACATTCAGTGCCTTCATTGCTATGGAAATGATGAAGCTGTTTCTAGAATGTACTGTTGCCTTCTCTGGCATATGCTAGTATGAGACAGAGGAAGGATCTCCATTTTGCTTCCAAATACAATATGGCTAGTCATGTTACTTGGAAAAATCAGAGCAAATTCTAAGTAAGTGCTGAAATTCATTAATAATGCACAGGGAGAGGGAAATTTAGTAACCCAAAGAACAAATTTTAATTTCACAAAAAATTACCGCCTGACTTCTGTGTTTCATATCTAGTCTGTTTTATTTGAATACTCATGAATAGAAATTACTAAACAACTTTGTAAACTTAAGATCAAAAACTGTTCACATCCCTGATGGTTCTATTGAAAGCATAATGGATGCTGCTGACACAGTCCTACATGTATAAACTGATTGCATTTATTTGCATTTGTCTGGGTTGTTAAAGATTATTTGAAACTACAGTAAAAATTGATTTTAGGGACTGTTCTATGTGCTTCAGTTTCAGGAGAGATCTTGATTTTTTGTTAGCACTCGTTAGCAGATTCTTGGAAAGTAGCCTATTGCAAGTTGAAAGGGAAAAAAAGAAAAACAGGGAAGCTCAACTTTACTGGAAGCACACAGATGAAAGCAGTCTTCTGTTTTGCAAACGCACAGTATTTTCTGAGAGCAATGAATAGCTCTCTGAGAAAACATTTTTGAGAGTGCAAAAAGGTTTATCTTTTTTTTATTATTGCTATGACATTAACATAACAAGATTTAAACACTGGAAGTAGGTTAACAGGATTAACATTTAGTTTTAGGTGATTAACAGCCTATTTTCAGAGCAATCTTATTTCTGGTATGTGAGAAAAATGAAAGTATAATGAAGTCATGCATGAAACTGTTTCTCCTTGAGGAACTGATTTTTCATTAACCATTTAAATAGTAAGTGATGATTAAAATATGGTGCAATTCACTCAAAATTCCCATTTATTTCGTTCAATTAGATTTATATTCAAAAATTAAATTGGTTGCAGAGATCAGCATGGTTATCCCAGTGTCTGGCACCAGATAAAAATCTGAGTACTGGTGAGATTTCTTTGGTTCAAATTCAAAACTGAAATGAATGAGTGCTACTTGCCAAAATTTGTTACAAGAACCATAAATCAGTCTTGCAGTGAAAGTCTGTTCAGAGTATTTGCTAGGATTTTTGTGTAATCAATACAGATTTACACATGTAAAATATAATAACCTTATATGTAAGTAAAATACAAAATGGGAACACTAGATGAAGTAATGTAACTGTTATTAACTTTAAATGGGTTAGAGAGGTACAGCATATATTGAAGGCAGCAAAGGAGAAACAGCATGAAAATAATTAGCACTATTTTAAAATAGGTGATTTTTTCCCTTGCACATTTCTATGAATTTTCTTTCCTGCAGTGCTTATGCCATTTATTTCCTTACAGATCTCTTACAAAGCATACCATAGCAATATGAAAGAATTCCCAGTGGTGCACTGAAACTTTTAGTTTTGTACTGTCCTTACCATCTTGAATGAAACAGAATTTGAAATATTTTCCTCATACAATTTAAAAAAATGCAGTTTTTACAATGTCAACATAATTGTTTCTGGATTATCTGTATCTTTGGGTTTTTCATATAAACTTTTGTCTGCACTTTTTTTTACAACTTAGTGTGAGATACTGTTCTTTTCTTAGAAAAAAGAATTAGTCTGCTAAGTAGGTCCCAAAAAAATCATACCCCATTTTTTTTCCAAGAACTGCATTTTAATTGTCTTGAATATCTGTGAATGTCTAGAGCTATAAATGAACAAAAGCCAGATAGGACTGTCAGATACTCACTGTTCCAGCACTTTTTAAAAACTTTTTTTTTGCTTTGCTTCCCAGACATTTTTTAAAAGAGCTATACCAGTACAAAGAGCAGCAATTACTGATCTTTTCATCCCAGTACTGAGGATGTTGCTTAGTTCCCAGACACAAAACTAACTTTACAAATAAGAAAGTAGAAGATTGAAGCTGATTGAAATGGTTGAAATAAGTGATTTTTGACTGAAGCTGATCAAAATTTTATTATGTTTTTTAAAAATTTATGTAAATCCATGATGGAGCAGGCAAGGTGCAGGTGAGGGACCTCCATAACTAACATATTTTCAAATAATGATCCAGATGGGTTCATTATAGGCTAGTTAGGCATTACCTGGAGCAAGTTTCACAGCTGCCATTAGTTATTTCTGTCAAGTTACAGAAAGGGGAAAGTTCAGGAGATTAAAAAAGTAAAGAAAGAATGGGATGGATGTGCCAAATTTTGGCAGCTCTTCTAAGTAGACAGGTGTCATGCAGGAGATGTCTGCTCTGAGTGTGAGAACAGCTGATGTCACTGTGTTTATTGTCTATCACAAAATGGAAAATTTGTAGACAGTAGGAAATATTTAGAAAGTCTAACCTAGTATGCCTTGTATCAGTAAAATACATAAATTTTTGATTTTTATCTTCTGGATATGCCCAAGATGTCCTTCTTTTTGCCAGTATGACATTTACGTACAAGAATGGAACATCCTGTATCTATCTTTTTTATGCCTTCATGTGTGTAAGGACATATACCCTCAGCTGCCTAGTGAGTGAGTCCATGAACCCATCCCTCACCATATTTTCTTGACTTTAAATCATTTTCTGATCACACCATTATTCCTTGGTGACTTGTCTGAATGTAGGATTTTTATTGAACCTTAACTTTCCTTAACTGTTGTTTCCATAACTTTCTGTGCTGCTCCAGAGGCAGCCTTTCCATCACTAACCAGAAGAAAAGGATTATGCCATATGTCATTGTGACACAAACCTATTTTAAGTGGCCCACTGTGAGATTTGCCTCTTTCACCATGATATGATATGTACAAGTTCAAAACTGTTATCAGGCAATCCCTGCTCCAAGACACAGCGCTTAACAGCACAACTTAGTAACTATGTTTTGAACACCACCTAAGTGTGTTTTTTAACACTATTTTCCAGTGATTTCCCATTTTTGCAGGCTTCTTTTAGTAAGTTCACATTTTTATGGTAGTTTCTGAATAGGGCAGATTCTAAATACTTACTGGAGTCTGAATATTTAAAGAATCCTAAGGCAAATTAGCTCGTCAAAGAAGGAAATCAGATTGGTTTGATGTGATTTCTTCTTTAAAATCCATTTTGACTATTTCCCATACAATTAAACTCCAGATATTAGTCTATAATATGTTTATTATTTGTTCTTGTATTGTCAGAAAAATATAGGTTTGTCATTCCAATGCTATTCACTATCTTTCAAAGGTAGATGTGTTAGGATAGATTGCAGTCTAAGCTGTACCTAAATAAAACACTGAATTTTTTTGTGTACCTTGAGAGGTACCTGACTTTCTTATTGTTTGGCTTGCAAGTTTTCAGTATCTAAATTTAGGCAGCCTTGTAAAGTTCCTACCGCCTGGAAAAAGGGAAACACACACCCATTTTTACAAAGAATAACAGAAAGAGCCAGGGAAGTCCAGACCAGTGAGTCTCACCTCTTTACCCAGCAAGATCATGGATCAGATCCTCCTGGAACCTGGGCTAAGGCACATAGAAAATTAAGAAGTTGTTGGTGACAGCCCACATGGCTCCATTAAGGGGAAATGGTACCTGACAAAACTGGTGACATTTTATGACGGGGTTACAGCATTGGTTGATAAGGGAAAAGCGACAGATGTCCTTTACCTGGACTTGTGCCAAGCACCTGACATTGTCTTACACAACATCCTTGTCTCTAATCTGGAGAGACCATGATTTTGATGGGTGAATTCCTTTGTGGATAAAAAATTGTCTGGATGGTCACAGACATAGTTTCTGGCTACATGTTGAAGTGGAGACCAGTCATGAGTGGTGTTCAGCACTAATCAAGGAACATTTACAACAAAAAGCAAATTATGCTTATTATTTGGAAGAGAAAAATAAGAATTTACTTCCAGGAAATAGTCCTGCAGGGTTACTGTGGCGTTGTAAATGTTAGAGATGTGTAAGACCCAATAATTTCAAAGAGGGGCAGAATAAATTCATGGCAAAAAAACTCAGAGAGGACTACTGAACTGATAGAGAGCTGCAGATGACCAGAAGCTCTGAACTGAAAATGCTCACAGATCAGACAGAAGTATCACTTACTCATGCTCTGTGCTGATCCTTTTTCTGAGCCATCTCCTGTGTTTGCCATCAAAGACAAAGAACTTTGGCTAGCAGGATGGATGTTCATCTCAATGTGACTTTCCTGTTTTTCTTGGCTTAAATATTTCTTTGTGTTCAGCACTTAATCTTTTGGTAGCTGTATAAACTCTGTTAAACATGTTGGATCTCAATCTAAATCAGATCTAAGCCCAGGACTAGAATTAGATTTTCATTTTGGGAGCCAGTTAACAATTTTTTTCTCCATTGTGTTTGAATTCTATCTTAATATATCTGACATATAACTGAATAGTATAATTTCAATAAAGATCTAAAAACAGGATGGGAGAAATAAGGTCATAATTTAAAAAATAGCTTCATTAAAGAAAAGGTTTAATTAATTTTCCAATTATCCTTACCTTTTAAACATTCAGTGCTTCAAATCTGAAGAAAGTAAAAACTATCTTGTTTATTTTAAAATCTAAACTAATGCTTGGAGAAATACTTTTTTGGGGAGAATAATTTTTCTAATAACTCTTCTTTTTCAGTATTGAAGAAGCAGATATTCAGTATTTCATTCAGGTCCTTACTCTTTCCAGTTTAATTGACTTTACCTAATGTACTACATGAAGTATAGCAGAAAAAATGTGAGTAGCATTAGGAGTATTCTTAAAGCTACTCATCATTATCTATAATTTAGAGACATTATGAGTTGATAGCTGAAAATTAACATGTTTGTTGTAATGTGTCACTGTTTATAGCCCAGATTTACAGCTGTGTCTAGCATGCTATAGAAATCAGAACAAAATATAGTCATTGATTTCCCAGGGGTCACAAAATGTGTTCATTAATGAGTATTTTCAGGATGTAAGCTAAAGTATTGAAAAGAAGAAAATAAAGTATATCCTTGCCTAAAGAAAAAGCTTTGCTCTTACAATGAGTTCTGGATACAGTGCAAACACTGTGTAAGTGGGTATTTATGTCTCTAAACATTGTTTTGGACAGACTGCAGTTTGTGCCCACCCCTGTGCTTGTGTTGAACTCCAAGCTTGTCCATGTGGCTTTGCATCTGCATACAAACCTCTTCTAGAACTCTACTCTTTTCTGCTTGTTGCAGATCAAGTCCAGATATTTATTCCTTACATTTAATGTGCAAAACTACTTATTTTAACACGTAGCATATTCATTAAAAGCTCAAAAAGAAAATAATATTCTTCAATTCAAACCATGTAATAAGTAGGTTCACTCGATTGTGAAATGGTCATTGAGAGCCCTGCCTTAAAGGAGATATTGCTTCTCAGTAATGTCCTGAGCCACCTGCAGCTAATGTAATAAGCAATCTACTCCTTTTCTACCAGAATGAAGATTGACTATAACTAACATTACAGCACTTTTAAGAAAAGTCTGCCAGATATGTACTGCAGTTTAACATGAGAAACAAGCACAGCATGATTTAAGGAAAAGTTTGTATCCATCACTCTCAATTTATGCATTAATTTAAAAGCCATGTTTATAGTGTACAGAGAATCTTGCTTGAGCAAAGTCTACAGGGTACTATTCATGTTAAAAAGCAAAAATGATTCAAATAAATAAGATCAAAAATATTTGACTGTATAACTTCATATTTGCTTTCATTATTCCCTTCTTCATACGCAAGCCATGCACATGCAGAATGTTTGGCAAATTCATACTTTGAGTGGATTTATTTTTCATAGAATTGTAGTATCGTAAAAGTTTAAGTTCGAGGGAATTTCTCAAGGTCAGTTGGTCCAACACCCCTGCAAAGCACAGAGACATCTTCAGCTACATCAGGCTACTTAGAGCCACATCCAACTTTAATCTGAATGTTTTCTACCACCTCTTTGAGTAACCTGTTCAAGTGCCTCACCATCACCACTGTAAAAAACTTCTTCTTTATATCTTGTCTGAATTTACCCTCTTTCCTTTTAAAACCATGATTGTTCTTGTCCTCTTATTATGTGCCCTTGCAAAAAGTCTCTGTTCAAAAGTCGCAGTTCTTGTAGGCTCCCTTCATGTAGAAAGCCACAGTTATGTCACTGCAAACTCTCTACTTCAGGCTCAGCAATCCTGATTCTCTCAGCCGACCCTCAAAGGAGGGGTGCTCCATCTCTCTGAACATTCTGGTTGCCTTCTCTAGACTTACTCCAACAGGTCCATGTCCTTCCTTTGCTGGAGACTCCAGAGCTGGATGTAGCACTGCAGGTGGGGTCTCACAAGAGAGAAGAGGGATAGAATCCCCTCCCTTGCCCTGCTGCCTACACTGCTTTCGATGCAGCCCAAGATACAACTGTTTTTTGGGCTGCAAGTTTTCACTGTTGGGTCAGTCTCTCCTCCACCATGACCTCCAAGGCCTTCGTTGCAGGGCTGATCTTAACTCATTCATTCCCCAGCTTGCAGTGATGCTGAAGGATGACCCAGGTGCAGCACTTGGCCTCGTTAAATCTCATGGGGTTCCCATGGGCCCACTTCTCAAGCTTGTTCAGGTTCATTTGGATGTCATCCTGTTCCTCAGATGTGTCAGCTGCATGGCTCAGCTTGGTGTCATGTACAAACCTGCTGAAGGTGCAATCAATCCCACTAGATGGGATTAATGAAGGTATTGAATTGCTGGTCCCCATACTGGCCCTTGAAGAGCATCCGTTGTCACTAATCTCCAGCTGGACCTTGAGGTGTTCACCACTACCCTTTGGATGTGACCATTCAAGTAATGGAGCCACAAAATCTGACACAATTTCAAATTTCGACTATTAAGAGGATATTAATTATTCCCTCCTTAAATAACACATGCAAGCCTGAGCTCCTGCAAGAAGTAATCATTTGTATACTTCATAATTCTGACCTTTTCCTAACACTTTTTAATGCCTTCTTCCTTTGGTTGCCTTTGATAGTACTATTGAAATGTGTAACTAATATTCAGAAATCTGATACTAAGAATACTCTTGAAAAGCAAAAATATTAATGCTTTTCTATCATGCATCATAAATCCTACTTCATCTCTATCTTATTTGGAAGCCGCATGAGAAGTTTTGAAAAGAAAATAAGTGGCAAAAGAAAATTTGATTAGGATAAAGGAATTTTCATTGAGTTAAACTTCAGTATGGGCACAGTTTATATGGCTTGATAGTTTCTTCCAGGTACACCAGAGATTTATAACATGCTTTATTAAAAGAGCAGAAGTAGGTGTGATTCCCTCCTCAGGAACTCTTAATATTTCTGTTACATTTTTCACAGTTCAAGTTTTTTGATGCATTGGGAATATAAAAAGGACACAGGCGTCAACTTGGTCTTAAATTATTGAGTCTTGAACACTAATGAATACTTACTTGACTCATGCAGGATGCTAACTGCAGACATACAGCAGTGTAAATATTTTCTAAATAGCAGCCCAGCTCAGTTTTACTGCTTATTGGAGATGATAGGCAAATATTGAAACTGTCATAGTTCATAATTCCTAAAACAAAAACAAAAAAAGCAGAAGTAAAATGGTTTACATATACATTAACTGACATCTGTCACCCCCTCTCCAAATTTAAAATTTTGGAGTCATTTTGTGGTTGCTAAGTCAAATGTATTTAGTTCTTATTGACATTGATGGTTTTATTGCAACCTTATAATGTTGTCCTCTATTTTATTTCTCAGTAGCTTGTTTCAGACAAGGATTATCTTTTTATTTGAAGTCACTCATGACCACCTCTTCTATTTAACCTTTTTCTCTCTGTGCTAACAGCAGAAGTGAGAGAAAAACTGAATATACTAAAGACAGTAAGCACAGTAATTTGAAAGAAGGCTCTGGGATGAAGTGAGATGGCTCAAGAAGCTCACTCAATAATTTTCTGCTGATCAAGTGGGTGATAGTAGGACCCCAATCTTTGTGCTTAAATGTAGTACGGGAGCAGTAGCAACGATAATATGACAATCATGCTAGCAGTACTTGCCACTGCATTGTATATGCTAGTGTACATGATTTAAGAATCACATGTGGAAGAAAAGGAATTCATCAAATGTTATTCCCTTAACACCAGCTGATAATCTAGATACAAATTCAGTTCTGATTAGATTTTGTTGGAGACAAAATTCATAGAATGCAAATAAAGATGTGTGCACAGTGAGAATTTAGCCTGATCTCCTACACAGTATAGGCTATAAGGTTTTTTCATCAGTTCTTGTTTTGAGTTAGAGCATACCTTCTGAAGAACACACTATTTCAAGAAAAATATTTATAACATTGGAAAACTTATCATAATTTAACAATCCATATTAAATTGTTTTAAAGCTAAATTATTCTCATATTCATGCCTTAGGTCATGTTTAAAATTACTTGGCTTTAGTTTTCTGTTTCTGTTCAGTTTTCTGCATAAAATTGTTTGCTATTGAAGAATGCAAAATTTCTAAAAGAGAGATTAGTAGGGAAAAATATAATTTTATGAATTCACTTGCAGGTTTATCCATGTAACATCACAATATCATTTTTCTCTTCAGCATTTTCTTACTCCATACAACATGAGCTAAATATAAAAAGAAAACTTGTGGCTCTTCTTACAGACAATATACCAGCTTGATAAGCAAAAATTCTTTTGTGCACCTTTTTTATTTACTTAAAAGTAAAATAAGTTTTCAGCTAACCCTTTGGGTAACCTATTACAAAACAATAAATCTTCCACAAAATGATTAGATGATAATGTCATTCTGTGAGCATCTTAATTTGAGGTTTTATGTCAAGAGTGGAAACTACTGCATCAAAAATTCTTCAAGAACACTTCTGTGAAGCTTCTGAATGCTGAATTTCCCTAAAGTAATCCCAGATGAAACCCCCATTCCTAACAACAGTGGATTTTAGAGAAAGCATGATGTGGTGGTTTTGAGAATAGTATTGACTATTTCATAACTACTTTAGGTTTTGTTAAATGTTCTAACAGATGCAGTATCTGTCAAGAGTACTTAATTTAAAACTTATTATGCTGAATATATCCAGTTGTACCAATATTGTCATATTTAGATATAGATGATTTGATTTAATACTATTTACTTCATAAAATTAAGCATGCCTTCAGTTTATTAAAATTATTCCATTTTTACTATTTTCTTTCAGTATTAAGTATTTTATATCAGCTATTTAACAAAAAAAGGAAGTAAAAAAAATCAAACAAGAAAATGTTAGGTTTCAGGCTAGAATTCACATGAGTTTAATTGTAATTATCAATAATGAATCACTACTCAAAACTTTTGGAAAAGCTGTATAACAAATTTTAAAAAGATAGTTCTGAGTATTAAGATCTCAGGAATTTAAGTATTAACTCAAATTCTTTAAAGACATCCTGAACACTTGTTCAGGTCTCAGAACAACAAAGTTATTAAGCGTTTTGACAGCAATTTTAATGGATGTAAGAAAAAGCTGTCAATTTATGACTCATCTCAAACAATATTAGCACTGTATTTTAAACTTAAAAATACTAGTTGAACAAGAGAAAACACAAGGTTTAGGAAGAGAAAAGATTAAAGTTCTTGTACTAACAGAATACACATGAACTCATATTACCCAAAAAGTAGACACTGCTACATGCTTCCAAAGCCAGTAAAAGCAAAACAATCACCTCCAAAATAGATGAAAAATAGATGAGATGGAAGAAATATTATGTCATAATTTAAAATCTAGTGATTGATTTGTGTGAGGAAAATTCACTAGCCAGGCATCTTAGAGATTTCTCAATGTCACCAAAAGCACCAGCTCTCCAAATCCAGAATATCTTCCAGAGCAATACACAGTCTCCAAAGGCCAGGAGGATGGTGGGAACAGGAGCGAACAGTGGGCCCTGAGGTATGGAATTAATTACCAACAGAATAAACAAACCAAATTAGACACTGAATAAGTTACCTTCTCGACCATCTGCTGCCATCATCCTCAAACAGCAAATGAATTCAAGAATAAAATACTTGGCAAAAAAACAACCTGTCGATGCAACAGATGAATATTGCTAGTACACCTATGTAATTGCTGCAGGACAAGATTTGCCAGGTACTGATTTGTGTCTTGTTTTGTTTATGTCTTTTCCTTTTACTTAAAAAGCAATAAAGAAAAAAATCGACTGTAATTTTACAGCTATTAGCTATCAACCTCTTAAAATGTAGCAACAAAACACTCCAGCTGCTCCACCTATAGTAAGATTAGCAATACACATGCTCATGGCTGATGTTTAAAGCTCGAGGCTTCTAGATATTGGTATAATGAAAACCTGCAGTTATAGGCAATAAATTATTTCAATGATTTTCTTTCCCTATTATTTTTAAAGCTTTGTAACTGGTACAGAAACCTGGACACTGTGAAGTCAAAATTAAAGGGGATACAAAAGCTGAAAATAAAGTCAGTACCCAATAGAAACTTACTTTTATATATAGGTCTTTCTTATGGTTTGGCAACTAAATATCTCAGTTAGCAGAGGTTTTGTCTTCTCTTGGTTTTGGATCCTCTTCCAGCACTCAGGGTCAAGGCTGCATTCAACTACTGTCCTGTTCTGAATTTTTCCAAAGAATTTTATATCTACTCTCCTGGTTTTTGTGAAAACTCTAAAATATTACATAAATTTGCTGCAGAAGTCATTCTTCAAAGCACAATTAGAAACAAAGTAAAAATGCATAAAATTTGCTTATTTTTGGCAAGAAAAAGGAAAACAATGAGTTGAAGCTAAATATCATTCAAAAAACCCTCAGTGAATATTACATACCATTCTTTTAGATAACTGGTTTTACAAAACTTTATATAACTCTCCCACCCAAAAATCACTCCTCCCCCTCTTATTTCTCCAATTTGAAAAGGAAAATATCTAATTCATCACCATGACATTAGATTCATCATCACATTTTCTATTAAATATTCACTCTTTTTTTGCTACATTGCACAGATAATTATAAAGTCATTACTGAATGAGCAACACCTAAATGTAGAGCAAAATTGTTGAAATAACACAGCTGTACATCCATAAAATGATGATAGATTTTTTCAGTTCTAATAAACATTTAAGAATGATAACAGAATTCTCCAAGTGGACCCCACTGTAAACATAAGAAATATTTTGTCTAAACTGGAAAGAAAGCTCCTGTCTTCCACTCTCCTCTTCCTGAAGGATTAAATACTCAGATTCTTCAGAGTCCATACTGGCTCACATCTTCATTCCAAGGCTATGATTTATCACATTTTCATGACATTAATTTTTACAATTATTTAGATAACATAATAATCTTGGTGTGATGATTATTCTATTGTGAAGAAATCTTAGCACCAATTAGATCTGTGATAAATATTAAAATTTATTTTTAAGTAAGAGCAATGAAGGGATAAGTTTGCATTTCCAGCCTCATTGCCCAAATTTTAGTTTTGGTACAGTGGAGAACTGGATCCAGTGGAGCAAGGAAAACAAGATGAAATCAAAAGGCATGATATGAAAATACTCTAATACTAATGACTATAGCAAGTTAAAAAACAGATATTGAACAGTGAAGAATTTAATACTGATCTTTTGAATTCTACAACAGTGAATTGGTCTTGCTATAATTTCTGTTACTGTAATGAGTTACCTCATCACAGCTTCTTACTTTCTAAGTGCTGCTACTTTCTAAAATATTCTGAGAAAATATGAAGACACGTGCTCTAAAAGAAAGAAAATCTTGGGAAAAGGAAAAGTAAACTATTCTAGAGACTTTTCTTCCATTTTTAGAAGTATTTATAAATAAGGTGCACAGTAACACCATGCATATAGGCCATAATAAAAAATACATGCTCATATATTGTCTCTCTTATTTGGAAATGTTTGCTCTACCATGTGGGAGAGTGTTGAGCCATCAAAGTGGAACATTCTAGTTAGATTTTTATCAATATGCTTCACCACCATAGTTTCTCCACCGAGACTGAATATTTTAGGAATGTGGGGAAAGGCAGAAGTAAATTGACTTTTTATGAGGACAGTGAACTGATATTTAAGAGGGGGAGCTTAGGACACTATTTTTGCTCCTCACCTTTTCCTCATTGTGACATATAACCATTCTGACATTTAATGTAGTGCTTGTCCAAAGCAATTCAACTTCAACAGCATTGCAGAAAAATACCAGTGTGAACTGGAAAATCATCTGCTGTGAATAACTGGCAACTAGTTGGCACTTGTTTAAAAATATAATTTCCTATATTTCCATTGACACTATTTTCACTCCTATGAGGTTTTATTGAAAATATGAAAAAGCATTGAAAATATGAAAATAGCTTTCTAGTTTTCATGCTATTTTCATTCCCATCGTTGACCTGATGAACTGGTCTCATTTCATGGCTTGCTTTTTTCATCAATAGTTAAATTTCTTTTACAAATATTGATCAAATGTATGTGTGTTAACATAAGCCTGGATTTGCTTGTGATTCCAGTGGGAGTAGGCCCTAACAGATGAGATTTTTGACTCTTACATTCTAAGTACATACTCTGTTTTTTAAGTAGCAGATGTTTTTTCCAGTGTATGAGACAGTAAACTGTCTCTTGATATAAATTTGCTTGCAGTTTGCCAGGTCAGAGCCAAGAATTTTGAGTGGAGAGAATTTTATTACAATGGTAGCTACTGAAGGGAGATTGCATTTGACCAAGTTAGTCATTGTGGTTACACTTCTGAAATTAAGGTGGACATTTGTAATTTTGGGGTAAATAAAACTGTATAAGAAACAATGACTCAGTTGCTTATAGAAAAAAATGAAATTGAGATAAGACAGCTGAATTCATATTACAGTGTTAAGTAGTGTTTTGTACATTAATTTTAAAAAGCATTTTAGCCTGTTAGTGGCAGGTATTTCATGTCAAATATCCCTTTCACCAGATTTTCTCCACCTGATGTTTCTCCAAAGTATCTTGCAAATGACACACAAGGACGTTCTGGGGATAAGAAAACCAATCCACAACTATTTTTTTGATGAACTTTTTCATCAAAATTTTTTCTTTTTCTCTGGAGGAAACCAAGGAGCAGATAATGTTTCAGATTGTATTGGGTTTGTGTGGCAAGGATGGGGTTGGGGCTGGGGGGAGAGGAGGCCTTCTGTGAGAAGCCTCCCCTGTGTCTGATGGAGACAATGCCAGCTGACTCCAAGACAGAACCAACAATGGTCAAGGCCAAGCACATCAGTGGTACCAGTAGTGTCCCTAAGATGACATGGGAAGGGAATAAAAATTGCTGGGCAACAGCTGCTGGGAAGAGGAGGGAGGATATGTAAGAAACAGCCCTGCAGACACCAGGGTCAGGGAAAAAGGAGGACCAGGAGGTGCTCCTGGTAGCAGGGCAGATTCTTCTGCAGCCTGTGGTGAAGGCCATGGTGAAGCAGCTGTGTCCCTGCTGCCCATGGAGGTCAATGATGCAGCAGATGTGCACCTGCAGTCTTCAGAGGACCCTACACTGGAGCAAGAGGATGCATCCAAAAAAGGCTGTGACCCTGTGGGAAAGCCCACACCAGAGCAGGTTCCTACCAGACCCTGCAGACCCACGGAAAGTATAGCCCATGCTGGAGCAGGGTGGCTGGCAGGACTTGTGAACCCGTGGGGGACCTATGCTGGACCAGTGTGTGTCTGAAGCACTGCAGCCCATGGGAAAGACCTGTGCTGGAGCAGCCTGTGAAAAACTGTCTTCCAGAGGAGGGACCCCATGCTGGAGCAGGGAAACAGTATGAAGAGAAAGGTGGGGCAGACCATGTGTAATGAACTGATCTCAACTCCCATTCTCCATCCCCCTGCACCACAGGAGGGGAGGAGGTAGAGAAATTGAGAATACAGTGGAGCCTGGAAAGAAGGGAGGGATAAGAGGGAGGTGTTTGAAGGTTTTGTTTTATTTCTTATTACCTTGCTCAGATTTGATTGGTAATAAATAACATTTAATTCCCTGAGCTGAGTCTGTTTTGCATGT
This sequence comes from Agelaius phoeniceus, assembly GCF_051311805.1. Taxonomy (NCBI): domain Eukaryota; kingdom Metazoa; phylum Chordata; class Aves; order Passeriformes; family Icteridae; genus Agelaius; species Agelaius phoeniceus. Next base: position 32,577,415 of record NC_135269.1, on the reverse strand, counting down.
AATGATAATGGGTGAGTGATGTCCCTCTGTCCTTTATCTTGGCCCAATAGCTTTTGGTTGTATTTTCTCTTCTATTCCCTGCTTAGGAAGTGAGGAATATAACAGCTTTGGTGGGCACCTGACATCCAGATGGGGTCAACCCACCACATAGATCAGGTGCAGAAGTGGTTGGAAGGACATGTACGAACCTAAGAGATGTTGAATGTTACTTCTTTGTGCTAAAATTAGTTAATGAACAAGAAAAATTTGTAATATAATTGTGTTACTGCTGTCAGAGAAGACCGATATTTTATAACCATCCTTTTATAACATTTTCTTCTCAGAAGCATATAAATTCCATTTTAATCATGACCATAAATGCAGATTCACATATTTATAAACAAATAAAATTTTATATTTAGATATATGCAAAAAAGGAAAAAGACAATTTAAAAACTCCATCTCTTGGCCCCTCTGAGTTATAACTCTTTCTCTTATATAAGCATACATCTGTAGGGGATGTATTCAATTTTCATTACCACTGATTATTTAAAGCTTAGTTATGGGCAAAAATGGTTGTAACACCTACATTGCTTTCAGGTATTTTAAGAGACAAAAGTTTTCTTATTTCAGTTGAGTCTGTAATGTTATTAATGAGAAAACCCTTAATTGCAAAATCCATTGCATACAAATGTTGGATGAACCTGTGATGCTTCTTTGAACTGATATGTTCTGTTAAGAAACTATTGAATTTGAACTTGATAATTCACCCAGAAAAATTGAGAGAAACAATAGGACTGAAAAACATTTATTTTTTTAAGAACTCTAAAATAATACTTTTGTATCAAAGCAGTTTTTGTTTCAAATATCAGTGTAATGGTCCTGCTGTACTATTTATGGCTCAACAATTGTTATTTCACTCACATACATTTATAAAGAACTAGAAAAATCTATTCTTGTTTATGCCATAATTGCCTTCTAGTTATTGAACAGCTTTTCCTCAGTATGTGAACATTAAATAAGATAAAATCTTTGCTCACAATTTACAGAGAATGTTTGGATAAAAGAGTGCAATTTAGCATTAACTAAAGAAAATTGGCAGATATGCAAGTGTTTCTTTCCATGTGCCTTTATGCTTGCTGATGGTGGGTGGCACATGGATTTACTTCCTAAGTTTAATCTTTCAGATGTTATGACTTATGACTTGTATTTTGTCTTTTTTGCATTTGTTCTTTTTATTTTGCAAAGATAAATTTATATACCTACAAGTTTTACAATCCAGGTAATTAAATATATTATATTTAGAATATAGAATATTTTATATTTTATTTAGATATATTTTATTTTATATTTATAATATAATAAAATATATTTAGAATGCAGAAAAGTGAAAATTTGAGCTAATTCACAAAATTGCAAGGAAGAAGAAATATTCAAATAGAGTACTGAAATTTCCATGTAGACATGTAGCCAGGGACACAGTCAAAAAAGATAAACCTTCATTAGGGTCATAACTTTGTTCTATGAGATGAAACCAGAATGAAAAATGCACATCCCTTTCAGCAAAGTGAACTCACAGCAAAGATTATAACCAAGATAAATTTCATTCCACCCAAGAGACCAATAAAATGTATGTTTTCAAAGAGTTCTTTTTAGAACTCTTTTCTAGAAATAGAACTGTTAAAATTCCATGGAAAATTATGCTTTTACAGACTAACTCTTTACTTGGGAACTATGCATTAACAAACTCTCCAGAAGACGACAAATATACGCAAGTGAGTAGGAGAAAAACTAGACTTGGCTGTATACTTATTCAGAATGTTAAGTCTATTGTCAACAAATGTATTTCAACATTATCACTGGAAAAGTATTGTCACTGAGAAAACAAATACTTTTCAGAGTTCAGTTATATGCTATTTTTAGCAGCCAGTTCATATTTTTATAAGCACTCATCAAGTACCCGTTTGCCAGTAAGTCATGTAACACTTCAGGACTGAATGAACAGCAGTGTTGCAACATACAAACAGGCCTTCATTTCCAAATTCCTGTCTTAATACCTTTCTGAGATCACCTTATTTGCCTTGTTTTCCATCCTCAGAGTACAGGCTGTAGTGATCCTGGCTGGCAGAGCCCTGTGCCTGGAGGAGCGAGCGATCCAGAGCACAGACAACTTGAGCCATGGCAGGCAGTGCTGTGCCACACGGACAGTGTGCAGCACTGTGCCATGGGACAAGCTCAACCAGCTCACCAAAAAAGGACAGCCCCCAGGCAGCTTCTCCTCAGCACTAGTGATTATACCTCCTCCTTGGTCTTGCCTTTATATAACAGTGCATCAAGAACTTCTTTTGGGGACATCTTTTATGTTTGACTGTACAGAGTTTCCTCATAAGGAAATAGTTTGATAGACCAAAATGAGAGAGTTCCTGCTATGAAGAGGGTCTACATGGCTTGCTGCCCCTGGGTCAGTGTCCCATTTGATGTTACACTACTTGGGGCCCCCAGTTCTAAGGGGAAATAAGATTATCCATGCTATTCTCTTCTTCCAGCATTAAATTTAATAAAAAGTCTTTTAAATATGACTTTAGGTGGTATAAGTGCCTTTTTTTACATAGATCACAATGAATCAGCACCTCCTTGGGAAAAACAGGCCCACCTAGACTTTTTTCTTTATAGTGTTTCAAAATGTGAATGCCTGTAGGCTGTCCTTTGTCTTTTCCTGCAAAATTTTGAAAAACCTGGGTCAGTAGAAGATTTTCTGATCAGAGTCCAGGTGAGCAATCTTGGGCTTATTTGGTTTGTAATGATGTCCTGGCAAAGCAGAGCTATTCTTATGCCAGCAATAAAGATGATTGTTTTCATTAAAATTTCCAACTAATTGTTTTTTCTCTTTATAAAACCTTTTCAAAGTCAAAGCTGAACCTGCGCTTGGCATTAGTTATATTCACAAAATAAATAACTGGATAGTTTATCTCATATTCATTACATAAACCCTGTTCCAGGCCTACTTAAAACTGTCATAACTGCCTGTTATAAAGTGCATGTACAAATTGATAAACAAACCACAGTGGCCCGGTTTCATCCCACCAAACTCCTGGTATCCCACTGATACTGCTAATTTAAAATTTTCCCAATTTTGACTCCCTTTATAATCAGTGGAGAGAGAACTGAGAGAAAAAGACATCTCTTCAGAGGAAAAGACACAGCTTAGGTGGAACAAGACAAAGGTAGTGAGACTAGGAGTTACGTTCATACCAAGGATGTAGTTACAGTAGTATGAACGGGCAGCTTTCCCTAGAGTACCAGAAATGCCTATGGAATTGGGTACCTACAGGATTCAAAACTATAATCAGATGAAGTATTTCTAGAGTCCATTGGCTAAATTTGTTGCTGTAAAAAAGACTGTCTCCTCCAAGTGGGAGAACCAGTGTTTAGAGAGCTCTGAAGAAGTGAGAAGGCCGGAGATGTCTTGAATAGAGAACCCAGTCCCACATCTCCACCATTCTGCATAGTGCCATAACTATCAGCTGTCAGATGTAGAAGGATTGTATATTCAACTATGATTAATAAAGTAGTTATGTTACATATTATTTCTGTGTTTCATGTAAAAAAGTAGAATGGAAATGAGGGAGAGAAACAAGTGAATGGGTGGATAGGTGGAATATTTTAATGAAGAAAGGACTTCATTTCAGAATCTGTTCTTAAAAATTGGTTATAAAAATTGATAGATCAAACTGGAAAGTTTGAAATTCTCTCCTTACTGATATCCTTCTGATAAATGAGAATTCAGGTGTTCTTGGGCAGTACCAAAACTTGTTTTCAGCAGATTTGGTGATTAATTTAACTATCAACTTGTCTATCTGAAGGTAAAACTAGTCCTTCATGTGCAATCAAAGGAGCAGGAGATGAATAACCATGTATGCTGCATGTTGCACTGCACACCAATGATTTCAGCATTTAATATTCTCTTTCCATACACAGAGCTGATATTTACGCTTTTCAAATTAAATAGGTACCAGATTGTAAATTTTTTTTTCCTGTGAAAATTTTAGCAAATGGAAATTTTTTGCTAGAAATATTTATCCAGGGAATTCTCATAGGAAATAAAAATATTCTGGTTTTGTTCACACCAACACATCTCCTCTCCCGGACCATAATAATTAGGAAGCTAGCACGACATACGTGACAACTGTGACTGACTCGTCCATCCCTAAGATGGAATTTGTCTGCATAATGTTGTGGTAAGTGCTCCTGAATTAGATATATATGCAGAAATTGGTGGTGCCCAAGCCATTCATGAACAGGAAAAGGCTAATCATTTTAACTAAAATATTCCTACAGCTGAAGATGTAATTTAATTTTCAGGTTGCTATTTAATTACTGTTACAAACAATTAAGGAAATTCATTTGAAGGATACCATGTGTAAGTCTATTATAGTGGATGGAAAGCATTACATGTATATCTGACTATTCAAAGGTATTGGGAATCTGAAATTTCACTGGAGTGAGTGTACATCCTGAATTAATTCAGTTTCAGTCTGTGTAAACGGATTTACAACTTCTAGATGAATATATGTTGATGTTAAAAATCTTTTGTTTTCCAGATAAATTTTAGCTTTGTTCAGGTTCTTGTCACATTTGACTTTTAATTTGAATTCAGAAATTTCCAAGGGAAAAAGAGGGGCAAATTTGTTGACTAATAAAGTACCCTTATTTCTTTGGAGGTGGAAAGAATTTTGTGGAAAATGAGTCTGAGTTGGCTCAGCAAAAACATGAATGGCATCAATTGTACCCTTCCTCTGGATATGTTGTTACTAATGTGTTTGTTTAGCTGATAGTAGAGCAAGACTTTTTAATACTGATGTCTAGAGATGATCCCTGCTCCATAATATATCCAATATTTTGCTGGACTTTCATGCAGTGGCTTCAATAACAAGAATTTTCAGACAATAGCACAATATACTTCATTCATCCAGTTTACCTTATCCTGTCAATTCAGAATTATTTTTGTGGAAGGCACACCTGGATTTCAATGTAAGCAATTTTCCATAGCATTCTGAGACTGTTGAAAGAAAAACTTTGAAGTACATGAAAAAGGAGGAAAATATTTCCCTTGAGAGGTTACTTCTAGAAAGGAAAACATGTCAGGTAGTCTTGTCTCCAGTCAGAGGCTTTGCCATAATTAATTTTAAGGAAATATCTAGATATTCCTGATGCCACTAAACATCAGAGTTGTTTTCTATGAACCTCAAAGGATAGGAAGGACAAATCCCAGCAGAAAAACAGGATTGCAGCTGAGGCTATTGACATTTTGACACACAGTGCTAGTGAGGGACTTAGTACAGCTGCTGAAATACCTGATTTCTGAAATATCTGCAGATCTGAGTTTTGCAGTGCATTCTGGCTTATTTTTTATGACACCATGGATATATGTAGCAAATTATTCATACAGAGGCAGCATTCTATTTTTTTTACCCTTTTTGTTTTAAAATGTTTTCCTTGCTTGCTGTGCATCATGGGTGCTGTAGGCTTATATATTAGGTCACTGTAGCATTTCTGTCAGTATCCAAAGATGATTAAATTCAAATTGTTTTGGACTTTGGTCTTTACAAGCTTGCTCTTTATCTACATCTGCTAGAAATTGCTTTTAACTGTTCTGCTGAGCCATTCTTCCTATCAAGTAAACACCTGAAGGGGTTTACTTAAAATAGTCAATAAAAGCAATTGACCTTTTTGCCTGTCTTTAAATGTAATACTTACCTCTTTTTTTGAAAAGACAAAGCTTTGATTACTTAACTTTATTGAATTCTATTTGCTGTTGGGGAGACTTAAATAGTTTCTTTCCTCTTACAGTCTGTTATTTTTCATGTGGACAAACAAAGGAGACTGAATTTCTGGTCTTAATATAGAAGTGATCTCAAGCAAGATTGTCTATCCACCTGTAGCTACCCAACTCTATATTCTATGAATGAAGAAATAAATAAGTATGGTGAGTAGACATTAAAGATATCTGTATGGCGTGCCAACTATTGAAGTGCTTAACTCACTGGATTAGAACTTGAAAATCAGAACATTTTGAATTTGAGTACCCTAGTCACTGGCAAAAAGTGTTCTATCATTTCAAAAGGAAACAGCTTCACAGTGGGGAGACTTCCCCACTGAGATAAATTGAATTTTTCAGATACATTTTTTTTATTCATACCTACTTCTAGTAAAAAAAAAAAAAAAAAAAGTTATATTTAATTTTAATGGGGAAAAAACCCTATAAGGTAAAAAAAAAGGTAAAGGTAAAGGTAAAAAGCCTTCCAATTCCCTTGTGGCACCTCAGCCACTAGTGAGTGACAATTGCAAGTTTTCTTATATTTTACTGATGTATAGTCAATCATCCAGCAGCTTGATACAGATCTCTAGGATCACTCAGATGTCTTAAAATTACTGACATTCAGAAATTAATATAAGTTGAACTTTAGTTAATGTCCAGATGAATAACTTGACCAGATCAGAAAAATAGAGTGATTATGATAGCTTCAATTCAGTGATCTGATGTCATACACCCAAGTCTAAGTCCTTATCTTCAAAAACAGTTCAGATACTTCAGATCTGACCATGGAAGAGGAGGCAGGGAATACTGCTGAAGAGAAGAAACTAGAGTGCTTTTTCTTTGTATATGCTCTGTGATTCTACTGACCCACCAAGGGAACAGGGGGATTGGCAAGCATGGGGTTGTTAGACCCTGATTTGGCTTCTTTCTGAAATTAAATTTCTAAAGAGGCTCGAACAGCCCTTACACTGGAATGACAGGAAGGAAAGGTTAGGCCTCTGCCTCCTTGCTGAGTACCTTCTCCCTGGGTCTTTTCTGGTGCAGTACTAAACACCTGCTCACAGCTTGCCCCTGACAAAGTGTCTTGTTCCATTAAAGGCACTTTTGCAGCGCAGAATCTGATGGAAGAACACTTGAGCTGCAACATAAAAGCTACAAATGGCTGTTTCAGAAATTTGGAACTAACTCTTAAGCCTTACTCAGTTCCACCAGTAGGTAGGAAATAATTTATGTTTGCAAGGTAACTTTTTCTTCAGATTTGGGAATGGCATATCAACATTTTCCTATCTGTCAGATCTTTAAAATTTCATTTAGAAGCATAATTAGAACAGAAAATGGTCCTATTTTCCTTATAATTAACTGTGATGAGAGGTAAAAAAAAAAAAAAAGTGTGAGCTAACTAGCCATAGACTGCAGATTTCTACAAGACTTCAAAACCTTCAAGTCTGGTATACATTCATGCATAGGTAAACTTCTGAATTAGATTTCAAATAAGTTAATATTGTATTCCTTATCTTTATATGTATATAAAAATCCCTGAATTAAGAACTTAAATTGTTAAATGTGTAGGAAATATTTGGTAGAAATAATGCAGTGGAAAATTGCTCAGATCTAATAACTGAAATAATGATAAATGGAAATTGATAGTCAAAAGTAACCAAAACAGAGAAGAAAGTTTATTTCAGGCAAGAGAGATCTCTGAAGCTGAAGTCACTCTACAGTTGAGAATCCATATAAAGCAAAAATGTTAATTTCATTAATATTATTTAGCTCCTTAATCAAATTTCAATTAAGGTGTAATACTTGCATAACTCAAACCAACCAAATTTTAGGAATCCTGAAGTTATTATGGTACCTTACCAAAAGAAGCAATATATCTCAAACTAGAAAGTACTTTTATGCTATATATTTGCTGTTCTTTTTAATTTAAATGATTTGGTTTATACTATTTTTATCCCAGAGAACAATTGCAAAGATGCATGCTGCACTGAAGATTACATAGCTAGCCAGATAACTGAGTTTTGCTATTGGACAAGACATCTGTAAAATTGTATCAGTAGATTCTGAAACCTATAAAGCAGTGTCCATGTGAGTACCCACTAATCTGCATGCTATCTACACACACTTCAGTTCTTCACCACTGTACAGATGTCACACAATCACAGAATCAGGAAATGATTTGGGATGGAAAAGATCTTCAAGACCATTGATTACAACCTTCGACCAAACACCACCATAACAACTGGACCACAGCATAAGGTGTCACATCCTTTTGTTTCCTGAACACCTCCAGGGATGGTGATTCCACCACCTCCCTGGGCATTCCATTCCAATATTTAACAGTTCTTGCCAAGAAAAATCCCCCCTGATACCCAATATGAATTTCTCCTGGTACACTTTGACACTGTTTCCTCTTGTCCTGTTGCTTGTTGCCTGGGAGAAGAGATCAACTCCCACTTTGCTACAACCCCTTTTCAGGTACTTGTAGAGAGTGATAATGTCACCCTGAGCCTCCTTTTCTCCAGGATAAACAAGCCCAGCTCACTCAGCTCTCCTCATAGGACTTTTTCTCCAGGACTTTGCCCCACTCTGGACATTCCAGCACCTCAATGTCTTTCTGTAATGAGGGGCCCAGAACTGGACACAGGACTCAAATTATGTGCTTTTTCCCTGGTGATGAATACAGGGAAAAAATGGTCCAGCTGGTCCAGCTGGCCACAGTATTTCTGATACAGGTCAGGATGCCATTGGCCTTCCCAGCCATCTGTGCACACACTGGATCGAGTCTATCTGGCTGCTAACCAGCACCTCCAGGTCCTTTTCTGCTAAGCCACTTTCCTGCCACTCTTTCCCCAGCCTGTAGTGCTACAGGAGGTTGTTGTGACCAATGTGTAGGACTCAAATTTTGGCCTTGTTGAATGTTATACAATTGGCCTCAGCCCATTGATCCAGGTGTCCAGGTCCCTCTGCAGAGCCTTCCTGCCTTCCAGCAGGTCAACACTTCCAGCCAACTAAATGTTACCTGCAGACTTCCTGAGGGTGCAATTGATCCCCGCTTCTAGATCATTAATAAAGATATTAAACAGGACTGCACCCATAACAGAGCCCTGGGGAACACCACTAGTGGCTACCCACCAGCTGGATGTGTCACCATTCACCATCAGTCTCAAGGTGTTGCCCATCCAGCTGGTTTCAACACAATGAAGAGTGCATCTGTCCAAGCCATGGACTGCCAGCTTTTCTAGGAACATGGAATATGAGTTGTGTCAGAACATGATTTATAAAGCAATTTTAACCAGGGCACTGCTGCAATTTTTTACGAACTTATAACTTGTAATTTTTCCCACTTTGTGAGTGGGATAAGATTCTCTAAGTAAATGCAGTGTGGTAGCTGTTGAAATGCTGCATTTTAGCACGTCAATTAATATTAGTTTGTAAAAAGATACCCTAATCTTGAATCTTAGGGGATATCATTAAGGGATATCATTACTTGAAGGCTACAGAGAAAGAAAATAAAAGGCTTTACAATTGTGTGCAAAAATAGAGAATGTTAATGATTTAAGGTCTAATTCTCAGTGCTGATGAATAGAAGACATTAAAGTCATTTGTGGACTTTAATCATATTCACTTGCTCACAGATGTTATAGCAAAGACTGCATTGATAACAGGCTAACACTGAACAGATTTTTGTTATTAAAATTTTTTTTCCCTATAGAGTTTAAATATAATATTTAATATTTTATATTGATTTTCTTTTTAAGGTACTTATGAATAAAGCAATTTATGTGAAAAATTCAGTTTACCTCCATGAGAAAGACTCAGCACGGTAATGCTGTCTTCTTTTTACATGATAGGACACTAACTTTTTGTCAGTGACTAAGATATGTCTTCTGAACATGTATCAGAGATTTCTCAGAGGACCTTCATAATCATGTAAAGATTTGGCCATATCTGTCTTCTAACAAAGGAGTGTGTGCTGGCTTTCAGGATGACCACCAAAAACTAGAATGAGAAACTATGAAAAATTTCTCAGGTACTTTACTTTTTTAATATCATACTAACACGCTTATTTCCTCTCTCTTTTTTTTTTTTTAATATTATTTCTTAGAAGTAAATAACTACTGCTGCTGAAAATTCTTGCAAAAATACAAGTCCAGATAAATTTAGAAAATCTTTAGAAAAATAAAAATAGAGTCTTAAAATAGAAAATTTATGGCAACTTATTCTTTTAGTGTCTTTCCCAGTATCACCTACAGTAATGTAAAGGCAAAGTGTGGGCAGTCTATCAAGCTTTCCTCTTACCCTCACTTTATTTTTTGATTCTTCTATAAAATCTCGTATCATGAAGTAGACAAACATTACTACTTGTTAGGCTCAAAATTTCCTTTAAATCTAGAGATTGGCACATTCATGCTTCTCAAATAATTGTGCAGTTTTGACAAGTAGTTTAAAATGCATGTCAATCAACAACAAGACTTTTTTTTCTCAGCTACTTCCACTGTGGACATATGGCATGGGAAAAAAAACCGGGGTACTTGTCATAAGGCTGCACCTACTGGTGTTATCTCCTAAGTAACAGAGCCATAGAACATAGCTTTCAAAATACTGTGAACTTTCCTTGTTTCCTTTTTTGGACTTGATGATCAGACAGCTGTCACGCTGTATATTTTACTCAGATTAATTTATACCTAAAATTTGGGTAATAATGTACTAAAGAGAAGGCCCTGACTTTATTAAAAAGAAAGAAGCTTTGCCTGTCGAAATTTCATGTTTAATGTTTTGTGAATATCAATTGGGCATCAGAACACAATCATGCTGTACCTCTACTGAGAGCACGGTAATAAAAGACTTTCCTAAAAAGCTTATAATCTAAATCTGTCCATTATACAAGTGCCTTGCCAAAAAACCATCAGTTTTAATGAACATGAAACTTCTCATACATATACCTTGGTTTGCAATGATCTCTATGGAATAAAAAAACAAGAAAAACAAAATATAAAAGACTATGCAGCACTAGTATGTATTGGGGACTAAATAATAAATTTTAATTGATTTAATAGGTCATTCCCATTTCGAAGACAACTCAGACTTCTTGTTTTGACTGAAAGCAATGCAGGATTTTCAGGAAGGCAGATGATAACATCTGCCCTTTGGAAGGAGTCAATACATATTTTTCATTGAGACAAGAAGGAAAAGGACCAAGATGAGTGCAAAGGTATTTATTTCTTTGGCTTCAGAACTGTTGTCAGGACTGAGGGTATAAAGAGGTGGTCAAAGTTCTGTGGCTACTCTGAGATACATATATTTTTGCCTATAATTTCAAGGCCCTTAACTTGTAAGTGCAATTTGGTCTAGTTATAACACTGTTTTCATTTGTACTTGAACGCTGGGAGGACAGTGGACTACCTAGCTAAGACATACATGAAAAGGAAGCTGTTCTTTTCTGTATTTTCATTTGGGTGCCAAATGCAGCTAAACCAGAACAGATACTTTACCTAATTAGATGTATTTAAAGAAATTATTTTCTTTATTAAAAGCTTTAGAGCTAAGCACATAATTAGAGTATGCTGTAGCTAAGCTTCAGTGAGTTATAGATCAGTTTGCCTATAGCTAAGAGAACTAAGAGTATTAATTTCTATATTTTTACCTGTTTAGTTTTGTGTTTTTTTCTACAGTCATGTCAGGATTTATTTTCATGTGTAGAGATTTAAGTAGAGTCTGAGAAAATAAAGAATTTCTTTGTTGAGTATTTAATTTAATTGAATTGTAATCAGAGTTGTCTATCTGAAGGGCCAGATTCTCAGCTGAACAAATTGAACTCATAATAAATGCACGTCCTTTGACATCAGATAATATTCTGGGTGCTAGGAAATTCTTAGATTAGCTAAATTCTGTTTCATGGGTTATGGGCAACTGCAAAATTATTTTCTGCTATTACATTACTGATTACAGTAGAGGCACAAAAGAAAGGACTCTATCATGTGATCTTGAAGTATTAGAAGTCCTAGGTAACATAAAAAAATAAAAAATATAAGTAACATTTAATGTAAAACATCCACTTCATACTTAATATAGAAGTATTCCTGGAAGCACGGGTCTGATACAAAGTCTTCCAAGGTGGAACCATCAGATTATAAAGTCAAATTTACCCTGCACTTTCTCTCTGATCTAGTATATCTTTCATTCCTATCTGCCTGGGGACTTGTTCAAAAGACACATGCAGATTTCTTACACTTCAGCAGACTATTGTATGAGTAGGACATGAAGATTGAAGGTGGAATGTATTTGAGAGCTTTTAGGAATAGGATGGGACTGAATCTGGGAGTCCAACCTACTCAGTGGGTGCACTGAGTAGTGTGCCATTCTGCATGAGAAACTAGGGAAAGACTTCTCTTTGTCTGTGGTCTAAAACTGACCTATTTTAGATTTGTGGGTGAAGAGCATGGTCCTGCCGTGTTCTATGGCCTCTGGAAATGCTTAATGGACTGAGCTTTTGGGGTGATTCAGACATCATGCCTCCAAGTTTCTCAATCTAACCTGAGCTCAGACATGATCTAAGTGCTGAGCTGCTTAAGCTTGCCAAGCATAGGACAGTTCTGGGCACGTGCAGTGCCTTAATAGGTACTGAAGAGATTTAACATCAAATGTTACAGAGCTTACAGAGATTAGGTGTCTCCAGCTCAGAAAGTGAGTCAGGACTTTGCAATTACAATTTCCCCTCTGCAGCCTCTGCTTTATTCTAGTACCTAAATCTTGCACTTTAATCTGCCTTGAATGCCCTCTATATCTGAAACAAAGCAAACAATATCTATCACTATGAATTAGCAGGGTTCCTTGTTTCTGGTTGTTAACTGCAGAACCCTATAATGTTCATCCGTGATCAAAAACCCATAAGTCACATTTCTGTACTTAAGACTCTCCTGATCTAGGACACAAATATGTATCCATTGCATTTAAGTAGAGAAAAGTCTGAGATAAGTCAATGTTCAGGCACCTTTGAATATCTGGGTTCCTGTTGCTAGAACAAAGTTTAAACAGATGTGTTTTTCTCAGCACACAGGTTCCTAAATTGTCCTAGATCAACAACACGTTGACTAAATTGATTGCATCATATGAGCAGTTCACTTTGGATTACGTGCTTTAAACTACGTTCATTTGCATCCAGTAACATTTGTGATTTTTACAGTTAATGGTATAATATTTTAAAACTTGCTAACTCTTCTTGGAATCTTTTTGTCACAGTGTTAGTTACCTTAGGATCATTCAGATAAACTTTTTTTCCATCCATCCACTGGGAAGGGAAAATGAGGAGTTGAGAAATCAAAAGGATCTGAAAGTAGATAAATGGACATTTTCTTTTAAAAATATATTTATTTTTGACTCTTTATTTTTAAAAGACCTTTATCACAGTCCCTGAGCCACAGGCTATTGAAATTGCTAGCACAAAGATTCACCTGGTGCTGAATAATTGCATACAACTTTGGTTTGATCTCTTCAATGTGAAGCTTTTAAGTCAGGCTGCTGAGATCATTGCCTTTTGTGCTGACCAATACTGTATCTTTGTACTTCTCTGCAAGTCTGCATTCATCTGCTGCCTCTGGTCTTGCCTTATATTCAGTTCTAAACTTTTTTCAGGCAGTGACTGGGTCATGTGCTTCTAATTAATATATATATTTATATGTATACATATATATCTATATATCTGTTCAAACTGAATTCTTAGTATTACTGTGGTGCAAATATCAATCAGTAGCCATGTAATATCATGTATATTTATTTAATCGACTTTTTGTAAGAATAAAAAAATATATTTCTATTACGGCACTTAAAAATGATAGCTCTGTATTTGAAGATAATTCCAATTATTAATATTTTAAATAAAATAAAATAATCTATTTTAACATTCAGCTTCGTGAGAGTTTGAAGAAAAGGGGTTTCTTTTGCATAAGAGCCTCTCAAAATTGAGATAGTCAAAACCAGAAATCCTTTCCATACTACATGATTCTGAAAAGTGAGTACAATTAAGAAAACCAAAGAACCCAATATTTAATAATTTCTGTTTCTTATATAGTAAAATTTCAAAGGACTATTTTTCTTCAACATATGCCACATGCCCTTCATTCTGCCTCTTCCAGACATCATGTAGTCACTTACCCAGTACAATGTATATACTAGAGAAATGCTTTTCCTCGTTTCTGGAAAAAGCAAATTTATAGTTAGAGCCTAAAAGCACTGCAAATATATGTAAATGCTAATTGTGGCAGATCAGATTAGAACATGCCAAGTGTTACTGTCTTTGTAAAATAAGATTTGCTTTAATCTTTAAATAAAGCAAATTATTAATTTATGTACTACAAAAGGCTGAGAAGAATTCCTTCTGTTCAAATCATCTGCTATTCAGAGATTTCTCATCAGGTTATAGACACTCCACCAAATGCATCTGGAATTTAGTATCCCAAAGGTTAATTATGCCTGCAAAAAAACCCAACACAGAAGTTATTGAATACTGTCTGCAGAAATTCTGGTGCATGTCTTCTATGTACATGACTATATATCTGCATTAAATGGAATTACAGCCAGCAGAATCTCTTCTAAGCAGCTTGCTTTTGTTAGAATAATTAACAACATAAATATTCCTACATTCACGTTATTGTTACACTAAAGACTCTACTGGGATATATAAAGGCACTAAAGGTAAAGTGGATAAGTCAATTTACTGTAATTTTCTCTTTCACATGTTGCATATTAGCTCTTTAAAAGGCTGTGGGTTTACAATCTGCATAAAGACCTAAATCTGCAATCTGCATGCGAGATGTAAACTCAAGCTGAGAATTAGGGAAAGCTGGCTTGCATTAATGCAAAATATTGTGATGTTAAAGAAGCTTGTTGCAAAAGTTTTTATGTTGGCTACTTGTGTCATACTTTCTCTCTTATTCTTGTAACTTTCTCTAAGAGAATGGCACTCAGGTGTGAGGGTGTGGGTGACCTTTCTGTTCTCATGGGTGTTCGTACGACTATACATTTCCAACTTACTATGACTCTCAAAACCAAACCATTCATTGCCTGATAACTAGCAACTCCATAACTTTTATCTGTGTGCAGAAATGGGTCCAGAAGATGTCAGCTGGCACTAGGAAGTATATATTATTAATATATGCTTTTTATTCAAATGAGAAATAAAAAAAAATTAAATGGAATACCATGACATTTTACCACATAGTTGTACTAAGGAAACAATGGCACTGTAAAACCAGTTAAATAAGTTCTAGAAGAATATTCTAGTAGGGTCATTAGGTGTATTAGTCCTTTTCTTTGCAGCTACACAGTTTATTGAAAAAGGGAGGCTTGGCTGGGGTTTCTGTATCCTGGCACTTACAAAAAGTGAAGGTTTTTATTGGCAGTTAGAAGAAGTGACCTAAGCTGTTCCTTGGATAGGAAAAGAGTAAGACAAAATGAAGGGAAAATGATGCAAAAAAGAAAGCAAATTGACGATTTTTTTTTATATTTTGTCCTAACAGCTTCATTCCATCATCATATATTCCATCATTCCATGATCTATTACTATTTCTTACTTTTTAATTTCATTTTATTTTTAATACCATTTAATTACATATTAGTGTAGCTACTGGTTTTAATTTCTGTCTTACAGTTCTTTAGACATGTTTATTTATTTATAAGTCAAAGCCATTTTGAGTCAGGTGCTTTATAATTCCACATGGTGAGAAGTAGATTTTGATTCTTGTATAATATAATATATAACAATGATTGAGGTAAAATGGATACTGCTTATGCTAAGAAGCAAAGGAAATTCAAACAGCATGGCATTCATATCCTGTGGCTTTAGCCATTTAAAAGGCAGATAATATCTTCTAGGCTTTCTTGGTTGTCAGTGATACTTTAGATAGCAAAGAGAACTTTAATTGCACGTTGCTGCTTGGAAATGGCACTTCGTGGCTGGCATTAGCAGGCAAAATTCTTTTGCATTACCTCAAGCCAGTGAATAAGGAACTCTTCAAACCAGCTAAGGGGTTTTTTCTTGCTTATGGTTCACTCATTATTTTATACAGCGCTGGTGTGCATACAGGATCACTGCTAAATATATTTGATGACTAAATAGTACGTTGCAATCCTTGCAATTCATGTCACTGCAAAACATCACTTTAGTAATATAAGCATAGCAAAAAAGCCTTTTAAAAGTACAATGAGATAATAAACAGCACCAATCCTCCTTGTTTGTACTGCAGAACTCAGTGCTTATTACTCTTCTGTGTAAAACGCTAGGAAAACAATCATTTCCAGGCTTCATAAAAGCAATGCAAATATCAGCAGGTGTATTAGTGCTATTACCATGGCTGTAAAAAGCTTATTTTAGCAAATATTCAGGAAGAAACTCTTATTACTTGGCAATGCCGCTGGACCACAATCTTTATACAAAAGCTGGAGTCACTAGCTGAAACCATAACTGCCTTAAAGCAGGTATGTAAACACAAGTGTTCTTAAAAGCTTGGTAAAGCACCCTAAAGAGGAGCAGGCATCTTCTGCTCATCAGTTACAATGGAAGTAACAAACCCATGCTGGGCAAAGTGGACTTCTTGTGATAAAAGCTACCCCATCGAGCTTCTTGGAGACACAAATAAAGGTGTTTCTGGATTAAAATCCATTTCAAAAGAAGGCATTTCATAACCTGAAACAGAACTGGAAATGGAAGGAGTAAATCAGGTTCATCAGATAGGTATTGCTACCAGTCTGAACTATTGATTGTCAAACCTATTATTCCTATTGTAATCGATGATAACTGGTCTGCAGATAAAATTTTTCACTGTCTGTATTTATACAGCTGCAACTGGCTATAGTTGAGTAACTCAGACTTGTGTAATTCCACTGGTGATATGTAAGAAGTTCAGACAGAACAAAAAGGGAGTATAGAGAGAATTGTGAGGAATTTTTTTCACTTGTTTATTTCCTTGAGAAAGATTACCTCAGTAATTAGTGGGCTGAAGTGAAGGAAAGAACAAAAAAAAAGGAAAAGAAAAAATTAAACAAATATTCACTAAACATGTACAAATTCTAAAATATCTGGAAAAAATATGAAGATACCACTGTGCTGAAAAATGGAGAAATATATAACACTAATTATACCAACAAGCATATTGGCCATAACTCATAGAGGAGTAAACAACATGGAGAATATGAGACACTGAACACAGATCTTTCCTTTCTGATGGTATAAATAAATGTTCACTTGGTATAAACAATGAAAATCTTTTTGGCTTTAATATTTTGACCATTTTTTTAAGATTAAAAGAAAGAAAATCATATGTTAATGCAAATTGTGAAGTCTTGAACTTTTTTATTTGTTCTGAATAAGTGACGTACTGAATAAACTACTCCTGACTCAATCCTATTCCAAAGGTAAAGAATGGTAAAAGTAGTTAATGTGACTGAGAGATGAACTACATTTTATCTCCTGTTTAAATGTATTAGAATAGCATAATAAATTATAACACTCCTAATACTGTGAAATTAATCTTCAGAAAGACAGCAGTGACTCTAAAATAGAGTAAAAACTGATTAAGAAAAAGAAATCTAAAATCAATTTATGCTTAAACTGTTTTTCATTTACATTGAATATGGAGACTGAACCTTGAACCAAAACTTCAGTATTACTAAGTACAAGTAAAAGGAAATCAGCTGCCAAGAAAAAACTAAAATAAATGAATCATGATGATAATGCCAAGTTTATACTTTGCTTTTGGAAAATAAAAAGGCAACTGAAGTTAATACAGAGTACTTCAAACTGAAATCTGACAAACCACACACAAAAAAAAAAAACCCACCAAAAACCCTATCACAAAACACTCTGAACTTGCAAACTGGAAATACATCTGTGAACATTAGAGATGATTCACTGTGTTTTGTATTTTTCTAATAAAATAAAAAGTTAAACTACAGTTCACTGAGCAGGACAATTAAAGCAAGTCAATGCCCACTTCCAGGCACAGATTTCTCCACTGCTGCAGTAAAAAGATGTGGTGTCACCTATAATTAAATCAATAATTAGGCAGCTGCAAATTATGATGGAAAACTTGGAAAACTTCATAAGTTAACCCCTAGAAGCATCTCAAAGTTGTTAGTTACTGGATGGCTTCGAGCATTTTAATCCATGAGACTTGACCATGAATTTTACAAGAGCAAGTAATTTTGCAATGGTTGAAGTAATAGAGTATTTTACAGAAAACATTTTCAAAGTCTTCAACTTCTCTGAGTAATGGATTTTAAACTCCAGCCGGAGATCTTGAAAATGGATTTTACTTTTCTTTTTTTTTTTCTTCCCTCAAATACCCAACAAACAAAAAGATCTCTTGAGTTGTAACCTGAAAACCAATGCTTCTAAATTATTAGAACCACCAGAAAAGCCTTCTACCTAGTGAGAGGTAACAATTAAAGGTAAATGCAAATGGCCCAGAACACGGAATTATTTTTATCATCAGCAAACATTGGAACTTGCAGAACGACAGACCCTTGTCCTCCCTTAGGAGTCAAGTAGAACATCTTAAGGTCAAAGTTGCTAAAAATGACATGATTAAGATGTTGCTACATCTTGACCCTCTATACACCAAATTCTTCAAAATACCAGGAGATAATTTCAACATACAATTGCCTTCAAGAGCTTTTCAAGCAGTTAAATGTGGTTAGAAGCCATTTTCTATCATTAAAGCATCCACAATTCTGAGTTCTGTAAGAATTTGAAAAATAAGACCCTTATGAAATGACAGAATCTAAAAGGATGTTTTGGAACCTCAGCCAAACTTTTACTCAAATTTAATTTTATGAGGAGCTGACACATATCTGTACTGGTTTCATCTGATTTTAATGTGCTAATTTTAATGCAGTCTAATGTGCTTTCTTTACTGATAAATCATTCATTTTTTAAAATACCTAATGCAGAGCTCTTGGACCAGAAAAGAAAAAGAAAAAGGGCACGTAGAGGACATTTCTATAAGAAGTTGGCTCAAAATATAAGAATTGAACCTATCTGAAGCATAAACAGGGTTTTGGTATGTTTTTGTGGGATTAGGGTTTTTTTATGAGTCTTTCGGCTGAGTCTGGCTCATATCTACATCCCCTCAGTGTTCAGAACAGAAGTTAAACAAGATAGATTTCAGGTAGGAAACATATGTATAGAGGAAAATTAGGGAAACAAAAAGTTATTTCCTCTATCTACAGTAAAGACTGACTTTTTCTAGTCAGAAACAGCGGAGGTCTTATTGAGGCAGCCAAAGAAATATGAGTAGTATCAGTTATTCCCCTAACTGTTAAATGTAAGTATTTAAACAAAACAAAAAAAAACCAAAACAAAAAATTAATGAAAATTAGGTTGGAGAAATTGCTGAAGCCTTTTAGAGATCTGAACAAAAGCCTCTACTCAGATAGGCATGCAGAATATAAGTTCTAGTGACCAGGGGCAATGAAGAACTCATATAATTTTGGCTTACAATAAAAATGAACCAATTCAAAACAATTCTGTTTCCTTTATGACAGTAAAACAATCTTTGATGAAAAATGGAAGAAGTATATGTAATACATATTAGATCATATATATGCATACATAAATTTCTATTTATATTTTACATGATGATTTCATAAGAAAACGTTGAGCTCGATGAAAAACTGGTTTGAAAAGGAGTATTTTGATAGCAAAATAATTATTTTTACAGCTCATTATGGAATTGGAGTCTCTTATCTGATGGTGACCACAGAGATTTTTCTTGGACCAGTATCATTATTGTTAACAAATTTTGACAGGTTTTCAACAGTCAGTATGGAATGTGTTGCAAGCAAATCAAAGAACAAAAATTCAGCAATTCAGAAGCACTGTCCAACTTTCAAAATATTAAAGAAAATAAGAAATGAGAATTATGAGATGTCAAGGAAAAAAAATGACTGTGGGAAATTTGAAAACTGTGTCATCTAGGGGAAAGACAAGGAAAAGCCTACAGAGGACTGAAAGGGCTGATGCTAAACAATTTTTACTTGGTCCAAAGGTCCAGCTAACTTACCATTCCTTTTGCATTTACCACTAGCCAAAAAAAACTGCTTGGGAAAGACTATATGAAAGGAAGTAAGATGGACTGACTCCTCCCTAGTATATTCTCTGAAAATATACCAAGCCTGAAATTACAGATTTGGGGTAAATGCTAAAAAGAAACTCTTAACAGAGTTCAGGGAAGTTTCAATTCACTATCAGGAGATATTTCTGTAGCAGTAGGTTAGACAAATGTTTATGAGAGATGATAATTGAACTTCAATATTTGTTCAGGAGATGCCACTTGAATTAAAAAAAAAAAAAGTGAATGAAGCCCTAAGGGGAATTAAATGAGAATTCATATTTCTCTTGGGAACACATCAAAATAGTTTTTTAGGACAAGTTTCGAAGAGAATTATTTTTTCATACAATAAAAAAAGAACTTTCTTATCCCCATTATTCAGCATATCTCTGTGCATTTTATTGCTTTCTTTCACTTACTATCTCAATAAAATCTCTCTTTTTTTTCTCTATGCTGGTCTTCCAGACTCTCAGATGTAGGACCAGACACAGTATGTTTCTCCTGCATCATATGCCTTCTTTCTAATAACTGAATCTTTATCTATTAAATTAGAAATCATTTGTGCAAAGGAAGTCAGCTAAATAAAGTTACATTAACCACATTACAATTATATCATAGATGTTACCTAAGGCATGACTAAAAATATGCGATATATAAACTGAAATTATCAAAACGTTATATAGAACTTTTCTTGAGCAATTTACACACAGCCAGACACCAGAGGTGTCTTCTTGTATCAAATCAAACTTCTCAATCTTCTTGTATCAAATCATACAAGGGGCCTGAGAATACTCAAAGAGTTGGCTGATGTCAATGCAAGGCCTTTCTCAGTGATTTTTGAATAGGAATCTGGAAATCATTCAGAATGTCCTGGAAACCTGGAAAAGTTCCAGCTGACTGAAAGCAGGCTAGTGTTGCCTAAATTTTGAAGAAGAGCAAGGATTACCCTTGAACCTACAGGCTTGTCAGTGTCACTGCAGCACACAGCTGGATAATCAAAGGATCACTCATGTGATGGGTGAGGAACTCATGAGTTGGGCACAAAGGGTTACAGCAAATGGGGTGACATCAGACTGACAACCTGTCAATGGTGTGATTCCACAGGGCTCTATCTTGTGCTCTGTGCTCTTCAACCTCTTCATGAAAGACTTGGACAAAGGACTTGTAGGATTACTAAATAAATTTGCTTATGAAACTAAATTTTGAGGAGCTGTTGACTCCTTCAAAGGCAGAGAGAACCTGCAGAGAGACTGCAACAAATTAGGCAGATGGGAAATGACCAACTGTATGAAACTCAACAAGAGAAAGTGTGGGATTCTGCATCTGAGATGAGGCAATCTTGGATGTATGGACCAACTGGGAAATGAGATGCTGGAAGGCAGAGCTGTGGAAAGGGACCTAGAGATACTATTTGATGGAAAATTGAATCTGAGTCAGCAGTGCCCTGGCAGCCAGGAGGGCCAACGGTGTCCTGGGGGGCATCAGGAACATCACTGCCAGCTGGGCAAGGGAGGGGATTTTCCTGCTCTGCTCTGAGCTGGGGCAGCCTCACCTTGATTGCTGAGGGCAGTTTTGGGTGCCACAATATAAAACAGATGTTAAACTATTTGAACATGTCCAAAGGAGGGCCACAAGAATGGTGAAGGGCCTTGAGGGGAAGCCACATGAGGAGTGGCTGAGGTCACTTGGTCTGTTCAGCCTGGAGGAGACTGAGGGGAGACCTCACTGCAGTTACAACTTCCTCATGAGAGGAAGAGGAGGGGCAGGCACTGATCTCTTCTCTGTGCTGCCCAGTGACCGGACCCACAGGAACAGTGTGAAGCTGTGTCAGGGGAAGTTTAGGTTGAACATCAGGAAAGTTTCTTCACCCAGAGGATGGTTGTGCACTGAAACAGGCTCTCCAGGGAAGTGGTCACAGCACCAAGCCTGACAGTTTGCATAAAGTTCTCAGGCACATGGTGTGATTCTTACAGGTGTCCTGTGCAGCGTCAGGAGTTGGATTACAATGATCCTTATGGGTCTCTGAACTCAGCAGACTCTAGGAATTAAAAAGAAAAAAAAAAGAAGATCTTAACAACTTAACATTTTATTTAGAGGAGATTAGCTGTCCTTTACA
Source organism: Agelaius phoeniceus (assembly GCF_051311805.1). Taxonomy (NCBI): domain Eukaryota; kingdom Metazoa; phylum Chordata; class Aves; order Passeriformes; family Icteridae; genus Agelaius; species Agelaius phoeniceus. The sequence goes on along the minus strand of NC_135269.1, from coordinate 32,555,394 downwards.
ACTCCATAAAAGATATTGTGGAATAGCAGCTTACTTTATCTCTCATTACTTCTATAATAGTTTTGTCTCCCTCCCATAATTATGGAAAATCTGATGCCAGAAAAAATGAACTGAACCCCACCTTGACATTTATACATTGATGCTAATCAAGGCTAATCAGGGCTGTACCTGTAGCACATAGCAACATAATAGTTTTTTCTAAACAGAAGTACACCCTACAGGTCTTAATTCACTCTTTTAGATGCACTGACATGTCGAGGTTCAACTAGTTATTCTTTTATGAGTTTGATTTCCACAAACTGAAATTTTATAACTGCATAAACTCCATGTTTACCTTAATTGATCTTCACAGAATCAGATAATCACAGAATATTCTTAGTTGGAAAGGACAGAAAAGGATGATTGAGTATAATTCTCATATTTGCTACTTTTCCTTTGCTTTCCCAACAAGAATAAGAATTTTCCTTGATCATATCATTCATGAAGTATTTTCACTGGTGCAAACTACTTCTTGACATATTTCCTTTTTCTTCCATGTCTATTATCTACTTTTCGTGTTTACCAGTCCTTAGCCAGCTGACAAGTAATAAGGATTAACACTTTGTCAGACATGTTACATAAGCAACTTTTTGCATATGATGACTGTTTCTTCAAAAAAGCGGTATCTGTTATGAGTCTTAATGTTGATCTTATGGCGACACACACCAGAAGTTCCACCAGGAGGTGAGGTACAACTTCTTTACTGTGCAGGTCACAATGCACTGGAAGAGATTGCCCAGAGAGATTGTGGAGTCTCCCTCACTGGAAATATTAAAGATGATTCGGGATGCAATCCTGTGCCATGTACTCTGTGATGACCCTACTTGAGCAGGGAGGTTGGATCAGATGACCCACAGTGGCCCTTTCCAACCTTATGCTTACTGGGATTCTGGGATTCTGTGACATAAATACACTTGCTTTTCTGAAGCATGGTTTCAGACTTATTTATGCTATTCTTTCCATAGAGCCAGATTCAAATGTAAAGTCTGAGGAAAGTGCTTCATGGTACTGCAAGGAATGTAAGGCTACAGACGTTCCGTGCCTACTATAAGAATTACCTACTCAAATTCACTATGATATATCCTTATCCTATGTGTTAGATACTGATGCTGAGGAGTAGAAAAATTAAAGTGCTTTTAGAAATGTATATATTTTATTTTAAAGAGTGCCTTCATTTCACAAAATGCTTTGAAGAATTTGCAACTATTTTTTTTCTTTTGAATAACAAATACATATATTTACATTGATTATCTACAGTAGTTTTGAACATTGCTTAAATTTATTCTATAAATATTTTTCACTGAGATGACTGCAATATAAGTGTAAATGAAACAGCCTCAGTGATTTCAGAGAAATCTGGAAAGGCTCACACTCTGCTCTGTATTGAGAGCTTAGACATCACTTTCCACGGAACTTATGACAAGGTGGTGGAAAATTTTAGCTATATTTTGGCTTCTGCATCAAGGGAAAAGATTACCATTGCCAAAATCAATTTTTTTACCTCCGTTATCTGCACTATTCTGCCTGTTATCTGTTTTCTCTCCCCATTGTTCTGGTTGGCAAGGGAAGTGCAGGTCATTCTGCAGTGGCACCTGAACACAGCTGCACAGGCTGCTCCTTGTACTGACGAGCTAATTACGCAATAGTGAGAAATCTAAATGCACATTTCCTGGTGAGCTGAAAGGTATCACATTCTACAGAAGGGTAGCTATCTCAAAGGGGTAATAGAATCCTTCACATTCATATCCCTTTGTAAAAGGAACTGTTGCATAAGTTGTGTCTAAGGCAAAATTTGTTGAGGTCTGATTATTGAGCAAGCTGACACAATGGGAGGAAAAATGTTTTAATGGATACAAAAAGTATTCTGATCAAATGAAATACAAGCCCCATCAATAATGGCTTGAAAGGGACTGTTTTACTGCCTGCACCAAATGTGTCTGTTTTTTGAAGATGGCTTAGGTAAAGGTGAAATACACCGTTCATGCATTTAATGATATATTTTTCCATGCATGACTTGGTGTACATTATAACAGTGGACTGAAAGCACAGTCATAGTGATCTGAGGAATATTTGTTATAATTTTCTAGCTAGATAATTTGAATTTGTTTCCCTAGCAGTCGGTTTCTATGGATAAGAGAAGCAGAAAATAATTTCTCCAAATTGGAATTGATGAAATGCCTTTCTCTAAGCCACGCATACAAGTTATTACTGATTAAATTATAGATTAAAATAATGAGGGTGAATTATTTTCTCACTGCTTTTGGTTTTTTTCCATGGGTTCACTAATATTTTATAGATAGACTGAGTGATATGCTTCACTCTTGAGTATTATTATCATTCTGCTTAATTGAGCTGTCAACTGGTTAAAGAAATACACCAAAAAATCTTCTAAAAACATCTAAAGCATTTAATATGTAAAACATTCAACTGAAAGATCACATTTCAGAAAAAAAAATCCTCTCAAGAATCATATTAAGAGTTTTGTAAGGTAAGTTTTGCAATTTAGCAAAATCAGGTAGGTTAAATAGAAGTGTGTAGGTTCTTGTGCAGCTAACGGTTACAGTGGTTTTTGTTTGACATTCTCCATATCAAATCTGGCTTCATTTTTCCTTTGCCATAAGGTAAAAATATAGATTTGACTGAGGCTTATGTCTCCTCCAAGCTGTATGTATATTACAGCTGCAAAACTGTTTACCTGTCAGATGTCTTCATTCATATTTACGGCTTGTTTCAGAAGGGAACCTCTTTGGGATTTTGATTTGTCCAGATATTTCTTATACATTTTTTAATATTTCTTGCCAGCTTAGTTTTGCGATGTCAGTAAGACACAGCAGTTACAGGTGTAAAGAGAAAGCTTATTTCCTTCTAAGTCCAGAGCAGATTGTTATGGGAAACTCTTGATATTTTCCAGGCATACAAGTTTCAGAGGTAATATAAAGAAAATAGTATCAAGAAAAGCTCTTTTGGGCTTAACTACTCCAATAACGTAAGTGGGCAATTGGTTTGAAGATCCAGGTCCATCATGAAATGAATGGTATCCATCTATATCAGAATCAAAACTGGTGTGTTTATCTTGGTCATTGCCCCTGCTTGTGGATGCTAGAGGGAGGGCAGACAGGAAGGTGACATATGAAGGCTTTAAGCCTCAGAGTGAGAATGCTCTGATATGCAGCATGCTCTCAGACATTATGCAAAAAAAATCTTACTTTTCTTTTTCTTTCTCACATTATCTTTACATATATTTTATGAAAAATATATTTCCTTTTATTTTTTTACAGTTACTTTATGTTTCTCCCACACAGCCTTGCTTCACATATTCCTTTGTCTTCAGGAGAAAATAGCATGCTGTCCCATAAAATGTCTGGTTAGGATGTGCATTTCAGCTCTTAAAAGTATTGCTTCACACACTTCCCCATGGAGTATAAAGTTTTTCAGTCACTGTGGATCAGAGTCTATCTCTTAGGAAAACTTCATCTTACAGAGGTGGCTAGGAATTCTATTCCAGGTCATGTCACCTAAAATTAGGTGTCTTCAATATGAGCTAATTGATGTCTAATTTACCTTAAAGTTAATAGAACTGTAGGGCTTGGTGCAGTTACCTAGGCATAGGCATACAATATTGTCTGAGGTGCACTAGAGTTTGAAGTTCCACCTGCCCCCTGAAGAAGATCCCTCTTTAGATCTTGTGACTTGCCAGTGTTGTCCTCCTCAAGGGAAGCAACATCCTAGGGTATCCAAGACGGCACTACAGCTGGAAGCCTGGGCTCAGGCTACACAATCCACATCCTAAACAATACAGTCACTCTAGTCTCAAAAAAATCTAAGTAATTGATCCCTGCGTATTCACTGGGCTGTGAATTAGTTTGTTCTGTAATTTCTGTTCAGATCTTCATAAATGGAAGCTTAGGCATATGAGTATGCATGAGAACATCTACATTAACATGTCTTCATTTCAAACTGATTCCCATCCTGATTATTTGTCAAATACCAACTCTGAGAGGCCTTACTCTGCCTCCCGTTTTTCTTTTAAAAGTTTAAATTAAAACTTCTAGAAATCAATATGTGATTTCAGTATGGGGTAGAATTACAAAAACCATTTGCATGCCAGGAGGCAATTTTAGTAGGTGTGATACATTGCCTCAGAAAGATACATTTCACTTACCTTCAGTTTAACTGGTTCTTCTTAGGAGCTGAGAAAATGTGTCTCTCTCCAGGCAGCTAAAAAGCATTATTTGGCTCACAAAGAAGACATTAGCTTGCAGTTCCTCAGCTGTTTTTATCTTGTTGTGAGAAGAGAGGAATCAGGTCATTCCATGGGACATAAAACAATTAGGAATAGAGGGTTGGAGGGATCAATTCCTGAAATTCTTCCAATGTGGTAACATAGCCAAAATTTTTACATTTTTAACAGCTTTCTAAAATAATATACAACTGCAACAGGATTTTTCAATAGATGTTTTGAAATTAAATCTCCTATGACTGAATCAAAGCACTTAAAAATTTAGATTCAAGTCTCTCACATTTAAAAGAATTTTTATCTCTTCAAATTCTTACCCGTTGTGGCTAAGTGAAGCATAATAATGAGCAAAATTAATAGAAATTAATGTTAGTATTTTAATCATAAGAAAAAATTAATCTTTAAAGACAAAAATCCTTAAGACAAAAAGTGTAATCCTTAAATTTGCAGAATACTTAAAAGTGCACAAGGGCTCATTGATCAAGCACTGAAGCTTGATTAGGTGAACATTTGAATCTGCAAAGCATCCAGGCAGACTGTGAAACGTTTAGAGACCATGTAGTGGTGTTTTATTTCAAGTCATGTCTCAGACTCTTACAATGATGTGGAATAGTCTGAGAGAAATCTTTTTCTCTCTTGCAGAGATGATTTTCACAAGGCTGAAATTGGAGATAAAATAGAGTTAAGGGGCATCCTGAAAAGACACTAATTGATCATTGAGTTAATTGGAAGTGTTGAAGCCATTTTAAATGATAGAAAAACTAATCAAGATTTATTAACCATAGGTAACAAATCCATTTGAGAGAGCTCTGGAAAGTAGGATAATCTGATTTGATAATTTATTGGAGAGGAAGACTATTACTCACTAAAAGTTCTTATTTGTGCTCCCCATTGCAATTATTGCAGGTTTGTAGAAGTTCTGTGGTGTGTCAAGCTCCACTGCTTAATCTGGACAATGTAATTCTCAAATTAATTTTCAACGAACAATTTTAATCTAAGTCTGCCAATAGAGAACAGGAATGTTAGACTATTCATATTTGTAAAACTTCTCTTATCCTCTCATTATTGCTGATGATGTGTAACATTTTAATATTCACACATACAGGATTAGTGAAAAGAAAATTACAAAAGCTGTTCCAGGAATACTCTCAAGACTGCTGCTTCCAGCCTTTTTCAAAAGGCATTGCTGGCATAGGTGACTCTAACCTATTAGTTCCTGTTCCTTCTGTCTGAAGAGAAATGGCTATTTCTTTATCATAGCCACACTGTATTGATTGTTATATATTAAAAAGAATTGAAAAATATAGCCATTCAACATTATTCTGTTGTCTATCTCTACTACTACTATTTTTTTTCAATATGATCTATCTGTTCAGTTGCATTATATGACTTGCTCCTGGAAATTCTTTAGACTTCAAGCAGCTTTTTTCCTTCTGCTTTTGTAAGAAGCTTATAAGTTTCAGTTAGGCCTCAGGGCTCCCTTAAAAACCACAGGTATTTGGATAATCCTATAGCCACTATCTCAGGAGTCACAGACAAACATCAACAAGTGAATTGAAGGATCAGCTATGTGGTTCTACTTTACTCAGTGAGAAGTTCCTCATTGGAACTAGACAGTTCTATATAATAAAAATTTATATCTTCAATATTTCAACATCCAAAACAGGTATTTCAAATTATGTTCAAAGATAAGTGTGAGACAGAATGTACAAAAGGGAAAAATTTTGAAGGTTTTTTCTGGTGTTTCATTCTGGCTTTCATGATCTTCCACACCAATTCAGTGCTTTCTATATTGATAAATCTATTTTAAATATATGATTACTTAAAATAGTAGTTATCAACCATATTAAGAAATGAATCTTGTCTCTACCATGGTGCAGTGACTGATTTTCAGACAGTGAAGGCAGTCTTTTCAGGGAGATTCTCAGGAGCTATAGACAATCTGCACACTTTCTAAATGGCATTATTATTATTATTATTATTACAACTACTACTATTTTAGTAATCTCTGTACACTACTGAGCCTGAGGTGTGTTCATACAGGATGAGCTTGGTCTCAACATATGCATTTAGCATGGCCTAACTTTATCCACTTTTTCAGGAGTTATTTTTTGATGCTTTAAAATTTTTCCTTCTCTTCTGCCTTATAGATTGACTTGCAAACTGTGAATATGACTGCAAGGCTCTTACATAAACTTTCTTGGCAGCTCCTAACAAAATCCCTTTGTGCAAATGTTTATCTTCTTGGAGATGGCATGCACAAGCCATGAATTATAGAATTATTTTTATTTTTTGCATAGCCCTGTGATTTTGGTTGTTTTTTTTTTTTTTTTCCTTTCTGCTGTTTATAGTTTTCTTATAGAACTTCAGAACTGCAGAAGTTCTTTTTGTAGTCAAGTTAAATCATTAAAAAATTGAGAGTTACAGCCAGAAAGTTTGACTTTGGAAGCATCAAGAGGTGATAGTCAAGATTATATCACACTGAAGCTACTTAGCCTTAGCACTGATTTGCAGAAGCTGCAGACTGAACTTTTAAGTTGGAGATCTAAGGAATGGTTTAGCAAACGTCAAATGCTGCAGCACATACACAGACACACACCGTGTTTATGTCGTTTATTCAATTAAAATATGTTCAGTAGCTAGAAACTTTGAAAGCAAGACTTGGGATATGACAAGTTGAGGAGAAAGGATGAAAAAACATGTTCAATGGGACATGTGAAGGGCAAAGTGAAACTAGCAGATTAATTCATCAAGAAAATGACAGAGAGAGCTGCCAAAACACAAGTGGAAACAAGGCTAGAGGAATCAGTCAGGGATGAAAGATATGGGGAGGATCCTAAGTTTTTGATTAGGATTATTAATAAGTGATTTCTTCTGGGTTTTGAAACATATTATAAACTGTCGAAATTTAGATTAATCTGATCTTTTTCTCTCAATTAGAATTATTCAAAAAATACAGCTACAAAAAGCAGGATGGATAAATTTGAGGAATGTTTTCTTGCAACAAGATTATGTATCTCATAATGGAGCATATCTTCAATTTACACTTACACAAATTAGGAATATTCTTTCAAGTTCTGAGGAGACAATATCTGACGCCTATTATTCTGAAGCTCTCTTAATAAATATTATGGTATTCCATGTTCTAGATCTTAATATGATTCTAATATATCATACATATTTTTTCAGTATTAAAAAATGTAATTGAATATCATTGTAGAGATAGCCACATAAATCAAATAATAAAGAGAGATTAAAGCCTAAGTAATACTAACTCTTGCTCATAACTTCTCTTATTGTAAGTAAAGTTATGAGTAATAGTTTAGACAAATTAAATTCCTGTGCATTATAATAAGATGAATTTACAGCTCCAAAATTATGACTTCTCTTTCCAGCATTTAATTTGTGGAAATCTCTTTAGTCATTACATATGCACATACAATGTACATGGAGTTCTTGAATAACAGCATCTCTGTCTTGGAGAATAAATTTTTGATAATCTTGTTTAAAAATGAGTTGCAGAAGGTAATGAAAAAAGAAATGTGCAAATAAACCAATTGATTGTTGTAATAACTAAGATAGCCGACTGATTTCTGATTGTCAGCCTGCATAATGGTCTTTGTACAATCTGATTCTGGATGTTAGTAAACCAAGGTTTACTAGATTAATTTTTGTAGTCATCAAAAAATGTTCGCATTAACCTTGAGGTTTTAACAAGGAAGTTTTTAAAAGTTTTTACAAATAAGATTTCTGGAAGTCTAATTTTGAACAGTCTGAATTTCATTAAACATTTTTTAATATGTCAGTACAGAAAAGACAATGTTATAATTTAAGTCAAGTTAGCCAAGTTAAGCAAGTACTGAGACCTTAAGCATGTGATTAGTCCTGACAGATAATAATTAATTCACTACTAAATTAGCTTTGATACACTACAACTATCTGCGGTGAATTTCAAATAGAAATGGAAAAAGAAAAATGGAGAGGCTGGACATAGATTTCAGATTATGATTTTGCCAGTTTGTACACTTCAGAAAGGGACACTGAAGCTGCAACAAGGATGGTAATCACAACATGAGTGTTTGTAAGATTATTGCAGGTGGCCCAAGAACACAACAAGCACCTGAATAAGAGGAACAGTGTCACATCCATGCTATCACAAGTTCAAGTGGTTTTTGATACATTTTCTAAACTGGTATAAATATTTGAGGCCTAAAAATGAGAAATTAAAATAATGTGAGACAAGCCATAGGTAAATTTTCTGTTTAACTTGATTTGAAAATTAAAAGACAAGGCATTTCCTTAATTCCCAAATTAAAATTCTATTTTTCACATATTCCTGTCTCAATATGCTGAATAAATACTTATGTTCAGCTGAACCAATATTTTGTCTGAAAGACTACCAAATTTTTTTAGCCAGCCCTAGCTTGGAAATGTCAGACAAAATGACTGATGTGTATCAAAACAGCTTTATTTATGCCTCATCTCTTTACTGCTTGGTTTCTACTCAGTCTATTGTACCATATAACAAATTATCTTATGGCTGTGTGTGTCTGGGGCTTGACATGCACTCTTTCTGCAGCAGTGTGAACACAACAGGATGGCAGCAGGTTCCCTGAAGAAAGGCACTTCAGGAGAGAATATGGTGTGCAGAAGTAGCTTCAGAGCTACTAAGCACTCAGCACTGACCAGTCTAGGTCACTTTTTGAAGTTGTCTAAGACATTGTCATGTTGGATATTACTTTTTAGGAGATGCTGAGTGTTCCTTTTAAGCACATAATTTTCTTGACAGTATATACAGATGCATATATCAATGCCTCTACATGCACAGGAGTTTTCCTCAATTTTTGAGGGATAGAAAAAATGGTAAAAGTTTACTTTTTCAGACATGAAATAGTGCAAGTTTTATCTATAGTTGCTTCCATTTTCCTATTTCCTCACAGGTAGGAAAGCTGCAAATACCTTGACATCATTGTGCAATTTGTGCCAAAGGCTTCATTAGCTTATGCAGCCATCCTTTGAAGGGTTGAATGTTCATGGCATCATTTTCCTGTCCTTACTGTAGGAAGTAGGTGAACTTCCTTTTCCTGGTTGTTTCCTGTAAAAGTATTATATCAGAGTAGGCAGCTGGTCTGGCTTTTACAAATTGAGGACATGAAACTCTGCAGCTGCCTGGCCCGCCCTGCCCAAGCTGCAAGCTATCCCCACATCCAGTGTCTGTGGTCTTTGTGAAGTCTCCAGTTGAACGCTTGGTTTCTCTAAACCCATAATATGACAAAATGGTGTATTATCTGTAGCTCAGACTTATCCATACATGTGCTCTTCACAGGCCTGAGAGTGTTTGGCAAAATCACATGGTTTAATCTTCCTATTTTTTTTATTCTGTCTTTCATTAGGAGGACAATGAGAACTAATTTCAAAATCTCTAGTAACAAAAGCTCTTTGGTTGACTTGAAAGTATTACCCAATAGCACATGCTACTTAACTCCATGGCAGTAAGAACACAAGAAAAATGTAATATCATCCCATACTTCAGGACTGAAACAAATTCATTTTACTGTTTGCGAGAGTAAGTAAAAAAATTCTTAACTTTCTGCTGATCATTTCAAGGAGGCTTAATTGAAGACAGATTATCCACATTGAGGGAGTACAGTAATCTAAGCATCCTCAATCTTTGTTTCTCAAAGTGTATTGCAAAATATCTGGAATTCTGGTGATTTCTTCAAGAAAAAAATCACACTTCTCAGAATGGCAAGCACTCTTTTACCTGCATATATTACTATCTTAATTCATTTCTCCCAGTGTTTTTTAATGAGTTCTCTAAATATTATAATTTTAAATGATCCAAAATTGGTGCTAATAGTTTCTCACACCAGGATGAAAAATGCTCTGAAGGGACAATTGAGTCTGTCATTGCATTTGAAACATGCCAGTGAAATTATCAGCTACACCCATGGCAAGCTAAAGTGGCCCCATCTCACCTTTTCATCCCCAGTAAAGGGGCAACCACATGTTCTCAGAAAGGAAGCTCCTGTTAGGAGCTTCCTTTTTCAGTCCTTTGAGGTCTCTAGCAAGAGACCTTTAGGAAAGGTCATACATCTCAATAAGTTTATCAAATTTAACCAAGAGGGACTTTTAAATAAATTATAGACACTGTCAATTGTTTAGGAATAGAAGGAAAAAAAGTAAAAGTAATGTCATGCATATGATAACGTTCCTAAATTCAAATCTTTGGAAATCATGTCTATCATACTTGAAAATCAGTGAGTGTGCACAAGGTATAGCTTCCAGGTTCCAAGTTTACAGGTTTTTTTCCTTGAAATCTTAGATATCCCATATTTTTTTTTCAGAAAATGTCGGAATTGTGCTGCACAGTAAGCACTTATTTCAAACCCTTACTATAGAACTAAAATGTCACAAAAGGCTAGGTAGGAGGAAATTATGTAAGCTGATAACTGAATTCATTTGAGAATGATGTAGTGCTGTGAAGTAAGTCTAATTGGCACTATGCTCAAAGTCACAGAAGAACTGTATGTAGAAGAAACATCACCTAAACTAAATTCTCATAAGGGTAAGGCTGAGAATGCAAGCACAGTGGTGATTCTAAATCATATTACTCAAGTATGTTAGAATTACAGTGTCTATCCTTTGACAATGTCAGAAAAGTAGAAAATGAAACAGTTGACACAGTCTCAAAGTAATCTTGAAGTCACTGAAATGAAAATCCATCAATTTCCATTTTTCACAGAGATAGAACTTAATAATAACCTAAAAAATGTATTTGTTTTAAAAGTTTGACTTTGCTATATCACCTCCTTTTTTCTTTAGGCGCCTTACCAGTGAGTGATGCCACTGCTCTGGGAAGTGGCACTAGAAGAATTAGCTGCTATAAGAGATCAAAGGGCCTCATATGAGCCACACCAAGAACACCTGCCTGTTACTGAGGCCCTTTTAGAACTTCATGGGGATAGGAATGTGGTCTTTTTTAATCTTGAAAAATATGTAAAAATTTCATAAGATCTGCTTTAGATGACTTAAAAAGTCGTAAACAGCAGAAGCTCAGCAAGCATTGAGGTGTGCCAAGGCTGCAAGCTCTAATGATATAAATCCCTTCGTCACAGACAATATTTTTGTTGGATTATAGATAAAGTTCATAAGCTTTGTTTGAGAAATGCAACCTGAAGTCATGACTTTAAATGACTATAAATCCCTTCGTCACAGACAATATTTTTGTTGGATTATAGATAAAGTTCATAAGCTTTGTTTGAGAAATGCAACCTGAAGTCATGACTTTTGATTTCCTAACATTTTAGTTCTGATAGTCCTGGGGCCTTCTAAGGCACGAAGTGGCAAGGCTTACAGTCCTGTTCATGGTGTTCTCCTTCTTTGGCTACTTCATGAATTCTGTAGGCACATAATAATCTCTGTTTGAGGAAAACACCGGTCAAAATAAAAAGTAACTTCCCTGCAGAATAGAATGAAATAAAAAATTGCATCTTACGTTCACTAGCAAAAGCAACTGCTGACAGTTTTTTTTTCATTGCATAGAATGTTTTGGAGAAATATGTAATAACACAGAGGCAAATCATTTTAGGCAGGTAGATCACATGAATTGAATTCCACCTTTTATTTGTCAACATCTGTATTACTTGTGTTATCTCTAGTCTTTATAGTAAACAAGTTCACTTGAACTGTTTACAGTACCTAATTTAACGAGGTTTTGACTGGATTTATGGCACCTGAAGACTGCTCTCAAGGGCATTTGTTTTAGTCTGGCATGATGTGCTTTTCACCCTGGAGTAATTTGGAAGGAGCCTCCTACTACAGAGCTACAGAGAATGGTAACAATGGAGTTATTTTAGAAAAAAAAAAAAAGTTTGAACTTATTTGTGGTCACTAATGTAAACCAAAACCAGCTACCTCCCAATAAAAATATTTATTGCAGCCTCTTAGATATAAGTTATATTGCTTGATAATTTTTTTTTTTCTGAACATAAATTTAGTTCAATGACAACAATAGAACCTGGGGCATGGTTCAAAATATCTCTAAAGCATTTGCATTTCAGAAGCAAGCTAGGATTTTTTTTTATCAGAAGCTTTTAAGAGACACAAATCCATCCATAGTGACACAAAGGGCAGGGAAAAGATTGTGGGTTTTTCTTTTAGCAAGCTGGACTTTTTTATTTCCAAGTATTTCAGTAGTCCAGTTTCTATCACAATAAAAATCCTTCTTTCTTGAATTTGTAAGATCTTGGATGGGGTTTGACTGGTACACTACATAGGAAATTGCTTTGTTGATTCTCCTTAAAACTCTGGCTGACACCTTCATGGCCCATCACATTACAGTAAATGGTAAAGGTCAGTAAATAAGATTACAAGACTACAAGACTCATTATCCTCATGACAATGAGGATTCCAAAGTATATGATTCCTTTACTTTGTTGAATTTACCATCAGTTCATGTAGTGGTAGTTTTGCAAATTTCAGATGACCAGTCTTCATGAAAATGTGTCTATGGTAATATGAGATATATGAAGAAACTGACTATATAAAGGACTCAAAGTAGTGACCACTACATGCCATAAAAGAATATGCAAGAATTTCTGGTCTGTTATATATCACTTCTCAAAAGTCCTTTAGATAGATAAAAATTCTTCTTCCCTCCATCCTGGGAAAAATATAGCTGACATGGTTTTGTCCAAATACTAGCTTTATTGGGAAATGTAATGCTGGAAATGTATAAGAAATGTAGATCATATGTGGGGCTGAACCATATCTTCTTGCTGTAAAAATAAGCACCTGAAGTCAGCTTCATATCAAGATTTCCATATTAAACTTCCTGTCATCTTAAAAACTTTATATAGTCATGTAAAATTTCTGTCTGGAAATGCAGCTAAAATACTGATTTGCTGTAAAAGAATATCTTATCTCCCAGCAGATTTTTTTACAGGCTCATTGGTTTCATTGTTTGGTACTGCATATAGAATGCATTTCAGTACTGGATCAAAGATATGTCTCACTTTGGAACAACAAAAATTATGACCTGAATTTAAGATTGAAAAGTGAATATGAATCAAAAAGGTGTAGTGCTTATATGTAGAGAAAATATTTCTATGATTAGCTAATTGTCAAATTTAAGTGAATATAGATGTCAGGGACCAAACAGAATAGTCCAATTTGTAAAATTTTATGCTTCTTAATTTGAAATGCTTTTTAAGTGGTCACTTATTTAAAAACAACAATCAAACAAGAAAATAAGTAAAACTTTTATTAAGAACATAATACTAATTTCAAATGAATTTGAGAAAATATATTCTATTTTATGGCCTATTTTATCAACTCTATCACTTAAAAATCAGAGTAGGTCAGAAAAAAAATCTGTATCAAACCCTTAAAAAGTTTCCTGCTTCTGAAAGGTGAATTTTTTGTTTTGCAGTTATGCATTTTTAATTTTATAATAATATGCAAAAAATCAAAATAAACCCAGGATATTTTGAAAAAAATTCTCAGGAAAATGCAATGCCAAACAGGAAGGTATCAATGTTAAATTTGCCTCTGTCATGTTATGAAGAAAACAGTTTGAAGCCAAAACACCTTGAGATTATAAAGTAAACAACAAGGATTAAAATGTTAATCAGTTACTGTTCTGAAATGAAGCAGGTGGACAAGATCCAAAATAGAAAATAATACTGAAATAACTTTTCATTTATGACATTGAGATAATGTTATTCCTTAATCCTTTTAGACATTTATCCCTAAATTATATCTGCATCTTAGAGTTATCTGCATCTTAGAGTTTTACCTAATGTGCCATAAAAAAATTTTCCTGGGAACAAATACAAAAAATATAATAAATATCTGGTGCTGAATTAGAACAAGTGAATCAGAACACTTTGAGAAAGAGAAAAGACAATTTTCTGACAGGACTTTAGGGGCGCTAAGTAATTCAAAAATATATTAAATTACACATAAGAAAATAGCATTGGAGTCAAATGCATCATCAGTGAAATAATATTTTTCTGATTTGATTCTCTCAGTAAGAATGAAGAGATAGAAAGGAGATAAAATTTCATTTTTTTCAAAAACCAGCCACTGGCTCTCCTTTTGTCACTTGTAACTCCTCTAATTTTTTTTTTTCAAAATGCACCCTTGGTTTAAATCTTCATCTCCAAATAAAACACATGTTCATTCCTCCGTGCTTAAACTTTTCAACTTTCATTGACTGTATTAATTTCATATGAGAACTTTCATTTTACTAAGTAAGATGAAATAGGAATTAAAAATAGCCCTAGAATCTATGTAATTTTGGTTAACTCTTTTCTAACTGATATAGCTTGCATTAGGTCAAGTAGCAACTTGCTTAATCCCCAGACAGAACAGTTTGGTAATTGAAGAGAGCCTCATATCTAATCCAACCTTTTGTTCAACCTCCAAGAACACTACAGATGTTCCTCTAGGACATCATGCAAACATTATTTTACTCATTTGGCTCTCTCTTTTACAGCGCTTTATATGAGATCACCTTTTCTTTTCTCTTAAAGATTCCATTGATCTTATTTCCCCATATTTTTTTTACAATTCAGTTTGCCATCATGATCTGTTACCTTTGGCTCTGCCCAAGACAGTGAGGAATGGTCAGGAGGAATGACTAGAGTTGACTTTGTTGTATATATATTTTATAGCAAAGTGAATATAGACACAGTCTAAAAGTTCTGATGTTGGAAGTACCATAAAACTGAAAGCAAACTTTGTATGATCTATTTCCACCTGCAGTTTAGAAAAGTGAGAAAGCAGTCAGATGAAACACTTTGGAAAAGTTATAAAGACTTAGAGCCTTGTAATTGAGTAAACCAGTTTGCCATGAGAACACTAGTTCAGACTGATATGGGCTTTTAGTTTAGTAAAAGACACTCTAATCATACTCAGTGTTATTTAGAGATATTATATGAAGCAAGATGGTTCATGATGGTATGGTTCATTCAGATATGCCACTGAGCAATTTCAATTTGATTTTGCAGATAGTTAACAATAGTCACATTAGAGTGTTTGCAGGGTGAAAATTATACTTTAATATCCAAAGTGCCTAAAGCCCAATCCTAAATGAGATCTAGGTTATACAGACTATCCGATCACTGCAAATTTTTTAAAGACCAGCACAAACCAGCAAACCAAATCATATCCTGCCTTATTTTCATCACTTGCTCTGTGATTTGATTTGTATATAAAAGTAAATTGCTATATTTTCATTACCAATTTTCTGTTCCAGAAGTATTTTTTTTTCTGGACAGCGTGATATCGATTTAAGAAACCCTGCCACCAAATCATCAAATATTAGGACAAAAGAGTCAATTGCCTTTGAAAATTGCACAAGCTCACTATTAGATCTGGCAACAAAATGTTCTGAATACTTATGCAATCCTCCTTTCCTGGTTTCTTTTGTGCCTATAGAGGTAAATAAGGGACAGGCATGTTATCTATAAAAGAGTTAGAAGGCTAGAGCAGATACAATTACCTCTATTGCCTGACGTACAGATTGAGATTTATTGTAAGCCAACCTTTGGAAAGTTTCCCATCTAACTTAACAGTTTTGGTGTCAGGCACAAATCACTGATAAAAAATTGTTACTCTGTATCTGATGAGAATAATCACTTATGTAATGGACAAAGGGTTGGTTTTTTTTGGAACATGTTGCTTACCTTTGTCTGCTTTATTTTTTCATCAAGCATGACCTATGTCAGCTGAAGAAAACCAATATCCATGCTTAGGAAAGTGTGTGTGCATCTGTAATTCCTTAGCCACGACCTGTAGCTTTTAAAATATGAGAATAAAGGAATAAATAGGTGTTAACATATTCCTCTGTGATTTAAATGGAACTTGGATAATTTAATTAATTTAATCAATTCTTTGTAATCAGAATTTGAGCCAATGACACAAGGTGTTCCTATTTCACACCCTTCCATTCTGAAATATCATTGGCTATATTTTCATTAGCATATAGTATATTTATCATAAGAATGATTTGTGAAGCATATTTGCTGCTGATAACCTGATGTGATACTGTTATCTAAGAGTTTAATCTCATTATAGGTATTGAATGCCCATGAGGGATTGGAGTGCTTTTATCTGTTGAGTATCACCCCCAAATAATCAAGTCAGTGCAGTCTGGGAATCCTTCATGAAACAAATCACATCAGCAAGTGGGAAAAGTTGGAATATTCCCTTCAAAATCTCACTTATCTCCAAATGAGCATGCTTAGGCAGAGAAGCATCTTAACTTTATAATACTCATGGTAAATTAATAATCATGGATCATTCCAACAGGCTGGATTCAACACTACTCATTTAACTTTTAAACAAGATTGCTTAGAAAAACTGAATCTATAGGGAAGAAGTAAGAAGATGAGTAACACAGGTAGAGAAATATATGAATAGACATCCGCTTTTTGGGTTTTCGCATTTCTTTACTATTAAAACAGATAAAATTAAATGCTTATACTTGTTCATGAATCATTTCTCCATAAGAAACATTTGATCATTTACCTTCAAATTTTTGTAAACTACCCAGAAATAAATATGACAATAGAATGCCACCAGAAATAATCTGGTAGAAAATAGCAACTGACATTTCCAATCAATTTTACTTGCCAAATTATTATTCACTAAGACTACTGATGGTTGAGATTACCCTTATGCATGTTTTCACTACTACTACAAAGTGCAAACTTGATAAAAAGTTTTTGCTTCCACCCCCAGATTTTTAAAAAACAGAAGAACTATGTTTCTGAGTCTAAAGACCAGGTGTTCCATTTGATTTACCTCCACACCTGTTCACCTTAGTACTGCTCTGCAGTCTTTCCTTGTTTGCATGAAAACCATATGACCCGAAGCTATATCATAGCATCTCTTCAGGAAACTGCAACACTTACCTTATTTAACCTCATGAAGGAAGCAAGCTTCCTTTTTCCAGGAATCTGTTTTTGTTTGTCTATTCCAACCTCAAGTTTTTTGACAACTCTTCTCCTCCCTTGTCTGCTCCAAGAGAGTTTTAAAATACCAAATATTACTTAGATTTGAAACTCTACTCCATTGTGGTGGGTTGATATTGGCTGATCACCAGGTGCCCACCAAGCCACTCTATGGTACCCCTACTCATCAAGAGAGGATGAAAACAAAATAAAATAGAAAAAAACCCTCACAGTTCAAGATGAGAGCAGTTTAATAAATCAAAAGCAAAGACCTTGTTCAGAAAAAAAGGAAAAAATTATTCTCTACTTCACATCTGCAGGTGATGTCCAGCCAGTTCCTGGGAAAAAGAGCTTGAGAACACATAGCTGTTGCTTCAGAAAACATCATAATAGTGAGTGCACACAAGGCCACATCACCACTTTCACTTAGCTCACATTACTAAGCAGATGCCACATGGTAAGGAATACCCATTGACAGTAGTCATGTAGTCTTGCCTGTGTCCCCTCCCAAGGTCTTGGCCACCCTCAGCCTGCTGAGGTGAGGGGACAGTGTTGGAGAGACAGCCTTGGTGCTGTGCCAGATGGCTCATCAGTAGCCAAACACTGGTGTGTTATCAACATCTTTCCAGCACCAACACCTTTACACTACAGCATTGTGAGGGCTGGTATGAGGAAAATTAATTCCATCTCAACCAGACCAATAGATCCACATACTGACCCATAAAGACTCAGCATCATTCATCACACTTAGAATTTGACCAGGACAACCTGCAATTTCATGTATGCAAAATATTGTTAAAGCACTGGAGAAGTCAAAACATATTCTTCAAAATGCATTCACCACTGATGATCTCCAAGAATAAAATGTGAGGAAAGAACCAAGGCATATTACCAAGTATAACAAGGAAAACACGCACTTCTGTACCTATTTTCGAAAAGTTCTCATAGCTTCTTGTCAGAAGCAGTCCAGAAAAGCTATCAGCATGTAGTAGGTTTTGAAATCTTTATCCTGCTTCTCAGAAGAGAGACTTTTCATTGGCTGAGGCTTATTATAATCCTGTGCACATGAGCTAAACATATAAAAATAGAACTACTTTTAGGATTAAAGTTCTCTGCCACATAGGCAAAGATAAGGTTCAGTGTTATAATAAATATTCCTGATGAATGAGACAGCTTTAAGAGTCCTACAATTTAGTTAATAAAACTTCACAATATTTTAATTTTTAAGTTGCAGTTTGAAGACAAAAAAATTTGCAACATGCAATTTCTTTTATTTATTCCCTCTACTTTATGGGAAAGCAGTCATCTAAAATAGGAACAAGAACTGAAATAGTTTCTGTGGGTTTCTTAAATTTCTTTTAGATGCCAAGTGAAGATGAGCCTGAAACTAACATTATTTGGAAAATTAGTCATTAATAAACAGGCTAGATGACCTCAAAAAGGTTCCTTATCAGACATATTACCAAATTTATGGTAAATAACCAAATAACTGAAGAAACACATGCTAGACCTAATGAAGGAATCATGTATCCTTCCCTAAGACCACACTGGTCTGCCAAAGCCATTATAAATTATAGTAGGGTAAAACCAGCATGAAATGCCTGTTTGCCACACCTAATTGGAACTTTAGCTATTGTAGAAGAAAATCATCCTATTGTTTCATCTTCCATGTGTTGGTGAGAAGTGGGAGGTGAGGGAGAGAGGGTGTATGAGATTAGTTCTGTCAACAGAGTGTGAATTGGTTGTGAAGCAAATATATGCATTCTATTTACATAATGATTTCCCACAGAGTGACTGCTCAAGTCAACTCTGTAGCACCTGTAGAAGCTATGAAGGCAAGATGTAGGTAGTAGTGTGTCAAAATTTGAATAAATTTGATTATAACTGCTACCGCCAAGATTTTTTGATACACTGACAAAACATTGCATTTGTTACACCTAAGGCTGTACTCTTTTTCACAGAAAAGTATGCAGCATGACACAGTGAGCAGAATCTGAGCCGAAATTGTAATAATGCTAAAGCTAGGAGTAGACGTGAACGATGTTGCTCCCTGTTGAGGCTACATCTGTTTCAGCACAACAAAATCCTTCAGGATTGTTCTCTGACACTGAGGTTACCTTGAATACTTTCACCCACACTCATATATTTCAATTCAGTCATCCTTGCAAAAGGTCATGGTCTTGCTCTAGTTCACAGTTCATTCATTTGGGAAAGAGTTAACTGATTAGGGCCAAGTAGATGACAGCTGAGCAATTTTATGTTATAGAAAAAATGTGACAGTTTTTGATTAAAAATGTCACTCCCATAAAGGAAAATGTATGGAGACAATATGTTTCAAACCCACAAATGTTAGGGAAACACGCTGAAGTAAGCTTGCATCCATACTTTCTGCAGTTACATCTATCTAGAGAAGTACACAATTTCCTGATGTGAAAATTATTTTCAAGTTATTAAGACAGAGCTGTAAGATCATTTTATTTCTGAACAACTGTCCACATATTGTTTGAGCCACTTAAATCATACTTTTATAGTCAGATAAGGCTCCCTCCTCAGGCTGCTCAGGGTCTGACGCTGATGATTTTGGCCCAAATCCTACCTTGATTGAGCAGTCTTATAAGCAGAATTTCCAGAAATTGCTACATGTACTAGGTAGCCCCAGTGAAGCAAAGACAATCCAAATCAATATATTATCTTTGCTTCAGAAAAAAAGGAAGAGAAAACACTACACTGGATTCAGGAAATATTGCTGTCTACTTGTAAATTTTCTGATCATAGCCATCATCAGTGATATTTGAAGTCAATAATTTTTTCCAGTAGGTTTAGACAAATGTATATTCGTTATAAAGAAAAAAAAATCAAGCTAAGGCTGGTAGATTGAATTAACAGGTTGCCTGTTTCATCATAAATCTTGCTGTTTATCCATTTAGAATGATCTCACAGTCAAAAGAGTTTATTCAATTATAAGTAATTTAATTGTATTAGAGTCTTTATTTATTTATTTTTGTTAATATAAGTCTAAAAGTAATTGTGACTCTTTTCATGTTTTCTTCCCAGGTCCCCTAGAACTGGATCAGACCTGGGGTATTGCATAAGTAAATAAATTATTTCCCTTCTTGTACCTAAAGGAAATCTACAACTGGAAAAACTAATTTAAACCTACTTCCTTTAAACCTAATTAAATTCAGAGAATTGGATGTTTTTAAAGTACAAACAGAGTTAGGACTTTTCAAATACATGAAAGTGTTTCTCTTTCCTTGTTATTCTGACATCAATAGAGAACACCTGAATTCTCATTTCAGTAGAGTAGCCTTGCCACATATCCAAACTAAAATGTCAACATACATGAGGAATATACTTAATATTATAAAAAAAGAAGGCAAAATATTCTATAGTATACCCCTCCCAAAAAAAGTTACTAATTTGCTTTCATGTGAAACACAAAGAAATAAAAAGAAGAATTATATATAAGAAATATTATCTGAAGATAATATTCTTAATTTTATCAATCTTCATCAATGTCAGAAAGGTTTTCTCTGAAAATATACTCCTGTCTTAGAAATGTTTCAGATTTCTTGAGTAAGCTAAAGCTACTTAAAGGAATACTCTTTAGGTCTGACCTCATGAATACTGAGTCTTTTGGGTGAAATCAGTTTTCCTCTGCTGATGAATTCATAAACATTTTACGTCATACACAAGTAATTAAGATAATAAGTGTCATGTTTATGATCTAATAGATCAGAGGTAATGCAAGAAGCGAGTATGAATAATGAAAGAACAAACTAATAATCTAATGATGACATTCTTTAACTATATCACCATGATACTGAGCATCTCAAAAGCTGTCTCACTGACAGATTTGCCATGACCTATCTTGTTTCTTTCGCCATTCTATAGGAAGCTACATGCTAATGCAAGTGAGTAAGTATGGACCCATGTTTGGTTAATCCAGAGAGAACAACGAGGCAGATTGACAGAAGGACTCCAGCTTTCAGACAGTCAATGTCTCATTTTTAACAGCAAATATTTCATCAGTGGAAAATATATAGACCTGAGTTAGCACAGTGCTGTTGAGAGCATAAGATCCTTATATGATCACTAGTCATTGTTTCCATTGATTCATTACTGGCAAATACACATATCAGTCCATTGCTGTTTCAGTCAAAAGAAAACCACTGCCATTCAGAGCAAAGTCTGATCTGGAGACTCCATTGCAGCATATGTCTGTAGACTTTTGTAATTAATACTTTTAGACAGTATGACACAAATGTACAACATACATACAGTTGCAGAAAATATAGCAATTTTGCTAATCAAGCACTTGAGGAAAATGTTCTATAGTGTGTAAGACTGCTGAGGTGGAATGTTTTCAATAGTATTTTATATGATTGTTGCCAGCTGTAAAACATGCAGCCTTTTAGAGAGGACCATCATCTCCCTTTTACTATTTAAACTGCTCAAGTACAAGGAAGGAAATGAAAGAGATGGAAGGGTGTCACTGATGAAATGAGCATTCCCTGAAAGGATCCTTTCTGTGATAAATTCACAAGTATGCGCACTGTACAGACCAGCTTATATTTTCAAGTCAGAAAACCAAAGATGATATGAGGAATTCAATGTGTTTTAGTGTGAGAAAGTAGATAACTAGTGTTTTACTTTTCCAGAAGATATTTTTAAAATATTGTCTAGCTTAACGCTGCTTTTTTTCCCTAAGAAATTTTAATATGAGGGAATAAATAATGGAGAAAGCATATGTAGTTCTAGAGGGCTGCAGTTTCTGCAATTATGAGTAAAAGTACCCTATACTTTTATAAGCATAATTAAAAAATAAAAAAAAAGAAGTCCTGAGTGGGAAGGTGAAAACTCAGAGCTAGAGAGAAAGCTATTCAACTTTTATTAGGAGTTTTAAAATAAAAGCAAGTTTATTAAAATAATCCTAGTATCTATGAAGTTTCTCAGGTTTTCAGCAACCACAGTAATTTCATCAATACTACTGAGAAAAATAAGTGGAGTTTATTCAATACATGCTGCCCATGTAATTAGAAAAGGTGAATCAATTTTACTACATAGTAAGACAGACAGAACAAGGTATTTGGTTGAAAGCAGGGCTTTATAACTTCAAAAAGCTGCCTATTAGGGAAACTTAGAGATTCCAAATTTATAAAATTAACTTTTTGCTAAAAATATTATCCCACGACTATGTGCAAATGGAACAAATTTTCCAAACTATTTTGTATGGAGTATGCATTCTGTTATTCTAACCACTTGTTTTTCTATAATCACTTGGGATTTTCTCATGAAAAGTTTTTCTAACATTCTTTTTTTCATTGACTACTCAAGTTTAGTAAATGACTCTTCAAATAAATAAATAAATAATTCTTTTTATACTGTGCGTGACTGAAAAAAATAGCATCTGCTCTAGCAGGGAGGACCTTGTGTGAATTCATCATACCTAGATGAAAAATTGCACAGAAGGCAAATTATGAAAGTAATTGAGATCTATTATAATGAAGTAGGAAAAATATCCTAGAATTGTTCTAGAATTTTATAAGCAAAATATACATATTATAAAGCTTGAAGTGCTCCCTAAATATATCTCTCTAAATCACAAGCCACATCTGGAGAATAAAAAGCATATGGATCATATTATTCTTCACTTAAACTTATTAAAAATATTTCTAATTATCCTGGTTTAAAAAAGAGATATTTTAAAAATAAAATACCAACCAAAATAAAGACAAAAAAAGTGGTTTTTATTGGTAAAATCCTCATGGTATATTGCATGCAATAATTGGTAAGATTAGACAAGTTGTTTTGATTGCTGAAATTCCACTGCAATAAATTCAATTTAAAATCATATTATCTTTTTTCTTGAGAAGGACAATATCTATATTCTAGCATCGAAGTACTTAGGTATTAAATAAATATTTTACCACCTAAATTATAGAACTTCATCCTAACTAGAAATTGGTACAGTGTTCTGAGCAATACCAAACAAAATCTCTAGACAACTGATTTATGTCTTAGGCAAAAATAAAGTATTGAAGCTTTTCCTGTCTATATTTAATTTTATATTAACTCAAATGTGCAGCATTTTATTTTTATGAGGTGAAACCAAGCTCCTAGAGCAGGTTAATCGATTTTGCCTTAAGGAAAACAATAAATATTCAATGAGAATTCAAAACTTTGGTATTTTGACTCATGTCTATCTTTTGGTAAAGACCCCTTCCACACGAATTTTCTTTTGGTCTTCTGATTTTGAGATTCATAATGGCTTAGATCACTAATAAATTGATGTTGAAGACAACCAACGCTATGAAAGGAAACCTTTCTTTACAAGAAGTCGTATTAATTAAA
This sequence comes from Agelaius phoeniceus, assembly GCF_051311805.1. NCBI lineage: Eukaryota > Metazoa > Chordata > Aves > Passeriformes > Icteridae > Agelaius > Agelaius phoeniceus. The sequence continues at coordinate 32,531,802 of NC_135269.1, read as the reverse complement.
AAATATACATGCCAAAGAAGTGGGAGTAGGAAATGGTTAATTAAAAGTAATACCATTTTTCTTTTTTTAAATGGACAAAGTAACAGCTGGCTACAACAGCTGCCAGAGTTCTGGTTTTTGGACAGATGTGTTTTCCATGCAATTTTTAGTTCACAAAGACCAGATGCTTCCCGTGATTGCTTGAAACATTTTCTCCATGTACACTATTCTGTGATTTTCTTTGAGCTAAGGCTATAGTTCTGAATTTTCATTGTGTTTATAAAGTTATAGGGCAAGACAAGAGATATTAGGTTCAAAATGGGATTCACTTTGACATCACACTGCTACTTTTGATGTATTTTCAATTAGACTCAAAGGTAAAATTATCACACATGGCACTGTACTTGCATGTATATAATGTGTACATACATAGATAAGGTAAAGATATAAAAATCAATGTTTCATGTAAACGCTTCTTAAAATTTAGACATTAATTTGCTTTAGAAAGGTCCAAGGTTCCTGGTTTCAGTCATGTTGAGGAAAATTTGAGTATATCTATTTGCTCTCACGAAGGTTGGACTACTTCCTAGAATTGTACTGGAAAACTGGAAAAGAAAACAAACTACAGGATTGAGTTCTAAAATTTTCTGGACCTAATCTTGATCTTATGAAATGCTGAGCGTGCTGTCACTGATCCAAGAAAATAATTAGGCCCAGCAATTACAACAACTGTTTAGCCTCAAGGATGAGAGAGATGTCTCCTTGGATTCAGCTGGACAGTTCCAATGTTTTGCTCTGAGTCCAAAAGTAGTTGCTCTGCTGGAAAGAGTTCAGAGCACCCAGCATATTGTTAGATAGACACTTAAATGAACCACAGATTGATCTTGTCCTCATGTTTAGGGCTTTGCAACTTGTTATTTTTCAGCATAGGCTGAAGTGATGACAGACAATTAAAGAGGGGTAATTGCAATGAACTCTCATATTTCATATGTGATGGGACATAAGGAGAAGCTGGGTTCCCAAAGTTTGTTGCCAGAGCCCTGGTATAGAGGTAGTTAAGACAAAAAATGTCAGACCACACCCTTCTCAGTGAGAACAGCACATCCATATAAAATTATTTTGGCTGTGCTGAAAGAAGAATTAAGCACAATCTTTTGCCTACATAGCAAAGGAAATAAAGATTAAACAATTTAATCTTTATGATTTTATGTGTGTGTTTTATTCAATTACTCATTCTGTTCAAGAAATTTATAGCATGTATGTCCTCAACTATTAATAATGTCTTATCTCTCTGGTCAAGGAGTAGAATAAGAATAACAGAGAATAATTAAAATACATCAGATTTTAAATATTTAATGGCCATACCTGATGAAGAATACCTGATTCACACTGTTTTCAGAGAAAGACTTTTACGCTACTAAAGTAATGGAGGCAATTAATCTTTGTATGGAAAATATATATAAGCTTCTTAGCTTGTCCTCAAGCTATTTTTATTTCTACTGCTTTCATGTACTTTGTCAATTATTAAATGTATTGTAATATATATGCCTGAATTGTATCCCTGTGACCGATATATTGCATACTAATTTTTTCATTTCCTGTTGTCTCCTAGAGGAAACTGTTTATGTGTTTTGTGCCTTGTACTGTCTTCATAGCTTGAAGGAATGGTGTGTCTTATATTTTTAGTCAATTTTTTTGTGTTTCTTGGGGTCTCAAGAATGATATCCAATGTCTATTTAGTCAGTCTGCTGACGCTGATTGGGGACAGAATCAGACAGAGTGCAAAAAAGCAGATTCCTAGAAATAGTCATGAAAAAAATTCTGGCTTCCCCCATAGCAGCTTAATTCTGGCCTTAAAAAAATTAAAAATTAATTAAAATTCTGAAAGTCTATATTTTAAAGCTCCTCAAAAATTATGTTCTGCTTCCAGTTCTCTTGCTGCTTTTCATTGCCCTAACTCAAACTTACGGTCCTTGGATATATAAAAACACTTTTTGATATAATACCACTTTTTGGTTCTTCCTTTTTTTAAAATTTTAATGTGAAAGCATATCTGCGTGTTAGGTATGTACTGAGGAACAAAGGATTTATGATCTTTGAATTTGCCTCAGTGACCTTTGTCAAGAGACTTGTTATGCATAATAAGGTCTCCTGGTTAAACCTCTCTATCATTATATCCAACAGTTTTTGTGACACCTCATTTGGATAGTTCCATGGAATTTCTTTCACCTCTGTCTTCATTGATATCTGCTCTTCTTTCCAAATTAGTCTCAGGAACATTCCTTGAGCTTCTATTAGAAGTCTTGAGTTGGATTGAACATTTTTCATCTGGTTCTCCGGACAATGTTGTATCATAGCTAATACTTCATACATTGAAAGAACTAGGTAGAAAGTACTTTAATTACTTTTGCAGAAAGTGCCATTTTTCATAAAAATTCACAAGGCCAAATTAGAAAATAAATTAAAAAAGAGGAAATACTCCTGCTTAAATAAGTAGTACAAGATAAATATTTTTAAGATAACCTTGTGTCAAGAATTCAGTGTTTCAAAAGCACAATTCTTTCCCCTCAGTTCCTCTCCTGGTTAGACTGTACTGCATAATGAGACAGATTTAAACTCTCTAGAGACACTGGTTCATATAAAAGAATTTAATGATGAGATAGCCATGTTATAAGAAGCAGCAAATCAATAACAAATTTAAATATATGTTGGGGGTTTTTTTGGTTTTGTTTTCTTTCTTTATGTTTTTCTTGTTTTATTTTGTTTTCATTTACTTTTTTTGTGGTTTATTTGTTTTCTTTAAGAAAACCTTTTAATTAGTTTCTATTTATGCATTTTTATATTGCACATATTTATCCTTATGCATCTAAGAATGCAAGTATAGTGAAAACGTTATTTAATCATAATGGCACCTTGATTGGAGTACAGAACTAAAAACTCGTTTAGGGATCCAAAGAATTTAAGAAAGTGGCATTTAATTTTCAAGTAGTTAAGTAAAGCAATCTAATTACTTTTTCATATCTGACTAATGACAGTAATAAATAGTGGAAGACTGGCAACTCTAGGAACCACAAGCATTGGTCAGATACTAGAATCCAAATAATGGGAGCAAAGGTAAACCACAAATTTTTGTTAGAAATTACTGCAGTTTTAATATGATTTTCTAAAATAAAAAAGTACTTTTATTATGTAAATTTTCTGTTCTTATATGCTTTGTTCTTTTTGCAAACAGAACCAGCACCAGAAAATGGAGAAATTTGTGTGCATTTAGAGGAATGAAGGAGTTACAAATCATATCATTAGTGCTTTTACTTGTAAGTAGGGTCAGTGGTAATTTGAGAATTGCTAAAGGAGTTATAGACATTTCATTAGCTTCAGTTAGCACTATTTCCATGGTACAAACTAGGTGATTCTGCAAATATCTCAGTCCTTCCACCATTCAAGTTTTCCTTTTCACTTTTCATATATCCTTCCTTGATTGCTTTTTTCTTTTCTAGTTTTCTTCTTTCCTTTATCTTTTAGTGTATTAACTGAGAAGAGTTTATTAGACAAGATTAGTTAAATATATTTTGTCTTAAGATATCTGACTGTTCTCTGTACTTGAATTGCAACATGCAATTCAACTCTATCTTCTTACAGCACACATTGATGGATTTTACAAGCCCTAAAGAGCATTGAACCAGTAGGTTAATGTTCCCACAGACACAGAACATTAGATTAACGTTTCAAAAAGCATTACCTACCATTTGGTGTGCTCAGACAGCCATGTGTACATAAATTGGTAACTAGTGTTTGGCTCAATTTATGTGGAGTAATCAAAACTTGCACATTCAATCCATTTCCTGGCAACTACAATGACTCATTAGTAAATGGTCTGCCTATAAGCACTCCAAAAGCATGGCTTCTTCCCAAAATTGTTTGCATTACCTGGATTACCTTTAAACTTCAATAGGTATTTCATAAAATACTAAGAAATGGAGTCAGGTTTATTAAGTTAATCATATGATAGCACACTTTTATGGATGCATAGTTCAGGGGGACAAATGAATGACTCAATTTAAGCAATCTCAGAGAAAAAAAAGGGTAGTTCATACAATGTTCTTGCAAAAATCTAGAAACCTCTTTCTCTGATAGAATATACATGTAATAAAATTGTTCTTTGCTACACTTCCACCTGAAGAGGAGTGATAGACATTGATCAAGACACTGATCCCCAGTAGGTTAAAAACTCTGATAAACTTCACTGTCTTAGGAAACATTGTTCCTAAGTGTCAGAGGATTTAATTCTCGGACACTTCATCCTTCACCACAACAAGCTTATACACTGAAAGCAGAATTTATTTGCTCTGTATACTTAGATTGAATTAGAATAATGCTCAGTGCATATTTCTGTGGTGTGCAGTTACTCTGGAAAATTGGAGGGATTGCAAATAATTAAAGGAAGAAGCCATCAATTATGTGAGGTATATGTGTTGTCAGCCTATTCAAACACCCTGAAATTACTCCTCAACTGAAGTTTCCCAAACTTTTATCACAATAATATATCAAATCTAGATTTTTTTACACTTATATCTAACTATAGCTATAACTACAAACAGTCTATAATACAGTCTATAACTATAAACAGTCTATAATACACATAAAATTTTTAAAATTTATATGTATCATCCAAAGCTTATCATTTACTTTGTTTTTTTCTTATTTTTCAGGGTAAGAAAGAGAGAGGAAATCTACTCTTTTGCCCTAGGTTCTAATAAGAACCTTGTGTCGCCTTCTGGGAGGGAGTGCTGCTCCTTGATGGGCTTGGAATCATGCTCTGGCATTGACTGGGAGAGTACATGTGGCCCTGGGCCAAGCATGGGCAGGAGCTGTGCACTCAAACAACAGTGGGTTATTTGCACTATGCTAATAGTGATGTCAGTCAGTGCTACTAAGGCATACAGCTACTTGTGTGCAAGTGTTCAAGGCACTTTCCTGGCCCTGATTAGCTTACTAGGCACCCATAATAAACACAGTCAGATATTGGTGTCTGTTTAATTCTTGCTTGTTTGTGTGTTTTGCTCTTAGATACCAGCGGAGCAACAAATTCGAGACCATTTCAACCTGGCCTTAAACAGAAGATGATGTACTTACACACAGAAAGGCTAAATGAGAGAAAGGATAATTCATGACATTGCATGCTTGTGTTTGGGCTTAGAAGGTTTTTAATAATTCCCCAGTTCATCAGACCTTCTGTGAGACTACCAAATCACTTGGCTTCTCTGTGTTTCTGTTCCACACCTGCAAAGCTGTACTTTCCATTGCTCCCAGGAGTCCTGTTAAAATTATAAGGCTGGCTGACTTTCTGACAATTGCAACTCTGTCACAGTGCACAAATAAATAGGCAGTGATTGTTCCTAGCTCTGATTGTTAGAACAAATTTAGTCTATAACTGTCTTGATTATTCTGGAGTTCAGTAGTTATTGCCATAGCAACCTGTTTTAATAACTTCCAAAGTGCAGAAAATACACTAGAATTAGGTTAATTCTGTGGTTAGGCACTGTACAAAATGCCACTATCTGGATCCCCATAGAGACCACAAGGAATGCACATTCTAAACAGGAGCTTAATCAACAGATCAAAGCATCCTACTTACTAATGAATGAAGATTTCTTTGTCTTTTTCTACAAAATGTTTTTATTATCTGAAACTTTTATTTAAAAGGAGATTATTAATTTTAAACTATGATATCTTAGTGAAAGCAGTACTGTGTACAGAAACTTTTGGCGTTAACTGTCCTCTCTGTGGAAAATATTATGCTCCTGGATTAAAAAGTAGGTTATTCTTTTTCTACACCTTTATGTCCCACCAAATACCAGAGCACTTCAAGAACATGTTCTTTCTGACAATGCTTTAAAAATTTTGCTCATTTACAAAAGGTTAAATTCTTCCATTTCAGCTTTCTTTTTACTGGAGTAGACTTCCTGATAATTGTTTTTTTTAAAGCCTTTATCTTTTCATTTTGGATCACTGATATTTAAGTCACAAATAAGTAATAAGTAATAAGTAATAAGTCACAAATAAGTAATATATTGGGAAGAATTACTTTGATGATTACCTTCCATGAGAAATAGACAAAAAATCTCATTTGTTTTCAGTAGATGTCTTTTAAGAATAAGGCAGTAAGACATTTGTAATATAGCACAGTTATTGATTTTCGTGTGAGTTCCATCAAGGTGATTTTACAAGGAAGTAAATATTGCTATGCAGGCCTCCTGAGAGTTGTTGCTTTCAATTCAAAAGTTTGTAGACGATTTTGATTTTTGAACTTTGATGTTCGAACACAGACTGGGAAGAGAAATAGCAGTGTGGGGAGGAAACCCAGAACTCAGAGTATGAAATACTGGGTTCAATAAAATGCAGATATTGAATTATTTTTCAGTAGTAACAGTAACATGTTTAAATGTTAATATTCATCCATCAGAAATACAAACACATATACTGAGTACAAATGTTTACTGCAGTCACTGGTGTTACTTGAATTGCTTTAAAAATATGCAAAAGTTTCCAAGAATAGTCCAGCTGCTGAGGAGAAGGACACCTCTGTACCTGTACCTCTGGCTCATCACAGTGTTTAAATGACACCAAGCACTCAGAGGACAAATCTTGATTTTTGAATCTGTGACCAGGAGGCTAGGTATGCTAGAGAAAGCTAAGACATAAAAGCAGTCATTTTTACACCAACTGCTTCCCATAAAGAAGTGCATCTTCTCTTTTCTTAAATTTGGGCTGAGTTTGCTACTTCAAGGTGCAATTATGAAATCATATTTTTTCTTCTAGTGAGCTTAATCAAGATTTGCATGAAAATACAAGCTTGACAAGCCAGAACAATGCAAAAATTTCCTAAGTTAGTGCACCACCCACTGAGAATATTGTTGTATATCTGAATCAGACATGAGTCAACATCTAACAATTATTTAGAAGGGGATAAAGTAGCATAATGCAAAACAAAGTTCTTTATTTTCAGTAACTACAGAATTAAAAACAATATTTTAGATAATAATTTCCTTTTCACTTTCTTGTGTGATCCCAAGGACTAAGAGATGCAGTGCAATTTTTGTTTATTCTTAATTTCTATCGTCAAGCTTAGATGAGCCAACACAATTCACATCATCAGTCAACAATGACCTTGAGGTTTTGTTGCCTCACCCATAGACCTAGGCAGGTGTAGACTAGAATGTTTGTTCTTACCTTTAAAAACACTTCAGGAGGTGATATTGGGCAATTACTGTGACTCTGGCCTGTCCACTGAACTCCACTCCTTTGTAATCTGCCACCTATCACGAATAAAGAAGAAATACTTCTTCTTCTTCCTTAAATCAGCTCTAACAGTCAGTTTTGGTGCTTTCATAAACTTTTTTTGAAAATGTGTTTGGATCAAGATTTGATTCAGAACAGCTCCTGAAAGAAACAGGAATAGGAAATGAAAGCGTTGATGTGTATTCATAGAACTCAAAAGCTTTTAAATCCTTTCCTACTTTTCATTCTTTCCAAGTACAGACAGGAAGGTAAATGCTTCAAACAACTTTCCCTCTCCTCTGAAGGTGATAAAAAGTTCATATGCATGCTGAGTTGTACCTGTGTTGCAGTTTTGAGCTGAATGTTATCTTATTGTTCCCCACAGATTAGGGAACATCCCAATATAACTCTAATATTAATAAACATCTGTTGCCATGACATTTTATCTTTGGCTATGGTACCAAAGATAAAATTAAAAATTAAAAAATTAGGACTTATATAGATGTAAAAAATTATCCCTTCAAAACTAATTTTGATGCAGGTTGTCTGATATAGCTCTTTGCTTATTTTCTTAGATCCACATATTCTATACTCGAGAATTGTTGACTTGCAAAGTGAGAATATATTAAAATATTTTCTATACTTCTTTTTGAAATAAGTTTTTTTTCTAATACTAGCAATATTTAGGTTATTACTATCAGAAAAAAACCCAGAAGTAATGATCACTGGACAGGAGATTAATTCATATGCAAGTAATAGTCTCAAATCCTAAGAAAAATTTGATGAACAAAATCAAAGTAATACATTAAGTAATTTTAAGGACAGACAAGTATGACTTTTTTTTTAATTTATTTTAAAACTAGGCTGAACAACAGTTGAAAGAGACCAAAGAAAGGAGAAATGAAAATTATCAGTTTGTTAGGTAGGAGGTTAGAAACAGAGAAAAGTATTTTGCAAAATAAACAGATGAAAGTTGATCAGTGATGCATGCTTCAGGAAATATGAAGACCAAATAAAACAAGAACAGGAAAGAGGCACCAAAGTGTTCAGAACAAAGGATGTAGTTACAGGAGACAACCAAGGTAGCTTGTTTGGCTAAACCTCTCAGTACTGAAGTGACTAGAATGTGTAATACATATGTATAATGCATATAAAAATTTGCAAAATATATGCAATATAAGCATGCAAATATGTATATTCCATATACAAATATGTGAGACATGCTTAAAAGCTGCAAAAAGGCCACAAAAAGAAAGCTATTTAATATTTTCTAAGAGAAAACAAAAAGCAAGATTTATCTCAACATTTTTAAGGAAGGAATCCAATTTTGGAAAGCTGTCTTACAACATTCTCTAGCAGAATGAGAGACAGGGAGAAAACAGCTGATTTTTAAAAAGAAGCTTGGTGTGTTTATGACATGACCATATGACATGGTACCCTGACATGGGAGTGTGCTAGGCACAATGACCTCTTGTAGCTCTCTGAGATTTTGACCTCCTAATGCTGCTAAGCAACATATTCTGGCATGATTATGATTCATGGTCACTTTGAATTTGAATGGTCCATTGCCAGACATAACCTCAAGATTCAGTAAACACATTTTGTATGAATGTCACCCATCTAATATATGTAACTCAGCAAAACTGTTGAAAGGAAGTAATAATGAAAGCAGAAAACACAAGTCTTAATACACAATTAAAGCCTCTGTATATGTTATTTCTACAGGATAATACTAATATAAAATTTATATATAAAATAGACATGTTTAAAGTCCTAAGTACCTGCCATATGCATTATTTGCAGGAAAAAAAAATAGCAAAGGACAATGTAGTCCCATATAAGTCTTAATTGTTCTGGTCATCTCGAAGGCAATTTGTCTCAAGCAAGGTCATGTCCTTGTCTGAAGGTAGTACCACTGTCTGGCATTAGAGAGAACGAAAAACCCCCAGTCCCTGAAGTTTCTTCCCAAGAGTAAATGCTATTTTTAATTGGTGAAAAATAGAGCATACTAATTCCATCAAATCCGTGAATGAGTTACATATGTGACTATGTTCACTTGATTAGGCTATTGCTTATGAAGACAATTTTGGGAATAGAAATTTATAAAAAAGCATCTAAGGAAATTTTGTCAGGACAGCACTATACACAGAGCAAAATCTGGAGGAATTATAGTCTCCTACCCTTGTAAAGCTTTTTATGTCAGTTTTTAAAAATTCATAAAAAGCTGAAGAGCTTCAAAAACCTTCAACTTTTTCTTAAAAACAACAACAACAAAAATAGTATTCCTCCATCAGAAATTGCTAAGAATTGAGAAATTATCTGTTCCACTATTTGTAATTAAAGTAAATACTGGAGATTGTGTTTCAGGACTTTTTGGTAAGGGAAGAAAGATAAGATTTCTTTCATTTAAATAGAAAAAAGTAATGGGCATAGGTTACATTTAAAAAATCCATCAAGAAAAAAATCAAATCAAAACAATATCAAACAAAACCAAAACACAACAAAACAAAACGTCCTTAACAAAACAACATCAAATAAATATAAAATTCTCCCTGAAACACAAGAAGACACTATTTTACCATGAGGTTGATTAAAACTGGCACAAGTTCTCCTGAGATGTTGTAGAAATTCCCTTCTTGCAGATATTCAAAAGCTATTTGAATTTGGTCAAGGGAACCTATTCTAGGCAGCCCTTTAGCAGGAGGGTTGGACAAGATAATCTCAAGAAGTCCCTGCCAGCCTTAACAATTTTGTCATTATTGTGTCTGTAATAACTCTGTACAGTTTTCTCAGATATTCAGATTGACATTTGCTTGTCTAATTCTGTTGTTTAAAGAGTAGCATGAGGATAAAGTTTGAAATTTTCAGCATACTTTTGGTTAGATTCACAATAAGTCCTATTTTTCACTTACTAATACCATGCAAAAAGACCATATGAGCAAAAGTTTTATCCTTTATGTCAGTGATATTAGAAAAAAACCCATACCAACAAAATATGAGGAGAGACAATGTAAGTCAATTAAAAATACTTCTAGAAGTATAATACAATAACATAGAACAAGCCATGGTGTCAGCTTATTTCTTCCTTCAACTAATTTGAGGTGCTATGTTTTCTGGTTTCTGAGCAACTCAGTCTCTAAGCTGGCTGCTTAAGTTAATGTGCAAATGGCTATTCATGCTTCAGTGATTCTATATCAGCTTTTACTGAAGGTTGTTTTCAGAACTATTTTTACTATGTTTGCTGACTGATTAATATTTCACTTCTTAGCAGCAATTGAAAGAAAACTTGAGATGATAAAACAAATTAAACAGTAAGCCTTCACCATACTTGGATTGCTGCCCAAGACTTATATAAGTCAAACCAAAGATCAACATATGTGGCAAACTTTATCAGCAAGATAAGTAAGCATGTTGTGGAAAGAACTTTATTTTAAGTAAATGCCAAGATTTTTATTCATAAGCACAAAATCCCAATAACAGTGTAAGAAGATTTTTTAAGAGCAACATCTATAAAATCAACCATAGATTCAGAAGTTCTGCATTTATAACAGTGCACAGGCTTGCTTTCTTTAACAAACCCAGAAGTTCATAAGAATATGCTTCAAAAGTACTGCTTGCTGCACTGACTGATCTTCACAATAGTGAGCTCTTGAATTTCCAAGTGTTGGGTCTCTGGATCCAAATTTAAAGGCAATGCTTGCTTTGGTGAACAATAGGTGGACCATATCAGACACAAACAGGCAAGTCTGCTTCCATTCACAAGGCTTGGGTGGCTCACTTCATTAAAATATGCAATTATATTGCATCATTTAAAATGCAGAGCAGGATGTAGCTCTAATTTGAATAGGATAAGGAGAGAAGGGTCTTGTGGGTAGAGTTCATTATGTGATTAGTAGCATTCAGTCATTCTGGGCAGTTGCTCCAAAGGGAAAGAAGAAAATCTAGTAGCTGCTTGGAGGTTTTGTCCCCCAGTAAATCACAACATAAGCATTGATTCTTACTAAAAAATGCTCAACTGACTAAACTAGTAGCTACACAGACAAAAAAAAGGTACACATATGCTATAAAACCCACATATTGACAAAGGCAATATCACTTGAGCTATATATTGAAATAGATTATGTCCATGCATAATATATACGTGTATAAATTTAGAAGCAAGCATATAAAAGACTGCAGATGAAGATATATATGATTTTGAATTACTGTTTCTCTCATACCTGCATTAACAAAACTCTCTTTAGAGGAAGAAAATATATCTTTTCCTCAAAAGTAAGAATGGTGAAATGTCCATAGAACCGATGGACAGTTCAGGTTCAGACCACTGGCAATCATGCATCAGCTTATTTGTCACACTGATATTTATACTAACTGTATTATTACTGATATTCTGAACCTTATCTATGTCTGAGATGATGGACTAAACTGTTCTCTGTGAGGATGAGTATATCAAAGCAGTAATTATTATACAAATCATTCTAGAGTTATCCTTCAAAGGAGAAAGGCATTGATAAATTGGTTTATAGAAACATTTTACTTTTTTAATTCAGAGGAAGGAAAGAAGAGCTAATACCAAGAAAATATATGTGGAGTGTGTCTTTTGCTCTTTGAAGGATGTGATTCAACTTTTTTTAACTAAATCAATAAAAATTTATAGTTTGGACACAGTTTAAATACTCACAGTTGAAACTAACATCCTGAAAATCCCTGTTATTCTGACACTGAGCCCTGGAGGAAACTCAAGTCTTTAGAAGACGCAGATTTTTGTCTGAAAATTTCTCAGGCTCCTGAAGTTTTGCTTCTCTAAGTGCCCGGAAATGCTCTGGTTTTTTTAGAGTTCAAGAGACAGGGCAAATTTCCCATTAATACCTTACAAGTATCCCAGTCTGGACTGCTCCTTACCTTTGGAGGTCTGCTCCTGCTGAAACCTAGCCACCATAAAGAAACATGGAAGAAACATTAAGCCAGAAAAAAAGAAAGGAAAATAGAGACAGAAGCTCTCACATACAGATGAGAAGATGATAACTTGCAATTCTGGTAGAAACCTAGTTTCAGGGACACTGAAGTGTAGGGCAAGTCAAAGCAGGAATCAGAGACTGATCTCATACTTTCTAACACTGTGCTACTCAAAAAGAGTCCCACTTTTTGACTGAATGCCTTCCAAGGCTGAAGGCACATTTTTACCCCCAGTATTCCACACTAACTAGCTCAGATGAAGACTTTGGGCACGGTATCTATGTGCGTAACTTTTCCTGAGTCCGGTATAAAGACTTGGTGTAAGGTTTCAGGCTCATCTTCAGGGACAGACATAAGGAATCAGGCATTTTGGTACATCCTGGGATTTCTACAGGGATTGAGACCTTTTGGATCTAATTAATAAGGAAAAGTACCATTTTTATACTGTGTGCTTAACATAATAGACAGGCTATGAGGCACAACTCAAATGCCCAAATTTATGCAAGTGATCTGAGACACATCTTGACCTGCTATCCAAACTGTCTTGATTTTTTTGTTGTCATTTTTAAAATAAAACAATTAGACAGAATAAAGAAACTGTGCCTATTCCTCTGATGATTTACTATCATTACATTCAAAAGAAATATATTACTGGACTACATTTTAAATACATGTTTATACATTTAGCTCATGACAGAGGCTGACTTTATAAAATCTTAACATTTGTCTAAACCTTCCTCTGAATTTTTGTTGCTGTTTCTTCCCCTTCTCCCTCAGAAGCAGGCAAAACATCATATTAGGAAACTCTATTTGCACTGTTTTGAACAAAGCATAATAAATTAAATGATAACTGAAGAAACAATGCCTTTAGATTTGTAATTAATCACAAATAAATTAATTACACACCTAACATATATTAAAATGGATACAGTAAATTAAATTTGTGTTGATTGTTCAATCTTCAGATATAAACTACATGATATGTAACTCATTGGATTCACTTTTCTGTCATCTTTCCCAGTTTTTTACATAAAGTTAGGATGTGATTGAAATTCTTGTATACATGATTCAAAGGGCAGGAACTATGTACTTATATACTATAAAAAGAAATTTGATTTGAATTCCATTTCTTCCCTAATCTTTCCTATTTCCTACCTTCCATTAGGTTTGCCACAGAACATCAAGTATTTCAGACAGCTCTCTGCAATAGCCTATTTCCAATATCATCCTGATAAAGGAAAATCAAATCTTAGTATCCAAGTGCTTCTATTACGTGCTCTGAAAAATTCTAATCTAATATCCAAAACAAAAGCAAAGATATTTTTTACTTTTTTATAACACTTTCCCCTAAAATGAAGTTGAGTCCATGATTTTCTGATTCAAAAACTGAGATACACAGTTATATGTACCATTGAAAATTGTTAGTGAATTTTAATACTAGAAAACCCATAAATAATTTAACTAATTATGGACTTCATCCATTTTGACTAGCCCATTTCTTTCAATAGTTATTGAAATATTCTTGGCACATCTTGGACAGCACTGCTCCAGCTTGGACAGCTTGAAATTGAATCTCTGCAGAAATAATGCTGCTGAAATTCCAAGCATGGAATTTTGTATTGTATTTGTAATATTTATATTATAAGGACTGGAGCGATCCATGTTTAGGAATGAAAAATAACACCTTTGGTCCTTGAGCTGAAATTCGTGTTTTCAATGGGCACAGTTTAAATGAAGTGCAATATTTCTAGAGATGGAAAATCTCTATAGGCAATGGAGTAGATTATTTATGATGGTTGGCATTAGCAGGTTACATCTTTGGTGACTATCTCCCCTAGAGAAGGTGTTCAGCACAACTGAATGAAAATATGGGATAAAAAAGGTTGTTGAAAGCCATTTGATTAAAAACTATCTATGTAATAAAGACAAGCTGTAAAATCAACAGTGTTAAAGAGGATTAAGAATTTCCCTAATAATAATTATTTTAAGCCTTCTAGCATTCCTTACTGGAGTTCTATTTTTAATACCTATTAAATAAACTAAGCTGGAAAAAAATAAATAACCATTTTAAGCAGAGGCTCTGACTGAGGGAAGGACACATAAACAGAATCTAAATAAACGTGGAAGAGGAGCTCAGCTGATATAACCCAGGGTGGTTTTACCAATTCAGGAGATTTCAATTAACTGCTGTTTAACTTCTAGCAAGGGAGTTTATTGGGCAGAATATGGTCTCAGCTTTGCGTTTTAGAAGTCGAACATGCTGTCTTGCTCAACAGGTTTCAAACAAGACTTGACTGAAGATCCTTCTAGGGTGATTTATTCTGTTTACTACTAAGAAAACTGAATGACCCCAGTTCTAGGAGAAATAATAAGTTGTGATTTCAAAAACTCTTAAATTAAGAGAGGTATGAAGGACCCTTATGAATCCTACTGCTTGACCTCTTGTTTATCAAATACCAGAGAGCTACATCAACTGAAATACACTGAAGTGCAACCTTCATTTCCCTGTATTTAAATGCCTGAGATTCTTGCTGAATACTGCAGTTGCCAAGAGTAAAAGAAGATAGTCTGAAGATACAAAGCACAGTCACTGAGGATCTTTTCCCTCTTCCACTGTAGTGCATCAGAATTACATATGTTCTGCTGTAAGCCTGGCTCTCTTGGGCAAAAGAAAAGGCATAATTCTTTTGTTTACCTCCCCAGGGTCTTTATTAACTCACTTACTTGGAAAACATTATGTTATTAGTTGATTAGTAATGCAGGAATAATTTCCAACATGAACTTGAATTTCACATATGCCAATGATGAGCTTTCATTATTCGCTCCTTATGGTCTTGTCTTTTTAGACAGTTACTTGACAACAATAATGCTTTCCTTTTGAGAAATACTGACAATTTGTTTTGAAAACTTTTCCTGTAAGGAGATACTGTGCAGGGAATCAGCACAACAGTGCATTATGGAAGTAGAGATCATCCCACTGATTTCAGAGGCTGCAGATGGGTTGTGCATATACTGTTGCCTTTCTGACCACAGCCTGATTGGGCAGCCAGCATGAATACATTCTCTAATGCCTGAGATAATCTTCACATTACATTTATAGCTGCCAAGGTGAAAGGAGGGACCAGTGCAAATCCAGAGAGCACTGACCAACACAAAGCTGTTGCCAGCTGCTGTTTCAGCTCTGGAGGACCTACGTAACTTGACTAAATTAGTGCAGTATTTTCTTAAACAGGCCTGAACAGCTCAGACAGCGTTTTGAGAGCAGAACACTTGAAAAGGTGAGCTTTCCTCCTTCTCTCTACCTGTGACTATGTTTAAGTATTCCTTAACCATAAATAAGATCTCAGCTGTTTATTTATATATGATTTCTGCCCGAGAGAGTAAACAATCATGGAGTCAAGCCACATAAGAAACCAGATCCTACTTCTGAAACATTTACCTTCAGAGGCAAAGAAAAAAGGGATATGTTGAAAAATTACACTCAGACAAAAAATATCACATGATCAAAATCCAGACTAAGCATCTCCTGCAGTGTTCTCTATCTGCAACAACCCCCTTATTCTATAGTGTGCTAATTTATATCAGGCTGGTTTTAGTTCTCTGGGTTTAATGGAATAGCTCCTAATGATCCCTGCAGAGAAACTACTGCCTCCATGGTACAGATTTTCATTCCTAGGGTAAAATCCAAATACTCTGAGTAATTTTTGGTTATTCTGTTTATTATCTGTCATCATTCTATGAGTTATTAAATCTGAATTTTTCAATTATTTGCAAAGATTTATTTCAGTATGGTCATATAGTTTCAGCCTATTAATTATTTTTGAGAAAAAATGGGAATTTATCTGTTCTTAAAACATATAGTAGTATGAAAAAAGCCTTTTGAGGCAAGTACAAACATACTATGTGAATGACATTTCCCTTTAAACGATGTGCAGCTCTACTGAGATGACTGTAGTGGTTCTTTGTTTTCCTATTGCAGGCCAACAACCTTCACTTTAGTGAGGATTCTGTGGGAGGCTAGGCCAGTGTTAAATGTAGGACTATCCATTTTGAGAACACAACAGATATCTAATCCTATATTTTTTTCAAATGAAAATATAATCCTAAATTTTTTTCATGCTTTGGATTAACTATTTGCAATATCTTCACTTCTATGGATAAAATAACTTGATATGGGTTGTTTTGAAAAGTGCTGTAAGATTTGTAGCTTTGAAAACCATTCTTCTTTCCATTTTTTATAATTAGACATTTACAATTGTATAATTAATATGCATTAGGTATTTAGAAATTTTTCATGGGGTATACAAAACTGAATTTATGAATAATCCTTCATGGCCGGCCTATGGGAGAAAGAGATATTCTTAGGCACATTACTTGTGTTAACTGTTCTTCCTACCTGTCTTGTACCATTTTAAATTCATCTTTCCATTCTAAGTGTTGACCACTTAGCATCTGATCATTTGATCATGTTTATGAGGTCTCTAGGACATAGCTCAATAATTCAGAATTTTGAAGAGTGATTGTGAGTTTGGATTTCTCAGTTATCAGATGTTCCAATTCCAGCAAGGGGTCCAGATCTTCAGAATCCATCCTCCAAAAATGAGTCTTCTTAAGGGTACCTCAACTCTTGAAATTCCCAAAACAGCCACTACAGTCCAGAAATATTTGATAAATATCATTTCTTCATCATTTTTAAAACACAATCCAGAGAGAGAAAAAACTGTTAATTAATTTAAATCATAGACAAGAGTAATTTAAACTCATTATTATTAAATGTTATCACTGAAAACTTTAGCAAGATATTTCAATCATTTTAACCAATACCCTTTTTCTTTTTTTTTAGCCTTTGTTTCTGTAGAGTTTCATGCACTTGAATCATTTAACACAAAACACCCCCATGTTTTGGTTCCTGATGAGACTTTCCAAATTATAAATCTACCTCTCCATTTGCAGGTACTAATAAGACAGATGTCAGTACCTCATCAAAATTGTACTGTATACATTGTGGGCACACACAAAGTGGTATTTAATACCTGTTCTCACTCCCTTCATGCTTATGTTTTCTGCACATAAAATTATTAATGTTTTCTGCCCCATAGTAATCATGTATATTTTTTGGAGCTATCTGATAAAGCTGAGAAATGCTATCAAATTCCACATGAAGATGTTAATTATTTGTTTTCTACAAGATTTATTCCTAAATTTGTTGAAAGCTACCCTGTTGTCATTATACTATCTGTTGTCCATCTGCTCACATTTAAACCAGTGACTTGTAGAATTATTTTTCATGAGAAAGGTAATAAAATACATCAGGCAAAATTACCACTTTTTAAAGATAGATTTCTGTATTTTCTTTATTACACAAATCAGAATTTCCATACAACTACTGATTCTTTGAATTGTTATGCAGAATGTAACTTGCACTATAGCATTTCTCAAAGGTGCTACTTCACTATTTCATCACAGCCCCATTTTGTGCATAGCACCTAGGGATAGGATAAAATAACTCAGAACAAAAAGGCCTTTTAAGCCCCAGAGATTCTGCTCCACAGAGGAGGAACATAAAACTATACAAAGAATGCTGGAAGGGACTTCAAGGCATTGCTTAGTGATTCTTCCTTCCTCTCTCAAGCAATTATGTCTGGGGCTAGCTTGAAAGTTGTCTAGTATTAAAATTTTCAATGAGTAATGTTAATCTCTCCTGCTGCAATTTAAGCTCTTCATTTTTTTCTATTGATCATGAACATAAGAAAGGAATTCTTCCCTTCCTCTTTAAGGCAGTTTTTATGTACTTGAATGCCATTACCCTCTTTCTGTTCTGTCTTTGTTTGAAGACTCTAAGAACCCAAGAAGTCCAGTACTTTTAAAAAAATCGTGGTTTTTAAACCCTCAGCCATTCTTGACTATTCTTTCCACTTTTTCCACTTTTTCCACTTTTTCCATTATGCTTGAAGTACAAAGGTTACAGTACAGAGATTACAAATTATATATTACATATGACAGTGAAAATATATTATACGAATGCCTTAAGTATTTAATGCCTTTTTTACTACTGCATGAAAGTGGTCATTCACATGTAACATGTAAATTTAAAGAAAAAAACTATTTTTACAGGCTATTAGCATCCTTCCCAAACTACTTTTGCTCTGAACTACCACCTAAATGCTGACTACCTGTCTGCATTACCACCTAAATGGAGACCACTTGTCTGTAATAAGTATAGCTTGGTTTCCATGTGTTTATATGTAAATTTGCTCCCAATGAGTAAGTTTGCTCCCAATAAGTAAGTAATTTATTTTAATAATAAAATAAGTTCTCATTAAATAAATATCAGCCAGTATACCTCCTGGACTAATGCCTGTGTAAGGTTGATTCATTGCAAATATTATTCTATCTTGAACCATTTATAGTACTTCTGGATGTGATCATCCAGCTAATTATGGACCCATCACTAAACAATTTATTTAGACTATTCTTACCATTAGAAGATCTTTGGGTGTCAGTTTGGGGTATTTGTGTTTGTTGGTTTGATTTTTATGTCAATATCTTTGTAAGAATTCTTTGTAAGAATTTAGATATAGTTCTGCTACTCTTTGTCCACTGGCCACAGAAGATGCCATGCGACAGCTACTCAGCAAGAAGATGGGCCAAACCAGTGCAGGCTGTTATTTTGCCTACATTTTTTGAGGAGTTTACAGCTTGACAATTTTTCAGTATTTTTCCATACTCAGCTTACAGTTTTCTTCTCCTCCCTTTTTCCACTTTTTAGAGGGAGGGAGGTATGTCAAGTCTACAGCCTCCAAAAAGCGTTGCTCACTCCTTTGCTCCTCAAAAAATATAATTATTAACTCTGAGCTTGCTTCAGACATAATTCTGATATTAATTTTATCTAGGTTCTTGATCATAATGAATTCTGCAGCCTTTTTTATTTTCTCCTGTTCTGGGAAACAAAATTCTGGGTGAGAATTTTATCCTTTTGATTTGTCCTTAATGGCATTAGTCAGACACATAAAACTCTTTGACCTCCTCAGCATTATCTACTCCCCATTACCTCTTTACTGATTTTTTCCTCCTGTTTGTATTATTTTATATTTGTCTTCACTGTTTGAGACATGAAGAACTTGTGATTCAGCTTTTCATTTTGATCAAATTGATCTCATGTTAAACTCCTATCTTCTCCTTGTGTTTAAATATCACTTGTCTATAAGAAAATTTTACATAGATTTTATGAAGCTTTATTGAACATAATTAAGGTCCATTTTGAGAATCAAACATTCTGAGTTGGAGACTAAAAAATCTTTGGAAATTCTGTGATCTTTACTGCAAACCAAAGATAGCTAACAGATTTCTGAATGCAACCTGAATGCAGGTTCATCCATAGTAACAAATCTCTTTTACTAGTTTTCTTGAACTTTTTCTTTTAATCAGAGAAAAAGTGTTTAGCAATTGAGACAATGCCAAAGAAAACTCACTGCATATCTTAATGTTGAGAGAAATGATTACTATTTCTTCATCATTTGTGTGGTATGGTTTAATTAATTTCATTGAGTGAATAAAAGAAAAATCTGTATGTTTAATATGCTTTCTGAAGCTCAAGAATGACTGGATAATCCTCAGAAAATGACATTATAAGTTAAGCAGCTAATTCTGAGGATACTTTAAAATTAAAAAAAAAATTCGAGAAGCATGTATTATTGTATTCAGTATGTTATGTATATCCAATTTTCTTCTTCAGTTTCAATGTTGGAATTTTCATTAGGATTTCATTTTCTCTTCTCATCCTATATTGGTCATTTCAAGTATTGAGTTGATACTTATAATTGTATGATAAAGCTGATATTACCATCTAGTTTCTAATCTTAACAGTGAACAAGTAACCAAGCATGGTATTAAAACCTTCATTACAGGGGAATAGCTTTTTAAAACAAACAACAGTAGTATCACAGTACTAAAATGATGATAATGTCCCGTCAGGAACAGTGTGCACAGTGCTGATAACTATCCCACAGGAAGGAAGTTACCTCAGAGAAGGCAGCATGTAATGAAACACAATGCGACATCCCAGAAGCCTTATTTGACTTTCCAAGAGCTGGGACTAAGTTTCCAGAAAGCAGAATAATCATTCAAAGTTATATAAATGTTGTGAATGGCTTGTACCTTTTTTTTAAATTCATTCATTCTAGTAAGAACAGAATACTTGTCATATTAGTGAAGTGTAAGATGGGAGTGAGGTCCCTGATGATCCTATTAGCAAAATTCAGAATTTGCTATATGAGCCAGGTAGAAAAAGAGAAGCTAGAGATCTGTCTAAAAAGATGACTAACAAAGTGCATGCTGCAGCTTAGTATGGATAATTACTGTGAAGTATATATGCTAATATAAAATATTTTTGTTCACAAATAAGTTTTAATGCATGATGTGGGTTAACTCTTCTTGTGAGGTTTCAATTCAGTATTGCCAGCCACAGGCACTCGAGTTATTTTAGTACCACACCTTGTGCCCACCCCACCCAAAAGATGAGATTTGGAACATAGCATATGTCAGGGTTAATGAGTTTGTTTGGTTTTGTGCCCCACTGGGAATGCTTATCTTGAAATTAATATTCAGTCTGGAAGGCTAGAAACTTTTTTGATTATAAATGAAGGCTGAGGTTTCTTAGCTAATCTCTTTTTGGCAGCTCAAATTTCAAGCAATAAAACGAATGAAACCAAGCCCAACAAATAAAACTCCACCTATTATGTGATGGATAAGAAAAAAACCTCATATAAAAACTTTTCCTATTCAACTAATGATTCCATATAGGAAAAAATAGTCAAAACATTTGGGTCTTGCAGATTTCACCAAGTACATGAAGCAAAGGTGGCGTTTGCCTTTTCTCTGAAAGCACAAAGCATGGCACAAAAAGGAAGCCACAAAATTTGAAAATTCACAAAGAAAACAGGTATCTGTATAAGGATTTTGGTATCTGTTTTACCTCCTTGAGAAGAATATGTCAGTGTCCTATGCACTTCTGACAACCCAGGAGGATTGTGCTACATACAGGACCATAAAGAGGGAATAATTGTATTTAGGACAACCCTGTCTGTCTGTTGTCTCTCAAGAATCCCAATCTGAATCTTTTAACTCTTTTGTGAATTATGGATAAGTTGGCTACTCAGCCATAAGTTATAACTTTTATTAATTGTTTCTGATTTTGGCTGGGGTAGAGTTAATTTTCTTCACAGTAGCTTGTATGGTGCTTGTTTTGGGTTTGTGACCAAAACAGTGTTGATGTCACAGGGATGTTTTAGCTATTGCTGAGGAGTGCCCACAGAGAGTCAAGGCTTTTTCTGCCCCTCACACTGCCCCACCAGAGAGGGGGCTGGGGATGCACAAGGAGCTGGAAGAGGACACAGCTAAGGTTGCTGACCCCAGCTAACCAAAAGGATATTCCTTACCATATGATGATGTGCTCAAAAAAAAAAAAGCACAACATCATATGGTATGGAATATCTGGTGGGGGAAATATGGAGGGGACATAGGGTCAATGGTGTTTGTCTTCTCAAGTAATGGCTGTGTGTGATGGAACCCTGCTTTCCCAGAAATGGCTGAACACCTGTATGACCATGGGAAGCAGTAAATTTATTCCTTTGTCTTGTACACAGCTTTTGTTTTCCATAGGGTGTTTTTATCTCAAACCCGAAATTTTAATACTTTACCCTGCCAATTCTTTCTCCCATTTCGGTTGTGCGGAATGAGTGAGGGTCTTGACTGTCTGCTGGGGGTTAATCCTTAAAAAAGAATGCAGCCATTCAGCTTCCTATGCAGAAATACTCAGGGTTATCCTAGAGACTGTAGGATATTTGGGAAGTCCAGACAGGAATATGACCTGTAGTGAAAGACAGGGAGAATAACCCTATATATGGGTTTAGATGTCCCTGCATAGGGTATCTAAAATATCACTAAAATAGTATATTTAAAGCAGTAGAGTCACTTCCTGTGAATTTTGAATCTGGTACATGTTAAGTAAACAAGTATTTTGGTATGATAAAAACATTAGAATATAATGAGAATGGATCTGAAAAACAATCTCATTGCCTACACCATCTGCACTGCACCTACATAAATACCAACATCAGAAGCAGTAACATTAGTTTTGTTGTATTTTAGTACACCCACTTGCTGTTAGCATACTCTGCTTCTAAGGCAAGGGTAATTCATAGTCAGAAGAATCCTTTAAACAGGAGATTGTATAAAGTTTATTTGATTTTTGCCCCATGTCCACTGAGATGGCAATATAAATAGGGTTGAACGAGGCAATACCCAGAATGACCTGGTCTGATTGCTATGGGACTATATCACATTCAGAAATCCCTTCCAGCCTTGAACTCTGTGATTATAACAGTACAGATTCATTCAGAAGAATACTAAATTCTTTTGTCCTACTGGCAATTAATCTTATGTTCAGCATAAAAGCAAATGAAGAATTAAGTCAATCAGCCACTCTAACATAAGTGTGTGCCCACGTACAGGAACATCCAGGTCACAATACACCTGTTCTATTATGTTTTTGAAAGCTCTTCTCTCTTGCTCATACTATTCAACATACTAAATTGATTCTATGACTGTCTTAACCTGCTGTCCTGATCTCTGGCTACATGAACCATTTCCAGGCTCTGAGCTTTTGACAGTGTTGCAGCAGAAACAGCATAATGTAGAAATATTTGCCTTGCCTAAAGAAGGGGCAGAAGAAGAAAAAGTCCCAGTGCCTAACTTGTGTGCTGTGAGGGCCACCAGAGGTCTGTGGATTGAATTGTACTGTAGCTACAGAACAGACATAGCTGCCCCCTTCTCTGTTAGCCTGCACAGTCCCACACTTCCCTAAACATCAAGCAAACCACCACTGTTGAACTGTAATTTAATCAACCTGTTTTTGTTTCAGCCCTCACCCATTTTTTAGAGCAAAGATGTAAGGGAAAAGAGCCCTTGAGTGATTTGTGGCATGCATTATTTTTAATTTGCTTTACCTGTAGAGGCATATATGTTAACATCTAATAGATAGCTTGATGATTCACCTTTGCTGCTGAGGGCAAAAAGATTTCTTGCTCAACTGAAGTGAAAATAGCTTGCTCTTTAAAACTTTTTGTGCCCTAAAAGAGCTGTGCTATTACAGAAATTCTGACATTGTAAGAAATGATCATGCCTGTGATCAAAAAAAGCCCCAGAAATGTAGAAGCATCTAACCCAGCTGATGTATTAAAGATGAGTGAGGGCAAAACTCTACCTGTTACGGCAATTTTTGCTATTGTTGTAATGAGATGTAGTCTGCAAGAAATAGGAGCAAAAGTAGTTAACAGAATTTTCAAATTTTTCTTCTGATGAAAGATCAAACTGACCCATTCTTGAGTCCAGGACCTGAATGGTTAATTTAGAAGAAAGGTGTATCAAGATAGAAGTAACTTGATTAACTGAATGCTCCAGAGACAATGGCAGCAGATCTGAACTATTTTTTTCAGTAAAGAATTCTGCAAGCTATATTGATTCTGACACACTGAAGATTACACAAGATGAGCAGTCAACATTTTCTGTTCCTAAATTGCAAGCCTACCAGGGGGAAACTAGAAATGGCTGCTATTTGTTGGAGTTTTTTCAGGGGGATGAGAGGGGGCAGGAAGCAGTGTGTGTGGTCTTTGTGGTTTTGTGTCCTTGTGTTCTTCTAAGCACTTGCTGCTCTTTAAATTTTTCTTTAGCATTATTCAAGGAGTGAATATATAAATCAGGCATTAGCAGGTTTATACCCATATTTGGTACCGATTTTTCATAGCTTTTAAATCTTGTCCAAGGTTATGCACATTTGTGCAGAGCTGAAATGCTTTGTAAGATATTGCACTCTGTCAAAAGAGAGAAGCTAGCGGGGACTAATGTCATCTTTGTGCCATTCTTGATGGCAATTTAAAAGGAATCTAGATACAGTGGTGACTGAACACTAAGCCTCTACAAAATTACAAATTTATGCTGAAGTTTATAGTTAAGCATGTATTATGTTGACACATTCTCTTAATTTATTAATTATTTTAGAGATTAATTTTTTGCAAACTTTACTTTTTGTTTCATTCCAACTAATGCAACACTTTTTATTATTTGTTGTTTATTAACTTCAACATAGTTTTGAGAAAGTATGACTTGTCTTCATCTTACAAGATTACCAAAAAAATAAAAGGCAGTTATGTAAAATACTTTAGTCTACCTGTCTCTTTTCAAACAGTGTGTATGTCACTCACAAAGTACATTTAGCTCTCTTGGATTCAAAAAATATTCTTTCAATTTAAACTTGAACATCAAAATTCCTTTTTCAAATATGCAATACTCTAATTGTCCAAAGTTTAGTTATACAATTATAATGGTATTGTATTAACGACATAGAGCTGCATAATTGATTAAATGTGTTTTCATGCAACAAACTTTGGGTTTTTGCAAATTAATAGGAAGTTTGTCTTAGCTAATATAAAGTTTGGGATTCCACTAAAGAGTTCCACCCAAACTGAAATCATATGTACAACAGGAAAGAGTGCAAGAGAAATAAATCACTCTGCATAACATAAATATCAAGAGCTTATAGTAAACACATACTTAAAAGGAAAAATAAAGCACATTAGGCCCAAGGAAATACAAATCACATTCCATGTTTTTTTAAGACCAGGCTTCAAATAACAGCAGTAAACTGGCTTTGTCTTTATTTCTAGACACAGCATGACAAAATTGTCCCAAGTATCTTTGGAACTGAGCAAACATTCAATAACTGTCGGTGTTTTTCTATACCAGTGATCTTTCTGGCATATTCTATACAATTCTCCCTGACTTCTGTATTCTGCTTAAGCATCACAAAGAGACAGTAAACAACATTCACATCCATTTCACCAAATGAGCTTAGATATGAGCAAGGGAGGACTAGGATTTCATATCTTTTGTTGCATTGCAAAGAAAAATGTAATTACTTTAGTTCATGCTTTTCTATCTGTAGTTGTGTAGTTTCAGAAGCTCTTTGAAGAAAGTTGTACTTAAAATTATGAAGCAGTAAGGATACTTGGACTTACATAAAATTACATAGATGTAATGTAAGCATATGCATTTTTGTGTGTCATGCTGCAAGCCAATATCTTGTTATTGAGCAATTTAACATATTTAAGAAGAGAATTTCAGAGATCTTTTGTATGGCCATAGTGGAAACTTCTGTAGATCGGCATTTTTAGCACAGGCATATAAAAAAGTTTATTCTTTTTCTTAAATGAATCTTGGAACTGTTTCATAAAGTTCACTGCTATCAACTGTCAGAGTAACTGAGAATAATGGTACGAAACTAAGAAAAAGTAAATTAAGGCTGAGCATCACAAATGAATGGTGAGGAAATAACCAGAAGTGCCAGTTGGAGAGGATAAACCACTTTCATTTGAGTGATTTAGAACTTGGAAATTCATTTCCATGAAAAATCCAGCTCCTGGAAAAGAATGACCCAGATGAGTATTGGTTTCTTAGAGTCCTTTCTAAGCTGATTGTGTGGTTCACATGGTAGACTATCATTCTATCTATTTACTTCTTACTGCTTCTTTATGATAATGTAGTTGATATTATATAATGTTACAGATTCATCTCTGCAGCATTTTTATAGAACTGCTCAGGCAGACAGTTTTTAATAGAGCCATAATCCTAGATGAAGAGAAACCTGATGTGAGTATTGCTCAAAGGGTAAAAGGAATCTGCTAATTATTTATGCAGGCTTTGATATTGTCTTGATATAATATAACAGAGAATATTTATACTGAACTATATCACTGTAATAAATAAGAATATTACTTAAGTTGCATTAAACACTTCTCTACTTTTCATTTTAAAATGGTAATATTACATATGGATTCTTTTTATTAAAATAATCTGTAATGAAAGTTACTATCCCAAATATCTGCACAAAAATCAGGGAACATTCAGAATTTTTTTTTTATTTTTTTATTTTTAAGACATTTCAAACCCACACTGAGAATCCAATACTTTGGAACAGCACAGAGCTTCTAAGATTCTGCTTTGGTTATGTTTTGGAGGATAACAAAAACATTGTCTGAAGATTTCATAAATAATCTTTTCATTTTCAAAAAATGGTACACAGATCAAAAGATGCACTGAAAATTCGTGGTGAAACAATTCCTTTTCCAGAGTAGCTGAGATGCATTACAGAAAGCTGGTGTTTAAGAGACAGGACTCTGCATTGCAGAGTTTTCTGCATTGCAGGTTCATCTCAGGAACTTCACTTTCCTCAGTTAGATCTCAAGGCTCAACATAATCACTTGCAATTCTTAAATAAGACCTCCATGTTTCCCTCTCTCCTTGTGTACCAGTATTTCAAAGTCTAGCCAATGGAAACTCTCAGGTAAATCCATGTAACTGAGAAAAGAGCCATGGTATCCTACAGCTGCTTTTCTAAACTATAAACAATTCAAACAAACAACCCCAAAAAAAAAGACTTTGAAAAGGAAGATGAAAAGCATGTGAACTGGCTTGTTAGATGTGTTTGTAATATTCAAATTTTGTTTTCTTCTCCAAGAAAATGTCAGATTGATAATCACAGACATAATTAATGCTATTTTTTCTCATATTCTTTAAGCTTTTTGCTGTAAAATTTTACTTTGTATAATCAGTCTGTATTACGTTACTTTCCAAAAAGTATTATCCAACAGCAGAGAAGAATTATATTTTCAGAACCTGAACAATCAAAGTTTATGCAAACTTACAGATCTGGTTTGGTGTACCTAGAACTTTGGAAAGTTACAGAAAAAGAGAAGTTATTTTCTAAAACTATTCTCTTCACATGACAAAAACAAGGATGAAGAAGCCATCACAGAATCATAGAATATTCTGAATTCAAAGGTACCCACAAGGATCATCAAGTCCAGCTCTTAACTGAAGGGTCTATAAAGGGGCCAAACCCACAACCCTGGTATCATTAGCACCAGGCTCTAACTAACTGAGTTACTCTCAGGGTCATGACTGTGATTTTGAAAGCTTTTGGACTCACTGACAATCAGAAATACCAAATGTTCTCTCAGTTAAAATAGATTTGATAAGTAATTTCTTCAAGTACCAGTAACAGATGCTTGGTATGTTGGAGTGAAATAAAGTACATTCTCATTTGCATACTTCTGTGGAATTTAAAAATTCAGAATCAATAGATTTCTCTCACGATTTCTAGGTGCTCTCTGATATATTTTTCCACTCTTTCATGCTATGGCTTGATAACAATACTTAAAAATGATGAAGAAATTGTTGCTTTAAAGGCTAAGCCTTATTTACTTTAATTTTAAAGCACTTGACTCATCTTCCTCAGAACATCTCCTGAATTAGAGGATTACTAATGGTTTAGTTACAGTTTTTCATCTATGGCTGACCTCTTTCATATTATTTTAATTTCTCAGATATTATTCCACAATTATTTTAGATTTACTGATTAATCCTTATGATATGGATATTGATACATGTACAGCAATTTTCCAGGATCAGACTACACCTGGATTTAGCAAAGCATGAAGATACCTGAAATGTTCATACCTATTTTCATTTTTAAATTCAGTGAAAAAATAGTAGCAATAACTGCAGTTTGGACTGATGACACAGAAATTAGTTTTTTCACTATATTGTCCATTAACACAGTTTTTATAAAATATCTGTTGGAAAAATCTGAACAAATAAAAATGAATTAGTAATAAAGTGTAAAAGTAGAACTCAAACTGTCTCTTTATTAATTTTATTTCAATAATGCAATATTTGAGTAAACAATATTAAAGAGCTAACCATTTTTCTAACCACATTCATCTTTTGATGAATGGAAATTAAAATGAAGGTTTGTCCCTTTGAAATATTCATCAGATAAGCAATGCAATACTGAACAGGAAGCAAAGAATTAGAATCAGTGGAGTGTAACTATATTTGTAACCCTTTACAAATGTAGTTCCTGAGCATTCTTATTTAGCAGAAAATGTGTATTAGCCACATATTCAATGCTTTAGAGCCTCAAATACCCTCCTATACCTCCATGAAAAATATTTTGCATGATGGCCACCTATTTACTTGTGAGTCCTTGGCATTGAAGTGTGAGAACATCATGACAAGAATAAACTGCATATTTCAGCCTTACCACAATTTCTGAGGTTTTTAATAGGCTTATTCCAGGAGAAAAATGTCTTACTGCCATGCGAATGCTTTCACAGTGAGATTCTCTGAAATGCCCTCAAACTGATCGGGTAAAGAATAATGACATTTTTCTCAGAACACTTATGCCTCATTCCAAGGTGGATAAAGCATTCACAGAGCCAGTGAGACCAGCGGGAAGCAGAGAAAAACCCAGCAGGGATCACTTCAGGTAACTTTGCATAAGCTTTCACTTCTGTCCTTTAGACTGCTTTGGTTGCTCTGTACTTTCCAGAACTTTATTGATGCTTTCTGAAAGCTGCAAATTAAGAGATCGGATGTTTTTTAGGACATGAGCTTGGATTCTAGTCCTTGCTTGACCTGTTACTGTTGATTTTTGGAAATAGGTACCAAATGAGGGTCTAATTATACAGTACATGTATACCAACAGTGCACCTGTGTTAGCTCCAGAGCCAGCCCTTGCTTTGAGATGGAATTCTCTTTTCCCCTCAGTTTCCATGATGGTACCACGCAAAAGGTTTCCTACTTGTATGATTGTTTTTATGTAGAAAATAACACAAATTAAGCTACATCACATAAATAGAAAAAGAAATCAAGAAGTGAATGGGACAAGATTAAAGACTTGAAAGGATTCACCCCCAACTTCCTTCCTTCTTTCTTCCCCTCCCTCTAGAGCTACCGTGTCTTTATCCCTTTTGCAGTTAATCTTTTAATTGCTTCTGTTATTTGTTGTATCTCCTTTTTGAAGGCTTCTCTCAAGGTAGAGAATCCTTTCCTTGCTATGTCTCTTAGTTGTTTTTGTCTGCACTGCAGAAATTGCTCCTAGCTGAGCACATTCACTTGTTCCCAGGGTATTTTTTCCCTGTCTCCAGGAGACTCTGCTGTGCCCACCCACAGCAGGAACACACAACCTGGCAGCCCTTCTTCCCACCACCCAGCCACACCTTCTTAAACAAAGCATACAGGAAACGACACACACACAATGGACCAAGAACAAACAGATTTAAAATTTCTAACATCTTTCACATAGTTCACACCCTCCTTTTACCTTAATTGCTGGATTTGGGCCTGGGCCAGTCTGGGGAGGATTTTAAAGAACGTGAAATATATAACATGAACTTGGAGGATTCTTTGTTTCCTATCCACAAAGGGATTTAGGTAACAGATTTAGGCAAATTAGAGTATGACTGGTTGGATTACCAGCATACAATTAATAGTTTGTAAAGTTTCAGCCACTGCAGTTTATCCCTTATTGCTTCCAAGTCTACACCAAGGAAAGTAGATCAATATTTACCCCTTAAAAAAAAGTTTAAAAGATATATGTTTGTCTGCTGAATCTTATCACTTCATTTAAACTGAAAAGTAAATAAAATTATACTCAAGAATACTTGACTGGTCTCCAAAATTTTTGAAGAGAGTTTGTGAGGCTGGTTGTTTTGCTTCAGACTTTGCTTTGGAGGCTGTTAAGATCATATTTCAAAAGCTAAGAATATTTGAATAAAAAATGGGCATTTTCCCAAATGCAAGAGACACCTACTTTCTTCTGATTAGAATAGATTTTTGGCAACTGCTAACACTTGTTAGACTTGTTACCTACAGGTGATACTGCATTGCTCAGATCACATTTTCAGGTCAATTAAATTGCTCCACAGAAAAAAAAACCCAAAAAAACAAACAAACAAAAAAAACCCTGGTGATTTTCTACCGGAAACCAAATGTAGTACATGATTAAATCTATTTGGAACATTTTCTGGAAGAAAACTTTGCTGAAACAGGATTATATCAGAGCTGAAAAACCTACAGTTATACATCTGATCCAGTCAGGTTCTGAATAAGAAAAGTCTAGGTTTGAAACTCATCCAGAAAGCAAAGAAGTGATGCTTGGTCTCAGTATTTTTGCATATAAAGCAAATTCCAAATTGCCAAAAGGTTTATACTGACAAGAAAAAGAAATAAGCAAATAACGATTTTTTTATTGTTACAGTATGAAATCAGAAAAAAAGAAAATTAAACTTTGAAAGCTGTTCACAAACTAAATCATCAGTTATTTCAGGGTATTTTTGTATGGATGGGCTAATCTTTCTATGCTGCAGATCAGTAATTAAAATTACAGAAAGGAAATAAATTATAGTTTTAAAAATTTTTATTACATTCAATACTTAGATTTCCATTATATCTAAGCATGTTTTTATGTATTTATAATAAAAAACCATTTTGCCTGCTTTAGTTTCAATTTGTGTGCCTGGGTCCTTCCATTAATATTCAGTTAATGTCTGAAATTAGTGGATAAATTTTTAAAGTGATATAAAGGTGAAAGGCTTCTTTCTGATTTTCCATTTAGTTTAAGCACACTACAAGGTATTTTTTAATTATGCTGAAAGATAATTGCTTGTTCCAAAACTAGTGTTCTCATGGAAAACTATGTTCATATGGCTTGAGCTGAACAGAGTGGAATAATTTTACTGCTTTAGCTTTCTTGGAAGCACTGGAGATTCTGGAGATTAAGTATTGTTTCTGTTATATTCAATTCCTTTCACTGTGAACAAATAATTCAATTTCTTTCTGCAGTTTGGCACATTTGAAGCATTTAAAATTGTATTCAACTTTCCCATCTTGTCTAGTTGTCTTGGAAACTATCACAGGAAGGAACCAGAGCTGATTTTTTATATCTATTTTGCTTTTCAAAATTCTCTAGTTTAGCTATCAAGTGAATTACTGAGCACTACTAAAATATTAAAATAAAATACTTACTGGCAGACAAAAACCGAGGGTCTTTTGCAAGTTGGAAATTAAAAAAAAAAAAACTCCAGTCCAAAGGAAGAAATAAAGACTCAAAAGAAAACTTGGATGCATTAAGTTTAAAAGCGACAACTTATTTTGTCAATGGGTTTGTATTAGTACTTCTGATTTTGTTATTTTAAGGACAGTTTAATTGGTAATGCTAATTAGTTAAAATAAATTAATTCCAATATATAAAACTAAGGAAGCTTCAAAATCAACTTTTCATTAAGAAGTACACTTCTGACAAGTTTGGTCAGTCTGGTATTTTTCTTTAACATACATGTTTTCTAATTTAAAAAGCAGAAATGTTCAATTTCTTAGGGAAAAAAGTAATATATTGTTTATTTCCATGCTTTATGTTTATAATTGCCAAGTGGGATAACAGAAATTGCAAAATTATGTACAATTTGACATTTTGCTATGCATTATAGGATTTCCCTCTCTTCACTGTCATCACCAAGTCTGGCAAGTTTATTAGCATAAAAGAATAGATAATTACACACATTAGGTGTTTAATTGTGCTAAATGCTACAGCTAGTAGCAAACTGTGACTAATATCACCCAAACAAATGTTTCTGCAGAAGATATTGCAATTTAAAAAAAAATATTTGCATGTACTTTTTAAGTGTCAGGCTCCTGAACACAAGAAGGAAAATAAGGATTGATGATGAAGCTGAATGGCACCACTAAAAGTATGTTCATTGTCTGCCCAGCCTGAACATTTTAGAAGAAGTGACTGATGTGTATTATGGCTGCTCTCTGAAGAGACAGAGGACTAAAGAGTTCTTGAGCACTGCCAGTATTCCTGTGTGTAGAGGACTTCAAACTCTTTTCACAGTGACATGGCACTTACGTTAAGTGGTCACAGCTTCTGTTCTTTTTATAAATTTCAGCATTAAATTAATTTTGAATCTTTTAAATTCAGTGTGAGTTTGGGACCCACTGTGTTCAGTATATCACCTCAGTTATACACTCCATTTTTGCAATTTGTAATGAAATGAAATCTAACAGGTAACAACCCAGTAAAGTTGCCAGTGAGTAATATAAGTGAACATACATGTTCACATATAAGTGAACATATATCTGGTCTGAAAGATGACTGCAATATTAAATTTATGGATCAGAAAGCATGTTTTCATAAATATGATTGTGTTTCACACACATACATTCATGAAAATCAATGCAATTACTAGCACATGAACATGCTCCATGTCTGGCTGTCTCTTCCTTTATATGAAGGATAATATTACTGATTCTAGTATTGCCCAGATTCATGTAAAATATTTAAGCAACAATGATCTAAGCAGATGTTCATTTCCCCTTCTCAGATGAAGAAATATGCTTGCCTGTAATTCATAGACATTCTTTTGGAAAGGGCATTTGATCAAACCCCTGAAGAATCCCCTTCCTGATATCTGGGATATGAATAAGCCAGTCCATGACAGAGAAGAGCAGAGCATGGCAGTAAAATCTGTACGAACAGGTCCTTCAGACGACTAGAGGTGGATCAAAGAACAAATAAGAAATGAAGAACAGCAGTTTCATATTCTGAGAGAAAACATCCAAGTACATAGAAATAGTGTGCTAGTACCAAACCAGTCCAGTGGCCATGGAGGTCATTCTGTACCACCACAAGTAATTGCCAGGGATGGGAGTGAAGGGCTTTCCCTTCGGAGGAGAAGGGCGCTCCTTCAGTGGGGAGAAAACATGGTGGGGAAGAGCTGGTCCCATTTTCATGGACTTTCCATGCATATAATTTCTTTGTCTTATGCTTATTGTTATTAATACTGTAGCTGTTACTGTTCATTTTCTTATCTCATTGTTATTTCCAGTAAATTGTTCTTATCTCAACCTGTGATCTTTCCCTTTTGTGCTTCCAATTGAAGGTGCAGAGGGAGCAAGCAGTGGCACGATTTTAGCAGGGTTACTAAATTGGAGAATACCATTCCTAAACCATGACATATTTAATAAAATCCATCAGGACAGTCTTGATAAAGGAGTTGGTCTTAACCTATGCTAAGTTGAAACTTATAGATGTAACAAATACATGACACCAGCAACCAATTCCCTCTGTACGTTGTGATCAAGACTTATAATATCAGATTCATCTGTAGTGTTTTTCAATATATTTGCATTGTGCTAACACAAGCAGGCTCATACAAGCTTTTGAAAGAGAGAAGAGTTCGAACACACTCCAGGAACGGAGCATAAGTGAGATGTGACCTGACAGTATGGGTAATTGGCTTCAAGAGAATTGTGAGATTTGTTCACATAAGAGCACAAAATAAGAAAAGGGGAAAGCTGTGCTCTTCTGTTGAAAAATAATGAGATTTTAAGATCTATCTATCCTGTCTATTTTTCTATCGTGTATTTTTAAATTGACTCTTCATGAAAGAAAGACACTTGGTACTCTGACTCAGTCCACAGTATTATATCCACCAGCAGTTAATAGTTTTTCCATCTCACAGTTTTATTACACTCTGATTATTGAGTGATTTATTGTTTCCATTTGTGTCATTTTTCTTGTAAGAAAAATAAATCATAGGCTGACCAATTCTGTGGCACAAAGAACTGTGAGTGAGTATGGGCCATCTATGCTACTCAATTTTCCACACTGGCTTTTAGACACTAACTTTTTCTAAGCATGTTACTTATAATAAGTAGTAGAAATATTGATTAGACATCAACCCGGGTAGTACACATTGGTTTTAAAGACCTAATAAAGACAAAGAGTTGGAAAAGAAACATGGATATTCTAGCAGCATTGCTGAGAGTGTGAGTTGAAGATCTCATTAAAAAAAATCAAATAAAAATGAGGGTACTTTTGAAGGCCAGTTTAAAACCCCATATCTATCAGATAAGGATCAACCACAGAATGGTTGAGATTGGAAGAAGCCTCTGGAGGACGCCTGGTCCAACCTCCCTGCTCAAGCAGTGCTACTTACAGAAAACTGCTCAGGCATTTGAATGTCTCCCAAGAGGGAGATTCCATGACCCCCCTGGGCAGCCTGTGCCAGTGTACCATCAACCTCACAGTAAAATAGTGTTTTGTGATGTTCAGACAGAACACTCTGTGTTTCAATTTGTGCCTGTTGCCTCTGCTCCTGTTAGTGGGCACCACTGAAAAGAGCCTGACTTGGTCTCCTTTGCACCCTCCCCTCAGGAATTTGTACACATAGATGAGATTTCTCAAAGCCTTCTCTTCTCCAGGCTGAACAGTCCCAGACCTCTTAACCTTTCCACACAGGAAGGGTGCATTGCTTCCCTAATATTTTTAGTAGCTTTTCACAGGACTCTTACTAGTGAATCCATGTCCCTTTTACTGGGGACTCCAGAATAGGACACAGTATTACAGGTATGGAGTCAACAGTACTGAAATAAGGGAGAAGGATCACCTCCTCAGACTTGCTGACAATGCTTCCCCAATTCAGCCTGGAATACCACTAGCCTTTTTTTGCATTCCTGAGTCCTTTTCCATTCCCATGTCTTGCTTTCCAATGGGGTGGCCCCAGCATCTGCTGGTGCACAGTCTTTTTCCTCCCCAGACAAAGGGCTTTGCACCTTGTTGAACATCATGAGGCTCCTTTCAGCCCATTTCTCCAGCTTGTCAAGGTGCCTTTGAATGGTGGCACAGTCTTCTGGTGTATCAGCTGCTCTGCTCAGTTTTGTGTCACTTGCTCAGTTGCCAAGAGTACTCTCAGTCCCAGCATTCAGGCCACTAAAAAAGAACTGCACAGGACCAAACCCTGCATTGTTTGTTGGTGCACACTTCCAGCTACTCGCCTCTAGCTAGACTTTATATTACTCATCACCACCCCCTGGATGTAGTCTTTCAGCCAGTTTTAAGTTCATCTCACTGCCTGTGCATTTAGCCCATACTTCATCAACCTCTCTGTGAGGATCTTCTGAAAGACAGTGTTGAAAACCTTACTGAAGTCAAGGGAGATAATATCCTTTGCTTTCCCTTCATCTATCAAGGGAGTAATTTTATTATAGGAAGTCATCAAGTTGGTCAAATATGATATAAGAATATTTCTTAATACGTCCATCAAGTGTCTTTTCATTTTGAGTGCTTAGTTCACATCTCAGAAGTTAAAAACATTACAATAAGAACCAAAAAAAGTATACCTCATAAACTTTAATGATACAATTAAGCACCATCACTAAATAAACCAAGAAAAACCTTTTTTTCATCTTAATTACAGGAATTGAGATTCAAAACTTCATTTAGAAAACACCATGATAGGAACCTGGTTCTGATATAAATATAAAGCAGAATTTTCCAGTTTGTGAGTTCTGGTCAGTTCATTGGTAACCTCAAATCATAATATCTCAAGTATTTAAGGTGTGGAATTTATTTCCTTGCTTTCTTAATTCTCCAGAAATGGTTTGCTGATTCGTCCCTGGTGTTAGGTAAGAAACATTCTTAAGCTTGGATGATGCTGCTTAATATGATTGTTCATTGCTGTTCTCTGTGCTTTTATGTCTACACTTAAAGCCAATCTTATTTATTTTCCCCTAGACATAATTTCAGGCTTGAGCAGTGCTTTGATCAATAGTACTGTCATCTGCAGCACTATAAGTTCAAAGTATAAATTCAGTAATGGAGAAATGCAGTTTTCTGGGTAAGATTGGAGACAATGAGATATAAGTGGAGAAAGGAAGATGAGTGCAAAACAAAACAAAAATCTCAGTGCTGTACTCACTGTTTTTGTACTACACTGTTATTTTCTTTTAGTTATTTATAAAGCATGGCAGGCCATCAGTCTAGTAATTAATTGTTGTATTTAACTTTTGATGGAGTAATACTCATGAACATCTGATTTCAGTTGTCTAAAAAATTCTACATATGAAGTATTGCTTTGTTTATACTCGTTCTAGATGGTGATGTATGTATTGGGTTTTGTCACACAGCATGCACGTATTTTTGGAGAATGAGTCAGTTCTTGCAATTGCCCCAAATTCTGTGTTTTGTTCTTTCTGTTCTTTCTTCTTGCACACTCTATTATTTTAACCATTGTTTTTTCAATATACTCTTTGTTCCCATTGTCATAGACAGTTCAGGAAAGTAATGATCAAGATGACTTCTCTTTAGGAGAGGTGCTTTCATTACTCAAAAAATTTAGGAACGTAGTAACTGTAGATGTCAGACTCCAGTTAACAGCATATATTCCATATTTTTACGTTTTTGTATTTTAAGTAATATTTTTTTTTTCCAGACACATTCTGCTTGTCTTCATTACTGTACTTGACTTTGCAACAGTTTTATTTAAGAGGAAGAATGGGGAAAACGATCTTGCTAACAGCTTTCAAGAAAGCAGGAAATCAAGCCTGTGTTGTCCAGCCTGAAGACCCTAGCAACTTGTGACACTTTAACAGATGGACTCAATGATCTTAAAGGTCTTTGATTCTATGATTCTATACTTATAATTTCCATTTATTAAACAAAAGAAATCTGAAGACTTTGTCTTTATGGTGAGCCTTTTATAACATCAATTCCTAAATAGTGTTATAACAAACACATATGTAGCGTTACTGTGTATTAAAGTTCTCATTAGATTATCAAAGCAGCACTACTCCACTAATTTGAAAAGAGGTGAAGCATACATGGTACAGCCCTTCCCTACACTGAGATACTGTCTCAGCCCTTTCATCCAGTCAAAACAAAATATTCTTTGCTTGATTCTTCTTGCTATCCATGAGCAAATCTTATCAGAGTAGAGCCTGTTGCATTCCCTGAGACAGTGAAGCAATGTTAGTCTTCTCTAGCATATTTCAGCTCACCTTGTAATTTAGAGAGTTCATTTAATATCCTTGAGACACTACTGAAACCTTTCATTACATGTCTGAGGAGCTGAGGTCAGCAGTATTCTTTAAAATTGCATAGCCGCATTGCAATATCTGGTGACCAATAAAGTCAACACCAGTAAAAATATTTAACATTTTGTCAACTCTTACTTTAATATTTTACAACTCAAAATCTTTTTTTTTCAGCTGTTAATTTAATATTTTTTGCCCATTTGAGAAGTTTTAAAATTGGCCACAATTTATTGCAGACGTCTGTTTCTGTTTATCTGCAAATAATGAAACCCTTCTCTAGCTATATCCAGCAAAGGGAGCTTATAGTGTACTATTTTTTTCCATTTTGACCAATGAAGTCAAGTAAAATTGCTTTCTTTAGCTCAATCAAGTGTTTCAGGTATTCCTACTAATATCATATTATAAAAATCCCCCTTAAAGAAATTGAGAATGAAAAATCAATGGAAGATCAGTAGCCACGGCATGATAGGATAAAATAAGCTCCAAATGCTGTTGAAAAGTTCAATGTGATGAGGTCTGGAGGCAACAAAATGGAAAAGTAGCTATTAACAAGATAAATTCTACATATGAGAAGGGGATATAATAAAAAAAAAGCAAAAAAAAATCTAAGACATAAAAAATCAGTAGCATCTATTAGATTGTAAACTAAAGTTTAGAGGTTTTTTCACACGGAACTAAATTTTTTTTTTCACTTTTTCCCCCCCCCCCCCATAAAATGACACTTCACATTTCTTACCTTATGGAACTATTATGGTTTTCTTTCTCTTAAGTTTATGTTGGTCAGAGCTACAGTTCAAAAACTTCTGTGGACTCAGATTTTGAAGTTTGGGCTGACATATTCTACCTGTCTGCATACATGTTCTTAAGACATAAAAAAAGGGAAAGTTCAACCAAATTGCCTTATCCTTTGCCACAGGCTAAAAGGATCCACATAGTCAGATACTGTGGCTCCGATGACATTTAATACCTTGAACATTATTCCTACTGAATTAAAAACAAAATTTTACTTGATAGATTTGGAAACTCCTGTAGGTACTCTTAGCTACTGAGACACCATTTAAAGAATTTTCTTGGAATACTAGATGAGCTTTTTGCTACTTACACTCTAAGCATGCAAAGGCTAAAGAAAAAGCATGAATTTGCAAATTTACATACAGTAAGTGGAAAAGCAAGTGTTTTAGAATAAATTTTGAAGAAATAAGCACACAAAGCATGGCAATACAGGTTAGCGCATTTCATCTGGGATTACTAAATCACTAAAAGTGCCTTAAATCCAGCACTGTGTTCAAGAGCGGTAGAGGTATTTGAGATATCTCTGTTCTTGGATACCTCAGGCTGAAAGTTTGTCTTTGAGAACATAGTCCTTTATTACTGTCTTTGAAAAATGACACTGATCATTCCTTCTTTTTTTTCAAGGCAGTGCAGCACGCTGTTTCAAGGCATTGTGTATTGAAGTAGTGGGACATACAAATTCAGCATGTATTTGTCTTATGAATGTTTGTGGCAGAAAGAAAATAATGCTACATAAAATGATCACAGACTTCCAAGAATATCCCCAGGAGAAAAAACATAGAGCCTGATGGTTAAACTTCTTGAAAAAGGTAGAGATATTTAAAACACCTCAGCCCGAGGAAGAGAGGAAGATGTTGAATGTAGCTGGTGGATACCTTCAGCACTAGTCTTTATCCCCCAGTGCTCTACGGATGCTCCAATGTTATTACATATAACATAATATCCTCTGGCTAATGTGGATAATCCAGGCCATTTTTTTTCCCTTATACAGTTTAAAACCATACTGTATAAGGCCTAACAGAATCTGTGAGTAGGAAAGATGCAAGAAGCCTGGTTCCAGTAATCGGACACTCAGATGTGGATCACAAAGCTCCTTTTGATTTGCATAGTTCTCTGTTCTAGTTTTCACCAAACAATGACCTATTTAAATAAGGGGAAAAAATTAGGGCAATAGTGTATTTAATATGCTAATCATAAGAGATACTACAAAGGCCCTTCATTAATATATGCCAACACCCAGCACTACCTACCTCATGACTAGTTTACAAGGATCTTGTTCCAGAAACAAGCAACTCTTTCTGATTTAAATGTCAATCAAGCAACATTAGCATATGGTCTTCTTTCATACTTAGATAATTCTGCCAACAGTCTCATGGACACTAGAAATTATTATTTTGGAGAAAATTCCTCTTTAGTTCTCAATTTGAATATCTTCCACAGCATATCAGCCTATTCCAGTTTCTGGTATTAGTTTGACTTCATGCATAGCAATCATATAGAACTGTACCAGTTTTTCTGCATGACTAATGCTCTCAAACGAGCAGAGAGAGAGAGAGAGACGCCACACCAACAACACGCCCACTACCTTTTTGCATAATATGTACTTTACACTCACCAATCTGTTCACATACAGGGATTTTTCTTAAGTCATTGTAACCAAGACTTTTAAAGAGATAACATAAGGAAAATGACTGGCAGTAAAAAAAAACCAAACAAGCTGGACAAAATACCATTAACCAAATGTACTGAGACCAAATTACTTCTGTTCAGAGCTATTCAAATATTTATTCAAAAAAGGTGTAGACACTTTTCATGTTCACACAGTTATGCAGTTGCTGACTGTACCAATTTTAAGAGCCCTCAACTTCTGTACCATAAACCAATATATTCGATTCCATCTAATTTAGGATAAACTGATTTTTTTCCATGTAATTTTAATGATATATGTCACATGATACATAATATACCAAAATTTACGTAGATTATATAAATATATATGTATAATATATTTAGATA
Source organism: Agelaius phoeniceus (assembly GCF_051311805.1). NCBI lineage: Eukaryota > Metazoa > Chordata > Aves > Passeriformes > Icteridae > Agelaius > Agelaius phoeniceus. The sequence continues at coordinate 32,492,007 of NC_135269.1, read as the reverse complement.
CACTTTTTTTTTATAAACTGAATAAGCACTCAGCCTTCATGAAGCTCATCAGAGCACATTTTTTGCAATTAAGCACCATGACAGAGAAATTGCGTTCACCAGGTATAGACACCCTTCTTTGGAGCAGGAGTTGTGCTATGACTTGGAGAGATTTGTATGACAGACAAGTTGCTCTGCACAACAGGACAAGGGATTGGCCATGCTCTGATTCCAGCTAAAGTTACAGCACATGGCTCTGCAAAGAGAAGTCATAGCGTCACAAAAGTTTTCTGGGAATCTTACAACTTCTTTGAACTTTCTTCTTTAGCTCCAACTACTTTAATTTTATCATTAAAGGAGAGCATCAGAGGAAACCTGTTTAGTGCTATAGTTAAATGTATATGGAGTTAATCCATGTTTAATTTGAGCAACATTTACTCTACATCTCATTGTCTTTCCTGGAATACCAGAAAGATAACTTTACCCAACCAGCACACTGCCATTGTGCACCTTGCTTCATGTTCAGCAAATTCAACCACAGAACAACAAAATATTTTTAATTTATCTCAAGCTGGGGAATTTTAATTTTCATTAGAAATATTTCTTTATTTCAGCCAGCCTGAACTGCAGTATATACCTGGGAAATTGTTGAGGACAGTGTGAAAAAAAAAAAAATATTGCTGTCGTGGGAGAACATAAATCTGGGCTTCAGCCAGGTGAGGTCAGCTTTCATTTGCTGCCTGGTCTGTGCTGGGTGCAATTGAGGTTACCCCTCTGGATACGCAGATTGCATGTGATTGGGAAACTGTTAAGAGACATTGTTTGAAAGTCAGAGCAAGAAACTTACTGAGAGGGGTGACTGAGGTCTCTCTATTTAAGTGCCTATTCCCTTCTGAGCTTTTGTGATGAACAGAGATAACCATCTGTGCTCAATTGCTAGTTATGGTTTTGTAACATCAGCATCTGCTGATAAAGAAAATAAGGGAATGTGTGCCTGCAATAGCTGAAGCCTCATTTACCACATCAGAAATCACTTTCTAATTGTTCAGTTTTATTTTAGTCAGACTACAGATGTTGTCACTCCTTCTGCCATCAGAAATTATCTAGACTAAGACATCCTTAGAATGGTGTAATTGTTAGATTTTTGTGCTTGGCTATTTTTTTTTCCAATATATTCTGTATCTTTATAAATAAATAAAAAGTCTATATATTTATTCCTTCTTATCTCAAATAAATGAAAAGAAAAATGTTTTCTAAAAAGTTATTTTTCTGTATAACCACATCTTCTCAATCTAAAATTATAGTTTTAGACAAGGGAGAGATGAAAGTGAAATCTCCTGGAAGATCACAGAACATATGTCTCTTTTGTGCCAGCTGTAAAATATTAGTTGAGAATGTCTGCCTGTATGCTACTGAGAATTCTTGACAAATTTTAATATTGCAGCACATGATGTATTAAGTCATAAAAAATCATCCTCACTCAAGTACGGCTCACAATCACGCACCTGCACTTAACACAGTGTGCACATTTTGATAGAATGTAACTATTGGGTACAAAGTGCTGTATTTCAGACTAAAAATCCCTGTTAGGTTTGCAGTGAGCCTAGTGGAAAATTCAACAGAATACGGCAGGATATGTTCTCAGTGCCTGAAGTACCTTCAGCTGGGGGAGTCCTTTGCCACTGAAACTGCAACAGGGCACTTGCATGACTGGGGAGAGTCTGCCTGGGTCTTCTGGGCTTGCTGCCTGGGGCTCATATCCAGCTGTGTCACACTGGAGATGGTTACATGGAGAGTGATTCAGTTGTCTCTGTATTGTTCTTCCAGGGCCACAGTAACTGAAACACTATGGAAAAAGGCCTGAACTGGCTTGTGTAGACTTGTTAGCTGGAGACCCACATGGCAGCATCTATATTTCTTCAGAGCCCAATCAGTCATCAAAATGTTGTACCCACACTTGTGCAATGCTGTCTGTAAGCATCTGTACCCCTGTGAGCAGCCCACATGGCACAGTGAGTCTGGAACTGAATAAACTATCAATGGGTTACTGATTTATTTAATGAGAATTTTAAAAGGAAATAGGAATACATTTTACATCAATCATAATCTCACTCTCTCTCCAGTGAAGTCACTTCCCACCATTTTTTTTTGGAAAAACAAACATAAACTAAAGAATAAATTGAATAACTTCATAAATTTAATAGCTTCAGTGGAAAGACCAGAGACTAGTCCTTAATTATATATTAACTATAAAATTGATTAAATACTTCAGAGATTTTGGAGGGGTTATTTTCCACAAAGCTTGAAGATGTGGTGAAATAGACATGGTAACAATGAAGTAAAAGATAAATGTCAGAAGAATATCTTTGTAAAGGCATCAGCAAAAGAAGCAGCTGAAGTAGAAACCTAAAATATGATTTCATAAGAGGATTAGTGTAAACAAGAAAAATACAGGATAATTTAGAGTATAACAAGAAAACCCCTTTTTTATATTATGGCAGGGGCAGAGCCATAAGTGAGTGACACTCACATGAGTGACACTCACTAACGAAAATGAATATTTCAAAAAAATAGTTTGTATAGTGTTAGAAATGAAAATGTATTGAGTTTTCTGTCTCAGAACAGCATTTAAAGGGAAAACTTCAAGTAAAAGGGGTGAATATATTAGGTAATTTTAGCAGACTTTTCATCTCCAGATCTCTGTTTCTAATCACAAGCAAAAAAGTCATTACAATATTAAAATTGAAATAAATTAATAAATTTACTTTTCTTTGTCCACTTGTTCCAGGTGAACAATTTTCCACATCACACAGTATTTAGAGAGGATCAAACTGACTTGTTCCTGGATAACTTTCTTACTCAAGAAATTTTTTCTCTAGGACAGGATGTATGCTACCTGTATGAATAGAACTCTTCACTTGTGAGTTATCATTAAATATGATCTACAAAAAAAAGAAAATTGACAAGACTGGAGGATTGCAATGAAAGTCCAAAAGGAATAGGACTCAATGCATTTCAGTTTAGCACAAGGTAAAGGCTTAGAGACAAGAACGAAATTGGTTTCAGGAGCATCTGTACAAACAGTAGGATAGCTGAAAATAAGGACAAAGAAGATCATGGACACCTTAAGGAAATTTTCTTCTTTCAAAAATGCCACAGAAAAAGTAACTTCCAATGCAATGATATACAGAATTGCAGTAGTTTGGAACATTATAATGGTTTCCATCTTCTATATCCTCAGTTAGGTCTTACCCGGTCTTAGCTTAACTTGATGAAGAGTTCTTCCTTTTGCCCCAATTTAAGGTCTAACAATGAGTGTAACAAAAAAACCCCCTAAACCAAGGTGTGGCATTCCTGCTTGCATATGCATATACTGTCAAAAAAATTTGTTCAACTGAAATATTTCACTGACTGAAGCAACAGGGGAAACCTTTTAACTCCCTTTTTGACAGCACTTTTTATATTTTAACCCCACGTATTCTTGCAAAAGTTCCATGTAGCATGTCCAAAGAAGGGCAGTGATGCTGGTGAATGGCCTGGAGCACAAGTCTCATGAGGAGCAGCTGAAGGGGTGGGGCTGTTCAGCCTGGAGAAAAGGAGGCTGAGGGGAGACCTTATTGCTCTCTACAACTGCCTGAAAGGAGGCTGCAGCCAAGTGGGGTTGGTCTCTGCTACCAGGTTACCCGTGACAGGACAAACTGGAAACTGGCTCAAGGTGTGCAAGGGAAAGTTTAAATTGGATATTAAGTAGTATTTTTACACTGAAACAGTGGTCAGACATTGAAATAAGCTGCCCTGGGAAATAGTGGAATCATCACCCCTGTGATTGTTCAAAAGGCATGTGGATGTGGCACTTGGGAATATGGTTTAGCAGTGAATATGGTGGTGCTGGGTTAATGACTGGACACCTCAGTGATCTTAGAGGTCTTTTTCAAGCTTCATGATTCTATGATTCTATGTTTTTGCTTCATATATCATTTTAATCCCTAGAAAAATTTGATGTTATAAAAGATGGCTGCATACTTAGAAGTTACATATCTCATTTTAATGTAAGGTAACACCTAAAGAAATATATTTAAATTTGAGTAAGTAGGGAGTTAAGCTATAAAACCCCCAAAAATTTAAATTCATGTCAAAGGATAGTCCTGGAACATAAACAGGATTTTGATAAGGAGTAAATTAAACAAAATCAAAAGAGCATTAGAGAATTCTCAACGCAACTGGAAGAGCATTGAGGAATAATAGTTCTGACCAAAATGTACAGAATTTTCAAGATACAATTCAGGAATCTTTAGCTATGGGTATTTACAAGATGACCACAATAAGTCTTTCCCCCACACACAATATTTTTCTTGATAAATCACCCCTAGATTGTATATCTTCAATAAATATTTTCATAGTACATATGATTGCTGGCTTAGATCAAATAATCCTTTTACGTCTTGTGCTAAACAAATGCTTCATTTGTCCCTTAAACCAGGTTTCTGGTGAAAGTGTGCGACTCTGCATTTCAGCATGCATGTGTTCTTACACCAGCACTGGACTACCACTCCTTGTCAGTCTGAATCTCTGCAGCAAGGGGCAGCTGCAGTGCTGTGTTCTGTGCCTCCTCTCTGAAGTGCAACCGAGTTCCGCCGAGGCGTAGTGAGATTGCAATGAGCACAGCTGAGAACAGCCCTGCACAGAACATACCTAGACAAGGTCAAACCTTTCCTTTCATTGTGAGGCAGAGACAACTGAAAAGTTTTTACTGATTTTCTGTACAGAAGAAGCCATACCAAGAAGTGAATGTCAGAATTCTGACACGACCTTCAGCTACAGCTGAAGAATCATTAGTGTACATCCCAACATCTGCAGGACTTCAAGCTACTTGATATGCTGTTTTATTTAAAGCAGGGAATAGCAAGCATTAGAAACATGTACCCAGCTGCAGAACCATTATAAGCTGAATCTTTTATCCAAGGGATCACAGTGCCACAGCCACTCAGCCACATTTAAAGGACTTGCAAAGACCATCCACAAACACACACAATCATAGAAATGCATGTAGAGAAAATGGGGAAGAGATTATTAATATAGAGAAAAGTTTCAAATGGATAGTGAGAAGGCTTCAAAATCAAAGTAACAAATTATTTTAAGAATTGTCATTTAGATACATCGTGAGATTAAGATCTCTTGTCTCTGATGAGGGCTAGGGTGGAAGTACTAAAATACAACACATGAAGAAGATGAAACTAAAGAAATTAGTCTGAGATTGTGGCCCAAGTTTGAAAATTAAGAGCTTAGTGTGAATACAGAAATGCTAATACTCACCTCTGCTTCTCATTCTATACAATTAATCCTTTCTTATAACCAACTCCATAAAACAGTCTGGAAATAAGAGATTCTGAGATACAAGGGGCCTGTTGGTTTTTAAAGTTCGAGCATGGGCTGTTGAATTCGTGTCCGCACATGAACATGTACACTTGGCTGAAAATTTGTAAAATCTTAAAATATGTTTTCTGAGGATACTTTAGATATGTGAGAAGTGGCATAGGACAGAGTGCAGTGACCTTCTGCATTATTTACCATAACCTAAAGTCTAAACCTGACCTCAGTTTGGGTTTATGAGCTATTTTAAATTGTCCAGCAGCCTTAGAAAGGTTGAGAATACTTTCCTTCATAGCATCCTGAAAAATTCCTGCTTATTCTTTTGCCTTCCCCCAGCTTCCTTTTAAAAATGTTTGTAGAATTTACACATTTTGTTTTGTTCCAAGAAATAGGAATCTGAGTATTGACCAAAAAAAGGCCAATAATTTTTTGTGAATCACAGTTATTATAATTTTTTTCTTTCTTTTAGCAATTTGGTAATTAATTTTAATTCAATTTATTAATTAAATTGTACGATAATATTTCTCAAATAGTTTTTATAATCCTTACTGTTCAAAAACTTTGAATGTGATTCTGCAGAATCACTCATTTATACCATGAATTATTATTCCTATTCTGAAATTTTTGTTTTTTATTGTTTTGAATAGAAAACTGCTTAAGAAAAAACCTGGTATATACATTTCTATCTAAATTTCTTAAACTTTCAGGCTTATCTATGACTTGTGTGATAATATCTAGTCATGAGTGTTAAGGCTAAAATCTATAGGCAAAACTGGATTTCTTACAGCTTTTTATGAATACAAGTGCATAGTTCTATCAAAAGTAATCAAAATATGACTGGAGGAACTCTGAATTAAGCTTCTTTTAATTATTACTACAGCTAGGGCAGAAAAGACAGATTTTGGATTTGTAATGTTTCAGTAAGAATTTACAAATTTCAAATTTATAATAGGATGAGGCTGAAAAAATATTTTTCCCTGGGGAAAAAGGTAGAAACTAATAATTCCTGATTCACTGTATTTTTCTTTCCAAATATTTAATTTTTTTATATGAGAAGCTAAAAGAGTACAAAATGTGTTTTGATAAAGTTCGACATTTTGCTTTCAAAGTTTGGTTAAAATTATTTTAGCCATCAGTAGGAGTACAAATGTCTCTAAGGTGAAGAAATATGTGTAGTTCTTATATAGCATTATCTTACTACTGTAGCTAGTAAAACATACATGTTCTAGACATTGATGAGGAAATTTTATTCTGGAGATGATGACATGGTTAAATTCAAAGGAAAGGACACTTCGACACAGGCAGATCTGAAAATTAAGCATGGGCTTACAAGACATCTTAAGCAGGGCCTGAGATTTTTATATGGTGCTTGCCCTAGTCTTTATCTTTTTAATTTCCTCAGAAATATGACATGCCCACAAAAAATATTTTTGCAGAGCATTGATACATATCATCAGCAACTACAAAGTAAAATATACTTGCAAATGAAAATGATGAAAGCAAAATTGTACGCTTCTATATGATTTGCCTTGGGATATGCTTATAGGATTCTGGAATTCAGACTTCTATCACACTACTTTTTGGCAAGGCTGAGGAACAACGTGGATATTAAGAGTATTATTTTTAAGTATGCTTTTCCACCCCTGTTCTTTCCAGTAATAGCTATAGGCTCAGATAAAGACCTGTGTTTATGCCCAAAGGTGTGTGATACTATGATACTGGCTTCCACAACATCTAAAAGTTTGACAGACGTATAAAGGATTGAGATCATAAATAGCCAAATCCTGAGATATGCACAGGGAAATCACACTGACATAAGACAATTGTTGAAGTAAAAACTTGGGGTTTTAAGGTTGTTACAGTGCCAAAAGGATAATACAGGGCCTTTGCAGATGAAAAAACGCCAGGTCCCTTTCTGGAGTATGCCACTCCTAACTACCTTGGCTCTGCAAAGTTAGACTTATGTGCATACATATGCAACAGGAATATGAAAGCCTTTGGATAAGGCACCTTAGAAAATGCTATACTATTAAATTACAACAGCTGCTGCCTTCCTCTCATTTTATCTATGACATATTTCCTTGCAATTAGCAATGTTTCAAAAAAACCCCAAAAGCCTAATAACAAAACCCCAACATAGTACAGCTATTCTGGTATCACATTTTGACGGGAAAATCACACATAAATCAGATTGGTGTCAATATTCCTAATGTGGATATTCACCATAATTCAGTAATGTAATCTGCTAATCTAAATATTGAATTGTGCCTTTTGTTTGGTCTAAAATCCATACTTGAAATAATCACATACCTAGACAGTGTACTGCTCTGATGTAGGGTGTACATGAATGAATCCCAAACTCATTCTGTGTGCAGTGATCTTCAGAGATAATTTATGGTAAATGTCAACTGCTACTTCAGGGTGAAATAAGATTTTGAGAGCAGGCAGTACATTCCACTTTATTTGTCTCAAGACATTGATTTTATAGCAATCTTTCTTTACATTAATCTTTCTTGTCTACATTATTTGCCAGTACATTGGTTTTTCTGGTTTAAAGGGAAGACGTGGATGACAAAGCTAAAACAGAATTGCAACTTCTTCCTCAAAATTCTACAGCAGTCATTATGTTCACTAACCTAAACCTGAAAAATCCATGTGAAGACTGAAAATATATTTGCATCTGCCAGTAATCTTTATTGAATAATTGTGGTCTTTTTTGTTTCCACAAACAGAGAGCAAGCTTTAATATTGTGCAACATATATGATCATTGTGCAACAAATTTAATTTTTTTTTAAGTCTGGAAAGCCAAGTAATTAAATATTTGTATCAGAGTTATAATTAAAGGTGAGAAGTGGAGTTATGCCCACCACTGATTGCTGAAGAGATTGTATAAATTAAGCAATAGGGACTTCTGGATGGGGGTTCCACTTCTAGACTGAATATTGCAAGTATTTGGAAAAGAACCAAGAAAGATGTTTAGTCTGTGTCTGCTTTGAATGCAAGTTTTAGTTCAACAATAATGCTTTGAAACAGTTTTGATTGGATGAGACAGAAAAGAGAACACATAATTAGTGGAACAAACATATAATTTATGGGAGAGAGAGAGCCTATGAGGAAGCAGCATGTACAAATGAGATATCCAGCAGCAAAAGGGATCAGGGAGTGATGAAGTTTTGCCAGATATGGTAGCAGGTAAAGCTAATTATTTTTAAATAGTCAGCAAATCTATATGCTAAGAAAGTAATGAGTAATCTACACACCTGAGGTTTTAGTTTAGCAGTCCTCTGTAACACACTTAATCTATGTTAATCTCATTTTCTTAGTCAAATGCCTCAGGCTTTCACTTAATCCAAAATTCCAGTTAATCTAAGGGACCACGAAGATAGCATCAGGGTGGGAAAAGCTTGGCAGGGATCTAGTTAAACATGATATGAGCTGCATACATTAATGAGTCAGCAGCAAACTTACCAGCTAGATAAAACATGTAACACTGACAGGTAGGAATGGAAAATGAGTCGTGGATCTCCGTGTTAGTACATTATCACAAATTACTGATTTAGCTCAGAAAATGGCCAAATCATTTTGCAAATCAGAGGAATACAGTAGCTTCCTTGAAATTTTTATAGACTAAGAGACGTGTTAGAAAACATCCTCATCACACACACCCAATCACAGCCCCCCATTTAAAAGTTTTGAATGTAGATATATGGTATATTGTAATTAACTGAAAGAATAAAAAAAGATAGGAAAAAATTCAGAACCTTTGCCTAGAGAAAGGCTGAAGGAAGATGGGGAAAAAGTAAATTGTCTTCTGCATAGAGGCCGTGGTGAAGTAGTATCTGAAAATGAGTGTGACAGAAGAGAAATAGAGCAGCAATTAGTTTTGCAGTACAACCTCAACATGATAGCAAAAAGACTACATTAATTCTGCTGTAACAAATATACAAAGTCTATGAAATAAAAACATTTGAAGTAAAAACTTCAGTATAACTATCAGTCTATATATACATAGCAGTAAAACTTCAGTATATATCATCTTTTTCATAACCAACCTCTTGAAGTTGTTCTACTTAGTTTGGATTGATAGATTTGGACAAGAAGCATCTAATGGAGTGAAACCTGTGAGTGTCATCTTTTCCTCTTTCCTCATTACTCCTCCTGCCTGAACATCTTAGATGATGTGGACTTAGATTTTCCACTGCAAAACAGCATCTCTAGGCTAGAAGAACTCCTTTGTGGACAACGTGAAAGCAGGATTTCTAGTAAAATTATTTTAGATAAATCATCCCATCTGTAACCTGGAAGTCTATTTCTACCCTCAAGAGAAGATGAGATTTTACCTGTAACTTTACAACAATCAGCACTTTAGATTCAGCAGAAGCTGTTTGGCAAGTAGGGATAAAGAGGTAAAAGACAGAGTCATCTTTTCTCTGTCTTTGTAACCACCTTGAAAAGGTAATTAAGGATGTTGCTGTGTTTATAGTGCTTTTGTAAATGAGATGTGTGAGAGCTGCTGTTATTCTGCTGTTCCTCCTGACTTGATGAGGAGAAGTGACTTGGTCTAGCACGTAAATATAAATGCTGTGATGTGTGAGACATGCAGAAGGGGAGTTGGGGGATTTATTTGTTTCTAACCAACATAATGGCAGACAAATAGCATTCCTTCAAATTGCAGCTGTTCTGGACACGAGGAAGACACTTCAGGTTGAGCATTTAAATCCCGACTTTTACATGTGATCTTTTTTTCTGCAGGGAAAATGGCAGGGATTTGCTAGACCCAGTTTTCCTTGGCAGTGAGGATGGCTGCAGCAAAAGTGCACCATGACTGTGACTACTGGCCTTGGCTGGAAGGAAGTCAAGCAGTGACATTGTTGTGGCTGTGTGGGAGAGTTGCCTGGCTGGAGCTGAGCTTTCAGGGAATAACCTTGGAGACCTGCCAAGTAAAGGGCCTTTTCCTCATGCTGACTGCAGATAGCACTGGCAGGGAGAAGCAGGGCTGGACATCTGCCAGAGCAAAGGGTGCCAAAGGGTGCTGACTCACAGAGCCTTTTTCTTAAAGCACAGCCCGTGTCCCCTCCTAAAAATCTGTCCTTTGGTGATGAAAATGTCATCACTGTCACTAGACGCTCACCAAAGCTCCCATTGGGTGACACACACCAGGATTTGCTGGAAGCTGTGGCCAGGAAGAAGCATTGGAGGATAGTCTGTCAAGTGTTTTATCAATCTCAGCTTCAGAAAGCAATGTGAAAGAAGAATCATAATTTTTGTATTTTCCTGCCAGGATTCCTGTGTTAGAATAAAAGCACACGTTTACATGATATTAACAGGTACATAGAATATCTAGATCAGAAACACTGTCAGAAACACTGATTCATCTAAATGTTGCGTCAACACACCGAGTGAACTGACTGGCTCACAGCCTTCATACAGGGGGCCTTTATTGCAAACTCAGATTTCCTTGGGTCCCATTTTATCTGGTAGTGGTGCTCTGCTCACCAAAGTTCTGACCCAGTGGTGTGAAGCTCTTCAAGTGGCAAAACGCTCTTTTCTCTCCTAGCGTAGCCTGTTTGGAAATATGGAACCTTCTGCTCCCAAGGTCATCTATCTGTATCTACAATTTCTTTCACTTCATGATAGGTAGGAACAGTAAAACTAAGAGGAATTTTAAAGGAAATACTTTGGAAAATGAGACTGGGAACTTTATAGCAGTTCCAGTAAAAGGTGAGGTTATCTGGGGCTTGGTTGGGTTGGAGAGGTTAAGATGGCTTCCTTGAGCAAGGTAAGAAGAGAATCACTTATTGCAGTATTTATCCACATCCCTTTCAGGACCACTGCACAGATTAAAATTTTTTGGTTGTTGCTATATGGGGAATAAAACTCATTTTCATGCCCCATGTGTTAGAATATTGCTCCTCACAAGATTCCAGACGTTGGTGATTTCCACACCTTTGTGGACCTAGTTTGTGTCATTTATGTTGACAGGCGACACAGCATTGGATAAAGTTAAGCAATTAATATTGAAAAACATTTTTCAGATTATATGTTTCACTTCATCAACTGCAATACAACAATCCATTATTGTTTCTCTTGTATATAATGCCACAGGAATCCTCTCTTGCCTAGACAAGTGGTTGCATTTGCATAACTGAAGTCTGAAAATTAGGCCTCTTGAGAGTTTTAGAAGAATATGATGCAAAAGTAGCATCATATATTATATGTAATATCATATTTTTCAGTATTTTGGATATTAATTTCAGACACATTAATTTCTCATAATAATTGGCACTTAGATAAAGTCTTCTTTTTAATAATTCTTACAATTCATCATGCATATAAACAGTTCCAGGAAGTTCTATCACATCTTCTAAGAAAAGTTTATTATCTGAAGTGCTTCAATGATCTTCTGCTTTAGGTAAATTAAATTCAAATTTGAAATTATTTTTATCACAGACTCACAATTTAACTCCTATTAAACTAATTAACTAAGACTGAAAATCAGACTTTTAGGTAGAAGTCACCTTTATTTTAACTGAAACTAACAAAAATATTTAAGAATTAAGATTATTATTTCATCTTTGTTTTAGGAATAATGTACTGATAATGAAAAGTGTTCTGTTTGATTACAAAAGAAAATGGAAATTAATTATTCAAGAAAAATAAAATCTTTCAAAAGTTTTTTTAAAGGTATATTTCTTTGCTGGATTTTCTCTGCTAATGCTTGATTCCTTCTGCAATTTTAACTACAAGTATAGAATGTAATATTTCTCAGAGGAAACACTAACTAGGAAATGGTCAGAATACTGATTTTGAAAACAATCTATTTTATGAATATTACAAACACGGATCAATAAAACTTTAGATTTACAAACAGATTGCTTTTAACACTACCCAGGCTACTTCAGTCATCCAGAAGGCAAAAGGCTCAGCAAGAGAGACAAACTTAGCACATGGAACTTCCACTGCCTTGAACACAGCTTTTTTTCTAGTTAAAGTTTTGCACAAACGGTAAAATCTCTATCTATGTCCATATACTACAACTAAGCAAAGGTGCAAAGTTCTAGCAAAAACCATAAGCATGAAATGATGCCACCATTATTTTTATGACTTTTTGTGCGACATACTGGCATCAGTTAACATTCTTTGTATCAAGTTACATTTCATTTCTGAAAGTGTTTTTTGAAACACATGTATTTACACTTACAGTCATGTCTTATGACATGGAAGAGGAAAGGATTCATAAGGAGAGTTAGAAGGATGGTTTCTTAGAAACACCACCAAATCTTTTTTTCAAGAGGCCTTCTGATTTTCTTTGTGTGATGGTAGAAAATTATTTCAGTCAGCTGAAAGTTTCCACTCTTCTTTGCAGGAGGAAACCATGGGGTTTTCAGGGTGCACATTTACTACTGCACTTATCTTGTGCAGGATATAAGAGCCTTAGGTTATCTAATCACTTCCATTTGCAATATTACAACACTGTATTTGTCCCTTACCACAGACATATTAGTCCACTGTGGTGTGCAAGACTTCCTGGATTTGACACTTAGTCTTCTGGGAGGATATCTCAAAAATTTTAATGCCTCACTAAACAAAGTACTCATGAGCTGGTGCACAAAGGCATTGAGTGATAGCAAGTCTGTTCTTCCCAGACTAATAAATGGATTTGGATCATTGCTGCTTATATCTCAGGCACCCCCAGCTCTGAATATGTAGATAAAAAGCTTGCATCCTCTGGGAAATAGCTCTTTGAGTCTGATTTGTATTTGGAATTACTATGTTAATTGATTAAAGGTTAATCTCCATGAAAACTAAGAGTTAGAGGAGCACCGACAGGCAGAACACAGAAATGTAACTTTGAACAGGAGATTTATTCAGCAATGCCAAATAAAATTTACCAGCAGGAGATAGGAGTAACTACCTTTGAAACAAAAGTCAGCTCATGGAGAAGAGGTTTTCCAGCCTGAAGGAGGGTTGCCAGCAGCACAACAGCTAGCAGTGATCCTCTGTTTGCACACATAATTCCATGATAGTTTCAATTTTTAATTTTTGCAAATGCTTTACATGGGATACCTATTTTGAAAATTAGAAAAAATTTTTACAGAGGATTGTGTCAAATTCGTCTGACAAAAAGTATCTTTTTGTAACTGTTCAGCAAGAAAATACTGCAATGTAATTATATATGCAGTCTTGAGAGATGAATAATCTCCCTCATGCCTCAGCATAGGAAAACAAACTATGATCCTGAAGCACCTGGCAGGCATGAGCAGTCATAAGAGAGTGCTGATGTGCTTTACACATGTGAAGGAAAACTAGATGCTTTGAAGGAAAGTGAGGTGTATAAACATTACATAACATGTCCTAGACAGCTAAATATGGCCATTTCTCAGTGACTGGTATCAAGAAACTGCTGACTGCAACCCTAGCCCATATAATCAGAAAATGCTGGAAGAAAATCAGACGTTGTGGAGAGGAGAGGGATTTTTGGTATCTATGATTAGCTTGGAAGGTGTTTTAATTAAAAAATAAAAAAAGGAGAATTTTTGATTAAAAGAAACAATAGAATATATGAGAAGCTTCATACATTAACCAAATCTCTGAAGGGTGATAATTAAATAATTCTTAGACACAGTATTAGCAGGCTAGACTTTCATCTTCCATTACAGTTCACCTCTTTGAAAGACAGAGATGATGAAACTGCAGTATATGCTTTATATCTCATTAAGGAAAAAGAAGACTCATGTCTTGTTTTGCTACAAGATTAAGGCCATGATTTAATATATTGCTTATCTTGTATAATCCTCTCCTGTGTCTTGTTTTACATTCAAATTTGTTAGTATATACAGGTCAAAGAGAATTATGTTTCACAACATATTTTATTTATGTATTATGTATATAAACTGTTCAAAAATACAGTTGCAACAAAACCATCTTCAAATATTCTTAGACATTGTTGCAGTATCATTTTAGTCAAGTTCCCAAAGTGCTAATCTACATGCAGTGTAAGAAAATGAAATTTTTCCTTTTTCAGGGCATGGAAAAGATGCATCAGGTAGGGTGAAAAGCTGTGTAGATCAGGACAAAAGGAAGATTAGTCATGTCAAGAGACAATGCCTTCTGAGTCTACGTTCTTGCCTCACCTTGGCTGATGAATAAAGGCAGGTCAGGTTGCTAAAGGGAGATAGAACATGTTCAGTTGTGACATACACATCTTTCACTGGCAGCAACCCTGGGAGCTGCCCTCACTGAGCCACTTCCAGGGTAACCACTGTGTGCTTTCCTGGGAAGGCCCCCTCTGCTGGGGATGACCAGTGACCAGAACATGCTTGCTCTGAACCAGTGGAAATCACCCTGAAGATCTTTATGGGATGAAGTACAGGTAGCCACACTTTCACTGGCTCTACAGATTTCATGATAATTAGGAATGGAGCTCACAAATCAGGACTGTTCTTTATACATTGAAATCCTAAAGTGAGAATGTAGTGTTAGGCACAACACATGCCTAGCTGTCCATTTGAGTCTGGTGTTCAAATGGGGATGGGGTATAGACAACACACACAGTAAATCTGTAAGAACAAGATCTGGCAGTGTTCCCTGATGATAGTCTTTTTATCCCAGGGCTAAAATTGTAACCCCTATGTCCTTAAAGACAGGACCATAGACACCCTAAGAAAGAGACTTGAACAATATAAAAAAATAAAACCAAAATCATAAACTGAGAATTCTAGTTAAAATTTCAGCTCCCTAGGAATTTCTGAATTAGACTATATTAAAGAAAGTATTAGCTCAAAGTTTTCTATTTCACTTTCACTTGAGAAAGCTTGGGGTTTTTTTACTGTGCTCTGGAGGGAATTATAGGGCTACATTTTCACTGGGGAGAGGAATTGCAGACAAAGCCAGATGTCCTTCCATAAAGATTAAAAGTAAAGTTTTTGTCCTATAATCAGTGATGCAAGGTTGAAAATCTAGTATGACTTTCAAACAAATGGCAAGTTCCAGGGGTTTCAAAATGTATTTTTAGAAGAAACATATGCTAATCAAGATATGCCCCACATAGTTCAAACAGCAGGATTCACAAGGGAACTTCATTAGCCTCAAAGATGAATAGTGCTACAACTCTTGGGAGATCCAATAAAAGAGGTGATTTAAAAAAAAAACAAAACCCCTGCATTCTCCTAGTTAATCCCCATGGACTTCCAAGAGGATTGGTGGTTTTTTTTCTCTTCTTCCATTACTATTTTGCTGTCACACAGAATGTAGATTGCCATCTCAAAAGAAAACTGCATTACTTTCCATTCTGCCTGGAATGGACAGATAGATCATTAATGCTGTATAATAGCAGGTTGAGCATGTCCTATCTTCAGCAAAACTGACAGGTGAGCAACTCATCATCCAAAGGGGGCTGGACAGGTAGGGTCAAAAATGCCCCAAAACCATAAACCCAGCAGATTTAGTAGAATAAAAGTAGTCATTAATTTGTAGGTAATTTAGAATATTATGCCTTGATAAAATAATGTCTGCTATCTCTGAACTATGATAGAGAAAAATGAAAATATAGAATATTAAGATTAATTTTTCTCATAATCCATTGTAAAAAGAGCAATCATTGCCAATTTATGTGATGCAACATCTATTGTATTCTTTTTTACACACAATTATGAATGAGATTTTAAAATATTCTTTCTGCTTTTTTTTCTTTCTGTATAGGAAGCTATTTTTTGAAAATGAAAATGACATGGAAAGCAACAACAGGCAGAAAAATTTCAGCATTGTGCCAGACTTTGTACATCTTGTGAATTTTTTCTTGAACAGAGAAGCCAAAGGGCAAAGCCGCTGCTGATATCTTGCTGGCTTCATTTAAATCCTAAATCAGCCTCTCCTCTGTGGCAGGAACAAATTCTGAGATACCAGAACAAATTCACTCCTGGAAAAGTTTCACAGAAGAGCCTCAGGGCTCTTGTGATATTTCATTCCTGCACCTGAACTGTGAGTAAGGACACATGAAAGCTATTCAGGAATGACTGGGAGGAGGATGAAGTCACTGTGTCTTCACTGTCAGGTCTGAAGTCAAACTGACTGACTGTCCATAACCCATTTACCTTCCACACCTCACTAAGGCCAGGCTGGAGAATATTAACAACTCTTGGCTTTCTCTAGCACACCCCTGGGCCATAGCAGAGAGGATTTGATCTGAAGGCTCTTGTGGGTGTGAGAGGCCAGTGGAGCTGGTCCCTGGCTGCTAGCTGGGCTTTGGGCCAGGATCCCCCAGTGCAGGAATGCTACAGCTGAAATCAGTTTGGCTTCTGGCAGCAAGAAATTAGCATCTGTGCATGGACCATTAGTCTCATTAATCCCATTCTCCTCAGCACTAACTGAAGAATTTCTCTATTCTTGGACGTTAAGGTACCTTTTTGGTGTTTCTGTTAGAGAATTAGCAAGGCCTTTCCCTTTAAAATAATTAGTAATAATTAGTAGGACCTACAAAGGCTTTTAAGTTTCTGCATGGCTGCTTCTTAAAATGTATGTGGACATTTTTCCATGAAAACAGTTTGCAGCTGGAACCCAAACTGAAACCTTTTTGCTAATGGCAGGCATTTTTCCTGTGGTTGCTCTCCAGTGCTCTGTGATTTGAATCTTTCCATCTATAACCAGCTTGTATTAAATTTTGAAATTAGAGGCAGACAGCCATGCTACTTCTTTTTTCTCTCTTTGTTTTTCTGGAAATCAAAAGATTGCAGAATAAAACTTGTGCATTTTGCTTACTAAGTGCAGAAATAATGATAAGTTACACTGTCCATTGCTCTTTACCTGAGAGTTATTTTGCAGTGTTACATGTAGGTTTTCTTGTCCAGTGACTCCAAACACCTTCTCTCTAACACACATTTTGTCTGGCTTCCATTTCAACTGGCATTCTATTTCAACTGGCCTTAGCATGTCTAGTTCCTACTGATTTTCATCTTTGACTGTGTTGGCAGCTTCTGAGTACCACTTCACACTAGTGTGGAACTTAGAAGTGCTTCAGTATTAACTATTAAAAATAAATATCACATGTTATACCTACAACTAAATGGGCTTTGCAATAGTTAAATGTACAAAAACACTAAGTATTCTTGTCCTTTAACCTGGTTATTTCACTTAGAGATAATTTTGATACAGCACATTACTAATAAAATATCTCTTGAAAGAACAGTTACTAAAAGTGTTTGCTTGTGTTTGTATGAATTTACTATGGCTGTGCACATAAACTGCAATTTTAGGACATAGAACAGCTAAATATTGGAATGAGCAAATCTGAAAAGGTGTCCCTTGAAGACCCAGGCCAGGGCATGAAGAGGCAGGTGTAACACAGCACACAACAAAGCAAGGTGCTGACAACTTTGGCTCTAATCCATCAAAGCACTTAAGCACATGTTTAATTTTAAGCACATGAGTAATTCTATCAAATTTAATAGGGCTACTCATGGTTTAAGTGCTGTTATAGATGATTCTACTACTAAAAGTGTAGAACTAAGGGAAGAAAATGATTGCATTGAAACTTGAAAAAGAACTTGTAAGGACAATAAAGCTTATTGGTGAAATGCAACTCATTGCAGGATATTAGAGCTCTATGGCTTGAAGAACTTTATCCAAGAATCAGGTTGTTTAGAAGAGCTAGAATTTATAATCAGAAAACATCCTAAAACACACATACTTCTCAAAATGCAATTAATGAACACAAGCTAATCCACAGCGTATAACCATCCATGTTGTAGGGTTTAAAAAAAATCTAAAACAGAGCAGAAATGAGTAGTTGTATTGATTTTCCTCCTGGTGGCAATAAATTTTTTATTACAGTACTATTTTCCTTAACATTGCTGTGTGACTGAAGATTTGTTTGGAAAATTTTGGGTTAAAACACTGTTGAGAAGTTAGCCCCATGAGCTGCTGATAACAGCAGCTGCTGCTCTGTTTACTTGTGCGTTGAAATAAAGGATGGAGTTTCCTGCTGTAGATCATGTAAAGTCCAACCATTGTTAATCAAAGGAAGCTCCTTTCCCTGATATCTGGATTGAGATCTGATTGAAATATTCCAGAGAGTTACTAAGGTTGGACAGAGTTTTAACGACAGTAATTTTTGGCAGATTTCCTCAAAGGCTCCTGAAAAATATTAATCTTCAAGGAGGAGAGTTTGCAAAGGCTGGAGAGCTCCCAGCTCACTCAGAGTGCTGCAGTTCCCCAGCTCTGAGCAGCTCCCCCGAGTCCATCAGCTTACAGCTCATTCAGGAAAGCCAGAAAGCACCAAGGGGGCTGCACCCAGGCTGCTTTGTCCCATGGAAGAGGCCACATATACCAACATCTCATCAACATTAACAATTCATCATAAAAACAACAACAATTTATGAATATATTAAGAAATGTACATATATAATATATATTGTATATTCTATATATTGTATATTAATATACATATATTTACACTAACTTTTCTAGAAGAGGAAGTATTGACTGTTTTACTCCAAATTTGTACAGACAATAAGTATCTTGTAACCCAACATCAGGAAATTGCATGTGCTACTTCTCACTCTTTTATACATGAATGTCACAGGAAGGGCAAAACAATGCCAGAGTGGTCTGAATTTAATCTACTGACTTTCCAGGAATTCTTCAGCTGTAACAGAGCTGAAAACAATTCTAAACCAGGATTTTATTCTTTTTGTTTTAGTTACTGCAGTCAGAACTTACATTTATAATGTTAAAATGATAACTCAAGAAAAGTAGAATCACATGATGCTGTTCTTGAGACTGCATACCAGTACCACAAAACACTTACTTCCATATATAAGAAATACTCTATGCAAACAGTATAAATATTCATATCAAACTGTAAAGTTAGGATGATGTTTAACATCACTTAAATTTTATTGTGAAATAGTGAACTGTATGGGTGATTTTTAGGTATATATAAAGAAAAATAACTGTCAGACTATGAATTCACTTGGCCAATAATTGAAATCATTATTGAACCATTTAAATGCATATTGCCAATTCCTGTTTTATTTAAAATAACTTGCTAAAATAAATTTCATTTGGAAGCCCATTTTTCTTGAGATATAGATTTCTCATTTCTTCAGCTTTCTCTTCTTTTTTTGCAGTTTTCTCTTCTCTCTTAATATATTCACATTCGTGATGCTTTCATTTAATATATTCCTCTCCCTTTCAACTGTTTCAACTTCAGACAACGCAGTATAACAGCAGACTACAACACCAAAGACTGGTGATATGCTGTGTTTATTGACACAAAATAAAGAGCTTTATTACAAAGCACTTTATCGCCAACTTTTTTTTTTTAAATTTAACAAGAGACTAATAAACATATATATATGCGTGTGTGTGTGTGTATATGTATATATATATATTTTTTTTTTTTTTAAACAACATGACTGGCTTGTAGAACATGTAAAAAAACTCAGACCTGCCAGGCAAATGAGCTGAACAGAGGCTGCAATCGACAGAAGTGTGGGGGCTCTATAGGTAGGAAAGGGTTCATTCTTTGAGGAGAGAATACACATATAAACACATCACCTTTTCTCACTGAAGAATTTTAAACTATCTTCTGTTTTTCTTGCCTTGGTTTTCTGCCCATGGTACCTCATACAATGATTCTAGGTTAGTTATATATTTATTTTTCAGTCTTTATTTGTTTTTAGTCCTGACACATAACCAAGATCAAACAAGGTCCAGACCCAAATTTGTATCCTCTCTATATAGTAAATTTTCATTATATTATTAAGGGTCTTCCTAATTTACAAATTTAAAGTTAAAAAATATTTTTAAAGCTTTAGAAAGTTAATAGAAAAAATGTGGGGTTATTTTTTTTGTTTCTTTCCTTGTTTGTTTTTTCTGGGGTATTTTGTTTTTCCTCACCCGAAAATATCTCTAATAAGGATCATGCTAAAACAGATATTAAAATCTGAATGTATTTCAACTTCCCATTGAGAGAAAAATTATGCAGATGTTTCTGTTTTCACCTGAATGACATTACTTTGATGTTTTCTGCACTCATCTTTGCAGTGCTATCCTGCTAAAACTGGGAGTTTCTTAAAGGATATGCTCTCTCTCGGCCTGTGCTTCCTAGCTCTGCCTGTCTGACGAGTCTGCATGTACCTGATTATGTATAGATGGCTGCAAACTGTTTGGAAATGTAGGATATGTGTCATACAAACTCATAGTCCTTGCTTCCTAGAGGTTTATGCATTGAAACTGGAGGCAGCCAGGTATGTAAGCACATAGTAGTTAGCCTAAACAGTATTTTAGGGCCTTATCTCCATCAGTTTAACTCTCTAAATATCTTTCTGGGCTTTGAAGGATCTAGGCTTTGAAGACTTCAAATTTGTTTTGCTTCCTTACTTTCTTAAGAGTCTCAGTTGTGTACTACTGTGAGGTCAAGTTTTCTGTCCTTCCAAGCAATAAATACTTTTAATAGAGTAACTTACTAGAGGATCTACATTATTTTCTACCTTTCTAAAATTCTAATATTAAATACAGCTTTTGAGTGATCTATGTGTGCCATGTTGGCCTTTTGCTTCTGGAGACGTGAATTTAAGAACCCTGGCTGGCTTCATTTGATGCTAGAACTAATGTGTATGTACAGCAGGCCAAAGGGAAGGTGCCTCCACAATATCTATCCCAAAGCATGTATTCTCTGCCTTTTGGCACTGCAATGAATGTCCTGCAGATTTCTGGGACACTACATATGAAATAAATTTCTATATATTTGCCTGCATTTTTGTTGCTATATTTTGATATTTATATTTCCTTATTGAGTTATTGTATAATATAATATGAGTAAAGATTTTCATTTAAAATTGCCATGAGAATGAATTGTTTTTATCTGTTGCTTAGACAAACTTTCCTTAAAAGGTGTAAGAAGCACTTATGTTTCCCCCATGTAATCAGAAGGCAGCATTATCCCTGCAAGATAAAAATGTAAGGAAGGCAGGCCTCTTCCTATTCAGGATAAGATATATGCAGAATCACAGTAATATGAGAAGATCATAATGCCTGGGAAAAAGCTTCAGGGCAAAAAAAATGGGTGGAGAGAGGAGGGAGCAAAGAAATGAACTGGGAGGGGTCTAAGGTTTTGGTTTGGGTTTTTTAAACTACTTCATTTAATTCTACCACAGAGGCAAATGATGACTGAAAAGTCTTGCCAAAAATCTATGGCTGTCTAAACACTGTTAGGAACAATGCTAAAAGTGAGCACTTTTGAATCCCAATAGGGCCTTTCCAAAGAAGAAAAGAACATTGTGCATCTTTGGACCAGATACCTTCTGAGTGGAGCTATTACATGGCTAGGAAAATAATTTGAAGCCTATTACAGAACAAGAAAGCAATTGTTTGTGGGAATATGAAAGTACTGGCAATAATAAAAAAAACCCTCAAAACAGAACAGAGGAAACAGTCCTTTAAAAAAACAAGAAGGAAATTTACATATATTAAAAAAATATATGCAAATTACAGAAATCACTTGGTCAGTTTGGAGAAGGTAGGTTGTAATCCAATTTGTACTGTGATACTTGAGAAACTGGAATAAGAAAATGAATTTACAATTTGTCCATTATAGTTTGGTCAACTTAACCTGGAAACAATTTCTTTTGGCAGGAAAGAATGAACTAATATTTTATTGAGAGCTCTGAGGAGAATTGGGTTCTGATTAATGAGAAACTGAGACACTCAAAAAGCAGCAAAGGCTTTGGATCTAGTTATGATTTTAATTACACCAATAGGAATAAGACTAATCTTTCTAATGCATTTTCCAGAGAGAAAGTCACATCACAAACAAGTCATTCAACCTTCAAGATCTACCTGGAAGAAGTCAACAGTGAACAGTAAAGAAAATTACTTACACTCACAAATTATACTACTTAGAAGAATCACTACGGAATTTATAATAAAGAATGAAGACAGTTCATTATTTCCAAAGGGCAGCAGAGAAACTGAGTTTCCTAGCAAATTAAAATTTAAATTAAAATTTTAAAAAGGATTAGATACTATTTGCACTATTTCCATGCTCACGTAATATATTTCTCATGGATACCTTGATTATGACATCTTAACTTTCATAAATAAAATAATTATACCTGAGGTAAATGTGATAGAATCAAAATTAAGATGGTGTTTGTTTTACTCTTTTTTTTTCTTCTTTTTTTTTAAACTGGAAAGTTCCAAAACAGCCTGAAGTGATGTGGCTCAGGATGATTTTCTAGGTAATATAGCCAAACTCCATAGATAGCACAGCTGGAGAACTCATAACTCTACTAAAAAGAGGGAAATTTTCACTATATTATACATGGCCTGTGAGTTAGTTTGGGAAATATGATGTGTAGAGGGGATTGTAGGGTTTTGAGTGATTTATCATCAAAAGGAGACTGCATCTTCATAATACACGAGACACGCACAGCTCTTCCTTCATTGTTTTGAACTCTGAAAAAGTCTGGATGTCACAACTTTATGACATGTTGCCAATGCCTTTTTTATTTTCCCCCAGCCTCATCAGTTATTTTCTTCACATTTGTTTTTTTTCTGTGAGATCTTGTATCCTGGCCATATTGCCAAAGGCTACTAGACTGTAACATGCCCTGCATAAAAATTTCAAAGCATTGTACTCCATAGGAGAACATGAAAGAGTCCTTCATGTTCTTTGGAATAATAAACGAAAACAAAGGAAAAAATCATGCTCCTCTCTCCTGTGCTACTTTGAACACATGCTCAAAATGCTTACAAAATGAAATACTGCTGCCCAAAGGAGCCACAACAAAGAGCTGTAGTGGAACATTTACAGAAATGATGCAGAAACATCAGTTTATCAATTTTCTTCATTTCCCATGAGCTTCGAAGTCCAGCCCCTGTGACCACATTGCTCAACAAATAATTTCAAGGAGAAAGTTTACAGATTTCATTGGATACATTCATAAAACGGAAGTGAAAGTAGTAAATGAAAATAATGTATTCATGTTCATAGTAACTTGAAGTACATTCTCATTTTTAATTGCTGTTCAATCCACAAAAACATTTTCAGCATGTGCCTACTTGATTACTGTATTAAAGTTTTAAAATTAATGGTCTCATTGGGGTTTTTTAACATTGACTTCAAAGGGAAACAGATTAGGATTTATACAGATTTGGCTAGTAGTGCTGCTTGTTATTAAAACCCTTCTTTCATGTTGCATAAAAGTTTGCCAGATTTTAACCATTTAGGCTGAAATTCCGTATGCTTCATAGCTGCCTCAGGCTGAATTCTTCTGGAAAAATCCAAACAAAACTATTTAGCTCTTTTCAAGATTGAAGACTGACTTGGCAAGAAGGCTGGGACAGGTAAGCCAGGGAATGTGAGTGGGACTGGGAATGGATGGAAGTGAAAACTCAGACTGGCAGTGGCCAAAATAATCTTGGACTACAAAGAAAAGCTGAGAGAGAGAATCAAGAAATTGATGTCTTTAAAAAAGGACAAGCCAGAGGAGCTGGAGATAAAATATTATGGACAGGACAATATGACTGTTACAAGAAACCATGAGTGGAAAAGATGCAGAACAGGGAAAGAGAGAAGCTGGGACATAAGGATGGACTATAATGCTGGAATAGCCTGTGCTTTCACAGCATCACCTTCTCTGGAGCTTGGAGCAGAGCCCTGAGCTCCATAAACTCATAGTTCATTTCTCTTGTGGGCAATGGCCATAAAAGACACTAGCAAAATTTCTCATTCCTCACTATGATTTGCCCATGAAGATATTTCATCAGCTTTGGTAAGCTTAAGACCTGTTTCTTATTCCATCGGTTAAAATAAAGGATTTAAATATTTTAACTTGAGTGACCCATACACATATCCATAGGAAACCACACCACAAAACTAATTTCCCCCAATTTCTTGTTCAAAAAATTTTCACTGTCCTCCTGACTCCTTTGATAAAAAGAACATTATTTTGCCTGTGAAATATCAGATTCAGTGGCAGATATTGGAAACTGTTCCCTCTTGACCATGCAATTCCTGCTGCCACCTAAACTTTTTCTGGTGAGGAATAGGGATTGTATACTAATCAGAGACCAACAGTAAAAAAACAATACAAGAGACCTTTTGCAAACCAAGCAGGAAAACTCAGGAAAATTACAGAGAACTGAAATTTCAGAGACCAGCCCAGATCATTCTTAGAAGTTCTGACAAGACTGAAGAAAGTGTGTATTATTTATTTGCTCTCAACTTGCATGCCTTCTTCCCTATCATAGAGGGTGAGGCAGACCGCAGAGAAAAGCAGAATAAGAAAGAGGAAAACCAGCAAGGAGCTGGGAGCATAAACCACTATTAAAGATCAGAGAATGGATGTCACTAAGATAATGGAAAGAGAAAATACCTAGGGACCAGCAGGGAGAGGTCATTTACTGCATGACTGGCAGACAGCCAGGAGGACCTGTCTTTAGGGACACAGTGGACAAGTAAATGGGACTTTTTTTGTTGCTACTCTTTTTCTAAGTCTTTTTAACTGCATTGTAATGCCTAGTCCAAAATTAGCTTCAGATTTGATAGGGTTGCTTTGATAGGTTTGATTGGTTAGATTTCTTTTTTTTTTTTTTTTTCACTTTAAAAACCTTGGGTTGCTCACCATAAGCAAATGATCTAAGCCATTGGCTGAAGGATAAGAAAATCTGGAGTTCTGATATGATGATGAAATAGATGTTTCAGGGGAAATGAGTGATCTTGCATTCCTTGACTCCCAGACAGATAGAGATTCTGTAGGTGGCAGCTTGACATGTTTTCTGTCTTTCTGACAAACAGGACCATCCCATGTCATCCCTGTGCTGTGCATCACGTGTGGTTGCACTGCTGAAGCTGCATTCCTTCCCTCCCCCCCAGATGGACCATTTTTGCTCTTGACAAGCTAATGCCTGAGACTCATTGAAATGTATATTAAATCACTGGAGGTCGGGATTTTGAACATGTACCTTGTTTCATTGACTTTGTATCCATGAGGGCTGTACATTACTGCTATGAGTTAAGTGCTGAACTCATGTTTAACATGCCATACTAATAGAAATATTTGACCTTAAACTCCTTCTGCTTCAGCTTCCCCTCTTCCAAGAGTGACTTTAAGAAGAAATTTGTAATTTTTTGTGAATCTTATGTGTCTTTGATTCCGTGGATGCTTCCCACAATGAAAGGAAGGGGAATGAATAAATTTTGTAATTGTCTGCATAGTGTGCAATGCATAGAGCAGGCAGCTAGAGAGGGAAGACTAGAGAATAATACCTAAAACAGGGGTACATTATATGGTAAGAACTTCACCTGCACTCCATAAAGGAAGGTCCTGCTGAAAAATATTATGTTAATGTGATTGATGCCTGCATATTATAATGGAAGAAGTCAAAGGAAGTGAATTCATTTTGTGAAAGGAAACTAACCCTGGCATGCTTAATTTTTCAGCAAAATTACATGGTTTGAAGGACTTTTCTTGAATAGTTTATTTTAAAATAAAAATTATGCCTCCATAATCCCCATGCAGATATAACAAAAATATGAAAAAATAGGAAACTATTTTGATTTACCAAATGTTAATCATTGAAAAAGTATTTTTTTATCTTACTTGAAAATTCATAAATCTTCTTTCATATACAGTATCTGCATATGGATAAAATGGAAAGACAGCACTGTATTTTTTTCCATATAAATGTTATAAATTATCATTTAACATAAGTTTGATGCTAAAAATGGATAAAGTTATTTTACTATTAAAAAAAGGAAGTTTTAGCTTTGAAAGGCTGGGTTTCTGTACAAGTAATTGTTTGCTACTTTATACAATCCCAGAAATCTCCAAAAGGTGTTGTTCTATTTGCCATTTACTGTGTTGCCTGGATTAGATGGAAGAAAATCTTCCTGAAAGAAGGCAGAGTTAAAAACAGCTCGTCCCAGCAATAACTATTACTGAGGATCTTTTCATTCATCTAAATGGGAATGGGCAGAGAATAATGAAAAGAAGACTCCTCTAGAACTATGTGTTCCCTTTAAAAATTCCAATTCTCTCACTGACTGAATGACTAAGTGATCCTAGCCAACTCCATTTTCTTCTTCTGCCTAGCTTTACCTAGGAAACAGTAATACTAACATGTTCCATACAGTATTGTAAGGCCTCAAGATGAAAGCCATTAGAAGAGCTATGCTTTCCTAAAAGCTGTCATTCAAATGGTTAGATGCAATTAAAATGCTGCTGCATGTTATGAAATTCAGACATTCACATTTTTACTTTTTTTTTTTCCTTATTCATCCTCCCCAGTACACACCCACACATTATTTTTGTGTGTCTAAAACCATGCTTATGAATCTATCCCACATTCCTGTGCGTCCAATATGGGTCCCAGTGTGTACCTGCAAAAGATCTCAGCCCTCTCAGCAGGCACTTGAACATGGATTTTCTGTTCAGCTAGCATATAAGAAGGGAAGTTTTCTGAACATACCCCTAGTCACTGCTTAATAGACCCAAGTCATGGTCACAAGTGTCAATGGCTCTGACATTAGTACCTTTCTCTCTTGCTTTTGATTTGAAAATGTTTCATGATGTGATCCTATGTTGATAACAAATGCCATGAGCACCTATTATATTTGAAAGCAATGGTAGATTCTCCTTAATTTGTTGCCACAGCCATGCATTATCTGACCATGCCCCAGATAATGCATCATAAGGCAGAAAATTTAAAGTAAATGCTACATGCTTTTCCTACCTCAATACTCACATCTCCTTTTCAGTACACAACTAAACAGAACTACAAATGTAGTAGAGAGGCTGTTGCATAACCTCTGTGCTCTTGGCAAAACCTCTGCTATTGTGTTTGAAAAACAACAGTTGGTAAACACTGAGAATTTTTGTGCAACAGAGACTTCTGCATGAGGAAGCAACAACTGGCTGTAAATCTGAGGGTTATTTTATTCCACACGTAATCAATTCTCAGTGGTCAGCTTACCTGGGGTCCCTGATCAGCCACAGAGCAAGTACAAGTCTCCACAGATGGAGAAATGCCAGCTTGAGCTCTAAAAGGAAACCAGACCAGGGAGTGATATTCCTCCTGGTCATTGGCACTGCCAGCCACATTACACAATTTTTCACCCTCTTGTGAGCTGAGAGGGCCCTTTTCTCCCTTCCCCTCCCAGTCCTAGTGATAGCATGAGAGTATGGAGGGAATTTCAGTACTGGTGCACCTTAATTTCTACTCATTTCTTTGCGGTACAAAATCCATTCTCAAAGAGTTCAAAGGAGACCTGCTCTGTTGGATGCCCGGATTGCAACAGATTTTGTAATGTAAAACTTTGCACAGTACCTTCTTATTAAAAAAATTTCCTTCTGTGGGTTGAGATTGATATGTCTAAAGTGAGTAGCAGCTGAGGAGATTAGGCAGATTTTAATACTGAGTATTTTTCAGTATTGTACCATTTTTTATTCTCACCCTTGTAAAATGTTGTTTTCTTAGAAATCTGCATTGCCATAACTAGTTTTGGATAGTTATTCCCAGATCAGTTTTCTCTCTAGCACTTTCATCCTTTGATGTATTTATAAAATACCTTATGCTCCTTAATTCTTTTCCCTGACAGAAATAGTTTGCTACAAATTACTTCACTGTCAATGTTCCTGCAAAATTTTACACTTCTAAGTCACATGCAAATTTTCTGAAATTTATTAAAAAAAAACCCCAGCAGCCTATGCAAAGAGAAGGAGCTCATTATTAAAATAAAAAAAAAAAAGTGTTTGGGGGAAGCTACCAGAATTTTTCCATTTTTAGTAAAAGGTCCATAGCATAGGCCTGCAAATTACACAATTTCATAAATTACTTGCTCTGGACTACTTGCATCCTCAACTGGGAGAGCATTATGCTGCATCCTGTATAAACACATGATACTTTCACACAGAATAGCAGAGAAATTGCTTCTTGGTGTTTGTAGCATCATATAGCATTTAATCATTACCATATTTGCTGCATCAAACTTGAAATTTCTTGAAGATTCAATATAATCTTTGCTGAAATGTCAGTCCTGCCTATTTTAGAACTAAGTGTACCAAGTTCCCTGCCAGTTACATGAAGTTAAATCATGTTTCCACACTGACAACCCCTGAGCAAACCTTTCATTTTTTTCAATATCTCATGGCTTTTGCAGGCTTCATGGTACAGTTTCTAAGTACATCTAGGCTTTGGCAGACTATCAAAGCAGCAATCCCAGTTCTTCTTTTGGTCTTCTCTTTTCCCAAGAATATTGTATCATTTACCAAGTTGGGTAAGGAAAGGTGTATTTAAATAGTGAGAAAAGTCATAAAAATCTGTATAAAATAGCTATTCTGTAAGTAATAAATTGAGCTTAAATTGCAGATGTTCTGCTTTCACATGTAATTTGCTTCTCAGCATGGGTGTGTATATTCAGAGATTCACAGTTCTGCAGGAAAGCAGGCTGTTTCCAATAGAGTTTATTTAATAAAAGGCTATTTGAAAAATTACTTTCCAGAGGGTGCTATCAAAAAAGCACACTTGCACCAATAATCGAACAATTTTGTTGTATAGTAAATTATCCAATTTCCATTACAACTGATGGAGTGCAGCAATTAGAGGATGTCTCATATGGGATGATATGAATTTTATTAGCTGCTACCTTTGCTGAAACTAAAGCAGAAAAATTCACAGGAGCATTCTTACTTGTGACCTCACACCTTAAATGAGATCCTTCATCTTACTTTTGTCAATCAGAGTAAACACAATTATACTTAACTTTCTGAGCCTGAACTGTCATTGTATTGAGTCCTTCATGTGTTAAAACATGAATAATCCATGATGAATTGCAGTTCAGTGCACCTGAACCTGCCATCCCAATGAAGTTCTGTAGAAAATTTAAAGATGGATAGGCTCTGGTAACACCTGTTTTTTGAGGTCCAAAAAGTTATACTTTTATGGAAAAGCTTTTGTTTTCTTTTGCTTCACTTTGACTCTTTAAACTAAATTCTCTTTTCTTCAAATACAGATATTAGAAGTATAAGTAGATAAGACAAAGAAAGTGAGATCAGATATTGATGCTAAATGAGTTGCAGTTAAGTAACTGTGGGTGAAATAATTCTCACAAAATGCTTTGCAAACCATGAGTGATGAATACCATGAAGGAGGGAATATTTCTGTTAAAATAAATTGAGAGATCAATCTTTAATCTTTTCCTTTTCCTGGCTAACATGCATTGTCCACAGTCCCGTCAAGCATCTTAAAGCATGATTTTGGGGTTGTTAAAATTTCATGCTTTGGTGACTAGAGATAATCAAACACCCCAGATTTCTCATCTTATATTACTTTTTCAAATATTTTACCATACCCAGGTAGTATTAGGTCAGATATATTTTTTTATATTTTCTGATCTATCACTTTTCTTATTCAGGGATAAGTCTTCACATGCTATTCTTCTGAGAAATACCTTAGGTCTTTTCCAGCCATGACCAGTGTGTGATGTAGAGAGAGCTGAAAGGAACAAGGGACAGAAAGATGTTTTTCCTACAGTTTTCTGGGGTGGGTTCATCTGAAGGATCCACTGTATATAAACTTCTGGAAACATTATGAAAAAGATGAAGAACTCATTTTCCCTTGCTGACAAAAGGTTTCTTTTTTTCTGTGCAAACGCAAGAGAGCAGATCAATACTTTGTGATATAAAAGGGTATAAAAAGGTATATGTCAATACTGTGACAGTGTGTTCTCATGTTTTTGACATTTGTTCCAAGTACATGTAATGTACCTCTTATTCCATAACCTTACAAACAACTTCTGAGGATTTACTAAGCTGTGTAACTGGAAGTTCAAGTCAAACATCACTGCACCATTTCTCTTCCTGTGCTTCATGACTTAAAGTGAATGCATAAAGGAAAAAATACAAAGTCCTCTTTGCAGCTACAGTTTTATAGAAATAAGTTAAAGCAACTTCACTATGATTACATGAAAGAAAGTTTATATAGATTGAATCAGATTTTAACCCTAATCAAATAAAACCAAGCAGCAGAGCTGTCCCAAACCTAAACAGAAATAGTGAATGGAGAATTAAAAATTAAAGTTGCACTAGTTGGAAAATTTACAATTCATTGTAAAGAGGATGAGGTGTACAGCTAAAAGCTAAAGCAGAAGATAGAATGAATAGCTTTTGGCTTTGGTATTTGCTTTCTCTATCTTTTGCACTGGTTCAGAAAAGAGGCAGAAATTGCTTCCCTTCTCTTATTTCATATGGTAAATTATTTTCCCTTTGCATTAGTCCATTCCCCCATCTTCTATTTGGCTGTTTTAAAGTGAATACTCCCACTCTCTGAGCCCTGTGTAGTATCACAGTTCCAGTAAGAGGAAGCAGAAAAGATTTACTGTGTGCCAGGACTTTGACAGTCTAGTTCCCTAGGACCTTTTTTCTTCTCTTCCTCTCTTAAAATGCTTCATGATGAGCATTTCTCTGAGACAGAATGGCAAAAACTGGATAGGAGGGAGTGCCTTAACACTAGTAGCATGATAGATTCATGCCTAGTTCTATTTATTCCCTGGCTCTGCCAGAAACTTCACAGCTTTGAGTGACTCAATCGTCCTGAAAGTAGTTTCTTATATGTGAGAAGACACTATTTCTTTGTCTGCACAGACAGTCATTGCACAGGCAGGTAAATCTCTACATGGCTTGACATGAGTGATGCACACTGCGGAGGTGTAGGCAATATTTCTTTCAACTGCCAGAAGAGAAAGTAGTAGAGAATTCACAGATTGCTTTTTTTGTGTTGATGAAATTTTCAGTTAGGCCCTGTCCATGAACAAGTCTGGGGATGTAAAAGCTCCAAACAGACAGAAATGCCCTATGTTCTTGGAAACAATGGTGCTTTATTGTAAGGAAAACATTTCAGATTGGTGTTTCAGTCCTCCTCTATCTCTTCATTATTTTGCTTACAAGGGGTATTTTGAGCAGCTGTAAATTTTAAGGACGTAAGATTTTAAGGACTTAAGATTTTAAGACATAAGGATCATTTGGTTTGATCTTTGCCTAACATAGGCCATAAAATTTCACCAATAATTCCTGTAGTGGAACATACCATCTTCCCTTAAATTGTAAGTGAATACTGTCAAGCCCAATAACTTGTGGTTTACTAGAGCATAAAAACATCCTGTCTCAATTTAAGGAATTCTGGAGATGATGAATTTCCTTCTTCCTTGGCAATGCATGATTACTGTCACTGCAAACCATTTGTTTCTAATTATTGTTCTGAACCAAAACCAAATACAGGGCTGCCATATGATACTGTTGAGCATGGCCTGAGAGCTTGTCACACCCACAATGAGGAACAGAATATTCTGCTTTCTATCTCTGCATATGTCCTTTGTCTGCTGGCCTTTTGTAACTATGTTATATGGGTTTTATGCTGTGGTTGGCTCCAGTTCAACCCTTACTTTACTTTTACCCTATTTAATGCTAAACCACACTTAAATTTACTCCTTTCTCAGGCCTCACAAAAGTGGTCCCAGATCACAGAAAAGAGAAGGCAGGAATTATCTGGTATGTTATGGGATGCAACAGACAGTGCACTGTGTGATGATGGTCCTTTTTACTCATAGAAGATTATGTCTTAGGAGAAAAACCATGGTAGCACAAGGCAGCTATCTGCCTCTTGAGCCAAGCATCTGCCAAACATAAACTTACTGACTTCTGCATAAAGTACACTGGGACTTCAATTTCCAGGCACAAATTGTCATTTCTGAGCCTGCCTGACTGAATCAGATTTAGGGGATCAAAGAGCAGCACTGTCCCAACAGGGTGGATTTCAGAAATATTAGTGTTGCAATAGTGAAACTTCAAATTGAAAAAGATACATCCAAATGCAACAGTCACAAGTCCTTTCTCAATGTGTCTGTTTCCATACTCTTGATT
This sequence comes from Agelaius phoeniceus, assembly GCF_051311805.1. Classification (NCBI taxonomy): domain Eukaryota; kingdom Metazoa; phylum Chordata; class Aves; order Passeriformes; family Icteridae; genus Agelaius; species Agelaius phoeniceus. The sequence continues at coordinate 32,459,736 of NC_135269.1, read as the reverse complement.
CTTAAGGAAAGGAACAAATCCCCTAACCTCTCCCACCATGAAATCCTACAGATAGGGTTCCTTTATTCTCTTTATGAGTTGGTGATTTTCCATTTTCATTGTTAATCTATCTGTAATTGTCAAAATCATGTACTTGCCTCAGAAATAGATGTTTGAAAGTACAGCTACAAAGTCTATATCAACAGTGTAGTAGCTGCATTAACAAATCAATGTGTCTAAATCTGTGTGTATTGATGAGAGTCAAAACAGTATTTTGGGAGAGTCAAAGTCTAAACAGAAGAAAAACGAAATGTTAATTAACAAAGCACATATTGAAAAAAATGGTAAGATTATTACTTACCAACATAAATATTGGTCAATATATAGTGTATAAACCACTATATTATGTTTTAAAAAAGAAAATGGAAGTAAGGTAGCTAATGCTATTAAATTCTGGAAAATGAAGAGGGAATCACAACTAAGTGTTGTGCTTTTATGGAGAAATATCAAGATATTAATCTACTCTTAAAAAACAGATGAAAATATTCTTTCCTTCTTTGTCCACTGAGTTTGCTTATAGCAGAAATGTGAACTACTGCATCACTCTTTCAATATGTGAAGGAGTGCAACACTTACTGAGGAATTTACAGCAATGAAACAGTTACTCAAGCACAGGACTTGGCCTTTCTCTAAATGCCTATGTTGCATAGCTCAAATATTGACTTAACTATAAACACCCTCAGCCTGTAATTTTAGACATCAAAACCAAATATATGAAATATGTCTTGGAAAAGAATACTGAAGACAGCAATAGTACATAAGTGACTACTCTGTACAGCAAGGAATAATAGTATTTTTAAAGAACACTCGAGCTAAAATTCATTTCTATAATTTTGCTTTTTCAGAAAAAAGAGAAATGGAAAACAACTCAAGGTCTGCTTGTTAATGCTAAGTCCTTCCCAAAGAAAGGGGGAACCGAATTTTTTGCATAGTAAAATAATCATCCAGATGGCAAAAACAACCCATCCTGAAAATAGTGAATGTTAAGATGCAGGCTATGTTTCTTGAGGTCATCATCAGTAACAGTTTCATAACAACTCTTACAAGCTCTCAGCTGTGAGGATACCAAAACAGTTTAGTGAACTTTGGCCAAACTGCATTTCTAATCTATTATTCTAGAAATGTGTGACTGCAATACAGTCCTGGGTTTATGATTGACCTGGCCCTGTTTGACATGAAAATACCAGAAAAGAAATAGCAGGTTTTTTTTTTTTCCATAGAACTCCTCTGCTTTCAGAATTCATTATTACATAAATATAGATAATGTTGGAAATATTTTAATGAAGACATTCCTATGTTACATAAAATCATCTTCTGATTCACATTACTTTTTTCATACTTAAAGAAGAGCAAAAGTTAGGGCAATTTACTATATACAAACTACTAAAAGGTTAATCACCTCGGTGAACTGAGATTTAAGTAGCAACCTCCTTCCTCAAGGTAGTATGTACATCTATTTTGTGACCATTTGAGCAAAATAAAATATGAAGCTATTTAATCTACAGTTTAAAAAATGCATGAACTCAGAACCAAGAACTTGAATTATAGCTGTTCTGAAGCAAAATAAGAATTGACATAATATAAAAAAGCATGATATTTGATACTGGAAAACATTATTAATAAAATCTGATCTGACCACTGAATAACTCAAAAAATTGCAGATATGAACATAATGAAATGTGTGGAGCTGAAAATACATAAGATAGGCAATTATTTAACGTAATTTATGGAGAAAAATCAAATCAGAATGGGAAAAATGGGCAAATAAGGTTTATGTTCATGCAATCAGTGGCAATTTGCAAAAGAATTAAAATTACCATGTGTATTTTTCTGGCACTATAGTCTAATACAAAAGGACTCCCCATTACTTCTAGGTCATGAATGACAAAAGCTCTCTACATCAGAAGGTCCCTCTCTGTGCCTAGCAAAACTTCTGAATACAGAGAGAAAGGTATTAACAACTACTTCCTTAGAATAAACAACTTCCTAAGTAACTCTCTCCCCCTATAATCTGTGACAGAGTTGCTGGCAGGTATTATTCCTAAGAATGCACTGGTAAAGGGCTCAGTTACTTTTGGATCTTGTATACTCCAACTTTTTGCATTGTGGAACAGTTTTACATTGTGGAACAATCATAGCAAGTGACTGCATGACTTTCTCCACAGTTAATATATGATTTATCCAGCCTCAATACTTGGGATTACACTGTATTTATAGATTAAACTGAACTTCTTGTACCAGCTAATCCCACTTTATTTTAAGCGCATCCTAGCAAGATAATCACTGTGTTGTTCTTGACAAAATAATTCCCCCGTACCCAGAATTGTTATCTCCTGAAAAATGGGTGTTGGGGAATGAATTGAACATCATGAATTTTCAAATATTTTAAAATTTCAACCAACAAGCTAGTAGAGCAAAACATGCATATAGTCATTTCATAAGCAAAACCCTGCATTTGCATGCACAAATGCATGCACAAATTCAGCTGACAAGAACAGCAAATTCCAAATTCTTGCTGTAAATATTTTTGAAAATTCAATTATATGCTTTGTTGTTAACAAAAAATTGATGCAAATCCCCTTAAATTCTAGATGAATCATAGAAAACTGACTGGAATACTAGTCGGATTTTTTTCAACCTGAAAAATATATGCAGCAAAAAATGTAAGCATATCATTCATAATTTAAAAAAGCAATACACCACCCAGACATAAGTAGCTAGAGGTTCTTGTGAAGGTTTCTTGAACTAAATCTGAAGGTTTGTAAAACATATGCACAGCTCCCATTAAAATTAGTGACTGGATTCCAGTTGGACTTGATCTGCCAGCAATGCAAGGCAGCTACAAATCTAATGTCAGAAAATCAGTCTGTAATCATCTGTCTGAAATGCTATATTTGATGTAAGGCATATTAACTATATATTAGAATCGCTTAAGTATTAGGAAGAAAATCTTGATGTTTAAACACTGGCAGTCCTCTCTTTGGAAGATAATGACTTCAGTCATGGACAGTTTTGTTTGAGATTTTGACATAGTATAATATATTCTGTGTTGCTTATTAAATTTAAATAAAAAGAAACATCAGTAGCAAACTTCAGAATGAGACCATTACATTTTAAAAAATATTATATCACAAAGACAGTATAATCTAACCCTTATACTCATTTCAAATCCTTTCAGGAAAAATTAATGGGTTTAATATATGGAAAGATCATTCTATTATAGACATTGAAAATTTAGTAGTATTTTTTTTGAACTGTGTTTATGTTGTCAGATAGAGCCCTGAGAAAGATAGCAAGTAGCAATTTATTTTTGGAAGTTATAAAGGGCAAAATAGTGTAGATGTCTTTTAAATGACATAGTAAAATACCCAGAAGGATAAACAGCACAACTGTAGGAAAAGAAAAATACTCTGTGTGTAATAATTTTGAGCATGCCACTGTTGAAAAAATACAGTCATTTATGTTCAAGATAATTAAACTGGTGAGACAGGAAGAGATAGTCTAAGGCAAGTTTAGAGAAAAAGTCCTTTGGATTAGAGATTTCTGTTCTAAAATGCATGTTTGACTTGCACTGTAAATGAAAATGCTTATCATTACCAAAGATCTTTTTTTTTTACAAAACCAGAGTTTCATGGGATGAAAATTGAAATTAATAAATTTTGGATTTTTTTGTTGGTTTTTGTTTGTTAGTTTGTTTGTTTTTAGCAGAATGAACAGTCACAAGAATATTAGAAATGTAACAAAGAATGCTCAGATAGGATTAAAGAAAATATATGCCACACTGTGTTGCATTGATCTTGGCTGGACACTAGCTGCCCAAAGTTTCTCTATCCCTCCTCTCAGCTGAGCTGGGGAGTGAAAACACAGCCAAAGGCTCTTGGCTTGGAAGAAAGACAAGAGCTTTCTGTTGTGGACAAAGCAGAGTCAACTCACGGAAATTAATTTAATTTATTAAGTAAAATATTAATCAAATCCTAGTAGGGTAATGAGAAGTAAAACCTAAACCTTAAAACACCTGCCTCCCACCCTCCCTTGTTCCCAGGCCCAGCGTCACTCCTGATTTGGCTCTGCCTCCTGTCCCAGCAGTGCAAGGGGTCAGGGAATGGGGGTTGCAGGCAGTTTATCACATGTTGTTTCTGCTTGTCCTTCTCTCATTCTTCCCCTGCTTCAGCATGGGGTCTCTCCCTTGGGAAGACTCCTCCACATGGGAGACTTCTCCAGTTTGTTCACAACCTTCCACAGGTTGCAGTCGCTCAGAAAGAGCCTGCTGCAGCATGGGTCCCCCATTGTTCCCAAGCCCTACCAGCACAGGGCCACAGGTCCTGCCAGATGCCTGATCCAGACCCTCCAGGGAGACACTGCCTTCTTCAGATGCATCCACTTACTCTCTAGTGAGGTCCTGCATGGGCTGCAGGGGAGTATCTGCTCCACTATGGACCCTCCCACGGGCTGCAGGGGAATCTGTGCTCCAGCACCTCCTCCCCTCTTTCTCCCTTGACCTTGGCATCTGCAGGGCTGTTTCTCTCAGATATTCTCATTCCTCTCTCCAGCTGCTGTTGCCTAGCAGTTTTTTCCCCCTTCTTAAATGTTATCCCAGAGGCCTTGGGAGCCATGCCTTGTAGCAATCCTGGAAACAGCTGGAATAGGCTTTGTTGAATATGGTGGAAGCTTCTTGCAGTTTGTCACTGAAGCCACCCTTGTACTCCCATCACTGCCAAAGTTTTGCAAAGCAAACTTAATGCAATCACACCAAATTATTCAAATTACTATTTGCTTAACACTAGATATAGCAGTACTTTGCTGGATTAGGTGCATGGATCTGAATCTTTCTCCAAAGTAAAGATTAGGCAATCAGAAATAGAAATTACATGACTTTGAAATACTGATTTGTTAAATTTCATTTATTTATATCCTTAAACAGTTGAAAATATGCAGAAAATAATGATTCTGAACATGCAGAGGAATGCAAAGCCGATCTTAGCAGTCTAAAGTTGCAAGTTGAAGCTCTAAACTATGCATTTCAATGTATCATATGACTGAATCTGTGTTAGTAATATGTATGTATGTATGTATGTATGTATGCATGTATAGAAAACATGTCAGCCAGTAGAACAACTGCTGAATGCACAATCTGAAGACAAATAAATAGTCTAAGAATTTGAAGCGATAAAAGCTCTTAGGGAGCCCTCACTTCTGCAGGAAAAGAAAGACAATAATTTTCTAATTATACAGTAATTTTTATGAACATAAATGGATAGTAAATACTGCAAATTTCTACATGACCAAGTGATAATTATGTTTTATATTTGAAATAGTCATCAAGGAACTGAAGCAGGTAATTAAATTGACTCATCTGCTTTCATCAAATTTGTAAAAGTACATAATAAAGTCAGTCAGAAACAAGAATTTGGGGTATACACTGTTCCCTGGAAATTGCTGAAATTATATTGTTTATAAATATACGTGAGACAATTCATGCTGGCAGAATCCAGAGAACTTTGTGTTAGGCAAGTCCATTCATTTCAGCAATGTTGGCCCAGATGACAGTCGTTGAAGGTCTCTGCCTAGGTTTATATGATGAACTAGCCTATGCCACCCCAAACCAGTCATACTACAGGCGGAGTCTGGCACCTTTCACCACAATATTCCTCTAATGCTGGAAAAGCAGGAATGCTGTGACCAGGGCAGACAAACGGGGCATAGCACAGTGGTGTGCGTGTGGAAGGACATTTCTTTGAAGAGGAAGCATTCCACTGACTGGGTGGAGAGACTTGAAGTCCACATAACCCAGCAAATGGGCACTCTTCTGTAACCAACTGCACAGGCCAAGGGCACTACCTGGCCCTTAAGGTTCTGCTCTAGCTGGAAGGGCTGCACTGCCTACCTGGTGGTGGCCAATGCCTGCCCTCAGATGGAGCTGCTGAAAGGAGAGGGTGCCTTGCAGATCTCAGACTCTAGGAAAAGGACGCTTCTGCTGGGTTGGGGACTGGCAGCAGACCTGCCTGCAAAAGTTGTGCCCAGGCTGGGGGACTGTGGTTTCACCAGGGATACAGCCTGGAGTGCTCTGAGTATCAATGATGGATTACAGAGCTCTGGGAGTGGTGGCAAAGTAATCTGGAGTACAGGCACTTTTCTCCTCCATTCTCCCAAGGGTGTGAAAGGGACAATCAAATGTGGGGAACCAACAGTGCTAGAGGACTGGTGCCATAGCCAGGGCTCAGCCACTTATACCACGGCACCAGCTTTGAGAAAACTGGGCTGCTGAGGGCTGATGGGGAACATTTGTCAGAGAAGTGGAAGATCACCTTTGGTCGTAGGCTTGCCAAGCTGGTGAAGAGGGCTTTAAAGTAAAGTTGTGGCAGGAGAGGAACCTCAACCCACCCCATCAACATCAGTTTGATGTCAGTGCCAGCAAGAGATGCCCAGAGCTTGGAAAAGGATCACAGGTTGGGCAGGACAGCAGCACAAAGGAATTTCTGCCTCTTCAGTCAGAAAATAGTCTTCATCTAGAGCTCAACTTATATGCCTGTATGCAAGTGCATGTAGTGTGGGAAATAAGAGTAGCTAGAGATGTGTGCTATGACCTCATTGGCATCACAAAGATGTGATGGGATGGCTCTTATGGCTGGACCATTGGAATGGAATGATAGAGGCTCTTTAGGAAGGTCTGGCAGGGGAAACAAGGAGGGGACGTCGTGCTCTATGTCAGTGACCAGCTGGAATTCATAGAGCTCTGATTGCCCTTGGACAGATGAGAAGTTGACCAAGAGACACCAAGCTCTGGTGCAGTGCACATGCTGGAGGGAAGGAATGACATCCAGAGGAGCCTTGACAGACTGGACAGCTGGGCCCATGTGAATCTCATCAGGCTGAACAAGGCCAAGTGTGCACGGTCCTGCATCCAAGCTGGGTCAATCCCATGCACAAATACAGGCTGGGCAAAGAATGGATCAAGACTAGCCATGGGAAAGAAGGACTTGGTGGGAGTGGTGGATGAGAAGCTCAAATTGACCTGGCAACGTGCAATCACAGCCCAGAAAGCCAACCACATCCTGGGGTGCATCACAAAGAGGTGACCAGCAGGTAAAGGGAGGGGATTTTTCTCCTTTGCTCTTGTGAGATCCCACTTAGCGTGCTGCATCCAGATCAGGGCTGAACACAGGCTGAGTTGGGGCTGTTCATCCTGGGGATGAGAAGGCTCTGGGGAGACCCTATAGCACCTTCCAGAACCTTATGGGAGCCTACAGAGAACTGCAGAGGCACTTTTTACAAGGGCATGGAGTGACGGGATAAGGAGGTATGGATTCAAACTGTAAGAAGGTAGGTTTCCATTAGGTATTAGGAAGAAGTTCTTTACTGTGATAGTGGTGAGACACTGGAATAAGTTGCCCAGAGAATCTGTGGATACCCCATCCCTGGAAATGTTCAAGGCCAAGCTGGATGCAACCTTTGTGCTACCTGGTGCAATGAAAGGCATCCCTACTCATGGCAGAGGGTTAAACAAGATGATCTTTAACGTCCCTTCCAACCCAAACTATGTTATGATTCTATGAAATAACCGCCCTTCTGATTTTTGTTTCATTTTACTTTGAAATTTTACATTTCAGCTTCCTGGGTAGAATTTGTCTCTCCTCTTATGCAGGATTTACTTGAGCTGCCTTTTGTCAGTAAGTGTTACATAGTCCATATAAAATTTTATGAAATAAAACCAAATTTGAAGATGGATATGCCAACTGGCTTAATGGAATGCCAGGAAATGATCCAAAGATTTTTATTGAGTATTTTAAATTGTGGGAATATTTAACTAAAATAAAATATTAGCTGTGACAAAGGAGGAAGTAAGGAGCATAAAGGTTCATAAAGAATACTTTTAGCATCCTAAAACCAGGTCAAACAAATATATGGAAAGTGTAGAAGCAGATAAACAGCAAAGAGTGCACACAGTCTTTAATCATCTTGAACATTCTGAATTCTGAAAGAAAAAAGTTTATTTGAGATATCAAAGTACAAACTTCAAATAAATGCTTCAAAACACTGGATTTTTAATATTGTTTTATTTTTTTAAGAAATACTCTCTCTCAACCTATTTTACCTATTTTCTTCTTAAAACACAGTGATACTCTTAAGGCCTAGAAGTTGCAGAGAAGGTACAATCAACCACCAAGTGTGGATAAAGATCAGTTGAGAGAATCTGCACAAGTTCCTATGAGCAAAATAAATCTAGTAGAGTATGAGTGGAAATTAATTTTTTGCCCCACGGGTCTTGTACTAGCCTGCACAGCTGTGTATATTACTCTGTTTCAATTCTCTATCCTCTAAGTAATTATATATATAAAAAATGACTCAATAGAAATTGTAGCTATTGGTAACTAAACTCATAAGAACTCATAGAATACATTAGTCTACTCTCAGCATTCAGAGCTCTGGGCTTAACTGCTTTTAAGAGTGATACCACAGAGGTCAACAGATGCAGAGTTGCGTTAATAAATTATTACTAAGATAATATATTTCATACATCATGTTTCCATCAGAAGCTGATGAGTCTAAATATTACACATTATTATTGAAGCATTCAAATAACATTGCTTAAAAAAAAATACAATACAAAATATATTAAGGCAACTAGCATGCTTTGCTGAAAGAGAAACTATTTATAATAGCCAGGATTAGGAAAAAAACCCACAACAAATAAACCACAAAAATTTTCTTTCTTTTTCTCTTTTTTTTTTTTTTTTCTCTGCATTAAATATGTGCTAATCAGCAGTCCTAGCACTTTGGTCATTTTAGAAAACACATGGTTGACAGACAGGAGAAGAAAATTAAAGAAAAAGAAAGCAGTGTATCTGAAAGAATTTAGGAATTTTACATTTACACCTTCTAGGTACTGTCCATTTTCTTACTTTGCAGGCTGTTAATTCCATTATTGCTTTGAATTTTGCAGAACTGAACTTTGTTCAGAAATACTGTAATTATTTCTCCATTCAATTCTTTTAATCAAAAGTATTAAACAGATTGATCTGCAATATGAACATGACAACCCAGATATTATGCATGTGGTCTCCATTAGCATAGCCTCTAGCAGAGAGTTAGAAATCTTATTTGGTAACTGAGACAATTAAATTCTACAGCTTTGTTTTGGACTTATAGCAATATGCTGGAGAAGGGTTTGAGATAAACTACTATATCTTAAAGGAAAAAAATTGATTTAACCACATAGATTTAAAATTCTTATATTTTGCATTCCTTTTTTTTTTATTTTACCTGGAGCCCAATATTTTATTAACTATATGAAGGGGATCAGTTTTAGTTGTATCCCAAAGTCCCTACTGAGGAAGCAGGATTTACAGGTTCCTGCACCAAAACAGTACAAGATGGGATTTGAAAACCTACTTGCTATATGAAAATAGTTGCTGGCTAGCTATTGGGAAACAATGTCTAGCCAGAGACTAAAATGTCTGGTTCCTACCTGTTGCTTCTGCTATACTTTTTTTTGGTAGTCATGATTTCAGGAGGCTTAAGACACTGGATCCAACCGGTGAGATAGGCAGGAGAAAGTCTTGCTGAAAATGCCCCTAGGGTTAGGTGTGAGCCTGGGATTTCAGCGTCTCGCATAAGCAGGACATAAGCAGTCCTGACATGCCTGCTGGCAGGAACTCTGTGGACTTAAACATCACTGGGGCAACTACAGGGTAACAACAGATAAGTAGGGGGTTTAAGACTCTTAAAAGCAGATAAAAGCTGCTGAAAGAGAATCAAAATTAAAAACCCATATGTGGAAGGTAACTTTTAAAATGGGACTTAGGAGTTTTTAAAAATATCATCCTGATATTATATATAAACTAAATTTAAAAATACAGCATAAATGCAATTATATTTCTTCTGTTCTACATTATCATAAAAACTATTTTTAACAAATTAAATGCTCAAGTATAATATCTTTTACAGCAGCTTCATAGCAAGGAACTCCATCTGTATAAAGCTAATGTAACAGAGCAGAAAATCAAGCTCTTGGTCTAGTTTTCTCTAGTCTCTACTTCACGTTCCTAAAAAGTTAGGGAGATGTAGGAACAGACCCAAAGACCAAAGGATACGAAATCTCCAAACTTTTGGTCCAAGAAAGTCAGAATGCTCCCATTTCACCGAGTATCAACATTACAAAGTATAAACAGTCTGTCTTGATGTAGCAAAGTCAACAACTTTGCACCTTTTACCAGTTAACCCATTCTAGCACATAGCATTCTAGCACAAGTATACTATTAAGGACATAAATAGACACCCTTTACTTTGCTAAAGCAGTGCCACAGCTTTAATACCTTGAAGAGCTTAACTTTCAAGACAACAGGTTTACTAATTCTTATAAATATCCTCCAAAATAAAATTTTAAAAAATGCGTAACTGTTTTCAACTATGTTGACAACAGTACCATGTCCCCTGCAGTTATTTCAGAGTCCTGACTGTGTGTGGAGCTGATTCCAGTGTCAGAGTCTGTATCGTTTATGTCCAGATTAGTCAGTCTATGAACAAAGTCAGGAACAGCAATGCTGTTACTGGAGATGCCACTGCCCTTGGATGGCTCTTCATTTAAATGAAGCCTAGTTTCAATGTTGTCCTTAACATGTAGTAAATTAAATTCTTCTGTAAGAAGTTCATATTCTTTTTCCTTCTTTTGAAGCAGTGAGTCCCTGTATGTAAGTTCTTTCTGAATGCAGCTCAGGTATGAGTTGATTCTCAGACCATCTTTCATACTTTTTTCCAGCTCGTATTTTACACTTTCCAAATCTGAGGTTTCCAGTTCAGCATTAGCTGCTCCTTCTGTGCGAACAGACTCTCCATTTTTTTCCATGCATATACCATGTACTTCTCTTTCAATTTCAGCACACAGGTTCTCTATTAATTGTTTGTGGTGTTTCAGTCTCTCTTCAACCTGTAAAATTCCCTCACTTTTGCTCAAATAGTCATGCATCTCTTTTTGATCATCTGGCCTACTCCCCTGCTGCTCAGTCTCACTTGTATTGATCATTAAATACGAGTCCTGCACATAATTTTCTCCATCATTTGCCACACGATCTAGATGGAATTTTGCTTCACATTTTTCAATTTCCATATCTAGTTCCTTCATTCTAAGGACTTGTTGATGAATGGTATGATCTTGAGAAATGATCAGATGAATCAGTGTCTCCATATTATCTCTCTCTTGCTGAACACTGTCCTGCTTAAGCTTGGCCAGTTTCCGGAAAGTCTTCCTCACAATTTTCTTTTGCTTGTCTATTGGCAACATCTTCATGTAGTTTGCTGGACTGAGGTCCCACTGCTTTTCTACATTTTGTACTACCTTGGCTTCAGCTGTCTTCCACAATGGAAACGAGAGGAAAGCATCTGACTTTACCAATACAAAATGCAAATTAGCCTGCTCTTCCCCCCAGGCCTTCCAAAGTCTCAGAATCTTTGTCAAGGGAGGCAGTACTCGCTCCGAGCCTCTCCATTTTTCTACAATGCAGTAATCACTAGGTTTTCCAAAAAGGACCTTTTTCTCTCCAAATGTTGTCTGATGTTCCTCAAGCAGTGCTTGAATCACCTCTGAGCAAGTTGTGCGCTTTGTCAGGCCACATACAATCTTCTCCTCCTGGCAAACCCAAACCACAATCTCTCTTTCATTTGATGCCATGTCCTTGCTGGGAGATCTGGAAAGCAAGAAGAGACCAAGTATAAATTACATATCAATGGCAGAGACAGTATGAATAATTACTATAATTTTGATATGACTAACACATTGTAAAACTCCTGTATTGTTGTACAAGGCAATATACTTGCTTAAATTGCATGAAGAAATGTCTTTGGATTAAGTAATAGCTTTAATTGACTACTGCTTTAATATTATTACTAGTCCAGCTGAATGAGAATCTCACAAAATGTCTTTTATCAAATCTTGGTTTTGTATACCTAGTAAGAGTGCATTAAAGTTTGGCAAACTGCATTACACTTTCAAACTGACCTAGGACAGCATAGCTTTCAGACCTTCATATTTGTTCTCATTACAAAGACTGCCCAGACACTTCTAAGCTATTAGAAATGGCTTCTGAAGGGAAGAATGCATTCAACATAGATGGACTGAGGAAAGACGACTGAACACCACCAATGAATCTGACAAAGGATAAATCTATAGCTCTTCTGCCACACTTGCACCTACACAAGCATAAAAAAAATTCTTTTCCTTTTTTTTCACTAATAAGCGTCAAGAAATTTGTTGCTCTTCCTGAAGTACCAAATAGCCTGAATTCCAGTGAGTTGTGAGAGAATATCAGCTGCAAAAGAATACATACATTGGTCTGCATTTTATTTTGTTATTTGAAATTATACAGAAATGCAAGAAAAGGAAAAAAGTTATTTTATTTAGTTGTTTATTTACTTGTTTGTTTATGAATTACAATGAATGTGTTATTAACCTGGTACTTCCTTATACATTGAGATATCTAACTCCAGGTTTCTGAGATCCCATTATGGTTTCTGTAGCTCCAGTGCCTAGACAGCAATTCAGTTGACCAAAGGCTGAAGTTCACTTCACAGCTAATTCTTCGGTTTACCCCCATCTGGTCCTGGACTGCTGTGGGCCAGTGTTGGCAGAGTTGCCTGGATATTCCTGACCTCAAGACTCCACTTGAATAGTTTTCTTCTTGCCCAGACCTGATGATTTCACCTCTCGCATAAAATGATAAAACAGTAAATTCCCTGAGGAAAACATGTCTTTGGATTTTCTAGTGTGCCTTGCAGTTAATTTGAATAAATGAGGTTTCACCTAGTCTGACAGAGAAAGCTGAAAAGGAAAATAACTATTCAGACCATATTCAAAGGGTGCAATAGAGCATGTTTCCATCTAGGACTACTTATCACAGAACTTTTTTTAGTCCTCCTTGTAGTAAGCATGGAGTTTTATTTGCCTTAATTACAGCTACACCCTATGATTAGTAAAGCAATCCAGCTTGTTCGTTTTTCCTAATTATTACACAACATGACAGACACACTGCAATCCAATAAATTGAACTCAGCTCTAGGTGCCACTCTGACCAGGAGGCAAAAATCCTTAAAAGAAAGGAAACTGCAAATGAATACTAATAAAACTGACAAGTGTAAGTTTATTAGTATTATTGCACAGGAGAGCTCTGTCCAAGTACATTGCTTCAGGTCTTGGAACATTCTCTGAAAATGTGTGTTTTGGTAGATGACTCTGAGTAATAGCATCATTTTCCCTCTCCAATAGCTCCCCCTCACAGATCAGCATTTTACAATAATTATTTTTTGAAACTGGTGCTCAAAAAGTTAATAATGTTTTCATAGGCTACTTCTCAAGATATGAAAGCACATATTGCAGACACAGAAAGTGGCAAAGTGGCACTAAGAAAGAGTAATATTCAAGTCTAAGAGGGGGGGGAAGGAATGGAGAATGATACTAGATTAAATGGCATTACTGTGAAGTATGTCACACACTAAAAAATCAATATCTGTAAGTCCTCTGAGATTTACAATTTGCAGGATGCTATATTTTTTCTGTTAACAGATTGACAGTTAAGCAAAATGCAGGTAAATAGCCAGTTGCAACGTAAGTCAGCTGTGACTAAAAATAACTCATTATTTGCTTTACACTACAGATATGAAAAGGAAAAAAGCAACAAATAATTTATTATGCATAAAATTATGCAAAATTAATCATGAAAACTACAGTGCCTCAAACCACGTTCACTACTGATGCCTAAATAATTGATTTACAAATTCAACTGTATTACTAGTCATTGAATTTAAATTTACAGAAGGACTGAAAATAAAAAGAAAAGAAGCATAAAAATATAAAAAACACCATACTGGGGACTCTGAGGCAGTAAATTCAGTCTGTATCTTTCCTGATTTCTTTTGCAATTAAGAAATACATTTCAGGAAATGAATGTTGTCTCTTCTAACATTCTTCTGAGTCTCTTAGGCAATTTGCTTTCAAATCAAAACTATTTTTTTTTCTTGCTTTTGTTTGATTGGCATATTTTCTCCTACTCAGTATTTTCAGTACGTAACTGATTATGTGCATTAAGCAGAAGCCTACTGTCTCTTCTGGCTCCTTTAAAGTTTTCTTATGAAGCCAGTTTCTCTCTGTGCTATTAGCAAATATTCAGATAAATCTGCAGACCCCCTAGACATCCCATCATTACTGTACTGATAAATTCTTCCACTTATATTTTCTTATACAGAATTCCCAGAGAGTTCAGCAGGAGTTAAACAAACTTCTGATGGAAACACTGTATATTGTAAAGCAATCTCCACAGGATCCCTGAAAACAATACGGATGTAGAAATAAGATCTTTAAATTACTGTTTTCAACACTTTTCTAGCTGTTTATCGCCCCCTGTAATTTTTTCAGTTATGATGCCCAGAGTTTACATTCAGCTTTCTTGGGGAAGGATTGTTCTTTATTTTGCCTATAAAATGTAACTTAGTTGCACAATTGGATAATGTATGCACATGCAGGTACACAAAGAAATCAAGCAGCTTATACATGAAAATAAGTACTTACAAATATATAAGCATATAATATATATACCTACATCTTTTAATTATGTGGTCATATTTTATATTTTACAGAAAAGGAGAGAAGAAATTAAAAGAATTTCTGAACATTTCTGTAATTCTTGGATCAAAGCAACATGGCAAAATATAAATTCTTTCCTTAATTCTTCTATGTATTTGTCTCAATAGATATTATCTTAATTTTTATTCAGTCACTCCACTCAATTTTTGATCTTTACTTCTAAGCAAAAATAATTAGCCAGACATTTATAATCTTACGTTGTCATGGAATTCTAATATATTCTAAAATATCAAAAGTGGTTCTTTATTATCTTCCACTAAAAATGGTAAACTGGAATCTTACCATGGACCTTTCAAGTAAAATGTATTGTATAATTCTTTTTTCATAGTTAAAATTCAGGTAGTTCCAAACAAAAATGAAATGTTGTTGTATCAATCACAGAATACCGATTACTAAAAACTTGCTTTCAGTATGCAAGAAGATGCCAGTACCAGGAAATATCTTTTGTTAAACTGCACATTCCTCATAGAAAGTGAAGAGCCGATTCTGCATTTATGAAGTGGAATTCATCTGAAAGTTAATATTTCAGTATAAATTCAACATCAAAATTCCTCTTCATTAAGAGAAGAGAGAAGACTTCCAAGAAGAATCCCTACTGCCTAGCCCATCTTTGATCGTTGGGGACCATCATCAGAGGAAACTATTTCTCTCTTTCATTAACTATAAGAGACTTATGTGGCCACCTTCAATCAAATAGCTCACTTTCAGGTAGTTGAAATCAGGTGAGATTAACCCAATCAGATTCATTCAGGTGAGATTAATTCAGATTCTGGTTTATCTGAGAGAAATGTTACAAAAATGGTTACAGCAGCAGTTGATTTAGTACAGACAACTAAATGTGGGACCTACACATCATAATTTCACAACTTAGTTTAGACCTTCACTGTTCAATTTAGCCAGTAATATATAAGGAAATCCATTAATTCATTTCAATACTAAGAAAGAGATCTTGAATAAATTTTGGTCATTGACGGGAATTCTTTTTTTTTTTCTGAGATTCAATACTAAAAGTTTTAATCTTCAGGAACAAGATCTGCTTTTAAACAGTCATTTTAACTGAGAGGCAACCTTCTCATATTTACAGGTTCCTTGAATTTCCTGTCCTGCAGTTTTGTAAAGGACACAAAAGAACTAGCATTTTTAATAACCTAGCAATTAATAGGAATGTAACAGCCGAAGTGTTTTTCCAGTTTAAATGTTTGGCTTTCCTGACGACCACAATAACAATTTCTTCAAAACTAGCTAGGCAACTTATATTTTTTCAAAAATATAATGCTGCAGTAAACAGGCTTCGTAGCTTTCAGCTCTGTTTTGAAGTCTGTTTCTTTGAATTGATCACTGAAGTGTTCTGCTTATACATCTAAGATTATAAAGTCTTGATGATAACAACATGCAAGTCTATATTTTATTTTACAAAGCCACTAATTACTTAGGACCCGATGGGAATTTAAACTTAATAATGGTCAAAACTACATTTCCCATGTTTTTGTTTGCTTTGTTTGATTACTATTTTCATGCCTTCTGCTCCTTGTTTCTCTTCAAGATGACCCAAAGCCCCATCCCAAATCACGCTCTAGACCTCACACAGTCTTAATTACACCAGCACAACCTGAGTGTTATGTGTCAGATATATAATTTGTTAATTTATTCTTCAGGCCTAGGGGAAGGTAATACATTCCAGCAACGTATAGACAAAACAAAAACATTTACTTATGTCACACAAAGTCAAAATATGAGATAGCTTAAATGCTGGAAGGGGCACTTTTGATATTCACTGACTTTAAGGTATGTCTGGCCCAAAAATATAAATATCAAACATAATTGTTTGCCTTCCTGAAACTGTCTCCCTAAATATGTAATATATCAGTTTTACAACCAATCATACCAATCAAATAAAGGGATCCCCCTACTTTTTATAGTTTCACCTTCATATGTACAAGATGCTTTTTTTTCTAGTCAAATTTCTGCAAACATTCTATTGGAACTAGATCACTTCTGTATCATATGGTTAGCAACTTAATGCAGTGTTTCTGAAATATAATGGACACTTAAAGAATACTTTCCCTTTGTTGAAAAAAAGCATAGATAACCTTGACTCCCTTCACTGCAATAAATTATTTCTAGACTTCCCCACCCAAAAAAAAAAAATTAATTCCTTTTTCTATATTACCATATTTCTTGACATACCTTCTGTGAAAATAAATCAAACTGATTAACTGATTTTAAAATACTTTGGAAACAAATTCAAACATGAGATTATGTTTATGACCAAAACTTTTACTAGTTGTCTCCTCCCAGTCATTGAAATAATTTATATGGAATATATGTCAGTTGGTGAAAATAGATAGCTCACCAAGCAATATATTAACCTTTTCCTTGAAAATGCATAGAACTCCTAATCATTTATAAATTTTCCATCAAAGAGCTCATGCTAGAAAGTAATTTGTGTAAAATATCTTAGTCATTCTTTCACTGATTTTTTGGGAAAATCATGTTTTATTGTATGACAGCCTAAGCCCTCTCGAACAGCACATGCAGTCTAATCTGCAACAAATCAGATGATAATTGTGTTTTATAACTGACAGACTGCTGTGGTGGGGTCCTCAGCTGACCAGAATATGTAGGTATGCTGCTGCTGTGACCTTCCCAGAGTGAGATCAAAATGCTTCTAAGCTTTAAGCAAACCCTACATTATGCCAAGATACCACCAAGAACAATTCACTTTCTTCAATGGAGAAGACAAAAAGGCTCTAAGACACAATCTTGCTGCTGCCTCCTGTGTTCTTGCAGTGGAGCCCTTGCCAAGAGATTCAGGATCTGCCATCTAGGTGCTTTCCTGGAGTCCACTAAGAAATGTAACACTTTCAGGGAGACCCAGGCAGGGCTCTGCTCCCCGTGTTGTTCAGCAGTCCCTCTGTTCTTCCCTGAGCCGCACGCTCCCAGCTCCTCAGCAAGAGGTTCTGTGCCACGCTGCACAGGGCCTCCCAGCCAGGGCCTCCCAGCCAGGCCTGCTCAGTGCCTGAGACACCTGCTCTCCTTTGAAAATGTTGTGACACAATGGCACATCTCATCCTGAGAAAACAAGACACACTAAGTATTTAATAACCTAGTGTTTTCAAGGAGCTGGTCTTTGAGCATGCTGCTGGGGCACATACATATGCCTACTGGGAAGTATGTGTCTGTGCTATGGTCTTTCTTCAACATCCACAGATGCTTCTTCCATGTGAAGGGCTCAGAGAAAACTTGCCTTGTTTTCCTGCAATTTCTAAAAACCTTGTTATCTCAGTGCCAAGATTATTAATCTCTGTTATCTCTTAGATCTGAGCTATAACTATCATCAAAGATAAGGTATCAATCAAAAATGTGATGGTTCTTAATTATATAACTACTTGCTGGAAATAATAAGCCAATATTACAATATTACCTACTTCACACAAACGGCCTATATTTGTAGCATAGGGCACATGCTACATGTAATTTGAGAGCTTCTGATACCAGTGACTCCTATGTGTCAGGGTATATAAGGGTAAACTTCAGCCACAGAATCACAGAATATCTCAAATTGAAAGAGACTCAAAGGGATCATTGACTCCAACACTCTGCTCCTCACAGAACTACCTAAGATTAAACCATGTAACTAAGAGCATCATCCAGAAGCTCCTTGAGCTCTGACAGGCTTGGTGCCATGAACAAATCCTTGGAGAGACTGTCCTCATACCCAGCCCCACCTTCAGTGAAGAAACTTTTCCTAATGTCCAATGATTTTGTGGAAATGGTGTGGTAATGCTCTTTCTACCAAACCTCTGACCTAATATGAAGTCAATAACCAAATATGAAGTCAAAGTGTAGAAAATACATACAATATCACATACCATTTAGATAACACTGCTTTTATTGTTTTTATTGTATGTATTGCTTTTATTGCATTGCTTCTATTGTTTCTTTTCCAAAATCTCAGCATGTTACCATATATATGTGTGTGTATATATATGAGAATATGAGATAATAGATGAGAATTATGAGAGAAAAGATCAAAATATATTTTGGCTTTTTGTGATTTTTATCTGTGAAATTTGCAAAAATGTAAAGCTGTTGGGGCTGTGTTGCAGCTCTTGTGTGGAAGAAACTAACTTGATCCAAAGAGATTTTTGGAGGTGAATTTGAACATTAAAGGTATAGAGAATACACAGTCCATATGAAAGCTAGGGTCAGAAGTATATCAACCTTTCAGGAATAAATGGCTCATGTTGGAAGTCCATATTATGTTTATTCAGACCATCTACATTTAAACACCTTTTCTCTTAACTTTCTGCCCCCTTCTGTAAAGTTATTCAAAAGGCAATAAAGGCCAAATCTTATACTTGGTATGCCTCCTGCCTAAGTACATTACACACTTGTGAGTTTCCTAAGGGCAGCAATGAGGAAGTAGCTACTCTCTCACTACCCATTGAAGCTGGAATTATTCTAAAGCCTTAGGGATTCAAATGAGCCTATTAACCAACTGCATTACCATTCCCCTTCACAAGTCCCTAAAAACAATATTAATGGAGGCACAGTTAATATCCATGTCATTTAGGACACAGAAATTCCATACATGACGTGTCAGAAACTTGCTTCTTCTTCCCTTTTGCATCATGTGAAAGTCAGGGAAAAGGTCACCTGAAGGGTATCATGGCAAGACAGAAGCAGTACTTTAACTGTGAGAATAAAGCTCTCAATACAGATAATCAGGAAGACTTGGAAAGAACACCACAGAACTTCTGAAAACAAAGTAATTATTATTTATAGAGAGAAATAAACTTCTCTCTGCCATCTGCTTCTGTATCCATTTAATCTTGCTCTATGATAAAACTTCTCCCTTTACAGAAATGTACATAGGCATTTACTAAAAATAACAGAAAATTAGGCATCTTGTGAGCCAGTGATATTTTTCAAACATACACATATACATGGTAGTTTGGATGCTCTAATTGAAATACTTCAGGTATTTGAAAGAAGAAAAAAAATTAAAGAAAGACTATTTTCATAACTAGCTAGTTATAACACTTTTTTCCTGGTATAAATTTAATGTTCATTTTTCTGTTCTTTTTTAAAGGCATAAATTTTTAATTCAGCAAAATACACATACTGTCTGGAAGGTTCTATGAAGCATTTTAATTAGCAACAGCTGTTGCAAATTATGTCCAACATGAATTAAAATTTATTCATATAAATTGTATGTAAAATGTACTTAAAACTACAAGTAGGTCCTTCATCTCTTCTGCAGAGAAATGCCATCACCTTAGCTACTGTACAAAATTGCATAACATTACAATTCAGCAACGATCTGTGGTTGAAACTCCTGTTCACCCAGACACTTTATACTACATTGATGCTCTATGTCAAATTTCAGTGGAATAACTTGGAATTGCAATGGGATAGTATTATTTTTTTATAGAATGAAAACATGAAAGGTATGACAGTTTAAAGAAAATAATTCTGATAATTATTTTACTGCAAATAACTCATTCACACCAGACTGCTGCTGACTTGAGATGTCAGACTTTGGTAAAAATCCCATGGGAAATCATGCGCTTCATTCTAATAACTGTACTGCATGGAAACAGGTGTCTGAACAAGGACCAACTGTTAAGAAAAATAAAAAAAAGGAAAAAAGCCCTGATAGTACTTTAAACAGATAAAAAGGAAAATAAGCAGCCAAGAAGAAGGACCAACAAGGGCTGGCAGCAATAATTCTATCATCTGCTAAGTGGATGGATAGCAGAGTTTGTACTACAGAGAAAATAAGCCAAGAAATTGCACCAACTCAGGATACTGCACTAACAGAAGACAGCAGTAAGAGACACTGTAAGAGGAATTATACACTTTGTTCACTAGATAAGAGCGGTAGTTATGATGGATTAACCTGAACACTCCCTGCTGCTCTTTTGAATAATGACATGACTCTGTGTCTTTGCTACAATGGCCAATATTATTTTGCAAAACCTCATTTGCAAGGGCTGAGTGCAGATGTTCAGCAAAGCTGACCAAAATTTTACTAGGTCCTCCCCTTCACTTATTAGCTCTGCCCCGTACCATGTTTACACTTCCAATCACAGGCAAGTGCAAAGGCTGCAGTGGACACTGCATTTGCCCTTGCCCTTTCCTCCTGTCTTACCTCTGAAATTTTCCTCTGCCCCTAAGGGTGCACATTCTCTATAAATTACACCTGCTTTAAATCTGCCTTCCTGTCAGACTAATCATCATTTCTCCATTGTATAGTCAAAGTCATAAGGTTGGTGAGTGGATATTTGTCAAAAAAATGTTTGGAATCCCAACAAGCATGGTGTGTGCACAAAATGTCATGACAGGTAACACGTTTATCATACCAGGCCTGTATTTGGAGTAGCATAACATAGTGGAGGGGGTGGTTTGAGAAACGAAGAGGAGAACAAGCTGGCCACCAAAATATTTTCCAAGATGAGTAACAATAACATCAACAATTTACTTTACTGGGAAAACATGCTTTGATGTGTATGGTTCAACTGCTACTGAGGAAGCAGCTGTTATACAGGAATGGAAGATCCAGGAAAAACTCCAGAGCCAAAAAAAACACTGACATATTTAGTGATAGTAATTCTTTAGATCATGATGAGGGGGATGGGAAGACAGGCATTTTCAAATTCCTCAGTGTTAATGAGCAACATGAGAAGTTTAGAAATATCAATACAGTAAATACTGCATTTTAATTTTGAGCAGTGGGTAGTTCTCACTAGTGAACACATGAAAATGCCACTGGTACTTTTCATCTACCACAAGAACTTTGCTACATTGCAAAAACACATTCCTTTAAATTGCTCCTGTGTTTAATTTAAGTGCCTAGGCATATTTAAGCACTGGCTACACTATACAAATTTCATGGAGCTCCTATTAATAATGTACAGAATGTGTTTAAAACTCCATCAATTTCAGTAGTTTAGAGGAAGCAAAATAATTTACAGCTCATTTGGAACACAGGCTTCTAAACGATAGAGTTGCTGTTAAGTTAATAGAAATTTGTGTTATCTAACTTCTCCCATTAGATTTTTTATAACAGCCTTTTAGAAGCACCCTGCTTGTTTATGAGCTTTTGAGATCAAAGAAGTTAGGGGAATTCCAAGCATTGAGAGTATGAAGGGGTTTTTTGTTTGGTTTGGTTTTTGGTTGGCTTTGTTTTTGTTTTGTTTTTTTTTTTCCTTTTTTTTTGTGGTTCCATGAAATTTAGTTCAGGTTTTGTTGAAAGGCAAAAGTGTACTGCCTCCCTCCCTGCCTTTGTTGACATTTTGCTCAGTGAAGAAACAAGCACAAAATATTCAGAGGTTGGGTCTGAGCTGCCAAAACATGAACAAAGCATACTATATGTAGACAGATGATAACAATGCAAGTTAAATAATGGAATAAGATACAGACAAGGAAATAATAAGACTTCATGCTATTTTTCCAATACTCCCTGATCTGAAGGAGGCTGGGATAGTTACC
This sequence comes from Agelaius phoeniceus, assembly GCF_051311805.1. Taxonomy (NCBI): domain Eukaryota; kingdom Metazoa; phylum Chordata; class Aves; order Passeriformes; family Icteridae; genus Agelaius; species Agelaius phoeniceus. The sequence goes on along the minus strand of NC_135269.1, from coordinate 32,437,571 downwards.
TTCTTATGAATCCTTATATGCCGTGCATGTTTTGCACCTCTTCTCTGCTTCTGGTGGCATTCATTGCGAATGCAATGTCCTTGGTTTCTTTTTGCCAATCCTAAGGTTAAACTCAGGTTCGGGCAGCAAAATAAGAAAAATACTCATTTGGGTTCTATGGTGTCAAGCAAGAATAGCAGCAATGCAAAGGGAATGGCAGAGAATGGCCAGGAGCCTGGAAAGGAGACTTAGGATTGCTCTTTGTGCTACAGCAAGCCTTTAGAGCTGTTCAACAACTTCATCAATCATTACCCTTTCCTAACTTCTCAAAATCTAATGATTTGTCAACACGGCGTTTTTGTATATCATAAGAACCAGTTTAAGTATCTCTCTAAGTTTGCTAGGAGGAAGAAAGACAGGATGGCCTTTAATATTCTCCTATATGTACCGCAATCAATTTTACAGAGTGAACCACCCCACTCTGAAACTACATTGCATGATCTTTCTCATTTCATTTGCTTGCAATAAATAATTTTGAAAACATCACCTCAAAGGATGTTCTATCAAGACTTAATTTACAATAAATTCTTTCTTTTCTTTTTTTTTTCTTTTAAATTTCTGCCTCAAACTTTCTGAAAAGCAATTCAGTGACAAATGTGTTCCATTACTTACAGTATTTGAAGAGCTGAAAGGAAAAAAATATGAGATAATGAAGTGGACTCTTATATAAATGTTCATTCTAAAGAGCTAAATTGAGTACTAGATAAATAATTATGCTAACGAGAAGAGTGGACATAATTTTTTTAAAAAGAAACCCGAAGCATTTTTGCTGTCCATTGTCAGACTGAGAGATTTGTGCAGCTCATGCTTTCAAGTAATTTTCTAAAATTGCCTATCAATGAATGCTTCAATATGTAGTTAGTCAGGCACAGGCTGATAGGGTCTCTGAAATATAACCACATCGTCTCTAAAGAAGCTACTGAACAAATGAAATAAATTGTTAACCTCACCAACTGTGCTCTTCCCAAGCAATGGATATGCAAAATGAGGGCATAGGAGATTGCAAAACTAGCTCTAGCCAGCTGAGCAATACAGGTAGGAAAGGCAAAAAGGGATGAATTGCTATCTGGAAGCAAGTTTAAAGCTGGAGCATAATGATTACCAAGAGTAATGAGAAATTTATTAAATTAATGCAAAGAAGAAAGGTGTAGACAAGAGAGACATACAGAGAATGATATCTAGTAGCCCCCCACCCCATCCCAATTTTTAGCTGTAAGAAGATGAAGGAAGATGAGTGCAGAGGAAAGACATTCCATGTGATTCAGATAAAAAGCTATGTGAATCCTAAAATATTTGAACAATTGTGGCTTAAGCCTAAAACCTGTTCTATGACAGACATAATGGGTTCAGATAATGTGTTTCCACCTGGGTCCATATGAAGAGGCTCATAACCATGTCAGTCGTCCATCACAACCCTCCCACTGGAGCTGAGCTTCTTGTCTGATCTCCAATGAGTCATGATGAATTAAGCCATAAAGATAAAAGCCTTGTTAAACCATCCAAGATAGCCATCCAAATGTGAGTGAACAGTTTAGGAAGAAACTTCAAAAATTTAATGCAGCTGAAAAGGTGCTAGCTTCTGGTGAGAGAACTGTGATGAACAGGGAGAGTAGATGCAGGCCCAAAATCTTCAGTGGGCACAGTGAAGCTAAGCATGGCTACATGACTGTGACCAAAGACCAAGGCAGGACCGAGAAATAATGGTGCCAGTCTTGTAAGACACATCCGTGGCAGCATAGTGATTACCCCAAGCAGGCTGTGACACCAGAAAGACACTACAAACTACTTGTTGTCATTGGTTCACAGAAAGTCACAGTGAGTCAACATTCAAATTAATCCTATGTTTCCTTATTTCACATATCCAAATGTCTTTGCAGGTGGGGATCCTGTCAACATATGAGTAACTCAGATGGCTTCACAGCACAGGGAGGATAAAAAAGCCTTTTAACAAGGTACTTCATAAGCTGAGTGGTTACCACAGTGACAGGTGGATGAAGGCATGCTTCCCTCTGCCATGTGAACAGCTCTGTCATGTTGGGAGAAATACACATTTTTAGCTTTCTTTTGTGACACGTGCACATTCTGTTTGTCACTTCTGACAGGCTGGTGTGTACTCAGGTTTGTAATATGTAGATGCATAAATATACCATCTACGGAAGTGGCTATTTTTACATTTATTGATTATAAATACAATAATTTGGGGTTTCTAATATATTTTACTGTATGTATGTGACAGTACATGAGCTATACACATGCATTCTGTGATCACATCTAACACAAGCTGTCATAAATTCATTTTATGCTGAATATATGCCTACCAGGCACAAATGCTTTAGCACAAAGAAATATGTTTAGCATGCATCCAAGTACTGAAAAATTTCAGATGCTGCTACTTAAGTTCAACAAAAATTAATTTGATTCAGTGTATCCATAGAAAGATTCATTCTCTGCTACACTGGTCACTTGCCTCACTTAAATCCATATAAGAGACAGTACTCAGTTTTGTCAAGACACAGAAGGTACTAAGGCATTGCAGACACGAAATATTATAACTTTCAAGTATCTCTTTTGCTGCTGTAATTCATAATGCTCACTTGGACATCTCGACTTCCACAGAAAGTACTACAAAAGAGTTGAACTCCTAACAACGGGGTTTGCTGACACCAGCAAGTTCATCAGGAACTGATCTAAAGCAGCCAGAAACATGAACAAAAGGGCAGGACTTAGATGCTGTTAGATCATTTCCAAATGTTCGCTGCATAAAAAACCAGAAATATTAATTAGTACAGCAACCCAAAACCTGATTCCCTTCTCTCCCTGAAGCTTTCAACACTAATCCTTGTCCTTGTGTAACTGTAACTTAAGCCAGTAGAAAAATGAAGCAGTTTCAAGATGAAATACTGAGAGAATTTCCGTTTAGAATAACTTCACAAGACTTTCCTGAATAATGCATAATGAGGGAAGCACAAACTGCATGGTGTTCAAGACCAGTGTAAGACATGATAGAAGAACAGGGGTCTGAGGAATGTTACCAGTCAGAATTAATAAATCCAAAGTTCTTAAAAATTGTCTTAGGTGACTGGAATTTCATTTAGGCACCTTCTTAAAACTAGTCCTTATTACTTGCATTTGTTCAGTATGTGCACATTTTTTATTTGTATCTTTTCTCCTAGGTATGGTACAAGCCTTTTAGAGGACACTTTTCAAAATTCAAACTTTTGATATATATGTCCTTTACCACCTTGTATTCAATTGCTTTTCAGGCTGACATTACAGAATTTATCTCCACATACTCTTGCAGGGAATGAACTCCCTTTTACAAACCAAAGCTATCCACTCATTTAAGTTCTCACTCTAATGAATTGATATCCACAGATGTGCAAAGCAAGACATCATAAACTTCCTTTGCTCAGCCCTTATGTAAAAAGAGTTTACAGGACACTGAATTAGCAAATGATGAGCAGACAGTGAATATAACCAGTTCTGAAAACTGTGGTTTATATGTCTTGCCCAAAACTAGGTAGGAATTTTGTGGCAGGGTCAGGGAAGACATCCATGCTATTAGGATGGTTCTCCCTTAATCATACATATCTACCTATAATTCACCTCTCCGTTCATGGTTCCCTTTTTAATTTCCAAAATGAGTGGTGCAAAAGATGGTTAATAACCTGCTCTACAAATCTGAGCATGCTCCATGAAGTGATTGGGTGGTGCTCATATCATCTACCTTAAGCTATTTAAAAATGTAGATGTGCAGTCAAAGATAATTTTCTGACCTTCCTCTGTAATCAGTGGCATAAAATAGGCACCTCCAAAAGGGTGACTAATCCCATACTGACAGCCTGTCTAAGACTAAATGAATTGCCCTCCAGAAGTGTTTAGATGTATCCATTAACTACAAAGAGTACCTAGATGACAAGATACCTAAATTTTCAGTAGGCTTAAGTAGAGTAAGATGGAGCCTGACATTTGTGTTTCTCTGTGTACTTGAATCTCAGGAGCAGTATGAGTGTCAGCAAAAGTACTATGACCATCCACAACTGCAGTTCCAAAAATATCTTAGATCTTTGCCAGACACCTGTAGGGACTTCCACGGGTAAACAAACACTATTAGTTATCTACCTAATCCTTAAAGTACCAGGAGTCTGGGAAAGTGCAGTAAAGTCAATACCAATCCTAGACTGTCGTTATGAAACTGAATTTGTGCAGGGCTTTTCAGTAAAGTGGGATGTTAACAACAAAGTGGCCCCAAGAGTTACAGGCAATAATCAAGTTAAAAAAGTATACCCAGTGCCTTAGTAATCAGTCCAGAGGAAGTCTGTCACCAGCTAATGTCCAAATAAAACAGCAGTTCAGAACATCAGTTTACCAACCAAAACAGCAGCAGATGAACAAGATCAATACAACATCCCACACTTATAAATATCACTAAACCACTCTTTGATCAGTGAGCAAAATCTGGTAACTTCCTATGGCAGATGAGGTATACTTTAGGTCATGAAAATGGTGTCCCAGCTCTTACTCTGAAAAATGTTGTAGCTTTAAAGTGCTTTCACAGTGGAAAATACCCTCTGTAGAAAGAATTCCTTTGAATTGAAGGAGGTTGGGGAAAGCAACGTAAGATGTTCTACATGGATGATGGAATCTATTAACACAAAGCAAATTGCATGTTCAAGACCCAAGGGCAGACTCTCTTAAAAATTAGTAGTCTTCACTCAACTGCATTATTCCAGTGAGGTCATACACCCTTACAAGCTAAAGTAAGGTAAGCACATTTATATCTGACCAAAAAAAGAGGTCTATTAGAATATTAAATTTTCATAAACCTGATTTTTTCCTTGCACATGAGAATATTATGCTTTTGCATATTTATTTTAAGCTTCAATATTTTTGTGTTATTAAAAGGAGGAAAAAATAAAATCTTCTGCTTTTTAATAGAGATGATTCTATTTACCATTATGATGGAAAATGTAACTCGGAACTCTTTACATCAATGAAAGAGAGCAAATAAGGGTGAAGAATAAAGAAAGCAACTTAATCAGATTCATGATTTTGACCTTCGATATAAAGAAATTATATATTATATCCACAGCAAACACTGTCTCTATAAACACGTTTTTCTCCTATGATTATTCTGCAACTTACTAATTAATGTGGAAAAAAGTCATAAAAAAGCAACCACAACCCAGAAAAACAGAGGTTTACATCACCTCCAAGATTACAACATAGCCTGGCTTCTTCTAATGCTGGTGCTCAAAAATGCATGTCTAGGAACCATCTAAACTACAATTTAAATGTCTCAAACTGACACTGGAAAAAATGCACTTGCACTCAGGCATACAGGAGTGGGAATGAAACAAGAAAATTGGTGAAAGAGAAACACATCTTCAAATAAAGGGTATAAATAAAGTGCATAAGAGATGTACCAAACGTATACTAAATTTTTTTCTTTCAAGTTTGATGTCTTTTGCTCATTAACACATTTCATGACTTATTATTATCATATTATTACATACAATTACATGACAATTTATTATCATTACCATCAAGAACCTTCCTTTCTGGTTTGGTGTTTTTTTTTTTTTTTAGTTTCTGCAGGTAATTTTCTTTTCTTTTGTTCACTTCACAAAACCACCTCAAAATATATTAAGATGCCCATGGCATTTCTTTATTTATTTCTTTCTCTTTCTGAGACATTAAAAGCCTCTTTACAAGATATTTTTAACATTATGGAAAATTTTAAACCATTGAAAAATTCCTCAGAAAGATCACAGAAAAGCAAACCTAAACAACCCACAGTGTATTCTCACTTTCCTGCATGGCATCTATGTTTAGTGGACTGCGGAAGGACTAGAATAAAAGAACTCATAGATTCTATTCTTACTTCTCCCACTAACTGGCTTTCACAGCCTCCACTTCTACACATTTTACACTGTCTAGTCATGTCCTACTTATTTTCCTGAGGCATGTAAATATTAACACCCAAATTACTGCTAAGGAAAACTATGTAAGCTTATCGGGTGTTTGAGGTCACAAAAAAATTGGTATTATCACTATTGCAACACCTGCACCGTAAGTGTATTTCTGGCTTGGTTAAACCAGGAAAAGGCAATGTGGTTAATCCCGGAGCCTATTTGAATCAAGTTCCAAAAACGTGCTCAAAAAAGTATTCTTTTGGACAAGGCTTCCTGAAACTCTCTTATCTGTTTTGTCCTGTGTGATACCTGAGGAATTGGTAGCATGGAAACACTGTACAGAAGAAAGAAAGTCATCATCTCAAGAGTACCATAACATGTAAGAGAAACAACAGAAGTAACAATAATAGCCCAGTTACCTATGCACACAACTGGGTCCCAGCATGTCCAACATTCAGTCCTAGGCTTTACCTAATATGTGGTCTTAACATTTTTATATTGCATCATCCTTTCTGCCACTATTAATAAGGATTTACCAACATACTAAATATAGAAGCTGGATGGACTAATTAAGGCTTGTACAGAATATGAGATGTTAATGTTTTCAAATAATAGTGTTTCAGACCAGAGTTTTAAATTGTTATTATTACTCATATAAAACAAACAAAAAACTTTTTTTCTGAGCATAGGTAAATCAGGAGGTACTACTCTGTGATTATCACTGACTTTCATTAAAGTTAATAGAATTTTAAAAATGCCCAACTCTGAGATTTACTTCTGTCTACTGAATTAATGACATATTTAGCAATGTGTCTTTCTTCATGCACAATATCAGTTTTTCAACAGTAAAACAGGAAAAGACAACTCACCAGCAAGATTTTTCCTATTTTTAATCTTTCACTAAAAAAAAATGGGAGTTTTGTCCAAAATGTATCTCTCAGCCTGACTCTACACTATATTAGTGTTTCAGATTAGCTTCAACTTAACTGAAGTCATGCTCTTAGGTGGTGTAGTATTACACTTCTATTACTCGTTTTATTTACTCCTTCAGGATGAAATTGCTGTCTGCCCTCCTGGAATAGTAGATAATTAACTCTTTAGAAATAAGGTTAGTGTTTTGCTAGACGAAAAGCTCTTCCTGAAAGTGAAATGAACAAATATGTACAAAGATTATTAGAAAATGTGTGCAACCATTTTGACCCCTGAGACTAAAGTTCTAAGGAAGACCAGAAAATAAATTATAATGTATGAAATCTAGCTCAAAAAAGAACAACTTTTAGAATTATTTGATAGTTCACTAATACATCTCATACTAAGAAGAAAAGTTAAAAAATTAAGTAAAAAAGAATGAGTTCTACCATTACAAAACAAGCACCATCTTTTCAATCTAAAAATTTAACACAGGTAGCACCAATGATTCCAAAACTTTTATCTACCCTCTCCAACATACATACCAAATACCTTGTAGTCTTGTATCAAAAAGCACCTTTATAGCTTCATATAGACTTTTATCCAGGTGTGCTCATCCAAGAGAAGTATTAGACATCTCACATGATCCCATGAGACTTACAGTGTGGGTCATACACAGTTCATTCACACAAGCAGCTGATCTCCAAGAGCTTTACCAGTCCAAACCTCAATGATGAGCATTTTCAGTTTTACTTCATCAAGGTTTAAAATGTACAGCGGCGTACTCAACCGTAGGTAGAGCAGAAGAGATGTTCAGAGCAATACACAAATCACCAGGCTAACTAGATGCAATGAGAAACTACTGGAGGGAGGGAGGGAGAAAGGGAGGGATCATGGAAATGCTAAGTCAGTATCAGATAGATGAAGTCTCTAATCTAATTCATTACCCCGCACTGTAATATATAAACTGAGAGAATAGTTGAATGTGTCTCTCACTGGGGAGGGGCCTCTGACTGTCAGGACAGGAAGAACTCCCTCTTCTATCCATAACATGGGATGGGGATACATGGTCTTTCTTTCTACCTCTGAACCAGAGATGAGCTGATTAAAGAAAAGCAGAATTAAAGACTAGGCAAGGTAAGTCTTTCCCTCCTACAGAGAAATACTAACTTCTGTGGCAGTGAGTAAAAGTGGAAAACAGTGAAAATAGTAAACAGTAAAAGGTAGAAAAAAATACAGGAAGGAAAAGCAAAACCAATAAACACATTTAAATATTAACAGATTTGTAACACAGTTGTTTAATCATGAAACACTACTCCAGGTTCAGAATTGTTGCAGGCCAACAGAGCGTACAAACTTTTGTAGTAAACGTAGGACCAGCATGAAGTACACTGGCAAAATGTATTTCTCAAGCTGTTGAACATGACAGGACAGTCCTACAGCATCAAGATGGATTATGTGTACCCTCTCCCTTTCAGGATCCCAGCTACAACACTAATGAAACAGTAGAGATTCAACAATTTTGTCTGAGGCTTATGTGCAAAACCCAAGGAAGTGGGTGCGATGAAAGAAACAGCAATGAGGTCAGTTTTTGCACTATGGCATAGGTCCTTGAAGTATTTAAATAAACCTAAAGACCCATTTTCAAAAGTGATCAAATCTAGCACCAAGAGCAGAGAAGTCTTAATCCTACTGAAAGTCAGTGCAGTATAAATTCCTGTTCTGCTTAGGAGCCAGGAAATCGAATACCATGTGAAACCCTGGTATCTAAACACTGCAAGCATCTGTGTTCTGTATTTCTCATATTTGGATAGGGAGCTGTTTTGTCTTTGTGCAGAGAAATGTGTTAGATCAATACTAGACCTTATGAGCAAAGAACTCAGAGCCTTTTCTCTTCCTCCACCCTCAGCTAAGCATTTCCTACCCTCACTGCACTTCTGAAGTGTGATGTGAGCTGAGCATTCCTCTCACTCTCAAAGTAAGCATCTTTAAGAGATCTGCATAAAAATAAATCTCCTTGAGTTTATTCATGTTGCAGAGCCTTAGTCCTGCAGGAAACTTTCACTTTTCCTTTGTTGCCTTAGAGGGTACAACCTGTCCCTGCTGCGCACATTTGGGTTTGTTAGTGGGTGGAGTGTCTTGGAAGTATTGTTCTCTTGGGGACATAGTGACAAGCACATACACATTCTGGGGACATGTGATTAAAATATTCTTTTACAAAGAATACTGTAAAAACTACTTATAGCTCTTGAAAAAGATATCAAAATATCACTATTGTCTTTCTTGCCAAGAAACATATGCTAGAGTCACAATCCTAGAGGTCACTCCCCTGAAATCAAACAAGGGCTTAAGTGATCTACTGGCTACATGGGCTTTGTGCTGTCTCTGTATTAGTGACATTTCAGAAGCCCAAGAGAGTAATACTGACTGAAGATCTTTCAAATGCTAACAGTAGTTCAGCACAGGCTTTGTCTTTCTGAGGTTTAATCTCAGTTTCGTTCTCTAAAGACTGGTGGCATAATGGACAACGTCCCTTGCCTCTTGCTCAGACAAAGACTCAGTTAGTGTAACCTCTTTGTTTAAACTCTAAGGTCTTAGGGGCAGAGACTGACAATTTACAATCTGGATGTGAAGAGCCTACTATTAAACAGGGACCTGATCTGGAACCTCTGGGCAATGCTGCAAGACAAGCACTAATTACAGTGGTGTCATCTTGTTATCTGAGCAAATGACTGTAACGCCTTCATTTTCCTTCTGGCTCTCCTTCCACCTACCTTTGTTACCTCAACTTAGCTTTATGTCCTCATGTAAACAGAGATTTTATTCCCCATTTGCTTATCTTACAACTTTCAGGAGTTATATTTGCATGTAGCAAATGGTCGTTGAGAACTTCCAGAGAAAAAGAAAAAAGCTGAGTTTCCCAGAAATGTGAATGAGCACTAGGCCTATTTTAGAAAGCAGCTGCATAAAGATATACATTTGTGTATGTCCCTTTTTGGTCCTTCTTTACAGGTAGTTAGACAAAGTAGTGAGCCACAAGTTTTGACTCTCCAACTACTGGCCTAAACACAGTGAAGGATTTTAAGCTCCCTTCTCAAGGTTTCAAATGAGTTGACCAAGATACACTTAAAATAAGAAATAATTATTACATAGCTCTTCAGTCATACTGCAAAACCATTTTACTAACTGCATAAACAAAGTTTCATTCTCAAAAGTCAGTATCAAAGCTAACATTAAATATGCAGAAATTTAAATATCTGAATAGATAACGACACATCTTAAGAAGTATGTAGTTTGCTTTGTTCTTGACCCCCTCCCCCTACACTCCTCTGGTCACACAGGCTCCTTATTGCCACAAAACCTCTCAGCCATTAGAGGTGTTTATTTATTTCTGGGAATGTGAGGATAAAATGAATAGAAAGTCCTAGATGAACCAGTAAAGGTTCTTTTGGTATTTTAATTTTTATTGCTTATTTAAAGCTTTGGATTATGACTTTCTTTTCCTGAGGAATAAAATGTCACATCAGCAAACATAATGAGATTGATGCAATTAGTGTGAAGATATTGTAAATACCCAAAAGAGAAACAATTTCACCGTTGAACACAGTGGAACTGTGCTTTGTGATTTAATCCTTATTCACGTAAGTGATTACAGAAACAAAACTTCTACTTTAAGACTAATATATTTCCAGCTCTATGGGAAAGCAATTTCATAGAAAAGTTCATGTCCACCTTTCTAGATCTTCTACACAAAAAATGGCCACATGAGAATTATATCAAAGTTTTACTGTTTTCAGGCACATTACCAAAATAAGCTGTTTAGTCGTAAACTACAATATTAATAATTCTAAAATAGTATCCAATTTTTAAACATTGACTATTACAATCTTTCTAATTTATATTCAATATAATACACTAACTTAATATTTTTACACAATCCCAGCAAATACAAGCCCCCCCCCCCCCAAATAATTTTCAATATATCAAATGTGAAAACCAAAAGCCAAACATGGAAATGGGACGTTTTTACAAGACTATTTAGAGTTCAATTACATTCCGCATAGAAAAGTTCATCCTTTGCATTCCTTTAAATACAAAGTAAATCTTGGTGAGGAGCACTAGGCAAAATGGGGATGAGATTACAAGTGATTTTAGAGTTTCTCATTGAGGCAATGTAGCAGCTTGAATTCCAATCTGCTGCAAGGCAAAATTCCAGTGACCTGTTTCTGTTCAACTTTAGCTAGATGGGCTCAACCACTGTATATTCCATAAGGGTCTAAGCAAATTCACTCCTTAAAAATCTAGTACCACCCTAGCACCTAACATGATTACATAACCTTCCTTCTTTTTGCAGCCCGCGTGTGGGGCATGTGGAAGCATGTACGGCGTAAGGGGCAAAGTCCCCATAAAGAAACTTCACAGTAGCAAACCAAAGGACCACAGCAGTCCCTCTGAAGAATTTTCTCAGCAAAAAAAAAAAATATATATATATATATATACAGTACAAGTCTATCCTGGACTAAAGGCTAAACAAAACAAAACAAAACAAAATAAAACAAACAAACAAAAAAAACCAAAAAAATCATCATCCCCCCGCCTCCCCACGCTGAGAGTTCGATGCTCTCCTACCTCCCAGGCTGACAGCGAGCGGACAAGATAAGGCACGGGTTTGATTCGAAGGGATTGCAGGCTGCCGGTCAACCTCCCAGGGCAACGGGGCTAAGGCGCGGGGCCGGCAGCCCGGCCCTCCCGTGAGAAACTCGGGGAGTTTTGTCCCGGGGCGGGGGAAGAGCTCCGGGCTCCCCCGGCCGCCGGCGGGACGCGGACGCGGGGCTGCAGCCGGTTCTCCCGGCCCCGGCGAGCCTCACCTCCCCAGCGCGGGGCACCGCCGCTGCTCGCCTCGCTGCAGCCGGGGAGGGCTCCACGTCCGGAAGAGCTCCCTCCCGCTCAGGGAAAATGCTGCCCAGGAGTCAAAAGAGCCAGAGCGAAGAGGGGCATGGCAGGTCCGGGGGAAGGGGGCCAGGGAAAAGCCCCTTCCCTCGGCACACGCCGGCTGCCGCTCCCCTCAGCTCCCCCGGGCCGGCTGCCGCTCGCAGGTGAGCCCCGGAGTTCAGCTGCCCGGAACGGCACGGTCCGGATAACACATCCTGCCCCCAGAACCAAACAAAAAGTGTAAAAAATAATTCATCCATAGCGCCCTACCTTTTCCTTCGCATACCCACGCACTTTACCTGTTTTTATGCCGGGTTTTTAATAAATTCCTTCCAAAAGGAGCCATGATCCCAACGGCATAACATCAGCGATCCCAAAACAATTCGAGGGTGTTCCCTTCTCCCCTATTTTTTTGCCTGAGCGCCTTCCAGCTTGTTAATAGTCACCAAGCGTAGCGATGAGCTGGAAGTTGTGCAATTTACTGCTAACTTTGAACTCCAGCTTGTTGCTGCTGCTGCACCTTTGGAGTCCTGCCCAACTGCGAACTTGAAGGAGGTGTTTAGAAGCAGGAAAAAGAAAGGGGAGGGGGGGAATACGCACTTGCTCCTGTGATGTGGAGTTATGCACAGAACTTGCTAAACTTTCAGCCTTGTCACCCTCAGGGCAGCAGGCAGCAAATGGGAAAGAGGGGGCTTTGCTCCCGTGTGGAACTCCGTAAAGGCGCACACACACACACACACACACACACTCACAAAAGCTCTGAAAACTTTCCCCGGGAGGCTCCAGCCACTTCAGGTCAAGTCGCTCAGCTTAAACGCACGTTAATGAAGGGCAAGCTACAGTTGCCACACCAGTTCTCGGTGCATAATAACCTGCCTTCTCAGTACCTCAGTACTTCTTCACAAGGTGTTGAACGAGTACGGGGAAAATGAAGGGAAAAAGACCGCTGTGGCCCCTCTGTTCTTCCTGGACTTTTAAGTAAACGAGCTATTTGCATGGAAGCCTTTACAGATTAAATGCACCTTCGAAAATGTGGCCTAGCAGAGAACAAGTGAGGCAGCAACACGAAAGACTGGATTCAGACTAAGCTGTTCCACGACCTTTTTTGTTATTATTTTAAACTGGCTTCCAGAAGGGAAGTGAACACACGCCATGGTTCCTGTTCACAGCAACCCTCTGGGAATGAGAGATTTGGAGTAGAGCTTCAGAAGGAAAAATCTTTTATTCCCCTCCCGCCCAGCCCACCAATTTGGAGCAGAGCAGGGGAAAGAGGAGCCATTGTGCCCAAAAGGCTGATGCCAGCGGGTGGAGATCCCAGGGCAGGTGGGAAGTCCTGTGCACAGTCCTAGCACACCGTAGCCCTCTCCTTTCTGGAGTAATTTAACAGGTACATATTAGATGTAAGTAATTCCTTTTTCTTTTTTTTTTTCCCTCTCACAGGGCAGATTCTTTGTGCGGCTGCCCAAAGGTACAGCACAATAGGGAATTGTTTTATCAGCCAGTGGCAATGATTAAATAGGAGCCTACCAGAGTAAGAGCTTATCTGAAAAAAGTATTTTTCTAAATTTCCCCCTTCCTCCCTTGTTCGAGAATTCAATTTTGCTGAAGAAAACAAAGCAAAGGCCCGTTTCATGGTTTACCTATTACTGGCAGCTCTAGGAATACCCCACATATTTTCAGTTCAGTCCCACGCCTCTGGATTCTCTGAACTGTAACTACAAAGAGAAGTACCGGAGCCTCTTAAAAGCCTTGTTTGTGTATTCATTCAAATAAGACAAAAAATAGAGAACCTGAAATAAAATAACTTTCAGCTTTCTTATCCTGCTGTCAGAGTAGGCTTGAAATAGTCTGATTTCAGTGTTATGAACATAAGCACACATTAAGTCCATAGAAGTCTTTCTTTTTGCTTTGAATCGGGTTATATATGGCACAAAGAGGGAATTTTCCTATATCCAAAGGCCTGGGAAAATTTTTCAGTACCTAAGAGATGTTTAGGCATATTTGGCATAAAAATCAAATCAATGTAGAACTTCCAAGGGAATAATTAGTATTCAAGTAATTATTTCTATTGGGAAGTTAAAATGAAATAGCTTTATCTACAAAATAATATTCTCTTTAATTATGAAAATAAATGGGAATTCAAAGATATTTGTAGCTGGTTTTATTACTTATGAAGAATCATCTCAGAATTTTAATTTATTCAAAAATTAAAATACCATGTAAATTGCTCCTCTTCCTCTAGCAAATGCAAAATCAATTTCAACCAAATATATGCAATGTGGGTCCCTCTACACAAGTAAATCAAAATGTTTGTTACATTCATGTAGTTATGCAAAGCATTGTAGAAAGGACTCCAGCATAATAAGTAAACATTTTCCCCACAACTGAGGGAGAAAGAGGCCTTTCAGTCTATGCACTTTCAAAATTAGGCTAGCCAAAACCAGGAAAAAGTACATGAGTGCATGATAAAGTCTTACAGAGTAATAAAGGAGAGAATCTTAAGAATGAGGAACACAGCCCTTTCCTAAAAAAACAAGAGCAAAGGATGTTTAGTACACCATGAAGGAGTATCTACATGCACTTTCTTCCAATATTCAATTAATCTGTAGAACGCAAGGAGAAGTAACATAGGGGGCAAAAAGACCTACTTAGTTTATAGAAAAACATACAAAACCACATGAAAATGCCTGGATATTGCTCTTATTAAAAGAAGGGACTTGAATTTCCATTCCCCAGCACCTAAGCTAGTTTCTGGATAGAGTAGAAATAGTAGCAAAACTTTGCAGAGAGACAGGTTAATTTTGTAGGCAGTGTTGACACAACACTTCAGTTAGCTTGTCCTTAACCTTCCAAAGTGCCTCAAATTATCTGTATCTGTATGTACATGTCCTTAGTTTTCTTTAAACTGCAGCTCTGATCTTCCAGGAATATTGTACTAACATTCCAGACCAGGGCCCTGGCACTTCCCAGCATGCCACGTTGACATAAAAAGCAACAACCACTCAAGTTTTGGGTATGATCACCTTCTAATCATACTTTCTGCATGCAAAGAGCTAAAAGGTGACTAGCTGGTAACATCACATTTTTTACCCGCAAGCTCACCAAATTGTTCTCAGCAAAAAATACATATATATGAATCTTGAGATCTTCAGAAAGTCATGCCAACAATTCATTCTTGTATTTAAAGTAGAAGGAAAGGGAATTATAAGCACTAGTGTGTTACCCGCCATCTTCCAAAGCAAGTCACTCTGAATATTTTATTCTTCTCTGCGAAAATACTGCAGCACATAAGTGCTTTAAACCTCACCTTTAATTCAGATTTAGAACCCAGCTTTAACCATACCAGTCCATGGGTATAGTTTCAAATTAACATCTTAAAGGCAACAAGGAACGGGAGTTCTAGTGCTCCTTCTTGCCCTTTCTCACCTCTCTTACCCACCACTCAGCTCCAGTGTTTATCTTAAACAGTCTCCAGGATCTCATCTGATCTCCTTGTAAGCTGATGCAATCTATGCAAATTGGAACCCAGCAAAAAAAATTTGTTTATTTTGCTTTGGCTGATTGCTGAGATGAGTTGACTTACCTCAGGATCTGAAAAGTTCAGTCAGGCAGTGTGATTTCCAGAGCTGATGCAAGGAAGGAATACTAAGACAAAAAAGAGAGGAATCAAAGGAGAACTTGGAAATAGGGGGAAGAAGGAAGACTTCCCTTGGCTGAATGGTTATGTAGCTTGGTAGCTTAGCCTGTTCTAAGAGGGGGTTCACAAGAAAGGACTTCTTCTCGTCTAATGGCTCACTGTCTTTAAAAGTGAGGAGGTCTTACTACTTTCTCCAGCTACAGATTCCTGACCCTTTCCTTGTGCCAAATCAGGTTTTCAACAGGCTTTGTGCTCACACCATTCAGCTTTTTAAATGGATGGAAAACGGACTTGACACAGGAAACGAATAAACAGCTTTTTGTGGGCTAGGTAGTTAAATTGGCTTTTTGAGGTATCAGACAGTTGGCAGATCTGGTATGTGAAGACAGAAACAGGACGATGAGGCCAAGAATGTGGGAAGAGAGATGTGGGAGGAAGATGTCTTGTCTGAGCAGCCCCAAGCGGCTGGATTGGCTCAGCCACATTGTGTAACTTCATTCTGGCTGCAGCAGTGAGCAATGGAGACAGCAAAAGGTACCTTAGGAATAGGACAATTGCCCATTCCTTGCTCCGTGCATAGGGTGATTTGGGTACCTTGGCTTCCTCGTTTTAAACCTCATAAATATTGTGTCTGCTTGAATCAGCCAAATGTATGAATGAAAGACACTAGACCAGATGGTCCAGTAGTGTAAGAGGGAAAGGTCAATATTGGGATTATAATCCACTGAAAGTCAGAAAAGTTGGTGATCAGTATTCAGAGAGGTTTA
Organism: Agelaius phoeniceus; assembly: GCF_051311805.1. NCBI lineage: Eukaryota > Metazoa > Chordata > Aves > Passeriformes > Icteridae > Agelaius > Agelaius phoeniceus. The sequence goes on along the minus strand of NC_135269.1, from coordinate 32,421,372 downwards.
GTATTTGCCCTGCTCAATTTACTTGAGAAGATTTCCATAAGGAACTCAAGAGGACTAGTGGTTGATAATAAAATAGCAGATAAGGGTCATGTTGATGAGTTTGGAGCAATCTACTCAGAAGGAAATCTAAACAAACCTTTAAATTAACTGTCACATCTTGGACATGTAATTTATTTGGAACAATTCATTAAAAGCCTTAGGTTAATGTTCTATACTGTTAAAAGCAAAGCTGAACCAAAACAAACAAAAAAGAGAGAGTTAACAATTAATGAGAAAGGAATGCAGAATGAGTTGGAAAAGGTTGTTATGCCACTGCAAACTTTCACTCTGAATCTACATTTTGAATAACAGAGCCCATCTGAAGGAAGACATTGAGTGCATGGCAGGAGGAGTCTTGACATACAGAATAGTTTCATATGTGAAAGTACCGAGATAAGACTCTTGGCTCAGAAGGAATGTGAATATCTGATTAATTTAAAAGAGCTCTATGATAATCGTCGTCATGAAGAAAATAAACATGAAACAATTATTTCTCACACTGTAAATATAAGGACCTGCTGAAAGAAACAATCATAAAGCAAAGTTAAAATAAATACACATAAAAAGATTGTACTTTTAAGTAAATGGCTTGAAGATAGAAGTGCTATCTGACTACAAATAATGACAGAACTGCCATCTGACTGCAAATTTTGGAAAGGAAGAAAGTAGGAATAGTTAAAAAGAGAGATTAGCAAAACCATGGATCCTATGACCAAAAGAATTCAGAAAAATTGCTGTATTCTGTATCTTTATCACCTCAGTCCAGCTGTATCTCAAACTTCTTTTTCTTTTCCCTTCCTTTTCTTACAGCACACTAGCTACTGGCATGGCCTAAATACAGTAAACCTCACAGGTTACTTTTGACTTGCAGATTGGGTCCACATGAAGCATCACCTGGGCTGCTCTGCCCTCTTGGCAGCTCTGTCCTCTTGTAGAGGACTTCCATGTAAAGGTTTTCCTGTGCTTGAATAAAACAGTGAACAAAACTGTCAGCTTGATCCCCTGTAAGCAGGTTTTCATCCAGTGTTGCAGATACAGAACTAGTTTTTTATATTCCACAAGCCCTAAGTACTCCTAAGCACAGGCAAGGAGAAAACCCTCAGATACAAGGGAGTCAAGTTCTTTGTCTGCACAACCACAGTGGGCCCATTATTTATCCAGCCCCAAATCTCTTTCTCTCCCTGTGTTCATTAGGTGCTGGGACAATGTCCTGTGACTGGATTTACCATTTTTCTATCTCCAAAACTCTCCTTCTTTATGTATTCCTACTTTTTATGTAGTGATGTAAATTTTTGTCAGTTAGGTACTTGAAGAATCTGCAATAAAAGGCTGAAGGAAATTAGGTGAGCAGAATATCCTTCTGTCTGTAGTGGGGTTTGTTAAATATAATGGTCCAAATAAGCTTTCAGCTCTAAATCTTTGAATTGCTGATTACCTGATGCTAGGAGTGCAAAAGCCTACCTGATATTTGCCTTGCTTTTGCACTCTTCTCTAAACATCAAACACTCTTGTCTGCTAATGCCCACCTGCCAGAGACAGGACATGATGCCAGCAAGGTACTTGAGATGATCTCCTACAGCAGCTTTTCTGTTAAAGATTGGATGTAACGTGAAAATTAACATGAAATTTTTTTTACTTTTGTCCTTTCTCCAGCTCTCCAGCAGATCCTTTTTTCCTGACTGTCATTTTGATAAAAGTGAGTTAAGATACATTAACTAAATTCTCAGCTCCTACATGTTTATCTTGGAAACAGCAGTCAGGGTTAAATGATTTACCTATACCGTATTTTACTTTTTTTTTTTTTTTAATCCTCCTGTGAAGTACATAATACTATTACTTGTCATAATAGTTTTTGCTGCATGTTGCAATAGTATTTTGTGGCTGTATTCTTTGGTTCTAACTGCCTGACTTGTGGCATCTAAGTCAAATAGAGCAGCTTATACGAACTTCTGTGTTCCAAGCTGCTGGGTCAGCAATGCTTGGTGACCAAGATTTGGTTTTATCACCAAACCTAAAACTGATCTGAGCACACTTCCAACAGCCCTAGCTCAAACTGCATCCATTGAGAAAGACACATTGAAAACATACTGGCTACATCAAAGAAACTTTCTATGCCTGGAAGGTTTTAGAAGTTGAAGAGACACAAAATATTTTTCTTTTTTCAGAATTGTGACAAAAATACTTTCCTGATACAAATATATTGTAGGGTTTTGAATATCTTTAATAAAGCTTTTTCTATATAAAAATATTTTTCTTTCAAAAGACGTATACTAAGTTTGCATAATGTGCTATTACCTACTGAAAAAAAGCCACTTATGCTACCTACATCCAAAGATAATCAGTGTGAGTTCTTGCAGCACTAGAGGAAATATGATCACAGGACTTGTAGATAAGCAACCTTTAAGAAGGACTAGGACCCCCTATCAACCAGACAGCCTCCAAGATAAGAGCCTTCACAAACCGTGTATAGAATTTACTTCTCTTCTTGAAAGATATATTTTTAAATTGCTTCTTATCATTGTCACTGGAATTAAAGATAAACTGTTGACACACTCATGGTCAGATATGATTCCTTAAATACACACATATACAGAGGGAACATTTTTTTTGTGGCTGTGTTGCAGAAGCTTTTGTTCAATTGAGCTGGATCCATTGATTCATTATTTTACTTTGGGTCCTTATTTAATCTTTCACAAGAGGAACTAATTTTTAGATAATTTAAGTAGATTTTACAGTATTAAGAGGAACTGACCTTTTCAATTGAAAATGATTTTCAGAAAGAAACAAGACTCTGAGTGTGCTCATCTGTTAAAAGAGAACATCTTTTAGAGGCAAACATCTGAAACAAATGTCCCCTGGAGGTGTACACTATTCCAGTCATTACAGAGGGAGTACTCATGTTCTTATTTAATGCCAGTCCCTTGGATCCTGTCAGTACCTGCACCCATTAAGCCTATCACTTTGCAACTTTACACCAAAATCCTTGATAATGTTTTCCTGTGTAAGCTTCCAGCATGCCTGTTCTCGTCTTCCTGCACAGAGAGACAGAGATCTCCCCATGTCGTCTCTCAAATGGGCCAGACACACATTAACACACCAGCCCCCTTCCTTTGCTAGATTCCAGCCAGGCATGCAAAGTACTCAAACCCTACTTAAATGGTAGAATTAATCCATCCCTCCAGCCTGTTTTTCAGAGGAACAGAAACAGATTTTTGTTTCTGTTTTTTGCACTCGTTTTTTCTCATCTAGGAAAGTGTGGAAACATCATTGAAAATTCCACAGTGGCAAAATGCTGCTGTTTCCTAATCTCATACTGGCTCTATAACGGTTCATTAATTACTTTTAAAGGTGATAAGGGCATAATGAAGAATAAGGAATCTTCTAATACACAACATATGATAAATTCTAGGCTGAAGCAGCTTCTAAATCTATCTCTCACTCCATTTCTAATAATAACATCCTAAAACCAGTACGGTAGAAATCTGCACATCATGTAATACCTGGAGACAATTAAATTCATATTTTTTGTGCTTTAGTTGAAGCTTTTTCATTGAAATCAATGAGGGTTTTGCCTGATCAATGTCTTCTTGCACAAATGAACAACTGCAAATGTGCTAGGAAAAACTGATATCTGGGGCAGTGAATCACAAATGGTTTGTCACCCTTAGAAGTAAATAAAAGAAAAACCAACCATAATTTCTTGAGATGGTTTTTTAATTCCTATCCAAATGAATTTCTTACTTTTTTTCTAACCAGAAAGCAGATTTATTGCATGGAACAATAACTTAAGAATAAACGTTGTTTTAACTTCAGAATGAAACAATTAAAATAAAAACAAATTGAGACACAGAAATGAAAAAAAAAACCAAAAAACAAAAAACAAACAAAAACCAAAAAAAACCAACCAAACAAAAAGTATATTGTGCTTACTCTCCAGACAGGGAAAAGATTTTATATAGCATTTTCTAACATCTTTATCTATTTCAAGTCCAATGATACAATCAAACTGAGTCCTTCCGAAATATGCTCTTTCACAGATTTAACTTTTAGCTCCAGTAAGGAAACCTAGGTCTCTAATGAAAGTTTTAGGTGGATTTCAGATGCCTTAATATTTCTGACACAGATGTCAGAGTTGGCATTTCAGACCAACTATAATCAGCAATATTTTCAAAGGGCAGAAAACCATGTGGGCTGCATGTTTGCATCTGACACCAACACAAAGCAGGAGAATGGATGGTTTATGCAGCAGAGGTACACATGCCAAGGCATATATCTTCTCTTGAAGATATTCTTCTTTGTTGGACTGGGATATAATACCTCACAGTGAAGGATACTTGCTCCTGTGAAACTCTTCTGTGCCTCTTGGTCAAGTACATGTTTTTTCACTGCTAAATTGTTAATTATGACTTCAGCAAGATAATTCCCTGAGGCCCAGGCACCTAAACTCTAGAGAATAAACGGAATGTACTCCACTGGCTTCTTCTCTGTTCTGCTAGCTGATAGTATCCTCATTCCTGAAGCAGTATAAAGGAAACAGTTACTTAGTAAAAGGCATAAAGACTTTTGACTTAGTATTGACTCAGTCCAAATCCACAAAGTTGTTTAGATAATTACCTCCCACTGATTTTAATATGTATGGATACTATGACTTACTATCTGTGCTAAAAGATGCAGCACTGGATAGAAGCCAGGCAGTCCCTGACTGTGACTGTGGCTTATTGTGCAGGCTTGTGTGGTGGCTTCAAGGCCTTACTCCAAAAGGACCTAGTTGGTTGGGAGCATAAACCTATGACTTGAACTACTATAAAATCAGCTAAATAATCACAAAGATTATGATCTGGCAAGAAACTGCTGCTATTGAATTTTATATGCAAAAGGACATATTCTGCATAGCAAATTTGGATGATACCTAGCAGTAAAGTGTTGTGGAAGGGGGAAATGGAATGGTTGCTACACATGACAGAGGAATGTCATGTTCTCCTCTTGCCTCAATTGCTGTTAGAAACACACACAGTCTCACCCTGGTGCCAGGGCTGTAGGCTGTCTTGTTAATGATGCTGGTGTCTGCACACTGTAAGAATTTCAAAACACAACTGTCCTATCACATGAAAAGATGGTGACCAGGATCACCCAGCACAAGCTATCAGATTAAGTCAGAATTACATCAAAACTAGATGTTATAAACAAATGTGTAAATAATAGCCAATTCCTTATCTCTGGTCAGTATCTCTCAGGTCAGTATGTGCTGGTGTTCGCTGGGATAGGGTTAATTTTCCTCACAGAAAGAAGAATTTTCTTCACAGGCTGGTATGGGGCTGTTTTGGATTTGTGTTAAACAGGGTTGATAATATAGACATGTTGTTACTGCTGAGCAGGGTTTACATAGAACCAAGGCCTTTTCTGCTTTCTGTACTGTCATGTTAGGGAGGAAGTTGGGGATGCATGGGAGGCTGGGAGGAGACACAGCCAGGACAGGTGACCCCAATTAATCAAAGGGTTATTCCAGACCACATATTAAGGTATATAAAGTGGGGGAAGGAGGGGGACATTTGGAGTGATGGTCTTTGTCTTCTCAAGTCACCGTTATATGTGATGGGGCCCTGCTCTCCTGAGAATGGCTGAACACCTGCCTGCCCATGGGAAGCAGTGAATTAATTTCTTGTTTTGCTTTGCTCGCATGTGTGGTGTTTGCTTTCCCTATTAAGCTGTCTTTATCTCAATCCATGAGTTTCCCAGCATTTTCCTTTCTGATTCTCTCCCTGGTCCCAACTCCCCAAACGAGGAGTGAGTGAAGGGCTGGATGAGGCTTGGCTGCTGGCTGGGTTTAAACCATGACACCAGATTCCTGAGAAACTTTGTTGAGTGGTAAACTCTGTCAGCGTTGTCCTATACTTAACACACCTCAAGTAATACGTTTAGTTTTGGGCCCCTCACTACCAAAGGACATTGAGGTGCTGGAGCATGTTGAGAGAAGGGCAACAAAGCTGATGAAGGTCTGGAGCACAAGTCTTACAAGAAGCAGCTGAGGGAGCTGAGGCTGTTTAGCCTTGAGAAAATGAGACTCATTGCTCTCTACAACCACCCAAAAGGAGGTTGTAGCCAGGTGAGTGTAGTAAACCCCATGGACCTGGGTAAGGCCCCAGGGAGAATTGAATAGTAGCAACTGCTGAGACAGCAACATAAGTTCCTGTCTCTCTGACCCCCGCCCCAAAGCTTATCTCTGTAACCCTATAGGCTATGTTACCTAACCCTTACTATTGGTCAAGTTTGGATCCCCCTTAACCCTATAAAAGAGGCCTACTTTAGCCCATTAGACAGAAGAAGAGCTGTTGCTGGGACCCTTCACAGACTCCCCCAATAAACATCGCTGTGGAACGCCAGAACCTCTCCTTCTCCTCTCTTGCGTCTGCTGCAGTCTCAGCCAAGGGCTCCCTACCTAGCAAGCAAGAGCTGAGATCCTAAGAGAGCTTGCAATCACTAAAGGGCTGACAATCACCCAGTTTGCTAAGGGGGTTGGCCCGCGGCGTTGGCCTCGAGCTAGCCCAGCATTCGGGCACCCTGTCTCCCTGAGGACTGGGCTCCCGGGCTATCTTGCACTGCTTGATAATAAGGCCAGAATAGAGGCTTTATTATAGGTGAGTGTCAGCCTCCTCTCTCAGGTAACAAGAATCAGGGTGAGAGGAAACAGCTTTAAGTTGTGCCATGGAAGGTTTAGGGTGGATATTAGCAAAAATTTCTTCATGGAAAGTGTTGTCAAGCATTGACACATGTTACCCAGGGAAGTGATGGAGTCACCATCCCTAGGGGTATTTAAAAGATGTGTGGATTTGGGACATGGCTTAGTGGCTGACATAGCAGTGCCAAGCTGATGTTTGGACTTGATGTTGTCTTGACTTGACTTTTCCAACCTAAAAGACTCCAGGATTCCAGTAAGAGTTGAGTCTCTGAAGGGAGGCATTGTTGTGGTGGGCAGCCCCCTTCTGAAGCTTTAGACTGTAGGGAGTTACTGCTCTCTGATGGATCTGTGTAGGCCTGCCAGAGGCCATACACCATATCTGCTTATTTTCTTAACTCCTTCTCACCTTCTAAATCCCCTTAGGTACATACAGGTGGTCTCTAACATTATTCTTTCTGCATCAAGACCTCAGCTGGCTATTCACACAGCAAAGGGGTCTCATCTATGTAAATAAACCTTTTTCTTTCTGTGATATTCACTGAAATAGGGTCAGAGATGTTCACTTCCCATGTTTCACCTTACTCCTAAAGGTATAGCCCTATGGAGAGAGACTGTTGTAGCTACATGAACACAAAGGTACCATTTACTTCTTAGCCCTAACAGTGGATGTCAAACTGTCTCATCAGTTACAATGAATACAGCTGGACCACTTGTTCATCCAAGGGAGACTGGTGACAATGAGGAGAAAAGCTGGAAGAAACTGAAGTTTGTGTCTGCACTAAGTATTTATTCCTGATTTTGAAAAATTTTAGTTTTACCTAAATCAACAATATGAAATGCTACAGGGTACCTTCAGGTCAGTATAATGCTCTTCAAACCCGCTTGTAATCTTTGATTGCTAAATATTTTCAGTTGAAGCCCAAAGTATTCCATAGGTATCTTGACTAAAATCAAGAGTTAGAATTCAGGCCTCACTGTTTAAATCAACAATCCATGTTCCCCTTCGTATGGGTACATGAAATTTACAGATACAGACAAGCTTAAGTTTTAGCATTTGAGTCATGCTGCTCATCTTCTTAAAATTAGGCATGTATGGAGGTGTTTTCAGGATCGGGGCTACATCATCGAGTGATTAGAAAACAGTCCCCTCTGGGTCTCAATTAAACATGGCTCCAGCAGCACAAATCAATGCACTGGGATAGTGATTTGAAGCTGAGATCATGTCTACAGCACAAGGCATGGCTGACATCAGCGTGCTAATCTGGGGTGTGAGCATTCTGTGCTCTCTGAATCCCTCTGCTTACCTGCAGTTACAACAGTGCAACTGTTCTCTTGCCAGTACAACATATTTCTGCTGGGAGGGGGGCAGGGCAGACAGGGAGAGAGGAGTGAGTGCACCAAGGCTTGATGCCGTTATGATATGGATGGTGATCATAGATGTGGAGCTGCTGTCAGGACTTATACCCAGGAGGATGCACTGCTCTGGATGGCTTTGATAAGGGATAAACACTGCAGCTCTTCAGCATTGCCTGAGATAAGCCTTAACAGTGCAATCTAGGCTGCTGTAGGCTGCCACAGATGACAAACTTTTCTTTCTAGAGCAGTGTGTATTTATAAGCTGCATTCTAGTTTAGACATGGCTATAGTTAATTCATGTTTATGAAGCACTGAAATTGAAAGGTGTTATGCAAATGCAAAATATTCTTCAGATGCAAAGCCTCTTTTTATTTTTTAGAAAGGGTGCTTTCTTTATTTGTCAGTGATGTTTTTGCTTATGTTGTAAATGATTGGTTGCCTGTGTTTGCTGTTGTAACATGTATTCTTATTACCACTTTGTTTGTCTTTATTGGGATGTCTGCTTCTCAATCTCCAAGGAATTTCTTAAATACTATGCATGCAAATTTCAGTTCACAGATGTGCAAATCACATAAACGCTTTCCATCCCTCTTAGGTAAAAAAGCTGGAAGTTGCAGAAGTGGTATATACTTGGTATGTGCGTGCTGGCACAGTCCTGAAACCACAGTTCTTTGAATCCATATTTTGTTTCTGACTATCACTCCTAAATCCAGAACAATTAGGTTTAACGATTTCTAAATTATTTACTCATAAATGGTCAAGCAAAAAACTTTGTATATTAAGAATTAATTTAAAACTGGTGCTTTGGCCCTGCTTAATGAAATTTTCTGAAGAAGAAAATTACCTAACAAACTGAAAAAGGAAAAAACACTTCTAAGTGATTCTTTGTAGTTTCTTATGTTGCAGTGGAAGAACTGTGGAAGGATGTCCATGACTCTTTGAGGCTACCTTTATTAAAAAAAAAAAAAAAGAAGAAAAAGAATAAAAAAGAGAATAAAAAGGAAAAGCTACTGGTTGTTAGGAAATCTCTTAAGGACTCCTGGGGAAGAGCTCTTATCTGATCAAGTTGAAGGTCTCCCCATATTCTCAGTGATTTACAGTACTAATCATATATTGCCTCTTTACTGTGCACAGAGGAAATATTCCTCAGTATTTTTAATTCAAAATCTCTTAATGGCTGTGTGATTTTAAATAAACACTTAAAGTAAATTCTCTTTTGGGTACAAGGGAAAAGCACAATTCCTCGAGAAATTTGTATAGGAGGCAGGAGAGATGATTTCAAAAGTTTCAGAGTGTGGAGTCCAATTCCTATTTATATGGCATAATTGAACCAGTGTAATATAACAGTGCATATTTATGTCTTTGGTTACATGTTCCACAGAATGCTGAAGAATAATTGCTGACAAAAACTGAATATCATGGGACAAAGAGAGTCAACCCTCTGAAATCAATTTAATTTTACTCCTTCAGGAATTGTCAGTAGTCATTGTTATCAGTCCAACAGTAACGGTATTAAGACAATAATTTTGCAACTTTTAACTATTTCATCAATTTAACACAAAATTTCAAAGCATGTTTAGTCTGATGAACAGTGGATTACATGAATATTCAATACTCAACGAAGTTATATCAGGCTTTTCACCCATGTCTCTGTATATATTATACCCTGGAACCTAAATTAAAATATTCATAGCTCACTGGAGAGAAATTAAAAATTGATTAACTTAGGTATTTGGGGAAAATGTGTAATCAGAGAAATGAGAAAGATTCAGCCTAACCTGGGAATGAATTGCTGAGAAGTGAGAGTAAGGAGGAGGTGCCCGAAGCATAACTCCCATGACACACTGTGGTGGCACTACTAACTGCACTGTTTGCTTTCTCATATAAAAGGATTTTAGTAAAAGGGGAAACAAATAAAAGGAAATGGAAATTTGGAGTAGGAGTTAAGATTGTTTTCTCATGGCCTTTTTTCTATTAAACAATTTCCAAATAGTTATAGATATGTGTGTGTGTGTCCTAAAATTTTGTATTTTCAGTTGTTTTAACTGTTGGTGTGTTGATGCATACATGTTGTATTTACTTTATAGTAATGTAAATATAGAATCTATTTTTTTCATGAGAAGGGTTAAGAGAATTCCGAAGTTCTGGAAATGTAACGGTGGTGCTTTAATGGGAAAAAAAATAAAAAGAGAAATGATACTTCAGATTATTCTGTTAAAATGCTACTTTTAAGCTTTCTGTGATTTGAGGATCATGATTCCCCAGGGTACTGAGATGGTGTTGCTATTTTGAACTCCAAAGCATCAAAAAAAAAATCTCTGCCATACATGTATACCTCATATGGAGAAGATGCACAGAATGCCACTTTCACAGTTTTAGACCCCAGAACTTTAAAGCACAAAGGGTGAGCTCATTGGACATCCAGGAAGTTTCAACAGATTTCTGGCTCCTTAAAATGTGTCAGAAATTTGTTGCATATCAAGAAATTCTTCTGATTCAGACAATAATGTAGTTGCTGCTGTGTTTGGGTTTCTTTCTGTATCAGTAAGCTCTTTGGTACTACTCAGTCAACTTCTCAAGGATTCCTTAAAGTGCACAACCTCACAAATCTAAAAAATTGAATCCTTGAATGACTAAAGGAGATTAGCTTTGAAGTAGAGAGGATGCTCAAAATGATCTAATGGGTAAAGCACCATCTGCCTTTTATTTTTGAATTCTTTTCTGATATCCTTTGCAGCAGAGGTGGTCTCCAGGACTTTCAACAGTTGAATACACCATCAAGTTTTGAGCATCACTGTGCTGACCAAACACAATAAACCCCCTTGACTTATTTTTAATCTCAGGAAAAGAGATGCTGAGAATTCACAATGCCTGGGAAATTCTGCTGCAGTGTCTGACTACATTCATGATTTAAATGTGTTTTGAATTCCCTTGCCTGTCTGTCCTTCTGCTTTGCTTGAGCTTGTCCCTTTATCTGACATGATAGAAATTGAGTTATCAGTTTTCTGCCCAGCATGTTAACCTAAACTGCTGATGGCCAAACTGTTGTAGGGGTAAAGCAGGTTAATCACCATATCTTAAATCAAATTTAAGATTTTGAGTATCTTTAGCCAGTTTGCTATATGAAACATTTTCTGGATGACCACCCCCAGAATTATTCCTCTTGGAGTTTTCATCTTTGTATAACTACTGCTAGTTTTAGCTAAAAAAAAATTAAAAAAACATAAAAAAATTCTGAGACATAAATATATTTAATGGCAAGATTGAGCATCTTGAATTTTCTTAAATTCATTTTGTGTTTATTTCTATTCCAAAGACATAAGACTGATAACTGTAATACTGAGAGTTCCTTATTGTACTCCCCAGTACCTTGTACTGCAGGAACATTAGCAGAATTGTTCTCTCCTTCTGTTTGGTGATTACAGCTTTTGTGTTCGGTGTTATCCATATGCTATGATGGTAGTTTTATGACAAAGTAAATAGAGGTTTATGTATCTGTTCTTCCATGAATCTGCCATTTGCCTGATTGTTTTGTTATCTCCAGTGCCTCACAGTTGTGAATGACCTGATTTATAGGCCTGGACAGGCCATCTAAATCACATGCTGAGAGCAAGTAAAGATAAACTGAGCTTCCGAAATTGACTTGCACTAATGAATAGTTATAAATATTTTCTTTAGCTAAGAATGTTTAAAAATAAAAGGGGGAGAGAGACAGATCTGCAAAGAGGTTGGCTTTTCTCCTTATAGCAGCTTCTCTTCTGCATTGGGGGAAATGTGATATGAAGATGACTTGAAGTTGAGGTGATTTAGGAAATTAACTGTTGAAAGGGTTAAAATTCCTATTATACAATTCTTTGTGAAGAAGTACAAGGTACAGATGTAGGAAAGAGGTAGAAAAAGTAAGTAAAGGAGTATCTGAGAAACAGATGACAGCTGAGTTCTACTGAAAAAAAATATAATTATCCAAGCTCAGTTGAGCCTGATCCAGGGAACTTGAAGATAATACATCAGGAACATAAAACATGGTAAGAAAGCAAAGAAGATTTTCAACACTGAAGTTTCTGCCTTGTCAGTTCCCAAGAAAAAGAAAATGGAAACAGACAAATGGCAAAAAAATATGGTTCAAAACATACCATATATTTGTCCCTTTCATATTACCTCTGGGGGGAAAAAAAAAAAAAAAAGAAAACAAAAAAGGCAGCAATTAGGTGATCGCAGATTTTAATGGCAGGAAAAATGGCAATTAGTCTCTTCCTGAGGAAAAAAATATCAGTCCTTTAAATTCCAGTTACATAAGAATATGGGTAATTAGACTACTGAAGAACTCTGTGACAGAAAGTGGGCACTAGAAAATATCTATGAAATATGATTCTCATTCATAGAGCTTTCTGAACTATTGAACACCCACAGAGCAAAATTAGCTGCAGACTGGGTTTTCTATATTATGGAAATAATAGAAAATAGGACTAGAGGGAAGTGCAAGTGTCTACCTCATGTAACCTGGGTTCTCGGGCATATGAATGAGAGCTGAAACTTTCTGGTAGACTAGCACAGCCCATAAAAGTTGATAAGCATGTTTGGGGGATTTGGGGGTTTTGTTTATTTTTATTTTCTCTCTCAGTAGTACAGAAGGATGTGTTCCCAACTATATGCAAAAATCTGTGTTCTTAAAACATCTAATACCACCACAGTGCACTCTATTTCATTTTTGTGTGTATTTATTTCAGCATAAACCAATGCAGCATTTGAATTTAAATTCTGTTGCACAGCAAAAGTTGTTTCAGGGAGGAAAGAATTCAGTTAATTAAACTTTTCTCACCAGGTGTTCGTTATGGCAGGATTTCGAAAATTTTGCTTGTTTCTGCGACACCTATTCAATCACAGAGGGTATGGGAGGAAAACAACATCCATCTCTGCTCTTTGCATTTTAGAGGAACATTTCCGCGGTGAGGGGAACATCCACGACAGAAGAATCTGCTCGCAGCGTGTGTTCCTGCTAAGTGTGACACGTGGATCTGTCCTTAAATGTATTCAGAGAGACAGAAATGTTCTGCATTGTATCTCTATCTGTATTCAACATATGGAGCATTTGTCTGTATCTGAGTAGAGAAAAACAACAACAAAAAAAAAGCCCCTCACAACAAAAGCAGTAGCGCGATGGGGGCTGACGCCAGTCTTCAGCTTTGCGTTTTTATACTCACACGTTGGAGGTTACCCTGCCCTCACCTTCGGGTCATTTTTCTGGGCTTTACGGCTCAGGAGCTGTGAGAGGTGGGAGGCAGAGAGCCCGGAGCAGATGCGGGCTCCCGGGCAGGGCATGCGGGGCAGAGACGGGGACGGGGACCCCGCGCCCCGCCGGGGGCAGAGCGCGCCCGCCCCGCCGCCGCCCGGGGTCCCGGCGTGTCCTGCTCCCTTCCGACCTTGCGGCGCTGGCACGGAGCCTGGTCCGTGCTCGTCGTTGAGGAAGGATACCTAGTGGAAAAATCAACAGGGAAAAGTACATCCCGAGAGATATGTCTCTGAGGAACGCTCGCTCTCTTGAAACCGCAGCGGGTGGCTGTGGCAAGCGCTCTTCAGAAGTAATAGGGAGTCTCGCCTGGTCGGGTCTCAATTTTTTGCGCATCTATGAAGCACTCTGTCAAGAGGCTTTTCCTGTTATCTTGCTCCATCTCTCACACATTCTGACTTCCCTTTTTGTTTCTTCCCGACTCTTTCTTCTGCTACCCGTGCCCGATGCAACGCTCCTACCCACGGCCAGGGTTATATCCCTGCCGTGCCTCATGTCAGGCATTCCTGCCCATCCCCGGTTTAACATCCCTGCCGTCACCGGTGCGCGGTTCTTTCCCTTGCTGTAGGGAAAGGTTTATACAGATGAAAGAAAAAGGGCGTCAACCGCACGAGGACGGCGGCGCGGTCGCTCCCCACCCCTGGCCCCGCGCCGGGGGACGGAGCACCTGCGGAAACTTTTTTTAGAAATAATAATGGCAATAATAATAAAATGCCAGGATAGTCCCCTTTCGGGAAAAGCCGTGCCGGGCGCGCCCCGCGGCCGTGGGTGCGGGGGTTCGCTGCGCGCCCCGCGGGGCTCCGAGTGCGTCAGGCGGCGAGTGGCGTCAGCGGGCGCGGAGCGGCGGGGAGGGGGCAGCGGGACGGGGGGGGGAAGAGAGAGGGAGGGAGGGAGGGAGGGAGCTTCGTCAGGAGGCGATGGCTGTACCGCCGTGACATCACCCCGCGGCTTATATAGCTGGGGAAGGGTCTGGGTCCCCCGTCTGGTGCCTGCAGCCGCCCGTCAGCACGCGTGCGGAGGGCGAGGAGCGGCGGGGCTCTGTCTGTCTCTGTCTCTCTGTCTCTGTCTCTCTCTCTCTCTCTCCGTCTCTCCCTAGGATTTATGGACTTTACTTTCTAGAGGGCGGCGCGGCAAGGATGAGAGTCCAGCTGGTGTGCGTGGTGCTGCTGGCCCTGGCCTCCTGCAGCCTCTGCTCAGGTAAGTGCCCGCTCCGCCCGGCCCCGCGGCCCCTCTGAGCGCTGGGCGCGGAGCCGCTCCCGCAGCCGTGAGCGGGACCTACAGCCGCGGAGTGAAGTCGCTTCGCCTCCTCCTGCTGTCCCCTTTAGGCGCCCGGGAGCCGCCTCTGATAACGGGCTCTGGCCAGCATCACTGTTTTTTTATACCGCTCCTCTAACTTTCTCCATTCCTCCTCACAGCATCTATACCACGGCAATTAGTGTAGACTAGTCATTGGAAATACGAATCAGTGCAGACCATCTGCTTGGTTGTCATGTATTTTCATTGTCGTGTATTGTCATTGAATGTCATGTATTTCCAAATTAAGATACAAATTGTAATTTCTGCAACTCATGAATAGCTGCTGTAATCCAAATCAACATGAATATGTATGCCCTTCAGTTGCTTTTTAGAAAGAGAAATACAATTTTATTATCTAGAGAAAAAGTTGAACAACAAATCTGAAATTATTACAAAAAAAACCGCTGAAGCACAGGCAGATCACACAGTAAGAGGCTGATGTAAATGCATCTCTTCTCCAAAGCAACTGCTTTAAAAAGATCAAAAGGAGGACAATATATTAAAATGCATTTCTTGCTTCTTTGAAAAATGACACATCTTAAGCATCTGCCATTTATGTCTAAAGTTTATGACCAAATAGTGAGTTAAAAAGGTGTATGCACATAGATATGCAGCAGAATAGCCTGCAAAATCCAATCTTAATTAACTTGAAAATTGATTTTTAACTCCACTAAATTGCAGGGTAAATTTACAGGTAACTTTATTTTTCAACTTTAGTGTTCGGAGGGACTCAGAATTCCTAATTCTCACTCTAGATGGAAGTTTACAGTTTGTATTCCCCTGCAGAAGAAAAATGTAAACCATCTGATATCTGCATTTTATTACAGTTTAAATATAACTGTTCTGTATATTATAGAGAATGCATGATTCAGTGACAAAGCTTAACATTTTTTTTCTCCCCATATATTTCTAAGCTTTTTAAACAAGTTCCTTCCTAGTATTTTCAGTGAAGCAGTTTCAAATTCAACTCGTTATAGAGCCTTAATGAAAGACTACTAAAGTAAAAATAAATTAAGTGGGAACTAAAACAGGTTCATAAAAAATGCCCCAGAAGCCAAAGTGTGTGGGGAACTGACACAATGGTTTATTTGCTTGAAAATTTGAAATTATTTGTAAATGAGAAATGACACAGAAAAGCTTGTGTGATGGGGTTCAAATAATCTGTAACTAATATGGACAGTTATACTATTTAAAAAAATGAATTTTTTTGAAAATGTTTGCCCGCAGATGTAAGTATGTACCTGTAGAATGTAATTATTCCTTTAAAATGTGAATATATGAGTATAAACTTTTTTTCTTGTCAGTGGAGTCAAGAATACATCAAACCGTGTGAATTTCTCTCTGATTTTAACAATAATGTGTAACCAGCCTTTTTATACATTGCTCTCTGAGTGTCTGTTCTTTTTGTGCTTTTGCTCCTCATCCATCTCTTTTGACTCTGGAATTACGTGAACATGCTTCCTTCTCTCCCTCCAAGCCTTGCTTTATTCTTCACTCAAGGAACCTTGACTCCTAAATAATGTCCTCTAGATTTCTTTTTTTCCAATCCAAATGCTTCTTAATACCTTCCTTCCCATCTTTTATGCCTGCAGCTATCTTCCAGACTTGATATGTGGAAGCTACCTTCCATCCTTTAGAGAAACAAAGGTGCTAACCAGGCACAAGTGCTTTTATTGTTCTCAGCTGGTGTGATCCAGGAGCCCACAAATCATGATGCTGTCATTGTGTGTGCTCACCTGCTCACAGGAGATGCTATCATTGACAGAAATTCAACTGAGGTGATCTTGTGCTGCTAGCAGAACTTTGGCTAATGGCAAAGCTGGCAAAAGTGACTGCTATTCCTGCTCAAGGGGCTGAAAGGCATTAGGTTGGAAATCACTGGTTAGAGACTTGCTGACTGGTCTACAACTAGTCCTATTTAATATGAAAGTTTTAAACATTGAATAAGACTGGTCGTAGATCAGACATTACAGCAAGTCACTTAAATGCCATTGCTTTGATGCTAAAAATAATGAATGAATCTATTGTGTTGGTAATGCAAAGGTGAACAGGAGCATCCCTACAGAGGAAGGGGATATTTGTGACACATGGAAGTTTTTGATGACCTAAATAATAGGAATAAGAAGCAGTGCAACAATACAAAATGCAGTGGCTTAGGAAATAATAGAAATTCCTCCTAGAAGATCCTTTTTAAGAAAAGCACAACTGTTGGAAATCTGAGGAATAAAAGACTATCTTGTTATCTAACCTCTTTTGGGGGGTTTTTCAGCCACAAAAGACAAACAAAACCAAAAGACATGTAAGACAGCTGCCCTCTGAAGCTAATGCTAAGCATTAAGGTGATTAAGTATTGAGCTTGCTGGACCAAACTGTGCTATGCTGTTCTCCCTTGAGAACACATCAGGGACAGAAGAGAGCTGCTCTGATGAGTTGGGGAATACAAGGCTTTTGCAAGGAAGGAGAATAGGTGAGAGTCCAATAAATCTGGGAATAGCCTTTCAATGAAGCATTTGTGGGATTTCCAGAGTGATGGTTTTTGACCAAAAGGACTCAGTGATCTTGCACTTGTTTCCTAATCTTGTAAGGACACACAAAAGCATTAAGCTTGGAAGAGCAATGATTCCTCTCAATAAATACATGATGGGTAAATATTGCAAATAGAAAGGTATTATTTATAGTGTAGGAATTTATTGCAAACTATGGATACATTTGTAATTAGAAATAAATTAGACTTGAAATCAGAAGCAAGTGAATAAGCACTGATATTTAGGAGAGCTTCCTAAAGAAGAAACAAAGTGATAGTAATTGTGATATTCATTGAGATTGAATATGACTGATTTTTAAGAACATTGTAATGAGTGGCTTCTGTGCTGATAGAAACCTGTGGCACATTAGCACATTCTTGTGGTCCCTTACATGTTCTGTGAAAGGTAATGACACAACGTGGTGATGATCCCTGAAATGAAGGCATGGGCCGAATCTATCCCCATATTCAGTGGTAGGGTCTTACATGCCAACAGCATTGATTATTGAAAGTGAGATATTACCTATATGAATATGGAATATATTTTGGTTTAGTATGGTTTGAAATGTTAGTGCATTGTTTGGTTTTGGACTGTTGGTATTCCAGGAAAGGTAAAAGCTATGTGGAACTGTATTTCACCTAAAGGCTTAACTGATTCCTTACATTTTTTCTCTTTGAGCTGTGATTGCTGCAACCAAGGCACCAGATCTTCATTGCGATTCTCATCTTCATCTTGTGATGCTGTGTGTAGAAATGTGTCTGTGTTTTTTCTCTTTCCACAGCAATTTTTACCCTACTTATCAAAACATAAGTCTTGCAAGTCTACTGAGCTATCAAAGGTCGATTAAATCAGTAAAGAAAATCCATAGACTTCCAGTCAGAGTACTTTCTTCTTGTATATACATTGTCAAGAGCTTGTATCCTAAACTGGTCAAGCTCAGTTCCCTCATATCAGTAAAAATACCATTAATTTAATTAAGTATTCTTAATTAATAATAAAGAATATTGATTATTAGTCAAGCAATCATAACTGCAATTTACATAAATAATTACTGCTTAAATAAATATTATTTGAAAAATATTCAATTTTTTTTCAAAGTAAGTAAAGGTTACAAATATTTATTATGAAAATAATGAAGAATATTGCAGGTTTTTAATACCAAAGGAATTGCAGATTAATGAGCCTTTCTACTATAAAGCTGAGATTAATGAACAGTTCCATTCAGTTCAATAAGCTTGATATGCTTTAAAAATGTGTAGAGTATTTATTTTTATATAATGTTGCTGTTAACTGAAGACTCGCGACAGTCCCTCTAGGTCACTGGTGTTTGTGTTTGTTGTTTATTTTTAAAAACCATTTAAATATCTAAGTTCTGTATACTGAATTGAAATGTCCATGATTTATGATCAAATAATAAACATATGTTTCTGGTTTATTCCCAGATTCAGAAGAGGAAATGAAAGCATTAGAAGCAGATTTATTGACCAATATGTACACATCAAAGGTAATTATTTTTCTTCCTTTACCTGACAGGGAGGGAGCAAATGAATTCTCATTACAAACCCAAAAGTCTTTGCACAAAGTAATAACCTATGGTCTAGACATAAAAGTTCAGTGTTAGGTTTTACTTTGGTGCAAGATTTTCTCCAGTTCAAAGGGAATATAAAGGTGTTGATGTGACACACTAAACATGTTCCTCAGCTGTAACACTGGTACTTTCATTAAACTGTCAAAACTGTGTTATGTACAGAGATGTAAATTTATGTGAGGAAATGTGTTTCCAATAAGATTATGCCCGATGAAAGCTAAATTAACCTTGAGTCAAATCTGTAAGTGCTATTTTTATGCAGAACCCTTCCTATATGAATATAAAATTAAGACAATCATAAAGCAAAACCAGTCAATACATATGCCAATTTTGGTTTAGGATTTTGATCATAGCGCCAGTACAGGAACATGGGGGCATGACTGTGAAAATACTAACTTTGTAAATGGCATTTCCGTGACAGGTTTCCAGACTGTGAATAATGTTTATGTTATTTAATATGAATATATAAAAATTCAGTGAAAACCTCATATTGACAGGGTGAAGCAGATAGTGTTGCATGTATGTATTGGACAGGCTGATAGACACTTTCTCAACACAATTAATTTCCATAAATGATCTAAGAAACATATGTGTCTGATATGTCTTCAACAACATACAAAGAACAAACTCTGAAACAAATGCTATGGGTTTAAGGTGAATATTTTAATTTGTTAGTCCAATAATGTTTAAGTCATTATTTAAATGTAATGAAAAATAAAATGGGAAGTGAAAAATTTCTCCCCCAAAAAAGAAATTTACATAAGCCAATGACTAGTTGAAGGTTAAAGACAAAACCTGCTAGGATGACTTCTACATATATTGCATTTAAATATATGTGGCCTTTTTCACAGGATTATTTGATAGACTAGAAGAAGTATGAAGCCAGAAAATGCATTTTCTTTAACTGGTCTGGCAGTTCTTAGATCTCAGTGTTCTTTACTGGCATGATAAGTTGACCTCAGATTACAAATAAACCCATTGGCCACTCACTTTTCTAAGGTTCAGAAAGATTTAATAACTTCTCCTTTTCTGAAATGTATTTAATGTAAGAGGCTGACAAAAATAGATTTTTTGCCCTGTGGCAAGGCATATGATGCCCTGGAATAAAACCCTGCAGCTATTGGTATTTCTGCTACTGAGTTTAGTGGATCTGTGAACATAATTTCCATCTTTTCCTCCCTCTCACCACAGAACACAAGCTCAGGTAACTCCAAACGCACAAATATATTGCACCAGTTAATAGTGTCACAATGTTTGCCATAATACGTTTTTTGATGTTATGTAGCTTGCTGTTTAGCTCCCTTAGGGTATTTACCAGTCAACTGACACTTGAAGTTGACAGAAGCAGTAGATTCATGTTGGAGACATTGCTTTCATTGCTTTAATTCTGCATTATACTGCCTTAAATCACCATCTAAAGTTCATTAGTTGAATTTATGTTGTCTCGACATCAAAGCAAGACATGGTAGAAATACTAAAAATTGTGTATCAAGTCTTCTACAAGAGTAATATCACAATCCCATTAATTACTGAAATTACTTTTTGTCTGTTGTCCACTACCAGATTTTAACCCTCATTACAACAAATTATGGTTCTGGTGTGTTAGACAAATTTGAAGACAGTATGTGTAATACCTGTCTTGTGTTGTGCCTGAGATCTGGTTCCATTTGAGGGCAATTACTGCTAAATTGCACAGACTGTATTTGACACTTACTTGGTAATCAGCAAAGGAAATCCTAACAATTTAAACAGCATTAAGATGGGAAAATAATTACTGTTTATGAAAGCTGAGATCTGAAAGTGCAGCAAAATGGATTATCACTTGTGGGTTTAGTATTTGATAGAACAAAAATCTGCCTAAGTAGGCACTTGTGGACTATAGTATCAAGCCTACAACCAGGGCCTAAACACACCTTTTGCAATATTCAGTAGTCTATCCAGTATTATGGGAAGAATTGCCTTATGCCTTTAACTTCACAGACTGCTGTCCAATGCCTGCTGCCCCTTTTCAAGTTGCTCTTAAAGTCACCTATATGCTAAATCACTCTCAATCCTTAAAGAATTAGTTCATGCTTATTGCAATCTGTCTTCAACACTTAATACAGTTTGTCACCCTTCCCTGCTGTTACATCTGAACCAAGATACAAGGCTCAAACAAGTCCTTAAAATGCTCTGTCTTTTTCCTAAGATAAAATCCAAAAAGCCATTTTTAAGGTCAGGTAAAAGAACAAAACCTGACTTGTCAAAATATGTGGACAGTTATCTCCCATCTCCCTTGTTTTAAATAAAAAAACTCTATTTATAGCAAAGAGATAACTGTTTCTAGCTTCCTAAATGCTTGCCTGAAACCACTAGTTGCATGAAGAATATTTTTGAACTCAAAAAGATTGACACTATGTTATTTAGAGGGGAAAAAAAAGTAAAATGAAAGTATTCCTTGGAGAATATATCAACCCTAGAATATACTCCGCCTTTGGGATCCCACCCAACATCAATTTTCTGAAGCCATGGACCCATGGAGTTTTCATTGTTGTGGGATGCCTATTTATGAGTGCATTTTCCCAGAGAGTTTAGCCTCCTTGTCTGAGGAGCTGTCTAGAAGTAGGAGGAACCTACAGCTATCTAGGAGCTAGTGACTTCCTGACTCAGTCATTGCATAAAAATTAATTAGGTTTACAGGCATTAATATGCACCATGGAAGAAATTCTTCTTTAACAGAATTCACTGGTATATCTGATTAACTATATTATTTCTATGGTTACAATCTGAACAAAATTCAACTGCTATCATGGAAAAGAACCATAGAGATCCTACACTAACTAGGGATTTTTACTTTGTGATGAATTTGCTTTTTATCTTCTTTTACTAGATAAAGACAAGAATGTAAAAAGCAGATATAATTTTCCCTAATGAAAAATAGCATTTGGGATGTATGGATGGATTGTAACAAAAGAAGTATCTTAGGCAAACTATCAGGGGTATCATTCAACCAGATATGGAAATAAAATACCATATAAATTGTAACTTGGAAATCTCTTTTGTCTTGCGTAGGACAAGCCTCTTGTCAAAGAAGGAAATACATTATTTCAGTTTCTTAGATGATCTTAAATTCTCTTTCAAGATCCATGAAGTGGGAGAAATTATATATCTGATTCTTATTTATAAGCATGTTCAATGGTGGAAATACATACATTATATTCACTTCAGTCTTCATATACCTTTTTAATTCTAGTTCATACTTCAATCTCCTTTTTCTCTTCAGATTATTCCCAGATATTTTTCAAGTTACTCTTAAAAAAATTTGTTCTACCTTGGCAGATAAGGGTTACTTGTTTTATTGTGTAGGTGTTTTCCAAACCATGTGTTGAGCTACTGTACTTGATATTGATTAGATCTGTGCGGAAAATACATATAAATATATCCCACATTATAAATTAATCTGAAAATTTGGATTATCATCATCTTAGACTGTTTTTTTACATATACCTTTAGGATAACTGCCTCAGATATTTTCCATAACCCAGAAAAGCAAAGTGGTTTGATTTTAATGCTTGATGTGATAGCGGAGCAGAAAAATAACATGACTGCCTTGTTTAGTGACTGGACATGACCTGGAAAACTCCACATTCAATTAAAATAACCCAAAATTCACTCTGACTGAATTGTTAATGGTAGCAGTAAGTCAGAAGCAGTATCCAAGTAAAAATACTGTGAGGTGATAGATTCATGGCATTAATAGGAATGAGACTCCCTTAACAAATGAAATATTAATTAGAAGCTTGCAGTCAGCAGTGCAAATTTGTTTTCTCCTCATCTCATAAGTAGGAGCTAAGACAATTTTCACCTAAACAAATCTGCTACTTAAGTACTTTACTAATACACAGAGGAAAGTTCCTTTATACATAGATGTGCAGAATGACGTGAAGCAGTAACTTTAGATCAAAAAGTTTCTATAAATTATGCAAGAAGGCATGAAAAATTACCCTATCCTTTACTCTTCTGTTTCTATCCACTGGAATATTTTTGGTTCTCAACTCAGAAATCTCACTTGCTCACATAGCACTACCTCTAGATTCTATGCTCCATTGCAATTTAGCTGTTGCAGTGCCAGCTCACATTTCTTTTGCATACCCAGGAGAGAGCAGTGCACTGGAGAAGCCTCCTCATTTTTCATGGAAAGCTACATATTTTTATATTTCAAAAATATATTAAAACAGACCAAAGAACATTTTGAAATTGCCTTGGGTATTTGATCTTTTCCCTAGTTTAACTTCTGTTGATAAAATTAGATATTCTGCAAAGAGAATAATTTTATCTTGAAACTGTCACATCTTTTTAAGTAATTTGATAGACTAACTAGGGTACTTCAATGAGAAAACAGATGAGCTCAAAGTAAAGAGTGCAGAACCAATTACAAGCTTCCAAATACGATTTCAGATTTGATTTCTTAGCCTCAAAACAAAATAATCTTTTTTTTTTTTGTTTAACATTGTCAGGAATCTGAGAATGCACAGCAGTTTTATTAAAAGGCTAAATCATTCTTATTTTGAAGGGCACATATTTATCAGATCTATCTTGGAGTAATGATCATGGACAAAAGAAAACTTTTTGTAACTAATGCTAAAAGTGATGCCAAATTTTCTTGTTTCTTCCTCATTTCTCTGAACTTTTTTTTCCCTCAAAAATTAGTCAAGTGTGATGAATATACATAAATCTTGCACGAAAAGCCCCTTTGTTAGGAAGGAGCCCTAAAGAATCAGGTTATGTGATTACCTGGTGTTCAGCCAAGTAAACACTACATCCACACTCAATCAGTGCTTCCAAGTATGTGTGAAAGGCAATGTCTGTGTTAGTGTCATACCTGTATTTAACTTCATGCATACAGGAAAAGAAGCAACTACATTTCAGTTCATAGGTAAGGTCTAATCCTAATGTGCATAGCAAGGAAATTCTTGCAAGGAATACCTAGGAATTTGCTATTTGGCTTTTGGTTGGAGATTGCTATGTCACCAGTTCTAGTTGAAGGAAACTCAATTCTATACTCAGCACTGAAAGGAATACAGTGCAGAAGAAATAATTAGTAGTGGGAGAATGAAGAAAATGGCAAAAATAATGAAAAGCAGTAGATGAGATAGGAATTAAGTTTTAAACTTACATTTTTGCTATTGATAATCAAAAATCAAAATGGAAGACTGCTGCTGCAACTGCTTGGAAAAAACAATACCAGTAGAAAAGTAAAAATCATGCTTACCAGCATTTCTTTAAAATGGTTTAAGAACTCATTCATAATGCAATATATTGGAAAAAGCAAAATTTGAGACAAACCATGGTGAAATTTCCTTTTTTCTATCTTTCTATAACAGGTTCATGATGGGCCACATAAATACAGTTGGTCTCAGTTTTTCAGTCCAGTTACCAAATCAGGAGTACTTTGTTTTCACAGCTATGTTTTGTCTTTGCTCCATCTCCCTAAGCCTATAGATCTTCAATTAACATCTCCCAGGCTCTTCACTTTCCAGCATCCAAAACTCCTGGGGCTTACAGATTCTGTAACTTCAGACCCAGACTCATCAGATGGCTTGCCCTGAAAAAGGGATTCCTTTTCTCAGAGAATTTTGGGATGACTGGTATTTGTGCTGAACTAGGGAGGAGTGTCTAGTTAACCAAGGCATCCAGCTTGGATTCCTGAGCTGGGAATTTATCCAGTGGGTTTGATTCATTGTCCTTATTTACACCTGTGAATTTATATTATATTAATTTCCATCTGTGTTTTTGTTTGCACCTGTGCAGAATGACTATGAAATGCTGCCATTCTGGTTTGGCAGCAGCTGAGCTTTTTCATCATTTATATCTACCTGGGGGGCAAGGCTGCAAGGAAGCAGACTTGGCGTGTGTAATAAATGAGTTGTCCTAAGTTCTGCACTCTAATTATTGTCTAAAAGTTGACCAGATGAAAAGCACTTCAGAAACATAAACTTGTTTCTAACAAAACGTTTGAATGTAGCACGTGGATACAAAAAACCCAAAATACATTAAATGGTGGGTGTCTTTATTTTCAGATTAACAGAGCAAAACTTCCTTACTGGAAAGTGACCCTGCTAAATGTCTGCAATCTTGTCAACAACATAAACAACCAAATGGGGGAAACAGTAGAGGTAGATGAGGAGGATCTGGTTCCAGGAAGACAGTTCCCTGCCGCTCTGGATGGCTTCAGCTTGGAAGCAATGCTGACAGTATATCAACTCCAAAAAGTTTGCCACAGCAGAGCTTTTCAGCATTGGGAGGTAACACAAATGATCACAAATGCATATTTCTACTGCTATTAAACTCTCAGACTCTGTTTTTAGTGATGTTGTAAAATCCATATCCATGTGACCTCTATCACATTGTCTGAGCTTTCCTTCCCTTTTTTATATTCTCTAGTACCTCTAATATGCCTCTTTCAGTATGAGCAGTGAATTAGTGCAGTTTCTGATGACCTGAGTGTATGTTTCTTACAAAAACCCATGGATAAATGAGAACTTTTCTTAACTGCATACTTTCTTCACTCTTTGTAGCCATTTCAGGTAACCAAGCAAACATATGAAAGTCATCACTACGCCACAAAATATAATTAATATCTGCCTAACAGACATGAGGTTATTATAGATTTATTGAAGCATAAATAAATGTACCCAGTGTTTCTGTTTGAAGACCCTAAGGCAAACGGGATTCAAAATGCAGGCATACATGCCCAGGTGTACATACCATTTTACTGGGTATTCTGGTTTTCTTATCATTGCTAGGAAACTGGCAACAAGGTAACTCCTGCTTTGGTTTCCCTATACCTAAAGAGGGCCCTGGAAGTTGACATTGTGATTGTATGAAGATTGCTGCTCTTAAACAGTGATTGTTTATAGTCCTTTTCTGATATTTAGTTTAGTACAATGATTACAGTGACTGCACAGAAGCACACTAGGCACAATCCACTTGCATTGTTAGATATTACACTAAAAGCTGCTTTGTGTAGTGAAAAAAGATAACTCAGTGTCACTACCCACTTTCCAGTAAAGCAAATTTCTTCACCTATCTCAGGTTCATGTACAGTCTAGACGAATCCAGATATTTTTGGGTTTTGGTTTTGTTTGTTTGTTTGTTTGTTTGGGGTTTTGTTTGTTTTGTTTTGCTTTGCTGTCATAGCTCTTTATATTCCCAATCCTCATGTTAGCTGGGGTGGTCCATGCAAAGGATTGCAACCTCTTTGAGAGCCAGAGTTTTCTGAAGATGCTCTTCTTCAGTGCATTTATTGCTGGAAAGGAACTACCCTAGAACCAAATATGCAATAACCCATATGTCTTAATCACAGTTCCCTGCTTTGCAGGAAATTATAGAATAAAATATTTCTCAACAACTGAAACCAGCAAGCAGTGCATGCAGGTGTTTAACCTAAACGTGTGATAACAGAGTGATAGTCATTAGAAAACTTCCAGTCTATTTGAGTTTTGGTCTAAGGAGGATAAACCAGCTTTCATCTCTAGTCAAAACCAGTTATCTAATCTGTTGAAGTGGAATTTAAAAATCACTTCTGTAAGGCTCAGCTCATCTTTAGCCTCATTTTAGTTTTGTGTCTTGAGTTTTATATATTTTTTTAATTAATGCTGCAGCTACAGATTTTATTGGTGGCAAAAAAAAAGTTAATATTTTATTAAAATTTGGAGGAGATTATAATCTTCATTACCAAAAAAAGTAGATAACAGTGTGTCTCTTCTTGCATCCTACAGTTACTACAGCAAGATGCTTTTGATCTGGAGAACTCAA
This sequence comes from Agelaius phoeniceus, assembly GCF_051311805.1. Lineage (NCBI taxonomy): Eukaryota > Metazoa > Chordata > Aves > Passeriformes > Icteridae > Agelaius > Agelaius phoeniceus. The sequence goes on along the minus strand of NC_135269.1, from coordinate 32,394,808 downwards.
GCCAAGAAAAAGAAATCATGAAGAGAAAAAATCCCTATATTCTGAAACGGCAGCTACATGTGAACAAAGCTAGAAGACCATACATACTTAAGAGAAGTTCATATTACTGATGCAGCAGAAGAAAACAATGTATATTTAGTTCATAGGTAACTGTGCATTATGGTTATCTTATCTAAATCTAAAATCATACTTGTGTGAAAATATACTCTGGAAAATCAAGATGATAACATAGCTGTGTCTTTTTTGCAATTGCTGTTTCTTGATTGTGGATTTTTCCTACTTGAGATAATTGGACTAATACATTTGTGAATAAAATTAGTTTTTAAGCATGATGTATTGTACAAAACTGAGATTTCAACATGCTTTCAAACGATCTTGTAGTCTTTTGCAGTTTTATAAAGCACACCAACATAACACCAAGTAAATTGATATTGTCCGTAAATCCTACTGAGAATCATACAGCTTCTTAATGCAACACCTCAAACATGTAAATGTTTACAAATTTCTTGAATAATATAGTAGTAAGAAGTGCCACAGTATTTTATGTTTTGACTAGTTTAATTTATTAGGAATAGGTCTAAGGAAGAAAAGGATTAACTATTAAATGGCAATTTCAAAATGAATATTTTAAATAGCTTGCTTGTAAGTGAATTCTGAATTTTTGATTTCTAATCTATGAATGCTCAGGAAAAACAAAAAACAACAAGAAACTTGGTGAAGTGTTTGAAAGATTAATTGAAAGTAGAACATCTTAAAATTACTATTAAAAGGCATTTCCTTTCCCTCCTTCCACAAATTTGTATAAAACAGGAAGTTTCAGAGGTGAAAACAGTCTTGGAAGCTAACAGAGAGGGAGGGTCACAGCATGGGAAAAAATGTTTTCAAGCCATGAGGAATCAACCGTTGCCTGAAAGTTACACATTTTCCAGTTCCATGTTTTGTGATGTGTGCATGAGATTTGGGATCTCAATGATTCTGGGTTCCAGTTTGGAGGAAAAGTCTGAATGGGCTGGGGCCCACAACAACCATAAAAGTTGAGGGGTAGTCCAAGACCTGTGAAGCCTGGATGCTCAGACCAGAAGGCAAAAGTGGGACAGACATTGTTTTTGAAAACTTACCTGTTTCCTGTTTGATGTATTTCCTCAAAGCAATTCTCCTCCAACAAGTAGCCACACCATCACCCCCCAAAAAAAAAAAACTGCCCCCAAACAACCAAGAACCCAACAGAAAACCCAAACACTTGGAGAATTTTCAAATCCTCTCACAAGTTTGTTACACTTTGTTTCATGGGGAAGGATGGAGTTTTTAAAGCAAAATGTATTTTAACTATATTAAAGCTAATTATATTTCCTTTTCTCACTGCAAATATTATTAATCAGTTTATTCATTCAATAACCCTTAAATGCATGCACTGACAAGAAATAACTGAGCACAAACTAATTATTACAATAATCATGACTCAAATACAGCAAAGCAATTAAGTACATTCAGTCTCAATGTTTTAAATGCTTAATGTGCTTAAGGGCTTTGCTTAAATAAGTAAACTCACACCCCTTGCTTTTTTTACAAAACACATTGAATTAGACTGCAGACCCTGCATGCTCTCAAGTGATTAAGAAATACCTTCTTTCCAACAAACCTGTAAGATCCCTAGTCCTGTTATGGATATTTGCATTCTAAAATGTCTTTTGCTCTTAAATAACAAAGCAGAGCAGTTTGTTCCAAAATTCGCTGCTTGCAGAACCTGAGGGGAAAAAAAAAGAAACTTCAATTTTTCATGGGAAAATCAGAAAAATAAGAAAAAAAAAGTCATTATATTTCTCTTATGTTAAGTTTAACAATATAAAAGCTAAAAAAAAAAGGGTAAGGTAATGTGGCTGTCATCTGATGGAGAACGTAATTTTTTCAGAAACAAACACCCTTCCCTGTCTCATTTTTGAGGTAATTTAGACAGTCATGGTAATGGCATATGACCTCAAATGATGATACTCCCTGTTCCATCCCCATCTAGTGTTCCACACTACCTCGTGACCATGTACTTGTTCTTTGCAGTGCAGAGCTAACAGATTAGTCAGACTGGCTGGAAATGGCATTAAATAACCCATTTCCTTTCAGCAGACGGTGAATCCACACACAGACAGCTACTTTGTGTCACTGGTGGAGACAGTTTAAAGTATGGCTGGAAAGTACTGCTTGTCAGTTGTCCCTAGCCTCTGATGGAGGTGTCAGAGGAATGTCATTCAGTGTGATAGTCCGAACTAGATGAGGAAACAAAAACTGTAATTGCAATATGGTCAGTTAAGTTAAAAAAGCCAGTGCTGGCTTTTCATTTTATTAGTCATTCATGAAAAGCAAGCATAGCAGTATTAAAATACTAGAAAACACAAACCATAGAATTAAGCCAGGTGCTCAGAGCTTTTAAAGGAAATATTGAAGTCTGGGAGACTTCCTTGCTTGAAATCTCTTCTCTCTTCCAACTGTTGCTACTTCCTGATGGCCTCACTGCTGTGGAATGGCAGCCTCTCTTTAGCCTTCATTTTTGGATGACGGCAGAAATCTTATAGGCTTAGGTGTATTTGTCTCTATTTTGCACATTCTTTCAGTGAGAGCCGCAGGGTACCTGCCTCACCCGTAACTGTGCATTGCCTTCAATATCCATGCTGCTATATTTGCAGCAGGAATGAGTGCTGGATGAAGTTCAGGTCAGAGAAAGCTATCACAATATGTGAACTTACTAATTCAGAAACTTAGACAGTTCCCTTCCCTTCCCTTCCCTTCCCTTCCCTTCCCTTCCCTTCCCTTCCCTTCCCTTCCCTTCCCTTCCCTTCCCTTCCCTTCCCTTCCCTTCCCTTCCCTTCCCTTCCCTTCCCTTCCCTTCCCTTCCCTTCCCTTCCCTTCCCTTCCCTTCCCTTCCCTTCCCTTCCCTTCCCTTCCCTTCCCATTTAAAAATACTATTTTGAAGACCATTAATTTAGACTGTTACCTTTTCTTAAAGGACTCCCTTTCATATGGGCATTTTTGTTTTATAAAAGCAAATATTGGGAGATGCTCTGTCTCTTTCTATGTCTTCAAGAGGACCACATTTTTCTTATAAATTACATTACTGACTTTTAAATTAAGTTCATAGATTAATAATTACACCAATTATTCAGAAACTTCATACTTAATTATTTCTTAGAATCCTAAAATATTGGATATAGTCATACAGTTATTGCAGAAACCTGTCAGTACTTTCTAATGAAGAATTAAATGGAACTAGATTTACTTTGATTTTATATATTTTTAAGTTATCATCCATAATATTTCAAATGGCCTATACAGAAAAAGTAAAACAAAGATATATGAATAATTTTATCATCTCTGAAGCATATATTTGTTACTTTGTCTTTAAAAGAAACATTATAATATAATAGTTGCTGTTATCAATTAACAGGTTAAAGGTAGTGCTGATAAAATAAGTCTTTAGATCTTAAATCTTGCTTGTGGTATAAGTTTTAATATTTTCTGTATTTTCTATTAGAAATTAAAATTTTGTTTTATGTTTTAGGTAGGAGTTTAATGGATGTGCTGTAAACCACAGGATGAAATGTGAATGAAATGTTGACTTTTCAGATTAGGAGAGATTTAATTTTGAAATGTATGATATTGGCTATGTCTCATACCCAACTATTAGTGAACACAAAACGTAGAAAAAAATGGACTTGAACTTTATTCTTTTCCCCCAAGATTAGTTATCAATTTGCACTGTAGAGTTTCAAATTGAAGATACAAGCTACCACTACAATAATTTGATGTTGGAGGGCAGAAAGAATAGCAGGTTTTTATTAAATTTCCTAAGGTTCTAGATTGATCATTGATGTCCTCCACATCCAAAATCCTGGTCTGACTGCAAGCAGTGAGAAAACAAGAGTTTCAGATAATCTGCAAAATAAACTGTGCTGACTTCTGTTGTATGACAAGTCAGCACCTGGATCTCACTCCCCATGAAGCAAAAAAAAGTGGAACAGAGAGGCTGACCTCTGCAAGGAACCTGGAGAATGAGATTTTAATTGCTGCCAAATGCAAGCATTCAGAATTCAAGAGTGAGGCTGCCAAAAATAGAAAGATAGATAAGAAAATAGATAGATAGATAGATAGATAGATAGATAGATAGATAGATAGATAGATAGATAGATAGATAGAGTAAATATCCCTGGCCTAAATGAAGTAATAAATATATGTCAAATGATTTTAATTTCTTTCCCCTTACCAGATTTCCAGAGAGCATTAGAATCATATATCTAAGCTTTGTAAAAAAGAAGAGCTTAAACATATTTGCTTGTTAATATTAATTTTTACTGACATTCTCATCCAGCCTCTTGAATCCAGCGGGTGTCATATTACAGCACACACGAAAGCACAATACTCATGACCAGATTTCAAAATCATCTAAATCCAGGATACTTGGATGGGTCTGCCAGACCAGTCAATCAGACAGTGGAATAAAAGAACCCTGTGGTACCTCATTAGCAGGCAAGCTTTGTCTGACTGAATGATTCCTCTGAGGTAGCAATATGGGGAAATGACATGGGAGCCACCCAGTAATTTTTGGAGGCTGTCAGCTATTAAGAAGCAAAGCCTTCAGGAACTCTTGGTTGCCCAATGGTCACTTGCTTTTTCCAAGCAGACGAGAGTGTACAGCTCATATCTCAGGAATTGCATCACATTCCATTGTACAGAAGGAAAAGAGGGACTATACAAAACTGGACTTGAATTACCAAGGACTAGCATTTTTCTGTTTGAGCTCCTAACAGGTTAAGTACCAGTCTGTTTTGTCACAGAAGTTACAGTGCACTGTTAGTCTGGAAACATTTTCTATTTTGCTTTTGCAAATCAGTTGTAGGAAGCTTTTGCAGGATATATTTCTCTTATGGATAGATTAAGGGCTATTCAGGGGGTCTATACCTTAATTTTTAAATGGCAGCAACACGAAGACCTCATCCAGGTGAAGTGTCCCAGCTGCTTAATAAAGTGTTAATATTATTAAGAGTGGATTTGTGCACCAGTGAAACTAATAGACTGGAAACATCCTAAATGACAATCTTGAAATCATTATTGTAGCTTTTTTGGATTTAAAAATCCAAGCTGTATAACAGATTTTGTAGTGCAGTATTCTAGAATTTAAGATTGTTTTATCTTGTATAGGCATTTATCTCAAGGTCTAGAAAATGTGGGAAAGAAAGAAAGAAAGAAAGAAAGAAAGAAAGAAAGAAAGAAAGAAAGAAAGAAAGAAAGAAAGAAAGAAAGAAAGAAAGAAAGAAAGAAAGAAAGAAAGAAAGAAAGAAAGAAAGAAAGAACCTAATATGCGCTATATTGTGCATTATTTTCTTAAAGTTTTTACAAAGCAATATGACCTGGGAATAATTTTATCTGGAATGAATGGCATTGTTCCTCCAATTTTCTTTTTCAAATCTATTGTTTATATGTATTTAAAAACAACTGTTCCTCTAATATAATATTTTTAAAACTTTTATTGGGATGCAAAAAGACAAATTTTTTGAAGGAATAAACTCTATGCTTAAAACACAATCATTCTTGTCCTGGGAAAAAAAAATCCTACTTTTTAACAGATATAGAGATCTTAGAAATAGTTTACTCAATTGCTCTTTCATGAATGAAATCTCTTGATTATTTTTGTGTACTACCAAATCCTTAAAGTAGTTGTATAATCATATACTGTAGAAGTTGTTGTGTTTTGGTATCTTATTTAATGATCTTTACAATAAAGAGCTGTTTGGAAAAGACAACTTGCCTTTTGTTCTGCTTAAAAGAAGGGATCAAAAAAATAACACCACACAGAGCAGAGTTACATGAGTATATACCCACAAATGAAGGGTTTATTAAAATAATTCTGAATTTTGCTGCATTTAAAGTATAACTTTGAGGGATATGTAACTGCAGAATATTATAGTACCACGTTATTATAGTATTCTACATCTGCTTGTTCCAAAAATAGACAACAATAACACAAATTTCTAAAGTATTGTTTTTAATATGGAAAGGCACTGAAGTGCTGAAACTGCAGCTGTTTTGAAGATGAAATCCTTGGCAAATACTTCTGTTCTCCTCAAAAGTTCATTTGCTGATGGTAGATTTTTCAAAATTTTTTTTTTGATAGTGAAGAGTTACTATTAGAGCGAGGGAGTTGTGAAAGTTAAAATTTGGGGTTTTTTATAAATATCCCATGCCCCTCGGCTTTACCTCTGTGGGTTTAGGTTCCTGTGTTAGTGCTGAACTGAAAGGAGCTGTAAGGGAACAGACAAATGGGAAGCAAAATGAGGATAGGTAAGGGACTTAATGAAAAAAGGTGTAAAGATGTTAACTGGATATTCCTTCTGTCTGGCTCCAACCAAAGATTGCCAGAGCTGGCTGAGGCATGGGTTTATGTATATGTAGGGAGGAAAAAAGTGAGGGAAAAGTCAGGGAAAAAGAGCAAAGGGAATATAATACTGAGTTGTGTTTTGCTTTTGTAGTGCTGGTTAAGAACTAAAGTGTAGGTAGCTTAGTATAAACTAAGATGCAGAATATTCTGAAAAAAGGAGGTGAGTTCCCATCAGTGTATGGGAAGGGCAATCATCTGGCATTCCCAGCACTTCCCTTGAATCAAGAAAAACAGATTTGAGCTGAGATATTTCAAATTGAAAGTTTTTAGGGAGAAACTGAAACAACTAAAGAAAGCTTATCAGGAAAAGGAGGGAGTGTGTGGCAAGGGTCAAGACATACACAAATCAGAGTCAGTTGGATCATTCAGTAAACCTGGACTGTCAGTACAAGACAGAAATACAGATTGCTGTTCATAGCTTGGGATAATCAACACCAATCTGTACAGGTTGGAGAAACCTTGCTGTTTGAACCCATGTCTCAAGCAAGTTAACACTATTTCATCACACTGGTCTCAGAGTTAGGAGACATCCCATTGTGCAGACAATAGGACCACCTTTTTAGGGGAGATGAAAAAAGAACCAAGGAAAGCTTAGAGCCAAAGTGAATGCCTTATCGTAAAGCAGGAGTTCATTTCAGTCTTGAAAGGTAATAAGAAACCTACATTTGTAGGTAGCTTTTTTAGATTGTTTTCTCAGATAAAAGTTCAGAGATAAACTCCAGAAATTCATATTGTCAGAAAGAAAGTAATCTGGAACTGGTCTTAAAAAAATTAGATTTCCTTCATGTGTCTAGCATAGTTGTGGCAAATCAAACATTCTACTTCAATGCATGGTACACTGACCTCCACCTGAAATCCAGGTTTCTGTGAAATGGATGGATGTAGATTATAAGTAAGATCTCTTCTGAACATTCAGCAAGGCAGAAGGCATAAGAAGTAATGCTGTGCTAAAAGATTTTTGATGCCTTATTAGCAGCTTTCAGTAGTGTGTGAAGAAACATAATGTACTATTTGCAACACTTTCCAAGGCATATCTTGATGTGAAAGGAACTGACGTGTACTGTGATAAGTCTTTATTTAGATAGAGAGAGTGTTAAAATATCTGTAGCACGGTGCTTAAAAACCTGATTTCTGTTCACTTAAACACTTCAGTGCTTTTCTGCTAGGAGTGCATCTGCCTCTTTGGCAACAGGTGTGTATAAGAAAGGATTGCTCAAATTCACCATTATAGATAGTCCTAGAGATTAATAATATATAAAGCTAAATGCTATTTAAACAGTCTAGCTTTGTGCAACCAGTTGAAATCGTTTGAGAAAACAGGGAAAAAGTCAAATAAATGGACAGTATTTCTGCTGCTTATATATAGGTACACATACACACAGGAATAAATTCCTTACTGGGAGGATGGGGAGACACTGGAACAGATGACCCAGAGAAGCCATGTGTGTCCCATCCTTGTAAGGGCTCAAGGCCAGGCTGGCTCTGAGCATTGAGATCTAATGGAAGGTGTCCCTGTCCATGGCAGGAGTAGTTGCAACTAGATGCTCTTTGCAACTAGGGCCCTTCTAATACAAACCATTTTAAGTAATTCATTCTTTTGAGACACACAAGCACACATTTGTATATGGAGACACTGCTCTCTTGCCTTATCTCTCTTAGGATGCATCTTATTAAAAGAAGAGTTTTGCAGGGGTGTTACTTGATTTTCACGGCCATAAAAAATGATTTTTTTTGCTTGTTTTGAGTAAAAAAATAACATTAAAAAGTTACTATTTCATAATTCTTGCTTGTGTTATCAGATCTGGCCAAAACAATGATCCATAGCTTATCTTGTCTGGTTTGGGGTAAGCTGCACAACTGTATGCCTGATGGTCACCTTCCAAAATTCAGAAAATTAATTCTGTGTCCTGTACAGTTACACTGGTCCTGAACTGAACACACACAATTTGAAGTGAGAGAAGAGGAAATGATTTGGTGATGGAGAAGCTTCAGTCTACCAAGGGAGCAGAAGACATATTATAACCCTCAGATATTGCAAAATGTGATAGGAGGGAACCCTTCTGTAAGCTGGAAATTATGGTTGGGAAAAATAGCATAAGAAACAAATAAATGGTCACTGTTTGGTCACTACTACATGAAGAAAACCAGAACAGAGAGAAAGATGCCATGTTTTTCCCACATAACATTTGGGCGGGCAGTCACAATATTCCTTCTAATAACGTTTGTGACTACTACTGATTTTTTGGATCAGATTTTATACACTATCAATAGAAAATTTAGGATTTGATTTAATTCTGGAACTGGGGACTGAAATTTTATAATATAGTGTTTATGAGATGTGTAGTCCTCCTTTAAATCTTTAACATAAAAAAGGGGCCAATGGTGAGGCAGAGAACAGCCTGGAGAGAAGGAGAAGACAAGAAAGAAAGAAAGTGAAGAGACAGACTGCCAGAGTAGTGCCCTTTTTCTTCTTTTACAGCAACTTTGTAAGCAGCTCTAAGTAAGTCTTAGACCTTATTGTTGCAAGACACAGCTTGACCTGTTGTAAAGTAGGGAATCCATTTTTCTCTAGTTACTAATAGGTCTGCATGTCTGGTTTGTACTTTGTCAATTAAGACTGCCTTTGAGAACATTGTACTTTCTGCATGCTGCTATTTACTCAAACAATTTCAAGTGTTCCAGTTACAAATCAAGGCAGTGCATAAACTGTAAATTCCCACTTGAAAAAATTTCATTTTTTTAAATTAAATTCCCTGCTTTGATAAGGTTTTAGGCCCCATTTCAGATGTAAATAAAGCTATGAGTTAATTAAAAAAAAAAAATTCTATGACCCAAGCTGTGAGGAACACTTGATTTTAAAAGAAAAAACTCATGTATTTTCCCTTCATCTTCTTTTTGGGTGGGGTAGATTAGTTTCTACAGTAGACTTGAGGAGAGGAGTGGCAATAGAAGAAGTGTTGTAGAGAATGCTATGAGTTCAGCCATACCACAGCACATAGCAGACAATTTGTAATCCAAAGTAAGGAGACCAAATGAATAGCTGTTGCTCATAATCAGTACTCTTATGGGTTTCTGCATTATTGGTGAGCACATAGATGAGGAGGCAGCAGTCAACACAGCAAAGAATAATTTGGCAGAGTACGGATGACAGACCTGGGAATTTGGGCTGCTTCATGTTTGGTACCACGGGGTAGAATAACTGTTTTAATTACATTTAGCTTCTGAGACTTTGACTTTCACATGAAGAGATGATAATTAGAAAACAGTCCTGCTTCAGGCTTGAAGCCTGTTTTTCAAATCCACACAGCTTAGGGTGGAGTGTCAGGACTTGTGTTGAACATCATATTCCCAGGGGCCCCAAGCTCAGCCTCTGGAACTTAAGGATTAGCAAATTGAACCCTTTTGCTCATGAGTGAATATCAAGGCACTGCCTCAAGAGACACAGTGAATAAAGCACAGACAACAGCATTATATTTTGCCTTTTAAGTTTTCCCTTTGCTAAAACCAGTAACACAGAGCCTCCATTCAGTTCAGATGCTGAAATAACAGTTTCTCAGTGGAAGAAAACATTTCTCTATACTCAGAAGCAAATAAAAAAATTTTAATGAGGAGACCTTTAGCAATTTTTTTTTTTTGCTTGTAAGTGCCTATATGTCTACATATACAGATTTTAATACAATACCACAATACTTGGAGAAGAAGTGTAAGAGTATTAATTACCTAGAATAAATCTTGAAACATCACAGCTCACATCGCTCCCTGCCACCAATATCCATGGCATGTGCATGGCAAAAGCATTCATACCCTGTAAGGACTTCCAAATCCAGTGTTTCTACAGAGTTACTCAGTTGGAGGGGGCAGCAGGAACACTGATGTGGCTTTATGCACACACCTGTCTGTTAGCTGAAGCAGTGGTTTCAGAATCAGTGGGAGTCTTTTGTTGAAGCCAAGGACAATCTTTAAGCCAAAGTTAAGGCTTCCTTGACCTGATGTCAAAGTGTGTGGAACACTCAAGAGTTGCATCACGATACCTTACTAAGGTTTAAATATTTGCCTTGGAGTGCCCAGGGCCTTGCACTTTACCCTCCAGAAAGATGCACGGGTATTGCAGGTGAGACAGAGAGCAAAATACAATTAGCAAATTCTTCTAAGAAAAAAATTGATGAAAAGAGTGTGGTGAGGAATCACTGCTGAAGTGGAATGGAAAAACATTACAAGACTTGATTAAAACATAATCACTGTGAATAACTATCTCTCCTACTCCATCTATTGAAAATAAAGCAGTCTAGCAGCTTAAATAATAAAGAAGAGACTAGAAGAAAAGTCGTATTCCTCCTACCTACAGAAATCTGGATGGGGTCAGGTATAACTTTAAAAAAATTAGAACTTTGTTTCTGTAAAATCTGTATTGTCTCATAGGGATTCGATGTGTTCTTTTTACCTGATGATGACTTTTTCTTTTTAGGCTTTGAAAGGAAAAAGTCTTCAGGAGTTGGGGTTTTTTTGCAATACACCACCATCTGGTGGAAGTAAAGAGAAAGACAAAGATTAGGAAAGTTAACCTGTCTTCATAATTGAGAGGCTTTAGTTTCCTAGTACTAATTGTCTTCAATGGGCTCTTGAGGATTTAGAGCACCAAATCACTTTAAACCATGTAATTTTCACATTTCTCTATTCAATTTATTTGCTTCAATTATTTATTTTTAAGGGCCCCGAGGATATTCTTAAAACTAAATGCACACTTCATTATTTCTTAATACATCTGATCTGTAATTCAAGACAGAATTTTCCATATGGTGACATAAAATGCTTCAAAATATTTTTCTAAATATCAAGCTAGATTTATCATATAAACTATACACTACTGCTGTATATTTTAGGTATTGGTAAAATATAATTTGTTCGCTTTCAAAAAAATTGTTAGCATGATTACCTTCTTTGTTCTATTAGGGCTTTTTTTCCCCACAAATTTTTGATTAAAATCTAAGTGGAAAAGTTCTAATCTTACTGTCTATGTACTTTGGAAGCTAAATTTCATTTTATACTGCAATGAAAATTCACAGGTTAGCAGAGTTTGCAATATATGCTGATAATATCTGTTCTCCCTGTGGTCACCATGTTCTTTCTGTGATGTCACTAATAAATGTTGTTGAATATTGTGGGCACAACAAGATTGGAAGTAAAATACATATCTAGAAAAATATAGACATAAAAAAGCACCAATCAACTATGTTGATAGTTGTTTTACACTACATTAGAATTAAATATTCTGCTCTAGAAATGTTTGCCAGGATCTTCAGTGTCTCCCCTATTTTTTTTTTTTTTGCCACCTTCTAGGCTCACAACCTAAATACTCAGGCATCCCAAATATCCACTGGCCAGTTATTTGGGGAATTGAGGTATGTTACCTGCCACCAGCTGTTGGGGAATTTGCAGCAGAAGGACCTAAGCAGACTTAAAGACAGGCATCTTACACAGTCTTGGCCACCAGCAAGTCAGCAAAAGCTTTCCAGGGAATTAAGTCTTGCTGAGCTCAGTGACATGATCACAGCCAAAGGTCAGCCTGTCTGCCAGTTTTGGTAAGATCAGCCAGGAGTGTGCCAGGCCAGACAACTGCCATTTTTTTAAAATGGGAAAATGTTTTCCTATCACATTTTAACCAGCCCTAATAGCACACTGCGGACGCAGCTGTGTCATTGGCATTGTAACAGCTGCCTTTCATGTACTTGATAGAAGGAGTCTCTCTGATCTCTAGAAAGCTAGAGGGAATGCAGCTGGCAGGGGAAGATCTCTGATGGTGCAGAGCTGCTGAACCCTTCCAGCATGCCAGGGAGAAGGAGATCTCAACAGTTGTATCAGGAAAATGTTGAATGTGGCATATGCTGTCAGTGATGGCCACATGGTGGGAGAGGATCTCTTTGTCTTGCCTGCTGTTTCCAGTGAGGTTGTGTTCAGGATGACCCAGTGCTCGCAGGTACCTGGCTGCTGCCCTTTGCATGAATAGGGGCTACCTGCTAAACATGGTTCAATATCCACAGCTCTTCTCCTACCTGAGACATTCTAGATGGAGTCAGATATAACTTTTAAAAGTGTTTTTGTAAAACCATTATTTTGGATAGATTATAAGTGGGAATTTTAAAGAATTTATTTTTTGTAATTTCAATTTAATTTTGAAGGACACAACTAGAATAATTTAATTGTACTATATCAAACAGATATCCCTTTTGTATTGCAATTAACCATGTGGGACAAGGACTTCAATTTTCTGGGAACAGAATTTCATGTTTAAGCCATATTGCTGAAGAAAAAATGGGAAACCTAGGTCCAGAGGAAAGTGAAGTTAAAATGACTCAGAAGAACATACAATTTTAATGCCACAGGTATTTATGAACACAAGATGAGATCGATCATACTTATAGTAATTTTGAATGGCTTTTTTATGATTGATATTGCCAGTTTTGTAAGGAGCTGTTCATTCTTTTTCAATCACTTGATGATGAGTGTCACAAATTAATTGTCTCTTGAAACACAAATCCATTCTTCATATTTTTCAGCAGGGTAGATTTAATGTTTGTTTTTAACCTATGTTAGCTTCTAGGGAGTGAAAAACAGCATCATTGTTTAAGTGAGTGTCCTTTTTTATATTATACATATACATATACAAATATTCTACATTTCAACAAGTCCTCTTTTCTTTCTAATACTACCATAACATGGCTGTATTATATTGCTCCACTACCTTAAGCTCTGTTATGCCAGAGAAATGCTTTCTTTCTCTAAGAGATTCCTGCGGCCCACAATACTTCTAAAATTACCACCTGGCTTTTTCAGTTCTCTCCAGGTAAGCACCAAACAGCCCTCATTCAGTCCACAGTGAAGTGGGATGGGGGAACAAAAAAAGAACATTAAAACAAAACAAAAAATAAAACCAAAAAAACCCCTGGGTGTTTAAACATTAATTAAAAAAATAATAAACCAAGGATAAATGGAAGAAGAGAGAAAGCAAACAAAACAAGTGATGCAAAGGCAGTCACTCACTGCTTCCCTCGGATAGACCAATGTCAAACCAATTCCTCTTTTCCCTTTTTTTTTGGCTGACCATGGTGCTATATGGCATGGACTATCTCTTTGGTTAGTTTGGGTTGTCTTCCTTTCCTCCTTTAACTATTTCACACCTCCAACCTAATCCGACTTGGGGTAGAGTGAGAAGTAGAGGTGGTCTTGGTGCTGTGCAGACACTGTTCATCAATGCCTGTGACATCAGTGTGTCATCAGTATTGTTTTGATCACAAATATAAACTGTAGCACTGATTGGGCTGTTATGAGGAAAGTTAAGTCTATCCTATCAGGCCATTAGTGTTGGATATGACTGATACTCCCCAAAAGTTCTGTACTATGTACAGCATCAAAAGCAGTATCATACACAGCCTTCACCACAATAAAAATTTATTTGAGAAAAGACATGACACTTTCCATTCTGTTCTTCACCTGAAGGGAGTGCACAATTAGTCTGCAAACTCCTTTGTCACTGCTACAAAGCTGATTTCATTTGTCTTATTTTAAAGCAAAGGTTTAGTTTTCCCCTGCTTAAGGTCACAAAATTAGTAAACATACCTAGCAGTCCATGAGTTTTATTGAAAATAAAACCCTACAAACACCAGCACAATGCCCCAGATTCTGGGTGGCTCAGACTAAGGCATGTAAAAGGGAAGTTTCAGCAATTTGGCCTTAGATGTGAGACTGGAAAAGATCAGTGGTTTCTCATCAGTAGTGTGAATGTGCTGAATGAGAAGAGTGACTGCAGAGTTTCTCCTGACCCAGCCTAGATCACCCTGCTCTTGACATGCTCAGGATTTCATCATCTATCTGTGGACCCTTGCTGCTTCTAAATGGAGCTCCACCTCTTTCTCCTCTCTTTTCTGCTTCACATGCTGGCAGGGAATGAAGTCTTCAGAGGCAGAAAATGTGCCTAGTGGGGTCAGACCCCCAGGCTGAAAATCATGAGTAAGAAGATTTTATTATCTCCTATATCCTTAAAAGAGACAGAGAGATAAGAACATATTTTTTTTACATTTCTTTGTAGGAAAGCATGTGATTCTGGAGACTGTTATGCCTCATACTAAAGAAATGCAGCTGTTCCTTTATATATAACTGTTTGCCTGCATTAATAAAACTATACACTAAAGCAAGAACAGTTGGCCTCCTGCATACAAATTTTTTTATATTTATTGATATATGTATATAAAACAAAAAGACAATTTGTTTAAATCCACATGGCCAGAATGGTACAAAATGATGGGATATTAGGTTGTTTTAATCAACAGGGTAGGAATAAGTGCCACTGAGCAGAAGACAAAGATATGTTCAGGTAACTTCACAAAAACCTGATGGCCAGTAGGTGGTACCCTTATTCCAGATAACAAACAGAGCGGGGGGGTGGAGGGGAGAGGATAAAACCAAATAGCTGATATTTTGCTCACTGCTGTGAATATTTTCCTCCCCTATTAGCCACCTCAGATGCTATCATACACTCTGTAAAGATCACTGGGCAAGCCTAATGAGAGTTTGGGCAAGGTACCTGTATGTGAACTGTGAAAGGGTCAGATTCTGTCATCAATGGTCTTGTATTGCTGGAATTAGACACTGTAGTTTTCCACACAGAATACTTTAACCACATTGTAATCAAGATCTTATGCATTTATGAACTTGATAGTCACAATTAGTACATAAACCTCTGACCTGCAGGTTATACCACTGATTAATATAATTAACTCAATAATGCTAAAATATGTCTTAAACTTTTTGTTTAGTTTGTGAGGACATTGCAACTTTTTTTTTTTTTTTCCTGAAGCAAGTTTGTTTACCAGTTTAAGCAATTCTTAGACCATGGAAGGATGTTATGAACAAACTTATCTTACTAAATAACATAGGAAATATTTCTTTATTTAAAGGTCTGTCAAGCTGGAAGAAGTTTCCCAGGGAAGTAGTCAAGTCACCACCTGTGCAGATATTTAAGATGCGTAGGTGCAGCATTTAGGAACATGCTCTTTTTTTTTTTAAAGTACAGACACAACCATCTTTTTCTAGCACTATTCTAGTGCTAGAATTTTCTATTCTAGCACTAAACCAAACCAAACACCAAAACAGAAAAAAAAAACCAACCCAGGAAATATATTTTTTTTTCTGAATTGTTGGTTTTTTAAAGTGACAGCTCTGGGAAAATTATTTATGTGAGCACAAATTTTATTGGTCCTCATTCTTCATCTCTATTTTCTGTATTTTCACCTGTCCTCCTGTATCTCCCTCCAATACCCATCCAATATTGGTCTATGCTATGATACTCTGACATTTCTGTCTCTTCTCACCTCCCAATGGGCTTGGCTGCACTAGAAGCCTTTTTTCCCACCCTTGTAATTTCTTTTTTAAATGCTTTACTAAAGGTCATAAGTTATGTGTCCAACCCTGTATAAAATGGAAAGGAATTGATGTAGTTTTATCCTTTCCAGCCTTAGAATTCCTCTCTCATGCTATAACAAAATTTTTCCAATATCATTATTTCAAAAGCTGAAAGCTCCTTCTCATCTTGCAAACAAAAAATAACAAATGGTTTTGTTATTTTACAAAACCATGCAGCTCTAAATGTCCTTTGCAATCTTAAAAAAAAAACCCTAAAAATCAGTGATTGTGGAAATTACATTAGAAAATTATACAATTCAAATAGAATTCTGTTTTCTATCCCTTGGTTTAAAACTATTCTAAAAAAACACTCCTCTTTTTTTATTCCCACAACATTCCTTCCACAGTGCCCTGAATTTGCATGCTCTTGCTGTGAAACTTGTTTACTGGCAATGAAGTCTGCCTCCACAGTTGTCTCCTGATTGAACCCTCTGGTGCCTTGGGTGAAGCAGGAGCCTTCACACAGCAGTGGAAACTGTGAGATATGCTGAAGGTAGACATCTAAACACTGGGATAACTCTGAGGTCCTGCAGTATGGCAGTGCCTGTTCCCCACAACCTCATGCATTTTATTGACATTTATCAATGACATGCCATGCACATTTAATTACATTTATGCTCTAATTTGGAGACTTTTTTAGTACAACCAGAAGATTATTCCTAGGTTTTCTGGTTTTAGCTTTCTTTTAATTTCTTTATTATTCATTATGCTCCTGGTTCATATTCAGTTGCCTTTACCAGTCTGCTAGCAAGAGCATTCACCTCTTTGGCTACGAAGACTTAAAATACATATCTGTTATTCAAATAAGTCTTATTTATGGATTTTAAGCAGAAGTTAAATCAGTATGACTTTACAGTGTTGAAAATCTTTATATATTTTACAATACTTAGCAAAAATGTAAAAGGAATTATTAATTAAATTTCAGAGAATTTATTTACAGGAATTGATTTTTAAGTTAGATAATCTAATAGGCAATGATTATATTTAGAGGGCTTGTCTTATGGCCATGAGATTATATTTTACATAAAATTAAGCCAAAGAACTAAAATCAGAACAACAGATTTGCAGCCAAACAATGAGAACACATTGAGGTCTGGGCCCAGCTTGTGGCTCTGAAATAATTTTAATTTATGGTCTTGGTTACTCAGTATTTTTCTCCTTTATTTCATCTTCTTGGATTAATTAATTTTTATTTCTCTCCCTTAATTTGTCCTTTCAAAGTCTTTAGATCTGAGACAATAAGAAGATTATTGTATGTGCTAATACAGACACTAAAGAAAAGGGTTTAGAAATATCTCTGTGTCTGCAAACAGCTGCTCAGTCATTAACTACACAGTGTCTTCTTTCCATCTAACTGAATTGTGTTAGCTCCAGTCCCTCAACTATGCCAGTACAAATGCAAATATGGCCCAATGGTGACTGAACTAACATCACAGTTTTTGTTTCCTTCTTGATTATAATCCGTATTATATTTCTCTATTTGATTCACTATATGATTCACTGGGTACTTGTCACAGCATAGTTCATGGAGTGGGTGGAAAGGCAGGACAGAAGAGGAGCAGCACCACTAAACCCCTATTTTCAGTGCAGGGGATATAATGGTGAATAAATTTTAATTAAATTCTGCAGAACTCTGAACACAATTTCTTTAAAAACTTCAATACCAATAGTGCTTGGTTTTCATGGCAATTGACTCAAAATGCCTTTACTAAGACTAGTTGAATGGTCAGAAATAATTTCTAAATTAGGATGTGATCACACTTGTTAAAATGAAGATGTGCAATCCTTTTGATTTCAGTGGTCTTTGGATTTTTTGGAATATTTTTAGTTACAGAATATTTTGGGATGGGAACACTAGAAACATCCAAGTCATCCTTTGCTTTGGTACCAGCTTGTCCACTTCTTACATCTGATTCCTTTTCAGTTACTATGGAATTTCTATCTTCAGCCTCAAGAAGTACTTTTAGCTAAGACAATTTCCCTGCTTTTTCTGATTAGATGGTATGCAGGGTGCCACCCTGGACTCTCACTGCCAAAGCATGGTAGGGCATTCCAAAAGAAAGTGTTGCAGAGCTCAGAAATTTAGTCCCACTTCTTGTTGTATCCTTTCTTTTGTAGTAGTAAAAAAGAGAGAAAAAAAAAAAGCAGCTAAATTTACCTGATGAATTGTTTCTTAAAAATAGTAACCATCCTGTCTAAAAATAAAATTAAAAAAAAAAAAAACAAACTCAAAAATAAGCTATTAAGATGTCCTCATTTGAATTCCAGTACAGTTGAAAAAGGAAAAAAAAAGCCAAACACAAAATATCACCTTGGGTTCATAATGGAAAATGATTGCTTAGACACTAGAGAAAACTAAAAAAAGCAGCTGAATTGGCATTTAGGAATACATATTAGCTCTGTTCTGAGGTGCTATATGGGGAAAAATATCTGTTTTCCAACAAAAGAGATTGAAAAGAAACAATTTTTCTGAAGGCTATAAACATTTTTCTGTTTCTTTGTGTCTCTCACATTTTTGTCTGAAAACTGCAGTGAACTGAAGAAAACAGTAAGAGCAGCAATAATTCCTGATTTTCAAATTTTATGTCATTAAAGACTGAAACCTGCAAACTGAGTCTGCTAATGCAATTGCATGAAACACTTAAGCTACTGTGAATGCAGTATTTTAGAACAGTGTGGGAACCCACAAGAGTTCTAGTACATGTACACCCCATTTATGAAATTATTAATTTTATCCTTTGGGATTTACACTGTTTTGGAAGAAAGGTACTTTTCTATATCTCATGCTGAGGTAAGGAAAGAGGAAAGAGGCCCTCTCTTCCAAGTTCCTGAGATTCAAAAGTTCAAATTCTTGGGGAATCTGCTGTAGCACTCCCTTTTGTGAGAGAGAAGGAACCTTAAACTGCTGACTTCTTACTCAAAGTTTAATTAAAGATCCTTTTACCCTTAAAAGACTTTTGAGGCTATTTTAATAATCTTGGTCTATTTAATTACTGTATTAAATTGAAGGAGAGAAAATAAAGGAGGAAAAAACCCAACCAAACTTTTGCTTTTTCATTAGTATTGAAAGTGCTTATTCACAGCAGTGTAATTCAGATAAGCATCTGGCTCACAAACTATGCTGGCACAGACAAAGATTTGTTTTCTTTTTTCAGAACTAGGAATTTTTCCAAGATGTCCTGACTACTGGGAGCAGAACGTCTGACCAAAGTATGCTCACCAGATGGTAGATGTTTCCATGTGGGTAAATATTAAAAAAGTTCTAAATCTATGCAAACTGTGAAGCAAGGGTGGGAAAAGTTTGGTCTTGTTTTTCAGTTTTAGCTGCCTCTGCAACTCATAAACACAAGAGGAAAAAAAAAACTTCAAACTGCAAAGCAAAGCTAATTTGAGTGGAAAAAAATGATCGGTATCTTCTAATTTTTACTGTATATGAGCTATCTTTAATGAATAATTTCAGAAACTTTAGGGTTGACATCTTTCTTTTAATTTCTTTTCTTTTATTTCCTTAACTTCTTTATTACTTTGCTATTAGAAAAACCAAAAAACCAACAACCAAAAAAAACCCTTGCTGCTCCAAAATGTAGTAGCTCCACTAAAAATGTAAAGCAAAATAGCTTTTATAGGGAAGGATATGTGGGAGAAATAAACCCCAAAAAGTCTGTTTTTAAGGGCCAGCTGAAGGTTTAATTCAATCAGCTCCTTGCCTACTGGGCAGGAGCAGAGAGCAGCGTGGGGCACTGCCTCTGGCATGCCAGGTCCTCATCCTCTTGGAATGGTTAAAATACTGATAGCAAAGACACTGCATTGAGCATTTCTTCTGGCTGCACTGTGGGTGTGGAACTTGAAGCAAAGCGAGGAGAGGGGAATAGCACAAGAGCTGGCTGGTGGTAGGGTTTAAACCGCTCCAGCTGTCGGCTGGCTGGATGCGAGGCCCATGGTGCAATAATGCATGCCCAAGCAGTCCTCTAGGTGATGTAGCATGCCAGGTTTGGCTCCAGCACCCAGTCTCAGCAGGAACACAGACCTCTCTAACTGAAACAGCTGCAAAGATGTTTGCTGGGTTAATAATTTGTCCCAGATTTAAAACCACATAGACAGCTAGAGGGTACATTTGACACCACACGGTGTAGCTCAAGGAGAAAGCAAGCTGGCTTACATGGAAAAAGATTTATAGCTGAAGTGGAATAGCAAAGAAGTGCAAAGTTATTAGAAAATTTCCAACTAAGTGCAGTGAGCTTCAGATTCCATATCCACAGAGACACATGAAACAGAAGAAATGTCGCAGTCAAAAGGCAGGGCAGCAGAGGCAAATGCTCTTTACTTTTCCTTGTAGTGAACTTTAAATAGCTCAGTCAGCTTCTAACTCTCTCTGATGCTCCCCTCTCTACCAGAAACCTACTGCTTACAATGCCTTTCCATTTATTTGTGTTTTCACTGCATGAGCATGTGCCTTCAATGAGCAAGTGAGTAGTGAAATGGGGATGTGAAGGTGATGCAGAAATGCAATCATCTTCACTCTAGAAAGGTATGTCTATGAAGATAAATAAATAAAAGCAAATATTATCCAAAAATTATCAAAACAAAGAGAAACATTAACCAGAATTTTACAATATTTTTGCTTTAGGAAAGCAAGATAAATGCTCAATCTTTAATAAGTATAAATAGATAAATGTTGATTAACTAATTGCATACAGTCCTAGTGGGGATCTGACCATAAAGCAAAACTAAAGAAATGCAATGCCTTGCTGCTGGCAGAAGAAAGGAATATCTGGGATAGGGAATTTTTCCAATCATATGGTCTTAAATGGGAAATTTTTTATCACAGGGTCCTGAAAAAATGATATTCTATGTTTCTTTGGAACAGATAAATGCTTAAATATACTTTTATGGCTTAGATACCTTTTATCAAATATGATATTAAGAAAACAGTTTATTTCAGTTTCATACCAGATTAAACATATGACTCCTATTCCCTTGATCTATAATTTTTATGCTAAAGCCATTGAAAAAAACCAAATATATTTCTTCAGTTTAAAACAGAAAAAAATGAACTTTCAAATAAACCAAAACAATAAATGTAATCAATAGTTTGTGGCCAGGGTAAATATATTAATTATAATCAATACTCAAGAAAAGAAGCATCTGTTTACAAAACAACTTGGCAAGTGATATAACCCAAGAGATTATATGCTATGAAATTGGCTTCAGATCAGAAGAAAGAGTGATTAACAATATAAAAGTTAATATCCAAATTATATCTGAAACAGTGGTTTCTCTCCTAAGCAAGAATGTTTAAAGTCTTTGGTACAGAAGACAGTAGATGTGGGGGATTGCAATATTTTTATTAATGAATTTATGTATGCAAATGACACACTTACTTACCTAAAACTCCTTTCCTGACTTCTTTATTTGTTTGTTTTTCTGTGAGGAGCAGTTATCACAAATATGCTTGAGTAAACATATTTTCTACTTTGAATAAATATATTGCATATCAAACTATGAATGCAATATGGTGAACAAAACAAAATCTTGCGCAACAGAAAAGAAAGGCTTACAAACACTCCAATCAAATATGATTGAATGAAATGCAATTGAAAAAATTCCAAAAAAACCCAGAAAAAAAGGAGATTTAGTGACAACAAGAAAATTGTCTGGGAGGAAATTAGGTGCAGTGCAAAGGACCAAGACATGCCAAAAGTAACCTCACAACTGTTGCAAAAGCACGGAAAAAAGTCAAGGAAGAAGACACAACTTGGAGGGGAAGATATCAGGGACATGGCATGGGTACTTAAAAAAAACAAACAAACAAAAAAAAAATCACCAGAATGAAAGCCATCAAAAGGCACGGCATGCCATCAAGTGCAGGGACATGGACCAAAACTTGCCAAAATTGATCCCCATTAAAATCTTGTGCAACAGAAAAGAAAGGCTTACAAACGCTCTGGAAAGGAGATATGATCAAATGAAATGCAATTGAAAAAAACCCAAAAAACCAGAAAATCGGGAGATTTAGTGACTACAAGAAAATGGTCTGGGAGGAAATCAGGTGCAGAGCAAAGGACCAAAACATGCCAAAAGTACCCTCACAACTGTTGCAAAAGCAGGGGAAAAAGTCAAGGAGGAAGACACAACTTGCAGGGGAAGACACCAGGGACATGGCATGGATACTTTAAAAAAAAAAACAAAAAACCAACAAAAAATGAGAAAAAAATCCTTCCCAAAGTCAAAGCCATCAAAAGGCATGTGATATGCCATCAAGTGCAGGGACAGGGACCAAAGCTTGCCAAAACTGATCCCCATTAAAATACTGTGCATCAGAAAAGAAGGACTTACAAACACTCTGGAAAGTAGATACCATCAAAGGAAATGCAATTCAATGAAAAAAAAATTGGGAAATGTAGTGACTACAAGAAAATGGACAGGGATTACATCAGGTGCAGTGTAAAAAATCAAAACTTGCCAAAAGTAACCTCGCAGCTGTTGCAAAAACAGCAGAAAGCACCAAAAATATCTTCACCAAAGTGAAACCCATCATGGACATGGACCTTTGAAAAAATTTGTTGGCCATGTTGTGTCATTTTTTCCCCAAATTTTAAGAATTTCTTTATAAACTAAAACTACAACTACCCCTTTCCAAAAGAATACTATGAGTGTACAGATGGGAGTGAGTTGAGGAGGACCTCTTGATGATTTTAATATGCAATTTTGAGTGAGAGAAGAGAGGAAACATAG
The DNA here is from genome assembly GCF_051311805.1 of Agelaius phoeniceus. Lineage (NCBI taxonomy): Eukaryota > Metazoa > Chordata > Aves > Passeriformes > Icteridae > Agelaius > Agelaius phoeniceus. The sequence continues at coordinate 32,372,196 of NC_135269.1, read as the reverse complement.
GGAAGAAATTGTATCTTTGAAAGGTAGCAGACAACCACTAGAGAGAAGACCTGTTTGGGATTTTTTTTTTCTTTTTTCCTGCCTTGAAAGTTGCTATTCAGCTATTTGGAAGAGAGAAACCTGGCTCATTTTGCAAATGCAAAGCCAGGTTTCTGCCAGGAACCATTTGCAGGAGTGATTAACAAAAACTGTTTGCTTTATGGGATTTCCATGGAGGTAAAATGGTATGCATATAATTTTGACACAATCAGATAATGCACTCTTAGAGTTAGATGGCAAAAAAAAGAAAAAGAATTAGTAGGTCTCTTTTAAAAGGGTGTCTCATTAGAGCATGCTAATTGTCTTCTCAGCAGATGTGGCATTTAAATGTAGTGAGCAATGGCCAAAAGCAGGAAGTAATTCTGAGAAATAAATGGCAGTAACCATCCCAGTTTCCTGAATGGAGGTGAAAGTGGTTTGGCAATATTCACACAAGATGATGTTCATTTATGCAGTATTGAAATTAAAGAGAGAAGAAAGGAGTGGCTGTGTGTGCTGGTGAAAATGTAACATGAAAATAGAATAGATTCTAAAGTTGCAAATGAACTGAACCCAGGTGGCACGAGCGCACCGCAAGAGACATTCAGCAGCAGCAAAGGCTGGTGTAAGGGTTTAACTTACACCTTTAGATCTCTGCTCTTAGTGGCGCATGATATACTAAAGAAAAAAAAGCCAAAATACTTTAAATTTTTGCTCCAGAATTCAGTCTGGCAACAGTAAAACCAACATTAACGGGTAAATAGCAATAAAGAAGAAAGGCAGCTATTTCATAGTCTGAACAGAGGAAATGAACATCAGCTTTTGATGTTCAGCTTTACTTGTTAAATGTGAAATTCTTACCTAAGCCCAGCCAAGGGGTTGACAAAGGGTTTAATCAGCAATATAATCCTACTTAAAGTACTTTCAAGTTCTACATGGAATTTTAAGAACCTTTTTACAACTATCAGAGCAAAGTGGAATTTTATTTGAGAACCGTATTAGGTAGCATGACAGTTGAAAAACACCTATAAATGTGGCTGAAAAATAGTTGAATATCTGCCCAGCTGCCAATTAAATTTCATGGCAATTTAACAGCAGACTACTATTATGGATATGGTATTGAAATTATTCTTTCTATGTATTTAATTTCATTGTTAAACTTACATGCAATAAATAATTCTTTGGATTGAGGTGGAGGTATATATTCCATTTTTTGAAGCTCAAAAATTTATTCTCATTGCAAGACAGTATTTATGAGGAAGACACTGAACATCCCTTCTGGGAAGAATGGTGTTGCTGATAGGAAATTACCCGTAAAAGTTACTATAAATCATGTAGTTTTGTATAGATTTATACATATTATATGTATTCATACAAAAATAGATCTGTATCTCTAATTATCTAGGAGATGAAAGTGCAGGACAAACCTCTTGCATGGCCTCCCATCATCATGAAGGACTCGAGCAGAAGGAATCAGATCTTAGACAAGTGTTGTGCAGACTCTGGACATGGTCCAATTTCTCTTCTTTTACAGCAAAAACAGCAATGTAGCCTTCCTTTACATGCCTGACTGTTCTACCAAAGGGCAAGCATGACACAGTATGTATTTGCTGTGGCAAAACTAGTAAAAGAGGCAAGATATTGGAAAATGCCATCTGAAGATACCAAAATACACCTATATGGAGAATATCTTCATTTCACTCTTCCAGGGTGGCTAAAACTAAAATAAAGACGATAAGACAAATATTTCTGTATGTGTATATATATAATTATTTTGCAAAACCACCCTTTCAGTTTTCTATGATATATAGGTCAACACAGTTTTGATTAAAGGGAGTATAAATTTAATAATTTTTGTCTTCAAGGACTAAGGATTGAAAAACAAAAATTAAGCCCCTTATTTTGCTTTATCTGAAAAGCTTATGGAGTGGTGGAGATGGTCTAATTAATTTGTCTTTGTATATAGCATATGACATAAAAATCATCTGTTTTCATTATGATACATGTGTATTTTCCACTTGTTTTTACAAAATGTTATACTTTACCATTTGAGGGTATGACACTGCTAGAGCTCATGACACATGATCTGCATTACAACTCATAATTTAATACTTATTTAAATGTAGTCTAACAGAATTGCAAATTCAACTAGAGAGCACTAAGAACTATCATTTCCATCAGATTCTCTGAAATGCTTCACAATGAAAACTGATGTCATCTGCAGTTTTTAAGATAGTTAGATATTGGGTTTGTTGCTTTAATAAGTTTCCAGAATGAAATCTTCTCTAAGGTGTCATAGTTTCCTCTTTATTTAACTTGTAGAAATTCAATAATGAACAAGTTTCCAATGTCCTTTTATAAAAGTGAAAACATTAGTGTCTTACATAGGAGAATACTGACCAGACAGTAAAACAGAGCACCATATCAGATTGATCTAAAAAATATTACATTTGTATAGAATCTTAGTGAATTACCCATATCATAGTAGTTATCTTAAATATTCTAAAATTGGTGGTCCTGAAAATTGCCATGTCCTGGATTTGTTTATTCTCCAGTAAGGGCTCATTTCTTCTTTTAATTTGAAGTGAAAAATATTTTACTTCCCAAGAATTCCCTATGTTATACAATCAGCAATCCCAAAAGGTGTTAGTAGGAGCAATACATGTAGGTAAGTTCAGAACAGATGCATCACTGTCCGGACCACAGTGCAATATTTTCAGTATTTGTGGAAGGTGTCAGTCTCACTTCAGTGCCTGGTAATGTTATGATGATTATTCAGGTGAAAAACACCCAAAAGGTGACTCAGTCATTGGACACAGCCACTACAGCTTCATGAGAGGGAAGTCCAGGTTAACAAACCTGATTTCCCTTTATAACAAGGTAACCCATCTAGTTCATCAAGGGAAGGTGGTTGATGTGATCTTGGATTTCAGCTAAGTTTTTGATAGTGTCTCTCACAGGATTATTCTGGAAAATAATCCAACACACAGCTGGATAAACACATCATGTGATGGGATAGCAACTGGCTCACAAAGAGTTATAGTGAAAGGGGTGACATTGGACTCGGGTCCTGTCGTTTAGCGGGGTTCCACAGGGCTCCATTCTCGACCTTGTGTTCTTCAACATCTTCAGAAACGACTCAAGATGCAGGACTGGAAGGGATACCAAGTGAGCTTGCAGATGATACAGAACTGGGAGGATGTGTCAACTCCCAGAACAGCAGCCCTGCAGAGAGATCTCAAAAAGTTAGAGAGGTGGGCAGTGACCACCTGGGGTCAACAAATGGGGTTCAACAAAGGGCAAGTGCAGGATTCTGCTCCTGGGATGGGGCAGCCCTGGATGTATGGACAGACTGGAGAATGAGATGCTGCAAAGAAGAGCTGTGGAAAGGGACCTGGGGTTTACAGTTGACAGCAAGTTGAACACGAGTCAGAAGTGCCCTGACATCCAGGAGGACCAGCCCTGCCCTGGGGGGTATCAGGGACAGCATCACCAGCTGGGCAAGGGAGGGGATTGTCCCACTCTGCTCTGCACTGGGGCAGCCTCACCTTGAGTGTTGGGGACAGTTTTGGGTGCCACAAAAAGATATTTTATGGCTTCTTTTTTTTTTTCCTTCCAGAATCTGGTAACCATTTTTTTGTGAATATGATGGATAAGATATGTGTTCAGTGAAGGAGAAGCTGGATGCCCTACAGTGAGTGCTCAAAACATTAGCTTTTATAACTGAATTCTAGGATTTGCTGGAATAAATGTATTAATTATTTCTTCAAAGCCAGGTCAAATTCAACAGTAAGAATGGTGTATGCCTCTCATTCCTAGCACTTACTAGTATTCAAAGCCAAGGAAAACTTTCTCTGAGGGCATTTTTGGGTGTGATCTCCTAAAAGTGGTAAAAACCAGATGAGAGATCTTGCTGCTAAACCCTTGTGCCAAAAATGAGATCCATTACAAGTGTTATTTTGAAAAGGAGAGCAGTTTTGTTCAGCTTGTAATTAAAAAATACCATTTAGATTGCTTAGGCTTATGTTGAGAACATTTAATTTGTACTAGCCATTCACATTGTCTATGGTTTTGATTGCAAGAATATTTGAAATCTTGGGATTGAGTGTATTTTCTAATTTAGAAAACTGCTTCAGACATATTGCATTTCTGAATAAAAGTAAAGGTTCCTGCTTAACCTAGTAATGTTTGTTTTGGCCCTAATAGTTAGGGATCAAGGAAAATTAATGAATTACATGTTTATGATCAAATGGATACAGAGGAGAGCTACGAAAATGATTGTAGGGCCGGAGCACTTCTGCTATGAGTAAAGGCTCAGAGTTGGGGTTGTTCAGCTGCAGAACAGAAGGCTCTGTGGAGATCTTATAGCACCTAAAGAGACCCTACAAGAGAGCTGGAAAAGGACTTTTTACCAGGGCATGAAAGTAGGTTTAGAATAGATATTGGGAAGAAATTCTTTATTGTGGTAACAGCAAGGCACTGGAACAGGTTTTCCAGAGGAGTTGTGAATGCCCCATCCCTGGAGGTGTTCAACACTGGTCTGGATGTGGCTCTGTGTGACCTGATCCAGTGGAAGAAATCTCTGTCCATGGCAGGGGGGTTGGAACTAGATGATCTTTAAGGTCCTTCTAAACCCAAACCATTCTGTGATTCTATAGAAGACGGACAGCTTATTTTTAAAAAAAATGGAGATTGACTAATAACTAATTACCAGCTAATTATTTTTGAAATGTGGAATATCAATATTAAAAAGTCCTTCATAAGTATTTATAATAATTTAAAATTAGTATGTATTTCCCTTTTTTTTAAAGAGAGCTTTAATTTTCCTTTTCAAGTTGAACACGTATGACACTTTAAATTTATTTTATTGAAGATATGTATGTAAAAAACCAGAGATTTAGGTATACATTAAGGAACAAAGAAGCAAAGACTTTCTTTGAGAAAAAGATCTTTTTCTGAATTAGATAGAAGCATACATCAGAAGATTTATTTGACAATATACCTTACCTCTGTATTGGACGATTTGCCAAAGCTAGACTCCAGATTTATGAACCAGGAAAATCAATTGCATTGATGTTTTGTGTAGATTTTAAAAATAATTTATCCTTCTGAAATAGACATCTTAGGTTTGTATGTACTCATCCAGTAGCTAGTTCAGTCTTTGTCAGTGCAAGCATTCTTGAAATTTAATTCTTGCCTTCCAGGTTTAACTAAACCCCCTAAATGCAATCAGATGATAAGCACAGCTTTCATGAGATTGACAATAGAATGTTCATCTCTGTCACACTTGCAACTCATGTATTTCTTAGTGTGTCTACTGAGACAATCTAGGGAATTTCTTAGAGGAATAAAACCCCATCGATTCTCTAAATCTAAATCTATGCATATAGTGTAAATCATATGCTATATAGATTCCCTGTATGATGCACTGGAAGCCCAGAGCTAACACTGAAGTCATATGGACTGGAGGAACATTTCTGCTTATTGTCTAAAGCCAGGCAAAATATATTTATAGGAAATAACCAGAGTCAGTGGGAAGATGTCTACAATACTAATACAATCAGAATTAAAAAAAACTTAAGCCCCAAACACCCAAAACCCTCCTAATTAAGAAGCATATTCATTTCTCATTGTATTAGAATTCTTAATTTTGTTTCTCTTCTGTTGACTACAGATCATCCAGGACAGACTGGAGATTACATTCACCCCCAACTGATTAACCCAGCACATTTTGCATTTGTACCGTGCATGGGCAGGTAGATATGGAAGGTATGACAACCCTTGGAAACCATGCTGTAGTATTCAGCTGTCTGCAAATTTCTCAGAGGGAGTTCTCCATATCGTGAAGGAACAAAACATGTTGAAGCTGAGATCTGTTGAGATGCCTCTCTAAGAGACATATGCTGCTCTTGAGGTACCTGGGTTTGATACTGACATTGGTAGTCAAGCAGAAGGCTTGCTTGGTGTGAGGCAATTTGGACAAGTAAGGAGAATAAATTGGTCCCTTAAGTAATATAGAATCCAAGTAGTGCTCATTTCAGTGAAAGGAGCCAGGAAAAAGAACAAAGGATATTTGTTGAGACAGAAAAACAGATGCAATTATCTATTTTTTACATAATTGTCATGTCAGATTTATAATTTCATACATTCCTTTTTGACAAGAAGTTGCAATGACTAGCCACATTATTTTCTTACAGTGCTCAGAAGTAAACTGCCAGTTTCAGGACAGATCTTGTCACAACTGCCTGGAAAAGAAACACATTACCAACTACAGTACAAACGCATACTACCATAGGATTTAAAATTTTTATGTGCATAAGGTGCAACCCAATTTCTTTTCACAACATAATGGTCATAGATTTAAACCTTTTGGCAGTTATAAGACAGATTTTTTTTGTTCTGTATAGTCCACAAGATCTCTCTTACAGAGAAATAATAATAAAAAAAGGGTTTAAAGATCTCAAGAGAGGTTTGAGAACCTTTTGTTTTCTATAAAATTCGAAATTTTCAACAAATAAATGTTTGTATATTGCCTGACCAAACTGGTAAAAAATAAATTGCTTTACTTGTTTTGTGATTTCCCCAGATATTCTGTGTCTCTAGTGCAGAGCTGAAGTGTTTGTTTTTCTGGGGAGTGGCACCAGTTGTGACCCAGTTGATTGTATGCACCCTGTACCTTCTCAGGTCGCTCACTCTATTGGTTTGGTGTTTGAGAAGTCCAGACGCTAATGCTCCTAATGATCAGCCATTCTTTTTGACTTTTAGTAACAAGTATTCTCATGCAGTTAATATCAAACAGAACTTTGTGCTCTACATCTGTTATTTCAAAATTTCCATTTTTGAACTCCCCTAGTCTCAAGTAAGTCGTACATTGTCTTCCTTTTTTACTGCCTACAATCTTTTCACCTACTTCCAGGGCCCCGTGATGTAAAATGTCATTTTGCCGATCTTCAGTTCCAGTGACAACTTTAATTTTACTGATTTTAATGGGCTTTTCAAATACAATCCCATAGAAGTCTCCAGTAGAAGGAGCTTTGCCCCAGAAGTACTCATCAATGCTGCTGTAAGCCTTGCTTGCCTCATAGTTTTCAAATACATTCATATTGGTGTGCAAGTTTGCAGGTGGGTTGTCCGGGATATCAAAGGATTCCTCTTCAAAATCATCATCCTTTAACTTATTTTCAGCTCCTTTGTAAGATGAGTAGTATCCCATGTGCTGGAAGAGAGATGGCTTAAAACGTATCACTTCCTTTTGAGCTAACAGCCCACGAAAGTGGATGAGCAACCAATCGCAAGGCATTTCTTGGTAAAACATCAATAGAAAATGGGCCAGGCGTGGTAGGTCATGGGAATGGTAAAGCTTTCCAATGTACCCCAGCTTGGAGAATTCCAATGTCACCCAGTAGGATCCTTCTCGTGAGGTAATTACTTTCTTAACAGCAGTCAAAAAATTCTTTGAGCAGCGAACATCATCCTCCAGCATCACATAATAGTCAGAAAGATTAGCACAAAAGTTTAGAAGGAAAGCATAATCTACATTTTGTTTTGATCGGAACTTCACGCGGTCCTCGGGGTCATTGTAATTTCTCTTAAGGCCATCCAGTACAGGATAGTAATCCTCAGGGACGTGAATAACTATTAATCTGCCCGCAATTATGTGATGTGCAAATTTCTGTGAAATATCCTGGACCATGCCTTCACACCAGGCTGAGTCAAAATCTGCCAGCTGTACTACCACTGCAATTTCTTTGAGTTCCTCATAGCTTGACTGCTCAAATATGGACTTGATGGTCTCAAGCAAGTAGTTTCCCTTTCTCCGTTTTACAGAGGATAGTCCAATTGTAAGATACCCTGTACAAAAGACAGTTCAAACAGAAACTGAGAATCTGATATTGGAAGCAATTTTATCACAAAGATATTCTCCAGAGCTGTGTTTATATTAAATAAACCTTGTGAATGGCGAAGACTGGGAAATTTGGTATGTGAGTTTATGGAGCTGCATGCGACAAAGGACATTTATTGCCTTTTCATTAGGAGGTGTGATATTGCGAGCATAATGGACATATGGAGACTATTGTGTTAAACATTCACTTGTTTACAGCCAGGAGTAGCACTCTGGGGACAAATGCCAAAGCAGTGTGTATGTTTATGTCTTGTAGACAAAACCACATATACAATGATAAGGCTGTAAATCTGCCAAAAGAAAGGGGATTGTGAGGGGATTATTCACACCATATTTGGAAAGCAAGGAACTACCAAATGCAGCATTCCTATCATTTTAAGCCCTCTAAAAGTCTAGTTACGTCTCTGCATAACTTTACAGTTTTATGAATTTTGCATGGATAGTGATTTCTCAGTGTGTTCATTTTTAGGTGAATTTGTCTAGTTTTTCCTTGCTGGTAGTTTTTCTTCCAACCCTTTTTCAGGAGTCATCAAGCGTTTTAAAGGGAACACCGTTCAATTTAGACATTATTTTAAAGTAGAACTTCTCTCCTTGCTTGTACAAATATTTTTTTAATGCTGTTATGTTCTTTCTAGACAGAGATATATCTTATAAAACATGAAATTTCATTTCTGCTGTTTTGTTGTCACTGTCATTGTATTCTTACCAGCATTCCAAATCAGAATTTTTTTCAGATGTTTGCTAATATATCTCTATTTTTGTCGCTTCTGATGAAGAAATGTTAAGACTGTGTAATTGACAATGTGTACCTAAGTTGAACCTACCCCAACTTTCTTAAAATGTAGTCATTTGTAAAAGACTGCTCTGATAGTGATTCAGGGTTTCTCTTGAGGCTTAAGTCTGCTCAAAATGAAGTGGTACAGTGAAGCACAACCCCCAGAAGTAATTTACACTGCATACAGAGCCATTAGATTTTTCAAATCTAATTTGAACAGACTTTATAGCTTTCTGCAACTCACGTACTATTTTATTTTACCTTCTGGGCTTGGACTTCAGGGTTTTGTTTATGTATGTGAAATGGTTGATTTGGAACCCAAAGGACACCTAGGTATGGCCATATTTCACTTTTAGAGGAAAGTCTTGAACCATGTGTGAAGAATAGCTAAATAGTCCATCTGCAGATGGCTGTGAGAGGAATCCTCCTTTACTGTTCCGATAAGAGCACAATTCTCCTTTTTAGCCCAGCTAAAGGAGTAAGGAGGTCCATTTGCAGCTACTGGGCTGGCAGGGTAGTGGACCTGAGGGGTGCACCTGTGTTATGCCAAGCACACTTAAGATTGGATTTACCAGTTATACAGAGATTGACAGTATGGTCTCAGAGGGTGGTTGCAGAACACCACCAGCATGTGCCTTGCTTCTGCTTCCTAAATCATCTTCCTCTTGCCTGGGAGGAGATCCATGGAATTATGCTCCCACAGACCATCCGGAGGCTGCCCGCAGGGCATCTACAAGTCAGGCAGAAGGTAATCAGGCTGCTAGGTCTGGACTAGAGGCCACACAAGAATGGCCACTAACTCTCTTGAGACTGTCACTGCTTAACTCGGCCCCTCTTGCATAGAAATACCACAGGGACTATTTTTAGATTGCCTCATTTTGCAATATTCAAATTGCAGTTACTTACTTTTCCTTGGCAAAGGTGTTCCAGCTAGGTAGCGATAGGAAATGTTTATAGATCCTGAGAAATTAGACAAATCTTTAAAACTGTGAACATAACGCTCTGGGTTGAGCTGGTGTGTGGCTGTCTCTCTGATTAATTGCTTGTCCCCTTCCTATTAGCAGGAAAACAGAAATAACAAAAAAAGGGAGAGAGAGAGAGAAACACATTTGTGAATGTCAGTTAGAGAGGAAACATGGACAGGAAGGTTTCCAAGAATAACATTTTTCAGTTTCAGCTTTCATGAAAGCATGTAGATGTCACCTCATTTAAAACAAAAACAAACAAGCAAACAAAAACCCCACAAACCAACAGGCATTGCTGAATATCATATATTTTGACTACAGAAAATCTACCATAAACCTTCAGATTACAATAAAAGAAAAAGAAAAAAAAATACTTTGCATAAAATTCTGGAAAGGTAGCAAATATTAAATTATTGGCCAAAAAATGCTGTGGTATTCAAAAGAGGGATAAGAAAATATCACTCAACAACAAATAGGATAACTTTCACAGATGTAAAAACACAGAAGATTTTTAAAAAATGTTTCTGTGATTAAAAAATATACAAAAACTGCTGCAAAGGAAAGACAAATCTGGATTCTGGCATCTGGCTCATTTTGAGAATTTTTCTCATTTTTCTGAGAAGCTTTGACTCAGATTTGCAATAAGAAGAAATGCATGTGATCATGCAGACAGTAAAAGTTTCTCTGAATTTGGAGAACATTTTTGATGGCATAGTCAAAATGTACATTTATCACCACACCTCCCCTTCATTCCTCCTTCTTCAGTCCTCTTCCAAGAGGCTTCCCTAGTGATAGTAAAGGCACAGAAGGGAAAGAGTGGCTTCATCAGTAGTGCCCTACCCATAATGTCACTTGGGCCTCAGGGAAAGTCTGCTCCTCAGTCCTTAAGAGAAGAAAAAATATCTAACAGCTCATGAAGACTGTATTTAAATGTAGGAATGCTTATTTAATTTATGTGGTTTGATTTTAGTCTGATGACAGGCACATGAGTGAATGAGTTTGTTTCTTTTGATGTATGCAATATGTTAATGCACTAAAACTTTGGGATCTGTCATTAAATGAGAGCATTGTGCAGTCATAGTACTGCTGCTAACTGAAACAACCACAGAAACAGTAAACAGTGCTCATATTTAATGGCATAAATATTAAAAATGTGTCAAAGCTATATTTTATAGCACAAATAAATCTTTCTGTAAACTGATCTTACATTCATTTATAGTTCATTGTTTTTCTTGCACAGAAGTAGCAAAAAAATCCACTTCTGAGCTTAGTAAAGATCTTTGGCAGACATCCAGGAGCATCTACCTGCACTGTTATGCTCTCTTGATCTTCAGTGTCTCTTAAGTAATTTCTCTCAAGTGCTTATGTACCACTTTGCATTTGCTCATAAATTATGAGAGGAAATTTGATGATCAAGTTCAAGATTAAAATGTAACTTGATGATCTTGAAAGAAAATACACCAAAACTTGAGGAGATTTTCCATTAAAAATGTCAGGTGGAAAAGAAAAAAGGCTGGTCCAAAAACTTTCTTTTTTCAAAACCTTTCTTTAATATCTGAGAAGCAAACAAAACATTGTGTCATGGGTTCCAGAATGGAGCACCAAAATTCCTTGTTTCATAAGGTCTTGGAATGGAAGCTTATTCTGCTGGCTGAGGTTTTGCTACATAAAATTTTTAGAAATAGACAATGTCAGAAGAAAATGTTTTGATTTTAACAAGCAAAATATCTAAACTGACCACAAAAATTTTCCTTTTTTGCCCCCTCTTTAATAAATGGCTTTTGTGGCTAACATTTCTTTTTAATAGCTGCTCTTTCATTCTTTTGTTGAATGACGGGCAAAACAGATATCTGGATTTTTTTCAAAAGATTAAAATCTGTTTCTTTTATCTCTGACTATGTAGAGGTCAGTGAAGCTGAGTAGCTTGATTAACTCTTCTTGGTTTTCTTCTCTAGCTTTTTCTAGAATGGTTTTGGCTTTCTTCTGTTAACTAAACTCTTACTTGCATTCCAGTGTTTGCTGGCAGATTCATGTGGGTGCCAAAGGATGAAGTGCCACAGTTCTCCACCCTTTATGAAGATGCCCTGCTCTGCTTAGGATGCTGTGTCAATTACAATAGTGTAATTCTTTGCATATTGCCCAAAACAGTGATTAGTATTCATAGAAGAGCACAGAACACATGCTTCACTTACAATCCACTTACAACTCTGAGTAGGTAGAAGACTCCCTTGTGAATATGGTGATATCTGGTATATTTTAGCTTAATATGTCTTCAAAATGCTTGATCAAATGCAGCTCATACATTGCAGATGAACCACCTTAAACTGCTTTTCTAATACACATGTATCAGCACTGCATAACTGCATGTCCTCCACCCAATATACTTCAGTTATTTTGCCACATGGGCCCTTACTTTCCATTTCTGCAGCAAATGCCCTGCAGAAAACAGTGAAGGGATTCTCTGGATATGTGAGACCCTTTGAGGAAAACCAGAAAGTTTCTCTTCTCCCTTCTTAGGGTTTACCAAAATGAATGTCATTTTAATACTCTAACTCTTTGAAAAAGACACTTGTGTTACATCTGGTGCCAGAGACACCAGCACCACAAGCCCTTGCACAGCCTGAGACTGTGAGGAGGAACTCTGGCTCAGTTGTCTTCCCTCTAACAGTTACCTTCGTCCAGCAGGAGATGGGCTGCAGTTTAGGGCTCTGAGGACTTTCAGATTTTCATTCCCTGAGGGAAACTGGTTAGCCTTCTGTGCTCAAAAGCTTTTCCCAAGTGTATTTCTCTTCACCACAAACAGTGAAATTGCTCATCTTTTACCTCAGCAGAGAAAACACTCCAGACAGGGTGTGTTTGGAGCTGTCAGACAGGGTCAGGAAGCTTGAGAATAAAACTAAATAAATAAGTTGAAAAGTCAACATCCTAACGCACTTGAAAAACACTTGATGGACCATAAAGGTATCAAGAGACCTGGAAGAACTCTCAGGAGACTTGGCAAGAGACTTGGCTGAGAGCTGCATGAATGCAAACATGCCAGAACTGTGATGAGAGAAGCAATGAAAGAGAGTGAATTTATAAAAGGTGGCAGGGAGGGGGAAAGAGAAATTAAGAAAAAGACATGGAGCCATCTGGGGAGCTGGCAAATAGGCAGGAAGATTTCAAAAACAAGCCAAGAGGAACACCATTAGCAATGATAATAAAAACACTTTCAGAAACATCTGGGAGACTTTGAAGCAATTATTGAACAGAGAAGAAACATTAGGGAAAATGCCACTAGGAAAAAAAAGTGATAAGTCAGATCAAATTTTATCATAACCAAGAAAAGTTAAATAAAAAAGTGAAAAACCTTTGTGGTACACAAAGAAATACATCTGTAATGGAATAACATGCTACAAGAATGGGCTATCTTTTCAATGGCCTAAAAAAGTACTAGCATAATATTCATATTGTAAATATTTACAGTACTGTTATAACTAATTTTATAATTATAATATTTTAAATTAAAATAATGATGACTGTATATATGGTTCTGATAATAACATAAGGATTTTACTGCTTGTGTATTACACTTTTTGACATACTATTATGTTTCTTTTCAGATGCAAATGAGATCAGAATTCACACTTCAAAATATTGGAAAATCCATACTGTCCCCATTCAATTGAAGATAAAGACAGCACTATCTAGTCATATCACAATATAACAAATTCTGTTTAGCCATTTTACTACTTGCAAGATTCAGTTTTCCACCGCTATGATTTTTTACTGGGCCCAGTCCAATCTCCAAAGTACTGGAAATTCAATCCATTAATTGAGTCTCCAGGGCTCACTTGGCATTCAGCACTGAAACACCCCTAGGTTACACATAAACCATAGAGTTGTGCTATGTTGCCAGTAGCTTATTTGTTGAAATTCCTAACATAAATATTTCCAGAATTTTTTTCCAAAATCATAAACTTACATTAGGTTTCATTTGTCTAATTTTTAATGTTGTAGTACTGAAACAATCAGACTAAAATCTGAGTTACAAAAAGTAGGAAACACAAAAAATAAACTCACTAAAATGAAATTATTTATGCAAAGAGCTTAAAGTAGATAAAATGGGTGTAAATTTTCTTTTATAATTTTATTTCTATAATAGCATTTAATGCAGTGTTCAGAGGTGAGATTTGCAGCGTATACAAAACATGTTGAAAAACAGCTCACACAAATAGTTCAGATGTAGTTTATCCTCAACAATTTACCATTTTACTAGGGGTGTTTTACTGTTTTGTTTTTTCAGGATCACTTCTTTGCAACTTACCAAAACATAACTATCCTCAATGTACAAGTTCATGAAGAGCAAGCAAACAACAAGGATTCCTAAGAACGACACTGCTGATCGTTTCCGCAAGCATCTCATTTTATCAAAATATTTCAAGTTGTGTCTCGTGAAGAACTGCATACGGTAGTCTCACCTATAAATAAAACCACAGTATTACAAGAATGGTCCACCTGATAAGCAACCTGATAAGCATGACAACAACTAAACTTACCTTCAGATAAATCAAATCCCTTCAAACTTACATAGACCGCACTTTCAGGCAGAATCAACTTCATTTAAGCATTGTCATCCTAAGGTTGACAATGCTTAAATGAACTAAGCTTCCCTTTTTCTTTTCATTTTCTTTTTTAATTGGTGTCAGTAAAGAAAGAACACATACCCACTGTCATACCCATTTTAAAGTGGTCTTATGATGGATGTCCCTGTGGCAGGAGTGCATCAACAGTTTAGTTTGCTATGCTTAACTGTCAGATCCCAGCTTGGTGGCTAGAGATGATGCTGCACATTGTTCCCCCATGTACTTGTGTCTCCTCCCAACAACAGGCCAGGTCAGCCGGCAAGGAGGAAATTATTGCATGACTCAGTGTTGTTAGCAGTAGAAGAATTCTGTATGCCAGAGCTTCCAGGCACAAAAAAGGTAATTTCTCTGAAGTGAAAAAGTACTAGTAAGACTGTACAATATCTCTTAGAATTTTTCCATCAAAGTACAGAGGCCCAAGGTTAAGTGGAGGTATTATTTCCATCTTCAGAAGAAAAGTGGGTCTCCACCTCCATGAGACACATCTAAGCAGAGTATTGAGAAATCCTTTCCAACCCAATTAGATAAATCAAATAAGGGTGGCACAGAGATCATGAAGCCCCTCAATATTTCCGGTAAAGATCAAGAAAGAGGACTGTCTAGTCATATTCTAATGTTGCATATTCATTTTAGTTATTTTACTCTGGAAAACAAGATAAATGCTGTTCTTGTCCACCAAATTGTAGCACTAACCTGTGTAGGACTGTATGTGTTTGAACAAGATTTGGCCCTAAATAAAAGATCTCACTGCCCAAACTCTGAGGGACTATTAACAAAACAGCAGACTACAAACTTATTATTTATGTATTATGTTCTTACTCATAATTTGATTATTTTCCACAGCAATTCATGATTTTTCAATTGAATTTAATGTATAGAAATTATATACAAATTAAGACTTTAAAGCTAGGCTATGTGAAGTAGTAAAAAACATGACACGTGCAATGGTTAAAATCTGCAGTTAAATACCTTCATTTTTGGAAGTGTTGAACATCTACACTGATACAAAATAGGACATATTAGGAGTTCCATAAATGATTTGTCATGTCATATAGAAAATTTTCTGTCCTAATAACAAAAAATCTAGCAAGCACAAAATCCAATGTATATTTGTTTTGCCAAACTGAATAAACACATTTAACAGTATAAAATATGAGTCCATTATACTCCAGAGAACCAGGAGGTAAATATATAAAATATTTGTAATGCAATTGGTAATTGCAAGGAATCTATAGATTTGAAATGAACTGCAGTAAATGGAGGCTGGTTGTACACCGAATGCTTTTATATTCACTATGTTGAGAGTAAAACCAGTTTACAGGCTGCATGAAGAAAAAAAAGAATTCAGTAACAATATATATTTTGGGTCTTTATTTAGGGTGAGATGAATTAAAAAACCCTGATTATTCTGAAGCTGAAAACCCCAGTGCAGATATTTTTTAAAGCTACAGCAAAGATTTCATTTTTCTTAATATCTAAGGACATTGAAAATAAACCTCAGGAGGGAGCTGCTAAGGACATAAATTTCTAAACACTTAGCCTCTCTGTACCCCTGCAACTCCCTGTGACAGCACAGTTGTTGCAAGTTGTCTGTGGATCCAGCAGGCTGTTGTGGAAATCAAAGGTTGCCCCCATTTTAGAAAAGACTGTGTTACACATATGATTTGGTTTTCATTTTTATTTCATTAGTTTTTTGGGTTTTTTTTGTTTCCTTCTCCCTTGCCCCCTCCCTTCTTCTCACACTACAATGACTGATTTTCAAACCACTACACTCTTTTAAAAACCAATCAGAGCATCACTGGATGGTTTAAATACTGAAACTTCTCATATTAGTGGCATTAACTGTTCTGACTATTGAAAATGCAGTTAGTCTGGGTTAGAGTGCTTGCAGTTGCTGTCAGCATATTACATTTCCCTTGGGTTAAAAAAACCAAACCAAACCAAACCAAACCAAAAAAAACCCAACAAAACTTGGAAATAAATAAATAAGTGCGGTTTTTTCAGTCACAGGATGAATATATGTGGCATATTTGCTCTCTGGATTGTGGTGTTACACAGGCACCCCCTCAGGCGCCCTGAGCCACCTGTCTGAAGTCCCCAAGGGTGTGGAAGGGGTTTATATTTTCTGGTCATACTGTATGAGATCATTCTAATGTTGGGTTGGGAATAAATACAGAGGGAATTACATAGGTGAGGCCAGAGGAAGTGTCATGACCAGAAGGGATGTGCAGAGAGAGGAGAGCACAGTACAGTCAGCGCTCAGAGCACACCCCCATTGCTAGTGCAGGTGGCACACGAAGCCTTCACATCTCTGTTTGCACGTGGAAACTTCTGGAAGCACAACATCGTGCCAGGGGGGAATCTTTGTTCATCCGATCTCTCGGTAGGCCCATGCCAGGTAAGGGCAGGGAAGGCGGGAGGCCCCAGGGAGGGCGGGTGCCGTCAGGGGGAGGCTGTGGCACCGCTGGTGACAACACCAGGTGGCAGCGCAGGCCCGCCCGTGCCAGCCCAGCCTGCTGCTCGCCGGAGCCGGAGGCCGGAGCCGGGCTGCAGGGGCTGCTTCACCTCCTTGCACCGTAAGCCCTTGGTGCAGGATTCCTTACATCTTCCTCTAGGATCTCTGTATCCAGTCTGTGCGTTGCATTTTTTCTTTCTTTCTTTTTTTTTTTTTTTTTTTTTTTTTTTTTTTTTTTTTTTTTAGGTAATGTCATTCACCTTTTCAAAAATAGGCTCAGAATTTCCTGCAGCGAGACCTCTGATTTTCTTTAAGACCATTTGAGCAGAACGTTCACCATTACTAAAAATCTTTGATATTGAAAAAAAGGTTCCAATTCATAATTCAATTCTGAAGGCACAGTTTTGCTTGAAGATTTTATGCCTTCATTATTCATGCATAATTAAGTAGCTATCAGAATGGTATAAATGCAATTTGTTTCATAAAGCTGGCATGAAGCAGTTAAACAAAATAATTAATAAACATGCATAAATTATAAATCTTTTCCTTTCTAGATGAAATGTGTGGCTTTTCTCAGTCTCTAGAGAGGGAACTTGTAAGATCACAGATCTCTATGTACATGTATGAGCTGCTATCAGACACACATATGCAGTTTTACATGGTAATGTGAAATTATAATTCCTTTGACTTTCTAAAACAACACACAGTGAAGAGGTGGTGAGCCAAACAATGCAATGACATACTTTTACAGTGGGTAGATGCTGTTCTTTATAGGATCTACAAAGGTGTGATAATCTGTGTAAAAGGTCAAGAATTGATTTTCACATGACACCGTGAGGTTTTCTCTTGCAGAATTTGTGACACTCGGAAGAATTTTAACTTTTTTTTAAAAAAAAGTAAATCCCAAATGACCATCCAGAAGGACTGTTTTTAATAAGGCAAGTCATTGAAACCAAAAATTGAAATGAAAATATTTAAATTTATGTCTATTAAAATTTTATGACAAATTTTAAGTTGGATTTTAATATGGCTATTCCCAAGAGGAAAAAATTAGAGTAAGTTTTTTTTTCCTTATTTTCCTTTCTTCGGAGAAAAAGACTTTTTGCCATTCATAGAATAATTTCTCTAATTCATGTACACTCACTCTAGTAAAAAATTTTATATTTGATCCACTCTAATTCTTCATCACTTTCTGATAATGCTAAGGATTTGTGCTTTGTCCTGCTTTTAGAGATTATCACTTACTTTCCTTATATATTTCCTCCATAAACAGATACAAAAAAAGGCTCTGTGGTGTTACTTTACCCTTAAGGATACCTACACAAGTTAAGGACTTAGCCATACCCCTAACCAGTACAGTTAATCTGCTTGTATCTACAGCTGTACAGGCTGTAGAGCAACAAGGTCATCTTTGTATTATATTCTGGTCTGCTTGAGTGCTGTGCCCCAGCAGCTCAAAACAAGTTGCTTATTTAGAGAGGCACTGGTGGCTGTGAGAAATGGCAACTGAATTATTTTAATATTTTAACATTTTAAAATGAGACATGTAGATTTACCTGTCACTGTAGAGTTCATTTTCCAGGAGGTGGAGCTGATCTACTGCCACATGTATTATATGAGATAATAGAAAAATATCTTTGGATTATTAAAACCCTTGTGAACTTTATTGCAATCCCTGATTTGACAGAGACACGCAGAAGCAGGAGCTTTATTCCTCAGTTTTGTGATATAACATTCTATCACTTACTGAACTGCTTTACTTGCAGTTCTTAATGCTTATCCAATGTGTTTTTCATTTTTCCTTTTTGGAAGGCTGCACACAATACCTCAAGAATTACATTCAGTTATCTTTATAAAGTCACAAAGGAAACACTTCTAAAAAAAAGAAAGGGAAAAGCCCCAAAACAAATCAGATTTTTTACATGGTTATTATTAAATTTTTCATGTACCATGATTTTCTTATGCAAGAATAACAAAATTGAACCCTAAATTGTGATGTAGAATTGAGCTACAGAGGATAGTGTACTAGAGCATTGTAATGGATAGGTTATTCCATAGGGCTTAGATAGACTCCCAGGCAGATTCACTGCCTTACTGAAAGCCTGAATGTACACATAAAAATGTTTAAGGCTGACAGGCAGGATGTTCGCTGCCACTGGCAGCAGGGCAATAAAAACTAGTTTGAAGGAAAGGAAAGTTTAACTCAGAATGAGGCTAACAAATCCAGAGGAGTTCAGGTTCTCAACTAATCATAAGTAGATTGTGTGGGTACACATGCTTAAATAAATGGTTTAAAGATGATTATATTGTCTGAAATCTGGGTTCTTGATACAGGAAGTTAAAAAGTGGAGATATATTAGTAGGCAAATTACTCAAAAGTGGCACTGAAGAAAGGATGGGCTAAAGAAGTAGGTTTTAGAAGAGAATTTGAAAGGCATAATTATCCTTGATCCACAGAAAGGGAAATGTTATTTCAAACACTAATGCAGCATACAGATATATACAGACCCCAACAGTTTTGGAAAAGGGATCAGAGTTTAGGAGGAGACAGATGATTCAGCTGAGTCAAGGTACTGAACAATGAAGAAAAGCAAAAAGCTTAAATTCAAAGCAGGTGTTGGTGGATGAAGTGTCTTTCCTGTCTGACAGCTTCAGAATGATATAAAATGGAGTAAAACACTCTGGCTGTAACATTCTGAGCAAAATGTAATTCATTTCTTCTGGCATGGAATAGTCAAGTCTAATCAAGGGGAAGAGATGACTAAGAAGTATGAAGTTGCATTGACTTACGTGGTAAAGCACTATCTAATCTATCATTGGATGGATGGCTGTATACCACTGGATTTATTTTATCAAGTACTTGTAGTGTAAAATATGAGTTTTAGAAAAACTATATAGACAGTGAGTTAATGGCATGTGGAAAAAGCTTGGAAGATAAGAAAAACATAACAAAGAAATCTGAAATAACCCTGAATTTCTGCTCCACAGAGACAAAGCAAAGAGTCAAATAAAACAGCATTGGTATGAAGAGAGAAGGAGCAGGTAACTGTGACATCCAGGGAGAGTGAGATTAGAAGCTTTTAGAGATACAGGAGTGGGGTATAAGTCTGCATCAGAAATACAGGGAGAAATGCTGTGCATTGAAAATAGCACTGGGCATAATTCAGAGGAGAGAATTTTTAGAAAGGTGAGGATAGAAATTGTTACAAATATAGCCAATAGATTTTATCCATTGCCTCATCAATTAATGAAAGGAGTACATGGATGCAAGTATTGATAGACTCAACAGAAGATAAAACTTTAATGAATAGCTCTCACACAGTACATTTGTACAGTATGAGAGTACCGGGGTTATGAGAAGCTACAGGCTATCAGATAAACTAAATTCCTTGAGTCTATTAGGGACCAGCAAGAATAAACTAGAGGGATAGTATCTTCACACCCTCCTCCTGGTGGGAAGATACTTCAGCTCTAGGTCCTTCACCAAAGCACAGACTCTATGAGCTAATGTGTCAGCAACACTTCCTCCATGTGTTAACTTATGCCTCAGTGTCCCACAGCCTTCAAAGTTTAGAGTTGAGAGCTTGTAAAGTGCCATGGACAACCCTGTTTTAACAGAATTGCACTGAGACAGAGACAAACATCTTTTGGGGACAAAAAAAGAACAGAAATGTTTGACCAAAGCTGACTAATCTTGATGGAAAGAGTTTCACCTGATGAAAAGAGATTCTGATGAAATCATGGTTTCCTCATCAGCACACTTTGTAGCCTCACATAATAGAGACGTGAGTGCTTTTTCAGAGAACTGCAAAATCACAGAAAGGTTGAGGCTGAAAGGACTTTTAGAAGTCATGTGTTCCACTTTCCTTGTCTGTGAAGTGCCACCTGGAACCAGGTGCCCTCGGCGGTGTCAAGGGCAGCTTCTGAATATTGGAGTGAGATCCACACATTCTCTGGGCAGGATGTGCTCATGATGTTCAGAGGGAACTTCCTGTGTTTCAATTTGTGCCCATTAACTCTGTCCTGTCACTGCTGGCTCTTTTTTCTATTATCTATTCAGGTATTCACATACAGTGTAAGGTTCCCTCTGAGCCTCATCTTCTCCAGACTTAACTGTCCCAGCTGGCTCAGTCTTTTCCTACAGCAAAGATGCTCCAGTCCCTTAAACATCCTTGGGGGCCTTCCTTGGACTCTGTTTGGCATGTCCATGTCTCTACTTTAGTGAGGAGCCTGGAAATGGGTACCAGAGCCAAGTGCAGCACAACCCTTGACCTGCTGGCAGTGCTTTGTGTGAGGAGCCCAGGATACCTTTTAACTTTGTGTGAGTCAGCACAGGCAGGATGCAGGAACAAACATAAAACTCTTAACAAAACGCACAGAGTACATTTATTTTTGTTATTCCACCATCTGGGGATCCTCAAAACAGGACCCAGGCAAACAAACAGAGCTGCAGGCACTGTAGAGCTTGGTCCATGCTAGAGGGTCACTGATCCTGCTGGTTTTGCCTGTATATCAGGGGTTTGCACAGGCATAGTTTACCACTGTGCTTGATCTTTCTTGCAGCAGAGAATAAATCTCCAGAATGTTTGATAGGGTGTCTCTAAGCCTATCACAGGCCTATATTATCTAAACACAGATGTTCTGCTTGTCAAACACACAAGGCTAAGCAACAATTAATATGATATATGTGTTTTTTGACACCCCAGCTGTAAGTCACTTGAGTGTGTGTTTACAATACTCCTTGCCAATTTTCTGTTATTTCCCCACAGTCTTTGCTGCAAGGGCATATTACTGGCTCTTCTTCAAATTCATGTCAGCTGTGGCTGCCAGGTCCTCTTCTGCTAAGCTGCTTTCCAGCTGGGTGGTGCCCAGCATATATTGGTGTAAGGGGTTGTTATTGGTGCAAGAGTTTGAACTTTTCCTTGTTGACGCTCAAGGTTTCTGTCAGCCCAATTCTCCAGCATGTCAAGGTCCCTTTCAATTGTAGCACAACTCTGTGGCATATCAGCCACTCCCCCCAGTTTTGTGTCACCCACAATCATTTAGTTACTTGTAAACATGATGTGGAGCAAAACCCCTCAATTAAAAAAAACCAAAGAGCCTCCATGCATTTGCATATATGTGTGACTAATTTCAACCTATCATTTAATGTAAACTTAACACTAAAGGGGGACCTAGGCACTGAATTGTGACAATAATTCTCCATCCTTTTCTTGCTTCACAGTGTTTGTGGCTTGTAAGAATGAGCATCAACTTCCTGGTCAATAAAATAACTCATTTTATATAAAAGGTCAATAAAATAACTCATTTTATATAAAACTTAGAAAACTATGGATAGGTGTGTGACCAACAGTTCTTCAGAAAATTTTGATGAATAACCATATATAAGATGAAACAAATTCTTTACATAATGCTATCATTGTCTTTTCTTTTAATGTTTTGTGTCTTCATCTATTGTCACATCCAAAAACATATTTTTTTATAGTTTATTTTCAACAGAAACAATCCAGTGTGTGGACAAAATACATCCAAAATTTTTCATCTTCTGCTTTGATTCTGCAGCCAGAGTAACTAGCAGAAACCCAACTTAGATCTCTGAAACTGTTCATGAGTTCAAAACCCAGTAGTCTTGATTGCATTAGTTTGGTTTTTAGCAAGAAAGAACTAAAATTATTTTTGCTGTTGAGTGCTGTTATTTATGGAATAGTCTGGCCTTGATCAATTACATTAATTGATGTTGACTGTGTAAGGAAGGAAGATTGTGGTATTTTCAGGGTCCCCCATGGCAGGAAGGAAATGATGAATCTGACTCCATGTTCTTAGAAGGCTAATTTATTATTTTATGATATCATATTATATTAAAGAATGCTATGCTAAAACTATACTAAAGAATAAAGAAAAGATACTTACAGAATGCTTAACAAGATACTAATGAAAAACTTGTGACTCGCCAGAGTCCCAACACAGCTGGACTGTGATTGTGATTGGTCATTAAGTTAAAACAATTCATATTAAACCAATCAAACAACCACCTGTTGGATAAACAATCTCCAAACCACATTCCAAAGCAGCAAACACTGGAGAAGCAAATGAGATAATATTGTTTTTCCTTTTTCTCTGAGGCTTTTCTGCTTCCCAGGCGAAGAAATCCTGGCGAAGGGATTTTTCCAGAAAATATGACAGTGACAGAAGATGGTTTTAGAGGTACCTAAAATCTGTGATGTTATCTTGTAGTCTAAGGCAATTTGATCATGGAAGCTAAGCAGGATCTCTAGTGGGAGGGGTAAATATCTCTGTTACCATTATCAGCACTGCTTTTGCCTTCTAAGTTAATATTAGTTTAGAGACCTTGTGAATAAATCCTTCAAAGAAAAGGGGCAGACCAGGTGCACTAGCAGCTTCCAATTGCGATGATGATGAATTCAACTTTAATCATCAGATTTCCCACAGACTTCATAAAAGTGGCTCTAGGCAGAGTGAAAAGAGCCCTTGGATGAATAGCTTTATGCCAAGCTAACAGGCATTTCAGATCCATGGAGCTGAGTAGCATGGGATCTCTGCAAGCACACCAACTTATCTAAAGCTGCTTTCAGTGAGCACGGCCATGCTACCCTTTATCTCTGTGACCTGTCAAGTAAAACTAGTTCCGTTTGAGAAGGAACATCTCTCCAAATCCTGTGCCTGTGGAAATCTCTGCTATTCAGTGAGCAGCTGAAGCCTGATTTCATTGAACTGATGCACCATTATTCAAAGGAATGGCAGAGAGGGAGAGGGTGTTACTACCTCTCTCTTGCAGCAGATTAGTTTCCCATTTTTCTAGAAGATGTTTAATTCATTTTACTGCTAGCTTCAATTTATGTTTTAGTAGCATTATGTTTGGTGGTGTCTATTAGGTTGTGCCAGGGATAATTTTGTAACCTAATTAAAAAACTTTCTCTCTTTCCTTTCTTGAAAACAAAACAAAGCCAAACTGAAGAAAAAAAAAATCAACAAAATAGCTGGATGATAAAGCCAACCTGTCAGGTGAGCCAAATAGGTTTTTTATCCTTACCGCATGTCAAACCTGATGATCAATAAAGGTTTAAATTACTTTTCCTACTATTCTATATTTCAGTTATTATAAATAAACTCAAGCCATGGCAATAAAATACTGTTAGTTACTGAGGTTTCTATTAAAAAAAATATTTTTAATTCCTTATTTTTCTAAATAATTTGTTAAATAATCAAAGCCTAGTAGCAGAGGCTGAATAAATCTTTAACAAAAATATTTAAAGTTTTTTTCTTGAGTGTTTTAAGGTAAACTTCCAATCCACTTTTCCTCTGAAGAAGCTATTAAATATTTTCCCACATTAGTGACTGAAGACCCTTTCATGTGTCTTAAACCATATCAATATATAAAAATAAGATTAATAAATAAACTAGTTATTTCAATTAAATTCAATAAATGGACAGGAAGGGATTTCTCACTATATGGTCAAAAATAACATCAATAAATCTAAATGTGCACTTTCAACATCTGTTTTATTTCATTTTTCCAATGCCAGCAGCTACAGTGTCATTTGGAAAGAAAAGAGAATTTTAGTTTGAAGAAACAAAAGTACTATAAAAGAGTTTCTCACTAAAAGAAATTACATTTCTTTGCAAGTGAAGTTCAAACAAGACCAACTGGTAAGTTAAACTTTTATTTGGAGCTGTGTAGCATTTTTAGAGAACAAAAGCAACAAGAATATCCAAAGTATCTTAAAAAAAGTAAAATAAAAAGGAACAGAAATAAAATCTCCATGGCCAGTTAAAAAATAATTTCTTTTTATTCTATATTTTACATCACTTCTTAGGTTTGCCCCTTGTAGGTACACTAGCTCTCTTGTTTTTGAATAGCTCCTGAAATGCAGAAATTAGTTTAATGGTGAGTCTTATGTAATGACCTGTTCCACTTTGCTAAAACTGGTTCCTTTAGAACACCAACCTTGCAATATCCTTCTGAATCACCTTTTGTAGAGGCTTCTCACCACCAGTCAGAGCTCAGGGAAAATGGAGAGCTCAGGGAAAACAAAAGTCTAACTCAGCATTGGCAAGAAACACTGTTGTAAACGCTCATAAAATCTCAGTACCCTATGTTTTTCTAATGAATTACAATGTAAATAGATTTAGTGAGCCTCAAGGAAAAGAGATATGGCATCTTTTCAAATAAGGCTTTCAGGAATGACAACAGAACATATAATAACCTTATTGACAGATGCACAATGATCCTGAGGTGATACTTTTAGGCCACTGCTCCACTACTGATTGTTGGGTGATATGTCTATTGGATGTATGCCCCATTGTTTGAGAGCTCATTGCAGTTGTGCTTCATTGTTTTTTTAAAATGACATTTGCTTGGCCAAACACATACACCTAAGCTAGTCACATCTTGTCTCTGTTTGTAGCCAACGAAGAAAAGTATTTCTAAACCATGATGCATCTCACTAAAAGATTATTTTCTAAAATACATCAGATGAGTTGTGCCCCCAAAATGCCCATTTCTATTCACTGGCAACAAAAACAGTCTGAGATGTCATACTCAGTTATAGATGCACAAAGGGAGGAATACCTTTCACGTTCCCTTAGAAATTTCTTTTGCTTCCTTTTTAAGCAGAGCACATAATCAATAAGCCGCTGTCTCTATCTCCAAAACATGAAACTACAGCACAGACTTACATCTATCCTCAGAAATGTCTGAATTCTGCAATAACACAAGGCCACATTCTCCATCATCCCCATCTGTGGCACTATAGCTGGCACAGCTTGTCTGCAGCAGACTGCTACAAGTTTCCCTCCAGTAAAAATCTCAAGTGTAGTTGTCTATCCCAAGATAGTTCCCTTTGTGTATTTCACAAACCAGTTCTCTGACTTCAGGTATCAGACTCTGCAGCTTCCCCCATGGCTTTACCCAGAACATGTTTTTTCTGCTTCTAGAGTTTCCATTGACTAGATTAATCACAGTACAGCACACAGTACACAGACTATTAGCTGTATGACGATCAGCTGTATGCTATTAGGTATTAGGTACCTAATAGCTTTACTGCAGGTATATGGAAGTCAAAAGAGATACCCATTGAAGGGTTTAACAGCAACAGTGGACCCATGCCCTTAATTTGTGTTAATGGGGTAACTTATTTGAGGTGGAATAAGTTTTCTGAATGGCAGGACAGCAAGTCAGAGGGCTGTTTCATTGCAGTGCATTATGGGGTATTCAACCCACGTACTGGCTCTGGCTGAGATGGAGTTCATCTTCCCACAGCAGCCCTCACAGTGCTGTTCTTTGCATTGCTAGCTAGAAAGGTGCTGATAACACACCAGTGTTTTTTGGCTACTGCTGAGCAGCACTGGCACAGCACCAAGGCTGTCTCTCAACATTCAGTAGGATGGGGGGGGCAAAATCCTGGGAAAGGACACAACTAGGCCAACTGACCCAAACTGATCAAAGGGATATTCTGTACCATGTGATGTCAGCTCAGATATAAAAGGTAAGGGAAGGAGGAAGAAGAGGAACATTCATTATTTACAATGTTTGCCTTCTGGAACAAGTGATATGTTCCTGCATGCTGAAGCCCTGCTTTTTGGCTGCAAGCTGTGTGAGAATATGCTTTTTGATGGAAGCTCTAGAGACCATGGATGCATCTTCATCAACTGCAGGCACAATGTCCTTGGGAAAGAAATTATTCTCAGTATTGCTGATGATCAATATTTTTCAACTGTAAATATTTAGCAACTAAGTTTTATGACAGGATCTTCTGTGTGTGAATTAGGGAAGTGGGACTAAACTATCTGCAAATGCAGCCAAGCAAGCACAAAGTGACTTGCTGATTTGTATATTGGAAATATGTGACTCAGACATATAACTATAGTAAATTAGAGGAAAATAACTGAATTGACTGCAAGTGGAAAATCAGACAGATATTTTGCTTCTTTTGTTTTAAGTTTACAGCTGTTAATTTTATATGAATCCTTAATGCAGATAATAAGCACAGGAAGAAATATGAAGGGGAAAACCCAAAAATTCTGGCTTAGTTGCCAATCTTTGATTTAAATAAATATGGTAGTAAGAGAGGGTCATGTACTAAAAAGTTTTTAGAATTCTTTGCTGACAAAATTTCTGCATGTTTGTGCTTGGGGTATTTTTAATGCTTCACCATGAGTTTTGGAAGTAGACACTTCAAGAAGAGCTGTGAAGTTACAAGGAAAATTATGTGATTGCTTCCCACTCTTCCTGGTGACTTCCAGAGCATGAAGTCAAAAGCCAGAATGCAGCTAGGTTTTCAGGGGCCATCAGCTCTCAGTATGACATAGTATCTAATAGCTACTCAGGATGTATGCAGTGTATTTTTTAAACTTGGGCTTAGGAGGAGAAGTAGAAGAATTTCAATATTATTAAAATTTTTATACCAGTGAATGCTTAAGTTCTAATGACCATTGAGACTGTACTATAAAACTAACATTTTCTGCATCAGTTTCTAATACATCTGGACTGTAGATATCAGCCTAGGCTTTTAATGTTCTTTTGACCTCTGACTGTACAAATCCCATAACATCAACGTGATATAACCTTGTAGCATCATTAGGTGAAATAACATCTTTCTGTGATTCCACTGAGCTATGTCAATACATTACTTTAACATGATACTTGAAAAGTTGGTTTGTTGCCTAAAAGAAGGATATTCCAGCAAGTTTGTGTGCAGTAAAGAGCCTAGTTATTTTTTTTAGTCTATCTACTAAAGAAGATGATCAGAGAAAAGAAGATGATCAGAAATAAATTGCATATTATACATTACCTGAATTTTTCTGCTTATTTTGCACGAATATTTCATGTTCTGTATCTTGGTAAGTACACAGTGATTTTCTATTGCTTGTTTCTGTTAAACTACATGACAATGCAGTTTGTGTTTTTATACTGGCTTAGAGTGCGCAATGACTTGTAAAGAAGTGCAAAAATATAAAATATTTTAATAATTAGATGAAATTACTGCCATGGGAAGGCACACCTTTCACTAGACCAGGCTACTCAGAGTTCTATCCAACCTGGCCTTGAATATTTCCAGGAATGAGGCATTCAAAGCTTCTCTGGCAACTTGTTTCAGTGCCTCACCAACCTCACAGTAAATAATTTCTTCCTAATATCTAACCTAAACCTGCCCTATTTCAGTTTGAGTCCATTTCCCCTAGTTCTGTCACTACATGTTCTCTCTTTAGAAGATTATTTGTAGGCTTTTCTAAGTTTATGTAAGTTAAAAATATGGAAACACACATGCATGAGGTAATAATTAATTAATTCAGCAAAAATATTGATAAAACATCAGCTAGCAGATCACTTAGGCTGACTATTTGGCAATTACTCTCTTCCATGTAGTCAAGTTGAAATACATTATTCTACTTCCTTAAGCGGATACAAGAGAGAAAAAAAATTGCTCTTTGCTGGAGAAAACTATATTTTTCAAAGAATTTGCACTTTTTAAAATTACTTTATTAAACAGACAATTCTTTCAGAGATTTTTACCTGATCTCTTTTTGCTTTGAAATCTGTATATGTTGGCTTGTAAGCCTCGTGTTTTAACAGCACTTTCTTTATAAATGACTCCCTATTTTTATAGGAGACAATGACAAATATTACAACCTAAGAAATGCTTAAGAATTTGAAACATTGTGGAAAATGAAGAGAAAATCTGCAGGTGATATGTGAACTCAGTTTTCAGTTTGATGAAGTTCTATTGTATACTTAAGCAGCAATTATGTCTCCCTTTACAAAAAGACATTCCTACAATGAATAACTGCTGATTTTGAATGAAAAGCAGAACATCTTTATTAGTGCATATGATTTCAACCAAGAAAAATGTCTCATGGGAGTTATTTTTCTATCATACTAGAACTGCTATTTTAATTCAGAAATATTAGAATTAAAATAGGCTTTACACTTCTCTGCTATCTTACAGTGTAGCTTAAAATTTTGATAGCTGTGAATCAGGGATTTGATCTTAGTATTTCAAAGGCAAGATCTAGACCACAAAGTAAATGATAAGAAGTAAAGGGAAAAAAAAAAACATGAAATAGATTTAAGATGGAGGGAAGCAGAAAATGTTCTTTGATTAACTGAAAGGTTAATTACTGAAAGACTTCCTCCACATAACATACTGTTAATTAGAAAGTCTGAGCAATGTGTGATTTAATTTAACACTATGCAAAAGGCCAACATGGCATAGTAAACTTCTTGATTCTTCTTGTGTTTGTGAAACATATAACTTGGTGTTTCATTCTACTCTAGACTAAAAGAAAGCTGCTTTTCCTTTTTTCTTTATTTTAATAGATGAAAGACAAGGTTAAAAAAATGAGACTTTGGTAGAGCCAACACCAATTATACACCATGGATTAGTGTTCTTACCCACCACTGCCACCTTAGCTCTGATCTGTTAAGCACATTGGACACGGAACAGAACTGTTTTGTACAACAGGGTTTCTGGGCATCTCAAGGGGAATATTAGGGTGTCTTCCAGAAAGCAGCAAGTCTTGAAACTCACATTCCTTTTCTAACATTTTGAGAAAAGTCTTCTCATAAGAATGGAAAGTATACTGCTAAAAGTGTTCCACAACAATGGAACTCCCAGTAGAGTGCCAGACTGTCCTGCTTATGTCACCAGAAGCTCCTGACTCCTTATGACTTTTGGAAATAGTCTAACCAAACCATCAGCAGCACACATGTGAAGGTACTGACAATAAGCAAAATGTATGGGGAGCTCAGAAATGTAATCAAATTTGGCATCTCCTGGGTGTGCCTCAGGGACTGAAGGACTGTCAAATTCCTGATTTACAAGGAACTATAGAAATGGATAGATTGGACACAATATTGGATGGTAAATTTGAGGGAGTCTGGGACAGAGATCACGAGATTTGAGTCCCCACTGTTGGTGGATATATACATTTAACAAGGAAATTTGTGGGAAAATTTTTTATAGGATAATCAAAAAGACAGACTGGGGTTACTAATGTAGTACCAGGCCTAGACAAGGCATAAACCCAAGAATTAATTATTGTGTCACTGTCTCCCACACTTTGTGCTGTGAAGGCAGTACCTTGAAGCTGGTTGATAGTACTGTGAGCAGAAACAGCAACACTTTCAACCATTAGAAAAGAATTCATCCTCTGGTTTTAGTCACCTACGCATTAGTCATATAATCCATGCTGCTTACACAGGTACTCATTATAAAGTAATCAAATGTCTGCTGAGATAGCTGTTTCAGAAAGGTGCTCTGAATAGGTAAACTCTTTCCATTTACTCCACATTTTCAAGAGTAAAGTTAGGTAAGATGACTCCTGTCTTAAGATATTGCTGTAGATTTTGAGAAGTCTAGAAATGAAGAGCCATTTTCTCCAAATTTTATTTGAAGCAGAGTGGTAGAATCCCATCGCAGTAGTGAGTAAAGGAGAAATAACAAATGCATGACAAGCAGCATGAGTCAAGTAGGAGGAAAAATGCAAATTCTTCCTAGTGCTATACAATTAATTTTCAAGGATGTAAAAATCCACATTGTCACAGACTAATAATTAGAGACAGCTTATTGTCATTCAAGGACTTTTAACATGACCTGTTCTTGTGTAATGACTTTATTGTTCATTGCAGAGTCAGGATACCCATTTCCATTTATGTTGCTTTATGGATAATTCATTAAAATCTACCCAGCACAGGCTAATATTAATTTGAAAAAAAATGGTCGCCTCTTCAGACTTAGAGTTATTCCTATTTAACTAACCCATGTTAATAGGAGTTAAATGAAGAAGAAATGAACCAAGAAATACAAGCAGCGTAACAAGGAAGATAAAACGTGTCTCAACCAAAGAAAAGGTCCACTCAATCCTCCATGTTTGGGACAGAAGTTTTGATAGCTTTTAGTTTAATGTAAGCAAGCCCCAAACACATAGGTTAAAAAAGTATTGGAAAGGAAGAGGGAGTGATCACTTCCTATCAATCCTCAAATAACAGGGCCTAGTCAAAAACTAGAGGTTTCTCAACAGCTTCTGTAACACACATTGTACCCACCATGGCAACTACCTGGTTAAGTACCTTTTCCCTATAGTTGCACAAGTTTACAAAGGAAGCTATAATTTTCTTTCTCCATACTTCTGTCCTTTTTTCTAACTCCATGTGATCTGCAAGATAATGTCATATTTGGAAAAATCAAAGCAAATGGCATACTGGCAATCAGGTCTGCTTTTGACAACAAAACTCTAAAGCACGTGTAAAATTCTTAAATAAACTTGGAGCATTGAATAAAAAAATCAACCCTTTTTCTGGTCTGAAAAACCACATGTATTTTAATCTGAACTGACATAATACCTTTTACAGTGCATCATTTCTGTTGGAGTTAAAAAAGAGAAATAGTTTAGACTGAGAAAGATTTGCCAACAAGACAAACCTACAGTCACAGACATCTAATTCTCTAAGCTTTCATGATTAATATTTTATGGCCCTCACTGATCTGCCCAATCTTGAGGAAAAATGTGGCACAGCTAAAGAATTTATCTATATCAAACAGGAGGTAAAATGCAAAGTACAATAGAGATGTCATAGTAAAGTATTGAGTTTGCTCTCTGTTAGCTGAAACACTGCATGGAGTGCTTTATTTGAGCAGCAGAAACAACATTAGCATACACAAGCATGATGGCATACCCACTAAGAGAAAAATATCACAAATGCTATTTTAAGGGGCTTTTTTAACTCTACCTAAGCATTTCATTTTATACAGTCATTCTATAAAGTCACAATTGTTCCCTTTGCTGCAGATTTCTGTAAGAAGTATTTAAAATTTAGCCTATCAACATTTTTGATTTATCAGCATTAGGAAAAATATAAAAAGGAAGTTATTCTTTTTCTGCATTCACTTATGAACCTCAATAAGACATCATGGACCACCGACTGTGGTAAAGACATTTGAGGAGACCACACAATTCAAATAATTTTGTTAGTGAGTCAGTTTGCCTTAGTGAAATGTGAAATAGTGAAATGTGAGAACAGAAGGACTGTACTGTTCTCTGTAATAACTTTATCAGTTATGCTGAGGTGTAGCAGGAATAACACATTTGTCTATAGCAAAGAGGAAACAATTTACATAGTTTAATACATAATTTACATAGATAAAGATACTGGTTATAATTCAATTAATACCTGCCAGTTACAAAAGGCTGTCCATGAATCACCATTTGATGATAATGTAGTTATGTATGAGGTTTAAAGACTGGCTGAAAAATTCCTAGGTTAAGTTCCTTGTTTGTCCTGCCTAGACTGTGCTGTGTGACTCAGGTCAGGAGGACACAGCTATGTAGTTTGCAAACAATCCAGAGTAAGTGTTGGTGCAACTCCTTGTCAGACTAAAATACACTATGAAAATGAGGCTCTGGTTTGTGATACACTTCTCTGTACTGTGTCAACTACATAAGAGTAGTGACCAGCTTCATCATCATCCCTTCTAATCATAGGATGTTGGTGTGATATTGAGCAATTCCTGAAAATTGACAAGTCCAAGGACACTAATTCTCCAGGAAGGTTATCCTTATATACAACCCTTGCGACAGTGGCTGTTTTAAGGAGTCACAGCATTTCCACTTCCAAGACAGAAGTGCTGGTTGAGGGGGTGGTCAATGGAGTTCATACAGGTCAATTCCTACGTGGAGTTGGGCTATAACCAACACTAGAAAAGGCCAGCTCTGGCTTTGTCTAGCCAAAACTTGAAAATCTCCAAGGACATTTAACAACCTTCTTGGTACCCTGTTGCAGTGCTGCCCTGCCCTTCCACTAGATTTTTCTTGCCCAGTGTCTAATATGAAACTCTCAGGATGTAACCTCTGACATTGGTAGGGAACTAAAGCTACAGTTCCACTACCTAGTATTAAATGCGAAAATTAAAGATGAAAAAAAAAAGTCATAAAAGCACTTACAACATTTCATTTGTGCCACCAGATGCAGGAACTGAAAACTTCAGTGCAAAGTCATCTCACAACAGCTCATAAGAAAGACATGAAAACTCTCCTAGTAGAATGCCTTACCATTTGGAGATCCAAGTGAGAAACTGAAAGACAAGAAATGAAAATACATTTTTCAAATCTCATCAACTTTATTAGGAACAGCTATGGTAATTACTACCAGTGTAGATCAATGGGAAAGTTATTCTATTATCTATACAACAATTAAAATGCAGATGATATTCAGTCATCTGTACTTCAGAATCTGACAGTTAATATTACCAATTTTCAAGTAAACCCACATCCTCAGAGCACACCCTCAACAGTAGTTCAAAATTCATATCCAGGAAGAAATAAGAAGTGCAAAGGGGAAGATAGAAGGAAGGCAAATCACAGCTTGAAGTGTGTTATCTCTTGAAATGCCTTATCTGAATGAATATAGCCAGCTGAAAATCTTCCTGTGAATCTCCAATGAACCAGTAATGTTTTCATCAAAAGTAAATCAGATTGCCCTAATTCTTAAAGCATTATTGAACGACTGTAAGAAGGAGAGAGTGCTACAATAAGTGGCATATTAGGAATATGAGAACATATTTCTGATTGTCCCAGAAGTTGTTCTACAATCTGCAGAAGAAAACGCTTTTAAAGGGATGTCTAGGGAAGGGAAAGGAAGGGAAGGGAAGGGAAGGGAAGGGAAGGGAAGGGAAGGGAAGGGAAGGGAAGGGAAGGGAAGGGAAGGGAAGGGAAGGGAAGGGAAGGGAGGGGAGGGGAAGGGAAGGGAAGGGAAGGGAAGGGAAGGGAAGGGAAGGGAAGGGAAGGGAAGGGAAGGGAAGGGAAGGGAAGGGAAGGGAAGGGAAGGGAAGGGAAGGGAAGGGAAGGGAAGGGAAGGACATTGGTTCAGGAGACTACAGATCTAGCTACAGGTGACTAAAGAACACAGTACATTTGACAAACTGTTAATCCCTTAACCTTGGACAATGTTACAACATACAGTTTCCTACTCATTAAGACCACTATAATTCTGCTGCTAAAATAAAATAAGAAGTTTTTATCCTGTGCTGAAATGAGAAATTACAGTCTCACTTATAATTTTAGTTTTATAACTTCCCTGTGTTAGAATGAAAACAGCATAGGGATGCAGTACCAAGATAAATGATTCAGCTTGTCCTTTGCCATTAAATCCTTAGTGATGTTACCTGTTAAATACAAAATTTGAGTAGACAGATCGATTGCTTCTGTGATTCCTACACATACTAAAGCACACCATGGTCTTCAGAAGAAAATGAAACCTGAGTAGATAGAATAAAACTCCCTTTACAAATAGCCAAGAAAATTGCTGAAATGATAAATTCTTTTATTACTGTAGACATAAATGATGGTCAATGGTGTATTTGCTTAGACTGTGGGGAATTTAACACAGCTATAAAACGAGAGCTGTTAAAATATAGATGATGATGATGATAATAATAATAACAATAATAATAATAATAATGCTACAACAAAGAGAGCATGTCAAACTGCCAAAAGAAAAAAAATATCAGAGCATAACTTGGAAAAGCAGAACTCATGTCTAAATGGTATGCATCCTCAGGCTTCCAACAATGAAAATCATCTCAGCACTAAGCATTGTTGGGAGTAAAGATTCTTACAGTGTCAGCTAGTAATAGCCTCATGTCTGGCCGTTTATCATGAGGCTGTGCGTGTGCACACTGGAAAAAAAAGCTCAAAAAAGCTCAAAAAAGTCCAAATCTAGAGAAGCCTCATCCTAATCACTGAAATATAATTAATCTATAATTTTGTTTTAATGTTTGACATTTTTATATTGTATTGCTTCTATTATATTACAGTAATAGTCTCCTCAGATAATAAAAATTCTAGCTCCTGCTCATGTCTTAGACAGAAGTGATTTCTTACTGAAGAGTTTCTGCTTGGGATAGAGGAGTAGGAGCAACACAAACGAAACTGATCAAAAAGTGAGTAGATAAAAATTATTCTGCCTCCTCCTTTTTTTTTTTTAATTCTTTTATTGAGAAGGCTGAAAGAATGATCCCTGGTTTATGCAAATTGCCACAGGTCTACTGAAATTGAAATCACCTTTTTCTGAGAGAAAAATTTCTCTCAGAAATTTTTCTTCAGTTTAAGTTTCTCTCCCTAGAGTTATTTTTCATATCAATAGACAAAGAAAAGGAAGGTAAACCATGAATGCTGTTTCTTAATTTCTCTCCAGTTAGAGATCAAAAGCTGTTGCTGATTTTTTTTTTTGATGTGTATAAGCCACTGAAAATAGTTACTCAGAATCATGCCTGGAAATTATTCTTAAATAATTTTTCAAATGGCTTCAATTTTAATATGTTGCATATCCAAAATATATTGTCCCTATATTTCTTTGTGCTAAGGGCAGGATTTTATGATTGACATATTATGGCACTCTAGAACAGTACTGTAAGGGAAGTCACACCAATGTTCTTTCTAACCTATTAAATAACCATAAAGGAGATTTTTCTCTTTCTAGTAGTCCTCATGGATGATAGGCAAGCCTGTCCCTGTGCCACATTCTTCCAGTCCTTATTCTTTAATCCCTTGAAACTATCAAAAGGCTGTTTGCATGGCACACATCTCCTTTTGTTGTGTGCCAGGAACGACTCCTGGCAGCTGCTCTGAAGGCCATTGATTGAACCTGCACCATTCCCAGAGCAAAGCTGTGCTAGACTGAGGGACACTGTGCCACGTCAGCCTGTCTTTGTACAGGCATCACT
Source organism: Agelaius phoeniceus (assembly GCF_051311805.1). Lineage (NCBI taxonomy): Eukaryota > Metazoa > Chordata > Aves > Passeriformes > Icteridae > Agelaius > Agelaius phoeniceus. The sequence continues at coordinate 32,336,715 of NC_135269.1, read as the reverse complement.
GCTCTTGTGCCCAGTGGGAACCTCGAGGGCTGCCTAAGGATTTAAGGAAGAAAAGCAGGGGATGGAAAAGGGCTGTTTTTACATAGACTCATCTCTTCTAGCAAAGGCAGTTTCTGATGTGTAAAGAAGGGGATATTTTCCAGAGGGATCAACTACAACTGTTACAGGAATTTATATAAGCTTTCTCCATTTCAGCAGAAATACAAACAAGATTATCTGTCTATCTATCTATCTATCTGTCTATCTATCTATCTATCTATCTATCTATCCATCTATCCATCTATCTATCTATCTATCTATCTATCATCTTTCTATCTAATCATTCAGTAGCTATGTTTATAGAACGAGCTGCTCTTTCTTATTTACTGGGGTGGGAGAAATGATTGCTTCCTGAAGACTGGTAATGTTATTTCAGTGTTAGTCTTGTGTAAATGTCAGAAGTACCTTCCTGGGAAGTGGGGTGTCTGAGAAAATCAGAAACCACTACAAACCCAATTGTTTTTTTTCAAAGTCAATAGATAGAGCCAAGTGTTCTGCAGTGCCATGCATCTACACATGTTTAAGCAACTCTCATCTTGACATATTGTGCTGGGAAAAGTGTCAGAAACACCATGTAAAAATAGGTTGGTCCTACATGAGATTTTTAATTCTCACTCACCTCATGAATGTATTGCTTTCCCCTAATTTTAAAATGATTTAAAATGGAACTGTATAAAAACTACAAATGTAACAATACTACACAATTGCAGTTAGCAATTATTAAACAGCCAAAGAGATATAACAATTTTTTTCATGCATCCTGTAAAAAGGGAAATCTTCATAAACATAGTCCACAGTAATGGAAGGCTACCATCGAATGGATAAATATAACATCTAACTCTTTTGATTTTTGTTTGTTTCCTAAACATCTGTACCTACAGAAAAGAATGGCAGAGGGAAGGAAGAGGGAAAGAACATTTAAAGTTCATAGAATGATAGAAATGTACTCAGGTTTTACTTAATTCCTCTTATGCTGGGATCCATTTACACTGGGACAACTAATAATGCTCCACTAAGGCTGAGAGTAGAACAGAAACAAAACCAAGAATTTATAATTCACAGTTTTGAATTCATGGTAAGCAAAGTGCAAAAATAAGCCTTTGGGTACTTGCTTACCACTATAAAATATAAAAGCAAATTTACATCAAGCATGGAAGAAGTATATGCTCTGCATATAATTATGAGGTTTTAAAATGTTTAATGGCAGAGTGGAATAGCTTCATATTCTTCCCTTACAAAGTTGCATACTATAGTATTACAGTATCTATTCAGATATGGTAGTAATTAATTTTAAAAACAATTAAATATGAAAGCACGTATTACAAGACAATTCAGACACTTCTCAGTACTTATTATATCTGGAGAGAAATTAATTTAGTGTTACTGAATATCTGAAATGGTTTTTCACAATTTCACATTTTACAGTGTAACTTTAAAGTTGTAATATTTTCCATTTGGTTCTTAAAAGCTCTCAGTCACATCAATTAAAGTAGTAAACATATTTACATTGACAAAATGTCACTGAAAATTCTTTTACTGAATGATAGCACTTAAAGTTCAGCTTCCTTTCTTTATAAATTATTTTTATGTTTTATTTTCATAGTCCTTATAAAAATAAAAGTAAAAATAATTTTGTGAGAATAAAGACAGGCAGATTAAATTTAGAAGTACTATTGACAGAATAGGAGAGTTTTCATGTGTGTTAGAATTTTAGAGCTATTGATATAGCTAAATTGTAGCATTATAAAAATAATTTAATTTGATGATTTACTTAGTGATATATTTGTGGTATAATTATGATATACAGTTTAAATAGGCAAAAAGCTTTTCAGTACTAGTGCATAAAGACTTTTGAACTGAACTTCTAGAAATTGAAAATGTTCTTTCAATTTATTGACTTTAGTAGATGGAAAGAAACCTATAACCATGGGAGGACATGCTAAGAATAAAGTACAACTCATATAAAAGATTGATGACTTGCTTTTTAATATTTTATCAATCTCTAGAAAATGTGTTGAAAGCTTACAGGTTGTAATTTTCATTTAAAGAGAGCCAAAAAAAAGTTTATAATAGTTTTAAAGCAATCTTGGTTTTCAGAATCTCATAAAAGAAAGTGTTTCTTATAATCTTTTGACATTTTTGACTAAAATTCTTTCACATATAAACACTAGGTGCTCAAAAAAATGACCAGTGCATCATTTTTACATTATCACTTCAGAAGAAAAGTGAAGCAGCTTGGTAAGGAATATTTTCTTTGTATTCTCTTATGTGGCTTTCTGTTAAACTCTTGCAGAAGGAATATATTCAAAACTAAGTATTTTTTTGTTGCCTGAACCAGCTGGACATTTAATGCATCCCTTGACAAAAGAGTATATTGAGCAAAATATAAATTTTTACTGTCTACTGATGAGCCACCTTTGAATTAGGTGGTTAGGCTTCAGATAAAAGTTCTTGTCATTTTTCTATTTGTAGGCAGTTCATTTCACTTTTAAAGACTTCTCCCCACTGTGCAGTCCCCAGATAGTAGCACAAAGATTTAGCTCAAAGGTAGCTATGATTGGATCTCTTGTACAGGACACCATCTTTGAGACATTTGCACCAAAAACTTTCTTTAATTTTTTTTTTTTCGAAGTCAATACTTAGAGCCAAGTGAACAGCTATAGTGTTCTGCAGTGTCATACATCTACAAGCATTTAAGCAACTGACACCTGACATGCTTTTTTCCACCATGCCCCCTTCCTCACAACCTTGACTATTCCCTCTCCAGGAAAGCTTTGGAAAAGTGGTCTTTGCTCATTTTCTATATCCCCATGGAATATCAGACACTTAGAACAGCACTGACATTCTCACAGTGAATTTTCCCTCTCAGGCTCTTCATATAAGAGAGAAGATGGAGGGGCATCCCTGTCCCCAGCAAGGAGACCTGCTGAACGATACTGCTCTGCAAAATCCTACTCCATTGAGAGGACTGGTTCTTTGGGAGGCTTAGCACCAGGCACATCCCACACTGCCAGCTTGCTCTGTGAGATGGGCTTGCAGCCCATGTTTCATGGTGAGTTCTTCATTCCTGTCCTCATGCTGCAAAGCTGCTCTCCTAGCACAGCAAAGGTGGAAGGGCTTGGAGGGCAAAGCACAGTATATACTGTGAGGAATAGGAAAGAAGGAGAAATGCAGGGAAGATGAGGAGCTGGCAAACACCACACATGCTGAATGGCCTGTGGGGTTTGCACAACATGTGTCCACAGAGGGCAGTCACTTAGATTTGTCGGTCTCTACAGGCACAGATTCTTCTTTCACCTCCAGTTTGGGCTTCTCACTACGACAAAGGCATTGAGGTGGAAGAGCCTGTCCATCAAAGGATAATGATGCTGGCAAAGGGTCTGTAGCACAAGTCTGATGAGGAGGTGCTGATGGAGCTGAGGTTGTTTAGCCTGAAGAAAATAGGCTCAGGAGAGACATTATCGCTCTCTACAGCTGCCTGAAAGGAGGGTGGAACCAGGTGGGTGCCAGTCTCTTCTTCCAAGTAATAAGAAATAGAAAAAGAGGAAAGAGTATCAGGTTGCTCCAGGGGAGATTTTGATTGAGTATTAAGAAACATTGAGTATAAGAAACTTTAGTGTTATCTTTTCTCTGGGAAAAATACTTGGCAGCCCTGTATCTCTTACCTTTCTCTTTTCCAAAAGGTATGTTAATGAAAGAAACTATACCTGTGGACACTAATTACCATTAGCAGGCCAGGAGCACAAATTCCACATTTCCTTTATGGAAAGTTCAGTATGGTCTTTTCTTGCCTTCAGAACCCTGCACATCCAACACCTCACGCTGCCCTGCACCAGCACACAGCAAGAAGAAAGCACACTGGGGAGTCTACCTTCAAGCATTAGCAAAATTAAAATGTTCACCAACTTCATGAACTTTCTGTCTTTCTCTCAGCCCAGGAAAAGTCTCTCTCCAATCTAAACTTAGGGTAGAGAACCCTGGCATATCAGGCATCATCCTGAGTCACCTTTACTCCTTTGTGAACCCAGCAGCTCGGAGAGGAAACAGAGTTCACTCAGTAGCAGATCACAGTCTGCTGATGCACAGTCTTTTTAGTGGGCCTAGCAACTGAACCAAGAAAGAGAGTACAGGAGTTTGCATTTCTCTCTCATGTCCAAAAAGACACAACAAATAGGTGTCTGGTATCTAGAGATGCTAGAGATGTAATGGATGATAAATCTCCAGATGTTAGGCAGCATGGCCCTTCCTTGTCTCTGGGTGCTGTCCTCTTTAGTGCTCAGTGGATAGATGGTAGGATCTGGAGTTACAGCACTGGAACCTCAGAGCTGAATCTGTGTCCAGTGGAGATATTGTGTAAACACCCTCTTGAGTCGGGGCACTGTACCCTGTAGCTGCATGCTGGAACCTAGGGGACAGAAGACTCCTCTGTAAAATGAGAGAGATTATTAACTTGATCTTTATACCTTCAGGCACATCATGCACTGCAATGAATAGAAAAGATCTATTCTTAATGTGCTCAGACACATAAATGAGAATGAGAGGATGCCACTTGGGACTGGCAGGTTATCTCTGTCCCTCAGGAAGAGTGCCTGAGCATCAGGCAGGACAAGAGCTGGTGGGATGTGAAGGAACAGGCAAACATCAGCCAGGTCCTGCTGTGCAGAGCCATGAACCTGGAGATTAGAGAGCTACATGCAGCCAAACAGGCATAGGACAGAGAAGAAAACAGACAAGAAGGCCCAGGCCAGAGAAGAAAACAGTTTCTGAGCTCTTTCTACATAATGGGCACCAAATCCTCACCTTCTCATAAAAAAACCTCTTTTACTGTCTCAGGCAGGACAGTAGTAGAGAAGTTTTTATTCCTGAGACTCCTGTGACTGCCTAGTGGACATGATTACTGAGGTCATTGCTGCAGAGACCAACACAAAGGCTCTCAATCCAGTGCCACTGCTGTCTCAGTGTCAAAAAAAGCAGGACCACAATTAAAGCTGAAAAGGACTTCAAGCCTGCAGGCTCATTAGAAATAGTGTTGCTAGGACAAACAGCAGAGCTAACTGCTGCTCCAGAAACGCCTTCAGATTAGTCCTTCTGACATCGCTGATACATAAGTGCATCATGAATGTCATTAAACTCAGACAGACTCCTGAATAAGGGCTATTAACATGCACAAGAGGTGGCAAGCGTTGCTCTGTGTTTCATATTCTGATTCATCCTGCAGTTCACAGAGTATTTGTGCTAAACTGTCTTTTCAATGTAAATATGTGCTTCATACTGGAGTTAGAAAAAATAATTATTGTGGTATCCAAAATCAAGTATATCAATATAAAACTTTTTCTAGGTGTTTCGAATTTCTGAATGCACCTTTAACAACGGAATCAATAGTTTAGTTAGTGATCCAATAGCTAGCATAGATATTTCTAAATAGCAAATATGTTGATACTCCAGATACAATTATTTTTCCTACCTTTATTACTTTTATTTTCTTTCTTACTTTAAGACACAAATAGGACTGAAGTGATTTCTCAAGGTTGGGAACATGTCTGGTCCCAACAGCCAGTAATTTGCTCCATTTATTTAGACAACAGGCAAGTAAGCCACTGCCATATTTCTTGACCCACTGCCATATTGCCTTTCTTGTCCAGATGTGGGGAGCCAGTAGACGTGGTATGCTTTTATTTCTGGCCTACAAATATGTAGGGAAGTCCCCTATAAGTCCCAGAGGCCCAGAGAGATGGTATCCCTGTGTGTCAACATCCAGCTGGGTCCTGTGGCTAGGACTGGATACCACAATGCAGACCTGTGTTAGGAAGAGTTTTGACTAAAATATTATTCCAGACTACTTTCAAACTTAATTTCAGACAAAACCAGAAAATCCATTAATCCTGATATACATGATTTGCACATAGTTTATATTGTACTGATTAATATTAGGTCAGATATTATAGTGCTAATTTATACCAATTTCTTAAGCAGATGACACAATAATATATTATCATTGCAGATATTTCACTTAATGAGGATCATGTAGAGTCTTGCAGTTCCCAAATGACTCTCAGTGAACAGCATAATGATCTAACAACTTTCCACTAATTTCTAAGTATGAATAATTATATATTTAGAAAGTCAAAATGCTAAATGCTACTGCTTGAAGATAGATCTCACTACCATTGTGAGATAGCTTTACAATTGCATTAAATTCAGAAAAAATAATGAAAGCAATGCTATGATTGATGGAAATTGTAAGTGAAAAGTTATTTATTTTTTAGGTAAAGATCACTGAAATATATATTTTTTTGTATAAGTCCTTTTATGTGCATCACAGAGCTTCATGTTAGGAGTCTACAGTGGACTATTATCCTTTTTAGTCGAATATTTAAGGCCAAGAGCTAAATAATTGATGGGAAATGATGTTAATATAATCAAAAATTTGGTAGTATTTACAGTAAAAATTTGAAGGCTTCTTGATGAGTTTCTCTAAGGAAAAAGAGATGTTATTTCTATATATAAACTGAAAATCTCTCATGTGTTTACATTAAATAAAATATATATGAGTCTTAAACCCGAGTATTTTTATTAGATAGGCATTCTTTTAATAACAAGACAGCAAACTATCAGAGCTGATACCCGTCTTGGGAAAACTGGTTTCAACAGTTATTGCCTACAAATAATCAGTGTCAGCTGGGTCAAGACACTTTACTCTGCTTCCCAGTTCCAGGGTAACCAAGGTTTTAAAGGAATCCTCTGGGTTGTTGACCTAATGCTTTACAACCATACAGCAGGCATGAGATCCAAAAGAATCCACAAACAGCTTCACATTCTCTGTGCGTCAGAAAGCACTTCTCCTATCTTAGAAAACTCAGATTTATAGGGCAGAATGGGAATATAAACTTCACAGAATGACAATATAGACTTCCTTAAGAGGAAGTGGGGGGAGATCAAAGGCACTGGTCAGCATGCTGCAACTCTGGATGGATTGATTTATTCTCAGATACTACCAGCTGCACCTCAAATTACAGACGCAACTAACTTAAACAAATAAAGCTGCCAGATATAACTGTAAGGAGAAAAATCCTTCTTCACCTATTTCCACCTTTAAAACTTGAGCTTTTTGTCTCTGTTAAATCCTTTTGTTGGAAACTTATGTTGATCAGGGGTCAGAGCTCTGCAAGCAATCAGAAGCTCTAAGCCTCACAGGGGAAATATTTGTGGAATTTGAAGGGTCATGGCAGTTAGAAGGCATGCAGGCTCTTATTGTAACCTTTAGACCTTCAACACCATTTCTGAGCATAACATCACCCTCAAAAGTAGTAAGGTGCCAACATTTTGTGAAATGAAACCCTTAAGACCCCTTAAGAAGCAGAACAAAATATTGAATTTTCAAGTTTATAGAAATTTCTGTTTCTACAAAAAAAGAAAGAATCACTATTCCATAGAGTTGCTGGGGGACTTACTAGGTCATGGTCAAACTAACATACAATAGAATGACTAGGTGGGTTTTTTAAAGCAAACCCAAGAGTTTTCCTTTTTAACTTTCACTTTGTTTAAAGAGAGTTTTAGTTTTTTAGTTTATTTTAAAATTTATTCTGGTGCAGTTAAATATGTGCATATGCATTAAATTATGCATATACATATGCATCATATGTGAGTTATGTATATGAATATACGCTTATTAGAAAATAGGAGACAGAACTCAAGATAAAAAGCCCTTGTTTTTCAGTTCTTTCAAAGCTAATCTTTAATTAGAAATATTCTGTGTTGGATGTTTCACAAATTTTTAGTGAAAGGGTTTCAGAATGCAGTCTATTATAACTGCCATGTCAGAAAATTTGAGTAAATTATCCATAATTCAAAGCCATAGTACATAATTGTCCAAATTTCTTACAAAGAATGCTGAAATAGGCTGTGATTTTTTCAGTCATTTTAGAGAATATCAGACTTCTCTGTACACTTTATCTTTCTTATGGAATACTAATGTAATTCAACAAAAAGCATCCAAATAAAAAGTTTTGTGAAATCTCAGAGAGAAATTACCAATACAGCAGAAGAATCTTACATAATTCAAAACTGCCACCATCCGTAATTAAGATACCTGAGCATTGCACTGAATAATCTAGTTGTAAAAAATATCAATATGGCTCACAGAAACATTTACTGTATTTATGACAGGAGAATACAAAAACAAATTCTGCTAAAATGTGCACAGGGACTGTCTTTTAATCTGTTTGTACTGGTACTGTTTCCCTGGGATATTCTAGCTAGCCTGTTGAATCCAGGCATAGAATTGCAAACTAAGTTTTCTTATTGTGAAAGATTTTTCTTTTTTCCCTCTAGGTAATGCCATTGTTGTGTTTACCTAAACCTAGGCTGTGTTGCCTATCTAATTTCTACATGACAAGAAGTTTTGGAGTCATGTATTGATCTAGTATTTCCTGATGAATCTGTCCTTTTCCCCTTCATTCTCACCACTAAATTCTGATAGCATCTTGCCTGTATGAAAGTTGTTTTGAAAGAAAGAAATCAAGAATGCCTGTCTCTGTCAGTGTCTTATGGGCAGGGAGGAATTCAGCTCCATGGAGCTGTCTAGTGGAAGAAAGGTTTGTTTCTACCTCCTCTGCACACAGAGGCCTTGTGACAACAAACTTTTCTGCTCAGTGAACCCACACTGTGTCTCCATGGTCTGTCAAGAGTCTAGCTCCACTGGGAACATTCAGTGATTTTGGCAGGAATTCTTGAAGGAATATTGCTGAGAAAGGGTAAAAAAACATATTTAATGTTATATACACTTCACTAAATCTGAGCAGACTCTCACAAGAGACACTAAAATCACCGCTTCTAGAAGAAAAGTCACTTGATAAATCATAACATTTTTCCAGTTTTACAGAGGAAAGTTTGTAATAATAATCTGTAACAGAAAACACTTGACATGTTAAATATAAGTGTATGTTTTTTTAAAATGTGATGAAATTTAGATGTGATTTACAGTTATGAAAACAAGGTTTAGCTAGCTTTGAATCACAAGATTATTATATTCCATGTAGCAGTGGGCCCTAAATATGTATGTATGTATGTATGTATATGTATATGTAGCAATTCCCTTTTAGAAACATATTATTCTTTTGTCCACAGAAATGTGTATTAAATATATATGTTGTAGCACTTCCATCTTTTTCAGTATTATTCATTCTACATAGCAATAGCTGTAAAAGAAGGGAGATTTATCCTTAGAAAACTTTAAAAAGTGACAAAAATACATTTCACTAAAACACTTGTTGTAAATTAAAAGAATACTTAATTAAAACTTGAATACAACCTTGGCATGTGCAACAATTCTGGTATGATCAATGACTTAACACTCCCTACTCAGGTAAAGAAATGAAAGCTCACATACAGTGTAATAGTTAGCTACACTTGAAGCTGAGAACTACTTAGCAAATGATGATAAGAAAAAAGGCTCTGAAATTTTAAGCCATCAGAATTTAAATGCCAGAAGCAAGTTAAAAAAGTTCCTTCCTTACTGAAGGAAATAGCTGACATATAAAAGAAATAGGAATGCTACAGCACTCTAGAGATAAAAGAGGAAAAACAAATAAAAGGAGTTTGGTTCTGATTTGATTCTCAGCCTCTAAAGGATAGCTAATAGTCCCATAGGCAAGTTAAATAGTCCAATTTCTAAATATTATGAACAAAATTGCATTAAAGGTCAGTACTAGTGCTGAAAGCCAAGCAGTCAAATATTAGGAAATACCTCAACTGTCTCTTCACTCTCTTTACAACTTTGTGTTCACCCTCAGCCTGGCTCCTGGGATAGAACTCATACAATAGCAATAAAGGCACAAGTTATTTTGTTTCCATTTATCCTGAAGAAACAGCAAGTCACTCTTTAATTCCATAATTGTTGAACAAGATGCCAGCATGTTCCTCTGCAGATAGGAACACTAAGTATTTCCCATGAGGAAAAATGAACATGATCACCTAAAGTATACTGCACATTAGTTTCAGTCATGAAACAGGAGCACACTACAGGATTAGTGAAGTAGTGTGATTGCTCCATCTGCTCAGTCCTTGCTTCTGTTTTGATAGTGCCACATTTGAGTACTTACCAAGTCCTACTAAGAGTTTGGGTAGGACCAGAATTTAATTTAATTTCGTTAAAAAAAAACATTTATTGGTTAGAAATGCTGTTTAACCATATAACTTTAAGTAGAACTAGCAACAGAAAAACCTAAAAAGAGTCTCTAGGACTTTAGCCCAGACCACTCACTTCCTGAATCAATAAACATAGTATGGTTTAGTTTTAACTCTACACTTATTCAAAACAAACTACATGAAGATAATCAACACCCTTCATTTAATTCTTGATGCTGAGCACATACAATTGCTGATAGATGCAAATTATTGAGTTACCTTCATATTTTTGCTTAGTTTTGAAATAACATTAGATGAACACTGAAATGAAAAAAGAAAATCAGGCAATTTTTCAAGTGACATAGTTAGTGGTCTAGAGATATCTCAGTCTTGAAAATTGTGTTCAACTTATTTTTATCATTCTAAAGGTACTTGGAACATACTATAAATTCAACTGAAATAATAACCACGTTTTTCATCTCTACAATCCCATGTAATTGACCATTAAAATCCCATCACATCGGAAGAGACATGGAGATGGGTGTTTCAATGTTACTTCAAAAAGTATTGAGCACCCAGAGTGAAGAAAGAAAAATATTAGGTTTTACATCTATAGTCACATCTTAGCATCTGCAAACCTACCAATGCTAGCATTACTATCACAAGCTGATATTAATGCCATATTAGAGCTAATGAGCAGCACCATGGCTTCTCATGGAAGCAGGACACAAAAAGTATTCATCACCACTGCTGTGTGGTTTAGTATGACACTTCATGCTGTGCTTTCCCCAAATGCTACTGTAAAATGCAATTCTTCTAAAATTTACCATTTTGTCTTTGACAGCCACTCATGAAAACAAGCACCAGTGAATATAAGCATGACTACTAATCAATGGTTAACAATGGTTGTCTCTGATTACTTATGTGGCACAGCTTTAGAACACTAAACCTCCAATTACACTGCCAGAGGATGGTACAGTCAGGCTCAAACATGCCAAGTCTCATGATCATACTTTTATCTATTCGCCTTTTTGATTTGGCCTAAACATAGTGTGAACTCAGTTTTACTGCTGCTAAGAAAGGTCTTGGGAAATTTTCCTTAATTTAATTTGTAACCGGCTTTTAATTACTGACTCATGTATTGAGAAACAAAGGCACAAGTTGTCTTAAGTCCCCTTCTTCTTGCCCCACATTGCGCTCAGTCCCTTCAATCTCCTCTGACCCTGCCATTTGTGCCCACTACAAGACTTTTTAAAAGTCTCTGCTGTGTACTGGGCTGCAGCTGCCTTTACTTAGGCCTGTTCCATGCAGTGCTCCTGAAAGAATACTGGAGCTGGCATTAAGGTCCTGACAGTTTTTCCTCACTCTGAGGTGGTCTGGAGCTCAGAACACAAGGCAGTGCGGACCAACACTGAACTGATAAAGAGAAGATATTCTTGTGTAGTCATTTGGTCTCAGCAAGGAAAGTTGAAGTCCCATGGGCTGAAAAAAACAGTCTAAATTTTCTTCCCAATTTTTCCCCTGGATTTCCCAGGAATACTATCTTGTGAGCAAACCATATACATTTTAGACAACCCACCATTTTCTAGAAATCGCTCAGGGAAAGACAATAATTATGAAGCATTATTAAAGGTGAAAGTTTTGTCTGGAAAACATATGTTTGATTCTGACTCCACTAAAGGCAGTTTTCCAAAATGCAAAATAGTAAATGCTATTTAGAAGTCCAAAACTGAGGATGCATGTTAAGTGCTTATTCTTGAGCAGTGTAGAGTCATTTTCAGATTCTAGGAGATAAAATATTGTCCAATATTTATGTATTTGTTTGTTTTGTGTTAGGCTGCTTGACAGAAAAAATAACTTGATTGTTGAGGATTTTTTCAGCTGGTGTGAAAGAGATGCTAATGTAATCTTCTCACAGGTGCAACTTGAGTGAAAACTTAGACAGTTGAATTAAAATGTAAGTAAAAACACTGCTATTTGTATTTTTTAATTTAATGCTAAATACTTTCCTTTTTTCATTTAGTACCTAATGTCATACAGGGATTTTTATGCCTGTAGTTACTGAAGTTATGTAAACTAATAAATCAAATTTTATTCTCTAGTCACCCCAGTCATATATATTAAATGCAAGAAATTAAGGTACTAGCATTTTCCATCATGATTGTTGGAGAATTGGAAAATCTTTATCTGAAATGACCCTAAAAGTCCCTCCACTCATTAGTGGATAAATTCTATGAGACATTTGATCACAGAAACACCCATGCAAATGTGGAACAGATGCAAGGGGACTAATGAATTTAATGACAAGAAGATGACCCTGACTGCAGCAAAAGATTCAAGTACTACCAAACCCCTGATCTTAAACTCCTTTAAAAATGGGAATGTAACTTCAGACTTGAATTCCATCTTCTTGTTGATTCAAGCCTACTTCTAGAGATCCAAGATGATACAAATACAAATCTTGGGAGCCTAGCTGGAACCAATATTTAAATGTTCTTTTTGAAAAATGCAGTAGAATAAACAGCTCAGTATATTGTTAAAATATGTTGATAATAATTTTTTAAGGGAATAAGGAAGCAACATGAAGGACAAAAACAAATAGAAAGAAGAATGAAACTGGCACAAGAATTTAATGCATACAGTAAGCACAGCTGGGTTATAAATTACAAAAAGGTAAGGTTTAAAACAAATTTCTCATATGAAGCTGTTTAAGATTGAGATGGACCAGTTTAGATCAGTAGTTGTAAGGCTTGTCAAGTGCAATATACTGAATTCACTGACATGGGAAATTCTTTGTAATTTAACATTTCAGTTCAGTGAGTAAAGCCAATTATAACAAGATAATATCAGCTAAATTGGTTTTCTTCTGATTTAAAAATGGATGAATATAAGAACCTGAAGACTGAAAGTTATTTTTATGAAAGGACTTAGTAAGAAAAAGGGTTGAAAAGGAAAATAATGCACTTTGAAAAGCTGGCCTCAGTAAGTCAAATATTTAATTTCTCTTAGGAAAAAATTATGCAGCAAGAAGGGAATACAGTAAGCTGACACTCACTAAAAAGTTTTATGACTACAAAAGCTAATGAATTCAGCCCACAGAAAAGAGTAAACCATAAGATTAAGTATATTTGACTGTTTCAGTAGTAATTTGATGGCACTGAAATCAAAAAGGTCATTCACAAAATAGAAGCAATCATATATTACTGAAGAGAAGTATGAAGATATAGGGCAAGTAGTCATGTAAGGATAAAGTCAGAAAGGTTAAGGAGAGAAAAGAGCTACAGTTCTCTGAAAACATTAAAACCATAGAGGTTAGACATGATAATAGAGTACATGCTGAGAAGAAGAGAAAAATGAAGTCTAGCTCTATTGCCTATAAGGGAGGAAGAGCATTCAAGCGGACTACTCTGAAGAGCAAAAAAATTACAGGAACATTTTTCCCATAATTTTCTACAGAAAATGTTATGACCAGATACTCATCAAATTCACAAATTAAAAAAAAAAAAAAAAGAGAAACATAATTGAAAGAATAGAAATAATTAAAAAAATAGATTTAATCCAATTCCAATCAATTATTTTAAGATAAGGGTCCTATTTTGCCCATAAATCCTGGAGAAAAAAAAAGACCCAAGTTATCTTTGAATTTTTATTCTAAGGCTTTTTGGAGATTAGAAAGATCCTTGAAAGAAAGAAAACACTGAGATAAGGTAAAGAAAAGACAATAAAGGGAGGAAAAGCAGCACCTGGACAGTGATAGCTAAAACAATCTAGTTCTGATTTTTGAGAATATACTAGGAAAAGTGTTTAGACATTATTTATATATTTACTTATGGGATAATAAAACTCTAAATATGGAATATATATTTCTTTATAAATGGAGATTTTGGGAAAATCTAATTCCCAACTTTGTGAGGATAGTTATCTTTATAGGTAGAAAAGGAATAACAAGTGCTGCAATCCATTGACTTTACATAATCTTGTAATATTGTCTTTTTCTAAGCAAACAGTTAAGAAATAATGGCTTGATAATAACCCCCCAAAAAAATATTTTTTTGAAGAGCACCTGTCACTGTTTTGAGCTTAATTATAAATATGGCATTATTGGAGTCTTGTCTGGCTACCTGGATTCCCTAGTAGATTTTTTTGTGTCCTTTAATTTCTGATAATTGAGGAAATCTAGTAGACTTTTTGTGTCAGCAAGTTAAGCACATATTCTATTTGTAAAAAAAAATAAATTCTTTTTTCCCATCTGAAAAAACCATTCAGAAGGAATCCATACCTTAATTTTTCCTATGATTCATAGAGAAAAAAAGAGCAATAATTGTGTTGCATAAAAAAATTCTTGACACTTTTAATACTATATTGTGTAGGACTCAACAAACACTTTGTTTGAAGATCAAATAATCATTTGGTCTTGGTTAGTTCTTACTACTAACATTCAGAATGATCTGTATTCTTATTTATATAATTTCTAATTGCTCTAGAATGAGAATTTCTTTTGAATGGTTGTGGGAATAAAGTTGATAAATGTACTAATCTGAAGAGTCCAAAATTTTTTTCTTCCCTTGTTGCTCAGTCTTCAGCCTCTTTAGATTTGCCACTAAAATTGCCAGTTATGCTCTGTATATCTGTCCATGGGGGAGGCAACTGTGACTGACAAGAACTGAATATTGGACTGCATGGGGCTATTTATAAACTGCTGATATTCTATACTTCTGAACATTGACAGGCAGCCTTGGACAAATGACATCAGACATAATTGTCATGGTCCTGAGCAATGCAATGCCAAATGATTCCTTAAAGTTGTGTGTGTCACAATATTAAATAATGTTTTCTATTCCTGAATACTGACATATCTAACCCTGCTGTTATGTGCTGTGATTTAATCTCATAGAGAAATCAATGGTTTTGTTATGTATCAAAACATAGTCACTATGGAGGGACTTCCTGCTACCCCAGAAAATTATGTGAGGTGGTATGGAATAACCTCCAGGTCCTAGCCATGCCCCCTCTGGGTTACTGAAAATAATGTAAAGACAAGTTCTGCACAGAACCAGGACACCCAGTAACAGAAATGAGACAATAAAATCACTTCAGACAGAATCCATATCCAAACACTTGACTCCTTTGTAACAGCTGACATTCCTGACTGTCTGTCCGGAGATGAGGCTCCTTGTGCGTTTGTTTCCTTTGTTCTTTTATTTATTATTTCTTCTAGCCTACATATGTTGCATTGTTTATTACAACTTTCCAGATTGATTAGGAAAGATGGAAAATTATTCAATACACTTTAAACTATAATCTGACAATAAGAAATTTGAGGAAATATTTCTGGACTAAAAAATAATACTTTTAATACTTGCTGTAGCAAGTAATAAAAAATACTACTTGCAACAGCTCTGTTACATCTCTTGTTTTGTCAATATGTTCTAAATTCTCCTAAAGAAATACCTCTGTCAAGGTTTTGGATCTCACATACTGCTGACTAGTTTAGCTTCCAGCATGCTTGGGTTTGGTTTGCTCCAGACTTACATGCAGATGGAATTGCACTTCCATGGAGCTTGTAGGTCAAATCAAGCCCGCCTAGTGAGTTTAGGCACTTACATGATCAGGTCATCAATAAGCTAAAAGGGATCAGTGCTTTGTATTTAGGCAACTGTTATCTGCCTGCATTCTGTTTTAGCAGTTTAAATCCTTTCCTCAGTTTTGAATATTAATCCTTATCTGTGCAATCCTTATCTGTCTAACTGGGTTATTTTTCTCTGAATTAATGCAAAAATTAAATTGTCGTGCTGCAAATGTACCCTGTTGCATATTGTGAGACCACTGGGAGGATTTTTTAATCTTTTGCTATAGAAGAATTATCACAGATAATTCTGAATTATTCTATGCATGGGAGAAAGTCTTGTGAGTTCATCTAATTAACTGTAACATGGGTAAGAAGATGAGAATGTGTTACAGAAAGCCTAAACGTTTTCAACCTCTCTTTTGAAAGATTAGCAATCACATCTCCATGTGAGAAAAACAATTCAGGGGGAGACAAACCCTGAAGAGCTCTTGAATACCTAAAAAGACAGGAAATCAATAAGGCCCGTAATTATCGGCATGTAGATTTAATGAAGTGTAAAACTTTGGTGTTACAACAAATTAAAACTCCATTAATGTCCACAGATAATGAAGAACAGAAAATTATTAAGAAAAAAAATACAATCTTTTATTTTCTCATACACTTAATTCAGATTTATTTTACTGTAAGAAATAGCTCAAGGAGACTTAAAACAGCAATTTAATGTGAATGTAGGACTTATTATGAAGCAAACCTAAGCACTTTTTAATACTTCCCAAATGAATACCAAATTTTAAACTAGCAACAGGCTTCACTGAAAAATCTTGTAATTTAATATGAAATGTATTACAAGCAGGTTAATTGGGTTCATTTCATGAAAGTGTATTCTAAATTAGCTAAACATATCTTATTTTTTTCTTGACAAAATAAAAGGTGTGATGTTACTGCCATTGAGCTTAATTCTGAGATGTAGAAGAATCTGACTAATAGCAATGGGAAGTGGGAAGCTGGTAGTTTACACATGAATGAGAATTCTCAAAAGCATTACACATGAGAATTCTCAAAAGCATTTGTTGTCCATGGAGAATGGATCAGACAGCTTTGACAAATATTTGCAGTAGAATGAATGTCATTCTTGTCTTACTCTATGATTACTGCTGGATAAATCTTAAATTTATTCAAGATCTTTTCTGTTTTCATATAAACTCAGCTTCAGAGAGAGATAATATTTCTTGTGATACTGTAACGTTTCCCTTTTATTGCACTAAAATTTTGCTAATTAATTTAGTTGGATGGATGTTAACACATTGTAGAGTGAAAGCTACTAATTTTGAATAGAATATTAGACACAAATTTATTTATCCATGCATCTCCTCTATACATACAATCAGTCTGCATGCACAATGATACCTAAATATTGTACAATTTAATTAGATAAAGCACACCTGGTACATTGAATTAGTTACAGACCTTAGATTATCTAAATACTATCTAAGAAGAGAATGGCACAATCAAAAGACATGCACATTTAGCTATCAATTTAAGCATAGTGCAATGCTAGGGAAGCATTAGAATTTGTGTCTAGGTAGAATATAAAATATAAGCTCTTAGAATAAAGAATATGAAAACCCTCAGCATTTAAGTAATAGGTTTTCTACAGGGTCTGCATAGCCTTCGCATAGGAATGTCACCTCTAAATAGTTAATCTATGTCCTCAATTTTGATTCAGGACACTTTCCTCAATTATCATTCCCCCATGTGCTGAGAAATGCCCTCCTGGTGATGGCTGCTGTCCATGTCTTTCTCAGTAACTGCTTGCTAAGCCCTTGGCAAAAGAAGCTTATTTGCCCATTGGAGGCTTGATTTTCTGTCAGGCTTTAAAACAAAGCAAAAGAAAGCATCACTTGGGCAGCTATTTTCCTTTACACATGGGAAAAAGGCAGAGAGAGAGATAAAAATGACGATGAGCTGAAGCTGATCTAAAGCCAGGCTGGAACATGTGTTTGATGGTCTTCCAAGTATATTGAGAAGATGGCAACTAAACACTGTAATTATAAAGATCAATGTTCTTAGAATATCTTTTTAGTTATATGCCATATTTTTTGACATTTTAAATACCTAAAATAATTTAAATGCAAAACCAGAAATCACAATAAAATGTTTGAGGATATATATAGAGAAACCATTCTTCTTCTACCACCTCTTAATCAATATCTTCTGTGGGGTTAAAACTACTTGATTCTGACAGAATCCTGAGGGATATAAGAGATGGGAGAGAAGCCATTCCACAGGAATGAACCACTGCTGATCAGAACAAAAATCTATTCCTGTGACCAACTTAACTTTTTTTCCCCAGAAACATAGCCTTTATGGATGGAAATTGCCTAACCAAAGGGATGTAAACTCTAAAGTTATACATTGTGCAATTCCTATCAGGTTTAAAATAGGAAAAGTCTTTTCTTGTTTAGTTGGAATATTCACAATAAACATAAGTCTGTTACTTTTCTGAAGCTTTTTCCTCCAGAGATAGCATTGGATATCTCTATATTCTATACTATGGTAGGCCTCATAATATAATTTATATTGATTTCATAGTGTAGAAATGCCAAAAGATTTTTTTGGTTGCAGTTGTTATTGTTGTTATATTTCATCATTCTCAATATACAATTTATGGCAAACTACAGCTCAAGAAAAATTTGAAATGGCAGACTCAGACAGCAGCTGCCTATTATCTAGAAACAATAAAAAAACAGACTTTATATTTAGCTATTTGAAAAACTTATTAAATGAAACAATTTATTCCCAGAATTTTTCTGGAGAAAGGGTGCACTTGTCATATGTTAGATAATCTGTCACTATGCATTTCATTCAGAAATTATAGGTAATTTTATGGAATGTAATTTGATTAAAAAATTAAGGATTCAGAACAATCAATAATATTGCTATTTAGATAAACATATAAAATAAGAATAGAGCTGTGTCTGATTAACAACAAAGGGATTGGATGAATATAAACAAATTATGTAGCATAAAACATAAGAAGGTATCTGTCAAAAAGTGTCTGACTCTGAACACATCCTGACCAGTCTTTTCTCTCTGACAGACAGAGAAAGTTCTGACAAGTCCATCAATAGTTATTTTTCTGCAGGAAAAATGAAACCATTTCAAATCTTAGCTTATTTTTTCACATTCATATTATTTATCCTAATATTCCTGGCTTTAATTTTTTTTCCCAACAAGCATGAAAACTAAATATTCCTATTCGTTTTCCAAAAAAAAGGGGCTTTCCTTCTATTTCTCTCATCCTCATGGGTATTATAATTACAAAGTATACCAGGGAAGATGTTCTAGCTATTTATCTGCCATTAATAAAATACAATTCTATTAAAGAACACAAAAGTATAGAACAAGTCAGTTTGGAAGCCAAGAGAGTTTTGGAAGAACAAACACTAAGGTTCATAGATGTTCTTTGCCAGAAGTTTTGTATGTTTTCTTTCTCCTTTATTTTGTCTTCATTGTGTTTGAGACATTTGCTTCCATGTGGGGTCATGAAAAAGCACATTCATTTCCTAGCACATACAGATGCATTCTTAATTGATTTAAAAGCAACCACCACTTATTTGCCTTCAGTTATTTTGGTTGATTCCTATGTAAATATTTTATTGCTGTTTTCCTTTTTAATATACTAATCCTAAAAAGAGAACTTGTTTTTTGTTCCTAGGCTGCCTGTGAGCTTCATCACTACATCTTTCTCAGTCCCACCATTTTTATAGCTGTTCAAGTTTTGCTATGTATTGTCCTGGGTGCATGGCACTGACACTGGAAGCTGTGGGGGCCTTTGTGAGGAGAAAACTGAGGTGGAAGCTCCTCAGGGAAATGTATTTAAGTTTTTATGTAGAAATAACAGTAAACCATTGTAGGATCTGTTTGGAGACAGCCTCTAAATATATAGTTATTTTCCCATTGATATTCAAAAGTCCATAGGATAGTTTTATAGTCCATAGTCTATAATTTTTTGAAATAACTATCTGCTAATATATTTGCACCAAATTGTTCTGTGATTCTAATGGGGAGAAAGATGTGAAGTCCAGTTCAATAGCATGCTTTGCTAGCATACAGCAACATAAATAGGTCAGACAGTGGAAATTTTAATTTAATATATTCCCAGACATTGAGGTCAAGGGAAGTTTTATCTGAAAAAGGCGAATGGAATTATGTTCTTAAAAGAATTTTTTTTTATATGGGTTTTCAAATGATGAAGCTTAATAGGTGATCCATAATAAATTTTCATTGTAAAGCACACAATTCTAAATAGGATTTTCTTTTCTTTCAGAGTTTAGTCTATAGTTTACTACCTGTCAATTTCTGACTGCTTCTGAAATGCCATGCTGTTAACTTGCCTTTCCCCAGATACAAAATATGCTAATCTTGACCTATTCCTAGTTAACTTTAATAGTTTCTTCCCATTACTCAGTTTTACCTTTTCTTCATAATTCCTGTACAATTGCACACTACCCTATTGCAACATTAAAAATGAAGTAATCAAATAGATTTCTACATCTGCATTAAGAAAAATTTCTCATTGCTTTTTTTCTTGATGATAACATATCCTCCTCTTCCTTGTTTTTTCTTCATAGAAAAGTAAAATCAGTGGAAAAAAAAAAGAGGCTTCTTCCCTGTCAGATTATCATTACCATCAGTGACATAACTGGAAGTTAACTACACAACCAGTGGCAACATTTCATGACATTCCTGGAAGTGGATGACAGCTATTTCTCCACAGTCTTTTGGATACAACTCATGATCAACCAGACTTCCTATTTTTTATTAGGAAACCCCCAGGGCACAGACAGAAACATAAAAAAACCAAAAAGTATTCTGAATACTTTCAAATAGCAAGTAAAGAAATAAACTAATTAAGTCAATGTGCTCATTTCAGACACGCTTTTTAATATTATTATCCTAAGATTATACAAGTGAATTTTTAATAGGGTTCTTTCTGCCATTGTGAATATTGTACTTCAGTAAACATTACCTTTATTTTTACAGACTACCATAAAACAATTGAACAGAAAATTGCAACAGTCACAGAAGAATCTGATTGATACTTATTTGGAAACACACCTGTAAGGCACATTCTTTCTTTTATAACCCTTCCTAGACTGCTAATGCTACCACCAGTACATTGCTAATGTACTACCACCAGAAAAAAAATCTGCAGAGTTGTAGCAAGTTATGACTATTCACACATTTTTACCTTTGCACTGTATAGCAGATCCAGGATGACTTTAGGAATAAATAAGCAAATTTATTCCTGCACATACAGACTTAGTATCAAGACAGCCTAGGCGGGACTAAAAATGAAATCAAGCATATAAATTGAAGTCAGAGATTTAACTCATTACGACTGAACTGGAAACCATAAGCAAGTTAGTAAAGGTAGAGGTCTTCATTTAACACAAATTTTCACATGAAGGCAGCTGATAGTGCTTTTAATCCAATCATTTAGTAACATGAAAAAATTATCTTCTATAAATGCAAATAAAATAGGATATAGTTATTATTTTCAAATGGTAAACTTCAAGACAGCAAGAATGAAAACATGACATTCTTTACACTGTATTAAAGCAATATTTTACCAAAGAATACACAAGAATACACAAGATATGTTTCAGGCAACGGAGCTTGGTGTGAGAGTAGGAAAAGGGCTCTCCTGTTCAATAACTTTGAATCCTCTCCTCTCAATTTAAACATTCTCTGACAACATTCAGTAAAACCTTTATTCAATTTTATTTGCAAAATATCATCATATATGTATATATTTAGTAAATGATTATTAAATGATTTATCAATATGTTATTTTTTATAATCAGAGTAGTATATAATTGTATAATTCTTCTAAAGGACTGAGCTTCTTAAAGCTTGTATTAAAAATACACAAAATTCTTCCTGTTTTTAATCTATTTACCAATGTTACTTTATCAATCTGTATCAGAATTGATTCAGAATTCTTTAGGTAGTAAATTTTCCAAGGAGCAGACAAACAATGACCAGCTTGATTTATTTTTTAAAAAGTCATCATAAAAGATCCATTCCCTCTTTTGTGCACATACTGCACTACCAGAATGGGAATGGCTAATGGGAATTATTCATGTTCATACCAAGAAGAATATTCCCTAAAGCATTTTAGCCTTCTTTTATGGAAGTACATAAAAAAGACTTGACTCTTGCAACCTTTTTTTAAAAGATGACTCTTTGAACCTTCCCAGAGCTACCATGCTCACACTAATAACCTACTAGCATGCCAAAAAAAAAAGAAAAAGCACAAATAAATGAAAAAAATATATCTATTGAATAGTTACATAATTGCCACTGAATGGCAATGCTAGGTGACCTGGAGCTAACTGTAGATTTTGCCATTCATTTTGTGTGCTGTTATTAAATTTTTAAAATAATCATTGCTATAAAAATTTCAAACACAGAGGAGCTGTAACTTCCTATTGAGATTTTTAGTCATGTCTCAGAATACACATTACTCTTTGAATAAAAGACCATTTTAATATAAAGAAAAAAGTATATTTTAGGCATTGTACTTTTTTTTTCAACTTTTACAGGTAGTTGCATTTCCCTCCATTTTATAGCAGTGCCCCATGGCTTCAGGTGTAGTGAAGGAAAAAAGGATTTTCTGGAAAGTATGTAGGTAGATATTTTGATCATGATAAAGTGTCTTGTTTAAAAACTGTTGCTTTTTAGTTTGAATGGTAACCATCTCCAATTTCAGAGAAAATTGATATACAGATATTTGGGACCACTTAAAAAATTATTGTATAGTTGTTTTAATTAATGAATTTATTGCAAATTTGTTATAAAAATTTACTAAAATCAAGTCATGCTTAATTCTAAAACATTGTTCAGCACTAATTTTTGTTCTTTTTATTCAAATCCTGGCTAACTAAATCATTCCTAAAATACCTCAGCTGGACAAACTTAGTAGAATTAATCAGCAGTTAATAGATTTTATCAAGATTGTGTAAAATTCATTAAAATATTGGTTACATATATTACATACTTTCATAAACATTTTGTGATCCCAGATTATATTTTTCTTTTCCCAGCAGTCTTCAGGTGTCAGCCTCTTTTCACTATTCCACTAACAATGGAAGTCCAGTATAGGAAAACCAGAGTACTTTTGGATCTTCTCTGACCACATAAAGGAAAGAGAATTTTTATTCCACTTAAAATAGAATGTAAAATTAACTGTCTCATGACACATCATTTCCTGTGGCAGCCAGGTTTCCAATTACGATATAGATAGGTGTCATAAAAATAAGTTATATCTCATCTAACAGAAAAAAAAAGACGGCTAATCATAGGCAAAAATTGTATTTGGAGGCCTAAAATATTTATTACAGTATTGATCAAACTTCTTCATAACTTGAAGTTTTTCTGGTGTAAGAAAAATATACTGGGTTTAGCTCCTAGTCCACTTGCTTAAATTAAGTGCAGGAAAATGCCCTTAGGGAGTGCTTGGGCATCCTAGAATGCAGAGGGATCTCTCTGGGGCTGTAAAGATGATATTGAAAATTTTTCATGACATGTCAGTTCTAGTTGTTTCTGGAACAAATGCCAGAGGTGAAGAAAGGCAAGGTCTCAGTAGCCCTTCAGCTGGTATAAATTAGAAACCATCTCAGCACTGGATCAAGCTGAAGAGTTGGAAAAGTCAGAAAAGTTGAAAGTTGTCTTTACAGCTATCTCTGACTTTGTGTTTATTTAAGTGGCACCAAGAAAGTCTTTAGCATCGAGAAAACGTTGGGGCATGTCTTCAGAGGTTACTTAATACTTTTATTAATTAGTAAGTTTAAACACTATCCTGGCCATAGCACTTTGGGTTAGAAATCATTAATGCTCTCAAGTACCAACCTTCACTGTGAGAGTTAAACTGCAGTCTAATTGTTTGGTGTTTTCTGATCCCAGAGACTGGACAAAAAGGGTCAGATTTTGCTACATGTACTATCCAGCTTCTACATGAAAATAATGAAATTCTAGTCCACAATAATTATATATATATATATATATATATATATATATATATATATATACATATGATATTATTAAAGTAAGATTCGTGTTTATGCTGTACCATGTAATCCCTTGCCCACTCAAAAATTCTGCTCATCATTTCATGTACAATAATAAAACATCCCATAGCTGCCTGCTATGGTTTCCAAAGTCCTTTAGGAATAATGTCAGAGGGCATTACCATTTGATTGATGTTGCTAGAAAAACATTGCTCCTTTTTGACAGCGTTTAATGATTCAGGTCACTAGTCTGTGCCATACTCAGTAGCTTTATCAAGTACACAAAACCTTGCTTCAAAGAGAGTATAAAAATGTAGGCTATTTCTTTTGAAGGAAAATAGGAATCCATCTCATGCACTTATTTTTCATACCTGCACAGGCCTATATCAAAACAAAATAAACCTACAATAATCAATTCAAAACTGCTTTTTTTATTTGTACTCATAAATGTTCTATAAAAGAAACAAGCAAATAATGCACTCAGGGGCATATGAAGAAGACATCATAAAAAAGAAGAATTCACTACAAATCTTTTATGAATTAATTTTTACTGAGGTTCTACAGCTGAACACATAGAGCTATATTATTAAGAGTAAATGCCATTATTATGAGTGGAGAGTTATCAAGGTATTTCTTACAATTATTAGAAAATCAACAACACCTAATTGCAAAATTAGCTATTTCTTTCTCTCTTAAATAGTAAAACATAAATATCTTGCTTTCTAAAAAATATTATTTCATAATTGAAATTACTATCTTTTGCTTTCTTACATTTTGTAGAATTGACTAGTTTAAAACAGTTCTGAGGCAGGTCTTTCCAAGAAAGATTTTGCACTTCTGAAAGATTAAAGAACTATGTTTTTGTATGTAAGTGGTGTTAAAAGAGTTAAGTGAAAGACAATTCAATTTTTTTCTCTTGAATTTTAAGGATAATTGATTCTGCCATATGACAGATTACATTTTTTAGTGTCACA
Source organism: Agelaius phoeniceus (assembly GCF_051311805.1). Classification (NCBI taxonomy): domain Eukaryota; kingdom Metazoa; phylum Chordata; class Aves; order Passeriformes; family Icteridae; genus Agelaius; species Agelaius phoeniceus. The sequence goes on along the minus strand of NC_135269.1, from coordinate 32,311,933 downwards.
GAATACAGACTCAGACAACACTGAGTGCTTTTGTCACAGCTCAGTCAGCTCCCATATGATCTAAATCAGTATCAAAACCACTAAAGCTACATGTATTTACATCTGCTAAAGATCACATCTTTTTACTCACCAGGATGTCTGTCCCGTTCTCTAAGCACAGCTGCCTTCACCACAGGTAAAGGAATTCCATAAAAATTCACATATTAAAAAAATATTCTACTCCAAAAAGCTCATGACACTGAGATTTTTCTTACAGGTGAAGATGTCTGTGTGGATATATTCACCTGGGAATGAGAGATCAGCTCCTTTGTACATTAGCTAAATACTGTCAACTGAAAATCACTCAAGAGTCTTTCCATCTGCCATGCTATTGGGGTTTTGCTCTTCTACAGGTTCTGCACTGTGTTTGCATCCAGGAAGACATCACAGATACCTTAGAGCACCTAAAATGACACAAGGTGCCTTCTTGAAGGGAAGATGTCCACATGATATTCAACATAATCAGTGATGGTAAAGGAGCAGTTCAGCCAGCAACAGTTCAGCAGTTCAGTTCAGTAAAAATCAATTTATGATATTCCAGGTATTACAATTTGGTTCCATCTTTGACCCTTTGAGAAATGTGAATCATGCTTATGTGGCTAAAAGATTCAATGTTAAACCTACAGACTCTCATCTTTTTGAAATGAAGAGTTAATTGGAGCCCAAGAGCATGCCTCATAGTGCTTACAATGACAGCAGATGCCTCTGGGAAATTCAGTCCTGTGTTTGAGTGGCTGATCAGCTAAACAGCTTTTGAGATTCTGCTTGCAACATTGACAATATTGACTAGATAAGTAGATATCCATTTGTGTCCCAATCTGTGTGCAAATCCTACCCTGAGTGATGATAGTAATTTAGCCATCATTTTTTCAAAACACTTTTGACTGCTTTAAAATATTTTTATTCTGGATAATAGGCAAACTCCATAGCCATTCACAGTTCTCTGACTATTGCACTTTTTTTTGTGAGGGACATGATCTCTAAACATGTTTGGGACCTCAGCTAATCTGTGCTGGCAGTACTCTGCTTATTTTCAACCTCAGGTCTTAACTGATGGCCAGGGATACCTGAGTTGGCAGTTCATGTGATCTTTTTCATGTGACAATAAGAAAATATTTTGAATACCCAGAAAATCAGCTATTTCCATGGTTCAAAACAGAAACATCCGTGCAAAAAGGGATGTGAGGCATAAAGATTTCTTAGAAATATGTTTTTGAAAGTGTGCCATTGAGGTGTGGCAAGCTACCATCCCTCTGTTCTGCAGAATCACTGCATTCAGTGTTTCTCCTAAAGAGGTGTTCATCTTTCTACAGCTGAGCTATGACTTGGTAGCTGCAAATAACTGGCAAACACAAAGTCAAGTATTCTTGTTAACATGTTTCATTTAACTAAGTGAGCTGTGGTTTGGTTATGTGGAAGACCAACACAAAACTGTATTCAGAATAACCCATCTGTTTGCAAATGCAGGTAATCCATTTATCTGTTGTTAAAAAGCATGAGTGTGGGGAATCACAGGGCAGTCTTTCATCTTCATAGTTATGATCTTTACAACTATTGAAGAAATATTGCAAGAGGCAACTCAAAGGTCAGATAACACGAAATGAAAATTTTTCTCACAGGAATTCTTCTGACAAAGCCAAGTTTCACTAAAAAATAGTGTTTTATTAAACTCCAGAACATTTTGTCTAAACCTTCTGCTGAATTTAAGGCAGCATTTTGAGATTTTGTGTAGGCTATGTATGGAACTGTCTCAGAGTAGGGGATTCTGGAGGATGTCTGTTAATAGCACAGGGTTTTTTGTATCCAGCACAAAAGTGAGCACCTTCACCACACCACAGCAGGTATGTGGAAATAACATTCTTACAGTCAATTGGCTAACAGCAGCTAGCCAGTTTCTGGGGTGAAATGAAATCAGTCAAAATGGTCTAAGAATATTCCAACTTTGGAAATCTGGAAGAACAAAAAATTGTACGTAGCTTTAACCCACTGTGGACCCTCTGCATCCCCAAGTGTTTCTTATATATCAAACCCCCCGTTTTTCAGCTGAAATAAATGCAATAAAGAATAATGTGAAATTTAACCAGAAATGCATGTTTGTCTTTAAATAAAGAAGAAAATACCAAATGTCCTTTTTTTTATATCATTACAAGTATCCCCCTTTCTTTTAACCAACAATGTACCTGAAGACAACATAGTGCATAGATATAAAGGCCCAGTTGTCAAAAGCAAAATAAATTTTATATTGGCAATCTTGTATGCATTAACAATTGTTGACACAAATTACAGCATTTAAATATGTAGCTGGATGACTGAACCTGAAAATTAACTATCTCAACAGTTGCAATGAATACAATCATATGCTTTGCAATTATGTGGCTATCCTGTTGATTCTGGAAATGACTGCAGGTGCAAAATTGAAGCCTGGGTTATGTCTCCTTTTAAAGCATGGTTCTTAATGTGATTTGCCTTTTAATATGCATTTGCAGCATATATTGTAATTGTTTCTCTAGAGCTCATATCTATGATTTGAATATATAATATCCATAGCAAAAATTGTGTATTACAGCTCCAGAATATCAATCGTAGCTTAAAATGCCTATTGATTGGAAAGTAGTAATTTGCGTGCGACACACAGAATCTACTGAAATGTTTTGGCATTATTTTTGCATTATAAAGTTTAGTCATTTGTATTATACATCATGCTTACTAAAGTTAACTTTAATGAATATCACAGAAAAACAGGAAAGTGCATCCTAAAATTCTTTTGCAGATATAGCATTTTTTAAAAAATAGTTTCCCTTCTTCCTAAGTGTTTTCAATTTTCCATCCATAATCTATAACGTTTTTATAAACTTCATCTTTACCAAGCTGCATCTAAACCATGTGATGTTACAGTACTGTAAATTTCTTACCAGTTTCCTGACTACCAGAGCCTAAGTTTTTTGTTAATAAACAGAATACCTGACAGTACTATTATTAATAGGACAGGTAAAAATAAATCAGTTCCAGTGGAAAGGATATGTGTCTATTTGGGCAAAGTGTGCTGCAAGTGTAATGACTGAGGTTTTGTTGCAGATGAATAAAGGAAGCAGAATATTTCTTAGATTTTCACTGAGGATTGGCCTTTTATTTGTAAGAAACAGTTGCTTTTGACATCTGTAATGTGCCTTTTCAAGAGCTATCATGGCACTATCAGGTCTACTCACAATTTAACTATCAAAGAATTAATTTCCTAGACATAAAGTTTAGTTCCAGTGCATAAATATTAGAGTCTGCTTGAAAAATCAAACTGCAGTTACAATGAAAAAAAAAATCAATGAAGAATATTATGGGGAAAAAAAACCCAAACACTATGATAAACCAAATGGGAACACAGTTCTTTAATGAATGGCAAATTAAATTTTTTATTTTAGCTTCACAGCTATATTGATGGAAAAATCTTAATCCAATATAAAGCAGCATGGATTAGGTATGCAAATGTGTATTTCCATTACATTTATGATGTCTGCAACACCACTGCAGAGCAAAAGTAACTTTATAATCTATTAGTATATTTTAAGACTTAAAAAATATTGCTACTGAGTGTCTCTGGCTACTTAATAACATAAGAGCCTTGAGGTTAACTTTTGAAAAACAGTTTTGTAGACAGAAACTCATTAAAATTTTTCAATTGCCAGTCTGGATAATTTCTGAAGTATATATTTTTGCCATTATTGTCTAAATAATTTGAAAATATCTATGCTTCTTCAGCAATCTAAATTATGTAGAATTTAAAGTACTGTTTGCCAAATACAACCAAAACATAACCCAAACTTATAATTTCTTATTTAGACAAATATCAGTAAAGAGTTCAGAGTGTAAACTCAGTATATAAATTGTGAATTAACAGTAGAAAAGTAGGAAAAATATCAAGGGAAGGAGGGAAGTTGTTTGAGATAAAATGGAAAAATGGTGGCTTTTCAAACACTGTTAATAATTATCAGCATATGCAGACTATAAATAGATGTACCATGTGAAAACAGGGAGCCCTTCAATATCATATGTCACAGCATGAATTCTGGGTGTCTGGTCACTGAATTCTGATATTCAGTATTTTCATTCAAATATCTCTAAGGCTGATGTGACCTTTTTCTGCCAACACTACATGCAGCTATAACTAGTGAAGATAGGTGAAGACCTTGAGACACACCAAGCACCCTGCAGAACAAGTACTGAGTTTTATTAGAGTTTGGTTCACTTTTTGTCACTCTTTGTTGCTGTCAGGGATCATTGAGACCACGAACACCAGACAAACAAAGAAATCTATTTCTTTCACAGCCTCCAGGATGTGGTTGAAGTTCAGTGCAGCACTGGTCACTAAGGACCAGCCTGTGTCTTACAAATGTACATCCAGTGCCCTGTGTTTCACAGCTGAGAGTCGGAGCAGGCTGGAGTCAAAGCTCAACTCTGTGTTGCATTTCTCTCTGAAGACAGGCTCGCAAGGGAAGTCAGAAAGGGACAATACCATTACAAAACCTCTCATGTGTTCATTTTGTTTTTCAGTTTTCAGTTCAGTGAGAGTTGAAAATTTCTCCTGGTTGCCCAGAAATACATTTTCAACTGATGTGTTAGAACCCAGTTTATTTTATTGGAGAGAAAAAAGAGCAAGTGAATGTTGACTCAATTGTCTTTTACAATGAAAGAGTTGATGAGACCAAATGAGCTTTTTTCATTGCTGCACTTTGTAATATTTAGTGACATAGTGACATTTATTTATAGCTACCTGTTTAATCATTACTTTCTGGGGTTTTTAGTACTGATAAAACTGTACATGATTATATAAGGCATGTATGATAATTACTTAAACAAAAGCCAAAAGAAAGATTAAGGCATTGATATGGTCATTTCATTTTTATATATGCATACGTATACAAAACTTGCTCCTGAGAAAACATGAAAATAAAATAGGTTTTGCACCCCATCTCCCCTCAACCCCATGAACTTTTGTGTTCAGTGACTCCTTTTAGGAACCAAGTTTCAGTAAGGTCTCACTAATGATTATTTTCTTTTCTTGTTTAGTTTTGAAAATCAAAAATCAGGTAAAAATGGACAGAATAGTTTAAAGTGGGTCAACAAGTGTGTTGCTATGGGAAACTGAAATACAAAAAAATCTCTCTATTTTTACTGCTTGAGAAAAATATAAGTTGGTTTTTTGTGTGCCTCCCATGAGGCTTTTCCTGAAGTGACATACCTTAAATTACATTTTATTTTTCAAGACAAGATGCCTGACAGGGGATATAAATATATATCATTTATTAGTATAGAAAAAAGTGTTTACAAAATGAGGGACTGCTGTTTGAAAAACAGTAATTTTTAAACCCAGTTCAGTTACTACTAGCTGTAAATGAAAAGTATACTGGTTATTTGGCTCCTCTATTAAAAATATTCATCTATCTTTTACATAATGGCTTCTGGAAATATGGGTTTTACAAGGTGAATTACCTTAAATGAGGACAACCATCTTTATGGGCAGTGGAAATCGAATACAAAATTTTTATTTACTTCCTTTTTCTTTCCACACACCCTGCCCAGAGCATGGTGGAGAAAGGGAGAAAGGATAATTGCAAGAATAATGATATCAGTAATCTTGATAGTTTAGAACACTGTTTTTAAATAATTGGTTTGTAGAGCATTTACCATATGTGTGAACACTTTATAAAAGTGTAAGTGTCGGGTTTTGTTATTGATCTACTTTGCCATTTTTCCAATTTTTGAGGCTTAAAAAGGAATTTAAATTTAGTTTTAAATTACTAACCATTTTATGGATGTATGTGTTTGATGTCCTTATACACATTATAAATGACAGTAGAAAACTGTCAATTGATCTATTAAGCCTCAGAGAAGTTATATGCTTATAAATTTGCTTTAGATATATTCTCGGTCTTGATGCTTTCTGAAGTAGTTTCTTGCTAGAACATGAATACTTTGAGTTTAGACTTTTATAGACAGATGTCTGTCTGCATTGACCTGCCTTCAGGCATGTTAGTACAATCTTTTGCCTCGAAGGCAGTCATATTGACTACTGCTGCTGGGAACAGCAAAGTAGGAACTTTCATATCGTTCATGGACAAGCTGTTCTGGTTATGTGCCTGAAGGCTTAAGCTGTCTGCAAAGTACCTCTGTATTAACTTCTCTGGGAGGCTTTTTCAGAGTCAAATTACATTTCCTTGTATGTAGCTTCAGAGTTCTCCCCAGCAGGTCTGAATTGATCCTTCATGGTAGAAAGTTTGACTGACTGCTTCCCAAGAATAGTAAAACTTTAAGATTCCCTTAAAATTTAATGAGAAAACACTAAATACAAGTTTTCAGGGAATTAATCAGAGTGCAGTCAATGAGTACATGTAGTACATAAAGTGTACCAAGGTGTTTGTTAAGACAGCACATTCGGGTCACCGCCTTCTCTTCCTACTTGTGCTATGTGTCCTTAGAGAAAAATCAGCAAGTCACTTTGGGAATATGCATTTGTATTTTGAATGATCCATTGGATTGCAATTGCAAATACTAACCTTGCTTTCCTTGCCTTCCTCCTCTCCTCCTTTGCTGCCTCCCACCATGAGTTTCAGCATTTATGGACCATACTTTACAGGCATGACCCCAGAGGGTTACAGCCTTATGAGGAAGAACTAGGGTCATAACTCCTTTTTTTTTCTTTTTTTAATAGTTTTTTTATTATTATTATGGGAAAAAAATAATTATGATGATATTCCCCATGAAGAAGGAAATTATTTGATGTATATGCAGCCTTGCTGTTTTTCAGGCACATGGATCAGGAAAAATGATGTGAACCATCATGCTGGACTTTTGCTTTAATTAGGGTTTATGAACTCAATGAAAGCAGATAAGAGGTGTTGAAAACCTAGAAATTTCCTGTCAGACACAGAAGAAATGTATTATTCTGCTTCTTTGCATTTCAGCTGCATTAATGAAAGCAGTAATAGTTGCCGACCCCATGCCATTTTGCCATGTAGTCATGATTCATCCTTTCACAAAAGAAAATCAGAAAACTGCTGAGTATTAGAAATATTAATGGTTGTTAGAAAAGTGTAATAAAGGTCTCTTCTTCTAAAGCACTGCCAGGCTTTTATGTCATTATTCATGAGTGCCTAGTGCATTCAGAGGATAGTAGCTCTGATATCCAAGGAAGCAATGATGAGCAGCAGGAAAAAAAGGGTGAAAGAAAAGGAATTTTTCATATGACTCAAATAACAGGGCTGCTATATATGAGTTGTACAATAGTGAAAATTAATTATTTTTCATGAATATTAGGAGTAGCACATCATTTGGAAAGAGAGATAGGTCAAACCTGTATAGTAGTTTAAATATCTGAGGGTGAGGGATTGGAACAGAGAGAAAAGTAGAAATAGACCAGAAAATAACAGACCAGACTAGCATTTGGAAAAAGCAAAGTAGCATAAAAGCATTCTTATATTTTTGAGCTATCTTGACGGTACTTACTATTTAGGCTCACAATAATATCACATAATTTCACACCATATTTAACAGTGTTTTAGAAGGATATTACAACAGAAGACATGAGCATCAATAATTCAAGCATAAGAGAAAAAGTTAAAAAGGGGTGTTTCATGATTTATTAGATAGACAATTGTTGAACTGTGTTTGTTTAATGACTTCATAAATCACCAAATATGTTCCAAAAATCACAGTCCCCATTCACTACTGTGAAATAGCTGGGAAATTATGTTGAAATGGGCACCTAATTGTGTGCCAGTGATTGCTTCTCTTCCTTATGCTATCAGATGAGATGAGACATAGTTTCTATTATAAATAATTTTAGATTATAAAGTAAAAAACAAAATCAATCAAACAAGCCCTAAAAATTAAATAAAAGAAAAAATAACACATTTTCTTTCAACCTTCATTTCCTAAAAATATATAGGATTAAAAGTCACACTTAGTAACATTAAATAACCATTCTTGCATTTTTTCATTTAGTTCTTAATCTAAACTTGTTTAAAGTAATCCGTGTATTTAGGTATTTGGAATCTATTTATTTGTATCATTATGATTTTTATAAGGTCAAACTGATAATATGAAGAATATGTAAAGACCATAGTCTAGAGTGAACATATTTTTGTGATTAATAAGAATTATCTTTGTTATATTTTATTTAAAATAATAAAAAACATTGATTATAAAAAACAATAAAATATTCCCTTAGCATACTGTCAAAGGACAAGAAAGGCTATTACAAGTATACATAATGCTAAAGTTGGAACATTTTGTCAAATTCATATTTATACAAGGAAGAAATATTCTTGCATGTCTTTCAAAAGGACACTTTCCAGCTAGATAATACTGAATGTGAAAAAAATGTATATGAAAGACATGAGAATATTTTAATAAACATTATGTAAAACCATCTAATGTTATTAGTATGAATGTTTAGATGTATTTTCTTCATTCATCTTTCATTCTTTTTTTAAGCCTTTTTTTTCCAACACACCTAACTGATAGTTTATCAGAAAGTAAAGTTTAGAGGTGGAGGCACAAATTTGTAAACAAGTAATCTGTTAGGCAGTCTCTGGGGGTAAAATTAGATATGGAACTTTTCTGGCTATCAGAAAACTTTATTGTCAGTACAGAGTGCAACATATGCATTGTGTAATGTGTTACTTAATGAAATCACCAGTTTATTGGTCAAGGAAGGAACTACAATCCAGAACATTCTGTAATGGGTTCATATATACAACTAAATGGCTCCCTGTCCTGTCTAGTTCAAGAATGCCCAAATGTAAGGGGCAAATGCTGAAGCCATCTTCACTAGTAAACATTTTCAATAGGAAGCAGGAAATTTAGATTTAATGCTGAAAAACCTTGATTTAAAAAATTAAAACTCCAATCAAGAAATACAGGTCTTTAGAGAATGACACAAATCTACTAAAAGCACTTTGGTTCCTTTTTTGGAGGTTTCTCCTTGGAGGCACCAGCCCCGGCTGTTTTTGTGTTACTGTAGTCTGAATAAATGACACATCTCAGACTTTGATATGGAAAACCCGGGGTTAAACTGCTCAGGAAACCTGGTGTGACTGTGAGTGGGGTGTGTGGGGCACCTGTGGGCTCACTGGAGCTGTGGAGGGGCTTTGGTCCCAGCAGTGAAAGTCTCTGGTGCTGGGAGTGCGACTGACAGAGAATCTCATGAATGCTCTGACTGGGAAGTTTCCTTAACACTTTAAATATATGTTGGAATCTCCTGTTTTCATGACTCTATGTTTAAATGATGAAGGTGTATCAGCTAAGTTGTACATCTATTTCCACAACCATCAAGAGGTTTTTTTTATTTTTCAGGACTCTTCATTTTGCTCTCACTGATCCTTTTTACTCACAGAATAATTCATAGCGTGTACCAAACTGTTTTGCTGATGGAATGGCTGAACAGTTCTATCTGTATTTGCTTTCATTTTATAATATTTTGTCTTATTTGCTTTTGACCTTTTTTTTTCTTTCGTTCATGGGGGGGTTTTTTTACCCATATAGCAGTGTAAGTGGTGGTAACCTGTATACATAGACTCTAGGCTGAGAATAATTTCTTATCACAAAGGTCACTGCATGGTAGAAGCTGCTGTGGCATTGTTTACAGGAATTTCACTGCTGTTTAGAATCAGAATTATGTCTATTTGCTGTTTGAAACTAAAACCACTGCATTATTAATACCAGTAAATGCCACATATTGATGTCCAAATGGGACTTTTCTGGTTATATATTACATGTCCTCTCAAAGTTGTCACATTGATGATGTACTACATAACACTAATAGCTGCTACTCCAATGATGTATACCAAGTGCCATCACTCCAGCTAAATATTTCATCATAGCAACAGAATTTGTGCTAAAATACTTCAACAGCATGGCTGTAAATACAAAATACATGAACAGACCAATCATTCTGAAATGTTCTAGAGAATTATTTATCCTATATATGCAAGAGTGTGTGTGTGCATAAGCATGTGCTACTGTAATCAGAGAGTTTTCTGTTTTTAGGATATGCACATTGTTCTTATTTATTAAAAGCCTGACGCCAAATTTAATACCTTTAACATAGCCAACATCTCTAACCATATTCTTGCTTTGAATTTTATTGATCATATGTTTCTATGACTTTGGAAAAAAAGTTTTCCATACCTGGAGTCTCACTCCAATACCCTGGGTTATCAAGTATCAGTGTTGCACTTAATTAGTTGCCCTTTCTTAATTATGCCCTTTCTTAATTATTTCACCTATCTTTCCTTTTATATTTCCAATTGCTCTTTTTCTTTAGGTCTTTTCAACTCCACCAACTTTCAAAATTAAGTTTCACTATTCAGACCTGTCCCTAGTATTTAACGACCTGCCAAGTAAATAGTGGTTTCAACCCAAAAGAAAATGAGCAAGTGCCAAAAATCATTAAAAAACCCCACCCCCAAACTAAGACAATGTAGAAAATGCCCCCATAACTAAACAACCAGAACCAGAAGAAATCAGCTAAAACACTATCACAATCCACACTTTTATTTCCTTAGCTCGAGTCATGGCCTGACAACAAGAAATGCAACAATTAAACTCAAATCACTCCTCCGTTGTTGCCTGGAATAAAACACAGACCTTTCCAAACATTGTTAAAATGATAATATAGAAACAAGTCTTTAAATGAAAGCTTTCAGGTGCACAATATGGCAATATGCAGTGATATTTCAAGACTTTTATAAGGTTAGGTAATTAATATATCTAGAAAATATTGTCCAAGCAGAAGAGCAGCTGGTTAGGAAATTTCCCCCAAGGTTCTTCTCCATTGGAGGCCCCTCCCACCCTGATCTTTTAGCTGCACACTTTATTGTGTGAATGATGTGTGGTGCAAAACAAATTGCCTTGCTAGACTCAAGGCAAGATTAAACAGGATTTAAGTATGTATTGGTAAGAGTTTGGTAAACTATGGAGAAGGCAGGAAAAATACTATAAGTTATAACTATATATGAGCAGTCTGCAAAGTTAAAAGCATATGAAAAATGTATAAAAACAAAAAATCTCTAGGCATCACCTTCACAATTACACTAAGGGATTTTTTGGAAATGCTACTACTTTCTTCCTAGGATTCTTCCTTAAAAATATGGGAAGCAAAACAGAAGCAGGATAAAGTTTATATGTAGAGACTATTCCCAGGATAATTCAGGCATGAGGGTGTCACAAAGTCCCTAATCCAATCTACTGCTCAAAGAAGGGTCAGCTCTGAGGTCAGCCAGGCTGCTTAGGGCTGTATCCAGCTGGGTGTTGACTGCTCACCTCTCTGTGGAATCTGTTTCCTTGTTTGACAGGAAGACTTTCTCTTCACTTCTGGTAAGAGCACCCCTCAAATCTTTTATACCCATTGTCTCTTGTCCTCCCACCGTGCACTGTGGAAGCTCTTTTTCCTCATTCACCTCATGGAAAACCACCGATAAATTCTTTCAAAACCTTTTGTTCTCCAGAAAAAACCAACCTCAGTCCCTCAGCTTAGGGTGCCCCAACTCTCAGGTCAGGTGCCCCAACTGCTTGGTAGTTTTGGTGGCTTCACAGAACTCATTCAGTCTGTCAATACCTTTCCTGTAATGAGGAGGCCTGAAATCTGGACATTGTTATTATTATTATTATTATTATTATTATTATTATATCAAATAATACCTATTAAAAGAGAATAATTAAGGCAGTCTAGGATGCCACTGGTCTTTTCTGCTATCAGGACACACATCTGGCTCATATACAGCTTTCTGTCTGCCACAAGCCCCAGGGACTTTTCAGCAGAGTTTCTCGTCATCCAGTCCTTTTGTCTGCCACTGGAAGCTGTTATTCCTTCCTCCAGGCAGAGGATTTTCCATTTTTCTCTTCTTTTACTCTACCACACAAGCTCTCAAGCAGTTGTCATCTGTCCTACAAAGGTGCTCCACACATCCAACCTGCTCCTTCTCTCTGAAAACTTCTTTATATTAGATGGTATCAAGCTCAAGAGGAACTCGGGTTCTGTCGCAGCGGTGCCCTCCCTTCTGCTAATTCAGAGCAAGAGTTTTCTACTCCTGTTCAATGTTCTGGCCTCCCTTCCCCTGAGGGAAAAACTGGAGGAATGCTCTTCAATTAAATAATTAGCTAGTCTAGCTTTTGTCACTCTTAACTACACACCCTGCCAAATCATATTGAATGCATTTCATTGTTTTGCACTGTTTATTTTTTAACAGAACTCTGAAGTCTTCCTTAGATCTTTTTAATTTGTCATTTTTCTCTGTTTCAAAAAACTTGCTTCAGTATTCTTAATATTTTTAAATATAGTTGTCTGTCTTTCTATTTATTAAGTGATGAGTTCTCATTTCTTACAGATACTGACATTGTAGCATTTAAAGTGTCAGTAGAGTTATAGTGTATAGTCTTTTTTAATCTAAAAATTGTCTGCAGGACAATAAAGTAAATTTCCACTATAATCATGCTTTCTTATTAGGTTGTTAGTAATAAATAGTACTCAAAGATATTTAAATTTTCCAAATTGTTGCCATCTACTGTAGATAATTACTGTAGACAGAATAGAACAGATTACTGAGAGTTGCAAATCATATTCTGTCCTATAGTAATTTTTTATGATATAGGTATCTATAAATATAATTCTATTGATTGCACTGAAGTAAGATGCTTTGCAGTGCTTTTTGCATCATTTTTTTATCTTTTAGTTTTTTATGGTTTTTTTTCAGTATTTCAAAATACTAAACTAAAATGCAAAGCATTTTTTGGTTTATCCTTTCTTGCCTTGAATAATTTATCAAGAATGCTATAAAATATTAAGCTTTCTGTTCTCATTACTTTTAAAATTCTTCAATTTTTTTAATCCTGTTCACAAATCAGATCAGCATCTGAAAGCATTATTTCAAAGCTTATATTTGTATAATTCCTGTTTCTGGAATTGCAATTTCTGTGACTTAAAGATTTGTAATTTTTTTCTTTGGGAAATTCATTCATATTTGATAGTCACTCTTATTTATATTGAGACTCCTACAAATCCCTCCCAAATAATTAGTATTTCATTCTGTATTCTTTTTCTTCACCAAACCATAAAATATTTCCTTTTGAGATATCTTACTAGTCTCTCATTTTTGATCTCTTTTTTATTTTCACATTCCTCAAGACATGACTGATTCTATAAACATGTAGCTTGCAATTCATTTTACAGACAGGAAGCTGTAGAATTGTATCCTCAAATAATCCAACTCTTCATTTTCATGGTCTCTGGTGTCTCTTTTCAGTATACGCCTGAACATGCCACATAAGGTATCAGCAACATCTGAAATCTCCACTGTAGCCTTCTAAACCCTTACTTTCAGCTTAATATTCCTTTCTGTATTTTAGCTTTCACAAAGGTTCTGAGTTTTACCTGTAGCTCATCTGTTTCCCTTAGCTCTCTGTCACAGAGAGTTTTTTAACACCTTTCTAAGGCAGTGGTCTAAGCATAAACTTCCCCTGAGGTTCATCTTGTTCCTGATATTACTCTAATGTCAGAAACCAGTAAATGCATGATTAAACTGCTTGATAGCAACAAGTTTATGAAACACATTCACCTTTACAGCCATAACTTTATATATGCTTAATTATTCTCCTTATTCTTCCTTTCATTATGTTATAACAACACTCATTAATTATAATTTGCTTTATATGGAACCACTTTTTCAGTCACCAGCAGTCATTTCAATGTTTCAGTGAGGCATATTACCTCACTGAATTTGTTATTTGTTACTGCTCTTCATAAGATACTTTGTATTTCAACTTCTTTTCACAAAATATCCTACACTTCATTTTCTGTTCTTCCAGGAGGAGCCTTTAAGATCTCTATGTTACCATTTTCTTTTTATCCTTTGATAAAGAATTTCTTCCCTGATATTGTCAAAACCAATAACTGCTGGTAATAGGGTATCATTTATCATGAAGCCTAGTCCTATTTCATGCCTGACAGTCCTTTCTCTCCTATAAAACAATGTGCATTCACTAACTCAAAAGATTCACATCCCAGGTATCTTGTGAGGGTGTGACGTGTATGCAATGCTTCGAAAGCAAATGGCAGGGTCAAATTTGTGCTCTAAATATTCCATGTTCCAGTTCCCTGTCCTTTTTCTATGTCTTCTAATTCTATCCACCTGTTTACTTTTGAGTTCAAAGTTGAGCTTTTTAGAAGGCTTGCTTGGGATATTTAAGGAAAGGAATAAACTTGCTATGAAGTGATTGTGATTCACACCAGACCAGATACTTGGTATCTGACCATTGTTCTGCCAGAGATATTCGGCTTTCTTACATTGGAATGATTATTGCTGGATGTAAGGAATTTGTATCTCTTAAAATGATGTTTAAGAAAATGCTCAGCACAGAGCTAATTCATAGTCACAGGCCAGAAGACAGGCTGTTGATGCAGGTCAGCAAACAAATGAAATATTCTGCCAACAGTAGCTGCATCTCAAGCCACTTGGGCACTGCAGAACCGCAGCCACTTTAGGCTGTGTGCACATTTCTTGAAGACTATAAACTGTAAGATTTCAGTTAGCTTTCAGTCAGATTCCTGACTGAAATGACAGGAAAAGATACGTTTTAGTAATGGTACTGAAATACCTGAGAATGATAAATGAGGCAATCTTTGATGATGTTTCCTAATTTTGAAGGCAAAACATCTCTAAGCTGAATATACATTGGCCTCAAAAAGTTAGAACATTACCTTTAAACGATAGGTAAATTTATTCCTGATAATAAGAAATATCATAAACTCAAAAATATGCATCATTTAGGTTAGCAGGGAAAAAATGCCTGAATGCATAACCAGAGTAATAGGATAAAAATAAGTATAATGGGTACACTTAAACATCCAAACCAAATAAAAGAAAAACACAGGCTTTTGTTTTGTGGCTATGAAATAATATTTTGACAAAATACATAACAGCTGGATCCCTACAAATTTATGGCGCTTGCTGGGATTCATCTAAGAATCCTCAAAAATCTAGCTGTTGTCATCACAAAGCTGCTCTTAATCAGCTCTTTTTGAGTGGTCTTGGGAACCTGAAGAGGTCCCAGCTGACTGGAAGCTGGTGAACGTTGTTTTAATTTTAAAGAAGGGCAAGAAGGAGGACCTCAGAAACGACAGGTTTGTGAGTCTCACTTCAGTGCCCAGTAAAATTATGCTTAAGATCATTCTGGGAGGTATTAAAAACACTTGGAGGACAATGCATTCATTGGTCACAGCCAGCAGAGCTCCATGAGGGGGAAGTCCTGTGTGTCAAACCTGGTTTCTTCCTGTGACAGGGTATCCTAGGCTGCTGGTCTAGGAAAGTCAATAGATGTAATCTTTTTGGAACTTCAGCAAAGATTTTGATAGTGCCTCTCACAGTATCCTTCTGGAGAAAATGTCCAATGCCCAGCTGGATAACCAGGTTATGTGATGGGTGAGCAGCTGGCTCGCAGGTCAGACACTATTATAGTGTAAGGGATTGTGACCGTGGTCACAAGGGTTTTCAGGATGAAGAAGAGACGAGAATGTTGACTCCACGATCAGAAGGCCTGATCTACCATTCCATGACATACGTTACATTAAGACTATACCAAAAAGAAATAGAAAAGGAAAAGGTTTCTTCAGAAGCTAGCTAAGCTAAGAATAGAAAAGAATGAATAACAAAGATCTCTGTCTCAGACAGAGAGCAAGAGCCAGCTCTGCCATGAGTGGTCAGTAAATCCAAACATCCACAGGAGACCAATCACCTGTTGCATTCCACAGCAGCAGATAACCATTGTTTACTTTTGGTTGCTGAAACTGCAGCTTCTCACAAGGAAAAATCCTAAGAAAGGATTTTTCATGAAAGATGTCTGCAACAAGGGATGACACCAGGTTCCCACCTGGGCACTAGTGGGGTTCCAGAGGTGTCCATCCTCAGCTCTGTGCACTTTAACATCTTCATTAACACCCTGAATGTGGGACTCAAAGGAATATGAACTAAGTTTGATAACAACACTGAACTGGGAGGAGCTGTCAACTCCCTCAAGGGCAGAGAGGCCTTGCAGAGAGACTTCAATGACTTAGAGAGGCAGGCAGTTACCCATCATGTGTAGTTTAATGAAAGCAAGTGCCAGATACTGCACCTGGAACGGGGCAATTCTTGTTGTATGCATAAACTGGGGAATGGAGAGCAGCACTGTTGAAAGAGACCTGGGGGCCCTGGTATATGTCAAGTTGAACACGTTCCAGCAGTGCCCTGGCAGCCTGGAAGGCCAGCCCTGCCCCGGAGTGCATCAGGCCCAGCATCAGCAGCTGGGAAAGGGAGGGGATTGTCCCACTCTGCTCTGCACTGGGGTGACCTCATCTCGAGGGCTGCGGGCAGCTCTGGGGGCCACAATGTAACCAAGACTATTAGAGAGTGTCCAAAGGAGGGCCATGAGGATGAATGAAGGGTCTGGAGGGGAAGCCACAAGAGGAGCAATGAAAACACTTGGTTTGTTCAGCCTGGAGGATACTGAGGGGAGAACTTATTGTGGTCTTCAACATCCTCACAAAGCAGGCACAGATCTCTTCACTCGTGTGACCGGTGACAGGACTCAAGGGAGAGCCATGACATTGTGTCAGGGGAGGTTTAGATTGGATACTAGAAAAAGATTTCTCACCCAGATGGTGGTTGGACACTGCAACAGGCTCCACAGAGAAGTGGTCACAGCACCAAGCCTGACAGAGCTCAGGAAATATTTGGACAATGCTCTCAGGCACATGGTGTGACTCTTGGGGTGTCCTGTGCAGGGCCAGGAGTTGGACTTGATGATCCTGATGCGTCCCCTCCGACTCAGAGTATTTTTCTGTGCCTCTATCAAGGCCTTATCTCTCACCTCTTACAAATTTATATTTTGAATTAGTAAATTTTAAATCACGATTTTACACAAAAAGTATTGAAGGATGTGCAGGAATACTTAACAGAATCTGGAAAAGGGAGCAAATGAAGAAAACATTGTCACTCATACAACAGAAATAATTGTGAATGTATAATTCTGCAATAAGTGAAAGAAATATTTCTTTTCTGAAATGTTGGGAAGAGATACCAGCATTACTCCATGGCAGGAGTTCCACACAGATATGGCCTGAAAAATAAATGCAACCTATTCAATAAGAGACAGAAAAAAGCATTCATCAGGAATTAAAAAATCAGATTCAGAAATTCAAGAAATTTTTAAAAATAGTAATAGTATCACTTCATAATCACTGTGGAAAGTAGGTGATTTCAAGTTAATGGAGTATTTTTAATTTAATAAGCCTAAGGGAACATTTTTCTTTATGCAGGGAAAGTTGAAGGAAGTCTTTGAATTTGGCATTCAGGGGGAATTCAGAAGCAGTATCTAACAGAACAAAGAAGAAACCAGCTAAAAAACTGATTATATTTTTAGTAAAAATATTCATTAGGAGCTGATACAGAGTGCCATTTGATGATATAATCACAGCTAATTATAAGCTTCGGGGGATAATCCTAAAACTGTTATGTTAGATTATTACATTTTCTGGTTTTAGTGGTTTTTAGCATTTCAGGTATACATTACATTGAAATTTATCATGGTGCATCCAATTAGAAATTATTTGCATGAAAAAATAATTTTCATTTATATTTTTTGTCTGACTTAATGTGAATTTAACTCATTAAGATAAAAAATTGGCATTACATACTAGTCTTTAGAAATGGATTCTCTTATGTTATTAACAAGTATGTTAAAGCAGGTCATAATGAATAAAAATCTAACAGAAGAATGTATTTAAGTTAATAATAACATCATTCCACTCATCACCTTATTAAGATGTGACTTCATTAGCAAAATTGACAATTTATTTGAAACCATTCCTCTTGTAAACTGCAAAGCAGAAGAGAATCTTCATAAGAAAATCAGAAATGGATATTAGCTGTTCTTCTTTGCAATCATGTTGTAAATCTCCACAGACAAGAAGTTAATTATGGACAATCAGATGACAAACATATGCTTTTTAGTACATGTTTTTTCATATATTTAGTATTTTATATAAATAAGGTGTTATATTCACAGTGAAAAATATTAATAAATAGTCAATATATAAATACATCTATTTATAAATAATTACACAATAACAATATTTATGCAAATACTAATATGACTATATTGTGTATGTGCAAGCAACTACAAATTTATTCTTATTTTGTTAATATGGATACTTGAATATTTATTTATGTAAATATAAATATATTTCATATTACTAGCCTCAGAGTACTCTTAGAAGTCTAACTATTTCTTTTCAAAAATGGGTTGATGCACATGGAAGCTATACAAATTCACATCAAAAAATTGTAAGAAAATGGACTGATGAAGGCATATAGGCCAAGTCCTAGAAAATAACTCACATCATGGAAGGATCCTTCTTTTCTTACTAACTCAGAACATAGACAGGATGCTCTCCCAGGGAAAACTCTGAGCAGAAAATATTTCAATGATAACAAAAAAATACTGAACAGCAAATCCTCTAGGGATAAATTGTTATATGTTGTTCTATCTATACGTGTGAATCAGAAATTCTGTCCTTGGATCTATTTTTCTGTATCTGGTTCAAATTAATCTGCTTCCTTGGATGAATGGTGACTGTGACATCTGTTATTGCTTTGCTTTCCTTATAATCATTCATATTTTGATTGCTGTAGAAGTAAGTTTAAAAAATTAGCTTGGCCTACTTTTGGTCTCTAAAAATTTTAAAATATTTTCAATGGCAGGATATAAAACATTAATAGGTATGACCTAACAGCTAAGTGCTTCTCCTATATTCAATAATCTATCTCAGACATCTCCTAGGAATGCCAAAAAAATTACCCACTTTTCTTCAATGTTCCTTGGAATTGTTGTCTTATTCTATCTGAAAGATTAAATGCCTCTAGTGATTTAAGCATTGTTGCCCTCAGCATGGAGGGCAGATTCAATAAACAATTACCTTGCACTGTAGCAGCTCTGACAAAGAACCCTTCCAGTCATCAAAAGAAAGTTAACACAAAGAGGCACCTGCCACTACAAACAGAGAGACAGGGGAAGATGTGTCCTTTTCTTCCCCATTCATCCAGAGCTCTGAGTAAATAATTTCCACAACTGAAATGCTCTGTACCCATTTTCTTCCATTTTACTCCTCATCAACTGCCAGCAATCAAACAAAACTCAGCATTTCCTAGGGCTTGGGGGACACATGCTGAAGGCATGTGAACACTCTTCCCACTCTGTTTTTACTGACACACACTCTGCCTTAACAGCTGCGTACCATTCCACAGGGAAATTTTTATACTAGTGACAGACTGAAGAAATCACAGTCTCACAGACTTTCAAGATGTTTTCACTTTTTTGTTGATGACCTAATATCTGCTGCCTTCACCCTCTCCCTTCTGCTCTGTGGCAGACTGGACAAGGCTTGGGAGAGTTCTGAGAGGCTGAAAAACTTGTATATCAGGACTGTTTGTCTCCCCTCTCCCTAGATTCTATTTTCTTTCACTATCCATGACATGACTGCATGACAAAATTGTTGGGGCTCGGATTTCCTCTTAGGGTCCAGTTTTTCTGTTCGCTCGCAGCCACCACAAAGTCTCTGTTCCAGCATATCTTGGCTTCTGAGTGATTCCACAGTCTAAAGTTTAGGGGTCACCTGCAAGGTATTTACATCCAGTAATCACACTAGAAATTTGTGCAGGCCCTGATGGCTTTGATATGGGGAAGTGGAAAAAAATTCTGCATCTGATATATTGAAGAGGAGATTATGGACTATAAAAAATCCATATAATCCATATCTGAATGAAAGAATATCTGTGTTTAAAATATTTAAGTCAATTGAATATTGCAGAAAAAAAGGACTACTGATCACTAAGAAAGCATCCAGTTTGACAAAAAAGCCCTGACGAGGAATGGAGGAAAATATTCACAAGGAATTGGAAAAAAATCCTGGTATGGGACTTGTTGCCACATATCCTATTTCAAGCAGGACAAATAAAAAGGACTGTGTTAGAGCACAACAAGACAAATAGTTATTAACAATTCAATATCATACACAAACTATGTACTGGTCACACATTTCAAATACAATGAAGGGAGTTACCTTAGTAAATGTAATGGCACCTGTAAAAGGGAGAGATGTCACAGGCTTGAGACAGTAATGAGAGAAAATGTTTGCATGCAAATTACTTAATCTGAATGAAATTGTTTGTGTTTCAATGCTATTCTGACAGTAATGCTGTTCCTATTGTTCTATCCTTGCTTTCTTGAATTTTCTTAGAAATAAGAAAAAAATTGATAATTGGAAGGGTAAAGTGCATCTTGTACTCTGCCAACACATCAGCTTATAAATGCTTGTTTCTAAGTGAAAACTTCTACTAAAGTCCATCAAAGACATATGAAATTATTTATCTTATTAGCAATTTTAATGCAATTTAAAATATTTAAATGCATATTTGATTTGAAATATTGACATGTCAAAAGGATAGGGAGTTGACAGACTTCACATTCAGAGGGACTAGACACCAGTAACTATAATTTTTTTTCCATATTAAGAGAATCTCTTTGCATTTTACTTAGCTTTTTGTATTCCATTATAAAGAAATAAAGAAGCTGAAGTTGTGCCTGTCTTCATCTACATTTGGTTTCTAAACATTGAGCTTAATATTTCTGCAAATGGTACTTCACCTCTTCAGAAGAGATGAAGAGTATTTAATGTATTTGCTTTCTGTGCAGTTGTTTCTTAAATCTAATATAAGAACACAGGAAAAGCATTTTCTTTATTCCATTAGATATGAGATGTCATTCTCCCATATTTAAAGGAATAAGTGCCAGGTGTTGTGCAGGCTCTAAACACTAGAGAAAACAAGGGCTATCCATTAAGTCTCTTGTTTGTGTGGTGCCATAGCAGCAGGGTTTTCTCTTTGCAGAAGGTAACAACAATATCTGTGAAATGCAAGTAGTAAGGCCAAGAAGATATTAAATTGACATTCTAGTACCTCCAGATTTTCTCCCCAAGCTCAGTATGGAAATCCTGTGAATTAGCTTAATAAAAAGGTGGAAAAAAGGAAATGACCTTGCTGGAACTATTGTAGGGAATGAAAATCATTTTAAGAGACCAACAAGTTATAAGGAGGAAAGGAAATTAGGAAGTCTATAATTTAGAAATTGTGAGATAGCATTCATTTAACCTTTGAGAAGAAAACAAAAACAAAAACAAACAAACAAACAAACAAACAAACAAAACCAAAAAAAACAACATAAAACTGTGCATTAATTGCAATTCTTAAAGGACTGTGTTCTAAAAGAAAAAAGTGAGCAAGATGCTGATGATTTAATTCTTCTACTATCTTAAGATGATTGAAGGCGAAGTTAAATATGTGAATTAAATGATTCTACAAAATAGGAAATATTAATAAAAAACCCACTATCTTCACTTGTTACTAGCCAGCTATGAGTAGGAGTTCTATTACATAGGACAACTTGTAATTACAAGGCAGAATCGTCTCAACTCTAAATATCCAAAATGTCAAACCAGAAATCTAAACTCTAATCAATGGTTAAAGATGCTACTTCACCATCTTGCCCTGAAAATTGAGAAGATTATCTCCTTGCCTTCCTGTTTGCATAGGTGTGATGAAGGATTTCTGATGCTTTCTGCAGAAGTTATGTTTTAGCATTTTTTGGCCTGTAGTAAGAATCAATGAATGCGCTTTTGATTTCCAGAGCTAATTATCGTTGTCTTACACAAAACATCAACAAAATGATGTTTGTATTCTTGTGTCATCCAATTACTAAGACATGAGAAAAAAAAAATCATATTATTTCTACTAAATTATTTATAAGATCAGGGCCAAACACCTTCTGTAGTAGCATATAGGTGGAACAAAGCAAAGTTTTACATCTTTATCTTTTTAGCCTGTTGAAGCAGTATGGAAATGCAATATGTAGGAAACATGTCATAGAAAGAAAAAGTTAGAGCTGACTAGTGGAACACTTCAAGGAAGTTGCCTATTTTGTTTTTTAGTTGTATGTACAATTAGTTGTATATTTTCATTTCAGCTTTTATGTTCACTTTTCTGCTTTTGCACAGTTTGGAATTCTATTGGTAGATACAGAAAAAGACAGATGCGGGAGTTATTTCAGGATTTATGGAGTAGAGCTTAAGCAGAAATCCTCTCCAGGAAGGTGGTAGAAATCTACTTTGAGATTCATCAAGTTGCATAGTGCTGAAAGACATCAGACAACTGGAAAAAAATTGGTCTTAATGGGACATTATAAGGCAAAATAAAGAAGCAAAAATGTACCTGCAAAAATATTGTCATTCTGGCTAACTGAAAAAGTTTAAGGCAAATTTTTGAGGAGTGATCTGATTTTGAGTTACTGAGTTTTGTAGAAGACAAACTTAAATTCCTGTTTCTTGATTATTGTTTGGATAATGGTGTGGGTAACTCTTAAAGACCTAAGGGGCCATTTCTCTTCTTAGCACCCTGGAAAATGTAGACTTGTGCTAGGTCTTGTGATACAGCCATGAGGACTGAATGAATCAAGGTACAAGTATGAAAAGTTATTCTACAATAATGTTTAGATTTTGTTATTTCACTGCCCAGGTGTTTACAAGTACTTTTCTTCTGATGTACCACTAGAAAAAAATAAAGAAGAAAACCAAAGTGAATATAAACCCAAACCAAAAATTCACTCACCCAACAACAACAACAAAAAAGATCACAATAAATACTCAGCATGAGTTAGGAGGATTATATCACATTATTTCTCTCATAAGAATTTGTGAGAGAAAAATTTATGAAAAGCTGGCATGTTCCAATGATCTTTGTTACCTTATGATTTCTTTCTACTACAACTTTTGGTCTTAGTAAATTAATTTAACAGAGAATAAAGAAGAAATTTTATAAAGATCACTAGATTTTAATTTTTGTGGAAGAAAAAAAAAAGCTATTTTAGGTTTATTGTAGTACCTGAAAATAAAAAAAAATACATTGAGAATCCATGCTGTTCACAGAAATCTACTGCAACACAGAAAATGACATTTACACAATTGATCAACAGGGCTACCAGGTATGCTTCAATGCAGGAGCTGCTGATCACAGGGGTAGTGTCTAACAGAGTGCATGTGGAAGAGATGCTTTTATATCAGGCCACTGAGGCTCATTCCTCTCCATGTTGCTAAACCAGTGCCTTTTTTCTCTACACAAACTCAGTTCTGTGACTCTTCCTTAAGAAACTCTAGGTCTACCTGTCCTTTCAGCACAGATTTCCCTTGATGTCTCTGATGGGCTTTCACCACAGAGCTCTGGAAAATCCTTCCCTGTGAATTAGATTAAAGGAAACATAAACCAACTGAATAACTTCACATTTAGCAACAAAAATGCATAAATCAAGAAAGAATTTCAAAATTTTTGTGACATCGGGATTTTTGCCCTGCATCATATAATTTAGCCTGGAAATGTGAAAACTACAAACTAATAAAGTGTTATAGAATTGCCAACATAGGAGCTCTTTCTAGGCATTACCTAAAATCTAAGGTGAAGACTAAATCTAGGAACATTTGTGCTGACAGTATGATGTAACCCTTGGTCCAAAATTTTTGATAGCATGCAGTCAGATACCCTTCCAGTTAAGAGACTACCATTTTTTTTAATGATAGAGTTTCCAACAGCATCGATTCTTCATCAAATTGGAATCAAATGACCCATGTCTTCTGGAGATAGAAAAAAGGTCACAAAATCTTGTTTCTTCCATACATAACACAATTCTATTTCCCCTTATTGAAATTAATATACTTAAACCCTTTATATATATGTTGTTAAGAAAGTTATTGGTATTATAACAAATACATGTTAGCACTTAGAGTTGACACCATAAAAATTTTCTGTATTACAATATGTAGTACGAATTTCTTATATTCTAATTATTTTATTATTACTAAAATAAATGATTATAAAATACAATGCCTGCTTCCAAAACTATTTCTATTGCCAATATAACTACAAGGATTTTCTTATAAAAACAATGTTCTTCATTTATTTTTAGAGATAAAAGAGGTAATATCTTAATATTGTTTTATTCTACAAACAAGGACACACAATAAGATTTGCATAAAGTAAAGTAATTGAGCACATTCTTCAAATACTCACTGAATCTGGGGAGAACAGATGCTGCTTACTCTCAGAGGTGTGCAGAAAAAAGGGGAAGAATACATTATACGCTCAAATATGACCCTCTTATTATTACAATTTATTATGTCAGACTGCAATTGCTTCTTTTCATTTTTAGAGGAAAAAACCTTGCAGTTTTTTCTTACAGTAAAAATTATTGTAAATTACAGTAAAAATTACTAGGAATTAGAATTTCACTCTGATTTAATATTTACATGACTTTGGATGTGGTTTTTTGTGAGGGTTTTAGGTGTTGGGTGTTTTGTTTGGTTGTTTTTTTCAGTTATTCAAACTATTTCCTATGCCAATAAAAGCAGCTACAGTAAATCACCTTTCTCACTAATTGGTTGAGAGGGTTCCATGTGAATTTAAGCCCCATGGGTAAAGGGATGAATGAGATTTAACTGCATTTATCTTTAGATGTCTATCCAGTGAGCCTTTTTAAAAGGTTGTTCTTTTTTTTCAGGCTTTCACATGTATATAGCGATATAATTTTAGAGTCTATGGATATCTTCAGACTGCGTATTTCTTATTCCAGGCACGCATGGCACTTGATCGACTGCCTACTTTCAAAAAAATAACAAAACTGCCGTGGAAAAGGTTTCAATCTTGCCTTGTCACAGAAAAGACAGGTATTAGAGGACAATGTTGTCATTCTGATGAAATTTCATCATAAATGAAAGTCCACAGTACATAAATCTTTGTAGTATGGACAATCAGAGATCATTACTCTATTAATTCGCATAGACATTAAATATTTTGTATGCATAGTTTCTGTAATTACATTAATATGGAAGATGACCAAATCCTGAATATTAGCACTGCAAGAATGGGTTGCTATGGTATAAATTAGCCACAGTTTCACAATAAACTTCCAACATTATGTCAAATGAATTTGATTATCCAAACAGCGGAGCAAGTAGATGCAAACAAGCTCAACATAAGACTAAGTGGTGTGAAATCAGTGATCCAGGTAATGGATATGTATTTTACGTGTGCCCAGTTATTTACAGCCCATGGTAAGCAAGTCCATATGCATATTCATGGCATCTCATTATTTAAATTTCTAACTTATTTTGTTTAAAGTCACTTCCCCCTTTTAGAAATGTATTCCCAGAAAATTCTTATTGAACTGCTCAAAACATCAAGGGTAGTTCTCAAAGAGAAAAGCCTAAAACAAGGTAATAATTTTACCTGTGGTTTGAAATCCCAGGGTCAGAAATCAGACAACTACAAAACAATGTATTATAATAAAACATCTCTCCCCTGGGAAAGTGTAACACATTCTTGCTTTCAATATTCTACTCATAATTCAAAAGCTTCGATTTTTAAGTCAAAAGGTATCATTGTCATCTTGCTCCAGAAAAGAAAATTAGCAGCAGTTAAAACATACAATGATTCCATACACACATCAGAAGAATTCTTCTGCCTAGTTAAAACCTATAATGTTTGAGCTTTATGTTCCACTATATGTCTGAAAATCTCACTTAATGCTCTCCATAAAAATAATACAAATAACCCTAGCAGAAGAATTCTACTCCTTTGTGAACTTAAGTGCAGTTGGCAACTAGCAAAAAGTGTTTAAAATTGGGGAAAAACACAACTTAGATATATCTTTATTAGTATATTAACCCACAACCTTGGCAGGTCCATAGATCTTCAGCTGATGGATCACTAAGCCTCTCTTCCAGTTTAGTTCTAATTACACTCTCTTCTGGCAATTGATTTCAAAGGATTACATTATAACAATAACATTAAAAATAGCTCACTTGTACCACATACCACATGTCTCTTATGATATTTGCAGCATATGCTATTCAGAAGGTAGAGCAATACATGACAGTATGAAGCAATGACTTTGGTACTGAATTTACTGAAACTTTCCATATACTTCGGACTAAAAAGTATCTCTAGACCATATTAAAACAAACAATTCCCCCCAAAAAAACACAAAAAAACAAAACAAAAACCCCAAACAAACAAACAAGAACCCAAAACAAACAAACAAACACTAGCAGAAAAATAAATTTTAAAGAAATCCTGATTTTTCTGACATTTAAAGTCATCAAAACTCCTTTTTTTACTGCACCCTTCCAGAATAGAAATGTTAACCCTGAAGTGAGGAATAAACTCCAAAATGAGAAACTAAAAATTAACCTGTTGCAGAGGAGAATTAAAAAAAAAAAAACTAATACATTTGATTGTAGAAGGAAAGAAAGGTGGAGAGAACCACAAAGTTAAAAGTTTACATGGCAGTTATTCCACACTCTGAGTTATTTTACCGCGTATACAAGATTTATGTAATTAAATTCTCTGCATGAACAAGAGATGTAACTTCCCCATGGACTACTGAACTCCAGACTGAATATTCATGAAATATAAGGGGTTTTTTTTCTGAAGAGTAGTTCTACTTTTTACCACAGAATGACACAAATATTACTGAGAAATATAGTCAAATGAGGTATTGGCAATATACATTTCTCCACAGTATGTAATGTACCTATTTCTCCTACACCTTTTCTCAAAATCTTGTTCTGTAAGTGTAGTCCTGCTGTGCCATATTTCTTTGTGGCAAATTCAGACTACTGATATAATATATATAAGGGCAAGAAAATAGTTGATGTTGTAAAGACAGAAACTGAGGAAAACACATTTCAATTTGCTCACCCTCTGGTTCAGCATGGCAATCAGAATTTGACTCTGACACCCAGCACAAGGCAGATCAGTAATACGGTTGAAAACCTTAATACTTAGTTGACTAAATATTACTCCCCTTAATGTTTGTAATTCTCATCATCATCTTACAACTTTGAGATTTCAGTATTTGATCAGTAATATAATTATTTTCTACTCCTGGAATTACTACATCTCTGCCAAAATAAATTAAGCTTAATCAGCTTTGGACTGCAACCTGAAACAACAAAATCTGGAATATAAAGCACCATAAATAAAGACATGTAATAGATAAGGTAGTGTGCAGTATTCAACACGATTTTTTTAAAAGGGTGTTTTTCTAACTATTGTACCTTTGTATTTATCTTGATATCTAGTAGTCACGGTTATGTCAGAATTGAAACACTTGCTTTGGACTGCTTAAGTTTTGCCCTTTGGGGAAGCTATTAGTATATGACATCAGATTACATGAAGGATGGCAGTCAGAGAAGAACTTAGGAATCTAAAACATATGTAGATAACTAAAACCTGCAGATGAAGAGGTATAATAGGTTCAAACAAACTTAATCTGTTCAATTTATTTCCTGAAATTCAAAGACGTGTCAAAAACAGGAAAGAAGAAACTGTGTCACTTAGAGGAGACCAGTCATGTAAAAAAGCCAAAGTCAAAATGCCATAACTATGGTTTTATTTTGAGATGCCTTGTTCATGAAAGTGCTGTGGAGACTGTTGCAGACATCTTTTATGAAAATCCTTTCCTTGGGATTTTTCCTCCTGAGAAACTGAGAGGCCTCGGGAATAGAATGTAGACATTGATTATCTGCTGCTGTGGAATGCAACAGGTGGATCTTTGATTGGCCCATGTTGGGTGTTTGTGATTAATGACCAATCACAGCCCAGCTGGCTCGGACAGAGAGCCCGAGCCACAAACCTTTGTTATCACTCGTTCCTATTCTATTCTTAGCTAGCCTCCTGATGAAACCTTTTCTGCTATTCTTTTAGTATAGTTTTAATGTAATATATATTATAAAATAATAAATCAAGCCTTCTGAAACATGGAGTCAGATCCTTGTCTCTTTCCCCATCCAAGAACCCTTGTGAACACCATCACAGGAGACATGGGATGTATTGTCTGCTTTTGCACATGTTTATTGTACGATATTTTTCTTTACTAGGATTTATTATTGCAGAGGGAAAGATGATTTATTTACCTTTTCCTGCCACTTGATCTCTGGGTCTTCCTGGGCCACAGAGGCAGAGTGAAAGCAGATATGACTGAGTGGCGTGGTGGTGACCTGGGAAACTATACCACTGAGGGGCTGAGGGGCTCCTGAGAAGCTGAAGGAGAGATCTACATGTCCTGCAAGTTTGAAAAACTGTTTGCAGGCACCTGGAGATGTTCATGCCAAACTTTTCACAATTTACACAACCATCAAAAAGATTCTGATCTAAGGAAGAAATCTGGGTTAAAGGATGCTCATTTCAAGAGCACAGTAGGCAGATGACAACAGAGTACAGAAGGCTGGCTTTCAACTCAATGTCTCCTCTCCTTTAACAAAAAATATCTTGACATAACTTGTAGCCTGATAGAACCTAATTTCAAAGGTGCACCACACTTCTGGGGTGTGTAGGGTGCTCACTGCACATGAACCTCCCCCTCTGCTTTCTCCCTCTCTCATGTCCCTTCTAAAGGTTACATATTTATTGTAAAATTGGTCTACTGCGGAAAGACTACCTGGGAAGCAGTAGGTCTAGATTTAAGCCCTCCTCTATCAAACGATTTTCACATCCAAATCTATGTTTTGTTTTTACAAAGGAAAGTCTGAAAAGCATGCAAAACACATAGTTTGATTTTTCATGCAATAGCTGTGCCACTGGTAATTTCCAGGAAACTGAGAAAATGATGCAACTAATTTCAAAAGCTCACCCCAGAGCTATACTAAAATACTGTCACAAACATGTCCATTATGCAGCAGAGAACAAAGTATATTATAGACTGAACTTGGAGAGAAGTTCCTGGATTCCAGTACCTGCTTATGCATTTTATTAATTAATTACTTGATATAAAGAAAGTAAAAAACTTCTATATTGCACATGTAACACCATAATCAGACAATGCTCTCATACTTCTTCCCTAATTTCTAGAGGTCACTGAGAAGAAAAAATTATATGTCTTGGATACTTGGTAAATTTTCATAGTAGTCCATTATTCAAAGGTTTCATGTGACTTAACAGAACATGTATACCTTTTCTTCCAAGAAAGCTTGCTTTTGAGTTTTACAGCTGCCTCTCGACACTAGTGGAAATTGCTGTCTTCAAGAAAGGAATACTGTACTGTCCTCAGGAGTCATAATTACTTACATGTCAACAAATTTTGATGGGTGAAGTCTCAATAAGAACTATAGCATGATATCTTCTAACAGCTCAGAGAGGAAAATGATTCCTGCTTGCAGGAACACCCATAAACATTTCTTTATGAGCTTAGGAAGATTTGGATACATCAACAGAAGTTCTGCTGCGTCACTCCTCCCCTGCGTCTTAAAATTTCTATATGAAAAAAGTTCCTCAGTCTCTTTGTCAGATATATTTCCTGCTATAATTGTACCAGTGTAATTTGTGTTATTAGTGAAATAGCTGAACAGTGTTTTCAATAATCAACTGGTAAGCTGTGTAATATATAATTGCGAAAGAGCTCAAAGAGTGCAGACATAAAAGATAATATACTTCTTTAAAAAATATGAGGATGAACGAACCTCAGAGAATCAAACTCTAAGGCAAATTTAATACAAGCTATAATTATTTTGGAAAATAGTTTTACTTACTAAGGCTTCACCTACAAAATGTGGTTTATATATTACTTATTTCCAGAAGCATAATAAAATACCATCTCTACCCTGAGAGGTTCCAAACTCTGCTATTTAGGATAATAAAAGACCATACATTAAACAAACTATTATTTTGATGATCAGGAAAGTGTAT
Source organism: Agelaius phoeniceus (assembly GCF_051311805.1). Classification (NCBI taxonomy): domain Eukaryota; kingdom Metazoa; phylum Chordata; class Aves; order Passeriformes; family Icteridae; genus Agelaius; species Agelaius phoeniceus. The sequence goes on along the minus strand of NC_135269.1, from coordinate 32,282,027 downwards.
TTTGCAGTGTAATTAATAATCTGTAAAAAGGATTTCTTTTTAAACCCTGTGATTAGAGCCTCTTTAGAAATACCTCTTTCCTCCACAGTTTTCTACATTCTGTTAATTGTATCTATTTGAATCGCTCTCTGCAATTTTCCTGCTTATCAGAAAATATGCGTAATGCATTGTGATTAGCCCATTGGATTGATATTCATGATTTACATTTTATGAAAGAGATTCACGCTGTTCTAAACAGTTCTTCCTTTATTATATTTTCAGAGTATGCTAATAAAAAAAGAGACACTGTGTATTTATTCTTGTCACTGAATAAATGCACCACATTGCTACGTGAAATGTGATAGAGCGGGTAGCCTTAAGCAGAGGTATATAAACCAGCCAAAACTGGATCAAAAATACACAAGCAAAGGCCTAACAAAAATCTGCAAGATGGATAGGTTCATACAGATTGCTGAAGATCACCCAGAGTGAAAGGACACTTTCTATTCAGCCTTGTATGTAGAACTTTACCATTAAATGTACATAAGAAGCTTTCTTTCACTTTCTGAAAAAAAAAGAATTCCCTTGCTTCTTTCAATCAACAGAGATAAGCAATGTGTTTTTTACCCATTTGACTTACCTGTTTTTTTAACTACATAAGTATTAAATGCATTAATTTTATTTTCACCCCAAATTTCCAAAATGTTTTGTTTTTCCCATGCAACTTTCTCTTCAGACTTAAAAAAAGGAGTGGCTCAGCAGAGAAGTTTCAGGAAAACTCACCTGGAGAGAATATATATTACATTTGCACTGCACAAAAAATAAGATGTGCTGCATGGCATTTCCAAAAATTATTTACTTATTAAATATTCATTGTGTATTTCATCATATATCAACCATATTAAAGTATATGATACCAATATTTTATGGCAGGACTGGTAGCCACCTGTGAATTGCACTTCCCCCTTTTCCTTCAGATATTTAATTTTTACTTTAAGTTTATAGAATGTTGTGAAGAAATAATGACTATTATGGGGGAGAGGGGTGAATCAGTTATCATATACTCCAGAAGTGAGATATGTTTGTCTTCAGTCACCTTGTGCTGCCACATGCAGATTTCGATTTATCATCTGAGCACTGGAATAATTTTAACTAATTCTGAATTGTTCCAATATTGCAAGGTCTGTATTTTTTCTTTTTTTCCTCAATTTACTAGATTTTGATATACCTGTGCAACAGAATAAAACCAAAATGCAAATGCTCACTGACACTCATAGCCCAAGCATCAGAATTAGGTAAGCACTAGAAATGCTTTGTGGTCAGGAATAAGATATTTTGTTTAGGTGGTATTTGTTTTGTTTTGCATTTAAGTTGAATACAAGAGTTTTCATTATTATTTTAATAATTCAAAGTAAAAGTAAACGGAAAATCCTCCCACAGGAACATTCTGAAAACTCTTAGGAAACTGGGTTCATGCAGAGTCAGGAATATGGGGTCATCAAGAAAAGTTTAGATGTTAGACATCTGCTTCTGTGCTGTAGCAGCCATGAGTTTTATTGGCAATTTCCTTGTTTGTTTTATAACTTAAAGATGAAAAATAGAAACATTGATAGGAGTTAAACTGAATAAGTTCCATATTTTGTGGGTTTTTCCCCCTGACTTTTTATCCTTTTTTTTTTTTTTAAATTGTTATCAGGGTACTACTCACATTCCCAAACCCATTTTCCTTGTCAACCTGAAAGTTATCTTCCCAAAAGGAACCAGAGGGAAAAATGCCGTTGTAAAGTATTTCATTTCCAAGTTGAGGAGCAAGTAAAATGCCAGCAGCCAAAGTGCAGATGACACTTTGCTGCAAACAATGAATTTGTTTTCCAATTTATTTCTCAAATTTTCCTCCAGAGATTCTCACCTGAATTTCCTTACTCCTCTCTAGCTCGGGAACAAATGCAATGTCAGGAAATCTATTTCACAATCTTAATCCCAGTAGATATATATATATATATATTTGAAAGCTCCTTTTCAATCACATTGCTAGGGCAAAAGAAGTAAACATGTTGCTGGAATGCTGTGTGAATAGCTTGATGTCCTCTTACAACAAATCAAGAATTAAAGCTACAGAATTATTACAAGGTGACATTTATAACTTTTGGTCCCTAAATTTCACTACCAGAACAGTACTCTTTGGTATAGGAGGTGTATGATTTTGATACAAGGTAAGTTGAACACTGAAAAAAAGGTGAAATGTTTGATTTTTTTTCCAACTGGTGATGAAAGAATACTGGAAATACAGAGTATTACTGTTCATCTACAATTTTTTGGGATCCTGTGAGCAGCTGTGTTGCTTAGGGTAATTAAAATATTTGTGCGTTGCAAAACCCTGGAATTACGTGGTCCCCTTGGTTTTGAGTATTGATGCAGTAAAAGTTAATGCTCAGTTCTCTCAATTTCAATGTGTTTAAGATAAAAAATATAGAGGAGTTTCAGAAAAAAACAGTATGAAGAGTGGAAGACTCTGGAATAATCTTGCTATAGAAGTCATATGACTTTGGAGCATTATAAACATACCAAAGTTTGCTTATTATATAATACAGTGGAAATCTAGCTGGTGGAAATTTGATCAAAAGTGAGGCTCTGTGATTTAGAAATAATTTCCTGGCACACTGTGATAACAGAATAAGAGGCAACTGTCACACCTGACAACACATTTCTGTTTTTTTTTATCTGAAGCATCTCTATAAACACACACTTCTAAAACATTTATAGTTTTCTTAATACACCAGATACATGGTTTTGGTTTTCTGTTGCATCAAAAAATGTAGAAGAAGAGGACTTCCTGAAGAGAAATACACATCATCTAGACTAAATCCATTTAGCAAAATGATGATGGGCAGTGACTGGAGTATATGCTATTTATTAGAGCATAGCAATAACTCTCTGGAGGGAGAAAAACAGGAGTAAAAATTGGATATGTTGTGATATATTTGATATGTAAGGGCAAAATACAAAAAAAAATGTTTACCACAGAGTTTAAATCTCCTAATGTTGGAAAACACTACTTCTTCACTGCCTTTGTAGTGAAAGGCAAAACACATGGGAAATCCTTACTATGTAAATAATTTGGAGATCACTCTAAACATGCAGCAGCATAGGTGACCTTTCAAAACATGAGTTAATTCAAAAACATATGAAATAAGATTACTGATTAAGTGAAAATAAGCTACCTGAATAATATTTAAGTTGTATATGTGGATTTATATACAAAAAGGGCCCATACACATATATTCCAGGTTCAGTTCTGTGTAGATTCATTTTGTCTATATAAAAGAGTGCACAGTATGATGCCAACATTTTAGGAATAAATAGTTATTTGTGGAGGGATAGAATGTAAGAGATTAGTACAGAAGGCAATCTCACCACTGAGGAGTTGCAGCTGTACTAATCACCAAAGATTAGAACAGCCTGCCCTTAATAGGCCATAGCTGTGTCCAATAAGAGGACAAGTGCTACAAAAGAGTGGGTTAGGTGGGTGGGAACAGAGCTGGAGTTTGTTGGCTGTGCTGTGAAGAAGGAGTCAGTGTTGTGAGGAGCTGCACATGAGAAGGTATGGGACTTTTGCAATAAGATGACAACAGTTATTGTGGTAGTCATGGAAAGAAGAAGCAAAGGGAGAGAAGTAGAAAGAGTGAGGGCAGAAATGAGGGCAGATAAAAATATTTCATTGTCTTAGTAAGTCTTGAATTCTCTCTCAAAAAAAAAATCAGTAGCATCACTACAATTTTTAAGGAATTTTTTTTTTCTAGAAACAGAGAAGCTCAGCCACACAATAGCAATAATGCATTTCCAGTGGTTACACACTTGGAAAAGAATTTTCAGAATGAGCAAAACAAAATAACTTATGGGGAAGGCAGTTTCAGGACAAAGAATGTACAAAGATAGCAAAGAAAGATTAAAAAGTGAAACTAAGAAGGAACCACTAAGACAAAACCCAATGACACTGATTCAGTATTTTTTCTGGAAACTTTCCTTGCTTGAGTTATTACACTTCAGATGACTGAAGCCACTGTTTTCAGATCTATGTGATTTCATAAACAAAAAGGCATAAACCTGATGCTATAAATACAAATTCACTATTACATAAATGCTATCAGATGGACTAAAATACTCAACTTACTTAAGCCACAGAATATCTATAAATGAAGAGAAACAATTGTCTTCCTCCATAGGAAATATTTAAAAATATTTTCTTGAAACATATGTATGCAAAATTAAACAGTTTTATAGATGAAATAATCAGAACATTAAGATGATTTAGACTTTAAGAATTAGAAGGTCTCATATTCCCTCTAGAGAGAATATAGTTAAAGTAATGGCTGAAGATCTGTTCTTGAATGACAAACTAATGTGGCCATACAGGCAGAGTTATCCATTGCCTCTTCTGCTGATTCTATCATGATCATGCAGTAAGTGGCCAAAGAATAACCTTTGTTAATTTACCAGCTAGGGCACCCACTCCTTCCTAAATGTAGCTGTTAATTATATCCTGTTATGAAGAGTGGGATTTTATATCACCACTTTTAGGTTATTGCAACAAACAATTAAGTCAGACCTTTGATCTCTTATATGAGCCTGAAATCAGTGATAGAAACACTGAAGTACACTTTACAACAGGGTGGAAAAATCAGATTAGTTCTAATGAAAATTGGTAATCAGTTGTCATTTTGTTCCCTTCAAATAATAAGGCTCAAGCATTTAATATATAAAAGCTATATAGTTTGGGATAATTTGGGGATAGCCACACATGGAAGAATTCAGAGCTGATTCAAGTGGCATTAGTCATGGGCTACAGATCAAACAGAGGTTTAAAGAATTGTAAATGTAGCTGGGTTTGATTTAATTGAAAAGAAGCAGGATCAAGACAGTAAACTGTTATCAGCATCTCAGATAAAATCATGGAGGAGCTTAACTTTGTCAGCTTAAATATTTAGCCTCTGCTCAACAAAAAAACATGTTCCAAGAGGATAGTGAACATTAGTTTATTGCCTGAAACAGCAGCAATTTTAATTGATTGACAAATGAACAGAAAAAAAAAGTAAATGAAAACACTGCAAGAATGGGCAGTTTTGTAATTGGAAATTCAGTAAAGGTCACTGAACGTGGCTTATTGCTATCTGTTTGAATGGAATAATTGCTTTGTGGAAATCTTGATGTGTGGAGCCTGGATATGGGCAATATTGACTTTCATAAAATAAGGGTGCTTTTTATTAATACTTTGAGCATGAGTGGACATAGCAAATATGGAGTCATGATGATTCTGTAAAAGTGTCAAAACATTTATACACCAGTACTAATGTGCGCTTTTGATTCAGTCTGAGATTACGCAAAATATTTCTGGGGGATATTGTTAATCTGGGTAACAAGAAATGGAAAAGAAAAAATAGGAGATTAGGAATGAATCTATTGATTTAATTGAAAAATTACCTTTTTACAAATAAAATAGGCATTTATTGGTCCTGCCTGACCAATTTATATGTGTTCTAATATGGAGTCACTAACTAAATCAGGGAACAAGGGAAGGGCTACAGATGTCATTTATCTGGACTTTTGTAAACTCTTTGACACAGTCATCCATATCATCCTCCACTTTAAATTGAAGAAAGATGGATTCAAATGGCAGACTGTTATGTGAATCAGGAACTGGTGGGATGGTCACATCCAGAGAGTAATGGTAAACATCTGAGAATCCCCGTGGGTGGCAGTAACAAGTGGTGTCCCTCCAGGGTCCATATTGGGATATTAATCTTTATTAATGACATAGGCAAAGGGATTGAGAGCACCAAACTGAGTGGTGCTGTTGACACACCTGAAGGATGGGATGCCATCCAGAGGAACCTGAACAAAGACAAGAAGGGAGTCAATGGGAACTTCATGCAGTCTAAAAAGACCAAGTAGAAGGTCCTCTACCTGAGTCAGGGCAACCCTCATTACCAGTACAGGTTGGGGGATGGACAGATGGACAGCAGCCCTGCTGAGAAGGACTTGGGGGTGCAGGTGGATGAGAGGCTGGACATGACCCAGCAATGGCACTCACAGCCCAGAAAGCCAAAGGTGTCCTGGGCTGCATCCAAAGCAGCGTGGGCAGCAGAGGAGGGAGGGGATTCTGCCCCTCTGCTCCTGTGAGACCCCACCTGCAGGGCTGCATCCAGCTCTGGGGTCCCGGCAAAGGAAGGACATGGACCTGTTGGAGTGGATCCAGAGGAGGACATCAAGATGATTAGAGGGATGGAGCACCTCTCCAACCAGGAGAGGCTGAGAGAATTAGGATTGCTCAGTTTGGAAAAGAGACGACATTGATGTGACCTAACTAGACCCTTCCAGAACCTGAAGGGACCCTATAGGAATATGGAGAGAAACAATTTACAAGAGCATAGCAAGGATAAGGGGGAATGGTTTCAAACTGAAAGAGTAAGTTTAGACAAGATATTAGGAGAAATTCTTTACTGTGAGGCTGGTGAGGCACTGGAATTGGTTGCCCAGAGGAGTTGTGTATGTCCCATCTGTGGAAGTGTTCAAGTCCGTGTTGGATGAGGCTTTAAACAACCTGAAATATTGGAAAGTGTCCCTGGCCATGGCAGAGAGGTTGGAACTGGATCATCTTTAAGGACCCTTTCCAACCCAAACTACTCTATGATTATATGATTTATTATATAAAAATGAAAAAAAAAAAGGTGACTTGCATAAATTTGTAACCTAAAATCCCCCTTTCAGTGCTTCTGATATTAGCAATATACTATAAATATCTAAAACACCACTGTTTAGATCATTATTGCCCCAAACCTGACATCAATACATGAAATTATTTTCATTGGGAAAGCATTCAAGTTCTTCAATCTCCTTCTGAAGTAGAGATATGATTCTCCACTATATTTTAGTATGAGTGTATATACAGACATATATGTAAGCATAAAAAAACCTCTTCAGGAGTTAGGAAAAACCCCTTCTTTTTGGGGTTAATCTTCAGCTAAAGACATACCTTTCTTTAAGATCTTTCTTTTTTTCCTGATATTTAGAACATTTGTTTCAATCCATAGCCTAAGAGCAGGTGATAGATAAGATAGCAGATGGTAGGTATTCTTTATGCTTACACATTTCTCAAGAAAGAAATCTATTCTTTTCCCCAAACACCATACTTTTGATAATTAATATGTGATGTAGTAGTTTAAATTTAACCTAGTTTTTTATTTGTTTGAAAACTTTCAGTGAAGCTTCTTTCCACTGATTCAAATTTTATTATTCTCTTCTGACTCTGTCATCTTATATGACAGTGAAATCACCACATCCTATTAGAGTAGTTTGAAAAATGATTCAATATGCAATTTAAAATGCTGACTATTCATTGTAAATTGAGAAACCATGTCAGAGAAAACCACTGTTTGAATGAGAACAGTGTATGAAAACTAAATAAAATCTTTTCAGTCACAATTTTAGAGTTCTGTCACTTTATCTTTTGTAACTTTAACAGAAGCTAAACTAAGCTTTCACAACAGAAAGTTGCCATGAATGATCTTTAGCTTGCCTCTTGAGGGATAATTATTTTATATCACTTGTGTGTCAAAGATAGAAGGTTTCAAATCAATCCTGAAATTGGTTGTTCTTCCTAATGAAGTAACATTTGCAGGGTTCATTACCCTGTTACGTGTTTCTGCTAAACCATACTGAAGGTTTAAAAGAACAGCCCAACAAGTAATTTGTTTTTGTACTATATGAAATGCTTTCTGTCATTTTAATACATTGTGATGTTTTTCTTTTTTTCTGCTGTCCTACAGCTAGTTTTGACTTCACAGGAGTGGAAGAGAAATAAGCTTTCTGAAAATAAGTTTTCTATGAAAAAAATTGAGACTCATTTCACCAAACACTTCACAGAGTAGATATTTACATTGGCCCTGGTGCTCCAAATTTTTTTAGTGTTATTGGGGAAGATGGCACATAAATCACTTTTAAAGGAGTGCCTATTTTGTTCACTTTAGATTTAAAGGGAGTTCAGATGTTCAGTACTCTGTTCAGCACACAGATAACCAATGCCATGGAGGTACTCTCAAGTACCCCACTTTGCCCCCCTCCAGAAGACCCCAGGTTCAGCATCCAATATTTCAGGCCTGTCCCAGATAACTTAGGGTAACTCACGTGCTTTTGTGCTGTCACAATTTCACAATTTGTGCTGGGATCCAATAAAGCAGCAGCTCAAAGTAGCTCCATGTATGGCTACCTGGAGTGGGATGCAGTTCAAGATTATCAGCTCTCAATGTAGATTCACTGTGTGCATGTGAGCTCTTTTGTAGGCATTGTCATAGTCAGAGGTGATCTATGGCATTATATGATTCCCACAGAGGAAGCTAGTGCCTTTTGAGGTTACCCTGAGGTATTCTAAGGTATCTGAGAAGTCTGCAAAGGGCTACACACTAGGATAAATTCTTCTTTTATGTTCCTCTGGATTGGCAGATAAAGGCCAGCTCCTCAGAGATGGCTCGGGATATCTCAGGTATCCTTGGGTGCCCAACTGATTTGTACTTAGGAAAAGCAATGCATCTTTCTGAACAGAGAATCTGCTCAGACTGTTGTAGACACCTGGTGTCTTCTCACCTGAATAATTTCCTAAGCTTAATTGAATGAGGGCTTATAATTTTGTCTAAACATAACTCTATAGTGACATTTGAAATTACCTGGTAGTTCTTGTCCAAGGGTACACATAATATTATAATTCACTACCACCCTCTAAAAAACCTCAGCATAAAGATTTTATTTTTGTGAGATATTCAAACTTTTTTTCTGAATTGTGAAGGTGAAAGTCATTGTAAGAGTCCCTTACTAATTCTATGCTGTTAATTTAATCTATTTTATTATTTTTTTTCTCTAATACTAATTTTACCATTGAACAGTCATAAGAAACTTTTATGTTTATTTCTAAGTCATACTCTTATTTGTCTGGAAAATAATTGATGCATATGCTTGTCAATAGCCTACTTTTCAATCCCTGTAATATTCCCTTTCCTCTCTCCTTCAGTCTCTCAGAGGTCCTTTTAGTTTTCACATTTTGCCAGTGTTCTTCCCCACTGTGAAATATTGCGGAATTTGGACTGTTTTAATGAGCTACCTACCATATTAAACAGCTGTAACTGTTTAATACCTCACTATACTGTGGGGACATTACTTAAATTTAAGTATGTGAAAGTATAACAGTGACCTCAAATAGCTATTTCTATTTTTATTTCTTAACTTCAAATTTTATGGGTCTTTGATATATTTTCAGCCGAGTACTGTTTCACTCAATTGAACATGCTCCTTAGACACTGAGTTTACTCCCATCACCCTCCTTTTACACTTAATTAACTTGATTAAATATTTATACTGCTGTCACAGCCTATGTCCCTATCAAGATTGAGGTCCTGTTCTGTTAACTGCTAGGTACAGTACAAACACAGAAGTCCATCATATTAGTTACTTACGAAAAATATTGTTAGCTTTCCATGAAGAATTACTTGCTATAGGAAATATTATTCATTTTTTTATTAGAAAATAACCTTCCTTAATATAAAGTACTTTTAATTTGAAGGAAAAATTATATCTTTTTTTACACTTAAGAATTAAGATGGCTGTCTGATTATATAGCAGCAATAATATCTTGCCTAAATTATAATTATGAATATTATCGTTGTGTTCAATCAACATGACCATCAGTACTTACTGCAAGGTATGCATAAATGACAAATACAAATAGCTTTATAGCAAGTAGCAATTCATATGCATTGTTAGTGGCAAAATAGACCATAAAGCAGACGTTTGCATTCACAGGAAGGAAGAGTAAATATGGAGCTCATACATTAGTTTCTAAAGGAGCTCATACATTATGTATCTCACATCTCTCAGAAGCAAAGCAGCAAAAAAACAAGTTATCTAAGAATGCACACAAGAGAAAATTCTAATCCTTATGCATATTCCACTATGTATACTAAGCCTGTATTATTTATGACTAAGTTACTGAGATGGCAAACCAAATGAATAAGTTCATAGCAGGGACTGGTAGGGCAGGATAATAGTCTAAGCATGGCAAAATTCCCAGTTTTACCAAATTAACAGAAACAGCAATAATCTTGATACAATCCAAATTTAAGGTTGCACAGTTTTTATTTAGACTTGCAAGAAAATGAGAGAGAATACCTGACAGTTATTTAAGTAGTAATTACAGATCCTATAATATTTCAGAAAATAAATATGCTAGTGTGTTCAGAGAACTTAATTCTCAGTTTATATGAGATGCCAAAGAATTATGACGACTCTGACCATCACCTTGTAAGAAGCACACGCTCATAAAACCTCTTGGTATCACAAATTTTGGTCGCAAATCTCCTCAGATATTTATACTCTGAGTTGCCTCAGATTCAGGAACCTATTGCCATTTGCAAATGTGTTTGTAAATTCTGCCTGTACACCTAGGTGCACTCAATCCATAAGGTATACTCTTCCTATTTAAAAATAACACCAGTGCACGTCCTAAGCCCATCTGAGACAGAATGGGTATAGGAACTGTAATGGAATATGTTTAAGCCTCAAACATGACTAATATATCTTGAGCAGAATTAACAGATTGGGATCCTATAAAGGTTATGTGAGTGTGACCAATTAACAATCATTGATAGACTGAGATTACATGTGATTACTGAGATTACATGATATGACTCTACTACAAGGTTTCTAAAGATAGGATAATAATTATTTCAAGGATCTCCTCAAATGGAAAAAGAGCAATAAATAGGGCTATGGGATAGAACTTAAAAGGGAGGGATAAGTTTTTGTGTATGTGAATATACCATCAAACAGTATGCAACCAGTGTAAAACAGCAGCACACAGTATTTTTGGCATCAGTCACAAATTAGTAATTTTCAGCATTTACCTCTGTTTAGTAAGTAAATAGCTACTATATCTGTTGGAAAGTAGCATGGGGACCAGAGCTATTAAGACTTCCAAGCTGAGATACATTTATAAAAAGCATGTATCCCCAGTGTAGTGACAAGGTTAAATAAATATGTGCTCCCTTAGCTATTCTGAGATCTGGATAAAACTAAATACCTCATCCATGATGATAAGTAAATAGATTACTTTTGAAATTGTCTGTATTTAATGAATTCCCTGTTTAAGTAAGGTAAAACAAAACACAATTAATATAAATCAATCTTCAAGTGAAGAGCTTAAATATCATGTTACTTTTGGGAGAAACAAAAAGCATTGCTAGCTACAAAATCTGCTTTGCAAATATTTCTTGATGTCCTGATTTTTATGTTTTTTAAAAGTAAAATATTCACCATACAAAACTGAAATAAAACTATAACAATAGTCAATTTGTAGAATATTCAGAAGGGCTTCGAGGCATCAGAGACAAAATGTCTTCCACTGTCAGTGTTGTACAGATTTGAAAGACCAACCCTTCATCTTCAGATATTAGGAAAATTTTTTTTCTTTTAATATTGCTGAAGCTTGTCACTTAGAAAAGGGAGAATTGCCCATTCAGCCTCCTATCTGAAGATGCAAAACAGGGAAAGACTGTTTAATTTCTGAATGGGTTAGAAATGCTCTCTACAGACAGGGATGTCTATCAGGATGATGTGGCACCTGTTTCTTTCTCAACTGCTAGGCCTTCAGTCTATCTGTTCTTTGCACAAGATCAAAAGAGAAATTTGCAGCTGAAGGACATCTTTGGCATTTGCTTGAGATTTTCTGATAGCCTTGCTCCTCTAGTATCCAACTTTACCAGTCCAAACTGACAGATCAATCAGGTTACAGAAGTGTGTGGTCACATTGCTCTGGCCCGCAGTGAGCTGAGGCCATGCAGCACCTCTGTGTACCCTGCCTGCTGCCCCCCTCACTGAGGTGGGATACCTTGCTGGGCCTGAAGATGAGGCTTAGCAGTTCCTGCCTTTTGGGTAGACACCATCTACCTAAATTTCTCCAAGGTTTTCAATTGTTTCCCACAGACTCCTCCCAAAAAAACCAGATGCATTATGGTCCAGGTAGGTGGGGATCTGTCTGTCCTGGGGCATCCAGAAGGGTAGTTGTAAACGGTTCCTTTTTAAATGGTATTTTGCCACTAGTGGAGACCACCAGTATAGGGCCCAGTGCTGTTCCATATCTTAAGAAGTGATCTGGAATGGGATTTAATGGATCCTGATGAAGTTCGCTAATGTCAGTAAACTGTGCAGGGCAGCGGCCACTCGGAAAGAGAGAGTCAGTCAGCACTAAGACATGAATAGTCTGGAAGAGCAGGCTAACAAGACCCTTATGAAGCTCAACAAGGAGAAATGAAAGGTCCTGCAACTGAAAAACATAATCCAGGAATAGAGCATCTACCCACCTGGGAAACAGCTCCATGGAAGGGGAGCTGGGAGTGCTGGTGGACAAGATCAGTGGGAGAGATGCAGTACAGAAAGCCAGCAAGGTGCTGGGCTGCATCAACAAAGGCATCACCAGCAGAGATCATCAAATCCCCATCAGATCAGATGATCCCACTCTATTCAGTGCTTGTCAGGTGATATCTGCAACAATGTGTTCAGGTTTTAGTCCCTGCTATTCAAAATAATTGTGGTCCTGCCAGAAGGGATCCAGATAAAGGCCACAAAGATGATCTGGGAAGCCTGCCATGGGAGGAAAGGCTGAGAGAACAGCATTAGCTCAGCCTTGAGAAAAGAAGGCTGATCACTATGTTCCAGTATTTAAAGGGTCTCTACAAAAAAGATGGAGACTCCCTTTTTAGATGGAATCACATATGAAAGATGATGGAAAATGGGTACAAGTTACTCCTGAGGAGATTATTTCAATATCTGATCATCCTCATTGTGAAAAATCAATGTCCCCAGGAAAGTAGTGGATTTCTCAACATTGGACACTTTTAACCTGGAGAAGGTGCAGGGTCATCTTGTCTAGACCATGCTTTTTTCCAAGAAAGTGAGCCACATGATCCTCAAGTAACTTCCAACCTGTTATTCAATGAGTCTATGATTCTATTAACAATTATTTGGATAGTCCCAGTAAAGAAGAAGCTGGAATGGTGTGGGGGTGCATGATAGCAGGTATGTGTGTATATGTGTATGTATGTATATATATATATATATATATAGTACGTATCTATGGTATATATGCTCTATTTCATCCAAAGATATTAAAGGTGAAACAACAAATGGAATGGCTGGTGTTATCAGACTATTTATAAATAATTTTATTGCTAAATTTTACTTAATTTTCTGAATTACAGATAACTAATCTAAATAGTTTCCTCAAATATTCTGAAGTACTTTCTGGTCTAGGTTATGTATTAATAGTGCATTTCAGTTTAATTTTCAATATTTGTGCACAATCCAGAGCAGATTGGTCCCAGCTTTCAGCTCTTCTTTCATTGTAATTCGACTCTAGCTGACTTTAGAACTCTGTGCACATTAATATTTTGGGTTTATATTAAAGATGTTTTGAGATTCACTGCAGTAAATTGACACTTCTTAATTCCTAATGTGATTTTCAATTTGCAGAGAGCCCCTCTGGAATGAGGAGAGGGGATAGAGCAAATCATCTAATTTTAGAAGTTTCTCCATCAAAAGTAGAGAAAAAAGAATAAGAGAGACTCTATATATAATAAAAACATTATAATATGATTTATAAGTTATATAATACACAAGAAACTGACATGGTTAAATAAAAAGATTTTTATTTCACATTATTTCCTCTTTATCTAAGGTGGAATCTCTTGTCTATGTATTTTGTTGGCCATTCAACAGCAGTAGTGAATTTTCACCATTGATTTGATTCAGCTAACTCCAGTTCTAAGAAGACACTACAATAATATCTAAAATGAGAATATCTTTCCATTGTGCAGTGATGTTTGCTATTCTTGTTTCTGTCTCAGAAAATGGCAGTACATCTCATTATCCAAGTACATTAATTATATTTATTTCAGAATCAGCGTATTTCTTGTCCTGACTACACAAAATATTTGTGACAAAAAAAAAAGTAAGTATTGATATATATGTAGCTGTCAAATGTAAACCCTTCAAGCCATTCAATTTCAGTGACAACCCTAATATCTCTTTTTCTCTAATGCCTTATCAGCCCATACTCAGATAAGAATCTGCAGTACATGAAGATCTGCAGCATTCAAGAAAGAGTCACCATCCCTGGAAGAGGTCAAAAGGTGTGCAGATTTGGCACTTGAGGATATGGGTTTGTGGTGAGAACAGTCATTCTGGGTTAATGGCTGGACTTGCTGATCTTAGACATCTTTTACAACTTAACTATTCTTTGCTTCTGTGAGTCAATGATTTGTAACTATGACTCACAATCACTTAGCAAAGAAAACAAATACCTTAAATTTTTTGCTGAACCTTTTACTGTTCTAGCAGACCACTGAAACTTACATTCCTAAAAAATTCAACTGCAGATTTTATCAGACACAACTGTGTAACAAGATACAATTTTACCTTGTTTAGACTGCTGTGATGAGAAGACTGGAGAATTTACTCATGAGACTTCACTGAAAGAATTATGTAACAGAATATAATTTCTTTTTAAGACACATAATTTTTCTGTACAAAAATTGTCCTATTTCATGTTTGCATACAAGATCAGATTAGACATGCCTCAGTATTTATAAATTCACTGGTGTTAAGGGAATTCATTCTTGTTAGGATCAGCAAAGTCAAGCTAGACAAACAGCTCCTTGGGGACTCAGTCCACAGAATCTGTCTCCAGCCAGCATGAGAACGCTCTCAGCAATTATCAAAGGTGTTGTCAAGGAAATATGAACTGTGCCTTCTTATGGCTGGAGTGATCATGAGATGCATTTGGACATGCTAGATAAATAAATGACTATGCACTTTTTAAATCACGGTTTTATGCATTTTAAAATAGTATTCAAAGTATTAGTATTTTACATTTATGGAGATAATTGGGCAGAAGATGTCAATTGTGCTACATTGCTACAGTACTACTTGGAAAAATTTGCATAAAAATTTAATATCCACTGTTTTTACATTTAAGAAGTATAATTTCACAATAAAATGTAAAATAAAACACTCTTATGTCTTTAAAAAAAAGGAACTTTAGAAAATTAATATATTTTGAGGTAAGAAAATCCTAATTTTCATTTTTTGGAATCAAAAATTTTCCTTTCTCAAAAACATAAATAAGAATGTGTAGTATAAGTTTACATGCTTTCTTTCAACGTTAGTGTGACAAGTGTTTGTCTGATCATCAATTTTAAAAAATGTAAAATTAAGTCATTTATAGAAAAACATTGACATGGAAGAATAAATATCTCTATGACCTTCCTGGTCTTTTAGCAATGGAATGCTGATGTGCATTATTTAAAATCATATAATTTGGGAAGTATTCCAAAGGCTTCCTGTAGAATATGCTTCAGAAGAATCATATATTCCAGTATTGACTGAATATATAATTATGGATAAAAAAGGAATTTAAATCAATTGTTTTCATATAATGTAATATTTGAAGGGACCTTTTGCCTCATTGAACCCTGCTCCATACTAAGAAATCTACAATGTTCAACTGCTGCTAGACATTTTTCAAGCTTTTTTGTTTTGCTGAGGGGCTTTTCCCTTAACACTGAGAAGTTCTTTCTACATTTGCTTTCTGTGCTGCTTATGAAAACAAACATTGCTTACAACTGTGCTTGTAAATCCTTGTACTGTTCTGTTAATTCACTTTTTTGCCAACTTGCCCTTTACTTCAATCCAAGCACTGATGCCTTAATATCTTTACAGAGAGGGACTACCAAACTTCTTATCCTTTGGTTTTGGGCAATATAATGTCCTGTTTTGAGGGCACACAAATGATTAGGACTCATGTTTGCAGAGCTGTGAGGTTGGGGAAAATGGAGAAGGGCAGATTCTTTTAGCACAGGCTGAATCCATACCTCAGTTACACTTCAGGTTTAGTTTGAGATAAAAACAAACCAAAACTCTATATAGAACTCTAAATTTTTGAACTATTTGGAGGAGTCAAAATTGTTCCCACAGTATGTGTACCTTAAAACCTGTGTTTGACAAAAGACTATGGAATTCCAACATTATCACTGTAGAGTACTCCATCAAGTACACCATGATTGTTCTCAGTTCTTCCTATAAGGACCAAATAAAAGTACATTGTAACACCAAAGGCAGATTGTTGCTGAAATAGTTTTTGATAATATGCACATGCAGAGTGGTAGAAGACAGGTTTGAAGTTTATATTTCATGGTCCTATATACACTGACCAAAGTCAAGGTTTACTACTGTTTGTTCAGAACCAAAAAATATATTTTTGATAAAGAATTAAAGTACAATTGAATTCTGTGATTTTTAGGTATCATAAAAACAAACAATGGTCCTCTCCTTTGTCATTTGACAAGTAAAACCCAGAAACATGGGCAGCACAAGGTAATTGTAAACTTCGTACAGTAACATTTGAGGAGCATGCTGGAAAAAGAATACAGCCCTGTTTTCAACAATTGCATTTTACACAAGCTTTTAAAAAACATTCTCAGAGATCATTGTTTCTTTTTTCTACAAGCAATGTTGATAAACTAAAATAATTTTTTCTTCTTAAGATTGAATTGATTTCTTGTCTATTAAATAGGGTATGAATAAACTTTTTTATAATAAAATTTTATTTATAAAGTATGATCTATCAAACTAAAATATTCCAGTAAAGCAAAACCATTTTTATTATATAGTATTGTGTTATATTTTTTTATTCATATACTAAACAGGAAAGTTAAAAATCATTAGTTTCAGTATTGTCAAGATACAGCTGGATTCTAATACTTCTTAGAGTTGGATTATAAGATTTCAAACATTGACATGATTTAGGTTTGAAGTTGATGTGAATTTCAGAATCTCAGAGAAGTTATCCTACCAAACAGAGATATGTATTAAAGAAAAAGTCATAGGAAGCACTACTGCATGAATATTTTTACCTTAAGATTTGGGAGAGAACTCTTCCATTTTGGAAATGGCAGGTCAGAAAGATACATCAATCCCATTTCAAGTGACAGATATGTACAGCTGTCTTAGAATGCTCTTGAAAGCAGATCTTAAACTCTTTAAAGTAAAATCAATAAATTCCTGATTGCATCAGGGAAATGCTTCTTATCAAAATAATCTTGCCTTCCTGATCAGATTTTTTTACCCATAATAAAAGCATTAAGCATAAATCAACCTACTATGTTATCTCTCTCTCTTTGACACCTTAGAGTCTTAGAATCTCCACTAGCAGAAATTGGACCAAGCAGACACACTCCGGGCAGCTTGCGAGACGAAGCAAAAAGGAGTAGGACCATCACTCCTGCTACATTTGTACTACTTTTGTAGTAAAGGACATCACTGGAAAGTATACCTGTATCAAATAATTGCCTTTCTACTCTGATTTTCCTTCCTTAATTAGTGTGTGAAGTGAGGAGAATGTATTAGACTATGGGGGAGATTATTTTCTCTCTTGAATGTGTTTGCACAGTAAGCAGTGTCATTATGGGTAAAGAGCACCAGCATCTCTGTTACACTGAATACCTCTGAAGAAACAAAAGAATATCTAATGATGTAACTTAAAGTTTTTAGTGCTTCAGATAGCCATATTAATTAGGTCTAATACATTAGGTATCTGGGTTGCTTATAAAGCAGATCATTCCCCCAGAAGCATTTTAATTTATTCTCTTTGTGAATAATTTGTTCAGGAACCAGGAAGGAATTATGCTTCTGACATAATGGATTAATAAGACAGTATTCAAACAACAGAGGAAATTAAGTACAAAGGATAGTAACCAAGGATGAAACAAATTTTTAAAAATACATAACCCATTTCTCTGAATTTCTACTGTACTTAATAAAATTTCCCTGAATCCCTGTGATAAACTAGTGTTTTCTTGAATACTGCAGGAGACTTTTTGTTGAACAAAGATAAACTTTACATATAATTTATGCATAAATATATGTATACATGCATAATTACTGACGTGTAAGAGTTGCTTTAGGAATAGGTGATTCTTCTGTATAAGGTTATGTTTGGCTGTTTGTTGGTAGGTGTGTACAAGTGCACACACTAAAGGAATAATTTGTAGAGAAAAAAAAGATTAATTCAATTTTGATGAATATCCAGGAGATTAAAACTTTGTTCAAGTTTAATGCATATATTTTCAGCCTGGAAATGATTGGTCCCTACTAAGTGTCTTTTACACAGGTTAATTTCTTCATTTACTGGAAGAAAAAATAGAGCATGGGAAAACTATTAGGAAAAAAATCAAAATACCACAGCTTTTGATTAGAGATTGTTTTGAGGGCTGTTTATGAATAACATACTGTTTACATCCAACATGAATGATGGAAAGACCTCAAGGTACTTGGAGACATTAGACTTTTTCTGTAGCTGGGAAGGAGCTCACCTATTTTAGTTCTGTGGAAAAAAAAAATGTATGTTAAACAAAAGTGTTGGATGTAGTTTGCAACATTCTCTGCAGCTCTGCCTAGTTTTTGTTTTGTTTTTTCCAGATGCTGGAGTATAGGGGGAGCAGTCATGCAATAATGAGAGAACTGACAAATATCTCTTTTTGGTTCTGTTCTAAATGAGCTACTGACAAAATATCTGTGGTTCACTCTACAATTGGAAAGGAAGATAGATTGATTTCTATTCAGTATTGAAAAAAATCTGCTGGTTTCTAGTTCCCATGAGGTTTGCAATACCATGACAGTTAATTTTCATTAATTCTAACAAAATATTTCACCCCTAGCTTATCATCATACTTTAATAATCAGAAATAATTAAAATTACTTTTACATTAAAACTTTCATAAATACATAGAAACCTGTTAATCGATTCATAGTGAGATAAATGAGGACAGAAAGTCTCTTTTTGTTCTGCATAGCAGAGAACGAAACTCATTTGGAGTCTATCATGGGACTCCTGGGCTCTATCAAAACACAACAAATAAATTATAACAGTAGAGGAATGCAAATTCTACAGCTACAAGTCTGTGCTGTAATTTTTAATGATGTGTGTGAGCCTGCTGCACTGCTCATAACAAATATTCTCACACAGTCTTATGCCCATGTACTCATCCTGTTTACAATGTTTCTTTCCCTCTTGTGATTAAAAAAAAAAAACATTATCAGTTTGTTTCAATCCTATTTCATTTTCTGAAGTTTGTAAAATCAGTTTAAAACCATTGATACAAATCAATGAGTCAAGTGTATTTGGTTAGGGGTGGAGTGGAAGAGTGTTGCAGTATTTCAGTAACTCCCAATGGGTTTCTCAGTCATCTGAATGACTGAGGTTTTCTGGTAATAATAACACAGCAACATGGTCTGCTAGTTAAGACAGCAATCACACTGAAGTGGAGCTCTGCTTCTTGGTATTATCAGAATGCAAGTTGTTCTTCACTCTGTGGTCCCTGGAAGACTCAGGCAAGAACTCAGAGGACATAGATGATCCTCGGAGTCACAAAATACAAAGAAATGGCAATGAAAACAAGGACTAAGAGGTTGCATTTCTACTTTTCCCTGGCAATAAGTGGTCCCTCTGTATCTGATTGATCTTTTTAGAGTAAAGGGAAAGTCTCTGCATCACCACCACATCAGTTGCATAAGGCTTTCACCAAAACTCTGGTGATACATGCATTGGTGCATTCCCCTCACACAAGTTCAAGCAACAAATCAGATCAGTTAAAAAATATATATATCATCTCTCCAGTGTTTAACCATTTGGAAGTACAATTTAAAACATTTCCCATTAAGTTGGTAATTCAAATCTTTTTTTCCCACCATTGATTTTTGTTGGGGGTTTTAATTTGTGTTTTATAAAGAAAATTACTTCATAATCTATTTGCTAACAAATATTAGGTAAATCTTAAATTCACAAATGTCACACAACTGAAGTAAAAGTTTGAAAACCTGGGCTTGGTGTGTCCTTCAGAAAATTGCCAACCTTCTGGACATTCAGCAAAGCAAGTAACCAAAAGTAATTTAGCTAGAATTTCAGAGACAGACTTTAATCCTTACTTCTCTATTTTGTGATGTAATATGGCCAAAGAGTAGCACCATTTTTTATTACAGAGAACCTTCTTTTTGTGTTTCTCAGAACATTTCTCAGACATTTTTTTAGTCCTTAAAATATCCACATAAATCATGAGTATTATCTCCACTTTATTCAAAAAACATCAGTAGGGCACACACCAAGTTTAGTCAACTACCAAGTGATATAATTGATTTTTGGACTGATAAGGACTAGAACAAAAACCCAAGCTCTCCTGAATAAGGCCTAGTGGAAGTTGGTGTTGGCACCCATGAAAGACATAATTGATTTAATTAATTAAGAACAGTGTATTTCTATATCATTGTAGTACAAAATGGGTCTGTAAATATGACACTCAGAAAATCAGTTTACAAAATTCTCAGGACAAATAACTATGCTATTTTTCTGTTTCAAAAGACAGAATGAAGATTCCTTCTTCCTCTATTACCCCCACCAAAGTTTTCATTAATGTGAATACTACACAGAATAGTGAGGTAAGAAAACTATGGTCTCTTTTGATCCATTCAATTAACTCTTTTCTTTGATTATGTGAAAAGATTTAGAAACACATCAGCAGAAAATTTTAAGGCAAAACCCAATCATATTCCCATCCAAGCTATCATTTATTCCAGCAATGTCAGTTGTGCGTTTACTACAGCAGGTCACATGTTCATGCCTTGAATGTTTGTTTGGGTTTCACTTTTCCATGTTCATTTTAGACTTAGTGAATTCATTAAGGTATATCTTTTGGATTTCAAAGTATTAAAAAAATTTGTTGTACTGTACAGTTCTATTAAGTAATAATTATTGTGCTGGTTTTATTTGTCAGCTATATGTTTTAAAAGGAAAACAATGTGATGTTACAGAAGCCATTACAATTTGAAATGTCAGTTCTGCATGGGATTAAGCCTCCATGGCAGAAATTCACTCACTGCTTTTTGTCAGGTATTAGATGAACATATCCATGTTTGCAAAACAGCTAATGTCTATTTTTTGTTACCTAGTAGCAGAACAAAACATTATTTTAAAGTGTTTGTATTGAGTTAGACAGAAAGAAACTGTTCCTCTACATGTATTTGTAGATAGTGAAAGAGCATAAAGGACCATTAGGCATTTCTGAGGTATTCTTTTTTCTTGTATGCAGTTTTTGACAATAAAAATTATGGAAACCAAAACAGATAATGAAGTGATCCACACTCAGCAGAGGAGAAGAATAGAAAGAATTCCTACATTCAAACTCAATTCTTGTTTAAATAGCTTCATTAGTAATGTGAAATTGAGGTTAAATCAATGGAAATGTGTTAGCTAATGAGATACTGACTACATAAGCATTATAGGTTCATTTCTAGATCTCTCTTTCAAAGACAACGTCTAACTGATATATCCAAAATTAATTTTCTTGCAAAATGACAATCTAAACTAAAAGTTCCTTAGAAGCATGTCCTTATTATCCACATAATCTGTAATATTTGTGCTAGAATATCCTACAGCCCCTAAACATTTAATTATTAGACTAAAAATAATGTTTGCAGGACTCAGAGTCAGAAATATAACAAAAATACACAACTTACAACTCTAGTAAGAAAGCAAACTATACTACTAAATGGAAAATTCATTGATGCAAGAACTTCAACTTGCAGTCAATACCCTGTATATCACAATTTATTTCACTGCATTTAATCTGTGAGGAGGTCAGAGAAATATGTTCTTGAACATCTCTGCTATATAGAAAAATGCCTTCTACAGAAAAAAAAACCAAAAAACCAACAATCCTGTGCTGAAGTTCATTTCCAATGGAAACAGAATTCAATTTTATTTTCATCTTGTGCTGATAAGGAGATGAAATCTTCCCATTCAAATAGAGTTTATGGCCTCTAATTCATATTTCAACATTAATGGAATACATATTCTGCTTTCATTTGGCTGGCATAATGAATCTAATATTCAGGAGTCAGAAAAGAACTCAGTTCAATATTATGTTCAAAAAATGGAAATGCATTAATTTATTTTTTAGCGCATGGTTTAGTAATATCTCAGTTCTTAAACCTTCAAAATAAAAAATGTTCGTATTCATTGGGACACTTTGAAAAATTATACTCTTACAAAATTTTCAGCTTCATATAATTTTAAGAGTCACTCTGGATGGCAGAAGATCAGATTTCCCTTCACGATTTGCAATGTGTTACAGATGTCTAAAAGTTCAGTCTGGTTGTGAAATGTGATAGAAGTGAATTTTGAAAAGTTTGAGTTTTCCTGAAACAGGTTTTTCAATCACTAGTGAATTAGAGATGAGTTTAAAGTTCTGTTATCAAATCAGTGCAGCTGAATATTACTAGTTATGGTACAAAGTTTAGAGCTTAAGAAAGCAAGGATTTTCTTCTTACCTGATGAATGGAAAAAAAGTCCCTTAGGTACATAATGTGAATCTAGTATAAATTGTATAAAATGCACAAAATCTATAAAATTAGTATAAAATACTTCATTTCATTTCTGTCTCAAGATATGCTAATCTAATATTAAATTTTGCCACCATCCTGTGAAATTATTTGTGGTTATTTAATCTAGACAAAATTTGACACTTGTTTTAAAAATATTTTGCTTTATCACTGCTTAGGATAGGACACTGTGTAGGACTAGGAGACTAAACTGGTCAGAATAGCAGTAATATAAATAGGATATTAAATGAAAAATATTATAGCTATATCATATTACAATAACCTTATGTATATTCTAGATTTAAAAAAATTAGTTTTACCTTTTCTGATTATAAAAATTTGCTGCTAGTAACTGATTACCACTAAATGTTAGAATAAAAATATATATTGAGGTAGAGGGATGATTTTTTTCCTTGAATCTAGTTGGCACTCCCCATCTTTCAAAATAGCCTTTTCTCACACATACAGCTACACAACTAATCTTCTCACCCTGAACTCAGGTACAATAGCTGCTAACTTAACTCCCAAGGTCTACCATCTGCTTAAAATATCCACAAATTCTATGTTAAACTTTCTATTTTTCAGTTTGTAGCTGCATTTTCAATCTGTGATATTACTATAATTAAAACTGGCAAAAAGTTTTGAACTGCTGTTCTAGACTTCAAGGTTTGCAATCACTACAGGAAAAAACCCAAATCCTGTGGACCTGGACATTCACTCTTTATTGACTCTTTGTAGTTATTGGACTAAAACTTCAGTATATAGCAAATAATAATACTGTATAAAGTATTTATAGTGCATAAATGCAGCCTAAAGTATTTCTGTGGGTTCAAAACCATGCCATAGAAATTTCCTGATCCCTTGAGCAGCAGCTATACAAATGTCTTTCTTTTAGAAGATTAAAAAAAGTAAACCTGCCCTTAGCTGAACATGTTCCTGTCTTTGAGCAGTGCACTGCCATGTCACATGCTAAGCATTGAGTTCACTGTTTTGATCAGGATCTTAGGTGTGCTGCCAGGAATCTGGTTTCCTGCACTGATTTTATGCTGCTGCATTTCCACTATTCCTTATCACCTTTTTAATCTACTACAAAACCAAATTTATTCATTAAAAATTAATTTTAAGTTTAATAATTTCTCAATTTGTAAGTATTATTGTATCCACCTGGCCTTGTATCAAGTAAAAATCTGTAATCCACTTTGCAATGGCTCAGCTGTATGAGATCCAAGGATTAGTTTAGTGCAGTGCAGCTGAATAAACTTTAATTTTTCAGAGAAAATTTTTACTAAACTGAGATATAGCATATGGAGCACCAGCAGCCTCATGTCTGTCAAGCTGTTGGAAACTACACCAAGAGCAATGGGTGGTGGCACCTTCAAACTCCAGAATACATTTTTAGCAGAGGCCACCTGGGTAGTCAACACCAGAGGATCTGCCAGTCAGGCTGACCCTGCCTGATCAAAATACTACATACCATAGAAACAGATAAAGTTCCCATAGGGCACATTAAAATTATGCTGGGCAAAAAGGTTTGGTAAAAAGGATTATTCCTGCCTCAGGCAAAAGTAAACCCATCCATAGGATTACTTTTGCTCAAGGACTTGGGTGCACTTCGTGGGAAATGTAGGAAAAAGGGAAAGTCCAAGGTGTGCCTCAATGGGTTTTGATTTTGGGGGAAAATAGCCAATGAATTAAACTGTAATTAATAGCTATAGTTAATAACTACTCCATACTGTGTATTACTGCTTCTGTGATGGCTGTATGTCCATCATCTCACAGCATTGATCTTAACCTCAAGGGTTCTGGGGGTCTGAGCCCGACTTTCATTTGACAATCACACTCTCACTAACAAAGAATGAACTGTGGTAAAACTGAAGAAGTGCAGCAGTACTGAAGTTGGAACTAACTCAAATGGGCAGCATGCAACAATCCAACACCTCACACCACCTCTCCTCCTTGAAAGACCATATTATCATCCACAACTATTACTGTATTTTACTTTCAGTTATTAAAGTTTGATTATCTTAACATAGAAGTTTTACTTTGATTCTCCTCCCCATTTCACTGGGGTGGGGAGCAGAGAGAAAGGGGGCTTGAGTGAGAGGCTGTGTGGTGTTTAATTTCCAGAGGGACTTAAACCACAACAACAAAACAGATTAATTGAGAATAAAATTAAAGAGCATATAATCTGAAAACCACATAAGCTTGAAGCTATTACTCTTATCTACTGTTTTTTACTTTCAACACTGGTAAGTTGCACTGCAGGAAGATGCAAGTTCAGTCTTCTTGCAACATTGCAGGAAAGCAGGATGAGAACCAGCTGAACGCCAAAACCAAATCACCACGTTGGGATGGCTATATCTTGCCTGTTGTAATAGAAACCTTGTGATAGAAATTATTACCCAGCACCAGGAAAGCCACATGGCTTTTGCTTAGTTTATAGCATAATATAATGAGTCCTGCAGGGACATGTCAAATTTCTCTTAGCCTGCAAAACCGTAATGTAACTGAGGCATTAAATAATAAAAAATAATAATGAAAAATCAGATGGAGCAGATCTCATTTAAAATTTTCAATCAAAATATTAAAACCTGAGCCCTAGTAGTTTAAAACACAGGAAGAGGATCCACATGTGATTCTGTCTTATATTACATATTCTTTGATAGATGGAACATAGAGGGGATATTAGAAATTCATCCAGAACACTGTAACTTATAACAGGATGAGTGCAAACTATTTATCTAGTGCCCTGGAAGACTCATGCTAACATATGAGATTAAAAATGGTATCTGTAATTGCAGGTCAGACAGAATCCTCAATAAAAATTGTACAAGGATAAAAAAACCCCAGGAAATTACATACAAAGCACACTGACAACCATGTTTATGACAGTCTCTGCTTTGCTTCTTTGTGTAAATGTGTCTGACTAAAGAAAACAACTCAGCACCTCATTTACCATTTTCCCCTATCTTGAAACACCTGTGGTCCACACGCTGCAAGATGACAAACACTGGAATAATTTGAAGACCTGATCATGAGACAGAACAGAAGGAATAGAGACAAGTAAGACTAAGTTAATAGAAAAAAAGTTAATAGAGTTAAAAGTTAATAGAGGAGGAGTAAAGAGAAGTGCATTTGAAAATGAGAAAAAGAGAAGGGAAGTGCATTTGAAAAAAAAGTGCAAATGAAAAGAAATAAGCTTAAAATAACCACAGATTAGTAGGAATACTTAGCAGGAAAAACTTGTTTTCAGAACAGATTAAAAACTTTCTTATAGATGTGTATCGTTTTTTTTTTTTCCTAAGCCATCTCCACATGAAGTGGACACTTGTGACATCATTGCTAGCCATGAGGCAGATGGAAGCTTTAGGAACCCCACCTCACCAGCCAATCTGCATGTGCCAATTGTGCATCTGGCTTCTGCCAGTCAACGTCCAATGAGATTCTTCTGCCTTTCAGAACCTCTGCATTCTGTAATTTCTTTTAACAGAACTTGAAATGTTCTTATCTAAACTTTGGCTTTCTCTATCATGCTAGGTAAAAAGTTCAAAACTATGAGGAGGTGGGGAAGAGAGTTAGCATTTGTCATAAAAAGAAGCCAAGTAATACTTGTTCTCTTTGAGGAAGGAGATGAATTACAAATAGCTTACTTGGAGTACCTTAGACATCAATTAAATGTTTTTCATTGTTTGTAGCTGAATACTGAATTTTGAAAGTTAAGACAATGTAAGGTTGAAATTAAAAGTATGTAGATATGACTGAGGGAAGTGAGATTCATGAATGAATAACTGATTAATTTCAGAAAGGAGTATGCAAGTCTTTGCCTCTGGGCATGTTAAATTGAATTTACCCACACTTCTACTTTACACAGTTGGAAATTCACATTTGCACAAAAGTTGGCATTACATAGGCAATATTTTCAGGTGACCAAATTATTTTTGTAAACCTGAAGCTATATTGCAATGATACATGTGATGAGATTGGAATATCTTATACCTTATAAATTCTATCAAAACTTGCTGCTGCAAAAGTCGACAGTGCAGTGCTCCAGAGATACATAACCATATTACAGAAGTTGGTCCTTACTGGGCCACCAGAGTGCTTTCACATCTGCAATCTGGCACTGAACTGGAAAGCAACATCAACAAAACTCTTTCAAGACTGCCTGAATTACCTCACTAATCTTTACCAAAACCACTACACAAGTTTTCATAGCCATAACAATCTCTATATTATAAAACATACAATAGTCTATATGATGTTATAGTCTCATTAATGCTTAAATCAAATTGCTTTAAAGAAACTAAATTATATTTACCAGTCATTGTCCTTCCCTTTTTTATTGTATTCTGCATGTTAACGGATTTTTTTAATCACAAAGAAAACCACAAAGTTTTAGCAAATGTGAACAAAATGAGAAAAAGGTAGGCGAACCGTGAATTTAAGAAGAATTTGTATATTTGTAGTCAGTCAGTGTACAAGACAAAAGTTTGGCTCACACAGTGCTGCTGAGAGCACAAGTACTAAATGAAGCAAATGTCTGTCGAGTTCTTGGCTCTGAGTGACAGTTCTGTATCAGTGAATCTAAAATTATATTGACTCTAAGTAATGAGTAGCACTTCCAGGCTGCGTATGGATGCATCCCTGATGAAACCTAGACACAGGGAATGCCATGCCATGAAAGAAATACCAGGTGTGTTTGTCATTCCCCTGTTCTAAATGGTCAGGGAAAGGGGATCACCTATTGCATGTTGACACTGATCCATCTAGCCAATATTAATTCCTAATCTCTAAGCCTACAGAATCAATGTGCTTTATACAGCTGCCAGAGGCAAACCATAGAGCTTGAAGCAGTGTAGTTTTGTTAGACACTGGCCTGAAATTCTACCAGTCTAAGGTATTACAGAATGACAGAATGGGTAAGGTAACCCACCACACTGGGTTGTCTGGTCCCATCTCAATTTTTCACGCTCAATAATTTTTATTATATTTCTAGTTTGTTTGGCCTGAGCAAAAAGTAACACTGGTACCGATGGGTCCTCAAAAGATTAAGGACCACAAAACGACATAAGAATTCGGGTTGGAAGAGACACCTGGATGTTCAACCACCCTGTTTACGCAGAGCCATTTGAAACTGATTTCTCAGGATCATGTCTTAATGGCATTTGAATATCTCCAAAAAGGGAGATTCACAAATGCTCTGGGAAGTACCAACGCTCCGTCACTTTCACAGTAAAAAGGGTCTCCTGATGTTCAAAGGGAACCTCCCACATTTTGATTTGTGCCTGTTGCCTCTGGTCCTGTCACTGGACACCACTGAATAAAAGACCTTTTCTCTGTTCTCTTTATACCTTTCCTTCTGGTACTTATATATACTGATGAGATCACCCCAAGCCTTCTCTTTCCCAGGCTGAACAGTCCCAGCTCTTCAGTCTTTCCTCACAGGAGAGATGTTCCATTACATTAATCACCCTTGTGGCCCCTCATCAGACTCTGTCCAGTATGTTCATGTCTCTCATATCTGATAGCCCAGAACTGGACACACTATTTCAGGCATGGCCGTACTGGTGCCTGAGAATCCCCTCACAGCACCTCTTGCTGTGGCTATGCCAGTAGGTAAACATTCTAATCATGATTTTGCAATCAATTTAATATCTTGCAGAAATACTTGCAACATTTTGTTAATATTGTGGAATGAGTGGAACACACAATTATTTTTAAAAATCCTGAAAAACCCAAAAAACACTTACACACGTGTTGGTGGTGGCGCACTAAAATATGTGATTTTAAAGCTGTTCATTTCGGTTTATGCCCTTAATCCACTGGACTTTCATTGAGGAAGGCAGAAACATTCAGTAGACTTACGAAAACATGCAATGGTTTGGGCTGAAAGGACCCTTTGAAGATCACTTAGTCCAAACCTCCTGTCACAGGAAGAGGCATTGTTCAATAGATCAGATTGCCCAGAGAAGTTCCAGAGAACTTCTGGATGCTCCACAGTCCTAAAAGCATTCAGAGCCAAGCTGGACTGTGCTTTGATCAATCTCTTCCAGTGTTTTACCAGTTAATGTAAAGAACTTCCTTATGTTCAGTCTAAATCTATTCTCTCTCCATTTACAAATGTTGCCCCATGTTTCATCACTACAGACCTTGCTAAAAACTCTTGCTATCCTTCTCATAAGCTCTCTTTATATACTGGAAGGCTGCAATGAGTTCTCCCCAAAGTCTTATTTTCTCCAGGCTCAATAACCCCAGCGCTCCCAGCCTCTCTTCATACAGAAAGTGCTCTAGCCCTTCAGTCATCTTCTGTACCCATTCAAATAGGTCCATATCTTTCCATGTTCTGGCATGCAGCACTCCAGGCAGGATTCTCATTAGAGCAGAGTAGAGGGAGGAAAAACCAAAGTAACATCCCTTGACCTACCTGCCATACTTCTTTTTATGCAGGATGCAATTGGTTTTCTAGGCTGGAAATAAACTTTTAGTCAATACAAAACCTATACAGAAATCAACAGGGAATTTAAAAAGTCAATTTGAGCTCTATAATTCTCAAGAATCTGAGTTTCTATGCTGACAAATTTTGCCCACGGCAGCGCAAAGATATAGATATTAAGGAAATACATACATTGACTTTTGTCAGAGAAGCATTGGTCAGAGGGCAAAAGTGGTTTCATATTGCAGAAAGAGGATGTTGCTTTTTGTAGTCTATAACTTCAAAAAAGGTGAAATCAGGTGAAGCAAAAAGAAAGCAAAAAGAATTTTTTTTTTCCCCTCATAACCCAGCACCAATTTGTTTGTACCTAAAAACCTGACTATAGAGAAATATGACCACTTTAGAAAGCATTCCCATTAGTATATCCCCAGCCAATTTCTCTCTGAAGAGACCAATATATTTTAGGACATCTTTACACTTAGCTAGAACTTACAGGTTTTTCTCTGACAATAGTCACTTAAGAAAATGTATGAGAACTAAAGGTCCTTCCTAATGTGTGCCAAAGGCTCTTTCCTGTTCCAGTCTGAATAGTGTAACCACAAATCCTTACTGAGGGAAAGACACCAAATCAGATGTCTTCAAACTGTCTTAGTTTATTCTGTCCTTCATAGAATAATTTTACTAATTTATTTCAAGATTTAAAGAGTATTGAAGTAGACCTATAGGCAAGGAAAGCAGACCACCATAGGAGAACTTACACCAAATAAACTACTAAAAGTATCTTTTTGTGATTTAAGCAAAGACTTTAAAAGTGACATCAAAACACTGAAAAATGAGGATGAGTAGTATGTTCTCTGAGTAACATTCCTTATAGTTCATAAGGTCAAAATCAGGCAGTCTATTTTAGTCAGAAAAATTAAGTATTAGACCACATAAAACATAGGTGGTTGGTGAGCAGTAATGCTTACCTATCTTAGATGCCCTGTCTATACCAGTTAAGTGTCTTTGAGTGATTATTAAGGAAGGCTGTGTGCTGAACACAGGTCCACATCAGGCTTTCTACAAACACTACCCATGGGGCAGTCTGTGTTTTGCATCACTGTCCTAGTTCCCAGTTACCCAGATCCAAATAACTATTGTAGCACACAGTGGAACACAGTCTTCCCTCCAGTGGGGAATGAAGGATGCAGAGGTCTCTCATCCCAGTGTGGACAGAGGACATAGCCATGATGTGCACACAAAACCTATGCTGTGCACCAGGCAATGCGTCTGTAATGCAGTATGTTCTTTGGAACATAATTGCCCTGGTTCTGCAGCCAACTCTGAATTGTCTGTATGTTTTGTACTAAGCAGCCCCTGAATAAAACTCAAAAATAATCCAGAATTTGTCATTAATCACAGTACTACAGCTGTAAAGCTACTTGACTTCCTACATAACCAGCATACCTAAATTCATGGATTGCTGTGGTTGCACAGTATCCCAGATTCAACTGGCTGGATGAGAAGAGGTTTGTGTCTGCTGGTGAGTGCTTGTGATATGATCCCACAAATGCAACTACATAGATTTCAGCTCCTTCAGACTGAAATTTGCCTAGAACTCAGGTGTTTAACATGTGATTTAACTTCAGGATTCCTGTCATCATGTTTGAGTAAAAGAACACAACTGCTTAAAAAGCTTTAACTTCAAATGCATACTGTCCCTGGCATGTACCATAGAGCACATTATATATGACAAAGAAAAAAGAAATATTTATTAATTTATGGAATGCTTAATTAAAAAAAAATCCAAGACATTAAAAGTAATGCACTTTCTAGTGCAACGAAATAACTGAAAATAAGTAAGGCTGTGCCAAGAAGAGGATTGATTCCAGTACAAATGCATGGAGTTTTAGTCTCTGAATCCCTCTGGAGAAATGGAGCATGTGGAACCTAGTCAATTAGCTCCTCTTATCAGTGTGATTAGAATATGGTTGTTCATATAAATGATGATACAGTTGTCTGTCACAATTTTTTGTGACTCTTGAATTTCTGAAACTCTTAGCAAAGTCACTGTAGCTTTTTCTTTTAGTGTAGCTCTCCTGGAGCTCTGAGAATCTACTGCAGTGCCAGGGTGAAACACTGGAAGGCTCAGAAAAAAATTCACTGCAGGTGTGCAAGAAACAGATCCCTCCTTTCTGTGTCTGTCACAGGAAAGAAGTTAACAAGTCTTATGAGGATTTTGATCTGTTTATTATGTTCTCTACTTCTAACAGAATCAACTTAGAGGTCTCTATCAGATATTAGGGAGAAATAATTATGCAGCTGGGAACAACAGACTTAAGTTTTAGAATTTTTTGGGCTAAACCAAACATAGAAATTCACCTTTTTAGAGAACCACAACCTTCAGAAGTTTTATTGCTCTGGAATGATTTCAATGAATTACTAGTACTTCTGAGAACCTGTAGAAGAGGATTTGATAGATAGCCTACTTCAATGTCTTACTAAATCATACTCCCACAAGCTAAATTAGTACATAGGAAAGAGTAACTGTAAAAATTCAAAAGATATACTACAGCGCAGATGAAATGTTTAGCATGCATCTGGACATGCTTTACAGGCTGTGTCCCCATAACACAATGTCAATGAAATGTCATGCTTCTATGGTTCATCCTACATGGCTTTTCTAAAACCTACAAATTTCCAGTTGCTTCCCAGCACCCCTGTGGAAGAGGGCAGGTCCATTTTCCCATGACATCCTCAACTGATAAAAGTGGTCAGAGTTTTAGTAACACAGTGTTAATGTCCATACATTTAAGAAGCCTGGTGTTTTCTTGAGAAAATAGGCCTAGTCTTCCCCACAGAAGAACTTTGAATGTGGTAGCAGACACCAAAAGTAGACATCTGGGGGGCAATTCTGTAGTGCCAATTAAAGCAGTTCAGATTAAGCCATCTCTTAGTCCCCGTGCTCTGTGTTGAGGAAAACCAAAAGACAGTGAGAAAACAGCTCTCCTGGCATGCTAGAGACAGTGTTTGATTCTGTCAAGTTGGCACGAGTCAGTACTTGCTTGTCCTGCAGGGAGAAGAATGGCTTAATTTTTACAAGCATACGGAGAGATAAAAAGAAATCTTAGTATAAATCACTTAAGTAGTTAATTAATTAAGGGACACAAACCCATAGGAAATCAAGCACTCTTTCCAGGGATCATTAATGTACTTAGCTGTTGCTGTTGTTTTTTTCCTCCCCATGGTTCTATGAGAATTAAAAGATGAAATAATGAAGCAAAATGCTTTAATTCCTACTGTTCTTTACACATTGGTTACAGCAACCATGAGAACTGTGGCATTAAATAGATTTCTTGATACTTTTGGAGCTATGCTAATATTCAGATATACTTTCAGAGATGAATAAAATTTAGGCAATTTCCTAAATAGTCTAATGTTATTACCTTGAGAAGGAATCTTCTTAGATATTTTATATTTTTAATAGTACATAATGGGTTTTTTTAGGTTCAAAATTAAAACAAACTAGATATTACACATTTTAGAAACTGGATTTGTAAACAAAATGAGGACTTGGAAGTAAACCAGTCTTTTCAGAAGTGATGCAGCATTTCTAAAGCATTTAGATAAAAATTGAAAACTGCATTTTGCTAATACAGTAATTCATGGCAAGTTTTAATCCCATGTACAGCTGGTTTTGTTAAGTTAAACTTTGCTTTCTTGAGATGTTGCTAAGCCTGCTTTCACTTTACCATGTGATTCAAATTGACCTTCTAGAAACTAGATCAAAATAAAATGCTACTTTTCCGTAGATCAAAAAAACATCCACAGATATTAAAAAAAACCCACAACAAAACCCCCAATCCTATTAAAATCTTCCACCACTGAAACTCATGATCTCTTTGTGCTATTATTTTCTGTCTAGTTACTGAAAGATAAGATCGAGATGTCTGTTCTGCCTTATAACAGAAAACAAGAGTAACTGAGAGAATGACTTCCACACACCTCTTGTCAGTGCTACAGACCATTAGCAATACTATAAATAGCATGATCAAATCCCAAATTGCAGATTCAGTCATAAAAGTGTCTGCATTTCATGCTGATTCAGAGGGGCAGCAGCACTAACTGCAATCATCAAGGAATGTGACATCTCCACAGTATTTTCTACAGCTCACTGGACTGGTGACAGGACAATTGTTACAAATTAATGGGGACCATCAGACGTGGTTAACTACAGCTTGGCAACTATGAAAGCTGCACTTCTCATTTGAAAGTGATAATGTAATATTAGTCTATGAGGATAGATTGTAATAGATTATGTTTCATTCAGGTAACACTCTTCTGAATCTTTGAAATTTTGACCAAATTATTTTGTTAAATTGTTAAATTTATAGGGAATAGGAAGAAAGAAGATGTTTTACATTGTTTTCTTTCTTGAAAGTACTCTTCACCTTCTGTTTTTGCATTATAATCCTTTGCTTCTCAATTAGTTAACATTCTAAGAAATTCAAGATCCTAAAATACAAGGTTTATTAAAAGATTGATTGTGGTAGTTAAGAAAAGATTTAAAGCTGTATCCAGTAATTCCCAGATACATGTCTGAATGTAAAAGCCACAAGTTTGTTTGAAATCTTATTATTTTGCATGCCTGTATTTTTAAATTGCAACAAGGTATTTCAACCAAAATCATGGGCCCAATGAAGGATTATTAAATACATTGTGTTGGGTTTTTTTGCATCAGAGCAGAGTAAATTGTTACACTGTTCAGAAGATTCTTAAGAACCCCTGCTTAGAGGCTGAACCAAAAAGGATGGACTGACAACTGAAAGGATAAACTCGTGACCATTTGTTCTGAAATTATTAGATTCTAGACACCTGATGGTGTTGTCAAAAATAAGGCTAGACAAGTGACATTTTTTTTGTCTATGCTCAATACTGTGAATGTCTGAGGAGTCCTAATGTTAGTTTTGAATTATTCAATTAGGGAATTGAAGATTTTCAGCAGAAAAAACTTGTGTGCTCCTTCTTTTAGAAAGAGGGAAAAAAATTATCAAGTTGTAATACTTCAAAAATGTGCAGTGCATGTGAGAAATAGCTAGAGTCTCCAATTATTTTGACAGAAAGTAAGGAAATTATCAGGGAGGGGAATTATAAATTCTAAGCATGGGAGACAATGCTTGAATGAATGTAAGAAGTGGAGCATGCTCCCCCTGTTGCTAGCCATAGATGTGCATTTCCCAAACCTTTACATTTCTTGCAAATACCAGTGGACAAGACCACCAGCAAATACCTGTAGAACCTCAAAGTCCTGCACCAAGTGCTCTGGTCAGCACCCTGCCATTCCAGAGATTAAGTCCAGAGTCCATCTATTGCAGAAATCAGTAACTGTGACTCCTATGTGCCACAAATAACAAGTATAGTTATTTGTTCATTTATTATTTATGTTATTTGTGGAATTGAATATTACTCAAATCTAGGAGACCTTAATTAGTCAATATTTAAAAATCAGAAAGTTCAACAAATAATTGAACGTTTGAGTAAGTTGTCTATATGGAGTGAATTTTCCCCTCCAGAGAGTGATTCAGCTCATATATCTGAAATAAATATCTTAATGATGAGATAGATTTGTTTTTGGAGATGCCTCTTTCTCTCCACAGATTAGAAGAGGAAACTTCCTGGATAAAATTAGCCAAAACTGTTATCACTAAACCATGTAGGATTGACTCAATGCATTCACAATGTCATACTTGTGTGGAAATACACAAATTATGGGGAAAAAAAACCACCATGCTATACGAAAGCAAAAGATCAAGACTAAAGTTGCACAACTACTTTAAAATCTGAGGTTTAAGTCCTTGATCATAATAATATTTTAGCACAATCTTTATTAGGTATCAGGGCATCCACTGGTCTTAATTTAAGATTCAAAACAAAAGTGAAAAGGAAAAAGTTGTGTCTGTACTGTGTGACAAGCGTGTGATGTACATTACTGCTCCTTTCATCATGCAGACAGGTGTCCTGTTGGAGGATATCCAAGGTGTGTTCTCCACATCTGTCCAGCTGGATTTCTTTCCAAAGGAAAACAATGACTTGGAGGAAGAGATACAAATCTGCATCTCACTTTTTCCTCTTCAGAAATACTCTGTGTAATCTCTGTTGCTTTTGAATTTAGTAAGAGAAAAATCTAAAAGAAGAAAAAAAATCTCCTCATCACTACCTAGATGTAAAGGATTTTTTTTTCTTTTTTTATCTTGGGTAGTGGAATATAAGGATAAAAATCTAAGTGAACAAAATAGACTTTCAGGTCTCTTTTGGCACACTTACACATAAAGGACCTCACTGATGAACAAGGAGGATGGCTGCAGCATAAGGTTTTAAGACAGTTTTTATAATTTGGAAGCTCCTAGAGAAGTGTCCTTGTACTCTGTCTTAGACCAAAATTCTAACCCATGTACCAAAGTTTGGAGTATGAAAGAACTCCTCTGTCTCCTGTACTTATTGAAAATGGATAGAAAAAGCATGTGCTATTTCAATACTACTTTAAATTGTATTTTTCTAGGGATAACATTGCTTTCCCAGTTATAGAGGGAGAAGGATTCTTCTCAATTTGTATTTTTACTACTAGAGGTGTGGATACTTTTTGAGAAATTGATGTTATTATCATATTTCTGCTTAGCCGGCACCTTTATTATCTCTAAGAAATACTAAATGCATTGAATTTTTGCAAAAAAACCCAAAAACTCCTTTTGTCAATTTTTCTCAAAATTACCTGACAAGAGAAGAGAGTATCTTGTGTAGGAGCAATGACTCAAATCTTCATTGTGAGGGCTATTACCTGATTTCATTGCCAAAATGTTCGAGTTGACTCATTCACAGAGAATCAAGCAAAAAAAATGGCCTATGCATACAATCAAGCAACCTCATGCTAATTCTTCTTTTAATACAGCAGGCCATTGATATAATATGGACTTTAGGGAGTAAAACCAAGGAGAAGACTAGAGGGATTCTTTTCCAAAGAGTCATGGTCAATCTGCCAGGCAGTCCTTGGGCTAGCATTACCACTGTTATCTTTATTATTTTAAGGGGAAAAAAAATCACAACACTATTTTATCCCCAAAAAAAAGTTTTTCTACAATTTTTTTCTAATAAATTTAGATTCTGATTAAAAAGAAGAAAAAAACTTTATTTTTTTTCCATAAAATGGTGTACCAGAAATTATTTCTCTTCCTTTTGAAAGGTTAAGCTAAAGAAGATAGTCTCATTTCCTAAAAGAAGCTGATTGCTATCTGTTTGGATTATCATATCATTAAGTTTCCTTGGCTTGCTTAGTTCCATGATTACTATCTAATAAAACAATGTGCATTGATACATAAAAGAACACACTTATTAAAAACAGTCTTTGAATGCTTTGGATCAGAACATTGTGAGTGTGTAACAAATCAGCCTTACATCTATGTTATATGCATCACACTTTATTTTAGCAGGAATAACTGATAATTTGTTTATATTTCATACTAAACTGAGTAGGAACAGAAATATTGGGAGATCTGATATTAAGCC
The DNA here is from genome assembly GCF_051311805.1 of Agelaius phoeniceus. Classification (NCBI taxonomy): domain Eukaryota; kingdom Metazoa; phylum Chordata; class Aves; order Passeriformes; family Icteridae; genus Agelaius; species Agelaius phoeniceus. Next base: position 32,245,549 of record NC_135269.1, on the reverse strand, counting down.
TGGTAATGATGCATTGATAAATTACATGGACCTGTGCAATGGGTAGGTATGTAACTGAGGGACAGGTGAAAACACTTTTTCTTTAAATTAAAAAGTATTAAAAGCATAGCTGCAAGATTAGCATAAGATGAATTCAAGTTTAATAATCATCTAAGCAATAAGGGCAGAGTAGTAAAATGCTAAATACTGCTCTCCCTTATAGGCCATGGTCATCTCACCTAGGAAAACTTGCTAGTAAAAAGACAAGAAAGAATAATAAAGGCTTCATCTTAACAAAAATATGTTCTTCTAACAGCACCCATATTATAGACATATCATTTAATAAAAGCCTGGGATTGTTTGTCACATTATTATCCAGAGCTGAATTAACAATGGTAAGTACCAGGAACAGCACAGACAGGACTGAACTAGTAAAGAGCACAAAAGTGTAATACAGCTGAGAAGCCCTACTGTCTTAAGTGGTGTTTGAGATGAAAATAACTATTCTGACAGTGACTAGAGCAGAGATAGTCATAGCTAAATTGAATGACAATATATCTCAATTTTGCAAGCACTTGTAATACTCACTACATATGTCATTATTTTAAACTTTGTATTGTAGAATCATGGATTGTATAATCATGGATTACTGAAAAGATAGAGTTCTTAAGTGACCTAGTGAATTCTAACGACTATAAAGTAATTATCATCAAGCTTTTAAATTAACTGGAACCTGCTATTTATTATTTCCTATTAGGTACACTATTTGACTAGTTAAACTGGTTATTGGATTCTTCATACAGTAGACCCTGAACTCCTTCAGTCAATTAAATTCTTTATTGAATCTGATTTGTCAATGTCAGTGTCACTTCTAATCTCTTAAATCCACATTGGTTCAGAAGCTTTAAAATGTACTTATTCAGTTGCAAAACTAGAAAGTTACACAGACAGAATCCTTCCCCTCTCCCTCCTCTCTGTGCAAGCCATGAACTTGCCAACAGTACAAAAGATATAAACACTTGTACATACACACTTATGTAGCTACAGAATGAGCTGCTTTTTAAGATGAGCTACAGAGCATAAACAGGAAAAACAGATAAAAAAACTCTATTGGGTGTTTTGATACCAGCATGTTGTATATTGAACACTTTTACCTTTGACTCAATTTCTTATCACTTTAGATTACGGAAATTAGCAGAACAAAGTAACTATAGCTAATTCCAAAACTGGGAACTTTAAAACCTTGGTAATACTCTTCATAGGTTTTGATTGATATCTGCAAAAGTATTCGAGAGCATTTTTAAACCTGTTAAAAAATTAAATTCCCTCTTCTTAAATCTCCCCGATTCTCTGTTCATCAACAAAAGCTAGATTTCAAAGGAAAAACACAGGTGGTGAAGGAAAAGAAAGGAAAAATACAAGTATTAAATAACTGATCTGCCCGATGTTCTTGTCAGCCTAGTAACTCTTTAGTTCACCTGAAGAGCAGCACAAACATGCAGGCTATTTATTTCCATATTGCAAAGTAGAGTTTGCCTGACACAGACTTCTTTTTCCTTTAAAACCATTCCCTTTCTAAAGGATCTCCTTTTTGCCACTGAAAAAAATCTGCTTTTTACATATTATAGGCATATACGCCTCTGAACTATGAAAGCAATTCCCCTCCCAGGTTAGGCGCATCACCTTTATTCTGAAAGAGAAGGCAAAGCACACCAGGCTCTTACCAGACACAGGGAAAACAATTGCTTCAGCTGGCTCCAGCGGCGCCGTGTGCGAGCAGGCAGCCTGAGCGATCCCTGGGCCTCACACAAAAGCGAGATAATTGGCTTTGGCGGAGGAGCTGTAAACATCCATCACTGCGGGCTGGCGCTGGCGCTGGGGCTGGGCGCTGCCCCGGCCGGCCGGGCTGGGCGCTCCCCGGCGGGATGATGATGTCAGGCACAGCCCCGGGCGGGCGCTCATTGGCTTCCCTCACCTGGACCGGCCCTTAACCCTAAACTGCCGGCCGCCCACTGAAAGGTGTCTCTAATCCCTGCAGGCATACGCACAGGTGGGGGCTTTCTGGTTTTCCTCTTTTTTTTTTCCTCCCATTTTTTTTCACCTTTCATTTATTCTCTTTCTTCTTTTTTTTACCTTTCCCCCCCGCCCCCTCCTGTCTTCCCCTTTTATTTTTTTTTTTTTTTTTTCCCTTGGAGGAAATGAGACTGCACAAGAAGCTCCTGCTTTGGGGACCAGGTGCTTGTTGTGGTTTAGCTATTGAATGTAGCAATTAAATAAATTCTAAAAACTAATTTGCCTAAATTATTAAACAAGACCCTCAGGTAACTGCATTTTCATCATCTGTTTGCTAAATGACAGTAATCATCAAAATATTGTACAGAAAAGGTATTAAAGGAAAGGTTAATGCATGCAGCACCTGGAGAACTCATATTTTTAATGATTTTGCATTGCATACTCTTCAGGCATGAGATTAATAAAGGCATATGCTGGAAAAAGGGTGTAAACTCAAGAATATTTCACTATTGAAATGTTAGGTTGATTCTTGTGTCTTTTTAGGTATTTAAAACTAACAGAAAAAAAGTATAGGGATGCACGAATGTACATGCAGAGTTATTCCTTGAATGCTAAGTAGCAGTCCAGATATTCTGTAGTAAATGAGGCATGAAACACATTGCCCAATGTATGATGTCCTAAATATAGTGGTACTAAGTATTTAGCTATGTTAATGGCAATATCATAAATCATGAGAACTCTAAAATGAGTCCAAATCAGTGCTTAAATAATTGCTTTTTCCATAAATGAGTATTTTGATGTCTCATCTTTCAGTGGCAAAAAAATCCTTTTACTCTATAGAAAAATGAAAAAAAAACCAAAACTGATCTACCACGTATTGTATTTGTATTTTTTGTTCTATGTCAACTTTTTTTAATCTTGGGAAACTCATACTTTCTTGAAATGGATAGGAACCCGATCCCAAATGTATTTACAGTAAATGATATAACACACCAGTCTATTTTTGGTCTGCTATCCCTCAAAAAAAAGAAAATATTGTTGCTCAGTTTTTTCTCTGGGGGGAAAAACAAGACCAAAGAACCAACTACACCAAACCAAAAAACCAGGAAAAATGAAATATAATCAAACACAATCTAACTTAATCTAAAAGATATGTAAGGTAAGATTTCAAGAATAAACTTGATAAAGAGCTCTGTCATTTTCTTGTGGTTCTTTCACGAGTTTTAGAGACTCAGGAGATTCTGGGGACTTAATAACACCAGTTTTGTGTGGGGATCTGGAGGTTAACCTATTAGTCAAAACACTCTTTAGTCCAAAATGAAAGCCTTTGTTCACTTATTTCTGCTCAGAAAACATGGTAGTTCAGATGGAAATAACTATAAAAAAGATTCATTGCTATGCAAAGTGACAAAACTGAATTTCAGGTCAGAATAGACTAATTTGGACAATGGGAATGTCAGCTTTGCTTTTGTATGATTAATGACAAAGGTAAGACGTAGTATCATGAGTTATAAGGAAAAGAACTATTGATGAGATAAATTATGCTTAAATGTATCATATGCAAAAGTTATATTCTCCTGAATATTTAATGGTACTTGTAGCCTAGACCAAACTGACACATTGTTGCCAAAATGTTACTACACTGGTTGATTCAGCATGAAAAACACCTGCATTTCCCATATCTAGTTAATCTTAAAATGATGAATTAAAGTTCTATGCATTTTTTATTCTTGTGTAGAGTACACTTTATACCTTTAAAGAGTGTATCACTCACAGGCTACCTGCTAGACCATCTTTAATGGGAGAGTGCCATACTTTTACAAAGTTCTCAGTTTTCACAAAGTTTGTTGTTCTCCAGTGATAATGGAGAACCTATGCTTTATGAGCTAAGCAGTAACTTAGAAAATTTACTTAGTGAAGTATCAATGCCAATTTGAAATATTAGTGTAGAATACTTTTTTAGTAAATGACCTGCAAAATTTGACATTTTCTTTACAAAAATCTTTTTTTCTACATATACACTTATTATAATTAATGAATGTCTTGAAATTGAACTATTTATGAATTTATTGATACATTACCAATTTTTCCATGCTCCTTGTTTCAAAAATTGTCTATTACCCATATATTTAAAACCGTGGAAGAATTTGGAGATCCAGGCTAAACAAAGTTAAGAGTTGTAGACAACAGAGCAGTTTCATGATCCTAATCAAGTCACACAGCATTTTAAACCCTTTGATATGCTGTCACACATGGGTTATAACCAGTTTGAAATAGAAATAATGAAAATATATGATAGTATTTAAATAACACCCTTTAAATATGCAATAGTAGCAAGTCACTTCAGGAAAAAAAAGAATAAGCTGTAAGGCCATTTCTTTAAAAGAAAAATCTCTTCAATGAAATAAACATAGGTTACAAGAGCTCAAAGCAGACTGTGTAAGAAACCCAGGAACACAGAATTCATACACTTCTATCACTGTGCCATGAGTTCCATATCTGAAAATATTGGCTTGTCCCACCTGGCACAGACAATAAAGGTGCTGTTGGCAGTGTTATTTCTTGGCATTTTTTAGTTGCAAGTTCAAATCACTCAGAAAAAGAAAGAAAAGAACAAGAAAATAAAGGAGAAGTGACTAATGATTTTCAATATCAATCTGTTTTTCTTTCTATAACCTAATATTAATTGATGTATGAATAATGTTGAAAAATCTAACTAGAGGGGATATTTTAGTCCTTGTGCAAAGTGAAACTCAGGTTTATTAGTATATATTTCCCATGAACTGAAATCATTATTGCATTTAATTGCTTGACAATTATTTCTGTCACATCAATTTAATGGTTAAACCAATTATTTATATTACAAAACATAGTTCTGCACCAAATTCTAATTGAAAAACACAAATGGTTTTTCAGTGTTGCTTAACCTATACATTACAAATATTGGAAGGGCTAGGTTTAAAGATTTTTGGGGAAATTAGAATCAGTCAGATGATGAGTTTTTAGAGATTGATTGTGTAAACTCAAAATTGCAGCTCTCATAATCCTGTACATGAGATGAATATCAAGTCAGGTAGACCTGATGACTATCATAAACATTTTTTTTCCTCCGCATTCAGACAACAAGAGCTACCAGCTCTTAGGAGATTTTTATCCACAAGATGGCAGCTCTGTTTGTGTGGTCACTCCTTTTAGCAATGTTCAACTTGAAAATCGTGGTATTTTTTTTTTAATTTTATAGCAGAGATGATTTTCTCTCCCCATAGGAATTTTAAAAATATCCCAAAATAGATATACATTGATTAACCCAAATATTGAGGTAAAATTTGCTAAAAGTTAAGAATAAGAAGAACATTCAACAGTGCAATCTTTAGTTTTAGAGTTTTTTAAGAATCTCCATTAAGACCCATGTTTTTCATGCTTTAATTTCCAGGCCATCAAACTCAGCATTACCTTTAACAGATTAAATTTAAAGAGTATGAAAGTTTTTACTGATAGAAAAAGAAATTCTTGTTTGCCTAAAGGAAACATAGGTTAATAGGTTTCCTCTCTGGGTAATTGTTGTGGTGTGAAGTATATACCAATAGGTAATGATCTATTTTAGTTTGCTTTATACCTAAACTCATCAAGAATACTTATTTATGTTACTAAAATCAAATAGATATCTTTATTTCTATGTTAAGAAATGCTGAGATATTTATGTATGGATGAACCACAGACATTTAACAACCATGTGTGCCTTGTGAAATGGATAAAGTACAGAAAAACGTAAATAACAGGGTCTAGCTCTTTCCAGGGGGTTCACTCACAGCTGAAATTATTAGCAAGAATAGATGTGAAAGCATTTTCTCCATCAATGAAACCCAGTAAATTAAAATGAAGCTTTACTGAAACAATGCATAATTTAACATGGAAACAGTTTGCCCATGGGATAGCCATTTCAAAGGAAATTATTTGGCCTAGCTTCCTGTCTGCATGCAGTCTTTGATGGCACTTCTGGAGTGGAATCACTGATCCCTCAGACAGGAGTAAGGAATTTTGAGTTTCCTAAAATTTATCATTGCCCAAGACCCTTTACACATACAATTATAAATCAGTGTGCAGGAGCTTACAGGCTTGTAGAAAATGCAGAATTGATTGATGTAGCTTCCATCTTAATGAAAAAGAGATGAACTCTTTTTCAGTAGAGTGGCGCAGCAGTACATGCATGAATGGTTTCGATGGATCAGCTAATGGGCACTAACTTGTTAACAAGGCAGCAAGGCCAAGATCCATGGCTTAAAGGCACATACCTGCTCTCTCAGTGTTTTACACAATGGAAAAAACACAACTCTGAGATGTGAAATTCCAGAGGACGCGATCATGTTTGGCAACCTAGCTCACATCAGCATTGCCTGGGTTGAGGTGAGCAGCAGAAGAGAAGCAGATTAAAAGAGTCTAAAGAGAAAAGGTGATCTGATAGAAGGAAAAAGGCCATTGGAGATTGTTTAGACTGCTGTGAAGGTAAGACAAGCTGCCCAATGCACGACATGAGCCTGAACTCAGTTATGTCAGAGCAGATGATTCAGTACAAATTACAACCCCAGAGTGAGTGGTTCATATAGCCAATTGTAACAGCACACTACTTGTCAGGGTATTGTCACAACAGAAGTGCCAGTCTTTCATCAGAGAATGTCAAGATACATTTATGTCACAAAGTTACCTGTTCATTCCATAAACTCAACTGCAAAAAGTGTCAGGAGAAAAGACTTTCAACTTTTCTGTGCATGCATATGTGGAGGTGATGTTCTATGTCAGCATAAGTCGGCTGTTATTTTGGGTCTACAGTGTGAGGGTCTATTTTAATACACTTTAAAAAAAACCCAAAACCAAATCATTTTATATGGATTAGATTGATGTAATAAAGCTACCTGGGCTGAATACTGGCAGCATTCTCAATAAGAAAACATGAATGTGAAGTTTGAATTTTTACACTGAATAGATAAATTTTCAGAAAAAAAGCTACTGAAATGTGGAAATATTTTCTACTTCTCTGATGATCACATCACTGCAATACTTCAGCTGGTCACAAGGTGGTCACAAGCATCTCCTTGTTAAATGGCTACAATTTTTCTCCAACTGGAACTTTCAGAGAAACATTTTACAAATCTGATTCTAGAGCTGAATGGTATTTATACAAAAACTCTGATGAATTTTCAGATCTCAGAACTATTGGATCTCTGGGAAAAAATTCTAAGACAAAACTGATGAGAACACAGTTGCACAAATTTTCTACATAAAATAGGATAATTTTGTAAACCACCCGCTTAGCACCTAGATTCCATAATTGCTTTGGAAGTGTTTTGAATATTAGTCTACTATATTTTGATAATTAATTACTTCATTATTGATGCCTAAATAAGGCATTTAAAGTTTCAAAGTTGAAATATTATTTGGTAAGAGCAAACAGTAGAGAAGAAACTCATAATTACTTCATACACAAGAATATAACCTGAGTTATAAAATACAAACTTCACAGATTTTTTTTTTTAATTTAAATTTCCCTTTTGATAACATTATCTGTGAGTGTAACCCCAAATAGAAAGATCAAAAGCACTGCTGGAAGCTGTGATTGCTTTGTACTATAGTTTACCCAAATTAAGGGTCACAGGGGTAAAATAATGAGAAGAACTTCCTGAAAATTGTGGTTTGAATACTAATGTTCATTTCAACATCTTGACCTGCAAGATAGTTGACCATTTTGGAGCAGAATTTTCTGACCCTACTGTAGCGAGGGAAGCTCTGTTAACATTTAAATCATCAGACAAAGGCAATTTTTGTAGATCCAAGTCTGAAATGCTGGTCTTTGAGAGCACCTCTCATGATCACTACAAAATATGATACAGGCATCCACTTCTTGAAGTTTTTCAGCATTGGGCATGCCAAATTCCAATTTGCAAGTGATACTAAAGGTACTCAATATTAATGACAGTCTACAAAAGACATAAATTATGTCATAAATTCATCACATGAGATAACAATTTACTAGCTGTACAACCCTTTCTCCTTCACACTGGGATTCAGCTTGTTCCTGAGTTTCATTCTCACATGACAACTTTTTCAGCTGTTCAGTTGAAAGCTTATCAAAGAGGAAATTATTCAGAATAAATATGTCAGTGTTTGGTGTTTTACCAGGAGATTTTGAACCAGTATGAAATGAAGAGCTTGTTTCTGCAGCTAGCATGACAGTGTACAAAACCATGTCACACTAAAAAGGCAGAGGTGAATGATTGAGGTACAGTGTTCTGCTGACTGACCAAACAACCTTTCTGATGTGCTAAATGTTGAGATAAATTTGAACTGACAAATAACTACATTTTTGTTATTTATACACAAAAAAGGTTATTTTCAAAAGCATTTATAGCAATATCTAATACAGTCATTACATTATTAAAATAAGCATTAAAAATACATAAAAATACAGAGAAAAAAATTTAAAGAGGATACTAAACAAGATATTCATCTTCAGTGTTGATTGTTAAGGGAATACTAAATACAAGATGAAGATCTTGAGGACATTGACATATGAAGTGATTTAGTCTTGAAGACATTATCTTCATCCTGACATAGGTTTGAGAAACAGAAGTGAAAAAGACAGCTTGCTGTCAGAGGTCTCTGCTGGTGACTGGTGAGATGCATTTAAAAATTGTTGTTATATTCATATTAATATACAAAGTTATATATGGTGTACGTGGCATGTCATGAAATGCATTTAGGCATATTTTAAAGTAGAGTTTCTGAAGGTAGTAAAAGAAAATAAGAAAAAAATATTAATAATACAAGTTTTCAATACTGCTTAATAAAACTAATTCCAGGGGACAGTAGTAGTGATAGGAGAAGAAAAATATTTTTGAACTAAAATATGGTAGACTTGGATTGTGTGTAAGGAAGAAATGATTGTGGTGAGACACTGAAGCACATTGCCCTGAGATGCTGTGAATGCCCAGTCATTGGAAGTATTCAAAGTCAGCTTGGATAGTTTGATTAATGTGACCTGTTGAAAGTTGTCCCTACCCATGGCTAGGTGATCTCTGAAGTCCCTTCCAAACCAAAACATTCTATGATTCCATGACTTTTTGACAAAATCATAATTATCTGCCATCACAGATAGTGTTTTGAATGTTACAACACTGAGATGCAATTTGAATTATTATTCAGTAAAGCACATATGCAGTTTCCTGTAGATTGAAAAGCACATACAAGATACAATACTAACCACTACTTTATTAAGCACAATCTATTAAAATGATAACATCTTAGGTTTTAGAACAGCTTTAGTAATTAAAGCTGGTCAAACCATTCTGCACGAAATAGCTGAATTTCATGGGGGGGAATGTTCAATTAGCCTGCTAGATTAAATCTTTCTTGGTTTAAATCTGTCTGCATGATTTAGAATAGGAAATCTCTGCTATATATGGAGTTCAGTTTTAAATTAACACTCACAAGTTCAGGTATCTACACGTGGGTTAGGTATCTTATCTCACTTTATAACCATGCAGAGCTAATCAATGCAATCATTGGAGCCTAGAAATAATTTCATTTTGCTTTAAACTAGGTATCTTTGGACAGATACAGTTGCCTAAACACAACAGTTGTTCTAAATAATGTTTAATATTTTTTGAGATGGCCAAGGGTATCTGAATCATCAACATGCTGCAATACTTCAGCTGGTCACAAGGCAGTCACAAGCAACCTAGCTCACATCAGCTAATTCAGCCACTACATGCCAGTGTAGCTGAATTCTCCGTTCTGAAAAGTGAAGGGTTGACACAGGAGTTACAGGAAACCTGCACCCTCCTCATCCAAGGTCTCCAGGCCAGGCAACTAAACAGCAATTTGCAAAAAACCAAAAACCAGTTTTGCAAAGAATGTACGTTTTACTTGTTTTCCCTTTTGATGTGTACTTGAAAAAACTAAACTGTGAGGTAAAATAAACCCATTTATTGTAATTCTATGGAGTGTGAGCATAAATTGCATATACATCTTGCACTTTTAGATGAAGCACAGGAAGAATGGTGATCAATATTATGTTTTATTGTCTCAATATTACCTAAAATACACCAAGGAAGGAAAACCAAAAGTATATGGCTATTTTCATCAGCAGGATTGTGAGAGTACATGTGCTCTCTGAGGTAGGACTTCTCCATAATGTGTTTGCTTTTCAATTGTGAGGCTGAGATTTTAATAGATTTATTTTTGTGATTTTTTTTTCTGAAGTAGACATTAGGATATCTAGAGCAGAGTGTTTGTTGAATCATTCTGCATAAAACTGACATTCAATGTTCTCAAAAGAAAAATCTGAGCAATACGAACATGAAAATGTAGGAGTTGCATCCTATGCTAGACCTTTGCTGTAAGTTTTTTCTCTTATTGCTTAGTTCTGAAAGTTACATCAAGGAATTATATGTGTACACTAGCACCTGTTAGCACAATATCTCACTGCATTTGCAAATTTGTAACACTTTCTTTGGTTAAATGAAATTATATAATCCACTGCTTCTATATTAATTCTATTGTGTTTCTCTTGCTTGTAATTAATTTCAGGAAGTAGATTTTTTTCGTTTGTTTGTGTCTAGTGAATTGACCCTATCTGTATGCCAGGCACCCAAATTCTATTACTCCCCTCCAGAAACTGACAGGGGAGAAAAAATATAACAAATGGCTCATGGGTCAAGGTAAGGACAGGGAGAGATCACTCACCAATTGCTTTCCTTCGCAAAACAGACTCAGCTTGGGGATATTAAATGAATTTATCACTAACAAAATCAGAGCATGGTAATGAGAAGTAAAATAAATCTTAAAAACACCTTCCCCCAGCCTGTTTCTCCTTCTTGGGCTCTACCTCCTCTCCCAGCAGCACAGGGAGACAGAAAATGGGAATTATGGTCAGTTCATCACAGGTTGTTGTTGCCACTGCTCAGGCAGAGGAGACTTTCCCCTGCCTCAGCGTGGGATCCCTCCTGTGGGAGACATGACCAGTGTAAGTCCATCCCAAGGGAAACAGTTCTTCACAAACTGCTGCAATGTGTTCATTACCCATGGGGGCACAAGTCCTACCAGGAAATCTGCTCCAGCGTGGGCTCCTCTCTCCAGAGGTTGCAGGTCCTTGACAGAAGCCTGTTCCAGCATGGGTTTCAGAGCCTCCTTTCATGCATTCAGCTGCTCTGGCATGGGTGTCCCCCATGGGCTGCAGGTGGGTCTCTGCCCCACCGTGGACATCCATGGGCTGCAGGGGCACAGCTGCTTCACCATGGCAGCATGGACCACGGTGGAATATCAGCTCTGCCACCTGGAGCACCTCCTCCTTCTCCACTGACCTTGGTGTCTGTGGAGCTGGTATGTGGGAACTCAGCACATTGTTCCCGATGTCCAGAGATGCCAGGAGAACCCTTGGGGGTCTCGGAAATCCTGGAATGTTGCCAAGAGTGCTTGGTGGCTTGATTTTGATCCATCCACAGAAGTGACAGCAGTTTGAGGACATGAGAATCACTTTAGAGTGAAGGGTGTAAAAGGGACACATTTATAGGGTGAAATATAAACTTTAAGGTTTTTGGTACAGGGGGGTTATGGAGACAAGATGGAGGGATCAGGGCGTGTCTCGTCCTTCTTCTTTCTTCTTCTTGTCTTCCATCTCCTGTGGTTATTTTGGCACTTGGGGATTGGTTTATGGTGAAGGTGTACTTGCCAACATGGGTGAAAAGCATTGGAAAATAAAGGTAAATATTGTGTACGTAGATTTTAGTATAAAAAGACATGACCACCCCGTGGGTGGTCACGAGTGCCCGTGGCTGCCTTGCAGATCAGACCTCTGTTGGGCAGACAGAAAATTTTGTAGATAAGAAACAATAAACAATCTGAAGACCGAGAAGCTGAAGAGTCCAGACTCGTCCTTTGAAACGCATGCCACCCAAGAACCACTCTACCCGTGTCGGGGCAGAGACAGACAGCCGAACCCGACACTGGTCCTCTCATGTACTCTCACCTGCTCTTCTCTGGCCACAATTATATCTGAGTATTAGCTTTTTTTTTTGCCTTCCTAAATGTGTCATCACATTGCCATCATTGTTGATTGTCCCAGCCTTGGCCAGCAGCAGGTCCATCTTGGAGCCACTGAGGCTCAGCATGACATGGAGGAAGGTTCTGGCAGCTTCTCGGAGAAGCCATCCCTGCAGCTCCCTTCCGCCACTACCCAAACCTGGCCACACAAAGCCAATAAACTCTGTAAAGCATATCTTTCTTAGATATAAACATTTTTTACAGTCCTCTCTATATACTGCTGGGTCAGTGAATCTTCCGCTTTTAGAGGATATGATAACTATGTCACAATGACAAGTTTTCTTCCTATTTAAAGTGCATGACAGAGGAGTTGCTTCAAATGATACCAAAACAGACCACTATTTGACTGTGCTGACTTCATGGGTAGAGGCTTTCCCCCACCACCCCTGCTAAACCAAAAAAAAGACTCATGTTTTCCACAGTAACCTTATTTTAATCTAAAAAATTCCCAAAATTTATTCGAAAGTATACCTTGTGACATAAGCTTGCTTTGGATTCAATTAATAATTAGTCCCTTTTTTGATTATTTTCTGCCTTACTTTGAGTTACAAAATTATATAAATATTATCTGTTCTGAGTTTTCTTACTGAAGTTAATGACTCATATATTTCACTTCATCTGCTTAATAAAGTTTGAATCCTATTTTATCTTTTCTTTTCTGAAATTAATAATCTGTATGACCTTTGCAACCTTTCTTTAAATTAATATTAAATCTTCACATCTATTTTTGCTTTCTGTGTCTTGAATTGATGAATCCAGTTTTGTTTCATTCAATAAATTTTTTCCTTTAATCAGTTGATCTTAATTTTTATTTAGATGAGAGGATCCTTTATTACAATTTCCTTGCCATAATTTCTTCATTTCCATGAAAGGTATAAAAAAATAACATATCTGTCGCAGACATCTTTCATGAAAAATCCTTTCTTAGGATTTTTCCTTGTGAGAAGCTGCAGTTTCAGCAACCAAAAGTAAACAATGGTTATCTACTGCTGTGGAATGCAACAGGTAGACCTGTGATTGGTCTCCTGTGGGTGTTTGGATTCCCTGACCACTCATGGCAGAGCTGGCTCTTGCTCTCTGTCTGAGACAGAGATCTTTGTTATTCATTCTTGTCTATTCTTAGCTTAGCTAGCTTCTGAAGAAACCTTTTCCTTTCTATTTCTTTTTAGTAGTGTCTTAATGTAACATATATCATAAAATAATAAATCAAGCCTTCTGACCATGGAGTCAACATTCTCATCTCTTCTTCATCTTGAAAACCCTTGTGACCATGGTCACACATATCAAGAAATATTATTTTAAACAATTAATATATTGCTTTAGTACAGAGTTTCTTTCACCTCTGTATCCTCTTCCCATCCCCTATGTGTTTTTTTAGTTTTTACCAATTTTATGTTTTATTTGTATTTCTTAAATTTTGTTTCTGTTTTGTCTCAGTAAGGTGCACTCTGGGCCTCTTGCAGCACAGCTTTCCTCCCACATGCTCTCTCTGCACAATCAAATTTGCAGTCTGGCTGTAATTCATCCCTGTGGCAAAAGGTAGCAACAAAGTCCGTGAATTGTCTAAGTCCAATGGAAGCCTTTAAATAGACTGTATATTATCACTGTGCATACAAATGAGACTTGTGATTAGAGTTTCCTCTCAATTTGTTTGCTACTATTAGATATGTACAGCCCAAAAGAAGCCCCCTGGGGAAAAAAAAAACAAAACAATGAAAACCAGCAATCCGAACATAAACCAATCAAAACGATGACTTTTATGAACTTTCAAAGTTGATATAAATGATATCTCTTATAAAAAAATTAATTTTCACATTATCAGCATTCTTATTGACAAGATGGATGTTTGAGGATTTTTTTCCTTTATGTATTCAATTGGCTTGAAATTATTAACATGAACAGAACTCGACAGCTGAAATAAATGTCCTTTGTGGACTCACCAAAAACTGAAGGTGAGTTCTAAGTCTGTTTTGTAGGCTGGTTGAAATGTTTACTTACTTCATATTCAAAACTCCAAGATGTCATTTCAGACCTTTGGTTAACCTCCATGCTTAGGATCTTTTCATCAGTCATTATTTCTGTTGCCATGTGATCCCTAAGCTGTGATTGAAGTTTACATTTTTAAAATCACATTTTACATAAAAATAATTTTAAAACTACATTACCTAGATGTTTCCTAAATAGTTAAGGATCAGAGAATCACAGACTAATAGGATCACAAATGAGTAAGGTTGGAAAGGACCACAGTGGGTCATCTAGTCCAACCTCAAAAACAGCAGAGAATCATGGAATCATTTAATATTCTAATCATCAATGTCCAACTCCTGGCCCTGTACAGAGTGGCCACAAGAATCACACCATGCACTTGAGAGGATTCTCCAGATCTTCAAACTCTGTCAGGGCTGGTGCTGTGACCACTTCCCTGGGGAGGCTGTTCCCATGCCCAACCACCCTCTGGGTGAAGAACCTTTTTCTGATATCCAACCTAAACACAACTTCACGCCATTGTCTCAGTCCCTGCCACTGTCACCACAGAGAAGAGATCAGTGCCTGCCCCTCTTCCCCTCACAAGGAAGTTTAGACTGTGATGAAGTCTCCCCTCAGATTCCTCCAGGCTGAACGGACCAAGTGACCTCAGCCACTCCTCATGTGGCTTTCCTTCTAGACCCTTCACCATCGTCACAGCTCTTTAGAAGTTCTCTAATGCCTTAACATCATTTTTGCACTGTGGTACCCAAAACTGCACGCAGGACTCAAGGTGAAGCTGCACCAGTGCACAGCAGAGTGGGATGCTGGTGAAAAAAAAGTTAGAAAGAAGGTCTGCCAAATGAAGGCCTGCTTCTAAATCTATAAAACTAGTATAAAATACACTAATATACTAATATAGAAATTCTCAACCTTTTTATTTAGCTTTACCTCAATGTGCTAGGGAACACATAATCAATAACAAAATGTTAGTTATTGCCTTCAAGTTAGGTGAGGCTGAATATCCAGCAGATTTATTTAAACTAGTGCAACTTTTAATTGTTGAAATTCAGTTGTGTCTGTAGATTAAATGAGGCTGTGCCAAAATTTCATTTGAAACTTTCACTGTGTACCAAAACATCTCTTATGAGTGAAATGTCTCTGTAGGTTAATTTGGGGTCATTTAGAAGAAATTTAAAGGAAGATATTTCTAAATTTTTAATCACAAAAATATGTTAATGAAATGATCCTGTTCATTAAGAAAAGTTCTTTGGGATGTTATCAGGGAGGAATGATAACTACTTTTAATTATAACACCCTGTCTAGTCTGAATAATTTAACCACAGAGCATTTTGTGTTACAATGAGTCATTGCTGCAGCCTATGATCCTTCATTCTCTCAAGCAGCTCTTTTAGACCCCTCACTCTCATTCTCCTTCTGTTTGCATTATTCAACACCTTGAAGCACTAGTTAGAAACACTCATAAAGAGGCAATGATTGTGCTTCAAAAGCTTAAAAAGAAGGGAGTTCTTCTAGGTATTTCTTATTTTCCATTGTGAAACACTGTTTTGTACTTGGAAGTAGCCTTGCTTTGTATTTAAAGAACTGTTCATCAAGATTATTGTGTTCAAGGATGATATTTTTTGTGCACAGTAACTTTCAATGATAAATAATTTATTTCAGCTGCGTTCAAGAACCCCACTCACAGACATGCAGGAAAACAGCAATTCACTGTGATGGCCAGGAGTGAGCACTGCTGATACCAAGAGAGGAAACATGTTCCAGTATCCTTTAAAATGAAAAATATCTTCCTTGCAGTCCCCTGCTGGTTAAGCAGAATGACTGTTTACTCAAAGATGACTGCATGCAGGTGAGGAGAGATATCATGGTTTAGATAGGATCTCTCAGTAAAAAGATGAAAATGCCATCATTTTTAATAAGTAATTTGAAATATTTAAAGTCAGATTGTTTGTTTTGTTTTGTTTTGTTTTTTTTTAATTCCTTTAGCAAAATTTCAACAGCTTCTCATTCAGAATGAAAATAATTTGCATGATAGAAAACAGAAATCAGAACATTCATTTCCTTCAAAAAGTCTCTTAGAATATATATATTATTTTCCACTAAATGTAATTTCCTACAGTGTGTCTTTCAGATTGACAGTACTGAGGGACAGCTACTGAGAGGAAACATGCATTTTCCATTGTAAAACTGGATTTTAGACCTAGTTAGAATATATTTCTTACAGATGTGTTAAGTCCTCCTTGACTTGTTATCCTCCTTGTAGCTTCAGGGATTGCAAATGTTGAAAATTCATGATGTTCTTTCTTTACACAAACAAAACCCAAGAAAATAGTTTTTTTAAAAAAAGACGTAATTTCTACTTACACAGTTAAAATAAAAATAAAAATTTCCATCTGGGCCTTTTGTTCTCAGATGGAAAAGAGCAAAATGCATCTAGAGAAGTCATTGTAAGAGACTACCTAAAAATAATTAATAAGAAGATGTGTAGAAACTGTCATATGTACATATGATTTAAAATAAATTAATAGAGGTTTACATTGCTTTCATTGTTTTCCACAATGAGTGCTATTCAGTTCTATTTGACCTTAATTAGTGTAATTGATAGTAGTTTTAGAGCTGCATGCCATTTTAAAAATGTAGTTACAGCTTTCATGACAGAAGAAAAATGAAATAGCAGCTGGGAGTTATCTATTATTAGTGAGAGAGCAGAAAGGTAAAAGGAAAGACTCTTCTCTTGTAGGACTGCAGGGCTTTTATGATGTTAGTAATGAATGACTAATGTATTCTAAGAGGAGCACACTGACCCCCAAGGATGTAATGAAGGGCATTAGGAGGTAGGATCAATATGAGTTAGAAATTTTATATCATTAGGAAATCACATGGCTACAAGAGTACACAGATAGAGCAGTAAAAATGCCAAAGCTTGTGAATACAAACCATGTATATACATGCATGTATGAATGGAATTACCTGGGCCTGTGCATTTGGGGCTCAGACTGTGTCAGAGAGAGTGCTTAAAAGTTTTTTTGGGAAAACATGCAGTGTTACATCTGGTCACAAGGTTAGAGAGAACAACAGGACAATCAAAAATTACTTTGGGATGGATTTGAAATAAGACCAGGGTATAATGAAAAAAAAAAGACAATGAATGAGAGCTTCTAAGTTGTGAGCAAAGCATTCTAAATGAGTAGGTGCATTCATTAGCTTCAAGTGGCAATTTTTTTCTTGAAGGTTTCTCCTATCACTGTTAATGACACTCAGTTTCTGAAGCTTGGAGGCTTTACAAGGAAAGAAAACTTGTTCTACTCTCTCTTTCTCACAGATATGGTTAAAAAAGCAGCATAAAACAAAATAAACCTCTACCAGTGGTACTTAGTACATATTATACTGCAAGAAGAAGCAAGCATGTCGAGCTAACTGCCAATTGTATCTAAATCTGTATTCCACTAAATTCCTCTCTGGCACTACAGTTTGGCAAAGTACTTATACAAAAAGTTACAGTATATGATGACTTCATTCACAGAGGCTTACTATATTTTTTATTCTAACAATTATTTTTATTTCTTTAAAATAAAAAGAAAAACGAACACAGAGTTAATCAAAAAATATGGCAAAAGATGTCTGAATGGAAAATAAAAGAATCTGGGGACATATACTAGTTTGTAACTGTACATGTAACTAGCAAAGAACTTAGTTCACTTTAGGAAGACCAGCTTGCTCATGAAAATAAATAACAAAACATAGCTCTTATAACTTCAGCAGAATCATACCTATTTCAAAGACCAAGCAAAAACATCTGAAGTGAGGTACTGACTACGTTATTCATAAAATATTTTTGAAGTTTCTGTCTTGATGGAATTTATATACAAACATACTTAAGAGTATGCAACTGTCTTACAGACATGTGAACACCCAGAAGTAAGAAAGAAAAATATTTCTAAAGATTTTTAAAATAAATTCTTATCCAGCTTTTTTTCTAGTCTTGCAGAATGATTGTCTTATTTTCTTTTTCCCATGTGTTTTTGCTGTCCTGTATTCTTAAACAACAAAATGAACTTTGATAATAGGGATTTTAAAACTTTCATTATCTAGGAAAAGTGAAAAACATTCACCCTGTTGTTAACTCTGTTGTTGTTCCAGCTAAGGGTATATTGTGGCTACATGATGGACAAAGTTCTTTTTTTAGATCAATCAGTGCAAAGAAGGAGACACTTTCTTTTTCTGTCTATATTGTTATGACATATTTTAATATTGGTATTAATACTTAAGGGTCAATTAGATCCAGAAAACAATGAACTCAAGGTTAGACACAGGATTCTACCTTTGATATGAAAAATATGCACAACAATTGCTTTTTTTATATAGTTTTATGAAATGGGTGCAATATTAGATGACTTTTCCAAAAATTTTAATTGTGCATATTTAGTCTTGCACTACTTAATTACTAAACATGCAAACATTATTTGCTTTCTATATCTTCTTCTCCTGTTTTAACTCAAGTGTCCTTTAGCTGTAGCCACCATGCACTTCAGAAAGTTAAACCTTTCAATAAAAGGAGAATGTTCAAGAGAATCAGAGGTGATATTTGAAATCAGGTCACAGCTCTGATGAGGCACAGCACCTTGATTTCATTATGGTTTTCCCTTCACAATTATATAAATCATGAAAAATAATTAGCATTTTTGATTCTTCCTTTGTCTTATACACTGCTCACAGTCCAAGTACAAATTAAAACTTCAGAGATTTACCTAAAATTTATTTTCTGAGTTTCTTCTAGGTATTCAACTCTACTTATTAATCAGTGAAAAGCATAGCATTCACTCTCTGAAAAAATGGAAACCTCTTTTTTTGATTCAAAGCCTCATTTTGGTCTAGGTGATTTAATTTACTGGGGGAATTGTAGCAACATCAGTATCATCCTCCAATCAATAAAACCAGAACCACCACAAATCCCCAAGCATTTTTATCTATATAATACTTAACCATCATCTGTAAATGTTTCTCTGAATGAGACAGTGTGAGTATCCTCATGGATAGTTATGCTGTTATGTTCTTCACTACTCTGTGTATTGAATCATAAATTGAACTGTGCAACAAAATCTGCTTAGCATGAACAGGTTTGTAAACTCACCCACAAACTCCCTAATTTACTCTACTTTCTCCTTCTGGTTAAGGATGGAATTACCTTGTAGGGACTTGAAAAAATGATTGTGGCAGGATATTTGCTATTTTATCGTGAAATAATCATGAGCCACTTTAGACATGTAAATCCTGGACTTAAGCTCCTTTGGGTTTTCAGAACATCTTGGTTACTGAATTAACTAAAGCTTAGAAACACAAGATTTTTAGCTTGTGAGTATAAAATAGGTCAATTCATATTTCATCTTTCATATATGAGGACGTTTATTACAACAGTGGTATTCTTTTTACAGCACCTCATACTGTGGCAAGCTGGGGTTGTCTGAGACTGACTTATCTTACAAGGCAACATGAACAGGATTTTAGCTTGTCATTGAGAAAGTGAAAGTTATGTAAAAAATTTGAATTTTTTGTTGTTTTTTTTTGTTTGTTTGTTTATTTGTTTTAATTGGATGACTATAGTAATCACGAAATATTTTTTCTCTGAAAGGTCACATGAAGTATTTGTTTGCACAGTACATCAAGTGGCTGTTGCTGAAAATGTATTTCAGCCTTTCCTGAGTGTAATATATGAGGATAAATACTCTCAAATATATAATACTACGTTCTTAACTTAGCCTTCTTAAGCAGTAATTACATCAGAAGATTGGGGTGAACAAGAAGCAGAGTAAGCAAATAATCCATTTCTAAGATAAATATTTCATAAAACTTGTCTTAAAAAAAAAAAAGCTAAAATACGCCCTTTGACATAGAATAAAATCAAAGTTTTCCATTTTCAATCTTCAATTTCAATTTACTGAACAAACAGTTTGGACATCTTTCTTTCTTTTTTACTTTCTGGCCTGACTCCATTTTTATCAAACGTTAAGTGATTTGTAAAAACCCCTCATATTTACATAGTAAAAAAGAAATGACATTTTTTTCCATCTTACATGTAAAAAACTTGTAACTTTATGTCTGAGGTTGTAAATGCAAGATGTGGCCGGGGGTATGTATGTATCTGTTAGAGGTGGGGCACTTATCTTCTGTTAATGGGCCGCCTGTTAAAATCAGGTGGGGCAGTTTTCTTTATCTCTTCCACAACCCATCCTCCCTCTGGGAAATATCTCCTGTTCATGGGCCCTTGAGTCCCGCTGCATGACTGATAAAATTACATCATCCCGTTGTGGGATGCTCTGCCCAGGGGGAGGAGCCAAGCATTACCCTGACTATAATCTGAGATTTGGAACACCGCAGGCAGCCTTTTCCCACTGGATTCCCAGAGGAAGATAAGGCCCATCTGCACCACCACTGGACCTTCAGAGTAAAATTACACCCTTCTACAGATCACTGCTTCAACAGAACCACATTTGCCACGCCAGGAGGACTGCAGCCACCATTCAATTGGACTCCTACCAGCACTCTGACCCACAGGGTGTCAGGTCGCATTCTGACTCTGACAGTGTTGTTTTGTATTACTGCATTTTTTTTATTTTTCCTAATAAAGAACTGCTATTCCTACTCCCATATCTTTGCCTGAGAGACCCTTAATTTCAAAATTATAATAATTCAGAGGGAAGGGTTTACATTTTCAAGAGAGACTTTTGCCTTACTTAGAAGACACCTATCTTTTCAAACCAAGACACTTTACTATACTATATATCTATATATCTATATATCTATATATCTATATATCTATATATCTATATATCTATATATCTATATATCTGTATATCTGTATAGATATACATCACTGACTTTGTTATTGAGGATAAGAAATTCACAACTGCTTCACACCAGGAATCTAAATATAATGATCATATTTGGCCAAAGAAAAACCCATTTTTTTCTAATAAAAGACAAAGGGAAGCAAAAAATTGCAGTCTGTAAGTGATATTTTATTATACAAGTTATAACACCAGTAAACCAGAAATTAAGAGTTTCCGGTGCTTGGCCAAGTGTAAAAGTATTGCCTTCAAGAATAAAAAAATCCACTCCAAATTATTTTGTCTGGTACACACAATATTAGCCATC
The DNA here is from genome assembly GCF_051311805.1 of Agelaius phoeniceus. Taxonomy (NCBI): domain Eukaryota; kingdom Metazoa; phylum Chordata; class Aves; order Passeriformes; family Icteridae; genus Agelaius; species Agelaius phoeniceus. Next base: position 32,224,324 of record NC_135269.1, on the reverse strand, counting down.
TGAATAACACATTTTCCCAGAAACAGAGATTTGGATCCACCCAATGATTCAACATGTTTAAAAATTCTCTCATTATCTCTTTTAACTGAACAATCAATAGAAGGAGTTATAGAAACTCACTGCTGTTGAAAACCCCTTCACCCTGATTGTTAGATAAAGATTCGACATTTGGAACTGGGCATGTTAAGAGATGTAGTTAGCAGCATAGACCAAAAAAAGTATTTTTACATACTTTTATATGTATTTTATATATAGAGAGAGTTATATCTATATCTTCCTTGCCTCTCTTTCCATCAGTATTTTACTTTCTTTACAGGCTCTTCCATATGAAACCAAATGAACAAACTTTTGCAAGTCTGAATACAGCATGTTCCTAATTTCTTTTATTCATTACATTTTTGACATCTACAATTTAAATAAAGAACTGAGTGAAAGATGTTTAGTTTTGGGGTTTTTTTGTAGACAACATATGTTGTCTATGTTGGGTATGTTTCATTATTTCATGATATTCTAAGTCCCATGTTTTAATTATTTTCTGAACAGCAAGTTGTCCCATATTGATGTAAAGACTTGACTGGTTTAAAATGTCCCAGAGAACATTTATAACATTTAACAATAAAATATGTAGCTAAACTCATAATTAAAAGAGAACAAGAGGCAAATGGACATAAACACAGGAGACTCCACTCCATCTTAACATGGATGGAATCAGATGGAAAACCCACTTGTTTTACTGTGTAGTGATTCTACACTGGCACACACTGCTCAGAGCACTTGTGGAGTCTTCATCCTTGGAGATCTTCACAAACCATCTGGACATGGTCCTGAGCAACTGACCTTATGTAGCCCTGCTTGAGCAGCAGGGTGGGATCAGGTGGCCTGCAGAGGTCCCTTCCAAAATCGACAATTCTGCATGATTCAGTGAAATAAGTGCACAGCTACAATTTTAGCTTAGCAAACATTTGAGCCATTTGGCTGCTTAGAGTAAGGGACTGTATCTTCCTATTGTCAGTTCAGTCACTGCACAGTTAGGCTTTTTTACACTTCTGTGTACATACCATCTGGAGTGGTGACTTTCTGCTTTTGAAGTTGTTGGTTTACTCCAAAAATGCTGTGTCTGTCAAGTCAGTCTCTGAGGATTCTTCATGTGAAATATTAAACAAGCCAGGTCCAAACTGCTGCATTGTGGTGTTAAGAAGCAATCCAGTTCTCAGCATTGTCTGCATTTTGTGTAGCTGGTTTTTTTAACCCTTTCATATCGCAAACCAGTCTTCCCCTTCTTAAAGAACAGGTTTTTTGCAAAGCATCAAGATTCCATTTTGGTATTTCTGATTTTAATAATAAATCACTAAACATTCCTCTTCTTATTCTCCAGTGAGCATATTTCTAGAGGAAATGTGATAGGGCACGTGTCATGAAAAAGACATGGCATGTGTGTGTACATTGGCAAGAGCAGAGCATTTTTCCTGGGGACTAGTGTATAACGATATTAGACCTTGTGTTTGTAACAGCTTTGTTTTGAAGTACCTCATAGGCATGAACATCAGACAAAGTGCCTCCTTGATTACAGAGACTTACAGTGACTACTGCTGAAAACTATTGTGGGGAGCAATACATCACCTAGTAGGTATCATAATCAGAGTTCTTTGAAAGACAAAAAGTACCTTTACCCCTCTTTCTATGAAAAAAGTCCAGCTGGTGATTTTACAAGAGGAATGTGTTTTGGGCATGTTTTTTTCAGAGTTTGGCAGGGGGGTGGAGGGGTGGGGAGTTTCCCCTTTAATTTCCTTTTTGTTTTTCTCTCTCCTATACACTTGTAGTTTCTCTCAGGAAATGGAGTCTGCTCAATCCAGATTATCAGAGTTTAAACTAAATTGCCACATAAATCTTCCAAAACAGTCTTCTGCTTCTTTTCACATCACTATGATGACAGCTAGTCATCCTTCTAAGGAACTTACATATTCTTCATGCTCTAGATCTCCCTGTCTAAATATGTTAGGGATAGATGGATGATTTTCCCTAACTTTTCTTCCGTTTGAACCTGCTTGGTCCTCCCTTGTGGAATTGAAAAACTGGTATCATTTGTTAGATCCTCCATGCTTTCTTTAGTCTGGATGTTAGTAGAGAGTTAATTAAGTGCTCTACTGAATTCATGAAACAGGTTTTACTTTTGATTCCAAGCAGGCAGAAAAACAATCCAAAGTCATTGCATTTCCTAGTAAATTGAAGAAAGAAGATAGGCAAATGGTATCTTCTAAGCAAAAAGACTTGGAAAAACTATACATTTCTAGATTTTATTAAAAAAAGAAAAAAAATTAAAAAATAGAGTTTAGTCTTATAAAGTATGCTGTTCACTACATAAATAAACCATCATAGAAACAACATTTCACTTGTTTGAAGTTCAGACAATTCAAAGACCCTTGCACAGTATTATTTCAGTAGTCTTTGGTAGATGCTTTGTAATGTGACCCTTAGCTACATGACTGCAGTCTTATTATAGCTTTAGCATCTTCAGATCCAATGTCTTAGTTGTTGCCTTCTCAGATGAAGTTTTTCAATCAGTTTAGTTTCCAAACTTGCCTCTCTCCTAGTTACTGCTGCATACTTGCCCATGCCCCATCATATAGGCTGACTCTATAAATCAGCCTCATTCTCCCTGCTGAGAATAGAAAACTCTCCTAAATTTCAGAAACTTATGTTCACATTCAAAATATTAATTTCTTCTCTTAATTTAGAGACATAGCAAAAGCGGGCTTCTCTTAAAAAAAAAAACAAAACCCCAAAAACTTGACAAAGGAGGACAAATATTTCCATACACACCGTTGAAGCAAGAAGAGATACCACAACTGATAGATTACCTAGAAATTCTATATTAAATGCAAAAACCGATGTTAATTCTATATTAAGCATGCACCACTAAATCTCAAAGTCAGCCAGTTCAAAGGTTAAGAGTTTCACACATCAATAGCATTAACAGAATATATTTAATAGAAAATTGAATTAAAAAAATGAAGCACGCAGAATAGAATCTCCAACAGAGAATATATGGAACACGTGGCATAATAAGGTAGAGAAATCAAATAAAAAAGTAACTATATGAAAGAGCAATTATATTGCTTTTAAACAATAAAATAATTTTTTTAAAATGTACTAAACTGTTGAAGTTAAAGAAGAAACATCAACTAAAATAAAATTAGTATTATCAACAAATTCTGCAAGAAATTTCTTTTCATTCTCTAGCAATGGGAATATGTGACCACATACATCATTCTTATGGACTCCTCAGATTCTTCAGAAACATTTTACTTAAAAGAATGGCTTCAGGATACAAAGGTAATTATCCTAACAGCTGAAAACTTTAGTTTTCAGTGTTGATCATAAAGTTTGGAAAATGTAGCAAACTCAAAGCTGAAACCTTCTTTGTATTTTCTGCTTTATATTTAAAAAAATCCTACCATTTAAATGCACTTGTAGTTTGCATATAACTATGTTTATATATTAGTTTCAATATTGTGACACTGTGACTGCTTTTATAATAGAGAACATATGTCTGATATTTCTCCAGTAGGCAGTAGAATTGCAATATGTGATGCCCCAATTTGTTTAAGTCTCAAAGTATATTTAGATTAAGTAATTAAAGCTAACACTTGACTATTGATAAGGTTTTCATGAATTCAGGCCATTTTGGTAAGAAATGTTTGACGTATGCTGTATGTTAAAGTAGTAACATTAATGGGACTATAATGCGAACAGAAATCAAACAGCACTGAATAGATGCAATAAAGATTTTGTGACCCCCAAATTTGTTTGTTGTATCACAGATGCCATAAATAGATTCTTAATCTATATGTAAATTAGTTTATTTCATACTAGGAAACTGCATTAAACAACTGCTGGAGTGTCTTTAAAACAGCATTTGGGTGCCTGTAAAAATAGATGGCTTTTGTACATGAGCTATGAACCACAAGACAAAACTTTCTCTTTCTCTTTAGTTTGGTTTAAACTTTCTCATGGTATTCATATTGGGATATAACTATAGATTTTAGGTCCTCTGAATGTTCTTAATGAAATAATGCTTGCCTCTGTGTTTCAAGACTCACAGATCTGAAATATCTGCTGTCATGCCTAAGCATCTACCTTTAGAAACACATGAACGCTTTTGCATTATCAGTGAAACCACTACTGTACTTCACTGGTATTTCAGAAATTGTTTTTATAGTGATAAACAGACTTTTACAATTGTAGAAGCACACAACAAGCAACAAATTGTAATCCATTCTTTTTACTGTGAAGCAAACTGTCCCTCACTAGTGCATACTGCATGCATTTCCTTCAGCTTGCTTTTCAAACTAGACTCATCAGTAATGACCAGGCCAATCTCTCCAACTTTCCTCATGTATAATACAAATATCACCTTCTAGCCTCCTGCCACAAAGGTGCTAAAAGGAAGTAAAATCTTTAACTGCTCACCAGTCCTCCTGTGGTTTTCCACTGCATATCTGAATCTAGCCGTGGGGAGCTGCTGAAAAATATAGACTGCATTGCATTAGTTGTACTACAAAGTTCAACTCTTGGTTCTTTGTTTTTCAGCACATAAAAGAGGATAAATTTTGTCAGTTACAACTGAGCAGATGTAATCTAACCCTCCCCTGTCCGAGTGGTGATTTCAGGTAACTTCTCCCCTAGACAGGCATTTCTGCTACTTACAGATATATCTGGTGCACTGAGCTTCTGAAAATTGAGTACTTTCCTCCTGCTATGGGAGCCCTTTGAGCCTGCTGAACACTTATGGGTCACACTCAAACGAATGTGTTTGCTCTTAAACTATTTGAACCATGCCCCCATACAGGCCATCCTGTCAGTGTTAGGCTGGAGATTCAGGGTAATATTTTTAAAGGACAAAATATTTATATATCAGTTGCATTCAGTCATTCACGGAGCAACATTAACAGTAAAGAACTGTGTTTGTTAGAACTGTAAACCAAACAGGATAGATTGCAAAGAAAAAAAAGGTACAGCAGTGTTTTTTCAAATTTCCGAAGGTAAACAGGGCTGAATTTTTTAAGCACAGTTGGTTAAACATTGTGCACGGACAGACAATCTACTTCTATTACAGAGTGTGTTAATGACTGAGTACTTAAAAACAGAGAGACAAACCACAAATGAATACCCCTGCAGCAAACTCTTCTATGTCCAAAAGAGGACTGAAAAAAACCCAAACAAAAAAAATCCAAAAAACCAACAGCCAAAAAATTACTCTTAAGATCTGGCATGACAGCAACATGAATTCTAATTTGAGATCTAATTTTGCTATTTGCATGTATGCATTTGCAAGAAAGCATCAGAGGAAACAGGCATAACTGTCTGAGTTATAGTTTAATTTGCCAGTTATTTCTAATCACATCTTTCTTGGTAGGTACAAATTGTAATTGAGAACCCGCACATGTACCAACCTTAACTGATTGTTAGTCAGCACTGACAGTTTGCCTGCACAAATTCAGCCTGAAGTTAACCTGTATTACTTCTGCAATACCATCAACATGCCACATACCAGAAACTCTTCTATAGCTATATATTTTAGACAGTAATATTTCAAAAGACAATGAAACAGCAAAACAACAAAAGATTAAATTAGAACTGATTACTTAACTTCACATGTAAATATTTTAACAAGATTTCTATTCAAACAATATGAAGTTTTCCATATATAGATTAAGGCTTTATTTTAACTTCTGACATAGAAAGTAATCAAGATATCATCATGCATCTATACAGAAAACCACTAGCCTTGGATTACACCTGTGGCCAAGGAAAGAAACAAAACTGATAGATGAGTCTGCCAAAGCTAGCCTAGCTTATTGAAAATAACCCATCTGAACATAAATTTAGAAATATACAGAAATAGGGTGATATAAAACTTTTACAATAGATGTTTTCAGTAAATGGTGCATTTTTGGAGCCATACATTTCCATTCTACAGTTAATTTTAGTTTTTTTCTCCAATACATCTAAGGGCTGTCTGCCTGGGTTGTATATTTTATTCTACTATTTCTTCCTCCAATCACAAAGATATGTAGAATATAAAGTATATTGAATATTAGGGATATAAAGCTTTCAAGATTTCAGCTTCCGTTATAAATTACAAAGGTAAAAAAACATAAATGTAAGTTTAAGTTCTATAGAGTTGAGAGAAATATATTCTCTTTTGAATAATCCTTGCCCTATGAGGGCATAGACTACCTAGATATTATTTTAGTTTTATGGTATAGATAAAAGAAATAAACAAACTTCCTTATATACATGTTCAATTACAAATTACATGATCTCATTTAAAATATTATATGCAATTATTTAAATTACTTTTATTGTAAATGGAAATAATCCTACATGTCTTGAATGTATCTTTTATACACATGTATTGAATATAATATATAAAGAAATAAGTAGCTACATATACCTAGTGGTATACCAGAAGAGCAGGGCAGTAGAAAAGATGCAAAATGTTGTTACCCTTACATCAACAGTAGCATGGTATGTGTGAATTTTGAATCAAGAGTAACCAGAGAGAGTTAATTGGTTAATTCACCAATCAGTTGGTGAATTTATGAATCAAGAGTAACCAGAGAGCTGCATTATAAAACCTCAAATCTAACAATGGTCTTGGAATGATCACTGGTTTTTTTAATAGTAATTTTGTGAAGCATAAATAACTAGAAGGCTTCAAAGAGCCCAGATGAACTCCCTCTACCTTTTCCAACCCTTTCCTATCATATCTTAGTCTAAAAATCATTCCAGTCTATGCTGTTATGTTGACAACTATTTCTAGTCACTGCAAAAACTAGATAACCATGCAGCTTAATAATATATTCCATATTTGGGGACCAGCAATGTAAACAACATATATCCACATTTATGATCTAAAGTCCTTCCACTGCATTGTTCTTCTCTCCATAGTATTTTCTTCAATTAATATAAAATACCATAATTAAATTTATTGAATTTTTCTACCAATCCACATTTTTGAAAATGGATACAAGGAGAAAAAGATGGTCTTACACCTGAATGACAACTTCAAGTACTATTAGATCTATTAGATTTTTGAGTAAAAATCATTGGTAGACATTGTAGGCATATTCCAGGTGAAATTTGCTTTCATTATATACATATAGAAGTACCAGAAAAGTGGTCAAATAGGATAAAAGGCAGGACTTCAAATACATTTCAAGGCAAACTATGTTCATGAATATCAGTATCTGCCTTTCATGAAAATATTATGTCATTAAAAATTGCTGGAGAACAAACCCCCAACAGAAAAAAACAGATGAGAGATGTCCAGCACTCTGACAACTCCCTCAAGGGAACAGATATTAAAATGAAGCCTAAGTCATATTATTAATTACTTTGTAATTTCAGTAAGTGATTCATGGTATGATTTGATCTTCACAAATTCCTTAGAGCAAAAATTATGACTTTGTTCAGTTCCAGGAAGTAAATGATTTTGCTATTGAAAAGGAAATTGTTTCAATTAAGAACAATTTCCCAGGCTGAGCTACTCAGCACAGACTTTCAATTGTTCTTATTTAGCTCCTTTTTCTTTTATACCTGATTTAATAGATTGACCTAAAAATTCAGATTTATTTTTTCATTTGAATGCAATTTCTTCTGCTTTTTAATGACAGAAGATTGTCTCCTGTTCTGTACAACAACTTTTTAAGTAACTTTACTAAACTACTTAGTTTAGTAAAATGTCAGGAATGTAAAAAAAATATTTATAAATACACATGTAATAGAATAGAATTAGAATAGAATTCAGATTAAGATTGATTCCACAGCATTAACCCTCCATTTATGATCAATCATAAAGGTCATTTATAAAAAATATTTCATTCTTTAATGTTTTGATTTTGTGAACATTACTGGGAATATTTTCATTTTAATATCCAAACACCCTGAGAATATTAAATATGGTTTCCATTACCAGCATGTGTGTAAAACCCTCTTGTATTTATAATGCTATTGGAGATATTTGTAGATATCTTGCCTTTAAAGGTAGCTACTTTGTAATGCAGTTATTGATAAACACAGAAATTTCTTAGAGCTTGTTTGTCATAGGTAAAATGAAGAATATCTTGTAGGATGGGAATACTTATATATACTTACACCCTTTTCTCTTTGGCTTTCATTTGTTGAAAAAGTGATATTTTGTTGGATTTTTTTCTTTTTCTGTTATGCACAATTATTTATACAATTAGTAAGCAAAACCAAAGATGTATATGTCATGCAACATAGAAACATGGTCATATTCACAGATATATTTTAATCTTCCTTAAATGTTTTGGGTTTTTTTTTCACAAATATTTGATTTCCATTGTTTGCAGCACTTATTCCTAAGAGCAAAAATCAAAACATTTTGTGTTTATAGTACCACCCATTATTCACAATTTGTATGCAATGGAACAATTAGCTGCAAATTCAGAAATTGACACCAGCTACAGGAGAACTCGACAAAACATGTCATGTGTAGAAGACAGCTGCTTTAGAGTATGTGAGTCAGAAATGTGTCACTGGATCCTTAGTTCTGCACCTTTCCCTCTGACTTGTTTCTTTACTTACGCATTTAAGATGCTCAATGTTTTTGAAACAATTTTATACAATGAAGCATTTATTTTTGTTTCATCAGCTTCCTTGCTAAAAATAAATAAACATTGCCTCTTCATATTCTCCAAATAAATTTGGCTTTTTAATGAAACCAAAACATTGTGAGCGTCAAGAGGTGATTTCATGATAAGGAGCGTTTGGTGGAAATACCAACTGAAACTATTCCATGTCCTTTTTGTAATGAGGACAGAAGGTGGGATTACTCATTTTAAAACCTGAATCAGTTTGCTGCTCCCACTCACCAAATGACTCTACCAATTGCTGCTGCCAACAAATTGGGGCTGGTTAAGGAGCCACAAGCAGTATGGATGGAACAGCAAACAGTGGTGTGGAATGGAAAGAAAAAGTGGGAGCATGTTAAACCAGGATTACTGGATACTTCGGACCAAGTAATTACAGCAGACAACATTTGATATTGTGAACAGTACAACAAATATTTGGGGTGCAAGAGAGGAAAAAAAGCTACTAAGGTTTTCCATGAGTACTTTGACATAAACATAGAGTTTGGAAATGTCTGACTCAGCCCTGTTTTCTGTGTATGATGAAGCCAGATAAGTAACTGCACTTTTCCACTGGAGTTCATGGTTTGTAAAGCTGTCATCGCTGACACTTGCCTGATAGCACTGGGGAAATGACCGCTCACAGCACAACAAGAATGCAGATTGAATTGCTTTGACTATGGGTGTCTTGGGACCTTGCTAAACATTTTATCCAGGAACCAAGTCCTGTCAGTTCTTAAAACAACTGGAAAAACTGCCCCATGATACAGATCCTACTCTCCACATCTTTTAGACTACTAATCTCAATGCCATTTAACAAAAACAATGGCATCCAAACCGACAGCTCTACTTGCTGAAAGTATTCTTAAATTAATTTGCGTTATGCATAATTCAGTGTTGGAAAAGACAAAACTAGATTCTAGAATTAGTTGAATTAATGTGTAGAAAATAATTAAGAAATAATGAACTTCATATCTAATTTTAGCTTTAGTTTGAATGACCTTTTGCACATAAAGACTTCTTTGGAAATTTTAGAACAAGTTAAACCAAGTTAGAAAGGCTCACACTGTTCCCTAAAATATAAGTATTTAGTGTTTGCATGTTGTTAGCCCAAAACTGGAGGAAGGTTTCTGAAAATTTAAGTATGCACTGGAAATTAAATCTTCTGGTTCTCCATAATGTTAAAAATTCACAGTCAGAATATTTTTATAGTGATTGCCTGTAGAGAATATCCACAGAGTAGATGTCTGAGAGACTGAAATGTTATGGTTCATGGCTTAAACATTGGTGTGAAGAACTTTTGAAATCTTTATAAAGAAGCTGTGACCACTGAAGCCCACCTGCACCTAAAGATGCCTCCTGAGTGAAACTTTGGACTGTGAGTTAAGACATCTAAGGGAACTTAAGGTAAAGGTGACACTATTCAATCATTTCAGGTCCAAGAAAAAGCAAACAAGGCTGAGGGAGAAAAATGTATCCACAAGAAAGCCAAACCTGCAGCTGCTCTGAAAATCAGGTCTAGCAGAGTTCAGAGTGGGGGAGGCCATAGCCTACAGACCCATCTGCTGAGGCCACGTTTGCACACACTCCCACCAACCAAGGCGGGGAGAGGAGAATTTTGGATGTGTGTCGTAACCACTGATCAGAGGCAGTGAACACTCATGGTCCCTCACACAAACTGTCTGAGCTGTATACCTCGCTCCACCCCAGGAAGGCCACATCCATGGGACATTCACATGAGAGGCAGCATAGGAGGTGTCATAACCCATCAGAGACCCCCCAAAGTGCTTCCAGATTCCAGAGACCTTGCAGCACAGGACTGTGCATGATACAAAGTGAAAAAACAGATCTGCTTCAGAAGTCTGCTGCAGGAGACTGTGTCAAAATTACTCCCCCTCAGGAAAGGTATCTGGGCATTCCCACCTGGCTTATTAATATGTATATTAATCCATTGGCCTCTGTGGGGTTTTTTTGTGGGGTACCCTCACTGCCAAGAAGACCAGACAGAGAGGATCAACAGGACATCACTGGGATGCACTGAATGGTGATATTTTCCTTAGTCTGTCCTGTCACTATTTTTCTTTCCCCTCATCTCTTTTCTATTTCTTTCTCTTCCTCGACCCCCCACCCCTCCCCCCCTCCGGCCCCGTCTCTCATTTATTAAAGTTTTAGTTTTCTTTTTTAACTTTCAAAGAAATGCATGGGAAAATCATCACTTCTAAATCTCACTGCAAATGACTATACTATAGAGTTGAAGCTGCAAAAAATAATTGTAAAATATTCTTTTTGGATAGAGGATCAAAACAAAATATCTAGCAGAATTAGAACTAAAATGGGTTTGAATTCTGTAGTCCCTCCACAAAACTACTTATTTGACTTTGATTATATTAAAATAAAAAGTATGCAACTCACTTTTATATGATCTAATTGAATAAATTATAAATAAAGGAAAGAAAAAAGGAAAAAAACTAACAGTATCTCAGGTACATATGCACGTCTGTGGTGATGGTGTATTCCTTTGATCCATCCCCCGGTTTGGATTTATAATGGCAGTTGCCCTGACCCAGGTGTAGCTCATTGCACTTGGTCTTATTAAATCTCAAAAGATTCCCATGGACATATTTTTCAAGCCTGTCCAGGTCTTTGAATGGTATCCAGTCCTTCAGGTGTGTCAACATCACTCAGCTTGGTGTCATCTACAAACTTGCTGATGATGCACTCAGTCCCTTCATCTATGTAATCAATAAAGATATTAAATAATACTGGTGTGTAGGTGTATATATATACACACACACAAAATAAAAGAAGAAAACAAAACCAAAACCAAACCCTCAACACAATAAAGAAATTATACAGTTCATTGAGAAGACACTGACATATAGGTATCACTAGTGCTTTCCAAAAGGGAGAAATTGCTCAATATTATGCTCAAAAAGTTAGACGTCATTTCAATGAGCGGCTTAGAAAAACAATTCTTACAATTTTTCTCGAACAATCCACTACCCAGTCAAATGTAGCAATGTGCAGAATGGTGTAATACACAAAACTAAATGTCATATTTTTTTTAGATTTTCATATACCAGCTTTATTCTGATTAAATAATACAACTTCTTTAAGTAGAAGCTTCCATTTTTATTATTTTTAATGAGTTCATGCAGAAAGATGAAAAAAAATAGATTTTACTCCTTGGTGATTATACTCACAGAATGTTATTTATATCATAACAATTTTTTTCTAATGTAGAAAAATGAAAGGGGGAATGATTGGTCATCTAATCGGACTTTGCATTTATATTTCACATAATATAATGTGTGAAATATTACCAGAGTACCTGAAAGGTAGATAAGCAGACAAGTGCAGAAAAGTGCAAATTCAGGTCTATAGTTGAAAGATTTTTTGATATCTCAATGGTGTAAAATGCAGTAAAAATGTGAAAAAGAAATCAAGCATTTTTAGTGTTACAGATTATGAATAGATATATTTGACTGTGGGAACCTGAATGAAAGTTATGGGCCATTTGAAACCCACTTGATTTTGAATCAAAGTCAGATCAGTGGTGCTGTGATATGCTATTTAAGAATGGGGTAAATAACGTGAAGAGTAAAAGTTTTAAAGTGTTTTCATGTAGCTTTGAAGAAAGATGAATGTTTGCTTCAGGTTTGGATCCATTACTAAAAATAAGATACTTCTAGCACCTGCTGTTATGATAGAGCTAGGATTGTCATACCTGCCATACTCTGTCATTTATCAAACACTACATTATGTATGAGAACAGCTGATTGCTTCAGGGTTACAGAGAATACATGGAAACATGGAAAAATGCATGGAGAAGCCTTTGAATAGTGATCTAATTCAATGTTTTACTATGGGTAGTATAAACAGAGTTAAAATACAAACAACATAAAAGCACATGATTTTTCATGTTTTTAATTCAGTACTACATAAACCTGTATATCTATAATATGTAAAAGAAGTTGGAAAACAGGATCTGGTTCCTTGCATATGAAGAGTTTATTCTGAGTATAAGAGTAGAGTTTGAGAATTTAGGGAGATAAAAGATTAATCATTTTGATTCTGTATATACAAAATGGGAAGACAAAATCCAGGCAAGACAAAGCTATAATGACACAAAAGAAAGAAAAAAAACCTTCAGCTTTTCCTCACAGATAATGTTATATGACCAAATATGTAAAGTAGGAGGTTCTCATAGAATAAAAATCATTGTGAGTGAGAAAAAAAAAATATTGTGAAAGTTAGGGTTTCTGATAAAGAATTTCAACAAATTCTTCCAGGACTGGGGCAGTAGCATCACAGGGAGAGCTGGTAATGAGAGCTGAAAGGACATGGGAACTTGGGCCTTCAGTCATATCTGTAAGGAATTATGAATGTCTTTTCAGAATGTGGTATCAGAATGCCAAACTGACTGTCCAGGGCTACTTAACATTTTGGAAAGGAATAAGTAATCTAAAGGAACATATGGATTATCTGGCACAGTATAATGTACTCAGGTGTTTGTGTCATGGAGGTCAAGCACAGGCACTGATAGTGAGATTTTTAAATAACATTAGGAGAAGCCTCCTTTATTACTTGCTAATATATTGTTAAATGTTAATTTCATATTTGAAACTACATTATATACAGTATAGCCACAGAATTTAAGTGTATTATTTTTATAAAGTATGGCTAAAATAAAGATTATTCTATTAAGTCAAGTTGGTAAGAACTTTTATATGGTATCTATGATTATATCTAGCAACTCACTTAAAAGTTACAGTTGCCAAAAAGAAAAGTTATTAATTTCTTGTGAGCTAGGTCTAAAGAACATTAATCCTACTTGGAAGGTATCACCAGGGAAAATTTAAGACATTTATGTTCAGGTCATGATCAATATCCTTGATTTAACTAACAGAGACAAACTCTGGCTCCCCAGGGTTGTCTTCTTTGCCAAGGAACTTAACCTAGAGAAAAAGACAAACCTTACTCTCTCATTTTTTGCAATTATAACATGGTTAAAAAAAAGTTTTAAATGAGAGGCTAATAACCAAGGGAAAAAGTAATTTTACCTAATGATTTATAAATCCCAAGGTAAAGGTAATAAGAGTCACAGCTCTTAATTGTCGACTGAATATACATGTAAATGTTGACATGCATAAAGAAATGATTTGGAAGACCTGAGAAGTAACTGAGAAATTATCATAAAAGTCAGGTTCAGTAGCTCTTCCTCTCTGAGGATTTGTTTATTGAGACAGTTTTCTTTAATGAAATTAAGGTTGATTTGCCCTGAATTTTTGTTACAGTTAAATTTAATCATCAGCTGAGGAGGAACTTTTAATGTTTAGCAGTCCATTTTCATTTGTGCTTCCTAATGCCCATCTATAAAATATTTCTTCACCTTTTTTTTTCCTGTACTATATTATTCTCTTGCTGTATATTTTTGTAAAGAGGATAGGAGGTGAAGGCTACTTTTAATAAGTAGAGAGAGGCATGATCAGACTTAGAATACTACAAAAATATACTCCTTTATGCAAAGCTAAAATACTGTGGACTAAGAGGGGTGGCACAAATTGCATTGCTAAATGTAACTTCAGACATGAACACATCTCAATAATGAATAATAGATGCACATAGAATCCCATTTATTTCTACAACTTCAAAACAACTATGGAATAGTATGAATTCATACAAAAGAGGTTGGAAAAAATCAAAAACACACATGCACACATCCTCTTTAATTCATGTTCCTTCCAACGATGTCACATTTGCCACATATTATGTAGCTATAATAAACAGGTAATTTTCCTTCACTCCATTGGACAGCATGTGCAACATACCCTTACCCTCCTGTCAGGAGGTATAAACTTAAATATCTCCATTAATCAAAATTATTGTCAAATTTAATAGTGTTGATCAGGTTCACTCTGCAGTACTGTCAGCTGTAAGTTACATGCACACTGTAAGTTTCAGTGCAAGAGATTTCACAGCAAATAATGAGACAATTATTTGTTTCTCACGCGTAAATTAGACCTTGAGTCTTCTAGTGTTTATGATCATCTTGTTTATGATAATTCAAAAACTTCAGTACTTCAAGAGCAAAAGCATTTTACAGAGGTGGATAGTATTTGTACAAAGTCTTTGTGATAGTACTAATGTCCATCAGGTCATTTCTGTTCACCTTTTTCATGAACAGGTATCCAAAAAATTGTGAAGAATCTTTTAGGTAGGCTAAATGTTACATCAGATGGTTTAAGTAGACACTGTTAAGGAAGAAGCTACTAATACTCACAACAGCATCTTGTCTTCTACTCACTGAATGTCAGCTATGATCTCTGAGTTGAACCAAAATCTATCAAGTGCCATTAAAATATAGTACACGTGGCTCTATACTGAAACATACTGCACTCTAGTAAAGCACAGCTCCTGCCAAGCAAATAGCAACTGGGAATTTCTTCAAGACACGATCATTATCATTACTTGTCTTACCAACCTTCTTCATTGTCTTAAGAAAATTGGAATGTAACTGATGGGAATACCAGTGAGTCCAAACATTTTTGTTCAATCCCTTTCAGCTGATGACCAGTCTACTTATGGAACTTAGTGCAATAGCCCTGTCACAGACATCTTTTCACTGAAAACCCTTTCTTTAGCATTTTTCCTTCTGAGAAGCTAAGAGGCCTTAGAGACAGAATGTAAACAATGGTTATCTGCTGCTGTGGAATGCAACAGGTCCACCTGTGACTGGTCCATCTTGGATGTTTATAATTAATGGCCAATCAAGGACCGAGCTATCTCGGACAGAGTCCGAGAGAGCTGCCTTTGTTATCATTCTCTTCTTTTCTATTCTTAGCTTAGCTAGCTTCTGAGAAAACCTGTCCTTCTTTTTCTTTTTAGTATAGTTGTAATGTAATATATCTATATCATAAAATAATAAATCAAGCCTTCTGAACATGGAGTCAACATTCTCGTCTCTTCCCTCATCCAAGAACCCCTGTGAACACGGTCACATAGCACTGATTGTAGGGCTACATAAACAGACTGCTTTGGGTCTCCTTCTCACTAAACTGCCTATGGGTTGGGTAGCAATGCTTGGCTCTTAAATTGTTCCATGTTCCTGTTTCCAATAGATTAGAGTGTAGATTCAGGCAATTGCTTATCTACCACCAGACACCTTTGCTCTGTGATTCTCCTTTGAATTCGTCTTCAATATGTATGTGGTGCAACAAGAAGAGAGAGAGGAAAAATAAATGGAAAGTTGTGTCAGCAGAGATGTGAACTAGGCTGAGTTATGCCATTTTTTAGACTAAAGTGTCTTGATTTATGGATGCATTGCTGAGAGTGAGGGTTTGGCTGAGGGCAATGGTTTCTATAACTATAATAGAAAAGAGAATTTTATTATAAGAACATTGAATTAAACCTTTGGATGGATAGAAAGGATTGATAGGGTCTTTATTATTTTCTTATACCCTCTTACATATCCATTACTTTTACTGGCTTCAGCTAAAAATTTTCCTTTTCTATCTCATGTTAGCCTTGTAAAATTTCTGCAAGTCTCATGATAAGCAAAAGATCTAGAAAATAAATTTCTTGAATGGGCAGTAATCACATACATTTATATTTTTTCTTAATTCTTTAGCAGTTTGACATATAACTTAACTAGATGAGGCCATGCAACTCAAAAATTGTTGTGTCACCTAGTCATTTCAAAAAGGAATAAACTCTTAATATGACATCAATGCTGTGTGAGTAGTTCTCTGAATTATTTTAGGCAGAAGAAACAGACACTTTCATTGCAATCTAGGACTTCTTCAAGTCCTGCCAGCATTACCGTAATTTGTTTTATAGTAAGAAGCCAACCTCTGGAAAAAAATTTCCAGGAATGCATTAATTTAAAGAATTATAGCCAGTAGTACTGTGTGTTAGAGGCATATCTAATAGCCTAGAGATGGATGAGAATTTGATTGGCATCAGTAATGAGAATTAGGAAATTGGGAAGTATACAATAGATGATAAGTGGGGAGAAACAACTACTTAGGGAATCTACCTGTTAGCTTAGAAGAGCTTTGACACAAAATCAAAACAATCACAGCAAACTTGCATGTTTCCTGTTATAATGTTCATGTAGTCACTCAGTCCACAGCCAGTGAGACTTCAGGCACACTGGGCTCAGTGCTGAAGTGTGAGTGCTTTGCTCACACATAGTGGCCAAACACAGTGACTTCTGGAAGATGCCTGCAGCAGCCTGGGAAGAAGTTGCACAGAAATCTCTGTCTGCATCCATAATCATACCAGCAGGACAATGGATTATTGGCTTTTACTGACCAGCAATATGGAGTTAAGCACATCAGACCAGTTATTCTATGTAGCAGAATGATACAGAACTCTACCAAGTGTTATCCAAATCACTAGAAATTCTCCAAATCGCTCTCTTCAGTATATTTGCTTATTAACCTATATTAACAGGCAGCTGTTATACAGGATGGATTGGCAAAATAACACAGAATTAGCACTTTATAAAAAATGTTCATCACAAAGAGAATTAATACTCACATTAAAATGTATTAGTAGTTCACATCATTGACACATTAATGTAATGCTTCCTCCCTGTATTATTTGGACTATTCCTTCTGGCATTTTGCATTGTCAAGCAGTATGTTCTATGCCCAAAACACTGTTGTAAATTTTAGTAATCTACATAGATATCTGAAGAGCCTGTATTGAAAATTACTCCCTGGAGAAGATAGTGTTTATCAGTGATGATGAAAGATGTGACAACACTATATATTTCACTAGTTTGGCAATAAGCATAGTATAGAATTTGCATATCAATGATTTTCAATATTTGCTTATCATTCATGCAGGGCTTGTGTTATCAAATTAATACATGCATTGGAATTGGTTTTTTCCCTAAGTTTTCTTCTACGGTTTCAACAATTTTAAATGAATGTTTTTATATATCATCCTTGTTATTACCTCTCTGAACTGTACATATATATATATTTATATATATGCAACTTAGTGACCTGTAAGCATGAGTCACTAAGCCAATGCATCCACATGATACAAATCAATGAGGTTCCCCCATGTGTAAAAATCATATTTATATTAATATATCTATCTCTCTAAATATAATTGTTTTAATAAATAAAATAATCACAATTCTCCCCGAAGTACATTGAAAAATATTACAACCTACATTTAAATTGAAAAAACCTTCTAGCTTGAATCTATAATTATTGGTTTTATATGAGGGTGTCTACTGACTGTAAATTTACTGAATCACATAGGTAGAAAGCAAAATACTTCATTTTGGTAATTTAAAATGTAATTACAAGAAAAAAGATTAATTTCTATTGGATATTGATTTCTAGGCACTTGCAAACTTAAAATCTTAAACCATATTTTGGGATTAGAGAACTATATAATCAATACATTTCAGGATATATTCATCCTTACAAGAAGCCTTTTTTGAATGACCATGAAATTTGAAGTCAACAGCACATTCATTAACTCGCTGTTTGCCCATCAAGACAGCTAAAATTTATCTCATTGTAGCTTCCAAAAAATATTGAAATGCCTAAATATAAAAATGTATTAATTTTGATAAGCAAAAGTGTTAATATCTCTTTAAGTTAAGGTGTGTTTTTGGAAGTACATTCTGACCTAATTTATGAGGTGTTGTTCTAATAAGATGTACACTTGCCCAGTTGAAATAGAGATCTTCTAAATCAGGCAGTAAGTATGTGCTACCACCTTGAACAGTTAACACCTGGCTGAAGAAGAATAAACCAAGAACTGGAATAAATTGTTGTTTTAACATTCCTTGGTGACCTTTCAGGGAATCTGTGCTTTTTAATATAATCCTTGGTGTATGATCTGGAAAAGGTATTAAACAATGATGTATACATGATTATATTAAAATTATTTAGAAAGGTTAAAGCTGACAGCAAAGAATTGCAGAATTGGTTTATGATACTAAGTAACTGAACTATAAAATGGCAGAAGAAATTCAGTGTAATCAGTGTAAAGAAAAAATGTGGGGAAAGTTTTTTGTGCATGTATTTGAAAATGGGTCCTGAACTAATGTCTTAGAAAAAGAATTAAGGTTATTAAGGTTAATGTTATGAAAACAGTTCCTAGCAGCAATCAAAATTGTGACAAGAAAAAAAAATACAAGAAAATTATGAAGCATTACTGCAATGTTTCACAATTGTGTAATTCCTGTGTATCTTAAATGCTGAAGATCTTTCAGGTCTCCCTAACTAAAAGAAAAAAGTATAAATAAAAAAGAAGTATGAAAAGACTCGTGTATGAAGAGATACTAAATCAACTGGGATTCTGGAAAAAAAATTATTGGAGAAGAATATAAGATTGCAGCCAAGAGAAATAAGTGTTATTCATCATTTCCCACAATATTAAACTAAAAAATAATCAAAAGAAGTATTCAAGAACTAGTCTTGAACTAACTGAAATTTGTTTTGGTTTTTTTTTACTCAATGTGTAAATGACTTGTGAAACTTTATTGGCAACATGCTGTGCCAATATAACTGCTGTTGCAGTTATTAAGTGATATCAAACAGAAGGATGTAGAGACAAATTCCAGTTTAGAAGGTATTAAACTACAGGATGTCAGTAGCTGTGAGGTTAAATGGAGTGAAGCATTAATTTATTCTTGCATCCACAATTGACCACTGTCTAACACAAGATCTTGAAGTAGAAGTCTTTCATCTTGCCCATTATCGTTGCTTTTATGACCATTTCACAGTCTGATCAGTTTCTTGAAGTAAGAAAGTTAAGTATTTGACTTGTGCATTTTTGATATGGTCCTGTGCATGAGTAAAATTAATGAACTGAAACCCAGTAAATTTGAATGGCTCTATCTGCAGACATGCAAAGAACTTGTATCTTGTTTTGGCTATTGTTAATTGGATGAGAATCCTAAATAGTCATAGTGCTGTAGACAGTGATAAATAGAGATAAGAATGAAAGACAAGGCCACATAAATGATTAGCAAAATCCTTCCCTTTAGTAACAATCTGAGTGCAAAAACTTGATTTTCTTAATATATGCCATTCAAAAATTGCATATATTGTTGTGGTAAGTACTGTATTCTGGTTTACATTTTAAGAACATCACAAAGCTGAACACATCGAGCTAGGAGAAATTCAAATTTCTAGAAGTGGCAGATTTTTTTTTCTTCCCAAAACTTGCAGAAGAATGACAAAGTACAGCTTCAGAGTTTCCTGTGACTCTCTTCAAAGAATTCCTGCATGTTTGAAAGGTTTCAGCCTGTGTAGCTGAGAAAGATAAACTAGTATAGACTCAGGTATTCTGTAAGAAAAGGGAGAAGTAAAAGACCTATAAGATTGCTATGGCATTTATTCCAGCAGTGCAGAATTGTTGCCTGATGCATATTTCAGGCATTGGACTAGTTTGCCTTGAAAGACTGAGCAATAAGTTGATGTGCTGCTTATTACAGCAAATACTATTTTATGGTTTAAAACCATTACCCTAATTTACAGTACCATTTCAGTCACATTTCTCTTGGAAATCCCTCCTTGCATGTTCATCAAAAACATACAGATTGCTATTCTGGAGGAAAAGAACAGCAACAGATATTTTAAAAAATATTAAATGTTTCCTGTATCTTTATATACTTCTCAACTCTTAACCTTTTAGGAGGAGTTTTAACACATTATCTTCCTTTTCACTCCTTGTGCATAAGGGATAATGAAATTGAATTTTAAGTTAAGTTCTCTAAGTATTTATCTTACAGCTATTAAATCTGGTTGAAGAGGTACAGGAGTATAATGTTTTGCTTTTTTGTTTTTAAGCTAAAGAACAAAAAAAATGATGCTTATGTTATTAAATTTATATGTGCCAATCTCGTTGCTATATCTTCCCCAGATTGATGAACACCAACTGGTTCTAGCCTATTGCACCTTGCTCTTCTTCACATGCTGATCTGATAAGAGAAAGTAGGCTTCATGTATAATAAAGTCAATCTTTTGTGGGTCTCTTTTCCTATAAACAGCCCAAGACAGAATTTAATTTAAAAAAATCAATCATCCAGAATAATAGAACTCCTGATTCCCAAGGACCTGATCTAGATGAGACAAATCAATAAACCAGTATTTCCTCCAGCAGCATGGAAGACAATGATAGTCATGGTCTTTTCATAAGCAATGGTGTGTTCAGTGAACAGATCTTTCATATGATTTCTGAGTTTGACATCAGATCTGTAAAGTTAAATTTTATCAAAGGCGGTAGTTTAAAGAATTTTGTGGATTTTCAAATTATTATTATTTTCACATCTTCCTTTGTAACACAAATATGAAAATTTCCCTCAATAGAAATATGTTAAACTTCATTTTGGTTTAATACATTTTCTGCAGATTTCCTTTGGTACATGTGGATTTTGAGATGCAGCCAGTGCCTCAGACAAGAAAAGTACTTTTCAAAAAAACCTTTAAGTCTTCTATAGGAAGATATCTGTGTTTCAGTTTGCATAGAGCAGCAATAGAGCAAAGTACTTTTTACAGTGGCATATAGTTATAGATCAATTATTTTCCAATATATTATAGAATAGTTATACATACAACAATTCAGAATTGTTACACATACAACAATTTGGAATAGTTTTATAATGGAACTTCAAATAAAAAAATGCTCTTAACTACTGTCCTTGAAAGATCAAAGAGGGTCACAGAATAATATAATTTGAAGACAACTTCATGGTTGTAAGCCATGCAAAAGATAGCACTGAATTGAGATATATGTACATAATGGTTGGATTCCATGATCTTGGAGGTTTTTTCCAATCTTAATGATTATAAGATTACTTCCAATCCTTATGATTATTGAACATTAATTCTGGCATTCCCAATAGCCCATGAGATCTGGATAAATTCTTTTCTGGATCTAAATTCCTTGTTAAGAGACAGTGTAAGTATTGTGCTTTTTATTAATGATCTCTCTTCAACACATCCATAGGCTGTCACCTAGAGATGTGCATTGCGCTGTGCTGCTTGCATTAAGAGTGTCTTCAAGAGTTAATAATTAATGGGTTCAGGCACAAACATTTTATGCAGTTTTCACCTTATGCCCAGACTGTTCAGCTTTCTGCCAATTTTAAAAAAGTTCATACACCAAAAAAAAAAAAAAAAATCAATATGGTGTAAGATGCTGAATACATTAATGCATATTTAGAGAGATATATGGAATAAATAAATATGTTCATCAATGGCCTGTGAAAAATCCAGATTTTATTTACTTATTGGAGTCTTATTTATTCCACACCTAAAAATTCAACATACAAATTCTAGGCATGCAGAATTCTTCAGAGAATTCTTAAAATGCTATATAGTTTGCACAGCATATCTTTGTCTATACAAATACTGATTTTCAGATCAAACAGAAGGGAGAAAATTTTTTAAGCTGCCTTTATTGCCATGCCAAAACCCTCATCTCCAAGGCCTTGTATAAAGCTGAACTAGTCAATTTGTAATTAAATCTTATAGGATACAGCAGTGATACTCATTAAAGAAAAGGCCTTTTATAGTCTGCATTCTTATTTTCAACTAACAGGATGACACAAAAGTCACATTTCACAGAAGTTTTATGTCTGTTATTTCATGCTGGAATAATGCTGCACAAACTAATTAGCCAGTATAATAGTGTCAGGGTATACTCAGAGAAAAAAATGGATCTGGCAAAATACCTCTAACTTTCTAATATTTATAATGACCTGTGTATTACTGAGACAAGATTCTTACACTTGAAGGGTTAGTCTTTTGCAGTGCTAAGAAATAAATCTTATTTAGTCTAAGGCACTCAAAATCTCTCAGTCTAAGGCACTTAGATTATACATAATTAATGTAGGATGGTGTAGCTATCATTTCACAAATCACTTTTTTTTTACTGTTAGAAACAATGGCCACAGTTCTGGAAAAACCAAAGCTGGAAAAAAGCTAGTAAAATTAAAGAAAAATATCATTACAACATAAGTCCTTCAGTTAATTTATCCATTGAGGTAAATAGAATGCAAGAAATGAGATAACACAATAAGTTTTTCAAGCAGTTGAATTAAAGCAGCAATGCACCGAGTAACAAGAAGGTTTTTCATATCTGTTGAATGCTTTTAAGCATGGCATGTATTTTTTGGTGTTTTTTTTTTTTTTTGCTGTTGTTGTTTGGGGTTTTGTTTTTTGATTTTGGGGGTTTTTGGGGTTTTTGGTGAGTTCTTTTGTTTTGGTTTGATTTGGTTTAGTTGGTTTTTGGGGGGGTTTAGGGGGTTTTTAGGGTTATGTTTATTGGTTTCTTTTTCGTCTTTTTGTTTGAAAGACAACTCATTGAGGAATATCACAGAAAAAGGCAGGAAAATGGAAAAGAAAGAAGATTGAAAGAGTAATGAAGGATTTGAAGGCAGGTGAATTTACTGCCTTAAATTTATCACAGAGTTCTAACTCCCAGAAAACTTTTTTCTTCAGATTCTTGTAGATTTGCAGGTAGCTAAGATATGTATAAACTTTTAGAGGCATTATGAATGTTTGTAAAGCACATCTATCATTCAAATAAATGAATAATGATGCTACTGGATTCTCAGAAAACCACCAATTCTTTCAAGATCTACTAAAATGAAGTCATAATATTGGTACATTTTTACAATAGCAAGTGAGTTTCAAAAATTAGAAAACGAAATAAAATGTCTAGGAAACTGTCACATGTAAATATTTTTCCTGTGACTACATGACTTTTCTAGGGAGTTGCAAAGCTCTTCATGTTGCTGCATCCCTGTAAGCAATCTCAGTATCTGTAAGTATGAATGGAAAAAAAATTCACACAGATCCTGACTACTAGCTCCTCGTTCATAGTCAGTGTGGAGAACATTTTCAGTCCAAATCTGTATATCATTTGGATATTTATATTGTCGCTCTCTTATCGTGACGAGGAACTTTAGACTTTTATCAAAATATCAACATATTTATATGACAATTTCTGCTACTAGAGAGCAGTGGCAACTTTTTCCTTTTTAGATATCTGATACTGTTTTAACTGGATGACTATTCCAGATTCGCATTTAAAAAAGCTGTATTTTTTATGTGTTCAGAAAGGACAGCCAGGTATATTAATTAATATTAAAGAAGATTTACAGCAGGATATAAATTTTCTTTTCAACAGAGGCCAACAAAAGAAGATGTAAAAATGAAAAAAAAATTATAGCTGTTTTTAACTATAGAATTATGAATTATGGAGTAGGCATTTTACTTTGTTCAGCAGGAGGTTAATATCTTTGTGTCTTTCCTTTCTTTAAAAAAAAAAAATCAGTCTTAAAGAAATTAGAAAATTGAAATATTGCTGTGAAATTACCAGACAGCCCATCTTTCTGATAGCTTATGGAGCACAAGAAGAAAATTGAAATTAGTCAGTGAAACATTAATTTCTACAACTAGGACTGAATTTGTAATTTCCAAATCTACTGCTGATGTTCTAAAGTGCTCAGAAAATCATGTACATGTTTTAGCTTAAGTAGTAATGTAGTTAGAACAGATTAACTCCCTTTGCCTTGTGCCCAGTTTGCTTTACTTTTGATGTATTATATGAAAATTAACACAGCTGGAATAAAAAAAACCCAAACCATCAATGAAAGAGAGAAGCATTGAAATAATATCTGTGATATTTAGGTGACATGCCCCAGATTAAAAATGGAAGTAAAAATGTTAGCCAAAAATGTTTTCATCTTAGAAGGAAAAACATTATGAATTACTGTGTATAGATTTTTTGGTATTCAGGAAGTTTATAATCTTTAGCAATACATGCTCAAAAGTCAACTAAGACAGAATGTATAATATCTCTGAAGGAGAAAAAATGTTGGCTTTTCATGTGATGCAATTTCCTGTTCATGTTTGACTTGGAAATCTCTAACTGGAGACATTTCAGTTTTGTGTTCTTGAAAAAGAATTATGAATTTAACAATTTAAAAATAATTATGTCTCTATAAATGCTTTTAAATTTGTCACCAGTACTTATTAGATAGAAACAGAAGGTTGAAGTTCTAGTTTAACTTACAGATTTTTCATTTAAATACTGTGAATTCTAAATTATTGATTTAATAATCTATCTTTCATCAGGCTTTGATAAGTACTGATATATAAAAAAATTATAATTTAACTGTGGAAGTGATGGGGAAGGAATAAATCTTAATCCACACAGTGTAAGGTTTTTCATTTGGTCTACAATATACTGTTATTTTAAAGTGGAAAGAAACTACTTCCATTTGGTTTGTGCTTCATCCCTGTATAGAGCATGAATTTCTCGACTGAAAAAAACAATTAATTTCTGGACATATTTTGCAGCTATAAAGACTGTAATAAAAAATCATAATAAAAAACCCCCAAAAAACCCCAGAAATATTGATCTTATAATATATTTTACTTGTCCTTTATTGCATTAATTTCATATCATAAATTGGGAAATGGAAGAAAAATAAAGCATTTTCTAATACCCCCACTAGGAGAAAAAAAGTAATTTGCAACAAAAAATATATTTTGAGTCAATGTAACCTTTATCCATTGAAAGCATGCTGATTGACTTTTAGGAAAAAAATGAATTATTTTCAAATTAAAATGTTATTCACTTCCAGGGATCAGGACTTCAGGAAGTTTTTAGAACAGATTTCAGCTTGAATAAGTCTACACCAAAAGGAGTAGATTTATCTCTGCGGCTTTGTAGCACATCCCCCTGACCCCAAAAAGAGGGCCTAGTGACAAAGCAAGAAATTGAGTCTATCTTTAATATATAGTAATTGCTACAAAAAGATTTGCTAGCAGGTACAAAAAAATTCATTAGGACTCTTGAGGGAATAATTACTGGGTATTCAGTGGCTGCATCAGAGGTAGAATTAAACTATCCATTGAATGACTTTTATCTATCTACATGATATTAAATAAAGATCAGCTTTTCCAGAATAATATTAGAAAAGATAATCTGGTATAAAATCTCCTGAATAGCTGGAGCTTTCAGATACCAAGTTCTTGATAGAAACAGCCTGTCTGAATCAAGCATGTTCCACCCAGGAACATGGTTCTGATGACCCCTGAATAGGACCTACTCCCAGTGGAAAGCAATTTAATGCTCTACTGCACACAGAACAGTATATATGAATACTGGGGGGTTGGGGGAAAGCCCAAACAGATTAATTACTGACAGGTACATTTGAATGTGACTGCTTCTTAGCCACTTGTCTGTAGCCAGGCAAGATTGTTTCACCTCAGTTAGAGAAACATGGCAGGCTGCCTCTGCAAGCTCTCATTAGGCAAACGGCCTCCATGTCCATTAGAGGAAAAATCCCCCTATTATTTAAGGAAATGTGACAACAGTGGAGCTGAAGGTTTGGCAGGAAATTCATCAGTGCATTACAAAGCTTTTTGCCTTCTCCAACTTTCACCAGCCTCTTTCCACTCTTTTATCTGACAGCTCAAATGCCTCAGGGTTGTGGTCATGGCAAAGGTCAAGAACATAACAGCAGGACTGTAAAAAGAGATTCTTTCAGGGGGAGCAGCTGCCATACGCAAACAAGGTTATTGAGCACAAGACAATGAGATGAAAGTTCACATCTCAAAAAAATATCTAATTAGTTGCCATTACTTCTGAAAACCCATTAGGAATATTAAAAAAAATTATTTAGAATTCTTACATACTCTCTGAAACCTAATACAAGTAAGGAATATGAAATTATCCATTATAACATGAATATTGGAAAGCCTCATGTGTTGGGAACAATTGTAAACATGCATAAATAATAAGTAGTCTGAATTTAGAAAAAAACCCATGACACTTGCAAACTATTAATTTAAAATATTAATAAAATAATGTGTTGCTTATACCATGATCACTTAATTCATATACAAATGTGTGTTTTACTGAAGACTAATTTACTTCAGCATGCTGCTTAATTAAATAAGAACCTGAAAATGTGTATTAAAGTAATTTGCAATGTTATAGTGGTTGAGTTTAAAGCTAAGAAGTTTGCTATGATGTCTTTAATTATTTATCATCGGGGTAGCAATGAGGTGAATTTGAATTACATGTCACAATGTCCATTTGTACTCTTATCAGGTCAAGGAGCAGGTTGACTATCTGTTTAAAAAAGCCACAAAGACAAAAGAGAATCTTAACTTCCTATTCCATCAAACATTAATTTTTAAACATACACATATTCAGTGTGTGCAAGGAATAAAGGAATTTAACAAGTATGAAAGAGTTTTTGTACGTACATTTATTCAGATATGAATTTGACAATGGACCAAAGTGTCTTTCATCAGTACCTGGTTCCTATTAAAATGCACACATCACATAAAAACATACTTGAAAGCAACTCCCCCAGTAAAAATTGTTAGGCACAAACACCAATGGTTTTAGGTAGAGGTGTAGTTATACCAACATCTTTCATTCTCCAGATTGTATAATAAAATGTATGATTTAAACAAGAATGGACTGACCTCAGAGAAATAAATAGTCTTTATTTTTAAACTGGTTTTATATGATTCATTTTTCCAATTAATCCCCACACCTATAGATACCTACCAAATATACTGCTGGATGAGATAAATAACATCACATTTAGAGACCTGGGATTCTTCTGATCTTCATTTTTAGATTTCATGCAGGTATTCTAGTCCAGGTGAAATGTTTAAATTGGGAAGCTTGGAGGAAAAATGATGTATGTTTTTTTAAACATACATCTGTATTGTTCTGTATTGTTATGACTGATAGGAAGTATGTCCCATTATTCCATCTTTCTAGTCTACGTTCAGAGCACAGTAAAAAAAAAAAAAAAAAAAAAAAAATTAACTATTAACAATGATTTTAAAGTTTGAAATATTGTCATAAGATATTTCAGGCAAAATAGCTGATTTTGCAGAAAGAAACGGAATTATTTATCTTGAAATTTATTAGCAAGAATTGATTTCTACTGCATTGTCTGCAAAATTTGTTACCTTAATTTGATATGTAATGCTTCAATATCTGTACAATCTAAATGAAACTCTTGGAGAACAGCAGAAATACCATTACTGTTAGAATTTGCTGAAAAAATGCTTATCAAAAATTTAGTTACCTTAGACTTTACCATCACTGATGGCACTGTGCAGATTGATTAGGCCTATCTAGTTGTAAAACTTACAAATGCATGTTGCTTTCAGTGCATTTATCTCATCTGAAATATCTTACAAAAATTTTTTCACCACTTTAATTTTTTTGTGGAGCTGATCCTTTCTATGAAATACTTGAATAAAACACAACTGTAATACATGTTCAGAAATTCCTGGAAATGTATTTCAGATATTTCAATATTCTAAAATTAAAAAATTCATGATGTACCTTGCTTGCCCTTGAGTTTCATTAATCTATTTTCACAGTACACATTTTATGCTGAATAGACTAAAATGTGTTTAAAGAAGGACAAAGTATAAATATTTATATTTGTTAGCATTTGTACATATAATACAGATATTTATATATCCCTTAAATAGATTTTAGTTTGCCATATGTGTCACATAACACACCTTCTTACATTATATAAGTGAGATCCTTAGTTTTATGCCAAGAAATATTTTGGGAGTATTCCACACTAATAAATGCAGGATATTTCCCAGCAGATATTGTATATTATGTGCATTTCTGTATCTGTGAGTTGTTCTACCTCTGTTTTTCTATCTATCTTTATATTTGTGTATGTAGAAACATAGGTATGTATGTAACTAATTTCAACAGGATGCGCAAAAAGCAAGGGAGTATATTCCTCTCCTTTTCCTGTCATCATTAACATGGCTCAGAATGGCACACAGTTTCCTGATGTGCACTCTATGCACACTCACTCCACTCACTGAAGGTACTATTACCAGCTTTGGAGATGCCTGAAGCTGATTTCTTTGGGCATCACTACATACTTATGTGGGTTAAGCTAACATGCCCTAAATCACTCTTTTATGTGGCCAACGGAGAGCAGATAGCCTACACTGTCACTGACTCAAGAATTTGAATATTTCCCCTTAAATCTTGGGTTACCAGAAGACAAGAAAACAATAGACAAGACAGTTTTTTTCAACAAAAAGGAAAAAATGGCAAGCAAAAAACTGAGAATCAAGAAGGGTTCTCCTGGAAAGAGAACATGAAGGAAAAGGCAGCAGAGAGGAGAGCTGGCAGGGAACCTGATTCCCTGACTACCTCCAGCGTGAATGCAAGGAGAACTGGTCTTCACATCTCGAAGATAACAATTTCTGATATCTTATATTAGTGATGCAATGAACTATCCTTCTAACATATCCAGCAAAAGAAAAAGTAAAATTACAAAAATAACAAAATAAATGCCTGTAAACCTCCTCAGTCCCAGTGAAGGGAAAATACACCTAAACCTCTAAAACTTAACTTCTATTTGAGCAGTCCTACACCAGACAGAAGCATTTACAGTTTGTAGAGCAGTATCATTTCAAGGACAGAAAGTGTTTATTTTATTAAAATAAAACAAACATAGTCTAAGTATTTACAATATTATGCTTTCATGACTAATGCTGAAAGCATGGCTAACTGTAATACGTACTCTAAAAAAGGATTAATTCAAACTTAAAATTCATTTAGGAAATGTTATTTAGATCAAAATTAAGACTTAAAGAATAAATCATCATTAAAGTGACAACAAATTGTATGATATAGTGAGGTAATTCTCCAGTGATTTTAACATGTCCAATAATACACTGCAACTAAAAATAAGACTCAATTATGAGAAGAATTGCTATTTGTAGGGAAACTTTGAGCCTATTTGAAGATGCTTTAGTACAATTTTTAGAAAAAATTAAAGATGACAGAGTCATAAAATACATAAGCTCTGGCAATTTGTTAGAAGAGCCACAATTTTTTATAATTGTCAAATATTTATTTATATTTCTGGCAATACCATCAATCATAAAGATTCAGTTTGGTATATTTACACATGAATAGGACCTGTTATCACAATTATTTTCCATTTTCTGCTAGCTGTTAAAAATTAATTTTGGATAAGGGTTGTAAGAAACATGTATAACAATATAAAACCAAGATGAAATCTAATTTTGATGCATTTCAGGTGTTGCAGGAAGTCACATAAGTCTCTGCCTAACAGGACTTCATTCCTTAACTAGGAATAACATTTTTTCTATTTCTCAGAAATAAAAACCTAATTTTATATTTGAAAAACATAGATAAAAACTAAAACTGGAACCAACATATCCCTGAAAATATAATTCTAGGGTAAAAAGGAGCTGAACTAGATTCTGTGTTGTTGGAAAAATATGGTAGTAGAAGTACTTTATTTGGGGAAAAAAAGCCAATGTGCTGGATTAAATTTTTTTCATGGATAAATATGGGAGATGCCAAGGACATCATGTTAATTAAACTTCACAGACTAATAATGCATGGCTTCATGTTGGTGAACACTCTTGTTATGATACATGCGGTATCCATCTGCAAGAGGATGTGAAACTTTTCTTAATTTCAACTAAAGAGCTGCTGATATTTTGGTTTCAAAGGTCTGAATCTTATCAAAAAGCATACTAGAAGGTTGTGATAAGAGATGAAATTTAAGCTTTATGATGATGTGTCTCAGGGAACAAGAACAACAGCACAAATATGTGCACATTAAGAAATATTACTGTTCTCTATCTTTCATACCCTTGTATCTTGCAAATTCTTGATAGTGCTAAAAGAGTTCAGAAAGAGGTCTTGAGAGTATGAAGAAGCATAACTAGATTTCTCACTTACATGAATTCTAATATAAATTTAAAACATCTCAATTTCAAAGTTCAAAAAATTAATGAGGCTATTTCAAGAAATCAAAAGAAAAAGCAGCAAAGAGGTAAAATGCATACCTTTTACTCTCTCCCAGGCACTATATTCTGCTGTTACATTATGAGAAATATATTTTGTCTTCAGATAAAGTTGTAAAGTCAACGTATTATCACATCACTTTTTTATTCTTACACATCTGAATAAAAGTTTGAGAAGAATGACTAAAGAGTAGCATTTCTCACACAGGAAAGTAGAAGAAATATAGGCCTTCCTCCCCTGATTTCATTGCTTAAATATCGAAAGACATAAAGCAGAACAATGGACTGTCATTTTTACAAAAATCATCGTTCAAAGATAGATTGGTCTAGTCAGTCTAAGCAAATTACAAGAAACCTAATAGTCTTAAAATGACAAGAGAAATTACTTCTGAAGATCTCAAAATGGGTGATCAGGCTAACTATACTTATCACAGTTCTTTCTTGAACTATCTGACTGACAAATTAGTTTTGGCTTCATATAGAGCATTTCAAATATGATGATGTTTCTCAGTGGTTTGAAAGCTTTATTTTTGTATGAGTGCTTTGTAAACACTGATGTAAGCTGCACAATCCCAGTATTTCAGGTGCTCCTGTCTGCACTACATGAAAAGCAGTGTTATGCTGGAGTGGGTTTTCCAGTTAATTTTACTCTGAAAGTAATCTTGCTTTGACTTGGCAGTCACAACCAAACACAATAAATGAGGAAGTTCAGAGGGGTTGTTTCAGAATTGCATTACTGCACCAAACCAAAATGCTAATGAAGATTGATCTTGTGTCAAATATAAATGTGGGGAAAACTAGAACAAGTGTTAGACAAACATCCTCATCAACATGACTTTTCCCTGCATTTCTGTTGTAGGGCTGTCCCTAGAGAAACTGTGGACTCTGATCATCTTCTAAGAGCATGGAACTTCCATGCTGTATTCCAGTAGTAGCAACAGATACTGGCTCAAACTCATGAAACTTGGAGAGCACAAACAAAGAATATTCAAAATCAGGAGACCTTAATGTCTTATCAGATACCATAGAACTAGATCATTTAAGTTCAGAATGAGATGAATGCAAAGGGACATAAATGATCTCAAATATATTAAAGAAGAAGTGATTAACCAGATAGGAAAGTTGCAAAATTGAGACCAAAAAATGCAGTAACTTTAAAAAAAACTATCTTATCCACACAATGAGATGTATTTCCTATTCTTCCTATTCTTTTGCTACTATTCAGTTTTATGTCAGCAGCATATTTATTTATGAATTTGCATTATGAGTAGCATACATATGAAGAAAAATTAATGTTTCTCTTTCCCTACCTTTTTTCTTTCCACTTTCTGTTAACAGAGCAAGACATCTACCAGGATAGTAATTTTAAAAAATAGCAGGTCTTTTTTTTAAAAAAAAAAACAGAACCACAGATCTATAAACCTAGCACTTATAGAACTACAGACAGGGTTTTTTTTAGTGATTCAGTATGAAAAAGGCCCACTTCTGTATGCTTTATATCATTTCTGAAAAATATGTATTTAGCTGAATATGAGACACTTTCCTTTCCCTGAAAAACATTAGGTAGTTATCTAAGGAAGTACAGACATACCACTCCTTGACAGTAAATTAAATTTTCTGACCTCAAGAAAACAGGACCACAAGCAGATATATATATTCTTATTAAAAATTAGGAGAAATCTCATAAATAATAAAGACAGTGTGGCTTTTTGAATGTCATTCCCATAGTTCTATCAGAGAAATTATATCTTGAAAATTCATACATTGGCTATTTAAATGTTTGAGGTTACTTTACTTCAGTTTCTCTCTGAAAACTTTCTCTTCTTCTCCTCTGCCCAATAGTTAAGTATATGTGGGGAGACAGTGGTTGGAAATAGAAAATTGGTGAGAAGAAAGAAAATTAAGCTGGTTTTAGAATTTTTTGTGCTGAAATAGATACCCTGCATCTGGGAGAAGCTAAAAATACTCAGTGTGGAAAATTTCATATAAGTGTGTTTGTTTTGGGTTGTTTTCTGTCTGCTGAAAATAAATGGAAGTCTCTCAAATCAGATAGCAGGATGTTGTAAGAGACTTACAAGCATTTTTCCCATAGACTTGGCCCTCCTTTTAAGGAAGGAAAAGAGATGAGAAGTTTGGAGATTGTAAAACACAGCCTTGTGAAGGATTGTGCTTGTGTCAGACCTTTTTTTTAACGTGAGATTGGGCAGAGTGCTTGCACTTTTGGCCCCTGCTAAGTTTGAGTTAACTTAGCAGTGCATGTGTCCCCATTCTGCCAGTGTAGTGATGGAATAAACCTACTTTTCACACTTCAGGTGTGGATTTTGCCTTCCTTTGTTACCTGCAGATATTTGGATCACACAGTATATTTTATATTTTGTTACAAAGATTGTGGCTTGTTAGAATTGGATTACACAATAATCAGCATTCCGCTTTATGTACATTTAACATTTGAAAAATATTTTGCAATGAAAAATGTTTTCAACATGTGAAATAATACACAGGTGATTGCCTAATGAGTTTTAGAAGACAACAGTATCAGGCACTGTGTTATGTATTTCCTAATCAGAAACAGAAAGAAGAACATGGCTTTTTATCACTGTCTCCATTGTTCCTTATTATTTCTAATGATCCCCTCTTTTAATAGTTATGAAGTATAACAGAAAATGTAATTTAAAAATGTAACATTGATCAAAGATGGATCCACAGGTGTCTTACTTCACCACCAATAGGTGTAAAAATCTATTTTTACATGGAACACAACGTTTGAAAAATCTTGATGTTCTGAAGGGAACAATAGTAGTGCTCTGTGCTTTCTGATGCATCTCTGAGAATCTTTAAAAAGTCTTATAATTGTAATTTCAGTTAATGGCTTATTGAAAAACTCTTTTTGTATTACTTAAATTAAGTAATAACAATATTCCTAGTTTAAATGTTAGAAAATGAGTTGTCCATACTGTGGTAAAATTTGAATCAAAATATTATTTTTCTGAATCTAAAAAAAAATTTCTTTATTGCCTAGCTGAAAAATGCAGGGAATTTTTATAATAGAGGGATCATATGCAGGTATTTGTTTTACCTGTCTATTTGCAGTACTATCTTTTCTGTTCAGATTTCCAATGGACAAAGAAAGATGTAATTTTAAAAATTCTACTGAGCAAATAATTTTAGCCAGTTGCATGAGGGAGGGGGAGTGAAAAATGTCAATAACAATAATACTTGTGTAGATACCAAGAAAGATTGTAAATTAAGTAAAAAATGTTCATCTTTAAATATATCTATTTAGAGACAGTACAAATATTCTGATTCTAAGTATTTTACTTTTTCCATTAATAAACTAGACATCTGTCCTTATATTTAGAATCATTTTTCATTTAAAAATTATTTTAATATTTAAAGCATATTAGTTATATTTAGATCAAAAATAAATAAACAAAAATATAATTTTTTTTCTGTTCTTCTCCAAAACTGCCAGCAAATTGATAGATGAAAGCAGAACTAGCCACAGAAATTCAAGAAAAACTACTACAGAACAGGTGCTTTGAAATAATTTTATGAGATACTCACTTTTTTGAGAATGACTTTTGCCTAAGGAAATGTCTGCTTTTCAGCCTGGGGTTAACTACCACTTTAGACAGACTCTTGTGCCTAATGTTGCTCATTAATTAACTCCAGGCATACCCTGTGGGAATATTAGGTACCTAGACTCTCATTAGTCAACAGAGCGAGGGTAGAGTATTTGGTCTTCAAACTGTTTTGCAAAGGAGGCTACTTCTCTTCCCAGAGCAAGATTATTGCCTGCCTACAAAGAACATCTGCTTTCTAACAGAGTATACAGTTCCCTAATTTCAAACTTTTGAAACCTAAAATAGAATATAGCTTCCTTTATACTACTGAAAATTGAGAAAATTTAACATTTTCGTATTGAATTGCCTGTACTTTTCAGAAACATCAAAAATCTTTTCCCACTCATCAAATTTATTCTGCAATATTAGTGTATACAGAAAAGATTTATGAACATCCAATCCCAGTCAAATATACTTGTAGGGTTTCAGCCAAGCTGATGGAATATACAGATTTGTCTATATTGCAGACAATTTTTCAAAATCCTCAAAAATTATCTAAACAAGAATTACAGGTATTAACAAAAATATGTGCAGATAATTCAGAGATGATGGCTGTATTTCTGTATATCACTAGCCCATTTTCTTATAAACTGTTAATGTTCTAAATTAATTAAAGACTCATTTTGTTAGTTTTATTTCTGTATAAGAAGCTTTTTTGTATTCTGTATTCAAATCCCAGATGGAATGGAAGAAATTCTTAAATCTCAAAGCTTACTGGACATGAAGAGAAAATAGCACATCTCACACAACCAACTAGAATGATGTGGATGTATTTATGCAAGTAGACACAGATGATTAAATATATTTATCTATCTAGACATCAGCTTCATCTCACATAGTTCCAACATTTTAATTGGAATCAGGACACATGAGACTGTGCTTTATTGATTCATTAACAATTGCATCAAGAGTACTGTCAAGCATAAGGCTAAAGTTTGCATACTTCTAGCCTCCTGAGAGATTTATTATTCAATCACTTCTAAAAAACTCAGTGTAGGTCATTATTACAATAGGGTATAGAATTATTGCATACATCCTAGAGAAATAACACATAGCAACAACTTTGGAAAGTCTTCCAATCATTGAAAAAAATCCTCATGGTGGAAGATAGCAAATGATAGAAAAAATCAGGTGACCAGACACTCAGAGACACAGAGCTGGCAGTCCCCAGGTTTTAACAGGCTTAGATTGTGAGGGTTAAAAACCACATGGCCTTCTCTAAAGCTCTGCCTGGGATTTTGTAAAGATCTATCACTAACTAACTGTGGACTTTTGGACTCTGCCATTGTTTCTGTTATCCCCTGCTGTCTAATATGTTTATGTCTCCCTGTGTTCTCATTTAACACTCCCCTATTTACTTATTACTCCCTTTTGCATTAAAAAAGTTCATCAGTATCAGAAAACCTCAATGAAGCAGATGCTTTCACCTATAACATTATTTAACAGCCTTTTTTACTGAATTCCAGATTAACCATCTGCACTTTTGACTTCCACCTATTAAAAAAAAGCTCAACACAAAGCCACAAAAGGAAAATAATTTTTTGTTCAGCAGAGGAGACAATTGCTTCTGTCTCTTCATGAAAAACTAATGACCCCATGACCATCCACCCAGTTATTGTTCCCATTTTACTACCTCTCCACAGTTCATTATTGCTTTCTCAATACTCATACCCAACAGACATATAGTCTGTTAGGCTTTCAATCTGTTATGCAAACACTGACATTTATCATTGGCTAACTTACTTGAAAAACAAAGAAAGCACCATTTTTCTCTATTTCTATAGATACTTTCTTATATCCCATTAACAAGCTAATTCCTTCTGGATGCCTAAGGATCAGACTTAACAATTTCAGTTTTCTGCCTAGAGTTCCTTTGTGCCTTTTTCCCTTCACATGTGTCAACCATCGGCTCACTTAACGAACCACTTCTTTACCTTATGTCATCCAGACTTTGTATCACCTTTCTGAATCCAAGACTTCTGCTTGAAATTTCCTTCCCTTTTTGAAATATTTTTATCTAATACTTTCTCAAATTACCTTACCCTTAATTTTTTCTTTCCAACAGGAAGGATGTTTAGAGAATACATGAATATAATCCATGAATTAATGCAACAAAATACACTTTGCAGAAGAGGTATTTTGATTTAGTTATCTTTCAGTAGACTATTGTCTGTTTTATTAATGCTGTCTTTTTTACTCTACTGATTTTACAGGAAAGCCATTTCCCTCATTGATTTGACAAATCAGTCTTGAAACAATGCTTTTAATTACTCTGTTTGAAAGAAAAAAAACCTAAAGTGTCTTTATGCAATAACACAGTAGAAGCAACAAGATGAACGATAGTAAAAAAAAAAGCAAAATCACTGAAACACTGTTTGTATAAGGAGGTAACTGTATAGCTAACATGAAAGTAATTTTGTATTAGGAATTGCAAAATTAGGAATGCCCTGAGTAAGGCATTCTGAAATTCATATCTTAAGTTATTGTAGAATGATTTCTCTTGTTGACATGCCCCAGTTTCACATCTTTGCTTGGGAAGAGCTCCAGGGCTTGCTTTGTTTTACTTTTTAACATCAACAGCTACCATAAGAATGATAGTTCAGCTAACCATGTTCACTCATTTCTAGGTCTGGGAGAAGGAAAGGATATTTATACATCTGGATCCTTTCTGTTATTTCTTCCAATATTGGTTTTATTCATCCCATCAGACCTCTGTTAATCAAACACAACATTCATCTGGGTAGCATACTGAAATTCTCTTTCTATGGCACCCCACATATAAAAAAGTAGGATACCATGGGTACAGCTTACTTGTTGCAGAGTAAGAATGGCAGCCAACCTATATTCACTTAGCTCATGTGAGGTGAAAGTCAGAAATTATCCTAAGTCCTGCAGCTAACTGTAGTTTTAGAGTTTTTCTTCTCAAATTCCTTAGCTGAAAAAATATAATAAATAATATTTTCCTCCTTAACACTAAAATTTTATGAACACAAAATGATTATAAAACATTTGTTAGCAAAAAATTGACGGAGTCAAATGTAATATTTTCAATACTGTTTTGAGGACCTTAAATTATTACAGATATTCATGTTGGGCTGGACATATGACATCCAGAGAAGTTTTTATTTTATCAGTAATAACATATGGATTTCAGACCAGGCGAGCATTTAAGACGTTGCTAGATATGTCCATACAGTCAAGGATATTGCACCCAGTGTCTCATGGATCAGATGTCATAGTCACACATGGTTGAGAACACAAGTGTTCCTATAAAATTGGAGCTTAAGAAAAAAAAAAAAACAAACATGGAGTTTAAGAAAAAAATTGGTTTTCATTTATTATTTTTTGAGGCAAAGGAGTAAAACTAAGGAAACACTCTGATCACTCTTATACGCACAAATATTCCTGAGCATGCACAATTAAATATTCTTATCAATAAAACATGTTACTCAAGTCACTGAATATACTACATTCAGCAGTACTGCAGTCAATAATCATAGATATGATTCACAGTTATTGCCTAAAATTTTGACAAAATTGTGAACTAGAGACATCAAGACAAAATTAATGTGCTGTTTTGTTAATATTACTTATTTCTCTACTAAAATTATGCCAACCATTACTTGATCAACTACTCTAGCTTTCTAAATTGTGTTGCACACTTTATTATAAATAGTATAGATTTTTTATATACCTCTTTAAATTTTCTATAATCCCATTTCCAAATGAAAACTGCCAATCTCTCTCTGCTTTGAAACTTGAATATGCTTTCAAATCAAAGTCAGAAGTCATAGTAATGCAAAACTCAGATTTGACATTTTCACACTACAAAATGTGTATTTGTTAAAGCTTTCCTTGCCCTGTCACAGGTCAATACCAAGGAACTTCCAAAGACTATCAATTTTAATGTCAAGAAATGGTCTCTTAATATTCAGGAAAATATAAAGTTATAGAACCAAAATTCCATATTCTATTTGCATATTCAATCAGGAATTTGAATCATAATCTTCTTAAGAACAACAGTTACTGTGTAATCTGATTAGCTTCTGTTTGTTTGTTGGGTTGTTGGGGTTTTTTAAGTTTTCATTTTTAGGATTTGGAAGAATACTCTGATCCTTATTTCCAAATAATCCATGAAAAAACAATCACAGCAATGAAAGATGCAGTAAAAATCCATTTGGCTGATCCTTCCACAATCCTGGCATTGTTAATAAAATCCATCAGTTGCTTGTCTAAGATACCAACTGGGTAATAATAATAAAAGTTCAGCATTTGGTCTGAGTGCTGTATTACCACATCAGCATAATGATTCTTGCTAGTCATGACAGAAAATATGAATCACTAGAATAAAGGAAATCCTATCATTAAATTTCCATTTACTTAAATATGAGATTAATTTAAATATATCTCTGTGTGTGTATGTATGTATATATAGCACAGAGCCATGTTGTTCAATAAGTTCAATAAGCATAGTATTTATAAGTAAGATGAGGTTACTTCAAAGAATGGAACTTACAGTTTCCATTTCACCTGTTGTGACACTTCACATAACACTTTGAAGAGATAAGGAAAAATAACTCATTTTCACACATATGCCAGTAGAATTTAAATGGTTAGCATTGAAATTTTTCTTCAGATTTTCTCTTTTGTCAGAATTATATTCAATAGGGATAAAAGGGTCAGGTTAAATTAGAATAAACTGTTTTTTCCCTCCCCATCCAAGAAGGTCTAAGTCTTAATATTTCTCTATATCCTTTGGTATATATCCTATTTAGAAGCACTGCTTCTTAAGAATCTGATGCACTAAGGTTTTGTAAGGTAGATATAAGTGGTGAAAGCAGAAGAAACACCTCAATATATAAGCATTTATGTAAGGATTTTATTAAATCTTATAAATATGAGAGTTACTGTACTCTGCATCACCTCAAAAACCTTATCAATGGTTTGGAGTTTTTTCTGGAGAGGAATAAATTGTTTTAAGATGACTGTGGCATAGTTGCTAATATCTGTACTGAGGTTGCAGCACAGTTTTGAGGCAGAAATGTCAATGGGCTTTATGCAGACATGCAGATATGTATGTGCATGTATACATACCCATAGATATCTTGGTATACGTACACATGTTTCAATATAGACATATAGAGACATGTATAGGGTTTTGTTTTTGTTTTATGGATTTTGAAGTCTTCAGGTGTTTTCATGTGTTCGTTTTGGGTTTTTTTGGGGGGATGGGGGGGAAGTTGTGGGGTTTTAATATTGTTAACTGGCTTCTTTTTCAAATAAGTAAAATTGTGTACATAGTGATCCAGAGCTGCATTTAGTGGCTTTAATGAGTTTGTCAGACTTACTGGGTGATACAATGAAAAAAAGGACCTTAAGAATTTTTTCTGAAATGCAAGAGAGGCTGCTATGATAAGACAGTCATAGTCAGGACAATGTGACTGTTATAAAGAAAATTGATAATAAAAGCTTGGTCTTCACTTTCTGTTCTCACAGCTTACTAAATGGATACCAATAAGAATAGGGACCAATGAAGTGGGAGGCAATACTCCAATGTTAATGATGCCATAATTTGCAAATACAGGATAGAGGATTTATGCTGGTTCTATTTTGCTTGTAAGTGCATCTGATTGACCCCAAAATATATGGTTATCAGATACCTAATGGTCACCAGAGACTTGACAACCTAAATTGCTTAGTTCTAATGAAGATAAATAGCATTCTAGATACAAATACATACTACATACTGAAGAGAAAATGACACAGATGTTGTTGCTAGGCAACACATCAACTTATCTCCCCATGTAAAACATACATTTCCTATGATTTTACTGTATATGTAGCCAGAAAAAGATGGGGATGGAGGGCAGGGGATACACTAGTATCCTCTTTCACTGAATTACTACTGCACAGTAAAATATCAGAAGAAAAAAAATCACTAGTTTTACTGTGTTCTTAAATATAAGACATTAATTCCTTTTTATGGCTTTTGTATATAAAACAGGATAAGAAAGCACAGTCACTGTTTATTAGTTTTAAAAAGTTATATTGTACATTTTTAATTGAATAATGATGCTCTCTTTAACAATTTTTGTTGGTAGCAATTTACTTGATACAGCGCCAATGATTTTCTGTAGTTGGATGAAATTGCATTTTGTCTCAGTTCAAACAGTAAGAATAAAGGATTCAGCTTTATCACCATTTATTCTGTATGCAGCCAATTTATGACAGATTTTTGTATTTTGTTTTACCCTCTTTCTCCTCTTATAGAAGAGGTCTTTGATTGTTCTTGTTACACAGAGGTTTTCTAAGTGCTATACAAGTACTGCATAAGCTTCATAATTGAGATTTGTTTCCAAAAAAGCAAAATTGAATTACCATTAGGAGAAGTGTCTAGAGCTAAATGATATTCTAGTAAAGCTCAGAAACCCATCCCATGACAATCATTTCTCTAAGAACCTGCTCTCTAAGATTTTCTATGTCGCCGATTAATGCAGAAGTAGAATGAAGATTGTTTACAGTAAAAGAAAATGTCATTTTGCAATTCATTCCACTTTGATTCTTTGTTTTAGAAACCACTTTAATGTACTTTGTTCCTGCATTCTCACATAGCTACTTGGTGACAAGAATAAAGCTATAGAAACATATCAGCACACTTACTATAGTGTGACAAATACAGTGAATTTAAAATTAGTTCAGCAGTGTACTTGATACAAAGCTGCATGTTCTTTGATACTGGCCCTGACTGTCTTCTAGAGAGTCTTCTATGGCAGCTATAATAAATATTCAACATTTCTAAGATGCATGAGGAATGTTTCTTATTTTTACATAAACCAGACTCAGACTAGGTTTTCCTCACAGCTAATGCTGGGATAGGTAATTGGGAAAATCCTAATTTAGTAGCCTCCAGATCAAGCAATGATACCACCCACATGCAGTTATATTTTCAAGAATCTTAAACCTAAAACTGAGATCAAGCATTCAAAGAATTATTATTTTTTGATTCATTTTTACATTCATTGTTTATCATCATTTAGGTGACTGAACAATTAAAATTTTATAATCACTTTAAAAATAAAATACTGATCAAAGTTTGATTTAATGCTGTATCCAACACTGAACAGGAGAATATGTAGAACCTGCTGTAACTTAAGTCTCAAGGCTATACATTGTGATATGGCTCTCTAAAATAATTTTTTTCCACTTTTAATATGAGAAATATAACATTCTCTGGTTTTTTCTGTGATTTTTTTTCCCTCTTTTGCATCTGGCTTGGAATTGTGTTTAATAATGTAACTATAACTTCTTATGCTACATTTTGCTGCAATGTGATGCTGCACAATGCCCTTTATAGCATGCTTTATAGCAGTGCTGTAGTGATCAGATAAGTAGAATAAATTATCCTTGTAGGTCCCTCCCATCTGGAACTATTCAAATAACACACATATTGCATTGAAACGCCATAAAAAAGTTTATCCACTAAAGCCATAGGTTCTGCATCAGAACTAAAGGAAAATATGGGGAAAACATGGTGTATTGCATTGACTCTTCCAAGCTGCAAGCTGTACGTATTTCTTTCCTTTCTCTGCTGCTTTCAAATGGAATTCTTACTGCCCTGCTTAGGAGTTACCCAGGGCTCAAAATGGAAATGATATTTTTATCAGTTGTCTGATTCCATTTTTCTGTAAAATATATTTCGGCTTTGGACACTAAACTCAGATTGAGTCAGGTATACAATATCTGTCACAAAGAAGATTCAGAGGGTCAATTTTTTTCTTAGTAAGTGCATTTCAGAGAGTTAAGGCAATGGATGTGGAGTTGGTTTCCCCTATGCCAGTGAAGGCAGGAAATCTATGCCCCTTTACTTTGGTGGAACAGGGCCTTTTTGAAGGCATGAGTTCTTTTGTTTTACTCAGTTTTACACAATGGAAAGAAATGCATTTTGACAGGATTCTCTGCTGCCTTTTGCTGAGGACAACATGAGGAATACTTAGTGCTTTTCCAATATCTCAGTTTTCATACCAGAGAATATGTCTCAATGTAGCAGAAAGGCAAGATGGGCAAAGCTGAAGAGCAAAGAGGTTCACACACTTTAATCCAGCAAAGATTACTTTCAACTGTAAAAAAAGGTCCCATCATCCTGGACTTAGTCCTAGTATGAAGTGGTCACTGGATACAATACAAACAGAGTATCCTACAAGTAATGCCTTTTCCTCAAAATATTCAGTGCTATTAATTTCTTTTAAAAATCCTTAGCCTTTTGATTTTATCCTTATAACATATGCTGATGAAATTTGTTGAAAATTTTGCACAGTGGGGTGCAGGCTTCATCATATGATAATCTTTTATTTCTAATATGCATTTATAATCAATGAGATTATTTAAAGTTAAAATTCACAATTATTACTGGAACCACTAGGTTCCAGTACTGGGTACCACTAAGATTAAAGATCGGGGGTTTTGAATTATGCTGTATTACAAGTAATTCAAGAATTTACCAATAGCTCTATCTACTTTCTTTTGCTGGCTAACTTAACAATAAAACAGGAATTAAGAAGAGATACTTAGAAGTGAAGTGATTAGAGTATCTTTTAAATATTTTCATGCTTAATTAAATATATCAAGAATGTTCAGATATTGAAGGAATAGTCACATATATTTCTGCTTTATAATATTGACATGAACTATAGCACATCAATACAATGGAATTTATACACTGAAGAATGGCACAGAAGAAAGAATGCAGAAAACCTGAAACTTCTGTATCTTTGAATTTAGAGCTAGGCTTTGTGGTTTTAGGTGGATTTCAGCTGTACCTTCAGAAAAAGCTTATTCTTTCTGTAGTAGGAACTAGCAAGAGTAATTATACGGGAGTAAGATATTTTTAACATTTTTATTGCTGAGGCAAGTAGGTGACATAGTTATGTTAAACAATGTAACAGTACTGTGGATAAAAGACTTTGTGAAAAACTGCTTCATTTCTGTGCCCACGTATGATAATGGCCCTCTGGAGGCTACAGCCTCACAGGCAACAAAAGATTTGGCACATATAAATTCATAACAAGGTAGATATATAGTCAAAAGTACAACTTTAATAAAATATTTCCCATATGAAAGATTTTCATAAAACCTAGGTTTAATTTATTGTATTGGTATTGTGGTGAAGCAATGTAATTCATAACTAAATATTTTTTTTAAATATTTTTTTCTTTTGTCTTCTGCCTAACATGTAATTTGCTAAAAGTTATCTTATAAAGTAGCTATAAATATTCCAAAATAAAAAAATAGATCATCAGTATGTTAATTATATTATTACCATTGCACTATTATTTAATTCTTTAATTTTTAAAAATTTAAAATATCAGGTATTTTTCAGAAATGTTAAAGAAAATAATATGGTGGTATCATAAAGAGGCTTGGACTGTTAGGCATATAAATACTTTTATAATAATTTTTAATAAAACAGTCTTTAGAACATCTGTAAGGTCTTAACAGATATTTAGCCACTGAAGGTTTTAACAATTTTCTTGTAGAAAGTTGAAATGGAAAGTTTATATTATACCCTATACTCATTCCCTTTTCTGTAAACATATCCTTTCACCCCCATGCATTGAAATCACACATTTTTCTCTTTAAGTCTTCCAAGAACTATTTCTAGGAGGAAAAAATTAAAGTGAAAAAATCTCTTGAACTGTATTTTAAGAGGGATCAGTGTTTCTGACACGGGAAAACATGTTTTCTAAATATGCTGCTTTAATGCTCCAAAACCAGTCCAACTGGAACTACAAGAAAATAAAATGCCTTGTAGCACAGTTTCACATTGGCAATTGAAATTGCCTAATTATTGACAAAAAAATTATTTTTAGAGGCAGGCACATGAACCAATTAGGACAAAAAAGAAGATAAGCCATTCCATGAATTTTAGTGAAAAGAGAATTCAGATCAACAAGTAAGACAATAATTTGCTATTCAGTTACAACCAAAGATATGTAGATGCTGATGTCATTAACACTGCAGTGTGCAGTGTACCCTAAATTATTCAGC
Organism: Agelaius phoeniceus; assembly: GCF_051311805.1. Lineage (NCBI taxonomy): Eukaryota > Metazoa > Chordata > Aves > Passeriformes > Icteridae > Agelaius > Agelaius phoeniceus. The sequence continues at coordinate 32,180,146 of NC_135269.1, read as the reverse complement.
AACTTTTGAAGAATGATTTTGAGTCTGGGGAGAAAGCCTTGGTCTCACACTCTCTATCCTAAGTTCAAATATTTGAAACTACCTTCCTTTTATTAGACTTTGCTTGCTTGTATGTTTGTTTGTTTTAATTGGAAGAGAAGGCTTAATCTCAAGTTATTCATAAAACTTCTACTTGAAAAAAATGTGATGTTCCTTCTCTACTGGTTTGCTGTTTCTTAATGGGGGCTACGTAGCCTAATATTATATGAACTGTCTCATTGGAGGATTCAAAAACATCACTTTGAGCACAAGACCCAGTCTTCAACAATTACAAGGGAATAAAACATATGGAGGATCTTCAGCTGGATTCTTTGTGGGAAAATCTATATTGCCAAGGGGATGCTTGTAGCTTGAGGGTCATAGACTAAAATAAGCAAGCTAAATATCTTTTTAGTTTACTCAATATTTCTTCTGCCTGTGTTAATAGAATTTGTTTTCCCTTCATGAAAGCTTATGTGTCAGAAATCCTTCACTGAGGCATGCTTTACAGATAAATTCTACAGTTTATATCTGTATAATGTTAAAACAATCTATTTGGAGTCTGTTGTTGAATCCCATCATGTAATTGTCCACATTTTCCTTAAAATTGCTCCAGGGTTAAGGTTTCCTGCTTTGTTGAGGGTGTAGAAATCTGTGTTGTCAGAGAGATTTCCAGTAAGCAAATTCAGACATATTAGAACTCTTCCAGCTGCCCAGTAATCACAGATCCTTGAGCATAGAAAAACCCAAGAATTTTCTTTTCCTCCATTGTGACCACTGAACATAACGTCTTCCTGATGCAATTGGCTGGACTAGGCATGATTTCTGCTACTGAAACTCCAACCTTTTTCCCTGCAGGCTCATTCCTAGTTAAAGAATGATGAGAATGAATTTTGTCGGTCACTAAGAGATCCTATATATACAATTAATGAACAGGCCAGTAATTAATATTTAAACTTTCAGCCATAGGAGATATTGCAGAGTCAAGAATAATCTGAAACATATAGCTTATGTGTTTGCAATAACTATGTAAAACTAATTACAATATTTCAGATATTCTTACAGAATCTATTCCAGCTTTAATAAACCTTAAATTTGTTTTGCTCCATGTTTTTAATGCTTGAATTTAAATTTGCTTGATGGCAAAACATGCAAACACTGTTGTGCAATATACTTTACAACTTTGTTTGTCTAAAGTTGGCATCACTACATCTTTCAAATGACAATTCATCATACTGACATTTCATAAGACATTAACAATTCAAAAACTACTGTATGGCTCACAAGTGAAATGCATGCTCGACTGATGGCTTTGTAAGAGATGCAAAGGCCTATTCTTCACTGTGATGATAACAAGAAATAGAAAAAGGTTGTGTCATCAGTAACTAATTGAATCAGCCACAAAAATTATTCTTACAGCTATTGTAAAAAATATCACCTTAAGAATTCTGTAAAATTCTGCTTGGTTTATAAATAATATTTTTTCTATTATATTCTATGTCTGTTTGTATACAAAATTCCAAATATCATTTGTTTGTACTGCTTCTCTGCTATTTTATTCATTTTAACCTGTATGTATTTAATTCTGTCATATTTTGTAAATACAGTATACCAAAACAAGTTAAAAGTTAACAGTTAAAACCAAAACAATTAAAAGAAAATTAAATGCTTGCACTAGAGGCAAAATTTTTAGTTGTCTTTAAATCAATATTTATGGACTTGCCTAGTGTGATATCAGTTTAGACCACATAGAGACTTTTGAGAAATAAATAAATCACATGATGATGGCTATATAAAGCTTGATTTTCAACTTATTTCTGGAGAATCTGGTTTCATTCCCTTCCCCTTTCAAACCTAGTTAAAAACCTTCTCAATCAGCTCTGCAACACACAGGCTAGAATACTTTTGTCCTTCCTAGACAGATGAAGCCCATCTAACCCTAGCAGGCCTAGTGCTGTAAAAAATTGCCCCATGATGAAAGAAACCAAAATTTCAGTGGTGGCACCAGCCCTTAAGTCACTTACTGATAATGTGGGTTTGTTTTCCTGGTCCTTTCATGATTCATCCCTGCTGCCAAAGAAGCTGAGCAGAATAGCACCTGTGCTCCTGTGCCAATCAACACAGGGCCTTGAAGTCCTTTTAATTACTCTGGTACCCTTCTTGTCAATCTCATCACGGCCAACCTGGACAACCAGCAGTGGGTAATAATCAGAGGGATGAATTAGTTCAGGGAGGGTCCTGGTAAGATCTCATACCCCAAGAGGGCAAGCGCTGCTCGATCAGCTCCTTTAAATCACCTCTAGATGACCCTCTGACCATCCCCATATTACCTGAATGGCTGGCAAGAGGGTGGATATGAAATAATTTTCACAAATATATAAAAACTCTAACAGTTTCCATGGAATCAGGCCACCTTCAATGATGAAAGAAAACATTCTGAAAAATTTCTGCATTCAAGTATTGGGAAATGGCATGAAAGCTAAAGGTGATTTTTAAGAAGGAGCAACTTAACCTATTGCAAACGTTTTAATAATGAAGACCCATGACCACAACAATAGCAACAGCTGGTATACATGGCATAAGAACACTGCAGAAGTGTGGGTCTGATAACTTAGAGCAAATGAGTACTAACAAAATTTGTAAGGTAGCTTTCTTTTAAATTGTTACATGTTCTTAAAAAAATTATGATTTGGATTTCCATGGTTATTGTCTATCATTGACAAGTATAAAGGGACAGTATAAAATATATTGCATATGTAAAATCAGAGTTGATCCTATCAACATAAAGAACATTTAATTTAATTAATGTGTTCAAAGAACATCCTTATTGACATGCCAAAAATACACAATTGCATATATTGCTCTTTCCATTGTTTTTCTAGTTATTCAATGGGAAGGAAGATATTAATAGTGCATGATTGTGAATTGTTCAATGCAATAATGACATCTGCTAAGAATCCAGTGGCAGTATCTCAGTACTTGAGGATTCCTGAACAATCTCTTTGCGAGTTTTGTTACTAACTAAAGCTCATTCTGTACTAAAGAAATTATTTATGGACCTAATTGCTAATGCATAAAGACACATCTTTTTTCATTTACTTCAATGAGTAATAGATGTTTGCATTTTGGGCTTTGACATTGTATGGAAAGATTAGCAGAAGTGTTGACTTTCACAAATCATATCTATTAAGCTTTAACTTAAAGAACCAACTGTATTATGTCTACTGCAACAAGTCCATCCTGAGCTCTTTTTATGGAAAGTAATCCAGAAACTAACTTCAAAAGAAATACAATCGCGTATCACGTATCCATCTGAATTTCTAATTGTTTTCCAATGTCTTTTTTGCAAGTTTTTATTGCTTGTGCTAACTTAAGTCCAATCTGTTCTAAAGATATTATCTGTGGACCTAACTAACCATACATTTAAGCAGTTTAAAAATTTATATTTTAAACATTGATCATTTATAACAGGGCAATTTTGAAATATTTAGAAAGGCTTCTCCCACAAGCCCCACGAAAGCAACAACAGAGATAGACAATCCCATTGTTTGTGCTTTCCCAGCATACAAAATTAATTAGGTAACTGAACACTGGTTTTTTGTGCTTTCAAAGGGTTTATGTGGTGTAGAATCTAGGAATTACCTTTCACAGAATTATAGAAACAGTTTTCTACTGAATTTGAATCTGTTTTTGAATTCATTACTTTGAAATTTAATCAGTAAAGAAAGCAAATTTTTCCAATTTAAAGTTCCTACTTTTATTCTGAATTAGGAGTTTCCAATTGAATTTTGTATAAATTTTAAACACAATCACAGCCATGACAATTCCATTATCTAGAAATGTATCCATAAATGTAACATTTACTTGGATAGCTGTAGCACAGCAGAGAATTCAAGAGAATCTCAGGATATGCTGAGTTGGATGGGATGCACAAGGATCAGTAAATCCACCTCCAGGAGTCCAAGAGTGAGTTCCAGTGCCTAACAAGTCTCTGGGTGAAAAGCCTTTTTCTAATATCCAACATAAATCTCTCATGACATAACTTCAGGCAGATTGATCAAGACTACTTTCAGTAAACCTGTTCTTGGAAATTACAAAATATCATCCAAGTTAGATTGAAAATAGAAACAAAAACACTGCCTCAATTACTTTAGTAGAATTAAGTGCTTCTCTAATCTGATATTCTTCTCTAGTCTGACGTTCTTATCGACTCATATTCTAGCCTATATTAATTTTCTTCTGCCTTGTTAATGCTTCATCTAGGTTTATTATATTTTAAATAAATCTTCAGACAAAGACAGGAAAAAAATATGAAACCACAGCCAAAACTGGATATTTAGTGTAGTTTTTCCCCTGTTCTTATATCAGTTACCAAACCTGAATTCAGGGCATAGAGAGAATTCTGAGGAAGAATATCATGTTGACAGCAGAATCTGGAAAATCCATCACTTCTAAGTCCTGAACTTTGTTGCATTGCTAGGATTTTTTTTAAAACTTGATTTTTTTCTCAAAAGCTCCAGCATAGCAGCCTGAAATAAGTTTTGAAGAAAATTTAGCTCTGTAACATTGCAGCTTAAGTATCATCAAAATCACTGACAGTTTCAAATAATTTTCTCCAGATAGTTTTCTTGGAATCAATTTCATTTTTCCAAGGGGCTACAAGTGCAATAATTATTGAACTGAAAAATGAGGAGGAAAATGTGAGATCAGTCAGGAGAATGTATGTTAAAGATATGAAACACTCATATTTCCTATGGTGGAAGAGAAAACTTAAGCCAGGTTTTTCCCCATGCTAGATGCCTAAGTTTTAAGGAAGATGACAAAGGCAATGATTGCAGTTCTAGTCATTCTTCTATTTTTCATTTCCTCTATTGTTTTACTTTGGATATTCCACTAAACCTACAGGAAAACAGGGGAAAAAATAAACCTAGATATATTTATTTGACTCTCTTTTAATCAAAAGCAAAATTTTCCACTCTTTTTTTGTATGTAAACTCAAGAGAGGATAAATATAAAAACTCAAAGAGAGGAGAAATATAAAAAATGTAAAAGTTCAACTAAAAAGAAATGCTGAAACCCACATCTTGTACTCTTTAAAAAAAAAATTATTCCACTATTACACACATAAAAATACAAACTTATAATCTGAGTGCATGTAGATATTTTCACACTGTTTTAAACTCAGATTCTGTAAAGTACCATATATCTTTTGCATGACACCTCTGTTTGTAAACCCTATAAAAATGTTAACTTTTGTTTCCCATCATTTACCTTGAATGAATAATTTACTAAGAAAAATGTTCTTTGGATAGATAAAATCTGTTGCTAGTGCACTTAAAGCATTATATGTCCCATATCATATGCCTTTCATAAAAAAAAAAGAAAAAAAGAAAAAAAAAGAACCCTTATAAAATTCCTTTTGCAAAAGCAGGGGTGTATATTATGTATTGTGACCATGAAACATCTTTACAGAAGTTATCTGTAAAGAGGCAGCACCTTTCATGGATGTATGGGAATACAGAGGTTTTTTTCCAAAAAATTATAACTTGAAGTGAAAGTAAATAAATTACTGGTGTTTCCTAGAAATACAATATGTGTTGAGAGACCAATTAGTTTACTGTGGCAAAGAATCTTCCATTACTTCGTTTAGTATGAGAACCACAGTGGTTTTGAAGATGTATTCCTATAAAATAGTTCAGATTTTTCCTCTAACCTATTTTAGGTTCATCTTGGCCAATATACTAGTAAGAGTAGAAAACAGCAGACCAAAAATACCATAACTTGAGTAAACTGTCTGGATCTGACATATTTAGGACATACTGAATAAAAGTATTTGAAAATTGAATCTATACTCTGACAAGAACCATCAAAAGTCACTTTTAATATTCTTCATTTGGTTCAGATATTTTGTATTTCCTGCCCTGTAATATGCTCTTCATTTTCAGAAAAAGTTTTAAAGAAAACATATAGGAGAATAGAAAAAAATCAAATTAATGTAAACTAGTACTTTTTCTTATTATGGCTAATAAGAGATACTTTTTGTGCTTAATGAATAGAATCACCTTTCATCCCATAAATGCACTCACTGACTACCAATGCATCACTGATAATTTATTTATGGCACAATAACTGTGACAATCCAGTTTGCTAACTGAAGACATGAGAATTCGATGGCCTTTTCTTCTTCATCATCAAAACAGGTCTTTTTAGGTTCTCCCCCACTAAAGCAGATCCATTCCAAATTTCTTTTTGCCTCTAAGTGAAGGCCCTTTATTGAAGAATTACAGTCTTCTAATACTCTAAAATGGAAGACTGACATATTTTTATTTACTTTGTAGCCTTGTTAAAGATTTTGTAAGTCTTATGGCAAGACTCCCCCTCTAAGCTTCTGAGTTTTTAATCATTAAGTTTGATTAAAAGTTGACCCCTCACACAAAGTTGACAAGACACTCACAGACCATATTTAAAAAGAATCAGAACACTCAATTTCAAAAAAGAGAAAATCAATAAAATATGTAAAAGAATCTATATGCAAATAAAAAATGTGTTACTCATTATCCTAATATAACATGAATGATTAAATTCTAAAAGGCATAAATATGTAAAAAGATATAAAAATAGAAATAAATGTGGATATTTTTCCAAACCCAGTGAAACATTAGTATTCATCTTAATTTAAAGCTGTGCTACCAGAAAGTTATTTAAAACTAAGCTGAATTTCAGCAGCAGTCCGAGAAGTGGAAGGAATTAGAATGAGCTGTTAAAAATTGAAAATCAAGTATTAGATGCCAGTTTCCTCACTGACATGCAGAAGACAATGCAATAGGAACTAGGAGGCAGAATAAAAATTTCAATTAAATATAAAAAAAAAGACTGGATGTGGCACTGAGTGTCATGGTTTAGTTGATGAGGAGATCTGAGATTGTAGGTTGGACTTTATGATCTCAAAAGTCTTTTCCAACGTTTCATGCTGTGATTCTGTAAAGAAAAACCTCTTTACACCATGAGTCATTAAATATGGACCGGCCTCTCCAGAGATGGAGTAAAATCTTGCCCTTAAAAAACTCAAAGTTCAGCCCAAAAAGACAAAGGGAAATCTGGCTCTAGCTCTGAATTCAGCCCTTCTTTGAGCAAAAGGTTGGCCTAGATGATCCCCCAAATACAACAGCAAGATGTATTTGCCTGCCATAGTATTTTTATGGTTCTAGACCTAAAATGGTGAGGTTAATCCTATCTCAGTAATATTTTTTATTCAAAATGTAAAGCTATTGTCTGTTTCAGAAAACCTGATTTTAATCAAATTGCACCTAACCTAAAAGAGATCCAAACAAAGCTGTAACTCATGCATTTGTCAGACAGATTGGGAAAAAAATAACTTGTTGCAATGATTTATTGATGTTGTTTTTGGGAATAACAAAACTGGAATCAAAAAGATGGGTTCAGAAGAACAAATAAACACTATGAAAACACCAAATTCTCAGAAGGAGAAAAAAAGTTTAAGATTTTATGAACTCCAAAAGAGATTATATGATGTACAGAAACTGTAAGCCCATGTGCATTTGACTTTGAACATATACTAGATTCTGCTCAAATGTATTTGCTTGTATCTACATAAAATCATAACAAAATGCAGTGCACATCAAGCAGATTTCGACCTTCAGTTCACCTGCACCTGCTATGCAACAAAGTGCTTTTTCAGCAGCTTGCAAATCCAGATTTTTTCCAAAGATTTCAACAATGCTTCATGTGCTGAAGAAAGAGACAGACAGTCATGTGTGTATAGGATGCAAAAGGCCTACAATCTTAAAAATTTGATGTAAAAATTAGAGCCCTAAAGACTGCATTAATTATTCATTCATTTCCCCATCCAGAACCAGGCATGATCTCAGGGATGAAAAGTGTAGTACAAAATTTAGACACATCTTTCAAGTAGGAAAAATCTGTGCACATGTAAGAATTTAAGGCAACTTTAAAATCACAAAATCTAGTGTGACTCAAGGTTTTAAATGCAGTGCTGAAATAGAGATGCTAATTTCAGCTCATAAGTGACCTCTTGCTAACATACATCAAAGTTTGATTATGGCCCTGGATCACAGCACGTTGTACCTGGACACCTTATATAATCACATCACTCTTGAATTTATCTGCTCTTCCTCCCTGTCAAGTTCTAAGCAGTTCACTTTATTTTTTTTTTTTCAGTATTTTCTCAAAAGCATTTAGGAGAGTGCAAAGTTAAAAAATAGCTTTGATTTGTCATTTCTTTTTTAGTGAACAATGAAACAAATTGAACTATTTTCCCAGGGATTTGTGTTTCTACCTACGGCATATCTGTTTTGTGGCATCTTCAGTTTACCACTTTGCTTCTTGCCTACCTTGTGTGTATTTCTGGTTCTTTCTATGCCCTTTTCCCACCTATCACCTTGGCAGGAGTGAACAGGAATTGCCAGGGTTCAAGTCAACCGAAGTCATCCTAGAATTCAGAAAGAATAAGTAATTCCTGAGCTTCTGAAGAAGCTTTTCTTTCAATATGGTATATATTTTTCTTTCTACTTACTTGTGAATTTTAAAAACTCAGAACCATATATTTGTTTTGAGCTCTGTAGTTCTGTGTCAAATTTAGTTTAAACTGACCAGCAGGTAAAGGGTTATTAGAGAAAAGGGAAAGAGAGATGGATAAGTGGTTGCACAAACTCTTCTTAAAGAAATTGGACTAAAAAGAAGAAAAGATAAAAAACCTCTACATTTTGTGGGCATTCAAAATTATATCTTCAGCACTCAAACTCCTAGATACTTTGTAAAATGTCTTTTAAAATTATCTTTGAATAAGAAATACCCCCTTTCAAGCCACATAAGACAGTCCCAGGGGACAGAATTCAGTTTTATGAATTTCTGTTGTCTGAAAATTCAAGCATGGTTTGTCTGTAATTACTCTGAGAGTAGGGTCTTTTTAAATCTTTTCAAAGTAAAAAAGGAGAAGACATGGGAAATTAATATTATCTTTAAAATATTTTTATAAATGTGGAATTGGTTCTGACTTACAGTTTTGGGTTTTGAGGGTAAAAATTCAGTGGTTTTTCCTGCAAAGATGAACTGAAGAAAGAAAATAGGTAAAAGTAGGTAATGAACTCAATTCAAATCCAATACTAAAGATACTAAACCTGATAAATGTCAAATTTGGATGCAAAATAAGCAATTTTCTTATGCAAAAATTCCCAGTAAAAGTTTCAAATTAACATAAATTTGTCATCACTTTTAGAGTCCTTTTCTTCTTGGAATCAGGCAATGTTCACTCCTAACACTGCCTTTCTCCATTTTTTGGAAGTTGATATTTGAATTAGAGTGCTTCTATAAATTCATGGAGTTTGGAGTTGTACGTACTAATCAAGGATGGATTGTCTGAAGCTCCGAAGATCAGAACATACAGAGGACCTTCAGGCAATAATTTAATGCAACTGCTATTCCCATTCCAAAATGTGATTCTGCTGAACTGAGATATTTCTCTGAAAAAAGAGAATTCTACACATCTTTGTCCAATACAGAGGAAATTCTTCAATTACTACAGATCTCCAGTTTAAGATTCATAAATGTCATGGATATACCCAGAAGCTTATTAGCAGCTGTATAGGACTAACATGAAACTAAATTCTACCAGAGATAAAGCACATTGTTGAATACATTTATTAATCTTCCATGAAGATAACTGCACTACCCAAAAGCAATAAAAAAGTCATTGAATGCTATAATTAGTTTGACTAAAATCCTATTTAAGAAAAAGTTTTATCTTACTTGTCTGCTGTTTTTATAAATTGAATTTGAAAATGTCCTAGACAGAAGTAGAAAAATCTTCCAGACTAATTGCTGCACCTCCACTTTTAGGTCAAGCTCTGGAGAATATAGGCATCTTATTTTGTCACAGTTTCTTTTCAATCATATCTAGCCAAATACTGCCATAACTTCAAAGAGAAAGAAAATGATATGTTAATTTATTCCATCACAGACATACTGGACAGAGGTTTCAGACTGTAGAGGTTCTTCCTGGTGATGAAGCTGTCAAAACCTTGCTAGAGTTTCTTCACTCCTAAAGGAATGAAGATGTCTGATAAAATCAAAACATATTTGTACTGTATAAACTTTGTTAAGGAAGAAGAAATGCTTGGTGTTTTTTTCAAATTTCCATCTCATCATTCTTTGTGAAGAGGTATGCAATTATTTGTTTGAATATTTATTAGGTCCCAAAATAATTGAAAGAAAGTCCAAATTGGATATGAAAAAGAAATCCAGCTTTGAAAACTTGGAAATAGCAAAGTAGGTCTGTCAATCACTGTCTTCAAGTTCGTTAAAAATACAGTACAAAAGTCAACAGTGGTTGCTTTTCATCTAAGAAAAAATTTTTTTCCAGCACTTACCTGACTGAACATCTAACCAAAGAATTAACTCAGTACCAGAACTATTTCTTAGCTTTTATTTGACTTATAAAATCTGGGAAGCAGCACAATTCTGTGATAACTCCAGCTGAAGAGAAAAAAAAGAAATAAACCCCCCAAAATCCTGAATAACTACAAGACATAAAAAACCCAGATGAAAAGAACAATAACAAAACCAAAACCTGATTCTTTGGTCATGCCTCTGACAATAAGAAGACATGAACTCTCTGTTTTGCACAACAAGCTATGGCTTTGTACGTGCACACATCACACAACTACTCTTATTCTGTTTAGAAATTAGAATATTTAGATAAATATCATAGGTTTGTTGGCATCTTTCTCAGGCTGTAAAAGGTTATTAACATTAGTAATAGTTGTAAAAAGTGTATGTAACAATGCAAAAACCTTTTTCTACTCTTTTGTTTTCCAATGCTGATTCTAATTTGCTTCCTTTTTTACTGTGCTGCCCCTAAACCATTGGTTAATATTCCCTATAATTACAAATACTATGTCCTTCACTTTTTTGAATACACCAGAGGAAAACCAAAACTCTATAATCAAACATAAATATATAAGTGTATGAAGAAAATTTGCAAAGCTTAAGCAGCCTTGTTAGGCACATGTCATTAAAATGCTAATCTAAAAGAAATGGTGAAGTTAGGATTAAATGAAGTTGCTTAAAGCATGAATTATGCAGTTTGTCAAAGTCACTGTAAAGTTAAGAATTTCACAGGAGTCGGTTTGAATTATTAATAGTATATACTTGACTTCAGCAGTTGTCCAGGGAAATAGTGGTTTTGGTCTGAATGATTCTGACTGTAATTTATGGGTTTCAGAAGCAGACTGTCCTCAGCATATTCTGAAGTTACTGACTTATGTAATACATCTAGGAGGGTGTTCAAAAATCCTAAAGGCAGTGTATATGTTCTATGGCTGTTGTTGATCTACTGGAAATAGCAGGGATATTAAAAATATATCTTCAGTAATGGCATTCAAAGTCTGTCTATTCTTTTCATTAAAAATCCATATATGTAAATCAGAGGTTTTAGAAAGACTGATAAAAGTAAAATGTCAGGTTTGCACATATTTTCACTGACAGTCCTTTGGAAGAATGAGGATTTCAAAGATGATAAATGATGAATATTATGAATATGGGGTTGTATGGTGAATTTCCTGACGAAAATTAATTTCCTGGATGATAGTTACTGTAAATGAGTAGCATAAACTGTGCATCTTCAGAAATATGACTTCAAGGTGTGCATGAAATTAGGAAGGAGTTTAATGCACATTTGGAGTAATAGGACAGTGCATGCTATTTATGCCTTTCTCAAGAGGCAAAGACACAATTTTAACTTACAGGAAAGTATCACCACAATAGCACATGAAAAAAAAACCATTGAGGACTTGAGGTTAGCCAAATTATAGTCTCACATGTAAGTTATGTCACAGACAGTACCTTTCCTGGTTGAAAACTTTTATTACTTTATCATCTACACTTTCTCAATAATGTTACTATCTCAAATGAAATGCTTTGTGAAAAATGCTACATTAGTAAACTTTGTGATTAACACCCATCTACTCAGAAAAAAACCAAATTCTGCAATATTAACTTAATTTCAGAAATGATAATGTCATTGAAGTGAACTGTCAGGGGTTTACACTTTTAAGTTTTGTCACCAGCCCACTGTTGGAAAACTGTTGACTAGAAGTCTCAGACTGAAGGTGGGATATAGGTGATTCATGAAGGAATCTGAAATACAGCTGTGTGGTAATCAGTCAGCCAAAGAAACAACCAAACAGATAGTAAAGCAGCAGAAAATACTGCAGTTAAACTTTTAAAATGAATTTCAAATATTTCCCTGTTAAAATGAAAATTATTGAGATGGAGAGGTATTTTTATTTTTAATCAAAAGAGCAGGGAACTGAATCTTTTGTGATCACACTGAGCTGTCTTTCAACCACTTCTTTCTTTGGGTGTAAGCACATTTTCCTGTTACTAACTCATGTAACTCGAGATTCTTAGTTGCATTCCAAAGTTGTCTAATATACAGCAGTATTTATGTATTTATACCTTATTCCTTAAGGCTACTGGGTGATGGGGCTCCTTTTCATTCAGACTGAATAGAACAGATGGTGAAACACTTAGATTTATTTTATTTTGGCTTTTAAATGACCTCAGTATAATAGCAGTTTAGTTTACTAGGAAGTGAATTTATGATGCATTCAAATTAATTGCTAAATATACGTATTTCTGTTCTCAATAGATAAAATTTTCAGTAGGTTTTTTTTCCTTTAAGTAAAAATTTTGAGGATTTCAGCTATTTAAATTAATGGGAGTGATTCAGAAAAAGGCACTAATGTATTCTGTTGCCTGAAGCATGGCTTCACATTATGAAATGATTGACCAAAGTTCCAGCTTAATGCATTCTTGCTCCTCTCAGTCTCTATTATGAGACTTCTGTCTGAGAAGCACTTGCCTCCATAGGTTTTTTTTCAGTCTGCCTTTTAGTTGTGTACTTGCTTGAAAAACCCTGGAAACGTGACATTCCACAGATAGTACTAGCATATTTCTCTAGGGAAAAAGAAAAGCCCCAAACCAGACATACTGAAGCCCAAGTACTCTTAATTCACTGTTTTCCCAAACAAGGATGCTTGCTATTCACCTCTCAACAATGCTATCCAGCCAGGAAAGCAAATAAGGAGGCTGAAAGGAAGAAAAACAATACTGTGCAAAAATACTAGACATATTTATGATTGCAATGTGGAGACAGGATCAAGTGGAGGTGAAGGAGATAGAAGGTTTTGTGTTCCTTCTTAAGGTCAGTTCCAAGATTATTTCGGCATTTTTTGTTAGACACCGCAAGAAAAAGAACAGAAACAAAAAATTGGTTTCTAAGTGAATGAATATTGCATCAGTAATTTCAGAGTGACCTTATTTTAACAAAATGATACTCTCAGGGAGTGGTGGCTTTTAATTTGAGAATAGTAGGGTCCCTACCCACTAGATCTTTAAGAATAAATCTTATTTTGTACCTCTATTAAGAATAGCTAAAGCAGATATTGGCACCAAGGCTGTCACCACAACACTGAAACACAAGCTTTAACTGAAATATAAAATCTGCTGCACCTGTCTGTTGAGATTCTCATCAGATTAAAGTGACTAGTAGTTTCTGGCTTGATCATTGGGATGTTAACTATTTAACTGACTTAATTTTAATATATATTAATATATTAAATATATATAATTATCTAATTCAAACATATAAAAATAAATGTAAATATACTATAAATATATTAATATATTTCATATATTTAAATAATATAAATATAAACATATAAAATAAACATATTATATAAATATATAAGGATATAAATACAAAATAAATATAAAATAAAGAAATATATAAATATATTGAATATATATTAATATCCCATCAAATGAATGAAAGTTACAGAATAGCTCATGTTACCTTATAGAAGCAGCAGAATTAAACTGCCTTATCTTACTGGTTTTTCAGGTAGACAGTGAATTGAAAAAAGTCATCTTAATTAAAGACAGATCTGAAATACACAAGAAGAAAAGAAACAAAATGCTAGTAATTTCAATTTCAATTGGTGAGTATTTCTGAGATAGGAAACTATTAAAAAAAATTAACTTGTGGAAGATTGACAGAATCACAATGGGAAGAACACATATTTTTTCCTTAATGCTGTAAATAATATCATTATTTCCTCCTTTTTAAAATTGTGTTTTTGACTGAAAGAGTGCCAAAGCCTCTCCCAGCTACTAACACATATTACTTCACTTTAGGGCAGACTGAAATTAGATATGTTTCTTTGGTAAACAGGACAGGACACAGAGAGAAAGGCATTTCCCTTTTGGATAGAATTAATTAAGTATCCAAGTTATAGATATGCAGACATTTCTCTGGGGAGATTTATGTTGATCTCCAAGTCACATGAAAGACAAAAGTTCTCTATCTTAGTTCAGAGAATGCAGTTGCTCACATTTGCTCATGTCTGAAAGCTCAAGTTAAGAACTCCTAGGAAAAATGCAAATGCTTAAACTGTTACCATAACAGTAAAGTTACTTCATAGGACCATGTTCCTGTGTTAAAGAGAGTCTTCTGATTAAGCAGCATGCAGAATGCCCTACTTCTTAATTCTTAGTAAAAATGTGTGTGTACAGTGTGTCCCTCTCTCTGTCACAAACAGGAAGGTAGACATGCATCATTTGAGAATTTATATCATTCATGGAGAAAGAACAGTGAAGAAAATCATTATGTACTGTAATATCTCTTGCTGGTTTGTGTTAGGGAAATGCTGAGAGACAAATAGAACACAATATTTATAAATAATTCCTCAATACTTATTTTTATTTTATTTTATGGTAGATGTTCTAAGACATTCCAGGCAGAATTGGACTATATGCTGCTAGGTATTCGATAGATTTATGACAAAGAGCCTTCCCTGTTGAAATTTACAATCTAATTATGAGAGAAAATAGATGGGTACACTGTCCTGAAACAAGTAAATTGTGGTTACACAACTATGGATCTTGTTTTATTATGCCTCCTGTCATAATAGGTTTCATATTTTTTCTCAACTACATGTCTTAAAAGAAATAAAGTTGTAATTACCCCAGCCCAAAGCTACTATTTAAGAGAAAGGACAGAATATAAATATGCAACTTCTTGTTTTGATTTGTTCTGCTTTAGTATCAAATTTAATAAAAAAGATATAAAGAATTGAGAAAGGTAAAGGAAAACATAGGAAAAGGAGGGATTCCTTGAATGAATATGTGATTCAAAATCAAAGGGTATGCTAAGAAAAATAAATGTTCCAGGAATTTCTACTGGGAGAAGAAAAGACACATAAAAGTTCATTTTGGATCAAAATAGATCTAATTTTGCTTTCCTTTATGACATTATCAAAATTCAACAGCCTTCTTCATATACCATTTCAGCATGGATTGTTCACCGGTCACTGTCTTAAAAATTATAAACCCAATTCCAAAATAATCCCTTATTTTTAATAAAAGACACAAAAATTTATTCTTAATAAAAGACAATCATGGACTAGCTAAAATAATATCATGTTAGCTATTCTTGCTTGCAACCTGCATAATCAATTGAAAATTTCAGGCAAACTCACATAAAGTAAAGGTTTTTTGATGCAGGATAGCATTCCAATATAGAATATAGAGCTTTGGAACTGGAAGAACACCTTTTAAAATGGACTGTTTTATGGTTTCATATGATAGTTATTGACCTTGGGAATGAAAAAGGCAGCAAAAATAGAAGTCTAACACCAGAAAATAAGGGGTTGACTGTGTATAAAAAAACCTTATTATTAAAGGATTTCTGTAATAATTGTTTTACTTCCTTTTCTCTCATATTTGATCTGGAGTAATATTTTTGTTGGTGCTGTATTTTTGGGTTTTTTTTTTCAACATGTAGGCTACCTTCTAGTTTACGAAGTACAATGGAATTTATGTTTGCAGTCCACATATGTTTTGCAAGAGAGCAATTACTATTTCTGTATCCTTAACAATATATTCAGTACAAACATGGAAAGGGAAATGGAATATAACACATCAAACACCACTTCTGTGAAATGGAGAAAAGAAGACAAGTTCTGAATTAAAATGTACTTACAGATCAATCAAAATTTTATGCGTATAATTTTATACAACAATGCATATTGACAACTTGCAAAAATATTCAAGATATCCAAAATGGAAGTAGAATAAGAAAAGGGTTTATTACAAAGAAAGAATAACAGATTCTTGGTAGAATAATATGTATTAAAAAAATTAATATTATTAAAAAACTATATGTAAATTATCTAGATAAAAGGAAAAAAGTAAGACACTTTATTATTATAGGATATTATCATAGATATATTTGGTCTTTTATGAAATTCTCAATTCTCACCAGCCTCTTTCATATGATTTGTTCTTTCTCTGGTATTTTAGTTGTCCTCTAAAAGTTTTAATCTAAATATATAATTTGCATTCAATTTCATTGAATTGAAGAGTGATTGCAATTGAAAACAGTATAAATGGTCTTCTTCCTTTTCAATGTTATTAGGTTTTGTGATGATAATAATAAAGATATATAACTGTCAGTTTCAATGAGATTTTTACTTAGATTTCAGGATACAATGATCCAGTGATGATGTTTAACTGAAGAACTAACCATATAGACTGTTCTGTAGTAGTATTATTTCTACATTATAAAGTTTTCAAAACATTTCCAGAGAATTTTTCATTTAAAAAATGTATTCTATTATGATTATTCTAATTAAAAATATTCACAACCCTCCTTCTGTGACATAATAATTTTCTTCTGTGACAGAAGATTTTTCTTTCTAGTTATTTTAGGAGGTACTAAAGACACAGCTCAGTCTGCTTTCTACAATATTATGGATAACATTCAGAGAATGTCAGCTGGGACATCTAAATTTGCCCACCGAAAAAAAAATACAAGAAAGAAAGGTACTAATGAGCTTTACAAAAATGACCAATATGCAACCAATGTACAAGATAGATCCTACAATAAAAGAAGAATATGAGGAGTAGCTTTTTATTTTTTTTCAAACAGTAACAAAATAACCAATGTTTTTTGTGCTGGATAAAGCACTGAATAACCATTTTATTTTTTACTAAATAACCAATTATTTAACCTGGACCAGAACTAGATTCTCTGCAAATGAAAATGCAAAATTACTTATTACATTCTTTGAACAACTGTGTGACATGCATTTTTATAAACCAGATCATTAGAGGGAATATAGTTTTAGACATGTAGATTAATCTTATATTAACAGTGTTTTTTAAATGTTTATAAAAGTACTTGAGAATTTGGAAAGGCTAGCAATGGAGAATATTAAATTTAAAATGGATTAGCTTTTAGTAATTACAAATGAGACTGTTTGCAGACAATTAGGTACTCTGAACTGCAGGGAAAAGTGTATGAACCAAAGATGGGAGACTTGCAGTCCTCTCTATGATAAAAACTTTTAAAAATCACTGCTTAATCTAAAACATCCATGTTAGTGTATACAAAACAATAATTGGATCTTCTAATGCAGAGACAATGAAAACAGCAACATAAACAAAGGTAATCTGTCTTCCAAACTGTATAATTACCAAGAATGTCAGTGCTTGAGGTTTGAATTTATCAGTGATTGCACTTTGTCTCTCATTCATGTCCAAATGATGCAGAGAACCTGTTTACTGAGAAAATTATTGAAGTAAGTGAAATGAAAACTTTATTCCAGCTATTTTGCAATAGGAAGCACATACCACTGTAGTTTTTCTAAACTTAAAAAGCACTCAGGTTTATAATTCAATCATTCTCCTAGATGAATGGAAAATGAGACATGCAATATTCTGGTTTATAAATTTAGGTTTTCCCCATATGCTAAGCAATCCCCTGCTCTATGAATTCGGAGACTCATAATTCTTTTATTATTCATAACTATTCAGAGGTCAAGATCTATAAATCACAGCATGTTGATCCATCACCATATGGCTCCATCTAGACTTGCATTGCCTCTCTTGTTGGCAGCACTGCACCATTGCCTTTCTGGTGTTCCATTGAGAGCTTTCATAAGGTGCAGGGGAAATTGTCTCCTTAATATAAAACTGATTGCAGAATAAAGATGATATAAAACCAGCTGAAAAATTTTTGACAAGAGTTTCAGAAAGAGATTAAATGGTCCATAGAACTATAGCAGAATTGCAGTGCTCCTTGCATCACAGAAATTTCTGAGCCAGTTCTCTCTTCTGTCATCCTTCATCTTGCCTTTCTGACTTCTATTTTCCACTAGGATAATGAGTGCTGTGTGCATTCTAAGGTGTTTGGGATGTACTCATTAGAGTAAGACCTTTCAAAATATTAAAACCTTTTGAAACCTTTCAATCTGAAATCTCTGTACTCTGTCACCCTTCCCAAGCAGTCAGAAAGAAAGCTAGACAGGAGATCATCATGATTGTTTTGCCTGCCATGCAAAATGTAGATTAGTGTTTTAGTTCATACCAGGAGTGAGGTATTGCAGTAGTCATACCCACTTAGTGTATATTGGTTCAAATTTCTGATGTGGATATAAAGCCTGGATTTTGAGTTTGGTTTTGATAATGCAGAACCAGATTATGTTTTCTAAGAGCACAGCTAATGATGTCAAAACTCTCATTTAGTCAAGAGGAGTGAACAAAATACAATACAAACTAAAACCGCGCAACATGTATGTAATAGTGACCTCACCTCCATCTCCCAAAAAAGCCATTTTATTGGGCTGAAGTAGAGCACCTTGCAAGTACTTTGATGAGAAAGAATAATTTCAGACTGAATTTTAATTAAAAAACTGTCCTGGTCGAAGTGATATTGTGGAATGATTTATGGCAAAAGCAGTATTTCCCTTCAGTTAAAAATATATTTTCATAACATATGTAACATACTAGAATAGAAAGAAAAGCATTATTTTACACCTTATTATTTTAAGATGATCAGAGACACAATTCTCAGTTCACATATTGGATGGTTTCAAGTTGTGGAATAAATTATCAAATTATGTCAAACAGCATAGATATAACTCTCAGTTTTACTTTATCTAAAATCCACTTACAAACTTTAAAATAAGGATGATCACTTGAGCATGATTGGTTTTTTAACCAATCAGGGTTTAATTTCTTCAGTAATCTATATTTTGCACAGACAGCTAGTCAGCAAAGGGAAAGGAAGTTAATTAACAAGAATTGTTCCCAGAGCTCCACAGATATAATTAATAATGTAGGTATTCACAGACACAAATGATGAAGAGGAGTACTGAATTGTCTTATATGAAAAATGAGGGGTAAAACCCTTCAGTAACAGTAGTTTTGGCAGAGAGCATCCTCCTTTGTAAAAGAAGCTCTTAATACTTTTTCACCCAGGAGAAAACATGCAATGCTCTATTTAGGTTTTGGAAAGTTATTCTCACACCCACACAATTCAAAGAATGGCACTTAGAATAAGGCAATGGTTTTGAACATTAGCTTGTAAGTCTTTGCATCGGGTAAACTACAGGATAGTAATTTAACCTTCAATAGCTATTGATCTGTGTCTAGAGCTTGTCCACACACAGAATTCTACTCTCCCTCATCATTTAAGTGTTGTATTAGGTAAAGATGGATGAGGCAGTTCATCTGAGATCTGGACACTGCTTACTCTTTGAATCACTTCCTATTCCTGGTAAGAAATCTGAAACTCAATATATGCCTTATGGGGTACTTGGGTTTTTTTCACTTCTGTAATAATTATGCCAGAAGTATTCTTTACTTTAAATAGCACAAAGTGCTTTAAATGAACAGTCTTAGGTAAGTGGGTTTGCTAGTCTCACTAGGCTAGTGAGCTAAGGCGTAAGCAGTGCTGATTTCAAATCAACCTTTCAAACAGCAGCAGGAAAGCATTAGCAGGTGCATGTATGTGAACACATTGCAGCCAAGACAGAGTAGATCATGTGGTGCTATTGCTCCTGAAATGATAAAGCACTGGAGTGATGCTCCATTACAAGCATCAGACTAAGATATAACCTCAATCATCTGAGCAGCTACTCAATCCAAAAGATATAAAACATACCTTGTGCAAAATGCAAGCTATTCCAGAAAATGTGGGGGTGCTGTTGTTATTGAGCATCAAAATTGGCAGCATATTAAGTAGTACTAGTATTTCAAATTCTTTCTTATTCTGAATTGCAAGGAGAGCAATTTAAAATGTGTGATACTTACAGGTAACTGCTCATGAAGGTTAAATTAGAGAATTGGAATGGAATGTGTCCCCAGAAAGGGGCCAACCACTGATATATCTGCTGACATCATACAAAAGATCTGTAGCTTGAAATCTGGAGGTAAAAGAAAAGCCATTTATACAGGAAATGAATATATAAGTGACATGACAGCAATCTCTTCAGGAGAGCCATGTCATTAAGGTAACAGAAGTGACCTTGGCTGTAGGTATAATAGAAGGAAGACATGGAACTGCTAAGGCTCCAGCCTGTTCAGTTTTATGTCTATATTTTGGACAAAAGGGGAGAAATTTCAGGAGAAAGAAAACCAGAGTAAGATTTCAAGAAAGTAAAAATTGTCCCTTGTCAATAGGAAACTGCAACCAAGTAAAATCAGAGCTATGAGGAATCTGTAGGTCAGAAATTTTGGAAAAAACCAAAACTTTATCCTTTCTATGCATCTTATAAAGAAACTGGCTCTATTGAGATATTGCCAAAATTATTTAACTTTGCCTGCACAACTGAGACGGCATATGAAAATTAAAAGTAAGCATTTTTAATTGAGATCATGAAATTTTCAAAAGTGAAGGAATTTTAAAAGTATGAAATACAATCTAAATTTTTAATGTTCAAACTTTTAAAATTGATTTCAGATATTACAGAAAGAAAATTTGCTAGACAAAGAAAAAAATCTGTAGGAAATATATAACAAGAGCAATGTGTGAAGCATAAGACAATTTTATCTTCAGCCTGTGATAAGTA
Source organism: Agelaius phoeniceus (assembly GCF_051311805.1). Classification (NCBI taxonomy): domain Eukaryota; kingdom Metazoa; phylum Chordata; class Aves; order Passeriformes; family Icteridae; genus Agelaius; species Agelaius phoeniceus. The sequence goes on along the minus strand of NC_135269.1, from coordinate 32,159,174 downwards.
ACTTCATATTCATGGACTATAAAAAATTATATATTGTTGAAGTAACGCAGTACTCAAGCCACACCAGAGGTGTTCAAGGTTTATTGGAAGATATCAGAGAGGAAGGTTTAACTAATTTACAGGATATTATGGATGCTTTGTATCAAATAAAGGGTGAAATATAAGTATATTTCCATCAAGAGTCAGGAGAGAAAATGCCTTGCCTACAAATAATAATAATTAAAAAAAACCAGACACAATTAAGCTACACAAATAAGTTATATTGCTACCACATCTATTGAAAAACAAGAATCTCCTAGATCTAGCTTTTCCACACAGGTGATGTACACTCTAAGAGTTTACAAGTCCTGTTGACTTATCATTCCTTTTACACTAAATAAGTACCTCCTTTTAGGTTATCCGATTTATCCCTTAAGCACAGCAACAGCATCCTTATGACAGGTTTGACACATCTCCAGTGATAGGACCTGAGGGAATGGCAAGAATCTGTGCCAGGAGAGGTTTAGGTTAGATATCAACATAAATCAAATCAGAAAATGGTTCTTCACCCACAGGGTGGCTGGACACTGGCACAGGGTCCACAGAGAAGTTGTTACTGCCCCATCCTGACAGAGTTCAAGAAGTATTTGGACAATGCTGTCAGGCACAGGGTGTGACCCTTGGGGCGTCCTGTGCAGGGCCAGGAACTGGACTCAATTATCCTTGTGGGTCCCTTCTAACACAGGATATTCTATAAGTTATTCAGTGTAACAAATATGCCAGGGTCTAAAAGAGAGGCCTTGCTGAACAGGTTTAGAAATACCATATTGTAGGGAAGATGTCAAGGTTGTCAAAAAACAGCTCAGGATCAGGAAGAACTTATTCCTTGTATTGAGTCTTTTTTATTTGCAGAAATGAAAATACATTGACATAAAACAATTTCTCAAATGTACCCAGGCAGAATGAGGACTTAGGTTTCAAATATTGTAGAAAATAGTACATGTGGTAGCATTATATTTATGGTCATGTACAATATACACAAACAACATGGGTACAATGTGGTTGGTTGCACCCAAAGAGGAAGAGGACTCAGACCTTGGTGGTATGTAAATCATGGCATATCATACCATATAAACATACTGCATTAGAGTTTGATGGAATAATCTATCCATAATAAAGACATTCTATATTGCCTTATATGGTTGCTGGATCAGAGCACAGGAATAAGAATTTCTTGAATGCTGGAAACAATTTCTAAATTTTACTAACTTCTTGAAGCACGTGTATTGATCTGAGTTAGATATTGCTTTGGCCTTCCACAGTAATAGTATTGTAGGCTGTGCTATTATTCTATTTTATTTTTAGAAACTTAACCCCACAGGAATAAAGGAAGCTTCATTAGGATAAAATTGCAGTGAAAACATAGATTTTATTGATCAAAATATCTCAAGATACTTTTTTTTCTTTAATAATGAGGAGTAGAAGAATATTATATCCTTTCTATTATGTTGGTTTTGAATAAGACAGCACAGGAAATTTTTCTTTCAATTGGAGTGGTGAGAAAAATTCTAAAGAAGAGAAACCAGAACACAATTCTAGACATATTTGGAGGAGAAAAAGAGAGAGATATGTAGTGAGATCACAAATCATTGTCATTGACTGGCATAGCCGGTTATTGATGCAACACTAGTTCAATGGAATGAAAGCATTTGAAAAACAGAGGAAAATGAACAATTTTACCAATAGAAATTGTGAAGTACTAGAAGATAACAGTGAAGGAAAGGTCAGAATTAGAAAAAAAAAGAAAGTCAGAAACTATGTCAAAGAAGTGGATCTATAGGAAAGATGGGTGAACAACAATGCTAAAAGAGGTAGAAATAAACAATAGCAAGTATGAAATAGAGCTGAAAGAAAAGTAGGCATTTATTTTGTTTCAGCACTTCAGTTCACCTTAAAACGTTTAGCATTCTACTGCAATGTAATGCCTGACAACAACAATAAAATAAAATGTCATTGACCCACATTAATGGACATAATCCAGTACAGCTGTTCTGTTAGCAATGCAACCACTATGATTTGTACCTGTGTAGGGTGACTAAAAAATGAAAGGAGAAAGCTTCAGCCTGCCTGTCACAATATTAAAAATATGCATTTCTACCCTGCCTTCCTTACTTTCCCCACCCTCTCTCTCAGAGAAATTATGTTCCAAGATTTTATTAGGTCTCTTCAGGTAATCCAAATGTAACGAAATAAACAGAAAAAAGATATACAATATGTGTTTTAATCATGTATCAATTGAGATAGTAGATATTTTTGTCGGGTATTTATAAATCTGCTTTTTCTATTAATCCTTTTCTGATCATAAAGCTTATTCAAATACATTTATAGAAGCACCGTGGCTATACTTAATGCAAAAGATTACTTCATCAAAATGTAATGTGCACTTTGCTGCCCACTGCAACCTAGATTATTGAAAAGAACAAAAACTTTAATGGACTAGAACTAAGAAGGATTTTGTACCACAGGCATGTTCTTAAGAACATGTTATCCTTATTTCTCTTGATCAAGCTGCAAATAGATTACATATATTTCTAAAATTTTGTAGACTGTCCTTTCAGCTGTTTACATCTTGAGGGTTAGATCTTGCTTAAAGATAACTGGTCACATATGCCCCTATATCAGTATTCTGTTGGTATTCCCAGGGGATTTTTTTTATTCTTCTATTTTTATTTTTATTGTATAGTATTCTAAAGCTATTGTGATATGAGCATTTCTCAACACAAAAATGAACTCACATCAGAAGAAAGAAACTGGGAAAAAAAGCCAAAGAGCAACAGGGAGAGCAGTAGGCAATCCAACCACACATACACACACAAAATGTCCAAATTATTTTTGCAAATAAAATCATGTTCTTGGCCATACAGTGAAGTCTGGTATCCCTTAAAACTTAATTTTCAAAATTTAAGAGCGGTTGTTTGGTTTTTAGTTTGGTTTTTTTTTTTTCATTTCTATTGAAAAAAAAAAGAAATACAAAATTCACAGCTATAGTCTCATTTCTTTAAGCTGACTTCATTTTGAAAAGAAAAATAAAATTCCTTCATACATAAATGGAAGGACTTTGCAATATAATTTTTTAACCTTCCAGTAAAAGTGCCACAAGCTGAAGTTAAGGGATTTTCTTATTTGTAAACTTTTCATATTTAAGTGCAAAATACATCAGTAATAAAAAGGTATCATAAGAACATCAAATTCTTTCTTTTCAAATATCCTTGACTATAAGACATTAGTGTAAGGGAGATTAATTTACTGCATTTAAATTATTCACATTATTTTCGTTGAATGGACTGGATTTAATCTAAGAGAAAAGAAAACTTTCAGTATGATAATGAAATAAAAGAGCAATACATATTGGAAGCACAGTGTTTAAACTGAAGACGTATAATAATAATACTACTTGATAAACTGCAGTCATGATGGATTTTCTGAAGTATTAAATAATTTCCTTTTGAGTCAATCAGATCAAGATATGGATGCAGAGAAATTTAAAATATGATGGTTAAGACCCAAGGTGGAGCTCAAACACTATGTCCAATCTTGAAGAAATTAAAAATAAAGTAAAATTAAGTTAAAACAACAACAACAAAAATCAGAAACTGTGAGAAGTTAAGCTACTGTTGATTTAATCAAACCTTATTTATTCCCAGTGGGGAGTAAGGCAGAAGATGAACTGATGCAAACTTCAAGTATTTTCATGTAAATTATTATGCAAATTACCTGTAACCCTCTAGTCCCTGAAAAATTGCCAGTGTGGCTTTTTGTATGATGGAGATTGTCATCCATTGATCTAGGCAACAGGAGAAGACCACAGTTTAAGTAAAAGCCAGAAAGAGCATTTAAGCAATTAAAACCAAACAAATTAGAGAAACAACAGCATCAGAAATGTCCTCTAGATAGGCATATTTTTTTCTTTCATTTCCTCATTATGCTCCTCAGTTTTTTCTGAAGCACTCAAGTGACACTAGAGTTAGGCATTAGCTCCTCATTCTGTTTAGGTCTTTGTATACTGACAGAAGTTTCTTATGAAAAAATTAGTCAGATTTTATCATTACATTGAAGTATTTCGGCAAGACTAACAGCATACACTTGGCTCTTTCTCCACCATAGTTGTTGTACCTTTTCTTAACCCTGAATAGAAAATTGTTCCCATGCTATTGTCAGTTAAGTCAATTGCATTCCTGCCCTTTAATTACCTTTATTAAAAAAAAAGAAAGAAAAATGTGTATATATTTTTGCTTCCTTCTTTCTGTTGTGCTTATAAAACACATTATAAATCAGTGAAAAGGATTTCTTGCCGCAGTTTATCTCACCTCAACCTACTTCCTCCCTTATCCATGTGCATGAAGGCACATGCTCCTTCACACACCCATTTCCCAGCCAGTTAGTCATGAGGAAGAAGATGAAACTGAACTAGAGGAGAAGAGAGGGCAAGGATGGAAATGTGAAGCCAGAATGTGTAACTGGAAAGGCAGCAACCACCAGAACATGCACACATGCACACTGATCCTGCTACCTGAAGATACCCCTGCCTCTGAGACTCACCACTGACAAAGCAAATGGTCATAAAAGGTTCATTTTCTGTTCATTAATTTCTGTGTGCTGGGCATGAAACAGAGACTTTGCTTTTGTGGTTATGACAGTTACTACATGTGGTCCCCCTGGATGATTTGGCCTGAACTTGCTGATTGTACTTTTATGTCAATAGAAGGATACAGATAGTAATTTTCTGAGTCTTTGCCTCATTAGATTTGGACTTTCTATGACCAGAGTATGATCCCTGGAAACAACTTCATCAACAGATTGGTTTAATTTCCTTATCTTTGGAAAGAGACAGCCTCTACCTGCTCTTGAACCTTCAAATGCAGAAGGGCGTGGTTGAAGCCTTCTTATATAATTGTTTTATACAATTTTGTGCAGCTTTATTTTAAATAGGAGTCTTTAAGGATCTTTTAAATGTAGAGAAAAAAAATGACTAGGTGGAGCTTTTAATCCCTCACTAGCTATCAATTAATGAATGATCAGTTAGAGAGGACACCTTACAGATTTCCTCCTTGATAAAGTATTTGAGAGATATTGATGACACCATCCAAATATGGAAAGCAGATCTCCTCTCACTGCTCATCTCTTTTCTTCTCTGTGCTTTCCTGGTGTGGGGGTGGTGTTGACAAGCTCCAAATTTCAGTGATGAGCCCACTCCAGGATACCAATGATTGCATAAAGCACAGTTTTTGAAAGGCTTCCCAGAAAGAATGCAAAACAGCTGAGTTCTGTTACTTTGCCCCAGAATCAAAGGAGATGATGACACCTTTCTCACAAACATTTTCATCCCCAATATCAACTTGTTTAGGGGAGATACTATACTCCAGCAGCACTGATGATAGAACAGATGATGATAGAACATATTGTGACATTTATTTGCATGTCACATGGCTGTAAAACATGATTTTGATTGCCCGAGTGCAAAGTGACTTCACATAACAGATCAGACACCAGCATTTTCAGTATTTTCTAATTATGGGTGCCAGATGTTTCTTGCACAGTCTCTGGTGAAATTTTCTATTCAGACCAGAAGTGTAAGGACCCGGTTTTCTCAGGAGCTATATGGTTAGATATCCACATAATCTGCAAGGAGTCAGGGTGCCTAGAATAGCACTCCATTAAGTGTGCTTTCAAAACAAGAAATAATCTGCGTGTTAAGGAGATTAAATAGGATGAAAGTAATGTAGCTGTACATCAATGCCTTTGGATTTTTTTTCCTTTCGATAAAGATTGATGAGCAACATGTTCCATTTCCTTGGAGTCCTGTGACATCACAGTAGAATGTCTTTTTGAAAACATCAAAAGGGGAGATCAGGGACAAACAATCCTTTCAAGAAGGGGCAACTGAACATAGGGCATGTAAAGACAAAAAAGAATACTGAGACAAGAGGAAGATGGGATCGATGAGGAAAGAACAAGAGGAGTTACTAAGGAAATTGAGTGCAACAGCAAATATAAAAATGTATGAGACGTGTTTTATATCACATAAGATGAACTCCAAAGTGTGGGCTGAGATCCTAATTTGTTCAAAACTTTCTGTCAGCACATATGAGCTAGCACATTCTGGAAAATTGTGCCCAATCGTTGATCCATTTTTTCCCCCATTAAAGAAACTCCTGATTAGCTCTCACCCTCTGTTTTCAGTCAGGGGAATCTGGTCACCTGCACAAAGCCCACCCACAACCCAGAAAGTAGACATGAAAATAGATCCACTACAAAAGCACACTACTCTGGAAATGCATTGACACCAAGCACAATAACTGCTAGAAATTTTACATATCAGGAAAATATTTACATAGAAGTAAATGACATATAGCAAAATATAGAAAAAGTCAAATGGCACATTTTTTAACCATGAAATTCGTTGAAGTAACTGGTCTTTTAAAATCTAAATGGAGAAATAAGTTTATGAAATATTGGCAACTTTACTTTCTAACACAAATAATTAAGATGCCCTAAAATTGGTCTGACTTACACACTTGTGGCAACTGATGCTTATTCACTTTTGAGACCAAGGATGCTTATCTTAAGTCTGAGCTAAAATGCTAGATGAGGAATATATTCAAGCAATGCTTAGAAATTATTTGAGTTAGTAACACTAGCTGAGATAGAACTCATATAGCATACAATTAGTAAATGCAATTTTCAACAGCTTGATTTGTTATGAACACTAAATTTGCATAACTTCAAAAAAAGTCTTGCCTTGAAAGAAAGTACTTTAAAAAAAATTATATTGTAGTCTTTCCTTTTAGTGACACAAGCAGATGAACTAAAATTTATTTAAAGTGCACAAGGCAGTCGAAATATCATGTTTAAAGTACAGAAAAACCCCACCTTGCAGTGAGTAATAGTAATTACCCTTTAGGTATGAATCACATTAAGAAAGTAATTGATTATTTTTGTTTTATGTCAAGTGTTGTTTTCTGGTTTGTTTTGTTTTGTTGTTTTTTGGGGTTTTTTTCTGCTGGGGTCTATTATTTATTCACAGTGGAGAAACTAAAATTTGTGCATGACTTGAAAAGATCTGTGGTCTTTCTAGATGACAAATAAATTATTGTTTACTTCTACATAAGCAAAATTTCACTTTTTTTTCTGCATTACTTCATATGTTAATACTTCATACTTAAAAAAATATTCTTTATCTGAAACAATAGTTTTCCCATTACTTATCTATCTTATATAATGAAATTGGGCAGAGATCCTATAAATTCCAGTTGCAATAGTGGTGGAAAAAAGGTTGGGGAATGAACTTTAAAGGTATTTTTATGAAATCTAGTTCAAATGCAAACATTCTAAGGCATAGAGATATCCAATGAAAGAACAACAGTTTTTCCCTACATCATAGGAGCAGTGAATAATTTGGAGTGTTAGGGAACATAAAGATCATCTACTTCAAATCCTTCCTCTGTGGACAGGGATGCCACCCACCAGACCAGGTTGCTCAGAGCCCCATCCAACCTGGTCTTGAACACTTCCAGCTATGGGGCACCCACATCTTCTCTGGGCAACTTGTTTGACCTCCTCATCAACCTCACAGTAAAGAATTTCTTCCTAATATATAATCTAAGCCTACTTTCTTTCAATTTGAAGCCATTTACCCTTGTCCTGTCGCTACATACCCTTGAAAAAGTCTCTCTCTACCTTTCTTGTAGGTTTCCTTTAGGTAGTTGAAGACTGCCAACTAGGTGACCTTGAAGCCTTTTTTCTTTTCCAGGCTGAACAACCCAAATTCTCACAGCCTGTTGTCATAGGAAAGGTGCTCCATCCCTCTGAACACCTTCACAACCTTCTCCTTGACCTGCTTTAACAGATTCATGTCTTTCTCCTGCTGAGGATGCAGTTCCCCAAACAGGGTCTCACAAGGGCAGAGCAGAGGGGCAGAATCCCCTCTCAACCTGCTGGCCACTCTTTGGCTACAGCCCAGGATGTGCCTGGCTTCCTGGGCTGTGAGTGCACACTGTTGGCTTTTGTTCAGCTGTTCATCTACCAGAACACCCAAGTCCTTCTTTACAGGGCTGCTCTCAGTGAATTTTCCCATTCTGTGTGCATGTCTGGTATTGCCCAGAAGCAGGTGAAGCACCTTGTAATTGGACTTGTTAAACCTCACGAGACTCTTATGAAGTGGCTGTCTTTGTTTCCCTGTTCATCTAACCTAGTTAGCTGTTCTCGTTTGTGATTGGTCTGTAAATTAGGGTTAGAGCATGTCCATTTCTGATTATACAATAGTGGTAAAAACCCCTGTTTGGATTTTATTTTAAAGGAGAAAAAGAAAGGTTAAATGTATCAAACTTCAAATACCTCTGGTTTTCTTTTTGAGATTTAATCTGACTATTTTTCAGCTCATCTCATGTTGGTCTCCCACTATGTATTTAAGAAAACAGTGCATTAATCTTTCTTTTCAGAATGGTCACAATAAAGCTAAGGAGATTAGATTATAAATGAGGAAAGAGAGGGAAAAATTGACATTGCCTGGCAAAATCTTTTTATTTTCCTGAGAAAAACCTTGCAAATTCATTTTCTTGCCAGCTTGAATGATTTTTTAATGCCCATGTCCAGATCTTGTTTTTGAAGGCCTGGGAAAAACAGATGAGTTCACAAAATACTAAGGTACACAGGAGACAGTGCTGGGTGCTCAAGCCTGTCTGATCTCTACCCATGAGATTTACTATGATGAAACAACCTAAGAAAGAATTTATTGCTGCATACTGTAGCATTCTATGTATTTTAGAAAAAAAGGAGAATAAACCAAAACATTTTGCTATCTGAATATCTGAAAGAAGTCTGATATTTTAAACAGTCTTTGGAATGAAAGTACATGTAAAAATTTAAATAAAATGATACCTTCAGTTTGTTAAATTGCCCTTCACTCGTTCACTAAGTTATCTGTGAGAACACTCAGAGATTTATCTCAGAAACACAATGATATTTTATTTACATTTTTATTAAATGTGTCATTTCTCAAAGATATTTCGCTATAAATTCATAGAGAAACAGACAGCCTATCTTGTAATTTACCCCCCTCAACATACAAGGTTGACGAGGTTATTTATCTTTCCATGAAAAAAAATAAAATATTAGTCTGTGTATAGTGTTGCCACCATTTGTGGTGAATGATTTCAAATATGACCTAAAAAATATCAGAGACAGAAAAATGAAAGATTATGCAAAGTTAGGAGGATATATGATACATTGCAGCTGGTTGTCAGAGGGCTCGGTATGCACAGTCCATCTCACCTGCACTCTTCTTTTTGGAATAAGATTATCCCTGCAAAGAATGCACTGCAACGTTATATAAAAGGAGTAGTAGCATTTTAGGGATGCATGTGATTTAAGTGTTTTGGACTGTGATAATACATTTAAAACTGTGCAATATCCAGGCTAGTCTGTGCCATTCTAAAATCCTTAGTGATACAATACTGGTGTCAAATAGGTCTGAGTAACTCACAGAAATTCTAAATATTGTCTATTCCACAGAAGTCTGCAAAACCTAGATAGACAATATCCATTATGTTTCAGCCATTCATTTTTGACAGAGTAGTTCTACAACAGAACATGAATTTATTCATTCCAGAAAGTAGAAATAACAAAGTATAAAAATGGAAAATCAAAGTATTTTTCCATATGTTCAAGTAGAAATATCTTTAAAGGAAACATTGGTGTTGACCCAAGGAATATGAATAAGCATTCCCTTTTCCAACAGGAACTTGGAATGCAAGACTTATTTAAAGTCCATTTTATATACTTGTGTCTTTAAAATTTTAAAGACCAATCAGTTTTTTTTTTTACCTAAAATAATAATTTTTATAAAGTTTAATACCAAATTTAATGTTTAGAAGAATCTTTTTCCCTAAATTTTGTCTAGGTATATATTTTGACATTCTAAAATATCCAAAGGAAAGATCCTTTTTTTAGATTCTCTTTGTGTGTCTTGATTTTGTAAAATCAGACATTAACAGACAACAGTTATACCATGAAAGGGATGGAAAGTAAAAACTATCACCTACAACACTGACAATGACTAGATATCTTCTAAAACACCTATTTTTTACCCCTTTTTTCCAGGAACTTAGTTAGTTTTCTAATTAAACTCTTCTTAAATACAGAGATATGGATAAGTGTTGTAGTGCATTTTTATATTTCGTAATACTCTAAAGTAGTTTTGTTTTGTATTCCCATATTTTTCCCAAATGGTTTATCCCAGACTGTACTCCCCTCCCTTTACCTGTGTTATCCCTCTCCCGGGATGAGATCATCCCCAAACCCCCACCCTGGCTCTCTGTCAATCACTCAGCATCCCATCCCCTCCATCCAGAAGTTTTGGTCCAGGTCGTCGAGTGATTAGCCAGAGGCCAGGGGTCAGCCCCCCAAGCCTTGCCCCATACGCTGTCCTAAATGTCTGTCCCCCAGTACCCATCCCTTAGAGATACTTATTGGTTGGTAAAATGTTATCTACTATTGGTTTCCACCTCCCTTTAAATATAACCTTGGCACGTCTCCCGTCTCCCGGGGCTCTTGGCAGGAGGCCCCTGAGGTGCAGGAGCTGCTTTGGGACTCCTAATAAAACCTTGGATTAACCCCTGCTAAGAGTTGGCCCTTTCTCTTCTACTGATGTCTCTGGTGTCTCTTGTGCTGCACAGGCGCCCAGCCCAGGTGCCCTCAGCACCCTCGGGGCACACACAGAGAGTGTCTCCCTGCTGTCAGCCCAGGTGCCCTCAGCACCCTCGGGGCACACACAGACAGTGTCTCCCTGCTGTCAGCCCAGGTGCCCTCAGTACCCTCGGGGCACAGACAGTGTCTCCCTGCTGTCAGCCCAGGTGCCCTCAGTACCCTCGGGGCACGCACAGAGAGTGTCTCCCTGCCAGCCCAGGTGCCCTCAGTACCCTCGGGGCACACACAGACAGTGTCTCCCTGCCAGCCCAGGTGCCCTCAGCACCCTCGGGGCACACACAGACAGTGTCTCCCTGCCAGCCCAGGTGCCCTCAGTACCCTCGGGGCACACACAGAGAGTGTCTCCCTGCTGTCAGCCCAGGTGCCCTCAGCACCCTCGGGGCACGCACAGAGAGTGTCTCCCTGCCAGCCCAGGTGCCCTCAGCACCCTCGGGGCACACACAGACAGTGTCTCCCTGCTGCCAGCCCAGGTGCCCTCAGTACCCTCGGGGCACAGACAGTGTCTCCCTGCTGTCAGCCCAGGTGCCCTCAGTACCCTCGGGGCACGCACAGACAGTGTCTCCCTGCCAGCCCAGGTGCCCTCAGTACCCTCGGGGCACACACAGACAGTGTCTCCCTGCCAGCCCAGGTGCCCTCAGCACCCTCGGGGCACACACAGACAGTGTCTCCCTGCCAGCCCAGGTGCCCTCAGTACCCTCGGGGCACACACAGACAGTGTCTCCCTGCTGTCAGCCCAGGTGCCCTCAGCACCCTCGGGGCACGCACAGAGAGTGTCTCCCTGCTGTCAGCCCAGGTGCCCTCAGCACCCTCGGGGCACACACAGACAGTGTCTCCCTGCTGTCAGCCCAGGTGCCCTCAGTACCCTCGGGGCACACACAGAGAGTGTCTCCCTACCAGCCCAGGTGCCCTCAGCACCCTCGGGGCACACACAGACAGTGTCTCCCTGCTGTCAGCCCAGGTGCCCTCAGCACCCTCGGGGCACACACAGACAGTGTCTCCCTGCTGTCAGCCCAGGTGCCCTCAGCACCCTCGGGGCACACACAGACAGTGTCTCCCTGCTGTCAGCCCAGGTGCCCTCAGCACCCTCGGGGCACACACAGACAGTGTCTCCCTGCTGTCAGCCCAGGTGCCCTCAGTACCCTCGGGGCACACACAGAGGGTGTCTCCCTACCAGCCCAGGTGCCCTCAGTACCCTCGGGGCACACACAGACAGTGTCTCCCTACCAGCCCAGGTGCCCTCAGCACCCTCGGGGCACACACAGACAGTGTCTCCCCGCTGTCGGCCGTGTCGGGGCTGCCCTCCCCGGTGTCTGCCGACTCGGGACTGGCCCAGGGTTCCTGAGAGGCTCACAGAGAGACCGAGACATTTTGGCGACCAACGTCGGGCTCTGAGACCATCCCCGGAGCTCATGGACGGGGCTCGGACATTCTTTCAGACTGTTCGCAAAGCCTTTGGCCGGCAAGCTACCTCAGAAGAACACACTCCGTTTTGAGTTGCTCCTCTGTGCAAGAAACTATTCCCTCAAGAGTCAGTTTTAGGTAGAAGTCACCATCCCAGGACCTCCTGTTTTCCTGTCCCACAGCTGGATTGGTAAGTTTTACCTTCTTCCCGTTTCTCCCCTCTTTGGGAGGGGGGTGTTTCCCTGCCTTTGTTTTCAGGCTCGCTGCAGAGAGCCGAAGTTTTTTTTCTCTATTTTTGGCAGACTGCCAGCTTCAGGTTTTTCTTCTCCCCCCCCCCCCCCACCTGGGTTGGTGAAATTTGAGATACAAAATTTAAAATCACAGCTACAATGGGTGCAAAGCTTTCTGTATCTCACAAAGGTGTCTATTATCATTTTTTGAACTTTCTTGAGTGAAGAAATCCGATTTTCAAAAACAGATGTTAAACAATTTGTTAGATGGTTGTTCCTTCATTTCCCCGATGTATCAACTGAAAATATTCATGATTTGGCTTTCTGGGACAAAATTGGCAATGAGTTACTGAGAGCAGGGGAGTCAGGTGACAAATCTTTGTCAAAGTTTGCTTTTCTAGTTATGCAGATAAGAAATGGTGTAAAACCCAAATTAAAAAGGCAGGAACAGCCATCCGGGAACAGTTTCAAAACCTCTGTTTCCCAGAAACACGATTTAACCCCCTCCAAGTTATATTTTCCCTCTCCTAGCCCTCTTTCCTCACCCTCAGCCCCGACACAGGACATTCTGAAGAAAGCTACACTCCCTAGCTTCCCTCAGAAGCTCCCTGTCTCCAACCCGGACAGTTCTGGTCAAATTCCCCGGGACCCTACCCTTTCCCCTATTTCCCCAAGTTGTGATACCCCGTCCCAGAAATCTTCTGCCCGCCTTTGTACCCCCGATCCGCTTCAGGTAACTTCCCCAGACCATGATGGTAGATACCACATGGCCATGCTTGCTCCTTCTTCTTTCCACAATCCTTTACGCTCTCCCAACAAGCCATTCTGGTCGGAAAACCCCGCCACTGAAACCCTCGCTCCCTGTACCCTTCCTCCGCCCCCCCCCGCCCCCTCAGGGCTTTGCCCACCAGCCGCGGCCTCCCGCAGCCCCTCCCGCAGCCCGCCCTCCGGCTCCCAGGTCAGAGCAACCGGAGGTGCTGAGCTCGGCAGCCGGAAGCCGGAAACATTACCGGTTCTTTCTGCAGCCCTTGTGTCATATATTTCAGATTTAAACGGGGGGATTCAGCCACATTATACCCCCCTTTCTGTTGATTCTGTCAAAGAACTTACCAAAGCCCAAAAAGATTTTGGTAGATCAAGTGAATATTTTAGAGGACTCCTTAAATCTACACTTTCTGCTAATCCCTTAACCCCCGCTGATATCAAACACCTTTTTACCTGCCTGTTATCCTCATCTGAATATCTCTTGTGGGATGCAGCATGGAAAAAAGGATTGAGAGAAATTTTACCAGCTCTGTGGGCTGATGAAGCTACTGCCCATGATGTTTACGGTAAATTGTTATCTCTTGACCATCTCTGTGGACAAGGGGAGTGGGAGGAAGGAGCAAGTCAGGCAGAGGGCATTCCCAGAAAGGTTTTCAAAGAATGTGCTAGAGCAGCTGAGAAAGCTTTCTTTGGGCTCCGTCCTGGTGTTCCGCTTGAAAATTATTTGAAAATAACACAATCTTCATCTGAGTCCTTTTTGAGTTTTGTGGAAAGGTTGAGAAAAGCTGTTGAATTTCAAGTTCAGAATGAAGGAGCCAGGATGGAAATCCTCACCGAGATTGCTAAAGAAAATGCCAATGACAAGTGTAAAGCTGCCATCCTGAGCCTGCCTCTCGAGCCAACACCAACACTACAAGCAATGCTAGAAGTGTGTGAGAGGAAAGTTACCATCGCCCTTGCTGACCAGGACGAGAGACCAAAACCACAGAGAAAGATTGCAGCTGTGGACACCCCTGATCCACCATGCACCAGCCAGCTTCAGCACGTCACGATGCCACAAGAGAGAATCTCCAACTCTAATCAACCTTGCCATCTTTGTGAGAAGTTAGGGCATTGGATGCCTGACTGCCCTCTGAAAAAGCAGTTTTTAGATTTTAAATACAATAACCTTGAAGATCAGAATTCCCCAAAAGACAACCTTTCAAAAAACTGAATAAAGAGTGCTCTTTTTCCCAGCGCTATGACAAAAATAGGGTGTGTTCAATTCCAGCACAGGACAGGGCCGAGCCTGAGCGTGGCCGTCAGCGCCAGGAGTGGAATGCATTTCATACGGCAGCGCACCAGCAACGCCAACACAAACCCACTGGCAAAGGTAAAAAAGTCCTTGCCATGAACATTTTGGGGACAGTAAAATGGTTCAATGTAAAAAACAAATAAGGTTTCATAACCTGGAATGATAACAAAGAAGATGTGTTTGTTCATCAGACTGCTATAAAAAAGAATAACCCCAGGAAATATCTCCCCAGTTTAGGAGATGGAGAAATTGTGGAACTTAATATAGTACAAGGAAGAAAAGGCCCCCAAGCAGCCGATGTGACAGGACCTGGTGGAGTTCCAGTACAAGGTAGTAAACATGCACCAGACTACGAATCTGTAAAAGATTATCTACATCATAGAAGTCCTCCACATGTCTACCAAGGAAATAGAACCCAAAACCAACAACCATCAAGCCCCAGCAACAGCCTAAAAGCAAGAAAAGCACAGAACACGGGCAAGCTGACCTGCATTCAAAAGCCCATGTCAATAATAAAAGAACCTTCCAGTCCGATAAGTCCCACTTCTTCTAATACCCTTCCCCAATTCCTGTGGCCTTCCTACCCT
Organism: Agelaius phoeniceus; assembly: GCF_051311805.1. Classification (NCBI taxonomy): domain Eukaryota; kingdom Metazoa; phylum Chordata; class Aves; order Passeriformes; family Icteridae; genus Agelaius; species Agelaius phoeniceus. The sequence goes on along the minus strand of NC_135269.1, from coordinate 32,144,154 downwards.
ACTCCCACTTTCTCCTTCTTCTTTCCATTGTCCTATTACCCCTTTTTTATGTTCCCACAAATTCCTACCACCCTTTCCCCTCTCCCATGGTCTCCCTCCACTAATCCCTATCCCCAGAGTTCCTTTAGAATACCAGAGGGAGCATGAAGTTTCCCTAAAGTAACCATCCTTTTCTTAAACTAATGATTTTTATTTGGAGTTTCCAACAGGCACACCACCACCTACACTGCCTTGTGCAGAGTCTATCACAGCCAACCACTTTACCACAGGAGACAAAGAAACAGCCCCTGCTGAAAAAACCTTTTCCTGACTCAGTTTCCTGAAAAAACGCGTCTTTTCAGTGTTTCCCCTTGATCTGAACTCAGCCCCTCTACCATCAGAATGAGCCCCATCCTTCTGCTGCTCATGTTGACAGCCATCCATCCAAGTCAGATGTGGAAGAGTTTGAAGGTCTCTGTTGCCTGAATCTTTGCCTGTCATCCAAGGCTGAGGATGTCCACAAAATCATCAGAAAGATGCAACAAATGGTCCAAGACATCAAGCAAGAAACAGCGGACTGGATGGATGGACTTTTACAAGGATGGGGACTCTCGGGTTGGGTCAGATCCATATTGAAATCTGTATTTTTAGTTTTGTTTGGTTTTTTTTGTTATTTTGATCAGCTTTGGGATCATCAAGAGCATTGTGAACAAATTGATATTGAAAGCTATTTCCCCTTTAGAGATCAATCAGGTGACTGTTCCCACCTCTTCTGAGGAGGAGACAGAAACCTCTGCAGAATTTACAAAACAGCCTTGGTTTGCTGATGCTTGAGTTCACTCCAAGCTGAAATTTAATGTTTAGGTGCCTCTCCTTTTTTTTTTTATTTAAACGAAAAGAGGGAGATGTTGTAGTGCGTTTTTATATTTAGTAATACTCTAAAGTAGTTTTGTTTTGTATTCCCATATTTTTCCCAAATGGTTTATCCCAGACTGTACTCCCCTCCCTTTACCTGTGTTATCCCTTTCCCAGGATGAGATCATCCCCAAACCCCCACCCTGGCTCTCTGTCAATCACTCAGCATCCCATCCCTCCATCCAGAAGTTTCAGTCCAAGTCGTCGAGTGATTAGCCAGAGGCTGGGAGTCAGCCCCCCAAGCCTTGCCCCATACGCTGTCCTAAATGTCTGTCCCCCAGTACCCATCCCTTAGAGTTACTTATTGGATGGTAAAATGTTATCTACTTTTGGTTTCCACCTCCCTTTAAATGTGACCTTGGCACATCTCCCGGGGCTCTCAGCAGGAGGCCCCCTGAGGTGCAGGAGCTCCTTTGGGATCCTAATAAAACCTTGGATTAACCCCTGCTAAGAGTCGGCCCTTTCTCTTCTACCGATGTCTCTGGTGTCTCTTGTGCTGCACAGGCGCCCAGCCCAGGTGCCCTCAGTACCCTCGGGGCTCAGAGAGTGTCTCCCTGCCAGCCCAGGTGCCCTCAGCACCCTCGGGGCACACACAGACAGTGTCTCCCTGCTGCCAGCCCAGGTGCCCTCAGCACCCTCGGGGCACACACAGACAGTGTCTCCCTGCTGCCAGCCCAGGTGCCCTCAGTACCCTCGGGGCACACACAGAGAGTGTCTCCCTGCTGCCAGCCCAGGTGCCCTCAGTACCCTCGGGGCACACACAGAGAGTGTCTCCCTGCCAGCCCAGGTGCCCTCAGCACCCTCGGGGCACACACAGACAGTGTCTCCCCCCAGCCCAGGTGCCCTCAGCACCCTCGGGGCACACACAGACAGTGTCTCCCTGCTGCCAGCCCAGGTGCCCTCAGCACCCTCGGGGCACACACAGAGAGTGTCTCCCTGCCAGCCCAGGTGCCCTCAGTACCCTCGGGGCACACACAGACAGTGTCTCCCTGCCAGCCCAGGTGCCCTCAGCACCCTCGGGGCACACACAGACAGTGTCTCCCTGCTGCCAGCCCAGGTGCCCTCAGTACCCTCGGGGCACACACAGACAGTGTCTCCCCCCAGCCCAGGTGCCCTCAGTACCCTCGGGGCACACACAGACAGTGTCTCCCCGCTGTCGGCCGTGTTGGAGCTGCTCCCCCCAGTGTCTGCCGACTCGGGACTGGCCCAGGGTTCCTGAGAGGCTCACAGAGAGACAGAGACAGATAAGGATAGCCCATGCCCCAAGTATTGATTTTATTATGTGCTGTGTATTAAGAACGTTCTTGTATGAAGCCCATTTAAAAACTTTTTAAAATGTACTTAATGTATGGACTGATATAAAATACTGTCAATGTAGTCAAGTTATGCTGAAAAGTACTGCTTGAGTTGCTTATGAAGGACCACTTGTCGAGTCTAGAAATTGTTATGCTAAAGTCAAGATCAGAAGCTGTAATCTGCTCTGACAAAGGAGTATTTTTATATGTATACCTAAAAGCATGAAACAAGACTTATTTTGGTTCTTTCTTTGAAAAAGTATAGATGCAGATGTGCTTGGGGGAGAAAAAAATACACTGGATTGGCAGAAAAGTGTGAAATATATTTCTGTGGTTTTTTAGAGGACTCCAAAAAGTATGTAAGCTGTGCAAACAGACTTCCTCTTGTAGAAGAAAAGTGTATCTGATATCATCTGATATGTGGGATATATGTACAGAGAGGATCCATGGTGAGGTGTTTGTCAGAGAATAATTTATCATTAATTAGTTGGTTTTAACAGAATAAGACTTTACAGTTTTAAATCAAATGTAAATAGATGGAGTGCTTTTCCTCCTATGTTTTTATGTATTTTATAAATATATCAGCTTACGCATATTTTTATAAGTGCTCTTACATGTCTGTAATCTTAATTAGCTGAAGTTAAAAGTCAAGTACAGCCTAATAAAAAGTGTTGACAATGTCTACAGGGACATGTTTTCTAGTGGAAGGTGTCCCTGCCCATGGGCAGGTGGGTTGGACTTGATAATTTGGAAGCTCCTTTTCAAGCCAGATCATTCTGTGCTGCTTTATAAGGACTCTGCATAAGTATCACTGCATATCTAGAATGTTTTCTAATCTTCTCACTATACAAAAATGTGAAGAGGAGAGAATGAGATTGTTTTGACCTACTATACCTATGTTTTGATATTATCATACAGTTGCTGACTTGATAACCTCAGGGAAAATGCTGCCTTAAGTGTTGATTTTGGAAAGATTTTTGAGAATTCCATATCTGTAAGGAATTTGCTATTTTCTTCTAAATAAGTAGCCATCTTTCCTATAATAGGATTTCTGCCCTTTAGTTTAAATATCCTTTTTATCTCCTCAAATCATGTTTTCAGATATCAAAACTCCACCCTGCTGTTTTATATAGAGCAGCCATGATTCAAGACAAGACAAGAAAATTAAAAATTCCAATAAACCCACTCAGAAGTAAATTGGACAGATTAATCACAAACACGCTTTTGGAAACAAGTAGGGCCAACATAAATTGTGCAGACATGATCTGTTTGAACAGAGTGCTTGCAGTATTGAGAAGGTGAGCTAATTTGCAATTAGTTTAACTGAAATACTTTTTTTCTGGAGGCTAGAAGTAAAAAAAATAAAATATAGTAAAGAGAAAGCCAGTCTCCTGCCCTTTGTTTAACAAAAACTAACTCTCTTAATTTCCTCACTGCATTCTATGTAGATTTTTATGAAAATAGGTAACCATATATTTTTTTCAGATTAAAGTGGCAGTAATGCAAATTACGCACATTTGTGTATTATTTAAATGCACTGCATTTGTTCATTATTTTAATTTAATTTGGTAATGGCCACACACTAAAAAACTGGTATTTAGAAATAATTACCTCTACAGAAAAGCTCATTAACTGAAAAATTTGCCTTGTTTTTGCTGTAGCAATATTCTCAAAAAGGTTTAAGTGGTTTAAGTGGAGTAGCAACTTAGATAAATTGAAACATAAGAAGTTTATTAAAATGACAGATGCTTAATTAATGTAGGAAGTCAATATTTCCACCATATATAAAGGAAAGTAATAGCATTTATAAGAAAAATTCAGTGTAATGATTGTGTTTTGTATACTAATTATGCATCTAATTATCTTACAGTAACATATTGCTGTTACTACTTACAGGGATATCTTTATGCAAAAGTTGTAAAAATAATCTTAACTCTGTAAAATAATCTGAATACAATTATCTACTTTTGAAAAGTTCAATTGCCTTGAATTCCAGTTTTGACTAGAATAGAATTTTTGACATAGTTCTACCATCATTCAAAGCATGGATTCTATGGTATGTTCATTTCTTAAATGATTTCATCCCCCACTCTGGTCAACCTAGAAAATCTCTCCAATAATTTAATTATTTTTGGCACAAGATTTGTCCTAAATACATTCTCCCAACATCTTTATTCTATCTAAGATACAGCTCTGATGGGAAGAGTTGTAAGCTTTGAGCTACAATATTCTACTCCTCTATCTTCCTGTGTCTTGAGACCAACAAATTGGAAATGATTGCTAAAATCAAGCCATGTAATTAGACAGCATAACATCTAATATACTCCTTTTGTCAGCTGGCCAGAAAGAGAATTTCAGTAAATGATACATTACACCGTGAAAAAACTCTTTCAAACAAGCCTGTTAATGATGATAAATAAAGAACTTGTGCAAAACCAAGCAATTAATCCTTTGGAAGCTTTCTATTGAAGTTGCTATTAAGGCATCAAGCAATGCAAACACATTACATAAACAAATCCTGTGGGAATATTCCACTTTAGGTTAGTGCATTTTCTTGCAAACCCATCTGTAGTTAACTTCTTCAATAGAATTTCTTATTCACTAAAATATTGTCTTTATTTTAATAAAGGAACGATCAACTGTCATTCGTAGTGGGAAGAATCAGTTAAAAAATGCATCACAAGATGTAAGAATTTTTAATGTTCAGAGACATTGCATTTTATTTTCAGAGAAACAATATTGACTTATTTACTTGTGAAGCAAGGGTATTTTTTAGTTTTCTACAGGGACAGAGCAGATTGCAATATTCTGGCATTAATAATGCATTGGAAATAAAGAGGAATGGTAAGCGAAAATTTATTCTGCAGCTTGTAAAAAATGTGAAGTGTCAAAAGGTTATGGAGAAATCCTCCCAGTAAACACTATTTCAAATTACAATCTTGTAAAGCAGTTTCTCAGGATGCAGGCAACTAAGTAGATCAATGTCTCAGTACATGAGAGGATAGTGTACATTGGTGTTCTCAGTAATTTTTTTTTTCCTAGGTCCACCAAATTATTCCCTATTCATATTATGAGCTCTGGCTAGAAACATAAAAGAAAGTAAAGAATGGTTTAGCAATTTTTTACTCTGTAAACACAGAACTGTTCAGATTCCATCTTATTATTAAATATGTGGAAAATCCTTTGTATGTTTGGTTTCAGTATAAATACCATAAAATAAAAAGAAAACAAACAAACGTGAGTATCACAATGAACTATGGAGGATTTTTGCTATGTCTAGCCTAAGAGAGATATGGATATCAGACAGATAGGAGTGGGGCTTTTTTGATTTTGGTTTTTTTTTTGTTTGTTTGTTTGTGTTTGTTTGGTGGTTTTGTTTGGTTTTTATTTGTTTGTTTGTTTACCAAAATAAACTGTAAGCTTATTCTAACAAATGTAATTTTAAGTTAAAATGTAAACACTTTTTCAGGTATGGATTGTATCAGCAGCCTGTCATTAACTGTTTGAAGTTTAAGACTATTTTCTTAATTTACAAGATACCTATCGAATAAAGAGAAATGCTAAACCTGGTGTTTTTTCCAAATTAAGTAAAGAACAGTAAGAACAAAATAGATAAATTGGTCAGTTCTATTATATTGCAGCAGGAGTTGTAGCAAAACCATAATAAAAGTACTTAGAAGATGACATTGGTCATGACCATTGGAGATTTCTGCTTATCTGTAGAGACTGATAATGGAGAATATGGACAATGAATAATTATTTTTCTCCAAAGAATGCAATTGTGTAGCAGAAAAAAATAACAGTGAAAATTCCTGAAAACACTGAATCAAAAAATCATCATATTGCAGACTGGTTGAAGTTGGAAGACACCTCTGGAGGTCATTTAGTCTAACCCCCCTGGCTCAAGCATGGCCATCCAGAGCAAGTTTCCCAGGACCATGTCCAGGCAGCTTTTGACAAGAAGAATAAGACTCCACTCTGGTCAGCCTTTGCCAGTGTTCAGTTACCTTTGCAGTAAAATTTTCCTGATATTCATGGTGACCTTTAAGTGTTTTTGTTTGTCTTTTGCCTCCTGCCTTCTCACGCTGTCTTTGAATTCTTTTAAATATTCGGTGGAAAGTTGAATATGAATCAACAGAACCATCCCATCCAGGAGGGCCACCCAGGTCCTGGGGGACATCAGGCACAGCTTTGCCAGCCAGGCAAGGAAGGGGATTGTCCCACTCTGCTCTACACTGGGCAGCCTCACCTCGAGTGCTGGGGGCAGTTTTGGGCACCACAATATGAGAAAGAATATTAAAGTATTCTAGAGCATCCAACAGAGGGCAAAAAAGATGGTGAAGGGACTAGAGGGGAAGAGGCATGAGAAGTGTCTGAGGTCACTTGGTCTGTTCAGCCTGGAGAAAAGGAGACTGAGGGGAGACCTCATTGCAATCTGCAACTTTCTCAAGAGTGGAAGAGAAGGAGAAGACACTGATCTCTTTTCTCTGGTGACCAGACTGGAAGGAATGGCCTGAAGTTATGTCAGGGGAGGTTTATGTTGGATATTAGAAAAGGTTCTTCACTCAGGGTTGGTTGGAATAGGCTCCCCAGGGAAGTGATCCCATTATTCACAGAGTTCAAAAAATGTTTGGACAATGCTCCCTGGTACATGGTGTGACTCTTGGGGATGGTGCTGTGCAGAGCTGGGAGCAAGACTTAATGATCCTTGTGGGTCCCATCAGCTTATTCTGTGATTCTGGGATTCAGACATTTCAGGCTAAGATCTCTCTTGAGCCTTCTCTTCTCCAGATCAAATCATTCCAGCTTCTTAAGCCTCATCTTATAGGAAAGATGCTCCAGTCCCTTAATCATCTTTGTGACTTTCTTGCTTCACTTAGTCAGTCTCTTTTGTACTGGAGAATTCAATACTGGATACAGTACTCCAGATATCTCTTCAGATCCAGTGCTTAGTACAGTGGATGGATCCCCTCCCTCAACCTGCTGGCAGGACTCCCAAAAATATGATGCAGTCCAAGCTAATGTTAGCCTCCTTTGTGGAAAATAAGTATTACTGGCTTCTGACAAATTTGGTGACACTAGGATTTATGGGTCTTCTTCTTCCTCTTTTTAGTTATCAAATGTAAGATATTTATTGCTATTTTAACACTGCTTTCTATTGGTATCTTGTGGTGACTGAGATGCTGCTATATAGTAAGATGTGGGTCAACTAAGTGCTATTGTGAAATACATGACCTCTGTCTGCCTAGATGGAAACCATTATAAGGTAGCTGTTATTTTCTGTAAATATTATTCATTTAGTGTAGCTAGACTAGAAGAAGGAAAGTCACTAAGTGGAGAGTATCATAATGTATTCACTCAATGAAATATCTGTTAATACACATTTAATTATCCAAATGATTAATAAAGTCAATATTTATTCTCTTTGTTTTTATTAAAAGACCAATCTTCCTGACACATCTCTTACACAGACTGATACATACAAAATTAAATTCCTAACACACTAAAATTGTAAATAATATTAAACCATTTCTAACCAGGGAGCTGTACTGTTGTGCTTAAATCTGTCTTAATATATTATGATAGTTTGCATTTAAGAGTAATGGCTTAAATAGAACAAAAGCAAAAAAAAGACATCTCATCATGTTCTGTACTACATAGCCACAAGCATAAAATCTGAGTGCCTGCAGAATCTACTGTGAAAAAAATATACCATGTTGTGTCAAGAGGGGATGAGTGTGTGCAGAATCTACTGGGAAAGATATATACTATGCTGTGTCAAGGTGGGGGGGATCGAAACAGTGGAAATAAAAGTGTTTAAATTTGAAGGGGAGAAATATTTTTGCTCTGACTCTAAATTCAGTAAATTTTATTGGTAAGAGGAGGCTGAGGGAGATTCACATTAAAAAAAAAAAGTGTGGAAGTAAAGCTATGTCATCCTTGTCCTTTTTTTTCTTTTTTGGTGCATGGAGTAATGACTAACCTTTCTACCCTCTTTCCACAGTAAATGCAGAAAAGTACTTAGCAGCCATCATGCTTATGTACAAGACTATTTTAACCACTCTTTTTTCTGCCAAAAAGTAATATTTTTCTTCACAGTCTATAGGCAGATTTATTGGGAGCATTTTCTTTCTCAAACAACTGTTTTAACACCTGGTCAAATGACAAATGTATTCTCCCAATACAAGTACTTCAGCTGAGAAAGGACTACAGACTGGAAAGTTTTACCCTCAGTGGGGATTGATTTAGACAATCTATCTTTCAAGTTTTTATTATGTCTGTGAGATAACTAGTCATCTTGGGCTATTGTGAGGAATTCCATGTTTGGGGCTCAAAAAAAAAAGCAGCCAGTCAATTGTTTTCATATATCAGAAATAACCTAGAGGGGTTGACTCATTTTGGCAAGGATGATCTGCTGGGGATTGCAACAGAAATTCAATCTGCTTGGCAGAAATAAGAGACATGGTTTACCTTTTGGGCCACATATCACAACATTTATCACTTTGAAAAAAATAGAAAAAGTTTTACTGTGATTGTTGCACATCCTCACTCATTATTATAAACTTGGAAAAACTATGATAAACCTAGGATGCCTGAATGGTGTTTCCAAAAATAAGTTCCCAATTTTTAACATTGTCTCTGGAAGGGGAAAAAGATGCTGATCTTGAAGCTGACTTTGTGATAAGTCTTAGAAGACTTGTGTTTCCTGATTATATAGAATAGTAAAGACACAGATTTTTTCTTTAAATAGGAGTCCACTATCCCTCTCTGATCCCAGCTCACCACCATTTTGACTTGTTCTTTTTTTCTTGAAGAATAAACCAAGAAGAGTCATTTGAAAGGTAAACAGAAACTCCTCCTAATCACATAGACGTTTTCTACTTTCCATTTCTACTGGGGAAGTGATTTAACATTTGATTCTCTGGACCTTTGATGTACATTTTCCATAGGACATTAGTGTATATTAATGCTTTTTATCTCTAAATTTGCATTTTCTACAAGCAAACACCCTACATTTGCATGGATAATGGTCTGCATACAATACATATCCACACAATGTGGGTGAAAATGTGCATTTTACTTTACAGGGTTCAATCAGTTTAGATAGTTCTAATCTCTCTGGATGAATTTTCTAAGAAGGTCCATGATTCCTTTTCATTGTCATTTTATTGAAGTATTTCTTTGAATACATGAGGGTATTCATTTAATTTAATTTTTGCAAACTTACACTCAAAATACAGTCATTACCTTTTCATTCCAATGTATAACCTTGAGGATAAGTTTACAATAGTACATGCTTCCAGAAATTCTGTCTGGTGGAGGCTGAACTAATTTACATTTTTTGTCTCAGCTGAGTGAAATCAGTGTCAATTTTAATGTTACTTTTATGTCAGGGAGGAGATGCTAGCCCTATCTGAGAATTTTCCTACTAATACAGTTATGGAAATCAAGGATCTTCTAAGAGCAAACTATCATTTAGACTTATAGTTTCTTCAGGAATTTAGATAATTATGTGAAGACAAACATACTGGACAGCATGAGAATAAAATACACAGAAAATTACAATTAAATACACTGAGAATCTATAATAAGAAAGATCTTAGATATCCCTCAGTTCTTCACTTCAATGCTTCCTAAATGTGTGATGTCAAAATGCAAGTACGAGGCTGAAAGGATATGTAGAAGTGTCTCTTAGGATAATTTTGAGTGTCATCTGGATTTCCCTGAAAACCAGTCTCTGAAAGTAAATTGTACTCATTTTGCTTTTCTTTCTTCATTACTTGATCTACCTAACATTTTTCTTAGGGAGATCCAGAGCTTGCAGATTGCAGTGCAATTAGCACAGAAAACAATGCATAGTGTTAAGTTGCTATCTGGGCAATTCTTCATATGCAGATTAATTTACTTCCAAAGCCACAAATTTTGTCCTAGCTAAAACCCATACAGGAGACAATTTCTTGTAAATAGCAGGTGCTTTTTTTGGTCTTTTGGGGGTTTTTGACATTTCGCTAAACACACTCGTAGCTTAAAAAGAAATTATACTTTTTTTGATTAATGGATAATAAATTTTTCATTTATTTCATTGACAAAAGGCTTTTCACTAATAAAAAGCTTTTATTAATTACACGTCTGTATATAACCAGATGTATCTTATTTTTCGATCATGTTTTTCCCTTTATCTTCTAGTTATTAATTTCTTCTAGTGAACGTTAATTTTTCAAAGTATTTTGTTTTACAATCAGAAGCATTTTATAGGGTTGTTTTTGTGTGGAGATTCCTTCCCTGTTACATGAAAGGACAAAAAAAACCCCACAATAATGGGTGTTTTGGATTGTTTAGTCATTTTCAGTCTCAATAGCATGTTAAATGAAAGGAGAAAAAGAAAGAAAAAAAAGGTTTCTAGTTCATGAGAAATTGCACAATTCTCTCTTGACAGAAGATGAGATTAAGGAGTTCCTGCCCTTCTGCAGTGCTTAGAGACACTCATAGGTTTCTACCAGAGATTTCACTTAAAAAATTATGTATTGTCAGTAATTGTATTAGCTATGTGTGAGAGAGAGATTATTTGGATGAAAAAAGAGCAGTAATAGGACTAAAGCATCGTTCCTAACTTGTACCATGCTTAACCTTTTTGAGACAGTCCATCTACTGTGCCAAATCCATGATACCTCAACTTAAATTCTTTTTCAGTTTTGTTGCTTTTGGAGAATAAAAATTAAATGAAATTAAACCCAAATATCTAGTGGCATACTTGTACTTTCTGTTTTCTGTTTTCAAATGTGCTCACGGCTTACCATGCTCTAATACTGTATATGAAGTTAAGAAATTATAAAATTCCCCATGTATATCAACTAGTCCAAATATTTGTGCATTTAAGTTGTGCCTCATCTTGCAAATAACTCTAGACTTTATGTCTGACAAACTCTCTAAGTGGGGAAAGATTCCAAATACATGCACAGTTTCCAGATTCCAGATGGAAAGGCCTGGGGGCTTTCATTGTCCTTCAGTAACCATTCCTGAAAGCCAAGGGACCTTGACCATGACTGAATTTAAGGGATTTAAGATGGAAAAACAACTGGATGGCAGACTACCTCTATTTTAAGAAATTACGCCACCGATTACATTTTCTCTTTCCAGGGCTCATTAAGTTGGAAAAGATAAGTCACAGTGGTGTCACTATGGGTGGAGTTGTATCTACACCCATATCATACAATTACTGCCATTTGATAAGTGAGTAGGAACAATATCAGTACTTTGTGACTAATTCTGGTATCATTTGCAGTTCTTCATTAAACATTTAATTTGTAAACTCTACTGTAGAAGAAGCCTTCCAATTAATCTAGAATGGGGTTTGATGCACATAAAAAAATATATCTTGAATCATATTTTTGTTGCTCTAATTATTCCATTTATATGAGTTAGATAACTAGATTTTATCCCAATTTAAAAGCACATGTTATCTTTGTAATATGGGTGGGTATAAAAGAATATAAAATATTACATCTTTGAAAAAATATCTAATTAATCATGTATATATGAATGAAAATTTGCCATGGGTCCATTACGAAAATATGTCTTTGTTACATTCTTTTACTGTCACATGGATAGAAGTTGGTATTTCAATTTTAATTTTATTTTAAAAATAATTCTGAAGTCAATGATAACTCTACTATTCCTTTTTACTAAGCCTGCACAAATATTTTTGTGCTTGTGCTGATATTGCATTTATACTTCAAGATACTCTGAAATAAAGATAGAATATGAATGTATCAAGTGAAGATTTCACATTGTAGCTTTAAGTATAGAGCAAATCCTTGACACATATGGTAATTTTCTAAAGATTATTTAGTACTATAATAATACATTCTTATATCTAAGTATGTTGTCAGTGTGGGTTGAATGGCTTTCATCCAATCTGGCAATTATATGTGATGTTGACGCTCTATACTTTTACAATATTTCTCCCTTCTTTCATGTACTAACATTTACAGAGACTATAAAACGATTTTGTATAAAAAATTTACATTTTTAAAAATAGATTGGTATTGTTTGTGCCTGTGTTAAGCTTATTATAAAGTAACCCTTAGCCTCAGAACAGATAATTGAAAGGGTAATAAATGCACTAAATTGTGACTAAAGCATGTGAGAAGTTCTGAGTGAATTAATTTACAAATGTTGCACACTACCCATCCTGCCATAAACTGCAACCCATGATGTTCATTATATAGTTAGGAGTAAAAGAATATGACAGCAATTATAAACCTCTTGATATAGCATATCTTATTAAACACATGCCTTATGAGAATATAAAAACATACATAATATCTTTTCATAGATATTTAATTAAATTGGAGAAAATTACATACATTTGTGGGAAAAGAGTGGCTTTTAAGAAGGGTTTATCAAGTGAATGATGCTATTATTTAGACTGTTTAACGGAAAGAGAATTCTAAAAAATTCACAGACTTTATTTATGCTGTGCAAATTTTTGGTATTTCTTTTTTCGCAGTCAAATAGAATTTAAAGGAATAGTAGATTAACTCAAAATCTAAAAGACAACAATATTTTACAAGTATTAATTTTATTTTAATATCAAGCAAAAAAAAATGTATTTCATTGTTTGGGAAGAGAAATTTTAGTACTTGTTAATATAAAAGTTAAAGTGCTCTCTCTTTTTCTCTTTTGAAGGTGATGTGAATCTTCAGGCTGAATTTAAACCTATTACACTGGGTTTTTTTTGGCTTAGAAGTATTTTTTCAATTTGATAAAGCATTTTTTAAACAGCCTTATAAAAAATTTAATTGGCAAAGCTCAAATTAATAATCTTATCTTTTAGATAATTGTATCAAAGTCCTTAGATTTCTCAAACCTCTGATTTTAAGTAGAGTAAGATGATGTGCTAAAGAACAAATACATTTGTCTGTACATCACTTTTTTCTTCAATTAGATGACTTTTGCTGAATTATTTGTGACTGCTCTTCAAACACTAGCCAGTTTTAATGAGCACAAATTGGGTATTTTTTCTTGTTTATTCCCTGCTGTCAAGCTTGAAAAATTTGTACTTAAGTGCTGAAAGAGTATTTCAGATATTTTCAAGTGCTATATAAATACTTGTGTTCTAAATGGACTATTCTGCACTACTTGATTACATCTGGAAATAAATAAGGTCTTTAGGGAATGAAACATGGAAAAAGAAACTTCAAAGAATTATATATATCAAATAAAAAGATAAGAAAATATTGGCGTATGGATAAGATTTTATAGATTGATCCTGAATTTGTGCAGCTGATACATCCTTGTCTGCATTGATCAAGTTTAATTTTATATTTTTTACATCAAGTTTTAAAATCTTCTTTGATAACGGATATTGGTTTAAAATCAATAATCATGGAAGCAGTGGAAGTCTTGATGAATATGTTTTCAGTTTACAGCTGGAGCCCCTGTACTAATATCTCCAGAACTCACCAACAGTCTCGCTAACAAAGTTCAGTAACCTGCAGATCCTGACCTGGTTTTGATGGCTGTTTTCCATCTTCTCATACAACTCAATATATTGTGATAAAGTCTTTAGAAGCTGTTTAATGTTTTAAGGTAAGGAGGATTTTAACCTCGTGATGATGGGAGAGGAAGACAGTTGAGAACAGCGCTGTGCGAGAGAGGCAGACAGGATTGCTGAGCAGAGGCTCTGAAATGATGTGAATGGAAGGGAATGAAAAATCAGCCAGAGATCAGGAGGGGTCACCTGCAGCATTTGCATGCAAACAAGTCATCATTACAGAAAAGTGCCAACCAGATTGCCTCTGGGAAATCAACAGACTGAGTTGTCTCTCTCAAATGCATAAACTTTACCCCCAACTAAAATCTAATTCAGCCACACCTGGAGCATGTTACACAAAATCTAAACTGGATTAATTTTAAACATTCAACATAAGATAGAAAGAGAAGTTATCAGAGGTATTCTTATATTATTTAGCAGACCACCCTCAGTCATGAGTAAACATGTAATATTACTTCATATTGCAGAACAAATATATATTAAAGACTTATAATTGTTCAAAGCACTAAACCTGCCTTTCATGACGTTAAAAAAGTTAGAAAAATGTCTCTGTGCCTACTAGACAATAATATTCCTTTAACAAAAATGATAATCACCATTTGATTACAGAAACATTATAAAGTTAGCTTTTTTTTCCCACTGACTGCACTTATTTGTAGATCTTATATGAATATACAGCCATTGAATAATAGTTGGCCTTATCTGTGAAAGTGTAAGAATCTGAAATGAGCTTCACCTTTTCAGTGTGTAATCCAACCATTTTGCTTTTGCTGGTTTCTAAGCTCACACAAGTTTAAAAGTTTTGGAATTTTTTAAGTTATTCCTCAATTTAGAGTGCTGTATTTAGTCTGTTAAAATATTAAATTGTGTTCTCTGTTAAGGCTGGCTGCAGTTGAAGCCTTAGTAAATGGTCTTCTTTCATGTGAAGAAGGGAGAAGAAAGAAAGAGTGCTCTAAATTGTAAGGTAATGGAGCATAAAATGTTCATTATTTAGTACTCTGAATGATAAAAGATTAGTCATCGTAATTCCATATTTTTATATTGTCCTACAACCTCAGAAAGACAAACTCTTTATAAAGCACTCTTAAAGATTATTTGAAAATGGGCTTTCACTTAAACAAGTCTCATATAGTGCCTTTTGAAAATCAGATTTCTTCAGTATATTGAATACCAGCATTATTCTTTTTGGTAAGATAGACAACTACATGGAAGCAGAAACAATAATACTGTTTCATCTTAAAACAATGGAATAAAAACTTTTCCTTTGAAAATTAGAATAAGTTTTGGAGAAAGAGGCATTATTTTAAAATAATTATGATATATAATTGAGAAATGCATAATTTTTTACACTCTCAATATCTGAAAACACAGTAATTTCTCCCTTCATCAATTTACAGTGTCAGTCTATTTATCATGGAAAAACCTTGATGCTTTTTGTATGTTTTATGACTAAGAATTATCAGATTCAGACTCAGATTATTTCAGAAGAAGTAATTAACTTGGATAACAACTTTTAACCAAATTACCAATTAACAACTTCATTAACTGGGTTAACCTTTCAATTTCTGTGGGACAAGATTGAATTAGAAGTGTAAAAATAACAGTAAAAAAAAAATCAAAAGAAACAAATACTTGAGTTTTCCCATCCCAAAGTTTCTGTACTTCACTGGTAATTAGCAATATAGAACTAGTAAATGCCATGCTTATTTTTATTCTAAATTGATGGAACACTTTTTAAATTTACAACAGAACTTACACATTTATTTTTAAGACTTTATGACTAGCCTAACAGCCAAGCAAGATAATTTTCCTTGCTTCTTCAAGCAGCCACATGAAGACTGTTGCACCATGGGCTCCAGGGCTCTAATTCTACAACACAAATCTCATTCACAGAAAACCCATTGATAAGAAGGAGGTAGAAAATAACATAATTAAATTAAACATAGGGATATTTATATAACCATAGAATGGTCTGGGTTCCAATACTGGAACTTTCCTCTACTTCCAAAGCCCCTGTCATGGGCAGAGGTGCCAACCACTAGAGCAGGTTGCTCGAAGCCCATCCAGCCTGGCCTTGAAAACTTCCAGGAATGGAGCAAGTTCTCTGGACATGTTACTAGTGTAAGAATACTGTAGTTGGGTATAGTTTGCAGGCATAACCCACATTGGTGAGAACCCTTTGGAGGTGGATGATGCGTCAAGCAGAATTTGGGATGGTTCTAGATCTGTTAAATATTTTAATAAAATACTTGTATAATGTAAGAAGAAATATCCTATTTACAGACAATTTAAAACAATGAAGCATGTTTTAGGGCATGTGAGGAGACAAAATAGTTTTCAAATATGTTATAGGCCAATAAGGAAAAATAAAAAAGTAGCCTTCTTTGTAACTGAGATTAATAGAAAAAGAACTAATATGTGGATTAAAAAGTTTCAAAATGTGAGATTGTTCTTATTTAAAAAAAATCCACTCAAAGGAGGTCTACTCTTTAAAACTGTAACAGAGAGGTACAATAGTTGGCAGACAAAATCTTCATGTAATCTTAGAATGATTCACTGGTTATTAAATGTATGCTCTCCTTTATAGTTTGATGGTACTAGCCAGTTCTTCAACAGTTACTAGTTAGTAACCAGTACAATACATCTGAAAATTGCCACCTTTATCTTAAAGACAATTTGTTAATCCCAATGCACCAAACCCAGTCAGTCGTTACACTTTGGCCAGTGTACAGGTATTCTGGGTTCTGGAGCTCAAGTTTTCACACTTTTTTACTCTGTTTTGGTGGTGGTTTGGTTTGGTTGGTTGGGTTTCTTTGTATTTCTTCCTGATTTGCAAGTTTTATTCCATGCTCTAATCAAAATTAAATTTTTGCCAGGTCACTTGGAACCCCATTTTCATGTCACTTTATTAAGCCTTATTGTTTAAAATACAAGATAACATTTCTAAATTAAGTTCAATGATTTCAAAAGAAAATTTCTCCCAGCAAGGAAAGTAGACTCAAAATCCTATGCATATATTAGTACAAAAACTCTGAAAAACCTAATGCTGCTTTTCTGCTGGAGCTCTAACTAGTGCTATAACATTTATTAATTAAAACTCATTACTTAAGTGAGAATAGTTGTTCGTTTTATCAACTATTGAAAATATATGCAGATCTTAGTGATCTATTTCTTTTAATAAAATCTTTTTGTCCTTTTCACAGCTAGGCATAAATACACTTCAGAAATTAGAACAATCGAGGAAGAACTTTGGCAAATTGAAATGAGAAAGCATAATATAAACAAAATAAATTTTAAAGATCAAATTAGAGATAGTGATACTTTACTGAATAAGTAATTTCCATTTAAATTAAAATATTAATGAGAACTTCCCCAGGGACAAACTTTCAAGAATTTTGAAATAATTGTAGGCAAGGGTTGATAATGATGATGGTGTGGTGGTGATCTTTGTCTTTATTACTTAGAGCAACATACATCTACTGACATGGTAACATCTGAAATTCTTATTTACTTGCACAATTGATTATTGATTAATATCTCTTCCACTTCCCAGATTCCTTCACAATTAATATCTCTTCCACTTCTCAGATTCCATTTTCATTGATATATCTTGATGAAATAGAAATAATCATGAAGGCAACTGATAGAAATAATAAAATTATAAACCAAAATTTTTTAGATCTTCAGTAAGTATTCAAGTCAACAAAACAGTAGTACAGTATTGTCTGAGGCAGAAAATTCTAGTAGTGTATATGTTTAGTGACTTAGTGAATATTTGCTATTTTGCACTAGTAGCACATTTCCATAGCACATGAATAGATGTAATAATTACTAGGAAAAAATGAAATACATTATTACCTTTTTGTTGTTGTTGTGAAAAAAATCATGATTAAACAATAGTCATGTTATAAAACTCTGAAAATGTAGGCTGTTCTTAGTATATTAGAATGACTGGAATTTCAGGAAAGCCAAAGGCTGCTTAATCTAGCATTGAAACAAAATATATTCGTTTGACAGAGTTGAGGAAAAAAATCGTCAAAAAACCAACAAAAACCATCCAAACAATGAAACAATCAAAAAAACCCAAACAAACTCCCTCACAAAAAATGAATTGGTGGTGCATTCCAGTGTTAAATATGTTTAGTCCTAATGGTTGTTGCAAAACAAGCAATTCTCACATCTTTCCCATTCCTCTTCCTCCCCACTCCTGCCATAGCGTTGCCTCCTCAATTCTGTCATTAGAGTGACCCCTCTGAGATCTGAGTATGCAGGAAATTTTTATTTCTTTTTCCTCCTATGGTATGATCTAGGCTTACTAGGCAGAATTAATTTGTGAAGGGATAATATGTGCACATTATGGAGCAACAGAGCTAGAAGTAATATTCAGCTGAGAATAGAAAAGGAAGTAAGGAAAAGGGACTGATATGTTGAGATTTCCTCAGTTATATCACCACTATGCAATCAGGTAACTTTGGGGGGTCTTATCTGTGTGTGTGTGTGTATATATGTGTGTATATATATGTATATATATATATATATATATATATGCATAGCTTGATTTTGTGCTTGATATTAATGGAAGTTGTATATGACATCAAAGAGGAAAAATAAGCATTTTAAAGCAATTAGTATGTTATTGCTTTTAGAGATATTTAATCTATATTGGCAGTCTGTGATAAAGAGAATAGATAAACAACAAGAGAACTTTCAAAAATATTTATCCTTTTTAAGAGATTTTTTTTTTCTCTCTTAAGAAAGAAAAAATAATCTTTTATTCTTGTATATTTTGAAAACCCACCAATGCACCACCAGGAAAGTGCTCATCTCCTCAATAGGCAAAAAGAACCTTATGATTACAAGTTGTCTTTTTTCTAAGAGAAGCTTTAACTTCTTCATTTCTTCCTTATTTCTACAGTTCCACACAATTATTTTGGAAACAGAAAGCTCCCCAGAGTTCCAGTTCTTTTTGTAGAAGCTGAGAGCACAAAGCCAACAGTAAGAGCCACAGAATATTAAAAATAAAAGTGACAAAGATATTAAAAGCCAGAACTGGACACCAAATTTATGACAGTTATGAAGATGCAAACTGCAGAGAGAATATTTCTTGCTCAGACTAGGAAGCTGAAAAAATTGCCATTAGGCAATTATGCTGGCAGTTGTTCTACCATATTCAGAGTTTGGTAAACTTAGCCTGATTTAGGTCAAAGCCTTCTAATATATCAGAAATTATGCAGTTGCAATTTACCCATTACATTTCACCCTTTCTTTGAAATTTCCATCATAGTATCAGCAATTAACCTAATTGTACAACCACTGCCAATTTTCATTCATATGTAATAGTTACAGGCCAGGAAGGTCAGGTTCTTTCTACATAGTCATAGAAATTAATAAAGCTATGCTATTCCCTTCATTTTTGAATTAGCACAATCTACTTTCTAGATCTTTGGTTGTTTTTTCTTTCACATAGATGTTGTTCTCTCCTCTTGGAGAGATAGCTTTTTTATATTATCTGTAATAAAAATACACATACCCGCTAAGAAATACACTCTAAACCCCACGTTTTATGAACACTTAGTCTTTAATTTCTTTCACCCTTAAGAATGTTTCTGTTACTGTCTTCATCTACTGTCAGCTTGTTCCATGTTACTTATCTCTTCACTCCAGCAGACCAAGATATGCCATTCTAGGTTTCAAGGGTGTAGTCCTCTAGCAAGGAGAGTTCTTGCTCAGGACATAAGCATGGCCATATAACTCCAGGTATCATAGAGGAAAAAAAAATCTTGCTGATTTTTACTTATGCAAGATAACATTTTTACTTTAAAAATAGCATTTTTAAAAGATAGCATTTTTAAAAACTTACTTTGCCATATGATGACACACAGCGTATCAAAAAATCAACTGAGACTGAACTGAATATTCAATTACTTTTTCAATTTAAAAAAAGTTATAAAGAAAGCTCCTGTAGACAGGCAACCATTTTGCAGAGTATTACTGTTCTTTGCAAGAAAAGTATTATACATATTTTTCTCTGCTCATTGAATGCATTTTCCTGCCACTAAATAACTCAGCTTAATTTCTCAATGTCAAATCATTGCTGATCCTGCATTCCTTGCCAGCTTTCAAAGCAGACTATTTGTTTTGCAGAAGCTGTGTACAATATTTTACTGAAAGTGCAGGTTTGTTATTCTTTCTACCAAATTCAAAAAACTAAAATATTTTTAAAGTAATAATGCAACATCTCTTTATGCAACATCTGTTAAATAGAAAATTATCTTTTGGTAACATTTCCCTTTCTCTCTGACACATTTTAAGAACACAATTTTTCACTTCCTAGTCTGTTGTATCTAGTGACCATTACTCCAAGAAATTTGTGTCCTTCTACTAATTTATAAGTGTAGGTGTGGTAAAGTTCACATTTATTGCTTGTTTTGTATGTGATAAAATGTCTAAAACTTACTCTGAGTTCTTACAGCCAAAGAACCATGTTTAGAGATAAGAGATTTTGGGGTAATTTCCCTTCCCTAAATAATTCTTGCAATGCAATTCTTTAATAAAAAACCCTAGTAAACAGTTAATAAAAATCGAATCTGCAAAACACAGACATAAAAGTATTTAAGACAATTAAATTGACTTCTGTCTTGTTTGTCTCCTTGAATACTAAGTAAACAGCCGAAGAACTAAAAAAAAAACAAATTAGTATTACTAGTACTTTAAGATTTGAAATATGAGATTAGATCCTGATCTCAGAATTTCCATGTGTTCTCATGCAATTTTTCCATAGCACTTCTATAATTTCTCATCTCTATCAATTCTTTTATTATAAAGTTGCAGATTGTTTTTTGAAATAGCAGATATCATCCAAAATAGTATAAAGGAGTTTACATTTGCATAGGGAGTTTTAGGTTGGGGATTCCATCTGCACACAAATTGCATTCAGTAGTTGTAGCAAATTCTCTGCAAACTCTACACCTGAAGCAGATGGAAGAAGATTGCATCAGGAGATCAACCCTTACAAATTACAATAGTTTGTGCTGCTCATCTGCATTTTAATCAGATATAAAAGATTTACTCCTGACATACATCAGGAAACACTATTTTCACCTCCTGAAATACATCAGAGAGTTTATAGTCAATCAAGGAAAATATCTTGTGCATTTTTACTTTCTATATCTTCTTCTCTTAGGTATACAGTATTACATGCATGTAGGTTTCAATGATTTTATTAGCAACTATATATAAGCTCATCAAAATAGAAATCAAGAAGTGACTTCATATGTCAAATCGTCTTTGTTAAGGATTTGACTTCTGAGCTCAACAAAAAAAGATTAATTTATGGTTGCATTAGAAACATTTTATTTTCTGCAAAATGCAGTGCAATGCAATACCATGAGACAGATAAAGCAGACCACGGTAGTCAGACATTAGGAACACTGCTTGGTTTGAAGGAATAGAGAATATAGACTTGTCATATTTCTTCTTGTGACCTGAGGAAGCATAAATTGCAATTAGTTTTGTCAGGTACAAGGACTGAACTGCAAAATTCATCATCTGAATAAGTTTATCTCACGTTCTTGACAAATAAGTACCAAACAGATATTGCTAAAATATTCTTATACTGACAATTATTTAAAGAAAATAGTTTTCTCTATTAAATTATAACTTTTTTAATTAATAAAAAATAGTAAGTCAAATTCCAGTGAAATTCAATAAACTACATAAACTGCATGTCAGCATATTGCTAATAGTGACATTTAATTCAAGTATTGAAGAAAAAATTTTATCAATATTAAGAATGTATTTTCTAACAATATTATCTGAAGAATGTGCTACTAATAATAGAAATGAAGCTTTTTTTTGAGAAGTAATACAGAGTAAAAACTTGTTGCCATCACCTCATTAAAAAATTACCTGTATTGGTGGCCACAGGCACTAGAGGTGGAATCACTGATGATACCCATTAATCCTTAATGTATGCTTGGTTCCTAAGTGATCCTTACCTTTTCTTAATCTAGCAAATTATTTTCCACTTATTAGCTTGTTTTATTTTTCTGGACCATAAATATAATGATATAAAAGTCTTACTAGCTTCTGGGCTCAGTTCTGACAGGAGTTTTTAACATGTACTTCAAAAAAGATATAAAGGTAAGTGCAATAATTAATTTACAGTAGTCTGGATGGAAAAACAAGCATCATTGTATTAGATCTTTCATTAGAATTTCCTAATAGTTTGATACAGTAGGAATAATATTTTTCTTTAGAGACTTTTCCCCAGAATTTATCGACAATAATATTAACGTACAACTAGTCCTTTTATTATTCTAGGCTTTAGTATGTCATTATGATGATTTTTACTCTGCTTATGAGATTCAGACAAAAAACTTTGTTTGATTATATTCCCTAAAATTCCAAGTATAAACTCTCTTTCCAGACACACAAGAGAATTATAGAGTGTTTTTTGTTGGAAGGGACCTTACGAGACCTTCTAGTAAACCTACCTGCCATGAGCAGAGATATCTTTCACTAGGTCACATTGCTTGAAGCTCCTCCTTCTTGACCTTGAATATTTCCAGGGATGGGGCATCTACAACTCCTCTGGGCAATCTGCTTCAATGTCCCACAACCCTCATTATAAAAAGTTTTTTCAGTATGTCCAATGTAAACCTACACCCTTTCAATGAAAGTCATTGCCTCTTGTCCTTTCTGTGCAAGAGCCGGTTAAAAGCCTCTCTCCATCTTTCTTAGAACTGTTCCTCTATATATATATTAAAAAGACTGTGATAAGGTGCCCCTTAAGTCTTTTCTTCTACAGACTGAACAACTGCAACTCTCTTAGCCTGTCTTCACAGGTCAGGTGTTCCCTGACCTGCATTATTTTTGTGACCCTCTTCTGCACACTCTCGAAAAGATCCATGTCCTTCCCAAATACAAGAGAAAAGCCTTCTTTTAATAAGCAATATTCCCTGGAATATGTTGCATGTAACTAGCCCTGAAAGCACGTCTTACTGCTCTCATCAGAAGCAAAAATGGTGATTCGTAAATTATTCATAACCTCCTTTCTCCTTGAGGCAATATCTGACCCACAAATATGTAAGGGATGAAAAATGTCTCTCTTAGAGATAAAAGAAATGCTGATTTATATAGCATTCATTTAATTCCCCTTGATTTAAATTAATGTTTTAAGTGAGCATTTTACATATTATGTTTAATGTAAAGAACTGATTAAATAGATATGCTTTCTCTACTCTGTCTAGTAAAATAGCAAAATAGGTATTCTTGATGACACTGCTTTTACTGAATCTTAGTTCACAAAAGACATTCAGCATCATGTAAATGACCAAGACTTGACAAGTCAGCTTTGTTTCCTGTGTTCTTAATTAACTCTTTCCATTCCACTTGATTATTTCAGTTACACTTGGCCAGTTGTTTTTTTTTTCTGCTTTAGAAGAAGAAAAAAGAAAAACACTAAAATCCCCAAACAAACAAAAACATCAACAGATAATTACATTTGTCTAATATGTACATGACAGTTTTTATACCCTTTTTTCACTTGCCCTCATGTCACAACTTGATTTGAAAACCTGAATTGTTGTTTTAATGATACCAAGTTAAATAGAAGACAATATGTTTGCAATTTCACTTCCTTATTTCCTTCATGTAGGTGTTTTATTTTAAACTTATAACTTAGAAACTACCATGAGAAATTTTAAAAAAGCAATAAATTTTGAAAGAGACTGCAAAGAGCCCCTTACAGTATGGATGTCATTCATGTTAATGCCTAATATTAATAACAATGCCTACTAAATACTGGGGCTTCTGTTTTCTTATAGTGATTCACTTTAATAATAAATATTTAGCATTAAATATTTCACTTACCTTTTAACCTTGCCAAATCTAGTAGTTATCTGATGAGCTTGACACTAAGTTTTAAGGTCACACAATGAAATCCAATCTATGTCTGCTTCACTTAAAATAATCTGTAGAGAAAAAAGAAATCCATGTAAATATTTCAGAATATCTTTTCTTTGTTTTTCTGTGGTTTACTTTATAAAATCATC
This sequence comes from Agelaius phoeniceus, assembly GCF_051311805.1. Taxonomy (NCBI): domain Eukaryota; kingdom Metazoa; phylum Chordata; class Aves; order Passeriformes; family Icteridae; genus Agelaius; species Agelaius phoeniceus. The sequence continues at coordinate 32,120,353 of NC_135269.1, read as the reverse complement.
CTATTGTGTACAAAATAGCTAAACTTTCTTAGGATGACATTCCTTACCTCTTATGGGTTGGTCCACACACTGACTGTGTAATTCTTGAGGGGAAAAACTTTCCAGAGATAAATGGATATTCTAAGGACAGAACCACAGAATTTGCATTCCTTACATGTAGTGACTGTTCTGGGAGAATTCATACACATAGTCTCATAGACATTTCCATATGCAAAAGTGCAAGGCAAAATTTCAATGAGCTTTTTTTCAAGCTAGAATAGAGAAGAACAACAGTTTCTCATCTGTGTGATGAAGTATTTCAGTAGTGTAGTGGAAAAGCAGTTGCACACAGTCCATTTAGAATGACAGAATTAGGATTCTGAATTATGAATAGTTTGGGTTAGAAGAGACCGTCAAAAACCTTCTGGTTATTTCTTGGCAAATTGCCAAATTTTAGTTTGTTTTTAGAATTAAAAATGACATTTGAGATGGGTTTTGTGGACAAAAAATACTTCTGCTGTATTGTAGAGAAGGACTTGGATTCTGGAGTCAAAAAGTTGTCACAGAAAGTTATGAATTAAGCTGCTCTTAAGCACTTCTCATATATCAGTAGTTGTAAGTCTACTGAAACAAGATTGCTTAAGTTAAATATATCATGCAAGCATACCATAAATAATGCCATACAGAAGCCATGGAGCATCACCATCTTCTCTTTTATAAATATTTTCTAAATTACAGGGTTTGGAAACTGTATTGAAAGTTAGGGGTGTAATGCACAAAAAAAAAATCATTCCATAAGATGGCATGCAATTCAGGGAGAAATGCTTTTATTTTCTATCAGAAAATTCAGCAAAAATATTTAGCTAAAATATTATAGTTCAGCCTACTACCTCCAGTGATTGGACACATCTAGTTCTATTTTTCCTTTTGGGAACTCTTAACTGAATAACTGATTTAGCTATAAAAGTGGACTTCTAAATGTATAACAATATAATTTCTGTAAATATAATTTTTAGAGGAAATATCCCTTTATATTGCACTTAGATATGTCTTTTTATGAGATGAAAATTCACCATCCAGCAATGAAAAAAATCTAAAATAAACAGACACTAAAATATAGATAAGTGATATAACAAAATTGACTGAAGGTTTTAGTACCATAATCAATCTATCCTATTCTCTGTGACAGAGTGCTCTAGGTTGGTATTTAAAGTCTAATTAAGATTTTTGTTATGCATAACAAGAGAAACCTGTAGGAAAAATGTCTCAAAACTTGTAAAAGACAAGTTAGAGATAATTCATCAATTCACAGTTTCTCAGGTACTTTCAATTTGGGTTTCTCAAAAGTTCTCTTAGAAGGTAAGAGGAAGAATTTTTGCGGAGAACTTAAAGCTCTTATTCCCTGTTGGAGCTAACAATTGATACAATGTGCACCATAGACAGAAGCACTTTCAGTAATTCCACTATATATCTGTAATAAAACAACATGGATGATTTGTTAGCTTTCAGTTCTTCTGTTATGTCCTTTGTTCAGCCTGCGTATTTGATATTCTGTTTCAGAGAAGAGATGTAGAAAACACTCCTGAATACCTGATAAATTAACAGGAACCATTATTGTTTGAGTATGCCTGTGCTTAGCCCCTTCTCATACTCTCTCAGACTGTGGGGAATATAAAGTCACTTCCCTAATATAGGAACTGTTACCAGAAAACAAGGCAAAATAACTGATTGTGAAGATGATGTGTATCAAAAGCAAGCATTTGTTACTGCAACACACTAGTGGAATGTGTGCATAATTCAATTGTTTGTTTCGTGTTTAAACATGCATAAAATCCCTGACACTTTCTCTGTCCTACAGCTTCCTGAACTTGTGGAAGAGACAAAGAACTTCAGACTTTTACTTCTGCTGTGACAAAAGTTACATAAGGTATTCCTCTTGACCTGCTCAGCTGAAATTTTTTTGAATAGTACCTTACTATTTTTGTCTCCACAAAAATAGAACAGGTCAAATTTGTCCAGCATTCACTCACCCATTAGTTCTGAACATAACATTTTGTGTAGAAAATATCCTTGGAAATAACAGACATGGGCTCATGTGACAGTATCAAATAATATAAGCTGCTACACATTTCTTATCAAAGTATCCAGCACAATACACCAGGCAATATGAGAAATGCTACGTAGTACTAAGGCAATCATGGTGTTGGAGTTTTGTCTTTTTTTTGGTTAAAGTACTGAAAAGAAAAGGGACATGGTCAAAGTGAAGACAAATTCAAAACAAAAACAGTATGGAAGTCTCTCAAAGAAACAGCCTATACTTGTACCAGTCCTAATACGAGTTTATCTACAAAGGAAAAATTTCCCCTCTGAAACAAGATATTATATTCAAGTTCAAGATTTGTGAGCAAAACAAAACTATGATCTTTTTCTGGATGAAGCTGCATTAAAACCAGAACTCTCAATATTCTTCAAAATATCTCTCTCTGTATGCATGTCTATACAAAAAATAGCAACAGGCCAACTTAGGTAAAGTGTCTCTGTGTCACTTGAACTTCTCAAGCTTTGAGGGATATAAACAACTCCACATACTTTAATTTAGAGCAGTGTGCTGGTTTTAGCATGGAACTTCCAGTGAAAGGATTTAAGCTTTTTTTGTTAAGACACTTAAGAAAACATATGCATTAAAAATTCACATTATACACAATACTTACTAGATTTCCAAAAATAAAAAAAGGCACACAAACTAAAAAACACTGAAAACTGCCTTACCACTTTCTTTGCAGTGGAATACTGTGAGGGAAGTATTAGTATATATAAAGTCAGAAAATACACTGAAGAAAATCTTTGAAAATATTAGACCAACTCTATCTACTGGCTTTAATAATTTCTATGAGTGTAAGGAAAGAAAATATAAGTTGGAATGAAAGAAATAATATATATGAAGTACAGACTGATAAATTAACATGAAAAATCTTTCTTTCTACAAAATAGGTAGGAAATAGGGTTTATAGAAATAGGTTTATTCTGAATATGGAGAAACCTATAAATTTAGAAAATACATAATATAGCACCTACTAGGCCAGGTACTCTTGCAAGAGATGTACAATACTAGTAACTTAACCAACACTGCAAAGAAGCTAATGCTAATATAGGTGTTTGTTTAGCAACATTTGTCCTTCAATCACATATGAAAGAAGTTCTAGCTATCCAATACTGAATTATCATCAAAGAACAGTATTTTTGATACTAAAATAGCACTCAGAAATAACAAAAACTTAAGTAGAAAACAGGGATTGTTCATGGCAATGTCTGCACAGAACAAGAGGGTTTTTTGTTGCTGTCACTGAACCGCTGCTCATCTGGAGACATGATTGCCAGCCACCTGGTTCAGAAATTTAGAGACATATGGTACAGTTATTAATACTGACCCAAAGTTATTCCAGTGAGCATATTCCAAGTTTGAAAAAAAACCCCTGATAAATATTCATTTAAATATGTAAATAAATGTATTCTATTATAAATTCTATTCTATAAACACACATGCTTTCAGTGCCAAATAAATATCTCCTAAATGCTAGGAGTTCACAATAGTTTTTGGATATCCAATAAAATTAAGTCTTAAGGAGAGCAGTAAAATAAAAATATAACAACATGCTGATCAGCATTCAAATGCAAAATGTGGCTAAGATGTGAATTAGCATAGCTGATTTGCAAATACAGCTATAAATCTTATCGTGGTCTTAAGCAACAAGCCAAAATTAATGAATGAATGTATTAGGAAAAAAAATGGTAGAGATTGCAATCCTACTGATCAGAAAAGGAAAATCCAGAACTAAATAACAGTTATAAAAACAACTCAGTTGTCTCTTATGCTTATTCCATTTAAAAAAATCTCATTCCATATTTTCCATTCTGTGCATGAGTGCATTTTTTCAATAAGAGTTTCCCGAAACAAATCATTTTATTGAAATGCTTGTACAATTTTCAGCTGTGCTTAAATTATACAGTTAACTATTCTAATAAAGTTACAGGCAGAATTATGCATCAAAGGTGGGAAAATAAATAAATGGGATTGGCCTGGGCAGGGCGCATAAAGTACCAGTAAGGATTATGAGCCACATGCAGGTATTAAGTTCTTTCTTTTCAGGTATTTGATTTTGGTCCAAATGAAAGGAAGAATGTTTCTCTCAAACTTCGCATGATGAAAAATATCTTAGGTTTTTTCAGTTGCTCTTTCTTCTAGATTTTTGCCCAAACCAACAGATTTTCCAGGTAAAAGTGTATAGCTCTTCATCAAGAACCACTAAAATTGTTATCATTTTTCCTTCTGTATATATTGGTGCCAGCCCAAGTTGCAAAAGCAGGTGCTCCAATATGAACACATGATGGGAGGGTATGGAACAGAGAGTCATACTCTCCTCAGTGGTGCCCAGCAGCAGGACAAGAAGCATTAGACACAAACTGAATTCCATTTAAGTATGAGAAGTGACTTAACTGTAAGAATGGTCAGGCACTGTACCAGGTTACTGAGAGAGCTTAGCCTGTGGTGTGTCTGTCCTTGGAGATATTGGAAGCCTGTTATCTGAAGCCCTGAAGAACCTGTTCTTACTGACTCTGATATGAGCAGTGGGGCTGGACTAGAAGATGCCCAGAGATCAGTGCCATTCCCTGCTGTTCTGTGATTTCATGGAACAGACCTAGAAGTCCTATAACATGGTCAGTGCACCCAAACTGTGGCCCTTGTAATCCTGAGAGTTATGCTAGGAGGCAGTTATTGCACACTATGGCCAGGATTCCATTCTCTACAGGGAGGGTCCTCAATTTCTGGCAAGGCATCCAGTGGTCCAGGAAGAGTGGCCTGTCTAAATGTTATTCTGAATTTAAGTACTCTGCAAATAATTTTGGGTGAAACTCTTCAAAGATGAAACCTAACCAAATCAAACCACATCCTAAACTGCTACACTTTAGTTTAAACTTCAGTTAATGAAGTTGGTATGTTGTTTTGCAAATAGCAACTATGTAGGAATAAAGACAGACCATACGTTTCATAAAACTAATCAAACTGAAAAATATTTTAGAAAACCCAAAACATTTTTCCTCCAACCATCTGCATTGCCCTTTAAAGAGTACTTTATTATTTAGTAAAATGTATTCCATAATATAGATCAGTGACGTGATTTGATTTATGCTATCATGCTTGTCTCAAGAGCCAAAACAAAACTCATATGTCCTGCATACGAGTTGCTCAAGTACATTAACAGGTAATCAACAGACAACCTGTTTTAAAAAGAAAACAACATCTTAACCTTTTATATTCAGTACAAAAAATTATAAATATTTCACATGAGTTAATGTGAATGTGTGTGCTCATTTATAACCAGTATTTTTGGGGGTAATGTTTGTGGAAGAAATACATCATCTTGTATAATGATTTAGTTTTCAAACTACACAGTTGAAACATATCAAGGTCCTATAATCCTAAATTATACCTTTTTTAATAGCCAAACTGCATGTAAACTGACTAGCAATGCAGAATTCCGTATTTTACTTTTCACTCTTCTCTTTTTAATCTGTCCTGCTACTCCTTTTCTTATTAGCATAACTGCTTAACTTTACATATTTCAGCAAAGATAACTTAGTCTAATAAGCCTATTACAGACTCATTAATGTCAGGCCTCTAAGGAAAGATGTGTATCACTTGTCTTTTATCATTCTCCTTTCAGTTTCTTTCTTATTCTACCTCAAAACTCTTTTGTTAGGGTGAGAGACTGCATGAGCACTTTATTCATTTGCTGCCTGTCCACTGACCCCTACCATCTTACTTTTTAGACTCTTGCTTTCCCAGCTCTGTTACAGGTCAGCTTTATCTTCTATCCTTCACTTATCTTCGAGATATTCTTTTGTTTCATGAAAAGTTTTTATACAAGATATTTAACTTCTGTTAAATATTTCTAATCAACCCATATCTTCCCCATTGTGAAAGTTATGTCACTTTTGTTGCTGCAACTGTCGTAAGATTTTGAGCATCAGCCCCCTCCTACATGATGTTCTCTCTGATCCTGAGAGAATGCATTCAGTTTTGATGCAAACAAAAACTGGCAAAAATCTTCCTTTGAATTCTTTACAGACTATGCTCTTCCTATCACACTGTAGCCCAAAAAATCTGGTGGATAGATATTTGTGCATCAAAACACCAACCTGTCTATTCTTCACATGGATTATGCCAAGTGTATGAAAATGTCCACATGGTTCATAAAAATAAGAGGTCTCTGAAACCCCCAAATAAAAGTGCTGTAGTTATAACACATTAGAGTGCCTAAATGACCTTTATATCTTTATATCTTATTTCTTTTATGTGCAAAAGTATGGCACTAATTTAAGTTTGGAGCTCAGTGCCATTTTTATTTAATTGTATTTCTACATCTGAGGCTGCCTAGATGATTCACAATGTTAAAGCTTTCCTAATGGGTCCCAGAGAGCAAGGCTGATAAAGGTACACATTTATCAAAAATTCTACTTTAGCCACCTGCATGTTCATCAGAGATGACAATACATTTCTAGTAGGGGCTCTCAGGAATTCTGGATGCTCATTAAATGCACTACTGAATGACAATTGTATAATGAAAGAAAAAGGTCACCTCTTTGTTAATTTGTTGTCTATGTTGCATTAGAAATGTTTACATATCTTTCACCACACTAAGTGCCAGTCAGCAAAAGTGAAACATTTATCTGGATCCACACTGTTGATTAGCTAGAGATAAGTGTAGATGAATACCTTCTGTTAAAATATCATATAAAGATGCAAATCAAGATAGGAAACAAAAATTATGCACATAGAAAATATTTTCTTTTGGTATGCATGAAGTGTTTTGAAACTTTAAAAATTTACCTTGGAAGGACATGTGAAAGTCTTTTAGTGAAAAGGAATACTAAATTTGTTAAAGAAATAGTAAAATAGGGTTTAGCATATTTAGGAAAAAATTGCCCACAACAGTAAAGGAATTAATTTGATAATAAATAAGAATCCTTCAGTGCATTAGTGTTCCAACATCTGCTATACAACATAACCTGTTTTGTAAGCAGATCCTCACCAGAAAAATATGAGATCTTACATTCTAAAACTCTGATAACTCTATAAGGGTCTTAGAACTGGGCATAAGATTAAAATTCTGACTGATTAAAACATTCTGACTCTTCACTGCAACAGAAAAATAAAGCCAAGATCCTTTCCTTGCCAAGGGCTTGCTGAAGAAAGACAATCCTGATGCCTGGCAACATAGTGTGAGTTTCCTGGTTTTAAATTATTTGCATTTGATACAGTGATCATTATTAAAATATTACTGTTATATTCATAATCAACTTCAATACTTTAATTTTTGCTTTGATGCCAGTACATTTAACACAAAGAGAGCTATATGACCAGACCAAAAAAGGTACTTAAAGGTGCCAGCAGAGGAATATAAACAAAGCATCTCACAGAGTTAGTTTAGTCAGTTAAATCAGGCTTCCTTTGTGCCCTACAATTGCTGAGGAGCTGAGCTTAGTAAATCTGCAGTAAGCTTTGTTACAATTGCATGTTCAGTGTCAGATATCTTTTCATAAAGATCTACAGTTAGTGATGGTGTTTTTAGACATTTCATGGTCCTATCCCTAATGCAGCACAGACCAAGGCAAAGAAAACAACAGAGCAATAACTACAATAACCTGACTCATTTGAATACATTACATTCAAGTGTTGCACTAATACAACACTTTTTTGCAACAAAATAATTTGACTAATATTAGGTCCTGGGAAACACCTTGAGTTAGATGCTTCAGGTTTATTGATCTCTGATTCATTATCTCTCCATGGTCTAAATCCTCTTTTCCAAGAGTTAAATAAAGGCTTAATATTAGCAATACACTATTAATATATAAAAATGACCTACATACTTAAAGACCAGGAAAAAAGAAAAAAAAAAAAGGAAAACAAAATTCCATAAAGAAGTACTTAGGCCATCAAAACAATAAATTTTCTTTTCCCTTCGCTGAGTTAGTTGAGGAGATCTAGTCATAAAAAGATGTTCATACAAAGAATTTTAAATATTCTTAGAAGAAAGTCAGTCATGCATACTTGACAAGCTGCTTGTCATCCAACAACAAGTAAACAGGATGCTTTATGCATAAACATTGGCATATAATGAAAATACATTGCTGAAATAGCATGCTGAAAAATTTCCATTATCCTAGAAATCTATATTGCAGTGTAATGAAACAAATAAACAAAACCTAAAGCAATTATTTTTGTAAACATCAATTATAGATCACAGACTATTTAACAAAATAATAACTAAAAAGGAAAGACATTCACTGTGCTACACAGGCTGTGAGATGTGAAATTAGAGAAAATGGGACATGATGAAAAACAATGACACTAAAACAAAACCAGGTTTGGTGACATTTCTGGGAAAACAAAAAAGAATATCAAGTTGTTAAAAGACAGAGGGTTTGTATCTTAATTCTTAGATAATCTGCAGTAATTATTTCAATACTAACAAAGTTTTCATTACATAGCACATTTGTTTACTCGTGTCTTCATGTCATAAATTATATGAGAAGCAAAATTTTCTGTTTATTAGAAATACGAACAAATCTGAAAGTCTTTGGAAGAACATTCAATTTCATGCTCTCAATGATATCACAAGTCTTCCTAGTTTTATTACAAATTATATATACTAGACAAGGATAAATTCTTGTCTGTTAAATCCCCATAGATATATAAGGTAATAACCTTATTTTTACAGGGTTTTTTTTCAAAATCAAGACCTAGCTCCCGTGCATGTTTCAGGTTTTCATCTTGCTGGAAACATTTCACATTGTAAACTACTCCAAGAATAAGTAAGACAGAAAAAATAATAGAACAAAAAAATACATTCTTCAACATATCAACCTATGTAGGGGTAGTTAAGCAACAAAATATAAAACAATTACAGGTTTTATCAAAGTTTAGTTTTATATATTCATCTTAAACTTTTATATGTAAAAGAATATACATATAAAAACAATAAATAAAGAGATTTGTGTTTGAAAAGATAGGAGAAACAAGAAAAAAAAAAATTTTCATCAAATTCATGTTATCTATATACAACTTCTTTCTGACATAAGTCCTAATAATGGAAACTTCTTTTTGCCATGTTTAGAATAATTTCAAAGCTGTGAAGTTTCATAAACCCAAAGTTACTGACAGTAACAGTAGGTGACACCTTTTATGGATATTTCTCTTTTGTATGTTCACTTTCTAGATGGCTGTGTCTCTTTGGTGTTTTAATGAAAGTCAGTCATGAATTCACTCTGAAGAAAGTGAATCATATCATATCTGAAGCTTGAATGAATTGATCCTTAAAGCTTTGATAAAATCCAAAATCAAAATTTCAGTAGTTCTCACAGTTCATTAAACCCTCTATTTCTGTAAAAAATCTTAACGCTCCTAAATTGAGGGTGTACAAGTTATTCATAAAACCAAAACCAGAAACACAGTTCCAAAGTTTTGAAACTTTACGTCAAGAATTTTCTCCTGGTTGGGCTCACATGTTCACTCATCAACACATGCCACAGCAGGATTTGGATAAACAGTGCACCCTGTAGTTTCTCAAAAGCATTTAAAAATAGACACACATACACAAACACTCCCCTTATTACGGAATTGCCTAAAATGTAGTCCTAAACTGCCTTAGATGTCTTTAACATTGTTTTTGATGCTTTGATGTTTTTGGGATTATTTGAGCATCTGTGTTCTCAGAGTACACTATGTGGTGAAAAAACAAAGTAAAAAGAAAATAAGAAATTTGATTCATCATCTACTATGTTTCTCAGTGACTTGGGGAATGGAGTGGTGGTCAGTCACCCCTCAGACTGACAGGTTTTTGAACCCCCCATCATTCAGTGATTGACACCAGTCCCAAAAGTGAAATCTTCAAGAAAAGAAAATTGGTCTATTTCCTGAAAATCAGGGGGGAAAAACTCAACATCCAACAAACCCTACTTTAAGGTGTCTTCATCATAGATACCATAGATCCCTCAGCACCTTGTCATGTAGATACCATGGAACAATCATAGCAAGGACAGTTTAATGGAGAAGCTAAAAGAAATAATTTAGTTTCTTTTCCTATACTTTTCCTCTCTAGAACTTCATTGGGTGTAAATTATGAAGTCTGAAGGGTACCAAGAAAATCTATGTTCATATTGCCACAGAATTACTGAAAATCACCACTGAAAAAATAAGTATCCCCGAGTGTATTTGGATTTTATTTTATTTACTTAACTTCTCTTCCACATTATTCAAAAGTTTCTGCAAGAAGCTGAGCAATTCTTTGGACTTTTAATGATGGTAAAAGTACTCAAGTCACAAAATTCAAACCCCAGTGTCTTTCATAGATTCATCAGGATTTATAGAGGAAGATCTCCAAGACATTAAAAGAGAACAAAGCATACAAACTGTTGAAATACATTAAAAACCAAAAATGTTTTAAGTCAGTGTCACAAGATTTGCCCATCTGCTCCTTAGTCATCAGACTGGAAAATTGAAAAAGGCAGTCTCTGATAAGAGCTATATCTGAGGACAAAATTTTAATTAAACTATGCTTTTGAGCTTTAAACTTTAAAATATGCTTCCTGTGTTTTGTATTTTAAAATTCTGTACACAGATGTGATGAAAATCAGATTTTTGAGTTACCTTCTCAACAATGACAAAGGCAAAGATTTCCCAACACCAAAACTAACACTGTAGCAAATACTAAGTGACTACACTTTACATTTAGGAAAAAAGAGACAGAGATTGACTTTTTAGTAATCCCAGACAAGATGCATTTTGGTAGCAAAAGGGATTTACCGAAACAGGAAAGGTAGCATAACTGTATTTGTAGGACTTTCATTAATATGTTTTGTGATATTTCAAGTTATTTTTAAATTGATAACAATCTTTGTCAGCTCCGGAGAAAAAAAACCTACAAGTACCCATAAGACAAGACTCAAGCCTACCAGGCTGTGTAACACCACTCACAAAAAGACAGATACACTCACAAATACAAATTGATACTTCCATGGAATTATGGCCTGGCTCTTAGTGCCTGAAAACCTTGCAACTGAATGAATTTCTAATACCAGACACTCTTCTGAGACTTCCCTTTTAGCTCATACCAAATCCCTGTTAGACTTGATTCCAAAAAAAGTTTAAATGCCAGCAAAGCCTGCAGACTTTATTGACACTTGGAATAACAAGCCTGATTTAATATCACTTTAAGTTTCTACCGTCTGTGAGAGAACTCTTAAAATTATTTTCAGTGATTGCTACTATTTTGCTAAGGGGGTAATAAGAAGCACTGGGCATTTAGGGGATTTTGAGAAGTGTAATATTAGCAACTGAATCAGCTTTTGATATTTTCCTTGAAATAGATTAGGTACATTTTCCATTTAGTTTAAGGGTCAGAAAAATAAAACTCAGTTAAGAGACCACATTGAGTGAAAAGTGAGAAGAGTTACATTTTAGGCAAGTAATTCTCTCTTCAATACAATGAAAACATAAAGCCTATAAAGGCAACCAGTACTAATATATTACACAGTCTGACCAGCTTGGATTTTACAAAACCTTGTAAAGGGAAATATTAAAACATCTACTTGCTTTTATAAAAAGTTTTACATCTACAATAAAAGTCTCCAGTACCAAAGTGATTTAAATCTATCAGAAATTTCTGAAGCTGAATTGTTTAAAGCCCTCTTTACTCTTGTCCTAGGAAACCTTTTTTTATCAAATAGAAGAAAAAATGAGTTAATTTATTGCTTGTTTGTTCATGGTTTTTTAGTTTTGATTTCCAGAGGAGTAGCAGCAAGTGCATTACTTTCCCAAGAGAAAAGCTTGCCTATTTTTTTTTAAACCTTTGTGTTTAAAATAAAGCTGTCATGATGTACAAGGCTTGTGTAGTGTGTAATGCGAGGTTCAGCATGTACAGAGACAACGCTTTCTGTGTGCAAAGCAAATCTTTTGTTTTCCTCAAGCCTCTTCCTGTCAGATAAAAGGTCTATTATATTTCCAAAGGTCTTGACTGGAGGAAGGTGAACTTGGTGTTGTTTTTCAAAGTCTTAATCCTGAGGTAAATTGATCTTCATTAGAACAGACACCTGTATTTCCTTTGAGCTTACTGTGGATGTTTTCCTCAATTCAAGGATACACAGCTGCTGAGGTAGCTAACATCCAATCAGACAAGATATCAGTGGTAACAGAGTGCTGGATGAGACAAAGAAAAAAGTGGTTTACTGGAAAAGAGTGATATCAGTTCATCTAATGCTCCTGCACAGCCCATGGAATTCCTACTTGTGGTAGATACTTCCTTTGGAGAGTCAAGCCATCAAGCCATCAAAGTAAAATTCTCACTGAGTATAATCTATTTTTAAAAAAACCCAAATCCTTACAAATTGCTATTTTTCATATGCAACCTAATTATGCAGCGTAAAAATGAAAGAAGTAACTTACCGGGACCAGAGACATGAGTGCTATTTCTGGCTCCATGTAACCACTTCAGAATTGGGTTAGATGTTCATTTGTTTGGGGTGAATTGATTAAAAGAAAATGAGGCAACTAGATGTGTTATTTAGCTTTTAACTTTCAGTATAAGTTACTGGACTACAATGGCTCCTGGTGTCACTCTAAGCAGAAACATATTTACATGTTTCAGCTTTGGGCTTCTACCACTTCTTTAAAAAGTTATGTGTATGCAATGCTGTAGAATAATCATCAGCCATTAAGTATGACAACTAAATTATCTTTTATATCTGGTGTATTGAATATATGCTACAGTTCAAAGAAGATGGTTTATCTTCCTTAGTGAAAAAAATCTACATAAAATAACCTATTCATTATTTTTTTGTACTATGAGCTACAAACCCATAAGCACAGCAAAGAACATGTGATTGAGCACTTCAGGTGCTTCTATATAGGATAAGAAAAAACGTGAGATGGTTTGTAGGACTTCAGAGTGAGTGAAGGGTGAAATGATAGACAAGATGCCTCCAGCACTAAAAAACCCTCTGAATGCTTTCAATAATTAGTAATATAATATAATATTATAGTAATATAGTATATTACTACATATTACCATAATGTAATATTATAGTAATATGTAGTAATATAATAATGATATAAACAGAAACATATAAGTATTTGCTAGCCTGCAACAGAATACATTTCTTCAGAATAACTTCATTCCAGTTGAAAGACAAAAACTGACTGCTAGATTACAATCAGTAATTTCTTACCCACAAGGGATCCCGTCCAATTTGTATTAAGTTCATGAGATGTAATGAATATTACTTTAAAATTACTATTTATGGACTCACCACTGGCCAAGCTCATGAGTGATAGTGGCAGTGCCTCAGTGATAACAGATTTTAGAAATGGTTAAAAAATCCTAAGGCATTAGGAAGCGGAGAGGTGAGTGAGAACATGTGGGAGACACACCCTGCAGACACCAAGATGGGCGAAGAAGGAGGGGCAGTATGTGGTCTGGGAGCTGGAGCAAGGGATTCCCCTGCAGCCCTGAACACTGTGGAGGGGCAGCTGTGCCCCAGGAACCTTTGGCTGTATCTTCTCTCACCTCCCAGCAGAGGAGGGGAGTGACAGATTTGGTGAGCACCTGATGTCCAGCCATGGTCAACCATGAAGTTACTTTCTTCACCAGTGACATGATTATTGCACAGAGTGTGTCTGTCCAGACTGCAAAAAAATTGCAAAAAACTCTGCAAAATACTGAGGAGTATTCAAACACATGTATAAGTAGCATTAAAAATTGAATATATATATATATTGTTTACTATTTAAGTTTGTTTACTATTCAAGTCCAGTTTCAAGGAACTCAGTCAACTCGGTGTATCAGGAGCAATTTCATGCAGTCTTTAAATACCTCTCTAGGGAAGAGAAATTTCCCAATAGGGAGCCCCCAATCTATCATATAAAGTTATGATAAAGCATCAAGCTGGAGTAAACTACAAATACTGCAAAAAGAGTTTTTATTGACAATAGAAGGTCATTTTTCTTCAGAACAATTAAGTAAGGCTGAGCTAAATTCTTCACAATGGGAATTTTTTAGATCAAGATTTTTTTAGATTATTCAAAAGCAGTATGAAACATATAACAATAATATGGTCTTTGTCTCATTATGCAAGAAATGAGGTTACATGATCAGCATGAAGTTTTATGACTCTATGAAGCCACTGAGAAAAAAAAAATAAAATTCTAAAAATAGACAAAGATTCATCAATTCAGCATTAACCAATGCAGACTCCATGGTAATTTTTTCATAATATCTCATCTTTAACATAGTCCTTACCTTTCTTTTTTTTATTTTTATGATGTATTTTTAAAAAGAATTAATTAGAAAATATGAGATATATGTATTTTTCATTCCAGTAAATGAAAACAGGAAAATCTTGTCATAGGAATTACACTAAATGCAACCAAAACTGTTGTATCAGGACCTAAACAATGCACAGGCAGGATGTTGTCAGTTGGAAGGGCCCCTAAACAATCATCGTGTCCAACCCTAAAGTGAGCAGCCTGTACAGGGATTGAACCCGTAACCCTGCTGTTTTCAGCACCATGCTGTAATCAACTGAGCTAATCTCAGGGATTTAGTTCTGTAGTGGTTTACCATAAAAATAATTCTTTTTCTAGCCAATTAGAGAAAAAAATTGCTAAAATCTTGACTTTCATATGATTTAATTTTATATGTGGTAGGAGAGGTGACTTAAAATACAAGGCTACTGAAGAAACAGTCCAATGCAGTTCTGAAAGGTTCTCCCTCCTATATGTTAAATTCTAGTTTGTTCTCATCAATGCCCTTTCAGCTCCAACTATTTTATAGGAGAGCAGGGAAAACAGAAAGAAAAAATGATGTTACCCATACTAGTATTTTATTTTGCAGCCTATAGGTGGAAGTGGAAAAAAACCTTGCTTGCTATCTGAACTCCTTATATTTTAGAAGAGGTGAATTTTTACAGCTGTGCCAAAAGCAATGAAAATGTTCTATGTTCTATAAACACTTTGCTAGTCATTTTACAGCTGTTAGGCATTAGCTTAATAAACTCCTTTTTCCACAAAAATGGATATGCTCATAAGCAAAAACTCACTGGGGAGTTGCTACATAATACTGAATTTATTTAAATTTTGTTTACATTTAGAAAAGTGTTCTGCCTGGTCAGCAACTTTCACCACTGCTTATATTTAGATACAAACCCAACATATAAGGGTAGCTTTGGAGCCTCTTTGACTGTTATTTTTTTGAAACAAAAAACTTTCACCTCTTCCCTCAAGTTCCATAGCAGAACAGTCCTCCTTACTTTAGCTAAGATTTTGACTTGACAATTTCTACACATCCACCTTTTTTTCTGCCATTTTTACTGCTGTCCATAATATACATAAACACACTCTGGGAATATCTCAATCAGTCTCTGCCTGAATTCTAAGTTTCCTTCAGAAGTTTCATTTTCTCTCATTTCTCAAACTTCTTCTAAAAACAAAACTAATAACCCTGGAACAATAGCAATATCATCCTATAGACAGACCCTAAACACTACAGAAATTTTATTGGCATATATAATAAATGCCAGAAATGTTTAATATCACTTTATACAAGCACAGTATGTAACAATAGAATTTCATTTAGATTTTACTGCTGTTTAAATTATATATCAAATGCATAATTAGATGAGATATTTTTCATCCCATTTGATGTTAGAAATATGTATTTTCACTTGGTAGAAATCAAGACTGTCCTCTCCCACTATATCTCAGAAGTAGATATAAACTAGTAATTATTAGCATAATATAACTATATAGGTATACCTATAATTTTTATTAGTATAATTTTACCCTCCAGGCAACACTAAAAAGCATAATTTCAAATTTAGCTTAAAGGCAATCATCTAATTCATTTTCAGGCATATGTTCATTAATAAAATGATCTGGAATTAAACCTTCACACATTTGAAGTGCATATTGAATAATTAAAATCAATATTTAATTGCTGCTTATGATGTGTTGGAAAAATCACCGTTTGTACCTAACTTTTTTTTCTCACTTTTAGCAACACTTGCACATCCAGAATGTAAATCTAGTTAAAAGTTCTACTTTGTTTTCCTCTCTGCTATCCCTTTTTCTTCATGTATATATAGAGAGAAAATATCGAAAAGGTTTGTGAAGCAATCATTGGATAAACAATGGTTGTTCATCTCATGCTGGCAGATCTTCAGTCAGATGAAATACTATTCATATAATCACATTGAGACTCCAGCCAAGAAGTTCTGAAAGTCCTGATTATGGGGAAAAATTAAATTATATCTCCTGGGAATGACTGCTTCAGAGGAAAACAGGCAAATGGGACTGAAGATGAAACTATTTCATCTGAAATAAAACAAACAAAAAAATCCTGAACACGAAGGAAAAAAACCCAGACAAAACCCAACAGATCACACATCCAAATTCTAAGGTGCTATGAAGCTACAATTGGAGTTTTAAAGAAGCTTCCTCTTAATCTATTAATAGGATTTAGTGGCCCTCTTCAATTCCAAATGGAAAGATGCATATCCAAGAAAAGATGATGTCTGAAGAAGCTTGTAATCCTCCCTCAGGATCTACAGGACTTTCATTGCTGTGATCTTTTCAAAACAGAGAAAGATGACTACTGGACAGGCTTATTTTGGTAACATCAAAATTAATTTCCTTGAAATGACAACTAACATAATTATATAAAATTTTTTTAATGAAACTTTTAGATATAATTCTGATTATCTTTCCATAATGCTGGCATTCCATGAGCTCCAAAACTGAAATAATCTCTAGACTGTGTCTGTGTGAACAGAGGTAAGAATGTTGACTGTTATTTCTCCCACCTTTTGTCAAAGATTCTAAATAATTTTGTTTTCTGAAAGCAGTTCTAATTACAGAATACTTTACTGACATCAGAGATTTGTCTAGAGAGGATTAAGAAAAAAAGTTATGGGAGATCATTGCATTATTTCGTTAAGCAGCTGAAAAAATTCAGGCAACTCACATTAACACTTAATTTGCATGAAAATTCAGGGTACTTTGGAATCTCAGCCTGACAGTTGCTCTGCTGCCAAAGCACATACTTCTGTTTACCTTTTCTTTTTCATTAAAAAGTGTCTGCCAGTGTAAGAAAAACATGGAATGTAAGAAACCAGGATTAATTGCAGAAAGCATAGCTCTGTCTAAAGTCCCTACCAGAAACATTAGATATGTTCTACCTCTTGCAAGAGCGACAAGGGTGTTGTATTATTAATTGATATCTTTGTTTCTTTAGAATATCTGACAACAGAAGTGATATTTGCAATTTAACAATAGCAAGTCATATTAATAACACTAGTGGATTAATAGTGATTTGTCATTGGATTTGATTAAGGAAGGTACATTTAATTTAAACTTATAAAGAGGCATTTTTCTAGGGCAGAGATATATTCTTGTATTTTTTTCCACTTAAAGGGAATCTATAACTAAAATTTAGAATACTTACTTTATTAAAATGATTTAATAAATATAAGACATTTATACTGATTAGATAAAGCCAGAATTTATTTAGCTTTCATAAGTTTTCACTTAGCTTTTGTTACAGAATATTAGACATGAATAACTGATCATTCAAATTCTTTCATCCCATAAGAAATCTGAAATTATTGCACCTCTCTCTTCAAAAGTTAGGGATGAAACTAGTCTTATTAAAATAATTTTATGAATGATAAAGACAATAATAATAACAAATTTTACAGTCTGACTCCTTTAAATTTAAAGAATATATCTTGCATTTCTAAGTAAAATAACCCAGACTTTTCAAAACACTTCAATGAGCAAAAATCACACATTTTCATTTATTGAGACATCTGGTTAAGAGAGACTCCTGGTATTCCAACCAAATGTGTCCAATAAGATAGGGATTTCTGGCAATGTAATCCTTCCGAGAAGTATTATTATGTTTTACAAGTTCAAAGAAAGAAGAAACAATAAATTCTTATGTAGCTATACTTCATGCCTTATGCATGCCAGCAAATTGTGTTAACAATAGAAAGTGTTTGCCCACGATCATTTTATTAAGAGAAGCTGAAGAACAATTTACTGATCTGTAGTGTAGGAAATGCCTATTTACTGCTTTCAATTTTAGTAATGCCTGACTCAAACCAGGTGAAACTGGCAATGAGATTGCCTTGCCTTCCACACTCCTCAAGTGTATTATGGCTCAGGCCCACAGGAACTCGTGCCTCTGTGGAAAAATATTCCTCATGGCACCCTGGGCAGGGGAGAGCCCTAAGAGAGAAAACCTTCTTCATGGAAAAACTGGCCGCTCTGTAAATGGCTTCTTACAATAGACCAATTTACACCATATAGCCAAAAGGATGGAAAGTTTTTGGATTTTAGGGTCAAAAGAACATTTTTCATTGGGTTTCCTACCCCCCAAATCATAGATAACTTTGCATTTCTCAACACTGCAATGCTCTTTGCAATTTGAAGTAAGACACTGAGTTTCTGATAAACAAATATTAAGTCTGAATAACTCATGTATCCGTTTTTAATTTAATTTTAAAAAATTGCTTTTAATCTGATAGTAATTCTAAATTTATCTGTTATTAATCAATTTTCTCTCCACTTTTTGGCTTGTCAGCTTAGCACTTCTATATGTGTTTGTTGATTAACTAAATGCTCGACATGAAATCTAAATTGGACCGCTTACATTCTTCCTTTTCCCACTATTGAAATAAAAGTAATAGACTTCAAATTAAAAATAAATCCTTAGCAAACCAAGAGGTTCCACAGAAGATTTTCCATCTCCACCAAGGTTTTTCTTCATTGTTTTTTAGGCTAAGTTTAAGCCTGATAGTTCATAAAGCAAAGTTGCTATTAAAAACGAAACATTTTTAGGGTAGAGGTAAATAAAAATAAGTTTCATTATTTCATTTATAACTGAATTTAAGAAGTACAGGGTGAAATTAATTTATTTGGTTAACACACCAATCAATAGAAAAGCTTTTGCTTTATAGAAAGTGGTAAATTTCTTTCATAAAAGACAATTTTGGAATAAATACTCTGAGTACTGGATTTTGAAGAAAAACTCTACAATGTGTTTAAATGTGGCACAATGCCACTTCTCTTCTGCATCAGTAAGTAAAAAATCATTTGTACACACAGTGATGGCAGGCTGAGAGTGAAAGACTAGAAACAAGTAGTGGAAAAAAAATCAAGACCAAAATAACAAAAAATATTATAGATCAGAAATAGAGTGAGAAAAGCCTCACTTCAAGTACATAAGAAGAAAAAATCATTATGTTTTGTAATCACCATAAAGTGCACACAAATTATGCTTGTGACATGATTTTAAAAATAAATTACCTGAAGGTGAGAATTCAAGTATAAGGCCAGACCATTGGTAGACGTTGCTCATAGCTTGTCATCTTGTTCTCCTCAGACAGGTAGCAAAGGAAGAGACCAACTGATCTTACCAAGTTAGTGTTAGGTATATTAAGAGAAAATATAAAAAAAATACTTGTATACATGAAAGATGTTCAATTTTCAAAAAAGAAATTAATTCAGAGGCAGTAAACATCTTTTGATGAAGCACTCCTTTGTTTGTAAGCACATTGTTAAAAGCAACAATGCACTCCCTTAAAGCTGAGTTCAGCCTCCTCCTTCTTGAGATGTCCTCAATTGCAATGCCATTGACTTCTTCACAGAACACACTTTCCTTGACTTTATGACTTGGTCATCCCCTCACTAATCCTCTTCTCTCTAATCTCTCTCCTCACCTTCCTTCTTTACCTTCAGAATTATGCAGATAATCCATAGGTTTTGTCTTGATCCCTTTCTTCTCACCTGTATTTTACAAATACATGAACTACTATGACAGCATAACAAATTTTTTGCTATCAAACCAATCCCTGGCTGGGCTGCTTTTCCTTGTACTGACTGGCCATCAGCTCCACTTCCAACGAGTCCAGTGAAACTCTGACCATTGCCTCCTGCTTTTTCATTGCCACTTAAATGGACAAAACACCTAACTGATAATTAATCCTACTTATGAACAGATAATATTAATTTTATATTGCTTGCAATGAATAGGCATGAGTGTCATCTTTTCATACTGTGCTTTTCTCTGAAATGATCATTTTCATGTAACAGATTTGGAAATTATTTTCAGTATCTTCTGCTCAATATTTTTTTTACCTTCACACCAATGCAACAATGAAACATAGGTGTCTGAAAAAAATCCTTTGAATTTCTAATAGATTATTGAAAAAAAGTATTTAGAATAAAATTAAATTTCAAGCCAATGCTTACTGATCCAAAAAATCTAATTATGCATAAGATTTTTTTTCTGCTTTTCAAATTGAAGCTTTTCAATGTACAAATGAAACCATGCATAAGGCAGGCCAATAACTAGATAACATTGATATGGGTATGAAAGACCAATAAAATTAACTAAAAAATCACAGAATTCCACAGTCTGAAAAAAATTATTGTCTCAACTTTAGAAAGAAACTTCATTCTGCACTTCCTGCTTAAATGCAACTATTCCTCACTTATATTTGGCAGCTGAAAACAAAGGAATAAATTTGAAAATATCTCACATATAAGTGAATATTTTGCTTTCAAAATCTTTTTAACTATCCCTAAAAAATTTCATATGGGAAAAAAGTGAAGAGATTCCATTAATCAACTTTGTTTTCTTTGGTTATGGGCTTCCTAAGCAGAAAATGAATGTGCTTCTGTGAAAACTGGATATGCTCTGGCTAAATCTACAGAAAATAATTCAGAATTTAGTCGTGAAAGGTTTAATTAATTAATTTTATTTTAAAATATTATTTTTTCAATCTAGGCCCAGTTCTTAATTCTAAATTACCTATCACTAGCTTAAGATAGCTTTGTCAGTCATTGCTTTATGAGAAAATTCCTCTCTTTTTTTTGGTATGACTTCTGAAGGGTAATAGTTCATATAAAACTTTTTTTAAAAAAAACTCTTGACTATCTTTTACTGCACTACACTTCCTAAACCTTTATCTTTTCTGTGGCTCTTCTGAACACCCTCAATCTTTTAATCCTCTTTTTGAATTCTGGGTGCCAGAGCTAGACAAAGAAATACACCTGAAATTATATAAATACCTAGTGCAACTCTTGGTTTTGGCCATATTCTTCACTGGGAATCCAATGTTATTTATGTAATGAAGTCCTTTTGTAGTCTGTTGCTTATTTCCCATGGTCTAAGTTTTTTCACAGTCACTGCTCCCTAAGATGAAGATGCCTGCATTTTGTGCTTCCTTAGATTTCTTAATTTCTACACCAGTCAGTTGACACCAGGAGATGCAGTGATGCACTTGTTGCCTGTATTAATTCTGTCTGCTTGGCAATTCAGATAACTGTCATGTTTAATTGCCTACACTTATACCAGTCTTCATCCCACATTCAAATTTTGTCAGTGACACTTCTGTGTTCCTTATCAACAAAGAAATAAAAACTAGATTAATACCACAAAAGCTATCAGTGATTTCTATAGAAATAATGTAGAAAAACATCAGCCAGCTACTACCCAGGAAAACATTTTAAGATGTATCAGATGGTCTCCAAATTGTGGGTTAAATATGATTGTGCTTTTTAGATGTTTTACCATGTGAATTCCAGTGTATCAAAGCAGCTTAAATAAATTTCTATAATCAAAATTGTAGCAAGTTTTTATTAATAAAAAAATGAAAGTTAATGAAATTATAATTCTCAGATCTGTATTAATCAGAATGAATTACTTTAAACATCTGTTCATTGTTCCCCCTTCTTTAACCTGCTAATATTTGCTTGTTCACATAAGTATATTACTCAACTTTGATATCAAGCACATTATTTCTCTCCCTCTTTAAAAAGTTAGTTTATTTTTGCTTCATTTCTGTTGATTTTCTCTGCTATTCTACAATTTATGGACACTAACACAGGAAGACTTGGGAGTCTCAAACTCTTGGGTACTGTCTATTTCCATTCACAGTCTTATCTAAATGTCTAAACCCAGTGTCACTTAACACACAAGATTTTGCTGTGTATAACGAAAAAGAGCATGAAATAGGAACATTTCTACACAGGTGAGGTTTTATAGTCATAGGAATCACCTTGACTTTTTTACTTTATTGAGAAGAATATACTGTAAACCCAGTTCCCATCTTCTAACTTGCATACATCACCTTCTCACTACTTTAATTGAAATCCATTAATTTAACTTTCTAGTCATGCAATTTTTCAAGAAAATTTTAGGAATACGAATTAATTTTAAATTCCACATTCACAAATAAAATAAACAATTATTATTCTTATATTCTTCAGACTCCCTGAACATGTACATATGCAATTAAGAATCCCTTTTCTTTTCATTTCCAGTTGTATTTATTAATTTTTATTATTCATAACCTGGTTTTCTGCTAACACTTCAGTTCTTTGACTTTTGGCTTAGTTTTATGTTCCTTTCCTCTTTTTTTTTTTTAACCCTTGCATTTTGTGTCAGTAGACTGAATTGTTATAGCAGTCAGCATGTTAGGTCAGTGTGAACAGTGGAGCAGGTGGTCTATAAGTGTCTGCAGTTGATTCAAACATTTCAAAATACTTGAGTTGTGTTTTGTCTTACTTCTTTTTTTCAATGTAGAAACATAAAATATAAATACCAAGCAGGAAGTAATCCTTTTTTAAAATACATAAGGCATGCAGTTTTATGATCACCTCCAAAATTCTGGGGTTATTGCTGTTGAACACTGCATGACATGAGAAACTTGCAAGGATCAACAGCAGAAATTTTGGTTTTAAAAAAATAAAATACTTTGTAGTATAAAGGTCCTAATTCATTGCTAATCCATGCAAACATTCCAGGAATTCAGTTACTAATTTGAATGAGTCTGAAAATCATACTTTTTTACTCTCTGTATGCGAGGGTAGTTTTCAAAGAAGAAAAAGCTCTGAGCTTGTACCTTAGCCTTTCCCTCTTTCCTTTTTGTAGCTCTTCTGAATGTTATTTTCCTTGCCACAATATGTAACTTCTTGTGGGTTACAGAGACACATTTTAAGGACCTGTAAGAAGACAACTTTATTCTAGCAGAACAGACAGGAGGAGAGGGAGAGCAGGAAAGCTCTGTTGTGTGTTGTCTACATGGACATCTTAAAGGGAAACCCATCATATACACATACACAAATATCAGAAATATCACCCTCAGAGTATTATTTAAAAGCAGACCTAGAAACCAAACTATGAGCACACTCCATTAACAAAGTATCATAGCTGCTCAGCTACCTCAAAGCATATTGGCAGCATCTAGAAGATAGGGTCCTGAGTTATGAACAGATATTTTCACAAATCTATTAACACCAGCAGTGCTCCAATTTTAAGTGACAAACATATAGTGACAGATCTGTCATTTTTGCCATTTAAATTCATGTTGGTTTTCTGCATTCCCAATATGTTTATTTTAAAAATTTCAGGGATTTGGACTTATTCCTTATATATTTTACTAAGGAAGGAGTGCTTAATAGAATTTATGAAGTCCTACTACAGTTGATTACCACAGCCATTTTAAAAGTCAGTCAGTCTATTTTTCACATATATGAGAGAATTATTAGCACTAGTCTAGTTCACATGTTCCACTCTGCTCGGCTGTGCTACAAAAGGGAGCCTCTGAACACCAATCACTTTAAAATTAATTCATTTAATAAAATTAATTCATTTAATAACACAAAATGAAAAGTAGCTAATTTTTTAAATTATCTTTTCATATAGTATATAAACCCCTATATTTTATTAGAATTTTGATGCAGACTGAATTATGTGCATGTCGCCTCAGGTCCTAAGATAGAAAAACTATCTAAGATATAACTCATCACCTACCACAAATGTTGCGCAATACTATAAAGAAGATTAAAAATAATGTCCAATTAGAACATTTGTTCACTGTTTGCAAGAAGAATTTGCATATTTTTATGTTCATACTTATTTATTCAGTGCATATGCCCCTTCTCCTGCAGTATCATCCAGCATTGTGCTGAGGAAACTTTCCTGTCTGACCATCCAGGAGCCACCCTGACAGACTCCCTTGCACCACCTGAACCAGGACCAAGGCCCCTTTGCAAAGGGCTGCTGCAGTGAGACCATGAGTGCCTCACTTGGCTCCCTACACACTCCACATTGACACAGATGAAATATGGGAAACCACACAAGAAAGCTTTAGATTATTGTTTATCTCTCTGGGTTTTTATCCTGCAAAGAACTAGTGTAGAAAACTCAATAGTTCACAGGACTTAAATCTCAAGACCTATTGCAAAAGAGCAATAATTTCAGGGATTTTTACAGCTTATAATGGCAAGTGAGCAAGTCTCTGAACATTTCATTATCTAAATTTGTGCCTGTTTTGTGAGAAAAACCAATACATGATTAAATACAAACAATTGAATAGTTACTCTTCAGCTTCTTCAAGAATAAAGAGAATCCCCTACAGTGACACCATTTCGATTTGTTTACAATGCTTCAACATCAGCCACAGTTGTGAATCGCAAGGAAGCCTGAGACAAGAAAATTGTGACATTTGAGCACAAAGCAGGAGTAAGAAGCAAGTAGTAAACTAAAGATGTAGTTTGGTTTGTTTAAATCTTCACAAGTAGTTTTATTTCCTCATGTGGTTCTGGAAAGAATGGAAGGAAACTACACACTAATGCAGGAGTGAATATCTCCTTTATATCATATAATTTCCAAATGAAACTTGTTAAACCCACTAAACTAATTTAAATAAAATCAAATTCAATCAAAAATCTAAATAGAAACCATAATTTCAACTCTAAGTCTGCTCAGAAAGCTGGCTGGATTTTCCTAGGATAAACAGATTCTTGCATGTTTTGTAAACCTTGATGAAATAAAAAGAAGTTCTGTTGAAAGTATGTTCAGGGCTATGGTTATTTAGTAAGTAAATGCAGAGATATAATTCTGATGGGGGTTTGTACACGTCTTTGTTTTGAATTGTTTTTGAGTTGTTTTAGGCTTTCTTCTGTAGATCAATTTCTTGTTAAATATATTGTTTTGCCTCTTCACAAAAATTTCCTAATCTTGTCCCCCTTGTTTCTATAATGACTTTGTTTCTAATATCCCTAATTGTTTTCTTAATGATCTCTGGAGGTAAAAATTATGTGTTTAAAAGCCACATCTGCAATAAAAATCAGCAGAAGGAAAGAAGGAAAGCAGCTATTTGAAACTCCAGCACTTGTATTTGTACGTGACAGTACGGTTACGTGCAAAAGAAGTCTGCACTCATATGAGTGCTACAGAAGTTCATTTCAATCACATTTAGTTTATTCATTCTGTTTCAGTCTGAAGGAACAAATTCATTCTGATCATTTCATCTATGGCTGAGAAAATTGAACTCTAACAGATTGCAGTCCCAGAAGAAATTGCTTGGTGTTAGAGCTGCAAGTAATTGTTAAACTCCCACATGCCTCAGGGGCGAAGGCATGTCCTTGATTAGAAAAACAAGTAGGGGGAGGGAGGGGATGGGGGAAAGCGTGCTTGTAGTTACTGAGTATGATGGCATTAAGTATGAAACACTCTGGACATAAGTTAAACTAAATAAACTCATAAACTGATAAACTAAATATAACTAAGTTATATTTTCTGCTTTTAACTAGAATAATATTTCATATTTAAAGTAAAAATTAATATGAAGAGGTAGGGGTTTTTTCCTATTTAAAGGTATCTTAATCCATTTAAAAGATACTTTTAATGAAAAAATAGCTGTTAGTAAGCAGATAAACACACAGTGCTAAGATACATCCCATTCATTCTTATTCTCATTATCTTATGTACTTCTGACAACTCAGCATTGAAGACATGTTTAGTTACTCTATCTAAAAACATATATTGCTGAAAATCCAACCCATGGCAACAAGAATATTTTCATTGTGAAGAACATGAGTATTGAAACTTATGTGAAGGTGAATATTTTTCATGTTTCTGATTATATTCCAAGTAAGACTCATTTACACACCAACCATCATGAAGGACAGAAGCAGAGTTGCAAAGGCCTAAGTTACTTCAAGACTAAAGGTTTGCATGCATCTTTCTTTGGATTCAAAATTCTAAGTTATGTATATATTGTGACAATAGTGTTTATTAACTATTTTCTATTAACTATTATAAGCTATTTCATTTTCATATTGAAATTTGGGAACAGTGCAATTATACTAGATATCTAGAAATCTTCATTACTATTGAACAGAAGGAATATAGCATAAATACTCTGGAATTTTCAGATTTTGAGAAGGTAGGTGAAGGACATGAGTAGAAGGGGAAGTAAATTCATGGGTGAGATTCCCTAGTTAGAAGCTTACAAAGCTTCAAATAATAACAGGTGAAGATTCTCGCACAAATAAGGAAGATTCTTTTTTACCCTAGATCACTAAATCTTGGGAACACTGAGAAACTGATATCTGTAGTTCTCAGAGAAACCTCAGGTTTTGTTTCAGGAAACACGGAATATTTATTCCTAATTATTCCTGTAGTAATTAGAGCTTCTGATGCAAACTTGTTAAGGGCAGTTAACTATCATATTCATCCCAGCAGCAGGAATTTGGAACTATGGGGTTTTCAAGCTTGACACAGGGCCTATGTTTTTCTTAATATCTAATAGGCAGGGGAGTCCTTTTGCATCACGAAAGCCTCATTTCTTTTCTTACATTCAAGGACAGACTGTTTTTCAAGCCACAGTTAGGGGACAGAAGTGTACGCACACGAGAATCAAAGAATTCCATTCTCAGAGGAAGCCTTCACAGATTAATGCAGATACAAGACATTTATATTTTATTCTCTCCCTAGCCTGCTCAGATCATGACTCACATTCAGAAAAGTGACTCTATTTCTTGCTTCCCTATAACCTGATGGAAAGAATATTTTCCAGCAGAGCTACAATGAATGGACTGAACTTCCAGAAGTCTATTAAAAGCCAAAAGCCTAGACATCCCCTACCAAGACTGCAAATTAATTTATTAAAATGTGAAAAAAAACCCCACTCATTCTTTTTTTACATTTCCTCATATAAAGAATTTTCCGAGTCAGTTCAGTTACTTGAAATATCTTGCTCTTATCAGCTAATTCTATGTAACTCCTTCCTTCCTTCCTTCCTTCCTTCCTTCCTTCCTTCCTTCCTTCCTTCCTTCCTTCCTTCCTTCCTTCCTTCCTTCCTTCCTTCCTTCCTTCCTTCCTTCCTTCCTTCCTTCCTTCCTTTATTTTTTATTCCCAGAATGTTCATTATAGCTTTTATTTGAGAGGCACAGATGCAGATTCCTGTTAGCTAAAGGAAAGTAAAAGTTTCCCCTAATTTAAACCTATGGTGCTGAACTATTGAATATACGGGAAACACCACATTTTTCTCTTGTAGTTTTGCAAATCTTTATTTCTTCAGATATTTCAATCAGGGGTATTAAGGTATTCACTTATCATTAAGGTAATCATTAATAACTTAGATAAACTACTATTAAAAACTTCTCTCACTAATTTCTTAGCATGAAGGCCACACTTTAAAAAGTTTTCACTTTAGATATCCTAAAATATCTGATGCTTTTTTCAGGAGAAAACTGTTAGCAAGTCAAGCACCACATAAGCAGTTTCTAATATATCCTAAAAGCATAGACTGGGACTGCATTGATCCATTTTAGCATAGCAGAAAGGACTGATCTAAAAACTTTAATTATAGGTACTGCAGTAAGGAAATCAATAGCATCCTCATTTGCAAATAGCTGAAAGTATTCAAAGGTTTTTCAGTATTCTTGGGATTAAGCACAGTACACCTATTACCAGATTTATTTCTAGCATTAACTCTCTTTTACAGAGATAAGGAAAGAGCGCCACAGGTGAGAAGTATAACTTGCTTATTGTATTAGTTTTCTCCAAATCTACCAACCATGTAAAACAAGTGGAATTAAGTAAAGTAAATCAATTAGTAAACAAGCAAACCCAACCTCTTTCTAACCATTATGCTGTTAGTAAACTAATAAAAAATATGTTATCAATAAACCACTTGGTTCATTAAGGCAAAAAGAAGAACATTTGAAGCCACATCATGAGGACACTGGAAACTAACCTCTTGCATTAGCATTCCAAACAAACTTTAATGCATTTATATTACCTTCTCTACAGTTTGGAAATATTAATTGTGTTATAAAATTACTTCAGAAATGCCATTTGTTCTCCCAGGTATAAGTCCAAGATAAAATCTGTAAATTTATGTTCTTGAGAATAACTGTGGTTTTTGTTTGTATAACTACATTATATTGTCTGCAGCCTTTGAAATGCCAGCCAGAATATCTACATAAACACTGACAGCCTAGGCCTGAATATGTTGATAACTAGATGTATATATCTTGCTAAAATCCAATAAAATTTTAAGTTTCTGATTTAAAATTTAATAAAGTGAGTACACTTACTACTTGATTTTTTTTGGTATTTAACAATAACACAAGTAAAAAATGAAGAGCCCTTTGAATATTATTATTTCGGCCACAGACTTAATTTACAAAATTTTTTTCAGAATTGTTTTACTATACTTTCAGTACCTGCTTATACACAACCACATTTCTGAAATCCATGAAAACTGTAGTATGATAGTAGTAAAGTTCTCTAAATTTTTAATTCCTAATCCAGAATTTTGCATCTGATGATCTTCCTTGGAATTTTCTCAAATATTGAAGATCTTCAGTCTGTTACCCAGGAGAAACAAAAATGCAGTTCATTTTTGCATTTACACATCAAATATAGTCTTATTTTCAATAGTATTTGTGAAGAACTAATACTTAGTAAAATAATCCAGCTAACATTCATGGCAAAAATGTTTAAAAAGCAATTTTCACTAAACATATGGAAATTTAAATGTATCCAATAATTTAATAAATATTTATATAAAAGAGTTAATCTTATTTTTCTGCTTAACTGCAATGACTCCTACTCTATTTCAGTACGTATTGAAATGTGAATCAATTTCTGCTCTCATTGTAAGGTTTGATTTGTACTGGTATTACAGCTTCATGCTGATGTAACTCAGAAAATAGTATTCCAATGAGACTTTTCTTAAATAATTATTCTAGAACTTGATCTTCATTTGATACAATAATGTATTAATGTATTATCAGGAAAAAGAAAAGAAAGACTATTTCTATTTAACTGAAGAAAAAAATACTACATCATTATCTCAGATCAACAGCAATACACAATGCCTTTATTTAAAAAATCCACAACAAAATAAAAACTCAGTTACCACCAGTCAACAAAATATAAAAATGACTTTTCAAGCTTCCCATATTCAAAGTTTCAAAATAGTTTCAAAAGTTTCAAATATACTACAGCATAGAAATAGAGAGGCTTCACTAAAAAAGGAGATTGCAATTGCTGTTCAATTTGTCTAGGATGCAGAAATCCTACAGGCACATCCTCAAGGGCTTTCTAGATTATCTAGGCAGCAAAAAATTGGTTCACCTTCTATCCAAATAAGCAACAAAAGTATTTCTAAACTTTCTCCTATTCTTATGCAAAATACATATCAAGACAAAATGCCATCATGTTGTGAATCACTTCTGTATTGTTTTGTAGAATGTTTTTTTGCTATGAATATTTGTTTGAATCTGCATGTAGATTCAATATTTTAATATTTGTTTGATACTTCATCTCTTTGCTCTATAATGTACTCTTGGACCTATATGCCATTTGTATCACTCATATATAGTACTACTTCCTTTATATTTCATTTACACCAATCTTACATAGTACTGCAGCTTTTTTAAATACTGTGAAAAACTGTTTTTTAGTTTGATATGCTCTTAAACAAATGTCAGTAATATAGGGCTAATTCTTTCAGCAAGACTAGCAAGGAAAATTATTTATTCATAAAGTATCGCACAAAATTCATTAGCACATCTGTTACCGCCTGCACAAAGAATTCCAAATGAACATGATGGGTCATAAATTTAAATTAAAATTGATTATTAATGCAAATCTTAATGACTGCAGAAACAGGACTCTGTAAAGTCATGACATTGTGTACAGTATTCCTCTCTCATGAGTTATTTTAAAATATGGATATTTTAAATCATGGATAGTGCCAAACTGCCTCTATGGAGGAAAGGAAGAAATGAGCCCAGACTCACACATACCATTAGTGGCAAAAGCAACTGCCTACTGAACTCACCTGTTGGTGAATATTTCCTGCCAGGAGGAGCAGCCTTGTTTAGC
Organism: Agelaius phoeniceus; assembly: GCF_051311805.1. Taxonomy (NCBI): domain Eukaryota; kingdom Metazoa; phylum Chordata; class Aves; order Passeriformes; family Icteridae; genus Agelaius; species Agelaius phoeniceus. The sequence goes on along the minus strand of NC_135269.1, from coordinate 32,090,063 downwards.
ACTCTTTCCAGGGCACTTTTGGAACATTTTCATTGTCAGTTTAGCTAATGCCTTTAATGCTGTTAATATATTTACTTAAATGCTTAATATCTCAAATAATCTGTCCATTTCCAAAAGAAATAAACATACTGACAGACTCGGGTAATGTGTTATTCTGCTTAAAGGTGCTTTTTTATATGGATATATACTTTTCAATCTCTATTAGAAATGTGGTTGTTTAAATTAGCTTTATAAAAACATAGTTAAAACCTACATATTTAGCTGAAAGCCTACTGGAATACTAAATCTTGTCTCTAATTAAAGCATCCTTTGATACGCCTATTAATTACATATTACATTTCAAACACTTCCAGAGATTAGAGTGAGGAGAAAAAAGTACATTGTAAGAATAGAGACTGCAGTTTGAATCCATGGGTTTTATATCCTTTCTCTTATTTTGTTACTGAGGCTGTTATACTTGTCAATCATACAGATGCTGAGTTCTACTTAAATATTTCTTTATGATCTGTAAACCTACATTTAATTTTTACAATTAGGGTTTTGAATGATTTTGAAGCCACATATGAATGTTCAAAGCAAGGGGTTTAATCTGTCTCTGTTATAACTATAAGGTCATGTTCATGATCTGGAAGAAGTTTATTGTGGCTAGTTTCAATGAAAGCATACAGTGCAGGCTCAAATTGCCTTGACCTTGTAGCTAAATGCCACAGAATTACTTCTCTTTTGAATATATACTTGTGATGGACAGTTCTTAGTTACATAGCAGACTGGAACAACTCAAATTCAAGAAATGAATACAGAAAATAAATTTGAAATAAAAAAAATTTTAAAAGCAAGTTCTTTTTGCAAAGTAGCCTGGAATTTTGATAAATATGGGACAACTGGGCAGGATGTATGAGAAGTCAGATATAAAGTGGAACAAGCAGAGGAAGAAATTTGATAAAGAGGGGAGTGGCATATATGTGGAAAAGTAGGGGGAGGAAAACAAAGAATGTATTATTGAGATAGAATGGCAGTAGTAGGGATGTGAAGAAGTATAAAATAATTTCTTATAAATGAGTAAAAGCTGCATGACTATGTAGGCATGTGAAAATATTCTATACATCTAAAAAAGGGAAGTAAGCATAAGCAATTTGCAGATTTTGTCACTTGCAAATTACATGAGTCATGTCAGAAAAGTGTTGATGAGAAATCTATCCTGCACAAGAATGCAATTCTTCATAAATCACATGTTTTACAGAAATAAAGATTAGGATCAGATCCACTTTTAAAGTAGATTTGGACTGGTTTTTATATATATATATTTATTTATTTATATAACCAAACATATATATTTTTATATATATATAACTAAAACTAAGAGCAATCCAAGAATTCATCTTGTGATATAGAAGCTCTATGCTGACTTCAAAGAGGGTGGAAAATTAAAACCAGAAAATACATAGTCATCTGTAAGTCTTCTACATTTCCTGGATGAAATTTCTGTGTTCTTCACGTCCAAAATATTTTGGTATTGCAAGATTTTGAGAAGTTACGTTTCTCCTAATATATATTTTCAGTCATTTGGCTCTTTGTCATCCATGAGTCTTACGCACATTTTTAATGCAATCTGTATCTCTAATCTAAGGGATAATTTCTTAAATTCTTAAGCCTACATTTCTATGTTTTGAAGAAGACATTTGTTTAGACTACTTTTTCTTCTTCTTTGTCAAAATAGACAAGAATTTGGATTAACAATAAATGTACAAACCCACAACTTTTCAATTCAAGCAACTACCCTGTGAGTAATGGCCATGGGTATGTATTTGTTTAAAATTAATCTTAAATTTTAGCCCTCACAAAGCTAAGGATTGGAGGCAAACCACATCAACAATATAGAGAAATAAAATAATCAAGAGACATTAATTGAAATTATTGATTAACCAGTGAATTATGATTAAATAATAATGTCATTTAAAGTGGAAGGAAATTGAACAGGACACCTTTTAATTTAAGTCTTGAAGCAAAAGATAAGGAACAGTGAGCAGAAGTCTGGCAAAATGTTAGAAGGAACACTAATAAGAGAAGAATAATGCTTGCATAGGAAAGTTCCCTAATGAACCTTTATAAGTTAAAAATTATGAATTAATAGTGACAGGTAAGTAGTTGTAGATAGGTTACTGACAAAAGAAGAAAAAGAAATTAGGAACAAAATAGCAAAGGAAGCTCATTTCATATGAGATGGTCCACATCTTGTGCATGATTTGCTACTAAAAAATAACTGAGTTTGGCTAATACTGGTGTTTGAAAAATAAATAGACCCAGAATATTAAAAAGACATCAGTGTGTTGGAAAAATGTGCTTCCCATGCATGTAATCAAAACTACTCTCTCCTGATAGAGAGTAAAGTCCTGAGCACCTGATGCCTATGGCAAACATCTGAAATATAATCATCAAAACCAGGAATCTTAGCTTGCTTTTAAAATCTTATTATAAAATTAAACTCTTAGTCTTCACTACAACATTTTAAAGAGAAAAATCTACTTCAACTGAAATGGTTGGGTGGGAAAACAAGGGCTTATTTTAAAGTTATTACTAATTAATGTATCTCAGGACATATTAATAGATTTTAGATTGACTGAATACACTTGCCTCTTTTTTAAAGCCTTCACTAGGTTATATTTTCTGTATTTGATATCTTCCTTCACTATTTTTAATCCACTTTCTTTCCATCTTTTGAATTGCATATAACTTTATGGTCCTTTATAAACCTATGTTTAGACTTGAAACCACCTCCCAGAGATTACAAGTATTTCCAATCTGCTCCCAGGTCTGCTGGAAATATATCTTTCCTCAGATGCATTCTATCCTTGTGATCTTGTTGGACTTCAATGGTAAATTTCTGTGTACAGTAAATCAGCCTATATTTTTCCCTCATACTTTTAGACTGCTCATGGAAACTAACAGTTTACATCATATATTGTGTAACCTTTTGGTATCTCTCTTTCTTATGACTGGCTGAGAAACAAAAAATTTCCAAAATTTTGACATATGTTTTTATCGACCATTTCTGTGTAAATAAACAAAGTGGATAGTTTTTTGTGGGAAAGGAAAATAAAAATAACAATTCCTGTAATGTTGTACTGAACAGGCTGATTTCTTCTGGAAAAATGAAAGTTCAAGATCTCTCTCATCCTATTAAGAGAGAGACTCAGTTGCTGTAAGGGTATCTACCTCTCATGTTGCAAAGGTATCTACTTCTTCTTTTTGATGTTATTTTCTTTATGTTATCAAATATTCCAAAGGTGATAGAAAAGCTAGAAAAAAATCACAAATCTTTTTTATTTTGGATTGGAATATCACAAAAGTGAACCAGGGTGAACTCATTCCAAAAATTGGAAGAGGGAGGAGGGAAACAGAGAGAGCAGTATTTTTGTCTAGAGCCCCTACAGACAGAAAAGATTCCTTGTCACTGTCTGCATGCAGATATGACAAGACATTCAGTCTCAGGAAAGCTTCCACAACTTCTACAATTATTTCTTTTATTAAAACAACTTTTTTTAAAATGAAAGGATATATATGGACTAACCTGACATTTTTCTATTTTACTTAATAGTTCTCAACTGTACCTCTTACATAAATCATGTATAAAATAACATAAAAGCAGTTAAAATTTATCTAAATTTTGATTACCACAACCGCATTATTTGACTAAATTTTCATCTAAAACTTGCAAACAGAAAATCTTATGCAGTATAGTAAATACAGAATAAGAACTTATTAATAGCAGATCACAGTCAAAATATTCATTTATCTTCTTACACAATGTGGGGAATGATCTTTGAAATCCCCAAAAGTAGTAGCCTTTCAGTTTGCAAGGAATGATTCCTTTTTCATAAATAAAAAGCTTATTTCTAATTGCTTAAACATATATTTACATATACCAAAACAAAATCAAAAACAAAGGAATTCTGTGCAATTACTCAGGTAGGTTAATCTATTTGAAATTATATCAGGAATAGGCAAAATCAGTAAAACATTGCTGGAAAATAGACTGTACTTAGGATTCATATCATCTTCTCTTTGAAAAGTTCTTTTTAGCATGTCCGGGATTGTTTTTTTCTGTTTATATTTCTTTTTCATATTTATTACTATTGGAAAAAGACACAAAGTAATAGAAATAACTGATTTTCTAAAACACATTTTTACAGAAACCACCAAATACAGCTACAATTGCAAGACTATGCTTATTACAATAGACTAGTGGAATGGAGCAGGTAGTTAAGTAGAAAGAAAAAAAATCTTTCAGTTCATGAGTTACTTACCTCAGAGGTTGAGTTTTTCCAACGATGATGTAAAAAAATAAATCTTGAATAATAAGAACTCATTAACACACTTCCAAGACTCATCTTTTTCACAGCATGTATTGCCTCCATTTTCAGTCTTTAATCCATCATTTTGTAGAATACCATGGCATACATATTTTTATATGATACTAGTTATGACTTTAGATGCTAGTCATACTAATAGTCTACCTTGTATATTCTTCACCTATTGCTAAATCAAACCATAGAGCTAACTCTTTCTCTTCACACTAGTCCTCTGCACCTTCGCAGCCACACTTATAAACATATGCAACAAGTCCTACTTCCATGTTGATAAAATATTAATTGTGATAAAATTATCATGAGGGCACATCTGCAGCTCTTCTCAATGAGAGGTGATCATCTCTTGAAAATAGGGTACCTGCAGTGTCATTGACAACCGTAATCAGAAAATAAATTGTTCTTTTTCCTTTTATTTCCTTTTTTTCACTTCAAAGCATGTGTAATGAATTGAGTCATGACTGACTCATGCATTCTCTCTGGAAAAAAATTCACTGGTAAATGAAAACTATAGGGACAGAAACAGAAGCTACAGGATCTGTAGACAAAACCAGTATTTTATCTGGAGCTCATCTTAAGATGCCAAATGCCTTAACTAAAAGGCATCAGAGAAGTATAGAATCATAACATCGTTAAGAATTATAGAAATGTAAAGACATCTAAGATCACATCAACCATTACAACCATTATCATAGCACTCTCCTGCTCACCATTAAACCATGTCCTCAAGTGACACATCCAGATGATGTGGAAGGGAGGAAAATTCCACCCTTCTCTGGGCAGCCTGTTCCAGTGCTCAATAACACTTTTAGTGAAGAAGTGAAGTCTTCACTAAACCTCCTCTTCTCCAGGCTGACCAGCCCCAGCTTTCTCAGCCTGTCTTCAAAAGGGACCTGCTCTAGTCCTCTGATCAACTTCTTGGTCCTCCTCTGGACTTGCTCCAAAAGTTTCATGTCCTTACTGTTTTGGGAACACCAGAACTGTAGGTAGTACTGCAGGTGGGGTCTCACAGGAGCAGAGTAGAGAGGTAGAATCATCTCCTTTGTCTTGCTGGCCGCTCTGCTTTTGACACAGCCCAGGATTCTGCTGGCTTTCTGGGCTGTGAGCACACACTGATAGCTCATGGAGTTTTTTCATCAACCATCGCCCTCAAGTCTTTCTCTGCAGGGCAGCTTTCAATCACTTCTCCACTCAGCCTGTGGTGTGCCTGAGACTGCCATGACCCAGTGTAGGATATGGCACTCGGCCTTGCTGAGCTTCATGAGGTTCACATGGGCCCACGTCTTAAGGCAGACAAGGTCCCCCTGGATGGCATTTCTTCCCTGCAGCGTCTCAACTGCACCACATGGCTTGGTGTTATCAGTGAACTTGCTGAAGATGTGCTTCATCCCAGTGCCCATTGCCAACAAAGATGTTGGACAATACTGGCCAAGTAGTATTGCCCATTGCCAACAAAGATGTTGGACAGTACTGACCCCTGAGGGCTCCGCTGGTCACTGCTCTCCACGTGGACAATGAGCCATTGACCACCACTCTTTGTGTGTGGCCGTCCAGACAGTTCTTTATCCACTGAGTGGTCCATCCATCAAATCCATGTCTTATTTATACTTTTAAATTCAGTAATATGCAGTAAAAATTTGCAAACTGTAATGCAATATTTTAGTAGAAGGTTTAGTTCTCTTCTTCCCCAAGTCATACCACTAAATAAATTATTTCTTATTTTATACCTCTGTGATTTTCCTTAACTGCATATTCTTGTCACAGGAGTTAATGAACTTATGAAAAGCAAGACTGGTACATCCATATCACATCATTCCTGACAAAGACCTTTTTTGCAAATAATCCTATATACTCAGGCACCTTATACACACGCACAGTACATATGAACTCCTTCTTCAGCAACATCCTAGGAATTTCTCTTATTTTCCACACCACTAGTTATTTATCTTAGAGAATAGATATGATTCTTGTAGCTTTTGTATTTTTATGCCTATTCAAACATGTCAGAAGTGTTGGGGCTAACATATTTATGTGTTTGCTTTGGGGTTTTTAACAGTGAAACTATTTATTTTTTCTACTTATAAAAAATATACAGTAAAGATTTATAAAATCGAATGCAATATTTAGCTAGATTTTTGGAATGTTGATCCACAAAGGCCTGCATCTGAAACTCTGATAATCATTATACCAAATGTTAGCTTTTGTTTTTCAAGGTATTTAATTTTTTTTTTTTAAATTAGTAATTTAAGTGAGCATATAATGTTTATCTACAAATTCTAAAAAAACACTAGTAATTTATTCTGTCCACTTGCCTTCAAATTGTATCAACTATGTGCACTAAAAATGTTTGACCAATTGACTAGCTCAATTCCTGTGGATGGAAACATATAAGTGTTAAAAAAATTGTTGTGAAGAAAGACAAAGTCTTTATAGATCATGTGCCATAGAGTCACAGGATAGTTTTGGTTGGAAGAAACCTTTAAATATCATCTATTCCACTCCCTCTGCAATGCACAGGGACATCTTCAACTAGATTAGGTTCCTCAGAGCCCTGACCAACCTGAATTTGAATGTTTCCAGGGATGGTACATCGACCACCTCTCTGGGCAATCTGTGCCAGTGTTTCACCACCCTCTCTGTAAAAAATTTCTTCCTTATATCTAGTCTTAGACTACACTCTATTAGTTTAAAACCATTATCCCTTTTCCTGTCATTACAGGCTCTTTTTCTTATCAGCCTCCTTGAAGTACTGAAAGGCTGCAATAAGGCCAACCCAAGCCTTTTCTTCTCCAAGTTGAACAACCCCAAATTTTTCAGCCTTTCCTTGAGGCACATGTGTTTCATCCCTCTTATCATCCTCATGACCCCCTTTTGGACCTGCTCCAACAGACCCATGTCTTTCCTGTACTGAGGACCCTAAGGCTGCATGTAGTGTTCCAGATGGGGGTCTCACAAGGCCAGAGAGGCAAAATCCCCTCCCTCAACTTGATCATGCCTCTTTGGATGCAGCTCAGCATACAGTTGGCTTTCTGAGCTGTGAGTGCACTTTGGCAGCTCATGTTCAATTTTGTATCCTTCTCAGTGGGAGTACTCTCCATCCTCTCATCCCCAAAGCTGCATTTAAATTCAGAGTTGCACTGAACCATGTTCAGCACCTGCATGTCACCTGAAATTTACAATTAGAAATGTTAGGATTAAGAAAACAAATTTACTGACTAAAGAAGCTTATTCCAAACTGAGGGACTGGTATTTGAAAATATCTGGTCTTCTGAACCTGAAGCAATTAAAAAATAAGAATAGGTGATGAGTGGATTTGTCTAGCATGGTGTTTTAGGATGTTTGACAATGCACTTGAAAAATTGGATCACTGGTTTACAAATTTAGGGAGAAAATTTAAAGTTTTTTTGTACTGAAGTTTATTATGTTAATTCCAACATTTAAATCGGAAACATATAATGTACACAGAATGTACATCTTCATCAATATCAAAGCAGGTAACAAATTCATATTCTTGGGAGGAACATTTTCAGACAACATATTCATTGGTTTAACAGCCTTTGATATTTTTGAAATCTTTTTAATTCTACTGTACATCTGACAGTACCCATGTATTGATCCTGGTGCTCAAAGCACAAGAATTGCTGTTTTATTATAGCCATTTTTAGGTAGTATTACTTTTACACCAAGTAAGAATTCTCAGTTTTGAAAGGCTTTCTCTGACATTTGAATTCATACATTCTCTGAAAATCCTCAGAATTTTCATGTTTGTATTGATGAATTCAGTCTCTAGAGGAGATACAATTTGTTTTGCAATTAATCATGTTCTGTTAAAACTGTATCTGCATTAAATTAATGGCAATTCTTATATAAATCAGAGCAGGTAAATACCTTTTCAACTACTATCACTACGAAATGGAATTATACAATTGATTTTTCAATCTGACAGATTAGTAGGACACAGTTCAAACAAACTCTAATTGAGGCCAAGAATGGAATGAATCTATTCAAGCATCAAGAGTAAAACAAAATACTGATTTAGTTTAACAGCAAATTAACAAGCTAGGGGACCTGTCTGCGGATCACATTTCATATAAGATTAATTCCTGGTGCCCCAGAATGGATTGAAACATGCAATTATAATAATTAGCAGCAATTTTGCCCCCTACTAGGACTCAAGGGTGGCAAAGTTACTTTATGAAATGATTACTCTCAAGAGAACCAATGAAAATAAATTCAAGGAGGAGGAAGCACATAAAGCTGCTCACTGCAGAAATCCAGGGTTCTTTGCCACTTGACTGACAATGCATACAAATGATATCTGCTCATGCCACTACACAGTGTTTATTACAAATCACTGCTGCACTCAGAATTTGTGAAACAGACAGGATGAATCAAGAAAACAAACTCATACATCATTTCTACTACATTTAAAGTTAAAAATATCTGGGTATAATTTTTTAATAGATATAGATATATAAAAATATCTAGGTATAATTTTAATAGAGATATTCTAAATATAATCCAGATAGGCAACTATGCTACATTTATCAAAACTTAAAAGACACAGAAAAACTCACAAAAATTTTGTGGAACTGGATAAAATTCCTATTTCCTTGGAAATTATTAGGAATTTCTTTCTGATTCATAAATTGGTGTTTTATCTTTGCCTAGAAACCTCTATTCTAATGTCTTTTTTCACATTAGAAGCCAAAGAATATACTCTTGCCAAAGGTAGTATTTTGGAAAAAAATCAAAATAAGTAATCAGATTAATGTAATATTTTTTCTAATTTACATCTAAATGTGTGTATGTGTGTTCAGTACTGTCAGATAGAGAAGAGAAAAGAAAAAAAAATATTTACTTTAGGAGGGAAGAAAGCAAGGCAGGACAGGAAATGAAATTGCAAATACAAATATTTCTAATCTTCCACTGCAAGAAAATTAACTTGTTGTCTTTTTACACCTAACATTGCATTGAAATATTTTATTTGGCTGTATGTTTTGAGATTTCTTATGTAAGTGAATATGAAGACAATTTTGAAAAAAAATTCAGAGGCAAAAAATCCTTGGATAAGGTAATTTCAACTTTGTGCCATCATATCAGAAAAATACAGTATGGGCTGATATAACATGACATGAGAAGTGTGCTAATATCTCCCAATGCAACTGAGTTAACAGTTTTTCAAAGAATAAGATAGAAAGATATTAGAAAGATATTAGAAAGAGACTTATTAAACAGTAATAAAATGAGATAGTAGTTAATATCCAATTTACTGATTTAGGATTTTTCTATTTTTAAAAAATATTTGTAAATGAGGAACATTTCACTCTAAATCAGCTGAACAGTTGCATGTGGAAAGCATTTACAATGTGGAATTGAACTAATAAACATTCTTGAGTATCACCTATTATTACTGAAAGCCTAGATGTTTCATTGTAAAGACTGGGAGAGCAAGTGTTGTGTGCAATAATATTGAAAAGAGCAAATGCAGAGAAGGAGATGGACCAAACTCAAACCAACTTCATCATCTGATATTGAAAATTAAGTGGATCCATGCTCTATGTACAGTGCTCCATAAAATACATTTTCCAAATGAAAGTTTCTGAACAGAAATAAGAGTAAAATTGAAGCTTCCATAAGCACACTAGGAGAAAATGAAAAGTATTTTGGGGGGAAGTGGAGGGCTGGATGGGGGTGTATGGGGGTGGTGGAAAGGGGAGCAAGGAGGGTAAGAGAATGATGTTTTTAATGTTGGTGCTGTTAGTGAAATACAGATCTGCATTATTTGTGTTTCATCTCTCTTAACCAAAGCGTCTTCATTGGAATAGTGAGAATTTTTTACGTGTAAGTGTGGTCCTCACAGCAAGTTTTACCTTTCTCTTACATAACAGAGGAGAAACACTGTTAAAATAACTGACACTTACAGTTTGTGCATTTACTACCTCTCCTATGATACAAATTACTCATCCTCCCAAAAAAAACATTATAATATAGTTCTTAATACTCTCAGAATTGGTACAGTGTACTTCAATTGAGTATTTAAGGAAAGAAATTCATCACATTGAAACAGCAAGTGTCAAAACAAGCTAGAAACAGTACCTTTTTTTCCTCTGGAGTACCAAAAGAATATGATTTGTTAAATCTTATCTGTCCTTCACCAAAAGGCTTGAAAGCCTCTAAGGTCCAAAACAGATCTAGAGTTGAATCCACCTTTCAGTGAAATAAATGGCAAAACTCCTATCAAGACTGGGCAAGTCACTTAGAACTCCTAAATAAAAGATCCCATAATCATAAAAAATACATTTCACATAAGATTCTTGACAACTGCCATAGAAAAAGGTCTTATGGGTTTTTTGGTCTGCTGAGTTCTATCTCAAAATTGTACAGAATTTTTTCTTTTTATTTCCACATTTTTCTATATTTTCCAGTTATTTCATGAACGTAGAATAAGAGATGGTGCACATCAGAATTTGTTCTTGATATTATTATCTTTCAGCACTTTTATGATCCTAGAGGATATAGGACTGGTGCAGAAGTGCAGTATTAAAGTCATATTTAGACTGGGGTTTTTTGAGATTAAAAAAACTTATTTGATGTTATTTGACATACTTTTACATCTTGTAAAAGAATGAACAATGCATCACTGAAGTGCAGTTTGGATTAGTTTTTCTTCTATTAGTAAATACTGCATTTATATGTGGTTTTCCTCCTCACAGGCAATAAGAAGTAAAAATCAAAATTATATTATCATAACAAGGGGAAAAACTGGAAATCATGTCTCAGAGGTCTTAAAAGCATAGTAAGAAAAATAATACTTATATCTCATATTTTCTAATATAATGATGACTTAAATTTATAACTCTTCAACATTTTCAGATGGAACGTCTCAAAAATTATGTCAGTGAACAAGCATAAAGGCAAGCATCAATAGTAACTCAAAATATCTCCAGCAAACTTTCCCACTTACAGAGAATTTTTATTTTCAAAACATAGAATATAATCATAACATTAAATCAACAACTCATGCAATGACTCAGCATTTGCTCACGGGCTTCTGAACTTTGGAAGCTTTTAAAAAATATTTCTAAGCCACAAAAGCTTTCTGAAAATTTAATTCACACTTCTTAAAAGGTTATTATCTACAACAACAGAAAAAAAAGTAAAAATACATAATATTTTCTGTACACAAATCTCTAGATCCTTGCATCAGGCTGGATTTTACTCTTGACTTGCTATTCATTTGTTTGGTAGATAAAAAATAAAAATAAAAATATTTATAGAAGTAACTGAAGGAAATCTATCCAAAAGGTTGATAAGTGATAAAGCAACTTCCATTGATAGATTGTATATATGTATGAAACGTCTACAACAATTACTTGACTGAAATACATGGGGGCAGATTTTTGGGGTTTTTTCTTCACTTTATCCAGTGGTTTGATTCTGATTTTTTTTGTTTGTTTGTTTGTTTTTGTTTTTTTTTTTTTAAATCACCTGAAGGATCATGGAGAGGCTTATAGTCAATGTACCCCTAAAAACCACCACCACAAAATCTGCATATCTGCATGACTTCCTGTGTCTTTTTGTTTGCCCATGACAGAAATAACAATTAAAAAAAAACTAACATGTCTTTTTTGCATAAACCTTGTAGAAAGTAGGCTGTGTAACGTTTATACCCTCACTATAGCATGCTATGGTCCTGAGACAACTTAATGTGGATTCAATACTCCAAATAACCATAAAAATGATTTTTTAATGTACATCAGAGCAACTCTTTTTTAATGCAAAAGGATAATTTCATTCCAGCTGAGAGGAGTGCCTCATTAGTGTGATTACAGTGGACTACGATTAACAAATCTTGGCAGAAAAGAAACATCCTATTATTATTTTGTCACCACATAGTACTGTGTAAAGACTATTGAAAAATTCATGCTTTGATGTGAAGTTTTCTTTTTTTTACCTTTCCTTTAAGCAAATTTACTAATTTTTTTTGACTTCTTAATGACAGGTTAAGAATAAGGCAAATATGTAGAGTTGAGATGAAAGTCATGTCTACTCACTATACAGTTATACAGTTCATAAGTATAGATGTATGCATTTCTGTCTCCCCTAAGGGAGTTAGACTCCATGCACAATAATACAAAATCAATTTTTCCCACATCTTGCAATGTTATTTGATATTTTAAAACTGTATACTCACTTTATACTTTTCTTTTTTACTTAATTAAGAAAAAAATCCAAGGTACTGTGTTTCAATGTAGGTGCATATAGCAAATTCACCAAAATTTAAAAAAAAATAAAAGGCAGGTGAATGCCATGTATCACATATTTACCATCAGTATCCTTGTTGTATTCAATCCAGAGACAACCCTAGAAATATGGAAAAAAAATAAACTGTGCTTCATAGCTTTTTTCTCTGCATTATTTTTCTGTTCCAATTTAAATGTGAGGGAAAAGAAGTGCTGCTACTAAAACAAGGCCAGTTAAAAAGAAAAAGACAATGTGCAACATTTTTGATAATATTAATTTTTCATTTGTTATTTAGTTTATATTCCTATTAGCCAAAGATCAAAGTAATTATAAAGTCCCTTAACCAAACTACAGAAGATACTTCAGAAAAAACTTGTCAAGGCAAAGAGCACACCTACTGTACACCACTTAAGTACTTTTGAAATAAATATTCAAGAAACAATAACATTTTAATTAGAACTAAACAGTCATATTTACACTCACTTCAGAAAAATAACAACAGAAAAAAAAGTCTGCAAGTGGTTCCTTAAATTCAAGTTTTCTATATATCAAGAACCAAAACAGAGATTTGTCATTAAGTTAGTCAATATCTAAATGAGGTTGTTGCTAATAAAATTAATTGCCTTTCTTGTAGACAAAGAAAGCAGGGAAGGTCTTAAAAAAGTAGTTTTTCTGCTCAATGCGAAATATTGGTGAGCTCTCTGATGAGCAACTCCTCATGCCACTAAAATAATCTTTTCAGAAAATAATTTTATTAAGCTATGCCAGGTTAAAAATAAGTTTTGTTGCCATGCTGAGGGTCCCAAATTGAAATACATGACTTATGCAAACTGACTGAAAGCATACAGTTCCAAGACTCAATTCAAGAAACATGAGGATGTGAAGCTGCAAGTCCTCAAAAGGTTGGTACTTGAGGGATGGCCAGAGGCAAAGAAAGAAGCTTCATACTTAATTCATCATTGCTGATCTGTTTGTGATTAACTGATGGTTGTTAGCAGTTATGAAAGAAAAGAAAAACAGTGATTTAAAGCTTCAGGAGGAAAGGAAAATAAAAAGTAGCTTTCATGAAGGACATTAAAGTATTGAATTATTTAATAAGTAAATTCATTAAAAGTGAAGGACTTTTTCTCCACTATAAACAGAGCAATTAAACAAATTGATGCTATGATTTGAGAGTATTCAGACAGTCAGGTGTATTGACTGAAGCAGTCCAGAGAACCATCATATTCTCAGCAAGTACTAGAATAACCTTGGTGGAACAGCACTGACTATTTTTATATCTTAAGGAAAAAAAAAAAAGTGTAACACTTGGTGGGACAGTATACAGAGATCCTTGATCTAAGAGCTACAAAGATGTTGTATTGACATGGTACTGCACAGTAGAAAGCAATATTTTTTTTTTTATCACCAATAAGAATATTCTTGTACAAAACATTTCACAAAGGAAGAAAAAAAATCTTGGAAAATTCCAAGCTGATTTTTCAGTAGGTAAAATTTAAGAACTAAAGACACAAAGATAGGTTAGGAGGAAGATATAAAAGGAATACTGAAAATTACATGGGACATAAGAATTAATAAGTAATCTGTCAAGGATTATGCTCATATTGAAAATACATCAGAGCATAATCAATAGACCCACCTATATGCTATATGGTGAAGTTGTTTCCAAATGAAAAAAGGTACCTGGTACAAGAGAGACAAGTATGTAAAATAATTACTAAGCTGCCATGTCTAAAATTGTACTTTTTTGTTCTGTCTTCTCAGCTATAGCAGCCATATGATTAGTGGACATGATGGGTATTCTGGCAACAATGTCTATTAAAGTCAAAGCAATTTACTGTGCAAATGATGATTAGCAGCACTGGTGAGCTGCTTTGAATTCTTGGAATTCCTTGGTTCCTTTTCTAGAGATGGAATAGGGAGCATAAATGCATTTAAATTGAGAGTTCCTTTTACTAGCAGCAGTGACAGCCATTTCTCCCATCAGACTACTATTCCTTATCCTAAGAAAGGAAAATAGCTATTTTTTTTTCATTGTTCTTTCACTGTTACCTCAGTGATGAACAAAGCTTATGTCAGGACTTTTAAGTTATGTGTCAAGAGGTGTCTGTAAATGGCTGCTCATTTGGTAGTAGAAGTTCAAAAGATTTTTGATTCTAATGCAATTTCCAGGATGTATGTCATCCATTTCCTGTAACAACTTTAATGTCTCTGAATCCTTTAAGTGCTGCATATGAAACATTCATCCTAGTAAGTTTCCACCATGATTTTTTAAATTAACTTCAATAAAGCCAAAATTATATTTACAGTCTTCCAAGAAATAGACTGATAATTCTTGCCAAAGATTCTCACATTTACAAAGTCACTTATTAGCTGCACTGCTATGAAATGAGTCAAACACAAGGTTAAGAATAATGCTTTCTTCATTACAGATTAATCATTGAATAATCACCCTTAATTGGCATTGAATTAACTTTTCCTTCCAGTTTATAATAGCTCTGAACTTATTAATTTCAAATACTGTTCTTTGGTCCCACTCAGGACTTTTATAATGGGTTCAGCTGGCCCAGATAATGCCTGTGACAACAGAGATATCAAACAAAACTCTTTTCTAAAAAGTGTAGTTGATGGCCCTAATCTTAGTAAGAAGAAAGAACCCAAAGCAGAATGCTGATGTTTTTAGAGTTTTTCTCTTTCTGTTGGAAATATTACTAGAAACCATTTGAGTGTGTGATTCTAAGTCATATCAAGGTTGCTTAACTGAAATTAATTAGAAGTACCAATTGCAAAATAAAAGCACAGAATTTTGCTCCCTTTGCTATTTATTACAAACCTCTCTCAGAAAATATTTTAGCAGTAAAACCAAAACAAAATAAAAATCCACCAGCTACACAGGCAGGTATTTTAGAATGTAGCTAAAATCAGACTTTCAGTTAAATTTAATAAAAATATAGACTGATTTTCAGTCAGGCAGACCGTTTTTGTACTTTCACAGAAGATAGAAGCATTTCTTGGTAGACAAGAGAGGACTTTCCTCCAAAGACCTTCTTCATCTTTTTTTTTCATGGATTTAAAAATATAGAACATAAACTTTGATAGAAAATTATTTTCACCAAAATTGTACTTGGAAGATCACTCACATTCTGGAATTGTACACACATAAATAAAGTTATGCCTTCATTATTTAAAAATAGAAAAGAATACCCTGTTACTAAAACAGTGACCCAGACTATGGAACTGATTTCTTGACTGACTTATTTTCAAAAGATGGCCAGAATATTGTTTGATGGCCATAGATTGTTTTGCAACTACTTTTTGCATTATTCTATTAATTTTCAATTTAAAATATTTTAAAATTATTCATGAAAAAAATCTAAATTATTGTTTTTAAATACCAGCTAATATTTGGGAAGGTAACACATACTTTTATTTAACCAGAATTAAGGGAAGAAAAGAAGAAAAGAAACAAAAAACTACTTATGGAACACTTTCCTAAAAGCAAAGTTCTCCTTGACTGAATGGGCACTGTAATCTACTCAGACAATAAGCCAATATAAACAGCTGGGGATCCTGACTTTATCCCCCTTTAAAACTTTCTGATATTTATTTTGTTTCTTTGAGATATATATACAAACCTATAAAAAATATCTCCTTAATATTCCAAATCTGCTAAAGAGACCATCTGTTCCAAATGACAGATTATCTCTTTAAGGTAAATACAATTATCATAAAGTGTTGTATAAATACAATAACCTGACAATGCCTGGTTTGTTTTTTACAAAATGAAACATTTTTGTGAACCTTTTTCTTCTTGAATTCTAAGTATAAAAGACATTTGATACATTTAAAATTTAAGAAATTACTATCTACTTCAAAATTTCCTTTAAAAGTATCAACTTTCTTTGAAAATTAGAACTGTCTCAGTGGTGAGCTGTTTGTAGCATTTCTCTTCTTCAGTACTGTCAGAAAGGCTCTGATTTCTCTCCTAAGTACAGGTAAACAGGGAAAGTACAGCAGCATTATCATGCACTCTCCTCTGCAAGAAAAAAGGAGAAGAGATGTTTATTGTAACCTATTGCAGCAGCAGTATGGAAACAAAAAGAAAGAAGACCTGCTAGAGTCCTTGGTTTTCTTTCTGATCCTTGTCAATTTGTGGCTTTGATCTGCAACAAACAGCTATTCTGTGAATTGTAGAGGAATAAAAGATGAGAAGAGCTCCACTTCTAGCTACAGAATGCTTTGGAGAGATAGATTGTTTTGGTTTTTTTTTTCCTTCAGGTCCCTTTCTCTGAAGCACTTTGGAGGTTTCCTACAATGTGAGACTAGAAAATAAAAGAAGTATGCCAAAATTTATTTGAGGATTCTTATAAAGACCCGAATTTTTAATTAAGAAATTTAAAAAATCACTGTGTTCCTCTTAAACTGCCTATTACAGTACACCTAAAATAGTTAAATATCTATCAGTACACGCATATGTATCATTGCTGTCCATTAAATGAAAAAGACATGGTAAACCAAACTCCAAATTTCATCAGGAAAAATTGAAACAAACAAATAAATAAATAAAATAAAAGGGTTAGTTCAGTTTCTACAAAATTATAAGTCATGATTTATGCAGATATTTTCAAGCTCATATGGTACAGAATTCAACAAATGTGAAGATACATTTTACAGTACAGTTCAAAAATCTCTGCAAGATTTGTGCCTATCCTTCCATGTATGAAGAAAATGACAAACACAGGAAGATCTCAAGGGCTCTTGGAGATCTCCAGGCTGCAGACCAAAAGATCATTTGGCTGAGGTCTGTGATAAGAGGCCAAAGGTACCGAAAAACTGAATTCTAGAGCCAGAGGAAGGTTGTAGTTATAAAAATCATATAAGTAGATAGATATCAGATATCCTAAGTCCTGAAACATTTTGTCCTGTCATCACTGAGACCTGCTTTTCTACTCCATTCCAAGTCAGGCTGTCTAGCTGTGAAACCACTACATGTTGCTTCTGCACCTCGCACAAACAGAGCTCACTTTGAGAATAGCACATTTAATATAAGACCTGAACTTCCACATAGAAGCTATGAATAGAGGAGAAACTAATTTTAGGGAAAGTTCTGACTGAAAAAATATATATGTCTACAAACCCACAGCCTATACTCTCAGTTAATTAAAAAATATGTAATTGTCATACAGACTGCTTGCTGTTATATAATTTAGGCTCTTAATAAGGCCTTTCTGTTTTATGAAAGAAATTTCCTTTTCTTCTCAACTTGAGAAATAGAGCCACGATAGGACCATACTTCATATTGATACAAACAACAACTATACATCATACTTGTTAGGGAAGTATTTATTAACAATGAATACACATAAGGGTAAAAAATAGGAGGGGTGTGGGAGAAATGGCGTCTTGCAGACAACTGTGAATTAACTAAGATTTAGAGTAATACTCTTTACTCATGCAAATTCTACTGCTATTTTCAATTAATTAATGTAATTGATAATAGTTATAAAGATATCTGGCATTTTAATCATGCAGATATGTCTTTTGCTGTCAGAAGAGAAAATTAAAACAGCTAGAAGCCCTTTATTTGCAGAGTTAGTTGGAGAGGAAATTCAAAAAGAGCTGATAATAAATGAGTAATACATTCAATTTAAGAGATCACAGATGTAGGTCACAAGTTAGAGGACTCAGAGAGGGTTCATGACCCTAAAACCATGTTTCTTTCCAGATGTAAATGGAAACATAAACTAATGGGCTTGGTAGATCTTAATGCTACAATTAATAGAAAGATGTACAGTATATTTGATGTCATTATCATTACAGAACAGTTAAAATACCAAAGCAACCACTGTACAAGTTACACTTCTCATAGGGATTTTTTTTTCATTTAACTTCCTATGCAGAAATTCCATTTTTTAAAGGAATTTTGTATATTGTTACATAATTAATACATCAGGTGCTTCAAAAAAAGCAAACGATTTTTAAATTAAGTGGAATATGAGTTATGTTAAAAAGTCAAGAAGCTCTGATCACAAGTGGAAATGGAAAATTTCATATGCAGAGCGAGACCTGAACTGGGTATTTTCCTCTGACCATTTACAAAATCCAATAGTACAGAATAATTTTGTCCCTGCTGAAAGAGTGAAGCCCTTAACCATCCCTTTCTTCAGGGAGACATCAAAGAAACACTGGAAAATTAAGAGATAAGTACTCTAAAGGAGTCACTAAAATCGTGGATTTCCATAATATATATGCCTAGGTCTTTTGGGTATTCTAGTTCAAAGACAGAATACAGACAAATGTTCCTCAATTCTTTACCAATTATTTTGTGATGCCCTTGATACAGAAGCCCTCTTGCTGTTTGTGGATAATTTTCCGACTCATAGTAGATGAAATAGGCGAAGCACTAATCTCATTCTTGTATGACGTAATTCCAATTAATTCTTTTCTTTCTAAGGATATCTATCATAAATCCATTCATCTTCTGCATTGTCTATTACTTTTTCAATTAGGACAATTAAAATGGTGTATTATATGGGACTAACAGAGCAGTCACCTGGTTTAGGTGCCAGGCTGCAGAATTTTAGGTTGTTCCTTAGCAACAGAGGGGGCTAACAATTAGAAAGAAAACTCTGGGTAAATTTCCACTGTGACTTTTCTTTTTCAGAAAGATAGTGAAACCTAAAGAGGTCTTGATGTTTAAATCAAACATAAAATCATGCACTGCCTTTTCTGAAGGAATCCCATGTTCCTCAGGGTGTTCTGGCTCAAAATCAGTGAGAAATACTGTGTGGATATCACAGACTAACAGAAGGTTAGCCAAGACTTGTGGAAAAATTTAATAATGAATGGACATATGTGGCCATCAGCAAGTATCACACACCCCAGCCAGCATCCAAACTGGTAAGATAAGTTGAAAAATTCAAAATAAATGGAAGGAAAATAATATTTTTCTTTTTTTTTCCCCACTTCAGAGGTCACAGATATGAGTCACAGAAGAATACACAAAGAATTAACTTGCCAAATAAAATGTCTCCCTGTTTCTCCTAGAGACACCCTGAAACTGAAACACTTAGTTTTCTGAAATAAGCATTTCTGAAATCCTTATTTTGCTCTGTGAATCATATGATAGTTACAAAGGAAAAAAAGATGCTGTTTTTCAATAGGAACTGAGAAAGGGAACACTTGAGGCTCTCATTCATCAGGTTGACTTTCTTAGCATGCTTGAGGAAGTGATCCGTATGTTCTGTCGTACAGCATCTCCGTACGTACTTCCCAGATATATTTAACATTCCAGTGAGAAATCAACTAGATATTTACTAAAATAAGACATACTCAGTCTATGCTACCACCAACAGACACCTTTCTGGAGTTTATTTAAACCCAAAATGCACAAAAACCATCAGTACATCAGTAGCAAATTTCCACCTACCTGCACACAAGAGACTGATTAGCCACTTATTGCTTTGTAACTGCAGAGCCCTGTCAGCCACAGAATCTTGGTGCTGGAGAACAGTGTTTGAAAACTTAATTGTGGTGCTGCTCTATCATACTGATGACAGTGAGATTTTGTGACTTTTAGGACTTTTATTTCATTGAAATATACATGTACATCTTGAGGGCCAACATTTATTACAGCTCCATATTGCTATGTTGAATTGAGAAAGGTTTGAGTTTTTTTTAAAACATTGCTTCTTAATGAAACTTGAAAGAGAGAATGAAATCAGGTAACATCTGCATATCTGATTTTAATAACATGAAATGTTTTTTTTAATAAATGGGACCAGAAATAAAAAGTAATTTTTATGTTTCTATAACTTATAAAAACTTATAAAACAATAACTCAGATAGACGTACAAACATACACACACACACACACACACAAATTAAAACAAAAAAAAAAGCAAAGAACCAACCAAACAAGCAAAAAAAAACCCCAGAAAACAAGACAAGCTATCATTGTCCTAAATCTGGTACACATATGTACTCCTATTAAAAAAAAATCAATTGTATAGAAAGACCTTGAATGTGCCTTGTAAACACTACAATAGGTATTCACATTATCTTTTAAGAAAAAACTCAGATTGAGTGAATCCTTTTGGAAATATTGTTTAGAAACAGTATTTCAGTTGAAATGGTAGTGTTCTTATGAGGCTTGGGGCTGACTTAGCAGATATGTCTTTTTGAACAAATGCTCTATGTGCATGTAAGCACAAATACAGTCATCCTTGTGCTTTCTTAAGTTTAGAATCCAGCAAATCAGCCATAGCTGAAAAAAAAAACAAGATAGCTGAGATTCAAATATCCAAAAAAAAGAGGATTTTCTTTAAAATCTAGAATTTGTAGAAAATCAGATTGAAATAGAAGAAAAAAAGTAAAAAAGCCAATGCCCAGCAGAGATTTATTTTGACTTAATTTCTAGTTAAAAAGCATGGAGGGGGGGAAAAAGTGAACAGAATATTGCTGGAGGGCAATAGTAAAGAATAAATTACAAGAGAGATGTTTTCAGAAAATATTTAATTCTATGACCCAAAATATTTTTTTTAATCTTTAAAATCAGCAAATTTAACAATTTCTTTCTTAATTATTTTTCTTCTTTTTTCTAAGTTAGATGAAATAAAATTTTCCCCATTTATAATGTAATTTTAATTCCTAGCTAAATGTAATAGTCTCTCCCTTTGAACTTTTTCTTAGTCTGAATAAGCACAGTGGTCAATTCATCAAGGCAAAACAACTACAGTGTGGGGGAAATGTTATCCTTTATTTAAGGATATTTCTTCCTTGTAGTGATAGGTAGGCTTGTAAGAGTCAATGCACTTCAAGAGTGTATTATCAGAGCTCCAAATGAGAGATTGTGTGGTATTATTTACTCTGTGTGGAGGCATAGGCAATTCTTAAACAGATAATGGAAAACTTTCATAAGTGCCAGAGAGAAAACACTCAATATCTTTTGAAATTCAGGATCCTAAAAAATATACTAGATAAAGGATGTTTAATAAAGATATAATTCCAACAACATCAAAATGAAATGTTAATAATGAAATTTGTAGCATAAAAAAATTATGCTGCAACACCATTAACTGTTCAAAGTGCTTTAGTAGTTACAGATTTCTTTTCATTTTAGACTGCTAGTATAAGTGATTGTTATGCACAGATACAGTACTTGCTTTCACCTGCTGTGGCCTGAATGCAGGATGCTGAAGTAAAGTGTCTGGCAAGCAGCAAGACCCTTCCTACAGTTTTAACCAGCTTTGGACTCTCTAGGGAGGTTTTTCTAAGCCCTCTAAAGCAAGCTGATGCACACATAGAAAGTACTTTTGTTTGTTTTATGCTATCAAGTATCAAAGTATCCACAGTGTGTTCCCTCTTGTAGAATGTTTGCTGAACTTTGATTACAAAGCCACATTTTAGGATATCAGGCAAAGAAGCCATTCAAGGATATGAGCCAAATTTCACATATCACTAGTGGATGTATAAACATAAAAACCCCTGTAACATTGAAGAGGCTCATATTTAATTCAATAATTCACTTTGTGATTCAAAAAGTCAGGAAAACATGAGCAAATTACCAAAAACAAATTGGACCTTCCCCCAGGCATCCTTAAATTATTCATCAATCTTTTTAGTAAAAATAGTTAAACATCTTTTAATCCATTTAGAAGCTATTTCATGTATTTTTGCTCTTAAAGCAAAAGATATTAGATAAAATTTCTGCTGGTGTAAGCAGAGATATTTAGAATTGACATTCCATTCCTAGATAAATAAAGGATTCTTTTGATACTGCTCAAGCCAATATAAGAAAATATATTTTTTTAATGTTAGAACATGCATAAATTTCTAATCCAAAATTAAAGTTACAAATTATTGGGAAAAAAATAGGAAGGGAGAACTAAGCAAGAATATACTGAACAAAAATATGTCATTTAATAGGTAACAGAGTGGAATATTAGGCAGGGAGAAAATGCTGTCAGGAAGAAAATCTCTTCAGAAGGAACACGAGTCAATCAGGAGTGACCACTCATGCAGTAGCAGATACCCAGAGTGGAAAAGAGCAAGATAAACTCTGCCACTGTATATCAAAGATACAGCATATGCAGTGTTTAAGCTAAGAAGAATTATCATCTGTCCCTGAAAGTGAAGAAGAAATATTGTATATAGTTGTTAGAAAACTTGAGGAATTCATAATACAAGCTGTATGTGTTGCTTAAGTGCCATGTATCCAGTTCTCTAAAGTAATGACAAAATTTTACTGGCCTACTGTTGTGGGAAATGGCTGGATTCCTATTTTGCAATGAGATTTTTAAGTATACATACAAAAAAAATTACTTTCTTTGGTTTATAAATCTGTTCTATACATAGAGAGAAAAATTGCAATAGAAAAGGAGAATAAAAAACTCACCTGATACCATAAAAATTGTAAGATTATGTTTTTTACATTGCTTAGAACTTCAATCCACAAACACAAAAAAGTGAATTGTACTCAAACATAAATTCCTCATTTATTTGCAGATCAAAAGAGATTATTTTTTCTTCCTATAGTTTGTCTTCTTTTTTTTCCTTTCCTAAGCCTTGATTTATATCAGTCTAGCTTTAGTTAAATAGAGATGCTTATAATGCACAAATCTTTCACATTTGGTACTTTCACGTGTTTTCCACCCTTTCAGGTCAGGTTTATCAGTATATCCTTTTTCCATTAATTGTTCTTTCCTATTTTTTCAAATACTCAATTGTGATAGACTCCTGCAATAACTGCTGTAATAACTGCAGAGTCCTAAATCCAGGAAATCAATGAAAATGTTCATAAGGATAATTTCTGAAACATAAAGCTTAGCATGTATTTTCCTGGCTTTGTTGGTTTTGTTGTTGTTTTTAAACAGAGCCATTTATACAGAACAAGACTGGCAGGAAATAAATCATGATAGCAATGGTGTTAAACCTCACTGGCCACTGTTAGTCTATGTGAAAATAAGTAGGTGGTATGTGTCAAGTTAAAAAAAATTATCCAGACAGAGTAAAACTCCAGGGCAATCTGCTTTAACCACTAGAAAAAATAGAGTGAAGGAAATAAAATATTATCTTATCCTGATCCTTATTTAATTTTTTTAAATTATGTAGAGTCTCATCCACCCCTTTAATATTACTATAATGGCTTATCTGTGTAAATAAATTTATATTTTTCTCTTTTTTCCACAATAAAACAATAATGTATTTACACACCATCTATAGCAATATTTTCCATAGCATGATAATTAAGTTGTCCTTCAAAATGAAAAATCCTAGCTACAGTCAAACCTTGGAAGGAGTCTCTCTCTCTGGAAAACTTTTCACTCTGAGAATCTCCTTGTCCAAATATGAAATATTCTCAGCTGATTCTTATATCCATAAAATTTTCTATACATGGGATAAGTTTTCAATTCTAAAACAATTATATTCTGATATCAGTTCAATATGTTTTAGCTACAAAAAGCTGGGTTCTATTATTCTGCCAGAATGGAGTCATTTTTCTAAGAAATGAATATAAGGAATCTACCAACTGTTGTACTATAAGACAATAGCATGGTCCTATTTTCTATTCTGTTTTACATATACCAAGTGTCATTCCAGTCTTCATGAATTCCTTTTATTCCTCTACAGTTCAATAATTCCTGTGATGGAATTTTCTACTAAGGAAAAAAAAAGCTTAGAGAATGCTGAAATTATTTTTTCATTTCTATTTTTTGTGGTTATCAGGAAAAAAAATCATTACTTCTTAAACACATTAAAATATTTGGTAAAAAAAAAAAGTATTTCACAAAACAGTTTCAGTGAAAGAAAAAGTGCTACTTATAAAACACATAGATACAATTACTGAAAGGCTCATTCTTAGTCAATTTTGATACTAAGGTAAAAGCAGAAGACAGAGCTAGCCCAAGATGGCTCTGGAGCATAGGGTATACCTATACCCTAAGCAGAGATTTATCTCTGAAAGTTTCCTTGCAGAAAGCTTGCAGGTTGCTGCTGCAAAAGTTTGTCTAATATGTGAACAGTAGTACTAAAATTTCCTGTGGAAATCGATTCCCTTAAACCTCAACTTACTTAAATTATATTTGAAAACAAATCTTTGAAGGAAGGAAGGAAGGAAGAAAAGAAGACTTTCCTCCTACATTTCTACTGATAAACTGTTCTCTGGCTTCTCTGCAAATGATATGGGCTGTTCATATCCTCCCTATTCAGTATTTGCTCTGAGAGCTCATCTGAGCTCAGTGTGATCACAGAATCAGAAAACCACAGAATGGTTTGGGTTGGAAGGGGCCTTTAAAGATCATCTACCCCAGCCTTACCTCTGTGGGAGGGGATACATTCCATTGGATCAAGTTGCTCAAAGTCTCACCCAACCGAGTCTTTGCAAAACCTGTTCCAGTGCCCCATCACGCTCATCATAAAAAAGTTCTTCCTTATGTCCACTTTAAATCTACCCTCTTTCAGTTTAAAACCATTTCCCCTTTTCCTATCACTACAAGCTTTGGTTGATAACCTTTCTCCATCTTCCTTATAAGTCATCTTTATGTATTAGAAGGCCACAATAAGATCCACCCAGAGCCTTTTCTTCTGCAGACTAAATAACCCCAACTCCCTCAGCTTTTCTCCATAGGAATGGTGCTCCATCCCTTTGTCTGTTTTCATAGAACTCATCTGTATTCCCTTTAACCAGTCCATGTCTTTGTTGTACTGGAAAACCCAGAGCTGGATGCAATATTCCAGATGGGGTCTCACATGAGCAGAGGAGAATACATTCCTTCAACCTGCAAGGCACACTTCTTTTGAAGGGCTGAAAGAGTATACAGTGCTGGCTCATACCCATTTTTCACCCATTTTTACTCTTCAATCCTTGTCTGCAGGGCTGTTCCCAATCAATTCATCCCCCAGATTACATAGAAATTGGTAATTGCCCTGACCCAGGTGCAGAAACTTGCACTTGGCTTTGTTGAACTTCATGAGGTTTGCACGGAATGTAAGTGTTGAATGTCCAAGTTTGTGACTTAATGCTATGGAGGAGAGATTGAGATTGCTGAGACAGGTTGGATTAATGTGGGGACAGTCAAACAGGATGCAGGTGTCTTCTCCAAACATAGTCCTGAGAGTGGTGGTTTTTACCACTTTTCTCTGAATGCCTCAAAGGAAATTGTTTGAGAAAGCCTTACCTGGAAACTACACAAATGGTGTTTTAACTTTTGAGTACTGCTTGATATGTCATCCAGGTGAAGGATGAGTGCACATCATATAACTTCAGGCACTTAGTCATATACTCTAAAGATCTTAGCAGATACCTTCTCTACTCAACAGAGAAGGCATTCACTGCCTTCATGACAATTACAAGCAGAAGCATTTTTAAAATCGCTGGTATAGAACAAGGTAAGATTAGCCTTCTGTAATCTAATTTTCTAAGATGTTGTGACTGTTACAAATTTTTCCTTTCCCTCTATTATAAATTACTGAACAGAGGTGGTGAAAGACAAGTTTTACTTAATATTAATTACTCAATTAAAAATTAAGGACTGACAGAAAAAAGGTGAAGGAAGAAAGAAAGGGAAAAAAACCAGTTAACACAGAGCACATTCTGCTGAGGAGAATATCTTTTTCATTAATTGGATAAAAGCTAAAACTTACCAAGTATTCTCATATTCAGAGGCTGATGCTTATAAATGTAAAAAGCAAAAGGTCAGTTGATCACTTAGAGAGATGAATAGTAAAGCAATTTTCTATATACTTTCTGACAATTATGGTTCTTTAAAAGACAATCAGCAACATGAGCATGAGCATATTCAAAAGTCTCAAATTCATACATTCTACCATATAGTAAATTACAACTTAGACATTTGCCTATAGAAGAATTACATTGCATAATGTGAGATGAAGTCCCAGTTCTGCTCTGAGTATTAGACATAAAGTATTTATGTCTGTGGATCTTTTTACTGAAGGCCTGTTTAATAAGGATTATCCTTAAGTGGTACAGGGCTACCATGCAGCCTCATACATTACAAAGCATGTCCATCTTTGCAGCAGGAGCCCTTGGAAAAGTCTGCAAGCAGCACACAGAGAAAAAATCCTACTGCCTGCACAATAGCTGTTTGCATGCTGTTGTAGCACAGAGTCCATCAAACATTTGCCATGAATCACATCTACCAAGTACAGGAAAGGATCAGCTGCAACTTCCTATCCACCTGTTTAAAACAATGCATTTCTCTTATTGTTTCAGTGAAATAAATTTTGAACACTACCACATGTTGTATTTTACAATTGCAAGCACGAGTCTGATCACACCCAGCCCATATCAAGAACATGGTGTGTTGGATCACAGCAAGAGGACTCCCCCTCACTCAAATAAAATTAACTCCAAGAACTGAGTACCATCTGAGGCAAAGTACAGGAGAACTCCCATGACGAGGAAAGAGTGGACCTCCAAGGTGTTCTTTTCACCGGCATTGTGAGCTGATAGTTCGAGGTGTCTAGATTTTGAATACTATAAAAACTGAAGGTAGCTTCTTTCCCCCACCTATTTACAAGATTCCTAATGTGGCAATTTTAGAAGATTCCCAAAACAGGTGATTGTCTGAAAGTTATGGCTGAATCTTTTGAGACAGATAATCCAATATTTTCAATTTTTTTGTAGACGTTCATTGAAATCAATAACACTCATTATAATATAGATTATTAAGGGTCTAATACAGTGTTCATATCCCCTAACTACTCTGTGGTGTAATTTCTGCTTACCATGGCTGAGATAATTACAAAGACTGCTCCTAAATTACTTTGTCAATTTGCCTGCAACAGATTTTTACTTAAATGATACACTTTAGTGCTGTATATCCATAACATTGAACAGGGTAATGAGGGAAGATTTCTTATTTTGCTTGAAAAAATTATCTATCTTGTAATAGAGCTGGGTCTGGATCCTTTGAGGTTTATAATTATGTTCATCTCATAGTTTCTTTGGGTTTTCTCCTTTTTAAGAGAAATTCTGATAATGTTAGAGCTTAAGTATAAAAGTATCAACTGGTTATTATTTTGAATATTATCAGCTTTCTCTCCTCTTATTCTTCAAAAACAGACTTATTTATCTTCCTATTACCAGTTGTCATGGGTTTTTTGCATTTTGGAGCAGTTAAAAGTTTACCAGTCTGCCTGCTACAGACACACACATTTTGGTGCTTGTGTGTTTGTGCATTTGACTGTGAAAATGTGCATAAGTGAAATCAGTTTTGCTTTAAAATATAAAAAAACCACCTCTCCCTCCTTCAAAATCTTTCACTGAGATTTTCTACAATGTTTCAGTTTTCGTCCCTTCTTAGCTGTCTACACACCCATTTCTAACAAAATTGGTTTCTCTTGTCATCGTCTTTCACAGCCTCTCTTTGCTTACAGTCACACATTGTTCTTTACTATATTGACCATGTAGAGGAGAGTGAGTTCCAGGCATCAGTTCCAGGAGAGTCAGTTCCAGGTATCTGCATTTTAAATCCTGTAATGTTAAATTCCTAAATGGTAAGTCTGAATCTATTCCTAGATCAAAAAGTATAATTCCATATATTTATAGGGTTATCACCCAATCATCCTACCATCAATCTCATTAATTGCCACTCATATTCAAATTTTCAAAGAAGGATCAATCAGAAGAAGGAGAGATAGGTGTAAAAACAAAGGCATATGAACGCAGAAATTTTTAGATAACAGAAACTTCAGTACCTGTCATTAGTAAATCAAATTACTTTTGGTCTCTTAAGCAGTGTTGAATGTCACTATCCTGTCAAAGCCAAAAATAAGACATTGGAAAGTAGGGAATTTTGTGGTATTATAGTGGGCAGGAGGAAATATAAAAACCGCAAGATAATGCAGGTATGAGGTGTGGCATGATTTTGATAAATGCTTTTAGAAGCGCACCAAATTACATAAACTGAACATTCCTGCTCTGAATTTATACCCATCTCTGGATTTATACCCATCTATAAATCCTTAGTAATAACCAAAAAGAACCACAGACACACTTTTTGAAAATTATTTTTCAAGGAATCATAAAAACATTTAGAATGTTTTAAGTTGGAAGAGACCTTAAAAATCATGTAATTTTCACTACCTTACTGTGGACAGTGAAACCTTCCACCAAACCAGGCTGCTCAGAGCCCCATCCATCCTGGCCTTGAACACGTCCAGGGATAGGGCATCCAAAACTTCTTTGGGAAACCTGTTCCAGTGTCTTACTGTAAAGAATATAACTTTAGCATGACTTTTTTTTCTCCAGGATTTAGAATCTAGTCCTAAGTCACTTGCTAAAAGCAGATATTTTCTCTTACAATAAAAGCAATTTTGACTTCCTAATTATATTTTCTGACGTAAGTTAACTAGTCAGCATCATAATAGTCATAGAATAATTAATTTTAATATTGTTACTGATTTAGGATTATCAAAAACAAATAAAATCTGTAACTCAGATATTTCTCCAATGTACTCATTCCTGTTCCTCTGCTTGTTTATCTCTTCTGAAGTGTCCAGTCTCTTTTTTACCTAAATCTGTCACTGCCATTTCTGTACAAACAAGGTTTAATGTGGATAAGAGAAAATACCCCTCACTGGTACCTTATCTATCTTGGTTACTTCTCCAGGTCTGATTTAAAATATTAAATTATTCAAGAAGGTTTCTGGTGCCTGCAACATTTTTAATTATGGTATCAATACCAATTGTTTTATTTTTTTAATGATGCAGTGATAAATTATTACACAGCAATTGTTTCATATTTTAAAAAAATATGAAACTTATTGCCAGAATCTTATTTGCTCTTAAGTGTTCCTTTTTGGAAAACCACTTTTCCACTCACATTTTCTTAAAAATGAAAGATCAGCTATTGCCAGGGAGAACTGGTGGATATGCAACCTATACAATCATTTCCAGCATGAATTGCATTCAGGTACAGGAAAGCAGCAAACTGTAGCAGAAACACCCTACATCTCTTGCAAATACTGATAGTTCTATTGACTTTCTAATGATAAATACTAGTATCTGGCCCAAATTAATACTCTGCTTCATACATTCTTTTTATGCAGTATTCCAAGAAGAACAATCAATGATAGCTATTTCTTCAGAAGTTAAAATGCAGGAGAAAAGGAACTAGGAAAACATTATTGACTGTATTTCTTTAGTAGTGTACCAGTTTCAAAGATGTATGGTTAGCTTGTGCGGGAAATGGAAGCACTTTACAAGTCTCGTATGTGGCCTTATCCCTCATTCTGGCCTGAGCTCCATGACAGGAGAAGATTTAATTTTGCATTGCTCCTCACATCTCAGTGCTAAGGAAGGCCTGGCTTTGGTTCTAACAGGATGTTCAACCTTTGCCCAGGCACGGAGTGCAGAGCCCAGCCACCTCCAGTGCCTGTGCATATCCTCACCCGTGATGGCTTCAGGGGCAATAAGGACCAAACTGAAGAGTCAGAACGTCAGAGCCTGGAGCCTGTGTCCTTGTATGGCTCAGCTAGGTATGGTGGGACTCTGAGGAGAAGAGAAAGAGTGGAAGAAAACAGAACTGTGCAAGGGGACAATTCAGAACATTTAAGATATCTTAAATGAGATTGTGTGCAATTCACCTAAAAGAAAAAAAGAAGGTATCTTTACTACTGTTTTTTGTTTGAGGACTGTGTATGATAGGTGCCAATATAAACAAAAAAATTTTAAAAATAAAGATAAACCAAGTCTGGATACTTTTCTTAATCTTACCAAAAGAAATTATTAATAAATAAAGCAATGAAGAATGAAATCAGTATGTTTGGTCAAATGCAATTACAATCTTGATTTTTTTAACCACAAAAGCCTCAATGTAATATGATAAAGAAAACCTAAAAAGGTATTACGACTTCTTTGTTATGCTATTAAAGAAATAAAATATGCCTCTGTCTGATAATCTTTCTCTTTAACAGGGATACACCTTGGTATTCTATGGCAGAATGGAATTTTCTTTTGTAAAGGAAATATTAAGAAGCATATCATTCAAATGAGAAATTACAGAGAATTCTAACATAACATACAATAACTTCACTGATTTGCAGTTATTAAAAAAAAACAACCCTTGAACTTTAGTTATTGCAAATCTGGGGCAGTTATGTTTGCTGGTTTTAAAATTAAATTCACACTGCCAAATTTCCCCTGCCAGAACCAATATTTAAAATAATCTTTTTGAGTGTCAGGAAAACGATGAAATCCTGGGTTTGGAGGATTCTCTTCAGTGCTTTTAGTTGTTAACATATTCCAGATACTTCAAAGCTTGAAACTTAAATTTTCTTTTCAGCACTTTCCTACTGGCAGAGTATATTAGAAAGAGATAACATCACAGAGTAATACTGCAAAATCTACCCATTAATGTAGGGTCTATTGAGAAAAATGCAAAAAGATTGGGTTTTTTTCAGGTGTTTATTTCAGCAGTTCTACATAATATTACTTTCTATTCACAAAGGGAATTAGGCAATTACATATTTTGAAAATGACAAAATAATGTATTACTGAATGAAAAAATAATTTACTTAGTAAACAAGAAGTGGTATCATTCTTTAGAAACAATAACACTGGAAAAATCTTACAGTGAAAAAACCATGTATCTGTTTCAGAGCGCTCAACACAAACATACCTCAAGGAAATTTGTTAAATTTCTTGTTTAAATTAGTTGCAACAATAAAGTAACAGGTATTAATAACAGGAGATAAAATTCAAAAAATCTCAAAACACATAATTGAATCATTTGCTGAGAAAATGAATACAAATGCATTAGAAAGTGCTTTAATTACTTCCTGTTATGATTATTCTTTGTGCTAATTTTCTCCATTCTAGTATCAAGAGAAAAACTGAAAAAAAGACTACTTTAGATACAAGACATTAATCTAGATGCA
This sequence comes from Agelaius phoeniceus, assembly GCF_051311805.1. Lineage (NCBI taxonomy): Eukaryota > Metazoa > Chordata > Aves > Passeriformes > Icteridae > Agelaius > Agelaius phoeniceus. The sequence goes on along the minus strand of NC_135269.1, from coordinate 32,058,549 downwards.
AACTACTTGTCATTCAAGCAATAGATTAAAGAAACATAAATTTAACCTGAATTTTCTTGTATAGAGCAAAAGCTTTTACCTGTCAGTTCAGTTAGTCTCAAAAAGTTCTGAAAACACAGCAGTCATCATTCTTCTCTGAAGTCATAATGATATTTCTCAAGATCTTCAAAATGTATCAGAAATATTTGCTGTGTGCATCCATGTAAAATGCAAATTGTTTAAATCTTTTAAAAAGGATTCAGTCCTGTACTTGGATATAATCATAATAGGAAGCAATTTCAGATAAGAAATCACACTTTAGAAAGCCACGTTGAAGAACTATAGCTCTTTCTGGAAATTAACACCTTATTTTTGACCAACATTTTGTTGAAGTTAACACTTCCAATTTATATTACCTATAAAAACTTTTCTTACCTTAACAGCTAAATATTTTGAAATTAAAGTAGTTCTGCTGATTGAAACTTCATCTCTTAGAGGAGTAGTGGTTGCACAGTCACACCAAACAACCTACTGCATTTGTAATAATGAGTCACTGAAATAAGCTGTCTTCACTGAATCTTGACCATGCTAATTTTGACTGAATTTTCAAGTCTGACTTTTAAGTTTCTGAAATTCTACACCCATAATCCACGGGCTAAATCACCTTCACTAAATAGGCACTTTTCTGCATTGAAAACTTGTGCAACAATGGTTAAAAATCAAAATGATAAAGAAGAAATAAAAATCAATATAATAGCTGTCTTTGACCCTTTCATCTCTTGCGAATGAATCATATACGCCAGTATAAGCACGCACTTCTCCTGGTAGTTTTAGTTTGGAAGAAATACAGGAAAAATATTACCATTTTGAAGAAAAAAACCAAAACCCAACTGATTTTATACTGTTTTTGTCCCAAAAAAACTCTCATTTTCTTTCACTGACATAGGTTTTGTCACTGCTGTTTGTTGAAGCATGTGCACACACTTGCAACAAAATAATTTTAGCATTCCTTTATCCATCTATGTTACCTTTTAAATTAATAGAACCACAAAAATCTCCTTAAGGCACTCATGTTTTGTTCCCTGCTCCTTCCATTAGTTTTTTGAGTGACAATAAATTTAGAACAAACAGGATTTTTCTTTACTTTGAACCAGAGTCACTTTATTCTTAATGCCAATGTCCATAGTACTGTGTGAATCCTGGAAATACTAAGGAAAGTTCCTAACTTATAAGGGTTTGAACATCCTTTGTATGGTTTGAATTACAGACACATCAACTCAAAGGCAATGAAGGAGTCTTCTACCATAACCAAGATCTTAATTTTATTCACGTGTAGAAGCAAACAGTTACTTCATTTTTCAGATACCATTACAGAACAAGAGAATGTTTCCCATTAACACTCTGTCTAAAATTCCTTGTAAAGATGCATTCACAGTTTCATCTTTCCTGAGAAGTACTGGAAAAATGTCTACAAATGACAATTTTTCATACATTTGTGAGTCAGTCACAAGTTTGAGATGGGCATTTTCATCCTACTACCTCTTTTTTCTTCATCTAGGTTTGACAATAGGTAGTAAAAGGTGTGTAAATTAGGTTTTACCAAAGCACAGAAAATAAGATATTGAAGAAAATAAATTAAGTATCTGATAAGCAATTGTAACCATTCCAATGGTTTGTTGGAGGAAATGTCGTCCTCTTGATTCTTTCTTCCATTTCAGAAACATTTTTTGATTTACAGAGGAATAATTTCCATGTCCCTCCTGCAAATCTCAAATAAAGTTTCTCGTGCTTGTGACTTTCTATCTGGAAAACTACTCTGCTCCTTTCAGCAATCTCCCACCTATTCCAATTTTTCAGACTTTCTTCATGTTCTATACATGTTTCACATAACTTCACTCTAGAAGTTCTCCTGAAGTCAGTGTTGTGTATTCTCAGGGAAGGAGAACTTTCTCCCCTATGAAAAATTGCTCCTGTTTAAACTGGGATCAGTGACAATACCACAGTCAGGGAACATTCCTCTCTGCTACTTGCCTACATCCTTTTAACCAAAAAAGCACGTATACAAGAAACTGAATGAGCAAGCTAGGCAGTTAGACCATCTGTTAGTACCACAGAATAATTGATTACATGCCATTTTGCTTTCTCTAATTAAGTATTTACATTTTGGGACATTGAATGAGCAGAAATAATTCAAAATGCTTCAAACCTTAAGTGCTACTATCATTGTCAGTCTGCTAAGTAAGAACAGGGCCCTTATGTAAAATTCCATGTTGTAGACTTGGCTATAGACTTAACTGAAGCATAAAAATGCAACAGATCTGTGTAACACTGGTAGAATTATTGTTGGCTGAAGGAATGCTATAATTTTTCTTTTACTTTGATCAGGCCCTGTATTCATCATTGACTCTTATACTGTAACATGCAGTTAATTAATGAAAACTAAATTTGTGGATAATGTTAGCACTTAAAAGCTCTGGAGGAGTCTAAAATTTATCTATTACCAAAACTAATAGGTTTACTGACACACTGTCCCTTAAAATCTTAGGAATTGCTTAAAATAATGAAATTCTATTATTGAAGCAACTAGGAAAAATGCTGTGCAAGTAATATCAATTTAGGCATAGTGTTAATGTTGGATTCTCATTTTCTCAAAAATCTCAGTAATGATAATTAAAAAAACTATTGTGAAATGAGGAGCAAATAAGAATTTAAATTCAGATGATTGAAGTGTATCCAAATTAATAGAAGTCATTTGAGGAAGAAAATCTCTTCTAATTTTTATAGATACTAGCAGCATAGCAGTACAATAAGACTGAAAAAATGTACTTATCTGGTACATTTCTAACAATAGAGTTTAAAAGCTGCTCTACCATGAATATAACTATAAATGGAAAGTATTTTTTTCCTTCTGTACAAGTTGAAATACTACACAGAAATATTTTATCATGCTAAGGATAAAAATACCCCAAACAACCAAGGGTCCTTTTTGTTAAGTGTGAAAATTATCCACCCCTATCTTTATGGGCTGATACATAAGTATATTAAAGAATTTAAACAAGCAACTTGGAAACTTGCTCTCTAGAAGAGAGACTGCTAGGATTTGACTGGAATGTGATCTGCCTAAGAACTAGCTGCTAAAGGTGTGTAATCAGCGCATAAATCCCCAACTGTAGTCTTGTCAGTTGCTGCCAGGGAGAGAGAGACACTCATTGACGTGACCCTTGCTATTTGGGGACTGTCTGAGGAAAAACCTCATTGTACATGTGCCCATTTTTTAGTACTGAGAAGATTCTGGCTCTCCTCTTACCAGGAATGCCTGAATAACTCAGAAAGGATTCCTGTGTCTGAGCACCTAGCAACAAGACAGGTGGGCATTAAAGAACAAAGCTCTGCCAAACTCCACAGTGATACTCTTTGCACTGGCACCTAATTTAGTATCTGTTTTCATATTTACTTTGAAAAAACTGAAGATTTTGGTAGGAATTTGGATAAAGATAACTAAAAGGAAGAGGAGATATTAATGAACTAGGCTACGTAAAAATTATTTCGTTGCTTGATAAAACAAGCAGTGGTAAAGACAGACAATTCTACATAAGTATTTTATACTACACATAACACATATACTACACATACATTCTATTTGTATAGGTAAACACTTATGACAAGATAATAAAATTATCTGTGCTTGAAAAAATGCTCTACATTGTTGTGGCTCTTTTTTTTTTTTTCCCTTCTAAAATAGATATTTCCAGAAAAATGTAACATCACACCCCTAAAATTGATCAATTATATTTTCTATTGTCAGAAAATGTATCAGGGATCTTTTACAGTTCTGATTCTGTTACACATAATTTTTCCGCTGTTTACCAGAATAAGATATTACTTTTAGGACATGTCTAACATTGACAAAGGAAGCCGTTAGAGAAAGTTTTTTATTTAGCTAAAAAAGTAACCATTCTGTATGTGATATGGGCTGATTATAATTCATCATTTCTTGCAAGAAAGTCAACATCTTTTCAAATAGTCGCTTTCCCTACTTAGTGACACTTTAATATTATTCTATGTATATTCTAACTCAAGGCAAACTATCACTGTTCTGAAAAAATAATTTTGACAAAGCTGTCTATTATCTAACAGCTTATGCAGAGAATGAATCTAAATCACACAGTCAGTGATTCTCAAAGATCAAACTTCTTCAGACTCCAAAAATATATCAAGCCAAAAATGACAGCCAAGAAAAGGCGACAGACATTTACAGGTGAGTAAGGAGAACCTAACAAAATTTAAACATAAATGGAAAGCATACAAGAAGTGAAACCAGGGCCTGGTCACCAGAAGGAATATAAAAGGCACTTGTCCAAAAATGAAAGGGATAGTGCAAGGAAAGAAAAAGTCCACCTGGACTTGTGAACCTGCTGAGGTACATGCAGGGAAAGAGGGACTCCTCCAAATGTATCATCAGCAAAAGGAAGGTGAGGGAAAATGAAGGCCCACGATCATCTCTGCTGATTAGAGAAGAAGAACTGGTGACAAAGAACATGGGAAATGTTGAGGTATCATATGCCTTTTTCACTTTTGTCCTTGCTAGTTATATATGCCTTCAGTGATCACTGACCAATAATAGAGGCAAAGGTTTTTTACTTCTTCATTAATGACATGGATGATTTTTTAAAACTGTGCAGAGTGTCAAGAACACATGAGATGGGTGCACTGCCTTACAAAGGGACCACAGAGGGACCTCAAAGCTGGGAGAAATGTGCACGTTGGATCATGAAGTTCCACAAAGGAAAATACCAATGACCTGTGACCAGGGAAGAACAACATCAGGCTCTAATACACACTGGTGGTCAGCTGGCTAAGAATCAGCTTTTCAGAGAAGGTCCTGGAAGTACTGGTGAACAGGCTGACCATGAAATACCAATGTGGCCTTGCAGCAAAGGAGTCCCAGAGCACCCTGGAATGCATTATTAAGAGTACTGCCATCAGGTTAGATGATCCTTTCCCCCTTCACAGCCCTGAAGAGACACACCTGGAGCATCCTGTTCTGGATTCCCCAGTCCAGGAGAGATGTGGACCTACTAGAGCAAGCCCATCAACATACCAGAAAGATAACTAAGATAATTAAGGCTTTGAAGAATCTTTCATATAAAGAGAGTCTGAGGCCTGGGTCTTTTCAGCTTGGAAAAGAGAGGCCACCTTATCCATGTTCAAGAGAGCTGTGAAGAAAGCAGAGCCAGGCTCTTTTTTGGCGTTATTTAGTGACTGGACAAGAGGCAAATACAAGACATTCCTCTAAAACATAATAAAGATATTTTCACTATGAGGGTGATCAAACACAGAAGATTTGTCATTTATTTTGTGGCATCCCCATCCCTAGAGATGATCAAAACCCAACTGGACACAGACCTCCTTAACCTACACTAGCTGGCCATGCTTTGAGAGCATGAGTAGGAGCAGATGATCTGCAGATATCTTTGCCAACCTCAGTCATTCTGCAGTTCTGCAACATTGGTTCTTTGTTCTTTGTGTTTACACTCTTAAAACTGTATACATGCTCAAATAATTTTATTACATAGACTCAGAGGTTTATAGATTAATTTAGGGAGGAAGGATACACAAATGACATTTGACTTAACCTCCCCAGTCAGAGCAGGGATATTATATGGCTAAACTAAAGTGATTGTGCCACCAGTTCTTCAAAAGGGTCTGGAAGAAAACACAGTTATTTATCAAGGTGCCCATTTCCCTCAGGTACTCCTTCATATCATTAGTTAGAATGTGTTGTAAAATATTATGTGGCTGATTCAGTTTTATAAAAAACACAATACTTCATACAAGTATGAAGTTTCAGAATTATTGGCTTCCTGGTTAGAGATATTCTTAAGAAAAGAACTGGTTCTGTTAGTTCTTGTCCAGCATCACTTTAGCTCATTCCAAATAAGTATGTGGGATGATAAAGATAAGAAATTTTGTTTACTCCGTCCTTTATCTTAAATCATTGAGTTATAAGAAACTACTAAACTGAAGAGATAAAAGAATCAAAACATATTTGATATTTGAAAAAGAAAGTTTCTGAAATATCTGACTTCTTCCAGAAAATCTCTCATCCAAAATACAGTGATATTTAACTAAAGAAATGGGTATCAAGAACCTTGGTACCTTTTAACAATGTATAATATAAAATATTTATAAAATAAAGTTAGATTTTTTTTCATTTTTACATCTTAAATAAAAAGTAAATTTTACATTATGACTTTAAAAACACAATCTTGCCATGGATTGATAGTATTTAGTATTTTTCATATATTACTCTTTGATTGGCCATTATAAAGATTTGGGTAAAAGCAAGGCTGGAAGATTGCTGCATCTCAAAGCTCAGCATGAATTTCAATTTTAGATTATTTCACATAGCTGTAGCTTACTGAAGTAATTTTGCCAAAGATGACTTGAAATAACACATAGGATTGTCTTCTGCTTTATTTCAAGCACTGTTTTTCTCCCATGTATATGGACAGCCTAAGAAATATAAATTGCTCCTGACAAATGGAATAGCTTTGTCTTTTTTTTTCTGTGTTATTCACCTTGTTTTTGTTCTTTCTCTATAGCCCCAGAGCTTTATGCCCTGCTGAGTGCCTGAAGCTGATAAGTTGCCTCAAGTAAGCAAAACAATTAAGCCCCAAATCAAGTAATGAATTTTCTGTCAATCACTGTTTGAAACTGTGGGTGACACCTGCCTGACACCATCAGCTCTGGTTGACATGGATTTCATGTTAACATAAATCCCTTGACTCAATGATCAGATACAAAGCGATGAGTCCATCAACTCCTACACACAAAAATATTTTTTTTGCTTCAACATGATTGTTAACATGTCTATGCTAATGACTTGGGAAGAGAAGTTGTCATTCACTGCACTAAATTATTACTAGAAAGCCAGATCCTGTATTCTGATGGCTTTTGAGGAAAATGGTAACAGTTCAAGACATTACTTAGACCTACACTCAGTAAAACTAAGTATTCATCATCTCCAAAATCTTTTTTGGTGAAAAAATTCTACCCTTTTGTATAGGGAATAATTCTAGGGAATTTCATCATATGAAATATGTTTCCATTTAATTTTCTGGCAAAAACACTTTTCACATTTGCCTAAATGAGCAGCATGAATTTCCTCATGGACAAATTTTTGTTTCTTTTACATTTCTGACCTGTTCAATTATGTCATATCAAATTATGGCAAATTACAGGATGTCATATCATGTTACATAGTTTACATTAAAAGTCAATTCAACTTGACACAGTATGACCAAGTAATGCAATATATCAGTTCTATAAGCACATTCTTTAAGTAATGAGATAACATTTCAGCAAACAGACCAGGGTACCTATTTAGTATTAAATATCCATCATCTGCTTCCAGAGCAGCGTGTGGAGCAATTGGATCTACTGAAAGGATATATTTTTGTTGTTTTCTCTGCTAATTGATTAAACAGTGCTGTGTGAGCATTCTGTCCATATTGTAAAAACTAATTTCATTAAAACACTCACTCTACATGTCAACACTCTGGGAACAGTACATATTTCATTTGATAAATCATGTGCTATTGAAACATAGAGCTTGAGTTTTGAGCAGCACAGGCCTTCATTAAAACCATGAGTGAAGCTGGTATTTCAGTAATAAAACTTCTGTTAAACGTTAAATACTCACACAAGATTGTGGTATGAACAAAGTGTTTTCAGGGCTAAAAATTTAAAATAAATTTTCTCAGTAAAGATATGCCAGTCAATTGTAGTAGAAATCTGTATAAAATATCTGGCAGGAGTGACCAGACTACTTGTCCCTGTCTCCAAATACAGCAAACACTAAGCAAGATGCTGGTCACATTTACATTACCTCACCTCTCATGTTCTCAGGATTCACCTGGACAGCAAGGGTCCAGTAACAACATTGCATCATTAAGGAGGTGTGATATATGTTTACATTAAGATTGCCACGCGAAACACAGGTACTTTTAACTTGGTTTAGTAACAGGGAGGAATTTGAGCTGTGATGTGGGACTCCATATGAATTTGAATGGTAACCTACTCAATTTCTGGAGAGCGACCAAACCTCCATGCTACAAAATGGAGTTTCTCCTGGTTGCACTGTACTGCATTAAAAAGAGAAGATGTTTCTGTCAATGAACCACTCAACAGGAGAAACCTTTACAAAGGTCAAAGGGCTTTTAGTCACTGCCCCTTTAAGCATCTGCTATAGTGAAAAGAAAAGAGTGAAGAACAGACAGAATGCTAATAAAGCAGACTATTTTCAAAGCCATTATCCCACAAGTTTCTCCAATTAGATGGCTTAAATGGAAAGGAAAAATATTTCTGAAAGGCAATTTTTCTTTGATATTTTCAGTTTAGTTAGCCATATAGCCATCTGTACATCCCTTTTTGCCATATTGATAGGAGAAGCAATGTCAGGGGAAAATTTTTGAGAGACAGAAGGCTGCCTAACCCAGCATCTTAGACATGATGTTGGTGGCTGAATTATGATTCAATGAAGAAATGGGGGTATATGGAGGAGAAAGGACAACAGACAAGTGTTGCATGAAACAGACCAGTTAGAATTTCAGCAATTTTGCACTAGAAGGTATAAATGCTTCTATATGTAAGAAATTACTTCATCCTATCCTTTGCAAAAAAAGGCTTCTAGGGAAAATGAAAACTTTTTTATCCATAAAATTATTTTTGGATTGACTCCCAAAAATGTACATTGAAATATATTTCCACTTTTCAGAAAAAACATTATTTAGGCAAATAAGTATAATTTGTGTTTTACAAAATAGTCCATTTAAGATTTTTGTAAATCATACCAGAAATCTCTGAAAAGTAAAAGTCTTTTAACAGTCTATTGTATAAAACAGTTATCTCTCAATCTAAGAATACTAATCAGAACACAGCTAACCAGTCTTTTAATTGCTAAGTAGAGCATCTTATGTTTCAGATAGGTTGTTTAATGTTTATATGTAAAGTTTACAGAAACAAGAGGTTTGCATAGTTTTATATGTAAGATTGTTGTGGATCTTGAAACTAATTTTCAAAAGAAATTAAAATGTTCCATTTACATTTCAAAGTACAAGATATTATTTTTCATTACCATATAACTATCTATCTATCTATCTATCTATCTATCTATGACAAGCATAAACACAAAAAATTCTTGCCATCTAACATTAGAAACAAGTCTATTTTGGTCACCCATTTTTGTTTGTTTCCCTTTTAAATAAGAATGGAGCCTTAGTTGAAGTAAGAAGGCAGAGGACACAAACTAACAGCTTATAAAAGATGCATAATCCTTTGTCATAGACACTGAAAATAATGCACTTTAAATAAAGTTAGAGACATAGTACTGAACACACCAATTCTATATGGTAAATTTGTAATATGTTCTCTAAAAAGTGTAACAATTTTTTTTGGATTAATAGTTCAATGACAAGGAATAAAATTTCAGGTTGTTACGTTACTTCAATTTGGCACGATGTACTGGTAAATTTCAGCAATTATGCTTTTCAATTTCTTTGCCAAACAGATTTTCTCTTTACGATGAAGTAGTGGTTTGTATTGCATATAACTACATCTAAATTAAAAACAAACAAACAAACAACAAAAAAATCTACACAACTGAAAACTAAAATCCTTTTTAAGGCTTTTCAAACATCTGCATGAGCCCTTGTGTATGTTTTACTTGGGTAAGATGGGTTTAATTTGAAGCTGAGAATTTTGACATACAGTACTGGCACCAAACCAAGGGTGTTTACTTGCAGATCTTGTATCTGTGCCTGGGAATGGGCTGTGCATTCTGGAGATTCTGCTACACCATTCGACAATACTGGAAAATCTAACTCCCCATTACAGAGCAGGTAGAGAACCTACAGGAAATCTCAAACAGGAATTTCTGGCTATGGAACAAACCTAACATAAAGAAGATCTAGTGCTATTGAACATCTTTTTGGGACACTCACAAGAAAAGATTCACTCCCTCAGTAAAGTATGCCTGAGGTTGGGAAGTTTCAAGCTATTACAAATAAATAGATTGCCCTTATGTGTTCATAAAAATACTGGATTGGAAAAGATAACCTACAGATTTTGTTCAGGAGAATAGTCACTTACCTGCATGGAATTGTGGATTAAGTTTTTGAGCATTTTTTAAAATTTTTCCTGAGTTTAAGTCCTGACTGAGTTTGTCTACTGATTTAGCAATACAGAATTTCTTTTTCATAATAATTTCTAGGAAAGAGTTAATAGGTTTCATCTGCATGTACTTACAAGACTGCTGTTGCATAGAGAGACCAAGAATTTCTCCAAAATGACCTGGAAGTCTGCCATTCATATACTATTAGAGATACTGTTTGCAGTACTTTTATTTTGAATAAATGCACCACATGCAGTAAGTGATCTTTATTGTCTCAAAATGTAATTGCTTGCTCTTTATGGTTCAATCCATACACCCTGGAATTTTTCTCTACCAAGATCATTGTGAAACAATGCTCTATAGTGAATGTTGCCATGTGTTCAGTATTTCTGCTCACATGTTTTTCTGGGGTTCCTATCCATTTCTTTTTCTGCACTCCTTCATTTCACATGTAGAGATACTTCCAGTATGGAATTTGAACTCTTTCTGTTAATGTAAATGTTTATCAATATTTAGACAAAATCAGTGTGAGAAAATATGTCAGTGCTATGTTCATATATCCAGATAATTTAAATTTTAAATAAGAATTTTTCTTTCATTTATGTTTTTTATTTTTTAAAATTAAAAAAATTTCTTTAATAATAAACTAAATGAAGCAACTAAGATAATTATATGTACTTATATGTGATAAAATTCTGCTTTGGTATCTTCATAGAGGTGAATGGTGCTACATCAGGCTGGCAGATGGCCACTAGTGAGGTTTCACATGGCTCAGTTTAGGGTCAGTCCTGTTTAATGTCTTTATCTTTACCCCTCAGACTCCCTTATTGCAAAGCAGACAAAGCCAAAGTCCTTATCTGCTGCTCACAATACATTCCCTCCAGCCCTTTCATCCATGTCCTCTAGAGGCATTAAAGGACTCTCACTCCTCAAATCGTGGGGCCCAGAGCTGCACACAGTGCTCAAAGTCAGGCTGCACTGAGTGCAGTGAGATAATCACCTCTTTTTCTCAGCTGTCATGCATTGTTTGGTGAACCCTAGAATGCATTTTGTCCTCTGGGCTGTGAAGGACCACTGCTGACCAGTGTAGAACCTGCTGCTGAACAGCATCCTCATATCCCTTCCTGCAGGGCTGCTGTCCAGCTGCACCTCTTGCAATTTATACTAGAGCCAGGCAATACTCTGTCCCAGGTGCAGAATTACAGAATTAGTCATTTTAGACTTGTTAATATTCATGCCAATATTCATAGCTGAGTGCTCTAATCTATCTAGATTCCTTCGCAATGCAAATTCCTCAGCATCTCCCTGTTTGGTTTTATCAGAAAACTTGCTAATAGTATATTAAACTTCTGCTTGTATATTGTTGAAAAATATATCAAATAGAACCATCACTAGAACTGAACCCTGAGGAACACTGCTGGTGATCACTTGTGACATCATATTTCTGCAGAGTACCTAGGAATCATTAACATAAGACAAAAGAAAGGGAACAAACAGCTTGATTTTCTGATTGAAATCATAGTTCTTAATGTCTTAATTTTTAAAATTTATTTAGGAAAATGAATTAAATAATGTGGCCTGGGGTCCTCAAAACAGTTTTAGATCTATATATAAAGAAAGAAAATTTTATAGTCTTTTTAAGCAATGTATTATTTTATTTCATCAAGGGAAGTACAAAGTCATGTATGTGGGGAAGAGCAACCCATGCAACAATATATGACAGGAGACACACAGCAGGAAAGAAGCCTGGTAGAAAAATACCAGGGGTCTTGATGGATACTGAATTAATCATGAACCAGTAATGTGCCTTTGCCATAAGGAGGCTCCCAGCTTGCATGAGGCAAAGCACTGTCAGTACATGGAGATAGGTAATGCCTGTGCTCTACTCGGCACTGATGAGGCCATGCCTGGAATACTGTGTCCAGTTCCAGGCTCCCCAGTACAAAAGAGATACTGACAAGTTGGAGACAGTTCAGTGAAGGTCTGCAAAGATGATGAAGGGACTGGACCATTTCTTCTGTGAGAAAATTCTGAGAGAAATGAGACTGTTCAGCTTGGAGTAGAGAAGCCTCAAGGCAGATTTTACTAATGTATACAAATGTTCAAAGAGATGGTACAAATAAGATGGAGCCAGGCTCTTTTCAGTGGTGTCTACCAACAGGACCAGAGGCAATGGGCACAAGTTAAAGCACAGGAGGTATCCTCTGAGCACTGGGAGTCACTTCCTTACAGTGAGTGTGACACGAGCACTCGCACAATGTTGATGTAGAGTCTCTACCCTTGGAGAGACTCTTGGAGGTATTCAGAAGCTGACAGCACATGGTGTTGGACTTCAGTTCTAGGTCACCCCAGAGAGGCTGGACCAGTTTACTTCCAAAAGTGCCTTCTCACCTCACTCATTTTCTGATTCTGTGATTCTGTTTTAGTGTATTAGGAATTCCACTCAAGATCTTTAGTCTAGATGCATAGAAAGAAAGATGGTCCTGATCAAGCAGAAGATGCAGCAACACACACTGTAAGAACTTGGAAGCTCTTAAAACATTTCCCATTTAAAGATGTACACACAGGTTTAGTTTAATGTGCCCAGTCCCTTTGATCGCCAGCATTGTGGAAGCCGCTAACAAAGAAGAAAAAAAACATAAAAAAACCAACAAACCAAATAACCAACCAAATCCCCAGACTTTGAAGTTCTCACAGAGGGCTCACAGATCCAAATTACAAAAAACAAGCAAAGAAGTTTTTAGAAAAACTTGCTTAAAAAAAACAACACAAGAAACAAAACCAAAACAAACAAAACAAAACAATAAGAACAACAAAACATAACAAAAACCAAGAAAAAATTACTTCACTATCAAGTATGGAGTGAAGTACTTTTATAAAACTGATCAGATCTGGGGTTTGCTCTGCTAGATCAGGTAAACTGTACAGATCTTTACAACTCTTAAAGATCCTTATTGACACAGCAGTTTGACTAATATTGCAGCAGATGTTTTGGTGGCAAGGGAAGTATCAGAGCCCTAGGTGATTTCAACTGGCCTGTCTGGCTGCCAGTCTGCTTTTCCCCAGAGAGGAACACACCAGAGAAAGAAGTTCTTTTTTGAAAGTGAGTTTTTCCTCATTTTTCCTCCACTGACACTTTTTGACCGGAGGTAGGGTGTAGCAGCGTGTGGCTACAAAGATGAGATTGTGTCCAAGGAGGCCATAGCCTACGGCAGGAGAACCAGATGAGACAAGTTTCTTCATTGTTTAGCACAGGAGTCCATTTTATTGTAGGGGAGACAAGCAGAGAGTGAAAGGCACTTTTAAGGTGAGGTTAAATGTCATGGTTGTTGTAATTTAACAGTTTACTGCTGCAAAAAAATAGGGAATTCCTCCTTCCACCTCATTACTCTGACAGCCTCAGTCTCCCTGGTATTTTGATGCTGTGATTCAGGTCTCAGATTCATCAGATGCCTATGATTCACATTACTAAACTATTGAAAAACTATTCAGTTTTTTTTCTACAAAGCTATTTTTTTATCAGAGTTATTCTTACTGGCTGGAGGCCAGAGCTTCAGAGTCAAAGCCATTCCAGAAGAGGAAAGGCCTAGCATGATATTTCTTTTGAGGTTGGCAAGATGCTGAAGTGGCTGCTGTTGCATCATACTCATGCACAAAGTCATAATATTACAATAAACAGTAGTAAAGCATACCATATGATGATTAACATAGATTTTATCATAGGAGGGTGGGAATCAACTGCTGAGTGTGAAAGGCCATTTATGGGAGTAATATTTCAGTAATTTCAAAGTGCTAAAAAACATCCCTAAATTCCAGAGACTGTGCTACATTATTCACAACAGTTTATTAATATCCTTGAGAATACAGAACACAGAAAACAGAACAAAATATTTTTCCTAGTGTCTTAAAATATTTTGTGAATCTGTTTTTTCTTATTGTTGTTTGGTTTTTTGTTTGTTTTTTTATTTTGTCCATTTTATCTATTCTCTATTCTTTATGACTGCAAGCAGAGAATAGATAAAATATGAACCTCTTTAATTCCTACACTGTATATGAACAAACAAGTAGGGAAAGCCTACTTGTCCCTCTATTTCTTCAAAAATAGTAGTCATAAAAAGTAAAACCTCTTAAATTTGAGTTTCTCTAACTTTTGTCATATAATATCAGAAAAGTTCAACCTGAAAAATGAAAGTTGATGAAACAGGATTAGAGGAAATACTGGAGAAAGGAGGTAAATCTTCACTAAAGACAGTCAGCAACTCCTCCTTTTTTAATAGTGTAATTTCATTTTACAGAGAATTCTTCTATTCTTCCATATAATGTTTGACACATTTAAAAACACAAACTAGAAATGTTTTTTGTTTCACACAAAAATTTGCATGCTTACCAATCTCTTTTAAAGTTAATTGCTGCTCTAAAATAGCCAAATAAGAACATTAAAAGTGTTTCAATACAAATTTTTGTGATCGCAACACACCTCAGAAGTGTCCTTCAAACTATCCATATGAAATACACATTTTACCCAAATAATGAAAGTTTTGGGCATCAAGGGCAATAAGAAGTAATCAAGGAACTCTTCACAGTTTTTGAAATACAATTTTTTCATCTGCCTTAACTTCTGATTAAGTAGTTTTCAAAATTTGAGAAGCTATGGACTGTTGAAAAGTTTTGCCAGTCTTCAGCAGCAGCTGGAAAAGCAAAGCATAAGCAGTTTTATGTTCAAACAAATAATGTACCTTTCAAAGCCTTACTAACAGACACAATTTAAGATAGAAACTTCACGCTGGTGGATATTAAGGGGTAACTGGAATACTTAAACATATGGAATCTGAATCCACTGTCATTTATTCCATTGCCTTCAATGAAGTGACTTACAGAAGTGTAAGAAAGAGGAAAATTGGATATTAAATGACACTCAGAACAAGATCTATCACTATAATCTCTTCAGTAATGTTATTTATCTCTCTATGTCATACTGTAATTGTAGCGACAGCATTAAGTAAGAAAAGCAATATTGAATCCCCCCGAACAAACCAAATTTTAATTGCACCTGAAAATACATACTGCAGAAAATTCTGCATGTTTATTGACAAGAAGAAGAGACCAGCCCTAGATATTTTAGAATAACTTCTATGCTCATCAATACATAAAAGAAAGAAAAAATGCAAGAAAAGATTAAAGATATTTCTTACTTTTTTAGTCATATTTACTTTCTACTGCATAGCAAGATGGAACAAGATTCAAATTTACAGTAAAAAGTTTATTTTAAATGACCTTTGAACCATATACTTATAGATTTTCTTGCTCTAAAATTTGGGTTTTCCAGAAAGGTAATAGGGGTAGTTATTACAGATTTTCAAATGTGTTTCATAGCATTTCATTGGTGCAGAGTGGGTGGGGCACACAAACAGAAAACCCCAAATCTTTGCAAGTGTTTAAAAAAAAAATGCTTTACTTAAAATATGTTAAACTAAGGTAATCATAGAACAAGAGAATTAGCGTACACTTTAAAATTAACTTAAACATACATAATCTGAAAGATATTACCTGTAAGTCAAAATTAATTCATTTAATCAGACTTGTCAATATTTTTGTGAGGCATGTCCCTTTCAACTGGAATACCAGCTGCTTTACACTTTGTCTATTAGGACAATATAAGTCATGAAAATTGTGCTATTATTTGATCTGAATTCTCTTAAGAGATGGAGACAAAGTAAATAAGCAGAAGTGAATTCCAGTGCCTATTTATCTTTAAAAAATTATTAGGATACGAACATTTATATCTACTCAGTCAAATATTAATGTTTACTAAAATTTAATATATTTTGCATAACTAAAATAATGGACTAAAAGATACAACACAAAACTTGTGTAAGGCCTTGGACTTGTCCCTGTAGCTAGGCAAGGTAACCCACAATTTAAGGAGCTGGATCACACTTTGAGAGCAGGCTGAAGCATTTCAATCAAAATAAGACAACTTGTCAAATGTGAACTAGCTTTGTATCTTCTTTCCACCACTGTTTCTTGAATTTCTTGACAATAATCAAACATGATTCTCAGGGAAAACCATCTTTTCACTCTTGTTCACTCAAAATTATGCAATTGTGTGTGTGAAAACACAGATTTTCTGTAGGTCATCAGGCTACTTAAATCTTAGCAGAATTAACATATAATTGAATAACTTCTCTAGTTAATGGCCTGTGTAAATGATACATATGAAACAAAATACTTCATTTAATAAATGCTTAAACAGCAGCAAATCAGTCCTGAAACCTAGAAAGACATACAAAAGGAAGAAATAAATCAGGTCATAGCACATCCTAATCTTGGAAATACCCAGGTTTTGCCTGAGAACATTCATTTTGTCATTATCCATGCCCCTAGGTCTTTCTTCTTCTAAGCACTTTTCCCACAAGTTACGTGCTAGAGTTCAAAGAACAGATGATTTTAAAGAGCCATGAATTACTTTTTTCCAAAAAATGTTCCTAGAAATATTATTTTTATCCACTGCATAGAATTATGTGTTATCACAAACATAGTGCCAAATCTAAAATAATAAGAAGGAAGAAGAATGACACAAATAAGAAGCTGCCTTTTTTGTATCAGTTCAGTATAATATCCTTACATTCTAGAGGCTCACTCTGGGAGAAGCACAAATACTAACCTCAAACAGATGTTAAATAAGCACAAGGGAAAACCAGAAGCATTGCATAAAATGGTCAAAATTTTTCCTTTTGTTTTTCTGATTTGTGTAGAACACAGCAGAACAGGAAGGAGTAGAACCTATGGTATCAAGGAAGGAATAGAGTCAACATATAAGCTTACTTCAGCAAAATTTGGCACAGGAGATAAACAGTGTTGGCTAAGGATTGCTGAAGAATGTAAATAAAATAGGTGTATTTGTTACATTGCTGTAAATTCTTATGCATAACTATTATTTTTTTAAATGAACTTAATGTAGGAAAGACGAAAGACCAGTAAAGTAAAGGTGGAACAGGAATACTAGTGGAACCAGGAGGGGCAGAAGACTACAGACTATAAATTTAACACTATAACAAACAATTTGTGCTTCAGCTTTCTTCCCAAACTATTTTCATCCATTTATGCTATTCCACAATTTGTAATACAGTTCTTTACAAAAATAGTCTAAAATGATATCAGAAGGCAGTAGAAATATCCACCATGAGAATGCCATAATATGTGGGTACATCAGAATTCTCTATCAAGAGAATGGGGGAGAACTATTACTGCACATCATGATAGGAAAAAGGAAAAGAAAACAAAATGCAAAGGTAAAAATGGAACATAAAGCTATTAATCTTCATTTATTTTCTACTCTTTAATATCACCCTCCCATTTAAATCTAGTTTTAGTATGTTTCATCTTGCTTTAGAGAAAAGATCAAGATACTTTTTTGTTGCTCTTGGTTACTCCCCAGTCATATATATCAGAAACAATTATATTTAAAAAGCTAGTGGTTAAAGTAGCCAAACATTTAAACATATAAATAGAACCCAAAGAAGACAAAATGGAATGTGATCTGGAAAAGCTAGTTTTTCATATGAGCAATATATAATAAGAATAGCCTGTATTACTGTCTACGTTGTGACATTCACAAGTGATTGCACAAAATGCTAAAATACCCATGGATATCCAGAAGCATATTATGATGCCTCTGTATGTTTAAGTGAAAAGTTTGAGAGACTGGGGAAAAGACAGCTATTGCACACATCTCCTCTAAAAAATATCTTACTGATGGTAGGACCCTCTAGGGAGAGCTTAATGGAAGCCTCTTTTCCTGAGTCTTTCTGAGGTCCATAGGAAAGGAAGTACTTTAAGGGAGTTCATTGGAAATGCAATAGAATCAATCTCTCCACTTTTTTCTTCAGCCTTTCCAAGGCACTAGCAGAAAGGAACTTTCAGGTGTTACATACAGAAGCAACATGTACTACTGAAATTTTTATTAATGCCTTGAACATACTATATTCCTTAAACAGAGGAAGATAAACATACTAGAAAATGCCCTTGTCTCACATTTACTTCTTTTAACCAATATGGGCTTTTGATACCTCCTTCATACCCCAGCTTTGTATTTATTTCTATCTTATTGCTTTCTTTCAGCAGAATGTTCAAAAATATGACAAACATCTGTCTTGTGACTAAAAATCCAGTTCAGCATATCCACTGCACTATCAAGTACACCACAGACAAGCTCATACATCATTTACTCTTGGTAGCATGACAGCAGCCCAGCCAGTGCACTGGACAAGAAGCTACAGATAAGCATTTTTATTTTCTCAGGGCTTAACTCCTGCTTAGCCCTGCACCTGCCAATTTGTGCTTAAGTCTCAGAGCTTGCACTCAGGTAGAGTGCCAACTTGGAAAGGAAACAAGGCCAGGACTTTAACTTAAACGTGGCAGTGCCTTTTCCATCTCTGCAGCAACTCCCGCGCTTGGAAGAGTTCAAAAATGTCTGACTGCTTCTGCAATTTAGAGATCTTTCATTTTTAGGTCAGGCTGCCTCACAAGCTACAGACATGCAGTAAGCAATTCAGATTAAGAGGAACAGGCTGGAATTCATATAAACACAGAAGTTTAAAAGGCAAGAAATTCTTTACAGATTTTATTTTTAAATCTCCAGTTATGGTATATAGTCCTTATGCTTTTCTAAGAAGCACCTGGAGTGTGGCAGTACAGATGAAACAACAGACTTCTGTCACATATCTGTCAGAGATTTTCAGAATGAAATATTGTAACTCCCCATGTGAAAGGTTGGAACATTATAGTAAACAAGCAAATATCTAACTCCAGAATTAATCTGTAGTACTTTAAGGGGAGTTCTGCATATATCCAGGTTGGAAAATATTTTGCAAAATTAATACTCATCTATAACAAATTTAAAATCAGACATATGATTTTGCTATTGATTATTTATTGTTTCAGAAAACAACATTCTCTGGACAGTCAGCATAAACTTGTGGCAATATTATATGCAGCACAATGGATTTTTGCTTTTTTGTTTAAAGGTTAGGGATTGGTTTTGCTTGGGGGGATTGCTGACAAAGCACTTGGCAGCAGGTACAACACATCTACAGTAAGTAGATCAGAGTATTTTACCTGCAAACATGCTGCAATAAAGTGCCATCATTCAATCAATACAGACTACTTAGTTAACATTTTTCTTAATGTATCTGGATTACCAGTTCATTAGATCATTACCTGATAAATAGTGGGGGTAATGAATTGAGAGAGTAACTACATACCTTCAGGAAGAACCTGCCCGATAACAATAATCCATTAGGAAAACTGGCAGTATCCTCTGATCTATTGCCCGCAAAGCTATGACTTGATGGAGAGTTTCATTCCCTCTGCTCAGCACTCCAGAAGAAAATCAGCACAATTTAAATATTTCTCAGGATGTGACAGCTCTCTAGATCCCTGGCTGCTTTCTTTTCCCAGGGGTTGACAATCTGGTGTTCCAGTGTGCATAGAGCAGTGAAGATGAATTGAAAAAGCTTGAGATAAATTAGGGATGGCTAAGTTAAAATTGTCTCTGCTCCCGAGTCTCTCATCTGCAGTCTGCAAGCCTATTTTGCTGTGAAAAAGCTAGATGGCAGGCTGCCTCAGTGAGTTCTTCTTAAGCGACAGGGAGCATTTTCAATGAAGAAAAATTCTCCCATTATCTAAGCTAATGTGACTGCAGCTAAATCTAGTCTTAAAAGTGTCTAGTAGCATGAAATTATTCTCACTGCTGCTTTCTTTCAAGCCACAGGTTAAAAAAGAGAAAGGAAAAGAAAAAAAAAAAAACAAACAAAAAAACCCCACAATAAACCATAAAAGCACCACCCTAGATTTTTCTATATGAAAAAAACCCTCAAACTTTTAAAAGTTGATAAAAGGCAACACATTTCATAACTATGCCCAAAAATACAAGTGTTGGGAATTATCACCATTTCAAAAACTTTATCTGTTTGTACTCAGTTCATTCTTCCACTATGTCTTCTTTCTATTTTGTTTTTAATACATATCATGTTGTTGCAATTTTCTTCATTTTCAATGTTCTAAGAAAGGAAAGAGCAGTATTTTCCCCTTGTTGGCAAAAAATGAAGGGACAGCTAAAATTCTGAACAATCACCATGTTTAGCCTTAGTAGTTAATCCTAGATAATCCTCCAAAAAAAAAGTGATTGATATTTTGCCATACCTCTAAAAAACATTGTGTAACATTTTTTTAATTATGAGCCACTTCTCACCCTATTTCACAAAAAGAGATAGAATTGAAGTTTTCTGAATATCACTTTAGTGCCAAAGCTATTTGACAAAGTAACTAATATCTGCTGTTATGTAAAAAGTTTTTACATTGAAAACACTAGGGCAGGGGTTTTTCATTGAACATATCAATTGAAGATTTTTATCCTCTAAAACACTGGATACAATGAATAAAAAAAGATTTAATTTCAAAGAGTTGTGCTCCCTAGTAAGCAGAAATTTCTGCAAATCCTCTCTCTAGTTTCAACTGATCTAGTTTTCTGAAGCCCTAGATATATACCACTAACAACTTTCTCAGACTTGATTTCTCAATATCATGGAAATTCAGGCCCCCACCCTAAGCTGTAAATAAACAGAGATGCAGCTGAATACATATGAATACAGCCTTAGTGTCAGAGCATTTTAGAATGATAAATAAATATATTGCCAAGAAAAAGATATAAACCCTGCTTTCATCAAACAGGCATGAAGAGACTGTAAATCCATAGGACATGACTGCAGACGCCTCATTTTTTCCCCATGCCCTGGGGTAAAACATTCACTCACATTAACAGAACTCTACCAGGTGAAGTGAAAAGGCATGATCAACATCTACAAATTTCCTTGGAGCTTAAGTTACTAAAGCCACAGCCCCACAGAGCCTCTGTGTTTTACACTGAAGGCATTATGCCCAGCCTATTTTTTTTTTTTTTTTGAACAGAAGCTCCTTTGGCCTGTGTCCTAATAACCACACCTTGAAGCATATGCAAGCACTTGACAAGATCCAATTGTTCAGTACATACAATGCACCTAAATATACCCAAAGTAACATATAATCCAAAGGGATTAAGAATTTCCCCATGCTGCCTTGCTCTAAGATTATTTAGGGCATTGTAACACTCACACTTCTAGGTGACAGTGGCTGTGTTACAGTTCCTGTCATTAATATTTGTACATTTTCCACATAAACAGATAATAATACCACAAGTCATAGATATACCACAGAATAATACCACAGAATCATAGAATGGTTTTGGTTGGAAGAGACCTTCAAGATCCTCTAGTCCAAACCCCTCAGCTCTAGGTGGCCCTGTTTTAGCAGGGAATTTTGTCTATGTGACCTCCAGAAATCCCTTCCAACCTCAACAATTCTGCAATTTTCACTATTGTTTAGGAACCACCAAAATCCTCAGTTCACAGTTCCAGTGATGTTCTGTTTAAATGTTTCCTAATTTTGTTAGCCTTTATTTTTCAAAACATCTTCCCTTAATTATTTTAGATTGTTAGATTCCTCTTTTCTCCTGCTCATACAATTACAGCATCTGCTGCTGAAACTAATAAAACTGCTGAGACCTCATTGTGCAGCAGCCCAGCCCTAAATTTCCCAATTTCTTATCACAATAAAGAAAAAGCTGAAAGCCACCTGCTAGCCCTAAAGACAGTGCTGGTTTGTGTGCTATTTATTAATTTTAGAATAACTCATGTCTCCCTGCTCTCAGCGTCTACTGCTTCAGCCAGCGCCATCAGTGCCAATCTGCCGCATTTCTTGGAGCCTCAGCAACTTGGGTCAAACAGCAATACCAGTGTCTCAAGTTTTTATTCATAAAAATCTACTATCTTGAACAAATTAAAAATATATAATAATTGTCATTCACTATTTCTAGTGGTATTGTTATTTTAGAAGGTATGATTCATTCATATTCACTGGTTTGAATAATTAACATTGGCATGTCAGCTTCCAGGAGGTTTCTGATGAATTTTGGGGAGTGACATGGAAGGAAGTAGAAAACCAAATTAGCAGCAAAACACAGTAATCCAAAACACCTCAGTAAAATTCTGACCTTTGACTACATATTCTTCTCAGCTTCCTTTTTTTTTAGCATCAGATGAAGAAAGGGAGAATGTAACATTTTTTTTTTTTCCCCAGGAAAAAAGGCTTAATAATCCTTGAGGATGTTTAGGGATTTGGTCCAAGACACCCAGCAAAGCATACTCACTTGGTTTGCAGAGTATTAGAACAAGACATAGATTCACAAGAATTTCTCAGACATTTCCAGGACAAAAATTTATAGGGCTTGGTTTATTATTTGGTTAATTATTTTGGCTTGGTTTAGTTTTGATGGGGTTTATTTTTGTTTGCTTGTTTGTTGTTTGGGTTTTTTCCTTTCCAAGTCATCTACTGGAAGTTATCTAGTTTAATATATTTTTGGAATCAATCAGAGAGACCCAGATGGAAGCAGAGGTGACATTGTTGGCTTAGCATGCTAGATATTTTTGGTGTGCTGTAATCCAGTTATGAAAACTTGTTTCAATACCTCAAAAGACAGCAACATCCCAATGAGCAGTGGGTGAAAAAGGTGATGGTGGAGTGGTACATATTGTAACACTGCGACAGAAGTTGTAATTGTGGTAAGAGTACTTTAACCTGGGTACCTCAAAACTTTAGGAAAGTTGATTTCTATAAACCACAGTTATACACTGTGCCTATTTAATTTTTAAACACATATAGTAGCATGTCTTCCACAGTTACAAGGCAGATTTCTATAGAATATTGAAACCTCTTCTATATAATAGGACGCACTAAAATATATATATTTGGCTAAATCTTTAAAATGACTAGTCTCCTGCAACTGGTGATTCTTACTAAGTAAAGGAACTCAATCTACTTAAATGTTTGTATTACCTATTTCTCTGTCATTCTTCACTGCAGACAAAATACTGGTTCATAAATTCAGAATATATTCTCCTAGCTTTACCCTGACTGTCTTGCATTGAATTTCATAAGAGAGAAAAACTTCTAATGGGGAACTCCAGTGGGATTAGAGATATGAAATTCAAAGATGAAAACTTCAGTGACAGAAAGTGAGACTTTGTTGCTACTGTATATTGTGTTTTGCATACATATGTAATAACTGAAAAAACTGCAATGTGGATGCATATAAACAGTTAACCTTTTGAAGTCTCTCTTTCATTATTGTGAAATGAACCCTGGCTTAGTTTTAGATGTGTCATATGTTTCTTCACTGTTTGTTCTTGGAATACCTGTGGTCAGTGTTTGCATATTTTTGGGCCATAGCTTGCTGCTATTTTTTCTCTCTTAGATTAGTAGAGGAATATGCCTGGATAAAAATAAATAAAACATAAAAATATTTTGCCTAATCTTAAGAGTTAATAGTTGAAAGTGTTGGGTTCTATTATGAGTGCACCTTAACGCCCTTCTCCCAGTGGTTTTCATACAGTAACCACTTCTAATAGGGGAAATGAGATTCCAGATAGAAGTATGTAAATTTGAAGAGAAAATTGAGACCTAGATGTGCTATTTGGGTTCCACTTGCCAAATTCTGTGGGAGAATTTACTCGAGCCTCTCTTCAAAGTTGTCTTCCATGTGGTTTCCAGAAGAAATTAATTGAGACTTTGTGAGGGAAAGAAGGATGAAAATAGATGACCTTAACATGCTGCTGTTTATTCTCCTTCTTGATTACTGTAAACTTCCTGTTTTCTTTCCTTCCTCATTTTGCATTTTAAAGACAATAGAAAGAAATCAATAATAACATGCAGAAACATATACTGTTAAACAGTAAGGAGACATATGTGCTTCTAAAATTTCAACATTCGATGAAAGATTCTTCAAATTTCCTGGAATCAATCTTTTAGCTAAATATTTGTTCCCTTCAGCCGTTATTTGCATTATAGTGAATGGGGGTTCTCTTTTGAATTATACATCAACTTTCATCTCAAAAACTCAGGGCAAGTTTATTACTTCTCTCTTGAAACCCACAGAACTTGTGTTAATGCAGCTCAAAAAGTCTCAGCAACTCTGTGTGAACAGAGAGCAGAAAATTAAGGTACTAAAGGAAAATAAAGCAAAACAAAAGCCCTGTTACAGAAGTCCAGACAAATGGGGGAGGGCATTTAGACACTACTATAATATAATTAAACAGTTAACGACAAAAATAACGTCTTAAAAAATAAGATGGAAAAAAACCCATAATATAAACACCATGTACCCTGTGGGAGTACACTGAAGAATTCAGAGCACGTTCAAGCATGTCCAAGCCTTTTAGTTTGTTCAGAAAGCTTTTTCCTTAGCTCTGGGGTACTGTTGAGTGGTTTTATGGTGATAAAGCTAGATAAACCTTCCCTGAACCTGATCCTGATTACCAATAAAAATATAAATAATAAACATATATATTAATAATAAAAGGGCCATAGGTTGCTCCTTGTTTTATTGAAATGGAATAATTGCCTTTAATCTTAAGATTACCTTTTGAAAAACATGTAAGGACTAAAAACAAGGTGTAAGGAGTAAAAATAAGGTGTAAGGAGTAAAACGCCCTCATTTATCTTGTTTTATAATTTCATATTCATAATCACAAGCAGATTGTTTACGGATAATGTAGGGAAAATAATGGGAGAGTTCACATCTTTTTTCCAGTACCCTCATCAAAACAGAAGAATGAAAAAAAGATTATATATTATACATAAAAATAGACTATTGCAGGCTTTTATTCAAAACTTCAAGGCATTATTCTTCATGTTTTGTTTTACATGTAGAACATAGACAGATATGAATCTTAAAAACTAAGAAAAAGTAGAGTCCATCTTGATTAAAAGCTCTCTATTTTGAATTTATAGCAAATTTGTAGAAAATTTGGTTGTGTTTGAGGTGTCTGTTAGTAATGGTTTCTACATGGTCAAAAACTGTGGCTGGTACAAGAGTAAGTGACCAAGTCGAGCCCTCCAAAAAGGGATGTGTCTGTACAGACCCATCCGTGCCCAGAGTGTTTGAGCTTATCGGTGGCTTCAGGGAGTGTTGTGGAGGAGACCTGCCTGTGGTGTGAACAAGTGAACGACCTCCTTTCAGTGGTGACTGAGCTTGGGGAGGAAGTTGAAAGGTTAAGGAGTACCAGGGAAAGTGAATGGGAAATAGACTGGTGGAGCTCAGCCCTTCCATCTTTAAGGGAGGCCTCTGACCGAGAGACTGAGGACTTATATGCCCCCTGCTCTCAGGCAATAGAAGGGCACCCGGTAGATGAAGAGGAGTGGAAATGGGTCCCCATTCGGGGAGGTAATAACAAAAACTCCACCCCATCCCCATCATCCAGCCAGGTACCACTTCAGAATAGGTATGAGGTCCTGATCTAGAGACCCAACTAGATGATTTAGGAGAAAATTGTCTGCCCATGAACCCCCCAATTATGATTCATCTGTTGGATGGATCACTACCTCTAACATCAAGAAGAAAAGAAGGGTAATCGTAGTAGGTGATTCCCTTCTGAAGGGAACTGGGGGCCCCATATGTTGACCAGACCCATCCTACAGGGAGGTCTGTTGCTTCCCTGGGGCCCGGGTACAAAATATCACTGAGAGACTTCCTGGGCTGATTCAGCCCTCTGATTATTACCCACTGCTGATACTCCAGGCGGGCAGTGATGAGATTGAAAAGAGGAGTGTCAAGGCAATTAGAAAGGACTTCAGGGTACTGGGTCAGTTAGTTGATAGGGCAGGAGCACAGGTAGTGTTCTGCTCAGTCACTTTGGTGGTGGAGGAAAATGAAGAAAGAAACAGGAGAATCCGCATCATCAACAAGTGGCTTAAGGGTTGGTGTTATCGGCAAAATTTTGGATTCTTTGATCGTGGGGAAACTTTTACAGCATCTGCTCTGCTAGAACCAGATGGGGTACATCTCTCTGTTAAGGGCAAAAGGTTTTTAGCTCATGAACTGCCAGACCTCATTGAGAAGGCTTTAAACTAAGTTTGGAGGGGGAAGGGGAAGCAGCTGAGCTGTCTGGAAGCAGGCCCAAGGGTTGCAAAGCTAAGTCAGGGGCGAAGTCAGTAGCCCAGCTGAGGTGTGTGTATACCAATGCACAGATTGGGCAACAAACAAGAAGATGTTGTAGTGCATGGTGCAACTGCAGAGCTATCACGGAAACATGGTGGGATGACTCACACAGCTGGAGTACTGCACTGGATGGATATAAGCTCCTCAGAAGAGACAGGAAAGGAAGAAGAGGAGGAGGGGTGGCCCTTTATATTAAGCAGACTCTTGATGCCGTAGAAATTGAAACTAAGGAAGATGGAGTTGAATGTCTATAGGCAAGAATTAAGGGGAAGGCCAACAAGGCTGACACCCCACTGGGAGTCTGTTGTCTTCCACCCAACCAGGAAGAAGAGGTAGATGACTTATTCTATAAGCAGCTAGGTAATGTTTCAAGATCATCAGCCCTTGTTCTTGTGGGTGACTTCAACCTACCAGACATCTGCTGGGAACTTAACACAGCAGTAAAGAGGCAGTGCAGGAAAGTCTTAGAATGTATGGAGGACAACTTTCTGTCGCAGCTGGTGGGTGAACCCACCAGGGGAGGGGCTATGTTAGACCTGCTGTTTGCAAATAGAGATGGGCTGGTGGGAGATGTGGTGGTTGGAGGTCGCTTGGGGCAGAGTGATCATGAAATAATAGTGTTCTCAATATTGGTGAAGTCAGGAGGAGCACCAGTAAGACTCTTACATTGAACTTCCAGAGGGCAGACTTTGGCCTTTAGGAGACTTATTCAGAGTGTCCCTTGGGAAACAGCCCTTAAAAACAAAGGACTTCAGGAAAGGTGGGCATGCCTCAAAGCAGAGATCTTGAGGGCACAGGAACAGACTGTCCCTGTGTGCTGAAAGATCAGTCAACGGGGTAAACGTCCAGCCTGGCTGGGCAAGGAGGTTTTGGAGGAACTTAGGAATAAAAAGAGGATGTATCAGCATTGGAAGGAGGGTCAGGTCTCTAAGGAAGTATTCAAGAAGGCTGCTGGAGCATGCAGAAAAAAAATTAAGAGGCCAAAGCTCATTTTGAACTTAGAAAATGGCGTCTTCTGTAAAGGATAATAAAAAATGTTTTTACAAGTGCATTAATGCTAGAAGGAAGGGTAAGACCAGCCTTTGTTCTTTATTGGACAAGGGAGGGAGCTTAGCATCTGCAGATGAGGAGAAGGCAGAAGTGCTTAATGCCTACTTTGCCTCAGTTTTTAGTGGGAAGATGACTTGCCCTCAAGACACCTGCCTGCCTGGAATGGTTGATGGTGTTTTGGAGCAGAATGGTTCCCCCATTATCCAAGAGGAGGCAGTAAAAGAACTACTGAAATGCTTGGATGTTCATAAATCTATGGGACCAGATGGGATCCACCCCAGGGTAATGAGAGAGCTGGCAAATGAGCTTGCAAAGCCACTCTCCATCATTTACCAACAGTCCTGTCTCACTGGTGAGGTTCCGGATGACTGGAAGCTGGCCAATGTGATATCCATTCACAAGAAGGGTGGGAAGGAGGATCCTGGTAATTATAGACCAGTCAGCCTGACCTCAGTACCTGGCAAGATAATGGAACAGTTTATATTAAGTGCCATCACACAGGATTAACAGGATGGCCAGGGTATCAGACCCAGTCAGCATGGGTTTAGGAGGGGTAGGTCATGTTTGACCAACCTGGTCACCTTTTATGACCAGGTAACCCACCTAGTGGATGCAGGGAAGGCTGTAGATGTTGTTTATTTGGATTTCAGCAAGGCCTTTGACACTGTCTCCCACAGCACACTCCTAGACAAGCTGGCAGCCCGTGGCTTGGACAGGAGCACTCTGTGCTGGGTTAGGAACTGGCTGGATGGCCGGGCCCAGAGAGTGGTGGTGAATGGTGCTGCATCCAGCTGGGGCCAGTCACCAGTGGTGTCCCTCAGGGCTCTGTGCTGGGAACAGTTCTGTTCAATATTTTTATTGATGCCATGGATGAGGGTTTAGAGTCTTTCATTAGCAAATTTGCAGATGACACTAAGCTGGGAGCGTGTGTGGATCTGTTAGAGGGATGGAGGGCTTTGCAGAGGGACTTGGAACAGTTGGATGGATGGGCAGAATCTAATGGGATGAAGTTCAATAAGTCCAAGTGCCGAGTCCTGCACTTTGGCCACAATAACCCCCTGCAGCGCTATAGGTTGGGGATGCTGTGGCTGGAGAGTGTTCAGGAGGAAAGGGACCTGGGGGTGCTGGTTGACAGTCGGCTGAACATGAGCCAGCAGTGTGCCCAGGTGGCCAAGAAGGCCAATGGCATCCTGGCCTGTATCAGGAATAGTGTGGCCAGCAGGAGCAGGGAGGTCATTCTTCCCCTGTACTCAGCACTGGTGAGGCCACACCTTGAGTACTGCGTCCAGTTCTGGGCCCTTCAGTTCAGGAGGGACGTTGAGATGCTTGAGCGTGTCCAAAGGAGAGCAACGAGGCTGGAGAGGGGCTGGGAACACAAGCCGTATGAAGAATGTCTAAGGGAGCTGGGGTTGTTCAGCCTGGAGAAAAGGAGACTCAGAGGTGACCTTATCACTCTCTTCAGCTTCCTGAAGGGTGACTGTGGTGAGCTGGGGGTCGGTCTCTTTCTCCAGGCAACAACAGACAGAACAAGAGGACACAGTCTCAAGCTGTGCCAAGGGAGATACAGGCTAGAATTAAGGAGGAAGTTCTTCACAGAAAGAGTGGTCAAATACTGGAATCATCTACCCAGGTAGGTGATGGAGTCACCATCCCTGGATGTGTTTAAAAAAAGACTGGATGTGGCACTTGGTACCATGATCTAGCTGAGGTGTTAGAACATGGGTTGGACTCGATGATCTTGAAGGTCTCTTCCAACCTAGAAATTCTGTGATTCTGTGAAATAGCAATACTGTGACATAAGAAACTGCTCTAATGAAAATATTGGACAGGTGATGAGATATCCCTGGATGTATCCATTGCTGAGAACTGTCTAATAATTCTTTCATGGACAAGAATTCAGGATATAAAACCTAATTTCTTATATAAATTATCTCCTATTATACACATTTTTCAGAGGATTACATTATAAAAAGGAAATTGAATGAAGGTGGCTGGATTTCAAAGAAATCTTTCCAAATAAACCATTTTTGCTATCATTGAACACAGTTCTCCATGTTCTGTGTACCTGGATTTGATTCTGAAACATGTTTCAGAGACTTGCATTTCAAATGCAAAGTGCCAGGCTGAGTTTAAACAGAACACATGTGAATTCTCAATAGACCTATAATTTAAGACAAATCAGAATAAATGAAAAAAAAAATCAAAACAAGCTTCATTTCAGTTTCCTTGTCTTTGTCTTCATTAGAAAAACACCTTTATAGAGTCACAAAAGCATAGCTTTCTATGCACTTGTCATGCCAAAAAGAAATTATCATTTGTTCCAGTAATGGATATGAAGGTGCCTTAGTAAATCTTATTTAATGCACTAATGCATTCTCATATTGGAGAGCTCTATGAGCACAACCAACTCTGTTGCACAAAATTCCAGTGATAGATATGCTCCAAGCATGAAGAATACATGCATGTTTGGAAAATGAAATAAATTTTGAATGCAATGAATTTATTTTTAATCAAATAAAAAAAAATCAAAAAACTAAAACATCAAATAACCCTCTTATATGACTCTATAGATAAGAGTAATCAGCTATAGAATATATGTAAATGGTATGTTGCACAAGAATTTCAGTCCAAAGAAATCAATAAAAAGACCCAAAAGCAAAAAACCCTCAAGAAAGCAAAGCCATTGAAATTGACTATATGGGTCCCAATTCTCACTTTTCAAAATTTGCACAAAATAACATTTTTGGTTTCTAGGAGATCAATTTAGGCTTCAAAGAAGGTTCAAACTTCTATTGTACTAAATGGAGGTTTTAGTCTGAAATCTGATAAATGTGATTTCTAAAATGGTCTCTATATTGGAATAGCAACCAGCTGGAACTCAGACTTTGACTCCTGGACTGTGCTTTTTTTAGTACAATGGCACACAAGTTTTTGATAAGGGAAAACCAAACTCACCGAACAAACAAACAAAAAAAAGTTTTCCTTAAAATGAGCTTGTCTGTTTCAAGATATTTCTGAAAAAATGGAACCCCAGTGCATGTGAGTCAACGTGATGCATGCAGTGGGCAGCATAAACTTTTTCTTTAATAGAAATTAAATGTAATCTGATCCCTTTTTCTTTCCCCTAAGAATTGTAACATGCAATGATACCTAAAATGGGTCTCAGAAAAACTGGGCAGACCTAAAATAAATCTTAGTGATTTATGTCTTGTTGCCAATTCATAGCAAAGTCCTTTTTTGTGGTGACAGGCTACATCTTTTAAGTGAATGAGATGGTCAAGTCCTTTAATGTTTGCCTCAAATATTTAGGATTTCTATCAATAAGAATTTAGGCAAGCCTGTTGTACATATTTATGCAGGAAATTAGCTTGATCAGTCCAGTTGTACTTTATGGATTTTAGAAAGCAGCCAATTAATTACTTACAGGTCAGTCTCCCTCTGAGACTGGCATGTCTCTGCTTAAACAGCTGCTAAGGCTTCCTTTACTCATCCTGATGGCTGATGGTGTGACTACTGTTGCACTTACATCCTTTTCATTTTGATGCATTGTTTTGCATAAAAAGCAGACCTCTCACCATCAAAGTACCACCAAAAAGTCTCCCAGATGTCTAATTCAGGCATATTTTAATTGTTCTGCTGTAGTATGTCATCATCTGAGAAGGGCAGTACTTACACAACTCAGTCTCAAAAAGCCTCCTATACACTGAACTGCAGATTTGATGTATACTGGTTACGGTTTTGTAGACACTGATGCACTCTCCAAAGAATCTAGTGAGTGCACTTAAAATAATTTACAATACATATCTTTACCTCACTATAAAAAGAGTTCATTGGTCAGAAGCTCCCTCCCTCTTTGGGAGGTAAAATGAAACATTTCTATATAATCATTGATTTTCAACCTTCATTGTAATTAATTCCCCCACAAATGTCAGCTTGACTATATAACTTTTTCCGCTGTACCAAGTACATTTTTATGTACCAATTTTAGCCTTAATGCAACTCTCTTTGAGAAATTTGGGGGTACAGGAGAGAAGGAGAATAACAACAAAATATATACATACTCCAATGAAACATGAACATATATTCATTTAAATCCAACATAGAGCAAAGCTTATTTTACTCTCACAGTGTCTTTTCTACTGTGAAATAAATTAATGTGGCAGTTTCCTTCTCAGTGGTGAAAACAATATTGGTTCTTTCATAAATAGTTTTCATACGTAAAAAGGAACTAATTCCTTGGACAAAGATTTTGTTTGTACTTGCACAGATTTTTTAAAATACTTCCCCACCATAACTACTCCACAGGTCTTATTGCTCACTGCCCTGCCCTTCCCCACCCTACAGATTTATTACTGGGCTATTTTTAGAATCATGGTCTTGACATATTTTTAGAAAAAAATTTCTTATAAACAAACTGGTTTTTAGGCAAGCAGGCGTACGCAGTGTGGCAGCAACTTCTCTTTAGAAGCATGTTCATGCTGGCTGTTGTCTGTGGAGCACAAAAATTATGAGAACAGAACAAAGGTCTTCCTGGTGGATATACCACCTTTCAAGGGCATTTTTCAAAGCCCAGGGTGTGGATCCCAAAGCAGTGCCAGAGACTATGGTCTCTTACAAACTGCAGCACACAGCATTCTCAGACCCCAGCATCCAAAGGTCCAGACAAGTGATAGGCTTAGCAGTGTGCTCACTTTCACATTTCCCAAAGTACATCTCCTCTGGGGTCCAACTTCCAACCAAACAGCTTTCACCTTTCTGAATCAAACACAACACTAACATCCATCAACAGTGTAGAAAGCAAAACTCAATAAAGGTTCTGTGTAAGTTGTGTTTTTTTTCCCTTCAGCACCCATCTTCTGTGTCCTGGAGGCAGCTGCTTTATTTAGCACTAAGCTAATAGCAACAACATTACAGGTAAATCTATTCTTTCATGTCTATTTTCTCTTTCTTTCTTTCTGGCACCTCCCTTTTCCCTGTCTTGTTCCTCTGGACAATTTCTAGTATAATTTGGAATGCCTGCACAAAATGCATAAATGAAAGCAACTAATATTAAGCAACCTTATCTGAAGACATCCAACCATTCCCTTTGAAACAAAAAAGAAATTTTCCTTCTTTTTCATCTCTGGAGTACCTTCTTATCGGTATTATTAAAGAAAAAAAAGAAACAGAAAACCAAAACAACCCAAATAGGCCCTAAGCTTTTAATGCTACATTTATTATGATAGTCTATTTTAAATATTTAAGAGCAAATATACTGTATTTACCATAAATTCAATGAAGTTACATGTATGATCATTTTCATTTTATTAGCTTTCATTATTCTGAAACTTTTCATGCAGTACATTTTCATACAATAAGGCACAGCAAGTTATATTCTTGATGCATTTAATAGCTTAGATTATTACTATTTCAAAGTAACTTCCCCCCCTCCCCCATTTAGTTACAGTTAATGCAGCATGCTTTGTGTGGGAGATCTTCTTTTTTCACCTGAGTGCTAATGTATCTGATAAATCAAATGTCATTAAAGCTGCTAATCATATTCCAGCCCACATGGTATTTCTTAACCAAATCTATTCATTTCCAGATAATATCAGAGATTATGTCCCCAAAAGAAATATAAATGTAAAAAATTTAAACCAAACATTTTTTATAGGTAGATGTAAACATATCTTAGTGTTCTTGAATGCTTTGCAATTGAGTTCTTTGGGCAATAAAGGACTAAAATAAGTACATGACATTGAATAATTTATTAATTTTTTACTCACATGTAAATGCATCTAACTGGATCATATGTAATCACAAACAAAAAGAATTCTACTGATGCTTTCCCCATTCCACATTCTTGCTTAAAAATATCTGCATATGCAGATTTTTAAAACTAGATAATATTCATTTGAAAATGTCTCTTGTTGCTCACATACTTTTCAGCAGAAGGAAATCTACAATGCAGTGGTATCTTGGAGTTAACTTCTAAATCAGGTAAAGTGCATTGAGATTGAAATGGAAAATACAGTACTCCATGTAATTAACCTTTTTTGGGTGGTTCATTTCAACATGGAACACAGTGGACAACAGAATTTACACCAATGACCAATGAAGATTTCTTTAGTTCTTCCTTTTTGCTTTACTAAAATTTACTCCTACTCATTTAGTCAGCAAAAATTTCTAGGGGTAAGAATGGAGCATATATTTTTGGCTGTAACTTATGCCACAAAATATTTGACATTCCATTACTAACACATACATATAAGTCATTAAATTTAGAAATGCATCTTTTGAAGAAAAAAAATATGAAATAAATTTTCAGCTGGTACTGAATTTCAATTTTCTTTTTCTCAGTCCATATGTTACCTTTTACTATGGTTCAGGGGAAGAATATTAATACAATGTATTTAAGCTGTGGTATATACTGTATAGCATTTGATTAACAGCAATTAGAAATATTTACTGTAGATTATAGTCAGTATAAGGCTTTCAGTATAATAAACAAAAAGAACTACATTGTTTCTGAAAGTATTTTAGTTAGGTATGTACTATTGAAAAATATTAAAAAAACATATTGCAAGTTTGGAACACTAAATTTCCCTTGTATTGCACATCACAGATTATATACCAGTGCATTATCTAAACTTAGAATTTGTTATGCTGGGAGTACCTCACTAAAAAGTAAAAAATAATTCTAGAATAAGAAAATAATCACCTGACTGATCAATGTGAGATTTTACTCTTTTTATCTCATCAGGCTTGCTTTGGGTCTATGCAGCAAGGTCACTTTCTGAACGACTGTATCCTCACCTAACTTATAAGTACTTTTGAAAATATTGTTAATTAATGCATTTAGAATTGCTTTAAGATTATTTTATGTTGTGCAACATCCAGACAGATCTTCACTGTCTATAGCAAAGCACAGATGTTTATTTAAATCCTTTGTTCCACTACGGTGTCAGATGCACTGAGGACAATTTTGACAGTTCCTAAAACTGCTATAAAAATTTTCATTCAAAAACATGTCTTCCAGAATTTTCAGATTCAAAAAGTATTTCATGACTATCTGACACTTCCAGGTAGAGATCTTGCTTGTGGCTAATTTCTCAGATAGTTAAATGTTCCTAATTAATTATCCCCAAAATAATGTGTACATAGAATGAAAATGAATCATTTAACTTTGTTACTATTTCTGTGCTCTCTGGAAGCCCAAACCCATGAAGGCAGAAGTAGAAAAGAAAGGTTCCATCCACCCACTCAAGTTGCAGATGACACTGAGCATACCATGACCATAAGAGTAACTTTGGTACTTGCATCATTTGCTGAGATTTCTGAGGCTGACAAATTTTTGCATATGTAATCTTCTTTGGCATTTTGATTTAAATCTGTGAACCCACATACACATTCTTTCCCTCAAACCCACTTCTGAATGTAAAAATAATGGAATTCACAGCAGCAGCAACAAAAAAATACTTCAAGCTGATCGTTTTGTTAAGCATAAACCATTAGATATTTTTATGAAGCTGTCTTAAGAAAGAGGAGAAGAAAAAGGAATGTTATGCAAAAAGATGCAACTTGACGATCATACAATCATCAAAGGAAGGTCACTCAGTTTGAGGATGGTTCCTGATCACAAAAAGTGATGACAAAAAGAGTGAGAAATTATATGGGTGGGAAAAGAGAACAGGTGATCCTGAGTAGAGTAGTGAATAGATACACAGCCAGACTTCAGGGAGGTTGAAAAGACTTTTCTTGGACACCCAGAGGTACCTGCATGGAATTTCCTGCAACCACAAAAATCAGTGAAGGTTGCTGTATGAAAAGCAAGACTGAAGGAAAAGAGCAGTACTAGAAATGCACAAGTTCAGAAGGACTTATGAGTTACTTGTTACATCTACATCTATTTTAGTAATTCCCCACATGTGTAGCTCTAACTGAAGTTAGCTTTAGTGCCTCAGAAGGTAACAGAAGTAAAGCTATTTACACCAGCACTTGTATACATTTCACTTGGGATGTCACTCAAACTTCTGCTTGAAAATGTAAACAATGCATATAGCATGGTGAATAAAAACAAGAGATTATCTTAGGGCTCAATCATCATGTGGCAACACACACTGTTATGAATGATTTGTTCTCTTTTTTCCATTTTTCCTCTCAACACACATGATCCATTACTCTGACATTTTTATTTTATATTAATTTCCTCTTCTCATTATTCCTCATAGCTACCACAGCTGCATTATATCTTCTATAACAAGGAGACTGATGCTAAGTAAAAGTTGGATCCAATTAATCACAAACTATACACCACAAATTATTTTGTACTCACTCTGAGATGGGGAAGATAATGTGCTTCAGGTAGTGTTCGGCAAGAATTTGGCATTATAAAATCCTCTATTTACAAGCTGGCTCCCTATTGCTGTCAACAGGAAATTACTGTTGGTAGAGTAATTTTGTTTTAGAAATGTCACCCATAACTATGCACTTTCTACTGGGAGCTGTCCTGGTGTGACTTTATGATGCTGATCTGTATCCCCATTCCTCTGTTTAGCCTAGAATTCAGTTTTGCAACTTTAGAACTAGATCTGAGAGTGAAGGAGAGGGAGAAGAGAGAAGTGGAATGTCTGAGGTGGATTTAGTTAGAAACATAAGAGCTTCATCTCTCTCTCCATGCATGTTGTCTGCAGCACAGACAGCACAAGAGAGCTCGCCTTTGCTTTTAGTAATTTTATTAATCTAGCTGAGGCAGAGAAGTTCCCCAGGTTGTGGCTTTTCTTTTTCTTGGAACTGATTGGCCCTGCTCTGGACTTAAAACCCAGAAAAACAGCAGCAGCTCACACCTGTGGGTGCACATGGATGTGGCATTTTCCAGCACCAGAGGGACTGATAAGAGACTGAGAGAGCTGAGCTATACCCCATGAAAAGGACTTTCTGAATTTGCCATGTCTTCAGAACAGCTAGAGGTACCATTGTTTAATGTTATTCTTTTTAAAAATTCTTGTGAATACTTTGCTTGTTAAACAAACAGTTTTTTCCACTTTTCTCCGAGGAAATATTTTCCTGAACCGGCTGGGGGAGGGGCCGCTTGAATCTGCTTTCTGGAGGGGCCCCTTTGGAAGTTTCTTCCCAAATCTGCCCTAAACCAGGACAGGAGCAAAAGCAAATAAAGGTTTACCACAAGTTTTGTTGAATTATTCAACAGTTGCTACAAAGCATGTCAGTTAAGCTCAGTGCTCCTTAGTAGCTCTGACCACTTCTGGTTTATTATTATACTGCTTCATCCTTGCAATTTATGCATAAGAAGAAAAAGAATAATAGTAATGAAAGAAAATAATGGCAAGTAAGTACTCATTCTTCATTTTCTTTAGTTCCTCTCAACACTAAACCAGGCTAGGCATATACCTGTATCTGTATGACAAAACTTATATTTGTCAAAGCTCTGAAATTATGCCAGGGCATGCATCCACATCTGTATTGTACTAAGATACTAAAGGCAGCTGTGAAATGCGAGTTTTTGAAATGCATTTCAAAATAAGATGTTCAGCTGTCATGGAAATTCAAGACTTGGACATGGAAATATTTAGGTTGATGATTAAATTAACATATACAAGGAGCTCTAGGAACATCAAGAAATTATATAAACTGAACATATTTATTACTATATAATAAATATAAAAAAGCTGATTCAAGTATAAAGCTGATTCAACTTTTTTCCACCTGATTGCAAAAAAAATATTATATAGTACATATATATT
Organism: Agelaius phoeniceus; assembly: GCF_051311805.1. Taxonomy (NCBI): domain Eukaryota; kingdom Metazoa; phylum Chordata; class Aves; order Passeriformes; family Icteridae; genus Agelaius; species Agelaius phoeniceus. Next base: position 32,021,516 of record NC_135269.1, on the reverse strand, counting down.
GTTTCTAGGGGATTGCATATTCCCATGAAGCAGAGATAAAGTGGGAGAAAACCAAGGAGATAGAATGTTCCTGCCCAGTAGTCACTTTATCATATTGCAATTCCACAATATTACCTATACAACAGACCTTTCAGCTAGCCATGGTAAAATCAATATCATATATTCTGTTTATTTTCATGAGGTGAGCTACCATTTATCAGAGACTGGAAGATCAGCTGCTAGAACAGTAAGCATACCTTAAAGGCTTGTATTTGTAGGCTGGAATTAGCCAAGGTTTTGAGATACTACCTGTTTCTCACAAGGACTTTACACTTTCATTTCTTCCACCACTAACAATTAAAATTGGTATATGGGGAAGGGAAAGGGAGTAGGGAATAGTTGTGGCATTCTGTGGCTGGCATCTCACATACCACACTTGATTTTTCATGTAGGCAGGAAAGTTTTAATCCTGCCTGGCGGTCTGCAAGAAAAAACTGACCAGAGCTCTGGAGATTTCAGCCAAGAGGAAGGAACATCAGTCTTGGGGGAATATTATTACACTGAATGATGTCTTATACTGTGAAAAACCTGAGAGGGGTAGCCACAAAAGCCCACTTTGAGGGTGCTAAACTATTTAGGCTATAATGTACCACTAAAAATAATTTGTTTGTACTACTAAAACTCTGGGGAAATCTGGCTCAGCAATAAAGCCCAGCTGTTGCTATTCAATATATTTTGATTTTGGACTTCATGCAGTTCAGATAATGTTGAAGAAATGCAGCTGGGAGCTGCTCTGATTAGCAATAATTTGTACCTGGGGTGATGTAAAAGTGAGTTGAGCTGCTACAATTTTTTCTTTCTATTTATAATATCATTTGTATAATTTTATAAGCAAAAAGTTATTAACATTACTCCCAAACAGGGAAAGTTGGTATGAGAGTTTCTTCCCTGTTCTCCAGCTGGCTGTACAAGATAGCTACACATAGAACTTGATCTGACACAAAGTATTCTACCTCTACATAAACTCCACAGTGAGTCATTTGAAAAGTCACAATGGAATAAACATATGGAGTTTTACATATTTATTTCTAATATCTTGCCTTACTGATTTCCCATGTTTTGCTGACACCAACAACTGAGACTAAAATCTTTGTCTAGTAGCATGACGACATAATGTGGTACTCTACAAGCCAGTATTTTACGTTAATTTCAGTGTTAATATTTCTAAGTATTGCAAACTTTGCCAGCTGCCAGCAGGAAGAGCAAGGCCATAGGAGATATAAAAGAGAGATAATTAATTAAGAAGACTATAATTTAGTTAAATTGGTGAGTAAGAAATAAAGGAGTTGTTCATCCAATTCTCCCTCTAGAAACTTCTACAGGATAGATCTTAGCAAAACTAGAACAGTTATTAAATAACAGTGCCACTTAGGCATTGGACAGATTAATCAACGGACAGATTCAACAAGTTTTGTCCTAATTAAAAAAGATTATGCTTCCTTCTACCAACAACGATATTCTCAGACCAGAACTAAAAATTTTATTATTCTGCTATGGATTTTCACAGAAGAATTACAAGAGCCTTGTGTAGTCTTGGATTATAAGAGCCTTGTGTAGTCTTGGAATTATATAAATTATATGAAGTCACAGAAGTTTAATTAACTGCCATTTCTTTAATCAGAATTCGTCATCAATATCTGTATCAGACTGACAAAAAACCAGAGATACTTCTGGTGAATCTGGACTGTGGACTTGCAAAGAAAAAAGCAAAACAGACACAAACACATAATACATAAAAGACCCTCATCATTCTGCACTAATTTTCACTAATCAATCAATCTGTCCAGACTTCACCCCCAAGGGTCACAGAAGAGAGAGTGAAAAACAGCCAGCTTACCTAAAGGAAGCAAATAGATTCTGCCCACCACAGGGAAAAGCCTCTGTAATCAGAAAGACTGAGTGATGGAGTGAACTGAGCACGAAGGACATTGTTATTCTGTGTGGCATTTGTTTTGTAACAGGTAAGCAGTACATTAAAATTGTTTATCTATAGAATTAGGCATGTCATTGTTTGAAGAACTGATGTCCACATGATGTCCAATTCAGGGGAGTTAAACCCTTACAAAAGCAGAGTGTTTCTAGTGTAAGACCACTCAGCAGAGGATAAAGAATAAACCTCTGAAAGGGGTTTTGTATTTTAGATATTTAGTGACACAAAATAAGTTTATCAAAACTAATTTGAGTTTTTAAGAACCATTGGGATTTTTCTTGGACTTTTTTGTTTGTTTGCTTTTATTTTGTTTTACTTTTGCTTTTTTGCCCAGTAATATGCTCTCTTTTTAAAATTTAATTCTATAGATTAGTCATTTTGAGATAAAATAAAGAAAGTAAAACTTGCTTTTCTTTTACATTTAAATAAAATATAAATAATTACTTAAAGATTAATATGTTAAATTTACTAGCCCACATTTTACTTTTTTGGATATTTATAAAGAAAAGAAAAGGAAAGAAAAAGAAAAGAAAAGAAAAAGCATTATTGAAATAGTTTTCAGTCATGTGAGATGATTAATTTTATTTTGATTCTCGATATTGCCTGATAGCAAATTCTTTCCAGACCCATCCTCAAATCCTTTACCCACTTCAGTTTCTTTTCTCTGTAAAGACAGCCAGCCTGCCAGCTATTACATCAATGGCCTATTAATGTGATTTTTTTAAAAAAACTCTTTTCTTCAAGGGTGCATTTGTTATCCCAAAACTTTGAAATTAATCTGGGTAAACTGGCTAAAGTTTAAAGTAAAACATGGCTCAAGATGAAGTTTCTGCAATACCTGCTGCTACGGCTTCTGTCACCTCTATTAGTATGTGCTCTGCCAACTTTTTCAGGTGTATGGTGTGGTAATCTATTTTTTATGTTTTCCCAACAGACATAATACAGCCTATACAGAATAGCACACTAATGTAAGAGAAATCACAGGCAAAAATAAAAAGCTGTGTCCTTTCTGTGCCCTGAGATACAGGTACAGAATAAATACATATATTGAGTTATGACCCTCAATAATATCTCAAAACAGATCTTGCCACTTTTCTGTTGGCACATTTCCTCTGCATGAATTGACACGTAACAACTTGTTTGATCCCTGCTGCTCCCTACCTTAGTGTAGGAGTCTGACATGCTTTCCAACTACAAGGAATTAGTTCAAAATAATGGTATCAAAACCTAATATTATGTTAAAGTAACATGTTGATGAAGATGTAGTAGTTTAATCTTTAATCTGGGCTTTTTAAGTTATCTGCGTGCAGAGTTTCCATTTTCACCACATCTTTCTGTAACCTGTCATTTGGGTTGTTTTTTTCTGGTTGGTTGGTTGGTTTTGTTGTTGTGTTAATTAAAAGCTGCCAAAAAATACAGGGAGGTAAAACACATCGATGTATCTGTAATATTTTTCCTTTTCAAAATATCTCCTCTGTAGTCTAGAATTTCTACCTCACCAGAATAATCACATCCCTGAAACTTTAAACTTGGCAAGTTTTTATCCTGGTCTAATACTTATTCATCCTGAGTATGACCTACTTTTTTGCACATATATTAAGAACTTTTGAACTAAGATGTAAAAAGCAGTGTATAAGAGATGGAAATGACAGACAGCAAAAGAGTAACATAGCATTTCTCAGATACTTAGGGAAAAATTCAAAAACAGAGCCCAGCTGGAGATAAACCTAGCAAGGAATATTAGAGATAAGAAAAAAAAGGCTCTTGCAGTTAAACTAATTGCAAAAGGAAGTTCAGGGAAAAGGTGGTTTGCTGATGGGTAGGGGAACTAACAAATGAGAGATGGCATGGGGCAGGCTAAAGAACTCAATGCCTTTATATCTTGATCTTCATAGGCATTGCCTGCTTTCACACCTCTGTGTGTAACAGCTTAGTCTGAGGAGTGAGACAGCTATCATCTGGGAGTAACACCTTAGAAGTACCTAGAGAAACTGGATGTATTTAAATTCACCAGCTTGAACAGCAGGAACATTTCATCAACTATTTCAGCGTGAAAGTGCTGAAAGTGTTGGTGGATTGTGATTGTAATGTGCCTGTATGTCTTCAGTGAAAAAGAATGACAGCTGGAGGAGGGATCCATGACTGGGAAAAAACTTCATGTTATTCCCTTCATTAAGACATGCCAGAAGGAGTGCCTCAATAACTGTGGGTTGCACAAGCTCTTCTTTCTTCTTGGAGGAGAGCATGTCACTTTGGAATATATATCCAGGCATGTGCAGGCAAGTGAGTAATCAGGAATACTCAACATAGATTTAACAATGGCAAATTATGTTGGATGAACTGATTGTTTTTTCACCAAGCCTGGCCATGTGGATAAAGCAGTGGGCTGAAAGGTCTATAGTTTGACCTCTCCTGGTCTTCTGACACTATGTCCCACAATATTCTCTTTTGTCAGATAAGAAAATATGGCCTTGAAATAATCAACCTGTTGGGGTGAGTCCAAAGGAGTTTAAAAAAAAATAACTTTCTTAAAGACTGGTAAAAATCTTAGTATAAAACATCCAGTATTCTTTTATAGAAAAATATTTTTCCTGAAAACTTAAAATAAAAATTGAAATCTGATATGTGCTTTCATTTTAATCAGTGTTACTTTGCCAACACGATCATTACATTAGCATTCTTTTTACTTGCAAATTCTAAGGTCATTAATGGCAAAGTAAAAGGTCATATTGTATGTCTGGTGGCATAAAGTCACACATTAATCCTCTTAATTAATTTACATACCAATCGAATAAAGGCTTTTGTAGCCCCAGTCTAAACGTTACTGTACAAGTAGTCTTTAAGCTGTGAAATTATACTGCTTCTATTGAAAAGGAACCTAACTAAAACTGTCAGCAGTACAAGATTATGTGACTTTAATTAGATTGTAATTTGAAAATAAATTTAATTGCCATTAATTTTTATAAAGGTGTAGTTTCTTTTACAAAGTTCCAAAATGTCATCTTCATTAAAGTTCATCTTACAGGTGAAAGAAATTTTCATTACTAAGAAAGAATTCATTACAGATTTGATAAAAAAAATCTGAAGGATTCAGATTATATTTTCAGTCCATTTAAAATTCCTTATCTTTATACTGCATTATTTTTTTAAGAATAGAAATGCTGATAGAAAGATTCTCATTGGGTGCTGATTTGTGCATGTTGCTTATTTCATGCAAAGGGGAAGGAAAAAAAGATGCACACTCTTAAAGAAGAGAAGTAGTGAAACAAGCCAGAGGCACCATTAGCTCAGGGAATGGCAACATCTAAAAGAAGATGTGAACTAAGTGCTCTGAAAAATGCCCTGGTGCTAAGACATTTCATCTGTTTTTCCTTTGCTTCCCATTGTGTTTGGAGAAATAGCCATCTTTGTAAACAGGATTGCAATAAAGAAATACCATGTTTACTTTTGCCTCCTAGTGGAAAAAAAACCATAACTCCCCAAATGTGGTAAAATGCTGAAGACAGAATGGAACATTGCATTCTGATCAGTTTGATTTGCCTGCTAAGTGAAGGGAAGAAGCAGCGTGGTAACTGAGACAGAGACAGATTGAATGTTTAAACTGCTCATACTGCATAAAGGTGTCTCTGCAAGCAGAATGTACAACTCTTGCTGAAGGGACGAGGGATCATGCAACACAAGGAGGAAACAATCACCACCCACAGGGTTGAGAGTTGCTCTTCGAAAACTTCTGAAATTATCATTACTGCTCTGTACAAAAGAAGTCAGAAAATAACCGTAAGTAGATTGTTATGCATGATCACAAATTACCAGTTTCAGAGAGGCAAAATTCCAATTTCTATGGCATTCATATGTGGTAGCTTTCTGTAGAAAATAATTGAGAGAAAAGAGAAAAAAGTAGAAGGAATATGCAAAAACTGTCACTGTGTTATATATAAATGTAACTGAACATGAGCCAGCAGTGTATGCAGAAGTTAGTGGGATCATTGACCTGTATCAGAATAGTGTGGCCAGCAGGACTAGGAAAATTATTTTCTCCTTGTACTCAGCACTGGTGAGGCAACACCTCAAATCCTGTGTTCAGTTTTGGGCCCCTCACTTCAAGAAAGACACTGATTTGATGGAGAGAGTCCATCAAAGGGCAACAATGCTGGTGAAGCATCTGGAGCACAAGTCTTATACAGAGTTAATGAAAGAAGACCTTATCCCTCTCTACAACCACCTGAAAGAAGGTTGTAGCCAGGTGGATTTTGTCTCTTTTCAGAATTATCAGACAAGAGGAAATGGCCTCAAATTGTTCGAGGGGAGGTTTAAATTGGATATGAGGAAAAAATTCTTCACCAAAAGAATTCTCAAGCACTGGAACAGGCTCACCAGGGAAGCGGAGGAATCAGCATCCCTGGAGGTAGATGAGGCACTTAGCAGCATGCTTGAGTGCTGCAATAGAGCGACAAAGACACTGTATGACAGGTAAGACACTTCAAAGTGGCAAAAATACTCTGCTTCAATGTTAAAGCCTATTTTTATGCTGTTCCAAAATTATCATGTTTAATTCTACTTGGTTAGTAATGTTTTTGCCACTCAATGCATTGGTTAGAAGGTGCTTGTGTGTATGTGCTAAGGATCTCTCTTTACCCAGATGTTTACATTTTTTCCTTGTGGATTCTCATGGATACAATCATCTTCACAGATGTGAACTGTTTTGTTTTTTTTAGAAGAATAGATTTTTGTATGAATTGATTCTCATTTTTATAATTCTTTTCTCGTGGGAATTTAACAGGTTAGCTTAGCCAAAATTGCAAGAGCTGAATTATGTTTTACAAGGCCTTTCTATTCTAAGGTTTTACCTATATGCAACAGTTGAGTGATGAGCTAGGCAACGTTAGGTTTACTATTAGACTCCATTATTTTAAATAACTTTTCCAATCTAATTGAGTCTACATAAAGCTCTGATTCTATCTTAAATGATAATGGCAATGTTTTGGTGTTTAATGCTTTTACCAGTATAGTTATGCCATGTCCGCCAAGGGCACCACAGACCAAGGAGTTTTGGTGTATTAATTCCCCAGAGTTTTGGGGACTCTTTGTTAAACAAATACTAGGACATAGTTGTTAATAACATAACATTTTTGTAAACCTCAAAAAACAACTTAAAATTGATTGACAGTGGAATTAAGTATTTTAAATTCGCCTATTACTCATTTTCAGAACGTATCACTGAGTAAGACCTTAATACTCTCTTAAATGAGATCAAAGACAAAATTACTGTGAAGTAAATAGATGTTTGGTGTACTTGGGAGCCTACAGAGTGAACTGAACTGGGAGATTGCCTATTATGTTTTCATTTGAAGCCAAAAGATATGACAGATCTATCAGCAATGCATGCTCCTCTTCTAGGCCTTCAGTGTAGCAGTCACTCCACCTCCCAAGTACAATTTGAAATGAAGCATCAAAAAAAAAAAATAAAAAAGAAGAAACCATCAGGTTGTAAGTAGTCACTAAAAATAACAAACTCCTGGGAAGTAACAGTACTTCTCCTTTGAAAAAAAATGACAGTAGGAGTCTGACAATCTGTTCTGCATATCTTCACTGACATAGGAATCATAAGCAAACCACTTGATTCTGGTTGCTACTTAGTCATACGCACCATTATTAAAATTGATTCAATTCATCATGTGCCTTATGGGCAATTAATTCTACATTTTAAACTGGTAGAATGCTTTCAAATCATTGAATAAACAACACTAAAAGAAAACCAAGCATAATTTAAACTTTTACCTTACCATGAACATCTGTCAGCTTCAGAAACAGCAATGATAAGGATATTAATTTGTATTACAGGAGATTGATAAATGTATTGCCAGAACATTCCAGAAAAAAATTGAGATATTGAGATCTATTACATGTCTCTGACTTTTTTTTTTTTCCAAACATTTAAATACCTAAGCCATTCCATATTTACTGTAGAAAGCTGTCAACTAAGTCCAAAAATGCCTTCTACTCCCTATGACAGTAACTATGACAGCACACTTGTTCAACAGCATAAGCAGTATGGTGTAGCATTGTAGCATAGACTTCAATGGGCAGAGGGATGACCCGTGCCATACCCCATGCAAGAGATGGAAACGCTAGCCATTTTTGACTTCAAAATTACATCTGTTTACTACATAGTATCATTTTATTCCTAAGGTGGATGAATGTAATAATCTCCTTGCAATTAACATCCAATTTTATTAGCAACTTAGAATATTTTGCTCACATGATTTGTTAGTGCATTATGCCAGTCTCCAATATATTCTGTTTGTTCAGTGTCTCTGAGAGAGTAGGGTTTTTGTTTTCCCATGAACTTCCAATGGCCCAGCTTTTCCTTCACTATTAGAGAGCATTACTAACCATAAGGATTCTAGTAGTTTCCCTAATGTTCTGCAGTGTCTAACTTTAAACACGGTTTTCTCAGAAATTACTTGCTACAAAACACATTATGATGATACAAGTCTGAGGCCCATACAAGTACTGCATAAAACACAATGGAATTCACAAAAGTATGGACTAAGAAAGTACTGTGACTTAGAAAAACAATGTAAAATGATAAGTGTAGTATAAATTCTCCAAAATGAGAGAGTCATTATTTGCATTCTGAAAAAATGAACATAATCCCTAGGCAACTTTAAACTTTAGCAATTTCCTATTGCCTAAAAATTTTTCTGATGGGAAAACACAGAAAATTACTAATATGAAATGAACATATAGTACTTTTTTCAAATAAATAACCCACAGTATTTAAATATTTAATTACAATTTCATTTGGACTGGATGAGCAATAATAGCAAAATAAAAAAGGACAAATAATTTACATTGGCCACAGCAAGAAGTTGGACATCCGACAAAAGTATCTTGCCAAAAAAAAAGTTAGATTTATCCACAACAAATATGGAGAACAGGTTATAAAATAACAACTTATCAGACCTCTGGTTTTCCAGTATCTATCTTTAACTATATTTTGATGTAAAGTCGATGTTTAATCTGTAATTTACCTGAATAAATTATATTTTCTCAAAGAAACAAGTCTGGTCTTGAACTCGGTGAGAACAAACAACTCAATGCTTCTTAAAAAACTGTGAGCTTATCTTTAAAGAGATTCTGAAAAAATGAACTATCAACAAGTTATGAGTGGTCTCAATAACATGAAACAACATATGTCTTCTTTCTAACTGCAGGAGGCACTTTTCCAAATTTTCCGAATTCCTGTATGCTGCTTCTATGTTGCTACTTCTGCTGAAATGTAGTTTCATAAATTATGAAGCACTCTCCATTTGTTTTCCACACTTATATTTCTTTGCTTCATTGACCACCTAATTCCTATACAACCCTTGCCTCTTGCATAATCAAATTTCTTTTCAAAGAAAAGAAATTTCTTTGAAAAAAAGTCACAACCTCTTCAGAATCAAATAAAAAACTTATATGTAGCCTCTGCTGTGTCTGTCAACACTACAGACTGGTAATGAGGAAATCTCACTGTATTATAATAACTTCCAATATTTTATGGAGCTCAAAGGTCAATAGTCATGTCATTCTTAAAACGTTGGTATTTATGATTTTTCCTTACTTCAGTGGATGATCACTGAAAAATGAACAGTACCAGAGGATGCTATGTTGTCCCACTTAACAAGTTCAGGAAGGAGACATGACCTTTATCATTTAGAATTCAAACACACTTGAGAAGAGCTATTACTAAAAAATTGTGTTCTCATCTAACTAAGTCAAAAACAATTCTACTGATTGTAAAACATCATCTCTGCATTTTAAATAATATATGTAAGTTTAAAATCAATTAAAGTATTAGCCATCTAACTCAATGTACCAATGAGCAACCAGAGACAAAATCAGAATAAGACTAAATAAGATTATTTATCTTAGGGTTGTAGATGACAGGTCTCTGTCTATAGACACACAATCTGTACAGCTCTTTTTTTCAAAGTAGTGAATTTGTTTTTATAACAGGAAAAATTCTCTCATACCTGTTTTGAGAGTTCTAAGTCCCTGCTGGAAATACATCTCTACTTCACTGAAAGGCTTTCTTTGTTCTACATTCTTTTACTGTACCATATCTTGAAGTCTCATACTGCAGAGTGAATTTTGAACACTTACATCTCTCTCTGCATTTTTTAAAGGGTAATGTTCACTCAATAGCACAACACCAGAAGTACATAATTATAAAGGGTGAAAGAAGCTGCATTCAAATTACCCATGAGTTTAAATGCTTGGCTCTGTATAATTACTTTCAAATTATTTCTGTCAAACACACGTTATAGTTGAGTTAGTAATTTATATTTTAAAAAGAAAATTAAGAAAATCAAGGAAGAACTTATTCAGAATTCTTAATAAGCACAGCTTATTCTTTAACAAAAGGTATCAGGTTTTTAAGCAACTTATTACTTAGCCAGTTATGTTCAGTGGATAGTCAAAGAAACACATTAACACGTTAGAGACTACAACTCCAGCTTTTAGTATGGAAAATATAATAATCTATCATAGATATATTATAAAATAGAAGCACGTTTCTGTGTGAAACATTTGCATATTTTAAATCAATTTTCCCTCTTTCTGAATTGGTACCTTTTACTCTTCTCACACCCTTCTGTGAGTGGGTTCATTTGGAACCATAATATTGTGATATATACCACATTGTCTTCCAGGTAGTTGATGTGTTCATGTTTTGGACAGGAGGAAAGAGAAAATAAAATAAACCTTCTATCTTATTCACTGAATTTGTATTTATGATCACCAAGACTATCTATTCTGTGAACTTCAAATCTATTTGCAAGGAAAGAGGCAACTGCACATTTGCAAAGACGAACAGCAGGGAATCTTCAAGTGCTCAGCTGGATTCTCTTTTTCTGATATATCAACCTTAAAAAAAAATCTGTATATATAGAAACCAAAATAAAACCATTTAGAATTTAGAACAAACCACATTATTTCTTTCTAGTTGTAAACCACATTTTACAGAAAAATTAAGACCTTCTGAACTGTTGAAGTGTTCAAAGATTTATTGGTCTATTTCTCATCTTGTTGTTATAGTTAAAATTCTATATCTACAATCAAAGACTTCTTGAGACTTAAGACATACCCTCACTACTAAGTCAGTTGAATTTGGCAGATGCACCTGAGAAGGCTAATGAAATGCTCAAAGAGTTGTAATGTCAGAGCATTTCAGATAGAAGTGTTTGTCTCTGATACTACTTTAAATGTGTACTTCATACTGTAAGGAAACACTTCGGATTTTTTATTTATATAAAGCTTCCTTTTCCAAATCTCTTAAAATACAGAGATCACCTTTAACATCATCTGTGGTGGGGTGGAAAGCAAAGTGGCCTAACTTAAATCTTATCATTGACCAGAGAATCCATTGGATTATATCATGCTACAACAAAAAAGAAGAAAACCTCTGTGGAATGCTTGTAGGTTTTGGGTGGGTTTGAACAGTACAGGTATTTCAGCTGTGTGCTGGCTGTACAGGGGGTCTACAGCAGGTCTGGGGCAAGCCAGAGTGCACAGCTACACTTCCTGTCCCTGTCACCTTCGTTCCTTGGAGTTTCCTCATACAGACACTAGGAGGTTCACCTTATATGACATGCATTATTCTTTATTCTTCAGGCCAGATTTTGAGATATTATAAATCTGAGGTTGTTGACTGAACTGGAAGTAGAGTTTAGAAAATGAAATGTTGTTTAATGCCACTGATGTCTGTTTTAAAGGTTAAATTAAACAAATGCAAAGTCTGCCAGTGCTTTCCCAGTGCATGTTTTCCTTACTTCATACAAGTGAACTCCATACAGCAAAATTTCCTGAGAAGAATCCAGAATTATTTGAATGAAAGTGCACACTGCCAAATAAATATGGAACAATCACCACATTTGGTGCTGAGTGGCTAGACTAGAGTAGGTAAGCAAACCAAGTATCTGTAACCTCCTTTTCTGATCCCTAGGAGATAATAGCTTTAGTGTGTAGCACAGGATTGTCACAGGAGTGACAGGGAAAAGCATCTTGGGCTGTGATGTGTGCCAGAAACTCAGCTGATGCAATCTGTAGTATTATCAAGAAAATATTTATGAGCAGGAATGCTTTTCTCTAGGAAGAATCAGAAAAAAGCAACTCTTTGATAACTAGGTATATTTCAATGAAATTGTAGCATATTCCATGATGAAGAAAATTGCACAAAATCACAAGTGCCATAAAAAGGTTACCTAAAGTTATATAAATCTCCTTTAAAAATGTGTGGGTTTATTCCACTAAAGACAGATTTTTTTGAGCTGATAAGAATGTTGTTTTGATCTGTTTTCCTGGAGAATTTTTCCGTAATTAATTAAAATGAAGAAATACATTCTAAACCGCAATGTCTTCAGGGACCCGTGTGGGTGCTGGAATTCACGAACTTGATATTCTCTGAAGAAATAAAGCATACAGTACAGACATTAATATGGTTGATATGTAGTTCTTAAATATAGAACAACTTTTTGATTCTGAGTAAGCACCCATTTGATTTGAGTACATCACATTAAAATTACTGTGAAGCAAAAGTTTATGAATTCACAATTTAACAAAAATATCATAAAAAATTTCACATTACAAGGAAACCATTTGATTTGTTCTGCAAAATTCCTAAATACCAGTCAGCTTACACCAAATGGTTCAGAATGTGTTTTCAAGATGAAGGTACTGTTTATTAATTGGCAAAAAAACCTAAAATACATTTATCTCAATTCTTCAGAACTACACATTTTAGCAATAATTTGGTTGTTAAGTTATAGTGACATATTCTTTCTGGGGGAAAGGGAAACCAGCAGGAGATTGGACTTAACTGCAACAAAAATTAATTTTTTCAGCTTCAGTGGAACTTGGTTTTGGATGGCATGACTATTTAGTGCTAACTGGTTTAAGTATGAAAGTTATAATATAAATTCTGACACTTTTAAATGGAAAAGAGACAGCATTGTAATTAAGCCTCACAATAGTGGTGTGGTGAGGTGTGAAAAATAGGAGGCTTATTCAGCACCAAGATAAATTATTGTAAATCTGTAGTAGGTGTATGTCAAAGATGAATTCAAAGCGCACCGCAGAAGATTTTTTATTACTTCTAAAATGCATGATGCTTCAAGTTTTTCTGCTGACTGCTGTGTTCAGGAATTAGGCTGGGGATAAGTGATACTAAGTAAACTGTAACTGAAAGTCTTCAACGTGTATTATCCATATGAATACTATAAAACCAGAGTGTTGAAGAGAGAATAATTTGTTTCACTGCATCATTCCTTTCACTTTGTTGTATATCAATATTTAAATTCTCAATCCCTATGAAGTGAAAAAAATCAGAATAAAAAGAAACAAAACCCCCCAAATACTAATACACTAACATTTTTATTAATAGAAAGAATTTAGACAAAGTCTATAGAACATATATTTTTGGAAAAAAAATTCTTCTAGAAACTGGGAATTTGCTTTCCTCTTAATATAACTAATTCTCATTATTTTCAAGTAGCATTCAAAATTGAAGGAAAATCATTTGAATCTAGTAAAAATCTTGTAATGCATCTTAGCCAAAATAATAGTCTAGGGGAGGTATCTGAATATGTGATTCCCAACACAAAGCTTTGTGTTTAAGTCAGTAAATACATAATCTAAAACCACATTCCTTACGGAACTATCAGAAAGGACTTGAATGTCATAGCCATTCACATGGAACTTGAATGCTTGGAACATTCAAATGTGGACACTTTGTTGCAACTCATCAGATTGAGAGCAATGCACTAGCTGGATTAAGTGCAGCAATTCTAGAGGTTTATCATTGTAAAAGAAAGACAAAAACGTAACCCCAAAGTTTCTGTCATAATGACCAGTAAATAACTATCTTGGTCAACTGAAGTAATTACTTTCATAAATCAGAGAGCTTATTTTGCTTTGAAAGGAGAATCTCCTTGCCAGAACTCCTAACAGTGTAGTTGCTGTCTTGTAAAATGTTTCTTCTAAATCTATTTAGAAAATTATTTATGCTTTCTACTCATAGCCAGAGAGGAAATGAACTAAGACTCAAGTGGATATGTATTTAACTTAATAAATTAATAAATAATATCAACTTCTACTAAATTGGGAGTTTAAGTTTTGAAACTATAGAGACGACCACAGAAAAGAAATATCTTCTTTGCAGCCTACTGGAAATTCAAAACTGTGGTCAACTTTGTGACATGAACATAGGCACCAAGCATGTGAAAAAAATTTTCTCTAAACTTAATCTGCTTAATAATCAGTTTTCTTTCTGTATATTTTAACTGTGGGAGGTTCTGGGGAAGAAATAACAAAGTCTGAACATTCAAGTAGAGGAAAAAAAGACTTTTTTTAAGACTTCCGACTATTTAATTTTAGAATTATTCTTGACTTTTTTTTGCTTAGTATTCTTTAAAACAGTAAATTATAAAGAGATTAAGAAAATGGGATGAAATAAAGTGTAAAACCAAGAAATTGAAAAGTTTTATGAAAAATAATGCCGATTTTATCTTTTTTAAAAAGAACATTCTGTTTCTTATTCTGTAGTGAAAAAATAAAATTGGTCTACCAATTCAGTTTAATGCTCCTCTTATCATCTTATAAAACCTTCTTGATTTGAGAGAATTATCTATGGAAGCTAGCCTGGGAATACATTTTGAAAGCAAATGTTGACATGCATCTGCATCAGTACCACGTGTGAGAAACTTTTATGCTTCTTTCCTTGTTTAACCATTAGAAAAAAAAATGAAGACAAAAATTAAATCTAACACCTCAGCTTAGCATTAGAAAATTGCTTTTAAGTATTGTCCTATGTAAGATAGATTTTACTGAATCAGAGGCTGTGATGAATTTTTCCTGTAGATTATGGAAGAAAAACAGAAGTCATTTGGCTAAGGTTAGGATATATCAACCAGTAGAAAGAAAAGATTTTGTTTATTAAGGAAGACACCATGACTTTCTGACAATATGGTATATGCTGATAATTTGACAGAATGGAATTTAATAATTTAAATAATTTATAAGCCGTAGTTACCTTATATGCTAGCAACATATGGAAGTGATTCCAAATGACTGCAGACTAGAGTATGGACAATGACATAAAAGACAGACACAGAGGGGGCTGTGCATTCAAAAATGCTGGATTGCTGCTATACAGCTGTGATGTCTTGTTGTTATGTCTGGGGCTGTTTGATGAAACAGAACTACAGGAACTATCTTATTTAAAACTTATCTGACCACTGTTATCAGTTCCACAGACAAATTGCCTGTTCATCTACTGTGGATAGATGTTGAATTCTTTTATTTTGTTAACAAATACGGCAGTGATAGCCTTCATGTTCACTTATAAAACCTTTGACCTGAATGTAGAACAAGCCCATAGTGTGCTGCATTTACCTAGGTTTGAAAGCTGCCATTTGCAGCTACCCATTATGACATCAACCCCCTTCCAGCGCTGTGTCACCTCAGTTGTGGAGAGCCATCAGCCTCATCCCCTGAGGAAGAAACAGCAGGCACACCTGCTGAGTACAAGACAGTGCAGTTTTCTGAGGCATAACGCTGATTTGATCAGACACTCATGAACGGAAGCTGTGAGCCATGTGAACTTTCTGTATTGTAAATGCAGTTTTACATATTACTCAGTGTATGTGGAGAATTATCTTCATACTTTCCTTATTCTGTGTCTTTCCTTTTGAAAAATGTAAGGAAGAAATAGAACCATTTTATAAACTTAGCACTGGAAAAATGAAAGAATTTGATTTTCTGAGATCTCACACTGAAAGCCCATGACATAGTTTCTGTGGGATCAAAGTGTCAGGAGTTAAATCCTTTCTTCTGAAACCATACAAGATCTTTTTTTCTAATACTATGAATGCTAATAGGATCCAAAATACTGTTGAAATAAGCGCTCATGAAAGGAATCTCTGTTCAGAAGCAGAAAATATTACCAGAGGTTAGGGATATTTTGGAAGTGAACAAAATGTTCTTTTTGTGGCTCTTCTCTCATTGTTAATGTTTTTCCAGTCTTCTAGAAATAATGAATAGCTACCATAAAGGATGAGGGAAATGTAAAAATCCTGAGAGGTATGTCAGAGTCGCTTATACAAGAATCAAGCTGATGATTTTGATGGAGGTAGCAACTGATTAGAAGCTTTTGTTACAGTTTAAAAAGATCTCTATCTGGGATTTGGTTGGGTTTTATTAGAAGAACCTCAGCAAGTATTAGTGCGACAAAATAAAGACTAATGAGTGGTCTGTTCTATGGAAAAGTCTCTTTTACTGAAATATGTATCACTATCCATAAATATGAAGATCATGTACATCCATTTGAATTAATATAAAATTAACTTTTCCTTCTTTTTTTTTCCTGACAACTTAGATTATTACAAAATATTTCTTTTTATTTTTTGGTTATTTTTTCAAGGAAAAGCTGGATAGGAAGAAAAGAGTATGCAGATCAGGTGAAGGTGAAGCAGAACATTTTTAGTCTTTTGTAAAATTTTCTCCAGTTGAGGAATTATCTGAACTTATGGTAGCTTTGTTTGTTTTCTCTTTCCAGACAGATTGTCACACTTTTATAAATATAAAGAGAAGAAATAGGTAACAGGTATATCTGGGAACCATGAAGTACAGAATTTTTTGTATGAAACACCTTTTCCCATTTCATATTCATAAAAGTTCAGGATATGATATGATATGATATGATATGATATGCCTATACTTGCAGAACTTAAGTAGCGTACAACACTGACTATACATAACAGTAGGATCATTGGCAGCATGTTTAATAAAGCTTTTCCTTCCTACAAGCTATTGAGTCAAACTGTAAAAGTTTGAAAAGTAGTGCTTAAAATCAATTGCTCACAATTTTTTGCGGTGGAATATTTTCTGAGAAACTGGTTTTCATCAATAGAAATTACAATAATAATTTCAATGTTCTTGATTAAAAGTGCATTAATAGTGTAAAAATGATCAGACTCATGAACAGACTACAGACACTGCATAGGAGAATACTGGAATAAAAATGTTTTTGTGTTCTACTCTTAGTTTAGCAGAATTATTACAAGGTTCTCATTGAAAACTAATATTAAACTTGAAATGTGTGTACTCAGTGTTACACAAATCTCACTGTCTGGTACTCACCTTTAATAGTGAAAAGGGACAGAGCACTCAGCTGGTGCAAATTGCCATTCACTTTCAGTCACTCCTGCCATTGGCATACGAAGTGTTCATCTATATTTTGCACCTCACATTTTTATATCAATGGAGTTTTAGAATCCGGTAGTTTTTTGCCAACATTAAAATATCCTCCTGTTATATTTAAATTTATATCTGAGATTTCAGTGAGGAGCTTCCCTTTGGTGCTGCTCCTGGTAAAACAATATCCTAGAATATAATCCAAAATGCACTAATGCTGCTAAGTGATGTAGACAGACTTTGACTGAAATCCTTGTTGTATTTGATGAAGTATGATGAAGTATGATGAAATATGTGATGTAAAACACAGCATCTTTTAAGAGTACAGATTATATTGCTTTCTCCTGGACTCTATTTATGGTTAGTTTTTGATTGCTTCACATATTCAGTTCAAGTGACTCAAGACCCCACAAGCTCAGACTCAGTTTACAGGGAGATAGGAAGATGAGACAGCTTGGGTGAGCTGTATTTCCATCAATATGCATCAACTCTTAAGTCATCTTTTTGAGACATCCCCAAAACATTCAAGTGTATTTTATACCAGTGCCCCTTAATTTAATTTCAACATTAAAATTCATTTTTTTGGTCGATGAACATGGGAAGTGAATGAAATGTATTGCATTGCAACAATGAAGGTTGTTCAGAAGTTAAACACCATCCATCCATTAAGAGGATACCTCATCTCGTACTGACATCTCAAATCCACGGAACTCCTCTTTGCAGTATCTACTATTCACTGGGAGATCCTCATGTAATATAAATAACATCACCAGCCATGATGTCAGTGAGGAGATGCACAAAAAGCTGGGAGGGAGCATGGCCAGGACAGCTGACCCAAACTGTCCAAAGGGATATTCCATATCAAAATATGGCATGCTCAGTGTATAAACTGGGAGAGTTGGCCAGGAAGAGATGATCATTCCATCTGTCAGTAGCCAGCCAGCAATAGTATTGTGCACAATTTTTTTCCTCTAGGGTTTTATTCTTCTTTCTCTTTTTCATTACTATTCTTTCACAATTCAATGTTTTCCAGCTTTTCTTGACTAAACATAACCTCTTTTAATGTTGGAAATGGTTATAGGAAAGGTTTTAGCAGTGGCTTAGAGTACTATGTTTTCCATTCCAATTTCTAGGCTTTTTTTTCACAAGAGTTGTTTTTTGAGATAATTCATATAGTTTTTTATGACTGATTTTTACTCCTATCTTTTAAAGACTAATAATTCATACAAGGTAGCCTTTGTTTTCCAAAGGTGCTACCTACATTTTATAAACTTAACTCTAGTTGTCAGTGCGTCATTAGCCATTTGTTTTGTTGCTTAATAGTGCTGACTTGTAATCTTCCCCAAACAAATATAGAGACTGCTTGTTGAAGCTGGTATTTATCATAACCATTTGTTAGGAACAATAAAACAAATCAACCAAATAAAATTTTCTTAGTCACATCACAGGAAAAAAAAAATGCACAAAGAAAATCCCAACCAAAAAAAGTCCTACTGTGGTTGGAAACAATCTGCACTTGAGAAATTGATTTGATTTTGTCTTAATCTGTGACATATGAAATATTGTTATGTCTATCTTAATGGGGATAGAGAAGATGCTAGCCTGTATAAAAATGAAGGAGGCTAGGAATTTCTAGGAGCTAAATCTTTTAAAAATAGTTTTGTTTGAAGTATCTCACTTTTTTCTCAGCCTAATTAAGTGAGATGAATCATTTATCATCATTGATTGTATCAACATTGCTTTCAAAATGATGGAATACCAGTACTAGAACACTTGGGGAACATGCATCATCATTTCACCATTCTGATTGAACATTAAAAAGTGAACAAGAGAATATCAGAAATTAAAGCTTAGATTTCCAAGGTCTTTACTCATATACAAGGGGAATTAGTTTCTATTTTATTCTACAAGGTCACAGAACTTTCTTACATATAGAATGTGTGTTGTTGTGAAATACCTTTGTAATTTTAACCCTTGGAGATTAGAAATAAGGTGATAGTTGAGTTAATATGTTGATACCAGTATAACACTTAAACTACTTAGAGTATAATATTTAATGAGCATAACAGAAAAATATCTCATGAGTTATCTTTTATTGCACTGCCAAGTTCAAGATATCATTCATATCAGTCTTGGAGTTCACTACAAATAGAAATCAAATTCTTCCAGTGGAGAAGAGTTCTTCCAGTGGAGTTTGTGGTCTCATGCAAGAGGATATTTTTTCTTCACCATTACAGAGTTAAATAATGTGGTTTTCCTTCTTGCTGAGGTTGTTGAGGGGAACACTGTGATCATGGTACCTGTCAGTACTGACTTCAGGATCTTCATTAAAACAGATGAGAAAATTTGTAAATAATATTATAATATCTCTCAATTATCATGCTTGTGCAGCTGTTTAAAAAGCCACATATGAATTTTCTTGTACACCATTTAAATTTGAAGTTGTAAAAAACACATCATGTGTTGGAAATCAAGCTTCCTACTAGTGAATATTATATAATGTGCAAGAAACCTTTCCTGGGATTAAATGGTTAAAAATGGGAGACTAGTGAGGAGAAAGAGGTTTTTTAGAATTCTTTTCACTCCAGATGACTTTGCAGGTGGGAAATGCTAAGAATTTCCAGTCTGGAAAATTTCTCATTGTTTTCTTTCTGACTTGAGAAGTAGAATTTCTGTAAAAGATAATAGAATGCTGCAAAAGAAGTAAAAAGCACTCTCCATAGGCCTAGGCTTCCTTCTATGAGAGGAGGGGAAGAGAGAGGTTAGAAACTCAGGGGCTGTAAAATCAGAGCCTTGCAAAGGAATATACATGTGCCAGGCCCAATGTAATGTCCAAGCAGGGAATGGGCCTGTAAAGTTTGGGTTAACTTAGTAGTGTAATGTGCCTGTCTGCCAGTGAAGTAGTGGAATAAATATTTTATTCACACTTCAGCTATGGTTTGTGGCAGTCTTGTTGTTACTTGCATATATCATCTCACATGTGTGTTGCTTTATATTTCAGGAAGCTCCAGCTCAAAAATAAGTATTTTATTTAAAAATGGTTGGAGTTAGGGTTAGTTTTTTTTGTTGGTGTTTTTGGTTTTGGTTTTTTTTTTTTTTTTTTTTTTTTTTGTTTAGGTTGGATTGGGTTTATTTTCTACAAGGTAAGGCTTTTCTATTTTGTAAACAAGACTTGTTCATCATAAAATAGACTAAGAAAATCTTCAATACCTTTTTGTATTGTATTTGCTCTGATTGTGTCACAGCTGCACACTGCTTTATGCCTCTGCAGGAAGCTTCATGTAGAGGCAGTGCTTGAAAGGTTAATGGCAGTTACTGCATTGCTAATCTATTCTTTAAACCACTGATTAGCATTGAAATTGATTCCCAGCTCCTGGTGGCTGAAATGACATTAATCTAGTCTCTCCTATTAAAAATGTTACACCTTCCCTATGTTACCAGGTGATAACACATCATTAATTTGATAGCTTCCATTGTTCTGTCCTTCATTGGAACACCTATAAATGTGAGCAATGAGCAAAAATTTAATATATTCATTCAGAAAGAAAAAAATAAAGCAATTTTTCATCAAGTACATTTGAAATGTGAAGGACAAGTATTTTTTGTAACTGTCAAGTATCCAAAGGTATGGGTACAGGTATTAAGTTGTGGTCAGATAGGTACAACATTATTATAGTTACAGAACTTGCAAATGCAGTCTACTGTGACAATGTTGAAAGGTGAGTGGACAGTACCCAATTTTCAACTACTATTTTGCTATCTCTATATGGCATTAAAATTGCAAAAAAAAAAAGGTAATTTCCTGTTTTATTCATAAGAACAAACCAAGTTGCCCAAATCCACAATGAAAACATTGTACATCAAAGAATGTATACTCTAAAGCTGCTTTCAGTTTCCAAATACCAAGCACAACCTTGCCTTTACAAAATTGGATTAGATTCCCACAGGATGACATATCTTTTGGCTATGTAAAGTCCTATGGCTTAGGTGTCTTGTCCAGAATCCTACTTTCATTATTATATCCAATGGATTTTAAAGCCAGAATCTATTTAGCAAGATGGGTTTGGTTTTATTCCTGCCAATCCTAATTGGTATCAAAAGTAAAAACCTTTCATAACAATTTATGCATTAATCTATACCCTCATTTTTAAGCTGTACAAAATAATCTGTCCTTGATGGAAAGTTAGGTGATAAACAACATGTTGCCTCTCTACAAATATTCACACCTGGCTTATGAATTTCCTGGCATAAGCTTTTAATCAAAATTATCACAGAATGCTGAAGAAATTAACTTCACACTATCTTGAAAACAAATCTGCTCTAGGGCTTCTTCACTCTAGCGAGCCAGCTGAAAAAAACATGATGGTCTCAGTGATGTCACTGAGAGTGTATTTTAAATATCTAATTCAAGCAGTTTGCTAAGACATATATATGTTCACCTTGAAAATAAAATAAGAAAGCAATAGAATTGCAGTTTTTGTAAACAGTATTAATTTATGAAAATACTTATGACACATTGAAGGTCAAAAAATTAGAAGATATAAAATATCAAAATTTCAAACCAAGTAAATTAAAAAAAAATAATAAAAGCATTCATAGGACTCATCTGCAAGTTATGAAATGCAGATGAAATTTGCACAAAAACCAGAAAGAAAGTGAGCTTCTGGGTCAAGAGAGCTCTAGAAATCTCTCAATAACAGAAGTATTTTACTTAAAATAAGAAAAATATCTCACAATTAATAGTGTTGAGTCATTGTATTGAAAAAGAAAACTATGAGATTTTAAGACACTTAGGGAGGGTCAGGACTATGCAAAATCTGTATTTTAGAATGTGACATAACACAAATTTCATCAAAGGAACAAAAGAAGAAAGTTATGAAGATGATTGTTATTAAATTTCTATGACCTTTCTTATTAATTACTATCCTAGGAAGGTCCTGCTCTTCAGAAAAAAAAGATATACAAATGTAATTCATTTGAGAATTAAAAAACCCAAAAGAAGTACCAAGATAGTTTGAATTTTGAAGAATAGGGCAAAAATGTCCATAAAGGCATTAAGACTGCAGGTCACTACAAAGTGTGCATATCTTCATTCAGCATGATTCTGCACTCTACAAAAAGAAAAATTTCCACAGATTATGGTGAAAATATGTGGTAAAATGAATCTGAGAGATTAATCTGTACATATTAGTATTATCTTTTTTATAGACTAAAATTTTTCTTCTGTTAATATTAAGGATCAAGAAGAAAAAGTACAAAATTATGTCTATAGATAACTTAGTTATTTTTATCATTAAAAGAAAAAAAAATAGCCCAAGAGAGTTAGAGAACTGTTCTATGTTTAGCATTGTCATTTTGTATTGAATGAAGGGGCAAATAAAAATTCAGAAGGGAAAAAAATGTTTTGAAAAATGTGTACTAATATAGAAAATTGTCCTGGTGAGACATGTATAATTAGTAATGCAGGGCCAGGTTACCCATCTGTCTAGTCCAGTTATTTGTCTCCATCAAGAGCCTGTGCCAGCTTTATTAGGAGATTGTGTGAAAAATATCCTGGAAAATGCTTATAAAAGGTCTCTTCTAAAGAAGGCTTCTATTCATTTAAAGGTCACTAGTTTTTAGAACAAGCAGAATTCATATTAATTCCAAATATTTTTTTTAATGTCTGTTTAGTTGGGCGCTGTGTTTTTAAGTACTCTGGTTTATGTCTATGTGTGCATGTATTACCAATCCCTTTGTGAAGTCAACTTTCAAAGATATTTAGGAACATACCAGTGAAAAGTGTTGGTTTCATAAGCAAGTTCTGGTGCTTACTCAATTAAGTATTTATTCTTTTCTTTTGACAGAAATCTTTCAGTTTGGTTGGTATTCTCTTCAACTTGAGATAAAAGAATGCAATCTAGCTCTTGATGACAGAACTGTAATTTACCATGTAGCTTTTCAAAATAATTCCTAGTATTTTCAGTCCTGGTATTGGCTTTAAGTTTGGGGTTTGTTTTGTTTTGGTTTTTTTCTCCCAAATGGCTCTGCATATTTGGAACACACTTCATGAACTTCTTCAATTATTCCATTTCTAAAAAACATTTCATGTGAAAATAAATATACTGGCAGAAAAAACCTTAAAATTTCACAGCCAGAGCATACTAAGTCACATTCCTCAACCAAATTGATATGAATTCTGATTCAAGTAGACAGTACAGGACTCCGTTCCTATAAAATACTTACATTAAAAAAAAAAATTAAATTATACAAAAATCAAAGTGAATAAATGTTCAAAAATAAAAAAATCAAAACTGTATGTTAAAACTTCCTAATATTAAATAGAAGAGAACTCCAAGTTTACCCAAAACATTGCCAATGTTATAAAACAGAAAACTCAAATTCTTAAGATGGGAGAGATTAACGTGATCAATGAATGTGAACAATAAGGTAATCGAATGTAATATGGTAGAAATATACTGTTTTGATAATAAATTTTAATCATGTAAACTTAATAGTAAATCCCAAGACAAATTTTTGAGCCAAAAAATGAAAAAATGCATGGTCTTAGCAATTTAGATTTCTAATTTCTGATATGAGATTTTTGAGATACCTCTGATAGATATTTTCTACTGTTTTGTCCTGCATTTCCATTTCTATGGAATGAAGATATATAAACAATCAGGCAGACAAAGAGATAAAATTTCTTAGTAGATGGTGGCTGAGATGTCAGATAAAGTAATGACCTGTTTCTAAACAGTAGAGGAAGAGATGATAGCTCAGGGGGCTTCTTTTAAGAGAATTAAAACTAGACAGATGGTGTCCATTCTCACTCAGAGCTGAGGTGTTACAGTAATATTATGTCATCACAAATTTATAGCTGAAACAGTACTTATGCACATTTTCTACTCCTTTAGTGATTCTGTGAAGAGTAGAATAAAATAAATTCAATGTCTCTGGTCGTATTACTTTTGCTCTGAATATTTGATACTAAAAGTATCAGATATTGTTGCTTTCTAATCTTCATATTTGCAGTAAGTATTAAAATTCATCCAGATTTTTTATAATCATAGACTATGCTGAGTCAAAAAAGACCCACAAGGGTCATTGAGTCCAACTCCTGGCCCTGCACAGGATGCCCCAAGTCACACTCTGTGCTTGAGAGTGTTGTCCAAACACTTCTTGAACTCTGTCAGATTTGGTGATGTGACCACGGCCCTGCGGAGCCTGTTACAGTGCCCAAGCACCACCTGGATAAAAAACTGTTTCCTAATATTCAATCTAAACCTCCTCCAACTCAGCTTCATGCCCTTTCTTTGAGTTCTGTCACTGTTCATGAGAATGAAGAGATCACTGTCTGCCCCACATCTTCGACTCACAAGGAAGTTGCAGATGGCAGTCAGGTCTCCCCTCAGTCTCCTCCAGGCTAGACAGACAGTGACCTCAGACACTCCTTGTACAGCTTCTCCTCAAGGCCCTTCATCATGTTCGTTGCCTTCCTTTGGACATTCTCTAATAGTTTAATATCTCTTTTATATTGTGGAGTCCAAAACAGCCCCAGCACTCGAGGTGAGGCTGCCCCAGCACAGAGCAGAGGGGAAAATCCCCTCCCTTGCCTGATTGGTGATGCTGTGCCTGATTTGATGCCCCCCAGGACACCCCAAATTGGCCCTCCTGGCTGCCAGGGCACTGCTGATTCACATTCAACTTTCTGTTCACCAGGATACCCAGGTCCCTCTCCACAATGCTGCTCTTCAGCCTCTGGTTCCCTACATTAGATTGCTTAGTGAAAGAGATAGAATTTATAGAGAAGTAAAATAAAATTTAAAAAAAAAATCATTTTCGTCTGTTAGACCAAATCAGATCTTTAACTGAACATGATTGTGATTTTTTTTGGCACCTCCATTTTCTAAAAGCAAATTGTTTAGTTGTTATTGAATAGGAACTATGTAAACCAAGCACTGTTATTGAAACAACTTAAAGAGTTAGAACAAGCATATGAAAACTATTCTTTGTACTCTTAGATGGAAATTTATCATCTGTTTTGGTAGTTTTATGTCCACAAGTTCATACTCACAAAGTTCAGCCTCAGCTCTCTTTAAGAAACTTCACATGTTCTGATTTGCTAGATAGACTCTTTAATGCTGCTTGTCTAGAATATACGTGTAACTCTATCATATTCTAGACTTCCAAATAATAGCAGCCTGAATATAGAAATAGACACAGTTGCAGCAATAAATTATTCAAACTCTTCCATAAGCAGAAAGATTGTTTACTGTCGCAGACATCTTTTCATGAAAAAGCCTTTCCTTAGGATTTTTCCTCCTGAGAAGCTGAGAGGCCTCAGGAACAAAATGTAAACAATTGTTATCTGCTGCTGTGGAATGCAACAGGTGGATCCATGATTGATCTCATAGAGTTGTTTGTAATTAATGGCCAATCACAGTCCAGCTGGCTCAGCCTCTCTGTCCAAGCCACAAACCTTTGTGATGATTCCTTTCTATTCTTAGCTTAGCCTAGCCTTCTGATGAAACCTTTTCTTCTGTTCTTTTAGTATAGTTTTAATGTAATATATGTGATAAAATAATAAATCAAGCCTTCTGAAACATGGAGTCAACATTCTCGTCTCTTCCCTCATCCAAGAACCCCTGTGAACACCGTCACAGTTTACTATCAAAAGCTTACAAAATTTTACAAAATACGTGGTTCCTTGCTTTTGTTTCAGATATTAGTGGTAGTAATGGGATTTTGGTTAACTGATGTTTGTTATGAATTGCTCAAGACGTTATTAACTTTAATGGAACAAAGAATTAAAAATAAAGAAGGCTTTTTCCCTGTGTAAGCAGATTTCATAATATGGATGTTATGGCAGCTCTGAGCTATAAATGTCAAGAATTTAATGATTTATTTAAGCTCCACGCAGTAATTATAAAAAAAAAAAAAGCATATGTGTGGTAGTGAAATGTATCAATGTGGTAGCAAGATCCTACTTTTTTCTCCTTTTTTATCCTGCCCTTGGCATTTCATTTAAAACCTTATTATTTACTTAGTATTACCTGCATAAATGAGCAATGAAATCTCTGGTGTTGCAGCAGCTTTGAACAGAATCTAAATTAGTTCACACTTGGAACAAGATATGGAATATACTGTGAAGATTCTTGAGCTTGTCAAAAGGAGATGGAACATATTTCAAACTCCAAACTCAGCGTCATTATGCCTTCATTATAAACACAGAGTGCTTTTGTGTACTCAGACACTTCTATAGCTCACATCCTTTTTTGTTTGGTTTTGCTTTTGGTGTTGATAGTGCAGTAACAGGGCCAGTCAATAGCAATCTGGAGAGACTGCCAAGGTCATCCACTTAAGAATAGATGAAAGTGTTAAGAACATCTTAATTCCCATAAAAATAGATTTGAAATTGTGATCTGTATCCCTATTGACTGAACTGCCCATGAGCATGTGCAGAAGGGGTATTTTCCGCATCCAGGGAAGCTTTGAAAAAAAAGAAACAGAGGCATGAGTGCCATAATGTTCTGTATTAGAAATCTCAATGCATATAGGCAAGTCTTTCCTAGACCATGATATAAATATAAAAGAAAAGAAAGAAGTAGGCTCTGAGCATTCCACACTGCATACTGAGTGTTCAGTCATATAAGGAATATTTTTATTTCTGTCATTACTCAACAACATCTGCCACAAAGTCAGATGTTGCATAAAGGCACAGTGGATGGTATTACCTGCTAAGCATTGATTGCCATAACAGCATAAAATACAAGGTAATTCTTAATCTTGTATTAAATAAAAGCAGTGTTAACACAAGTATCTTTAGCAATAAAAGCTAAATTGTTTAACCGCTTTATTGATCAACATAATTGTATTTGTGTAATATAAGACATGTAACTCCATGTTTTTACTCAATAAAATAAATAACCTGACTGTTTACTGGACTGGTTCAGAGATTGTCAAAGAGTACAGCTGCTGAGAGAGAAATAAAATAGATTTTCTACCTAGGGGCTGTTTCATTATGCCAGACAACACTTTGTATTGATCCCTCTCCATTTATTTCTAATTTTGTTGTCCCTGATTGAGCAGAGCTCTAAATCTTGTGATGGCTTACACGCTGTTAGGATGCAGCATTGTAACATGAAGTGCAAGGTAGCAATGTTCTCATTTTGAGCTGCAATTTACTCTGATTTGCAACAAATTAGGCTTTCTAAAGTAGCACTTTAGTACAGAGAGACAATTTGTTTCATACGTTTTCCATAGCACACATAGAAATTCCTTGGAACTCAGTGAATATTTTTTGTTAGTTTTGCAAGATTCCCAGGAATTGCCTAATTTTTTTTTAATTGGCACTTCATATCTAAATTCCTCACTTTTTATAGCAATAGAAAAACTATTTCACATCAATTCATTATTTTATTAAGTCACAGAGAACAGAGAAGGCCTAAGTACAAGGTTTTAAATATATACTCAATTGTCTTACCAGAATGCTTTTGCTTCCTACTTTTATTCATCACAGGTCCGTTGCCTTACAAAGAATCTTCAGTGGAGAAGTTGGCTCCTGATCAGTAAAGACAAACTGGAAAAAATCAAATTGCATTATAATTCTATGCAGTACTTTATGGATATATCCAAAAATAATTAAAAAAAGAATATGTTACTAATTTAAAGAACTGTACTTTTCCTTTAATGTCATCAGTTTTACACCCTTTCTTGGCAAAGCATATTCCTAATGTACTCATGCAATATATTTGGCTACATAAGTGAAAAAGAAAATGCAAGCATTTGTTAATGCTTGCCATGAATTTTTAAAAGGAGAAAAGCAAAGGAAGGAAAAAAATTCACGTAAAGTATATAATTTCCAATCTAATAAACTTCACTCATTTTATTGCAGATGACACAGATTATCACCCTGGGACTAAAAGTCTGCTAGCTAGCATTTTATTAAGCTAGTTGGCTTCTTTGAACATATCATCCAAATTGAAAGAAATACATGCTTCTCAGGGGGGTACAAAGACCAGCAAAAAACACCTTCAAAGAACTGTGTGAATTATTTAAAACAAATTTTATAGTAATATATTTACACTGTTCTATACATCTTCTTAAATACTTTTTCTTTAGGGAGATGTATTATAAAGAAAAGAGAAGTAAATTTAGAATTTTGGATTATTTTAACTAGTTTTTTAATTGTAAAAATCTATATTTTCATGCTCCTAACTTTATTTGGCAATCATGGTCTCAATTTTTTCAATCAAAGAAAGATAATGCCAGAAGAAGGTATTCTCTTACTAGATAAAAGTTTATAAAAGTTTACAGACTTAACAGGTTTTCTCTTCTCCATCTGTTGGCATAGTTTAGTTGTGGATGAATAAATAAATTTCTTTTGCTAAAGAGAGGCCACATTATAAAAAAAAATATTATTTAGCTTTATGTACTCTTATCCTTACACTGGTAAGAAATGTAACATTTTTTCAATTTTAACTGACCAGATGGTAAGACTCTGTACTGTGTATTTGGATATTTTTTTATGTAGCCCAGTTACCTATGCTTAGAAGAAAAAGATTTCTGATATCTTGGGTGGAACTGGGTAGGGGGAAATTTACTTTCCTAGCTGTCCCTATTTTACTACACTTCTGCTGAAAGATTAGATAGGGAGCTAATTCAGTTCTGCCTGTCCATGCCCATCCATGTCCATGGAATATAAAGTGTCACAGCTCAAAAGGAGCTGCCTAATGTGGCCTGAACCCAGTTTATGTGCAGCCTGTCTGTTAACACTGCTCTTTCATACATGGTTAGCTGCAGTGAAAGGAGATTTTTTTTAAAAAACTTTGCTCTGACCTTAAATGGAATCTATCTCTTACCTTAAAACAACAAAAATAGTAATAGCCTGAGCTCATTCAAATTGATAAAAATTAAAGCCCAAAAATTATTATAATGAAACACTGTCTCAAGCTTTCATTTTGACAATATATTGTAGGCTGAAATCATTAAATCTTTATTTAAAGAGGGATATAATTTCAGGTATGAAATTCTCATCTGTACACAATGATGTCTCTCTTAACACCTTAAAGATATGTTTGATTCTTTTCTAAAATATGTCTAAAAAAGAAAAAATCCAGTATTTGATTGCTGAGAATATTTCTATATTTTATCATAACTTCGAAGGCCATTTAGCACAGTTCAAGCACAATATATTCTGAAAAAAAGCTATGAAGTGTAGAGAGTCACAACTAAGAGAGAGGAGCGAAACTCACTCAGTCAGGGAGGTTTGCCACTGTGACTAACAATCAGCATCACATAATCCAAAGCTTCTGGTGGAGCAGAAAAAATAATGTAAAGGAAACTAAAAAATTATGAAAAATGCCAGCATTTCAAAGTTGTGAGTGAAGAGATGCTCTTGGGACAGAAGAGATTGCTCTACAAATTTGATTTTGTTGGTCTTAATGGAGCCATGGTGTTTCACCTCTTCCCCAAAACTAGTGAGTTTAACCCAAACTCTTTAACAAATATTCTGCACCTCTTGGACTCACTTCAGATTAAGCTTTGGTTTGTATACTGACTATCAAGCTCAGCAATTTCATTAAATATAGGTTTCATAAAAGAAAAGAATAATGTGATATCTAAGAGATGGCTATTGGAGAAATAGGATGGTCAGACTAGAAGTTGCAGGATGTTACTTAAAGAAAAACAATTTGGTATCAGCAGACAAGAAGCAGAAAATGATTAAGAAATGTATATTTTTTCCTGTTCCATTTTCTATTCTTTCTGTATTTCTCTTTTCTTCATTTGCCATTCTTAATTGTCATTCATATCCCTGTATTTTCATACTTATGTGTAGCTAAGGAAAGGAAGTCCATCTTTGTCATATTTTGAAAACTGCCAGCACTGATCTCTTCTTGTGGAATTCATGGCTCATGACAACTATGCAGAGCTACAGCTGGACATATGTTCTATAAAAACGTCTATTAACTATGAGATACTGCATTGTACCACCTGTTTCCAGGTTACTCTGCAGTTATTAATGCAGAGTAAAGTTACCTTGGGGAAGGTGAGTAATGTTTCTTAACTCTGCTCTTTATAGTTTATAAAATATTTGAACCCTATTTACACAGACTAAAGGTAAGAGGAATTTTGGATAAGAGTCAATGGGACAAGTTTTCACTCCACCCCAGTACACACCTCGAAATACACTTCCAGCATAAATGATTCCACTTTCTTCTGGTGAAATGATCTCCCCACATTTGATTTCTTACCAGGTCCATAAATGTTAAATATTTTTTTTTGTTTGTTTCCTTTTCCTTCCTAACTTCATCTTTCCATGCAAATATATGTAACACACAAGTACATAAAGTCTATGAATCTTTTCTTTATTTCTCTAAATTGTCTGATTTTGGCCATTGCTATCATGCATATGATTTCACATCAAATACCTAAGCCTGGTTTTGTTTAATTTTCCCCACTTCCTTTAAAAACAACCAGGTGTTTAAGTCTGTGTTTAGAATATAGTACAGCAAAATTTTGGTGTGTAAATGGCAATGAAACCAAACACAGACCTAGGCCAGTATAACTCTGTAGGAGACTAAAAGCAATTAGACTCTTTTCCTCAATGGAATTGACACTTATATATGTCATATTGCCTTTTTTTAAAATTTCTTTTTTCCATAAGGAATTAACCTGAAAAAATTAGACACATCTAAAAATCTTAGAAGTGAAAGGCAAATACCATTTTCTTCTTTGCATGTATTACCTGGAATGTACTGTCTCTTAATCTTCTCGGATCAGGGTGAAAATGGAACAAAATTGTCAAAATCTTCCCTCCCAGTAGAGAAGTTAAAATGTAGGGGTAATTTATGATCTTTGTTTATGAGACTATTCAGATTTTTAACCTAGGGAAAGGAGCATCACGTTAAAGAACGTTTAAAATTACACTGGTAAAACTTGGTTAACAATAATGTGCCAACTTATAAAGAGTGGG
Organism: Agelaius phoeniceus; assembly: GCF_051311805.1. Lineage (NCBI taxonomy): Eukaryota > Metazoa > Chordata > Aves > Passeriformes > Icteridae > Agelaius > Agelaius phoeniceus. Next base: position 31,990,356 of record NC_135269.1, on the reverse strand, counting down.
ACTAATCATAGAAGTGGAATAATTTACAAAGGAATTTATGAATTTTCTGTTGCTGCAGTTCTTGAGAGAAATTAAATGTTATTTGAAAGAACATGGTCATTTTTCATAGAGAACACAGTCTTATATAATTTTTTCTTCAATTGGAATTCTTTGTCACATTATGCAATAGGTCAAACCAAATTATCATAAAAATTCTGTTTTATTTCTAAATCTGGGAAAGATGCCACAAATAAAATTATTCTACCAATGAACTACTACATTCCTTAGGAATTTACATTCCACTAAATTCTGGGTATGTAAAATCAGCAGACTACTTAACTTGCAAAAAACCCAGATACACTTAAACTCTCTCCTTTTCAGGAATACTAACACAAGCATCCTAAAAACATATTGTTTGCTTAAATATGAATCCATTTTGTACTTTTTATCATACAGACATTTATATTAATTCATAATTTGTCTTCATTTTCCTTTCTTTTTAGTGAAAAAATTCCTACTGCTCTCTGAGAGTGTTTTCTCATGCAAGAGCACTAATTTAATATAGCAAAAACTCACTTCTATTCAGCTGTCCTAAATGTTACTACTTTGATTATAGATCCTCACCTGTTTTCTCTGCTATGTATAGTTTTCAGCCCCAGATTTCTTGGAAAATTTGTAAGAAGTTTTAATTCATGATCATTAAGGGATTTTCAAAAGAAAATAATTTAAATATGAAACATTTGAAATGGCTTGTGATGTGAAAGGGAAAATTTTGAAGAAAACTACCATGTTAATTCTATCTCCATGTGCACCTCATTGAAAAATTGAGAAGCAAAAAATTAATTGGCCAGAAAGAATTAACTTACTGAATGTGATGAGTTCTGTGACTAGTATCCATATATCTTGACCATGCCATTTTTGTCTGTTGTATAAAAAGATGTATAAACCTGCTGCATTCCTCCAAGTACGAGTAAGCGATGTAAGAACACAGGACTATTAAAAAGCACAGACCAAAGGAGAGAAGGGGATTGCTTTCATGTTTTAGTAAATGAATATAACCTTGCTATGAATGATGAGACAACATTCTTATAAACCAAATTCAGCTGCTCTTGAATTCAATGTTCTATTCACCATTTCTGTGTTTCACTTACATGTGCAACTGTCTTTTAAATGAGAAATGATTGCAAACGTAAATCCGCACAGCTTGAGTAGCATTCATCAAAGAATATGATGAATACCCAAGGAATTTCAGCACTTAGTATATTCTTTAATATTGATAAGAAGGTGATGCTCACTCCATGGAGAAATAATATACATAGAGCTGAAATTTATGAAATATTAAATTCTAAATCCAAATAAGTTTCCTAATGTTAAACTTTTCTCAAAAGACTACCAAGAAACCCCAAGATTATTGAATGTCTCAGGTTTTTCAGAGATAAAATACTGATTTTATTAAAATGAAATATTTATAGTGATTTTTTATTGTGGCCTATATTTAAACTGCTTTACTGCTGTTTGTTTCATAATTAGGAGGGTTGCTCCCATAAGGGTATTTCTATGCCCTGTATCAGTAACTTGTTCAGTAATATGACTAGAATCTGGGTCAAATTATAAATATAATTAATTCTTTTAAAGACTTTCAAATAACTGTAGTTGAATTAGACATGTAAGAGCTCTCAGATATTGCATAAACTTTCATAGTCAATAGGGTCAAAACCCTGCTCCAGTATCAAACTTTGTATATGTGGATTTCATTTTATGGGTCCTTGGATTATACTATTCTTTTAGTCTACTACTTTTGGAGTAAATTAGGAGAGAGTATGCTTTACAAGAATTTAGGAACTATTTATAAGAAATATTGAATTCTTGAATTATATCTCAATTACATAACACCTCTAAAATCTATAAAATAATCAGTGTTACCTCACAGGATTTTTCTATTGTAAGTTTTGTACCATTTGTTTTTCTACTGTAAGTCTACTGTAATATTGCTTAAATATGTATGGAAGCTGATCCTAAATCATGGCATTTGAGAAAATGTCCACTTATAGTTCTGTAAACAGCTTATGATGGTTTTATAAAAGGGGATACTATATTTTACACTTTTTCTTATGAAATCTCCAAATTACTACTATCTTTAACTATACATATATATATATATATATATATATATATATGCACAACCACAAGCGGAGATACATATCTAAATCTATGTATGTATTTGAATTTTTTGTTGGAAGAACTGTATATCCCTCAGAAAACTTTATTTAATTGAAAGCTTTCCTCCCAGTACTGACAAAAGCAAAAGAGAAACATCATTTGGTTGTATCCTCAGGGGCTGTTATCTATTTAAGGCTGCCTAACATAGAAAAATTCCTGAGTAAGCATGGCAAAATATATTGGTTTTAATCTCCCAGACATCTCTAAAGCTATATAAAAGGATTATTATTTTATAAGCTTCTTTTAATACTGTATCAATATTGATCTTATCATGTAATTATAGAAGATTCTCCTACCCTGTTTTCCTGGGATGGAATGGAACTGCTTCCAAAATTATATATAAGCAGTTTAAAATTTGTTTCACCAGAATTGAATGTACCAGAATAAACCATGAGTTCAGATTTTTTCCAGCTCTAAGCTTTTCATGTCCTCCAACCATAGTCACAATGAAAATCCAATTTATTTTCTGTAAGGGTAAAGTAAGGACCAGGGTCAATATAATTGCTTTCCAACATAGTCACAGACACTGGATAAAAACAGGCGAAAGGATTTGAATGATTATATTTGCATTTAATTACCATTTGGCAGCCTAGCTAACTCTCTGATGGCTAGCACATGGATAATGTCAGAACTCCTCTTCCAGAATGGGAAACTGGTTCAGTTGAGGTGATCTTCTGTCTTTCCAAGTCCAAGGCCATGACATACAGTTGAAATGCAGTCAAACCTGCATCTTCTTTCTGGAAATCTGCCATCCTGTTCTGATCTGTTACCAAAAGTTATCATCTTCCTCCTGCTGTTGGATTGTAACAGTTTAGAATAGTATTCCACACAACCATGGGCTGGAATTCCACACAACCATGGGCTGGAATTCACATCCTAGGTGAATAAGAAAAAAATGTTATATTATATGTTAATTTTATATTATAAAATATATGGTGTGAAAAACCAGAGTAAGAATACCAAGAGTAAAATGGGAGGGGCAAGGGGGGACAGTTGTGACAATTCTTGTTTTCCAGAGTTTTGCTGGAAGACAAAAATGTCAGAAATATCAGCCTGTCAAAGACAAAAATAGGAGGAAAAAGATCTTCAAAATTTGGCCTCTTATGAAGCATAGATATCAGTGTTGCAGGACTATACAGACTGTTTTATGGGTTTCACTAGAATTAAGCAGCACTCCTCACATCTTCAGGAAACCCTGAAACTTCCTGTGTACAAAACACACACAAACACAGAGCTCAGCAAGAATCTACCAAAAATAACCATTATATTGTGATATCTGATAAGGTTTATATCTGCAACTAAAATAAAGAAATGCTTGCTAAATAGTATTAAACATCATAAAAATATAGTTCTACACAAATAAGTGAGTTTATTGTGAGCTGTTCATGTTGATCTCTTCAAAGTGGTAAAATATTATTTTACATGGTCACGTGCTTATTTTAGGTGAAAGAAGAAACCAAAATAAATCACACAGCAATTTTGTTCAGAAAATAATTTATTTAAATTAATTTAGTTTAAAATAAATCTACAGATAATTTTTGCAATACACTTTATGCTCTTCTGTTATCTCACATTAATGAAGATACTGAATATACAGTAATTGCAGTCATGGAAATGTCAGACTCTTCAGGTTTTGATTACTGATAGCAAAAGAAGAGGTTTTTTCCCCCTTGCAAATATTAATTTCCGTGCATATTGCTGCAGAAACAAATGCCACATATTTGTTGAGATAGTAATTTTGGCCCATTCTTTGCTCGGTTTTTATGCATTCTATTGATTTCTATAATAAATGTTCCATCATTCTACTAGGTTTTCAAGTATGTGCTGTATATTTATATATGAAGGTAATTTTTAACTCATGTTGTCAAGTCAATGTACTGGTCCTATATTAATACATATTTTCAGTTGGATTAATTTCAAAAGAAAATGCAGGCATTTCATTCTTCAATACAAATGATCAGAATTTTAAACTCCAAGACAGACATCGCCTCCCAAATGCTGGTAGCACTTCAGTGATTTCCATTATTAAATATAAAAGTTATTAAATATTTTAAGTAAGAGCATTCAAACTAGGAAATATTAAAGTAAAATTATTTGTTCAACTTACCATCCATGGATTCTTTGTGCAAGCACATTTAAAGCTAAGCTATGTTTACACAATCTGTTAATTATATTGAATTTATTTTTCTCTTTTGTCTCTATATATGATAATATATAGGGCATTGGCCAGGAGCTAGGAGTTCATATGGTTAGTTCCACAAAAATTAAGAGAAATGTAAACTCAGACTTCATATAAGTAGCTGAAAGGACATAAAATACTCTTAAACGTAGGCTCCATCCCTCAATTATAGCTATGATCTTCTATGAAGAGATGAAAAATGTTATATGTGAAGTAAACAAATGTAGAAAAATTACTGGAAACATCAATAAAAATATCTATGATTATTGACTAAAAGTACCCCTAATTATTGTTTAAATTCCAGTTGCAAATTTGCTATAAGCAAGTAATAATAAAGCACAGAAAGTCAGGGGGAGAAAAAGAAACTTATGTGGTATTAAAAAACAACTCAGCTTTCTTCAAGTGAAAAATTATTCAAAATCACAACATGTTTCATGATCCAAACATTTCCTTTCTACTTTCTTTAGGTTTCTTGAGTGTGGAAAACATCAGATCTAGCATCAAACTCAAAGAAGACACATTTGTGAAAATCAGTTTGCAGCTGGTACCTAGCTGAAGGAGGAACACATTCTAGGATAGGACTGCAATTTGCAGGTCTTTATCATTACTCAGGAAATAGGCAGTTCACTTGGTTAGGGAGCCTACTGAGAACATTTTCATTTGTCCTGAGTAACTCTGTATAAAACTAAATTACAGAAATTTGTCTGCTGTGCTGACGTGCAGAAGAAAGTTATGAGTCACTATAGTTCATTTTCAGTCCCAAGCTTGAGCAGATGAGATGCTGAAGACTGTGGAGATAGATGTTTTTTGGAAATGTCAATTTCATAAACTGTTTTTCTCAAGCTAATGTTTTTCTTTAATTGGAAAAAATCTACATTTATGATTCTTACTAATCTTTGTTTCATTGCAAAATTCTATAATATCCCTCTATTCCCCTCTGTCTCATTTTCTGTTATTTGCTTTAAATATATTCTAGAAGTTGCATACACTTATTTGTATTACACAAGATATTTTACTTCTGATAGAATCTAGGTGCTTGAGAAATGAATTCTCAGGAAAGGTGACTGTTTAAGAGCAGAGTGAAAAGCCCCATCCAGCATATGCAAAAACCTCAAAAGAGAAGGGCAACTTTCAAAGGTAATCTTTTATGCAGTCTCTAAATCTCAGCCTCCTTGTATATTTATCTGCAGGTTAGGATTAATGAAAAGCAATTTGAACAGCAGGATTCGCCTGACATAATTCATTTGGGATTTTTTGGTCGATGATGAAAATGTGTGCATAGAAGCATACTGGAACTGCCTCTGAAGTGCTACCTTACTCCTAAGCCTTCAAAGGATGTTTTTTCAAATATTGAGCTTCCACTCCTGTGGTTGCGCAAAAAATGTGATTCCAAATTATTTTTCAATATATTTAAAATATAAAATATTGCATAAGTAAAACATCTGCAGGCTTTGCTGCTTTTGTTTTTTTCTGTATGAATTAGAGTTCACAAATTGAATCCTTCACTATAGAGATAGAAACAAAGACACAGGCAATCCACTCTTAACCATCTCTCAAATGTTAGTCCTTTAAAAATGGGAATTTCTCCTCTAATTAGTCAGCTTAGTCTATTTTCATGGATAGTTTATATTACACGCACAGGAAATTCTGCCTAGCTCTAGACATCTAGTTCACAAACAGCAGAACTAATGAATCCTCCATTTCTATAGATCTACAGTATTCTAGTAATAGTCTTTGCTAATTTACCACTACCTAGAGTTGGTAAGGAAGATATCTATGGGATTACATCATTTTAGAATTCAGTGGGGACCATTTATAATGAAACAAGTGTAATGAGTTAGCAGGAAAGGAATGAAGAATAAAATAAATACAGGAAATAATTGTACCAATCTATGGTTTACCCATACCTTAAACGTTGTGTGCAGTTCTGGTCTCTTTATTTCAAAAAGGCTAAAATGGCACTCAAAAAGACCTAGATGGCATCACTGCAAGTGATGAAAGGTGTGAAAAGGCTTCTGACAATGAAAAAAGTAAGCTAGAATTCTTTAGATTGTCAGACAGGATGTCTGTCACCAGACATCCATTGTAACTTAGATTATTTTGTCATTCTAGAATATGATAAAGAACAAATCCCAATGGGGGTAGTAGCTTCAATGTTTCTTCTTTCCCCAAGATGACTATTTTTCCTGGAATATGTAAAGCCTTCAAAGCTTTAAAGCATTTTATTTCACTACACCTACTTTTCACACATCAGTGAAATTTTGGCTGAAACTTGTGTAAGCATACTTGATACAACTCACAGATGGACAGATGTATGGCAGTGCTTAAATGAAACAGGACAGTTAGAGGTTTTTCTACTTCAACTACAATCTACTCTTGAAATAATAAAAATGTTGAAAAGCCAATGTCACCCTGGTGAGCCTACGGAGGGAAGAGATGTTTAGAAACTGTCAAATTCCATGTCTGCAACAGCACTGTAGATTATCATGCTTCTATAATGAGTAAATATTTTAAAATTCTCTGCATGTATTTCTTTTCTTACATTTCTAAAGTCAGCAATTTAGTTTGTGTAAGAAGGATGAGAGAATTAGGTTAACTCCAGAATTATTTCCTGCTGGTTAGATTAACTTAATTCATTTCAGACAGCGTGCTTTAGATGCTGATTTTCTTGCCTGACTAGGAATTTGTATTCAGTGATTTAAAGACACAGCTAGGTAAATCTAGTTTTTATCTTACCTCATCAACAACTACTCTATTCTCAGGTTTCTTTATATAAAATCTCTTGACTCCAGTACTCTTCCCTTGAGGCAGGGTGTCAGTTTCTTTTTCTTGGAAACATTTCTTCTCTGAAAAAATGAAGTCTCTTGTTTCAGTTTCCAAAATATTTACATCCCTATTTCTTTCACATTTTTCTGTTATCTAAGGTTATTCATGTCCCTTTTATTCAAGCTATTTAAGCTTCTTATCTCATCCTGTGGTGTTCAATCTTTCGTTGTTAAGAGGTGGTAGTGAACCTACAATTCTGGGTACATCTGCAGGGACTTTGGGGGATTGGGATGTGCCAAATTGTTTGTCCCTTTGAATGACTCATGTTTCCCAAAGCTCTTATAAAACCTTCAGGTATCTCATCTCTCTCACTGCCTCTAATTAAGAGCTATAAACACTTGATATATAAGAATACACTAGAAATGAAAAAAATGTAAAATCTGTTCTTTAAGAACCGTAGAATTGTAAGAATTGTAAAAATATTCTCTATGGGAAAAAAAATATCATATTATAGTTTTTAAAACATCCATACAGCCTTTCTTGTATCAACACCTTAATGCCTTCTTTGTGTCACTCTTTAAAGAATGATCATCTTTAGGGCAAGCAGCCCCTGAGCCTGTAGACAGGAACTTCCCCTGTAATCCAGGAGGAAATAGTTACTGACCTCCTGAGCCACCTATACACTCACAAACATAAGGAGTCAGATGGAATTCAGTGAGGGTACCAAATGAGCTGGAGGAATAGCTCACCAAGCCACCCTCTATCACTTATCATCAGTCCTGATTAACTGGGGAAGTCCCAGATGACTGGAGGCTGGCCAATGTGACATCCGTCCACCATGAGGGTCACAGGGGGGATCTGGAGAAATACAGGCCTGCCAGTCTGACTCCAGGGCCAAGGAACATTATGAATAGATCATCTTGAGAGCAATTGCACTGCAAGTGCAGAACAAAGAAGGGATAAGGCCCAGACAGCATGGGTTCAGAAAAGGCAGGTCCTGCTTGACCAGCCTATTCTCCTATGACCAGGTGACCCAGCTGGTGGATGAGGAAAAGCCTGTGGATGTTGCCTTCCAGGACAGTAAAGCCTTTGACAGATTATCCCACAGAATTCTTCTGGAGAAGCTGGCAGCCCATGGCTTGGAAAGGTGAAACCCTTGCTGGATTAAAGATGACAGGATGACTAAGCCCAGAGAGTGGCAGTGAATTGTTGTGCATCCAGTTAGTGCATAATCACTGGTGGGATTCCTGAAGGCTCAGTATTTGGGTCAGCCCTCTTTAATATATATGTTGATGATCTGCCCCTTACTCCTCCTTTCCAGAGAGGAGGCTAGGTGTGCACAAGGAGCTGGGAGGGGACACAGTTGGAACAAGTGGCCCCAACAGACCAAAGAGGTGTTCCAGACCGTGGGACATCATGCTCAGCATATAAAGTGGGGGAAAGAACAAAGAAAGGCATACCATAGCAGTGATGACATTTGTCTTCCCAAGAAACAGTTAGGTGTGTTGGGGCCCTGCTCTCCTGGACATGGCTGAACTCATGCCTGCCCATAGCAAGAGATGAAGGAATTCCTTGTCTTGCTTTACTTACATGTGTAATAAATTGTCTTTATCTCAACCCAGGACTTTTCCATCCTTTAACCCTTCTGGTTCTCTCCTTGATCATTCTGGTGGGGGAGTGGGTAAGAAGTTGTGTGAGGTTTGGTTGCTGGCTGGTGCTAAACCACAACACATAATCAGTCATTGTGCTATTTTTTATAATTCATTGAATTACATTGACAATATAATACATAATTTTTTGACCTTCACCCTGGTTGAAACATTATACTGATGACAAGATAACTTTTGCTCTTTAATCAGGACTTATCAAAATTAAACAAATTTCAAATCTAAATAACCTACAAAAGGAAATAGGTTGGCAATGTGAACCTGAAAAGAGAGGTAAAGATCTCTTGCATTTACTGTAAAATTCATAAACAGTCTTTCAAAATACAACATAGTCTGACAGTACTATTTCTAGAACTAGCATTAAATTTTGCATTGAAGTTACCTCTAGAGGGAGAACAAAAACTGTAATTCTTCCTATCTAGGATTATATCTTTAGTCAAATACCTCCCTCCTACAGGTACACTAGGAAAATGCATATAAACATGCATAGGATTTACTCATCTTAAGTCTTAGTAATTTTTCCCCTCTTCCTAAATACATTTCAAAATAAACTAATCTTGTCATTAAAACAGGTGAGATTGTATTTATGCTATCACAGTGAGAAGCGTTAAGCAGAATAAACAATCATGCTCTTGTTTCTCATGCTTTTTGGGTAATTTAACACCCACGAAATAAAACAAAGTTAAAAAAAAAAAAAAAAAAACTAAGAACAAACTGTGGATTCCATTTTTGCAGGTTAACATTCCTTGCTAGGAAAAGTAATAGATTTTAAGTGCTAGTAAATTGAAAAAGAGGATTTATTCTGCATTGACTGATGGAAACAAGTATTGGATGGGACATTAAATGAAAGGCCTTACCAGATCCTTTATCATTCATTGAAGAAACATAGTTTGTTATTCTTCTGATACAAACTGCTGAGAGGTGATATAAATTAGTCTGGTTTATAATCTCCAAAATGCAATTCAGCATGCATTTAAGAAGTAATTACAAGTTCCTTTGTTAAACTTATATCTGGCTACTTAACAACTGGGGTTATTTAAGCACATTCAGACAAAACACAGCTAACAGAATTGATTTTCTCCTTGAGTTTTCAAATCTAAATGAATACAATTTTCTCCAGTGCAGGTTTTTGGTTTTGTTTTTTTTTTTTTTTTGTAAGAGAAATGTACATAATCTGCCCCTCAGTGTACACAGAATATCAGTGGAACAACCAGTGAGGCACTCCACACACTGCGTGTCACTCAACAAAACATATTTTCCATTTTTTTGAGTAATATATTCATAAGCAAAGAAAGAAAGTCATGTCAATGAAGAAAAGGACTTGAAACACTGTTATTTTTAGGGCCTTGAGCAGAGCATGTCTCTGCAGCTTTTACCCAGGTGGGCTATGGCTGTGCTCAAGGCCAGCTTTGCTCACAACGCAGCAGAGCCACCATGGATCAGACCACTGGCAGAAATCCCTGTGAGGAAGCTGAGTTGGGCACCTTTGTCCTGTGCCTTGGGCACCCAGCACTTTGCCCTGGCTGGGGCTGTGTTGCAGCATGCCAAGCCCACCCCTATCCCTGGCCTGGCTGATGTGAACTGGCTGACTTTGGATGCTGTCAGCTGCGGCTGTGCTCTCATCCGGCTCACACCAGGCTGTGGCTGACCTTGGTGTCCCTGCCAGCTCTGCTTCTCCTCAGGTAGTGGCTGGCTGATCACGTGCTTGAACACGATATGGCCATTAAAAATGAAGTCTCTGCCTACAAAAAAACGTAATTTAATCACCAAACCAGCTATTACTTTGCTAATGATGATCTGAGTTGGAGTAAATTTGCATCTCCAGTCTTATTATTTTCAGTTATGACTCCAATGACACTCAAATTGATAATTGTAGATACAAAGAATTTATTTCCCAACACTGTGAGAGTAGGCAAACCCTAAGAAAAAAGACACTTTTTGGAGATGTACAACTAATTTCTCCACCAAAAACAATGTTTAAAAACAAGTTCCTAAACCAATGAGTAACCTTCCAAAAGGGTTAACTTAGCCAGGATTGTGCTGCAAACAGCATATTAGTTAATGCAGAGCTAAGAACTTTCACAATTTATGTAAAAAAAAAAAATCAGTGAAAATTCAATGTGAGTTTATTCTGAAAATTCAAACAACAATTCTTTAAATTTTTTTGTTCCATTTATGCGACTTTTCAAGATCTAAATTCTGCTTTTTTTCCTAGTATTGAAATCAGTGAGATGATTTAGAGAACAATATTAAGCAAGTACTTCCATAAGAAGTGATACCAATTCAGTCCAATCTCTTAAGAATTTATTTAGAGTCCCAGATGAAAAGATAGTTTTCTTTAAACTTTCAGTTTCAAGAGGACATTTAATACTGGAAAGTTATCTCATGATGGATTAACCCTCATCAGAAACCCTCTCATACCTACATGATGCTCTAACTGAATAACTAGATCTAGACCAGTTGTTGATTGAACTCCTTAATTTGATTCTATCAAAACAGGTAATTGACCTCCTAAATTAAATCAATAAGCAATTAAAATCTTTTTCAGTGATGTACCCAACAAGAAATCTATATCAAAGGGCAGGCATATGAAAATCAATCTGAGTTCCTTTCTTAGCTACTTAATCCTCCTGAATCTAGTTGACATGCAGATTCAAATTTTAAACTGCTTAGCATTTCCCAAAAATGAGTTATTGGGGAATTATTATACTAATGCATTTGAAGTGGCATACTATGTTTTTAACAACTGCAATTATTTTTCTTCCCTTTGCAATTTTATAAAAATATTGAAATTTAGAGAAGAAAACATCACTGCTCTTTATAATTTACACCAGAATAAATATGGAAACTCCAGATTGTTTTTTTTTTCCTTCTTTTTTAATCCTTTCTTAAACAATGTAAGAGTTTTAAAATTTAATGAAGACATTTTATTTTGGGGAAACACCCACACCCCCATTTTTCATCTAACAAACCTCAATATCTTACAATGGAAAGTATTAGAGTACCAAGTCCTTTATACTGCTTTTACTGTCTTGTTATAAAGCAGAATGAGCACTTCTGTCTCCTTAAAAAAAAATTTGCACACTTAAATCTAATATGTACTAACAGCTTTATTTGGAAAACTTTTTATGTCTTAAGTAACTATGTTCTTACGGCAGGTAATTACTGCAAATCCCTCTTTTTGATTGACCATAATCAGAGCAAATTATTAAAGTTGCACATAGGAATTCAGTAATGAGTGTCTGATGGGAATTAGTGGTTTTGAAAACCTTTTGAAATCTCCAACACTGAATTTGTTTTAGGTAGAAGTTTCAAGGGTCCATTCTAAGCATGAACAGTTTTGTATTTCAATATGTTCTTGGTAGTCTAGAAATATTCTACTTAAATGAAAGCAATTTATTCTTTTTTTGCTTCATTTTGAGTAGGCAAATGATGATAATTTCAAACACTAGTTTGAATTTCTTACAAAAAACTTAAGTACACATATAAAATAAACTTAAGTAGGCCAAACTTGAATGTTTTCCTTGACTACAGATTTTAATACTAAGTTAAACATTTTGGTGAATCAGAACTGAATTTTTGTCAAAACTTTAATATAAGTATGAACTTTTGCAGAAAATATTGCATCATAAACCAAAAACTGACCAGATGCATGGTGGACCTGTGTTGATTTTCAGCTCCTCTTATTTTAATTGAAATTGCATGTCCCCAAATCCTCTGAAAAATCAGGTCGTTATAGGGGATGACATTGTTTCTGCCGGATAATATTGCATCAAATACTTAACAGAAAGGTATTTTTCAGAGGCCAAGGCTGGGACCAACACCGTTTAACTTGTTTGCTGGCAGCATGGATAGTGTGTTTGAGCACACCCTCAGCAAACTGTTGATGACACCAAGCTATGTACTGCAGCCGACACACTGGAGGGAAGGGAGGACATCCAGAGGGACCATCACAGCCTTGAGATCTGGACCTGTATGAACCTAACCTCAGGAGTTTCAACAAGGTCTAACAAGTGGTTTGAGGAAACCTGAAGCACAAATGCAGGCTGGGAAAACAATGGGTTGAGAGCAGCCCTGCCAAGAAGGACTTGGTGGTGTCGGCTGACAAGAAGTTCAATGTGGCATGGCCATGTGCTCTTGCAGCCCAGAAAGCCAATTGCATCCTGTGCTGCACAAAAAGCAGCCAGCAGGTGCTTTTGGAGGCAACTCCCTACCCCTACTCCAATCTCATGACATCCCATCTGGAGTACTGTGTCCAGCTCTAGGATCCCCAGCATAAGGAACATATGGACCTGCTAGAGTGAGTCCAGAGAAGGGCCATGAAGATAATCAGGGGGCTGGAGCTCTTCTCCCATGAAGCAAAACTGCGAGAGTTGGCGTTGCTCTGACCGGAGAAGTGGAGGCTCTGGGAAATCCTTATAGCACCTTCTGGTACATAAAGGGGACTTACAAGAGAGCTGGAGAGGGGCTTTTTACAAGGCCAGGTAGTGACAGGACAAGGGGAAATGCCTTTAGACTTCAAGACAGCAGGTTTAGATTAGATATAAGGGAGAAATCCTTTACTGTGAGGGTAAGGAGTCACTGGAACAGGTTGTCCAGAGAAGCTATGGATGGCACATCCCTGGCAGCGTTCAAGTCCAGCTTGGATGGGACTCTGAGCAACCTGTGGAATGTGTATCTACCCATGGCATGGGGTCAGGACTAGAGGAACTTTAAGGTCTCTTCCAATCATTCCATGAATCTAGAAGATGATGTTTTTTAAAAAATATAAGAGTATTTTAAAGCATACCAGAATATCTTCTTATAGTAATGTGCACTTTTTCTCAAATTATTTTAGAGTGAAATTTGAGAGAAGGAAGAAAGGTGAATTCCCTCTCTGAGGAATGTATGTATAGTTATATCACTGGTCAGATACACAAACACCAGCAGTTTCCAGGCAAATCTATCAAATGACCACTAATATAGCTTTGTGCTTGAACAATTTGGCAGAGTAAAAAATCAAATACTGTGACCTTCTCGTCATTTTTGCATTGAGGATAATTTCTGCTGAATATGGCTGAAAAAAATTAATGTACAAAATTGTAGAGTATAGGTATCTGATCTCATTTCATCGTTATGGTACAAGTAGTGAATCGTATGAAGATTACACTTTGATTTTAATTTAAATGGATTTTACTGGTAAATTGGATTTTGTCATGCTTCATAAGAATATATTTCGTAAAGCAAGCTGAATTGCCTACCTTTACAAATTGATATGGATCAGAAGAGAAACTTCATTTCACGCAACCTTTGAAATACCCATACACAAATGTAAAATTTACTCTTGCAAGTCATCTGTGGCTCTAATGCAGTGAAAATTATTTTTATCTAACCAGATGCTAAAGTTTGCTTTATATTTATCCTATTTGTTTTATCTTCATCTCCAGCAACAAGTAGTACCTTAAATATAATATCTGTGTATTTCCAAAAATATTAGTATTAATTTGGTAGTTGTAACCATTGTAAATTTGCCTCAATTTCCTGCTTTATTCCTATGTCTCATTCAAGCTAATCTTTTCAAAGTAATTTGGAATACTACTTCACTCATGAGATACCAAGTGTGAGCATTTACAAAACATAACTGTTTTTCTGGAAATTTCAATAAAGCAGAATATGCTTGTTTCATTCTACATTTCCCATAGGATTCTGCATATGATTTTTTGCATGGCTTCACTCATGCCATAAAACTAATGTTATATGGCATGCCAGTAAACATTCTAAAATTATAAAGTATTTTAATTGCATGTACATTAAACATGAATGCTTTATTGAAGAAGTATTAAACTAGGTAGACAAAGGTATCTAATATTCCATATACAAAACAGAAACCCCCAAAAATGGGAAACATTTTAGCTATTGTAGAACTAAACTGGTAAAAAATGTTTTCATGCTGTACTTAGAAAACAATACATAAAGAATTCATTCTATTTGCTTAAATTAGTAGTTTCTTATAACCTAGGAAGTATTGTTTGTATTTATCTATAATATTAATGTATTTTAGTATATTTTATTCCATTATACTACTTTTAGTTTCAATAGAATATTTCAGGGTATTACCAGTACATTAGCATATCTACTTGTAAATCATCTACTGACAAAAATATCATAATACTCCCACATGTATTAGCCTGAAACTATATATCCAGAAAGTATCAAACAAAATTATGTTTCAAAATCCCTAAACTGCAGTGTTTTCAAGGTATACTTAAAAAACCCCAAAACACAAAAATCAGCTATTATAGTTACTCCTATTGCTAAGTAAAAACCTTACTCAAAATCATTTGATCTACTAAAAAGATTACCTCTTACACATTAAATGATGCACCTTAAAATGTAGCTATAGTGTCAGCTAGTCTCCAAATATCCTGTCCTGTAATATGGTATTATAAGGGTATCTGCAAGGAGCAGTCAGAGGCTGATGAAGGCAAAGATCAGTTCCACACGGAGGCCAGATCTCACTCTTGTCAAAGATCAAACGCAGAACCAGGGTAAAGTTTGGGGTCAGCTCTGGATTTGGTGATCCACAAAGCTTCCAAGTTCTGGAGGACTGGGTCGAGGTAATTCTAAAAGCTATGTGTGCCTGGGTGATTTTACCTACACATTTTTCAATGTGCTTTTCCATAACAGCTAGCCATACTCTAATCCAAAGTTGCTTTTTCTCTCCCACCACACTGGATGACCAAAGCATTTTGGAAAGATCGACTTGTACAAACAGTCAAACATATAATAAATTTTTGCTCATAAACTCGAGGTGCATTTTTCTGACAGCATGCCCTTCCTGCACTAATAATGGTCTTGTAGCATTGTTATGGAGTAAAGGCTGTGTATCTTAAGTGAACAAATTTTTATAAATATCTGTTAATTTTGTCTCATTATATCTCTTTCCAAGGGGATTAAAGTTAATGTTTCCCTTGTCTTAAAGAGAAAAATGAAAATGCATTCTTCTTTCAGAGAACACACAGAGCCAAGTTTGTGGTCAACAAAAATATTGTGAGTGCTGTTGCCTAGCAACCTTCACGTGAGGAGAATTATATTCCTGAGCACAATTTACACTGTAATATATGATTGTAGGATACCTATAAAATGTTTAAAGCTACAACATTGCTTCTGTAAAATGAACACTGCATTCTATAACATAGAGGCTGTCAATTTTAATTCTTAATAAGAGTATTATTTGTTCACCAAAAAAACTACAAGCCATATATATATTAATTAATGTGAAAAAATGTAAAGAATCACATCATTAGTCGCTAGGGAAAACACACACAAGTCCATAATTAACACTGAGTTCTTATTCCAAGATCTATGCCATGGTGTTTGGGGATTTTTTTAAGCAATGATAAATGTTGCTATCTTAAAGAAAGAGATTATTTTGTTAAAGTGCATCATTGTGTGGCAAAAAGCTTATATGTGTATTTTTCAGTAATATTATGGCTACTTATTGGATGAATGTTCCATCTTACCCAGCTTTATGCATTCACAGGGTGGCTCCATTAGAATGTTAACTGTGCTTGCTCTGTGTGAGAGTTTGTTTCATCTTCTACTCCATTTCAGATAAAAATATTAGGATAAAAATCGTCAATATTTTGAAGAATCTTGGTATAGGAAGTGGCACAAAAGTTGATTTTGTCCCCAAGTATAATCAACATATAGAGATTACCTAAGCAAATTCAACACTGCAATTAATGTCTATTCAACATAAAAATAATATTCAAGCAATGCTTCTTGAAAAAACAAAATCTGATGAAAGCCAGTGAGAACAAAGTACCAGAAAACCAATTTCAGAGCATTAAAATTTAAGGGGCATAATCTCAGCTGCCTGACCAGCCTAGGACTGCCCATTCTAGAAGTGCCAGACCCATCAAGAAGAACCAGAGCAGGATTCAATGGCTAGCTCTTCCCCAGATGCTTAAGGGTTTGGGGTAGTTATTTCTTTTCAATCTCTAGGTTTCTCTACAAATTCCTGAAGAGTTTAGGGTCTTAGATGACACCTCACACAGGTGATAAGAGCAGGAAGAAACTTATGTTTTAATAGTATGTATAGATTTTGCCTATTTCTTAAATTTTGAAAATCCACCACAGCCAAGAGTTAAATTCAGCTTTAGACACAGCTGGAGGTCTATTACATCTCACTGAATTTTTTCTGCACTGAAAAGCAAAAAGGTAAATTTATGCAGATATTACAAGATATGTAGAAGATATGTAGATTAAATTTTTTAAATTATTTTTTTAATTCAGGTGGAAATTTGCTTTTGTTTTTAGATGGGATTTTCGAATGGTCTTTTCCTTTTTAAGAAAGAAAAATGAACTAAATAGGTCATGTCACCAGATAGCAAAATTGGAGAAAGAAAAAAATTCACTGCATCTCCCTGCTGTCCTTTGAGATAAAACATGCATAGGAAATTCTCTCAATTTTCCAATATACAAGTTCAGTTTCAAAAGCTTGCCCATCGTCAGGGAAGAGCTGTTCCCAATGACTGTAAATAACCCTTCCCTCTTGTCAGTTCTGCTGCTGCAGTAACACTGCCAGAAGATATCGGCCTCAAGGTATCTCCAGTACAGAACCAGGGAAATTTTTCACTGTGAATAATGTATTTTGGCAGATGCTTGATCCTATCTTTTAAAAGTAAAGCTGAAAGTAGACTTCCACAGAGTTCAGACATTTCATCTTTTTGAAAAGTTCCCTTTGACAAAGTAATAGATAGCTGGATATCCTGGGTCTCTTTTTCTCTTACTGCATCAAGATATTAAGCTGTAGAACTGTGATGAGCATGCCATCCCTTTAAAAAATCACAGAAAAATATTTCAAAATATCTTTTAAAATAGGCTATCTACAAAGGTTACCTCCTTATATGTCAGATCTCAGCTAGGTGTTCCATCAGGTTCTGTTCTTTATTTTGCAGCTTAAGAATCCCACTGGAACTTGAATTTGAGAGCAAGACCTGAATCAATTTAGTATTCAGTAGGTACAAGACTGAAAAAGGGTCACTGGAATTTAAATACTTTCAACATACAATCTCATGATCTCTCCATTAGTGGAAAGAGCAATCACCGGAAAACACATCAGAAGTAAAACAAAATGAGAAAAATAGAGACAGTACCCAAGGGGAAAAAAAAAGGAGATATTATCTGTATAAATATGTATGTGAACTGCATGTGGAAAGAAGACTGAAAGCAGAGAAATGAAGAAACACAACCAAAGATATTGGAGAGAGAAGAGATTAAAAGGAAAAATAGCTAGAGACCATTTAAATTGGAAAAAAAAAGAAACAATTTTCTTAAACATGGAAACAAAAAGAAATCCAAAAAACTAATATACACTTAACAGAAACAAAAAATAATAAAAAATAAACAAATAGAGATGACAAGTAATTTATAATGAGACATGTTTAGGAAACAGAAGACAAAAGAAATTATGTGAATAAAAAAAGAAGACAGTACAAAAAAGGTTAAATAAAATTCAGAGTAGTGGAATAATTTTTATTAAAATATAGATTAGTAATAAGTTGAGGTTATTATTTTAGGGTTTTTTTCTGCATAAGGACACCTAAAATTTTCAGTTGTGTAGCTTACATAGCCCATTGCTCTAAAACATAAGCAATTTTTAAAAAAATATCCCACTAATGGATGGCAATTTCAGTATAAGTTTTTTTTTTTTTATTGGTCAAGTAGTAGGAAAAGATTTGAGAATGTGGAGAAAGAAAACCCCATAACGCTTCTGAGATCCATTTTAGATCTTGCAAATAAAATGAGAAAAATATATGTCTAATCTTTTTGTTTACATGCTTAAACTTTTTAAATATTTAGTTTGTTTAAACACAATCTTCTCTTTTTCTTATTTCTGCTCCTTTCTTCTGTAAATTATGCAGTGAAATATTTTTTATAGTCAATATAATTTCTCACTGATACAGTTTCTAAAAGCAGATATCAATCTTATTTAAGGGGACTCACATCCAGGTTAAAAATCGAAAATGTAGGTGTCCGTATTTTAGCTGTGTTTGAATCAACTCTTTAGCCTCATGTTGCAGTAGGTGCATTTATAAGTAGGTATTTCAACAAAACCCACTGAAGGGCTTATTAGTAATCAGGCCACTATTCTTCCAAGTAACAGTGGCCCACACTAAGGCCATGACTTCCCAAAAATGTTTAAACATCTGCCAGCTGGTGGGGAGGAAGGAAATTCCTCTTTTGTTTGGCTTGCATTCAGAGCTTTGCTTCATCTCTTAAATTGTCTTTATTGCAACCCACAAGTTTTCAGCTTTTCTCCCTCTGATCCTCCCCTCCATCCCGCTGGGGCACAGGTGGGGAGTGTCTGGGTGGTTGCATAAGTGCTGGCTGGGGTCAACCCACCCCAAATAAAAAACTGAATAGAGCCCTTTGTTTATATAAAAGCACCTACACAAAGATATACCAGTGTTTCATATAATATTCTTTACTATCAGGAGTCATATTGGACTTTCTGTATAGAAACTATTTCCTTATTCAGTTTTGAAACAGTTAATTCAAGAACTCCAAAGGCTCAGTGGATTATCTGAAGGTTGTAATTTTCCCCTATTTCACTTTTTAGCATTGCTAGTGCATTTCTTCCTCTTGAATATTTAGCTTCCCAACCACTTTATAGTGCTGAACAGCAAAAATCAAGTTACACAAAACACATCACATTTATTTTTACACAGTCCTAATGCTGTTATTGCATGATCTGATCACTGGAAACTGTGTATAGGCTGGACAAAAGCATAAGTCTCATGGGCAGAAAGGAATGCCTAATTCAGCATTTATTTATATCAGCAAACGATTGCTTTCCCCACAAGCATTGAACACCTAACTTGGTTATGAACCCAGCATTTGACAGCCTGCATGATCTGTGAGTCAATAGGTGCAGCAGTACTTTCTGGATAGATTAAATCTTGAAGTGGAGTGGGCGGGGGGAGAAACTGTGAAGGGAAAGATAATTTAATGAAACTAAGAAGTAAAATCACAGTCACTGAAATACACTTAATTGAATATTTCTAACTGTTAAAGTATATGTGGGGCATAAAATTACTAACACTGGAAAATTGAACTGACTTCTAGGAAGGTTAGGGTAAGAAATTTTGTTCTCAATTGCTTTAGTCAATTATTCTATTCATTGATGCAAATCAGCTAACTCTAGGATTGCAATGACATAAATGAGGGCAAGTAGATTCAGATATTCAGAGAATGACCTTTCTTTAAAGGAAAACTTAGTTTTGATTTATTTTTTTTAGTACAAACTTAAACCTAGAGAAAGAAATAATTTAATTAATATAGGAAAACTGAAGTGGATGAAAAAAAGACAATTTTATGCCATTTAGTCTACTTTGAATATTATATATGATAATTACATAGGAGACATATTAAATTTTAAATTAAATCTATTACTTGGACATATATTGTACATAGAAAACCTACATGTACATATATGTAATCAACATTTTTATACTTTTTATACACACAAATTTAAGGCATTTTTATTGGAAAAACAATTGATAAACATCTATTTTTCTCCTCAAATTAAGCATTACTTTGTTTTTTTTTTTTTTGAAAAGGAGAAATATCAAATGTTTTAAAATCAATGTTTTTAAATAAAACAGGCCACCAATGTGCATTTTATGATAGAAAACTAGCTTGGTGGAAGTGTTTGATACTTAGGAATGTACCCTTCTTACCAAGTCTAAACAAGTGAAATGTGGCCTTAATATTTAGCCCTCTTAATGAAGCAATTTTTCTTGAATTCAAATAAGAACGCTAAAATTTTAATCCTCATTCCTTCCTTTTTCCATTAAAAATTCTGGAGGGGAGGCATGGCAGATTTTTAAAACTATATGAAGTTAAAATTCAGTTCATTAAAATACAACACTAGGGTATTTGCTGAGTATCAGAAGTATTTTTCCATCCCAATGAGCTAAAGTAGAACTTGCACTGTGGAGCTAATCATTCAGAATTCTAATCATCTTAAATTCTTCACTCCCTGGGTGCTGATCTGATGGGACCATAACTCAATACATAAGAATAGGACTACATTAGAATTTAAAAAGAATAGTCTTCATGGTCACAGAAGGCCAGTTTTAGGCCTTCATGAATCATACATAGACAGGGAACAAAAGAGATTTCACTTTGAACAATTATAGAAGAGTTTTGGAATAAAATTAGTTTCTTTGATTCTATTCAGCTTTAAAGCTTTCACAATAAGCACATTCTAAATTTACTACCGATGTAGAAATAAGCAATAAGTACTGGATAACTTATTTTCACCAAATGACATTGGTTCCATACAATGTTGTATTACTTCAATTTAATTAAATTAACTAAATATATACATTTATTATTATTATTATTATTATTATTATTATTATTATTATTATTATTATTATTATTATTATTATTGCCACCAAATGAAAAATTATAGCTTATAATTATTATTATAGCCAAAAAAGGATACTGGTTATGCAAATTATTACTTGTGCAAAATACTGCTCTTGTCCCTGGAAACTGATTCTGTAGTACCTTGTTACTTCTCCTTGCCCCTTGAATTTCAATGAAACTTATATTTTCCGTGCTTGACCAGATCAAGAAAGTTGGGATTCTTAAAAGAATCCCAATTTAACCTAAATGAATCCCAACTGGTGTAATAAGAAGATTCTTCTTATTATACCAGTTCTCTCTATAAATGTACAGCTCTAAATTACAAAATCCTATTGAGAATTTAGAAAAAGCAATGCTGGTCTCATCTAGAAAGGAAGAACAAGGAGAGAGAGAGCACAAAAAAACCCACAGAGACAGCAGTATGTGAACAACTCATAAAACATGGTCCTACTCTTGCAGGAAAGCCATTGCAGTGGAAACTTCTGAAACTACTCTGATACCATATTTATCCATCATCATTCACCTTTTAAAGGGGTCCATGAGATTATTATGAGAAGAACTTCCAATGTATTCATTGAGTATTCTCTTTACTTTGGAATCTGATCAAAACAGCAATTTTAATAATGTTTTATCTCTTGTCCTAAAGCTGTTTTAGCTTCTAAAATAAATACAAAATTTATTTTTTAAAATCTATTTTTTAAAGAGCAAAAACATTTACATTAAGTAATTCCTTTCATGAATGATCAAGGAATGAAAAAGGGAGAAAAAAACAAAAAAGGAAGAAACATAGAAGTGTCAGTATCAGTTCCAATGCATAATAATTTATTCTCTCCAGAGAAAGAAACCTATTTCCAAAGCTAATATGCATCAACATATCTCTAGAACTTTGTATCCAATAACAAATGCCTCAGAAAAATCATGTTGGTACTGTGGCTTTCTTTTTGTCTTCATCCTATCCTAGTGCCTACTTCCATTTTTTCATTTTCATTGGAAAACGTGCTTGCATTTCCATTGGCTCTTTGATTTTGTTATACATTTCAGGTCTGTGCACACCTCTGTAAAAAATCTCCTGTCACCAGTGAGAAATATCTCCAAGAGAGAGAGACACAACATTTTGTAAATAAATAAAGGGGGTTTTTTTTAATATAATGTATCACTATAATATTTTCTGTTAGTTTGCTTTCAGACCAATGTGACATAATATACATCATATGTTAAATGCCTCATTCTATATTAAAATCCTACATTACAAGGATATCGTAATAAAAGTGATATTGAATATAATCTTTGTCTTGAGATTGTCTATACTTTTGATTTTAATTAAAATTGCCTCAATTTTTTTTTCCTTTTATTTGCAATACTTGTTGCATTCACCCTTCGGACTGCTGCAATTTTTTTGCCATTATACTACACTCTTCATTTGCCCGTCTCTAATCCAATCACTGTCTTAATTTTATTTCTTTTTGATATGAAAAATTTTAGGAACAAGCAAATGAGTTCAAGAAAGAAGAATAGAATGGTTCATTGTTCACATCAAGTAAGGTTGCTGGTAGCATCTTGATATCCTTTTGGAACAAAACTGATAAAATAGAGAATGTAGTTTAGGAACATTTTCTAATTGAAAGTAATAGAAAAACTGTTCGTTATGGAAGTCATAATGTGATTAAAAGTCCAGAATTTACAATACATTGTTTTTTGTTCTAAAGAAAATTTATCTGTGGTAAGTAAAAATGTGAATATGAAATGTACTAAATACCTCCTTGATTATCTCATTCAAAGGACAGGTAGTGTTAATCTGCTTTAGCTTCATCACTTTGAGTGAAGGGAAGAGACTTCCATGCAAGAATTTAATGCTCTTTAAATTCGCATCATTAATTAGCAGAACTATCCTAACTGTAGAATAGACTTGCCCTAAAAGACAGAATGATCAAGAACATTGAAAGTTGCACTGGGATTAATTTAAATAGAAGATTTCAGGAAATCTGCTGCTGAGAGGTACTTTACCAGCTCATGTCATTTTACTGACTACTTAGGAAAGGGCAGTCTCAGCACTAATAAAACGACTTTTCAGCAACGAAAAACACTTGCTTTGAGCAAAGATAGGTCATAGAAGAGCAATTGTTCAGAGAAATGTGCATTAAAGCATTAAGGATTCCAGATAAAGTAAAGGGTGAACCAACTGAGAGCTAAATTCTTTATCAGCAGTTTTATGTTAATATTTTTACTATTGACTTTTAATAGACAAAAAATAACTTTGGTTTATTGGAGGCAGGAGCAGTTCAAAGAAAACAACTATGTCATCAGAGGTATGTGAGACAAGCATCTGAAAAAAGAGGAGTGAATCCTGGAAAAAATTCTAAATGACATTTTATAAGTGTAATTGAAACAATTAAACATGTGCATACCCAAATGATAATAAAGAACACTGCCCTGAATAAAGTAACAAATAATCAATAAAGATGCTTCAAAGGAAAGGTTGGAAACAAAAGAAGGCTCTTTTTTATTCCAGTTTGCTTTCCAGTAGCTTCTTATAGACAGCACAGAAAGATTTCTATATATTCAATACTCTCATTATTTATTTTCAAATTTTATACTGTTTTGTTAAGCAATCTATAAACCTGAAAGGATGTTGCTGAAATTTCCAATGTACTAGTTAGACATACTTAAAAATGTGTTTCCTATTTGGGATGCATGTACAAAACAGGGCTTTAATATTTCCTTCATCCCTTCTCAGAAATTCTGGGCCACTTGGGGAGGGAGAGGTGGGGAAGGATCTTTTTTCATATAAATGTCTTTCCATATTTCTGATCAGTTATGGCTTTTTCTGCACTCCTGCTGCTACTTCAGTCTAGCACTGCAGCACTGCCTTTCTCCCTTTTCCCTCCCATGTGCTGCCATCCCAACCTGGTCCAACACGACCAGAGTGGGGATGGGAATGCAGCGTCTGGGGGCTACTTGCTCCTTGGGCTCCCTTTGTTGGCAGTAGTCCTGCCTCTCCTTTGGCCAAGTACAGAAGCCAGTCTTGGAGGCAACGCTTGCTGGGGTGGCCAGTGAGGGCAAGGGAGGCTGTTCCACCTCAGAAGAATAGGAGACTATCATGGTGTTACAGAATTTGCCACCTGCTGTAGCCTCCTCCATGGGCAGAGAATCTGGAGGAAAAGGATGCTAATAAGAATACAGAAATCACAGTCCTCAGCCATAATCAAGCCAAATCCAAATTTTGATTTCTTCTTAAAACAGTTTAAAGTAGTGTAGTTCTTTGTATTGTAGTACTGTTTAATTTATTTCTAAACAAACAAAACTCTAAAACTGGCATAAAATGAATCCATGGGTTAACAGCTAGCAATTTTGACTCATTATTTTCCATAAAGATTTATAGAGATGGATAAAATTAAAGTCTGAGTAATAACTGTATTAGTATCCACAACTAAGTCCTATTAAAGTCCTTTAAAGTTAAGTCCTATTAAAGTTAAGTCCTATTAAACTGCAGGAGAATTATTTATGAGTTTTCAGAGAGATTGCATACAAAAGGGACTAAGATATTAATTGAAATAACTAGAAATGAGGTTTTTTTTCATTATTAGTCTCACAATCTTGGAAAGAATACAAGTACGTTAAGAGTAAAAACTATGTAAAAAGATAAAGCTGTGAGACAATTCACGTGCACTGAAGTAAAAAAGCCTTTTGCTCTTACCAGGTAACAGCCATCAAAGTATTCCATCCTCCAACTAAATCATCATAAGAAACGTGAACACAATGAAAGCAAAGAATAATCTTTGCAGCTAGTAATAAAGATTTATAACTTTCTTATTAATTTATGTCTCTGTCCAAAATTATGCAGAATAGATACAGGGAAATTTTATTTATTCAATGACTGTGAAGAGTGATGTGACTTTCTTGGTTCTAGCCAGACAGAAAAGACTTTGTTCTGTTAATTTTTGCAGTATCCAGAAGAAGGCATAGCCAGGACCCAGAGATTATTCCATACCACCTCATGTCATTTGCTGGGGATGGGAGGGGAGCAAGGAAGGGAGGGATCTCTTCCAGGGAGAAAGGGTTCCTTCTGGTTGAGGAGCATGGCTGAGGTTGGGTTGGGTCAGGCTCTGTGGTGAGCATTTTGCGTGTGAAACTGAAAGAGCTGGTGTATCAAAGACCACTTCCTGCATTCCTATGACTCTAACTCATTTGAATTTTTAATTTACAAGAACATGACTGACTTTCATCCTAATTAAATTCTCATTCCAATGCAGAAATTGAACGAGAGGAATACATAAAAGATATAGCAGTGCAGTTAATCCTTCACCTAAGTAAATAGTTAAACACCTGATTATGTAAGGAAGCCCAATTAACATCAGTAGAGCTACCCAGCTGCTTAAAGTTAATGTCTGTTTACCAACTTTGGTGGACTATGACCTTAAAGAAGTAATTTTTATGCCCACATCTTTTTTTCTATACACAGACAAATGATAAATCTTGTGAGTTAACCGATAAATCTTGCAACTCAAAATGCTATTCTTGAAATTTTATGGGCATCAAGAACAAGGTGGTGTCATCCATCACAGAGATAGTGTCCCTAAAAAAGTTATTTTTTTAATGCTTTGAGACTTGCTGTTGTAAGGAATGTAAGGAGTGTCACAGGCCTAACAGCCTCTCAGAAGAATTCATGATAAGACACAGTAAGTTTCCTGCTGAAGTAGATATCATCAGATTATCCAACACAGCTCCAGTGAAGCTATGAAGCCATGAATTTTTACCCCAAATAAGAAATGGATCGTGAAGCTCTTCCACATCCCAAACATAATTTTGGATTAAAATTCTGTCAATATCTACAAGAATACTTAATTTCAGGTACAAATGAATATAATTTTTTTATGCTAACAATAAGTACATACTTTTGTATTCAGGACAGTTTACTATATGCCTAATATCTATTTTGCATTGTAGAATAAAACTGGACTACCCAAAGTAGCAATGTAGGTAAGAACCTTTTATAATGCACAATAGTTTGCACATTTAGTAAAATCTGATATCTGAAAATCATTAGGAACATCATTCAAACAGGCACTGGGTACTTATCTATTTCCACTAACTTAACAGCATTCAATTTGTCAAGCTTTTGGAAAGCCAACACAAAGTAAATTATTTCAATATCTATTTACTTTTTAGGGAAATATTGCCACTGTTGATCAATTGAAAATGCAGTATTGCTTTAATAGGAAGAATAGCAAGTAATTGACTAATATCCCTAGGCTTGTCCAAAGAAAACTGAATACTGATTTTAAGGACAAATTATAAAGTCTGAGAAATCTTTTCTTTTCTTTTCTTTTTCTTTTCTTTTCTTTTCTTTTCTTTTCTTTTCTTTTCTTTTCTTTTCTTTTTTCCTTCTGTTTCATTTTGATTCTTTCTTTTTCCCATGTAATTTAATTCAATCTTTCAGGATGATGTCCAGTTCTGCAAACTTGATTTAAATCCTGTTGCTGTTCATGTGATTACATAGTGGCATTGATAACTACAAACCAAGAGAAGTAAAAAGATAAGAAATATATTTCTTGATTTCTTATCTGTGTCTGAAATCACAATCATTCCCTTTCTCTTTCATCACTAAAACACTCAGCAATAGAAAACAGAAAATTTATCCTGGCAACATAACTGGGGACATCACAGACAATGGATTTGCAAGATTCCACACTTGAATACTATATTTTTCCCACCTTCACTCCCATTAAACCTTTATCATATATCAACACTATCATCAAAACTATATATTTGCATGACATCATGCTTGTAATATAGAAGGCTGAACAAATCCTTAAAAAACCTCCAACCAATAAAAACCCCACAAAGCTTCATACTTCTAGTGACTTATGGCAAAGATTAGGAATTGAAACCATGTGCTTTACAAGATTGCAATATCTGTATTCCACTTGAACAAGCAAAAGCTATAAAATGGCTCACAATAAATTTGTTACTAAAGACCAAGGTAAATCAACAACTCTCCAAAGTATCTCGCAGCCGCACAATAGAAATCCTTGTTACCAAAAGCCAATGAAAGGCAGAAGACTAATAAATATCATGAACAAGCCAGCATCTAGTGCCCAGATAATGATACTCATCCCCTAGGGATTTTAGCACAGACATTAATTATGTCTTCAGCAAAGCACTGCTGCCATTTACTAAAGCAGACCTCATTTCACACCGATAACTAAAATCTCACTTAAAGAATGATAAGTGATGAGCTAGATTCTGTTCTGAATTCCCCGGGTCCCTACTGTCAAGCACTGTGCCAGCAAGTATCAGCCATGAAGGTCTGATGCTATGCAAGCATGGAAAAATTATGACCAATATCAACTTAGTGGGCTATAATTCCATTAATGATATACATAGTGACCTAAAATTCTAGAGCTCTGACTATATTATATATCTTGCAGCATAACAGAAAGAAATATTGACATATAAGGA
The DNA here is from genome assembly GCF_051311805.1 of Agelaius phoeniceus. Taxonomy (NCBI): domain Eukaryota; kingdom Metazoa; phylum Chordata; class Aves; order Passeriformes; family Icteridae; genus Agelaius; species Agelaius phoeniceus. Next base: position 31,962,663 of record NC_135269.1, on the reverse strand, counting down.
AAATAAAAAAGAGAAAATGAAAGAAATATACAGAAACAGTGGTGATTTAATATTGTAAAAAAAGGACAGTCATGGCCTCAACAGATCAGTATGAAGATCATAAAAATGTTACAATACGTTTTTCATTTGATATTGGACTCAGTCATATCCTAACAATTCATTGAAGTCATAATTATTCTTTACAGGATGGATGGACAAAGTTTTCTGTATTGCAGCCCTGAAAAATTGAAATTATCACTCATATGTGAGTGTATGTTGGATGCAAAAAGACCTAAAAGGAATTCATTAAGTCCCCTCTGGCTCTGTTGAATGTCTCTATATCCAGACTAGGAATTTATCGTTTATTGTTGCTTCTCAAAATATGCATTGGAAAGAAAGCAAAGGAAAGGGCATCAAGATACACACAAAAAAATATTTTTCTCAGATGAGGTATCCTGATAATGGTGTTAGATAAAGATAGAACATTCACTGGAGTGTAGCCTCAGTCATGGGAACAGAAATTTTAAAATTGTAGGGAGACTATAGTATCTGAAATCTGCATTAATTACTTTACCCTTTTCAATATTCTGCCTTTTGTGAACAGTTTTTTTCTGTATTTGCTTACAGATTACTAAAGCAGTAATCATGAAAAATCGTCACTAGCAAATGAGATTTCAAAAAGCTAACAAAATCAAAGGTAATTCTGTTTACTATTATCTTTCAAGGACTAAATAACAGTTTTGACAGTCATCGCAGCAAATGTGAAATGTCATAAGCCTGTTATCACAACAAAGATTTTCCCAGCAATTGAAAATAGTATCAACTCTGTACAAGCATGACTATATTTTGAAACAAATTATTCTAGCCCCATTCATCATGACTGATAGTCGTGAAAGGATGTAAACCTGGACTTCAAGATTTGCTTTGGATCATATTTCACCTGTGGCTAACACATAGCCTCTAACCTCCAGCTAAAAAGGTTGACAATGTTGGATTTTAATGAGGGAGAGGAGAAGGAAAAAACAGCAGAAAGCAGTAAGAGAGAAGGAAATGGTTGTTTTGAACATTTAAATGCTTTTCTTCTCTGCTGTTAGAGGAATCATGACAAATTAGCTCAGAACATAGCTGCTCTTTTTGTTTCTTACAGAAATACAAAAAGGCTGTAAATATTTTTGAAGATCTGTACATGACAGCTGCAACAGGATTAGAGCAGAATTGCTGAAAACTCCTTGGTGATTTTAAAGACAAATTTGAAGAGAAAAATTTTTGTTCCTTTTCAAGACTCAGTGAAATTTCCATTGTCTCAGGAGATGGGGAAGAGTCAGATGACTTCATTAGATAAATCAAGGAAACACTCAAATGCCAATGAAATGTAAATGTACTAATTAAATAAACTGCAACAGTATTGCAAAGAGTATATTAAAATATTGGCTAGTAATTGACTGGCACTTTTTTATACAGCATCTAAATACCACATCGTTTCACAAAAATTGTTCTGCCTTTGAAATAAATGAAAGGTTTTGGAAGAAAAAGCATATATAATAAACTGATCAGTGAAACTGGAGCACAGGTTCTTATCTTCATCTTGACGATAACAATGACATTTTAATCAAAATGCAATAATCATAATTTCTCCATGCTTACATATTTTGTACCTTGGTACTAGAAATGAAAGCTAGTGTTCAGCCATGTTCAAGAAAAACAATAAAATTTTTGAGAGGAGCAGTCCTGAGAAGCAGTTTTTCTCATAATTTCCAAAAAATGACCCTGAATTCAAACATTTTTTTCACTTTTTAACGAGTTTACCTTGCTCTGCTGTAACCTCTTTTTATTTTCATAGCTCTGCATCATTGTCAAACACACTGGGGAGGTGTGCTAATTCCTGGGTGTTCTATCCTGATTTATGCAATTCAAGTGCAAATTCCATATTGCAGCACATCAAAATATTTATGAATGGTACCAACCTATTTCACTCCTTATCTGAACACAACCAATCATCAGCTATAAACTTTGTTTATCAATACAGCAAGACATTGACAAGTGATACCTGTACGCAGCAATAGTTTTGGTTATATTGTCATGTAGCAACTTCTTCATCCATTTTCAATCCATAGTATATTAGTTTTAGCTCCTTTAGAAATTCATCAAGTAACTTTATGTTTACACATGCATGCAGTACACCACTAGCATAAGCTATATTATACTTTTCCATGTTCCAAGAAAAACTTACTCATAAGCTGATAATAATTTTAGCTTCATAGTAATTATATCTATTACAGGTCAACGTGACTAATGACAAGTTGAACTAACAGTTCAGATCTTTGATTACCACTTCTGTAGACATATCTGAGTTACCCTAGGGACTAATGATAGCTTATCTATGATGTTATAAGGATTAGTGTGGGCTGAAAATTCAACCTAGGCACTAGAACATTTTGTTTGTATTTAGTTCTGTTCAGAGTTGGCTACACAAATTAACTGCCTGTTTTCTAGTTTAAAATAAATCTCATGGCTAATTATACTCCAATCTACATTTGAATTGCAGGGTGAAAGAATGTTTCAGCCCAAACAAATGCCTTTAAGAGAAGAAGTAGCAATCCTTACCTGTTTGTTCCTGTGAAAGAAATCAGCACAAATGCTGTGCTTTAGCACAGGCTTCACATACACCTTGTGCTACAGGTATCATAGATTTATTTAACAGAATTTAGGAGAAATATTTTATCCCAAGTGATATAATGCTTCAGATCAAAAAAAAAAAAAAACAAACCAAAAAAACGAACCAAACCAAAAAAAACCACCAAAACCAAAAAACGAACCAAGAAAACAAAGAAAAAAAAAAAAAAGAAACCAAAAAACCCCAAAAGAAATGAAACAAAAATGTAGATCAGGTATATAAATATGTAATGTCAGTGATTTCACCATCAAGCAGTGAATATTTTAATATTGAAATATTTTATCCAAAGGATAAGACTCTATATAAAGTAAACAATGAAAATATAAATTGCTTAAGCAAAATTTTCCATTCAGAACTCATTTACTGTATAACTATTCTGCTAGATTCCTGCATCAGTGTAACAGGATTTTTCTATGCTCTTTTAGGATAACATCAAGAAATAGAGAACTAGTTGCCCTTATGATCAAATCTTCACAGTACACATCTAAGGTCCTTGCTGGATCAACTAAGAACTCTTTTGATGTGACAAATGACTCCATCAGGTTCATTTGTGGGTTCGCCCTTCTAGAGTAAATTTGCCTCACTTAACATAGCAAAAAGATGCCAGCTTGATATACAGTCCTTTAAACTTAAGCATTCAACAAGACATAACCACCTGGTGTTTACCTCTCTTCCCTTTCCCTGATTCAATACCTGCTATCTGCTGTACAGAGTTCAAATATGAACTCTATTAACATAAGAAAACAGATTACTCTACTTGAGTCCTTAGATTTGAATTCATCTCTTCAGGAAAAATACTTCCTATTTCATTGTAGGAGAGAGCAAGAGATGGCATAAACATGGTCATGACTCTCATAGTCATGGTGATTTAATTCCATAGAAAATTTCCAAACCCGTGAAAAACTTTTCACAGTCTGTTCAATTAATAGCTGGTTTTTTGTGTCTAAAACAGGAAAAAAAATTTAGGAAATATTAAATCATTTCAGAGAGAAATAGATGCTTTTTGTGTTGCATACATTATATCTAGTAATGACTTTGAATGCAAAAATTTGATTTGCAAAGTAGAGGAAATAAAGGTATTTTACATAAAACTTTATATGTAAAGAGTTTTTATTCCCACTGGAATGAGATGGCTAAGGGAAGAAAAGGATTAAGTCTACATAATTATCTTTGGAAAACCCAATGCAAGATTGATTTTCTACTTTTTTCTTTAAAATACATTTTATATTTTGTTCTTGTTGTACTAAAAAGTATAAAAAAAAGTTTAATTGTTTGTTTCAACCTTGTTCACTTAACTGACAAGGAAAAGTGTAGAATAGATTTATTTTTTAAATTTTCCAGAAATTGTTTTGTTCATAAGCTTTAAATATTTAAATACTACCTTAGTACAGAAGCAATTTTGGTCTGAATTGTATGTATATGGCTGAATGAAGAAAACAAGGCAATTAATGGGATTTTTATGGGTAAAATTCCATATATAGAAAGATAGAAACAATATAGATTTTTCAAACCTCTGTGGAAATAAAAATTTATATATAATTGCCTATATATAGAGAGCGATAATTTTCTCCTGCATTATGAAATATATAAAAAAAATTAGTTACATACTTATCTAGTAAAAAGTTTTTATTCACTTCACAAAGGAACAAATATTATTCACCTAAAATATTTTCAAAACATATTGCTTGGAATATACATTCTCAGAACAATATCAATTTGACTGATCATTTCACTCCACTGATGGTTAAAAACCTTAGTACCATGATTTCTTTGACATGAATTTAAATAACACAGTCTTCTGAGCTCATTTAGAAAAGAGTAAATGTTATTGTCAAAATAAGAGAAGAGCCAGTTCTATTATTTCTGCTCCACCAGGCCTTACGAAAGTAACACAGGTTCATATTTCTACTTCATGAATTTCATTTCCCCTTATATAGATCATTATACCAATAATCTTGTTGATTAAGGAAAGTGGATATGCACAAAGCTGTATTCCCAGTTCTCTGTTAGTAGGATATATCCAATTCAAGGTCATCTTGAAAAACAACAGGGATAAGAAGAGATCATATGGGAAGCAGCAAAGGCCTTCCAATATGAAGGTTCTCCTGGGGTTCCTCTTTTCTGCAGCAAGAGAATTGGAATTGAAATAGCATCCAATCCAAACAAGAAATACCCTGGCACTTTTTCCTCCATACAATATTACCTTCTATTGACACTCAATGTTTCTATTGATCTTTGTTTCATGGCACAGCTGGGACTGATGTTTAACTAGGTACAATTTTTATGTATGCCCTGGTTGTCTTAAATGTGTTCATTATTGTTTAATATATATTGTATATTAAAATTGATATTTTTTCTTAGTATCTATTTTATATTTGTAGTATGGAACAACAACTTAGAAGTCTACAGATAGAATGGTGAAGGAGAAGATGGGAGCACTGTGAGAATCTGAAACTATAAAGCAAGGCAGAAGGAAGACTGTGGGCATACAGGATGTCTTAGAGATTGAAAGTATTCCTTTCCTTGGGTTTATCTTAACAATGACTCACAAAGCCAAAGCAATAGGACCATTTGAAATTCCTAGCCAAGGATTATCAGCTGCCCCAGAACAGTGCCAGGATGTGGAGGTGACAGCTTTCAAGTAGAAAAACAGACTGAAAACAGAAATTGAAATTTTCTGTTCTGTTTCTGCAATACAAAAGTTTTTATATCCAAAGAACAATATACACATTGATGTTTCAATGCATTCCTTTCCAGATAAAAAAAATGTGCTAGACAATCTGATTCCTTGTTTTGTCATGGGAATAAAAAAATATTGGCCGAAGCAAAGAAATAAAGGATATGACTAAAAATGAATGGTGGTCTGGGGGGGCACAGTCAGGTGGGGTGGGGGTGGTTCCTCTGCATATTTAGACATGTAAATAACATCTCCACCTTCAAAACTATGATAGGAGTATTGTATTTGAACATCAAAACAGCATGCCATTTTCACTGTCCCTAGATGGATGCCACATCCATGACTTAGACATTTTAGGCTATAATTATTCAAAAGTATTTCTAAATATGATACGAAGGGAATAATGTTGGGGAGCGTTTTTCCAAACAACTTAGTTTTCATTTTTTGCAAGTAGTCACACTTTGCTACAAGTAAAAGACTTCTCAAAGTTCTCATAGAAAAAGAGGGAAGCTGATAATAATTTTCAGGTGCCCAGTCCAATTCAAGTTGAGTAAAGGGTGAAACTCAGGCTACCTATGTACTAAGTTTTTCTTTTACTTAATAAGGAACAGGACACACAATAACGTTTCACATGTCTTAATTGTCATACCAATCATTTTGAAATTTGTCCTGATTGATATGAGCTCAACTAATATAAAAGTCTTTACTGATTAAAATGCAATTGAAACTAGACTGGTTCCTTGAATAGTTTTGATGACAAACTTACTGAACTATCACCTGAAAACTAACCAAATGAGATAATAATCTATAAAATATATTTCTCTAAAATATTGTGATTTCTTCCATTGCATTAAAACAGACATTTGTGTTTAGCAATGTAGATTTCATTTTAGCTATTGATTTATTCGTTCTTACATGAGAAATTATTACTCCAAGTATTTTGTAATTTTACAATGCTTCAGTACCTCTGTGAAGTGAGCAAACAGTATTTGACATTCACTTGTCAATTGTGCCCATTGGTGGTCTCACATGGTGCTGTCTTTCTCATCTTGTCTAGCTCACTTCCTGGTCTATTTTACTCTTTTTAAAACCTGAGTTCCAATTCATTGACTGCATGCATGCACTAAGGCCAGTAGTATATTATGTCAGTACAAACAAAAGCTGACTCCCTGAGATTTCATTTTATGAGAGAGAAAGAAAAATGTGAAAACAGCAGTTCTCCTACAGGTTGATTAGTATTTTTTATTTATAATACTACTTTCCCACATAAATAATAAATACACTAATGACCACGTGGACTGATCTAAAAAATCTAAGATAAATACATAACATTTTGATCTACCTTACTATTTGGCACAGGGGAAAGTAAGCTGTCATTGTCCACATGTATACGCAGAAATGTAATACAATACTATAAAATATTATTAATACCCCTAAAATATGAACTGTGAATACCAAAAATAAGTATGGTAATTATATTTTAAAACTTTATTATTGTGAGATTATCTGAGTGAGATTAGAAAGGAAGATAATTTGTAATGTGATTTTATTTGAATCACAGAATCAGAAAATCATAGAATACAGGTTGGAAGAGACATCAAGGATCATCTGGTACAGCCTTTCTTGGCAAAAGCACAATCTAGAGATGGGGGCCTAGCATCCTGTCCAGACACTCTTAAAATAAGTGTCCCACATTGGGAATCCACTTCTTCCCTGGGCAGATTATTCCAACTGATGATTGTTCTCATTGTGAAAAATTTCCCTTTTCTGTCCAGTCAGAATCTCTCCATGAGTTAATTGCACCTATTATCCCTCTTCTTTTCTGTGTGACTTCTCAGAAAAATGGAGTCTCCATCTTCTTTATAGCCTTCCTTTAAATACTGCAAAATGTTGATAAGGTGTCCCCTCAGTCTTCTTTTCTCAAGGTTGAACAAACCCAGTTAACCCAGTTCTCTTAGCCTTTCCTCACATGGCAGGCTTCCCAGCCCCCTGATCATATCTATGGCTCTCCTCTAGACTTTCTCTGGCATGTCCACAGCTATTTTGAATAGCAGGGACCAAAAAATAGCACGTTTTTTCAAGTGTGGACTAAGAGCACTGAATAGAGTGGGATAATGACTTTATCACTGCTGGTGATGCCCTTGTTGATGTAGCATCCTGTTGGCTTTCTGTGCTGCAGGAGCACTGCTCACTCACATTGAGCTTGTCCACCAGCACCCCCAGATCCCCATTTGGGCAAATCCCAGACTGTTCTGCACTCCTGGGCTACGTTTCCCAGGCTTGAGACTTTACACTTGGTCCTTCATGACATGCTTTCAGCCTATTCAGGTCTTTATGCAGAGTAGTTCTCCCTTCCAAAGTGTCCACTTCCCCACTCACTTGGCCTCATCATTAAAGTTTACCAGGGTACACTCAATCCTGCTGTACAGATCACTTATGAAAATATTGAACAGCATTGGGCTCAATATCAATCCCTGGAGGATCCCAAGTGTGACAGGTTGCCACTTTGAAAAGGGGATATTTATCACCAACCTCTGGAATATTTTAGAACAGTTCTATGACCCTGACTTGTAGAACATTAAAAATTTCTGCAGTATTTGTTTTTTGACAACAGGAAAGATTATGAAGCTATAGGTTACCTTTAATTGCAAGAGAAATGCTGCTCAGTCAGAGTCATTTTCAAAGAGCAACAAATAGCAAGGATTAAGGTTACAACCCAGGTAATTACTGTGCTTACAATTAAGATAGCAATTAGATTATTCGACCTGTATCTTGTATAGACTTTCATTACGCAGCAAACTGAATTATGCTGTGCATCTGGAATGGAGTGTTACAGGATTATTTACATGATAAGGTCTTGTCCTACTTGAGAAGTTATTAAAGATTCTCTCAGACTTTCCTTTTGCAAGATAGATGGACCAGTCCATCTTTGATAAAGAGTAGCCAGGATTGAAATATGTATGACAAGCCATTACGCATAAAGTGCAGATAAATTTCTTTCCAATTGCATTGCAGTGCAGTCACTAAACAGAATATAAATTCCATACTAAGATTCTTGAAGCAGCATTTAAAAGTAGTACAAATATTTGTGAAACTATACTGCATAAGAAGTTTCATATTTCATTATGCCAAGCCTATAGATACATGAGGGAAATTATTTTATCCTTCAACTTATAATCAAAGCTCCTGCAACTTATTTTAAATTTTTGTTGAGTTTTGTTTTGTTTTGTTTCTTTGTTTATCTTCAGCATTTTACTGCTCAAAGGGAGGAGTATTTAAATTACATGTGATCATAGATGCCTTCAAGAAAACATTTACAAGTGAATCAGATTTCTGGTTGTTTGGGAAACATTTTTGAGAGTTGCATGTGAAGAGAAAATGAATATCACTGTGTTACAAATAAAAGCAATCTAAACTAAATTAAAAATTAAAATTTATATATGTGCCTTTTGTGGTTTTTAAGGTTTATGTATTTGGCATCACCAAAGTATCCATTCATCACCTCAGAAATTGTGCATGGGAGCCTAAGTATATTCCATCACAAAAAGTCATGACAAATCATAGCAAACCATATCAAAAGTGGTTTGCTATTAATTTTATTAATAATTTAATAAAAATGGCAGATTTTGATGTGTCTATCTAACCAGGATATTTTGACATTTCAGTCTCTTTAAATAACGCTCTAATAACAATTTTAATAAGAGTATGTGAAGCTGTATTACAATTTCTAGTAGAATTACAGTTTTGAAACTATCAGTATCAGACAATCCAGTTAGCCTCTGAAAAAAAAAATAATAGAAAGATTTGTTTCTAACTGCTATCTATTCTAAAATTGTCTCAAAATTAATGTATATTTCAGAACTGTTGCACCACCAGGGATGTCAATATGTCTAAGTAACAACATATTCCTATTGCACATTTCATAGTGTTGAGGTACCATTCAAATATTGGTTTATAATGGTTTTGATGGAACTTGGACAGGATAGAGTCAGAAAGAAATATTTTGATGCACAGTATAACATTAACAGTGACTATTGTGGACAACTTATTCCTCAGTATTAGTAGGGGATCAGCATGCTGGAAGACTGGTGTTATAAAATCACTAAAAAAAACAGCATGTGCCACTAGATGGGACATGATTTAATGGTGGACTTGGCACTGTTAGGTTGGATGGAATGATCTGAGAGGTTTTTCCCAACCTGAATGATTGTAGGTTTCAGTGTGACAGCAGAGCTCTAAGTTAATGCATAGCTAAATTTTCTCAATTGCACTTACCTTGGAAACCTCATCCAAAATTAAATACTTAGGTAAAACTAAAGACATAAATCATGCTGGAATTTATGTATCTACATTCTCTTTACTTTCCAATATCCTGTTTTATTTAAGATCCAATTTATTTGAACTGATGTGAAATTCTTAGCAATATCTTATCACATAGTGACGAAATCAAATCCTAAAGCAACTCTTTCAAAATACCTTGAGAAATGGGAATGAATGCCACTGGAAATAATATCTATGTAAGCTTCTGATGTCTCATACAGTCTAACTCTAGCAGTGCATTAATCCAAGTAACAAGGTAAATTGCATTCAAATATGTAGACATGGTAGAATCTATGGATCTATGGATGATGAAAATAAATATCCAAATCCATCTCAATCTGCAAAAAAAGGATGGCCTAAATGAACAGTATTATTGTATTCTCTTCTTCCCCAAGAAATTTCTTCTATTTGCATTTGTTGCTTGTTTACTTGGCAAAACTCAAAGAAAAATCAAAGAAAAAAATCAAAGAAAGAGAGAAGCACAAAACAGGACTATGAAGATGCTTAACATGCTAGTATGTTAGGGTCCCTATCTATTTCTTGGAAAGAACTACTCCTGTTTCTGAATTTCTGGGTTTTCCCAAGATATTAATGCCCACTATCAGTGCCTCATTATTGCCTGTTATAAAATTAAGACATCAGAGTGAAGAGGATGTTGAGGCCAAAGTTAGTTTTGCAGTAAATGCCAAGGAAGGTAGAAATAGAGGGAGACAAGGCATTGAAAAAACCAGCATCTGGTTAAAGAAGCATAAGATTAGCTAAGAAACAATTCAGAGAACTGTATAAGCCTGGGAACAAGCCTCAGGAGCATATAACAAATGAAGAATAACAAGACAAAATGACCAGGGGGAAAAAAAAGTATACACACACCCATACACACCCCCAAATCACAAACAAACAAATAAAACACTTCCTTCCTTTTTCTGGTTACATTTTTTGGTATTGTCAGGAAAGTTAATTTTAACAACTAAGAAGAAGATCAGTGTCAAAAAGAAAGACTAAAAAGTGAAATAACAGGAAAATTGACTAATTTTCCAGCTTATCTTATAACACACATATAAGAAATGTGTATTACATTCAAATGAAAAAACCTTAATTAATTTAAAAATCTTCCCTTGAAGAATTGTTCTCTCCACATTTTTCAGCATGTTATTGATGATTTTCTGTAGGACAGGTGCCTACCTAGAATTCATTGTCTGTGAATTTTCAGTCAACTTTACAGCCTAAGCAGTTTTCAATAGCTCCACTGTTACTGAGACCTCATTCAGGCTACATTTATTTCATCATATAAACCCTTACCTACCATGGAGAGGAGGAAATGGATACCTCTGACAGATAATAATTCTGCTGCCATATAATTGTCCCCTTGGAAAGTTTATTCAATATAACAAACTCATTCTACATGAAATCATGGAACCTGAGCTATCAGTGAAATGTGAAGTAGTGCTATCAAGGTGAGCTATAAGCAGATATTATTTCCTACTGTGATAGAAGCTGCAACACACATGGACTTTAAATGGACCTCAAATGATATTTTATGTATAGTTTATTTTCATTTTAAAAGGATAGTGCAAAATGAGGTGTAAATTAGAAGTGGCCATTTTCATTGCTAAGTAAACGAATAAGAGAGAAGTGCTGCAGGCTATTTTAAATCTGTTTGGGAGCTTTTATCAGTAGAAAGATCTGTGCAGATTGATTTTGAATTACATTATTTTCAAACTTGGTTTTTTTCCTGAAAAAAAAAACCCAGTCAAACAACCTAAAGAGCTTTACCTGACAAGTCTTAATTAAATCCAAGGATGTCTGTTTCCTTAGTAACCACTCATAGCATCACTAGCATTCAAGAGAGAGCAGCAGGTGCAAGAAGCCCTAAAAATGAAAAATCCTATTTTACCAATGACTTATTGAAATACTAGATTGAAGCATTTAATACTGGCTTCCTACTGATTTCAGTGACTTCTGAGTACAATCTTCTATCAATCTTTAAAAAAATTATACACTACTGACAGTCAATTTTATCCTTTTTTTCTTTGACATTTCACATTCTTATGTTACAGGATAGTTTACTTCTAGTTATTCTTGTAGTTTGATACAATTGCATGTTGCAGAGTCAAGTGCTTACTCCTAATGTTGTTCTAATCTTCATGATCTTTTTTGTGTTATACTTTTGAGACTTGTAGATTGAAATATGAGAGTATATAGTGCTGTAGAAACTGAGGAGACACCATTTACATGGGCTTTACAGAGCAAAACAAACTTTGCAGATGAAAGAAAAAATATGTAATTGTAGTGGATTGCAAATGGAAATCTGTGAGAGCTTTCTATATTTCAATGGTAGCCTTTCAACATGTTTTATCTCATATTTGTATTACAACTACTTTTTATAGGAGAAATTTGCTTTACTTAATAATATCCACTAAAACAAAGCCAGTTTACATCAAAAGAATATTTTAAAAAAATAGGGTTGCTCATCTGGCTTGACTGGGTGAGTACAAAAGAATCAAGTTCATCTACTCCTTCTGACTCTGTTTGAGGGATGAATTTGCCCCAGACATAAAGAGATGATCTGACTTAGAAAAGGCATTTAAGCAGGCATGACATCTCTCTGGCTTTGAATTCTTAAATGCTGTAGTCATCTTGAAACTTTTACCTCCTATCCCCCCTTTTCTCTCACAAGATGTTTTCAACAAAAAGGTCCTTTGCTCAGCATAAGGACTAATTGCAGTGGTAAGATGCTGAAATGTAGGTCTGCTTCTGTGATGTGTCCAAACTTGTATTTTCAGTCCTTAGCAGAGCAGAGTCCATTTAGCACATAAAGGATGGCTTAGTAACAGTCAGTCATGCCTGTTGTAAACATTTTGTAGTTTTTTTAAATCATGACTTCTTAATATCCTGTCACTTTTGGTAACCCTAATAAACAGACTAGATAAAAAATTATAAAAGAATAAACAAAGGATATGGAGAAGTAGCAGAAAAGACAAAAAAAAATAAAACTTCATTAAAATAAAAAAAAATAAAAAAGAAGAGAAAAAGAACATTTGTTCAAGTAAAACCAGGTATCAAGGCCATCAAAAGATGTTGGTATCTTTTTCCTGTCTGCATATGTCCTAATTAAATATTTCCTTAGTGCCAATTCAAAATCTCAGCTTTTATCTTTGACTAAATTCTTGAGATTACAGTTTCCCTGCAGCCCACAATTCTCTCTTTGAAAGTCCTTGCAAGCATTTAGTTCTCAGCATAAGAAAATCCAAGCATCCTGTTCGTGCCTCTGACAATTTAGCATTATTCTTAGCCCTCATAGGGAAAGCCCTCCCTCTATCTCTGGGCAGCCACATTCACACAATGGCCCAGGATATGTAATTATCCAGTTCAGTTCCTCCACTTGACCTGAGAGGAATTAAACCCATATTAAGCACAGTAACTGATGTATCATTCTGTTAGACACACTCACTCTGGCTTGCTGAAACCATATCATTAATGAGAAAATAATTACACATTTATTAAGCCAAAGTTTGAGAATAGGAACTGTTTTTCAGACACTTGTTGGAACATTCATATGAGAAAGAAAATCCATTTTCTGTTCCAAAACCTGCTGTAGTATTTTAAGTAATTATTCCATTCTGGTAGAAGCTGGAATTGTAAATGATCTGTTCCTCTGTAGATGTTCCAGTCATCAGCTCTGCTCCAACAGATTTCTTTCACTAGTGAAGAAATAAAGAGGAACAAAAAAATTCAGGTGAAGATTATTAAATGTGTTCCCTAGCTATATATTATCTAATTAGAACGCTAAGAAGACTAGAAAAATTACTGATTTGGGTTTTTTTTTTTTTTTTAGTTGAATGAGAGGTATTTCTGTGGCTTTTTTTCCCCTGATTTTTAAATTATTATTTTATATATATATATATTATTTTATATATTTATATATTTTTGAAGCTTCCAAAAGGAACAATGAATTATCACATGAAGAGATAAACTACAAAGGTGGAGTCTCAATAGTGCTGTTAAAAATTATATGTCATCATATGCAGGCCTCACAATTAATGGAGTTCATGACAAAAATAAAAAAATTTGTTCGTGTATGTACATTTACATAAACCACAGCCTATTAATTTCTAAATTTAGTAACCATGATCTCAATTTTTTTAATAGAGTGATTTATTAAAAATAATAAATTCAAAACATCTGAGAGAGTATCTCAGCTTCTGCTTTATGACTAAATAAAATATAGAACACAATACAATTTTCAGGACAGACCAAGCCTCAAGAGAATAGGTTCTAGCATTACTGGACCTCAACAAAGAGAGCTGGATGTAACTTTCCAGGAGATAAAGGCAAATAGCAGAGACCTCGACCGAATAATTCATTCTGTCCAAAGGAGAAAAGAAAAAACCCAACAAATGGAGAAACAGTTCAGTATCTAAGAAATAGAATATAAATAACAACTCCTATTTTCCTTTCATGTAACAAGTCCACTTCAGATAAACTTATTCCTATATAACTGTTTTAAATAAATCCTCATTTACAGTTACATATGCTTTTAGCCATGATGTGAATAGCAGTCAGTTATTAAAAACAACATCAGGGTCTTAAAGAACCAGATATTTGAGGCAATTTTACTTATTAAATCTTCTGAAAAGGAAAACTTCATTACTATCTCATTTATTTATTTAAGGGGGTTTTGTTTATTTGATTGTTTTTAGTTTGAGAATTCTGGGGTTTTGTTGTTGTTGTTGTTTGTTTTTGCATTGCCCTTGATATTAAGAACAGAAGTGACTGACTAAGGTTAAAAGTTGCAAAATTTATTCATATTATTTTAGGAAGAGCCTTCCTGAGAAGTCAGAGACAGAAAAGTTTCCAGCTTCTTCTTTTTCTCTTTACTCATAACATAGCAAAAGTAAATTATGGAGTTTTTATACAGTGAAAAAAATACTTAAAATCTGACAGCTGCTACATAGGTAGCCATTTGTTTTGATGGTGAATAATAACAAGTAAATTAAGAAGAGTTAAAAGCTTATCCGTAATTTAAATGTAAAATTTATGATAAGAATTGATTGATTACTTAATTCCATCTCTTGGGATCAGAGTTTTGGAACTTCTTGGCTGAAGGAAAAGCAAAAGACTGTAGTGAAAAGAGAAACGGCTGATCTGTTTGAGAATTCAATTCATTTGTAATTACTGGGACATCATATTCATGTTTTAGTGGAAAGAATATTTATAAACTGTTCTGATACAATGAGATATTTGGGATTAATATTCAGGTCTACATCCTGGCCCCATGGTGCTGTGTATGATGAAAATATATGTATGTATGGCTCATGTCATTTAAGAGCAATAAATGAAAAAGTATAACTGTATGGGTCTTCCTCCCTACAATTTTTTGTTTCTTCAAACACAATTTTTCCATGAATTCAACCAACTGATTTGGATGACAATGAGATAGAAGAGTCTATTTGCATCAGTCAGCCTAAGAAGAAGAGCTCAGTCACAGTCTGAAGAAAAATGGCAATAACACAATAAAATACAGATTATTTTGCAGACTACAAAGAGATCCAAGCTTTTTCTTCAATAAGATGTCATGATCTTTGCATGCTCACTTATATTTCACATAAGGTCATTACTCTTGATCTGCTAATTTCATCCAAAAGCTCCATGAAATACTGTGAAGTAGAAGTTCTCAGTTGTGCTCATTCCTTTAATATTTCTGAACAAAGGAGCAATTTACACAAACTGATTTTTTCCTGAATTTAGCTAAATAAATTTTGGAATAATAAAATAACTTTGATAACATTCAAACTTTTCAAATATATGATTACTGTATTTTTTATTGTTTTCCCAACTCATTTTTATCCCTATATTATCTGCTAGCTTTGATTACTTATAGATAATAATTGACAATCTAATCAAACTGATGCTTTTAATCTTTACATATTAGTTAGAATATTTGGTTAATATTGGTACTTACCTTAAAAAATTTCAAATGCTATACAAGTAAATCTACTAGTTCTAACCATATCATTCAGATGCTCATTAGCCTTTTGAAAAATGGAAAATGAATCTCTAACAAATAATTTATTAAGATTATTTAAGACACTTTAATGAACAAAAAAAAACCCAACAAGATTGGATGGAAAATGTTTACTTTAGGAGTGAAAAATATAGGAACCACATTTGTTCACAGTGTAGAATAAAGGAAAAACACATTATAATAATTAAGTTTATCTGCTGGCTTGGATGTGTATCAAAGTGCAGTAATTACTCTAATTTGCATTAAAAAAGCTCCAACAATCTTCTTTGATATTAGACACCTAAAAGAAAGGATAATTTCATTATGTATGCTTTGCAATATCATAGGGGGGAAAAACCAACCACTTGAAAGAACTAAGCCTCTAAGTTGGATATAGACACTCCCAAATAGTTTCTGGCTCCTGTTACTGAAATACTCTCATTGGTTAAACTAACTTGAAAAAGATCATAGCCTGTTCTTTGATTTTTAATTAACCTAAACATCCCTTTCCAGGAAACCTGTAAGAACCTGGGAGAAGTGGGGGGGTTACGGATACTTCAACGGGGCTAATAAAACTAGAAAATATCCTTAAAAACAAAATGAACAAAGCCACAAATAAGCAAAACCCCACCATTCCCTATCACTAGAGCATTGAGCATCACAGACACAAAGTACTTCTATAACATCTAATTATAGTTATTTGTTATAGTTCAAAGATTTCTGCATCATCTGCAAAAAATGGTAGACTAGTCTTTTATAACTTTTTAAATGTATTTGTACTAGAAAACCACAAAAACAACAAAAAAAGCCCCAACCAACCAACTACAGACAACTGATTCTATTTCACATCTATTCATATTTTTGTAATTATCTCTGTCATATTATATGATCTATGTCCAGTCTAACAAGGAGTCTGGAAAGTCTTCAACATCAAATAGTTCTAAAAAATTACTAATCCAGACATATGCATTTGAATTATTGGCATTAAATCTTAATCAGTGCACAGTCATTCCCTCCATATAACTGGTTATTAAACTAATTTTGGACTGACTTACATCCACTGTTCCATTAAAAGGTAAGTCATTCCTCCAGAATAAAAGGCAAAAAGGGACTACCTAGCTAATTATTTGTGTCTAATGTTCTTGAGATTTCTAAGTGCCTTTAGGTGGGAAGCACATCAGATGTGCTGAATCTAAGACTTTCTACTGGAATTTCTGGAGCTGCTAAAGTTCTGCTTCAGCTCCAGATCCACCTCCTCACATATAGCCCCTGTGGCTGCATTTCAGTTGATCAGGAGTGAAAGGGGCTCAGCCACCCATTTACTAAAGAACAGTGTGTCCTGGGTGGTTCCTGCTGCTCAAACACTGAGTAGTTGGCTGCAAACTTCCATAAGAGTTTGCACAGCATAAAATGAATCCATTCTCGTTGTGCACGCTGTTTTATCTGTTTACAGACACATGTAATGTCCAGAGATTCCCAGATGCCTAAGACATTGCTATTCTGAGCATGCACAGACATTCCTTAGCGTTGCACCTGTTTCTTCTATAAATCCAGTTAAAATGGATAGAATAGTTATTCATCAACCAGAGTAGCTTGAGGCAATCTGGTGTGCTCTGAACAGATGTAGAAGATCAGGTTTCCTGTTAAAACAGACCACAAGGGTTTTTAGAGGTAGCAAATGAGGGCTCAATTATTTTCCTTGCCTGAAATGATGCAGGCTTCCTGCTCTTCTCTAGTAACTCTCTTAGCACTCCAAAATAATGTGTTCTGCAAGAGGATATTGCTAGGAGCAGGGATTGGCAGTAAAAATTTCAGACTCTTCTTACACAAATAGAGTTGAACAGAACTAAAACCATCATGTAAATTACCACAGCTCTCCATCCCAGTGATCAGGATGCTTACCCAGGCTGTTCTTACACCTAAGCCAAGCAGTATTTTAGTTTCTATATTAACTAGCAATTGTTCACAAAAACAAAACAGAAATTGAAGAAGAATACTAGCAGAAGTTATTTTGGTTTTTTCTCATGCTATATACCTTCTCTTAATAGCTTCTCTCTTATGCTTTCTTTCCCTCTTTAAAACAATTTTGCGAATAATTATACAAATAAAATATATTCAGCTGTCTCTGTGTTGACCTAGTAGTCATATTCCTTATAGATAAAAGATGAAGGTTTATATCAGTTTTAAAATATGCAGTGGGAAAATTGCATGTTGTGTAATTGCAGTTTCCCCTGAACTGTGATATAAGAACAAAGTCCATACTCCATCACTCTGGTTGTCATTCGATAGTGGAAGGCAAAAACTATTTTCTGGGTAGTGATGAATATTGGATTTATGAATTCTGAGTAGAAACAAATGCTTTAGTTTAGGAAAAAAACAGGTTGTCTCTGCAGGTCCTCTCTGAAAAGAACTGTGCACTCCTATTTTATGTGACAACAGAAGACCCTTGAAAAATACACTAATTTTTGAAGAATTATTTAAGGTCTTGTTGCAAAAAGAACATTACAGAGTTAAAGGCTTTAGAATGTCTGCAGATCACACATTTCTTTGGTGCCCTTCTTAATTACTTTGTTTGAAAAGAGGGAAAATTGAGCTGTTAGTTTTCATGAGGTATGCAGAAGCCTACAAAAACCAGAGTTTGAAATGAGAATATTTGAAATACTTTTTGGGCATGACAATTAGTACAATTATTTGGTGATCATATTAATAATAGGAATCAAATGTTTAGAAAGAGATTCTTTGAATTCTTAACCATTCATGCTAGTTTTTGAAAGCTTAAATGCATAATTTAGCTCTCTATAATTTAAGATAAAAGGTTTAATTTCCTATTCATATAAAAATACATATGAAAGTTAAAGGAAAAGCTTTATTGCTTCAATTTTTATGAATTCTACAAAAACTGCCTTCAGTATTGTGTTCAATCTTTCAACATTTGCCTCTACATACCAAAAGTGAAGATAGAAAACTCTAAAGTTTGTAGAGGTTTCAGAACCCACGGGAAGTATTTGGTGAACAGAGGTTTCAGACATACTGAACTTTTTGGCCCTTGTTGGCTTAGACAAGTTGAAATGTGAGTCTGCTGAAGAAAAGTAAACATGGAATGTTCTTTAGACATTTTAGTGTTGAGCATTGACTCACACTGCCTGTGTTCTCCACTTAGAAATCAATGTTTATCTCCATAAGCCCACAGTCAGTGGACATCTGCATCTTCTGAGTGGCTGTTTTAGCTGGCAAGATGTAGAAACACAAAATCACAGAATGGTTACGGTTGGATGGGAGCACTGGTGGGGTTGTCTGATCCAACCTCCCAGCTGAAGCATGGTCTTCCTATAGCATGTGGCTCTAGAAAATTCATCCTGATAATTACCATGTTATGTTACCTCTCTGGTGTATGTACATACAAAAAAATGACAACTTTAGCTCCTATTAAAGTTAGTACAAGTGAAGAGAGTAGGAGTTTTTGGAAGTGTGGTTTAAGATGTCTAGCAACAAGTACTTAAAAATGGCATTACATTTGCTTCCACAGTGCTGTATATTTATACAAACTAGGTCTTCTTGCTTACGTTTAAATTTCATAAGTGCAGCTAATTTGGCATGCATCTATAGGTTTCACTTTAATTAGAATTTCCATGTACACAGCTTAAAATTTCTGTACCCGTATATAAACGTCTCAGCATCAGCTTTGATTTTTTTCCCATTATTATTCTCAGAAGCCAACCTGCTTTCAAGATCCTGTACTATAGGACCCTTTGAAGTTGTGTACCATGTGATATCTTGTTACCCTGCCCAGTGAGTGATGCTGCATTCATCTTTCTACTGCAGCTTTTCTTTAATGCTCAGTAGAAGACCTCATATAGACAGGGGGTCAGGACAGTACAAGTGAAAAAAAATACACAGCTTTTCACAGCCGTGGGTTATGAATTTAGATTGTGGGGGTTGGGCTTGACATTTTCTATTTCAAATGAGTTGCAATTGATATTTTTTGTTCAGACTTGCCTTTTATTCTAAGCATGAGTATACAGATCCCAAATTCGTGATTTGAGCTGAACAAAAGGCTGTCCAGGGATGGATGGTTAACACACAAGTTAACTTCTACAGTAAAACTGGACATAAGATGAGAAAAACCCCAAACTCCAGTCCCAAAACAAAACAAAGTTACTTCTAGGATCACCAGCAATCTGTAAATACCTTCTAGATTAATATTGCTCTGTTTGTAGTTTTTTAGGCTGTTCAGTTCCTTATAATCTAAATTTCAGCAGCAGAGCAGCTGTTGACAAGATCACACATGCAAATACATAATAAATTTCCTTTTATTATACTGCTGTAGTTATTTTATTTTTAAAAATCCTTGATTAAATTATAATTTAGGCTTATTTTTCTTAAGATTATAATATTCATCCAGATATTCACTTTTCATCATACTCAGTTCTTTCTTTTTAAATAATATTGTAAGAACATCTGCTCTTAATAGCCAAATTTATAAAAACACATGATATTTCTCAGTGTGCTGATTTAGCTTGAGATTGGAGAGAAAAATCAGTGCTAATTTTGACATACATTTATAGAGTGATAAACTTTTGTGGCTAGCAAACATCAATGCAATAGTGAAGAGATCTAAAAAACTGACTCTGTAATCTATAGCACCTGATGGCTTGTAACAACTTTTCTAATTACTGCCACTGATAGATTTTTTTTCTTGCACTTTTCAACTATCAATTAGAGCCTCTGTTTCTTCCTGGAAAAATTTCCAGCGACACTTGTGTAGGAGAGCTTATTTCTAGTGTTCACAGTTTAGATGGATAAGGAAAATGTTTCATAGGCTTAAACTCACCTTTCTGGACCACTGCCACAATTAATGTAGAGAGTTTCACTATTTACCAAAACAGCCACTTGAATACGTGCAATTCCTTTAAAAATGAATTATGTCATAAATTAGTCAAAATGCCATTTTTCATATGTACCATGTGAGACAATTATAAAAGATTTTTTTTGTGTAGCTCAAGATAAACTATTTATTGTGCTCACTGAACTGCAAGCCAGTGTAGCTGTAAAAACTGCCCAAGTCATTCCAGTGGCTTTGGATCACAGATGCTACCCTGCCATTACCTCTAATGACAAATTGTCAAAGCACAGTCCAAATTGGTGTCTTCAATACATGAAGGTGAAGGACTGTTCTGTGTTACACTCTGTCATGGACTATATAAATATTATCTCCAGCCCTTGGCTAATCAGCATGAGCTATAGGCTGGTGTTCCTAAATCTTACGGGAAAAATGTAATCTGTGAAGATGAAGTTTTGTTTAAAGTCTGAAAGATTTTGATTTATGTTGATCCACTGAAAAAAATCACACAATGTGATTAATTTTGTGTCCATTACAAATGTATGTTCTTACAAGAAGAATATTGCAAACAAACTTTTCTGAAATATCTGTATTTTAACCTATGTTACTAATATATTACTATTCTGTTCAAGTAATTAATTTGGCAGTCAGATATACTATTTTTTTTCAGAAATGGGATATATCAATATCCTTAAGGACTTACAAATTAATTTTGATAACAGAAGAACAAAAGTAAGTCTAATTACAAGCAGTAAAATGGCATTATACAGGAGTTCAGAGTTTGTGTTCCTTTAATTGACTTTAAGTTTTTTCTATAATCTGATTTCTGTAGGGACTTCTGTCTCTGATTTTAAATTAAAAAGTAATTAAAACACTTATCTAGTATCTGTACATTATTTGGAGTTTAGAGAATATAAAATACAAAAGATAAAACTGAAATTATAGAAATTACAAAGGGCTGCATGCTGCAGCACTAAGTGTAGCTAACAACTGAGTCAGACACATCTTCAGGAACTCCGTTATTAAAGTAGCTGACACTTTCTCACAGAGCTCTGTGCAACTGAATTTGTTGTTGGTAGCCTTGAAACCTCTCATTTCAGACACTGTGTTTAATTAATGCTGCATGTTCTAGCACCAATTTTATTAACAGGCTATTGCTGGATGAGTATCTCCCCATCACTAATTTAAATTCATGAAAGCTAGCTCAACCTTGTAATTTCTAAGACCTTCCAAGAGCACATTTTTTTTCCTGCAGTTTTTCCAGTTTTACAAGAGAGCAATCTCTTTCAGTGATGATTTAGACCAATACCATGAAGGCATTGTCAGTAAATGAATGAAGTCCCCCAGCAGAGGTACAGTTTAAAATGTCAAAAATAAAGATAAACTTAAAAAAACCCTGTCCCTATGTGACAGGTAACTCCCCCCCTTTTTTACCCCGCAGTATAAATTAGCTGTATGTGAGATGATTTTACCATACATATAATCACAGCTTTCCTGCACTTAGAAATTGCAAGCTTTTCCCTACACTGAATCACAGGATCACAGAATCAGTTGATTTGGAAGGGACCCACAGGATCACCAACTCCAACTTTGGGGCACGCATAGGAATCTCCAAGAATAACTCAGTATGCCTGAGAATATTGTTCAAACACTTCTTGAACTCTGGCAGGGCTGGTGCTGTGACAACATCCCTGGAGAGCCTCTGCCAGTGCCCAACCACCCGCTGGGTGAAAAACATTTTCCCAATATCCAACCTAAACCTCCCTGACACAGCCTCAGGCCATTGCCTCAAGTCCTGTCCCCTGGTCACCACAGAGAAGAGACCAGTGTCATCCCTTCCTCTCCCCTTGCACTCTCAGTGTAAACATGGATTATGAAACTTGGAGCTATCTAACACTGCACTAATGTTTTGCCCTTTCTGGTCACTCTAATTCTAGGTAACTTACTTACAAATAAATCAAAAATTAGAGCTTCCTATTTTGACAAACATATCAAAATTCTCTATGAAAAGTCCTTCAAAAATAGAGGAAGTTTCAGGAAAAACGTTTTATATTCTTATCTAGCCTCTACAATTCTGAGAAGGGGACAAAGAGATGGCCAGGGGACATTGTTTTGAACAATGAGGATACTTTTATTCACTAGAATCTTGTTTCTCTTCTAAATGCCTTTGTGCATCTCTAATTGGAATTCACTGAAATGAAAGTTATCTAATGTCTCTGGAACAAGTCTGTGATGAGATACCAGAAGAAATTAAGGGTTTATTAAATTACCATTATCATTGGTAATTTGAAAAAAAAAGTATAGTTTTTTTTAATCTTTTATTGCAAAACTATTGCATAAAAGTTTGTTTTCTAATTTTATTACTAATGAGAACCAAACTATTTAAAAAAAAATTCAGTCTTCAGCTCATTCTACTCTTAATGTAAACAAGATCTATATAAATAAGATGCTCATCATGCTCAAACCATCAGCAGAATGCACAGGGAAGTATATTCATGTAAAATTAACACACTGAATGGAGAATTATACATATCGTTTTCTTCTGCAGTTTGGTCCTTCTGAGAGAGTGGAAACTCTTTTACTCCATCTTTTTTTATATTTTGGTGGTGATATAAAATGTGAAGGGAAGGTTCTGAAGAGTGATTTTCTCCTCCCTCAATTTGAACTGCAAAGTGTCATTGTTCACATCAATCAAGGGACGATAGCAACTTGGGTACACCCTGAAGGCAGAATTGTTTAAAGTGCTTCTTAAGAATTCTTTCTGTATAAAGTGGAATTTATGTTCTTATATTGATGTTGCAATAGGGTAGTAAGTATATTAAAGAAATACCATTAAAGCTTTTTCACTGGAAAGGAAGACAAAGAAAGCTGGATCCTCCTTAATTGCAGTGATGCTTTACACTGTCTCTTCTGCCTTATGGAAATACTATCTTTAGAATGAATTAGTTCCATTTTCCACTCTGCTGGTTACTGAACTTTTTACTTAATAGATAGAATAGTGTGGAGAGATGTCGTTCCCGACATTATTGTACACGTTTTTTCAGACGCAGACTCTTGAAAAAACAAAACAAATGAAGAGAATTTGGTTTTTGTCCTCCACTACACCATTAGAGTAGCAGTAAGGAATTATTCTTTTGAATATCCCATGAATTCACACCAAGAAGGAATAATGAGTTTATCTAAATAGGTAAAGAGTTTATAGAAGCACACAGAAAACTGAATTTAATCTTTTATATCCCAGCTACCTAAACCATAGTAGCTTCTTTCACCTTTTTTTTTTCTCTCTCACTCCTCTTTTCTTTTTCCATTTTTCTTAATAGTAGTAATCTGCACCTATAACTGCAACTATGAAAAAGGTGATTTTTTTGCCTCTACCACTGCATGGAAAGGCTTAATATAGAGTATTTATTCTCATAAGTTATCAGAGATAAATTTGCATCTTCATTTGGAGCTCTGAAATTAGCAGTTGGGGAAAGCATAATGCATTTACCCCATAGGGCTCTCAGTCTGCCACGTAATTCAAATAATCTTAGGAATGGAAAGTCCTATTTACAGGAATTTTCCTACTCCTGATCAATACATATAGCAATATAAAATTTCTCACTTTTTAGTGAACTTGAGGTATGTTTTTCTTAAAATCCAGTTGAATGCTGATTTACATGAAGAGGTGATAATCCCTATTTTATAAGTGGTTCACATCTATTTTAAAGTATTTCAGGGAACAAAGACATTTCAAAAGTGAATCAACAGCCAAATGTGGGATAAAATATGAAATTCTAGATTTCCAATTAACTTCATCTACATGATTTAGAGTCACCTTTATAAAAATAAAATAATTCTGCGTAGTACAGCCAAAATTGCAAAATTAAATATTCTAAAGCAACATGAGAAAAAGCGTACCAATAATGAAACATTTTCCTGAAATGAAGATCTTTGGGAAGGAAGGTTTAGCTGATGAAACTCCAGTAAACACTACAGAACCTGACAAGGTACATGTCCTTGACCCTACCCAAACTGCAATTGCTCCAAGGAGCAGAAATAAGATCCATGGTTACAACATCTGCTAAGGGGAGGCAAGACCCACAAAACAATTTATAGGTTTGATGGTATGTGGACAAAGGGATGTGCCAATTCACCACCTGCTGTTAGGTTATTGCTGCTATTTACCAAATATATGTATTCAGGTTTAATATTCAATAGTATTCAATAGTATTCAATAGCAAGTGGAAAACTTGCTTATTAAATATGTTATGAATGGAAAACACTTCCCAGCTCTCACTCCTGGTTACTCTTTAAAAGAAACTCACCTCTTGTGAGTTTCTCATTAAAAATATTTCTCATTAGTATTGACTACTACCAAGAAAATGAAAACAACTGTATATTTTGTCATGATTTTTGAGCAAATGCATTTATTCTGATGTCATTAAGGTAATATGTTGAATACCCAAATACTGCACCTAAACTGACAAGAGAGAAGAAAAAAGGATAGGAAGAGGTATTACTATTTGTGATATAAAGTGATGTGCCATGTGATCTGCAGCACTTTGACTGCCCTGCTCAGTAAATTTGTGACAGAGATAATAAAGAATCTCCCTACTCCATACAGAGTGATTGATTTACCTAATAATGGCCCTTTTTTATTTTATCTTTCCCTGCTTTATTATAACTTGCTCCCATTATCTCTACATATTTAAGGCACCTGACTAGCATGAGGGGTACAAAAATAGTTCTCAGCATTGCCCCATTATAATTGTAGCCTGGACAGAGTCAAAAGAGGTAAAATAATTTTCCATATTCTCTACACATCAGGAGACCATGTGGTCTTTAGGTATTTTCATTATTTTGGCTTGAGGAAAAGCATGACAGGTTGTGTAGAAGCTTAGTACAGAACAGGGAGCCTTGGATGCTAAACCAGAAAAGTCATAAGAAAATAACTGTGCAGAAGCCAATTTTCAAACAATGGATAAGACAGCAGAGTAAGGATTTTCAGTGGACCCAAACATGATACTGTGAGTATTCTTTGTCAATTGGTGCTCATTACCAGAAAATGAAAGCTTTCATTCCTAGTGAGGCAACTGGCACCCCACAGTCTATCAGTATTTAAGAGAGGATCTTCAAAAGCATCCAAAGGAAATTAGGAATCACAAATGCCTATTTTCTTTTAGAAAAATAGCCTTTTTTGAAGTAATGTCCTATTGGAATACCTGTGGTTGAACTTCTGTTTCTTTTATAGTGTTGCAGTTCATAACTTTGATCCTCTCTGAAGACTTTAAAAAGACACAAAAAAAGGGGGAAATCAGAAATTTATTTTCTGATTATTTTTACCTCCCATTATAAAACTATTATGTATCCTTCACAGCATTGGGCGGTTTTATGGCACTTGTAATGAGATATCCCATTGCCAAAAGCAATAGATCAGAGGCTTGCAGTGAGAGATCTAATCATATCTTTCTTCTCATCTTCTTGTTATGCTGTATTATAAATTCCAACAGTTTCAGACTCTTCTGCTCTCCTCCAGCCAGCTTCAGGCAATATAGTTGAATCTGATTTCTTTGTTTTTCCCCTGAGAATATTTTGTGCCACAACTGACAGAAAATGAGATTTAGCCTGCATTCTTTGCAATGTTTTACATTCCCTAGATGAAGTTCTATATTAATATTTTCTGTGGCAGAAAATTTTCTGAGCTAAAAACTTGTATTTGATATCAGAGTTGAGGCTATAATTAGGTCAATATTTTATCAGTCTCTAATAGAAATACATATTCATCTGAAACTATAGTTAGGTAAAAGAATCCAAAATTTCTTGTCTGCTAACAACTGAGTACCACTTAAGATGAAGAGAAGTTTTAGACCAGATGCTCAGATTCTATGAATATGTGTACTCTATCACAAGACTTTTCTAATCTAAACTCTGTGTTTGGCAAGTCACAGCATTCAAATTGAGATTCTGATTTTTTTTTAATTATTTCAAACAATATATTATTATACTGCTACGAGAAAATGCAGAATCCACAGAATTGTAATGAAAGAATAGCATAAGAATTCATCCTCACTATTTCCAGCACTCAAACACAAGAAAACAATGTCCCTAACTCCTAATTATACAGTATGTACTGTCAGTCACGAAAATCTAAGATAACAAAATACTGACTGAGGTCCAAAGTCCCCTTAAAAAAGTATGACCAGAACACTGAAATGACCAAGAAAGTTCCATCTTGATTCTTCCATTCCTGAAAATTGTCTTTATTGAGAAGCTGTCATTAACTAATTAGCATTTTTGAGTCAATGACAAAGCTGCTTGAGAAGGAATCATGAATTCTGTTTTGCCGTACACAGCATAAGCTATATGACATTTGCATAGCACAAGCCTAGCATAGCAATAGGAAAAGATGAATTTTGTATTAAAAAATCGGTTTTTTTTCTTCAAAGGAATACTTCACCATCCTTTCAAGTGTTTATATTGGGAACAATTGTATCATTTTTGTAGTAACTCAACCCTTCTGATTTTTCTGGTATTGAAAGAGGCAGGAAGAGTTTCTGTTCAGAGTCTAGAAGTCATAATAGAGAACATAGATATGAGGAAAATCTTTTTTTCCATATGTGCTAGATTACAGTATTCACTAAGAGCCTGAAGTACTAATTTCCTTTTATTATTTTTCATAAATGCTTCTTTAAGATCTTATAATTATGAATTTAAAGATATTCTGCTGAAGCAAAAAATTTCAATCAGGACTACCCACTTATGTAGCATTAAGGGCATTACACAGATGTCTTTGCTCAAGTACTGTTCATTTAAACTTTTTGCTTTCCAGAGTCAAAACTTCCACTTTGTTTCTTTACAAGACACTTCTTTTTGAACAATTTCTCCCAGGTGAACATGATGAAACCAGCAAGACAATAAAAGAAGCAGTACATTTTAAAATATTGCAATTACAATGAAAGTTTCAAAATTCTTAAATATTCTTCTAGGACCTAATAAAATCAAATGTGCATAATTTTGTATTATGGTTGCAGTGTTTCCGTTGATAGCTACTAAAGTCCTTAGGCAGCATCTTTTTCAGATTACAGTAATGGTCCCCTCACGAAATACTAACATAAGGGACAAGGAAAGTGATGATACAAGTTGTTTCTGAAAGGTGTAAGAGCATAAAAGCCATATTTACTTTTGGACCTGCAAACCTATATATTTGGTAAAATCTCTGTTAAAGCAAAAAAAGATGATACTGTGAAGTATATTTAGCTCCACAGAGCCAATGTTTTATACTTTCCAGGATCTTTCAGATCTTTTCCATATTTTTTAATAAGATCCCCATTGTAATATTTTTTTCTACTAATAAGTATAGTCATTCATATTCTGGCATTATAATAAGACTTTAAAAAACCCAAAAAAATCACAGAAATTAGATTAATTTTATTGATTACACAATTTTACCACAAACAAATACAGAAATTCTAATTCTACATAATTTCTACAGAAATTTTATTTCTACATAATTTTCTTTGTAAACTTTTTAAAGGATAAACTTTTAAACTGAATGTGTTAAATCTGAATATTACATGAAAATATCTAATCAAGAAGTGATGTTTTAAAATTATTTTTAAAATTTTAAAATTTTATTTAAATGTTTAAAATTTATTTTAAAAAAAATTTCATATTAAAAGTCCCTGTAATTTTGTTATTATTGGGTAAAATTAAAATAATTTCAGTGTGAATCCCTAAAAAATTCAGCATTAATTAGAACATACTTTATAGTGTTATGTTCTCAAAATTATGGTATGAAAGGATGTGCTAGAAAATTTACAACATAATATATTAAAATAAAAGAAGAAAAACATTAGAAAGTGCGCTCTGGATTAGATCAGTTTCCCTACCTAATTCATTTTTATGGAAGTGACTATTGGAATGGTCACTTCCATAAAAATTGGATAGGGAATGACATTTGGAAATTTGCCACTCAAATCAAAAGTAAGCCTTCAGCTTACAAGAACACAATTCACAGTGTGAATTGATCAAAAAGAATTTACACAAGTGGCACAAAATTCAGCCATATGAGACCTGGAATGCCAAGCTAAACCAGCAATAAGAAATAATAAAATGAGATACATTAATGAAGTGTGTTTTCTTGCTTGGGTTTAGGAATATCAGGTTGGATTTAGGCATAGATAGGCATGGATGTATAATTGATGCCTAATTCCTGCGCAACTTGGAGATACATCTCTAGAAATCAGCCTTAGAGGTACTGCAGTACATTTTTGGCCATTTAAGAATTTCGATATGTAATTTTCAGGTCTTTAAGTGTTCTCTAAGGTATGGCCCTCAGTGATGTTCTTATTGATGTTTACATGAAAGCTTACCACTTTTTGTTCAGATTTGCTTATGACTTGCAGTAACTGATCAAGACAATTTAGTAAAGCAACACTTCAAGCTCTCAAAGTATAATGGTGTTCCAGTTTCACACCACTAACAGCTGCTTTATCTAGCTCATATATCAGCTGATTCTGCCAATACTTAATAAAGTTTGAAATGATAGTCCTGCTAAATGACTGCAGACAGACATAATTGTTCTATCTATATGCAGAGAACTTTCCCACACCGCCAAAATTTTAAAGAACAGTCTCAACACAAGACCAGTTTTGCTGAAGATGATGCAATATTCCTTGTAGCAAAGAAAGAACTGGTACTTAAATGATCATAAACAAGAAAAGCAGGTTCAAAGTTCAGCTGGAGTAGAGTTTTCTTCTGAGTGGCTGGTAAGAGGCTGTTTTGGACTGGTGCTGAACACAGGGTTGAATACAGAGATAACACACTGGGGAAGAAGTTGGGCATTCTTGGGAGGCTGGGAGGAGACACAGCTGGGGCAGATGACTCTAACTGACCAAAGAGATATTCCTAACCATCTGACATCATGCCTGGTCTATAAAGTGGGAGGAAGAAGGAGAAATGGGGAGATGTTTGGAGTGATGGCCTTTGTATTCCCAAGTCACCATTACATGTGATGGTGACTGTTGATGGCCCCGTTCTCCTGGAGATGGCTGAACACCTGCCCACCCTTGGGAAGCAGTGAACTAATTCCCTGTTTTGCTTTGCTTGTGTGCATGGCTTTTGCTTTCTTACTAAACTGCCTTTATCTCAATCTACAGGTTTTCTAGCCTTTTTCCTTCTGATTCACTCCCCAGTCCTGGTGGTGAGAGAAGGGGGAAGAAGGCAGCTATTTGGTGCTTGAGTACCAGCAGCTATTTGGTGCTTGAGTACCAGCTGGGTTTAAACCACACTTCCATAGCTTTCCTTTATGTAAAATGGTGCTTGTCATTCTGATGTATTTCTAAGTATCTCATATATTGCATATTTCAAAATAGGCTTCTAATAGAAAAAAAAATTAATAATTTCTTCCATTATACACCTTTATATTAGAACAATGTGCTCTGCCTCAAGAAAAACAATAACAAACTGCGGAAAATGAATACAAGATACATTAATGTATGCCATATGCAATTCAAGATCATTTGGTAGACAACAGTATGCCCTGCTTATATTTCAGACATGCACTCACAGTAAATGCTTCCTTTGGTAACAAAGTTTTGTCCTTGCAAAAGCCACTATTATTATTGGTGCTAGTACTTAGCTGATCATAAAAAGAGGCAGGTTTCTAAGCAATACCAGGCTAATCACTATCTACGATACCATTAAATTTTCAATGGAGGCCTGACCTACTGTACCACAGATTTTTTCTCCTGATTACATCATTTTGAAAAAATGTAGCCACTGTTTATTCACTACAGGTGAAATGAATATTTATTCATAAACTTCATTCCTTTTTCCATAGGTGAATTGTGGGAATGAAGTCCATGAGTTACATATTTTCAAAATATAAGGGGAAATTAGTGGCTATTGTTCTTCTAAGGAAATATTACTCTTGCAAAAAGGAAAACAAATACACAAACAAGTGAGGATTTAAGCTCTTTTGCCTTACTAAATTTTGAATGCCATACAGTAACTCTGAATCCCTCTTTATTTCTTTCCTTCAATATTAAGCACCTTGGTCTCCATATTCATTTTGAAGAAAGGCCAAGGCCTTTAATCCTCATCTATGTCTATCATAACAAACCAGTAAATTATCATTGTCCCTTTTCAGCATCATAGAGAGCTGAATTTAGATGAAAAGCTGAGTTCCCAATGAAAATTTTCATAATCAGTCAACAGAGAGAGAAGCTATTAGGACAGATAATGATAAAGATATATATTGTGATAAATAGTTACTTTGCTTTTCTCCACTTGTAAATATGTGGTTGCGGAGGTGCAGTCGCTCGGTTCAGAGTATCTGGTATGAGGAAGATAACATTTCTACTGAACTGTGCTGCATATAGCTGCCACACACTGCTAAATGCAAGATTGATGGCCTGTGTGCTTTGCCAAAGAGAATATCGGAGAAAAATACCACTGAACAGAAGAATAAATTTCATTATTTTAGAATCAAAACGGAGTAAAAAAACATGAATTTTTTTTCAAAAACACATACTGAATTTTAAGTAGTTTCTACTATTTGATCTCCTCAAAACAGTCCTAATCAGGTTGACATAGAGACAATGTATAAGATAACAGAGGTGCATTACACATTAGAACTCCCATAATTCTATTAGAAGTTTGGCAATTCTTTTTTGTTTCTTCTCACCACTCCATCTTAAAATCACCTTATAAAGAACAGCTTAAAACCCTGACTATTTAACAACAGAAACAAAGAACTGTTCCTTAACCCTAACCTAACACAAAACCAAACAAAACACTTCACCATTACTAGGAAAAAAAGCCCAACAGCAAAAATGAAACCATTTAAAAACTGAAATAATTTTAAAAAATTTACTTCCTTCCTCATTTCATGTTGTAAATAACTTTTAAATGTCAATATCTTTTGTAGATGTGTTAAGTTTTCTAGAAATTTGACCTGAACAGCCACCATCTTGCTTTAAAGGAGGGCAAGCAAAATGACACAACTTTATATGTTCTTTCTGTCCAAGAAACAGTAGTATCTTCGATGTAACCAGCAATTACTATATTTCAAAATCTCTGTTTAAGGCTGAATTGAAGGCTGAACTACATTCTACAATGCAATTTGCCTTTCCTTTTCCCACTTGCCTAGAGCAGGAATAGCAAATAGAAAAAAAGCACAAAATCACAGTTTGGCAGGAAAGGTCATCATTCTTTCAATACTCCCAGTACTTGTATGCTTATAAGCTTTTACTTCTATGTTTAGTTACTCATGGTACCTGACATTTGTGTGCTCGATTATCAATATCTGAACAACTTTCATATTCCATATTCTATGGAGTGAATAATATCTTGTTTCATCTAGAACTATTTGCATAACAAGCATCAAAATTAGGCATATCAGAGAATATTTTCACTTCACTAAATCTAGCACCAGCTTTCATCAATACTGAGTCAATAACATTTTACAGCTGAAGAATGCATCTGGCTTCACCGATAAATTATTTCAGCCAAATTCACTCACCCTAATTTCTGTAGCAGGATGGCAAAACAGTGCTAAATAAGATGTACAATACTATATTGAATTAATATACCGAGAATGCTTTCAGAACTGCACAGTTCTAGAAATGAGCAATTCACTCTTTTGGATGACTTGAATTAAGCGAGTCTAGTAGTCTACATACAGACTACTAGACTCTCTTCAGAGAAAGCTTCAAGTTTCAGGGGTTATTATATCCTGCATTGTCCCCAAAAATAAGGAACAGTTCTGGAAAATTATGCTAAAGTTGGAACAATGTAAATGTAATGTAATGAGTCCAAAATAATCAAATATGACAGTTGTCACGTGGTGTTGCAATAGGTGACAGAAACCACCAGATGGATAAAAAATCTCAATGCCAGAGAACCAATGGAGTGGTTCAGAGGTGCTCAGAGGCACCAAATCTAAATGTCTGTACATGACTAAATAAATTAACTTCTTTTTTTCTTGTTTAAACCACTTTCACTCTCACTATCACTTATAAAAACTGTAAATGTTTTTCCCTATTTTTTTCTGAAATATGTGAATTTAAAACCATCACTAGGCTTATTTATACATTACAAAATCTCTGGGAAGTCATTAACAGACTCAAGAACAGGCAGTTGACAGAAGTGTCAACCCCTGGCATTGTGCATATTCATCATTTCACACAAAGAAATAAAGAAATAAATCCAGCTTTCTACTGTCCTCACCTTATGTTCTTCAGCACAGGAAATACTCTCCATTTTTGCTAGTTTGGTAATAGACCTAAAAGTAGATGCAATTCTGTGCAATTTGCTGCAACACACACATACATTGCTCATAATAGTTTTTCAGATTTAACCTCTACCATGGTCCATACTCCTGTACCTCCAGAGAAGGTTACTGAAAGGTGTTGCAGTCATCATTTCATGAAAATCCTTTCCTTAGGACTTTTTCCTCCTGAGAAGCAGGAACAAAATGTAAACAATTGTTATCTGCTACTGTGGAATGCAACAGGTGCATCTTTGATTGGCTCATCTTGGATGTTTATAATTAATGGCCAATCAGCCCAGCTGGCTCAGACTCTCTGTCCGAGCCACAAACCTTTGTGATTCATTCCTTTCTACTCTTAGCTTAGCTAGCCTTCTGAGATGAAGCCTCTTCTTCTATTCTTTTAGTATAGTTTTAAGGTAATATATATCAGAAAATAATAAATCAAGCCTTCTGAAATATGGAGTCAGATCCTCATCTCTTCCTTCAACATAAGAGCCCTGTGAACACCATCACAGAAAGATTATTCGCAGGGCTGTAATTTTACTAATTTTGAAAATGTAAACAGATTCAGCACATTACCAACCTAAGCATCCCTTCAATGTCAAAACAACTGTTGTTGCTCTGACATCTACTTTGAGCACTCTGAACATAAACTTTTTTTCCCGAATGTGTTGGGTGTCAAACAACTAGGAATCAGCAAATTAGATACTCACACTTTCCTCATACAAAGCAGAAATACTTACCAGAAGCAGCATCCTTAGCCTGGCATAATGATTAATCTTTGATTTGAAGCAAAAGATTCAGCCACAGAGTAATGCCAAGGAGAAACCGTCTGAGTCCAAATGCTACTTGCAAGGACTTTGGTTAAACACTTTCCAGTCAATTTTATTGTACAGTCCTATTTTTCAGGAAAACCAGATATATGAGAGGAAATAAGCAGGAAATAATTTCAAAATGTTTCTACAAATAGAAATCCTGCTTTAATTTCCAACAAAAATGGCGTCAAGAAGATATACTTACCAATGAGGTACTGGAGAAAGATTAGAAAAAAACCCAAAGATTTAAGAAAATTATCTTTGAAGAGGAAGAGTCAGTTTGCCCACAAACTTATTAAATATTATCATATATCAGCATCAGAAAAAAATCTTGGCTCTTTGGATTTGAGAATGTTACTCAAAGATGTCTCAGAAAACTCCACAGACCTCAATCTTGTACCTCTTCCCCACAGGAGCACAGCTAAAGAATGTTGACTCAGTTTTTGCTGCTTGGACTCACTAAAAAGGTGATGACGGCCTCTTGCAAAATGAAGCCATGGATGAGAATAGCTAACAATAACTTTTCTTTATTTATTTTATTTATTTCATGTGTACATGTAAATAGATTTCACAGATGAAAACCCAGCTTGTTAAAACCATGTATTCAGTAACATTTGTGGACAATCTCTTTAAAATATAGCAGCCTTTTATTTTAAATTAAATTATCAAAGCTGAAATGAACTCAACAAATTAATGGAGTTTTAATCCATTCTGACTTTTTGTTCAGAACATTTTGTCTGAGCAGCTCTGGTCATGTTCTGCTGCAGACAGCCAGAACTACAGTGTACACTGAGAAGACAAATTTTCATTCTGCCCTCATCTAGAATGTACTTGACAGCAATTTAGGAAAAGCAGCAGAGCTTTGAACATTATAATGAGAAAGGAAGATCATTTGTGTAATATTTGTAATGTTGAGCACTACCACTGGGCTCTCACCATCGACATAATTTCTGCACTTTGTAATGAATTGTTGCCACCACTGCTCTTTGAGCCATAATTAAGGTGAAGTTACTGTGAAAATTTTGCACTTTAAGATCTTCAGATTTTAATTTCTGAGGTTTATATTTTGATGAAATTCCTTCTTTTCAGCCCAAAGCTGTAAGCTAATAGACCATAACAAATCAAAATATCACATATACTGAAAATATAGCAAATGGAAAATGGGCACAAAGCACAGCTAGTTCTAACTTCACAAGTACTGAAATTCAATCAGCCATCCCTGGATGTACATAACATGTTATTCTATTCCCTTTTCCACAAATTCTCTCTCAGGACTAATTCAGGACTAACTCTCTCAGGATTCCTAATAAAATGCTAAATAATTATTTCTAGACTCATTTGACAAAATTCACTGGTAGTGATATATATATTTTGCCTCTTCATTTCTACTGTAAATTTGATTTATTTGAAAGTGTGATTGTATCAAAAGTTATAAAATCCAACATATGAGAAAAAAACCCTACTAAAACAGATCACAAAATGATCTGCAGCTTTTTTAGGATAAGTTAAACTTCTAGTCTAACTCCTTATGCAAAAAAAAAAAAAATAAGGCTGTCATTGATATTTTAGCAGCATAAATATGATGGTTTTATCCTTAAATTTTCATGCACAGTATGTATTCACATTTCTCATAAATTTTGATTGTTTTAGAACTTTTCTTGTAATGCTTAATAGATAGTTTTCCTGTTTTGCTTAAATTTTTCAGCTAACACTATTCTCCTAATTCTATTCTAATAGTAATCTAGTTTGGATAAATTTTCTTTACATTATAACAATAATAAATTATCTATTAAAACTCATACATTCTTGCCAATTCTTACAAGGACTCAATAAAATAAAAAACAAACATACAAACCAGACACAAAAGAGAAATATTCCATAATATATTCTGTATGAAAAGCTTGTAATAATTTCTGGATCCCCCAGTTATTGATCAGATAAAATGGACAGCCACAGTGTTCTTTTCCAGCTACTCTGATCTACCTCATGTATATAAAACTACACTTCATGCACTACAATAGTGCATGAAGATGGAAGATTTTTTGTTTGACCTGCATTTATACTCCAAAGTACCACACTTGATGTATTTCCAGCAACATTGCAGCATTTAGGTATGCTGGTTGTTTGGAAACAATCAATACTTAGATGGGATAAGTGCAATTTTTTCTGTATTTACTGATATAAGCCAAATCAAAGTCAAAATGTACACTGCTCCAAAATAGCCCATCAGCTGAACAATTGAATGCACAGGATTAATGGTTAAATTTCACACAAATAGTACTGTTGTCTTGACACTTGTGTTCTTTGACAGATAAATTTGTCTCTTTAAATATAAAGTTGCCTGTTTCGGCTCTACCTTTTAAGAGACTAACAGAGGGAAATAAAAACACTGCAGGTACTACCTGGATGTGAAAGTCTTAGCAAATGTCCTTGGCAACTGAATTCCAACAAGCATTCTGGAGACAGGTTAATGAACATTAGAAGTATTCAAAGGACATGTCTGTAACTATATGAAAAGTCATCCAGCTTGTTTACATGCTTAAATATACATATATTAATCATATATGCTGGCAGAATTTTTAGTAAATCATAATTAACCTTTTTCTTTGATCAATCTGTGATAGATACCCAATTAACTGTGTTGTTTTATTTTCTTTACATAACTTTGTATTTGATCCCAGAAGAAAGGCCTGTGACCAATCATTCATATGGGCACGTGAAAATCCACTTCCCTTATTTCTTCTTAAAAGATTTTTGAGACTATTTGACAATATTATTTTAAGTCTTTGAGGAGTTTCAACAACTAGAAAATTAATACACAGACAAGAAAATTTAGAATTCTTCATAAATATGCTCTATAAAATGACAAGATGCGAAATTGACTTATCTTTCTGCTAAATAATATAGAGTGTATGGAAATTAAAGAATTTCTGGCTGGATTTTTTAATGATGTCTGAGCTAACAGACCAACTAAAAATTTTGTCTGAGTGAAACCAAAGAAAATTTGCTGTTAACATCAAGGAAGCCAGAATATAACCCTTTGTCCTTATGTTCTGGTTTTCTATCAGTATGAGGAGGCTAAAACCACTCTATTTCCCATTCCATTTGGCTGTTTGAATTGCTTGTTCTTCGGCATAAAAGCAGTATCTCACTACATGCACCAGAAGGTACTGATCTTCAACAAAGCTTCTAGTGTTATCCTTATGGATACAGTTCACAGTATCAAAAGACATAGATAAGTGGAATATATTTTAGTTAACTTCAAAAAGACCGTTCTTTGAATTTATTTACTAGTACACATTCACAGTAACAATATATATTTTTGCCTGAAGAAAAAGACATCAAATATAATGTCTTGTATACTTCTTATGCCTCTGCCCTGATCCAAAGCCCCTTTTATATTAATAAACATATGATAGGCCTTCATATTTAAAGAGATTTCTGAAACAAAAAGGAGACCCTATTTGTTTCATGAACATTCAAGAATATTTGACTTGAATTTAATTTATTGCAAATCTAAGAGAGTAAAATAATGAGAAATAAGAAAGAAAAAAAACAAACAAAAAAAACCCACTAAAAAATACTTTCCTCCCACCCCTACCTTCTTCCCAAGATCAACTTAATTTCCAACATCTCTACCTTGTCCTAGAGTAGGACAGGGAATGGGAGTTGGCTGCAGCCCTTCACAAACTGCTCCACTGGGTCCTTTCCATGGAGATCATAGAAGTAAGCCACTTCAGCCTGAGACCTGCAGAGGGTTGCCAGTCCTGCCAGCAAGCCTGCTCCAGCATGAGATCCTTCCTCTTCACAGCCTTCCAGGAGCCTTCTCCTGTATGGACTGTCCATGCAGTCATAGCTTCCTTCAGGGCAGATTGACCTGCTCCAGTGTGGAGCTGTCCCCAGGCTGCAGATGGATCCCAGTTCCCCTGTGGATCTCCGTGGGCTGCAGGGGCACAGCTGCCTCACCATGGCCTGCACCAGAGGGCCTGAAGCACATCCCATCCTTCTTCCACCCCTACCTTGCTGTCAGCAGAGCTCTTTTTCTTACATATTCGCAGTCCTCTCTCCAGCTGTGGTATTCTCTCTGAACAGAGAGAAGCTGTGAGAGAAGCAGAGAAAAGCATGATCATTTGAATTATCATCAAAAGAATGATCATCAGAATTATTTCATTTGCTGCTCCTGCGTTTGTGCCCGTGTGGAATGTGTTCTGGAGATTGTTTACCCAAGGTGATAGCTTGATTGGATTCTGGTAATGGTGTTTTGGATTCATTGACCAATCGGATCCACGTGTGTGTGTCGGGACTCTCAGGAAGAGAGTCACAGGTTTTCTAGCTAGTTAGTGATAGTTCTTTCTAGTGTAATATTCTGTAATATAGAATAATATAGGATAATGAAGTAATTAATTAGGCTTCTGATATCATGGAGTTCTGCGCATCATTCTTCCCAGATGCTGGGCATCATAGCACTGATACTCCAGCTGCTATTGCCCGACAGTTTTTTCTCCTTAAATCTGTTATCCTGGAGGCACTACTGCCCTTATTAATGGGCTGAGCCTCGGCCCACGGAGAGTCTGTCTTGGAGTCTGCTGCAAATGGCTCTATCAGACATGGGAGGAGTTTCTGGCATTTTTTTCATCTCTCCAAGCCGCACTTGGAGTCCCCCTGAATACCCAAAACCTTGTCACAATAGATATTAGTCTAAAAAAATTGCATTATTAACATTTTAGGAAGCCAAGGTAACACAATTGAAGAAAAAAATGATGATTTCTGTATGGTAAATGACATTTTATTTTTGTGGTTATTTTAGAGTACTTCCTTTCTCCTTCTAGATTATAATATATATTATGACAGTAATATTTTATAGCTAATGTCAATGGAACTGCAGACAATTTTAAAATAGTATTAAAAGCAGAAATTTTTGACCAGCAATGGTTCATGCTTATTTTGCTTCATCTGAGGTAGACAGACATGCTATTATCATTCTGCTTTTTTTTTCTGTCCTTTTTTATTGTACACTTCTCTTACTTATTTCATACTGCTGTTGCAGTCTAATTGATGATGTCTATCAAACTGGAAATCTTTTATTCTTTCTCTGTGTCTCACTTTAGCTTTTATTGCCAGATTTTTCCAGAAATTATGTGTTGTTGCTGTACAGATGTCTTTCAAATAATGGATTAGATTAAATGATCTGTAAAGTCCCTTCCAGTCCAGTGCAGTGTAGTTTTAGGTTTAGAAAAAAATCAATCATGGTAACAGCTGTATGAGGTTTGTGCCTGTGATAGTTGGTCTATGTCAAGCACTCTGGCAGTCTTCAGGCTCAGAGAGTATTGGGAGAGTGGACACAGGTGCAACTGGGCTTGGGTTAAACATGTTGTAAACATGCTTTATTGACACAGCATGAGATTTCTGTTCACATGATAGACAGATATGCAGAAATACTTTGAAAAACTCTAGAAAAGGAAATGTATATAAAAGATGAGAAAGATGATCACTCTAGTAAAGATTTGTCACTTGAACCAGTCATTTAACTCCTTCCATACCCAGTAAAAAAGAAATAGTCACTTCCACACTGTGAATCTCCTGAGTGTAAAGCAGATCGGTGGGAAAAAAAAAAAAAAAGAAAAAGGAAGAAGTCAAAACATTTACAGAAACAGACTTTAATTTAATTAATTGAGATCTAGATGTCCACACTGAAATCACCAAGAAGTAGATCTAGTGAATCTCATTATACATAAATATCAAATTATATCACTTCAAGTCTCAAAATTTACCATAAAGTCCATGTTGGCTGGAACATGTGAATTTCAGTGTCTAGAATAAAAGACTAATTTTGAACTAGTGTAACTTGGAAAAACTTTAATATGATTCTCCTTTCTTTTTCTATATTACATATTGAAACTATACATGTGACAAAAACGAACTGTAGCTAAGATCATGGCATGTCCTTAACTCATTAATAACTGCTGTCCTGACTGAATACTTAAGTTGGAAAGGAATGTTCTTTGTGAATGACTGAATGCCTTTTCAATTTCTGAGCATTGTAGGAAAAAAAAAAAAACAAATAAACCCATAGACAGCATTCTAATCTATAGTTAATTAAAATAGACCAAGACACTTGGTGCAATGCAGTATTTTACAGCAACATTGTTTCACTTTTCAAATGTCTTCCATACACATACAGAACCACAAAATAAAGTGACCTCCTCTGAATTACTCAGGCAACTAAGCAGTTTCAAAACAAGAATACAAATTCTGGCTCATTTTTGCACCTTTGAAAGGGAAATTATAGCAAGAGTGATGTCTATGAATTTTTAAGCACAATTCAAAGTACCCACTTGTGAGAATTTTGCCCATGTATAGAATGATGAGGTATTCATATGTTGGGCTTAAAATATTTGATAGATATCTATTGAAATGCAATAAAGACTGTGCAATAGAGAGAGTCAGGATGAGAATTAAACTGAATATATTTTCTGCAGAGAAATAACCTTCCTTTCACACAGATACATTCCTATTAGCTGCTACCTCTGACCCTTATCCTTTAAAAATCACCTCCTGTGAGGAATGCATATAACAAGTGTTATGCTGAAATTACCTCAGAATGTCTACAAGCATGCCAGGAAGTATATTACTGACTGTAGCTGCAGTATTTATATTTAATAAGCAAACAATAAACATGACATTAAATTTCTAAAATTAAAAAGACTAGAAGCCATCCATGAAATTGTCAATTATCTGACTCTCCCTGCAGTGTTGAAAGGATAAAGCAAAGGTTCAAATCACGCTTTGCTCTGCATCAATCTCCAATTTATACATTCCCTCTAGCTCAGCCCCTTTAACCTCTCAAAACCAGTTCTCCCTATGCTCATTATCTTTAAAAATAAAATTTGATCTATATACTTAACCCAATTGTAAGTTCATCTCAAATATGCATTTTAGACCAGGTTCCCAACATCTATTATTCTCTTTATGAAATGTTTTCTAGTATTGTGGGAAATGGTAGGATCAAGGCTACCTAAAATATAAGTATTGCTGTTTACTTTCTCAGACTGATTCTTTTATTCTTATCTGAGTTTATCAATGCTGAAAAGCATGAATATCTGGAGTAAAGATACAGATATAAAGATACTCACCTTTCTTTCCTTCCCTTGAGTAATAATTATCTCCATACAACTATTACATATCTGCTTGAGCCTAAACAAAACACTTTGACTAATTAGGGAGTTAGAATTGGAGATATTTTTAGAATTGGTTTTAGAAAACCTCTAATATTTCAGCATTCAACAAATTTTTATTTATTTTTAAGGAGAGACAGCAGTTGTCAAAATTTGTTAATTCATCAAGATTAAATTTTGCTGTAAAAAATATATCAGTCATGAAACAAAAAGTCTCTGAAACCAAGCTGGAATTTCTCACCAAAATAGGAGGAAAAAAGGTGACATGGATTATATTTTAACCACATTTTCTCCCTTCTTCTTCATCTCTTGATAAATGATCACATCCCAAAGCAAATTTCACAGGTCCAACAAAATAGCTGCTTTTCCTGAACTTTTGCAAGCATTTCCTACTTTAGTTTGAAGAGCCCTCACAGTAAGGGAATGTTGAAACATGTAAATCACTCTTTGAAAATGCCATAGTGCTGCTAACTGTTTTGCTGGTATCACGTGTTTACTATATCAGAGTAAAATCTGATTTTTTTTTATTTATAAAGGATTCATTACAGAAGTCTTTTAGAGAGTATCTACTAGTCTTTAAGAATAGCATAATCTCAGAGGAATGTGTCTACTTAAGGTTAGATGGAAAAAGACTAATTATCAATATTGTCTAAAAAGACTAATTATCATCCTGAATCACCATTTAGCCATCCATTATATAAGAAGAGAAATATGACTCATCAAAAAATAAAAAAAAGAACCTTGTGAGAAAAGTCTAAATGTGCTTTGATAGAGTACTTAGAGATTTAATAGCAGTTGTATTGTAAACAAATTTAATTTTCAAGTAACAAATGCATTCAAGTTTCTTCTCTAAATGTTTGTATAAGGAATGTATGGACAGAGATGGATAGATATTAAATGATCTCAGTGACATTCCATGTTCATTTCCCCTTGCAGAGGAAGACCAGAGGATATCAAAGCATATGTTAAAGACAAAAAGCTTCACAAGAGGCTTGAGAGAAATTACATGGGTTTGATACAAATTATTTGATCTGCATTAAGTTGCAAGCATGTATAAACACATTGTGTGTGGGTTTTTTTCCCTATGAAGAATGATATAAATTATTTGAAATTTGGGTATCTGTGTGTATAAACATACATAATATACACAGCATGACAGCTATTCACAGTTGATTCAAATATCCAGCTCATCCAAAAATCTTAAGAGAGGCTAGGAGCTTCAAGTCATTTACAATATCATCTACAATATTTCAATCAAGCAAATTGTAAAGTTCACTTTTTTTTTCCAGCAAGAATTTCACTTGTTTTCAATTTTTTTATTTTTCTGTGTTAGTTATTCACTATCTCTTACTTTTAGCATGTTAAATTTTACATCAAAATGCTGAAATTGGATCAATTTACTCCTTCTAGCTACCGTCTCTGGGGCTGGTGTGAGGGAGTGATGTCCTGCTCCCTGACAGAAATTAAGCATGGTTGAATAGAATGAGCTCCTGGACTGAGGCTTTGAATGAGAGGAAGCAGTAAGAAGCCTGCAGTGCAAAATGAGCAGCAAACAGAGTTTCTCAGGACTCCAGAAAGGCTCACTTGTTGGAAGCTCCTGTTTCTCATGAAAAACACCCCAGGCTGTGCCTCCAGTAGCAGCCAGCATGACCCAATAACTGCAGACCTGTGGAGAAAACTGGTGCTAAGGACATGGTGACCTCAGGATATATACTTCATCAGGATTTACACCAGCTTAAATTTAGTCTGGTTCATGGGCTGAAATTACCTTAGCAATGGGAGAATATGCTTCTGAAATGCTTTTTCCAATTTATTATTATTATTAGTCTTATTATTATTTATTTATTATTATTAAAGCAGTTAAACAACTAACCAGTTTGTATGCTTGCTGAGACCACTCTGTGAATAAACCAAAGCATAATAAATAGTGGCACTGGAGAGAGCTGCTCTAAAAATGTAGTCCTGATCCAAACTAAAATGACAAGGTAGAAGAAAAATCTTTGGAGGTAAATGAAAAGCAATTTTTTCTTTGAAGATAAAATGTGCGGGTGGTGAAAATTGACATGATGTAGACAATTGCTGGACAGATGGATCCATTCTACAATAAAATGGTAGAACATAGACAGATTTCAGACTTCTCTATTTCTTTTTTGTCTTCTACAAAGCATCCCAGTCTTCTCTGTAGGCAGTGTCGCTTCATTGTAGATTGTAAATTAAACCACCTTAGCAGGAACTTGAGATAAGAAAAAGATGATACTGTTGTCCAAGTGTTATCTCAGACCTAGGGGGGAGGTTAACAGGCTGGAGGAGAAGATTCTACAACTGACAATGGACGCATAGAATGGAGAATTTATGGATCACAAAGAAAGCCAACTCAGCAGCTGTGCTGAAATCAGCTCAGACTGGGTAAAAGGTAATTTCAGCAAGAGGAGATAGTGACTAACTCACAGTCCACTGACTCAAGAAACCCGCCAGCTCAAAAGGAGAGAAAGACTGGGCGTGGGACTAATTAGCACTAGAAGTGAGGGTATCATTTAACCAGTAAAATAAGAGAACTTTGTAGCCAGTAAGTATTAATTCCTTTATATGCTCATATGTATAAATAGTGAAAACTTTTCAACAACATCAGGACCCCCACCACCTACAAGCACAGGGTGAAGAAAGACCAACAGGAGGCCACAGAATCCATGGGTGGTGACTATCTTCTGCTTGATCTCCCTCTTCCTCTCACACTTTTCACCACTATTCTATTTCTATTTCTCTGTTAAATAACACCTGAATTATTGACTTCAGCATATGATCTCATTTGCACAGCAGAGGCATCTCTCACAAATCAGATCTT
The DNA here is from genome assembly GCF_051311805.1 of Agelaius phoeniceus. Taxonomy (NCBI): domain Eukaryota; kingdom Metazoa; phylum Chordata; class Aves; order Passeriformes; family Icteridae; genus Agelaius; species Agelaius phoeniceus. The sequence goes on along the minus strand of NC_135269.1, from coordinate 31,919,081 downwards.
AACACAAGGTTCCCAAAGGTATAAGTATAGGACACTAACAGAGTTCTTCAAAATAAAAGCACAGAAAAATATAGAGGCCACAGGACTATAATCATCACCACAAATGAGTAATTACTTGCAATTAAAAAATTGCAACTTTTTGACTAGGGTGAAACTGGTCTTAGGAATCAGACATAGAAAGCACATCAGATATCCAGGATATACAAAATACCATGCGTATAGTAACACTTGAATGTAAAATGAAAACATGAATTAATGAAGAGCAAGAGCATTGTGTCTAAAAAAGAAAAAGAACAAACTCAAATAGATCCACAAGTGGGAAAAAACCTCCTTCCACAAGCATACTCCTCCTGATGCTCCTGATGACTGTATAAAAAGAATTTAAAGAATAAATATTTGAAATTACAATGTGGTCTCCACATTTCTGTTCCACTTCAGGTTCATCTGTAGTGAAGTTATCTAGTTCAGCCACAGATCAGGCTGTACCTTAAAATAATAACCTATACTTGATTCCAGGTTAAGAAAAATTATATCATTCAAACCAGTTTTTTTAGGATTTAGTATAAAAGTGTTAAACCAAAGTCTGCAGTGAAACTTAGGTTACTGATAGCCAGATAATTCCAGCGCTGTGTTTATTGTTTGAAAATTGCAGTAGGTCCTATTACATTGTGTAGACAGAAGGTGCTGATCAAAGCAAATCCAGCAATGTATGGATTAGTAGCTTTTTTTTTCTGCTCCTCAATTGCTTCAACTTATTCTAGAACAAAAAATTAAAAATCAAGCCATGTCTAGTATTGTTTGCATCCTGCTTAAAGTACAGGTGAGAATTATACTGCTAGGACTGCTCTTTCAGGAGAAAAAGAGATAATCTCCTGAGTAAAATCCTGATTTTTTTCTGATGTGTGAATCTGAAAGAGCAGAGAGTGTTTTTCTTAGATGGTTAGGATCTGCACTACTGGAAAGCTGTGCCAAGATAGATGAGAGCAACCATTGGAGTAGTCTGTTCCTATAGTGTGCCTCCTCCTTATGGCAAGGCTTTAAGGTACCTGTTTCACTGAATATAGTAGAATAAGAATGTTTTATAAAGGTCAGATGAAGACAATCATGACTGGTTTTTTTTCCCTTGGTTTGTTTGCTTACCGGGTTTTACTGTATGTCTTTAAAAAGGAATGGTTGGGCAGCAAAGTCAAAAAGCTGCTCATTTTTCTTTCCTGGCTGCTGTAATCCAATCAGATAGAAACTTCTGGAAAGAAGGAACTTTGTTTTTACTGCAAATGTCTGGACTTTTCAGGGTGAGTCTTCTGATGGGCATATGAAAAATGAGCCAAAGGGTACCGTGGGCAAGCAGAGGCTGGGAAACCACTGAAAAGACAAGGATGGAGGTGACCAGCCAAGTGCCTAAGGCAATAGGCAGAACAGAGATTCAGAGTGCATCAGCTGAAGTATGATGGCACTCAGCCGTTGTCTTGTATTATTGTAAAAGGCAAAAAGAATGGAGCAAATATTCATCCTGAAAAGACAGAGTAGAAAAAGTAGAGACTGTGTACAAATCTCCCTACTTTCACTCTCTGAGCCAGGAGGTCTGAGATTTTACAATTTAAAAATGTTTGTCTCAGTACTGTAAGAAAACCTTGCTTTATAATTTTAATGTTCTCCTGGTATTTTGCACTTACTCTCTTAAGAGAAGGCATTCTCAAAATCCTAGCCAATTTCTGATGTAATTTACAAATACTGATGAAAAAAAGATGTTCAAGGAGGAAATGATAGGAAAAAAATTGAATGAAATTTGGAAATTAGAAAAAAATGTGATGAAAAAGGGAGACAGAACATATGGCATGAGCAAACATAAAGTATTCCAGATTGTCTTGTTCACATCTCAAAAAACTGAGAAACCTAATTTGCTCTGAAAGGCCACATTATGTCCTCACACTCCCCTGCATGCACATTAACCATGCAATTTTAGAAAACCACTATGTCACATCATGCCATCATGTTCATCCCACATTCACTATTAGACTGAGTACCTGGGAAGATGAGTGAGCATGATGAACATTACCTTCATCTGACATTTCACAGGGTCAGTGCATTAAGTCCATGGTTGAAAACTGGGCAAACAGCTATTCTTTTTCAGTTCAGGCAACCTCAAAAATGAAAAAGAAGTTTTTTTATTATTTTTCAGTGCTCAGTTTTTTGCTATATAAAATAGAAGCACAAAAATAAGTCTTTTTCACTTTGCATACTCTTAAATGTATAGATACCAAGTTAGACAGTACCATAAATATTTCCATAGGCAAACAACACCAAAAAGTTACTCTCATACACAAGCAATGGTAAATGATCTCAATCCTATGATTAGAAACTAATTCACAGCCTGTACAATAAAGCTTCTTTGTAAGTCTTCAGCAGACATACAATTTGAATTCCCTTTTCATTTCTCAATCATACTCCTTTTTTTTTCCCCTCATCCCTCAAAATAAACTCAAATAGTTAAGGTAGCCCTAAGGCATTATACCTTGGTTGAGCTACTTGGCTGCATTTATTTTTTGTCCTCTCATTATTTATAGCACTAGGCTACAAGTACTTGAAGCTGGAATGTCATTATCTGAAAGCTAGTCACAAAAACACTGATAATACTTCTTAGTTTGAGTAATAAGACATAGACTCTATGTGTTATTGTCTGCTGTTTGCAATTGCCTCAAGATAATGGTTATACTTCATAGAGTCCCCTTCACAACCCTTCTCTTCCTGTTTATAATAAAGCATAACTAAGGATGATTTTGGAATATTAAAAACTTCAAAGGTAACTAAGCTGTATTGACTGAGCTATAAGGAGAATGGAAGAATTCAGAATCATCACTTTCTTTTTATTGTTTTAATCTTTTCTGCCCTATTGACACAATAAAGGGCTTCATAACAACTGCTATCTGAACTGCCGTGGCGCTCCAAGCTATGCATTAATCTTCAAAGCTGAAGCATTTTGAGTTGTATTTCCAAGAATGATAGTGTGGTATTAGTAAATCAATGGTTCCAGTTACATAAACACCCTTATATAATACTTTTTATTTTTGTCCAGACAAAGGAACATGGAAAAATTTTTGTTTGTAATTTTTATCTTATGCTTCAAGCTTCACCATCATCTGCAAATTGTGATTAAAAAAGATAAGCATCAGATATTTACAGCCTTTTTAAAGTTCTAAAACTGAAATAGCTATCCTTTTATAAATAAAAATTCATGTCATGGTTCAGTACATTTTAATAACTGTTATTTATAATAAGTGCAGTATAGTATTAGACTATTCATAATTTAGATTCATGCTTTCCTGACAGGAATAGAATTGAAATTAACAATAAAACAACAAAACCCACTGCAGGCTGGCAGAATAATTTATTGTAATTTTTTTTTAAGCAATAAATATTTTCAATTATTACTCAGATTTCATTAGTAATTAAATATATCATGATTAAATATGGAGGATAAAACAAAAAATTGAAGATCTTGTCAGCAGAGGAAAAAAAAGATAAAGAAAGGAACTAATAATCAGAACCTAAGAAAGAAAAAGAGATTCTATATGAATGTCATTCAAGAAATTATAGTAAAAAAAGAATAGATGACAGAAAACTAGAGAATCACAGCAATGATGGCAAAAAATGTAGGAATGAAGATTCAGAAATAGCTCAATTTATACGTACATATTCCTGCGAATAAGACATTGCTGTCTTTAAAAACAGGGTCAGAAACTTTGTATTAACAATGCAAGGACTCAGGACTTTTTTGTTTTTCAGGATTTCCAGAGAATCACAGATTTCCTATAACCAGGCGACAGCTATTGACCTTATATTAGCTTTTACTTGGCATTGTGCAATTAGATGTTTGAAGATTTATAGTTAGAATACTATCTACACATTTTTGTATATATTATATTGTAACTACAGATAATTGTTCTGTGGAGAGTGAGTTCTCTATGATCTTAGATAAAGGAAGTGATATCTAGAAGTACAGGATATTACTAGTGTTTGAAAATACAAACACAGCATCATGCCAGAGACCCTAAGGGCTCTAAAAATAATTTAGCAGTAATTGCAGAAAAACAGCCTTGTGAGGTGTGTTAAACTTGGTTTAGGGATGACAACAGAAACAAAGAATTATCTCTTACATGTAAAATACCATGTACAAAAAAAAAAAAATCAGCTTTGTTAGTAAATAAGGAAAGAATGATAAATTAGACCATGTCACAAACTTACAAGATTAACTCCAGTTAAAACCACAAGTGAGGGGAAGGAACCTCTTCATTGGATGTCATACTTCTTTCAACAATGATTTCATGACACTGCGGCCATGCTTTGGAATGAAGGTCAGCACAAGGCTAGAGAAAGGGGTAGAAGGTCAGCATATAACAGTTTTCTGTTTGTTTCTCTGTTTATTTATATATAATGAGCTGCAGTTAACTTATCCTTAAATGCTCATATCACTGTAAGTGGACTGTAAGCAGCTTCTTGACGTTTTTGTTTTTTTGGGTTTAAAAAAACCCGATTTTCTAATAATAAATGTTTGCCGTCTCTGCACATCAGTTGTGTTTCTTTATTAAAAAATTACAAAAAAATTTTCCTGGGTGTAGTGCAAGAGGAAAAAAGGAGTTCTATCTCTCCAGTGGGACTGCACAAGATGGATTTGATATTTTAGGTATTTCTCTCCTTGAGTCATCTGCCTGAAAAAGACTTGCAAGAATTTTAGGCACAAGTGAAGTTTTCTCTGTCCTACATGAATGCAAAGAGAAAACAAATTGTTCCTGCTGAGACATAAAGCATCCTGGTAATCTCTTCCATTCCCACTAGAACTTCTGTGTACAGGTGATATAAAACAAAAAGGCACCAGGATTAGTTCTTTCTAATTTGAACTGACCTACAATGATGCCCAGTACACCCACTTGCCTTATAAAAAAACCTTGTATGCAACAACTCTCCTTGTGGATATGTTCTTATGGAATATGTGGAATTCTGCCACAATTCCCTCAATATTTAAGGCATCCTGAACTTAAAATAAAAAGCCACAAGAAGCCATCAAAACTAACTACAACAAAACTCCTCCAAAACACAGAACACAAACACAAATTAATTGTGTCTCACAGCTCACAGGTCAAGTTCTATGCATGTTGAAGACAGAAAACACAACCCAGGGGAAAAGATGGGGTTTCAAAGCAATGACAGTGACTAAAATCTTAGCCATCCACTGTGTTGAAATTTATGAAATTGTTTGAAATATTCATCAGATAAATTTTAAAGACAATCCTTAGAGTGGAATCTAGAAACCTAGTTTCATATATGATTCCTCTAAAGGTGATTCTGCTTCACAAGTAAAGAGTAACAGACTTCAGCCAAGGTTTGGTGGATGAAAATCAGAAGTCACTGCTTGTTTTGGACACTCTCTAAGACTACTTGCTGCTTTGAGTACTTTAGACAAGAAAAATGGAAAAGCATGGATTTGGAGAGATTGATGTAATCTATTTAATATGGGCAAGGCTGTGGTGTTCCCAAGTAGTATTGGTTCATAAGCAGTGACTTAGTGGCTTCAGAAAACCTTAGCTATAGAAGAAAAAATTGAGAATTAGGGTTTAAAACTTCTGGCTATATGACATCTGCAACTCATTTTGGGATCCTCAATGTGCCTGCCATTGTGAACAATTTATAAAAAGGGACTGATTTAGATTTTAAAAAGGAAAAAAAAGGTAGGGAATCTCTATGAAAGGATTCTATAGCTACAGAAATAAAGGTTGAAAAAGAGGCATAAATAAGTTTTGCACTGAGGATAAGGCAAAACTTATCCTCAGTTATTACAGTTATTACAGTTATTGTTAATTGTATTCTTTCTGTCAGATTTAATCAGGAGCATAGTAGGATATAAGTGGAACTGTGTGAAAGTTAATGAGAATGCATATGTAGAAATGGATCAAAGAATTTGGTAAACTTTAAATGGAAGTGAGAAGCAGATCCTATGATAAAGACTTAAAATAACCAACCAAAATTAAGACTGACTGAAAATATACTTGTCCTTAACTAATACTCAAGAACTTGAATAGTAGAGAGGCAGGATTACCATTCAAGGACAAAGTTGTCACAACAACAAATGGATTTAAGTTGACAGTAAATAATGTTGACCAGATGTGAGAAGGAGATTTATAATTCTAAAAGAGAAGAGTAACCTTGCACTTAAAAACAGAGGAAAAACCACAGCAAAAGTGAATTTAGCTACCTTATGAAATAGATTTAAGATTATATGACAAAATTGCATTTAGGCACTACACTCTGTTTTAGATGCTCCCTTTCAAATATTTGTACTGTATTCCTAAATAAAAAAATCCATTTGAATATATGTTGATTTCAAATGTGTCACACTTATAAAATATCTAGATTGCTTCCTTTTTTTTTTTTCTGTCAATCACTCTTTTACCCTTCTTTAGACAGCACTTAACTGATTCCATATTTTTCAAGGTTTACTGCTCAGCTTAAAAGAAGGTTTTACTGTATTTGAGCTTATGTGTCACCTTAAAAGCAGGTACTATATGAATAATTAGCAAAAGTTCTCATTAGGTATGTGTAAATGAAGCAAATGTACTTGGTCTATTGGTCTGATTATCTGTAAATTTATAAGAATATTTATACTAGCATTTATAAAAACTAAAAATTTGCCTCAAGATGTGTTTAGGGAAAAAGTGTCAGCTGGAATTCACCTCAATTGTTTTTACTGGAATTTAAAAAAACACTATGCATTTAGAAGATATCTCTTGTTTTCCTCTACAAAACTAAGATACACAATTTTCTTGTAAGTAGATTGTTTGGATATACACACAGATAGGTTTCCTTCACTGAGATGTGTCATCTTTGTGACTGTCACACTATCAGTATGCCCTGGTTTGTACTATTGGAAAACATCTGTATGCATTGTCCTTCCTGGTGCTCCCTCCTTGAGGGTTAGCCATAAACACAGGGCAAAGCTGTTGTCCCTTCTTTTCAGGTCCTCTTAAAACGTACAGCAAATGAGGTAAGACTTTGAGAGAAAGAGAGAGATGGAAGGGAGTATTGTAAATATCTTTGAAGCAATTCTCTATATGTTCACTCACACTGTGGGTGACTGAGAAGAGGAGGAACTAACAATTACCTGGAGGAGGACCCTTAGAGCTCTTAATTAAACAGAGATGGAAGGTTAACTCCCAAAGGCAGCATGATCACAGAATGCATCAGCAAGTGCATAATGCTTAGTATAAGTGTGAACAGAGTTCCAGGTAGCCTCTGCACCTGCCAAGGGTGCAATGTTCCACAGAGAAGCCACTGTCACTGCCTAAAATGGCCAAATGAGCTCTTGCAAAGAAGGGAGGTTCTCTGCCAGCAGTTTGATAGCATTCATTTGCATGTTATGATAACCAGGATGGTAATTTTTGTGAGGACACTGTCACCCCCTGAGGTCCTTCAGCCTTTACACAAGGGCATTGAGAAACCTCCTGAAGGAGGTTATCCACTGTAAAAGGACAGTGAGAATTTATACTCTAGTGTGCAGAGAATTGTATTTATTGAGAAATCATGAGACTCAGGAGAGGCATGGCAGTCAGAAAACTCCTCTGGTAAAGCCTTGAAAAGCCCGTTAAGGGTTGCTTTTTCCTTCTGGAAATGACACAAGGGGAATTAGCCTTAAGACCCTGTATCTGATCTAAGCTTTCCTGTAGAAATCATAGCTACTGAAAATTCTTTTAACAGATAAATGGAAAGATATAAAATCTAAGGTTAGCAGAGCCTGCACTTTTGAACTGAAAGAGTCCATTGATATCATACTGGAAAGCAGATCTTTAACTGTAGGTAAAGCCTATTAGAACTTTCAAAAATTTCTCCTGGGGAGTGAGAATGCTGATTAATCTCTTACCTGAGGACATAAAACCACAATGACTGCTAAATTGGCTGTAAAAGAAGAAAATTACAGGTTGCACATCTTTAGTTTTGAACTGGGAAATTCACTGAGGCTGGGAAACATGACTTATGACAGTGCCAGTATGCAACTATTTAATGTGGCAAGTAGATGTACTAAAATTTCTTCTACTGTCCATAAGGGTGTTCTTCTCTAGAGAACAGATATGCTCTAAGACAAATTCATCCAGTATTTCACTCTGAGACAAACTAACTTTTGCTCATGACAAAGAGGTCTTGAGAAAGACAAAGCCAGGGTGACAGAGAGGTGGTATCTTAAATGCAACAAAAAAAAGATGGCAGAATCCTTGCCTATGATAACCATAACTCAGTCACCAGAAATTTTAAATTAGGATGTTTAATGTAAATTAATTTAACACTTAGTCCCTTGAAAGAGGCTGAGATGAGAAATTTGATAGTGACTCCAAGGGAGGCAACAATTATGCATTTCACCATACCTTCAAAATATTTTCATAATTCCATCAGCCTTGTCTCCCAGATGATTCATGAAAAGACAGGCCTGTAGGTAGAGGGCCTACCTGGAAAATAATTAGTGTGTGAAATAAATAGTGTCTGTGTGGACATGAATAAAGACTGAAGCAAATTTAAAGATTTCAAGATGTCCATCAAATGTTTGTGGGATGTAGTACATGCCAGTACATACACTAAACACGACCCTTGCCCTTGGAACTGCAATTCCTCAGAGATATCTGTGGCCACACTCATGTGCTTTTTCAGGATTGTTCTCATCATTATGGACCTAGCTGTGATATCCAAAGCAGCAGATCCTACATACAATTTTCTCAACCAGAATATTTCTATTATATATATTATATATATAATTACTTATATTTTCTAGTTGTTCTGGGAAAAAAATCACACAATAAGTTACATCACATATTTAACTAGCAGTCTTCCAGATTATGATAAACAATCCTAGATTCTGTATTATCATCAGTGAAGAGAAACAAGGTCAAAGCCTCACAGCTAACTTATTTCCCATTTGGATGATGTGCTTCTAATAATACTAATAATCAGGAGTAGAATCATGCCATCTTTCTCTCACTGCACAGTGAAACAGGAAGTACAATAGTAAATTAATTTTATTTTTCTTTCTGTAGAGCAGAATGGTTTCAGTGGCTGCAGTCTGGGTGAGTCTACATTTCAGATCAACAGCATGCTTTCAGTAAAAATGTCTGAATTTTTGTGACAATCTTCAGCAGTGGACAATGAGAGACACACTGTAGCAATACTGATCATAAACCAGAAAAATACTAGCTTAATACAAGTTGAATAAAAAATACCTTTTTAGAAAACAGGGGGAAAAAAAGCATTATGAATAATTAATTTTTTTTTAATCATGGATGTACTTTGTCGAGGCTGAAGACATTTGTTTACTGCAAATGTTTAGTGAATGTATATAGATTAAAGCAGGGAAATAAGAATATATTGACTCACAATGACAAGTAACAATAGCAGAACTACTCTTTCAGCAGTTGCCGTGGTGCAGTGCATTATGAAGGCAACAACAGCTGTTTCTGAATGAGTGTTCATTAAAAGTATATGTACAAACTTCCATTTTCACCCAATGGGTGCAACTGAGTGAAGAAGAACTGATACCTCCCCCAGCAGCTGATATATACTTCTATCTTCCCCATAAACTGTCCATGCCTTCCCTGCCTTCAAGCATTCACAACTGCAAGAAGAAAGTTGTGAGTTTTACAAAAAATTAATTCTACCATTGGAAAACAGATGCAGCCTGCTGGACTAGGGATAGAAATAAAACATCAACCTGCAATCACTGCAAAATATCCAGCAGTTTTTATTTGCACTGCTGGCATTGAGCAGACCTAGACTGAAGATATATTCTTAACTACTGACAATAGTTTTGACTTTAACTAATTAGGAATACTTTCACATTTCTTCTAATTTGTATATGATTTGCATTGTCCACAAACTCATTTTGTAAATTTCCCAGAGTATTCAGAAAGTTACTCGCTATCCAAATAGCAAACAAACATGAAACAAGTCAACTTCAGATTTTCATGCATCAATAGACACAAAAACCCTTCCTGTCTCTGCACAACATAAGGGCATACTGTGAGCAGCCCTATGTGAGCAGTAAATGTCAACTGGGGGATCTTTTGTTAAATAACTAAAGCCACTTTATCTGTCCAGGAAATTGCAGAGGCTATTTTGTAAGGCATGCCCCACAGGTTCAGAAAGACAAAATGCAGGAACTTGTTGTACAAGTACTGAGTTAGTTTGATGGTTTTATTTTAGGGAAGCTATGATGAAGACTGAGAACTCTAAGACAAATAAAAATATCATGGAAAAAAATTGTTTGATATAGAATTTCAGAGTTCAGTCAGAATTCATTTGTTTGATTCAACATGCCAGATAAATTGAATGTAAAACAAAATACAGCATTTCCTAAAATAAATACTCATTAAAATGAATATAACTATAGATAGCTACAGTGCTTAGAGAAATAAATAGAGCCCAAAATGAAATAAATGTAGAACATTGGAAAAAGCAAGCAACTTTTACAGAACATGATAAAATGAACACTGCACCATTTAAAACTGATTGACAGGTAATGAACTATAAAATCTATATTGAAATGGAAATGACAGAGGAAGAATAGCACAAGGCATCAAAGCAATAGTCACAGAGCTGAAAGATGGGAAAATTTCTGAGACAACAGCTTACTGAAATTAAGCTAATTAAAGAATGATGAAAAATCTTTGTGTTCTGATTGAATTAACCAGTTGCTGAGAGACAGAACAGCACTGTAATTTAACAGGACTCTTAAATGGTTTCTCCTGCTTCTAGCAAACATCCTCTACAGCTGAAAATTGACACCAGTAAACCACAAAACACATTCTTTCATATCCAGCCTTTCCTTGATTGTAGCTACATATCTTTACCATGTTATCAGTTTACTATTCAAGTATCAATATGGCAAGTGCTTAATGAAGCAAGCATCAGTTTATTGGGGACTTTCAATCCAGGACTAATTTGCTCTGCACCTGTTTTGAATTTGTTTCAAAGCAAATCTTCCAGTCTATTTGATAAGCAAAATTCAGACAGTAATATTCACTTGTAACATTTTCCAGGAATCCGGAATGGTTTTTTGGTTTCTTTTTCCCTAAGGGTTCCTACAGTTCCTTTCCTGAAGGATCACCTTTCAATATTTGTTGTTTGCATTCAGTGGACTGAAATCCAAAGCATCAGTCTCATTAGCAGCCCCTAACTAATCTATAGAATATATCACTTTGAAAATGTTTTCCAATGAATACCGTGATAAGAACTCATTAAAATCATGACAAATTTTGTAACTTAAAAGTGGTCTGTACTCAGCTAAAAGTCTGGAGATTACATTCCGAACCATTCATTTTATTACAACTCTCTGCATTAAATCAAAAAAGGAGCCACTTGTTTGTTTGTTTGGTTGGGTTTTTTTCCATCTAAGTAGGAAAATATCAACTTGAGAAAAGGTCTACCTTCAAGAAAATCAAGGAATATATTTCAAAATTGATCAGTTCTTTAGGCATGTTCTCAAAACATCCAATCTGCACACAAGTAGATTTTTATGTGAACCATTCTACATCCTAATATACTGCCTCTAGAGACAGTCAATAAACAAATAGGAATTTTCCTGAAGTCTTAGCAACAATCAAAAGAATATGAAATATGACATTCTAGCTATTATATTAGAGGACTTTGATTTCAAGATTTCAGTAACTTCGATACTATTAGTCAGAAAGTTCTATTATGTTGGATGTTCATAATCCTCGAACTAGTTAGTCATTTAATTTTGCCTTGCATTGTGTTTGTTTAAATGAGTTTTCAAAATGTAATTTGTTCTTGCTTAGAAGTCATCAATAGATAATCATTATTCTTTCAGGGATGTAGTATACAATTCCCAGGATTTGTCTCTGTTCACAAATATGCTCAAAGATTAACCCTTAAATTTATTGTAAATTAATAGAGAAATGTAGGTGCTCTGTATCTTAGCGCAGTCTAAAAGTCTCACCCAAATAGGTTCACTGACAATTTCAACTTAAGATAACATATCATCAAGATAACTTTTTTAGTCATACCCTGGTGAACATTTGCCTCTTATATCTCACTATTTTCTGTTAAAGATTTTTAATGTTCTGTTCTTCAACTTCAAGAAGTAAGTTTTAAATACCAAAGACCATGATATTTCTTCAAGAGGCACTCCAGACAAGAGGCCTGAAGATAACAGATTTCCAGTTTTCCTGGCCCTTTTTGCCCTGCATAGTATGTGGGTAGCATGAAAAGGAGCTGTCTACCCTCATTATTAAGCTCCTGCTCTTTATTTTTGAAATCCTGAAATTGTGAAACCACTTGGTTATAATTCATCTCTGAATCAGATGCCATGGTATTTTCTTTATTTTCTGTATGAGTTAATTTTATATTTATCAATCAACTCAGTATAACTGCATTTTATGTCATTCTCAGAGCATTTCCCCATTTCCATTCATCCTGCACACATTTAATGCTTTTAATGTTAAGCTTATGATAATTTTCCACAAGTTTAAAGTTCAAATCAATCTCTACTGTGTTTAAATTATTTCAGAAAAGTAGCTATTTTGAATAATGTATACTTCAAAAAAGAAAAAAAATCCATTTTCTTCATAATGTCTGCTTCAGTGTTAGTCATACTAAATTTTCTTTGAAGAATTTTACTGTATTTCAACTCAGATTATAAAGAGGGGAGTACTTTCTTGAAGAATAGGACATGACTGCAAGAATGCTGAGAAAGAGTAAAATCCATCTTTCTGTCACTTTGCAAGGGATTATTTTTAACTACCTATGGTTTCTGCCTAGTCATTAACAGCCTGAAAATACATGTGTCAAATAAACCACTGAATAAGGAGGAATGAAATGGAACAGATCTATTAAAAAGGTATAGTGAAGTGTGTTCACCACTCTAGTGAGCTGAGAAAATTTCGTTTGAATTAGTTTTACTACACTGTTGTATTGGAATACTAAACACAAGACTGTAGGCCAAAAAGTAACTGAATAATGCACTGGGAAAAATTGCAGATCTATATGGACAGATCTCCATCTTCAAAACTCTCCTCAGAATAATAAATAACAGGATCTTAGGCTGCTAAAATATCCAGATAGAAACATTCCATCAATTACTGAAGAAATAAAATGACAAAAAGTAACTGATTCAGTAACAATTACTGAAGAAATAAAAGTAATTGTTAAAAATTGTTAAAAACAAAAAAGTAACTGATTCAGTAACAATTACTGAAGAAATAAAATGGCAAAAAAGTAACTGAATAATGCACTGGGAAAAACTGCAGATCTATATGGACAGATCTCCATCTTCAAAACTCTCCTCAGAATAATAAATAAGAGGATCTTCAGCTGCTAAAATATCCAGATAGAAACATTCCATCAATTACTGAAGAAATAAAATGTTTTGTATCACCATGTGAAATGTAAATCCCTGAAGTTTCTGTGTAACAAAAACTTCACAGTTAGATACAGATCTAAGAACACTATCAAGAAATGTCAAAATTTGGAATAGCTAAAATGTTTCCTTCAGTGATACAATATTTTAAGGCAGTCTGTACAAAGGTTTTGTTCAGGAGTACCTTTGTCAAGGACAAAACATAGTATGTTTCTGGTTAGTATAGGAAATTTATAACACAATACTCAAGGAAATCTGAAATATTTAAACTACTTCTAAATGAAAAAGAAAGGTATTAAACATATAAACATAGCCACAGAGCTAAACTATATTTTGATTTTGTACTCTCCAATATGCAAGCTGAAATTCATCCTAAAGGAGTCACTATAAGGACATTACACTATCCAAACATTAAGTTATATAAATTTCAGAAAAAGAAAAAAGTCATATTGGTACATAGGTGATAGCAAAGATATCTAAAAAAGGTATTTTGCACAGACTAAGTCTGAGCTAGAGTTGTGTGATATGGAACTGAACTGAGATATGCTACATGGAAATTCAGTATCTTTTTTTTTTTTTAACAAGCTTTTTAAAAAGAAAAGGAACAAAACCAAGTCTTGCTTATTCATCCAACTTTAACAAAGAAACTCAAGGTACAATGTTAAGACTGCACCTAAAATGCCAATTATTTGGGCTTTTCAATCAGAAATTGACAAAGATTTTGTTCAAGGAAGAAAGAAAGAAAGAAAGAAGGAAGATGAACTTCAGACTTTAATATAGGCGTAATGGAATGGTAAAAAAAGAAGCTCTGATTTCCTATTGTTGCAGCATCAGTCATTAACTGCTAGAAAATTACCTAAACAGCATCACATAGGGAGCATGAGATGCAGCAGATGTAGAGAAATAGTGCTTTATATATTCTTAAATTTGTATGATTTATAAATAATGGCCTCTGGGATTAATATTTTCTCACAGTTAATGGCTTAGGGGCATACTCCTCTGGATTGTCATTAATTGTCAAGAAATGCTGACCTCAGAGGTCATTCTTATGAAAGCGCTGCATAATGTATATAATAGTTATGTAAATGCTGAGTATCACTGCAATAAATATTCAAATGAGGTGCTTACAGAATGATTATAGGTTATTCTTGAGCAAATGCTTTGGCTGGATGTGGGAGGTGGGCAAAGGAAGGGAGTGTGAACATTTACACTCAATGGCAACCAAGCCTAAATGTTTTTTATTCTCTGATAAGATGGAGCTGGGTTTAAGGTTTGGTACTGTCAAAGATAAAGGATACTAAGACTGCAGGATAAATTCCCATTTGGAGCTCTGCCCTTTATGGTATTTGGCAGTAGTCGGAGGAATTTTGCATTTCACTGCAAAATAAATAGAATCTACTGCCAAATATTCTCAATGTGTCACAAGGGCACATGTTCAGAATTAGAGCATTCTGTCTCACTCATCCTCCTTAGATGTGGATGGCTAGTTCAGACACCTCCCTTAGGAGCATAACCATTATTGTCGCTAGTGAAAGCTATGCATCACCAAAGAGTATCCCTGAATTTTAAGCACTGAGCCCCCTTCAGTTTGCCAGTCAGACATTGATGGAGGAGGAAGTTTTCCCTCATGAATTTAGACAGCAGAGAAAGAGGTTGCTATCAAGTGTGTCTACTCTCAATTCAGACTTCTGGATTCTGTACTGTGGATAGACACATAACTACCTCAAGTTGTAGTGGGCAGCTGTCACTCTTTTTGAAATTATGATGTCCGCAGTGCCCACTTTTTGCACAATAATAGCCACTAAATATAGAGAACACATGTGGGAAATCAGTGTTCATAGATCATTTCCTTCCTAAGTATGAGAGGAATTCAAATTACTTTACCCTCTTCCCAAGTATCTCACCTTCTAGATTATAACATAGACAGGACTACAATTGCTGTCCACAATTCTTATGGAAGCAGGAATCCTACTTTCTGCATAGGCAAAACCCCCAAGAAACAAGTCCCTAGAATTCAAATTGCCAACTCTTCAAGCTTTTACGTAGAACATTACTCATGAAAAGAAATGTTTGTTTATCTGATCCACAACTCAGGTTCTGTTTTGGTTTCTATGTTGGATCAAGCACTAAATAAAAAAGGAAATGCTTGGAAAGATCTCCCTATCTCAAAACCTATGATGCTACTAAGATGCTACTTCTGTGAAGAAAAACACTGGCCCTCTCTAAGATGTTGGATGTCTGCTCATAATTTATCTGCAATGAAGTTTGAGCAACAACAACACCACTAACCTCTTACAATGATGCACTTCTGTAAAACATTAGACACTACTAAACACCACAGTTGTGTCACTGCATAGGATTAATTACAAAACAACTGAATATCCAGTCCTTCAGGATTAGGGTGAAAATATCCAAGTCACAAAATTGCTTTGATAGAGGCACTACAAACCTGTTTTATCCATCAAATAGCCCACTTCTAGATGACTTAGGGCCAGCTGTCCCAGCTGTGTGCCCTCCCAGCTCCTCGTGCACCCCCAGGCTCCTTGCCAGTGGGGTGATGTGAGAGGCAGAAAAGGCCTCGACTCTATGTGAGAACTGCTCAGCAATAGCTAAAACATCCCTGTGACATCAATGCCATATTCACCAAAAATCCAAAACACATCCCCATACTAGCTACTATGAAGATTAACACTTAATCAGCCAAAATCATCATATTGTCATAGATTTCAAAACTTATCCACAGTACACATTAAGATGGATCAGCTTTAATTACTAGGTTAATTTGCTTTGCCAAAGTGAAATAACCCAAACTTTAATTGGATCAAACAAGATCTATATTGATCTTGTTTGAATTTCACAAAATAAAATAGGAAAATAAATGCATTTTTATTTAAACATTTTTGAATTAAAACAAGATTTCAAACTCAGTGTGGTGTGTTTAATTGTTATGAATATAAATCCTTGTAGCATTGCCAAAAATTAATAAAATTTAGTCATTATTTTATAATTATTGTGTAGTCTGCTTAAATATATCGACAGCATGAGTACAACATGCAACACATCAATGGGGATATCTCATTACTAAAACCAACCTAGTACTGTTTTGTTTGAAAGATAAGGTTGTCTGCAAGAGCATAGCCCATTGATTTATTTCTGGAATTGTAAATCATGTTTCACAGAGCAAGACTCACTCCATGAAAAAAGGAGTAACAGCATTCCTCCCTTTCCTTATGACAAATAATTTTCTGCAGCACCATAATTTTAAATGCATCATTGGAAATGATGTTTGATTGTCCCTTAAAATTCACCCCTCACAAAAAAAAAAAATTAGGAGAAAATAGGACTGTTGTTCTGTCTAGCTAAACAATCTTGTAATTTTTGTGAAGATAGATTACTAAATCCACAAGTGAATAAAATATTTCAACTAGACAAAAAGCCTTGAATTGCCATCAAGAAAACAGTGCATTCTCTTTAAAACACTTTTGCTTTTTCTTTATTAAATTTAGAGGATTGAGTCAGATCAAGTGAAGAGTACTAGGGCAAGAAACATGGACAAGTTTTGAAAGTAGGTCTTGACTAGAAGTTAGTGATATAGTCAGATATTAGAGAAGCAGGCAGACTTGAAGGGTTAGGGATTGTGTAGATTTATGCAGATGTAAAGGAATCAAGTTACTGATTGAATCAAGGGGCAGGTGGGAAAGAAGGAAGATCTTTACATTCATGTTAACCCTGAAGAAGACTTAAAACTTCAAGCTCTTTGGGACAGAATAGGACAGAGCAGTTCTGGGCTTATAAATCTGTCTCATAAATACAACATTTTAATATAAATCCTTGTCTCTCATGCAGAAGTCATCCATTTTGGGTTTTTTTGACATGAGACAGTGTTTTTTCCTGTTGTATTAAATTTCTTCCAGTTTGGCATTTTGAATACATTTACAAAAGGATAAAAAAGCTCTAATACTAGTACAAGAAAAGGAGAAGGCACTTGCAGATGGAGGTGGAATTGCACTGGGGAGTGAAAGTAGGAAGCAGCTCAGACTGATTCAGAATGTTTTACAAGTAAGACTAACTAAGCTAGTTAACTAATTTTAGCTAAGTAAGCTAAAATGCTGTCAATTTAAGACAGTAGAATCTACCTCTGCTGGCACCTCAGCCACCTGTCTTAAAAAGCTGCCATCAAGGCTTTCATAAAACCCCCTGAGATGCTCATGCTCTGGCAGATTTTCTCTAGGGCTGAAAATAAAACTGAAACACACATTTGACTGAAATGAGAATTTTAGCATTGGCTGGTGATGTGGTTTTAGACCTCAGTCAGCATCTGTGAGTGCATGAAAAAGAGAGGTAGATAGACCAGACAATTCTGGTAAAATCTTGGTGCTGAACACATGCAAGGATGGTGGAACAAGACTGCCACATAAAGAATGCATCACACGATCCTGTTACTTTTTTACAGACTGATATCATCAATATATTAGGTATATTTAATAATTCTTTATTTTTCAAAATTCAATTTTCTGCCAAAACTGCTGGAAACAGTAATAAATATTTTACTGCATGACTCATGCTGGGTGGAACAAATTTTAATGAATTATATCTTAATGCTGCAATTCAAGCACTAAAATTGTGATTAATAGAACTGCATTTTAACAAAGGAAAAAAAGTCTATAAGAAAAGAAAATAATGTTTATAATTAAAATACCAGTGGCATGCTAATGATATTGTGAAATGAAACATTTTCTAATAATAGAAATATATAGAAAACGTGTTTTATAGAAATAGAGCTGAACCACTGACTTTTGAAAAGCCATACTTGATGCAGTACACAATAACAAATGTCTTACTATTGTCACTGCAATAACAAGGAGGAACAAATATCTGCACTAAGTACATAGAAGGTCTACTTGTTAAACAAAACACAAATTTTTAGGGCATAACTGAACTACACATTAATTATTTCAAGAATATCAAATATTTAATATGTTTAAAACTTTTTGTTTGTTTGTTTTCAGCATGAAAACCCAAACCACTAAACCTGATTGTTCCCACATTTGTTTCATTCAGCCAATGAACCAAAAAAATCAATTAGTTGCACAGCCTTGTTTTGAGGGTACTTTTCTTACTTGACTAGTCTCAGGGAGACTAAACAGCATAATGATCCAAAGAATACTCTTTGGAGTACCACTATCAAAGCCAAATAAAAGTTCTCAAACTAAGCACATTAACATATACAGAGAACCCTTACTTCAGACTGATATCTTCTGAAGATAGTTATTTATGTGTATATGACTGTGGGTCAACTGTAATTAATTTTCTTTTCATCACTTCTAGATTCCTTGCAAAGTTCAAACCCAAATCAAAATATATTCCATCTCCAGCTTAGAGAAATAACATGGATTACATTTCCAGAACTTCAATCAAGTATCCATACAATTTATTTGTTGTACTGAAGAAAAATAGAGGCATAGAAGTGAGATTTGAAGTATTTTATCATTTAGATCTGAAAGACTTTTCTCAGGTAGGAAGTGTGACTTCAGATTTGTGCAAGACATCCTTGAGGATTAGTTAGCTGTCACCTGAGTAGAAGTGCTTCTCTAATGAGTCCTGGTTTACCCTTTTTACTCTTTTCCTTGGGGATTTGGTATCAACCCTATTGCTGTGAGGGAGTTTGGAGCAGAGTACACACACAAAGACACAGACAAAGGCACACTCTTTGAGTCCTAATTTCCTTAGCCTATAAATAATTTAACACTGATTTACTTAATAGCAAAAGATAGCACTTTTAATTTTACTAACGAATCTGCAGTAATAAAATGCGTTTGATAACAAATTAAAAGTAAAGAGGGTTTTTTTAATCTACAGAAGGTGACAGAGATCCTGCTACAAATAAGTAGCAACATTGCTTTTACAGTCATTAGAAAAATTAAGGATCAAGAACTAGACTTACTACACTAGAGTTTGCCAACTATGAGGCAGGTATTTGCATATTGCTCAAATTAGTATTCACATGAAATAATTGCAGAACAAATTTTGTATTTTAAAGAACCATAAAGAAGATCACAAAGACCTCCTTTTAAGTTTAACAATAAAGTGTGTAGCCATTTTTCTTAAGAACAAGACATGAGTAACTGCTTTAGCTTTAACAGAGGGTAACAATAACTGTAGATAATTTTTATTCCCTCCTAGAGTACAATGCTAAATCAAACCAGTGTATTTTTTTCCATACTAATACACATAGCTCAGAATCACTGTAAAAATGTGCTGAACATGAAATGCATGTAAACAGCTGCTCCATTAGTGAAGCAGGTCAAAGGCAGAACCATTTTTGTCTCTAGCTAAGCTGTTCAGACACAATGCCCACTCATCATTAGCATATCAGTTTCTGATACCTTAAGGTCCTGACTCTGTTTCAACGCAGCTGAGCTCAATGCTTGGTGAAGAAAATCAAACTCTAAGATTTTTCATAGGTATTTAGCACTAATTTTACCCATTTGACAATATTAAAGCAATCCATACACCAAACACCATACTCATGGATGGTGTAAATAAGCATCCTTTCTGTGTTGTTCTGTAAAATAGAAGAACCAACAATCCTATAAGCATAAAGTTACATTTACTAACAAACCTCTGATTTCCTGAGAAAGAAAAAACAAGTGTATGTATATATATAGACATACACATACATGCAAACAGACATATTGTTTTTGCAGTACCATATGACTACTAAGGTCTCCAAGTGAGTACCTGTTGGTATTTTTTGGGGGAAAAAAATTATTCTCTGCTGTACTCTGTGAGAAACATCCTGTCCATGGCCTTTTTTGTACACATATAAATTTGTATTAAAAAAGTATTATTATTTTTTGCAATTCTTACAACTATTTACATCAAATTTCACTCAGTCAGAGGATTTTTCATCTTTTTACTTTTCTTCTCCCTTTTACTTATCCTCCAGTCTAAGGCAGAAATCTTGACATAACAAGGTAAATTTGGTAACTTGACTAAAAAAATTGATGCCATACTTATTGCCTCATTTATTCACATCCTGCAGAACTTTGAGTGCATACCATCACCAAAATTAAAGACCACTTGCTGACTCATTCTTGAAATTACACAGTAACTTCAGTAAAGTGAATAAAAGCAACACACTCTTTAATTTTTTTTTAATTGAAAAATCCACATGGTGGCTGTTAGCTCCATACCATAACTTCTTCTTGTAATTAACACACAGATTTTGAGTACTTTAGATTATTTAACAAAATATGTCAAAAAGAAGACTGTTGCCATCTTGCATTTTCAATTTTCCTGAAAGATTGGCATCATAAGCATCAGGACACAGGGAGTTTGTTGTCAAAAACAGACTCAGGCTTTTAAAGTATTGCTAAGCCCATATTTTGAGCTTCAGCACAGAACATTTATCAAATCATCATGCCACACAACTTCTCCCAGCAGAAATCTTCAACAGGATTAAAATTATAAATAAGCCGATAAAGAAAAAAAAAATTCAACCAAATGCATGTTTCTCTCCCAGCTGATATTTTTGCCTTGTGATCTACATTTTGCAAACATAGGTTTGTTAAACTTGCCAAGTGATGGATGAATTACTCAACATCTTTAATGCACATATGGCCAAAGAGATGAAAAATGAAGAGGCGAAAGCATTTGATTTTAAAACATGAATATTTACAACAATTACTATTTGAATGTAATGAATTTTAATTTAGAGCTTCCTACACTGAGCACAATGTACTATCCTTTACCTAAGCTTGTCATTTTTTTTTAAAAATGAACTTTTAAACCGATCAAAAAAGTTGAGAAAAAGCTAAGATTCATGATATTATTACTCACATTTCTTTGTTTTCTTTAAATTTGGTAAATATTCATGCAGTTAGCATTTTTAAAAGTTAATAATGTATACCCATTTATTTATATCAGTTGCACTGTTTAAAGCATCCTACTTTGTATATATTAAAAAGTAACCATTGAGGATAAAACTGTCACCTCATAATCACATTGTTTCTATAATAGAAGTACTCTCTACCTTACACTTCAACACAGTCAATGAAAAATATTGCCAGACATCCAAAATTAATGATGCCTTCTTTTATTTTGCCTCGTTTTAAACAAAACACAGACTACGCCAAGCAAATAATTCAAATGTTTGAGGAGCTTCCAAGCAGATAGGGCAGGTGAAGTTCAAGTTACAAAGCTTCTTCTATGCTGTCACTTGGAGTTACTCACTGGACTTAGTCATCACCACATTACATTCAAAATAACTTCAGAAGGAGCCCATATTTTCATTGCAGAGAGATGGAAAAGGCTTCCAAATTTGTTGGGTTTGGTAATATCGACGTTCCAGGTGTGCCAGCAGGAGCCACAAGTACTGATTTACAAATGGGCCACCAAGACTGGCAAAGACATTTGCGCAGTTGCCTGCTTTGTGCTCTTAGCCGTGTGCAGGCTGGAGGTGGCACTTGTTTCTCCCTTCCTCTCCTTGCCTCAGCCTCCCATGCCTGCAAATGTGCATTTTCAGTTTTAATGCTCCCTTGCTCTCCTGGCATTGCTCAGCCTGCTTTCCTCACCATCACAAAAGAGGCCCCTCTCACACCACAGCTGTGCTGACCCATCACAGCACCCAATCCACCCTTGTCTTGGCCTTGATCATATCTATGGGACAGGTACAGCCTGTCTCAATGTCACTGGAGGTTCTTCAACATTGGCAAATAAATTAATCTGAAGTTACTTTTGTGTACAATTGTTAATTACTACCAAACATACAACTAGTAACTTGTTGTGAATGGCAGAAGAAATGCCTCACACAATATGCGTGGATGGCAAATCCCAAAGTTTATTGAAAGCTCACACATATTTATATTGGTGTTAATGAAGCTTATACATATTGCAAAAGCTGAGCTCATTATTGGTTAAAGCACACTTAGATCAACCACACCTACTTCTATGCTCTAATAATTATTTTGTTTCTATGTTTGCATTCTTCTAGCTTCTCTACCTAGGATATCTACATTTTCTGGCAAGCGATTTTCTCCCTCATCTTCCTGTTTCAGCAAAGGTCACTATGACCTTTGTCAGTGATTGGACACTGGTTACATAATCCCCAGTTTGTTTCCCCTATCTTTATCTAACGGTATCACATCGAAGTGGCCTTTCTCAGCTAACTAATTATCTAAAAAGCTCTCTACAGTAACTGGCTGGTAAATTCAGGTCAGTGATTACATTATTATTATTATTATTATTATTCACACTGCAAGGTAACTGATCATGTGAAGACAGGCAACCACACCCTCAGGCAAGAGATCAAATACAGAAAAAGGGAAGGTGCTGCCATATTGAAGCTGTTTGCACTTCAGCACTGTCACTAGTATGTTCTAGAAACCCTCATATATAGGAGATTTGAAAAAAGATTCATAGCATTGTACAAGTGTGTGATGTAGGAAAACAAAAATGAAAAGAATTCTTTCTGTTTAATATTTCTCTGTGGTAAATTTTAAAAGGATTTGCAGAAAACTTATGTGGTCTTTGCAAGAAAGATTTTTTTTTTTTTTTAGATTTCTTTTACCACAGATCTTCGGACATCTCCAAGATTTATTTGTGCAGTCTACCAGAGTCTACATGTCCCTAGAAAAGGACTACCATCTGTCCTTCACTGTATTCAAAAGTTACCCTGGTAGATTAACCTTGTCTGACTGTCAAGTGCCTCCCAAGCTTCTCTTGCATACCTCCTCAATGGGACTAGAAATTAAAAACCCACAAAGCAAAACCAAAGGAGATTTATTCTCTACTTCCTCTCAGGCAGCAATATCTAGCCAGTTCCTAGGAGGTAGGCTCTCAGTATGCATGGTGTTTACTTTGGAAGACAGAGAGGATATTTTCTTTGCATATCTAGTTTAGCATATAGTGATACCAAGAGGAGCTGTACTTCACTAAGAACATCTTCTGAAGTGACTTTTGCTCCCTTATAGTGTGCTAGTATTTCTTTTCTGTTAGGGTAGTGGGCTTCAAAATATTCCTGCCTGATACTGAAGGAATTGAAAATACATCTTGTATACCTATTCCTTTGACAAAATGCCCTAGTGCTCTTTAGCCCCTTTTGATTTTCCTATGGCTTCTTCCTTCAATCTCATCACTACCAACTTGGATAACTAATAGAGAGTAATAGTCAGAGGGCCATACCAGATCAGAGAGTTTTCTAATTAAGTCCCATACCAAGGCCCCAGGGAGGCAGGAAACTTTCCTGTGGATGTGTCCTGTCAGTATGTTGTGCCCCTCTGAAGCGAGTTGCCTATGATGATTACCATTCTTTTTTGCTTTGGAAAGCTAGCTGCACCACATGGGGTTGGCTAACTCACCCTAGGCAACCTCCAAGATGGTCTTTCTCCTACCTTATCATTTTCCTGGCTTCCAGAGTCTCACATCTTTTCCATAGGGGCAGCCAGTGTGGGAAGGGAGACCAACAGGGGATTTGTCTGCTACCCCAAGCAGGGACCTGCCTCCACTCTTCCCTGTCTCTTAGGTCCCCTCCTGCCTGTGAGCTAGAGCACAGGAGATCCTCTGTTTCCTGAGGTGCAGTGGGCTGCTACCCTGCCTCAGGGCTGGTACAGAGCAGCTCCAGCAGTCAATGCTCCTCAGATGCCCTGATACTCCTTAACCTTTACACTTCCTCTTGAAGTTGTACCATCAGGCTGAGTAGAGCATCAACCCGCTCACACCTCACATCCTGCTTCCTTTTGATACCAATTATATATGTAAGAAATATAATATACCTAAGAAATAATTGTATACTGAAGAATATACAAGAATGAACAAGAACCAACTGTTTAAGCCACACTAGAACATCAGAATTCAAATCTTCCATGGGCTTCTATGGGAGCAGACAGCACAGAGACTAGTCCTACTGAGAACAGTGTTATGCCACAAGGGGAACTTGACCTTCTGAACTGGCCCTCTCAGTCTAGGGGAAGCATCTCTGGGACATGGCATTAGGAATCATGAACAGCAAAAATCACCACCTGTGGCAGGAGCCAGCTGCTCTCTTATAGATTAAAAGCCTGATGCTAGAGAGGCTCAAAAGCACTATTTAAGAACGTTTATTTCTTGAGATCTTTATATACTTCAAAACAAGTAAGCCAAATTTTGTCTTCTTTGTTTTGCCCATAGATAAGACAGGAAGCATTGGATAAAAATAAGCAGCACAGATCAGGAATCATTTGGTCACACTGAAAGAAGGAAGCAGGTTAAGGATTTTATGAACATATACATTTAACATGTAATTGCTGACAAATGACTTAATTCAGATTGTTGGAGTTATTTTCCACTAATTTCTTTTCCTTGGGGAAATACTCAGTAAATGTAACACATTATTTATGGAAAACAATTAAATTGTTTAGAGTAAAAACCAAAGTATTGCTATTTTGGTTGATTGGAAATATTCTTGCTTACAAATTCAAATAGCATTAATGCATGGGTGACATTTGTAAGCAATAGTCACCGTTAAACATTCAAAATAATCATTAGCACCACTGTGTGGTGTCACATATAAAGGGAATAAAAAGAATTGTGAATTTTCAGCATTGTGTGGAAGAGTAACATTTTATTTATGCCTCCTAAGGACATTTGAAGCTGCATATCACACAATTTAGTCAGAAATCAAAGGACGTGATTTGTTTTTATTCCTTAGCAAGACATTTCCTGCTCATTAGCAATAGAGCACTGAATTATTCTTAGATCATTCTTTCTGTTTATTGAAAGAGATATAAAGGTTATGTCTAGCAAATTCCTCTTTAAAATGAGGACAGTAATTTAGTGGTACATAGGGATAGATGTAGAAAAGACAAATAATTAGAGGTAGCGACATTGAAACCTAACTGCATGAGGCCTCTTTACTTCAAAGAAAATGAGTGTCACTAGAGTGAGGAAGGGAAAAGAAAATGGCAGTCTGCCAAGGTGAGTTTCTGCTGGGTGACAGTGGGAATTCCAAACTAGAAATGTGCTTGTTATTTAAGCAAATTTGACAATGTATTTTTTTTATTTTTGTCAATATGGTGTATCTTTGACAATATAATCAAGTTAAAAAGGTATCCCTTAGTAAGGCATGCATGTGTCATTATAGGGGCTGTAGCCACTCTCACATTATTAAAAGATTTTCCTGGTTCAAAAGTTCAAAAGCTGATATAAAATATTTATATATTTTGGAAAGCAACTTGAACTTTGTTTCTTTTGAAAGTATTTTTCAAGGGAAAAGGGAAATGTGCTTCATTTTTTTTTCTAACACTGAGGTTTCTAAGTCTGTTAGAGTTGTCTCTTTTTCATAGTATTTTATGTCTAAAAATGTATTGGTGGGGAATGCTGCATTAGTGAGACTGCTACCATCTACAACACCTTCAGAAGCAAAAAGAAAGAAGTCCCAACCCAGAGAGTTCTTCCTCTCCCTTCTCAGCAGACCATGAAATGCATGGAGCTGAACAGGATCAATGTCTACAGAAAGCAGTTTTCTTGTAATAAATATTAATATTATTAAACAATTAAATAATGTTTATTCTTACTATCAAGAGATTTTAAGAAATATCAACTTCATTAAAGGGTGTTTGACTGGATTGAGGCAACAGAAAGTGCAAAGCCAAAAACCTTTGTGCTCAAAAATATTTTTCTCAAAGAAATAAATTAAACTGATTGTTTGGCTTTAGATTTCCCTGGAAAATAGGGACAATTTCTCCCTATTTTGTTACATTTTTTCTTTGGTCCACTTCACTTTCGATTTCACTGGGCCTTGAAAATCTTGTGTACAGAAATAGAATTAAAAGGAAGAATCTTTTTCTATTAAGAGAAAATTTGTGACTTTTACTGTTTTTTCATGGGTTTTTTTTCTGATTTTTACATGGTATTCAAATCAATCCTAAAATGCCTATGACATAACAAAACAATGTATCAAATCTTTCAAAGTGACAATGTTATGCTATATTTACTGAAATATCAAGGGCAGTTTACAAATGAGTCAGTTTTTCTTCTTAATTCTGTTGCATATATAGTTATCTAATGAGATTGTGGGATTATGCTCAATCTGCATATTTCACTAATCAGCACACTTTTGTGTGTTGCTGATTTTAGTATTTGAGAACATGTATATTTTACCAATTCAGTTACATATTTCACCAATCCAATTGAATGCTGCATGGATCCACCTGCATGTGAAAATCCAGGTAGATGTAGAGCTGATTAGCCTGTAGTAATAATTTAAGGGTTTTCTTTAAGCAGTATTTTAAGAGCTTTTTTTTTTTTTTTTGTGGCTCAAGTATTACTTACATACAAAATACTCTGGGTTTGGGCAGTTTGTCTCATCCCAACTGCTGCAGAAGTTATCCCTACACATCCCAGGGCACTCAAGTTGGGTTGGAAGGGACCTTAAAGATCACATAATTCCAACACTTTCAGTAGCCCAGATTGCTCAGAGCCCCATCCAGCCTGGCAGGTGTTCACATTTTTCCTTTGTGGATTCTCATGGGATAGACTTCCTATTTTTAACAGATGCAAACTGCCTTCTTACAAGAATAGATTGTTATGCAAACTGATTCTCATTCTTATGATTCTTTCTCATGGGAACTTAACAGGCTAGCTGTTAATTCAGCTGAAATAGCAATAAAGCCTGATTTTACAAGGCCTTTTTTTAATAAAGTTTTACCTATATGCAACACAGATTATCTTATTAGAAGTATTTCATTAATCCTGTCCTTCAACTCATAATGCAAAATGTTAAAATACCAGGGAAAAGGCAAAATCTGCCTTGTCATTTCTATATCCAACCTTCATATTAGTGGTGCAAAAAGATAGAAGGTAGATACTGTTGCCTTTGTAGTACCATTCTAATGACATGGAAATTCTACAAGTGAAATGTTTAACATCTGGCTAGTTAGTTCACAACATAACAATGAGCACTGCAAATAATTACCCATGTTTCGAAAATGTATGTAAATTAACTGATATTAGCAGATCTGAGAGCAAAAAAAGACAGTTGGATAGCTGAAATAGACAGATGATCATCTGCTGTGTCATTATAGTTTGAATTTTATGTGTAATATTTCTTCTAATGCAACTCTAGTTGTGGTTTTCTTTTGTGACTTATTTTCTTGCAGTGAGGGTTATGGAAGGTTCTGTGATGAGAAGATTGATATGATGGGGACACCTCTGTGAAATTTTTCATTCATATCCTAACATTACATCTGTTATGTATTTATAAAGAATTAATGAACTAAGTGTTACCAGTTCAATTTATCATGCTGCTTAGAAATGGACTGTGTGTGTTCAGAAATGGCTTGAAATATTTCACCCAGCTATAGTGCAACTACAGTCAAATGTAATGAAATTAGTTCATACCTCAAGGCTGGAGATGGCTTGTTCATTTTCTGTGATGTCTAAAATTTCCCCCTTCAGACTGATGAGTGAGAGGTGTTGTATGGCAAGAACACCTAACCTCAGCATCTTTGAAAATGCAGTTATTCCTTGTTCCGTATTTCCCACATTTCCCACAACTAGCTCAGTATGAAGAAAGGCACGGATCCTGCATCTGTATTTGTCTCTCTTTGCTACAATGAATTTTTTGAACTGGGAATCACTGAAAGCATGAAACATATTTTTTTAAACATTTTCACTGGGAATTGAAAGAAAGAATCTTATCTTTAAAGGTGTATTTCAATGATGATTTTCAGATAAATAGAGAGGGAAGTAAACATGGGGTAAACACAAAAATGAAGAACTGGTGATCTGCTCTGTAACTTAATGTTGCTTTTCTAGTAAAACATTCTGTATTTGCCCTGAAAGGTTTATTGGCCACTTTTTCTGGGGTACTAAAACTAAACAAGAATATCTTAATATATGTGGACCTGCCATCTGACAATATCAGTATGGGTAGATTTTATATGTCGTAGTGTTTTGCATTGTGGAAATATCAGTATATATTAAGCAGAATAAAATCAGTGTTTTATTAGTCATAACAATAGTTATTTATATAAAATCCATTCAATTTCCCTAAATCATATGCATAATGGCAAAAGAGAAAAATTTCAAGTCCTCATCCTTCAAGAGCTCTTTCTAGACAAAAATGTCCTCTCCTGAAGAGTTTCTATTGTATTTTGGTCCTCTGTTCAATTACTTATCTCCCTGAATATAACTAAAATGCTGAATATTTTAGCACTGAAAGTCTTTTCCTTATTCCCTTTGATTTCTTCACTTCAGCTTTTTAGGCTTTGTTCTTTGAGTCACTGCTGACTTGCATGTTAGGACTTCTAAAGAAAGCTGCATCTTACCTTGGGAACACAGGTGAGTTAAATTTTCCATCTAATGATACAGTGAAATAAATTTTTTTATTTCTTGTTTTGATTTCCTTGAAACATCATGATGAAGTCATGAGTATGTTTTTTTTTTTGTAATAGGTCTGACCAATGCCCTTAATCAGCAGAGAAGATAGGTGGAGTAAAAAGGAGTCAGAGTCCATCAGATTGTGTTGTACTAAATATCACTAGAGAGAATATATGTTGAGAGCCTGGCTGCAGCCTCCTGTGAGCTGCTCCTCTTTGTCCAACATCCTGTAATTTAGACCTGAGGAGCTAAATCAATTTTGCTTGTAGAAGGTCTGCTGATTGCACATAACAGTAACATCAGTACAAAGTGAATTTTCTCTGCACTCATTAGACCGTCGCTGGACTGTGGTACTGCAGGATCTTGCATGTTTCAGATTAGAAAAGGAGTGGTCGAGAAGCAGGTGACTTTTTTTGTAGCTCTTTCAGCTGACTCAGAACCTGTAACTAAGCAGAGCCCAGAGGACCAGTGCCAGCCCTTCCAGGACTTTATAAACAGACACATCTCCTGGCTCTGCCTTGCAGCTGGCTGACCCATAGCCCTCCTTACAATGACCACCTGCAGACCTCAGTGGTCTGAGACTTTTCATCCAACACAGAAAACTACATAATAGAGTCATGAGCGGTGCAGAAATTATGCAGTGGTGAAATAAGCATTTAGTATCCTTCTCTGGTCATAATTTGCCCTGTGAGGAGGGGAGAAGAAATAATTATTTTTTATTTCAGTTCTTGATTATTTCCATTCTTATTTCAATTTAGACTTTGCTCTCTTAGTTTCTCTTACTACCTTTTTCTGATTTCTGGGTGTTCCTGCCAGCCTGATTTAAATTTCATGTGCAGGCTATTTTATTGGATCATGCATTAAGATAAACCAATAACTATGGTTTCTGTGGACCTGCAACGCAAAAATCTAGCTTTCATATCTAAACAGAAACATCTCAGTCTGAAAAGTAGCTAGTGTCTGTTATGTTTGTTAAGGTTCATAAGAGATAGGAAATGCAAAAAACTGAATACAGATTTTTCTGGTTTTTGGGTTGTTTTTTTTTTCCTTAGTGTATGAGAGGCACATTGCTTCAGTAACCAGTATATCTCTTGGTATCATCATATTCATACAGTATCCTGAAGGATTTAAGAAAATCAGTAGTTTAAATAATTTCATTCACTGAAGGATAAACAGAAATACTGTAAATGACATACTCATAGGAAACTACCTGATTTTTTTTTTATTCTCCTATTAATTACTACTGTTTTGTCTAGGATTGGTTTTAATCAATGTCATTATATGTGTCTTGAAAAATGCATTTATAAGAAGTAAAGGAGTCTCTGATTAATTATCACACTCCTCTTCATAGTGCACTATGGTTTTTGTACGTTCTTGAGTCTGTCTCACAATAATTAAAGGACTTATTAAAATACTGTATCTAACTATTAATTTTTTTGCTTATAGAAATTTATCTGTGGCAGTATCTTTAAATGCCAGAGGAAAATAATTATTAAAAAACCCGTTCCTGTGTATTTTTCTGAACTTTCTCAAATGGTAGTCCTCATGTGCAAAGGCAAGACCAAAGATGAAACTAAAGGTTTCAGGTCTTGAAGATCCACTAGTAGAGTGCATTTTCTGATATGGCTTCAGAGAGGAGACTACAGTGTAAGCCCTTCAAGGCCTTTCTGAAATGCAAACAAATGTATTCTGAGTAGGGATGATTGGGAGATCTTCAAAAGCTCACTCCTAATCTGATCTAAAGCACTGAAATTTGGGTGTTTGTTCGTCATCTGAATAAGGCAGCAGAGGAAATGATCTATTCTTCAGTTCTTGGTGTCATCAAATCAAGTCTCAAAGTTTTTGGCAAAAGTGTTTCTTCTAGAAAGGTGAAATATAAAAAAGGCTTTGTAAAGGAAAACCTTAGGTGAAACTTGATTACTTATTGAACATATAGGAGATCAGATCTTTGGAAAATATCCAGACTTTGGAGCAGAGTTGAAGTATAGGAAAAGCAAAACAGATATAGCAATTCTAATAGCTGAGGAACATGAAAACCAAGGAAGTGATATTGGCATGTTATGGTAGAAAACCTGACTGCTGGTGATGCTGAGCTGGGTCAGTGGAAGTCTTAGAACTTTAATTCAACAGAGTTGCAGTCTGGGCAGCTTGTTGGGACAGTGTTGTGCCCTTTAGTCGCCCTTCACAGCCCTACAACCTCCTTGACTCCGCAGTTTAGTCCTCACCAAGCCCTTTCCCTAACCCAAAAGGCACATGTGCTCTTCTACACTATGTAGGGTCTCAAGGAAAGGCTAGACATTTGCAAACATGTTGTGTTGTTGTTTGTCCACACTAGTATTATACTTTACTAGAAAAGTAGAGATTTCCCAGAGCAGAGATTTAGGTTGGAAGTACTAAACAGTCCCTTTGGCTTTCTCCTTAAGTAATGGCTAGGCTCTGACTGGAGCATGTTAGGTTTTGTGGCTTCTAAACTCCAGTGGTGGAAGTACTTATTTGTCTCTTTGCCTCCTAATATGTTTGTTGCAGCTTCTGATATTTGTCTTGATGAGAATGTGCAGATCTGTGCTTCATCTTGTAAACTCACTTTACTCTTTCAAATAAATATCTTATTTTCTTTTCCAAATTACCAACTGTTAGATATTTGTCTGTTTAATAAATACTATGTGGCACTTCCAACTGGCTTATACAAGTGCTTAAAAATAAATTTTCTTTGTGTTGAAGTTAACTATTCATGCCTGTGGTAGATGAGGTTGTTTCTGGAGCAGTGATAGCTGATGGTATCTTCTTCTGTTACATCCTAAGAGCAATTAAGTTCCAGAACCTTACAAGTCAGAGCCAGAGTCAAGCTGTCTACATGGTTACAGCTGAAAACTCAGCTAAGTATCAGAGGCACAGAACAAGTTAAACACATGCATAGATGTGCTGAGTCCTGTATGTGACATATTGCATTCACTCCCCTATCACATTTGATAATTTTTTGTAACTATTCACAGACTTTTTTTAAACATCTTTTTCTTTACTTTATCTGCTGTGCTGTTTTATCTTTCCATTTTACTTCATTTTGTAAGCAAATGTGTTGCAATATAACAAGATCTACAACACAAAAATCTGGGGTTTTGGCAAGTTCTAAACCAGTCATAGACACATTGCTTAAAGATGTACCCATATGGATTTTTTTAAGGAAGCTAAGGAAAGGATGGAAAGCAAGTACACCACAAAGTCTTAGTAAGTGTGTCTCATGGAATATTCTCCCAGTAGAAAACTGTTCGATGAAAGAAATGTTTATTAAGGAGTTGCCACTTCTTATTTTTTTCATGTAGGTTTATAAAAATTCTTGACAGTACCCTTCAGACTATTAGAAGTGGTCTTCATTTTCTGTGGGAAATTTCAAATTAGATTGATTTGTTTAATTCTTACTTGTTCCAGTGCTTAATGTTCACTTAGATTAATCATCTATAAACTGGAAAATCTCTTGCTGGAGGCCATCTCCATCCTGGGCTGCACGGAAAAGCAGTGTGGCCAGGAGGACAAGGGGAGGGATTCTGCTCCTCTCCTCTGCTATTGTGAGATCCCACCTGGAGTGCTGCATCCAGCCCTGGGATCCTCAATGCAAGAAAGATGTGGACCCTCCTGAATGAGTCCAAGGAGGACCACTAAGGCGATACAGGGCTGAAGCACCTCTCTTATGAACACAAGCTGAGAGAGTTGGGTGTGTTCGTCCTGGAGTAGAGAAGGCTTGAGGAAGACCTTATAGCCCCTTCTAGTACCTAAATAGGGCTACAAGAAAGCTGGAGAGGAAATTTTCACAGGAGCATGTAGTGACAGGATAAGGGGGAATGGCCTTCAGCTTGGATTGGATATTGGAAGAAATTCTTTACTGTGAGGGTGATGAGGTACTGCAACAGGTTGCCCAGGGAGGTTGTGGAGTCCCTGTCCCTGGAGGTGTTTATGACCTAAGCAATGTGATCAAGTGGATGGTGCCCATGACAGGAGGGAGGGGACCCAGGTGATCTTTAAAGTTCCTTCCAAGCAAAATCTTTCTCTGATTTATGAAATCAGTTTGTCAGTGGAGCCAGTTTGACTGGAAAATAGAACTCTCAAGAGTTCCCTTAAGAGTCAGCCTTGAGGGAATGCAGAAGTAATGGACAAGTTAGAGGATTTTTATTTTCAAAGGGATTACTTTGGGCTGTGATTAAAAAATTAATGGGGACATTTTTAAACCATTTGACAATTACATGGGGTTCTTGGCTGCCCAGTAGGCTAAAATGTTGTCTATGTTCAGTGAGCAGGAAGATTAACAATTGTGAGAGGTTCTGAAGTGATCTTGGATCTTAAAGACAAGTCATGCTGTCAGTGTTTTGTCCCTTCTTTGGCATTCTGTTTGCCTTGTCTGAAAATTATTGATCTTTAACAGTAGCTAGGAGAGAAAAGATGAACAGTATGAAATAAGTACACATAACTGACTTTCCATTTATATAGTACAGACCAAATAAGAGAGCGCTGAAGAAGAACAGAAAATTAATGTGGATTCATAGAAAATTGTGAGATGTGGCACTTAAAAAAAAAAAATAGCTGCATCCAATAGCAAGGCTTCAGTTTGCTTTTCTATAGACTACTTTTATTATTTAGAAAAGGCCTAATTTCATCACCCATAGTTAAAGCTGTAATTATTAATTCCGTTGACCCTTTACAGGATAATTCAAAATTCTTACTCCTTGGGGTTACAAAACTTGTGTAGTCAATAAATTTTTTTCAGTTAGTGCTGTCAATTCTAAATATTGAACAAAACATACTTTTAGTGTCTCTCTATGTATGTATTGTATCTTTCCAGAAAAAGTCTATTAAAATTCTTCTTGATAATATTTCATAATAAAAAGTCATTACTGCTCTTAAGAATGTTTGTCAAAGTGCTGAACTGTACAAAGGCTTTCAAAGTCATTAAGTTTGAGGTGGGTGATAGTTTCAGATAGCTTTATATATTTGGCTCATACCATTGTCTTTGGACAAAATTTCACTATACACCTCCAGAAGCAAGATCTGGTGTACAGGACTCCTGAGGGCTCAGCTGAGACCCTCAGCTGAGATGATGGTGCCCCTGGGCAAACTCAGTTAAGAAAGGGCAAAACCACTGGATAGAGAGAGAAGAGTGAGGAAAAAACCTGCCTGAATGCAGTTTCAGTGTTTCCATTTGGTATTTAGCTTCAAATATTGGTTCCAAAGCAGGTTTTTTAATATTCCATTAGAGCACTCAACTGATGGAAATTTCAGGTTCATTCTTACCTACCACATAATTTGCTAAGGTTAAGTTCTTATATGCATTTGTTTTGCAAAAGGAGCACATTAGATGAACAATTATATAAATGATATAAAAACAAATTTCAGTTCCATGAGAGAAAAAAGATGCTGTTGAATTTTCTTCCATTTTCCACTTCTGTAAAGAAATATTTTCTGAGGATACAGCCTCTCCAACTAATGTTTCTTATCATCATGTGTCTGTCTTAAAAAATAGTATTTCTTTTCAAATCTTTCCTTTTTTCTCATCCTGTACTGAGATTTGTTCAGTTTCTGACAGGCAGTGCTGGCAGAGGTTCATTATCTGCTGCCCAGAGGTTGCCCCACCGAACCATTAAGAAAAGGTTTGTCATAATTTGATTGCTCCCTCAGCTGGGTAGAAATCTTGGACAGTAGCTCCTGGCTCTTGTTTTCACTAACATAGCGGGGGAATTTATTATCCCTGTATGGAGCAGAGCAGTGAGGTGAAAAGGCTAAATTCAAGTCTCATTTTTGATCTCCTGAGGAAAGACCATCTTCATTTTAGAGATACTGTTATTGTAAGATACCTAATGAAAAGAAGGGTCTTTATTCTAAAGTGTATGTGGGGTATTTTGGTTTAGTTTTGTTTAACTTTTACTGTCTTGTCTGGCAGAAGCCCATCACAGACATATAGGTTCTTTTTCCTTTTCTTTAATGGTGTGTTTGATTTGGTGAACAGTACTTCTGAATATTAACATTGTTATTTAAACTCAGTATGTCATGAATTGCATTAGAGTTTTTCTGAACTGAAAGAACTATGAAATGTGAATTCTGGATAATAGTCTTTCTATAGGAATGTACAAAGATCAGATCGCTGTATACCCATTATTTTATCTGAAAAGATATTCAAAGAGCTCTGCAGGGGAGGATGAACTCACAGCTTTTTTTTTATTTTTTTGGCTTGACTATTCAAAACTGTCTCTAAGAGAAAGTAATAGGCAAAATAGCTGATGAGGTATTTTTTAAGAAAATAACCAGATGTGCTGCTGATGCTTATCTGTAAATTCTGTTTAAATCAAAGATCCAAATGGAGAAAATAAAATTTATTTATAATTTTCATAAAGCTGATTCCTGTGACTGTTTCACTAAGGAAAAGCATCTTCAACCAGGAAACATCAAAAAGCACTAGCTAATTACTTGGAAAAGGGACAGAATAGATTAATCTAGTTGAAAGAAGTTTTGTGTCAGTTCTGGAGTTTCAGAAAGCAAATCAATGAGTAAGACCTCAGCTATGGTCCATTAACTTAGCTCTATTAAGGGAAAACTGAACAAGATCAGGTGCTGAGATATTGAACTTTAGTCTTGATTTTTAATATATTATACTAGGCAAAGCTGAATGTCTAACTGCCTGTTGCTAAGAAGCTAACATAAAATACAGGCTTACTAATTGAAGCACTGGAGAATATGTGTTCACTTGATTGACTGCAGTGAGATCCAAAGTATTTGAAACATGTAGGAAGGAAATAATTATGGAAAACTGGTAGCAAAAAAAAAAAAAAAAAATCAAGGATTTTCTTGATGAAGATGATCCTAGGAATATTCATAGCATAGTAGCATAGAGGGTTTGATAATGCTCAGTTTTTTCTGGAGAGACCTGTAACGAATTATTTTCTTTTAAACCAAGTCCTAGATGAACTGAATATACAAAATTCTCGGATTTATAAATGAAATTATTATTTATTCTTTTTTCTCTGTAGCACATTAAACAGAATTTGTAAATATATTACCACTGTTAAAAATTATATGGTTTAGGTTTTCTTTGGGAATTATACAACCAATAAAAGCTTTCCTATTGTAAATCAAAATAATAACCTCTAATTATTTAAAATAAAAGAAGTCTAGATATCTTGCAATGTCTTTCCTATCATTTAATTTATAATATTTTACCTGCTTAAAATGTTTTTATTATTTATTCATCACTTGTGTTTCCCATCTGACATTCTCTGAAGTCAATTCAGTGAATTTCATAAATACTTGATTCAGATCTACAAACACTGTAGGAACTACAAGATTATATTTAGTGAAATCTGAAATCTAGTTTTACGTTTGCAGTAAGTTTGAGAAATATATAAAAGAAGAATACATTTTGGGTAAAATTTATCCTAGCCCTTAGGTGGTGAAACATACATACTAGAAAGGAATTGTAAGATGATAAATTTGGGTAATGTTTAGACTTCTTTTTTCCCCTCTTTGAGACTTCCCATACACAATTAACACATCTACAAGTATAAGAGTGGGTCATCCTGACACTTAGAAAAATGTCCAAACATATACCAGGAGAGTATCTTGGCTGTGCAGGCTCCAGTCCATAAAGGGCATAGACTGGAGATTCAAATGAGGACAGGCTGCACAGCAGGAACTTGGAAACATTGCTTGGGCCTGCACGAGGGGTGTCAGAAAAGCCAAAGCTAATTTAGAATTGAAGTGACAAGGAAAGTTGCAGGCAATTAAAAGATCTTCTACTGCTTCATGAGCAGTAAGAGAATAAATGAACATGTGGGTTTGTGATGAAATGGGTCAGTCACTCAGTGATGTAGAGGATGCATTTATTTATTTCTCAAACTTACTGCAAATGTACAACTAGATCTCATATTTCATTAAGTTAAGGTAGACACATAAGTGCCTTTGCCTACATATTCACTATAGGGTCCCACGAATTTTTATGCCTAGACACAGAGTCCAAAGAGAGGACTGCAATCACTGGAGGCTGATGAAGTCAGAGATCCCTGTTACTTTTAGAATGATGTGCAGATTGATGGAATGCCTAATGAATGTGAAAACTCAAATGTTGGACTCATTTCCCAAGAATGAAAATAATGATAGAGGGAACTACTACATTATCAGCTTTGCCTTTTGTCCAGGAAAGACTCTTGGAAATAATTTAAGACAAGTGTGAAGTTCTTTGTAAGAAAAAGGGCTGCATCAATATGTGAATTTTCTGTTGGCACAATGTTTGTGCAGTTTTTTTGCATCTTTAAATAAGTCTTGATGCCATTTATTTTAACACTCTATATTGAAGTATTTAAGAATAGTGGATTTCTGATAAAAGTAGCTTTGATGCAATCATTTGCTTTAAAAAGTTGTGTCAGCTTGGAGTTTTCCACACTTGTGTCATCACAAATGATGAGGCTGCAAACTGAATGTCAGGATATTTGTAGAACATGCCACACCATTTTTTTTTCTTTGTGTGTGCGTGGAAAAAATAATATGGGAGAAGAAAGTTGAGCAAAAATTTATTTCATTTTTGCCAGTGAATAGAGAAGATACTTTAGTAGAATCTGTGGAACCGGTTAATTTTGTCATCACTTCAGAGTCACTCACATTATTGTGAAATAGGGTCAAATATTATACTAATTGTGGAATGCAGTGTATTAATGCAGTGTATTATATCCACTTAGAGTGGACTATGTGTACTCCACACATAAATGTTTTAACCAATGTTGTATCTTGCCAGGAGTTTAGAGGTTAGAACATGGACAAATACTGATCAACTAAGAGAAGGAAAGCTCTAAGTCTAAGGTGGACAAATGTACACTTTGAATTGAAAGTTCTTTTAGACTCCTCCTGGATCTAGTCTCCCACTTACAGGGACAGATATACTTCGAAAGAAAAGTCATGTACAGTAATTTAGCCTGATAACAGGCTGTATTTGAGAAAATGGAAAAGATCTGCATTAGAAGTTCCTTTGAATAGACCTTAGTAGGCAGGCATTAAAGATTATATTTGCTGAGAAGTGATAACCACTGTTAACAGAAAATTAGAGCTGTAATAGTTAATACAAAACTGATAACAATTTATAAGTCTTTAGTAAGTCAAGTCTTTTCCTCTGTGATCTTCCTTCATATCAATTGACTGGTTGGCTAACCTTCTTTTTGTAATGTATAAATTAATAAATGAGTAGATATTGAGGCAAGACTAGAGGAATGACTCGTGCTTGGAGAACAGCAAATGTAACTTGGGTATTATACCTCATAACAGTGCTTCAATTTTTCCTCTCATAAAGGTAAGGTATTTTACCTTGTTCTTTTTCTCTTTTCTGTTTTTCACATACTCTAGGTGATCAGGTTAGATTTTTTTTCTAACCTCTTTTGACGTCTTTTACCTTCAACTTAAATTAGTCATAATAAATCAAGTAACACAATGTGGCTATTATTGTTGGATGAGATGAGCAAGCTTCCACAGGGACTACAAAAAGGTGGTGTGGGGGTGTGATTTAACAGATATGTTGACATATTGTTTCTTTCATATCCATTCAGATAGCTGCTATCTTCAAAAAAGCTTAGCTAGCTGACATTTGCATATATTATGAAACTACTGTTTATTTGTTTCCCCACCTTCACTCCGCTCAATCAGATGTTTAATCAGTCAGGCTGTTCGTGCATTTCCATGCCGTGTGTAACAAGCACGAAAAAGCAAATGGACAACTTCTGTTGTAGCAATCTCAGGAAAGAAGGCACTTCTGAAGTTATCAGATTTCAGAAATTAAATAAGACAGCTAGATAGGCTTAACAGACTGGTACCAGTAATAGAACATAACATTGCAGCTGCATGGAAGTCATTTCCAGAAATGAGAAAAACAAGTAAGTGGGAACAGGCCAGCATGGATTTACAAGGAATAAATCAAACCTGACCAATTTGATTGCATTCTCTGAAGGGATTTCTTGGTCTATGGACCTAGGGTGACCAGTGCATTCAAGAGAGCATCAATTATTTCAGAGATATGCAAAAGTCAGTATTTCATCAGTCTCAACATAAATTTCTAAATCCATGTTGTTTATCTCTCTTCTCCCCTGCATTCCAGTTCCTCTTAAAATTTCTGCTTTTCAAGGCTTTCATAGTACAAAAAAACCATGTATTTACACACATGAGTGTAAATTCACATGACAGTGAATAATGGGTGATTGTATTTTCTGTGCAGTTTATTGTGCTTTCTGTAATGTCAGTCATTATTCTATCTGACATGGATAGCATTTTCAGATTGATGTGTTTAAAATTAATGAGGCATTTCTCTCCTCAGAGAAGAAGTTAATAAAGAACATTTTTCCCCATGAATTAGGTAGAAGAATTAATACAAATCAGCTCAATTTTTAGAGTTTTGTGATTTTCTTCTTTCTAGCAATGCATTTTATCAGTTAGAGGCTGAGGGAGATACAGTGACAGGAATACAAAATGTCAATTTAAAAACTATTGGAAAAGGAAAAAAAGCCATCTTTCTTCAAGGATGAAAAAGGAAGTATTTAAGGATACACATCAGCTTTTCAATGTAGGAAAAACAAATTTTAAAGTCATCCAACCATATATATTTTTCTTATCTTCATATGTATAGCAGTTGCTGACTGGAGAGAATCACATATGTAATGAGAACCTACAGATTCAGGAACTGCTTGAGATGAAACTTGGCATTCACCTCGAATTTTAAATGGCTTCAAATGCAGCTCTTGTTAAACTGATCACAAGTGAAGAGGAGAAAAAATTGCAGCAGAAAAACCTTAAATATGAAATTTATTGTTTGTAAATAATTTTACCAGCTTCCTCTTCATTATAGCAACATTTTTATGTGAAAAGGAGTCAGGGTCTTAAAATCATCTCTTTAAATATCAATCTTGGAACTGAAATGCACCCTATGATCTCCTAGTGAGCTCTGTCTGTAACAGATACACTAGAAAATTGTGAATTTTTGAAGTCTCTGCATGTGAACAGAATATTTTGATGCTATGGCACTTATCATTTGTATGAATTTTTTAGTTCATTTTTCTAACAAAATTAGTCTCTGAATGTTATTTACTTCATTATATTTCCATTTGTGAAAACGTATGAATTTCCACCTTTTTTTGTTTTCAACTGATGTCACTTTTAATGAAGAATGTCTTTTACTGTCCTGGTTTCTTGAGTTCAGTAAAGTGGGGCTGTTTGCACCAGCTTAATCTGTGGGTGTTATTTGGTGTTTTGGGGAGAGCTGATCCAATTGTACAACAACCTGTGGCACTATTTTTTGAGCATAGATCTTTCACTCTTAAAAAGTGCCTGAAAATTTATTTTCAGGATATAAAATGAGCTCAGACTGGCCATGTGTAAAGCAGCTTGCTCCTACCTGCAAGCACTCCATGGGCTCATTATCTTGGAGACTGCAGTACTGTGTTAGCCACAGCTTGGGGTCTCTGGCTAGGAGCTGGCTTAGGGCAACAGTGTGCCCAACAGGTATGGCTACATTTAACCACATGCATATTCTTATGAATACCATTTTGGCAAAAATACTTGGTTAAGAAGAGCTCCATTCTTGTAAAATATTTTGTTTGCTGTGCACATTTGTATGTGGATCTATATATGTTGCAAGTATGTATTGAACTGTTCTGACCTCATGCTTGTTTCAGTGCTTTAGGCAATAATGCCACTGTTCTGAAGTGAAAGTGTGAACTGTTTAGCCAACAGTATATTTGCATTTCACATTATGTGCACATGTAAGGCCATGGTATAGAATGAAGTTCCAGCAGAGATGTACAGGATGTAGTTTAAGTGTTTTACACACATGGGTAACTGAGTCTTGCTGGTGATAACACAAGCTAAAATACTTCGGTTCTCATCTTCTTCCATCACCTTCCAAAGTGGCCAGAAATACTGACAAGTTATTTCACAGTTTATTGGAAAGGAACTGGAACAAATCATGCAAAAAAAAAAAAAAATCATAGGATGTACTTCTAGAAGAGTCTGCAACAACAAGGTTCAGCATCTGTGAGGAAATGTTTGCTCTCAGCTACGGCTTTTCATTTTGATGACTTACACCAAGTAACCCTGAGCATTCTAGTCCTCTGAACTGACTTTGAAATGAAATGACACCCTAAAAGATTACATGCTTAACTTCTATCAGGTGTCTCACTGAATTTCTTTGTAAACTTTAGAAAGAGAATTGTTTTATAACATTGCATTCTTTTAGAGCTTCCTTTAAATTACTTTTTTTTTGAACCCTTATGCTACCTAGAACCTATATACCCTCCCCTTTTTTCTCATCTTTCTTGTTCTTTAAAACCTCCCGTTCCTTTCGAAATGTCATCTCATAGAGCTGCCAGCTATGCAAGCGTAAGTGCAGAAGAACTCCTGTAACTGTTGCCTATTAAATTTAAAATGAATTTAGAGAACTCTGTCATTGCTACAACATCTGGGCTACTGCATTCCTATTTAGTTCTGCCAAACAGTTTAAAGCAACAGTGGGAGTAGAGATCACTTCTGCTAGATACGCAGTAATTTATCTTTGTTGCTCTGCATGTGTAATTATGCAAATATCACCTTTGGAAATTTATTTCATTGATCAAGGAAGAGAATACAGGTGATATGATGTTCTCACTAAAACAAAAAAGACAATGTTGGAAGCAAGAGTAGCATTTATGATGTTAGTGTTCCTACACATTTTTAATTTTCCTAGGAATACACCAAATTAGCAAAGCATAACAGAACCAGCTGGAAGCATCTTATACTTTTACTATAAGCATAATCATGATTTTTTTTCCTGTCTTTTAATATTCTTTAGGTGTTTTGACTTCAAATTAGGACCAACTTCAAAAAGGGGGCTGTCTGCTCCAGATCTGATATTCTTCCTATTTAGGATCTCCTAATGCTTCTCAATAAGAAACTTAATGTAATAGAGCATTAAAAATTTCAGCTCACATTAATTAATGAATGTGTTACAGAAATTATAATATTTAGGTTTACTGCTCTCATCTAGGAGAGGTACCTTTATTAGTGATTCTTTGGGCAACCTAAAACACTAATTTCTGGCGCCTGTCCGATATCTTAGACTTTTGCACATCCAGGTGGATTAAGTAATACCCAACTCTTCTTCAACTACATTCTGCCTGCCTTTCCTTCTGCTGCTGATGCACACACCTTTCCACCTGCTTTTCTTCTTTTCTCTTGTTAATTTCAGTTTCAGCTGACCTTTGGCTTTCCTGTCTCTGTTCCTACATGTGCAGACAATGCCTTTGTGCTGCTGCTTTCACCTT
This sequence comes from Agelaius phoeniceus, assembly GCF_051311805.1. NCBI lineage: Eukaryota > Metazoa > Chordata > Aves > Passeriformes > Icteridae > Agelaius > Agelaius phoeniceus. The sequence continues at coordinate 31,877,006 of NC_135269.1, read as the reverse complement.
AAGTCACATGTGATCTCTGTCTGAGTGCAGGCAGTCACTCTGTGTTCACCCTTGCTGGCCTTCTGCAGCGCTTGCTTGCCTTCCTGCACACTGGAAAGGACCATTCCTCTGCTCTTAGACTGAAAAACACTCAGGTCTCCTGGACACCTTTGCCTCCTGAGGCAGTTTATGGTGTGATGCTGAAAAGCAGGTACCTGAAGAGGCTGAAAATTGATTTTTCTGAAGCCCAGGATTATAATCCTTCTGTCAATCTTGCTCATTTCCCTTAAACTACACAATCAATACTTCAGGTCATGTTCTGAGGATATTATAATTGGAAATATCTATAACAAGGTTAACTATTGCTGAGAGCTACAGCTGTGAAAGTATTACAGATAGAGCAAACTGGTATACTAGGAAAACATTTCTTACTAAAATATTATGAAAGGTGGATGCACAAGAAGGAAAACTGAAATTATTGTCCCATCATATCCATTCCTTCTGCTGTGCAGTATATTAGTGTAGTCATAAGGATTACTGGTTTTCCATGTGCATTTAATACACCTTCCTCAGATTATTATGCGATTTGTGCTGCTTTCATGTTGTGCCCTTATACTTTCCTTTTCTTGAATTTTAGTTCCTGATTTACATTCATTAAAATGATAATTTCTGCCATTCATTGTAAGCTTTTAATTTGGCAGTATTTTTAATCCAGTATGATTTTTGTAATTTTTTTTTTTGTTTTTCTAATCAAGTCTGATCTCTTCTTTTGAATTTCTTCTAAAAAAATCTAAAGTGATTTTTATGTATTGGAGGATTTTTTCCTTTTTTCTCAGTTGATGCTTAATGTGTAATGAAAGCAGTTGTTCTTAATGCTCCATGTCCTCTTCAGTAAAAGACTGGTTTGTTTGGTCTTTTTGACCAAGTTTATTTCTAGATGACTTGTTTCTGAAATCTCACAAATTATCTGAAGGGAGCTATTTTCTCCATTTCCTCTAAAAATAGAGAAAACAGATTTAGATGTTTTACCTCTTGCTGACTGCCAGGTGTGAGAGCAATACTCTAAATGCTTCACCTATAAAAAAGTTCACCCAGAACTAACATCATTTTATGCACTGGAGATCTCTTCATGAGACATGAATCTGCAGAAGCCCTGGTTTTGGTTCTATTGCTCAAAGATTCACTTGTCATTGCTGTGATCATTTTCTCCTCTTAGTACAGAAAGGTCTGCGATGTAGAATGGTACATACACCCAACAAAGGGAAATTTGTCATGAGAAGACCTCTCTGTCAAAGACTTACTAGAATTTTATTCCATAATTAGCCTTAACATGGGCTAACAGGGGGCACCAAATCAGTATTTATCACAGTGAAGTGACTTGTGGCAGCAGTTTTTACATTTTACATGTAGATGTTGCAGCACAGTTATGTGTACTTCCTGACTTCCACCCTGCAGCTGCAGAGGACAGCAGCAATTCTGAATTGCACTAGCCTTGTGACAGCACTCCAATGCAAAATGGCATGTGCTGAGGGAATCAGCTGGCAGAGAGCTGACACCCACAGAGCTGATGAGATAGGTCAAGTCAGGTTTAAACTGATTGAATGTTACAGCAGGCTGAAGTTTTCTTCCCTGCCATATTTCACATTCTGCCTGCTCAGGCCTGGAGTTTTGATTCAAGCACAGATGTGGGCTGACAGCTGCTGCCTGTAGGAGACCTGCCTTTAAGTGGAGGCCTATTTTGTCTTCAGTGGGAACTAGCTATCCTTTGGATAAATTACCAGAATTGGTTTCAAACCACTAGTTGAGGCCTAAACTCTTTCTGAATTTTCCAAAGAAGATTAGTATTTATAAGCAAACTAAAACATTTTTAATGTATATTTCTCCCATCCCTCTCCCCCATCTTCATTCTGAAATAAATTGTTATAAAGTAAAAATATTTTATGTGATAAAATGTTCGGTTTCTCAATAAAATATACAGAGAATTTTATGTGCAAGCTTTTGTAATTTATACTAAATGTGAAAATTGGATATTATGAAATCAGAACACATTTGAGTGCACATTATCTCTTCCCTGTGTTTGGAATTTTAATGCTCTTCATTTTACTCCCAAATCTCAAGGTTAACACTTCAATAATCCTTCTCATAACCCATAGAACTACTGTAGCTGCTGACTTACATATTCCTCAGCACCAAATCTTAAAAAGAAAGAAAAATTATATTTTTCTTTCTGATATTTGCATACTCTTTTCAGTGGTTTCCCTAGTCAACAATAGGACAAATACTTGGGTAAAATTACACTGAATAAACCTTGCTTCTACAAAAAGTAGTATGAAAAAATTATTATTATTATTATAATATATGGTCTTTGCATGTAAAACTAGCTTAAGAAAAAAAGATCTAAAATGTGCCCTTTTATTTTTTCTCACAGTGTGGAGAGAAGTGTACTGCTTCTATGTGCTTTAAACGTGTTTCACTTAGTCTGTCATATGTTTTATTTTTGTACCTATCTATTTAGTAAGTTTAGTAACGTTAAGGGACAAAGGCCTTTTTAATATAATCTTTGACTTTTCTGTTCTATTACCCATGTTCTTTCATTTTTTAATGTAATCTGCTTTGTATAGGAAGCAACAGAAACGCAAGTTAGATTTATTATTTTAATAATTCTTCTGTGAGATTTAAGAGGAATGCTTTTAGGGGAAACTTTCTTCCTTCCCCTCCATCCCTACTGTACCTTTGAAGAAGATATGGTTTTTTTTTTTAATTGATTTGCACCTATGTATTTATTTTGAAAGAATTTTAACCATTAGCAAGTAGCCCAAAGAGAACAGCTGTAGTGCAGACAAGGATGAAACATTGTAACTTTTTCATCTGGGAATAAAATTACTTAGATTCTTTTTAAAATTAATATTGAAAAGAGTTATGAAGTAGACATCCACAGTACATTTCAAGTACCTAGTCTTTTCTGCTAAAAACATAACAAATTTTAAACTCTGTTATTAATTCTTGATGCAAAGATGCCTAAAGTAAAGGTTAAAATGAGAAAATTTTGTTTGATTTTGTTAATATTTTCAGTATAGCTTCACAAGTAAATGTGTTGCATTGTTGTTTTATAGGAAGACTAATACACACATTGTTTTCTAGAACAAGATTAAGAATACAATACAACTGAAAAGATGTGAAATTGTTGCTCACTGGAAGAGCATGGGAAACTGAAAAGCTCTTGACATAGGATGAGCACTGCCAAGTAACAACTAAAGATCAGTGTGTCATCAGCATTATCCTCATGCTAAATTCACACCACAGCATCCTACAGGCTACTGGGAAGAACATTACCTCTATCCCAGCTGAAACCAGGACTGCAGTTCTGCTACCTCAGCTAGCTTATTTGTTAACTTCCAGCCTTATAAATTGAGGCAACTGTGTGTGGCCAAGCATCATCACCACAGAATGGGTGGAGAATTACAACAGCATTCCCCGATGAACTTTCCTAAATGATATGCAAATGTGCAGATTCATGAGGCTAGTTTCTTGTCCTGCAGCACAGTAATACTGCTCAAAAGATATTGCAAGGTCATTAAATTTGCACTATTCACTCTGTTATGACCGTTCTACCAGAACATATCTGTGAAAGACCATGTCTCACCACCTGAAATAGACTACTACCTCTTAGTCTCATAAAAATTTCCAAAGGTGGATACCAGTGCTGTGTAATTCTGGATACTTTCAGCTGTGGTCTTTGGGGAGAATTCTGCTCCATCCATTGCCAAACTTACCATTATGAAATCTGTGCAAACAAAATACTTGATAAAAAGCAAGACATTTTTCCATGCCTTGCCATATTGAGTATTAATACAAAAAGGTACTTGGAGTGTGACTTTTCAAAGGCTGTGAATCTATTAGACATGTATTCTGGCTTTTTCCACTGGGTTCCTGAAGAGGTTCAACAGCAGTAGATAATTTGGTTTTGGGAACCCCATGCGATACCAGTAGATCTGCAGAAATGACTGAGCTATGTACTATGGGGAGTGACAGACCTCACTCTTATGTGACTGCTACCCAGTTTTTGAGCTCATTATGAAGAATATGCTACAAATATAGCCTAGGTGTTAGAACTACAGATGTTAATGGTATTAATTAACATTATCAAGCAGTTAATCATAATTTTAAATGTTAGACCATTTTTTATTGCATTAAAGAACACTGACAGTTTTCCCCAGTTGTAGGTTGTTCTGAAAAGCTGACAGATTTGTGATCATTCTTGTTTCTAAATATTGAAGAAAATTGCAAATCTGAACCAGAAATATGCTAGGGAAATGACCTCAGGCAATATTTCATGTTCAACATTTAAAACTCATTAGAACAGTGGAATCTCATTATGTATCTTAATATGTTTTGGCTAGAAAGATAAACAGGTGTAAATTGATCCTGAAATTCTGCATGTTTTTAACATTAAAATGGAGGTTCATGCTACACAGTACTGCTACGTCCATATTTCAGAACTGAACTGACAGCAATTGTCAGGAAAGAATGCCTGGCAGCCATGTGAGGTACACAATACCTGCTAGCAGGCTAACCTGGAACACCAGCCTAGCAATGTACTCAAAACATGTGCTGAACTTTAAACATCACTGAAATCAATAGGTTTTAGAAATGAGTTTAACCTGAAACAAATAGTTTTTTTACTATGTTGAATCATTACATCTGTAGGTGTTATTTCATTGAGTGAAAAAATTAGCTAGGACAACTGATTCTAGAAGTATTTCTACAAACTCAAGCTCCAAACTTTGCTGGGTGGCAGATAGGGTGGATGTCAATATCAACACTCCTTCCTGTTGAATATAGCAAATAATAATGGAATTTCAAAAATAGTCATGATTTTAGAAATTTAAAGCTGAGATTCTATAAGCACTGAAACAAGAGCTTGTAGCTTTTCCCTTCTGCAAGCATATATGTATTATCTGGTGCTGCTGATTCAACTCAATGGTCCTTATTATTAATGCCACCACCTCAACAGGTTTTCCTATGGGATGTGAATGTTCAGGTTTTTCTTTTGCTCAGCAATTTTTCATCTAAAATAAATAAAATTTCAGTCATACTAGGGATGGCTTCTTAGAAAAATATTTGGAACTGTGGAACAGAAGTATGTATTTATTAGCATACAGACTGCTGCAAAAGTATTGAAGGTGCCAGTGACAGGGAAAACATTGCTTGTTTTCATTATCATTGAATAATATCTCCCAGTTTGGAAATGGAAACAAGGATTTCAGCAATTATCCTGAAAGCGTGGCGAATGAAAATTCCAAGAATTAAATATCTGTAAGCAACTTCATAGTAATTTCTGCTAATGTTATTTCCATGAATTCTAACATTAAGAAATACATATTTCCAAGTGTAAGGAGATGGCAGTTTAGATTTTGTTTGTTTTAAGCATTAAACCCCAAGAGGCTTTATGCTTGCTCTTTCATCATCAGTCTTAAGGATTATAATTAGCTCATTTTCTCTTGTGGTAGGTTGCTATTGTTAGGGATTCATCTTCAAATTTTCTCAATAGTTTTCTTAGATGAATACCTAATTCTGCTTATATATAAACACAATTATAGTTTATCATTGACTTTTGAATCTCTTTGCATTCATTAATCTTGCACATTGTTTAAGCAATGATGTGATTTGAATATTAATAAAAGAAGCTTTCAGGGTTCACTATCTCTGTACATATATTTTGGAGGGTGTTTGTTTATGATATAAATTATATTTCAAAAGTCAAAATTTTCATTTAATTGTTATTCCTGTGCAAGGGATTAATTTTCAAGAGGAGCAATTAGATTCAACAGAAAGTCACATTTTTATAAAGGCAGAGATGGAAAACCATCACTATGGTGATGGGAATGTGCTGTCATATGCCTCGTTTTCAATGTATCTTGCACTGGCATGGGTTTGAATGGAGGTAGCTGGAGCAAGTATTTGATACTAATGACCTTCCACTTAATTGAATGGCTCCTGAGCCATCCACTGGAAGTAGGGAGACCATGCTGCTAGTGCCCAGCTCTGTCAAATGTGACCAAGAATGTTAGGGCAAAATACTGATGAATAAAGACTACCTATCCTTTCACACTGAGGGGAACTATCTAGGGAAGGAATTAATGCAGAAAATTCTTTTAAAGTGTCACAGAAACATGTTATAGACAGAATTAAGACAGTCTTTACTGATAGATCTTCACTTATCACCTCATTCCAGCTGAAACCTTTCAATTTCAAAGCTTTTGGAAAAACATCATGAGTTATCTGTGCTATGGGATATTTTATTTGGTAATTATTTTTGATATTCCTACTAACAGAAAAAAGTCATTACTGAAATAAATTTAATCTGTCTTTGCTTCATGTACGTTCAGAGCTTACAATACACAGGTTTTGGAATTAAATGCAAGGTTGGTACTCTTGGAAAGAAATTCTAATCTGTGTGAGTGATAAGATCTTCAATGATTGCACATAAATACCTGCCATTTTGGTACTTACTTGATATAACATTTCATTATACTGGAGAAATACTGAAAGTTATGAAGATTCTCAGGCCAGGATAATTGCCTGTCATGAGTTTTTATTTTGGCATTCACCCTTAGCTAACAAGCCAGTGTAACAGGGCATGATGTGCTGTCAAGATGATTTGACAAGCCCGAGAAGTTTCAAAGACAGTACCTTGTTGCATGAGATTTTTTATTTATTTATTAGTACACTCCAATGGAATTTTTAAAATGTGCTCATTACCGTGTTTGCATAGTCCATTTGAGAGAGTGAGCACAGAAACATTGTGACATTTGTTTCCAGCAGCCTGGAGCTGGCAGCAAACAGGGAACTACTGGGAGCAAATAGCACAGGATCCATGACTGACTTCTCTTTGCTTCCTAACTCTGTATTTTTAGTTTGCATAATAACGCCTCATGGACTTGATCTTTATTAGGTCATCTGTTACAATAATGCATTAAAATACCAATTATGGAGAATTTGTTTTGGTTTGAAACTGGATTTTTTTTCAAACTTTCGCAAAAAACTGGAAGACAGCTCCTATGTCTTCCTCGTGATAAATAATAAATTTGAAAGTATAAATACTTTTCTTTCCTGCTGAATGTCCTTCCTGCAAGATTACATGACAGTGACAAATACAAGTAAATATATTCCTTTATCCCTCGACAGACAGAACTAAAAAATTTCCCCTCGACTTGTATTTAATTATAGATCACGATGGAAGGATGATTCAAGTTCCCATGTTATTAGCCAAACAAAAATGCATTATACAGTTCCCACAATTTGTGCTGAAGCAATCTGTACCTGACTGTTGAAAGAGGAACTACAATGAATATGGAATTTTAGAAATGTATCCATATCTAACTCAGGCCTTCCCAGTCTACTGATGCAGTAGGGCAGTAGTAGGGTTCCTTACATGGACTGGGAATCTCCTAGAGGAGCATAACATGACATTTATCATGTGTGAAGGAGTCTGATGCTGTCTTAAACATCAGATCTATTCTGTATCCACTAGTTCGGAAAAGATGTTTGATATCATGGAGTCCAACCTGTGACCAAACATCACCTTGTCAACTAGACCATGGCACTGGGTGCCACATCCATTCTGTTCTTAAACACCTCCAGGGACAGTGACTCCATCAGCTCCCTGGGCAACCCCTTCCAATGCCCATCACCATCTCTATGAAGAATTTCTTCCTAATGTCCAAACAAACCTCCCCCAGCATAGCTTAAGACTGTGTCCTCTTGTCCTATTTCTGGTTGCCTGGGAGAAGAGACCAACCTTCACCTGGCTACAGCCTCCTCTCAGGGAGTTGCAGAGAGTGATTGGGTCTTCCCTGAGCTTTCTTTCCTCTGGGCTAAACATCCCCAGCTTCTTCAGCTGTTCCTCAGAGGACTTTTGTTCCAGATGTCTCAATACGGCTACAACAGGCAGACACGATTAGGCCGATGCTGTTTCAGCAGTGGATCTGGGTGGGCATTATATAGAGCCACAGAACAGCTCAGGTTGGAAGGGACCCATAAGAATCACCATGAGTATAACTTCTGCTCCTCACATGGCTACCTAAATTTGAATCATGTGACTAAAAGCATTGTCCAGGTGCTCCTTGAGCTGTAACATCATGAGTGCTGTGACCGCTTTCCTGGGAGGCCTGTTCTAGTGATGGATCACCCTGTCAGTGAAGAACTTCTTGTTAGTGTGAAATCTGAGCATCCCCTTGTGCAGCTTCATGTGAAGCCATATTGTGTACCCATTTAGGTTCTGGCAAGTGAAAAAGTGCAGGGATGTGTTTTATCCTATATTGTTGGCAGGACACAAGCTGAAATGAGCTGATCTCAGTATTGCAGTTACAACAGAGCTGCTCTGAGGATGGCTTTGTCAGAGGTTCTGTCTTCCCCTGAAGTTTTCCCTGAACTGTTCGGACAAAGAAAGGTCTGCATATGTCAGAAAATTATTTTCCAAGAACCTAAGTTACAATTAAGGACAAAATTCTCATCTCTAAATGTCTTTAAGCTTTGCTGTCACAGTGGTAATAATAGATTGTGCTTGGAAAGGTAGGATTAGGACTTTGAATGCTACTAGTTCTGGATAATTGCATGCTGTGTTATGAACTCATTTTAAATTCACTTCTTGACGGCATAACTGTGAAAAATGCAACAAAGTGGAACCAATCTGTCCTAGCTAATACCAGATCTCTAGATGTGCATCCTTGTTTTAATGCTTGTTCTAGGATTGCATCAATAGTTATTATATTTTTATTTACCAGTGTAATAGTTTATATAAAAAGTTTCATAGTCTGTTGTTCTTGCTTTGATAGGATTCTGAAGTAAGAGAGGTACCTGTCAATAGAAAAAAATTCTTTGTAATAAAAAATGGAACCACTTTTAAAATTTCAGAAAATTGTTCATTTTCCTAGTGGCTTTCTTGCTCAATTGGAAACAAACTCTGAAGCCATCTGAAATTTTATTTTCCCCCAGGAACTTTTTATTTCTAATCCAATATAGTACCTGTCAATATAGAATCAGACTAATTGCTGTTTCTTAGCAAATGAAACTGAAAGAAGATCAACAAATAACTAGAATGCTTTATTTTGTTAGATATTTTTCACATATTGTTACTTTCCATTTCCTTTCATATCTTTTATAAATAGATGTTTTTCTTTAATAACAATAGATATCCGCTACTTCTGATATTATAAATCTCCATAACAAATGTTGATAGTCATGTTCACAGTGGTACACAAATACATCAGGACATATCAGTTTTAACACTGATCAAAAATCCTCTGAAATTATCGCAAAGTTTTTTCTTTATTTTTAATCCTCTTGGGTTCAGTGGAATTTTGTTCAGGCCTAATGATCTCAACTGTTTGGTAATTTCAGTTGTGCTGCAGGGAATGGGAAAGATTATAACTCATATTCCCAATTTTTAATTCTGTTTTATTTTTTCAATTTTTAATTATTCTTTTTAAAAACATTTGTTTCCAGGATGAATTAAAACTAGCAAGGATAATGGAAATTTCTGATTGCCTGATTTTGTTAAAAAAAAAAAAAGAAAAAAAGCCAATTCTGTTCTGCTGATAAATATCTTTGATCTCAGTAGTAGCTCAAGCTAATTAAGAAAATATGTTACCAGAAAATCAGTTCTCTTTTTTCCTTTGCATTGTCTGGTTGTACTCTGGTAAAAATACTATTAAATAATACACTATTAAATTTTGAATTTGGCCCCACTGCTCTAGGTGATACTATACTCATAATTTCATTAATTTTATTGTAAATTTCATTAATGAGGTCAAGGGAGAGTCTCATGTTATTGCTGAGTGTCTTTTTTTATGAATTAATTTTTGTAGGAATCTATTCAAATAATTTTTGCTATTGCTTGTGTGAGTATTTTGCAGACTGAATTAATTAAGAAAATTGGCCTATAATTTCTACCGTTACCCATATCCTACCACGTTTCAAAATTACAGAAATAATTACAGTCCTAAGAGAGTCAGGCAAGTTTTCAAATGCTGCATTATACATGCTATACTAAATGCCATGGAAGACTTGATTAAAATATTAATGCATCTCAGCTGGAAATCCTAATGTGTCTTTTTGCCAAGTACTTTGATTATAGATAGAATTATTTTGCTTGAATTTTCAGAAACATCTGCAGTTCTGAAGGTCTGTGGGTTTGTTTTTTGCTGCTAAATTGAACCAGTTGATATCCACATAATACTGTTTTTCATAGTAAATACCTAATATTAATTTCATTTGTGTTTTATTCTGTATAAGCTTCAAATACTGGAAGGAAATATCTGTGGAGACATTTAAGTACATAATAGAGTCATGATCATCGTGGATCTCTTGCATCTTATGGGAAGTTTGCCAGTGTAATTTTTCTCCCCATTTCTTGCATTGTCAGTCTTTATATGTTATTTTACATCTGTATTTCATCTTTACCTGTTCCATTTTCAGAGATTTTGCAATGCTCTCTTTGCCACCTGGCTCCTGACGAGTGCAGTCACCCACAGCCTGTCTGACAGCCTGGTGTCTCAATGCATTTCAGGGGGAAAAAGAGTAGACAAGCCGAAAACAGTTTTTACCCTCCTACCTTGTGGCAGCTTCGTGTGTCAGTGACTCAGAAAGGAGATGATGGAGCATTTAGTGAGAGTTACAGTGGGCAAGGGTCAAACTCCACACTCTGAAAGCAAGCTGGACCTTCTCTGTTTCTGTCTGGGACACAGTCCTACCTCATAGATAACTGAGGTTACTGCTGAATCATGGCAACATGTAGCAAGTGGTCCGAATTTCCTATTCGCTGTGAACATCTATTTTTTGGAGTCATTCAAGGCAAGGATCAAATATCTCTCCAGATAATAGAGTACAAAAAAAAAAAAAAACAAACAAAAAAGCCCCACAAAAAAACTGAATTAAAGACTAAATACAGAGAGGAACCAAAACAGGAAAAGTATAGAGAGATCCTACTTCAGAAACTTTTTTCCTCAATTTACTCAATACTGCAAAGAAAAAGACTTAATATATGATTTATCCCTTATGCTCCTGGATGGATTTACAAGAAGAATGGATCTTTGACCTAAGTAACTCTACATTATTAGTCTTTGTGAGCTGCCCAAAGACCAATCTTATTTTCTCCTCTAAGAAGCAGTAAGATAATATAACAATTTTTTTCCCGATGTATGTGGTATCTTCTAGAATGGTGAGTAATCATTGTTTTTTCTGCTAATAAAAAACATACGTATTTGATATGAGCCTATTCACATTTCCAGACTTGATATAGATTTTTTTGTGTCTTGACTCTAAGAACCTGGCATTTTTCTGGTATAAACTTAGCAAAATGGCATATCTTATATTGTAATCCGTATTTAAATTTTGATTATTACATTTGGATGAAACTTGCACATGACTGAAAACCCAGGATGCTATCTTCAGGTATTGAAAAATGTTTAGGATACACTACCAGCAACTGTCGGGTTCGGCTGTCTGTCTGTGCCCCGACACGGGTAGAGTGGTTCTTGGGTGGCACGTGATTCAAAGGACGAGTCTGGACTCTTCAGCTTTTCGGTCTTCAGGTTGTTTATTATTTCTTATCTACAAAATTTTCTGTCTGCCCAACAGAGGTCTGACCTGCAAGCAGTCACAGGCACTCTCTGACCACCCACGGGGCGGTCATGTCTTTTTATACTAAAATCTACGTACACAATATTTACCTTTATTTCCCAATGCTTTTCACCCATGTTAGCAAGTGCACCTTCACCATAAACCAATCCCCAAGTGCCAACATCACCACAGGAGATGGAGGACAAGAAGAAGAAAGAAGAAGGACGAGACACGCCCTGATCCCTCCATCTTGTCTCCATAACCCCCCTGTACCATAAATCTTAAAGTCTATATTTCACCCTCTAAATGTGTCCCTTTTACACCCTTCACTCTAAAGTGATTCTCATGCCCTCAAACTCTTGTCACTTCTGTGGATGGATCAAAATCAAGCCACCAAACACTCTTGGCAACATTCCAGGATTTCCGAGACCCCCAAGGGTTCTCCTGGCATCTCTGGACATCGGGAACAATGTGCTGAGATCCCACAAGCAACATGATCAGCTTTGTTTTCCTAGAGTGACTGCATCTGTTTCTTTTCAGTAAACAAGTCCTATGGCTTGGTATTAAATATACTTGGATGTGTCTACAATATTGGATTCTTCCAGCTCTTTTAAACATTTCTCCACCTAGTTTTGGATCCCACTTAGGTTTATGAAGCTGCTCAGATCTAGAAAACTATGAACTAAAAAAAAATAAACACCTTCTCCAAAAGTTAGATAAGAAAGGATGCTCATCATCTTTGTCATTTTCTGATGCTTTCACTGGATTATTTCATAGGAGTTTCCTTGGTTTTAAAATGTTCTTACTAGGAGACTTCCTGAAGAATCACTTTACAGAGACTTTAAATTCTGAGAATGTACTAAAATTGCTACAAAATTGAAGAGTGGTAACACTTCATCTTTCAGAAAATTGTCCCATCATAAAGTTGCTTAATAATTCTCATGCACTTTTTTATTTCATAGTTTTCACATTTTCATCATTTTTTTATGTTTCTTACTGCTTTTTTATTTCTTTATCAATGCTTATTAAGAAGTGGCAGATTTTCTCCCTTTTTGTTTTTCCTCAAGCATTTAAAATTTTTTAGGTGGGCCCACAATTATTTTGTCAGTGGGAGTTTTACTACCCACACTGAACAGCTTCACCACACTCATAGGTTTGCATTCCTGTCAGGATATGAGCTCTAAGAAGTTGACAGTTTGCACTATAAAAAAGGAGTTACAATATATAATAAATAGAAGTCATCATATTGCATGAAATATTCTGAAGTACAAAAATGTTAAATGAAGTATTTTTAATCACTGAAAAGGAAAAGAAGTAGGATCTCTTAGACCTCAGAGATTAAGTACGAAGAAAATTAATCAGGGTGGAAAAAGACCTCACATGTTTGCAGTTCCTGTTTTGTCTAGCTAATGACTTGAGTAACCTAAATAATGCTGGCATTATCAAAATGGATTAGCAAATATTTATGCTAGCCTGATTGTTCAGCATGTCTGCACTGATGAATATAAACATCTTGTGGGAAAAAGCTGAATTTGCAAAGGCTTCAACCTGTATTGTGTAACAGGACATAACTTTTTAATATTTCTGATTACCTAAGATGAATTCTAATGAGCACATTTTTACAACCTAGATCATTAGATGGACATAAAATATTCCTCCAGTAAGTGTTTGTGGAAAGGATTCTTAACAAATGAATTGCTAAACCTCTGAGAGCTTCTTCATACATTCATTTGCATGCCTTTGTAACAAAAAAACCACAGTTTGCTGGAAAATAAACATGAAACCTACAATTCAACCAAATGAAGAAATATTTTCTGTCTTCACTTACTATTTGAGTAAAGTGTTACTTTTCACGGAATGAGAAAACTCTCTAGAACAGACTGAACTCAAAATGGAGGAAGAATTTCACCTTTGACCTATCTGCTTCCCACAGAAGTGTCCCTAAGGTGGTATCATGGACCCAGATGAGGGTAAACTATAGCCTGTTGGATGAGGCAGCCACTAAAAGTTGGAAATGTGTATGATGGAAAGCTACTTTATGCACAAGTGTTTGTGCACTTGATTCACAGCTGGATTATGAACAAAGTTCTTCACCATCTGAAGTGAATGGTCTATAGCAGATTATAGAATAAATTTCTGAGCCAAATGTAAACAACTGATTTATGTCATGTATGACAACTGTAAGAACTCAAAAATCAAGCTTTGAAATGTTAATATTTTAATATCTATTATTTTATGCTCCAAAACCAATCTACACTCAGTGATAATGCAGCTCTTTTATTTTCTCCCTAAAGCATTCCCAACACTGACATGTACAATGTAGTGACGTGGCGTTTTGCACCATTTGCAAAGCATTGTAAATTAATGAAGCCATCAGCTTTGTTCTGTTCAATAGGGCAGTCCCACCATACACACACCCTAGGACTCTCAGTGCTCATCTACTTGGGTTACTTCTACAGAATCTCTGCAATATAATACCTTAAATTTTTGTTTCTTATATCCATCTGTTTTCAAAATAACTAGAGATCATGATGACTGGATACATTGCTTTACACCTCCAAAGTTATTCTTTTCTATGGATTGCTGTGTATTTGTGGAATTTCTAGTACAACAAAACAGAACAAAAAAAAAATATAGCTCCAGGCTTTCTTTGCTCTTCCATATTATGGAATATGCAAACAGAGAGATCTCTATAAGGTAGGTGAGAGAGTGACCAAGAGCTAGGGATGGCTGATAACAGAAGACATAATACTGCTTAAGATAAGGCAGGCAAAAACTGGGAAAACGAGAGGATACTAAGCAGAAGTACTAGAGAAGAAGAAATGAGGTAATATGTTGAGCTAAAAAGCTAGATTGAGAGCCTAGCCCACAATCAGGTTAAAAATCATTATCTGTATTACAACAGAGAGAAAGCGGAACAAAGGGAAAGATTAAAGCCAATTTGGGGGTGGCAACAAAACTATAGGAGGCTGGAATGAGGTAACCTTAGGCCAGTCAGACTAGAAAACAAAATCACACACAGAGTTCCTGGAGTATGTCTGCAGTTGAATGACACTTTTCATGGATTTTAGCTGCTTGGATTGAGTCATGTACCGGATGGGATAAAATTATGAGTGTGGCCCCAAGATCAATCTGAAACTTTCAAGTAGACCCAGTAAGCAAAATGTATCAGATCTTAAAGATATGGCACTGAATTCTGCAAAACAGAGCTGTCCAGTATGGACCGCTGCATGTCCTGAAGGATGGTTACTTAGCAGTGTGTTTTTCTTTTCATCGTTTTGATAATTAGGGTCTTTTTCTCACTATGTTTGAAAAAAAATACAATATTTTCATTCATTTTCCTTTTTATTTTTCATTTAAAAATCCATTCCCAATCTTATCTTTCCTGTGATCAAACTTTGGTTAAGCTGTGTGTAAATTCCTTTCCAAGGTGGATTGCAGTCTGGTCCCACGGCCACAGGAGCTGACGGGTCTGGCTAGCCGCTCCCAGAGTGACCAGTGGAGACCACGAATCCCACCACTCCCAGGCCCTCTGTGGGAACCCCTGGGTAGTGGCTCTGTCTGCAGGGTGGTGACGCAGGTGAGAGCAGGACTGCGAAGCACGGAGGCAAAGGAAGGAAGGAGTGGACACGCTTATGGATACCAAGGCGCATCATTAACCCAGGCAGGGCCAGTGATTGTATCAGGGAAAAACCCTTAGGGAGGCACTGATAAAGGGGACGGGCATGACATGAGGAGACACAAGGGACCAATGAACGAAGCCCAGGGGAGGAGCGAGGGACACAACTGAACCAATGGCAATGGCCCAGGGGAGGGAAAAGGCTCAGGGGACAAATCATACGTTAGGTAAGGGAAGATTGACATAGAAATTTCTAGAAATGAAAGGGGGTTGGTTACAATGAGGGACGGGTAACTGGTGGAAGGAATGAACCATTATGAGGGAGAACATGGGGGGAACCAAGGGTCAAACCAAATTCTTAACTTATAAAAAATAACCAACTTTACAATAAACCCATACAGGACACACAATGCTACAGTGGATGAATTCAAAATACTTCAGCTGAAAGAAGAGGTATTAAAATGGTGTAATTTTGTAAAAATGTATATCAATGTATTTTTCTATTGTATATCAATATTCTTACTTTACTTGGGTCAGAGTTAAGCAGTTATAATTTTTTTTTCTTTCTATCAAAAATGAGTGTTCCTATTATCACTGTTGAGAAGAGGATCACATTCTAAGCATCAAAAGGAATTTGTTGTATCTATATAGATTTTTGTAGTCTATGGGAATGTTACTATTTTGCTTTAACAATAAGCATGACATATCTAATAAATAACCTGCAAAAGTAAGTTAAGGGCTCTTTTTCAGTCATTCTTTCATCTCTTACAAACCCAATTTTTTTCAATGACTTGAACTTGGAAGATAGGAATAGTGCAGAATGATTCTATAATACTTTTTAAAACGCTGCTGAAATCTTGAGCTATGTCTTTTTTTTTTTTTTTTCCTGTGCAGGCAGGGAACCAAGAGGAAAGAATACTTGGAAGAAGAGAGGAAATAGAGTTATAGAGTTACTTTTCACCTGTAGACATCTAGAGAAACCTTGGACTAAGAAATATCTATTAACTGTAGAAACAGCAGGTGATGACAGCATGAGTCCATTTTTCCCCTTTAATGAGTAAGATCGTTAGTAAAATTTTGCTTGAAGATGTTAATAAATCTATTCTATGCAGAATCTGTCATGATGCAATACCTTCCCTCACCAAGGAAAAGTTTTTCTTTTTTCCTTTCACTCATTCATTACTTATCTAGGCTTTAACCTTTCCAACATCCCCTGAGTTAGCTTACAGCACAGGCTTTTCTACAATGATTTATGCATCACATAATGAAAGATTCATAATAAGCTACACTTTTTCTCAAATAACCCCCTAAGTCATTTTGATTTGCTCTTTTTAAAATATTTTTCACAGTAGTTGATGCCATTTTATTCACTGATTAAACAAGACTACTTTGGCAGCACGTAATTTTATTAATGCCTGTTTTAAAAGTAAGTTGAACTTGGTTTATAATTATGCACAAGTAGAAAGTTGGTAAGCTTAGGAAAAATGGAATCTGAATTTCATCACCCCATGAATAAACTTTATTGGTATCAAGAAATAATAGCATTTTTGTAGCCATAACCCACAAACTTTCTGAGACACATATGGCCAAGAATCTGGTGGTAGATGGTGCCTGAAGGCTGAAGGACTTCAACTGCACTGGATGCTGGGAGGTTCAGGTCTCCTTTCTGCCAGGCAGTTTAGGATTTCATCTCTGCCTGCTTTCCAACTGTGAGCCTATTTCCTATATTTTCCCAGAAAATCTCATAGGTAAATTGAAGTGAAATGGGAAATCAGTCATTTTAAATACAGACCATCTATCTAGTGCACAGTAGTTTGCTTTCAGGGACATACTGTTACTATGTTAGGCTTGGTCAGAAAAGTTCTCCTGAAATATTTTGCTGCAGTCAGATTCTTGGCCAGAAACGAAATTGATTTTGGTGAGTTCCCTGAACAAAGTGGCAGAAATATGCTGAATAAAAATAACTTATTACATATTTTTATTTATTTTTACAGTCTTTAATTATGGCAGTAACAATGAACACATGAATTCTAATTTCCATTGGAAATCACTTTTGCTTTAATTTCATTCATTAACAGAATGATTTTTTAATGTACTCCTCAGAAGATACAGAAAACCTTGAAATGTTGAAATTTTCTAAAAGATGGATATCTTCAATTTTTTAATATACTCAGTAATAAAAAGACTTTTGCATTTAAGACAAAGATGCTAAAATGAAAAATCAGATGTGTGATATCTGGCAATGTCTAATTGAAATGATACAGGGAAGAATCTACAGGAGTCATAATTAGACAAATTATTTCAGATTGCCAATTACTGCACATAAGCACTTAAAAACAGAGGTAAACCATAATGAGCTAATTATTACTGAACTAATGTTTAACTGTAATTAATAATTATTTCTAGTATTTTGAGGTTCTAATTTTAAATCAATATTCTATCCACTGAAACAAAATATTTCCCTAATGAGAGGTGTTGTTTTTCTAATTCACCAGAAGAGACTCCTAGAAATAAAATGGGAGATAAGCTCATCTGGAGAAAAAAAAAATCACAAAAAAATTGAAAGGAAACACATAGACTACAACTTTGCTGTAAATATGGAATAAAACAGATTGAGTACATTGAAACATTTATTTTTAACTTGAAAAAAAACATGTAAATGAGACAAGTAGACATATCCAAGTTATATTTTATTTCAAATTTTTTTTTAAGTAATTATGTCAACATTGTCTTGAATAAAGGGGAGCACCAGTGTCTAAGCACAACAAACAATCTTGGAGGCAGAAAATCCAGTTTATTTGTTTTTTTTAAATCTTAGAAGAGTGGAGATAATTAGAAGTTTGACAATTATTGAACCACAAAATTGTTTGAATTGGAAAGGACCTTCAAGCTCATCCAGTTCCAACCCCACTGCCATGGTCAGGGACACATTTCAGCTAAAGATACTTTTAACAGCCAACTTGTCTCACTGCCAGAGGTCTGTTATCCTAGCAGCTCATGTAATCTGACTGTTCTAGTTAGAATTATGATTTCAGAGAAAGAATAGTTCTCTTGTTTGTTTATCTTTTCATTTCTGAAGAAACTACCTGCAGTATCAATATTTTGAATAAAATAGTAACTTGCATTAGAAGCTAGAATTTAAGGAATTCTGAGAAACTCCTCATTGATGTACAGCATGTTAACTAAAAATTATGATTATTACCCTAGGAGGACTATGCTGGATTATTGCAGTTACAGGTTTGAAATACATTGTGGATTTTTAGGCTTTAATCAAACAGTATTGTTGTCTGCTGTTTTATGTCCTGAAAAAAAATAATGGTAGGACTGTAATCCATTTGTCTTCTATTTTCTGGAGATTTATTGTTTGCTTGGCTTTTGTTGTGGATTTTTTTTTTTGGTTTTTCATATCTGAAATATTTTTGCTGATGAATGGGAGAGATTTGATCCTATTGTATGTCTTAACTCTCTCCAGTTTAGAATCCTACTCTTAAACCTTTTAAAATACTCTATTTTGAGCCTTTCTAACCTCAATGCAGGAAAAGCAGAATATTATCAGAGATATTTTTAAAAATTTAACTGCACAGTAAGAAAAACAAATTAAATGTCCACCTCTTAATTAAATAGTATTTCAGGAAAAGGTTCAGTTAAAGTACTTCACCATTTTTAACCTATCAAGTGAAATGGTGCTTCTGTTGTCACTGTTATGTTGTTTCTGAGATGCATCCAAACAAGTGAGGGCAAAAGTGTCTAACAGTGTCTCTGGATATCTATGGATGCTTTGATATTTAATGTAAAAAATTATATAATCTGTCACGTTATCTACTCTTCTTCAATAGATTCTATTTTAATATATTATTTAGTTGTTAGTGCCTGTCCTGGAACCCATTTTGCTCCCCTGGCAGTCAGAAAGCACAGATTCTAAGAAGCATATTTCTGGGTAATAGTAATGGTCACAGTATAATGAGGTTTAAGTTGGGATTAATTGTTTTTTTTCCTCATCCAATTTGTCTTTTTTTCAGGTGGAATGGAGAGATACTCTCTAGAGAAAAAGGTGTTATCATTTGAAATGAAGGAGGGAGGCATCTTGGGTCCAGTTCCTAATCAGGAATCACCATGGAAACAGGAGCTACCCCTTTATATGTTTCTTGTGAGGATGTGAGGAAGCAAGAACCCCACGGGTAGGAGGTTGTTCCCTATTGCCTATGCATGCAGATCTGTGTAAGACACTGTCTTTTCTTCTTTTAAATAAATTTCTTTTATGTGATACTTTTGCAAACATATCCAATATAGACACAAATTTGAGCTCTTTAAATTATGTCGAAAACTTGGACCTTTCATATATGCATATAAAGCAAAATCCTTAGAAAACTGTGTGCTAGCTGCTCATAATTCCCTAGGCATGTCTGTCATCAACAGCCTTTGCCTCCAGAGTTAAGAACCAGACTATAAACACAAACTCAGCTCATCATCATTCTCCTGAAAGGGAAAGAAAAACACAAAAAAAAGTTAATGTGATTCTGCATCACACTAACATGCAGAATCTGATGAGAATATTACCTTTGTATTCTGATAATGCATTTTGCTTGAAATATGCCCTTCTGCTTTCCTCTTTCACATATACACTAGAATCTTCAAATTCTCATTTTTTTTACCTTTGTACTTGAATTAGCCTTCAGAAGCTTCTTCAGTAATAAGATAAAGTTGAAAATTTTTTTTAACCATCTAGTCTTTTGGGAGAAGTATTTAAAAAATTCACGTCTTTCTGGAAACATACAAATTTCTGTAGTACCAGTAAACCCATCAACTGTATTTATAATGCCTTGTAACATAGGTTCTAAAATTTGGTAATTCCTATTGCAATAGGTCTATTAAGTTTTTATAAGTAAATAAGTATTTGGATGAATGAGTTATTGCATAAAGCAAGTTAATCATTGAGATCCACTGCTAGGAAAGTTCTGATCCTCCTTCTCTTCGAGCCAGGAAAATGCTGCTTCAGGATGAGAATGCAACCAATCATAAAACACATTTTACATATTTGAAACTGTGCTGAACTGCCTGTAGAATCTTTAAAAGACAAGACAATGTTCTCCAAAATGTGCTCACACATTCTATGTAGTTATTATTCATCCCTAGCCTGATTGCTATAGCATAGGTTTTACTCCAGTGGTTGATTTTATAGTGAAGATTTGTTCAGTAGAAGATTTTTGTATAGAAGGAAGCTTTAATCCAATGAATTACTTTTTCTTTGGAGTTTGTTTTGGGGATTTATTTTAATGTTTCTGCTGAAAATGCCTTTGGTTTGGTTGTTTGGACTATAGCTGCAGCCTCTGTGCTAGATTTCTTGAAAAACAACCTGTGGAAATGTATTTGAAAATGAAGTTATTTCATTGAAGCTCTTCTTCATGTATTTTTATGTCCCTTCACATGTAAAGCTGTCAATTATTTTAGTATGAATTAAAATTTTCCATGTAAGAGCATAGCTGTAGTTAAGAATGAGCTAATGAGAAACTAATGAATCTACAAATAATAGAAGTTCCAGCTTAGAAAAAAAATCAAAGGCTTATTTAAAGCAAATATTATTTTTCTTAATGAAATTCTATTCAAAAATAAAATATCTATATTTATTGGCCCAAATAGAGAGCTATTCATCTTATACTACAGGTCACTCACGGCAGAATTCAGTTATTTTACATTGGTGCCAAATGCTGTTTTAAAAGTCCTTGAGTGCTGATACCTCCTATTTCCAGCAGTCTTTACTGAAGGCTGTAGGTTTTTTGAAGATCCTGTGTCATGGCAGTTGAACATAGCAGTAGCTTCCAGAAAGTTGTTTTGCTGTCTTGTCAGTAGAGGTAGCCTTTATTTGCCTAAATCTAAGCATCAGGTGCCATTTGAGGGACACTCAACAGTCATGACTGCAGGACATGACAGGACATGGCATGAACTGCTAACTTGAGTTTAGCCTAAGTAGAAATATCTATTCTTAGTTTTCAGCATATCCACTGTTTTTGTTTTTCAGTAAAGGAATTGATTTCTTTATTCTTGTTTCGAACTACCTATTGCTATTCCTCCATAAATCCCTACCTAGCCATCTGTCATGATGCAGTACTACAGAGCTCATTTGTTCTTGTATTTCCATGTTTGTGTCGTGAATGTTACGATAACTTTTCAGCACTTGGAGGTCTTCTCTTGGTTCATGTTGATATCTTCTTTTTCAGTCTAGTATCTGCTTCTATGTTTTCTAGAATGCTGTTATAACTTTACTCTTCTTTTCATTGGCCTGCATCTGCAATTTACATCTGAACTCACCATGTACATTGACATCTACATTTGTCAATGGCTATTTCTTTTTATTTTTTCTTTTAATTAGTCTAAAGATCAGGTTTTTCCCAGCTTAATGCTTTGAAGTCAATAGCTGACCATGTATGAGCGTTTACAGCCATGTCTCCAGTGCCACCCTGTGTCTCAACTCATCATCCTCAGTAGGTGCACCTCTGTGCCACATGCTGTGTCTCCCCTTCCTAAGATATCATCTGTGATACTAAGACTGTATTTTTCAAAATAGCATCATTATGTCAGTCATAAAACCTTTGTGGTGCTGACATATAAAGATAAGATAGCCAGAACCACCTGGCCAATTGTTAGGTAAAAAAGATCTGTTAAAAAACCAACCTGCTAAATCAGGAAGTTCAGCTAAAGTTTAGAGAGAAAACGTCTGTCAAATGTCAGTGGGGAGGGCATAAAGCTTGCAATATCCTTGTTAACAGTGTCAATGTGTATTATGGGGCTGTAAGGTTATGATAGGTATATAATTAATACTGATGAAAGAAAACTTTTTGCAAACCTTGCCTTTCTACATATTCTGCAGGCAAATTCAATAGGGGTAACATCCAGGCTGACTCAACAGAAATCATTTTGGCTAGTACATTGGATAATGCAAGAGGCTGAGAACACCAGATAGTATTTATTAAAGAAGAATGACGTACTGGTAAAACAGCACCATCTGCTTTAGCTTGTTAAAAAAATTCTGACCCAAAATTTCATGCACTAGAAGAGATGAGTAGGAGAAAGGTTTTATGGCATTTGTGAGAAGCAAGATGACTTGTAGAGGAAACTTTTCTTTTACAGTAGCACATCAACTTCTGTTTCACTTCTTTGTATTCCTTATCTCTAGGCTGCTAGAGTTACCTGTTCTTCAGGAGTAATTCAACAGCTACTTTAGTCTGCCTTATATGACTTTTCCTTTTAGGAAACTATGATTTTCATTGTTCAATTGCAATGCTGTGAAAGAGTGTTTTAGAGTGTGAAAAAGTGTTCCCTTATTCCTCACTAAATAGAGGAATTTAATTATATTCTCTCTTTTGCAGAAGAGTACCCTGTTAGAAGATACTCCTTGTTGCCTTAGAACTAAAAAATGAACATGACTAAGAATGGTTTTCAGGAGAAAAATTATATAAGTTTTGTTTGGAAATCATAATTATCCTTTAAGGTACTTACTGGCCTTTTATTATCCCCAAGACTATAGTCTAGGGGATAAAAGTGCATTCCCAGTTAGATATTCCCTTTATTTACCCACAGTTTTGCTTTGCTGTACCGTGACTTTGGTTTCTTCAGGAAGGACTCTTGTCAAGTACAATGATAACATTCTGAGAATGAGCATAATCACCCATTAATAAATTCATCATTATAGTGTATTTCCTACTTCAAATCGACTTTGAATTTTAATCTTTAGTTCATGTGTAAGTCTAAACACTCAGGCTTAGGAATTGCTGGAAGGGGAATAGATATTCAAGGGAAAAAATGTCTTTTAATATAAATGAGATGTGCATGTTTCTACATCTTCTGTTCCCTGTACACCCTGGCACATGCACAGACATATTTTTGAGCCCAATTTCCATGATTTGGGAGCAAAAGAACTAAGACAGGAATGAGCCCTCATCTTTAGTCCTTTTCTTGAATAAGGTGCTGTCCAATGACTTCCTGTCCAATGACTTCCTGTCTGAATATTTTACTAAGCCTAGTAAATATCTATGTATATAAATAGACACCTACATTGACACAAAGAAAGCATGTTTCCTACAGGAAATAATTCCTTGAAAATTCACTGTCAAACATAATGAAAGCAGATATCACTGAATCTTTCCAAGGGACAGGATTATCTACAGGGTTTTGTAGAGTTAAGTTTTCAGGATCAGCAGTCAAGAAAAATTTTCTCCAAGAGAAGTGATTTTAAAAGTATATTATCTTCCCCCCCCCCCCCCCCCCCCACAGGAGCATCATTTAGAAACCCAGAATAAAATTCTACCAAAGATTTCAAAGGAAAACTGGTAACCTGGTAATCTTACCAGTGATTTTGAACAATTTTCCTATTGACATGTTTAAAGTATAAGGCTCTAATCTGTTTTAAAACCTTGAAAATAAAATGAATGGCATACAAATGATATTAGGAAGTACTTGATGCTTCTGTGAAGCCATGTATTTCACATACATAAACATGATGGACACCATGTGAATATTACTACCAGGCAGTTTTACTGCTGTCATTTTAAACAAGCGCAGCTTTTGTTAAGATGCCATTAATTTTTATTTAATTGATGCCTTGGTTTTAAAGATTGGGATCGTTCTGTAGCCACATTATTATTCTATGCAGCAGCTTATTCTGGGCTAATTTGTTTTCATGTCTGCATTCTTTGGGAATGTCAGATCTGTTTATTCAGAGCAGATAAATCTGCCATGTGGTAAATGATAAGAAGGAGATGGTCAAGTATGTTATGTTTCTAACCCTTTGAGTTCTGTCAAAATTATTGTAAAATGTGTGATATATTTTGAAAGGAAAAGAATAATGTGTTGTTTTATTCTGTGGAACACTTATGAATTCCATATAGAATACTATTAGTCTAGAAATTGGATGTGCCAGTGTGCTATAGAGAAATGAGTTTTTGAATATAATCTTCTGCATAAAATGAAAAATGCTATTTATCATAACATTTGGCATTTAGATAGAATTTTTTGAGACTCTAAGAATTTTATTAACATCTATTAAGTGCAGCCCATGACGCATTCTTTGAGGTAAGCAATTCTCTCATTAAATTAAGAAAAAAAAGATAACAGCATAAAGAGTTGGTGAACCATCATAATCTGCCTTTCCTAGGCTTCTTGCTTCTGTGAGACCACAGTCCTTCATTCCTCGAAAAGAAATAGCATTCCAAGAAGCCAAAGAAAATTTAAGATTAAGTTTGTATTGCCTTATTTCAGTAAGAAAAACATTAGCTGTATTAGTTTATATCAGTTCTTTGTTTTTTTATGTTATTGATGTTCTCAGATATGGAATAAAATTCTCAATATATTAACTCTTGTTAGGCTGGTGGGTGATGATCTTTTAAATTCATACTACTACTGATAATGAACAATTCAAAAGTAGTATTTCATTTAAAGATATTTCTCAGCATAAGAAATATCCCATTGCATTTATACATACTTTCATTTAGAAAATACATATTTAGTTAAATGTATTTAGTTAAATGTATTATTTGCTATAATTTTCTAATGGCACTTAGATGTTGCACATAGAGACTTTCATAAATGAATTGTCTTTACTATTAAGAATTTGTTATGACAGAGGTTTAAAAATAGGAAGTGGACTGTTTATTGCAATATCTTAACACTGAGATTCTCTTTGACCTCCCGAATTCTTGTGATTGACCAGGTGCCAGTTTGCCCTGTTATACAGTGCAGGTAAACGTACTGTTTAAGTTATATACAGATAACTGCTGTATAAACAGTTATATGTATAACTGTTTATAAACAGATAAAAGTACTGTTATACAATACAGAGTTACTAACAGAAATGTGTTCATAACAGGAAGCTATTTGCTGCTATCATAAATCATGTCACATCCCAGACAGTTTTGGAATGACATTATCTTTGGAAGATCAGTAACTAGCTGTTTCTCTGTAGTTTGCCCTGCAGTTCTTACTAGTAATGAGAGTTTAAGAGCCTTCAAGACCCTCAAGGAGAGAAGTAAAATGAAGCCACTAAATTTTATATTGTTGTAAGGAACAAATCTAGATGAACTTGTAAAAGTGTCACATAAATTTGGTGCTTGCACAGAAAATATATTTTTCAATTGACTGATGAAAAAAGAAGAAAGTATTAAAGAAGTTTAAACTAGTGTTTAAAATGTTCAATAAGAAAAAAAAACCAGCTAACTATTTCTTATTCTAAGAAAAGTATTATAAGTATGACCCCTATATGGTCCATTCACTTAGGAGTAGGACTTGAAGATCCTTGCTGGTCCCTTCCAAATCAGAGTGTTCTGTGCTTCTGTGATTTAGATACACTGGATTAGAGACTAGAGCCCAGAAATAAATCAAACCTTGAGCTTTTGTTTTCAAAAGATATTGCAGAGCCCAGGACATTATGGAATGTTTCTGCACAGCAATGTTTGATAAATATGAACTGAGAAACAGGTAGTTTTTCCTTGAGTACACCTGCAAGAGAGCATTGGAATAGGAACTACTTAATTATCTGCCTTGCTCTTTCTCAGTCATAGTCCCATGCAAGGTGGAACACTGTGCATTGGATTTTGCTTTGTGAGTATTGAGATCTAGTAGTCTGTGAAGACAGAATAGCCTACAATATTAGGACAAGGTTTTTTTGCCTCCTTCTAGTGAAAATATGCTTCAGGCAATCCTTCTCAAAGTACACATGAATACTTTAGATTCTCTTATAAACCTTGTAATGAATAGGAAATCCAACATGGTATTCTTTGCTAGTTCTATCTTTCTTCTTCTTACCTATTTCCCCTGGGATTTTTTTTCCTTGCTTTTCTTTTTGCTCTGTTTTCATTTTTGGTTTTGTTTTTTTTTTTTTTTTTTTAGAGACTTTAGGAATCCTCTTTCCTTTTTCTTGTAACAAGCCATAATACTAAAGGATTGGAGAAGTCTTCATAAGACTCATCTAGACTAGAGAGGGTGACACACTTAGTCTTAAACACCAATTACCTATGTCAAAATACAAACATAAGTCAATTTTACCTCTACTTGTTCTATCTGTTCATTCCTTCCAATATTGCAGTTTTATGCTAAACCCCAAAATCTCAAAGTATGTAATTTAAAAGATTATTCTAAAGAGGTTTTTTGAGATGCTTTTCCTATTTAAATAATAAAGAAAAATCAGTTACCTATGTGATTTGACTGTCCCTCAAGTTTCTTTAAGTGAAGCATGACAAATTTGCCTAGCATGCCATATACAAGATAGGTCTTTCAACACTTCATGGACCATAAAGGACTAAGATGACTTTATCTGGAATCTGCAGTGCAACAGAATTATCTATATCATACAAGAAAAGTACTTTTTGTCCACTTTTTTTTTTGAACTTTTATAGAGGTGAGAAACTAAACTGATTTTAAAAATAGAAGTTTAAAAATGAGATTATCTCTTTGTATTGTCATGCAAAGTGTGATTTCTGTTGTTTTTTCCTTAAGTTCTACAAAACTATCCTGATAAAACAGAGAAACATTTTCTCCCCTTTTCACGACAGTGTCTTTTTAGTATTATTATTCTTTTTACTTATGACATTTAATAACAAAATATTATCATGGATTGTTCTGAGTTACAAGGGACACAGGAGGTGCTAGTAACACCAGGGTCATGGGTTCAATCCCTATGTGGGCCATTCACTTAAGAATTAATCATCCTTCTGGGTCCCTTGCAACTCAGAACAATCTGTGGATTTCTGCTTTTTTGCAGAACTGCTGTCTATACTATTGAAATGGATTAACAATTCTCTGAGGTCAGACGAAATCTATAGAGTTTAGCCAGCTGGACTGCTTTTCCACCTTTTTTTTTTTTAGTTGTTCTGTGTAGAACATTCATTATGCCTAGTTTTTCCAACTACAAAATAAACCACCATGTCTTTCTGGGAAAATAGGGAAGATTAACTCATCCACTGGAGATTTTTCAAGTGTTTGTTTCCATAAAAGCAATTATATTTCTCCTTTTCCTATGTTAGAAAAAAGTCCTATCTAGAATCTCTAATCTTAACAGTGAAGGCTTGCTTGGCCTTTCTGTTGCCTAAATGTTGTGCTGATCATGGTTAATGTTTTGCTTTTGTGAAAGTGTTTTTTTGTCTGTGTTGGAAAGTAATGTCCCCCATAAAGGGTCATGACTTGAAAAGATACATGAAGTGAAGTGAGTGGCACAAAACAGTAGGTAGCAAAGCATTGTACAATTCGTTGAACAATAAGGTCAATTACTTCATATGTACTTGTAGTTCAGCACAGCTGGATGGAAAAAAATGCAATATCAGACTGGCATTCTGTAGCAGTCTAATGTAGAATAATAATAGAGTTTAAATTGCCAGTTTACCAAAAGTGTCATTCTGGGTGGGCCAGCACAGAAATGAGAAGCAAGCTGTCTGTCAGAAAAGTATTACTAAAAGAAGTAAAGAGTATTAGTAGAACAGAAAAGAAAGAAAATAGTAGACAGTGCATTCCTTGTTAAAGCAGGGGTCTGATGTCCTAGTTCTTATACACATTTTTGTCTTAAAACTATCTGATCAGACTATTGCAGAAACTCTTTACTATTTAAATGTTGTTAGTAGCTTGTTATAAAGGCAATTAACATCCATAAAAAGTTCCCAAGTAATCAACATATGAGTTCAAAAGTTCATTTGCACTGGTTAACTTCTTTAAAATGAATGAGTACTGAGATCATATGCAATTCTTCAAGTACTGCACTCCAGTGGAAAATTTGAACAGTAAAGATTAACTTCCTAAATGCATAAGAAGCGTGAGTCAGTACTGTAGTAAGGAGAAAGAGCATTAAAAAGTAATAGAGGACAGTCAAGGAGGAATTTAGCATATACTGATAAATATGCAGTGGAAAGGTCATTTTATGTCCTTAAAGTCATCCAAAAACAGGATGAACTTGCTAGGAAAGTCATATATATCCTTTAACAAGCTTTGTGATTAAAAAAAGTTGACAGGAACTGTTAGAGAATGGTTTTGATGTGATCTTCCCAAATTTTATATCAAGTCCACTGCTGCAGACAGTTTAGGGCTTGCAAGCAAGTTCAGAAAGAAAGTAATTATAGAACTTGGAAAATATTTTCATAAGGATATTTTTGGCATTACATGAAATATATTAACTAATTAATATATTAAGATGGGTTAATATCTTAATATACCCATATTAACCCATCTTAATATATTAAATAATTAATATATTAAGATGGGTTACCTTCATTGTTATAAAGGAAGTACTATATTTTACTGATTTTTAGGTTTTCTTGCACACTTTAGGATATTTGGTTCAGGTTTGTTTTGTCCAGAAAACAGGTGATAAAATTTTTAATGTTTTTCATTGTATCATTTTTATTGTGTGGGTTAAACATGTTTTTAATGCTGACTCAGAAACATAAATGCAGTGATAGGATTTGTAAAACAATTTTTCCTTTCAATATTGTTCCTCTGTTCAGATAGTACAGGGCTGCAAAACTATAAGAAAAATCCAGATTATGAAATTTACTTTCTCTATAGTATTTCTAAGTTTCTTCAAGTTCTCTTACATCATCATCCGTGGGTTATCCTTCCACTGGAGTTTCCAGCAGTACCATATAATTGGGGGGAGGGGAGGGCAGTTTATTGCAACTTTAAACCCCAGGTTCCTTATAAAAAGTCATACAGCATAATTATTTTTCAGTTTTTCTGAATGTAGAAACTTGTGTCTCTTTTAATGTTGCAGGTGAAGTCCCTACATAGGAAGGAGTCGTCACCCATAACTCCGTCTAACTCTTCCCATCACTGTCACCAGCTGCTTCACTATGTCTGCTGTGCAGGAAAAGCAGGAATCCCAGAAATAGATGTTGAGAAGGACAGAGATAGAAGTTAAAACAGCAGCTGGTGTCAGAAAGCTTTTGTTAGTAATTGCTTATCCTGAATTTAAGTGGCAGCAGCGTCCACACTGCTTGAAAGGCAAGTGTTCCAGCTATTTTCACTAAGAAATCTGGCAGGCACATTTGCAGTTTATGCCTAACCTAGAGCGCAGTTTTCTCTCAAAACAGTGAAATGTGAAGTTTCTTTACTCAGGGGAATATATTCTATGCATCACAGGGAATTCTTTCTTGCAAGCCTTTTGAAATAAAATCGGTATAACTTCACACACTTGCTTTTTCTGAGTTAGAGGTTAGTAAAAGCCTGGTAGATACCAGTTCATATGTTTCTCCTACTAGCACAGTTTTTAATTTCATACTTCTAAGCAATTAAATTTGTGTTAGCTGCTTGTTAGGTCAAGCACTAATTGTATGTTAGTTTTCCTTGATGAAGAACCAAAGAGTGTGTGCCAAAGATATTAAAATCTCCTTCTTTTAGACAGAGAGTAATCATGGTGCTGTTAATGAAGGAATTGTTTCTGATGTGAATGTAGTTATTTACACTTGGCTTTTTGCAGCATGAGAACATTCTTTTACAACAGACATTACCCATTGCTAGAAGCTTGCTGCCAGATTAAGTGAATAAATGGTCTAATCTACTGTGGCTGCATTTCTAAATTGAATAAAATAAAATTAACTTTAGTGTTGTTATCAGTGTACTTGGCTGTTGTCTATATGACAATTCCTTGGGAAAATTATGATTGACTGCTCTCAAGGCAACAGTTTGAATACAGAGGATAATGGACACAGGAAAACAAGACAAAAGTGAACAAAATTGTGTGGTCTCGTAGTTGCTGATGTCAGCAGTAGTGGCAATATCAGCAAGTTCTGATATTTTCATTCAGTCTTGCAGCACACATACAGATTTTGACAAGCTGCCAAGCTCTAAATTTGACTGTTTCTAGCCATGCTGGTTGTCTCAGAAAACTTTTTTTTTCTTTACTACCTGTTTTCTTCCTTGTCACAAAAAAAGAAAACATCTCTTGCTAACCAAAATTTATGGAGCAATCATAATTAAATTCTGTTTAGTCATACCAGCAGTTCAGGGAGAAAGTTGACTGCTAGAGATTTTCTCTGTGCAGGGTATATTGACATAAACATAACAAGATAAAACCTGACAGCTACACTTTCTTCTGAGTTTCAAATCAGATTTTAGTTCATTACTTGTGGTAGGGATTATGAAGTACATAAGCTTTCAATTCTAAAAATTGGTTCTGTTTTTTCTTTTCCCAAATCACATAACAATAGATCAAAAAATAAAAGTATTCCAATCTAAAATATGGCCATAATTTTCTAAATTTTTTTCCTCACATATCAGACTTTCTAAAAAGTGTAATTTTAATCCCTATTGTGTTCTTCAGTTTCTTCAGAATTGGTAATAGTTGTAGAGCACTGTTAGAGTCCACAGACTACTTTCCTGTATGAAATTCTAAAAAGAGTTAAAAGCAATTACTGAATTACTGGGTAATCATTAATTTAAACTTCAACATCAATATTATCTAAGATCACAAAAACCAGAAGAATTTATGTAAAAATAGTATATTAGTTAATTTGTTCTGAAGGTAAGTCAAGAAACCCTACCTATCAAATGAATGAACAGTTTTTTTAGTAATAGGAAAAGAATGAGAAAAATCTCAAGGGTTGCAGTGGTCTATTCACAGAAAGGCATCAATGTCTCAAAGTACCTCAGTGATTTCTCACCACAGTGCAGTTCTGAAGTTGTTCAATCATTTGTAGCATTTTGAGAAAGCCCACAAATTCTTTTTTTTTCAGTATTTATGTCTTTTTCTAAAACCGAGGTAAGAAATTTGCTCTAGAGTTTACTTAAAAATTAATTGGTTTTTCATATAATTTTCATTATTTTGAGAAATTAAAAATAAGAATAACACATTGCATTCTCAGATACAACCTGAGGGAAATATGTACTGCAGATTATCTTCACACACACACAACAGGGTGCCCCCACTCAACAACCTGCTAGATAGAAGGTATTACATAGTGCCAGTTTAATGAAGAGTGACACTGAAGCTCTTACACACACTATACCTGCATCTGCTGCCAATGGTACATCATTCCATATGTTGCCTCACTGAAGCTAATTGTGGACAGAATTATTTTGTTAAATTTGGAAGAAAATATCTAAACCATGGATGTTTGAACATTTGTATTTATCTTTTATTGAATTTCAGTACAGGACTTTCAAATGTCCTTGTAAAAGTGGCTATAAGTTTTAGCTAAGCAGAGACTAGAGGATCTATTCACCTAAATGTAAATCTTTGGCCACTATTAGAGAAAAATCAATTGAAATATAATAACATGAAAAGGAAAAAAATACAATCATCTGTCTGTCCTGAAGTAAGGAAGGAGGCCTAGCATGTTGCTCCTGAATTACACAAACAGTCAGGTTATAAAATGAAGGCACAGCCATTCCACATTACTTTTCCATGTCCTTTTGTGAGGTAGAATGTCACTAAGTTAGATTGATGGACCCACTGGGAATCTTTCTAAAGCTTATTGCTCTCTTGCACATATACTGCTGGTGTTTTCACAGATGTATGGGAAATTACAGCACAGCAGCAGTAGCAAGTTTATAGGTGAGATCAAGGGATTCTGAACTGTGAGGGAACACTTGGCCTTTGTGAAAAACTAGCAAATTTGTTATCTACAGCTTCTCCAAAAAGGAGTAGTCTCCGTGGTCTCCTTAAAATTATTAGTATAGCAAGTATATACAATTAATCTTCACATTGTTAGCAAGGACCTTCAGTATTTTGAAAAAATCTGAGAGATTCTTTATGGATATGGAGAGTTTTTCTTTGATATTTTCTTTCTGAAACACAATAAAACTGGAGAGAGATGACTACAGGAAGACCAAAGGATTTAGTAAAAAGCCTAAATGAATCTTCACAGTCAGAGATGCAAATAATGATCTCCAATATGCTGATAACATTTTGGGAAAAATACTCTCCTCTGGGGTCCTGCAGATCCTTTCAGATTTGGCAACCCAATCTGTGGCTTAATGTCTGACCTGAATGGAGGGCAGAACAAAACTTTAGTATTTGGAAGAGGAGGGAAAAGGCAGTAAAGGCACCTTCCCTATCAGAGTGCAGAAAAAGTGGTGCTAGCTCCATTAATCTTTGTAATGACTGCCTGCTACCTGTTCCCATAAGCTCCCTCTGGGGCATTGTAAACTGCAGTAGGCACATTGGCTGAACAGGAAATCCTTCTCTTCCTAAGTGAAAGGCCAGAAACTGGACCTGAGGGTTTGCCTCATGATCCTCAAGAAAATGAACTTCTATTAACTTTTTTGTAGTCTGTGCTTTATCATGACTTTAATGGTTTAATGATTCAATGGTCCCTGTAATTCCGTTCGCAGATAATGTAGCACTTGGCTCCACTGTAGTTTGTATTTAAAGATAAAATTTTGCATGTTACAGCTTTCACACATGAGAATTTACATCCAAAAATATATTTAGACTATCAATAACTTTTTTCCTTCAACAGATTGCTTATGAATGATGAAAAAGAATTTTTTTACTTGATTACTAATTTTTTCCCCTCCACTTTTCATGACCTAAAACAGCTTGGTTCTCTTTGAATACATGGATCAATTTTCAAAGAAAATGAAAATTAAAATGAGATAGGTGTGTTTTATAGCTGCCTTTCCTTATAAAGTAAATATATACATGTCTTCTAAAAGATTACTGCTGTTCAGCATCTCTAACATGCAGCAATCATCTTCATTAAATTTGCAAATGATCTGCTAACAGTGACTTATAAGATGTTAATGCTGAAGTAAACACAGAAAATTGTGTAACAAACTCATAAATATGTCTAGGTATGAATTAACTGCTTGAGTTAATACAAATAGTTTTAAGTTAGGTTTTTGGAGAGAGGAAGTGCAAAAAAAAAAAAGATGCAATCAGCCCAAATACACTTGACTTAGATGTATAATTTTAGATGCTAGTCTCAGCAGGAGTGGCATATTCCATCTCAGTAGTCATTACTAAAAGTACTAAGAAGCACTTTTGATTGTGTGGGGGGGGCACTTGGTTTATTTGTTTGGGTTTTTTAAAGGTATCTAAGAAACAGCCTTTATTAAAATCTAAATGATTTTATATATAGTCATACGTGTATACATATTCTCTTATGTGACAGGTGGCATGTTTTTCTACATTCTGCTCACAATTTTTCTTCCTAAACTTGCCAACTTTCAAACTTTCTTCCTAAATTTGCCATATCAATAAGAGCTCATTTTTTTTTCTTTCCCTATTATATAAGGATTGTTTCTGGAGTATCTGCCTGCATTAAACAATTATTTCTGCAGAGCAAGTATTCAGTTTTTCTTCTGCTTGGACAAGGAGGAAGAGCAAGGTCTGTCAAAATGGCTAGGGCACACAGATTGTAGCACAGCCTTCAGTTGATTCATCATAGAGGTTTAATTGTAAGTAGAAAACCCCCCAGCTGTAAACCCTATAGCAAAGGTAGTAGTCATTGGGGTGATTTTGACCCCACATGGTGAAAACTTTTCTTACCTCATTGGAGAGTTCAGCTATACTGCATTGCAATAGTGGCACATAACTCCTGTTAATACCATCATTGGAATGTCTCATATTTTTGGACTTTTAAGTATCTTGCTAGTCAGTATAAAAACATCTTCCCTTTTGAACAGGTCAGTGAAGGGATGTCCTTATTTGAGCAAAAACTCTACAGACAGGCTGGATCACAATCCTAAACCCCCTGATTCCCCAGCAGAAAGATTAGAAAGATTCAAACCTTTCAACCTCCTTTCCACCAACAAAAGTCCCACTCAAACCTAGGCTGCTCATTTGATGAATCCATTTGGGGGTGATGGTGGGCATTGGGGAACTTCTCTGTGCAGGATTCTGTGCATAAATATCTTGCAGTAGGAAGTTATCCATATTCTAGGCAATAGTATCCACATCTGCCAAATATTTTTGGAAGAGAACATAAACCGAAAGAAGATCAAATTACTTGAATTGTTTCACTTATGCCTTGCAATCATTACACTTCCTTAATGAATATTTCACCTCCTCTAATTTAGTCTAAAAATCCAAATTAGGCATTTTCACTCCATGTGCAGATGTTATTTTATACAATTAGGTCAAATGGAAGATTTTCTTGAACTGAGGAGCCAAGTTTTATATACCTGTGCACTTCCATATGAGATTATCCTTTTTACTCATATATGTCTACAACAAGATTTGCATGAGCAGAAACTCAATTTGCACATTCATTTTCTGCCATAAGAAAACATAAATCCTACATTAACTCTGAGAATCTCAAGAAACCAGATTTTCCGCTTGCATGACATTAATAATGCCAAGTTTTCTCCTTAATTAAGATATCCTAACTTCACCTAAGAGAAGTAAAATTCAGCAAATATTTTATGCTAATTAAGAGTCCATCAGTCTGACAAACAGCATGTCATTAATTTAAAGACAGTCAAAATGATGACACATACCAGAGACTATAATATGCAGTTGCTGACACAGAGACTATAATATGCAGTTGCTGACATTGGTAACAGAACACATTTCATTAGTAAGCCTTCTGTCACATGCTGGTGGCTATTCTGCCCTTAAAATAATAAAAAAAAAAATCCCTTAGTAATAGAATTAGACTTATGTTGTCAGTCAGAATAGCCAATAAATCAACTATCTCTCTGATCCTGACTCAAATTTAATTTTGCTGCCTGACTATGCAGGACACTTTATAATAAGAAAAATAATAAAAATTTCCTGAGGCCCAGTTTTGCATCAGCTGTAAGGTCCATCTTAGATCTTACCATCTAAGGTAAGATCTCCTTTTTTTCTTCCTGCATATTAAAACATCACTTTTTGGCTTATTCAAAAGAAGCAGTACATTTAAAAATTTGAAGCACCAGTTTACTAAGCATTTTAGAAGTTAATTACCTCAAATACAATGCTGGCCAAAAGAGATTCCACCCCCATAGTTCATTCATATCTCGTATCTCGCATCTCTGTGTACTTCCACATTTTGGATGTTTAAAGTATGGGTGACATATTATTTATATTGGTTTTGCACCTGACAGTTATTTGTTTCTCTTCTCTGACAAGATGAGAAAATAATGTGTCTTGTCTTGTCTCAACACATACCACTTAGATTCTAGCTTACATAAGTGGAGAAACATGCATCTTTTTGTCATATACATGGTTCAGTGACAGTCAGTTTAGATATTTGTGGAGAAGAATATACCCAATATATTGTTCAGTATGCACTGTGCTTTCTCTTTCACTCAAAGCCTTTAGAGTGTACAGGACAGACACCAAGTTCAGTAGTTATTTTTATTCCTTCAGATTTCCTAGAAATTTCTTGCTTTTGGCAGTTCATGTGCAAGTGGAGACAACTCTGCAAAGTATTACCACTAGTGACTTCACACTGCTTAGCGAGCTTGACTACTGCTGAGGAGACCTTTTTTATATATTTTGGCAGGAAACAGTGGAATACATTTCAGAGCAGTCAACGCAATTTAGGTGAGACTGACAGAGATTAAGAGTAAAATTCTTTTGAAGACTTCAGCAGCCACTCAGAGAAGAGAACACAATGAGTTTAGACGATAATACAAACACAACTATGCACAGAGAATATGTAGGAATGCAAGAATTGGCTGCATCCACACAGGATTCAGCAAATATTTTAATTTTATGCCAGTAAAAATCAGTGATTGTGAGTGCTAAAAGTTGGAATTGCTGCCTGTGGTATTGTTTGTCTAACTAAAGAAGACAGCACAGGGCCCAATTAACTCATGTTATCTTTAGTTAGTGTCAGGAGATCACTCAAGCAGAAATCACGTAGCTTTTGTGTAGAGGCCAGATTGCTAAACTCAAATCGGTTTTTCACCTTGTTCATTTTGCACATCCTGGCAGGAGTACGATATTATGAGTGCTAGAAACAGCAGCCTTGGAAATATTTGAGAGAAACACCCCCTTAAATGTATATTTAACATTTTAATTATATATTTTTAAACATATTTGATTACATATTTGCAATTGTTCTAGTTAATATGTTAAGATGTTCATTGGTGATAAATTTAATAAATGCATACCATTATTATGGTGATTTAAAATTGTAGTTATAATTGACCTAAACTGTCTCATTTCTCCTTCCATCACTAACCTGTAGGCTTGCAGAAAAATAGCCTCAGCATTCTCTGTCAATGTTTCTAAAATACTATCAATTTCTGTCAAACTCCTAATGTTGATAATTTATCAACTTCCATTTCTGTGAAGCTGTGCTACAACAAAGGCCAAAACCAGCAACCATTCTTTTGGCCAAGACTCTATCATGCTGGTCTAAGCCAATTTTAGTTTAAATTTTTCCTCAAACCCCAAAGTCAATAGCTGAAATAGATGGAATCTGTGGAACAAGACCTGTCTACAAGAATTGTGGAAAGGAAAACAAAACTAGAGCCATGTTGCTCCAAATCAGAAGAGTAAAAGGGAGATTTTTCTGACTGCTTTTTGGCAGGAGAAGGAAGAAGACCGGATGGGCTCAGTCTCACCTCCTGTCTCAATATGTGTATGTAGTCTCCAATGCAGTGATGTTCTAAATCAAATCTGTTTGGAAAAAATGCCAAATGGACATAGGCTGTTAAAGTGAGTAATTGGCAATGTCACTGTGATTGATACGGTCTATTGCAATTCACATCCTTCTATTGGTTTTCAGTCATTTTCTCAGCCATCTGGTTTAGGTTAAATTTTTAAATGTTCAAAGTTAATCCAAGTAAGACAGTTTTCAGGTATACTGCTCTGAAGAAGAGAGAAAAACTCTAAATGGAAGTTGGAATGCAGTCAATATTTTACATGTTTATACTTTGAATGCAACTGAAGTTTCACATAAGATCAGAATGCTGGTATTTAACTTTACCATATTATATCAAGCAACACAGCTTTATATGACAGCTTAGTGTTATTTTGGAAAAAAAATCCCAAACCTTTAAATTCAATACTTCAAATACTCTTGAAGCAATAAAATGATGTATAGATTGAAAACTAATTCAAATGTCTTCTTAGATGCTGTATAGCTACTGAATTATTATTTTATTCACCAAGCATGTATTCATACAGAAAAATGGAAGTTATATTCAGAAAATTTCACAAAAGAAAATAATGTGATTTTTGCCTAGCAAAATTTTAAAAATACAGCCTAATTTAGAAGGCAGATCTATGTGGCCTGCAAAGCAGGTTTGCTTGTTTTACCTATTTCCTATGTAAAAAATATTTTTTGCTAATGAAGTCCTTTATATAAAAAAAAATTATCTGGATGTTCCGGTGACAATTTTATTAATATTGCTGTATACTTTTAATTACAAGGTTAAGGTTATAAATATCTGCTTAACTGTAACAATTTGAGATAAAATTCCAAGTATATCACTAATAATAATCTGGAGGACTGGTTTTTTTTATGTTCAGCTGGCTCATTTATCAGGATAATCTTAAGGAAAGTACAACACTACTTTGGTAAGAAACACAAATTAAGTATAAGACATTACCTTTCCATCTAGATGTTTTCTACTGAAACTGTGAAAAATCTCCTCAATTTGCCCCATTTGGAAAGTACATTGTGATTTGAACATAAATAACAAGGACCTGTATGTATCTCAGAGGAGATATCTGTTCCAGCTGTACTGTGGTTATTCCATCCTTGGATAATAGAAACCGAAGTTGCCTGTTGCTATGACTGTGCCTCATAGCTGACAGGGCTTGTTCTGAAAACAGGAGGAAGCATAGGAACCAAAAGAGGAATTTTTATTTCTTTTAGAAAGAATAATAAATTTGGTCCACAAAGAAGATTTAGATCTTGTCACAGATGGACACATACAATCTTTATTTTCTCATTGCACTGAAAAGTAGTCTCTTTCCTTTTGTAGTCTTTTTTTTTTTTTCCATATTTGTCACCCATGGAAAATTGATTCATGCTCTTGAATATCCTTTATGCAGATGCTTGTATCACACATGAGAACTAATAAGAAAAAGTAAAATAATTAGGGAAGTGCATTCAAATTTGAGGCAAAATTGTGATTAAAAGCATTTTTTCAGATCTCTGAGCATGGCTTGGGATATTTTCTCTCTTATTCAAATTTACCAAGGCAGAATGCTAGTCATTGAATAGATTTTTTCCCCTAAATTAAATTATTTAGAACAAGGTAAAGAAGAAA
Source organism: Agelaius phoeniceus (assembly GCF_051311805.1). Lineage (NCBI taxonomy): Eukaryota > Metazoa > Chordata > Aves > Passeriformes > Icteridae > Agelaius > Agelaius phoeniceus. Next base: position 31,838,656 of record NC_135269.1, on the reverse strand, counting down.
GTAAAAATATTTATATGTGCACAAATAAATAATTTCAAATTAATAAGAAAAGTGCTAAAAATACTGCAGAAATATTTTAGAAAGTTATCTGTAATTGCAAAGTTAAATGCAAAACAACAGTAGAAATTTTAGAGAAATAAATTTTAAAGCTTTCTCCAGAGATGTGTGTACTTTTAGAATGCTAGGAAAAAAATCCTTGTTTTCTAAGCAAAGAGCCATCTGATAGCCTGACTGGGTTTAGATTCAATTTAAGATTTTAAAATTTGTAAGTGCTACTACTTGTATTCAGACCTGCTATTCTGCATAACTCATTTTACATCTGAAGAGGAAAGCACCTTGCTTTCTGTTAACCTTAGTGGAACATCTGATTTTTTCCCAACTGTTCAGTATTTAATGAAATATTTTCTAACATATGTTACCAGCTCCCTTGGGGCTGACTAGAGTGAAATGACGTTGAATTATTGGTGTTTGAGAATATATATATATGTAGGGTTTATTCTAGAACAAATTGTTTGCAATTGAAAGCAGGTATGTAGCCATTTCACTTGTTATTATCTCTAGCAAAATGAAAGCATAAAAATATTACTTAAGAAAATGCATAAGAGGAAAGAAAGAAAGAAAGAAAATTTGCACACCCAAAACCTTACCTCTGTCAAGGGGTACGAACATGGCCTCAATAAAGCACACTGCTACCTCCACAAATAGGAAAATGTTTTGAGTTATTAATCATTAGTAGTCCAGTCTCTCACAAAATAATATCAGTTATTTATAGAAAAATAAAGATATTTACTAAAGTCCTTCTAAAGCTGTAAATGAACAATTTACTGGAATTATATCAGCAATAAATATTTACTGGTTTTTTGAGTATTTTTGAGTTGGAGTAAATAATAGACAGCCTTTTATTTATATATTTTATAAGCAATGCTTATACAACACACTTCTTTGCAATCACTTCATTTTCAGTGATTCCCTGAGCCAAAGAGGTATCACACCATTTAGGAAATCAAAGAGATGGTGTCCTCACTATCTCTTTGCCATATTTCAGGTCCTGTGTGCTGGAAACATCCCACCTCAAGGTATGGGGTCAGGAAGAAGAGATGGCATTTGCTTTCCCCAGTCACTGTTACATGTGATAGAGCCCTGCTTTCCTGGAAATGACTGAACACCTGCCAATGACAAGCAGTGAATAAATTCCCTTTTTTTTTTGTTAATTTGTATGTATAACTTCTGCTTTACCTATTAAACTGTCTTTCTCTCAACCCAAGAGTTTTCAGTCTTTTCCAGTTCACTCCCTCATGCCACTGGGGGCAAATGAGCAAGTGACTGGGTGGTGCCTAGTTGTCATCTGGGGTTAAATCACAGCAAAACTATGGAATACTCTTACAAAAGTAGTACCTGAGTGACATGAAAAATCAGACTATTCCAGACATAGCAGCAGGTGAGTGAAAACATAACCAAAAGAGCAGAGCTGGACTAAGGCTGTGGAAATAGTTTTGATTTGATATTCAGGGAATATTAAAGTTATTGTATTCAGGTCTAATGATCCATCAGTGTTTCAAGGGTCAGAAAGATCTTAAACGACACATTTCAGGACACCTAAGATAGACCTGAATCCTTCTTTGGAAATAGCTTCCTTTTTCCTTCTGCTTTTTGGGCCATAAAATAATAATTTAAAAACCCTCTGTTTAGTTAGGAAACAAAACTCTATTAGTTAGGAAACAAAATTTCCTTTTAGTTAATTTAATCTAAAGATAATAATAATTGCAAGTTGCATCCTCTAGTTGCACCTATTTATTTATAGAATAAATCTATTGGTGCCAAATTTTTTAAGATACTTTGGTGGCAAAATGACAGTATTTCTTTGGAGGTAATTACTTTTATTAAATGATGCTTTGGTTTTGAAGTCAAAAGGTTGATGAGCCATCATTTTCTCACATTTGCTTTAAATAAGAGTGCAATTGAACCTGTCCAATCAGCACATCACAGTGTGGAAGTGAAATATACTTCGGAAGTACAGTTAGCTTGATTGCATGGCACCCTTTTCAGTTAAAAATAAGTAAAGGATTTTTCAAATTGCATGGGTAATCTGAATGAAGTAAGACTTAAAAAGCTTGGACAGCCATTTCTGTGGGAAGAGGATACAGGCTGCAGTTAAACTATGTACTTTGAATAACTCTTTGGCTACCAGTCTGTGTTCAAAGTCAGAGCCACGATACAAAAATAGGCAGATATGCTGGTTACAAGATGGCATGTAAAAATATGGGATAATTCAGTATTTTTTCACACATCTGCCAAGCAAAGAACTCGAAGAGCCACCAGTCCAACCGCTACTACAATGGGCATGTACTTTATGGGATCCTTCATAAACTTATGAACTTCCTTGATAAAACTAGAAATACTGAGTGGAAAACACTGCTGGAAAGCAAATAGAAGCCTCTGTGTTCTACTGGATAGAAATCTTGTTTTGCATCTTGAACACCTTCATGATAAGTTTTTGCTCACTGTTCTTTTGCCAGCTGTGCCCTTCGGTTTAAGTGTGCTTGAGATAGCAGTGATATTTTCTCTCACTGTTTGCTTTTTTAGGCAAAACAAGTCTTTTTCATTTATTCTCCGCTCACAAGATAGACTGTCATTCTCCTGCTGAGAGGCACTGTACAATTAGCTCAAGGACAGTGTTTCTGAGCAGCACAGGTTGATCTGCCTGGCTGGAAGTGTGTGAATATTTATGTCCATCAATGTGGGCTAAACTTCCTTAGGCTTTTCTGTATCTTGATTTGAACTAATCTTTAATGAAGATATACAGCCAGAATTGCAGACCATAGGTGTGAAGGAAAGGGTGTTGAAAGGATAAATGGAACATTTGACAGTCTGCTGAAAGAGTGGTTTGTCACAGTATTTGCCTACTTCAAATGGGCAGTTAAAACCTTTTCTTAATGGATGGAATTTTGAAATTTGCAAAGAATCAGCAATAACTTCGTTTCATGTTAAGAATTTAAACAATGGGTGAAATTAGGCAAGAAGAAATGTACTTCTGAAATTAATTTTATTATAAACTGAGGCTTCAATCTTATCCAAACTCTTCCTTCTGCTGGAAGGAATTACTGGAGGATTTTCAATACATAACATAGTGTTACATATGTAAAAAATATCAAAGCAAAAGTGCTTAGAAACTAGAGACAATACTTTCAGGTGTCCTAAATATATTTTTATTAAAAGGGTATATAGGCCTTATATCTTGATTTCAATATTTGGCATAGAAAGGGCCCAAATATACTTTGAGCCTTCCTCTTCCCAGCCTTACTGCAGAGTGATGTCAAGCTAGAAATAATTTACTATCTAATTAGTCTCAGTTTCAGAAGATGTATATAAGTGTTTTGTCTTTACATGGTTTTGGTGTAGTAAATAATGTAAGAAACAATAAAGAAATGCTTGAAGTTTAAGGATGGTTAATAGCACTCTGACATTCAGATTTTATGTAAAGTAGACTTTTAGATTAAAAGAAATAATTTTTTTAAACTAGACTGATCGCATTTCTGGGCAGGTAGTCAAAAGCCAAGATTCCCACCTTGGAGAAATCACCTGTGCTTCCTTTTTTTTTTTTTTTGTTTGGCCTATCTGATGAAAGAGTTAAGGAAATGTTTAATGGGCTGCTCCTAAGAAAGACCTGCTTGGAAGTGTTAGTCCAGTGAGGAGCCTCCTGGCCAATGTGTTCTGTCATTAAAATTATATGAGACTGATCTCTGCATTTCTTTGCTAGAGTTTTACAAACATTGCCATGGATACATACCTGGTCACTTGGGAAAATTTGGAAGATAACCATATAATTTCTCTTGTATCCCTAAATCCCATATAGTATCCCAGAACAGCCTTTTTTTTTTCTTTTTCCTTTTTTTTTTTTTTAAGGATTATGGGTTAGTAACTCTGAAGACTTGAATTATTATACTTACATACTGTTAGGATTCCCTTTAAACAACATTTCTATAAATGTCTGTCTCTTTTAATTGGGAGCCATTGGTTGAATCTAGATATGCATATTTAGAAGAAGAGTGGAGTAGAAAGACAGTAAGACAGTAAGGAGTAGAAAGACAATGGAACAGCAGGGAGTGGAAAATAAAGAGTGCAAAATCTTGCTCCATCAAATGCAATTCCATTTTCACTGCTCACTCACTCAGAAGCCTGACACACAGGGTTATTCTGGTACAAATTACCATTCAGTTAGCAGAGCTTTATGACAAGATGTTCTAATAGCAGTGCATTGTCATAATGTCACTGCAAAGCTTGGAGATGGATTTGGCAGATGTGATTTCTTTTTGGAGACATATGATAATAAGAACAACCTACATTTTTTGCAGTGTAAAAACTCAAAGTAGACAAGGTCTTTAGCTGACACAGTGGCACTGCCAGAAGTACAGCACACATTTGTATACAGAGAGTAAATGGGACAAAGCTTGCTAAGATAAAACTCTGCATAAATTTGCCAAGCAAGCCAAAGGTATTAGTTTCATCTTTTATATCATGCCTTAATATCTAATACATTAGAATTCAAAGTGTCTGGTGAACTATTTAAAGTTGTGACTGAAATTGTAATCATTGGAAATGACTAAAGGGCTTTTTTGAGTCTACAACAACAAAATATTCACAATGGCACTGGATTTACAGTCTATGATGGGATTGAGACTGTAGAAACAAATAGGTGCTTTTGCAGTTTCTTCAGGTTGGAAGTAGGATACTCATCTAACAAACAAGTTAACTTCCCTTTTGGCTAAAAGAAACTATTGTGTTATCAAAAGTACCTTAAGAATAAATACAGGATTATTTCTAGGAAGCAGATAGGAGGAATTCAGAGAATTTTCAGTAAGAGCATACTGTGAATCAACAAGAAGAAATAAAAGTAGTGTTTGGAGAATTAATTTACATTAAATAGGTTTGTAAGAACAACTTAACCAGTTTTCCTGATTTGTCTGTCAATTTGCATTGGAGTTTCAAGTCTAAGTAATGAAATGCTATTTTAAAATTCACACAGTTACATATTTTTTTGAACTGTAACACAGAGCATTGGCAAAACTATAGAAATTACAACAAACCAGTATGTCAAAATCAACATGACCATAGAAAACTGACTTGTGTGAAAAAGGAATTGTTAGTGAATAACTTACCTGCATTTTAAGTGTGAATTGAGTGCTGTCAAATACCGTTTCTGCATAATTAATTAATCTGCATAATTTAATTAGCTTTTTATTTATATTTTATTAATTAATTTTTTTGCTTCTGTTACAAAGAACTGACCTTTTGATTGGCAGACAGATCTTTGTGGACACATTCAAATAGTAAATTTGTCTGCCTGAGACAGAGAGACTTTTATCATTATATTCCTGGCTCATGAATATAATATTGTGTTGCAAACTGTTCCTGTTAATTCACCTTGTAACAGTAATGACATCTGGATTTTTTAAAGGTGTAGTTTGATTGCTCTCAAGGAGACACGGGGAGATTTTAGCATTGATTAACTGTGTTCATTCTGCTTCATTCTTTGGGAAGTTAAAACAAGCTTAGTTGAACTATCTGGTAAATACCTAAAAAATATCAAGAGACTTTTTAACCATATTCCAAGATGACATTTCTGTCTGTAGAATAAAATTTCTTGACTGATTTAACATTGCTTCCTTTGTTCAAAACAGAGCTTGGATATTATGAGTAAAATTTCAAGGACTTTTAGAGAAAACAACAAATATTTTCCTCACCCTAGTATAATACTAAATGCCAAAGACACAAATAAAAGTGTACTGAAGAACATATCTACTGTGAAAAATTTCACATAAAATCCTGGAGGTCTGGCAAAGCTGGAAATGCAATCTTACATTGGCAATGCCTCAAATAATTTTTAATCATAGTGAGGCTATTGGCCTCAGGTCTTCTGTGCTATATTTTTTGTAGTGCTATTCATGTTTGAAACTCCCCAGTTTCTAACCAAAGAAGATTAGGTTTTTTAATATAAATTTTGCAGCTTTTAAACTTTTAAACATCAACTGGCTGAGAAATCAATGAGCTAAAGATTATTTAAAGTGTTAAAATTCATGGGCAGTATGCACAATGCAAAAATACATGATAAGCTAAGCCATGAATACAAGGCCTTTGTAATGAATAATACACACATACAGAAAGAAAAGATTTTGCTAAAAACTTTCTTCCTTTGTTTAAAAGCTTTCTTCTAGTTTTAATACAATGTCTTTAGTGGTGCTCAAAACAGGGTGTTGAGAGGCCAATTACCAACTCATTTTACATCCATAACTTATTCAGCTCTCTCATTAGGTTAAATGTCTTAGTCAAATTCTAATCTTAAGCCTACAAATGTGATTTTGTGTGTGCTTGTTTAGGACTTTGCCTGTCTGGTTCTAGACACATTAAGAAGAGTCATTTATGAGCTCTTCATGAATAAAGCTTTTGCTTTGTGTTCTTTCTATAATTAGAAGTTTCAGTGTATAGTTTGCATACTAAATAATTCCAGTTCATCTCTAGCAGTTCTCAGAGTTTTTTGACTGGGTTTGATGAAAGTGTCCAAAGACACCTAGAGAAACATCAGCATAAATGAATTAAGAACAGGTTTCCAGAGACTGCATTCTATTGAACTGTGGTTTTGGTTTGACTGGGGGACACTGTTGGGAGTCATACAGATTGAAAAATACTAAAGCAGTAGTATGCAGCAGAATCACGCTGTTTTCACAGCTGGAAATGGTCAGGTATATGCACTAGTGTCTATGTCTTTTTCTTTTTCCTATTCAGAACAATATTGAATGGAAATACCTCACCAGACAGCCAGAAGTACTCAAAGTCTGTAGCTGTATCAAAGGTGTCAGCACTGATCTGCATTCTTTGAGGCAGAAAGTCATAGAAAAGGAAAAAATACCAGAAAAGCATCTTTTTCTGACTCATGCAATATTCTCTCTGCAATATTGTATTTCTTCTCAAGCATTCTGCTTGACTGCTGATTTGAAGTGTTGAACAAGAAGTTTATAATGCTGCCAACTTTCCTCTTGTTGAACCACCAGACAATTCACTGTAGGTTTTCTCTTCTATGGGCTTTCAGAGTAAATGGGGTTATATTCTGAAAGGACTAATATACAGAAAGTCAGATTGTACTAGTCAGACTCTGTAGAAGGTGTTTGTGTGATCTGCAGGGCATAAGATACACCTAAAAGTGTGTTGTGCTCAGAATAGGAAGAAATTTTGGGGAATCAGAACACAAAACCAAAGAGGAATATTTTATTATTTTAAACATCCTGCATCTCGTGAAATTTATCTAATTTGCTCAACACAGTGAAAATATTTTTATTTTGTCCTATGGCTATCGTCCTTGCATAAGAAGCCATAGTTCTTTCTTCTTTTAGTTTTTATGACTGAGGAACCTTTTTTTATCTGCTTGAAATAGTACAAAATGCCTAATTCAGCCTGGCTTGCAATATGTCTTACCTGTTTAAGTTTCTATTTGGAAAACCAAAGAATAACTTTTTCATATGCTATATTTCCCATAGGTTTGCAGTAAGGTTTGCAGTAGTAATCAAGCTGTAATCTGTCCACCAACCAGAAACACCTATAAGCCTTTCTCAGTATATTGTGTATTTTAAAATTTGATCTCACTAAGTGAAAAAGCTCATGGGTTTAATAAATATAATGTATAACACATTTAATAACAACCAACACTTCCATCAGTTCCCTGTGTTACAGTGTTCTATTATAAAGAATATAAAATAGAAAATGTCACTGCAGGGAAATTGAAATTATATGTTTCAGTAATAAATAATGTACCACGCCTAAGAGATTTGCATAATAAATGAGTTATGTCATTTGCTTAAATCTTTACCTTTAAAATAACTTTTTGGGTGCAACCTAAGTGCTTAAGTTTAGGCATTCTAAAAGCCTAAAGTGTTCTCAACACAAGTTGTGGGCTTTCTTAATCTTAGACTACCCTCTGGGACAGGAGTGGAACTAGACTACATAATTTCCATGATACTTCAAAATATCACTGTTTTAGTTCACAAAGTATACAAAATACCATCAATTATTAATTTGCTCTGTCGCTTTCCTAAACTTTATTCATAGACAAAATACTTTTGTATTAAAAAAAAAGAAACATCATAAACTGAAGCTATTGGAATAAGATCCCAATATTACCGGGTGGAACATGCCTGGCCTCGTCTGACCCTTGCTGCTGAGCCAGAGGTGGCAACTGTGGTATTTCACCACAGAGACACCTTTGGCTGGCTGGATGTCGCAGCTGGCACTTAGAACAAGTTCAGGCAAGCAGGAACTCAGTTTTACCTCTGGTGGAAAGTCTTTAGGAGATGGTGAAGGAGAAAACGAGACGGATTCTGCCGGAGGGTTTAACCCAGAGCTTTATTCCAGGGTTACAGGTCTCTGAATCTTGTAACAGCTCCAACAGAATCCCAACTGCATGGTCCCAGTGTCCTTTTACGCCCCGGGATCAGGAGGAGGGAAGGGGTAGGTGTGCCACCAACCAGGTGGGAGGGGGGAAGGCTCAGGAGAGAAGTGGCACCTTGGTAGCCCAATGACCCCAGGGCTGAGGGGCATCTTTTGAACTTTTGCCAGTCAGACCATGCCCCTGCTGGAATGTTAAGATTGACGGACAGCACTTAGCAGGAGGCAAGGGGAGGGGAAGGGAGAAGGTATTGGCACACCTGGGAAAGGACTGGGATAGGGAAAACAGGATATTGCATCACGCTGCAACATGAAGCAAACAAAACATTTTGAGTGTTTCAAAGACATGTAAATTCGGGATTATAAATGGTATTCCATCTTTACTGGACAAGTTAATTTTTCTTTACCCCTTACTGTCTCTCTATGACAATTCTTGATTTTATACACCTCTGTGAGACTCAAATTTTTGTAATTATTTAAGTACTTTATTAGGAAGGTAAAATCTCCCTTAATCAAAAATACAAGAATGAATATCCAGCAGCCAAAGAAACATTATTTATTTTCAAAGTTATTTTTGAATACATTTTTATTTCAAACATATTAAATTTAAATATACCTTACTGATTCTGTTATGTACTGTTATTGAATAAGTGACTTTTAAAATACCTTTTAGTATGAAAATGAAAATTATATACTTCCAAAATCAATAAATTACACTTGATGCATTTACATTTTTGAAAATTTGTGGCAAATATTGATATGTCTCTTAGAAACTAAATGTAGTTAAGTCATATTTTGTAAGAGCAGTTAATTTTCAAACCAATTTTTCTGGTCACAGGCATTAATCTGTTCCAACTGTCAAATCAAATGAAAAAATTAAAATTTTGCTGCACATATTGTTCAACTGAAATAATTCCAACAAAGTAATGTTTCAGTGCTGACATGCAGATAATAATGAATATTATAAGTTGAAACATATCTTATGGGTATAAGTGCCTTCTCTGTACATTGCTGATTCTGTGGCAAAAAATACAACAGCCACTGGAGAACTGATATTTTTGAAACAGAGCAGTCCTTTAAAGTATCATATTGAAATGAATTTCTAAAACTATTTCTGATGTTATAGCATCAGTGTGAGGTTTTAAGATTCAGAATAGAACTGATAAAAAAGTAAAAGTCAGGAAAAGATTCTTGACCTTTCCTGGTGCTAACAACAGACCACAATTACCTGTTACCTGCATCACTAAAGTGTATAAATGGGCAAGACATACAGTATCCCTTCTGTCCAAGCAACATAGTAAAACAAATCAGATATTTTTATTAAGTACTTTGTTAACAACTCAATTGAAGTAAAAAAGGGCTCTGTTTTTACATTTATCTGAATTCTGATAAAGTAAAAGTTTAACTGGATGTTTGGCTTATCTTTAAGAGTAACAAGATTCTGCTCTTTTGTTTCTTTGAAGGATTCAAATGCATCTAAATCTGTCTTGATCGTGGCAATTGTCCTGTGTAAAAAACCACACTCATTCCCACAAAAATGACATTTGCATGTCTTTAAAGGAGTTACATATTAGCAACTATCACATTACTAGTTTGGTGTCCTACATCATTCTTTCAAAAGGAATCTAACTTTCAGTAAAAACAAACTAAGGAAACATGGGGGAAAGAAATATTTGAATTAGTATATTGTGGAGGTAAATTGTTACAAGGTTTTATTTTATGCTTGTGTAACTGTCTACCTCCAGGAAGATAATATCTGATTTCATATTTCATACTGCCATTCCATATGTAGGTCAGGACTTTCTTGCCCTTTGGTTGGAAGACAGTGCTAATTAAAATGAAGATAAGCTGTGCCAAGATCTGATGTATTTTTCTTATCCAAACATGAGGAATTAACAAAAATAAAACCCATTAAATAACACATGGAATCTAGCCCAACTATTTCCAAGGTGCTTTTCCTAATGTTTTTACAACTGTGGTAGAATAAAGCAGAGAAGGAATGCTACCATGAAACTGGATACTGGAATTATCTGGGGTTGTATTAATATATTTAAGTCAGCATTATACTGGATATGGCAAAATAACCAGAAACAATTGCGAGCAACAATTGCACTTCATAGAATCATGGAATGGTTTGGATTGGAAGGGCATGTCAAAGATGATCTACTTCCAATGTCCCTGCTGTGGGCAGACACATCTTCTACTAGACTAGTTTTCTCAGAGCCCCATCCAATCTGGCCTTGAACACTTCAAGGAATATGGCATCCACAAATTCCATGGCTAGTTTATTCCATTGCCTCACCAAAGTCAAAAATTATTTTTTTTGATAATAATCTAAAGCTACTCTCAATCTGAACAAATTCCCCTTTGTCTTGTTACCACATGCTCTTGCCTCATCTTTCCTGTAAATTCCCTTCAAGTACTAGAAGGTCACAGTTAGGTAACTGTGATAAAGCCTTATCTTGTCCATGCTGAAAAATCTTAATTCTCTGAGCGTTTCCTCATAGGGGAGATTTTCCTTCCCTCTGATGCACTGAGTTTTCCTCCTCTAGGCCTGATCCAACAGGCCTCTGTCCTTCCTGTGCTGGGGACCCCAGAGCTGGATGCAGCCCTGCAGGTGGGGTCTCACAGGAGCAGAGGGGCAGAATCCCCTCCCTCCTCTGCTGCCCACGCTGCTTTGGATGCAGCCCAGGACACCTTTGGCTTTCTGTGCTGTGAGTGCCATTGCTGGGTCATGTCCAGCCTCTCATCCACCTGCACCCCCAAGTCCTTCGCAGCAGAGCTGCTGTCCATCTGTCCATCCCCCAGCCTGCCCTGACCCAGGTGCAGCACCTCGCACTTGGTCTTGTGAAACCTCATGATCTTTCTACAGGCTCATTTCTCAAGCCTGTCCAGGTCCCTCTGGATGGCATCCCATCTTTCAGGTGTGTCAAAGGCACCACTCAGCTTGGTGTCATCACAAACTTGCTGAGGGTGTGCTCTATACCTTCGTTTGTGTCGTTAATGAAGATATTAAATAACACTGTTCCCAGTACAGACCCCCAAGGGACACCACTTGTCACTGAAGTCCATTGGAATTGTGAGCTGTTGACACTACCTTCTGGATGCAACCATCCAACCAATTCCTTATCTACCTAACTGTTGAATCCATCACTCTCCATTTTGGAGAGAATGATGTTGTGGGGGACCATGTCAGCAGCTTTACAGAAGTCCAGATAAATGACTTCTGTAGCTTTTCTCTTATCGACCCATGTAGTTACTCCATCATAGAAAACTACTAGTTTATTCAGACAGGATTTTGCCTTGGTGAAGCCATACTGGCTGTCTCAAATTACCTCCCTGTCTTCTATGGGCCTTAACATAGCTTCTAGAAGGATCTGTTTTATGCATTTCTCAATAAATTCATTGTGATGATATCTGTGGGATTGCAATGACATGTTGCAATGATATGATGTCTATGGATCATTTATAAACTGCAGCTGTTCAGGTTTTTACATATTAGATCATGTTAGTGACTGAAACAGAAGTACTGGTTTTGATTAGGATAATTTTCTTTGCAGTAGGATTTGTGCCGAAAGCAGTGTTGATACCACAGGGATGTTTTAGCTATTGCTGAGCAGTGCTGACACAATGTCAAGGCCCTTTGTGCCCCTCACACTGCCCCACCAGAAGGAGGGTGAGGGTGCACAAGGAGCTGTGAGGGGACACAAGACAGCTGACCCCACCCACCAGAGGGATATTCCAGACCATACAATGCTTTGTTCAGCAACAAAAACTAGGGAAAGATGAAGGAAGTAGGAGGACCTTTGAATTGTCTTAGCCCAAGTCACTATAAAACCCTGATGCAGTCTTTTTTTCCTTGAAGATGGCTGAACACTGGGGAGTGGTAACTGAATTCCTTACATTTTTTCTAGTGTGTGGAGATTTTGCCTTGCCTATTAAACTGTCTCTGTTTCAACTCACAAGTTTTCTCAATTTTATCATTCCCATTCTTTCCTGGGGCAGTGAGTGAGTGGCTGTGTGGAGCTTAGTTGCCCACTGCTCTTTAAATCACAACAACAGAGTATTGAGTCTAGGAAAATTAAAAACTGTGTGTTTGAGAACACAGACTTTCAGTGTTACTTGCTTTAATTTTAAAAGCCAGTTGTGTGGCATGCTTAAGAGTACTGGATACCTGTCAGGTATTTTAAGACTTAAATTGTTGAGGTCAATGGATAACAATACTTTTCATTAATTTTGGTGAGCTTCTATACCAGTTTGAAATATTTCCCACTTCCAGTTATGGAAAGGCTGGTATGAGATGTAGAAGTACATATCTGATGACAACATCAGAAAATAGATACATCAGTACCAAAAATGTTTATGTATTTCATAAGCTGAAGTAAATGGAATATAGAGAATGCTGGAATCAGTAGACTTCTCTGAACCATCAAATAGGTTTACAAATTAGATACAAATTTTTGTCTCCTTGTATGTCTTATTCTCTAAGTTTACAGAAAGCTCTGTTTTGTAAGATTTGAGTATAAGACAGACAGAAGAATGATGTGATACACTATCTGAATTCTAAAAATATCAGAGTGGGTTTATGGTTTTGATTAATGTGTAGAAGATCTGGGTTCATCTTATATTTATTCCATTACCTTCATGTACTATATTATGCTTTAATTGCACCATAAAAGAAATAAACAAGTTTTCAGAGGGTTTTTGTTTCCTTTTTGTCATCTTAACTTTCTTTTAATCCACCATATATTTATATGTGTACATAAATAAAGCAAATGCTGGAATAAATATAAAATATTTGTATTTAAAAGTGTGTATAAAAAAAAAAGGGAGGTAGTGACAATATCTATATGACTAAACTTGTTATCATGGTGTCAAAAGTTAGACACAATTGCAAATGGGTATATCCCAGATTTATTGGAGGCTCTTGCACAGCTGTAATCGGCCCATCTTCACTGAGCAGATTACAGGGACATGTATTATTCTAGGCTGTAGAAACAACAGCCACTTCATCAATGTTGTGACTAATCTCATCCTGAATCTCAGGATACAGATGTAAGAAACTATGGTACAGTGCAGATTCCTTTCTATTCCTTAGTATGGATGAAAAATTACATGATTCATCTGAGCTTGTGTATTTACACCACTGGAATACAAATGGTAGTGCTCAGTGGCTTTTTATTCACTTTCATCTTTATTAAATCCTCTGATTCTTCCCAGTTCCCTCTGGACTGGCTTTTGATTTAGGCAGTTTAATAAAAGGATGGCAAACAAAGTAGATAGTAATATGTTTTAAAGTAGACACTGTTTTGCATATAGGAATTTCACTCCGCGATCAGATAGAGTTGTAAAATGATCATTCAAGGGAAAAATTCTTTATTTGGGCTGTAAAACTTAATGTTTTCAAGGCTTTCCCTTCTCATTTAATAATCACACCAATTCTTTCTTACTCACTGTCTTAGTTCCATAGAAAATATACTGCAAATAATAATACAAATATTATTCAGGTAACCGGTTGTACCTTTAGGTTGTCCTGAGCTGATCATCTTTAGTAAATGCATTAATATTTTCTCAGTATTTGTACATTTTCATTCTTCCTCTTGTCCCTTAGAATAAAACTGGCCAGACATAAACCCCTGCAATTTTGATTTCTTCTCCCTTTCTTCTGCAGTAAACATTGTTGACAGGATTGATTTTTTTTCCTTAATGCATTTCAAATTATTCCACTGAGTTTTATTTTATTTTTGCACTACAGCTATTTTACATTACTGACTGATAAATTTGCCTTTTAGAAATTACAAAAGAAATTTTTCACAATGTGGAAAATTTTATTTTCGTAATTCTAATTCTTATTAACGTTAAAGAATTTATTTGAGAAAATAGTTTAAAAGACCTTCTCACATGCTAATAATCATTGAACACTGTCAAGATTTTTTATTAAGCCAGAACAGCATTTATTAAATTGGCTTATTTGCCTTGTAGTGTTTTATAGAACAATTATACTGAGCTTTCCTAGTGTTAATATCTAACATATATAATATCTCTGTGAAAGAAAGTCTATGTGATCCTCACTTTAAAATTAGGGAGAATTTTAAGGATATGGGAAGACATTTACTTAAGGCAAGTCACCCACTGTCTGAAGCAATTTCCCTTTTACATGGAGACAGGTTGAAAGGAGTTAGGTTTAAAATTAATGAACTAATAGAGGTTTTGCGGTTCAGACTTTGAAAGGCAGAGACAAATTTTCATAACTGACGCAACAGTGTCTCTGCCTTATGCAGCCTTTAAAAAGCACATTCAAGGAACCATGTATTTGCAATGTATTTTTTTAGCCTTTAAGAAATAATCCCTCCCAAACAGAAAGAAATAGGCAATAACATACTTCATTTGAAAAAATCTAGTAAGTAAAATGTCCTTTCAAGAATGATGTGAAGTCACAGTATTTAGAATCTCAAACCTTTGACACAGTGGGATTTGTTTTCATACTGAGTATTTCCAGTTCTCTTCAACGCTGTGTCTAAGTACAGTAAAAAAATTATTATTTTTCTATAGCTCCTGTTTCAATTAATGTTTTATTGAAGAGTTTCAATATACTGTACTGGGAAAATTGGATAAAATTTCATGTAAACTTCATGCCATTACTAAAGTGGCTTGGTTATTTTGGTGTGAAGTGAAAGGGAATTGACCTGGGATTCTCAGCATTTCATAGTAGATTATCATAACTATGAAATAATACTTTTGTATACAAGTGTCTCAGAAGAAGCTGAGATTCTTGGGTGTTTTTAGAACAATTTTAGTACAATTGCACATAAATTCCAATTTATTCTTAGAAAATAAAAGAAAGTTACATACATTTTCATGACAGCAGAGGCATCTTTTCCTGAATATTAAGCAACTTGGTGCCTTACCAGGTACTCATCCATATTACTTTTTCATCCTCTAACATTTAAACATATAAAAAAAAAAGATGTTGCAAAGTATTTTAACATGTGAATAGCAACTGGAATTGAATTGTAGGTTAAGAATGTTAGCTGTATCTTATAGTAAGTCAAACTTTCTTGTATTTTGCTCTATTCAAATCTACTGTCTTCTTTACATTAAGTGTTTTTATTTCCTTCTTTACAGGAAGATGTAGTTACTTCAATGTTCTTTAAAATACATTTCTGAATTGTAGCAAAAGATCAGCTTTTTTTTTTTCTTAACATGGAACTCAGTGTGTTTTCTCACAAATTATTGCATTTCTTGGTATTTTTACAGCAGCTCCTAAATAAGTTTTTACCATAACTGCTAAGTTAGAAAAAGTCTTTTCCAGGATCTGCTCTTAGACTAAGTAGTAAAACGAAAATAAAGAAAATAAATCTGCCAAGAGTTAATATAATCTATATTCTGCTGCCAATTATTATTGCTGATCTATTTTACAAAACTTTACTGAGATCTCCTTTCATATTTAGCTATATAGTCAATTTGGAATTTGAAAAATTATGGAAATTTGACTTGATATTAATTTCTTGTAAACCCAGAAATACCATAGCAGTTCAGCTTTATGGGTAGATTTACTGGGGGATTTGGGCAATAACATCTAAAATGGAGATCCTCAGAATCCTTGTCTGGCATGAAAGAAGCCCAGTTCCTTGGGCATGTAAATTTCTCCTAGCAAAATTCTATAGATACCTAATTTTTTGCGGCAGGGTATGAACAGATAGTTGAAATTCTGACAACACTAATCTGTTTGGAAGCTCTCTCCTGTCTAAAGTGCAGTGAGAGTCATAAATTACAGGTTTCTGTACTTGTCTCTGTACAGAGCCTATTCCTGAAGGCATCGTGAGCAGGAAATGAAAAGGTAACTTTCAGTCTTTATTGTGTAGCAGCTGCCTGTAGCATTTTAATAAATATAAAATGAAAAAAATACAATAGAAGAGTTTTACACAAGACATGTTATATGTAGCATTCTACTGAGATATATAGAGTGGTTTCACAATAATAATAGGAAACAAGACTTCATAAATTTTCAGTTATCTCTGTGTTGTCCACCTATTCTCTCTTAAAACCCTTCCAGAAAAAGTTTTAATCCAATATCTCATATGGGAGAACATAACTCAGGGCAACCATCCCCCTGAGCTGGTATATATAGAAAAAGTTTTAATCCAATATCTCATATGGGAGAACATAACTCAGGGCAACCATCCCCCTGAGCTGGTATATAGGGATGGAGAGCAGAATAGCTTCTTCTTCTTCTGCCATCCAGTGACCTGCTGGGCCACTCAGACACTCTCAAGTCTATGGGGCTGGGTGGGATTTATCCAAGAGTACCATGGGAACTGCTATAAAAGCTCACCTCCAGACCACCAAGCAGGTCTCCATGGTTTATCATCAGCCCTGATTAACTGGGGAGGTCTCAGATGACTGGAGGTTAGGCAATGTGATGTCCACCCATAAAAACAGCAGGAGAACTACAGGCCTGTCAGCCTGACCTTGGTGCTTGGGAAGGTTATGAAACAGATGGTCTTGAGTACTATCACACAACACATAGACAACAGGGCCTAGACAGCATGGGTTTAGGAAAGACAGGTCCTGCCTAACCAGCCTGAACTTTTATGACCAGATAACCCACCCAGTGGATGAGGAAAAGTCTGTGGACGTTGTCTACCTGGACTTCAGCAAAGCCTTTGATGGAGTTTCCCATGCCATTCTCCTGGAGAAGCTGGCAGCCCATGTGTGGGACAGGTGCAGTCTTTGCTGCGTCAAAAACAGGCTGGATGGCCAGGTCCAGAGCGCAGTGGTGAATGGAACTACATCCAGCTGGCACATGATCACTGGTGTTCCCAAAGTATTGGGCCCAGTTGTGTTTAATATCTTTATTGATGAACTGAATGAAGGGATTGACTGCACTATTCCTTTATCACTAGGTGCTGTGGGTATTTGCCATTCTCTCGGGTCCAGGCTGCAAACCACAACCAAGATCAATGTAAATGGGACCTCTCTGGACTCTTTCTAGAGTTCTAGAAGCATTTAGGTAATGCTCTCAGGCACATGGTATGATTCTTGGAGTTTTCCTGTGTCAGGGCCAGAAGTGGGACTGAATGATCCTTATGAGACCCTTCTGGATATTCTATGATAAATCTGAACCTCATTGTTCTCTACAACTGCCTGCAAGCAAGTTGTAGCCAGGTGGGAGCTGGTCTCTTCTTTCAAGCAACCAAGAACAGCACAGGAAGACACAGCCTCAGGATGTGCCAGGGGAGGTTCAGGCTGGCCATCAGGAGGAATTTCTTCACAGGAAGTGTTGTTGAACATTGAAATGACCTGCCAGGGAGGTCGTGGAGTCACCATCCCTGGAGTTGTTCAAGAAATGACTGGATAGGATATGGTCTAGTGACAAGCTGGTGATCGGTCAAAGTTTGGACTTAAAGCTCTTGGAGGTCTTTTCCAACTTCAATGATTCTGTTATTTTGTGACTCCAGATCTGTCTATCATAAGTAATTTAGTAAAGACTCGTAGTAGAGTCTATTAGGTAATAAAACCCCTTGAAATAAATGAACAATCAAAAAAATAATAATTTTCTTCCTAAATGTCCTCACTAGAGAGTTATATTTCAATAAAATTCTCTCTGAAACACTGGTATATAAAAAGTCTGACTTTCTTTTCCCTCAAGTTTTCTTAGAGAAAATTATTTTCTGTCCAATTCAACCTCCTTCCAGATGTGTGGTCAAACACGTTATGTGCAGAATACTTTTTCCAGGAGAATACAAAAACTTTAACAATTACATTAAAAATGCAAATATGGAATTTTTCATGACTGCTAGTGGTTTTTTCTTATTTTGATTTCTCTCACCCTGTGATATCTGATTATGTCTTGTAATTCTCTGTCCATTCCTGTGACAGGCAATTCCTAAAACTTTCATTTTGAGCTATGCATTAAAGAAGAACTATGCAACAAAATTTGAACAGTATTTTCCATATAGAAGGACGCATAGAAAGTGGTGTGATTACACAGAGGCAAACAGCAGATCATTAGTATTGTGCTGTAAGGTATTTTCTTTAACTTCTCAAGCAGTAACATAATGATCTGTCTGAACAAACGGAAGACAGAAAGATCACGTGAGTAATACAGAATGAGGAGTTAGTCTTATTCACCCTTGTCCTTTCTGAACTTGTCTTACATACTGTATAAGTAATCTCTTTTCTAAGCTAAGAAGCACTTCACCACCACCTTTTTCAATATGTGGAAGCTGTTTGACCATCTTTGCCACCCTTCTTTGAACAATTTACGTTTATCTGTGCTATATCCTTTCTTTAGGTGAGTGAGAACAACTGCACACAGTGTTCACGGTATAAGCAATTCATGGATCTGTACTGTGAAATAACAATGGGGGTTTTTGGCTAGCCATTTTCTTTGGGAATTCATATATATTTTTAATATATTTTTCAGTTTGCCATTAATCTTATATGATTAAGAATTTTGCCTGCAAAACAGGATTAGGTAAATAACCTAGAGCATAAGTGTCTGTAAATAAATGACCAGAAATAGCATGGTTTCAAATGGATTAATACAAGAACCAGAATGGATACCACAGTATGATGTTAGTGGGTGTGGTGGCTGGTCTGGAGACTTGCACTGCTTCACTTTATTTTCTGTACTTGCTTGCAAGGTAGTGATATCAAAGGCTGCAGAGGAAGTTCAGGAAAAAGAGGAAATAATGCATGTCAGGGAAGTACTTCAGGAGCAGATATTTTTTTTAGGATATGAAGATTCTGTAAGTACTTCCCTAAAGAGTTTGCAGTAATGACTCATCTGTCATAAGTGTAGAAATGCTGAATTTTTATTCAGCTATTACATCTTGAGTACTTCATCCCAGTGACAAACATTTTACAATTATATTATTTTGTCATTGTAAAGAGGACTTGGAGAACAGAGTGATAGAATGTCTGGTTCTATTCTAGGCTTTCAGAATGACTGATGATATGTGGAAACTTGACAGCAGTTGGTTTGTTTTGTTCTTTCTCACTTCAATAATGGCTATTCGAAACCCAACAGCATTCAAGCAATAAGCATCTCCTCAGTGCTGCTTCCTTCAAAAACATATTCTTGTAAAACAGAAAACTGAAGGTGGGAGGAGAGAAAGAGAACTCAAAATCACGTATAAAACTTAAATAATCACTTTTCGCTGAAATAAAACTGTTTTCTTTACTGTCATTTATTCCTTGGATATCACAACAGATTTTTCAAGGAAATGTAAAACAAACAAACCCAATAGAAATGAGAAAAAAAAGCACAACAAAACTCCTCTCAGAAATGACATTTAAACTTTTATATTTTACTTTTTAATTTACTTTGGCTAAATCTTTATTATTGCACTGGAAAAATCAGTTCTGCTAAACAAAATCTCAGCTCTTTTTGGATTCCTTTACCCTGTCCCTCTTGAGGCATGTCAGCAACACACACAAAAACTGAGAGGTGTTTGGTTTTAATTAGGAAGGGTTGCACAACTTGGAATGACCTGTGCCATTGCTTTTTGACTCCTGTATCTCAGGTAACTTAAATGGATAAATTGTTGCAGAATACATAGGTGAGCTGCTTTGTTGTGTTTGTCTCCAAGTGTGGAGTCCTGCAGAGGTCAATGATTTTTATAGTATGTATCCTGAGGAAAATTTACACATACTAAAATGTCAACTGAAAGGATGAATACTGGTTAAAGTTAAGACTGTAGGGGAAATTATTTAAGGAAAAAGGACAATTATGTGCTCTACTGAAGTATTAATTACTAAGGGAAAAATAAGCACTTATACTAACTAAATAGACATTCTTCCAGTTTGAGTGACAGCTCATATATAGCTGCAAAGCACAATATTTTTTATCAGATACCTAGGAAATTTAGGTAAATGTGAAGATTCTTAGGTGTCTAAGACTTGAAGTTCTGTAAGTGAAATTTGTTTCAAAACCTTGCCTGCAAAAGAAGAGGAAATTATGTCTGGATGTCAGAGCTTGGTCCAGAAGAAATCTAGAAAATATTTTAGTTACATGAGGATCTTTTCATGGAATGAGTTTTCTAGCAAGAACTTTGATAGTCAGGGGTCTGGACTAGGCTGATCTTGTCAGGGTTCATTAGTGTGAGTGTAATTCTGTGCTGATTCTGAAGAGTATCAGTGCTGGATTCTTTTCACTGTGATTCAAAACTGTGCTGCACTGCTTTGTGCACAGACCTTCTCCTCAGTTATCCTTGTGCTGCACAGCATTCTCTATTATGAGACAGTCCCTTAGAATCTAAATTGGCTTTGAAGACAGTGGGCAAAAGCTCAGAAATTGGTCTCCTGTTGTTTACTGGCTATTTATTCTCCCAATGAAAAGAAGATCATCACCTTTTTCAGACAAGATAGATTTTTTTCACTTTACTACCAGCCTTTTTCAGAAACTTCTGTAGTGATTGAGAAGGAAACAACAGTTTCACAAAAGGATAACTTTTCTTATTTCATTTCCTGCTGCACATATGCTATTTTTTCTTCCCAGACTATCAATTTGACTGTTGTACTAAAAAACGCAATTTCTTTTTATTTCCCTGCTCTTTTGGACATCTACTTTCATCAGGCCTTTTTTGGGGAGGTTGGTTTGGTTTTTTTTTTTATAAAACTTAGAAAGAAATTTAATGAAATCCTGAAATAGAATATATTTTCATCAATAGATGAAAAAAACATTGGAAACATGATTGGAAGACAAGGGAATGTCTTTCTCTTCAATAGTATGGAAGTAGCGAAAGGCAAGCATTTCTTTGTTCAAAGGCAAGCTCAGTTATGAGATCTAATAGTGAATTGGTGTTTTCCAAAGGATTTAGCATGGATCTGGCTTTTTGGCCTTTCTAGCTACCTAAAAAGTTCAGGCTGCACATTTGTGATAACACTGCCACAAGTGTCTAAGTGATCAAACAAGGAGATGCCAGTATTATCTCACTGTCCAGAAAAGCAATTATCAAATGAAACCTAAAGTTTAAGATCAGAGATTTTGTCATTCATTTAACATCTAACATTTTTTTAAAAGCTAACAGAAATTAGAGTAGTTTTTTCTCACCACTAATAGTCTATCCTATAATTCTCTTCAGGTCAATCTATGATTAGAAGGGAATTGTCCAGACACATAAAAGGAGTGTTCCTTTGGGCTGCAAGGAATTTTAGGATATTGAAAACCTATAGAAATGGAGACAGCATATGCTCTTTGGGCAGTCTGTAGAGACACTAAAGTTAAAATGCTTTATGGAGATGCAGAAAAATCTGTTGCAAAACAAAGAAAGATTTGGGTGAAATATGTCTTGGATAAAATTTTTTTTGGCAAAGAAATTCTTATATTTTCATTAAAATCAATTTAAGACCTACGTTTTCCCCTCTACAAACCCTTTCTAGGGTAATATCCTTTTTTTTTTTTTTTTTTTTTTATGCAGAGAGGTTTTAAGAGTACTCCTTATACTTTACATTTCTCTCTCTAAAATAATTTTAATTTGAACTCGATTTATCAATTTCCAAGCAAGTTTGACTATGACTTAGCATAGCATATGGTGTTTGGCAAGTAAAATACCTGCAATGGAAATGGTCCTCAGTGTTCAATATCTTTTTAAGTTGTCATTCATGTAGACTCCCCACCCTCACTATTAATCCAGAGTACTTCCGCTACTTGCTTGAGACATCAAGCTGTATTTATATACTTCCTGCAGTTAATTCCTTGGAAAAAAAATAAATGTAAAAAGTATGAGATGATCTGCATCAGGCTAGTAACAGTGTTTGACAAGCCAAGCATTGAAGCATGTTTAAGGAAAAGAGAACGTAAAAAATATCTTCCTTCCCACTTCTTGGTGTAATAAAGCAATTTGTCTAAGAAATTAAAATGGTCAAGTTAAAATTTTGAATGATTCATCTGTCTGTTTATAATTGATAAATATATGATTGTGAATCTAGTGGGACCCATGTAAGCAGTAGCAATTTTATTTTAAAATATGTTAACTTAAAATGTTTTTTCTTGTTCAGTTCATATATTATAATAAGATCTAGCAGAGATTATTTTAACAAATGTTTTCCAAAATAAATCACAGGAACACTAAGTAAGATCAGTCTTTGCAACAAGTTAAATCCATTTCTCTGTTTGTAGCTTCCCCTGAAGGGGAAATATTTCTTAAATCTATTTGCACCTCTTTGGTTATGTTCACCTAGAAAAAAAGTCTCCAATTAAAGTCTGAAATGTTCCTATTTTTTTCTTGACACACTTAAGAGTGTACTTATAAACCTTGTTGTATTTGATTATATGGTTAAAATAATTTATGATCCATTAAAATATTTTTAGAGGGACATGGTACAAACATTACTCAATCTGTCTTTGAAAAGTTATTGCTGATTGTGCATGATGCTGCCTCCTGCTTCTGTAGGATTAAGCACAAATAACACTTTAAATGCGCTCATGGCTTACAAGGTAGACTGGGGAAGATCAGTGTCTTATCCATTAAGCCATCAAGGTTCTTCTTAAACAGCAGATGTGAAGCTTAAACTTGAATTGCAAGTGTGAAGTTCAGCAGTCTTTGGTGCGGTGCATATTGGTATTCAGAGTTCTAAATGTCATTACACAATGACAGACTATCAAATATGTTGAATCATATCACTGAAAGCCAGGAGACAGAGCAATTTTCAACTAAGTCCAATTTATGTTTATAAATGGAAAGCTCAGTTTGAGCCCTAATTAACTGAACAGACAATGCCTGCATGAGGTTAGATTTTTATATGAGCCTGTTTATCTCTAATTATATGCTAATCAATTTGATTTCCCATTTAAACTCAGACTGGGAGGCTTTCTTGTAATAACCAATTCACATTGAAGCAACAAAACAGCTTTATATTTACCACATCAGCAGGGTTTAATTGCACATTTGGACAATGAAAATTAAGATGGATTCATTTTCATTGTCCTTGCAATGAAGCAGTATACAATGCACTTTTAGTTTGAGCTGACACATTTATGGTAGAGATATTAAAGTATAACATCCAAATATTTGCTAACATATTGGCAAGCTATTTTGTCCATATTGTTTTCTAAATTATGCACTTTGGCTGTGCACTGTTACATTTTCCACTTCTTAAAAATACTGACACTAACTGTATTACTTTGGTATGGCATAGATCAAAAGAATAAAATTAGGATAAGGTCTCTTTCTATAAAAAGGAGACAGTCCAAATTACATATGAGGAGTACAGACACATTTCCTACTGTGAGTCCCCAAAAAAGCATTGAAAAGCCTGCTATATTCCTAAGCCTGTGTGCAAATTCCAGGTAAAAATCAAATTCATTTGTGGGCACTGCAGGAAAAAAAAAATGGAGAGGTGTTAATACCTCTTTTTCTGCTCCCACAGATACAAACCCATGATGATTTAAAGCATGCTTGAATCAATGCAGTTAAAAGTTTTTTTCTTACTCATGGCTTTTAATTATGCAAACCTTTAAATAGTGTCTACATCCATGACTGTGGATATGTCCAAGGACTTTCTGAGTCCAGTAAAAATAAAGCTGATATCCAAATATTTGTGTGAGTTACTCTTTTAAAATGCACAAATTAATATCTTCATGAAATCTGCCTGATATCTGATTTACTTTTGAACCCTTTGACACATACTGAAAGCATATGTGTATGAAATCTTTATCCCAGCAGAAAATATAGCAAAATGTAATAATGAATAAATCAGGTTGCTGAAAAGACAAAATTAAGTCTTGTTTTGATTTTTATAGCTAGGTTCTTCAGTTGGATGTTAATTGTTAATTTGATAAGATATAAAAAGGAAGATTGCATTCATTGTTCTAAAATTTATTAAAACCTTGGAATTTTTGGAAACATAATAAGTGTCACTCCTAGTATAAAGAATTCCATAGAGCATTTTTGGGATACTGTGCAGTTCTTTATTGCATTCTTGAGACATATTGACTGGCATGCCAAAGCCATTCTTGTGCAATTACTGTTCAACATAGCAAGAGAAAAATACTTTTATTTATAGTATTATTTCTACAAACTACACATTTTGAAAACACTCAAAACTGTTGTTCTTTGATCCAAGGAAATCAGACTGTGAGAAAAATAAAGGTCTTGTAAGTAAATTTTGACTGTGAGGAAGTGTTTTATATTGTTCGGGGCTGAATGCCTTTTTAAGAGTGATCCTATTTGCACTCACATTGTGACTGAACTGGTAATATGTAGACATCAAAAATCACTCTTTTTTAGGTGGAACATAGTAAAAACCTACTTCATTGACCATTTTTGCAGAAGACCACATAGAATAATTTCATCTCCTTTCAAATATTTGGCAACTTAAGCAGTTTAAATTTATAAATAACTTCTTCCTTGTATTTTCTTGAGAGGAGTCCATTAATTTTTCAGAGGATAATTTGCTGTAATATTTCAGTTCTTTTTTCTTGGAGCAGTGGCCTTCTCTGCTACTGCTGCATGAATTGAAGCATGTCCTGCTTCAATCTCTTCACTCATTTTCAAAATAGTGTATTCTAGAAAACTGGCATTATCAGGTGACTACCATAAACAATGCTTCTATCATGAAGAAGAAAACGTTAACAATAAGAATTGTATCTGTGCAATTTCCAACGGGGCTGTAAGTGAACACAACAACACATCTTTTTTCAGTTGCAGAGCTTCTGGAGGTCATGTGTTAGGCCAACATGAAGAATTTCAGCTAGTAATGGCAGTATGCGGTGTTTGAATGTAACATATAATTTAAAACTGGTGACCATACGGGATATGAAATATAAATATTTATGCAGAATTTTTAAAAGTGGACAGATAATATTTGGCAAAATTCAGAAGTGGTTGGGTTTTTCTACTTTCTCTTTCCCAAAACTTAAATGATACAGCTGAAGTATAAAACAGTTTCCACCACACTAGAAAAGATTTGGATAGTTAATCCCTCTGTCAAGTGAAAAAACTCAGTAGCTGGGCAACACAACCTCCAGTTGTCTCTGTATTTGCTGAACTACCAGCCACACTAAAGTAAATTTCAAGTTAAAGATAGATCACATGTGTACTTAGGTTTCCCCTCCAAATCAAAATTTAACAGAAGCATGGATAATTTTTTAACTGTTGACCCATCTTTTTTTTATAAACTGTTGAAGGGATGCTCAGGAAGCATGAAATAACTGCAGGTTTCAGGAAAGTCAAGTTTAACAGAAATTTGCTGGAAATGTTGAATGAAAAATGCAGAAAATTATAATAGTACTATGCCAGTGGTGCATAAGAAAAATCATGTATGCAGTACAATGACTATGGAAATGGCAGAAAAAAATTAGACCTGAATTTTCTGTCATTTGTTGTTCCAAGAAAACAAATTGGCAATAAATTTCCTAAGGAGAAAATTTATTTCACTTTTGAAGACTACTTTTTTTTTGGAGTTTCATATCCAGAGGTTGAAAGTTTAGATTTAATAGGGAGTCATGTAGATACATATTAATATTAGTCTATAATAATTAGAATACAAATAATCTTAGCAAGTACAACTATTGTGCAATCAGGATACATTTATTCTTGTCATTTGTCCACAGTTTTACTGTACTTCTGTATTTCTTGCTGCTGAGTTGTCTTAGCTAGTGCCACTTCCTTTGCTTGTATTTCCACTATCATTACTTGGCACAAATTACATTGACTTGTTATGTCAAATGTATTTAATGGTTGCAGTTGGTATCTCTGTATGTGAAAAAAAAACTACAGCTTGTTCATGGATACTTTAGCTACTTTACAAGGGAGTCTACCAGTTTTGATTTGCATTAGCCCATATGGGTGGTGTCGTTAAGATTTTCCTTTTTGTGGATGCGAGCCAGCTCTAAACCAATTCCAAAGGAAAGCTATGCCACTGTACTAAGGTGGCAGTGAATTGGTGCTGCTGCAGTACAGCACCGTACAGAAATGACTAAGGACCCTTTTGGTTTGGCATTCAGCCACCTAACACTAGGGACAGAGCTTGCACATGCTTTCAGAAACAAGATGAGGACAAAATCACTGAAAGGTTCAGTAGTTGAAAATTTCATCTCATTGTCTCTATTTAGTACTTTTTAAGGTGCAGCACATTAATGATACTGCAAATTTTAATTGGTTGCCCAAACTGGCTAAGATACTCATTCTTTATTTTAATTAGACAAATTTTAGCAAGTATTTTAAAATGATCCTGGTAATGTTTCACAAAATATGATGGTGATAATATTTAGCAAAATGTGCAGCGGTCAGATTGCACAGTCTACTTCATCTTTTTGAAGATATAGCAACTCTGCTTTATGTACTGAAAATGAAGAAATGAGTTTTTAATAGTTAATTTTAAATGGTCATTGTGGCTCATATAAGGGACCCTAAAAGAAAGCCCTCTTGATTCTTTTTGGGGAAATAATGTCTTCAAATCTCATCAGCTTCTGTTCCTTTGCCATCCACTGTTTCATTCCCAGCAGCTTCAATTCTGTTCTGTTTCAGCTGACGCACTCATTTGGTGCTACTTCATCCTTGAACAAGTCTGCTGCATTTTATCTTCTCTGCTTGTCTGAACACATTCTTCTTCTCTATTAGTTCAGGCAGCAGTAGGAACTCACCCATCAGGACCTTCCTTTGTGGACTCTGTTCTGCGTTACATCCTCTGCTCAGCACAGGAATGGATTGTTTGACTTCTATCTTGGTAAGAAAACAGAGACCAAGCAAAATGTGTGTGATAAAAAAATCAGTTGAGCAGAACCCTGGGGAAATAGTGTGGAAAATAGGTAGGAAGAATGGAAACACCAGTCGAACAAGAAGAATGTATATGAACAGAGAATGCTAAGCAGAGCATCTATATTTTTAGTTTGATTACATTGGATGAGAAACTATCATATGATTGCTTTGCAAATGTATAATAGAGATAAGAAAACTGAATAGCGAGGCGTTCTTAGGTAAAATGTGTGTATATGGAAGTATTCAGCTAAGAAATGAAGAAAAAAAAATCCTGTAGATGATACAAATATCTATATCTGTC
Organism: Agelaius phoeniceus; assembly: GCF_051311805.1. Taxonomy (NCBI): domain Eukaryota; kingdom Metazoa; phylum Chordata; class Aves; order Passeriformes; family Icteridae; genus Agelaius; species Agelaius phoeniceus. The sequence goes on along the minus strand of NC_135269.1, from coordinate 31,811,212 downwards.
TATATATATATATATATATATATATAGTGAACTGTTTCACTATGTCACATAGAAAAAGAAATGAAGTAAACTGGATATTATAATTATACTCTTCTATTTATTTTATGTGCATTATTCAGGTGAACAAGGACCAAGAAACAATTAATGTCTAAAAAACATTTAGGACTATCTAAAAGAGCTGGGATTCCACTTTCTAAGAATAAAACATTTTACTTTAGATGAGCAAACACCTAATTCATTTTTTTCTCTCTTTCTGAAAAGTACTTGAGAACATAAAGGAATAAAATAACTTGAAGCAATTTTGCAGTGAAAAAAGTGTGAACGATAACAGCCTAACAGAAAGAGAAAGAAAAGGATGAAAGAGCAGTGTCCAAAGGAATTTAGAGTCAAAAGAAATGTTGTATGAGAGGAGTTCTTTTGTCTTTAATTGACTAAGGACATTCATAAGTGTTTTAGTGTAGTTAAGTGGTAATGTGAATACTACACAACAGAAAAATAGTATAATTGCAGGGGATTGGTTTATACTTTTTATCACAAGAAATAAAGTGTTCAGAAAAAATGGCAAGATAATTTCCGTTGTATTAACTCATATGTTGTATTTCAGATTTGTCAGAATATATTATTTATGGTGAAAACTTCAAAATAATCACAGAATGACTGAGATTGGAAATCACCTGAGCAGGAATGGATGCCACAAGCAAGGTCACCCAGAGCTGATTGTTCAGAGGAGTGTCTAGATTGCTTTTGAATATCTCCATGGAAGGAGGCTCCACAACTGCTCTGGGCAAGCTGTGCTAGTGTAAAACCACTTTTCCTGATTTTTAGAGAGACTTTCCAGTGTTTCATTTCATGCCCCTTGCATCATCTCCTGACAATGGACACACTGAAAAAAACCTGTCTGTGTCCTCTGTACACCCTCCCTCCAGGTGTTGCAAGCATTGAAGAGATCCCTGAGCCTTCCCTTCTCCATACTGAGCTGTACCTGCTCTTTAAGCCCCTTATGGAGAGATGCCCTAGTCTTTGAATCGCATTCATGGTCCTTTGTTGGATTATCTCATTATGTCCATGTCTCTGTTGTACTGTGGGGACCAGAACTGTAACTCCAAATAAGGCATAACCAGTTCTGTAGCCTTGAAACATGTTTCTCTCGTTGATGAGAAAGGTTTCATCTGTTGTTCTGTATTGGGAATACGTTGTACCTTTGATGTTTCATCTTTTACATCTAGAAGATGGCTCATCTCAGTATGGAACACAGAACAGAGTACAGAAGCAAGATTCTTGAAGGGGCAAAAGAACTCTTAGAGAGGAAAATATAACTATATCATTGATCTGTTTTGGTGTTGGCTTCAATCTCCTTCACCAGACTTTTTTATACTCAGGTTACCCACAATCAAGGACTTCTTTCTGATAAATTACAAAAAAACCCCTCAAAACAAAACACTTCCTGGAACCAGAGCAATTAGGTAAGTTTATGTTCACCTTCATCTTTGTTAACCTGACATATTACAGAGAAAATAGGAAAGTCAGAATTCAGAATTTATTTTACATTTTAGCATACTTTAAGCTTTATTCGTCTTTTAATAAATAAGACACATTTTAGTAGACAGTCTGAACATATTTAACAAGATGTTTTTGAAAGTAAACCTTTTTTATTTTCTAGTGATAACAATTTCATGCTGCATGTCTAGAACATTGTCTTTCAGAGAAATCCCTAAGCACTTCCTGTGAAACAGTTCCATTTAGAAAACTCATTCTGTTTACTCAGACATGGAATTGGGATATAATGAGTTTGGTATTTGAACAGTAGGAAGCAGCAATATGTTACATTTAGGAAAGAAGGGAGGAGGGGCTTTTCCCCATGAAATTTCTAAGATCATTTAAGTGCACCGAATGTAATTAATTGCTAAACTGGAATTCAACCAAAGGAGTGGATCTATTTCTTTCTTGCCAAAACAAACTAAAAAGCCAAACACAAAAACACCATGGTGTCTTTCATAACAACTGGTGAGGATTTGAAATGTAAATCATGTTCAATTGATTTAGTGGCCAGAATTTAAAATGCTAATCTTTGATACTTGTTATTTTGGGTTTTCTTTTATTCTAAATATAATGGAAACTAGTTGCTTTCATGACTGGAGCAGCCACAAATGCAATTGATCTTGACTGCTTGAGAAATCATCTTTGTCAACAGTCAGGGCTGCTATATTTCTGTCAAAAAAAAAAAAAAAAAAAAAAAGAGAGAGAAATAAAAAGACAGTTTTCTGTGTTGTACAGAGAAATCGCTAAATGGCCTAGAAATCTGGGCTCAATAATAAAAACAAAATATCTTTCAAAAATAACCCAACCAAACACCAAAACCCACAACAAAACAAAACAAAAAACCAAACAAACAAAACAAAAACCAAAAACAAAAAAAAAAAAAACAAAACAAAAAAAAAAACCAAACAAAGAAACCCAAAACCATCAACCATGTGCCAATCTCAGTTTTGTAACCAGCTGTCAATTATTTGGTAAGTCTCTCCCTTCCTTTTTAACAGTGAATTCCTCTGATATGTTCCCAGGCTGATTATTTCTTAAAAAAAAAAAAAAAGAAACACAAAAGGAGCAAGACTTTGTAGTTCTAACATTGCTGTTCTGACAATCTCACTGCTTTTTAGACCATATGAATGATTAATCCACAGCAATATAAAATCTGTAGGTTTTACAAATTATTTTGAATATTTTGTTTATATCAGCTACAACTCTTTTCCATCTGAAATTGCCATGCTTGCCTCTGTCAGAAACATAATAGAGTCTTAGTTCAAAATAGTGCCTTTAAGATTTGGAAATCCAATTAAACTTCTCTTAGAATTGTCAGGGTGTGGGATAGGTGAAGCTTTTGAGAGGGAGGTTAGACAGTGAATAACTATGTTGGCTATTAGCAGGAAAGGGTGAAAAGACAATAAGCACAGAAAATTTGTGAGTGACAAAAAATGGTAACAGTTCTTTGAAGTAATTTGAAGTACCAAAAATATCCAGGAAATATTGATTCTGTAAAAATTAGAGTTTAAGAAAATTGTTCACCCTCATCTTCTGGAGGGTGACTAAGCGCCTGAAAAGGTTACCAAAAGAGGTTGTGAAGACTCCTTCCTTGAAAATACTTAAAAATCATATGGACTCAGACCTAAGGAACTGTCTCTAGGTGTCCCTGCTTGAGGAGTGAAGATAGAGCAGATAACCCACAGAGGTCCCTTGCAACCTCAGCTAATCTGTGATTCCTAGTTCTGGTAATTCCAAGAATGACATTATTCATTTTTCTTCTGGACAAATAAGTATTTCCTACCAGTGCACCTGTGCTTCAGCATCAGGTCACTGATAGTTTTTGGTATTTCATTGACTAGCAAGTGATAAAAGAGGAGGAAAATAAGGTGAAATCTTAGTGATGGCCAGTCTGAATAAAGACTGCACCCATCTGAAAGTCAATCTACTAGTTTTTTATTCTGTACAAGTCAATATTGTCCTGTGATCACAACCAAATCCTCCAAATGCAGAGACATTTCAGTTTCCCAAACTGAAATAGTTCAAATGTCATGTTGTAATAAACTTATCCATTCATATAATTTCAGTTCAAATTAGAAATTTTAGTTTCCATTTAGGGCTGTTTATTGTAATTTAATTGCTAACGGCAAATGCTGTAGAAGAACCAATCCTTTCTTCTGAAGCTTTTGTGCTGAAGGACTGTATTTTGTGTAAGAGTTTTCAAGAATACTTTGGAGAAGTTTTACTATTGATAGAAATCCCGCGTGAGCTTTGCATATAAAAGAAAATAAATAACTAACAGCAGAAGAGTAAATTGTGAATTGAAATGCTGGAGGACTAGGGGAATTAGGATATACAAGAGTAGTGGTGTATTTTATGTTGAAATAAGCAATTTATGCTTTGGTGAACTAATGTTTTGGTTACAATAAGAGCTAGTTAAGTATGATAAACAAGGTTCAATATATGTTTAGTTGATTATAAAACAGAAAGACAGAATTACAGAATGTGTGAGTTTAGAAGGGACTAAGAAGGTCATCTGGTCCAACTTTGTCTGCTTGGCAGGGTCACCCAGAAGTAGTTGCCCAGAGCTGTGTCTGGATGGTTTTTGAAACAAGAAGAGCTCATACTCTCTCTGCGCAACCTGTGCCAATGCTCAGTCACCTTCACAGTGAAAAAAAGGGTTTCCTGATGTTCAGGCAGAACCTCTTTGTGTTGTGATTTAACCTGGCAGGCAGTTAGAACACCACACATCTGCTCATTCACTCCCCCACACAGTCAAATAGTGAAGAGAGTTGGAAAGAAAAAAAAGTAAAATTAATTAATTAGATAAATACAGTTTATTAGCACAGAAAAGAAAATTATAATAATAATGATAAAATAATTAGAATAATAAAAACAAATGATGCACAATGTAATTGCTCACGGCCTGGTGCCCAGCCAGTCCCTGAGTAGCAGCCCTATGAGCAACTTTTCCCTGGTTTATATAAGGAGTGTGATGCCATATGGTATGGAATATCCTTTTGGTCAGTTGGGTTCAGCTGTAACAGCTGTGTCTCCTCCCAGCATCTTCCTCTGCTCCCTAGTTACTGGCTGGTGGGGCGGGTGAGAAGCTGAAAAGCCTTTGACACAGAGTAAGCACAGCTTAGCAGTAACTAAAGCATTAGTGCAATATCAAGATTATTCTCATCCTAAATTCAAAGCATAGCACTGTCACAGTTACTAAGAAAATTAACTCAGATGAAACCAGGGCATTTTGTTTCAGTTTGTGTCCATTGTCCCTTGTTCTGTCACTAGGCAACACCTGACAGTCTTCAGTTCATCTTCTCTTCATTCTTTTATGCACTGATAGGATTTCCCAAAGCCTTGAACAGTCCCAGATAAACTTTACTCATAGGAGAGATGCTTTAGTGTCTTAATCATTTTTGTGGTCATTTCCTGGAATCTGTCCAGTGTCTCCATGTCCCCAACAGAGCTACTTAAGTAGTACATTTTTTTTTCTAAGTATACTAATCATTATTCCAAGAACATTAACCCTTTACTCCTAATTGCCTGTGTCAGTGATTTTTCAAGATAATTTTGAATTAAGTAATGAATAATCCATATGACGCTAAACTTAATGAGATTATTAAAAGATGTGGTATGGATTTATCTGCAACATGTCAACCAAACTAATATTCTTTCTGAAAGGATAACCGAAATCCTGAAAGATAGAAAGCATCAGGCAGTAAAAACATATTCCAGTAGCTTTTTAGTACTATCCAAGTTACGGTGATCAAGATATTCTCTGAGCCCTCTTTTCTCTTATAGAGTATCTGGTAGCCCTCTAGGTCTTTGGGGTCCTCCAGGCTTTGTTTATACAGGCATTCTCTGTAACCTATCCTGCATGAAAGGACAGGAAATCCCTCCTAAGCATTGTAGGTACCACAATGACTCCATCTAAAATGTCAACCCTTAAACTAATTTCTACTGAATAACATCTGAGAATGTTGATACACTCCCCCACAGAATCCTACCACACCTTTTATAAGACTGAGTATATAAATATGGAGACAACTTACAGGAGGTATATAAATAGTTGCAATTGATGTCTTTTCCTGGTCTTAAAAATTGAGAGCCAGACACAGTTAAGGGATAAGGGATTTTTATCTCAGTATTTCAATAAGGATGCACGATTTCACCAAAGTGGAATGAGTAACAATGAACCCCCATGATAGACCTTGTATACAATTTATAGACCTTACCAATTAGTATATCTAACCAGGATGCCCCAACAGGAGGCCTGGATGAATGGTGTGATATTCCCCCATCTGTGGAATTCCTCCCTGGATGGGCCAAGTCTCTAGTTTACAGGATTTGTTCTAGACTACCTGGGTTTCCCAAGATAGCATAGAGTTTTCTGGCCTCCTTCTACGAGGTCTTTAGGATGTTTGGTCTCCTGGCCTATCAGAATACTAGGACTATGCTAAGTTATCAGACTTAAGGAATTACAAGTATGCATGCTAAGAATACTGAAGACACATAAATGAAAAGGCAGAAAATCCTCTTGGCATCAAAATAACATTTTTTTAAGGACCTGTGCTTTTACAGAAGAGTTCAATGAAATATTAAGTTTTTAACAAATTGCTGTGTTTCAAAGCAATATGTCATATCTTGGAAGCAGAGGGGAGAACCAGACATTAACATACAGAAGGCAGCAAAATGAGGACACCAAAGGTATTTCAACAAGTGTGCTTATTTGCTTAGATAAATTTGCATAACTTCTGGTAAAACTAGGCTAGATTGTTTTAATTTGTTTTCAATTACCAAAGTTATCTGCCCTAACGTTCACATTTTACATTTACAGTTTACCTTTTTTTACACTCTTCTTCTGTTAACACAACCTTTTCTTTTACCTGAAGCTGAATACTATTTCAAATTTCAGGTTGTTGTTTTTGGGGTTATTTTGCACTAAGTAGTGCAGTTTCTATCTCTTTATTTTAGTTGCTGACAGATGGTTCCATTTAAGTGATACCCTCTGGCTGGCTTTCTAAAAGAGCTCTAAAATTGTTACAAACAAAAATTCTGGTGTAAATTTCCTGGCTCCTTCTTGTGGCTAATAATGATGACACTTTCTTATACTATACAGAACACAGACTGTTTAATTTATTTAATACTTTTAAAAAAAATTATTTGATACTTTTTTTATTTAAATGATGCACATATCTGAAGCCAGACATCAGGTTTTTTCCTTTCTTGGAAACTTTCAGCATTTCATATTAAGCAATAGGGAGGTTGTTCTTCATACTTAACATTTTTCTAGCTTTAGATTTTTTTTTTCTTTAAGTTCTTGGCTCATTTTGAGTCCTTACTCAGGAGCTTGCTTGAAAATTAATCCTGGTTAAACTGCCTAAGGTAGTAATGCTGTTCTGAGAGTACTTTCTTAGTCAGTGCCATATCACTGAAGAAGAGAAAAAAAGGTAACATGGTAAAATAAAATTTTGAGTCTGTATTTGGTATTGTTCTCTTCAATTTTCCTGAATCTTATAGAAAACAATTTAATAATGATGATTTTTTTTAAAGAACAGTATTCAGTTCTACTTATCTTTCTTCCCTCAGCTAGAGGTGTGTCACCATGAGTTGCTGAGGCAAAACTGCTGCATGAGTACTTTATTATTCCATCATTGTCTCAGATCATCAGTACTTTACTAATTGTGAGTCACTCTAAGTTATCCTGTAGCTGACATTGTATGTCTTTGAGTTTTCCAAGAAGCTTGTGATGTTAGTGGTTATAGCTGCTAACCTAGGAGCAGTCTTTGCTCAGGGATCACTCTGTCTATTGGCATTTTATTGGAAGGCTGCTGTTAATGCTTAAACAAAGCTTGAGACAATGCAATGTGTTAAAACTTTCCACCTCAGTGTGGCTGCTGTCATCTGGAAAACTGTGCTTAAGCAGGGCTGTGCTTGGAAGCTGCTGTGTGGCCACTGTGAGGCTCTGGCTCATCAGTGATGCAGGGTCTAGGAGTCAACCAGACAGAGGAATGGACATGATGTATATCAAAAGAGGGAGTATGTGGGCACTTTGACAGTATTGGAAAGAGGAGAATGAATGACAAGACATGAAAGTTCCCATGGAAAAATCAGAAAGAAGGTAGAAACTGAGGACCAGTAAGTACCCTAAGCACTAGCAATATTCATTCTATTTCTTTAGACAGATAGAGATATAATTGTTTTACAGAGTGCAAAACAACTTTGAAGAAAAGATTCAGGATAAAATTACATCCCATTTTTTAATCTGAGAGTTTATTGATAGATCAAAAATTTTCCCCTTGCTCTGTCTTTTCTGATCATGCCTCCTTTTCTTATTCTGGGGGGATTATGACCCTGCACTGAAAGAGTTTACTGAAGTGATCAAAAAGGAACCTGATGATGGCCAATTTCTTCCTCTCCTGACAGGTTGGATCAGCTCAATAAAAGGACTGATGAGTGCTGGAGTACCTTCAACAAAAGACTCAAGAACATGCAAATAGAAAAATTATGTAAGACGGAAGGAGAGTAAGAAGCAGCAGACGTTAAACTCTCAGATTGAGACATAAAATAGAATTTAATCTGGGGAAAATTAAAGAATTTTTTTATAGTTCAGTGTTGCAATCCATTGACAGATACATTTATAACAGATTTTTATTAGAATCCATGCTCTAGACCACAAAAAAAAAGGAGAAAGATTACATTACATTTTCCTTTACCTTTGATAAATCTTAACCACCAAACATCTTGCAGCGTTCACTTTGTATTCATTATGGAACTAACTTAAACCACCAGTTGTAGTGATGTTTATCAATTCACTCTTTGCCTGTCCCTCAATAGCAAACATATATTTCCAGAATATGAAATTTTTTGATTCATAAGTGAGGTGGAATTCATAAATGAGAGTACACCTACTCTGCTCTTACAACTGAATTATCATGTTATTCCAAACAGAGGGTTCACCTGGGCTATGCTGCAGAACAGCCCTTGAAGTGCTCAGGTCAGAAGGAAGAATCTATTTGTTATTTCTCATAGAATAAAGCTGACACTGAAGACCCATGTAACATATCACAGGGTAGGGTTGATTCTTTCAGTGACCGTTCAAGAAATCTTACTGATGGTTCTTCATACTGTGTTTTTTTGCTAATATTGTAATATTTGCATAATGTGTGTGGAGGTATTATTGGAAGCATCTTGAAGAAAACATGTTGCAGAAGGAGAGGAAGGGGAGGTAAATCTGGAGCAAAATTTTGTTATTCCATGCTAAACCTGGAAGCTGGCTTGTTTTCCATAGCAGTTGGGAGATACTGTGACTACTTTGGCTTGCTTCTCTTGGACTTTCCTTGTACAGTGTGTTTTCCAACCTGTACTGGTTTGAAATGATCAGAATGGCCCTACCTTAGTGGTCTAGAGTAATTGTCAGGGTACTGAAGTCAAAAACACATTTTGAACTTCTTTCTATCATAGTTTCAGAAAAGATTAAAGGGAGTTTGTGGTGCTGCTGTGCAGTACCTGTAAAAGGTCTGATATCTCATCTGTAATAAGAGGAAAAATACTTATGATTTTTTGAGGTGATACCTAAATATTGTGTCTCATTATCTATAAAAAATTTTGGGCTGGTGGGAACATGGAAAATAAAGGGTTATTTACAAGCCAACTGCTAACATTGGGGATTGGAAGGTTTAATATAAATGCTAATTATTTTCATCTGTAAACAAAAGAGAATTAGTATACTACATGCAGTCAAAATAGATGAAACAGTGGGATGCATTTAATTTAGTATCTTTTTTTATGTCAAAATATGTGAGTTTTCTTTGATTCTGGCATTTCTCACTGAGAAAGAGATAATATCACATTTTGGAATCATCATTTAATAACAGTCCTTCTCTTACTTACTTTGCACATAAATAAAAAGAAAATACAAAACATATCTTGCTTGTAAAGTGTTAATTTTAAATTGTCTCCTAATTGAGTTTCTCATATTGTAATCTCAGTTTTCATTTATACCTGTGGTAATTCTAACAAAATCATTCATGTTTGAATGAAAATTTAACTTATAAGAGAGGATAATAATTGCTACATTAATATGAAGCTAAGTAAGGGACAGTTTATGTTAAATATCATTAATTTTTTTTTTTTCCCCAAAAGATGGTTGGGCATTGGAATAGGCTCCACAGGGAGGTGGTCATAGCACAAAGCCTGACAGAGTTAAAGAAACATTTGGCAAAACTCTCAGGAACATGGTGTGATTGTTGGGGTGTCCTGCGCAGACCAAGAAGGAGTTGGATGCCATATGCCATCAAGCGCAGGGACATGCACCAAAGCTTGCCAAAATTGATCCCTGCTGAAGGCCAAAACAGAAAAGGACTTACAAACACACTGGAATGGAGATACCATCAAAGGAAATGCAATTGAATGGAAAAAAAAATAGAAAATTGGGAAATTTAGTGACTAGAAGAAAATGGACCGGGATTACATTAGGTTCAGTGCAAAGGACAAAAACCGGCCAAAACTAACCTCACAGATCTTGCAAAAGCAGGGGAAAAAATCAAGGAGGAAGACACAACTTGAAGGGGAAGAAATCAGGGACATGGCATGAATAATTAAAAAAAAGAAAAAAAAAAATTTCTCCAAAGTCAAAGCCATCAAAAGGCATGCCATATGCCATCAAGTGCAGGGACATGCACCAAAGCTTGCCAAAATTGATCCCTGCTGAAGGCCAAAACAGAAAAGAAAGACTTACCAACACTCTGGAATGGAGATACCATCAAAGGAAATGCAATTGAATGGAAAAAAAAATAGAAAATTGGGAAATTTAGTGACTAGAAGAAAATGGACCGAGATTAGATCAGGTGCAGTTCAAAGGGCCAAAGCAGGCCAAAACTAAACTCAAGATGTTGCAAAAGCAGGGGAAAAAAATCAAGGAGGAAGACACAACTTGGAGGGGAAGATATGAGGGACATGGCGTGGATACCAAAAAAAAAAAAAAGAAAAAAATCTTCCCCAAAGTCAAAGCCATCAAAAGGCACAGCATGCCATCAAGTGCAGGGACATGCACCAAAACCTGCCCAATTGATCCCCATTGAAACTGCAAGATTTCGTTTTCCTTTCAGGAAGGGAAATGGGATGTGCGAAGAGGAAAAGAAAGGCTTGCAGACACTGTGGAAAGGAGATAGGATCAAATGAAATGCAATAGAAAAAAAAAATCCAAAAAAAACAGGAAATCGGGAAATTTAGTGCCTTCAGAAAATGGTTTATGAGGAAATGAGCTGCAGTGCAAAGGACAAAAACAGGCCAAAACTGACTTCACAGATGTTGAAAAAGCAGGGGAAAAAATCAAGGAGGAGGACAGAACTTGGAGGGGAAGATATGAGGGACATGGCATGGATACTTAAAAAAAAAATTTATATAATAAATTTTTCATATCAATAAATTTCATTTTTTTTTTTTTATCCACAGGGTGGTTGGGCACTGGAACAGGCTCCCCTGGGAAGTCGTCATAGCACCAAGCCTGAGAGATTTCAAGAAACATTTGGCAACAATCTCAGGCACATGGTGTGATTTCTGGAGCGTTCTGCGCAGGCCAGGAAGGAGTTGGACTCTGGACTTGATGGATCCCTTCCAACTCAAAATATTCTATGACTATGACTTGAAATTTCAAGTTAATACAGTTTGTCAGATAAAAAGTGATATTATGAGTTTTATTTCATCGGCGGTGTAATATGACTACAAAGTAAGTTCTGCCACTGCTTAAAGCAGCAAACATTTCTTACCTCTTTAATTCATTCATTATAAACTTGTATTTTTAGAACAAACCTTAAAGATTAGATTTTTAGAAAGAATTTGTGGACTTTGAACATATTCTGAAGATTTCCTTTCCACTTCTGTGCTCAGTAAAATTTTTCCATTAACTTTGACTAGCCAGATGCTGAAACAGGATAAGCTTATGTATAAAAAGTTTTGTTAATGAAATCACATTTTATATGAAATCACAATTCATATGAAAATATCTTGTCTTTTTATTATTTTTTCTTACAGTAGGGGAAAAAAGTATGAGATATCTTTATATAACAAGATTTAAAGATTAAATTATAAAGGTAGAGACATATTTACATGTGTGACATGCATAAATTCAAAGTCCAGAGTAATGGAAGCTTTATGTTAAAGAGGAGGCTTTCGTCAGCTGCTTAATAGCCAATCCTTTTGAAGGAAAGAATTCATTCTGTAAAACCCAATAGCAAAATTTTAAATAAATTATATTTCCTTAGTTTCCACTATGTCTAGTGCTGTAGTGATCCTTGCCACCAAAGAACAATTTGAAAAGCAATTAATTTCATAATATTTTTAAATTAAAATTTCAGGTTACTATTTGATCATAGTTAGAGTGGAAAAACCTAAGGACATGGAGTTTAAGTCCTCATTCACTTTGCTTTTCACTTACAGGTTTGATGCTTACACTGAGCATAGATTAATAATTAGCTCCAAGGCAGGATTTGTTCCCATAAGAAATAGTAAGGGTCATAAAAATATACCAATTCTTGCTTAGCTCCAACTAATCCAGCACTTTAGAAACACTCATCATGGAATCTATTCTTTTGAATGCTGTGTGTCAGGAAATGTATCACTATTATACATATAACCATTAAACCTTAGCTTTCCCTTAGGGCCTGTTTCCAATACTTTATTCATGTAGAGTTTTAAGTAACTTGCTCAGCACTCGTTTCAGTGTTATAAGGAATAGATTATACTTTAGCTTACTGTTATGCATGGGATTTTTATTTTTGCTGAATAACAAATCTAACAGAAATATTACTTCTGTAATGGACACTGATAATGTATTGTTGAACTCAAACCAAGGTAATATGAAAACACACAAATGCTGTCAAGAAATGAGGAATAAGCTGAACAAAAACCAAAAGTTCCCATGCATTTATTTTTATAGAAATATACATATATATGTGTATGTGTGAGTGAAAGCTTGCCCACACAGGTATGTAAAGTGTGATAGCTGTTTGCTATCCAGAGATAACTAATACAGTGTAGCAGTTCAGCACTAGTGGAAATAAAATGCAACCATTTCCATATATTTCTAAAATATATTCCCATGGAATATTCCATAGGAAAGTGGAATGCCAGATGTATCATTCAAGGACTAGGAACTAAAATGCAGCATCAAAAAAATGTAATTTCTGTTAAAACTACAATGATTAGTGCTGTACAGCAATGACACACCTGCAAGGTTTTCATTGACCCTTCTTTCTGCATGTGACCAGAAATATTTGGAATTCAAACTCCCATGTATTTACATGGAAAAATCATTCTGAACTTTCCAGCACAGTGCTCCTGTTTGCCTGTGCTCATAACCTTCAGAAATTTACCACCTAGCGTCTTCTAGAAACATACCTAGCACTGGTATTTCTTTTTGTTACTAGCTATGTCTCAGTATCTCTATATCAAATTGTCACCTTGGCCTTTTGTCCATTCTTGCTTTTCCCTGCAAGAAGTTCTCGTTATCCTTCATTGGACAGAGATGTTCCTTCTCTCTCCTCATCTTTCTCTTTGGCCTGTATTTTCCTCTCTCCTTCCAGCTTTGGTAGGACAGTAGTACACAGAATAAAGCATAATGACTCTCAAAATCTTGTCCCCTCATAGGGGAAGCCAGCAGGCAGTGTCAGTATGTTGGCCTTTTCAAAACTTTTCAGTTCCTTCTTGTGAATGTGTTTGCTAGGGAATATGTGGTTGACCTTTCTGTCTGCCTTTCTCATTTCAGCAATCACTAAGTATTTCTAGGACATAAGCTGCCTAAGAAAAGTAAAAGTTTGAGGTCCTATTTAAGGGAATTGGTACTGATGTCTTGGTCCCTTTCTGCTTTCTTTCTTCCTTTACAAGTATCAGAACTTAGTTCTTCATCTCTTCAGTTAGTGGTCTGTTATTTGGTAATTTTGGCTCAGATTGGCTAGACTGCCTTCATAAAAAATTAGAAAATATTTCCCTGAGATGCCTTTATACTAGTTATCATATGCACCAAAGGTTTGACAGCACAGTACTGACTGCTTCACACTGCCAGAGCGATATACCAAGGAGTAGAGCAACCCTCCTAATGAGGAAAGGCTAAGAAAATTTGGCTTGCTCAGCCTGGCAAAGTGACGGCTTCAGGGTGACCTAATTGTGACCTTCCAGTACCTGAGGGGACCCTACAAGGAAGATGGAGACTATTTACAAAACCATGTAGTGAGGAGAAGGGAGAATGGCTTCAAACTGAAAGAGCACAGGTTTGGATTAGCTATTGGGAAGAAGTTCTCTGCTGTGAGGTTTGTGGAATAGGTTTCCTGAAGAAGTTGTGGATGCCCCATCCCTGGAAGCATGTAAAGAGAGAGCCTCAGCACGTACACACACACGCACCTTCTAACCAATGCATTGAGTGCCAAGAAAATTACTAACCAATTAGAATTAAACATGCTAACTTGGAAAACTGGATAAAAATAGGCTGTAACATTAAAGTGGGGCTTTTACCACTGAAACTTTGAAGTGTTATGCCCATCATTATTTGCCACTATTGTCATAAATCTCTATCTCTGAAACACCTGAAAGAGGAATAGTTTTCTGTATGGTAATCTGTAATCTTTCTGACTGTCACAGTAATTACACAAAAGAAGCTACTTTCCTCCTTGTCTCCCCCTTATTTAATGAATATAACATCTCTAAAAATGTACAAACATACTTGGGAAAATTACATTAGTTTTAACTTTTATGAACTTTAAATTCATATTCTGAACAACAAATTCTCAACCAAATAACTATAATTTCAAATCAAATCTTTTTTTTTTAAGTTTCTTCCAATTTTCCAGAGCTTGCAAAAGGAGAAGCAACATTGGATGGTCAGGAAAAACTCTACTGAAATGTTTCTTGAAGGAGGAAAAGAGCACCCAATGTCATAGAATTGTAGAATGGACTGAGCTGGAAGAAACCTTAAAGATCATCTGGTTCCAAGCCCCGTGCCATGAGCAGGGACACCTTCCACTAGACCCTGTTGTTCATAGCTCCATGAACCCAGCCTTACACACTTCCTGGGGTAGGGCATTCCCAATTTCTGTCCTTGGAACTAGGTTAATAATTTTAATTTTTTACTAAAAAAAAAAAATCCAAAGTAGAAGTAATGGAGGAGTTGAACAGCAAACTGAACTGAGAGGTTTCAACAAAATTGTATCACCTGATCCAATTGCCTCACCTCAGGGGTGAGGCAAACAGACTTGGCTACAGTGCAATCTCAAGATGATGGAGGGAGGGAGCTGCTTAGTGTGCCTAGTGAGATTGCAGACAAGGAGAATCAAAGATCAAAGGACAATTTTGAGAGTGTCAAGAGCCATGGCATTCTGGAAAGAAATACACTAATAACACAAGAAAGCATTACAGATGTATTATTCCAGGTGCCCTCTCGTCAAATTAACTCCCTAGCAGGCATACAGTGCTTGTATAGAGCACCAAGTGAAAGGTTTTTTTTTTAAACTACCATGAAGTGAAAATCTAAGGTATACAAATCCAAGTGCAGCAAGCATTCGCATTTTCAAACACAAAGAATAGTCATGTAGCTGTTTTCTTAAGCAGTGCTCTTGATTGATGGGCTACCTGGAATAACAGTCTATTTTCTGTCTCTGGAAATAAAAATGTTTATTTTGCGGTTACTATGATTTCTAGCCTTCACAGCTGAAGTCTACAAGTGATGCTTGCCCAAAATAAATTGTTTCTATTCTTTTCCTGAAATCTCTCATCTCATGGTCTTGTGAAGTTTTATTATTCCCTCATGTATTAAGAAAACATAATGGCAAAATATTGATTATTATATATGTATATATACCCAGCTAAACACAGAGACAAATACAAATAATTTTTGCTCATCCAAATCCTTTTTCTGCTTCACTTTAACATAGTGCACTACTCATCAAAATATAAAATGTAATGAGCGTTTCTATTGAGTCAATGTGAAATTTTACTGAGAGATCTAAACACCCAGTCAGTAGTGACTTGAACCCTTCTAACCCACCACAAGTACAGATAACTGCATAGGAGCCAAAAATTTCATAGTACTGGTCTTCAGCTATCCTGTCCCTGCCAAAATTTACACATATGACCTGGAATAAATAAACAGATAGAAATTTCCATTTTTGAAGAATAATTATTTTTGGTAATTGATCCCATGGAAATCTTTGGCTGACATACAAAATTATTTGCAAACCATTTACAGACACTACTTCATTTTTATTTGGAAAAAAATAGAAATATGGTGATAATGGATTATTTCAAGATGTAGAATGGGCGGTAGGGAAGGAACACTTAGCATAACTGCATTTAAAAAACACTTTAAAGTTATATGACATGTAAAACCCAACAATTTTATTATATTATCAGATCTATGATAGAGGGTATAGCAAAATAATACTTGTCAGAGACTTCTAACAGCCTACACTTTCTTCAAAACATTTTTTATTGTATCAGTTTTGTACAATTAACATTCCTATGGTTGTGGGGGCACCTAGTGGCAAACTAAGCATGTTTATATATAAAGTAGCTGATCCTCAATTATCAGAAAGCGGATTTATTTTCAGAGAACTATTCTCTTGCTTGAATAAAAAATGCTTTTTGTGTAAGATTAAATTCAACATGAAGTCACATTAAGAAATAACAGCTGGACATAACACACTGGCAATTTCCCTGACTCCCCCTCCCTTCCCTACTCCTGTCTGATATGTGTCTATAGGAGCTGAAAAATAGACTCTGAAAATAAAATCCCTTTATATCCTGTATTCCCTGTCAGAATTCATTACTCTCTGAGCAGCTTTTCTTAGACATTTCACATGAGAAGGGTTTAATGTTTAATGCTAAACTTACTTATTTGAAGATATTTCATGCTCACTGGATTTTGATTTAACAGAGGGGTATGACAGAGCAGTGAAATCACAATACAAGCAGAACATAGTAGTTCAACATATAGCAGGAACACAACGCAAATATGATTCCTATTACTGGTCCTTATATGTTTGTTATGATGGCACTGGGTATCCCCAGTCACCAGGAGGGAATATTTATATTGAATCCAGCCCAAGCCTGTTTCTATCCAAGTTCATTTTGTTGCCTGAATTTTTGCACTCTACTGAGCAACTTGCACCCTTCCTCCATGCTAGTCAGGCTAGCTCAGGAAAACACTCACAATCCTCATTAGCTTGAGAAATAAATAAAATAATCAATTACAAAACCAGCTGATCCTCTCATCAGGTACAGCCAGCTGATCTCAACCAAAGTCCACGCTCCAGTCCTCCTTGTGCTGACCTAAAATCAGCTTTCTTTGAAATAGCTGTTGTCACTCCTCTCTTCCCTGAGCTACATGAACCAATTGCCTGCACCCACCTTGTCTGAGCAGTTTTCCACAGCAGCATGAGTGTTGTTCAGTCACAATACCATCTCTTGATCTCTTTTTCCTTGCCTCCATCTGGAGGGGACTATGCAGGGGCAGATTTCCCAATTACGTCAATGCTGTGCTCAGATACCACGAGGAGATCAGGAGATCACCTGAAAAAACTGTTTTCTTTCATCCCAAGACATGCAACATAATATATGCAATAGGTACAAAGGTAAGGAGATATTTTTCATTTACATTAGTTTCCTAAAAAAAAATTTAAAAATATTTCATCATTTCAAAACCCAAGAATTTTATATGAACAGTGAATGTCTCTCTGGAGGTTTTATGATTAGATTTGTTTAATCTATTGAAATTTCACATGCAGCTTTCCAATAAGCTTCCTCAGTTGTCTTCCTTAAGGCTTTCTCCCTGATCAGTTGGGTAGATTCATCTGTGAAATTGTTTTTCCTTTTACTCATTTTTGTCCAAGGCCCATATGAAGAAAAACAGGCAAGCATTCTGGCTAAGCCTTCATTCTACAGAGCAAAGTCCCAGTGTTCCCAAGGTGCACCATACAAGGATGCTTTACTTGCTCCTCACAGAATCCTTGGCACTAAGTTTTGTCCTACACCTTATTTGATGGCACATTCTGGATGCCAAAGACACTGACATTTTGATTATGATCTAGCCGTGTAATTACAGCACTAATTCACAAATGCCAGATTTAACTTGGTTTGTTTGGTTGGTTTGGGGTTTTTTTTTTTGTTGTTTAGTTTTGGGGTTTTTTTTTGCCTAGATATATCCAGCAGCAAGCAATATCTCCACACGATCTCCAGTGGGCTGTGCAGATCCTGAACAAAGTCTTCAAGGCTGGTAACAGGCAGTGCAGCTCCTCTCTAGAGACTTGGAGAGGCAAAAAAAGAAAGTAGATTTTTCTGTGGGACTACAAAACAGTTTTATCACACTTAGGAACAGAAAAAGCAAGGTAAATTTACAGTCTAAATCCAAACACATATCTGTGTTTTGATCCTGTACTGGTGCCTCATGGGGCCCACCTCCAGAAGCCAGATCCTTCCCCAGGAGTCAGTAACCCCCTCCCAGCAGGCACAGAGTTCTGACTGTGCAACCTGCTCCTCACCAGAGGGGAAGAGCACTGATCCTGCTCTCCTCAACAACCTCATGCAGCTCAGTCACCAACATTTTGACTAACAACTCTTATCAGCTGGATCTCATTATCAGCTACAGAGAAAGTTCACTGAACTCATTATAGATTGCAGATAGGAATCACTTGTTCATCTTTTTGTCAGGATACAGAAATGCTGTGCAACTCTATTGCTGTATTATAAGTTTTTCTCTGTAAAACTGCGGATTTTGACATGTCTCACTTAAGCGAACAAAATTTTTTTATGTACAGAAATGGATTCTTTTGTTCAAATTATTCTATCCAAACTACCTCTCACCATTACACTGAAGCATTATAAAGTAGGAATAAAATAGCACAGAGTGAACTGCCCTCTGAATCTCTGGCACATGGTCTTGCAACTTTATCTAGGACTTTTCTAGAAAAACTAACTGCATTTAAGACCGCTTAAAATCACAGTGTCAGTCTTTTCCAGCCCACATTAGGAGACCATAAGTGAGTAAACCTATTAACATAAACAAACACAGGAAGAGGTTAGTCAATTAGCCAACCTGATTTTCAGTGTTTATACAGCTGTCAGGCAGTAATTTTCATGTATGGATGAAATAAGTAAGATATGCTCAGCCAGAGAGGGATGGCCATAAATGTACAAAATACAAATATTTGTGTGAAGATTTTGCTATAGTTTAGATATATAAAGACACTGCATTGCCTCACCCATGACAATTAAACTGTTTTTTATTGCATCATTATTATAGTGCTGAAAAGATAGCATTACTCTCAAAGTGACCTGAAAAATACTTGCTGTACAGTTAAAACATTAGAATTAACTTTTTTTCAGATTACTTGAATCAGAGAGATATCCTTTCACATGGCAACAGAAAAGGGAAGTATTATTTTTACCAATTATGATGTGCAAGTGTGAAAAATTACAGGAAATGAAAACTATAAAACAGATGAACAAACTTAGAAAATTTACTGACATTTCACAGAAATTGCAAATGTATCTACAGGGTCTCTAGCCAGTATCACTAAGATGTATTTTGTCATTGTCATCTTTTCATCTTTATTTGTCCATATATAGATATCTTTTCTCTGTTTAAGTGATGTATCTCCTCTATACCCTCTTTATTGTCCTCACACAATCTTACCATTTCTCTACAGCCTTATCATTTCAATACTGAAAGCATACAAGATAAAGTTGATTTTCATCACCCAAAACTAAGATACCATGATTTTTGTAGACCACAGATAAAGAAGGCATTCTGGTAAGGCATTATTGTCAGCACTGAGGAGATATTCTGGAGCATTCATTCACACATGAACCAGGTCATGTCCTAAAATGCATTCAAACAGATGATGGAACTTCACTTTTCTCTCATGAATAGTCAACTGTATTTATTGTTATTCCAGAAAGTCCAGCTAAGTTCACCTATATCAAAACATAATAAGTTCTCTCCAGGTTAGGGAACTTGTTCACCCAGCACAGTATTCTGTCTCAGACAGTGGCAACAGGAGATTTCAGGGAAGGATACAAGCCTGAAAACTTTCTTATGTCTGCTTCCCATCTACTTTCCCAGGACCTGCAACTACTATATTTATGATACTAGTGAGTGTACCCTTACCTAATCTCTTATTTTCCATTAGAATAACTCTTTTCTGTAAATCCTTTTTGTTTTTTTAACTGATGATACCCTCTTCTACAGCCTTCAGTAGCAGCAACTTTCAGAAGATCACTGCCTCATCTATAAAGAATTGCTTTTTTCTACCTGTTCAAATCAACCTTTTCTAGTTTAAATGCCCTTAAATTCTTTTACTGTAGTCTTAGAGAATAACATCTCCAAATTCAACTTCTTTCTCAGCCTTCTCTGAACTTTCTTTCTAAACTGAGGTCCCTGTCTTTCCTCATTGCTTTTTCCTATTACCTTGTTCTTGTCCATATCTTACAGAACTTTAATTTTGTCTTAATCTTCATGTATTCCTTGATGATATTCAATATTTTGCTGACCATTTTGACTGCTGCTGCATTTTAAGACAATGATTTCTGTCCAAAATGACCATAAGGTATTTCTCTTTAATTGTAAGCATCAATTCAGAATTTGATACTGTGTCAACCTGGATGCATTCCTTATATTGCTTACCTTAAAGCAGTTCAAAGTGGAACTCAGCTACCACCTTACCTCAAATCTCACAGTTTTGTAACATCTTACTTGAAGCCTTTGCAACTTACACAGCATTTGGCTGTCCTGCAAATTATCTACTGCACTTTGTACAATAAATCTAGGAGCCTTCATTCTGCTGGGGGACTTTTAACTGCTTATGAGCTAAAAATTTATTAGGTTTTGGAATTTCTTATTAATTTAGGATTACCATGCTCTTACCCAGCTCTACACTGATTAGGTTGGCTACTAACACATGGGACATATGTGATCACATCAAGACAACAGGAATAGGCTGACCTGAGTAGTTCTGGACCTCCACTAACACATGTGCCCAGTGCAAATCACCCATTTTGTGGATCTTTGTTCTCACCTGGACGGAGGAAAGCTTCATCCCTTTAGAAAGGTCTTTCTAAGCCTGTCCACACCTTTTTTGCATAGCCTTGAGAGGCAGGCACACAGCAAGCCTTCAGATGTTTGCTTCTAGCAAATTTGCCAGCTGTTCTTTCAAAGCATAAGACTGCTACCAAAGAATCATCCTGTGCTGCCAGGAGGTATATACTCCCTGAGTTCTCCTGTACTTCAAGAAGTTCTTCCTTCTGTCCCTGCTGAGCAAAGCTGCTGTGCAGACTGCTTGGCTAGCTATGGTTTCATCATCACTCAGCTACTGCTTTTTATCATTTTCTGAACAAGCTTAACATTTCCCCTCAGAGGTTCATTAACTCAGAGACAGGGGAGCCTAGTTCCAGCTATCACTCCTTACCTGAACATCTGCCAAAAATTGATCTCAGCTTTGCCATTTAAACTAATCATCATTAAACAGTTAAGATAATTAACAGAGATATAAGCAATCTACAGTCTGAAACTGAGCTGACATTTCAGTTTCAATACCTTCCTTTCTGGGCTGACTTAAGCAGTGCCCACAATCAGCCTAGCCCACTTTGAAATGTCTTTCAGACTAACATGATTCACTCACGTGTCTATGTGATCTTAAAATAAATGTTGAAAGTTTCCTCAGGAGTTATGTCAAGCAGGGGCCAGCCATCATTTCTGGTTTCCCTTCTCCCACCAACATAGACCTTTTCTAATCAGTAAATACCTGAAATCCATCAGGTATGGGTTCAATCCAACCTACAAGTCTGTATGCTTGTGTGACACATTGTCTTCTGACAGCATCTTTTCCTTCTGGCACTGTATGTGTATGGAAAAGGCCAGGATGAAAGATGCAGAAAATGAATTTAAAAAGAGAGAGGAGTATTATTTCAGGGAAGAAGTAGTGAATATGCACTAAGATCCCTTTGATTTGAGCACATTGTGAGAGAATAGGTGGGGTCACAGAAAACTGCTCTCAACAGTGCAACCAGGGAGTAGAAAATGAAAACTCCTAACAAAAGACACTATCTCAAGGAAGTTTCTGTAAATGCAGACCTGTGGAAGATTACAAAACTGACACAGACATGTTTTACTAGAAGAGGATTAGAAATATCAGGTTGGTCAAAGCACATACCCACATCCAGAGGTGAAAATTCTGCAGTCAGCCATTAAAAATATGTGCATGTGGTAGAGGAAGAATATGCTTCCAATTTCTTGCTTATAATCTGTTTCTGTCAAAAACTTAAACACCCAGATGGATAGTAAAGGGAAGTAATGTGCTACAAGAAAGTAAAGGCAAGATACTGAGGTCCTTCATTGCTGGCATTGAACTCCATCCCCACATGCTTTCCTAACTGCAGTACTGAGAACTACTAAAAATGATACAGTTAAACTTCCACATGTGCATGTAGTATCAGATTTATGCCATTGTTTGAAACATTTAAAGTCTATTGAAAGTATGAAAGTCTAATTGAAAATATAAAATATACAATTTAAAAAATATAAAATATAAGTCTAATTGAAATTATATCATTCATTGATGTTAAAAGAGAAACACATAACCTTAATTTGAAAGTTCCTTAGAGAAAAAAAGTGTAATCTTAAGAATATATTTCTCACTAATTAAGGTGAAGAGAAAAGCATGAAATGAGGAAAAATAGGTGGTCATTTTTTCCAGTAAACATTACAATTATGAGGAAAAAAATAAACCCACCAGGTTTAAGTTATTCTTTTTTTTAACAGTAAAAACCAGATTACTTCATTTTGTTTTCAACTGATTTTGAAATTGATTGATAATCAAAGTCATATGGTTTATTTTGTTCAAATATATAATTTCATCATGAAGCAAAACTTATTGACAAAGCCTTGGATCCTGCAAAGATTTATGTACTTGCTTACAGTTACAGTATTTGGCTATTCTCATTGATTTTGATAAATCTTTCCAATATCCAGGATTTTCTGTACCTACTCACAACATGTACTTCTGTGTATGAATGTAAACTTCCTCTTCTTGCATTTTTAAATTTTCTGCCTCTCTCCAATATTAATCTTTCTAATTCTGAAGCTGGATAAGTCTGTGCATCAATTTTTTTCTGCACTCTAAAACATTCCCAGAAAAACAAATGTAAATCAGACTAGTAATAGAGAAACAAAAGATCATTTTTCTAACATTGACAATGGTCTAAGAATACTGCTATCAAAACCTGTAGGATTAAACAATGAATTAGTAAATTCAGGAGCCTAATCATTGTGTCCAGACCTAAAGCTCCAGCCTCCTTAGCTATTTATAAAACAACTACAAAACCAAACACAAAGATTTTTGTCCTGACTTTTGCAGTAAGATATGGATCCATGGTAGTTAAATATATTTATTATATATACCTTATAAAATCAGTAGATTTTAGTTCAAATTACTTCAAATCAATTAAGACCAGATTCCAAGAAGATTGGTTTTCAAGAAGTGTTTGAACAATGCTCTCAGGCACATGGTGTGATTCTTGGGGTGTCCTGTGCAGGGCCAGGAGCTGGACATGATGATCTTGAAGGGTCCCTAAATTAGTGAGAAATATATTCTTAAGATACACTTTTCTTCCCTAAGGAACTTTCAACTCAGGACATTCTAGGTCTCTACATTTCTATTTTTTTTTTCTAATTCTTGGTCTGACGTGCAAATTCCTTATTTTTTATGCATAGTACACAGAATATCTCATATGGAACAGATAAGATGAAAAAAATAGTCTCTCTTTAAATTTACAAGATCAAAATTTAAAAGTTTTAACAGCAAGAACACGGATTCTTTTTAGAGATTTCCTTAATGAAGTTCCACTTAAAGACTTTTTACCACTTCTATATTGAGAAGCCTGCTTTTGTCAAGTTTGTAAGTGGCAAGTACAAAAATACAGGCTGTTGAAAATAAACTCAGATTTCATAATACAGTACCTCTTGTAGTCTTTACTATTCAAGGCATCATCCTGTATCTTACCTTCTCATAATTAAAACATCTTCTACATAACAATAATACCACCCTAAAGATCCACTCAAATAGTTGGATTTGTCTTCTATCTAGATAAAGACATTTTCTTCTTTTTTATTTTCATACTAGATTTTACTTCATTCATGATGAGAGATTTCTGGCACACATTATCTTCTTTGAGAAAGAAGGGATACAATAACTGAGACATTTCTGCAGTGAAAACTTTCTAAGAAAGGGTCTGTTCACTAGCCATTTATCTTATTAACATTCTTTGTGGGTTACTTATAGATGAAAAAGTCAGGCAGAACCATGGATGTTACTGTAACTACCCTCAGCCACTGCAATGGATCTCATGGAAGTATCAGTTAAACTAATTTTTAATAATTGACGCAGATACAATGAGTTTTAGTCAAGTTCAGGCTATAACTTAAGGATAACTAGATGTTCATTTCAATCACTAGCCCCACATACACACTGTGGGATCTGAGAATAAACTACAGCTGAGTAAGAACAGCAAAATTCACTCCAACAAGATGAGCAGAGTCATAGCAGCAGTAGTCACAGTCATATCTGTAGCTCTCCAGAGCTTTGATTTATATACGTCTAATTATTTTCAGCAGATATTCAGGCTGAAATACAGCAAATTGAAATGAACTGACAGTTGTCTTGCTTTGTAAGTTGCCCTTTATATGCTTTGAATATGGTCTCTGATGCCAGTTAGAAAGCACTACTAACAACTAAACAGGAAGACATCCAGAACAGTCAGTGTTACTTGGTCAGTATCAGAATTTGGGCACCTTGGACATAATGAAGAGGCTTAACCTCTAGGAAGTTATGATTACCATTAGCATCTGCAGGAAAGAGACAAGAGTCGTAGTTCTTCATTTGCTGTATGAAAAATTGAAATGGTGTAAACACTTCACAAATAAAATAAAAAAAAAAAGAGAAGCAATAAATTTCTAATTGTATTGCAGTGACTTCGTGATATAAGAAATCATTCTGCTTCAGCATGTTGGTTTATAACTGTCTATTTTATCTGGAGTATTGTATCTGCAAAGTAATTGTAAGAGAATAAAGAAGGAATAAAGGGCCAGAGGGGGTTTCTTTTTATTTACTTCAGCAGCATTTGACAATTCACTGGGCTGCTTTGTTATGTACTAGACCTTGCAGACCACATCAAGACAGCTTGCAAACATCTCATTTTTTATTTAGGCAATGTATACTCAATGACTTTAGTATCTGAAGTTTCATCTGAATTAAATTTTGTGTAATGCCAGCCTTGGTTTCTTTTCATTTGGAATCTGGCAGAAAAGAAGTCACAGAGGGGAAAACATGAAAACCCCACATTCTTGGTTTATGTCCTTTCTCCCAGCCACATTAGAAGCAGACTATGAATTAATTATGAGTCCATATGAAGCCAATAACTTGGTGACTGAGGATTTTTACGTGTTCTGATGTTTTATTACAGTATTATACTTTGTGATTGCATTTTTGCTTATATTCAGACTTGCAAAGATCTATGTGCATGTGTTTCTCAGGGGTTTTTTAAACAGATGAGTTATCTGAACATAGTTAATTTTAGTGCTAAATATGTTCATTTGGTACACATTCAAGCAGTTCCTCTGAAAAAGCAAAATTAATAATACCAAAGGGGAATACTGAATATCTTTTTTAGACCAAAAAAATTGCTGTTCCCCTGGAGGTCCAAATGAGCTATGGGAATTAATATTTTTTTTATCTCTGGAAATGAATAGAGACCTGTGACATTAATTATGGATATGTCTTTATGGAAAGTATGGATCAAAAGAGAGTATAAACAAATAATTATACAGCAAATGCATTCAATACCATCTCAGAAACAAATGTTAATCATTCTGTAACCTCAGAAGACACAGTAAATAGTTCGAAAGTTATTGTTAAAAAAGAACACAAATCATTAAATAAATGATCACAGGGCTACAAGGTTTGTTACAATACAGAGAAATACTGGATAGCTGTGTCCAAAAACTCAGATGCAGGTTACGTGCTTAGTATACAAGCCTATTTACTCAGAAGGGTCTCAACAATCTTATAAGTAACTTTCTCATGACTCACCAAAACATCTTCTAAAAGAGGTAGCAACAACATTATAACAGCTAACAAAAAGAACATTGAGTTTACATGGGATATCATCATGTCTCTGCAAAATGCAACACTACTCAGATTCCCTGCCATGTCAGTTCCTCCAAGGTGGACTGACATTGTGACTCTGCACAGAGCCTCAGCTGATAATGCTCAGCTATGTGGCCAAGGCTTAGATCTGACAAGAATACTCTTGTTAAGATGAAATAAAGCTAGTGAGCTAAAGTCACTTCAGATAACAAAATTAAAAAAGGAGTGTACTTATTGAGATAGTGAGCGGCTCAAGGATTCAGGAGGAAAAACGCTCACATGAAAGCAAATAAAGCTCTTCAGCTTTGTTTCTGTTGTTAGCGTGCCTAGTAGAAAACTTCAAACAAAAGTGACCTAGTGAGTTGGATTACAGATAAGATCCTACCACAAGCCATGTAGAACATCAAGACTTATAAGGCATTTGGGTTTGATGTAAGCTAAATGTAAAATCTGAGATCCTATCATTCTGAGGAGGTAAGACTACATGATTTAGAAATCCTTTTTAAGTTTAATTTCAAAAATTTGACTTCTCTCCCAAGGAAAAGATAGCTTTGATTTTTAAAGAGAACCACTAATAATATTAGAATGCCACAATGCTAAAAGCAGCATCTTGCCTAGCCTGTCAAGGACCATGCAGCAGGGGACAAAGAACAGCTTTGTGAATAGATGCCATGAAAACACAGAATTGTGCCTGATGGCAGTATGAAAGAAAATTACACTGAAAAATACCTTAACTGTGTGTAATAAAGACAATTTTTTTAATCCAAGTTTAAAAGGTGTCTGTATATTACTTCTCAAAAGTCAAAACAACATGCCAGAAGATTCAGCGCACGATAACAGCCTTGACAATGTTTAGGTGGCCCCATGTGTCAGGATTGAAGGTGGCAAAATATTTCATATTTTGGCCAAAAAGCCTTCCTGGTTGACATATTTGATTTTGTCAAAAACCTTTGAAAGTGCAAATGAGCCACATACAAATTCAAACTCTCAAACCTTTGAATTCAAAAAGTGACTTAGAAGTGAGCGAGAAAGAGCTTCTTAAGAAGGAATTTTCAGAAGTACAGAGATGAGACAGCAAGGAACTCAGCAATTTATGAGAAAAATATTAAGATAAAAGAGTAAAATCTTCAAGGGGATGTTGTCATCTTGTTGCAAAGCTCCATACCTTCTCAGTGATTTCTCATGGGCAGCTCCTTACAGCACTAACTCTTTATCTCTCACAACACAGCAAACAAATTTTTCT
Organism: Agelaius phoeniceus; assembly: GCF_051311805.1. Lineage (NCBI taxonomy): Eukaryota > Metazoa > Chordata > Aves > Passeriformes > Icteridae > Agelaius > Agelaius phoeniceus. Next base: position 31,784,257 of record NC_135269.1, on the reverse strand, counting down.
AACTCTCTTCTCAACCACCTAACCCACTCTTTTGTAGCCCTCTTCTTCTTATTGGACACAGCTATGGCCTATTAAAGGCAGGGCTGTTCCATTAATTGGTGATTAATGCAGCTGCAACTCCTCAGGGGTGAGATTGCCTTCTGCATTATTCTTTTACATTCTATCCTTCCACAGGGGAGAAAAAAATAAAAGCAGAGAAAAAGACAGCAAGGTAACATTAGGCTATACAAAAGGGCCTATACTGCCCCCACTGGAGAGGCAAGTGCTGGATTAACAAACTCTCTTCATTGGCTGTGGTGAGTATATTAATACTCAGCCTCCTAGCCAATTAATCTTAGCTATCTAGCTCTCTATCTTGTTGAACCACCAATAAGCAATTGCTGCAGATCCTCTTTGTGACTTGTAAAAGATCCCAAATTGATTCAAAGTGGGTGGAAAGAGAACTCTTAGCAGTCACCTGTTACAACTTGTTTTCTCACAAGCTAAGTTAACTCTGCATTATTTAAAATATGTAAGACAAAAAAGTCATGTTATCCACATCCTTTTTTTTCAGGTGTTGGGAAACAAACTGAGAAGTCACTTCACACACACTGTCACTACATATCCTCCTGCAGCAGTCAAGCTTTGAAAATTGATTGATTAGCTCTTATTGGTCCTTTCAGAGAGTGCTTAAAAATGTTCATGGATTATTTTCTAGATAAGATTCTACTTTCTGAAATTTAAACAGAATCATGTCTTTTGCTGAAGAATGGTCTAACTTCAGCACCAAGTTCCATGGGGTAAACAGAGATTAGATGTATTTATTGTTTCCCACCAGCTCTAGATTTAGGCTCCAACTAAACTCGTAATTTTTTAATTTCCTTTCTGAAGTTCTTAAGTCCCAAGTCTCCCAACACATGGCATAAAGATACTCATCGGCCTTCATAATCTATCCAAGACCATGCACCCTACAGTTTAGAATTTTGAGGGTGTGAAATTACTGACATGTGCAGACTGGCTTTCTGGGGCCTTGATGGGCAGCTGTATGAGGAGAGGCTGAGGTCACTTGGTCTTTTCAGCCTGGAGGAGGGGAGACTGAGAGGAGACCTCAGTTTACAACTTCCTCATGAGAGGACAAGGAAGGGCACACACTGATCTCTTCCCTGTGGTGCCCAGTGACAGGGCTCCCCAGAGACATTGCTGGTCACAGCACCAACCTGACAGAGTTCAAGAAGCATTTGGAAAATACCCTTGGACATGTGGTTGACTCTTGGGGATGGTCCTGTGCAGAGTCAGGAGTTGCATTCAAAGATCCTTGTGGATCCCTTCCAACTTGGCATATTCTGCCATTCTGTGATTCTTTTGGACATAGAATTACTGATATATTTTTCTAATTTCAAGGATAAGCTCTCAACGCTAAGATAAATATATATAGCACATATTAAATGCACATAGATAAAAATGTCTTGAGTAGTATTAAAAGTCTTCTTATTTCAAATTACAAAGCTATGAAGGTAAAATTAGGAAACAAACAAACAAACAAAACCACAAAAAACCAACCAAGCAAAAAAAAAAAAAAAACAACTAAGTCAACCCTCTTTATTTCATAGAAATCTTAAATATTTATTGCAAATTGGTAAGATTTATTCACTTGGGGAATCAATAATTAATTAGTAGAAATTAATGTTTCAGATATCTTATAAATATCAAAGGCTCTTAATTATTACTTTACAAATCCAGATCAGCAGAAATCATGAAGGCTTTAAACATTGTGGGAGGTGGAAACAAGCTAAGAAGTTGAGAACTATAAAATTATCAAAAATGAATCAAATACTCTTTGATCTTACATTGTAGCCTTGTTACAGTGAAGATTAATACTAAAAGCATGATCCAGTATGGATCTTTTGATGCTCACTGCAACCAACAACAAAGCTTTCCCAGCTTTAATGATCCAGAACCAGACCCATAGAAATGTCACAGTATCGATCATATACACTTCAAGTGCAGCTCTTCAAAGCAAGGAAGCCAGCAGTTGCCACAGGAAAGCAAACTTGCTTTTCAGTCTTACAAGAAAACATATTAATGATTTCCAAAGTACCATTTTATGTGAGCAAATTAATAAAACTCTGGATAACTAAGTTCAATTTTAAAAAACAAAAAGCCGCTCCACTCCATCCCAGGAGACTGAAAAAAACCAACACTAAGCCTCACTATGTATTCTTGGAGAAAAGCCCACTGTTTCAACTTTAAAGTCAATGTTGGCCACTTCTAACTATGAAAAAAGGCATTAAAAAAGCATTTAAATTAGACAATATTACTGATTCCCTTGTTCTGCAATCTGTCTTGTAAGCACAGTATATATATGAAGATTTTTTTAAACTCTATGCAAAAATAGAAGTTTTCCTTTTAATTCAACTACTGGATAAATGCTGTGAAATTTTCTGTTGCCATTCTTGATATTTTTTTGATATTGATATTGTTCTTGAAATTGATATTTTTATGTTTACATAATGAAAAACAAAAATCCCCAAACATTGGAGTAAAAAATCTTGTCAAAAGTTTAATTGTTTTATTAAAAATTGAAACAAAATGATCTTTAGGGACCCCAACCCAAACCATTCCATATTTCCATGAAAAATAAGCATGTATAGCCTCATTACTCTCTCACTGGCAGAAGACAGAGAAAAAATTGCAAATAATCAGTTCATTGTTGAGTATGTGATTTCTTGTATAATATAAATATGAAAAAAATCCTGTGAAACTGTAATGGCAGGAATGGATAACAGATTGATTTGCACCAGAACCAGATGACAAACAGATCCTGAAGAACCAAAGGCATTATCATCAACTATCCCTCAGAAGATATTAAAATCCTCTGCTCCATCCCAAGTCAAACAAAACACAAAGATATAATTTTCCTGGTGTTTTGTGACACTTGCATTTTTTTTCAGACATCCAACAGCATAAGCTATGAGACTCCTCAAAAGACAGGCATTCCTCAGATAAATCATACATGGTACTAAGTTCAGCTCTAAGTTCACCTTTGATCTGTGCATACTTAGCAAACCTGAAACATCAGATATACTCAGCATGCAATAAAGAAACCCTCAGAATCTGAGTGGTACATCTATCCCAGCATATAAACACCTCCAGTCAGCAGCTAATAGGATTAAAATAGCTGGGGGAACAGAAAGGGGCTGGTAACTAGTGCAGTGAAGTGCAGAGATACAGAAGTCTGGGCATTTATTCTAACCTGGGCAATTCAGTCTATATGCCACTTTATTCAGTAGCCAAAAAAACTATTTACTATCAAAACATATCTTGCTACAAAAGCATGCAATTATATATCACTTTGCTTGCAAGAGGAAAAGGCAAAAGCATTTTTCTCTACCACGTACTTTTACACTTCAGTAGTTTTAATTTGCACCTAATATTTGGAGTTTATCTACATTTCTCATGCAAAATTTGTAAGATGGTAATAAACGGGCATATAATTTAGACTGTATACTGTAGTCTGCCTTGTTTAGTTAAGAAGTGAATGCAATTAACTACAGTATCTGGCATAGATTTGTCCTGTGTATTTAATAGGAGGAAAAAGAAGGGAAAATAGAGCTAAACCAAAGCAGCTGGATAGAAAGAAAAATCAATCCTGGTCATATTAGAGGATTACATCCAGTCATACAGGATGGCTCTAACTCTGATTATTCTGGAAAGCCACAGTCTGTGGCCTGCCCTAATTCACCATCAATACTGATGGAGAAAAGAGCACACTAAGTTCAATTCATCAATGCATTTAAGAGGGAGGATTTGACAGTGGAGTTCTGCTGGCATCCCTCCACAGCTAATATTTCTTGAGAAAAGGTCACTCTGTTGTAGATCTACATCCTGGTTCACAGGAATATGTGGGTTGTCCCTACCTGGTACAGCATGAACTGAATTCTTTGTCTGAGCTGTCTCTATTTCACCAAGGAGGATGTATTGTGTTCATCACCTATTCACTAGATGCTTTTGTTTTTCTTCACTCTGACTGATTTTCACTTCTATTTTCTCTCCATCTGTATTTTGCAACAGGTCAAACACAAGCATCCTACTTTTTATTTCCCCACAATTCATTAATGCTAACTTTTATTTCCAGCACATTCTTTTGCCCACTGTGGATACCATGCTATGAAAATTAGAGTCTTAATCTTCCTAAACACCCAAGCTGACATGATATAATTGCATTCTCCTCATGAGTGATTCATTCATAGAGCAAAGTCTGGCTGGACAGAAAGTAATATAATTGCAATGATTGCCTGCAAGACCTCAAAAGGCAGAACCTCACAAGACCTGAGTTTTAAAACTCATAAAAGATATAGTTGAATCTCGCAGGAGAAGATCAGGCAAGGCCAGAGAGGATTGGCCACAAAAGAAATCTCTTGCAGGAGAAGATCAGGAAAGGCCAGAGAGGATTGGCCACAAAAGAAATGTCTTGATTGTTGTTGAAGAGTTATCTTTTGGCAAAATGAAGACTATTTCTCATTTATTAAGTTCCAAAGTGATGGTGACAGCAGAAATTTGGGTACAATGGGGACAGCCAAAAGTTGGGTACAATGATGCTTTATTTACTTCAGTACAGAGTATCAAGGGCAGAGCATAATGAGAAAGAGCAAAACTTTGACCACTACTTAGCATCTCAAAGTAAGTGATTATAATAGCAGGATTTGTTTGCAATGACCACAAATTATAAATACAGTTATATTCTCTTTATTCTGTTTCATTTTATAGTGACTCTCTATGATTTGTTCTAGCTTTTAATCTTTCAGAACGAAATCAGCTCCCAAAAGAAATGGACATGTATTTTTTGATTTTTGCTACCATCTTGACTACCAAAAAACTTGCAGAACAAGGGAAGAACTAGAGTCTGACAAAATAGCAAAGTTCTCACTGTGAAAAAATAGGCAAGCAACTACAAGGGAAAAAAAGACCCAAACTCCTTTGCCTAACTCTCTCTTCTGTTCCTAAGTCACAATAAGCAAGTCACAATAAGTGCTTATTATTTTCAAAAAACTCACAGAGCTCCTCCATCTCAGAACGCATTTCCAGGAAAAACTCTTTAAAACCTCAAGTTGATCCAAAAGCTGAACACAAAAGGCAATCCACAGCACCAAGAAAGAGAAGGCACTTCCAGCTTCTGTAATAGGTACAGAAGTTCTGCTGCTTTCCAGGCATTCCATTCCAAACCAGGTCCCCGTCCAGCTGTACCTGAGGACTTTTCCCAACACATTTTCACTGCATCTACATGACATCTCATATGCCTGTTCCTGCTTGGGGTATGTATAAAGCAGATATTGCCAAAGGGTCAGGCAGTGCATAACTCAATATGATTTGAGTTATCCTGTGGATTTTTCCTCCAAGGTGAGTGTCCTTCAGCTATTTTGACTCCAGCATTTCCCAAATAACTTCTGTGCTTCATGCTTTGTCTCTACCTGGCCCACACCTGGCATTACAGTTATCTTGGTTACACTTCAATTAACAGGACAATGCTGTGGGTTTTTTTCAGAAATGAGCCTGAATTTTCATGACTTCTCAGTCCTCATAGTTTGTGGGAGGTTCCACTGAGACATCACTCCTTTGCTATCAGCCTGAACAGCCCTGCAGGATGGCTCCACATCACCATCCTTGGATCATGCCTCGGAGAGTGACTGTCGGATGCTGAAGCCTTCTGCCCTACCTTGAGTTTTCTCTTGTCTAATTTACACCCCACACTGTGAAGAAAACTCTTAAGACCTGGACAAAAACAGCTGTCCTCGCTGATGCCTCTGAGAGTGATATAGCTGTTCTATAATTCTAAGGGAAATTCCTGGGGCCAGGTGAGAGAGGAGAAACCAGAGAGTAAAGTGTCACCTCACAGGGAAGGTATACCCTTTACCCTATCAGCTTCACATTTCTACAGTTAAATTCCATTAGATAGAGAAAACCTTATCCAAAATAAAGAAGTCTTGTGCATTTACCCCCAACACTGCAGAGAGGCTGAGCAGGATGCTGCCAATTCTCATGCTTTATTAACAAGCTTATTTTTTTAAACTCTACTAAGGCACACCTGAACAATCTGTGTGTCCTGGATTAGCCATGGTGCTGTCAATAAATAATCTGAAGAGTGAAGTTTTCACAGGAGTCATAGAGAAGTTAATTTGATTCTTTCTTAATTTTTAATATTGATCATTCCTTGGGAAAGTAAAAAAAAAACCAAAAAATTTTCATATTTCTGGAGGCCTGGCTGACAATTTAGTGCCAACAACTTATAAGGCTGGGCAAGGGGGAGTTTTTTTTTAAATGGGCTGACCATTATTCTTAGATTATTCAGTGGTAACAGTTTTATTGTTTTTGCATCATTTTGCAAGAATAACCAGGAGGATGTGTAATCAGGAGGAAGAGTCTCTTGTGACACTTGCTTTTAATCATCCTTATAGGGCATGACTGAGCAAGTTACAATGAGCAGGCTCTCTCCTGGACAGTACTCCTCCAGAAAGTAATTGAAAGTTAAATTGCAGATATAACTTGTGTTACTATTGAGTTATAAATGTATGCAAAGAATCATTTCTAGTTCAATGTTTTAGTAGCTGACAAATTTCTTTTATAAGCAAGTACTGGCAAGAAGTATTGAGCAGGAAACCTGACAGAAGGCAGGTGCTTAATCTGCCAGGAAAAAAAAAGAATCTAGTTTAATCCTTGTTATTTGTTTTACAAGCAGGAAAATGTTACACTGCAAAAGCCCAAGACAGTAAGCTGATCTCTTAACAGGTGCCTACTAAAGGTAGAAAACATTCATCCATGAAATCTAGATAATTTATTCATTTAAATAGCTTTCCAAGATGACCACTCTAATATTAAACTTTCTCTTCATTTTGATGGGAAAAAAAAATTAAAATCTCCATGCTACCATACATTTTGCTTTTTTTTGTTATTTGCTCTTTGTATTTGCCTGTACCAGATAGCCTGTGTTGGTTGTTCAGTGTGCTCAGCTCCCCAGCACGGTGTGCTCAACTCACAGCATAGTTTGCAGAGAGGAACACCAATTAAAAGCACATATCAAAGAATAACAAAATCCCAAACCACTGAGCATTTTGACAACAGTCATGAAGTTAATTTTCAGGAAGCCTTCAGTTCCCTTAAAAATAGAATATTTAAGCAAAGGCTACAATTTTATCGGACTGAGATTAGCAACATAAATTAAGGCAGTTATCTTGCCAGTTCTCATCCTAAATCCTAGTGCTCACCAGCTATGTATGTATCTGATGATTTTTAGGGTAATACTAATATTACTTCATACAATAGTTTCTTCATACACCATAATTTGCAAAAAGCTAGGCTTCTGAGTCACAATTCTTTGAGAGAACTAAGGACATGGCACCTTCTCCTCAGTATTTTCTCCTCTGATAACCTGCAGCTGGAATGAGTAATTGTGAGAGCAAGAGGGGGGGGTCACACTGATGATAAAGAGGACAGGTCTCTGTGGGGAAGATTTTCCATGCCTGTGCTGGACAGTGGCTGGTGCAGTGTGCTTGCAGAGTCCCAGACCAAATTTCAAGCTGTGCACCTTGGGGGGAAGCCTGATTGCAGCACCACTGCCTGCCTGCCTTGCAGAGCTCAAAAAGAGAAGCCAGTGATACACATTGGAAGAATAATCTGACCTACTAATGCACCTTACAGGATTCAAATTATCTGCAAATGCAGAGGGGAATAAAGGACTTGGATACTTCTGAGAACCAGTCAATAACAGTCTCTGCTCAATACATGGCATTGATCAAAAGAACAAATGTTAGGATGCAAACAGAGTAATGTTAAAAACGGTACTGAAAATGAACACCATCATAAAAATCAATGAGAGAGCTTCCTCTGAACCACTGTTCAGTGCTGACCACTTCATCAAAAAGGCATGTGGCAAACAGTTTACAAACAGACAACAAAAATGAAGAGATGCTTGGGTAAACATTGATTATGTAGTGAATTAAATGACTGGGACAGCTCAGCTTTGAGAGGTACTATTTAGGGTGCCATGAATAATACATTCACTAAATCTAACTTCCAGAGAGCTGGGAATTTTCTAACAACCTGGTTCCAGTAGAAAATATGAATTTGTCAAAACAGAAGTGTTCTGTCAGAATGTACCATTTCAAAAAAAAACATTTCAAAGGAATAACAGCCAAGATTAGTTCTTGTCAAGGGCTTTTCTCCCTTTGGAAAACTGATTTGTTTCCTCCAAGTGTGCTATCTGGGATCCCAATTTTCTGTGGCAGATGTGTGTCACAGACCTCCTCAGACACAGAGCAAATGATAATTTATCTTCAAGACTCCAAGACAAAGCCCCTGTAGAGACAACCAAGAATTTCAAACTCAACATTTCCAGTGCTCTGGAAGCTCTAGATGCAAGAACACTGGGCTCATAGAAAGGCAGAAAATCCTAAATCTCCCCAAGATGAATCACTCTGGATTTTACAAGTATGAGTTGACTTGACAATATCCTTAATTTTTTATTTAGCATGCTCCTCTTCATAAAGGAAACCAGGAAGTACACACAGAGCATAATTCAAGGAGAACCAAAGTCTACAGGCACTATCTGAACAGTTACTATCCTGAACAGGCCACTATCCTGAACAGTTACTCCTGAAAAGCATTTTGGTTGAACAATGAAAAAGTCATGGGGCTATTTTTTGGCAGAAGGCCTCCACTGTGCCCTTCCTCATCCAAAAGTCTGCCTGTATTCATTGCAGGTCTTCCCCCATCCTTCGGAAAATGCTGCCCCACAAGTTGGACATTGCATCACGTACTAGACATGATCAACTAGGTGGAATACCCTGTCACAGGAGAAAAACAGGTTTAACAGGCAGGACTTCCATCTCATGAAGATATGCTGTCTGTGACCAATGACTGTGTTGTCCTCCAGGTGTATTTTCAATACTTCCCAGAATAATTTTTCCTTGGTTTTACCTGGCACTGAAATGAGACTAACAGGCCTGTCATTTCTGACGTCCTCCTTCTTGCCCTTCTTGAAAATCAGGGCAACATTTTCCAGCTTCCTGTCAGCTGGGTCTTTTCCAGATTCCCAAGATTGCTCAAAAATCTCAGCTCAGGCCACTGACATTCCCTTGGTCCATCATCCATGTTGAAGACAGAGGCAAAGAATGCATTAAACACCTCTGCCTTGTCTCTGTCCCTCTTTGTAAGACAACCATCCTCATCCTGTAACATCATGATGTTATTTTTACACTGCCTTTTGACAATAATATATTTGCAAAAAACCCTCTTTTTATTGTCCCCCACAGTTCTGGCTAGCTTCATCTCCAACTGAACTTTAGCTATGCAATTTTTTTCCCTACAGTGGCAAACAGCATCTCTGTATTCTTCCCATGTCACCTGACCTGGGTATATACCTTCTTTAATTTCAAATGAAATCTCTGTTCAGCCAAGCTGGCCTTCTGCCTCATCTGCTTGACTTACGACACTTGGGAATTGCTTTCTCCTGGGATCTTAGGAGGTGATGCCTAAAAAGTGAGCAGCACTGATGAATGCCAGCACCAGCAAAAGTATTTTCCCAGAGGATTTCACCCACTAATCCTCTGAGCAGACTCAAGGCAGTTCTCTTCATATACAAGTGCAGGGTTGAAGTTTTCCTGGCATGTTTCCTCCTGTCTAAAGAGATTTTAATCTCGAAAACTTTGTGGCTGTTGAAAGGAAGGATGCCCAAAAGGAAGAATTTCCTTTCAGGAGACGGAATGAAATCTTGAGATTTCAATGAGGATAAATTGGGCAAGCTTCGCTCCATATTCCTGCACTTCATATCATCCCATTGGCTTTCCTTGTTTTCATGTTGTATCATGTTGGGGTTTTTTTTGAAATTTAATTTTTTCAGTCCCTCCTCTTTTTGTTTCCCTTTCTTCACAGATTTTAGGGATTTCAATGGGAATAACTTTGGCAAGTTTTGATCCGTTTCACTGCACACAATTTCATCTCAGTATCTCCGTACAATTGGTTGTAGTCACTCCATTTCAAATTTTTGGGATTTTTCAATTTCAGTTTTGATTCAAGAATTTTCTTTCAGGAGAAGGACTGAAATCTTGCAATTACATCGAGGATCAATTTGGCAAGCTTTGGTCCATCTTACCTTTTCAAATGGCCCTGTTAATATGTAAACTTGCTTAACATCCTTTTTCTTAGGAAGTAAAAAAAGGAAAGAGGGAGTAGGATTTTAAGCATAATGGTTGTGCTCTCATCTGCTTCAAATCTTACATATCACAGTAGCATGTTTGTATAATTATTTCTACTTGTAAAATACCCCAAATACAAATGAAAGTCATTTAAAAATATCTAAAATGTTTCCTGACAGGAAAGATTAAAGGAGACTCAGTCTGGAACATCTCTTTTCAAAGACTTCTCAGTTTCCCTGAGAAACTTGTGGTGACAACTGTCCAAAACAGGAGATAACAGAAAACACCTTTTGGAAAGTGTGTAGAATGAGAGATAAGTAGGGTTATATCACCACTCTGTTTTATGAAAAAAAAAATTGCTATTTAGCAATTTTGAATGTAGGTTGTTGTAGTTCTCCCCCAAGCTGGCCAGTAAGGCTATTGTGGCCTTTTGTCTGAATGCAAAGCCCTTGCACAACACGGCGGGGAGGCTTTAGCTCTGGAGGGAGCGAACCCAGCGCACGCCAAGGAAGCGAGGGTTCTGCTAGGCGTTGTTCAAACCCATTCCTGGGACTGCACCGCACCCTGGTGGCCGCAGGCACAGTTAAATAATCGACAGACTCGGTTGGTTTTTTAAATAAATTTATATATTTACATAATGCATTGCTGTACAAGGGAGCTTTCATCAGAAAATATCTTTATTGGCTAAAAAATGTCAAAATACTTCTTTTTAAACAACGTCTACAATTCCCAGGGACATTTTACTTCGTTTTTATTTTACAACAACCAATGTTTTTCTTGTTCAGGTGCTAACTTGAGATGGACTTTCCTACCTTAATTAATAAACAGAATATTTAAAATATCAGTGCTGTTGAGATGCTGGGAGTCAATGGTGTTAATTTAGGCATATAGGTTTGTTAAGGAATGCAGGATCTCAGACTGGAAGCTTTGCAAACTTTTGTCAACATACAGGTGGTAGCACTGTTATTCTATTTACTAAGGAATATGGTTCACCTAGATGAGATGTCTGATGTGCTTTTATAAGTACCATCTGGAAAAACATTAGCATATTTTAACACATCTAGGTTGAAATCAACAAATCACTTATTTCCCCTGGGCCTTCCAATTCAGCAGCAGATTATGGCTATGCATACTTAATACCAGGGCAAGTTCAACTCTGCTTCAGTGGCCCTCTGCCTCTGATTTTTAGCTCATTATCTCAGAGCTTATTTTCGACCACTGTGAGTGTAAATCAGTGGCGGGGGGGGTCTGTCATGCAGTGATTATGTGGAAGTACAGAAATGCAATCAATCTTTAGGGCTTCACTGCATGAAATCCTGAATATTCTCAGTATCCTTTGGCTTCTCTCTGGGGTTTTAATGACAGAGAAACCCAGGCAAGATTAAAAAATATAACAGGGAAAGTGTCTGTGATCTGGAAAACAAACAAGTATTTTTATTATTTTAGAGAATCTTAGTGTCTTTGAAGCTGTAAAAGGAAAATCTTAATTAAGTGTTTGATCACACAAACCACTTGATCCCTTAATGTTCCTCTCATTTCTGTCAAGAGCAGCTAACACCTCACAGGAACTTTAAATATCTTGTTGAGCCATATATTTAATGTGCAATGCTGAGATATTTTTTGGTATCTGTGGATTCCTGGGTTGAGCAAGCTATAACTAAAAAGAACGGTATTTGTATTTTCTCTACAGGAAGCTCCAGTGAAAAGAGAACTGAAGCTGTGATTCCACAAAAATTGAGGATCAGCCCAGTATTACCCTCATGGCCACATCCTTTTCTTCCTGCATTTCCTTGTGTTTCCCTTGAGAAGAGTCTGACACTTAGCCCAACCATCTGCTGGGATATTCACATCTTAAGATGCTAGAAAATTATTTTCTTTTGGCTTTGGTTTGTTGGGTTGCTTTTTCAGGGTGGGGAGGTGGGTTAAATTGTATAAGGAGGTGCCTTGTCCTTTGTGATCCCAGTCAGAAAGGTGCTCAGATTCGATAAAAGACCTCTTAAGATCATGATTTTTTGAGACCACACTAAAAAGAAAAGGAAGATAGTGGAATTAACCATATGCTGGGAGCCCCAAGTCAAATAGGGCCTCTAACCACAGCCCAGCACCATGGGTGAAACCCTGCAGATTTCACCCATGGGAAATCACCTTATTTTGGTCACTTACAGGATTTTCCCAAAGAGACCAACTCTATTCCTCATTTCTACTGTCAAACAGAAAGGATGTCCACCTGAGAACTTGCTGCCCTAAATAAAGGTGAGGCCCAGCAGGGAGTGTAATCACCTCTACCAAGCAGGAGCTGCTGATTTTCTCCTGTGGTAAGGGATCTGTGTGGTACAAGTCTGCAGGCAGCACATGCAGCCTGTGCTGCACTTATAGATCCACATAGTAACAATATTAAATACTTGCACAAATTGAATATTGAAATTCTTTTTAACGGAATGCTAAAATCAGACCAGCATAATAACATTTGCCCGTGCCTATTTTTGGTCTTATCAAATTTAATACTCTAAATTGTGGAGACACCAGACAAATAGCAAATGTAACATTCCTATTACTTTTATGTGAAAAAAAACAGAATTAAAAGGCTTTATCGAGATATTAAAAAATAACTTGACACAACAGCCCTCTGAATTGAGATTATAAATTGCCTCAGGCAGACAACATGTGAAATGTTGCTTCAAGGCATCATGTGCTACAATTTGAAACACTAATGTCTAATGAGAGGTGGAAGGAACATTTTCAACACACCTAGTATTTGATTTTAAAAAGATGCTTCTTGTTTTGTACATTATTACTTAGATAAACCAAATCCTCTAGGTTTTTCTATTCCTCTCTTGGTTAAGAACAGTGATGCATAACTGCATACATGTCTATAATCAGTACAGCATGTTCTAACTTAAATGATTAAAAATTAAATTTCAAAATAAAATAAAAATTACATCACTATTGAGATAATCAAGTAGGGCAGAGAAACATACCACTATATTTCTCATAGAACAATGGAATTATTTCAGCTAGAAGTACCCTGGAAGGTATCTGATCCAGCCTCATGTTCTAAGCAGTCACAGAAGAAAAGGCTCCAAGGTGGTAAAATGTTTTCATTCTCAGTTACATGTGCCACCACGACAATAACTGGATCCTAGTGTTACAGAAAGAAGTTTGAAGGGCTCTCTAAAAAAACTGATTGTGTTCTAAGAATGGCCAAAGGTCAGGTAAATGCAAAAAACTGAAAAAACATCTGAGAAAAAGGTATGAAATCATGTATATGTAACACTTCATTAAGAGGTTTGTTTCCCCAGAAAGGAATATTAAAGTATCCTTCTTATCAGTCTTTATATAACTCTTCAAATTTCAGTTTGAAATGCATTTAAATACATATCTCAGTTAATTCTGAGTTTTCTTGTGAATTTCTTTAGTTCATAACACATTATGAACTGCTCCTCCGTTAAAATTGCAAAATCTCAAGATCAAATTCAGAGTGAGTCCCCAAACATGTGACAAAGCAGATAAACCATGTAGGAATCTGGCTTTTGTACCAGGAAACCACATTCTAGAATGCATTACACTATTGCTGTTTACATTAAAAGTCCTCTGAAACTGCTAAGTATAACTAATAGTATTTATTCATATTAGGAATTATGCCTTAAAAATCTATCAAATAAAATAGGGGAAGGATCTGCTTAAGGATTTTTTTCTCTATGAACTATCAGTCTATGGTGTAGAGCCGTAGTCTGTAAAAATAACTTCAAGTGCCAAAATTTTATAGTAGATTAAACATAGTGGATACAGATCTTTATATGTCACCATGCAGAGCATACTTTTAAGAATTTTTAACCAGTTTTGAAACACTATAGTGTGCTTCCTTCCTGCACCTTCTTTTTGGAATTTGCAGTTTCTTCATCTTTCTTCATCGTCTATCACATCCAAGTGGATAATTTCCTTATTTCCCTTTAGATGTTTCTTTTTCTCCTTTTTTATTCACTTCCATGTCTTCTTTACTCTGCTGTCAAAACAGATATACACAAAATTCTGTGCATAATTTCTTAGAGTAAAACTACATGCTCCTTCAGAAACATTTTAAGAAGTTAAATTAAACATGAGATAGACATTCTAATCTCAGCTTTCAAAGCAGCTGTAAAATGTATGAATGGTCTTTAGGGTATCTTGCAAACATTTGTAGCCTGAGTCCTTTCATGGCTTCAGACTTCAGCTAGTTATTGCAGTTCAGCTGAAGCTTCACAAACAATCCAGCAGAGAAACAGATCAAACTTATATAGTCTCTACTGTTTGTCTGGTGATAGAATCCAACACTTGCCTTTTGTAGCACTTTATTTTAGCGTATGCACTCTGCTTTCATTTAAGTGTTATTGGTAAAAGAAATAGAAATCACAGATTAGTTATTCAGGCAAAGGTACATGACTGTAAACAAAACTATTAACTGCTCTTTCAGCTACTCAACATTGATCAGAATCTTGCAAGTTTTGAATGAGGAAGTTTTACAAGCAGTTTTACATTTTCTAGGTGGGCAGAGACGTGCCATTTCTCCTAAAAAGGCTGAATTGTAACCATTTCTATCAGTTACCTGAGTAGTTATTTTAAATTTAGAGAATGGTTTTGCTTGTGGATTTCTTTTCCTCCAAGCTGGTGAATTAGAAGATCCTGAAGTATATTTGCCTGTAGGAAAAGCATACACATTGTTTCCTCATTTCAGCCACAATTTCAAGAAAGAGTCCCTTATTCTGATATGTGAATTAAATATTGCATTGACTGAAGTTTCAATGAATGTAGCAGATCAGTCAGATATTGCCTCTGAAACACAAGCTAGTACTAAAGGCAGACTCTCTAGAACTCTAAAGATAATTTGCAACATCGTAGCATTTCCATGACAATCATGTCATCTTCCAAACAAGGAGATTCTGCTATGAACATCCTTGGTTTTAACCAAGGGAATGTTCCTGGGCTAAAGACCTTCCCAAAGACATCCACAGCTTCTGTTTTATCCCTGCTTGTGAAAGGGATATATATACAGAATATATATATACAGAAGGCTACATTATGGCTTTTTGCTAGACATTCGATTGTGCCTCAGAATATGCTGCCTAATCACAAACCATTTTCTAAAAAAATCAATTAAAAATTAATATTATTAATATCCTTCTTTTAATTCCATCTTAATGCAAGTAATTTAAATTATAATTTTGTAAAAATCCTACAATTTTCTGTTTATGCACAATGTGTAAATGTTACCATAGTTTTCTGTTTGTGTCCAAAATCTCCTATTGGTGTCAGGCTGATTCTTTTGTTTGGAGCCTTTCTGACCATAGGACTCAGGTACTGCTGAAAAGAAAGGCAACAAAAATATAAATGATTGTTTTTAAAGAAAAATGCTGATTCCCATTTTTTCAAAAATGTTCCATCATTTTTTAACCTGGAAATTTAATAAAATGCATTCTTCACATAAAGAATGTTCTTTCTATATAATCTCTATACCACCTTGTTCACATTTAATGAAAGCAAACATTCAAAGAAAAAAAGAAAAGACACAACTATTTGTCCTCAAGACAAAACACCAATGTTGGAATTTGTTTCGGTTTATTCACCTTAAAGTAGGCATTACTCTGTCTGAAGGACGTCCTTGTTATTAGAAATTAAGACAGGGAGGCACCTCAAAATGGAGAATGAACCCAGCTTAAGAGAGATGACTGAAACTGCCAAGATGAAATCACTTTTTTGATTTCCGATTATTTAAATAATTTACCACAAAATCTGTTGACAAAGTGACAAATAGAAAAACAAATAAGCCAGAGAAACCATGAACAGAGAAACTGAAAATTCAATTTAAGCCCAAATGATGTACTAGATTGGGTGAGGCTATATATATATTAGCAAGATTAAAATAAAGTGAAAGGTGTAATAAATCTGAAGCAGATTGTCAGAAAGAAAGATGCAAGACTCAGAATCCCACCTGTAGGCTTCTTGTCAAATTAATGACATAGCATGTACCATCAAGAAGACAGTAGAGTAAGATGAAGGAAAGTACCATCCTTTATGAGCAGCAGAAAGAATAGATTCAGTCCTCTGTCCGACATAATTAATGTGAAAAAAATAATACTAATGTTAAACACAAAGATTTACACTGCATTTAAATTGATAACAGAATTGTGAATATGACCAAAACCCTTGTTTATTCAAGACAAAAAATAATCCTAAATAATGAAAGTAAATACAAATTCATAATCATGAAATCTCCAGTGTAATCCCAGTTATGGAAATATATGCTGCAAAGCAAGCAGCATATTTCCTACTGGGAAAAATAAGGTTGAACAAGAAACATTTCTCGAGACACGACTGAAATTCTACTGCGAAACATACTTCTACTATAAGTAGTTAGAATAAAATAAGAGCTTAAAGGTGGATTTTTCAAGGTTTATTAAATATTTGAAGAGAATAAATCACAGAAGACATGCTGTATAAAGTGGGTATCACTATATTTGTGCACATCACCACTTCATTGCATCCATGAATTCCTACTGTAGAGATGGCTCAATTATTTTTCGTGAACATCCTGTCTGACAAACTGTAAAGCTTTATAAATCTTTACGTTTCTGTCTATGGACATGGCTAAAATCAACTTGTGAAAATTATGCTTGATCAAATTTACTCATGCCTGTATTTAAGCATAAATAACTTATTATTCAGCTGCAGGGACCCAATTGAGAGCAGCACAATATAGAGAGGCCTTTTAAGAATTCTGTGTACGAAGGAACCCACCTGCAGGTCCATTGAATTTCGGTTTTTGAGTGACAGTCCGGTAGACGACATAAGCTGATCGTCGAGGTTCTGGAGAATTTAAATGAGTGTATCTTCCAGTGTCTCTCCCATATGGACTGGAAGAAGCAGTTTCATCCTCCTTACTTTGACCCCTTTGTTGATAACCTGGTTTTCCTTTGGGGTCTGGAGTGTGAATTCCTAAAAGTGAAAATACAACCAAAATGGTTGTCCTATTATTCAAAATTTCACAGATTGCATGCAACTGGAGACCAAGCAAGATTAAAAAAATGCTCTTTGTAGATAGACCAATCCAAGTATGGGCTGCCCATATTTGACACTAAGAACAGAAATTTACTAGATAGTGCTAAAACATCTCACAGTTTAGTAAATAGAAATTAATAAGCTGATGATTTTTTCAAAATACCTTTGCCAGTTACTGCATTAGCTGAATTTCTTCGCTCCTCAGAAATCCTTTTATTTTCCTTTACTTCCTTAAAGTGGTGGTTCTTTACCAGTTCAGTGTTGTTTGTTTCTGAGGGATTAAAATAACATGTATTCACTTTTTAGAAAGCACAAAAAGTGTTCATAGCCAAAAATACTGTGGTATTTTTATTTTATAATCTCCTAATTCATAATAGGTCCCTTTGGATGCAACATGATTTCACATGTTAATTATACTAAAAATGTCATTCCCCAGAAGGAGAGCAACAGTGTCTATATTTCCTCTAGCAGAAGAAATCTTAAAGACCAACTTAAAAATTAACTCTAAATGCAAAAATCAGATCATCCTTTCTCTACACTGCAGAGGTGTGGACCTCTAGAACACCCATGGCTGAGCCCATGGAGGCCAACCTATGCACTTCAAAGGATACCAGGCTGAACCATGAATGACTTCAGCCTGTAGCATCTGGATACACCCTGGACATGTACAGTGCAGGAACATAACAAAATACTACAAATGATGGAGGTAAATTTGCAACAGCACTGGTTGCATAGGTAAGCCCACTTCAAACTACAAACTGAACTTCACAGGGAAAGTTGCATTGCAAAGTAGCCACAGGACTCTTCTGGCCCTGCTACTCTTTGGGAAGATGGGGCTTTGTTCTACCTTTTTTCCAGCTAATGTAAATAAGCACTTTTGGTTCCTGCCATTTCAGGCCAAAATGAGGCAGAAATGCTCTACTTCTGCTTCAGTTTATGGGGTAGTTCAAAGACCAAAATCTGTCCTTTCTTTTTCTTTTATTCTAAAACTGCAAAGAAATGACTGGATAACAATCTACTCACAATAATATTTTGTAAATTGACAAATATACTCTGGAACTCTCCTGTGAAAAGGATGAAACTTATCATTAAGGTACTTTAGTGTAGGTATTTTAATTTGCTTACATGACTAGTTTTTGATAAACATACTCTATCACAAGTGTTATGTTCTTTCCTTAACTATATTTTTACTGGTTCTATTAAGTCCTGTGTTCCTTGAGATACTACCTACAATCAAATCTGTTTTACTTGTCCAAAGTGGAAAGTGCACAGCATTCCCCATGATCTAACGTGTGCATCAAAGATTTTAGTAACTCAGGGACTCATAAAAGAATCCATCAGAGTATGCAAACTGGCTGAAAGAAGCAGAATTAAACCATAACATACAACAACTGCTGTCATCTTGCAGTGAAAGAATTCACACTGTTAATGGAAATTTCACTTCAGATTGGTTTTACACAAAATGTATAATGTTCAACACACTTGCAGAGGAACAAAAGTAATCTAATCTAAAAATTTGCAAATATATAGTAATGAAGTACCTTTCACATTGGAATACTTTGATGTAATTGGTTCTTTTTCCCTAGGTAGTGCCTCAAATCCATTTCCATCAACAAATGTGCTCCTCTGTATCACAGAACCACCACCTCCTGCAGGAAAGGAGTTTCATAGTTATCTATACTTGAGAGCACCCTGAGAAAGGTGAACAACGCAAAGAGTCTGCTATTTAAATGGCATGTCTTTAGCTGAAGTGAATAGAAACCAAATAGCTGATTTGAAAAGGCCCACAAAAATTAGAGAAAATAATCTGGTAAGCAGAGCTGTTAAATAGTCTGTTAAAAGCTTTAAATACATATAATTGTGAACAGAGATTCAATTATTGAATTGTGGCTCAGTGTTAACTGTTTATACAGACATAAAGAATATCCAAAAAGAAAGATACTTTTGTACATAAAGGTGACAGGAAAAGATGTAGAATGTAAAATTCATTTCTACTGTGCAATAGTTCTGGAGCTAGAAGACACACACCAGTTTGCTTCAAGCTAGAGGAAGCAGCCCTAGCATGGTATTGCACTATATTGTATTGACAAACTAAGGGGGAAAAAAGAATACTACAACTATTACTATTTTTATCATTAATAAATACTTATGAAAAAAAGATTGAATATCACTAAGTATTAAGCAAATTCAAGGAGAATGTGGCATTCTTCAACTCTATTAACATGATTCAATACTGAACTCAACTGGTCAAAACAGTGTGTCTTCATTAGGGTCAACCATGTTAATGCAGAGGGATCGGATCCTGTTACACAAGTTGCAGGATTACAGCTTTGCTATTTTTCTGTAGGATAACTGAAAAATACAAAGCTTTTTCATCTTAACTATGGATAGTCCCACAAAAGTAACAGTTTTTGAAAGCATTTAGACTTCAGACTGTCACAGAATCACAGTCACAGAGTATTCTGAGTGGGAAGGGACTCAAGGATCACCAAGGCCATCTCTTAAATGAATGGCCCATACAGGGATCAAACACATGTCCTTGGTGTTACTAGCACCAGGCTCTAACCACTTTGTCTGCATCTCTATGCCTGCTTTTTCATAACTCCACAGAACCCTTTCTTTCCCAAAATCTACTGTAATCTGCATAAAGGATTTTTTCCACTGCAATCCTAAAATAAGCATAATATATAATTGTAAACAATGTTTATGATTTATTGTTATAATTAATGATTCAGCATGAGAAAGAGTGTCTAGAACATAAAGAACATATAATAACTCAAATGCAAAATGTGGAAGTTTAATGCGTGCATATTTAGTTATTTTATTTATCACATGACATTCAGCAATGAGAAGCTGATGCTACAGTATATTACCTCCACTGTCAAAGGATTTATGGTCTGTTTTGGGAATACTCTCTATTGATAATCTTCTTTCTGAACTCTCCTTTTCTTTTCTTGTACTATTAAATCTGGTAGGAATTGTGTTACCATCACCTGGAAAGGTAACAGAAAGAATGTTTAGCTGTGTGTAAGCACAGGTAATGGCACTGACATTCTCTTCCTCCTACCCCTATGAGCCATTGATTAGTTTAGTGCAATTTCTCTTAACCTCTCATTTCATAACCTTCTTTCTCTTTTATTAATTATTTGAATCCTGTCTAGTGTAACTGATGTCTATCTTTCATGCTCTATAAGAAAATATCATAACTCATAGACTAAAGAAGACTATGGCTCCAAAGTAAAGACCTAGCTATAAATTACCTGTTTATTGATGAGCTTTTCTCTACCCATGAATTACATTTATTAATCCTATCTAATGGAATTTATGGCATTTCCAGAATGCATGTCATCATAGTACCTGAAGCCTCAGAGAACTCAATTGAAAAACTGTTTTAGAGAAGCAAATCAATCTTTTTCTATTAATGCATCTAATGATAGATTACACTAAATAAAGACACTTCTTAAAAGGTATGTTCACACATCTGTCACTGATTCCCTCATCTATACACTAAATATATCTGTGTATTTGTTAGAAAGAATTATCAAAACTATTTTAATAACAAACATTTCAAATTTAGAAATTAGAAGAGAACAGTAAATGATAAACAATAAGAATTGAGGTAAATGTTTATAAATTCGTATTCCTTTGACCCTAATTATGATGGATAGTCCAGAATTCAAAACAAAATGTAACTCTTTTGTTCTTCTCTTTTACAAGACAGTTGAAGGAGGCATTTAATCTAAATTTAGTAATAGAAAAGTTTGATTTAACACTACATTTTGACATCAAGACACCCAAGAGAGCCAGCAGAGGTCCAGGAGCACCTCTGGAAAAGTGGCTCATCTCACCCTTTGGCAATGCCTGGTGATTCAATAAAAAGGAGATTCATTGGAGTTCCTGTCTCTCTTCATTTTCACCAGAGAGCCTAGATGAGAAATTCAAACTACATTCCTAACCTTAGGATGGTTAAAATTAGACAACATAAATCTTTATCATGAAATTATATGAAAAATTGATGTTGTGTATGTCAGAAAAGATTGTGTTAATAGCCCATTTCTACCTTTTCCGTCCACAATTGATGCAGGTCATCAGCACAAGTGTGACTATATATGGCAAAAAAGAATGAAGTGTTTGTGCAATTTGCTGACAAATGAAAATATGTTTCTGCAATATTTTATTTTCACCTAATTTAAAAAGCAGGGAGGAAGTGCAAACTATGTAATAGTTTCTCCTGTTACAGCAGTTTTAGAAGTGGTAAATACAATCCAAAGAAATCAAAATACTTGCCTTTCTGCAAGTTTTGCTCAGTAGTTTCCAAGGGTAATAACTCATCTTGCCATGGTGAAGACACAGTTTTTGTTGATTGGTGTTTGTAAGGGTTCTGAATCCCATAGTACTCTCCTACACATGCCCCAAGACGAGAAAAAAAAACCCCTAAAGTTTACTGTATTGGAAGCATTGCTTTAAGGAAAGAATGATTAATTTCATATTTACCAGATTTATAGCATATATCCCTTATTGCTCTTTCCTCTTCAATATCTATAACAGTCTTAGGCATCCAGCTAGAAACATCTGCAGGAAATATTTGTAAAAGATTACAAGATAACTATACTAAGACCTTCGATAATTCTTAATAATAAAATATGATAATGACTTTAATTTTTGTCATTGGTTATTTTAGGTTTTGACTGCAACCTGTGCTTCTGGACTGAAAAATGATTACTTAATATTAGGTATTTTCATGTGCAATGGGATTGCAGTTAAAACACATTTTTAAAAGCAAACATTTGTTAATTCAAAAGGATTCAAAAATACATTTAATATTAATTTTCAAAATAATCTTTCATTTATTCCCACAAGGAAATCGGATTCAATGTGTCACCAGAGAGTGCTTGTCACAAAACCTCTGCCCAAAGTTACAAAGCTCTGTAATGCCTGCTGGCAGAGCTGGTGAAGTGAGTGCTCTGGATCTCTCTCAGTTAAGGCTATGAGGACTAGCAAAGCCCTGCTTTCTATACTGTTTAAGTGGCATACTCAGGCTGAGGCCAAGTTAGGAGGCACTAACAGGCTGGTCTACCAGACAACCTGATGGGCAGTGGGAAAGTGAAAAGTGGGTTGGGGCAGCACAGCAATTTGCTGAATGCATGCCCGAAAGTACGTCATTCTTTCACTTTTCACTCTCCAGGAATGTGTCATTTGTTCCATCCCTATGAGTCTCTTATCTCTAAGTGAGATATGCTCAATGGTTTAACTGTTTTAACATATATGTATATATAAATGTAAAAACATTCAGTTCAACTACTGGAGAGTTCCGCATCAACTCTCTTTGCTAGATTTAAGAATAACTTTCTCTAAAAATTACTGCCAACAGAGTTTGGTAAATCAGCTGAAAAAATTACTTAAGTCACAATTATCTTTTGTAAAAAATTTGTGACTTCACTTTCACTGACGAGCGCATACAGCCCTTGTTCAAAAATTTATTTCTCAGAAACAAATACCTCCCAAACTTGTCATTTCATCCCAGAATTTTGAAGAGTTTTTGATGGCCATTTGAATTGGATTGCAGGCTTTAGAAAATACTGCCTGCTCACATCTGGTGACTACCAGTTCCAACATTTTAAAGATCAGCTGAAAACTATCTCAAAAAACTTTTCAACAAGTCTTTCCTAAAAATTTAATGGTTATTATAATAGGCCAGTTGTGAGGTACATTGCAAGAGCTGACAAAACCCATACAACTTGCTTATAAAAGAAAAAAACTGTTTACAGCTGTCTTCCTCATCATCATCATCTTCATCATCCTCTTCATCATCCTCTTCATCACTGAGGTTTATAATCAGTGGAGGATGAATTGGTACTAAAACATTGTCTTGATTTCTGAGTGAGTCCTGACGATGGGTTGGATGCAGAATGCCTCCTTGGACATCCTGTTTCAATGGGACATCTGCAGACAAGAACATTAAACTTCATTTGGTAGAAGGAAACCAAAGTATCACATCCAGACTGGCAGCAGCAGGCATACTTCTGAAAACATTATCAAGATTAGGCATTATCTTGTGCAGACACTGGCAAGAGAGTACCTTCCAACTCCAGAAAGTATGAAAAACACAGGTGCCAGCTCCTCTGAACAGACACAGGCACTGCTGAGTACAGACTTTTGAAATGTGGAACATTTTCATCACTGCACTATTTAAAAAAGTTGCAAACATGCTGTAGCAATCCCTACAGCATCCATTTTGAAGAATTTAGCAATGCTAAGCACAGGATTGCTCATTTTAAATTTGACGACCTTTTTTTTATATCAAACTAAATCTCAACTCTCATTACTAGGTACAAAATGTAGATTTTGTGAAGGAATGTAAAGCACACAAAAATAATTTACACTTAATCAGAAAAAAAAATCAGAATATATATAATTTTCCTAAGGAATTTATATATTAATTTGCTAAGGAATTTATCTCCACACATAATATTTCCAGCAAAATGGCTTTAGTACTAGGACAACACATTCCAAGAGCCAGGAAATACAATGGACTAAAAAGAAAAATTATGAAAGATGGTGAGTCTACGGATATTGTTCAAGCTGACTGATTTTCAACCACAGTATTCTGTGCATTATATTAAAAATACTGAAATTTGATATATTTTCCAGTCTAAAAGAAAGAGTGGGCATTTTTCTATTATTCCAGTTGTTTTTATTCTTGTGCATCTCTTGCTTGCCTATGAGCAGTGTGTATATAATGTTAAACCTATTCTCATAACATGATTGCAAATAAGAGTTGTTGCACCTCATGTAAGAGATGTGTAAGATACAACACTAACTTGATGGAGCCTTTTTCAGTGTTCACAACAGGCTATTTTTAGCCCCATGTAGAATAAGCTAAATTAAATTAGTTTAACAAGATTTTTGAGTATAAGAACAACAAAGAAAGCACACTTAGTATCTGCAATGTGGCACACATAGGCTTTGAACTTGTACATATTTCAGTAGAAACTAAAAGGGTTTGGTCTGTTTTCCAGCTGTGATTGTCAGAGATTGCTCTGGCACAGGATACCCTTGCCCACAGTGTCTTTTGGGCACAGTCTCTGACTTGCACCACAGCCAAATGTGTGCTGTGTAAGGGGGAGCTGTGCTGAAGGCAGAATGGGCACTTGGAAAAACAGCACTCCAGGTCTTGCCTTGATCCTGTGTGCTTAGTTAGGCTCCACATGCCCAGATACCACAGGCTACATTTTCCTGGGGCAATTTCAGGAACATCAGGTTTCATGGTGACTTGCTCTCCTCACTCCTGCTTCTGACAGCTGTCTTGTTGTTTGCCCTGGAGTATTATCCTGTTCCAGGTTCCAACTGTCTACCAGGATTTCTGGTATTTAAGAGCTCCTCTTAGAAATGGATGAGGAAAAAACTGGACTTGTAATGGTGGAGTTTTCTACAAATAAGAGTGCTTCTTTATACACTATTACTGTACTTCAGTAATATTTAACCAATGTTCAAGCCCCAAATTTTTATTCAAAACTACAAACTGGAAATACATCTGCACAAACAGCTCTGTGATCTGATGTTATCTCTACAAGGGGTGTCTCATCCATACATGTTGTGCTCTATCAACAGATATTGGTGTCCCTCCTCATCCCACCACACACACTGCTTTTGATTTCTCTTAAATTATTACCTGCATACTAAGCATTTGAATTACTAGAGAGATTTAATCTATCAGAAATTCAAGTTAAGCAACATTTTTATTCCATGGATCTCAGCAACCTAAATGTGACTTCATCTTTTATATCACTAATAGGTATGAAGATTCATAATATGACAGCTAAAATAATTGGCAATCTTATTCAAATTCCTTTCTTTCCCTTAAACTTGTTGGGCTAGCAGATCATACCTGATTGATTCATCATGGTGCATTTCTTGACCTTACTATATATTACATAAGCACTGGAAGGATATTTTTGTCTATTTCATTACTCAAGTGAACAAATTGTTTAGAAAATATTTTTACTCACTGTTACTAGGTGGCAAATAAAGTCCATTTATATTACGGGGTTTTCTGTGAAAGAAGTCACAGCTTATCCTCCTACAGCCTACGGGCTCTGTCTCCCAGAAACAGGAAAACTTGCTGTAGTTTTGCTGCAGGAGAAAACAGTTTTCAGGTGTTGTAAATATAACAATCAAAATGGAATAAATGGATTAGTACATGCTGTGTGAATAGAGGATTGAATATATGAGAATTCACACTGCTATAAATGTATGATCAAGATTTTGTGGGACCACATTCTTACCACATAGTTTACAACATTTCAAATTATCTTTTATGACTTTTATCATAAGGTCTAGATAGCTCTAAAGTTACTGAGTTAAGTCAATGGTGTTTGGTGAGGTAAAATTTTTTCTAGATTACAATAGGGGTAAGACAGTCTACTTAGTTTACTGCAGACTTTTCATGAGCTGGTGGGAAGGAAAAAAAATCTCTTAAGTCATTTAACTGACGTGGCTGAGTTTACTTTTCTGTACCATGGAAAAATCAGATAAATCTCCAATTAAATGTGCTGTTTTACTATTAAAGGACATCAATCAATGGGAAAACACGTGGTAAGAAACAAAACCCAGAAAGATTCCTGACAAAAACTAAATACACTTGGCATTTGATGTTGGCACTACTGCTATTAAACTGCTCACACCATCTTTCAGCTTCAGCTGTTTTTAAAGATGACAAACAAAATCCTAATGGGAACAATAGATTGTCTACATGGATTTGTTTAATTATTTAATTGTTTCTTTCCTCATACATATGCTCATACTGCAGCTGTCCCTCTATTGATCAATGTGACACCAGTTAAAAAGTCTGCACAATATTGCAGAGATAGTACTTTCACAACACGAGTCATTCCTGTTAGTCATACATAAAATTGTTGTTCCACATCTCATTCTTATCAGAGTTTGCAGTTTTTAGCACCATCTCTGATGATGCAATTCACTTCTCCTTATAACCTGAGGTATCTGTCTCCAATGTATGATAAACTTGTAATTCCAAAGAGGCAAGGGCTCACGAGATTCACCCTGAATACGTAAACTCAGGCTTATATCCTGGATGTAAATGGCATCCCACCTGAAAATTGTAAATGTCAGGTTGGGGGTTATTTCAGAATGAGTTTCTGAGTAATTTTTTAAATGAAAACAAGGCCCTACTTGAAAATATTGGAATGTTTGGAAGCAGGTTTCTCCCAGGTCCAGACATTAACAGCTAAGTCTAAGAGCAGCATCTCCAAAAACTTTTGGACTGTAGTCAGTACAATTGGGCCACTCCCTGAGACACAAAGCCCATCTCCCAGGCATTAACACCTAACTCCCTGACCCTTAAAAATGGATGGAATAACCAAGAGCCCTAAAACCATCCCTGGATTTTTACCAGGTGGAATGTAAGTACTTTGAATTAAAGCTATCAGCAGTCAGGCAAATCATCTTATCCTGAAAACAGTTTTCTTCCAAATTCCAAACCTTCAGACGACAATAAACTCAGTGGATAGTGTAGCTAAAACAAAAAATAGTTGAAGGAAGCATGTGGTACCTTCTCCATGTGGCTGAACTGTTGAACTGAACTGAGAGCAGTTGTTAGCCAGGATGGAATGTTACATTTTAACAGTTGCCAACTGCTCTTCCAGCTTGGGACACCAGCATGATGCTGCTGCATGACCTGTCCAGGCTGAACACCTTCCTTTCTCTCTACTGCATCCAAGTAAAATATAGAATATCATGTCGTTTCAAAGAGTCGCCCATTCTGGTACTTTTTTTAATGTGAAGTGGAACAAACCAATTTAGTGAAGCTTAAATAATACCCAACTTCTTGCTGATGCAACTGTGGTCTTAAAAACAAATCTCTGATACCACAAAGATACCACAGCCTGCTGGGCAACAACAGTCAGAGGGAGGAGTGAGAATATGTGTGGCAGAAAGAACCCTCGGCCACCAAGGTCGGGGAAGAAGAAGGGGGACAAGGTGCTCCAGATGCCGGGCAGAGAGTGTTTCCTGCAGCCCGTGGTGAAGGCCATGGTGAGGCAGCTGTGCCCCTGCAGCCCATGGAGATCCACGGTGCGGCAGACATGGAGCTGCAGCCTGCGCAGGGCCCCACGCCAGGGCAGGTGGGCGGGGGGGCTGTGAGCCTATGAGAAGCCCGCGCTGGAGTAAGTTCCTGGCAGAACCTATAGACCCAAGAGTCCATAGGTGTCTACTCTCGCAGGAGCCGGCGCTGGAGAAAGCGCAGCTGCCCCCGGCCGGGCCGTGCCGGGCCGGGCCGGGCGAGCAGAGCCCGGGCGCCGCTGGGCCCGATGTTAGACGGGAGGCGGCCCCGCCCTGCGCAGCAGCAGCAGCGCCCCGGCCGCGCCGGACTCCATTTCCCGTGGCGCAGCGCGGGCGGGCAGGCGCAGGCACGGCGGCGGGCGCGGGCGGCCGGCCGGGGCCATGAGGCGGCGGGGCGCGGTGCAGCGCAAGGTGCCGTGTCTGTTCGTCACCGAGGTGAAGGACGAGCCCTCGGCCAAGCGGGAGCGACAGGTGGCTGGGGCAGCATCGGGACGGGAGGACGGGGGGCAGGCATGTGGGGCTGGGCTGTGCCCGAGAGCAGGGGAAACCGCTGGGCCGCGGCTCACAACAGCACGGACCGTGCCGGAGCCCCCAGCCACAGCGGAGTGGCCAAGAAGGTCTGCTGCAGAGTTAAGGGAACCTCACGGGACAGGCTTGTGTAGGGTCTCCCGCTGAAATGCAGAGAGGAAGGCCTGTCTGAGAGCCGTGCCAGCTCAGCCCCACGCTTTTCCTGGCAAGTGCATACAGGTGTTCACCCTGATGCTGTGTTTGCTTTTTCTAAGTGAAGGCCACTCCAGCATGGCCGCACGGGGAGCCTGTGTGAAACCTTCCTGCCATTGCCGCCTGTGAGCCTCGTAGGAGGAAAGATGAGGCCGTGAGATGTGGACAAACTGGGGCGGCACACTCACCTGTCTAGCTGCAGACCTCCAGCTTGTGTTCCCTGATTTTAGTAGCAGCTGTGTAGTGGGATGGAATGCAGCTGCGGGTGATCTTCTCCCCTTGGTGATTGGCTTCTGGATGAAAGAGCTGAAATGGTTGCCAAAACAACAGTAACATAATTGTTCAACTTAGAGTTAAACCATCTCAATAATGCTAATATAAGGGTACCTTCCTACACTGGTGATTGTTCTCACAGGAAAACCTGACAGAGTAATAGATCTGGAACTGGCATGTGCTATTTTTGTTTGGCTGATTTTGGCTTGGGTTTTTTAATATTTTTTGTTGTTGCTTTGATTTGTTTTTGTTGCGTTTTTAAAGTTCAGGCAAGAATAAAACGTGGTTATGATTGGTAGGGAAGAAAGGGGGTGGTACTGGTGGTAAAACCAATGGGAATGTTTTGTCACTACCCTGAAATTTTTAATGTAATCTTGATATATGCTATTTGTTGTGATTACACACCTTATAATATGAAACAGTCATGTCGTGTAACACAGGTTCTCATTTTATGAACTCCACATTCTGTTTCAAGACTTCTGCAAGACAAGGACTTGCTTTGTGTTTTGCTAGCAGAGAGAGTCCAGATTAAAAGACAAAGTTGACTGGGGAGAGAAGAGGGAGGTATGATAATTATAGAGAAAAATATTTGAATCCAAACACCACTGACTGCATGTTTGCAGTGAATCTCTTAGAGAAGCTGTACAGAAGTCCTACAAATTTGTACTAGTTGGCTGTTTGTTTAAGATCCACAGGTCGTGTATTTCTTTCTCTTTCAGAGCGCGAAAGTGTTTAACTGACATTGCTGATACTAAGTATTTAATGCCAGGATGCTTTTGCTACCTTGCAGAAGCACACCTGCTCTGTGTATTGCACTAACATGGTGCTATTGACTTTCATCTCCAAACTGAAAGCTGGGGTGAGCTAGTCAGGAGGAATTTCTATTGCAACCTTAATGCAGGAAGGTGGATCTCAAAATGTTGCTGTGTTGGAGTGCAACCCTTGTAGTTTATATGCCCTGTTTAAAGGGGAAAGCAAAATCATCTTTAAATAATAATCAAAAATGGGAAAGAGGGAGAGACTTTACAAACAGATTGCCCTGGTTCTTCTGTCTTAGAGTACTTTGCAAACTATCAAGTTTTGAAGCAATTATTAGAAATCAGCCCTATAATGTGTAATACTTAAAGGGCTGGATTTATAGAGGCCAACTGAAAAACGAGCACGAATCCCTATGAGAGCAAGGCAGTAACATAGCCATTTGTCTTCTTTTCAGCCATTTAAAGTTTTGGCAACTGACACTATAACTGGAAAGGCATTAGAGGCAGATGTGCACAATGCAGTTCCTACTGAAAAGGTGGATGGAACCTGCTGTTATGTAACAACGTATAAAGGTAATAAGGAAGATCCATTTGCAGATTTCTCATGCTGACTAGAACTTGTTTTTTTAGTTTTCTCTTTTTTTGTATGATTTATTTACAGCTGTTGTGAACTCAGGTGTCATTAAGCATCTTCACCACAAAGTAATAGTTACCATAGACTTGGAACGTGTTTCTAAAGTTGTTTTAGCATTTACTCTCTAAAATATGTGAAGTATGATTTAAGTGAATATCAACATCCAGGAACTATTCCAGTTTTTAAACTTCCTATTAGTAAGTCTTCCTTGCAAACTGGGTCATGTATTATATAGTGTCTAATTTCCTTGGGGAGATTTATAGAAGTAGAGAGGTTGGGAGGAAATGGGAAGACTGTGGTTCATTGACTCACTGGGGCTCATGCCTTCACCTGCAGTTGTGAGTAAACTCTGTATTACACGAGGCAGGACTGTACATAGAATCTAAAATAGATTTGGAAATTCACATAGTGTACTTTGAATTTAGAGTGGATGGCTTTGCTTATAAAATTTCTCTAGTGGCAAATGGGAATTCCTATCTTGCCTGTTATGTAGCTGGTTTCAGTACTCTGCAGGATATGGTCACCTCAGTAAAGTGCTGGTTTTGTCTTTGGAAACTCCTAGGACAACCCTACCTATGGGCAAGGTTGGATCGAAAACCCTCCAAACAAGGTGAAAAAAGGTTTAAGCGATTCTTGTATTCATTGGAAGATTGCAAAGGTTAGTGAAGATTTCTTCCCTTCTTTTTGACAATGTGAGGTATCCAGTTAGAAAAACAGCTAGGCTAACAAATAATCAGTTATCCTGCTCCAGTTTTTTTAACATCACCCTTTACATTGAATAGCTTTAAACTGGAATAGGTAGCTAAATTTTTAATCCTAATTTTTGAACTTTTAAACTTCTTAAAGGCTAAATGCATCTTTAAACTATCCTAATGGTAAACCACTTGAGTGTGACAGATGTTGGTGTTTGTACAAAGTAACTGGGGCTACTGTCTGTAACAAACAAGGTTTAAATCAATCGTATTTTGATAATTGCATTGAAAGACAACTAAAGCAAAGTTGGTTAACAGTTTATCAAAAACAAAGTGTTGCATTTATATGTCTAGAATTTGTTTGGAATATTGAAGAGGATTTCAAGCCTGTTCCGGATACCTGGATTCCAGCAAAGGACATAGAGTTCTCTAATGGCAATCCTTTGCCTGATGAAAATGGACATATGCCAGGTACCTATGATGCAGCACAGGTAAAACTGGGGAAAGATGTGTGTGAATTTCTGAAGTGAATTAGAATTAATTCCAGAGTTAAAAATAGTTAACATATTCAGTAAAAATAAAATTGGAATGTCATTCATTCACTATCCAGAAAGGCTTTGTTTTTCTGACACATGGAAATAATTGCAGTTTACTGTACAAACTTACAGGCCTTCAGCTGAAGGCATAATTGTCACATTTGCATTCTTCTAAGATACAACAGTTTTTACTCTTTCTCTTTGTAGTTAGCTGTAGGGTTTTTTATAATGCCTGTAAAAGCTTCTAGTATGCATTTAATAACTTCAGATATTTACTTTGGTAAAATGTGTTTTCTCATAGGTTGGGTGCCTGTGGAGAAGAACAGTAAGCAGTATTGCTGGCACTCATCTGTTGTAAATTATGAGGCTGGAGTAGCACTGGTATTGAAACACCATGCTGACCCAGGGCTCCTGGAAATCAGTCCCGTGCCATTATCAGAAATTTTAGAACAAACATTGGAGCTGATCGGAACTAATATCAATGCAAATCCATATGGTAAGTTTATATGGTCTGTTCTTAAATACTTTTTTCTTAAGTGGCATTTTTGAGTGAAATCAATGCATTTTCTTTGTGTTAGTTTCTTAAGAGTTTTCCAGTAGCAACCTTCTTAGAAAGGAGAGAAAGGGCTGGCTCAAGGACCCCTCACCCAGAAATACCTTAGAAAGCTGAGTTGTCATGGGACTAGTTATATCTATTAGACCTCAGTTACTATAAAAATGCATTGCTTTTGTCTTCCAAAAAACCAGCAAAACTGTTGTAAATATTACTGTTAAAATACTAGTAGAATTTTTTAAGTTTGTTTCTTGGAGCCTTCACTTTTTTGCATACTCTTTTGATGAATTGAAGTAGAAAACTTTATTCAGCCATTTTTTGGAGCCCCTAAAGTTAGCTTTTGGAGCCCCCACAAGTTGCAATTTTTAGATGATAAAATAGGATTTTTTTAAGGAAATGTAATTTAGCCTAAATTTCAGTTGTGGCTTCTTCATTTAAAGGCCTTATAATGAGAAACCAATTACATATGAGCACAAGTGAGTTCTAACTTCTGTGCTTTGCTGTTAGGATAACTTGCAAGGACGGATAGGAAAAACAGTCCTACCTGGTCCTACGCACTTCCTCAGTATGTACAAGAATTGCAACAAAAAGTTCTAATAGCTGTGTTCTTAAATGAAGATTTATGTTAACAGGAAAAGGCAATGCAGTTGTTAACAGCCCAGTTTTAAGTATTCATGCGAAGATATGCCAGATTTTCAGAAACTAAGATATTTGTGCCATTGATCATGATCTGAAGCGTGGAGGATTTAGCTGCTAGCTGTATGGTGACTGAGGTGGTGACCACAATGGAAAACAGACAACTGTATAAATCTGTGTCATGTTTATTTTATCCAGAGGAGGAGGATGTTTTAATAAATATAAATTAAAATGTGAGGAGAGACAGCTGCATTTGGTAGTTAAAAATTTAATTAAGTGTTCTGTTAAAGGCAGGACAATATTGTAGTATCTAATAGAAGTTTACCTTTACAGAGTGCTTTTGAGATATCTGCAATAACAAAACTGAGGAAACACTCTTAACTAGGAGGAAGGTATTTGTTTCTTTAAATGTA
The DNA here is from genome assembly GCF_051311805.1 of Agelaius phoeniceus. Classification (NCBI taxonomy): domain Eukaryota; kingdom Metazoa; phylum Chordata; class Aves; order Passeriformes; family Icteridae; genus Agelaius; species Agelaius phoeniceus. Next base: position 31,751,764 of record NC_135269.1, on the reverse strand, counting down.
GGATTGGGAAGCAAGAAGCACCCTGTACATCTTCTGGTCCCACATGGAGCTTTTGAAATAAAGAATCCACCTGCCTTGAAGCAAAATGACATACTGTCTTGGTTTGAAAGCTGTACGGAGGGTAAAGTTGAAGGAATTGTGTGGCACTGCCATGATGGATGTTTAATCAAGGTAAGTATGTGGATGGACATGTGGAAAGCACTGTAAGAATATAAAATGTGATGTACTGTATTCATTTTTTGTCTTTTTTTCCAAATTCTTTATTAGTGAATGTTCTTCAACAAATGAGATGACAGTACAATTAGTAAAGCCACTGAACGACAACATAACATGTTGAACTTTTTCATTCCCAACATGCTTATAAACTAATTGAGAATGTATTTTCTTGCCTCTCTGTATAGAAATCATTAAAGCTTAATTCCTCTATTTAAAAATTAAGTTCTCATAATGTTGACTAATAGAACAAGTATTATTTAATAAGAATGTGATTTCTGATTAATTAGGAGGTTTGTATTATTTCTGAAACTGTGGAGGACACCTTGGTTCTAGTTTGCCTTTTGCACTTTGTTGTTCATGTTATAGAGATAAATTATTAATGATTTTAAGTGCCCTGATGCAGAGGATCCTAGAATCCACAGCCACCCACACACTTCCCAAGCTGGGAATTTTTGCTCTACTCTATCAAAATGGCTGAACTGATCTTCTTTCCTTTTCTTTTAGCTCCATCGCCATCATCTTGGTTTACCTTGGCCACTTGCAGAGACTTACCTGAATTCTCAGCCTGTTGTAATTTCTTTTAATGGAACTAAATGTGACTATGACTTTGAACCAAAGAGTTTGTTTCACCATTTTTCAATGTTGGATGGACAAAAATTTGACAGACTCAAAGATATCAAGTTTGAGGCTTGAAATTATTTTTTTGTTTTAAGTTAATTTTTGTATGTTCTGCATTCCTCTTACTTGTGTCTACCACAGAATTCTTCATGAATACTCTTCTAGCTTAGGCAACAGCCCAGGTACTACTGTATCATTTTAAGTTTATCCTAAATGACTAAATAACAGAGATATGACTGCCAGAGCAGAGATCTAGCTTCCAGAATGTTTATTTTATGAAAAATCCTTGATTTTTGAACACATTCCTGGAAACTGTTAGCATTAAGTGTAGGAAGTATGTTTTCTACCACTGGCTGGTCCTATAAGCTTTACTAATGAATGCAATCAACTGGAAAAGTTACATAGGTTATGCTTCTACAAATGTAATTATTTTGACACTGTTGTATGTAGATTTGGGACTTAGCATAAAGCTTCTTAACAGTGAAAAGACATATTTCAGTTGGGACCAGAATTAGTCTTAAAATTTGACAATTTTTTTTGAAGTTGTAACTGTTTCTTATGGGGGAAAACTTCCTGGTATCACTTAACTGTACGTCTGCAGCATTATACTATTATAAAAACCCAGTTAACCTATATCTTAGAGGCATTTGCACTATTTTGGGACAAAAAGAGTAAATAATAGAAAATAGTTTTATTTTGGAGGGCCTAGTAAGTAGAGAGAGACCTGACTTGGCTTAGTAATTCCCATTTACAACTGTCCCAATTACAAAACTTCATCACAGGCATATTAAGTAAGATAAGGTATATAAATAATAAAGGTGAGACTGAATGATCATTTGAGTTGGCTTTATTTCATCTCTGCTATAAAAGTATACATCCAGCAATATAAAATAAACAAAATGAAAGATTAATTATGTACAAAAATACCAGTGGTTTGGCTGAGATACTACAGCTTCATTTTCAGTTCCTTGTTCTTGGAATTTTTAACATTGAGGTAAAAATAACCAGGAATGTAAGAAAAGACATCCAGCACATTCACCCTGAGTTCAGAGTTAAACATTATGGTTGCACTAGACAACAAGAGCAAATTACATATTGTTACTGATCTGGGACTTAGCATACTTAGTATGCTGACAGTTTAAATGCTTATTAACTTTTAAGAGAAGCCCAAAGTTTCAATTTTACCTGACGCCTTATTACTCAAATTAACTGTTCTGAATAAAAATATATTATTGCACAAGAGCTGGGAGAGGTAAAACTCCCTTCTATTTTGACTGTTGTATATAAATACTGACAATGAATTGTTGAATAATCCAATTCTGCCCTCTTAGGTGTGTGCAAACTAACATAACTTTAAGAGACTTGTATAATTCCAAGATAAACACAGACAATTTTATTTTTTGTATCAATGATGAGGATACTGAACACTACCCTAATCGACAGAAATATTGCCTGGACTATCCTGAATGCCAAACTCTTCACAAAGCTGCTTCAATCTCTCTTCCAAGATAACATTTTTTTTAACTTCTTCTTTGTAGTTATATTTTAGATCCTCAAGTTCTTCGAAAAAGGAAGGATTATAGGTTTCTAGTTCTCTTCTCAGCTCTTTTGTCTCTTCCTATTGAAAAGAATGAAGGAGTACCACCTTTATCCAGAACTTTGATAATACTACACAACACCTTTTTTGCCTTTTTCTTGAGGGCAAAAAATTATATATGATAAGAGAATAACAATCTTGTCTAGAAGCAAAAAACTCTACTCTTCATAAAAACAAAATAGGCTTTGTAAACAATGTTTAAAAATTGACTTTGTCATTAAATATTAATTCAGCTATTAAACAGCTCTTTCTAGCTAACCATAGTTTTGCTTGTTATCTTGCCTAGGATGATCCTTGCAGCTCACCTTTAATTTCTGTTTTTCGAGCTCTGAAGTCTCCAGCTGTGACTGGAGATCATCCATTTCTTTCAGGAGTTTGTCAATTTTATCCTCCACAGTTTTATCGTGTCCTGCAAAAATAAAGATTTTTTTAAATGAAATATTAAGTAGTGAAAACCCCTGGCACAAATAATCTTGTTTCAATAATTCTGCATCTCCTGAAAGATGAAACAGGTAAATAAAACCAATTGAGAACACCAAACAAGTCACCTGGGGAAAATCATACAAAGTATACAGCCTGTTGCTCAAAATAATTGATTATGGAGATTTTTACTGAAAATTCTCTTTAAAAAGCTTGTACATGTACTCAAAAATCCAAGACCTTAATCTGCCTGAGTTTACACTACTTCAGTATTCATCTACTTCAAATAATTCTGTAGATTTATTATCACTTTGCACACACATGTTAAGTAGTTTCAGACCCTAAATACAAGAAGATAATTGTTTTAAGGTATTGAAAATTACTACCAGCTGCAGGACCTTCACTTGTAGAGGTGTGTCTTTCATTCCTATAAGCGTTCATCTGATGCAAGAGTTCTGCTTTTTCTTTCTCTAATTGATTATTAGTTAATCTGGAATATAAAAAAAATAGAACTTTTTTAATTATTAGAGCATTTTAAACCATAAAATATTTAACTAAAAATTGCAGTGACCATTTCCTGATCTTATTTCATGTATATTGGCTGAGGTGTTTAGTTAGTTTAGAAGTACATTACCTTAAAAGCTGAAGCTCCTTCATGATGTTTTGCTCTGTCCCTGCAGCTTCAGGAAGGTGTTTAAGATGCTCAATCTTAAAAGAAAAATTAAGGACATTTTATTGTTGAAAACAATATCCATGGCAGTGCAGTTCAGATAGAGTTCTCTTGAATACAAGATTAAAAAAGAATGAAAATAATACTAAAGATGTATCCAAACATTAAGCTATCAGAAAAAAATTAATTGTTCCTGTACAGTTTCTGCACCCAAAGCTCATTCTTGAAAGCCTTTCCAAAGTTAGTAAAGATCATTGCTACATATTTCATGAAGGGTGAAGAAATAAGTATTTAGAAATTAGATTTACAAAAAAGTTGGATACATAGCTACACCAACATACTGTATACATATGCATAAGGAATTTATATGTCTAAATAATTTAAATGCTTTAATATTACTGATGTGCTTATTTGCACGTTTGTCCCAGTTCATTTCGAAAAACTATGAAAACCCTGTGATTTGCAATGCCAACCCCAATGAGGGTACACTGACTAGGGGTGACCTGCAGTTAAGTTATAAGAGGTTTATGACCAGAGAGGGAGGGAGCCTCTGAAAGAGATGCCTGGTGAAGATGCAGGAGCACAATAGTGGTTTAAATATATGATTATATACAGGTAATAAATGCAGTGACAGTGCATGAATGTGCATGAGGCTACTGGCAATTACAGGTTTTTGTTCTGTTACTACCTAACGTGGTAAGGATTTGGGTTATTTTTTTTTTACACAGTCAGGCTCTGTTTTTTGAAATGTAGTTAACTTTGATTTCATCACTTCATCAGTACTTGAGACATGAAAGAAACTGGAAACTGTGTTGCTCCCAGAGTAATACTTCTATCTCTGTTAAATTTGCTGCTGGTATACACTTCATGTTAATAACACTGATGTTAGAAAAGGAAAACCAGGGAAAAATTAACAAAGTAATGGTTTTACAGGAATCAATTCCAAGTTCTATTTATTGAACACATCTACTTCCTCACATAATATATATATATGACTTCACAAATTGGAAGTTTTGTATTTGATACCTTACACCGAGAAGGGCCAGTACAGATGCCTGGGGAAGTAAATCATCTGCATATAAGTAAAGGAGATGAAAGCTGATGTAGGGGCAATTCTAGCACTGCACCTCTGCACTTAAAAGCCAAAACGTGATGCATTTGTTCAAAGGTTCCTGAGTTCAAAATTCATTAACTCCTCCCCATGTACAATAGTACTTGTAAGACTACTAGAGACTGCACATGAGAGGGCAGACTGGAAAGAGAAATGAGGATCCTGTTTGGGATAGCGAACTCAATGCACTCCTGCCCCCCACCAAAAAACCAAACTGGAGGGAATAGGGAAATCTCTGCAGCAACCTCACTGCAGAACAAGCTGGAAAGATTGTAAGATCTTTTGAAGCATCCATCTACAGGCTTTCATGTGATCCCTGAAACTATAGTAAAAAACCCAACAGAAGAACACAGTAGAAAAATAATAGTTGACTGCAAGTCAAGAATATATATTGAAAATATATGGTAAACCTTATTAATTGGCTAAAATATGTAAATATAGCAACTATGACTGAAAAAACCTAAAAAGTAAAGGATTGGAGAAAAAACAAGTATTCTGCCACTACAGACATTACAAAGACAAGCATTCTACTTTTACAGTTATCTAGCTTAATTTTACTCACCTGTTCTTTTAGATCTTGTAAATTTTTATCAGCATTGTGTTCACGTTCTGTTGCTTCCTGCAGCAGCCGTTTAAGGTTAGCAATGCTTTGGGTTTTTTTAGCAATATCTATTTCCATTTCCTTCAACTTAGTTTCCTGCATTCTGGCAGTATTTTTATTTAGAAAGAATAAGAGCAAAAGTTAATACTTATGCAGAAACAGAGATTAAAATATCTTTAGGAGAATAAATGCTGTAAAATACACCCTAAAATATATTTGGGGCATTGGCCTTGAAATAACCACTGGCCTTATAAATACAGTTTTCTGAAATAAGCATTATGAGAAACACGCCGTTAATCCTTGAATAAATAAAGGCTTTTCTAGATGTTACACTTCTGTAGTTCTCTTTTTGTACCTACACTTTATTAAAAGGGGACAGGAATCTTTTTATGCTATTGCACATAAACCCCAAACAGCTGCTGCTAAACGTGTACATACTGGTTCAGTATATACACTAGTTGGATCTTACTTCAGTGTTGTAACTTTGAAAGTATTTTTTCAATGATTTAGTAATTTATGGAAAATGTACTGAGAAAAGGGTTAATACAGATGGAGAAGATGAAGACTCCAAGGCCAAAACTATTCTGCAGTAAATTGTTTACCCTGGAGGAAGAGCAGTCTGAGGAAGATTCCATTTTGCTTTGAGCTTTACAAGGCTCCAAAAGGTTTGTGTAGAATTTGAAATGTTGTAAGGTACCTCTGGAGGTCACACAGCCCAATCTCCCATCTGAATCCATCTGGATTTTCAGATAGCAATACAGTGTCCAACACCTTGCTACCTGCCAGAGTCTTCTGAAGGGTCACTGGGATGACACCCCTTTGTCTACCCTAAGAAACACTGTTACCATGTATATGCATTGGTAGATGTGCTGGTGAGGTGGATTGCATGTTAAAGTTCTCCAAGCAGCTTCTCTAGGTTAGTAAGGTCCTTATGTTATTAACTTACTTTAAATTCATGTTAAAGTAAATGCAAATAGATGGCTTTATTCACATGAGTTGAAATAGGCAAGTACAATTAAACATGACCATTATGTATGACATGTATTTTGTACCTATACATAACTATGTATCTCTCAACTAAATAGAACCAAGTAGAAATGTTTTTCAAAAGAGGTGAAGAACAAAAAGAATAAATGTATGAATGCTGCTGTGCCGATATGCCAGCTGTTAAGGGCCTATGATCTTCACTGCATGCTCATATCCTCTCTAGCTGTAGTCATTAGCTACTTCTGTCCCGTCCTGCAGTCGGTTTTGCCCTCCTTAGACAAAATATGGTTGTCATCTGGCCTTGCATAGAGACATTTTACCTCACTGGATAGTTCAGGGGAAGCTTAAAAACAACCAAATGGCTTTTTGGAAGTCTCAATTAAGAAATGGCTCAGCAATATGTCAGAGTAGCACTAGACCCTCCAAGGGATCCTGTGGGAGTGCAAGATCAGGAAGGGAGTAAAATCTTGGACATCAACAGTGATCTGACCTAAGATGAAATTAGACAAGTCTCTCTCCTGTCCAGTTGATATTATGTCCTAACAAGTTTACTGTCAGAGGTTCTGATTTTGTAGATACCTTCCATTTCTGTTTATTAAAGAGTACTTTGCAACACATCAACTTACTTCACCCTGAAGTCATCCAGGAGTCCAGGACTAAGTATTTCTTACCAAAAATTTGCTCTCTGCCATCCTTACACAGAACACAGGTTCTTTATTTCTCTCAATAGCATAAGCATTGTATCATTTTTCTGTCCTCTTATTACATTCTCAAGTCCTACCTTGTTACAATGGACTTCCAGTTTCTGCTGTCAGCTCCATCAAATTGGCTCTCAGCCAAATTTAGCTTCTTAATGGTTTCCTCCAGCTGAACATTTAACTTCCCATTTAATATCTCCAAGTTATTCTTCTCTATCCGTAGCTTCTCTCCACTGTCAGCTTCCTATTGTTCAATAAAAGCAAAGCTTTATGGAATACTTAACCTCACGGGAAGCATCTCAAACGACGGTGAGAGAGGGTCAGTGCTGATGTAGAGGAAAATTGTATCCAAGACTACTAGCACTACAAACTTCCAGATTTGGTCTTGGGCTGGACCTTGGATATCTCCTCTCCACATATAGTGGGATAAAACTGTCATGGCAATATCAGTGTTATATCAACCATTAAGAAAAATAAAAAACATATACTTACCATAACCAGTGCCTAGTGGAAATAAAGGGATGGATTAAAATGATCATACCTTTTTCAGTTCTTTACGCAGTCTCTCATTTTCAGTAATGAGTTTTTCCATTCCTTTGGTTTTAGATTCATAACGCACATTCAGCTGGCCCTCCAGATCAAGTTTCGTTTTTTCCATTTCAGACTAAAGATCAAACAATTTGTTAAAACACATTTACATAACTTAGTAGAAGACTTCAGATTTCCATTTTTAAAGCACAGCACAGTTACAGCTACATAGCACAGTGAACATTTTATCACACAGTTAAATATATCCTTAAGGTACAAAGTACCCTTAACTGTGCAGTATATTACGCTAATATTAAATTTTGCCTTTCTGTTCTATATATTTCATAACTGGTATTTTCAAAACAGTTTTGTGCCAATCAGTATCAACAGGCTTGCTACTCCATTTTGTTACTAACTTGCATATAAACTGTTACCTAAACATAGTTACTAAATCTGTACCTTTAGCCTCTCATTTTCCTGCTCAAGACCAAGTAATTTCTCATTAGAAACCACAGCTGGAGCTTTTTTCAGTTCTTCATTTTCTCTTTGGACTCTCTCTACAACCTTTTTCATTAAGCCAATTGTTTTTTCCAGTTCTGGGACTGTCTTTCCACTTCTACCACCCTACAGAGGAGGGAATGAAAAAAGTAAAAGTGAGAAAATAGCTCATCTTAACATTCTGAGATACTCCAAATCTTACCTTATTGCTAATTTTCCCATTGCAATTCACATTTATAGGAAAAAAGATGCTTTATTTTGATATGACTTGAACCCTAGAATTTCCAGCATACTTACCTCTCCAAAATATCTAATGGTTTATTAATTCCTCAAATCAACAAATGAACTCCTTCATTTTCTACCTTACCCTAAAGGGCTGCAGTTAAGTCTCAAAATCCGCTGTACTTGTGAACTAAACTGAAACATTAGGAAAATAAATCAAAGAACTACCTAATTTATTTAGCTTTTCTTTAGAAAAATTCCCCAATCCAACAGACTATGCAATTACTGTTGAGGGCATTGGGGAAAAATGCTGGGCTGGAAGCTTGAGGAAAGAAAAGAGGGCCCTTTTTAGCAACTCTCCTTCTGCTGAATTAACGTGACAAAAGAACTATATATTTTTCCCTTTGGAAATACTATTCTATTAAGGTAGTTGACAATAGCTAGGGTAAAATTTAGCTGTGTCACCTTCTGTAGCACAAGAAACAAAAACCTTCACTAACAGTAACTTACCCTTTCTACACCTGCATCAAATCATTTACATAAATACACTATTATAATTTTCATTATTATGGTTGTAACTGCTATTTATTGTACAAATATGCTTCTGAAGGTAACTAATGCAAATGACAAAATAAGGCCATGATAGTGCAAATATTGAATAGTCATTCTAATGGTCCTGTTAACTTAATGTCATTAATTCATTATAGCATTTTGTCAATAAAATAAACAAGAACAATTCATGTTTCGTTTTGGTTGATTCCAAATTATTTCACTTCAATAATACTTAGCTGCTTTTTATTTCATTTACTTATGATGAAAGTTAGAACACTCACCCCTCTAATGCTGTTCAGCTTTCGTTCAGCTTCTGCTTTCTCTTTTTTGAGAAGTTCACACATTTCTTTTAAGTCGTCTACTTGGTCCTACAAACAAACAAAAAAAAAAAGTAATAAGCAACTTAAATCTCAAATTGAGGTGAAAAACTGGTGAACAAAATTGCAGTGGTTTTACTTGGAAAAATTTTAGAGAAAGCAATTTCCCATCTCAATGACATTTTCCATTATTTCTACTAGCTATTCAACCATCTCATCTTCTGTAAACATGTGAAAAATTTACAGTACATACAGAAAAAATATCCATTTCTTTGTAAGCAATTCCCTGACCAGCGTGAGGGTAAAGGGGACTAAAGTAAGATGTTACCTTTAGTCTTGGCAAATCTTTACTGGCCTGCTCTAGTTGGAATCTTAGCTCAATGTTTTCAGATGACAATCTTATATTTTCCTTTTCTTGTTCTCTTCGATACTGATCACTTGATCCTGTTCCTGATGTCTTGAGAAAAGAGGGGGAAAAATTATTATTAAGCGGCAATGTACTAATTCAATACAACTATCAGTTGTAGCTGATTAAGAGCAACAGAAAACTAGTATTTTTCACAGAAATTAAAAAAGAAAGCATTATTACCAGTTTTGATCTAATCTGCTTTGTCTTTACCAACTTCTCCTACATTTCTTAAACTTGCTTAACCTTTAAGGGAAGTTTACAGATCAGTATAAATCAGTAAACATTTTGTCAAACCAAAATTACTTCTCAAACTATTCTGCAGAAGTAAACCTCAAAGACTAAAAGATAAAGAAGATACTGAATGAAGTAAGCTGTGACACTGTACCTGGGAATAGCACCTAATTTTAAGGGCATACTCTGATAGTTTTTTAAATAGTGCATATGTCATAAGAAATTTCAATTATGTCAAACGGATCAGAGAGGAAGCCAGGAATAGTAGTATGTAACTCTCATTGAATCTGTTAGTTCCCAAAATCTTAAGTCTTTATCCATGGAGGATAGTGATTTCAACTACACAAAGACAGGTTTGCATACTTAATAGTGCCAACTGAAATCATTGTGATACAGTAAATTATTATGCCTGACTAGTAAAGAGTAAAACCATTTAATAACTTAATAATCAGTGGTTTTGATTCATTACTTTATCACTAACTATAGCAATCAAGTATTTGCTTCATTAAAGCATTTTTTTAGTGTAAATAATAACATAACTCTCTTGAAGAATGAAAGGCATCAATTAGCTCCATGTATCTTTAGGGTTATTTGTAAACTCTCTGAATCAAAATTTTAGAATTGACAGTAGCTTACTTGCAAGCTGACATGCATGCTATCATGAAAGTAATAAAATTTGCTTTATGGACCATTTGGTGAGTACTTCAATATCCCTGCAGACCATGCATAGGAAAGCACTGCATTATCAAGATCAAACTATTCTACTTCTACATCATTTGTACTGAAGAAATGCTAGAGGGCCACTACAGTATCAAACCTCGGGCATTTCACAAAATTCTGGGGTAGTTTCAATCCCTTCTGTACAGCTTGGGTCATTTTCCTGTTTATTCTCTGCAGTGTGTTGATTCATTTCATTATTCATATTTATTTTCTCTGCTTCACAGTCATTAGCTTGATTAGGAGGTTGCCCTGAATCAGACTGATTGCAGCTCATTTTGTCAGCATCAGGCTCCTCTACACATTCTTCTTCATCGACATTTGACTGCTTGAAGATTTCTTGCTTCCGCTCTTCTTCTTCATGTTTCTCATTAACTTTTCCATTTTCAGGCTGGGTTATATTTTCTTCTTTTTCACCACAGTTCTCTTTACCAGCTTCAGCTACAATTTTGGTTTTCAGTCCTTCCCTAGAAATCTCTGTGTCCTTGCATTTCTCACCATCTTCAGGGTGCTCTTCAGGAGACCCTCCTCTGCTTACATCTGCAGCAGCCTCCTGGACTTCATTAGGCAGGATGCATGCTTGCATCCCTGTGTCCTCATCTACTTCACTGCCATCAGTAACTCTATTATTAGTCTGATGTTTGATTTCAGCCCTATTTGAAATAGATTTCTTGTGAAGGAAATTCAGATACTTTTGTTTACTGACAGTGATAGGAACAGACTTGGTCAGTTCAGTTTGGTCACATGTACTCTGAGTCAAGTTGAAGACAGAGTGAAGCATGAAAGAAAAGCAGAACATAGTAAAAGAAAACAGGAAATAAAGGAAACTAGAATGTACTAGTTAAGTCTATTAAGTCTATTCTTGAAAGATTCGGAAAACTTAATAATGCAAAATTTGCAATGTAAGCAGCCTTGTAAAAATCAAAGTGGGACAAAACCACCTAATGCAACTGAAATGAAGATCAGTATTTCCCCAAACTCTGTGCATCATTAATTTTAAGTCACTATGTAATATAAAAGTAGTCTCTCAGTTGCAGACTCATGTTTAAAAAGCTATTTTTTTTATTTCTCCACATATGCTAGGATGCTGAATATTTCATCTTCCACCTGTAGGACACAGAAACTTTAAATTTTGGGGATTTGGGTTTTTTTTTTTTTTTTGTGTTTGGTTTGTTGGGTTTCTTTTAAACCACTAGAAGTTGAGTATATCATATCCTGCTGTAGGATACTGTCATTTAAATAAAACCAGCTAAATGACATAGAATACCAAATAGAAAACAAAAACTTTTCCTAAGTAGTATTCTGTGTACTATGGTTACATAATTAACTTACCGATGGTTTCAAAAACGTCTCTCTTGAACATTGTTTCTGCAATGCATGAAGTTTTTCCTGGAGGTATTGATTTTTGAAGTGTAAATCTTCTACAACAGAGTCTCGTGGGATTGCTTGCAGTGTTCTACATCAAAAAATGAATCAAGCCAAAACAAATAGAAAAACACCCCTTAATGTAAAAGCATTGTGAAATTCTGGATTTCTACACTGGATTTTCCCGATGTTTCTAAGCTAGTTATTCTGAATCAACGTTGGCCATATTTCAACTAATCCTAATGAATGGAAGATACTTGCTTTGGCAAAAGGAATCCACTCTTTTCAGATGTATACAGTTTCTATTACTCAGGTACATTATCCACTGTGATAGTGGACAAATGGTTAAGCACTTCCTAACTGCACTTAGCAGTTCCAGTAACTTTCACCAACTCTAAACTGCAGTTAAATTTTTTCACAATACAAGCCATATGTTTTTCATATTATTTAGCTTTTTAGAATAATGAGCCAATGCTGCATATTCTCTGAACATGCACAACTGCTCCCAAATACTTTTAAGTTTGCTCATCATGGACTCTAAGAAGAAATTTTAAAATTCCTATTTCTTTTTTTCCTTCTTGAATTACAGTTTGCTTATTAGAGACTATCTCATTCCACGAATTTTTTTACTAATTTAGACTTCTCACTTTTTATATTCTTTTAAAAAGTCTCCCACCTCAAGTGTGCAACTTCATTTTCTAACTCTAGATTCCGTTTTCTTAGTTCTTCCACTTCTCTTTCAGTTTCTGTGGCTCTTACTCCAACAACACGGTCAACAGTAACACCAGTAGTTTTCAGTTTCTTCTGCAGAGCAACTTTCTCTTTTTCACTCCTGCAACATCCAGTAAATTTACATTTTGAAGCTTATTTGCTAAACTGCTCTCTTAAATAGAAAAGATTTTCTGTCTTAAAGAATCACATTTGCATTTTATCTGCCAACTGAACCACACCCCCTTTTCTATTTAATAAGGTTACTGTATAGACACTAAAGCCTTACCAAAATCTCAACTCAAAGCCCAAAAAAAACCAATGGACGTTAAGTCAGTATCATGCACATCATAAACCACTTGTTATTCTTGCCTTGTTCTATGTGAAATTCAGGCAAGGCTTGCTAAGAATAAGAGCCATTTTGAAGCAATTTCAAATCACAATTTACAAACAGCTACAATCACCACCACCACATCTTCTATCAGTAAAATCTTGCCATTACTTCACTGAAGTAAACATCTGCAGAGCGTATGGACATATGGTTGTTTCCTGAAAAGGCTTCCAACTCACAGTCTAGAACTGTCATTACTGCAGTAACACTACAAGTATCCAGTCCTAGCAACCTGATTAAATAACACCACTGTGAGAAACAGACTGTCTTGATAAAGCTGTTATTTCCTTTATGAGAATCATAGAATGCCAAACCAGGAAGCTTAATAAAGGACTTAAATTAATTTTATCTCAGGACACTTTCTTCTAATGAAGGTAGTTGGCTTCCAAAAGGGAAAGGGTACTAGAAGAGTCAGCAGCCTGCTGCTTGAAAATTAACTAATCCTTTTAGTCTCAACAGCAGTGTCAAATTCTCGCCATCAATCTTATAAACGTAACAAACTGCAATAATTACTGTATGTAAAACATGTCTGGATTTCTCTTATGTCATTATTTTGTAGCTGAATCAATTAAAACCAACTCACTTGGTATAAATTTCCTTCAATGTATTCAACTGTTTGGATAAAGCATCTGCTTCTTTTTCCTTTTCCCTCAGTTTGTTCCGCAATCCTTCCATTTTGATTTGCCATTTTTTACCTTCATCCCATCTAATTATTTCCTCCTTGGACGTCTGTGAAGAACATAAAGAGATTCTGTATTCCCCTTTGATTTCTTCTCTTACAGCAAAACAAGCAAACACATTAGAAAACTAAGAATCATATATTCTTCATTTATCAGATTAAACCAGGAAGCCATAGCAGGCATATTTTATTTGCCATAGTTAAGTAGCAGGTTCAGCTGGATACATTGCTGTGATTGGTGGATAAAGCTATTGCAGTTGATTGCTCCTACTAAATTTGCACTTTGATTTTAATATTCATTTTACAAAAAAATAAGTGAAGCATTTCATGAAATTAGAGGTGCTACTGCAATGTGTCCTTTTACTTCAAATTACACATTAGATTTAAGACAAAGTAGGTTTTTTGTATGGCAATTTACAACAGATCTGTCTTCTACAACTCACCAAGGGCTTGCTTGCCCCTGCTGCAGAGCTTTTTTTTTCCTACAAGAAATGTAATCTCTACTTAGAGTTAATAAGTCAGTAACTATAAATTATACATTGGTTAAAACCTGAACCAATAGAATCACAAATGGCTACTGAAAAATCACAGTCAATATTCCTGTACTAAATTTTTGGTTTGGTTTGGGGTTTTCTTTGTTTATTTTTAGTTGGAATTTTTCTTTCTCTGGTTATTCCCTGTACTGCATTTTCTGGTTTTGTTCTAAACAGTTACTGCTATGAAGCGATGGAATGAAAGGAAAATCATGGAAAAAAGGAAAAATGCATGCCAAATCTGAGAAAAATACCTAAAGACACAAAGCAACAGGTATTTAAAACATTTCAAATTAATTGAAAGCATACGTGCAGTTGTAGAGTAATATTTCACATCATACATCAATAGTCTCTCATTACACAAGTAATTAGTTACTGACATAGTAACCAGCAAGAAACCAGCAAAAAACTTATAAATTAACATAAATTAATCTGAGTGATTAACTCCAATCACTCAGACTTCCTGTATGTAAAGATCACAATTGTCAAGAACAATCACTTATAGAGACACCATCCCTTTTAAGATTCACTTTTTTGCTCCTCAGTATTTTATGCTTTTACTATTGCATTGATTTCACAAAAGACATTTGGCAGAACTCATGTAATCAATTTCACCGCTACCTAAAAAAATCTTAGTTTCCTGAGATTTTGTAGAATTAAACATCCATTAGAAAAAGGCAGGAAAACATTAAGATACTAAGTAACAAGAGCAGTAACAAAGAGCATGGGAAACATGAGAAGTTGCAGCCATGAAACTGCTTTTTTTCTGATCAAGTTTGGCTGGGAGGTTTTAGAAGAAATCGGGAGAGGTGAACAACCTTGACCTCAGTTGATGAGCTCTTTCAAAGCCATGATATAAATATCACATACCTTGTCCTCTCTTAGACTCTTTTTTTCTGTTTCTTCACACTTTTTCTCAAGTTCACTTTCCAACTTTTTAATTTTTTTTTGAAGCACATCTATCAGATTTTGTTCATCAGCTTTGCTCTGAAAAATTACAAATTTTTACAGCTTCAAGTTTAGTGACTACTGAGATTTTTTTCTCCAAGCAAAAAATAAGGATTTTAATTCCAAATTGGTAAAATTAGTTTAAAACCTAAATGATATTTTTAAAATTATCTTTAAATTATTAAAGTATTGGAATGTAACTTTTCCCTCTGAATTGAATAATCAGCAGCAAGTAACTGAATTTTAAAAAATAGATAGATGACTCTTCCATAAATCCTTTACTTTTCTTCTAAAAGGAGAAATAAGGAGAGCCAGGAAGAAGACAAAATATCATTTTTCCAAGAAGCTATGAAAGTGGTTATTCAACTCCTCAGACTCTTTCAAACATATTTCAAGAAGTACATAATTTCTTTTTTTTTTTTTTTAGCTGAGGCAAAGAAACAAGGTAATAGCTTACATGTAATCCAGCTGATTAGGAAAAAAATAAATTTTTTAATCAAGTGTAAGATACTTAAATCTTTCATCCCCCCAGACCAGCTCATCTATACAGAAACTTGACCAAGATCAAACATAGTTTGAAAAGTCACTTCTACCTGAATGCTACTGCTTAGCCTCCTAATCCGGTTCTTCAGTTCTTCATTTTCTTTGTCTATTTCATTTTTTTCCCTCAATATTTTAGCAAGTGCTTTTTCTTTCTTCTGAAACTCTTGGTTTAACTCATCCCTTTCATCAGACAACAAAGCTTCCTTGTTTTTACTTATTTTAAGGTTCTCTGTAAGTTTTGTAATCTGATTATTCAGTTCCTCTATCTGTGTCTGGAAGGAAACAAAAAAGTCAGCAAAGGTCCCAGTTCAGGTTGAAGTCCTGTTCCCTAACTGCTGTAAAACACAACAAAGCAGTATAATGGCATTACCTAGTACTCACCATAAGCCCCTTGGTTTCTCTGTCAACAATCTCCTGCACATTCATATATGCCTCTTTTTGTGACGCAGCAGAAATAATTTGCTGTTCAGCATTGGCAGTCATTTCTGCTCGGAGCTCTAGAAGTGCTCTACTCAAAGCCTGAAAATAATTAATTCAAGTTTTTTTGTAAGTGAAGATGCTGCTACAAAACAAGAAAAGGCAGTTATATTTTACTCTGACATGTTATGCAGTTATATTGGATCTCCTGCTCAGCTATACAAAGAATTCTTAAGCATTATGAAAAATTTAGTCATTAAGTGCCATAGAGATTAATTTTTGTTGACTAACTTTGTGCTGGTTCTCTTTTATGGCTAACTGCCTCTTCAACTGTTCCACCAGGTTTTTCATTGTTGCTGTGGGTGCTCTATTATTTGCTTCTTTTTGGACCTCTAGTTCAGCTTTAGCATTTGCCAATTCCTTCTCCTTCTGAGATAATATGTTCCTCAGTTCATTTGCTTCTTCTTTGATTTGTTCCACATCAACTGTGTGCTTTTCTTGAAGCCTAATAAAAAAATAAGCGTGAATAAGGTACAGTGTAATAATTAAGTTAGCAAACTCTAAATAAATCACAAAGGACACAACAACAACAACAACAACAACAACTATTATTATTATTATTATTATTATTATTATTATTACTATTATTACTATTATTACTATTATTAAAGAAAAAGACACTTGGATTTGGAAACAGCAAAGAAAGACTGACTCAACAAAGGCAGCCCCCATTTAATAAGAGAATTATTCATGAAGGTCAGCAAAATTACATTAGAACGTTGTTAATTTGTATTCCTGGCCCTTACAGGTAAAGAAAGCATCATATTTTTTTTCCTTTTAAACATGGGTTAAACTTTCATGAGTTTAAACTTGCTCAGCAGTAAACCCAAATGGATGTGTCATGGGGAGAAAAATGACAGAACACAAGCCAGCAAGTAATGAAGTACCTTAAACACAACTTACTTTTTCATTAAATGGCACAAAGCTAACAACTAAACAGCATTTTTCCAAGCCACAGTATTAGCCCCAGTGAAGGGCTAGAGATTAAAAATAACTCACAAATGCCAACTATACTAATGCATTTGAGATTTTTTTTTTCAGCTAAATCCTAAAGTCAGCAAAAACACGTTCATTTTGATAGATCAGTCCTGAAGCAGCAATACATAATTGACTTGAACCACTCCAATGTGCCTTATATTAATAGTTAAAAAACTTACTGGGCTCTGATTGTCTCAAACTCATTGATTTTCAATATAGTGATTTGTTTTTGTTTCTCCAAATCAGATGATGTTTTCTTTAATTTTCCAACAAGTGAAGCAAGAGAATTATCCTGTTCTGCTACAGTTTGCTCTAAGTGATGAAAATATTTGCTGTTGGATAGGGACATAGAAGTCTTTTTCCCTAATTCCTGTAAAACACAACAAATGCAAATGATAAACATTTTAAGCTTTAAGCAAAAGATAAGCATTAGTGACGCATTTTTAACTCATTCCTAAATATAATCAAGAATTAATAGCTACCATTTATTTACTGGGATGTGATTCTTAGTTCAGAGAGAAATGGGTCAGGCTGGTTTGTACATCTAATGATCAACAGAATACAGCAGAATACAAGCTTCACCTTATCATAAGGTGCAGAGAGGAATTTTGAATTGAAATGGATTAGCTTAATATAACCACACATTGAATGAGAAGAATACAAAGCAATATATAACTTCCTCCCCTAGAATTCTCTATAAATTAGAATGATATGCAAAGGGCCCATATATACTGAGGTCATAACTGTTTTTTTACAGTTGACTTCTAATGCCTCTCATGTGAAATCTTTCAAAAACAATGCAACAATTATAAATCAATCACCATTTTATTTTTCCTGTCACCAGTTATTACTCACTTTTGACTGCCAAACTGTTTTTTCCAGCAACAAAGCAAAAAATATAGGAACAACTTCACAAATTCTACAAATACATGACTCACCAAAGCAGCTGCTTTGAAGTTATTAAGGGAATTTTCAGTGTACAAATCTAACTTCTGGTGTAGAATTCTTAGGTCTTCCTCATGCTTCTTTGCTATTTCCTCTTGTTCCTGGTAGTTCAAAATAAAACTCTAGTGATGTACATTATCACAGAAAGTTATGAAACTGCAGTGCCTTCAAGTTGTTCACTCATTGCTCAATAATGCTCCCCAAATTTTCCTCTAATTCTCCAAGTTTTTAAATTATTTTCTTCTAACTATAATAATTTTTTTTTTTCCTTTTTACACTATTGGGGGAAAAAAATCAACTCTTGCACTTTTAAACTAAGTAGCAAGTAGTGTGGTGTAACAGCACAGAAGCTGGAGAACAAAACAGTTGGTGCTGGTCTTCACCAACTGTGACTATCACTATGGACAGTAATTTCCATACCAGGTACATTTTGAGTTTATATACCTTGGAATATAGTGTGATCCCATGGCTGGAATGCTAGCACACAGAGCACAACAGGCTCATTTTAAGACTGCATCTTCTGGGTGTTTTCCAAACAAAACCCCTTGATTTCTCCCAAAAGAAATAGCTCCATGTGTTAACCAAAGTACACTAAGTGAAGATGATAAAATCTGCTTTGGAAATGTGCTTCTGATCTAAAACCAATGCATGTTTGGTCTTGAAGTACCTCTTTGACAAAACACTTATGTTTTAAAATACACTTTATGGATAAAAAGAAAAAACAATATGAATTATACTTAAATAATATAAAGTATGCTTAGATACACTTTTTATGCTTTAAAAAAATGCTTTTGTTTAAAATATGCTTTAAGAACGATGTTACACGTAAACGTATGTCTTTCTTGTACTTCCAAAATTCACTGCCAATGCAATCCAGAGATTTGCTGCAAATACTGAAAAATCCCAAAGAAGTATACAAAATAGACTGAGACCACTTCAGCAGAAATTTAATTTTCTTCATGTCACACTACTTTAAATCCTAGACAGACATTATATACATAGCCTCTTGACTAAGTAAACTTACTATTCTAAAAAGAAAAAAAATTCTATATGAACTTTCCACATATAAAGTAAGTAATTGTCTCTGTTCTGTGTGAGATCAGAAACTTTTATTTTTAGATTTCACTAGCAAGGAGAAAAAAAGAATCAACTAAAACAACTTGAAAATAGAAGAAATTTCAGAAAAAAGGTTTAACTACCTCTCTTGCTTTGGCAAGCATATATTGATATCTTTTTAACACTTCCTCCTTTTGATTTAATCTTGCTTGCATATTTGTAATGGTTTGATGAGCAATTTTAATGGCATGACGGTACTCTGGGTCATCTTCTTGTTTGCTTAATTCAGACATTATTTTCTCTCCTGATGTTGCAGGTAATCGAAGTCTTAATTCATTTATAACTTTGTCTCTTGATATAACATTTTGTTCAGCTTTCCACAGAGCGGTCTCCTTTTCTTCTAATTTCTATAACAAAAGGCAATTTCTGCATTTCCAGAATTCAAACACTGCAAAAAGATCTCACTTTTCAAGAAAGGTACCAGAAAGATTTGTCTAAATATACTTATAAACACACAACACTTTGTCCTGGGATCTGTCTGTATGGGATTACTATTAGATTAAAATGTCCTAGAATATCATTACTATGTATCATTATTATGTATTATTTGCTTGGCACATGACACTTAAACAACTCCTTTTGTCCTACCAAATGAAGAAGCTGGTGTTTTACAAATTATTTAGGAACCACAAAGTCTCTTGTGTAGCAGAGTAGCAATTTAACAACCCAAGATAAAAGTATTTTGTAGCACTTGCTAAATTTAACTATGCATAGTCAACTGAATTTTGTACAGCAAGACTAAATGTATTAATAAAACATCATAAAATTCTAAAGACTAAATGGATTAATAAAACCTACTAAATGGATTAATAAAAACATTATAAAATTCTCCTGTATGATTTTTTCCAATGGAAAAAATATTTCATTTTACTCATGGTATGATTATATTATTAACATTTTCTGAGTGTTAAGCATGTCTAAATGACATTTTAAAAAGGATATTTTTCATGGGAAAAAAAAGTAAAGGCATATGGAAACACAAACTTTGTCACGTTAAATTATAATTTATACATTAAATTACCTCTTCCAGTGATCTGCAGGTTGCCCTAGTTTCCAGTATTGTTCGAATATATTCCTGAATCTTTCTTAAAGCCAACTCAAGTTGTTGTGGGACTGGCAAACTAGGGTCTGGAACTGAGCCTGTAGCATCTTCAAACTGCACAGAAAGATTCATATTTATGTAATCTGATAGCTCTGAAAAACATGCTTATGTGCCTAATTTTAGTGCATGTACCTTTAAAGCTGTGCTAAGTATTTCAGTTTGTTGATGATCATACTGGTCTAACTGGCGCTGCAGTTCTACTTCTCTCTGGTCCCAAGCCATTTGCCTTTCTTCATGAAACTGTAACAAATGTTTGATAGAGGTAGTTTATTTATTGAAGGCAATGGGAATTTTATAGAAAACTTCAACTGAAAAAAGTTACCAAAAAGTAAAACACTCAAATAAGCTATTAAAAAGGATTATAGAACCAAGATATAAACACCTGTGTTAAAAAGCTATTAGAAAATCAATTAATAAAATAAGGAATAGTATATTTTTTCAAAAGCATGCAGGAATATATACCTTGTTCTGCTGTACAATTTCTTCTTCCAGGTTACTGATTGTACATTCATATTCAGAAATTATATTACGCAAATACTTCACCTCTTCTTTTTGCTTGACTAATTCTCGACTGAGTTTAAGTTCCTGCAGATGGAGTTCCTCCATTTTCATGTGCCATACAATTACCTTGCAATGAATAACACACAATATATTATAATTTACCACAGGCCAACTAGATTTGGCTTCACTCGTTGGCTTTGAGGCAGGATGGAACTTCTCAAACTAACTGGAAGACACATGCTCTGCCTTTTTAAGCTTCTTTGCTTGTCTTGAGAGAGGAAGCATGACAAGAGTATGAAACTGCAAGGGGAATGACTGATAAGTGCAGCAGCCAACTGGAGAAGCAACAGGTTTCCCTTACACTGACAAAAGTGCATTGCAAACAATTTTCAAATTATTCAAGTTATACCTTATGTATCTGTCCAGACTGAACAAAAAAAAAGTATGCAAGAAGTTTGGTTTGTATTTTCTAAAAGAGCAAGAGAATTCAAAATCATTAAAAACTGTATGTATTCAAAAAAATGTAAATGTACTAAAAATAACAGACATACGTTTGTCAAAATGCTCTAGAAAAATATTTGAAAACTGACTTAAAACTATAACATGCCCAGAGCATTACAAGCATTGCTTACATGCAGACAACTTTAGTCAAAACAGATACAACCATAATATCTAACATACAGTGATCTTGAAGAGAAGTGAGAAAGCATTCTTAAGATTTCAGGGCGGCATTGCTTACAGTTGCAAAATATACTTAAGCAAAATTTACATAAGCATAGTAACATTTCTAACCATGCTGTCTAAATTACTGCCTCTGGATTTTTTTAAAAAATACATGGATCTGAAGTAAAGATTTCACTGCAAGCTTATGGGACAAAACTTCAGAATGCTAGTTTGTATTTCATTTATTTCATTATTTAATTAGATTCATAATTTAATTTAATATAACTGCAATTATAGTTAGCGTCTAGTTCCTATGTGCCTTAATTGGGCACAAAAGCAGATAATTAGTACATATACCTCCACTGACTTTTACAGAAAACAAAATATGATAGCTCCCATATTCTAACAGTGTATTTTGAAATCAGTAAGTTTTACATTAAAACATATATTTAGAAAACTAACTAAACTGAAACTAAATTTAAATGCAGATCAGATAAGCAAAGCTATTCAAAGCTATAAAATCACAAACCTTTTGAGCTCCTCTGCTATCCTTCAAAGCACTTACTAATTCTTCTAAACTTTTCAGTTTCAACTCCAGCTCTAAAGCTCTGTTTTCTGCATTTCTACGCTCCTGCTGGGCATACTGAACTTCTTCCAAGATCTTCAGTTTGTCATTCTGTAGCTGAATCATTGTTTTGGAGAATTTTTCTTGCTGTGCTAAAGGCAGAGCACCACTAAACTGTCGCCGCAAAGACTGAACTGTCTGTTGTAGATGTTTGGCTCTATTTCTTCCTTCAAGTCGGGCAAAATATAAGGCTTGATCTCTCTCATCAAGCTTCTGCTCCAAACGTAGATTATGGATCTCCATCTTCTGGAGTTTCAACTTAAACTTCTCCAACTGGTCTACAGCAACAGATTGACTACCTTGAAGAGCTACAATATCTTGATGCAGTTTTGCTATAATTGCTTTTTCATCTGACTGTGCCTAAGAACAAAATTGATAGAACAAATTTATTTTTCATTTTAACGCAGAATATGTTAACCCAGTTTATACATAAACAAAAACAAGCTATTTTTAATATATATGTGTTATATATTGCGTGTATTATTCCACAGAGAAGAGTAAGAATCAGCCTCTAACAGGCTTTTAATTTTTCCACTATTGTTTCTACAGCCACATTTTAGAAGTACACCTTTTCAGATACTTATCTTAAGAATGGTGTCTTTCCAAAATACCAGAAACTGAGGAAGAAATATGTACCTAAACTTAAAAAATATGATAATGTTAAACCTGACACAAGTGTTGGATTTAAGGTCTCAAACCGTTTTATAATGTGAAACCAAATTCCAATAAATTGTTTTAGCTAACAACAAAATAGTAAACCTGTTGCAAATCTTCAATATTTACAAGTAATTTCTTGCTTGTGAAAAATGATCAGACTTTCCTCACCATGAGTTTTTCCTTGACCATGAGCTATTGATGATACAAGAACGAATATTATGTAAACAATATGGAAAAAGGTCAGGATCTGTAATAGCTGCACAGCTAGAATGGAGTAAATAGAGAAGGGAATAATTAATGTAACATGGAACTTTTGAAAGGATATGGGCACTACAAGGACTAGCTTGCTAAGATTCTTCTGAAATACTTTTGATGTTTTCTAATTCATTGCAAAATCACTTCATTTCTTCTCACTCCAGGGAAAAAAGAATCCAAAGTGCAGTTTTAATAAAGGTTAAATTTTACCTGATAATCTAAAATTTGCATTCTAAGATATTCCACTTCTTTATCTCTGTATTGCTGGCGTGCCTCCAGAGCTTCAACTTGTGTTTGTGCTACATCAGACAGTTCTCTTAACCTTCCAGGGAAAACAAGAGTATTGTGTCACTTGAAACCAGTGAATAACTTATTATGTTTTTCTACATAGAAGATATCGAGAAAAATTATGTTTCCTCATATCAAAACATATTTGGATTTCATTCATTTCAGCATACTCTTCTCTACTACTTAAGAGTTCTGTTTAAGAAAATTCTTCTGTGTTGCCTCTCAACTTTTTCACAGGACATTTTCTTATACACTATACAGAAGTTTGCTAGCAGTAACCTACTCGAGGAAAATAATGACATGGGTTTTTTACCTGACCTAATCATCTCTGTCCTCTATTTCTCTCCTACTTCAGGATATAAATACTCAACATTTTATAAATGCTCAAAACATTTCATTCTCAATTCCCTTCTCTGCTTCCCCAAATTTAATAACTTACTTGCAGTGCCAAAAATCACTGCAAGTATCCCAATAGATTTTTCTGGTTTAGGCATATAACAGGATTACATTAATTACTCAAAGACAAATGTTCATACCAACATAGCTAAAAAGCTCCAATTTCTGCAAAGTTAATCTCTTCTAAGTAAATGGAAATCCTCCCTCCTACTGTACCTTAATGTTTGAGATATGAGTCTTTCAAAGAAAGAACTGCTTTCCAATTAGTTCTACGAGATTTTCATATACAGAACGGGGGTTGTGGCACAGAAACAAAATCAACTTTAATTAGTGTAAAAATACTAGTATAAGTATCTACTTGCACGCTTACCCTATCTATCCCAGCCAGCACTTAATTCCTTGTTCAAATTAAAGTGAAACAAATTGCATTCTTTAGAGTCAGGAATTAAATGTTTCATTTTCAACACTAAATTTGGCATGTATATATGCATTGAAAACTGCATGTAAGTCATAGACAAGTAGTGTATCGTGTAAGGCTAGTATGCCTGAATTTTCACACATTTCTGAACGTACTTAATTCAAAATTTATAAATGCAAGACTTACTTTGATACTTCAATCTTGAGCTCCATCTCACGCTTCTCTAGGTCCATAATTTGTCGTCTATCTGCATCACTTACTGCCTTACTTACACTCTTTGACAGTTCATCCCTTAATTCCTGTTCCACTTTCTGTGCCTCAAGATTGATTTTGGTGAGCTTAAAAAAATCAAAACCAAAAACAAACGAACAAAATGGTATCCTAAGCACATAACTGCTCAAACTCAGCAATGAAATAGGAGCACCAAAAGTATTTTTTCTTTTTCAGTCATTACAAAACACAGCTAAACTGTGATGAGGTTGTGTTCAAAAACCAGTTTCCCTTACTCTCTGCTTTAACATCTTTTTTGTTTGCAGGATTTCATGCACATAGCAATGGATACACGGTTTGGCACAGAAAAGGATTCTAAACTAAATACAATTTTTATTAGTGAATTTTCTTAAAACCATTACTGCAATAACTTGCTCCTAAACTAAAATGAAAAATAAAAACAAATTTTAAAAAAAGACTTTAAACACTTTGGAAAATGAACAGTCCTATATATTTATATACTGTCTTTTATATTGGCATTGTTAACACAAACAGAGTTTATAAATGCCAAGACTGACAATAATATTGTGTTCTTTTATTCCTTCTAAAAAAACTTTCTTAATTAAATGACATTCAAGCAGTCTGATTTTTCAAGTCGATTATCAAATACTGAGAAACCAATATTTCAATTCAAACCAAAAAGCATTAAAAGAAATAATCTTAATCCATCTTAATCCTAACACAGAGAAGTCCCAGTACATACAGTTGTGGCCCATTATTCTGATACCACTTCTTCTTAATAAAATAACTGATTTCCTAAGCAAACAAAAAGAAGTGCAGGGTATCCTCACATATCTGGAAAACTAAAAGTAGAATGCTGAAGTTGATTTATGACTTAAAAAGATGTATAGTGGACTTCTAGTTATCAGTTCTTAAACTGGTATTACTTACAGCTTTCATTAATTACATCCACACATTCTTCTTATCTCTTTCTCAAACAAAAAAGTAATTATACCAGCTTAGGAGGTACTGACAACAGGAGTATATGAAACAGAAAATGTATGTCCTTGAACTACAGAAATGGGGCAAAAGGGATACAGAGGTACTAGTAATAAAGAATGGCTTTAGGCATTCATCAACTCAGAATGGAGGAAGACCATCAGAC
This sequence comes from Agelaius phoeniceus, assembly GCF_051311805.1. NCBI lineage: Eukaryota > Metazoa > Chordata > Aves > Passeriformes > Icteridae > Agelaius > Agelaius phoeniceus. The sequence goes on along the minus strand of NC_135269.1, from coordinate 31,726,409 downwards.
CTAAAGTATAAAACTATCACAAGACAAATAATATATACAAAAAAGAATATGAAAAATGTGACACTAGGGTGCATCACCTAAAGCATTCCTTATAGAAATAAAAGAACTCATCCCATCAGAAAAGGCTTCAGCAATGCTGCTGCTGAAAAGCTTTATACACTTTCAGTTACTCCATCTCCCAGATTAAATCAAATCAAAACAATGTAACAAACATAACTAAAACAACAGAGAAAAAGGGAGTCACCCAACAGCAATCTAAAATAGACTACACTCTAGCAAAGGACAAGGAGTGGAAATTAATACAATCTATCTTCATTCCTATCAATTATTCTCTTTCAGCCCTTGTGCTTAAATTATAGACCAGTAGTGTCACAAGAACAAATCTGTACAATTGCTATAAATAAATTTATTGTAGTAACTATAATAAAGTCTCCTTCTAGTAAAAAATAAATTTCTATAAAAAATTCAAAATTGAATAGTGCGGATGAAAAAACCTAACAAGTTTAAGACTGATAGGCCAGGAATACTGAGCCTCATTAGCTTCAATGGAACATGACTTCTATTTCTGTACTACAGACAATCTGTGGCATAGGATGTAGCCAGTCTGTAAAAGAATCACAACACTATCATTTGCACAAGTGATGCAAAGTTCTAACCTTTTTTTGAATAATTGGTAACTATAATGAAAAAATTATAAGGAAAAGAGATCATATGGAATAGACAAAAGAAATAACAAGGTTGGAACAGACTTTTTTCTTGCAGTCCACTGACAAAACTAGGAAACTATCTGTCAAGATGCTCATCATGTGTTGTATTATCAACTAAATTTTAAAATAAACTACTGACAAAATAATTAGTTCTATTTTTACCAATGTCTCTCATATGCAAAATTGCAGCTCTTAAAGGCTACAAAACTATGTTTTGCATCATAAGTTTATTTATACACTTAATTTATTGACACAAATTGATATAAATAATTTTTGAAAAGCTCAAAAATATGTTTTTAAGATGTATCAAATTAGGTTGTTAAATCTCAGCAGATTTACCTCAGCAAATTTTGTTTCCAATTCAAAATTACGTTCTTCTATTTGCTTTACAGTATTCCTTAAGTGTTCATACATGCGTTGTGAATGCTCTGCTCTCTGTCTTTCATTTAGCTCCTTCATTTCCAACATTGTGATTTTCTTAGAAATGGACAAAATCTCACTGTTGGTTATTGCTTTTGTGACTTTGTCCATGGCATTGTCATCCCCTACAAGAAAAAATATTTAAATTTAGACATACACAAACTGATTCAACTATGAAAATTATTTCTACCATGGAACCAAACAGGAGTTTTGCTTTATCTGTGTCAAGTAAACTTTAACATCTGTGCATCTGGATGCATGGTTATCTTGCCTTACTTCATGTTTAAAAAGGACGTAATTTGAATAAAATACTACTATCAATTATGAATGCATGTATTTGCAACCATGGTTACTGAGACTGATAGCTATTTTTAATGTAGCCTTTCACCTTATGCTTAATACAACTGGCAAACCTTCAGGAAATTTAATTTAAAATCTGTAGAAGAAACAGGGCTGAATAATGGGAATGAAACCTATACAAAGAAACCCCATCCATTAGGAAAGAATACTTTGTTACAAGGCATGAAACCAGCAAAATGAACTGAACTGCCTTAACAAACTCTGAAACACCACGACTGACAATCAAGTTAGACAATATTAAGAAAAAAAAAATTCAGGTGATGTTGCATTAAAAGCTTTTAAACCCTTGACCCAATAACCCAAGAAACTCAAAGTGGAAGAGTTTCATTAGAAAAATACTGAACTTGCTTTTAGTGAAATGAAACTTACAAACAAAAAAATTCAGCACAAAAATGGACATCACTACTGAAAGACATAAAATAATTATGATTTTTTTTATTTTTATTATTTTAAGACACATCTATTTTATACTATTTTAAAGCATTACTTTTATACAGGATATACGATTTGGTGTTTAATGTTGCAATATAACTTTCATACTTGCCCAGTTTAGTCATCTGCTCCCAAGCTTGTTCTACAGTGTGAAGTTTTTCTTTTGTGATCTCCAGTTCCTTATTCAGTGCAGTTATCTGTGCTTTCAAGGATTCATTCTCACGCTATATGACAGAAAAGTTACAACATAACAGCAAACTATTTCATTGTAGCAGATTTCATCTTTAGTATCTATGAAATCTTTTAGATTAACAGACTTTACTTTTGTGTGACCTATATGCTACATATATAGCAACAGAAGACTATATGTTGTGAAGTGTAATATGCTTGTCAAGTGTAAAAATACTAGTCTTTGTCCTCTGTATCTTCCTGTCACAGCTAGGAAGTATTTGTTACCAGCAACTGTGAGTATTTATTACCAGCAACTGTGATTCCTACAGTGCTAGAATTAGATGAGAAAATCTTTGTTTCTCATACTGAGCACCTCATTAACAGTGGGAAAGAAATACTTCTGGAGTACTTCATCCCACAAAGAATACTTCATCTTGCACACAAATACCTCTTTCAGACAGATCACATTTCTTTAGTTCTTTTAGGCATCTGACGCCAAATGTTACTTTTGTAAATGTTCCTTCACTCCTCCAAATAGAAATACAAATTTCATTAACCAATACAACAAATTAACCAAATACAAGTACATTAACCAGTAAAACAAATGGAATACTTCATAATAATTTTCAATTTTAGTTTTCTGGACACATTTTTAGTTGATATATTATTCTCTAGCTCTAGGAAGATGCTGAAATAAGTAATGCAAGTTTTCATATGCACAAAATTCCATAAAATAGACATAGGAGTCCTTCATTCTTTACCACCCATGAAAAGTGAGAGGTAGTAACATATCTTTTAAGTCAACTTCACAGTTCTTGAGAAGAAACTCCTTTCTACTTCAGAATAAAAGTTTCACGAGAAGAGTTAAATATTTGCAGTACCTACAATATTTTGCAAGTACATTATGAACAATCTTTGGCATCTTTTATGAAGTGAAATTAAATGCTTTACTCTTTTTGGAACTAAACATTTAATTCCTGGGAAAGCTGGAAAGTAGTAAGAGCACATACTTTGAGAGTAAGATTTCAAAGTGTTTACAGTCATTCTACTTTCCTTATGACCTCCGAAACTGAAGATGATAGCAAACATTCCTCCTGCCTGTCTCATTTTAGTAATCAAAGAACTAAAAATAATTTCTGTGAGAACATATCCAAAGCTTAGTTTGAAGAGCAAACAAACAAATAAACAAAGAACCAAAAGGAAATGCTTTTCTGTCAGCCCATTTTTTCCCCTTAGGGTTAAAATGTAACACAAACATTACCTCCATGTGTTCCATGTTTGTTGTCCGTTGCACAAGCAAATTATCTTTTTGTAACATCTCTCTGTATTTAGCAGTTAATGCATTGTACTGCTTATTGGCCACTTCTAGCTCAGACAATGGCACACTATTGTCTAGCACTTTTTGCAGAACTGCAATCTTAAAGCAAGCCATTTCCTATGAAAATAATCAACACAATAGGTTACTAAGGTCACCTAGAAATTTAAACATAAAACTACTCCATGTAAGAAGAATAATAATTAATACAGTGCTTTACATATTAGTTTATTTTTCTACATTACTGTTCATCTTCAAAAATCACCTGCAATACATATTGACAAAACTCTGATATTCCAACTCTCTGGGTAATTTTATCAACAGTTGCCTCTCAAGGCACTGCCAAAACATATCTTGTAAAATGAATACAGGTCCTAGAAACCTGCAAGACCAAAAGGTAAGATTCAGTTTCATATGATGATCATAGAATCATAGAATGGTTTGGGTTGGAAGGGCACCTTGAAGATCATCTAGTTCCAAACCACTCTGCCAGGGGCAGGGACACCTTCCACTACACCAGGTTGTTCAGAGCCCCATCTGACCTGGCCTTGAATGCTTCCAGGGACAGGGCATTCACAACTTCTCTTGGTAACCTGTGCCAGTGCCTCACCACCCTCATAGCTAATAATTTCTTCATTATATCTAATCTAAATCTACTCTCCTTCGATTTGAAGCCTGTCCCCCTTGTCCTGTCACCATACACCATTGTCAAATGTCTCTCTCAATATTTCTTGTAGGCTCCCTCCCTCCCTCTGGCCTTCCCTCTGGAAGGCCAGATTTAGGTCACCACAGAGGCTTCCTCATTTCCAGTCTGAATAATCTCAATTCTCTCAGCCTTTCCTCACAGCAGTCACACTGCTTTTGATGCAGCCCAGGATGTGTTTGGCTTTCCAAGCTGGAAGTGCACATGGCTGGGTCATGTCTAACCTCCCATCCACCAGCACTCTCAAGTCCTTCTCAGCAGGGCTGCTCTCCATCTATTCATTCCCCAGTCTGGGTTGATACCAGGGGTTGCCCTGACCCAAGTGCAGCACCTTGCACTGTGAATATGAGATTCACATGGACCCACATACTGAGCTTGTCCAGGTCACAGTACTTATATTAATAAAAAGAATATTTCTACAAGATTTGTAACAGCAATTAGAAAGCTTTTGGAAAATGCATTCAAGAAACTAGTAATAACTACATTTAAAAAAAACGGGTATTTCTTTCCCAAATGTAAAAATAAAAAATGTGTGCTATTACTACCATAAACTATACCTTGAATCGCTGCAAGTTTCCAATCTTCTCTGTAACTGCAGTCTCCATATGTGTTATTTCACCTTTTAGTTTATCATTCTCTTTTCTGAGGTGCCGCTCCATTTCAAGTAAAGTGGTACACTGCCTTGTTAGTGATTTTTCATTAACTCGTAGAACAGTTATTTTTCTATTATTTTCTGCAAGTACTTTCTTTGTTTCATCAGAATCCATCTGAAGTGCATCGAGTAAATTCTGCAAAACATTTTTTTAACAAGAGCCTTGTACAGAAATATGGTAAAGCACAACTACATACAAGATTTCTTGTATATTTTTTAATCTAAATGGAAAAATTCCATTAATTTGTCTGAAATAATTTCTTTTTGCTAATAAAATACATACACAGACTCAACATATGCTCAAACATACAGCATTCTAAGAAAAAGATGAATCTTCAAAACAACTAGCTAAGTACATTTGACTGACCAACTGGAATTTTAATTAATGCTGACACTTTCAAAATTTAGAACAAGAATGGTTCTCTGCATTCACTGTCATCAGTCTTCCCATTTATACTAGAATAAAAAAAATGCATTGGAACAATTTTCTAAACAAAATAGAAGTCCTGTGGCTCCAAACAAACCCTAATAACCTCCTACTTTGAAAATCAAACCTGTACTTGTAAAGTAAAAAACCACAGGATTCCTTCCATAGAAACATCTATGTGTATGTGTGACACACGTGTTTGCATGCATGTGTAAAAGGATGAATTGTTTCCTGTTTTTCTGAAACACTGATTCATATACATTAACAGTTATATATAATGACACAACTGAAAGTAATAACCTTAGTTCTTAGTGTAAACCAATGTGTTTTCAAAGGGCTTGTTGGCTTGCTCCTCCTCCCAACCAAACAGCCTGGGTAACAACTGCTGTTCAGAGAGCAGTGTGGCTGTAAATAGGGTGTGTGTGAACAGAATACCTGCCTTAGAAGGCATTTCCTCAAAACTGATAATGTTGAAGAGAAAGATCACCATTAACCAGACTGAAGGGTAACCATAAAATTAGAGACTTCTTTATTTGAAGTTGTCAGCTTGAAAACTGGCATTAAAAAAGCATAAAAACTTCTAACAGCAAGGGCAGAAAGGGTTATAATGCAGCACTCATAACCTAGTTCAGCTTCAGAAGCCTCTCCTCTGTCCCTGTATCTTCTACACATTTGTGAGTGACTCTTCCCTGGTGGACACCACACCTCAGCACTCCAGATAATGGTCTGGGGGTACTAATTGCAACAATTAGGGAACCACACCTCATCAGGTGAGTGATGTGACCTCTTGGGGTGGTTTCTCACCAGTGCATGGATTAGCAGACTGCAGGAAGGCCAACAGGCACACGCAAGACTGGAGCACCCCCATGCATACACAGCACCCTGGGACAGGCACAAGAGGTGTGTGTACACATTTTCCCATCTAACAAACTAGAGTAGTGTATTAAAACCTCTGTTCTATGTCCTAAAATCGTTTTGAAAATTGAAAGTAACAAAATTACTTACAGAATATGCCTTTATCTTCATAGCATCTTCTTCTTTTTGCTCTTCTAGTTTTTTCATTTCCTTTTTAATATTTTCTGATTCTTTTTGCCAGCTTTCTTTTTGACTAAAACAGTACCAAATTTTAATTTATTATAATGAAAGAGATGATGATTTTTAAAACTGTAACTTCAAAAGCAATTCTAAAATATTGCAAACCAAGGTACTTACTTTTAGCAGTAATATAATTTGAAAAGCACATAATAAATTGTAGATGGATTACTGAAAAACAATACCTTCTGTTTAGCCCACAGCCAGTTAAATGATGAAAATAATTCTTCAGTGTCTTATTTATTCTTCAAACGTATATTATATTTGCTTAAAGGATGTAATTTCCCACCATTGTTTTGTTATTTCAGTGAAAACCACACCCAAAACATAAAAAGATTCAGCTAATTCAGCTTAATTTGGCCCAAACTACTCTCCTCTGTCCATTTTTATTTATTTATTTGGGAGAAAAAAAAAAACAACTATGCTCTTTCATACATGTCTAATAAGGAAGTTCCTATAGACTATATGGCACAGTTTAGGATAGTTTAAAAAATCGTTCATCAAGGATATTTTAGAAGTTGTATTTTCTCTCCAAAGAGGTATCTAAGTTTCTTAAATAATGAAGTAAAATGGAGGAGAATTAAAGAAAATTCTTTGAAAGTCAATTTAATGGGATGTCAAGTCAAAGAATCTGCTTCTGTAACTTCAATCTCTACCAACTTTAGAGAAAAAAGCTTGAATCATCATTTTATCCCCATTGGATATTGGAGATATCTCACCTAGTAGTAAATGAGGCAGTATATTACAGCCTTCAATAAAAACTGTCTCTTTAATGCTTAAAAAAGAGGTAACATTGTCTGGGAATCTTAACTGATTCAAAGAAGAAACAGAAATTTCTGAAAGATTAAACCCTTATTACAGAAGCCATCTGGGTAACTGTTCGTCCCAATCCAGAGAGTACCCAACTAATAGTTTGTTAATTGAAAAATCCAAATTATCATATTCATCCCTATCCTCCCAACAGATGAAAACACTTTTTAAATTTTTTTGACCATAAGAATAATTTTATGGAATTTAGGTTCACTGAAGCATATAAAAGAACTAGGAGTCCAAAAGAAAAGCAACCACAAAATCCTGACATTTTCTGAATGTCACAATCTCTGAAATTTTCAGAGATCTCTGACTGTATTTGGACAGCAGTTTGCTTTTTTCCCTCCCCTCCTCTCCACTCCCAAAAACCTATTAGAACCCATCCCTGAAAGCAAAAGAAAATGAGGCTAACAACCATCATACCAGGTTCTAGTAAGTGCAAGGTATCAGAAGCAGAAAGCACAATGAAATCCTCATGATAAAACATGCAAAATGAGAAGAGTCCAACAGAAGATGGTTTTGTAGGAGTTTTCTGAATCTCTACAGGACTAAAGAAAATGTATGGAGTCCATATCCAAACATGGCAGCACTTACAACATTAACCAAAGAAATTCAACACAGCAGCAGATCTTGTTTCAAGACTGTTAAATATTTAGATAATTGAACTTTCATAATTCAGAAAAAAGAGCAATACCTTTGATATTCTTTATACAGCAAGCCTTGTTGATGACGAATCACTGCAAATTTTTGCTTGTAGTCCTCCACTGCATCTTCTAATTGTTTAAGCAACTTTTCTTTGTTTTCCAGTTCCTAGTTATTATTTTCCAAATCAAAATACAAGAATTATTAATGTAAGTTTTAAACATGAAACTAGCAATTTAATCAAAATGGCAGTTCTTTGTGCTTTCATGATAGATGCTTCTGCCATGAACTGTGTGAACTATGAATATGAAATATGCATTTTCTTTAGAAGCAATAGATGAAAAAAATCCAGTGAGTTTCAGCATTCACATTAATCAGTGTGAAAAACAGCACAAAGCCTGCACTGCAGGTTTCAGCCCTCAAAGTTCAAAACACTATGACCTGTAGCTAGCTCACAAAGAAAACTAACTGAATGTCTTACTGGCAAGGGGCTTTTTCCTCTCATTTTCTCAAATAGTCTTCTACTTTATAAGCATACAGAGTTGAAAAATATTTTCTAATGAAAAAATTAAAAAATCTATCAAAGACAGAAAAAGATAAATTAACAATAATAAAAAGGTAACTTTCTTTTTTTTACTCCAATTCTGAAATAGTTCTTCATTACTATATGCCTGATTGCCATGCTTCTCATGGGAATCACTGGAATTGGTTTCAATGTATTCATGCCTTTATTTACAATTGTCAATGTATTTTTGACAAATCACGGAATGAAAAATCATATAGTAAATTACTAGAGACCTTGGCTCTATAGGGAAAAACTGTTCAAGTAGGATTTGCACATGCAGACTCAGGTGTGGAATCCAGACAGCAGTAAGAGAGAGGTGCTCATAGAAAGAGTGTAACTGTGGAAGTAGAAGGAAGAGTGGGCAAATATTTAGATCAAAATTCAGATTTAAAACATAAAAAATCTGAATTGCTGTCCATTTAGTTAGCTATTACCTTTCAGGCTTACAGCACAGCACAATACTTACAACTTTAAATTACAGAATATCCCAAAGAGTTTAGTAGATGTTAGAACACCAAAATAATTTTGGAGACATCTTTCATGTCCACACATAGCATTCTGCTGGACTTGAAAGGAATTATATACATGCTACAAATACTCTTTATTTCAAGGAATATATGAGTTACCTGTGTAAGATGTATTAAATATTCATTCAGAGAATTAATTGTATTAACACTTGAAGGAGCCATTCCTTCTGGAAGATTCACTGTTTGGAAGACAATATTGGCACCTTCTGACTGATGTAGTAAGCAAATTTCATTTTTCATTTGTTCAATCTAAAGACAGGATACAAAACTCTCATAAAGAAGTAGCTCTTGCTATTAGATTAAAAAAATAATGATGAAAAATATACTGCTACATCAGTTGTTATTAAGAACCTAATAATTTCACTTATATTCTAAAACACTCCTTAAAATATCCTTTAAAAATGATATGATTTCATAAATCAATAAATACATAATAAATTAATCCAAATTTATCAAACTACTCCAGCAATCAGGGCCACTACACATATAATCACAGTTTTATTCCAATTGTTTAAAACATGGTGCATTCCTACTCCTTTAGTAAGATTAAGTTTTGGAAAGAATTATTGCATTGGTTATTTGATAGTTTTTTCTAAATGAATCTTTGCATTTTCATTTAATTTAAAAGCTCTCTGGTCTTCTAACACTATTTTAGAGGATTCGCTTATCACCAAAGCTGTGATAAAAAGCAAATTTAAATTTAGCTTCTTGTAAGATAATATTTCATTCACCATTCCTTCCCTGGAAGAACCATTGCACAGAATAAATTGTACAACTTAAAACAAGATATAGGACTTTAAAGAATGACTCATCATTTTAATCACTGAATTTCTGTTACATATTTATAAATAAAAAATGTAAGACTCCTGGTTTTTTTGAAGAAATAGATCTGTGAGCTTTTTTGGACACAGCTCTCCCCAGAAGACAGGCATGCTTGGTGTTTAACATGATGGAATATTGCAAGGATAAAGTAACATTAAGAAGAGTAAGATCTGAAGTTAAAAAGGACAAATTAGTTGGTCCACTACATAAATTTCAGTTAGATTTGTACAATGACATTGTTCAATAAGCTGAATTCAGTGTCTTATAGATCATGTGGATTGTTCTAAATTATCAGAACAGCCACTTTTGAAGTTGGAAATAAAATTATATAAAAAAACTATATACCTTTTCATTGGCACTTGCCAGCTGATTAGACAAACTTGTTGCTTCCTTCTGAGTCTCTTTTAGCTCGTGTCTCAATTCCTCATTTCTTCCTGTAAGCTGGTCAACCTGGGCTTTCAAGTGTACACTAGCATCAAAGATCCCCTCTGAATTCTTCGACTCCATTGCCTAATGCAGTAAACAGTTAATTAACATAACAAAGAAAAAGTGTAGAAAGCTTTAATTTTTTCAGAGTAAACTGGAGCCCTCAAGTTTAGACTACATGAAATCAGCAAAAAGCATAACATGTTATCCCTGTAAATCCTACAAAGCTAAATCATAATTTAGAAGGCAAGCTTACATGAACTAAGCGATCCAGACTAGGGATTATTAAGGCTGTTTCTCCTCCCTTCATACTAGTATCCTTCTGCATTTCCTTGATGGCTTGCAATATTTCTTTCATTCCTTGTTCAAGTTGTTTATTCTCTTCTGATAACTCTTTTACTGCAATAAAAGTCGTAAATCTGTCAAAAAGCACTGAAAAAATGATTTAAGGTTTCCTAGGACATTTCATCATGATTCTTGTTGATTTGAAAAATCAAAAGAATGTTCATGTTATTCATGTTATACATACATAGGCATAAGCAATTATGAAATGAAAATCAAGAGCTGCTAGGAATATCTGGGAGATGTATTTTCGTGATGAAATATCAAAAAAAAAAAAAAAGCTTCATGGGACACAAATGACTTTACTGAACCTTCCAGTCTTCAATGTTTACTTCACTTTAAACTTCTTTAGTAGCCTGTCTGACTTTTGCCAGCTCAGAAACACAGCTGTGTTGGAAATGTCTAGGTGTAACAATGAGCTATCTAGGAATTGCCTGAATTCCTTCTCCAGAATAAGAAAAAAGGTGCATTTAAATTATGTGGCTGTCAAGGAGTCTCAAGACTTCTACCACCTGTAGTTTCTCAATGAAATTCCAATTTCCAGCAAAAATGAGAAGTGTTAAAACTGAAAAAAACACAACAAACCTGTCAAGACATTCTCTGCATTCAAAAAATATCGCTACTCATCCTGAACACCCAGGAGTGAGCTGCAAAAACTTGAGTAGTTTCACCAAGTCTATTTTGAAATTCAAAAAGAATTTTAAGAATTCACATTTTCTGGGGAAAAAAATTAAGCTTCTTATCCAGAAGAAATTAGAATTATTTTTATTTCTGTGTTTTCAAACAGTGCACTTCAGCTAACATAGATATATATGTAAGCAGCAAGTGGGTCTAATTCCCCAATACTTCCTTTCAGCCAGAAAAGCCCTACAGCTACTACACAAGTTGTATAATTGTTACAAGTGGGATTACTCACACACCTAAAGACTTTACTAGGTCTGAATCAATAAGGAAAAGCACGAGAGATAACATTTTCATGTATTTAGTGTGAATAAACTATGTTTCATGTACTATCACTGCTTTGGTAACACCATAAATGTATATTTACACATTGACACAAGGATATACACTAATAGAAACACAAGATTTTTTTTACAAGTCAGATATTTATGATCACAATTACAGAAACAGAACAACTAAAGAAGCAAACCATCTATAGGTACCTGATAATGTTCCCTAGTTTTAAAACAGGCTGCAACTCACATTTAGACTGAAATTTGGCCATTACAGTCCTGTTCTTCTCCAAATCTCTCTCTCTCTCACGTAATTCAGTTGCAAGATATTCATTCTAAAAAAAAAAAAAAACCCCAGAATCTCATTTTAGCAGTTTAATATTTTAGTCCCAGACTTTTTCAAATTTGAAATAGGCATTCATGAAGATTTCCCCATTCACATACTGATTTCTTGCCTAAATAGGAACACAAATGGATTCACTGGAATAGTTACATGAGGTGTATCCCATATAACACTGGCCATACCGAAATATGTACTCTTGGGTCATGCAGCAGCTGGAATAGTGGTCTGGTACAAAACAGAAGTCTGTGGAGCCTTGTAAGTTGTAGCTCTAGTGATATGAAAATACCAAGAGCTTCAAAATTACACTTGTGTTTAACTAGTTGCCACCCTATCTCATAGACTTAGAACCTAAATGAACCGAAAAAGTGGTTTTTTCCAAGTGATCTGAATTCTCGTGTATGCCACAAGTTTTTCTAAGATTTCCCACAGCCTTTCTGTTTTCAGCTTTATTTTTCTCTTCAGAAACTTCAGCTGGTGCTATTCTATCTGCAAGCATGTTTCTCCATTGCACATTACATGAGCTGCTAGCATGTATTTACAAAAAATATAGAATATTCACTTGTCTTCTAAAAAATATTACAAATTATTCATTCTGGGATTTTTTAAAAGCAGTTAGTAAATGCCCCTAGATAAGTATTTTAACAAGTATTTACAAAATAGGTGGTTTTAGTTTTTGAAAGAGAAATACAAGAAATGTTCATAAACTTGCTTTATGAACCTACTTTTGCTTCTACTTCAGCCATGTCATGTCTGTTCAAGAAATCCAACTTCCTCATATTCTTTCCCTTCTCTTCAGTAAAGCTATCAGTCATTGGCATATTATCAGCATCCAATCCTAATGCAAGCAGATGTAAAAGTAATACATTATTAGGAAATTTTAACTGGTCTTCAACCAAAAGAATACACTCCATTTATTGTATCTGAGTTCTAGGTTTCTACCTTTCCATCTGAGCATTATGGTACCATGAGTGGAATGGAATTGAAATTTTAAGAATTTTGAAACACATGAATTATGTTGATTTACTGGAAATTTTGGGAAGATGATCCTACGCCTATTGCAAAGCAAAGACAGAAGGCCCAGAGGTGCATTACAAGTCATCACAACTCAAGAAGATACTGGGCTGTAAGATCAGGAAATCCAAAAGCACTCACCTCTCCCAACAGATTCAATGCAATGTATTAAGCTCTCTAATTTAAACAAATGAGCAAGTATAACATAGCTACATTAACTATAAACAGAATTTTTATGTTTATGTATAAGCAGAATGTTTTTAAAATGACAGTTTATATCAAAAACATCCTACCTATTGTTGCAACTCTTCTTCCTTTCTCCTGAGCCAACTTACGAATGTGTTTTTTCAGTTCAATTCTTTCCTCTTCTAGTCTTTCAATCTGCATATTTTTATTCACAGATGAGTATTCCATTTTGTTCAAATGCATTTTTATTATGTAGCTTTTACACAAAAATAGGATTTATCACTTACCTCTTGCAAAAGAATCTGGTTTTCAGCTCTATATTGCTGCTGCTTCAGTGCTTTGCTGTTTCTGAATTCATTTAAATCAATCATTGTCTTTGGCTCAAGACCTAAAACAAAATAGGTCACAGTCATTTATTAAGGAGGAACATTAATGTTAGTTAATGAAGTTAATTTATGTAAGAACATAACTAGAGAAGTAGAGTTAAAAAAATAATTGGTGGGTAGTTGATTGTATTTCAACTATCTATAAAAATATATAACTATCTATATAACAAATACACATCTTATACTCCATGTATTAAGAGCAGAAGAAAGCTTAATTTACCACAGTTACTCAAAACCTAAAATAAAATAAAGTAGCACCTAAAATTAAATTTATTTACATTTAAATTCTTCTATTTAAAAAGAACTCTATCTGAAGTTTTCTCTGTGTGTTTCATCTAGCATTATAACTTCAGGATGCTATGGTTTCCAGATGCCATATTATGACGTTTATTAGGCAATGCATGACCAAAGAGGAATCAAAACCAAAAAAGAGTAGAGAACCTATTCTCCTACTTTGTTCACTCAAAGGAACCTATAAGCCAAGTCCATTCATGCAGTTTGTCCAAACTAATTAAAACTACTTGGAAATATTAGCAGAATATAACCAGCTATTTCCAGTGACTTGGTACAGTAAAAAATTTCCATTACAGAATCCTATTTCAATTTTTACACAACAAATAATTGAACACGTACTGGATATAGCATACCTAAGCGCTCTCTGAGTTCTTCATTTTCATCAAGAAGGTCATTTATTTTAAGTTCAAGTTTATTGACTTCCTTAATAAATGACTCAATCTCATGTTCTCGTATTTTGACTTGCTTTCTTAAATCTTTGATTTCAGCAACAGCTTCTTCCAAGCCATATATTCCCTGTAAAAACCCCACACAGGAAGTAAGAACTAAACAACCAATAGAAGACTTACTAAAATAGATAATGAATCTTTCTTTCATCATTACACAGACAAGAAAAAATGTTTTTCAACCTCTCACTCTTCTGCACTATGCTTAGTGAAAATAGTTACTGAATAAAAAGCAGATCCTGTAAATCTGTCCCTGACTACAGAGGAGCCTGCATATTTCAAAAGTGAGTCCCCCAACTACATGATCCTTTGAAGAATTGTATCTTGAGCATTCAACTACTGTTCAATAGGGAAGGGAAGAATGAAGGGGAAGGGCACCAAAGTTAGTTATTTAAGTTTTAATTAGATCAATTAAATAAATATGGGAGGACAAAACAATCTCCTAAAAATATGATTAATACCCTCTCCACTCTGACAAACTGTTTACCAGCTCATAGTCTCTCATTCTTTTCAAAGTCTCAACAAGCTCTTTGTCTTTTTCTCTAGCATGTGCTTCTGCCAATTCTGCTGATTTCTCAGCCTCCATAGTTCTCTCTTCTAGCATTTTAAACTTTTCTTGCATATCCCCAATTTGGTTCTGCTGAGCAAGAGATGAGTGACCTGGAAAGAAAAACTTTGATGTTTACAATTCAACTAAGAATTCTTGCTATCTGTCATTAATCAAGACAGAAACACTTCAGAAAACATTATAAAGGAGATTTTCATTTCCTGCTCTTGTTAATTAGGAAATTACAAGACACTCCATATAAGAGGTTTGGTTCTCTTCCACCTAAAATTTCCTTCAAACAATATTTATCATAACTGAGTGCACAGAAAGGATATCAGAATTTATTTGGAATTGCAAGCTATTACTCCCTTTCAATTCTTCATGGAATCTGAGATCTTATATTTTATGCTCTAACTTTTACAGATCAGGTATAATTTTTTTACCCATAAAGCCCACTGAGGTAATCTGGAAAAATTTAAACTCTTCATGAATATTTAAAAAAGAAAATTAAGAAAAAATATCAGAGACTAAAATTACTCAAATACTGCAATTTTTTTTCCTGTATTTCTAAAGAAATAAAGAAGGCAAAGTAAATTTGTGGTTTCTGATTTTCCTGATTTTGACATTAATACAAAACAGTCATGTTACCTTTATCCTTTTGGAGATCATCTTTTAATTTCTCAATAACGAAGGCATTTTTCTCCATTTCTTTGGTATACTGTTCAACTTGCTCAGTGAGCAATCTTATCTGAGCATCTCGCTCTTGCACACCCTATGCATGCAAAAAAAAAAAGAAACTCCATTAAAGGATCCTTCTTTACTGACAGGCAAACTACCAATGAAAAACACCACAAGGGAAATGAAGAAATTACATGTAACTAATACAAAACAATTTATAGAACATTAAATATACTATACTTACAACTGAGAGTTCAGATATTATCTAGAAGTTTGGTATATAAATGCAAAGCAGGAAAAATAAAAAAGAAAGTAAAAATAAAGCACTCAAATACAGAAAAATAAGCAGCATTTTAGCATAATGACTTTAAATAGAAACAATACTCTCAGAGTTTGGCAGTGTTAGAAGAAAAGTTTTGGATAATACAGGTGTCTTGGCAGCTTCCTCATAAACAATTGCCATTGGGAACTAAGAGATACAAGTTCAAGATAGCAAGGACTAACAATCCATCATACCTGACACATGAATTGCAGACAGCCTTTCAGCAAGCCATCTAACTTTTCAAAATTCATATCCTATCTTGTTTTGGATGCATATACATTCATAGGTACATACAGACTGTGGAAGTGACTTACTTCTGTGTATACTACCCTATTTCTGTACTTGTACATGAACTTCAGAAACAATAGAGAAATCTTAACATTACTTTTTCTGTGACTAATAAAAAGTGCTAAAAGATAAAAAAGAGACTTAAAAATTTACAGGAATTAATAATAATAAAATGTAAAATAATAATATTTTAATAATAAAAACCACAAAAATCTCAAGGTCCTTACTTTATACCAATGCTCTGAAAAACAATTTACAGAATTTCTTACAAATATAACCACATTTGAAACCTAAAAGTACAGAGCTTAGCAAAGTTGTAAAAACCTAGATACAACCCATTAGAATATGAACACACATTGAAGGATAGCAAGCTCAGTCCATTTTGAGCAAAAACCTGAGCAGTAACTTGATTAATTTTTAAATGTCTGCTTAAAATACATGCTTATTTACACAAAACATTTCAAAATGCCATGCTAATAATGCCCTCTCCTTCCCCCAGCCCCCCCAAAAAAGCAACCTCTATAGCCATCTAATCAGCTAAAACCAAACAACTGCTTATCAGTTACTTTCAGCTGCTTTCCTCTTCTGATACTTATGGCTGATTTGTAATTTAGAGTGTTTTTCTCTTGAGAAGCTATCTGTCACCAGGTTTGGAAGATGACATAAATATGTCTCACCATACTGCTCAGTTTACAAGAACCCAAAATGTAACGTAAATGTCATTACACATTTGCTTAAAAAACTTGAAGCAAGTCAGGAAACCATTCAGGAATCAGAGAGTATGCTTTCCATAGAGACTATTTCAGGATTCCTAATGGGCCATTATTTTGGGGGGACGGGGAGGGGGTTATGTTTTTAAGAAAGTGGAGACATTCAGAATCATGAAGAACTATGTAACTTTGCCTGAATATGAGAGATACACAAATTCAGACAGTTCTGTCATACGATGAACCACAGAATTAACGAGATGAGATAAAGGAACACAAAAAATAATGTACTAGGTAAGACTGTTCCTTAACTAACAAATTTAGTGGAAGCTAAAGCCATATTTTAGAAACACTACATAATAGATTAATATGAAATTAATAGAGTCAGCTACCAAGAGTTCAGGTCATACACACATACATACAGAGAAGTCTCCTTTGTACATTGTCTCTTAAGCTAACTTTGCAGTGGAATGAATCGACCTGTCTCTCAATTCTCAAAAATGACTATTTTGTATTTGCAAACTACGAAAGAATAAATACATATTTGGTCAATAGCATATGTAGTTAATGGTGATTTCTATGTGTGCAATGTCTCACATGAACTGTACCTGCTGAAGGGACAGTATACTGTTTCTGTCTACATCAAGTTGGAGCATTTTCATTTTCTCTTCCAAGTTAAGTAACATTTGCTGATACTCTAGCAGTTCATCATCTTTTGAAGCTAAGATTTTCTGAAAAGAAGATAAAATACCATCAGAAAACTTGAAGTAATTCCTAGAAAGGATTTTAAAAGTACTAAAAAATACCTTCCATTCTTCAACTTTTGCATTTACAGCTGCCATGAGCGGATCATCTTCCTCATTCTTTGCTTTCAACTGGTCTGAAAGATCCTGAACCTAGACATGCCATTTGGATGAACATCACATTACAAAAAGGTTTGGAACTAATATATATATTATTATGTACAAACACATCAAGGTCATGAAACTTAACAGATCAGTATTACAACAGCAAGGGAATGACTTTTGATAACAGTGCATGACTAACATACTATACTAAAAAAAATGTTGTGGTCTGTAGTAAAATTTTACAATCTGTACCATATTCAAAGATCACACTATTTTTAAAGAGCATTACTTTAGAGGAGTGTAAGGTTTTAACTGCAGAGATAGAAGGTTTTAACTTAAGCTAAAATATGAAAACAGAGTAGAAACCTAAAAAAGAATTATACTAAATAATGAGTTATTTCTTACTTGAAATTTGTATCGATCTTTCTCTTTTCTTAACTCATCCATAATAATATCAGACTGTTGCACAATTAGTTTCATTTTGCTATATTCATCAGTCATCTTCTCCATTTCTTGCACTGATTCCTCAAGGTTTTTCCTCATTTCTTGGTTTTGAATCTCTAACTTCTCATTAGCTTCAGTCAAATTCTACAAAAATAAAGAAAAAACTGCTTTTAGAAAGTGCCTGTTTTAAAACCTGAATAAGAACTTGAAAGTCTTATACAAAATTAGCACAAAATAGAGTATTTCCCCTCTAGGTTATCGATTTTAACAAACCCAAACAGCAAGTAAGACAAATCTCTCTCCCTGTCAGTAACTTCATTACCTCTAGCAAATTCAGAGATGCAGATTGTATGTATGACAGAATCCTTATTATGAATTCCCTTACTCCACATGACTTTATCTGTAAATTGACACAGTGTCATGAAAGACACTATGGTCAGTAAAACTCCAATAGTTACTCAAGAGAATTCATAGATTTTTACCTGAATTTCATCCAAATACTGAACAAGCTCAGAGCTTCTTTTGGACAGCTGTGATGTGTAATCAGATACCTCTCCTCTTCGTAATGGAATTGCTTCTTTTTGAGAATCTATTTGCCTCTGATAGTCAACCACATCCTGACGCAATTGCTCATTCTGCACAAAAAGCAATCCAAACTTCAATCAGTTTCTAAGAGTTGGAGACAAAGTTGTTGCATTTCTAGCAAGCTAACACAAAGAGCTAAGACACGCAAAACCCATCCGAATTCCTACAGTCTGCTTTTAGAAGTCTTAGAAGCCTCACCTTTTTCTTTATGCGCTTTTTCTTCATATTAAAAAGGAGAAAACAAGACCAAGAGAACAAAGCATGAAAAATATTAGAAATTAGCTCTGCTTTTGGAAGACCAAATATTAATCAATATAGAGACAAAATAAAATAGCTTTTGTTATACCTCTGCAGGCATATACATACACACACATACATACATAGAAGGGTATATTGACAAATGATTATCAAGGTTTTACCCCCAGGACAATAATTAAACAAATTTACTTGGAAACAATATTTAACAAAAATCTTAAAAATTCAAAACCCAAAATCCAGGCCAAGCTAATGCACAGTAGGAGTATTCAAATTGAGGTCAGACTTCCTGACCTCAATTAGCTATGTTTCATTGGAGCAGATGTACAACATATTTACTTTGCAGTAGTACACAGGAAATGTTCCAAAATTAAATATCACACAAAAAATTATAAATACAAAAATATAGTAGTATATTTATAAAAAATTTGAAAATACAGTAAATCAGCAATAATTTTTGCTAACCTCTTTCCTGAATCTGATGTTTTCATTTTCAGCATCTTCAATTCGAAGAGCAAGCTACAAAACAGAAAACTTTATAAGCATCACTGACACCACAAAGAACTCCAGAAACAAAAAAACAAATGCACAGCAATCCTGTGTCATTAGTGCTTTCTTTTTTTTTTCAGATGCTTTTTTCAGAACATCAACTTTTCAAAATATTTGACAGAACAGCTTCTAGAGATGTCAAGCTCAAGTCCTTCATACCTGTTCATTCACTTTCTTCTCCTTTTCCAACTCTTTTTCTGTATCTGTTAGCAGTCTCTCTTTTTGTTCCAATTGCTTCTCCAGTTGGTGGATCTCATCACGCAAAAAACGAGTGTCACGACCACCAGCAGACTTTTGTGCCATCTTATGAGCATTAAAATAACATTATAAATACAGTAGATATTCAGAGTAGAAAGAACTAAAAAAACCAAAACAGATACTAAGACTAAAATAAATGGGGTTTTTCAAGCATAAAAAACTCAAGTAATCGTTCATCCAAGACCGGTGCATATTCAAAAAACAATAAAAAGCATTTGCTAAAATGTAGGGCTATTTCATGACTTTACAAGACTAAATACTAGTCTAAAATAAAATAATTAAAAGACCCCACCATAGCACTCTGTACACTAACAAAATTTTAAAACATACCTCTAATTCATTTTGAAGTTTCACCAGCTTGGTTTTAAAATTATTTTCTGTTAAAATAGAACAGATATAGTGAATTACCCAATAAGGTAAAAAAAACAATACATTAAAGCAACTGACTTCAGAGCAGTTGGTATTTTGTCCAGCTCTCTAAACCTTAAAAAAACCCACAAAACAGCAAGAACAAAAACCTAATAACATATTTAACAAATCTTTTAGGAACAGCATAAAAAAGCTTGCTTACCATATTTGGCTTGCTCCTCCCCAGCTTTTTCAACTTCTTCTAGTGCAAGTTCTACCTCTTGAGCTTTCATCTGAGAAAAGAAACATAGCAAGCAAAGAAGAAATATTTACTACTACCATAAATTAAAAGATTGTTCCATAGACCTTATGTTTAGAACATATTTATTTTGAGAAATTTATTTGCATTTTCCATCTATCTATGTTATTCCAATTCACTTCACTTCCAATTACTAAATTCCAGCAGCTACACAAGAAAGTACTCTGGTGCAAGCACACATTTGGCATATAAATTACCTTAGGAGTAAGCAGTATTTTCAGGAACAGGAGAAAAAAAGATGCTTCAACTTAAACAAAAAAACCAAACAAAAACACAAAAAAAAACCCAAACAAACAAACAAACAAAAACAAAAAAACCAAACTAAACCAAAACACAAAAAACAAACAAAAACACACAAAACAAAACTAATGTGAACTAATTTGCAGAATTGAAGAAAGTAAGCCTTAATACAAACCTTCAGTAGTGACTGAGTAATTTTAAAAAGCTGTATCATTTTTTCTGGAGTTTCAGTTTTTAAGTCTTTCCCATCAACCTAACAAAAGAGACAAAAGTGGTTTTACACTAATATCAATGAAATACACAAAATAAATCTTTCATGTATGTGAAGGAGCAGAGATGGCTTAGGGAAGAAGGTATGACAGAACCCTCATGTTCCCTTTTTCTCAAGCACCTTGATCATCATATCCAGCAACCTGTCTGCCAGCTCCTCTTGACGAGGCAGAGTATCTGGATCAACTTTCATGAGCTTCTTCCAATCTAAAACAGGTGCCATATTGAAGGTGTGACTTTTTTTTCCTGGAACAAAGATTAAAATAAAAGTTATCAGGTATTATGAGTGCAAACCAATTTTAAGTCAAATGATTTAATGGAGGCTGGCCACTGAACACAGCAGATGATTCTAATAACTGTAACACTGATTAACATTCTGTTCACATTTTGATCTATTGCAAACTTGGAGTCTATAATAAAACCAGTTTTTCTTTAAGAATTACACCATGCAGTCTCAATGAATTCTTAGAACTATCAGTGAAGATCAGGACACTCATGAAACCTGTACTTTAATTTCAATATCCTTATTTTCTTCCCCATCTCTTAATATGGTATTTTTATGCCAATGAACAAACACAAAAATCATTATTTCTAATATTTAAAACACAACCAAATGTGAAACTTTCAGTTTCATACTGTGAACACCAACTTCTTGGCATTCTATTAAACATCATTTCTTTTTGATTAGAATACTTGAATTGACAAAGGACATTAATCAAGCTGGAAACTGAGAAAAATCTCATCAGAAAGTGATGGAAAGTTTTTTCTACTGCTTACCTACTGGATGTTGTGGGCCACAGTGATTTCTCACATACCTGAAAGTCAATGCAGTATCTGAAAAAGGCAGAAGGGATTGGAAATCTTGGATTATTCTGTTCTTTGGAGCTGTCTCTAGACTTTCTGATCAATATTTCAAAAAGTAAATTCTACCAAGTTTAGAACAGAACATTTTTAATCTACTTATTGCCCTAAATTATGAATATAGCACAAATGATTAAGAAAAAATAAGAAAGAAATAAAGCTAGCTAGAATAGTAAATGCAGTATTATTCAAAAAACTAATGACACAGCAGTGGTATGTATTTTATAGAAAAAAAATCAAGCTCAATCAATAATTTCAGCAATACTTTATGCTGAGCACAATATTTTGAGATCTGATCCATCATGCACCCTGTTCCCCCTTCAGCAGTTTAAAGACTCAACAACTGAAATCTCCTTCGTTAATAAAAGGCTGAAACCGGTATTACTTTCCAAAACTAATATGCCTAAGCATTCTGAAAGAAGAGCTTTCAGACTTAGAAATACAACTGTATGCTTAAGGAAGGATAAAAATGATCTTCATCCTTTCTGAATATGTGAACTACTTGAAAGGTCCCCTATATTTACTATATTTCTTCAATGTTTGCTAACCATAAAACAGGCATTACATTCAATCCATGACTTCACAATATATGCATTATTGCTTTTCTGTTTTGTTGTAATGGCAAAGGATAACACAAAGAGAATGCTGGCACTTTGACTTATTCAGTCAACTAAATACTACTTGATTTCAGCAACATACTTGTTTAAGGATCAGAGTTCTTAAACATATTTATTTTTTCTTAAGCAATGAGATGTAAAACTTAGAAGTTTTAAATGCTCAACAATCAAAACTATTCTGAAAGCAAATACACAAACTTACTACTGTCAATCCTTTCCCACCTTCCATCTCTCATGTATCTTTTTCCCTTAACTTAAAAAATAATGACCTAAGAAAATATCAGTCCTAAAATTTTATCCAAAAGGATAAAACAGAACTGGATTGTACATAAACAACTGAATCCAACTTGTTGGGAGACCAGCTACAGTAAGGTAGGGGGGCACAACCCATGCACAGAGTATGGTCCACAGTATGTACATACTGTGAGAAAATATATTTAATTGAAAAGTTGTTGGTTTTTTTTTTTCAATCTTTGCTCATCTGTTGTTGTTAAGTAACACCCGTGGTTTTAGTAAACAGATGATCTCTGTGGTGAGACGCTGAACTTATGGCTCTACAAAATGTGTGAAATAGATGGGGATTTGGTATTAGTTACCACAAGATTTTCTGGACTTACTCAGGGTATAAAGCATACATAAAACGTTCAGATGTCGTAAAGTTCAGCAGTCTCAGATGGAAAAGGAAGTCTGGAGGGTATGCTCAAGTACTACCAGAACATCAATGCCCTGGTCTGACTACAGGAAACCACGCAGAGGCAGCCAAGCTCATGTGGTGACACCTTGCCATCACAGGGAGGTCACGCACCACTGGGAAGAGCTGATCTTTTCCCACCAGGGTGTGTGTAATGGGCAGCATAGAGTCCCCTGCACACGAGGGGGACGGAGCATCAAGAAGCACCACAGCCACGCGGGAGATGTGCTCTGCTAACTCCGCATTTGTTTACATGCCGTAACCCAGTGTAAGCTACTTCTGACTTTCAAATTGCATTTACCCGGAGTAGCTCTGAGAAGCACAAGATCTTAATTACAAAGCCCCAACCAAGAGAGGATCTTCGCAGGTTCCTATTCTCTCCTCTTTGGCATATCCCAGACACAGGATACAGTGTCAGCCCAGGATCCCTCCAGGATGCTGCTGAGACAATTTTGTCCCCGTTTCATTCCAGCTCTGCTGAACTAACAACCTGCCTTATTCTGCAGCCGCCTTCCCAAGGAGGCGCAGCAGAGGCAGCAGCTGAGAGCAAACCGGGTGGGACGCCCTATCCCCGGGCTCAGCCTGCGCCCGGACGCGCCTGCCCGGGACCCGCGGCCGGCCCGCCGCCGCCCCCAGCCCGGCTGCTCCCGGGGGAGCCGCTCCGGCCGGGGGCAGCTTTTGGTCTCCTCGCCGGAGCACCCCCCGCCCCGTGGCCTCACCGCTCCCGGGGGATGACGGTGGCCGCTGCCAGGCGACGCCATCAGACTCTCCCGCGGTCCCGGATACTCGTGGGCGCAGGGAAAGTCAGCGCTTCCGTGGCACCCACAGACAAGACCCACGGCGCCAAGCGAGCTCTCCCAGTGCCGAGGAGCAGCCAGGCGGGCAAGGCACGATCCCGCCCGAGAGCGCCGCTTCGCCGGGGCAACGGCCCCGAGCACCACCCCCGCCACCGGGCGGGCTCCCGGGGACTACAGCTCCCGGCATGCCTCTGGGCCGACCGCCCCGCTCACTTTTTTCCCGATAGCCTTTGTGGGGCGGCGCGCATGCTCCATGTGCGGCGGCAGCGGAGTGCGCGGTGGGTGGCGGCTCCGGTGGCGGGGCCGCGGCTCCGGTGTTGGTGCCGGCCTCAGGTAGGGCGGGCACGGCGCGCTGCGGCCGCGCCCCGCGGCGGGCCTTGCCGGGCCAGACTGGGGGGAGGAAGGAGTGGGTCCGGTGTAGCTGCTGCCCGCGGTTGTTTCGGTCCGCCGGCTGTGCCTGCCGTGCCCCGTCGGTGAGCCCCCCGCTCCTGCCGGGCGGCGGCGCGGCCTCGCCCGCTGATTGCGGCGCTTGAGCGGCGAACGGGATCGCGCCCTGGCTCTGCCGCCTCCGCCGCCCAGGCTGCCCTTGCCTTGCCTTGCCTTGCCTTGCCTTGCCTTGCCTGCCTCGCCCCAGCGCTGCGGGCAGCGTGCTGGTTCCTGCCCGGACGGCGGGAGGGCTGCGGGGCTGCCCGGGTACGGGTGCGCTTTGGGGTGGACAGGGAACAGTGGGGGCCAGAGGGCGCGGGGAAGGCACACCTATAAATTACTTGAATCCTTTGGGTACTACTAGCCAGCAAGTCTGAGTTTTGGTAGAGGCCTGATAGCTGATAAAGTTTTGGCTCCAGTGTTTTAGTTAAAGGGGTATGAAGACATCTTTTCAAATAAAAAAAAGAAAACTAGTAACCATTTCAGGCATGTTTATCTCTTTGTATTTGTTTGTTCAACAGCTGTGGAGAGCTGAAGTGGATTTGCTTTGTTTTGTTTTTAATGGTAAGAGAAAGGCGATTATAACGTTATGTTTGTACTTTTGTCCTTTTTTGGATTAATAACTCTTTTCAATGTTTTTGCTATCTCTTGATCAGTATATCTTTGATATTTAGTAGGAGACTGACAAGATACAAGATGCCTTGCACTCCTTATAGTTATGCAGTTTGTATAGTTATGCAGTCACAGCACAACTCCAAAGACTTCTATATCTCAGCCAGGGGTTGGTTAATTATAGTTCCATATTGGGTGCAAAAAGCAAGCTGTGTAGTTAGGGAAGGGAAAGAGACTGGGTTATATTTAATGAATGGGTAATGTTACTAAAAATGAAGTTAATTATGGTTAGGTGTAAAACAATGAAAAACAATGATTTATTAGTAGCATGGACTTTTTTAGGTGTAGGAAGTGACACAGAAAATAATGGCACCTTAGCCACAAACTAAGCCTTCAGGAAATAAATCCTTCTGTGGCAGAGAAATTAATCCATTGATGCTGGAATGCTTCTGTTTCGGAGGCTTTTTTTTAATCATCTTCATCATATTAACCAGCTGTTAATGCCAGTATAGCTATTTAATGTGCTTTATTTAATACGCATCTGCATTTTTGAGTGTTCTGTTGCAGAATCAGCTGAGAACACGTTTCTACATTTACTGTTAGTGAAACCATATCTGGGTTGTTGTAATTGTGTAGTGCAGCTACTAAAGACCATTGGTGCAGAAATAAAAAGTATTTGGATTTGAGGTGGGCATTGAAACTCCAAAAGTGAAAAAAGAGTAAAAGCAATTGAAGTATTAACCCCACACAAAATGAGAAAACATTTAAAATACAGCGTGGCTTGGACCAAGTAAATTAGTATGTTTTGCATCACCTCACATGATGAACTTTGTGTAAGTGAATCTTCTTTTAGTGGGAATAGATACTTACAGTTCTGGAGCCAAGGAATCACTTCAGCTCCATGGTGAACAGTTTGACCTACTCTGATAGAAGAGTTAGGCATACATGTTAAATCACAGCTTTGATAACAGTGTGCCCTTGCAAAGACTTAATAGAAAAACTGCACCATGAAAAGCCTAATGGAATGTTATTTAAAGTACATAAGAAATCTTATACAGACCCAGCATACTAAGTAAGGACAGAGTAGCAGAGTCTAAAGGCTGTGTTTTCAGCTTATACCTCACATGTAGCTTTTGTTCATTTATTCTTTGGAGTAAACAAGCATACAGTTTGTGCTGTTGCATTTCTGGAACAGTGAGAGTGGTGATAAGTGTTATTTTAGAGACACTATTTTTGCATCAGTGAGGCCACAAAAGATGTTTTATGTAGTTGCTCTAAATAGGATGGGCATTATTTTGCTACTGTTTAAATGTAGCAAAAACCCCCTAAAGGCTTGACATTGAAATGTGAGATTCTGTTACTGATTTAAGTTTCTAAGTTACAAAGTACAAGCTAGACCTGTGTGGTTTGTATTTCAACTGGTGTGTACTAGTTGCAATATATCCACTCAGAACAAATTGAAGCTAAACCACCAGCTAAACCAGTAGCTTCTTACCCATTTTAAATTGTGTTTCATTTTGGTCCTTGTTTGTATCAGAGTAACCTAAAATATCCGGAGTGTTAGTCCAGCTGCCTGGTTGCCCGCAAGTTCTTTCCCCGTGGGAGATCTTTCCTCTGGCCTGCAACACAAGTTCTGACTTTGTATCAGAACTGCCAGTGCTCTTCTAGTTAATCCTTCAGAACCATGTGAAGAGATGTCTGCAGGCCTTCCTGAGCAGTGAAGAGTATTTCTTAGTAGTCCCATGCCTCTTTATCTGGTAGCAAAAACCTTGCAGAAGGTTTTCACAATAAAATTTTTCTTGTTATATTTTTCCTGGTTTAGGATTTCAGCAAGATGAAAGGGAAATTCAGGCATGTTTTGTATTATTTCTCCTCTCATCTTCCCAAATACTTCTTGCTTTCTAGATCAGATTCAAGCCAAATCATTTAAATTTCAGCTGTGCAACTAAGTTTTTTCCTATTGGAGTTGTACCTTGGAGTGGCATGAGTAGATAAAGTTTAAGGCTTTGTTGGAAAGGCAAAATAGAAACAAAATTATGATCTCTCTCTGTCAGTAAACATTTGTAATAATCAGCACAAAATGTTCACTTTGACTCAGAATAAAAATAAACAAAGGTTAGCAAGTAGGCAGTACAAATTAGGACATTAGCAGAGCCTCAAAAGATTAATTAAAAATGCTATTTTGAAGTGACTGTGCTATTGGTTTGTATATATCTGCTGATATTCATCAGTTCAGCTACCAGCTCTTAGATGAACTAGTTGCTTACTTGTTTAAAAATAAAAATAACCCTAGGAGTGATTTTAACAGCTTTTCACTTTATTCCACCTTTGATAATCTGAAGGTTTCTGTGTGAACTGTAAGTGATGCTCTAAACAGTTCAGAACCTTCAGTGATTAATAAA
Organism: Agelaius phoeniceus; assembly: GCF_051311805.1. NCBI lineage: Eukaryota > Metazoa > Chordata > Aves > Passeriformes > Icteridae > Agelaius > Agelaius phoeniceus. The sequence continues at coordinate 31,699,313 of NC_135269.1, read as the reverse complement.
GTTTGTGTCTCTAGTATTGCCTGATTATTTTTTAGTAAATTGGCATGACACATTTCAATGCCTTTCAATCCATGCAAGTGCCATTACTCAGTAGAAGAAAACAATTTAAATGTATGTTTAAGTTTCTAAAGTTTGATAGTCAGATGTGTCTAACAGACAAATCATAGTTGTTCCTGCAAGGGTCTTTTAATGTAAGGTAGCAGATAGCTAATGATGGAATGCTAAATAACTTTTGCATGTTTTGGGGATTGCAGCTGTGTTCTTGCCAAGATAGACACTTGCCATTTTTTTCTAAATTGATGGACAGAAAATGGCTTCTGCACTCCCAAATTTCCCAACTGAGGATACTCTTAGAACATCGTTATGCATTTTTTATTTACGACAGAGGTTTTCTTATGCAGACTACTTCATCTTGCAACATGTGGTGTGCTAAACCGTCCATAGTGTCATGGATTTAGTAGCAATCATTGAAAAATGTGTCTTCTTACCTTCTAAAGGTGCTTTGGCTCTTTTGGTGGCTGTTACTTGGTTTTTTGTCAGTGCATTTTTTCAGTTTTGTGAAACTTTCTTACATGTGACTCTTGCCTGTTATTCTTGAAGACTGGATGAACTAATAGAGTGATCTCAAGAAGCTGGAACAGGATAACTGTACTTTATGAGCCAAATGGGCTTGAGAGTTCTGGAGTTCTGGTTCTCTTCTGTCCTTTCCATTTAGTGTCTCTGTACAAATGTGAAAACGGTGCTGTGCAAAGTGCAGATTTCTGTGCCAAACAGCCTAAGAGATTTAGTCCAATGATAAGCTGTTTTGCACAGACTGGGTATTCTTTTTTTTATAGTTGGCTCTGATGACTACTGTGCATTTTCTGACTCTTAAGGTTTACTTTGCTGTTCATTGTTTTCAGCTGTATATTCTTCATGACACGGTCAGATATTGTTGTAAATTAAAGCATCCAACAGAAGTCTTTGTAATAAAGTATGCAAAGTACATGTCTGTCCTGATTTCATCCAGTCAAATGGTAGCTCTGTGGCTGTGCACTAAACCACAAGCTGGCAGTCATACAGCCCAAGGGCTGCTTAAGGTATCTCAGGGGCAGTCTTAGTAGCTGTGAAAGTAGCAGGGAGGTGAGATGAAAAAATAACCTGAGAGTTGGTCAGTCTGTTTGCAAGTTTAGGACTGGGCAGTGATGTGGTTCTCCCTTGCAGCAAGTCTGTTTTAGCAAAGAAGTTGTTAGGCAGCATTTTGCAGGTGTTTATCAAATACATCCATCATTGGAAGTGAAGTACTGGCCCTTGCAAGACCATACTTGGCTTGATCAACATGTCAGTTGGTTAGAAGGAGAATATATCCACTCACATGAGCAGCCCAGTCATATCAAGGCTCCAGCAGCCTCTTGCATGTCTGTGATTTGCAAGGTTCTCAGTCTAATATACTCCTTACATGGATTCTTTCTTTCCAACATCAAACTGATAATAGATTAGTTGGCGTGAAAGTTATTTTGGTTGCCAAGAAGCAGTTGCTGTTTTCCACTGAGTTTAAGGGCAGGCATACTTTTGCCTGGCTTACCAAGTACGGGTGATCTTTTATAAACCTCTGGTTTAGTTTTGCATTCTCAGCATGTTGATGATCATTGCAGGTTTGGAGCTTGGAGTGTGAGGGTGGACCCAGCTACAGTAGCAGACAGGAAGTAGTAGTTCTGATTGCAAGACTTGCTCAAAATCTGCATTGTTATGCTAACATAAAGGACTGCAATTTTATTTATGCTTTAGGTCAGCAAGAACATTAAAAGTACTCTGTAATCAGACCAGTTGGAAAAAAGTAATTTTCCTAACTCTGTGTATCTTTACAGTACATTTCAGGAAAATAAGACCTTAGAATGCCAGAATGCAAGTCAGAAGGAGTAAAGTACCTGTACTGCAGTTTTGTGCAATCTACAGGTTTTATGTGACCTTACATTTCCCATTTTTCTCTTTGTGCTTAGCCTGGAAGCAGAGTGCTTGAATATGAGGGCTTTACCAGATTCCCATTATGCCTCTCAGTTTTCAAGACCTAGTGCTTTAGCACACAACTAAAATTTGAGAGGGGTATGGTGTGATGCTTTAGAGGTTACTAAGTTTGATACAGTTCAAGCAGTATGTTGGGTGACTTGCTGCTAAAACCAGAACAGTGCATTTTGTTGCATATATTCATTGCCTACAGTAAATTTAGTAAACCTGTTCAGGATTATCTGGAGTGTCTGTGACTCAAATACTTGCCTTGAAAGACCAAGGTATAGCCATCTATTTGCATGTAGTTGTAATTGTACCTGTGATTGAAATGTGCAAAGGTGAATTGCAATAAAAGCTTTCCGTGTTAAATGTGGATATTTTCTGGAGTTGTCTGATGGTGGGCTAGCCACTAAAACATGATTTTTGGATTTATCTAATATCTGAATTTATTTATGCTTAAGAGTTCACTTTCATTCAAATGAAAACAGTATTTTCCCTACAGCTGTCATGTAGGTAAGTGGAGCTCTGTCAGGGAGCAGCATGGTCAATAACGGTGTAGTGTGGAGTTCTGGGTGGAAGGAATGCTAGAAATTCAGAGCAAAAAGAAAGGCTTGTGGAAGCATCAGAATCACCTGGGATTAAGGGATAGGTATAGTAGATGTTTTGACATACTTTTTCACATGTGGAAAAGTGAAAACCTACTAAAAGTTGAAAGAGCTAATAATTAAGGCTGGTTAAGCTTTTCATTTTGATAAGATGCAGTACTTAGGAATCAATTTTGGTTTTTTGCTAGTTGGGTAACAGTAGCTGTTTCTGAATAAGTGTTGTTAAAGAATTAGAAGTCACCAAAACCCTACTCACCTAACAAAACCTTTTCTTAAAGGTTGAATTTAAATAAATCTTACAGTTGGTTCTATGTGGTAATATTACTATGTCACAGTATTTAAAATAACAAAGGCTAGTATGTTGGAAAATCCTGACATGTTTATTGTAGGTCCTTTTCAGATATCACTGCTTTTCAGTAGGATTAGTGAACTTCAAGAAGTAGGAAGTGGACTCTTTAGAAGCTGTTGCAAAAAAGGAATTTCAAATTCTGGCAGGGTAGAAGCATATGTTTCATATCCACCTTTGAAGGGGGATCTAAAAAAGTAATGAGTTAAAGTTCAAAAGTGTATTCCTGTAGCATGCTTTGTTTTCTTTTTTTAATAAGATTTCTCTGTCTGCCAAGAGGATCACAGACATGTTCAGTTGTAAACTTATCTTAGTGTTTTAAAGTAATCAGATCAAGCCCATGGTAGGGGGATTGGAACTAGATGGTCTTTAAGGTCCCTTCCAACCCAAACCATTGTGTGATTCTATGAAAAAGGTGTCGCAACATCCTTCAACATTATGGTGTTTTTTTTATTTGTTTTTGTTAATTACAAAGGTGGTGGCAGCTTTAAAAAAAAAGGCTTTCTTTGTTGAAGTGACATCAATGGCCAGTGCTCCAAGTACTAAAAAACACCAAATGGTTTGGTTTGATTTCTTTGAAATTATATATGTCCTGGTTTTCAGTTTAGCTGCACCTGCATCTTGTTGTATGTGTATTCCTTCCTGTAGCTACTGTTCCTTTTCCACTAGTTGTGGTGGTGAGTGATTGTGAGCTCTCAGGTCCACCCTCCAAACTACAAACAAGATCACCTATCTAGATCTTTGTGGCCTGTATTAAGAGTTCAAGAGGGGAAGTATTAAGAGTTCAAGTGTGGAGTATTAAGAGTTCTAGAAGCATTTGGACAACACTCTCAGGCCCATTGTGTGATTCTTGGGATTGTCCTCTGCAGGGCCAGAAGTTGGACTCAGTGATCCTTGTGAGTCCTTTCCAGCTCAGCATGTTTTATGATAAATCTGAACACAATTTTTTAAAATCCCAGTGGACCAGAGAAAAAAAAAATCACCAGAATTTCAGTGTTTAGGCCAATAAAGCAGACTGTAGCTTTCAAATAGCTCATCAGCTTTGATGTGTGAACTGTGATAAACATAAGGCTGCAGTCATTATGTATTCATGGATCCACATTATCTGGCTAATATTAGCTGCTCTGTGTCCTTACAGATGCTCCCCCTCTACAGTTTGGGGGGAAAATACTCTTGTTCAGTCATGTCCATTTTCTCAAAATGAAGTCAGTGTTCAACTGTCTTTTCAGTATCCTCAGTCCCAGCAGTTGGCAGTGGTCTGTGCAGATTCACTAATGGTCAAAAGAAATACCTTTGACCTGTAGTTACCTTCTTACTCTTCCGAGGCAGAACAGTATTTTCGAACAACCCAATACACAGTAATTTCACCTTTTGATCAGCTCACCCATAGAATATTATGTAAATAATCATAAAACTGCTGATTAATAATTTCTAGGGCTTAGGAAGTTAAGCAAGATGAGAGAAAATAATACAAGATAAAGTTAATTTTGGTTTTTTGCGTACTATTTTTTTAGACAGTAGTCTCATGAACAGTCCATGACATCAGAGCAACTGGCAGAGTTGAGGAAAAAAATGACCTTTTCATGAACTTCTACAAAGAATGCTAATGAGCCTAGTGTGACCTTCAATGGTAAGTTTAAAATTATTAATGTCCTTTACCTGCCCTTGAACCCCTGTATTTATGAAATTCTACAAGTTTCCAGTTTGTTCATCAGAACGTTCGAAGTTTCTTTAGTTTTAATTGATTTTGAAATATTTTGAGAAACACCTTTAAATCTAAACCCCATAAATAATTGACACAGTATCTGCCTTGTTGCTAACTAAGAATTTGTATATGTTAAATTACTCAGGATTCCAGAGAACTTATTTTTCATAGTTTATCAGTTTACACCACTCTCTTGAACTGCAATAGCTGTCTGCAAAAGCTACATCATAATTTATGATCAATGCTTTTTTTTTCTTTGCCCGCAAGTAAAACATGAAAAGTAGCATTGTATCTACCTTTTGTAAGGCTTTTTAAGGGTAAGATATTTTAATGAGAGTATTTACTTTAAAAACTGAACCATGTTACATGTGTGACTTGAGGAAAAACTTTTCTATCTTACTGATTTATAGGTATGGAGTGTCATTAACTTCTAAAGTGTTTGATGTCTTAATTTGACTTTTTAAATCAAGTTTAGTAAGTAAAACTACTCAAGTTTTCTACGTATATTTCAGTTCCTGTCCATGAAACCTCCTTGAGAAGATGGCTGACGTAAGCCTGAAGGAAGCTGCACTAATAGTTGGTGTGGTGGCAGCCTGCTACTGGAACAGTCTCTTTTGTGGGTTTGTTTTTGATGATGTTTCAGCAATTTTGGACAATAAAGATTTGCATCCTTCTACTCCATTAAGAAATCTGTTTCAGAATGACTTCTGGGGCACTCCAATGTCTGAGGTAGGTGGTTTGTGAAACACTTTGAAACATTTAGGAAATTGAAAAAAACCTTGCAGAGTGTTTTTACACTTCTTTTCCCTAGTGTGGTTTTAACAGAATAGCTTGGATTTGATGGAATTTGGTGCTGTTAGTGTTTTGTACAATAATATCAGGAGCACGTGTAGTTTATATTCTTTCCCTTTGTTCAATAAAAGATCTGGTAAGAAGATGAAGTTGTACTGACAGCATACAGCTGCATGATATTTCCTATGTAATTGCAATATCAAAATTGAACAACTCTGACCAATTTCTTTTCTCTTTTCAAATTAGATATTGCCATGCAAGGGCATTTATTTCTGAATGCAACCTGGAAGGAAAAATAACACTTAAACAACAAAGCTTGGAATTAGGATATTGATTCCTTTAAATTTATTTAAGTATATATATATATAGATATGAATTCAGAGTTTCTGATTTGTTATCATATAGAGTGGCTGTGTATTATCTGGAAAGCTGCATTGGCATTGAAGCTTTTGATAAACATTGTTAAATGGCAATAGCTAAAGGATTTTGATACAATTTTAAAAGTCACACATGGTGTTGTTGCTGAGCAAATGAATAAAAATTCTGTCCTATTCATGCATTCTCTGCTTATCAAGGCATTCCACTTTATAATCTTTTCTTATGTTCATAACCTACAGGGTCAGTTCCTTGTGACATACTATTTGCTAGCTCTGCAAATAGACTCTGATACATAACTTTCATATAACCCTGTAACCAAAGCTTCCGGATGCCATTCAGTTCTGTATTCATTGAGGGTTAAATAGGTTCCTAAATTCCCCCAATGAAGTTTCAAGTAGTATGTTTTTACATGTTTTTACTGAAAAAAAAATCCTTAACCATGCCCAGAGGAAAAAAGTTTGTGGTTTTTTTTTGTTTGTTTTTTTGGGGGTTTTTTTTGTTTTGTTTTTTTTTTTTCCATGGGGCTACTGATTTTCCAGTCTTTGTTTTGAAGGTAGATGCCTGACAGTGGAAGGAGATTCAGGTATGGATAGGTGTTTAGGGAGGTATTTTGGAGTGAAAGTCATTTTGTAAGTTAGTGGTGACTGATGGTTTTATTTGTTTTCTTTCAGGAGAGGAGTCATAAATCTTATCGTCCCCTTACAGTTCTAACATTTCGCTTAAACTACTTGTTCAGCGAGTTAAATGCGGTTTCTTACCACTTTCTAAATCTGGTCTTTCATGTGGTGGTTTGCATAGTCTTCCTCAAGGTCTGTAAGCTCTTCCTGGACAACAGGAGCAGTGTAGTTGCATCCTTGCTCTTTGCAGTGCACCCAATACATACTGAAGCGGTAGGTACAGCTGTGATGTGCTTAATTTGTTTGAACTGTGTTAATTAAACTTAAATTTCATGGTGTTTGTATCTGCTTGTATATATATAACTTCAGAAAGTATGATTTTATTTGTACTTAATTTTTCCTTTGCAGTGAGTGGTAGAAGTGACAAATTTCCATGCTCAAGAGTTGTTTTATATTACATGCAACTACTGGAAAATAATTAAAGAAACATGAATTTAGTTAATAAATAATTTAGGCCTCTGCTATTCACGTTGGCTTTTATGACTTCAGTTTACGTAGACATTTGTGTTCTGTGGTGATTCATACAGTATCCTATTTTGCAAATACTATGAATGCCTCTTAATGCATTTCCAGAATCCCTTGTGGCTAATCACCATGCCTATTGTGTCTGCTTTCTTTTATGTCAATTGTCTCAGTGGGATTTTCTCTAGGATTGTTGTTCCTATGCTATAGCCAGCTTTGGCCCAATTCTGTTTAAACCTTCCATTTTTTTAACATACAGCATGCCAGTAAGAAGAAATACATTTCTCTCCTCTCTTCTTTTGATTCTGAAGGAATTCTTTGCTGCTATTTAAAAAAAAAAAAACAAAAAGCTTTGTTTGTACAAGTTTTCTGATTATGTACTTTTTAATGGCCAACCAGGCTTGCAGTGTTGTGGAGGAAATCAAGTCTTGTGATCACCATTCATTAGATTTCTTTCTGCCAGAAAATCTGATAAAGCAGATTTCTGGCATTTTCTGCTGTTATTTCTGCTCCCGTTCAATTTGCTTTCCTGGATTTCAGTACACAGGTATTGCAAAGCTCTGTCTCTTTCTTTTTTTAAAATAGTATTAGCTTATTTTCAGAAAACTGAAAATGTTTGAATCTTTTGCTGCTTTGAAGATTATACCACTTTATTGAGTGGAAGGAGTTTTTTTGGGTGGCGAAGAGGGGAACAGAGTCTTTTGATTTTAATAAAATGAGAGGGCTTTATGTTCTAATTTTTTGGTCCTGATTTTTTGGGTAAAGAGTTTGCATCTATCTCTTATTCACTAGTAGTACAGATCCCTTTAAGCAATAATTAAGAAACCTACATCATTGCATTTTGAGCAAATTTTACAGGAATTGAGTTGATAAAGTTGGCTGTTATTTAAACTTCTAGCAAGGATGTATTAGTAGCTAATGGAATATTTAAAATGAGGAAGTTCAGCACCTAAAAATTCCTGCTTGCTCCAAAGCACAAACCCCTTTAAAAACTTGGATAAAATATGAGTTTAAAAAATTAAAATTCTTTATTTAATTTGGTTTTCTGGTTCTTTGAAAAAACATGCTTTAAATTGCCAAATTTGGCTTTACCTCTTTGTAGTAAATGTGACAGGATCTTTGCAGCAGCGCTAGCAAGTTTCCAGTGACTTAGGTTAGTGGCTCACAGGTTAGATCAGGCAGTGAAATTTTATCACTTCAATTCCAAATTTCAGTGATTCTTTATTATGATTGAACTTTCAGATTCCGCCCAAAATAGCAAGTAGCAGAGATGCTTTTAGTACTGTGCCATCAGAGTTAGTAAGAAGTACCGTGCAAATCCTACAGCCCGTTGTGTAACAGAAGCTGATTGTGTAAGGCAGAGCGTGTGGAAGGCCTGGTGTGGGCCACGGGAGGGCACTGCAACACAAGGATCGCTACAACCTTGTGCTGGCCTGGAAACACCAACCAAACTGCAATTCTAGTTAAATCCCCCTGCTGGAGTACCCCGGTACTCCGTGAAGAGTTAGTTAGATAAGGGCTTGCTTTCTTCTTACCCACACCTCTTTCAGTGTGTAAAAAGAACAAATGGAAGTTTCCTTACACAGAAAAGAGGAAGTAATAATGAGATGTATGTTAGGACTAGGATTTTTGGATTTTTATATCATTTATAATTATAATTGAAAGGTATCTGGTCTTAATTCCTTTAAATTAATCTCTTCGGTATTAATCACCTGTACAGGAGTTTGAAGCAGCAGATACAATACATAAATATTTCAACCCTTTGCCTATCTTAAGATAAACAGTTTTTTCCTGGAAAAGTTATCAAAGCAGAAAAAGTAGAAGATCATTTTCTGCTTGAGTTAAGAATTAGAAGCTAGGCTCTTGCAGTGATATCTGTTTTTCTGAGGAAGACGTTTTTAGGAAATGAGTTGAATAACAGCATCATAGATTCATCTGTCCTTATCTTTACAATTCCAGTTCAGTCTTGCTAACTGCTTTGCTACTGTTCTGGCCAGAAGTATGTAAACCACCTTTATAACTACAGGATGTCAACTAACTTTGTGAGTGCTGGAATTTTCTCTCATAAGTCACGTTTGTATCCAGAAATAGAACCTCTCTTTTGTTGGCAGTCAACTGTGGAGGCACACCAACATGCTTTATTAATGCTCTCTTTCAACTGATCTACAGATAAAGTTCTCTTTAATGTCTTAATGCTAGACAATTTTGGATTCCAGACCAGGAATCTTTGAAACATCTTAAGATATTTTTGGAAACAAATACTTAGATGCTCTTCAAAATATTAACACAAACTGTAGTGTCTTACCAATGGTGAAACATGCTCTCTCTGTGCGTGATTCAGTGAATCCTTTGGTAAACATACTGTAGTCCCAAGAGAAATACTAGAGTATGATTTCAGATTCAGATTAGAATGCTTTTCTTTACACTGTGACCTTGGATACTGAGTTACTTTCTCATTTTATGCTGTGCTGGATCAATCATGCTTGACCAAGAATGTACTAGCAATAAAACTTTCTAGCTGGGTCCAGATGGAAAAAAGTCAGTTTTCAGCATTGTCATAGTTAAATCATGAGCTATGCAGTGTCCTTAGCTAAATATGACCATCTACCTCAGGACAGCATGCTGGTTTTCAGCCATGTTACTTGTAAAAATTTGGAAGCAGTCAGAGGCACTACAGAAGAGGTCAAGTGAGGAAGAATGGTGGTCCTAGAAGGTACTGTAGGCAGCACAGTGGCTACTGCAATAGCCATGAGCATAATGACCTGTCTTCCATATCTGAGTGTTGGTTTCACTTCAGCATTTTTTGAAAACAGTTTTCGAAATGGGAATGAGTGTATTTCTTTGGGGATTCTGAAAAAACCCTTTTCTATATGCATTTTAACTCTTCTTTGAATTTCATAAAATCCACTCCTTTCTGTCTCATCAAGGGAAGAGGGGTTGTGATTGAAGACTGAGGCAGAAATATTGTTGAGTACCTCAGTCTTCTACTTGTCCGTTGTTACCAGTTTTTTCAGTACTGTTGGTGTGGGGAGGTACACCTCTGACATTCCTTTTCTGGTTAACCTACCTGTAGAAGCCTTTCTTGTTATTCTTTATGTCCCTTGCCATGTCCACTTCCAGCTTTGCCCTGGCCTTCCACACTCCATCTCTGCACAGCTGAGCTTTGTCCCAAGTTACCAGTCCTTGCTTCCTCTGCATGGGCATTTGCTTCTTTCACTTTAGTTTGACCAACAGTTCTCTACTCAACAACACTCACCTCTTACTTTCCTTACCCAATTTCTTGCTCCCGGGGATTAGTAACTCCTGTGTTCTATGGAATACTTCCTTAGAGATCTGCTATCTATGTAATAATAAATATCTAGTAACATATAAATGGCATACCTAGATTATTAATAAAAACTCAATAAATGCTATCTTAAAATATCAAATAATAATAAATACTTAATAATAATTAAGGTTTTTCTTCTTTTATTTTTCAGGTAACTGGAGTTGTGGGCAGAGCAGAGCTTTTATCATCTATTTTTTTCCTAGCTGCTTTTTTGTCATACACAAAGTCTAAAGGTCCAGATAATACCATAGGTAAATGATTGACAAATAGAGATATAATTTAGTTTCTTTGCCACTGATAAAAATGCTCTTAGAACCATAATAGAGGTGAACTGGTTATTCAGCAAGTGTGTACCAAAACTCCTTCAGAGCCAAGATACCCATATAATACTACTTTCCATTATAAATTGCAATTTTTTTTTCCCAAGACTTAGGCATTTCTTTAATGTCTTCTTAGTTTTATAACACCTACCCTAGGATATTCTTGCACTGAATTTTATTACTGCAATTTAAGTGGAAGTGTGCTGAGGTGCCTCAGATGGTCAGTCACAAGTAAACTCCAAAGTTTCAGTGCAGATAAAGGAGGCTTCCATCTTTGCCAGAGTCAGATTGACATAGTGAGAAGCCATGATCCCTATAAAGTATTCCACTTGAAAAAGTGCTCTGGTGATTTAGGAAGTACTGAGATATTTTGTTTTACTTATTATAAATTAGTCTTTTACCCTTAATTTATTTTATTCATTTTAAGGGAGGCAATTTTAATATTGGTGCATGTGTATTATTTTCTGTAGAGCAAAAGTGGTCATCTTTCATAAGACATTACATATGCTAAAAATATTTGCAGAACATAGCATATTCAGATGTGAGGAGCCAAAGCCTTCACTTTTTAAAGTAATTTACTTTATTAAATATGTTTTTTGTAAGATGGAACATTTTCAATATCTTCTTTATTTGCAGTGTGGACACCAATTGCAGTGACTGTATTTCTAGTAGCTGTTGCAACACTGTGTAAAGAACAAGGAATAACAGTGGTGGGGATATGCTGTGTTTATGAAGTCTTTATTGCTCAAGGGGTAAGCTGTTGAAAAATAAAGTGGATTTCTGTTATGAGACATTAAGTACTTTGAAGCATCATATTTGGCACTGATCTTTCTCAGTTAAGGTTAACTCAATATTTCTGTTACATTTTTCAGATTTTTTTGAGTCAATTCATTTTTGACAGTTAACAGTGAGGGAATCAAATAATTTCCAAGTTGTCCTTTACGTACCATGTGGAGATGTTAGTAAATATACTCAGTAAAGACTTGACAGGTCGTAATGGAAGCCTTTGGTTTTAGCTGACTGAGATTTGCAAATCCTAACTTGTAACAGTCTTGATTAAAGTTTGAGGTGCATAAAGGTGGAGGATTATTTGGTTTTAATCCCTGTAGTAAAAATAGAGAACATACTATATACAAATTCATTTCATCATTTTCTATTGAGTAACCAAATGCTTTAGAGTAGTTCTATTTGAATAAGTAACATTCTTAAGGAATTTGTTGTTCTAAGAATACTGTTATCTGATATATTTCATTTTAAGCATTGATAAGCCTTTAAATTAATAGTGACTTTTCCGTAAAGAAACGAGGTTCTCCTGCAATTAAATAATTCTAGACTTTTCAATAACCAAAATAAATTAAAAATTAAAATTTAGCATTCCATATTTTAAGAAAATTTTATAGTTATTTCTTAATTGCTTGCCGGAAAATTTTGCCAAAAATGCGCCAATAAAAGCCAAAAGATTGTCAATCCTGGGGACACATAATCAAGGCTGAAATACCAGAATCACATAGATGTCTTAGTAACTATTGCCTTTGCAGGTCTAGTGAATTAAAATACAATTTTCTAGCTGGATTTTTAAGGAAATCACCAGTATGTGACTGGTTTTCAGCCCACTCTTCCTTTCTTTTAGTAACTTTTGATCTGATCTTCAATTTCACTGAAGTTTAATAAGATTGTGTTAGTCAGTTGAGTAGGAAAGATAAAATGCAAACTGAGGCTTCTTAAAGCACAGGTGTCACATGAACTTAGATTTTTACCTGTCCTCAAAAACTTTTCAGTTTGTCTAGTTTAGCCAGCCGGTGTATGTGAATCAATAAATCGTCACCAGCAGAAGTCATGAAGACAAAGGGAAAGAGGTACACTGAGAAGAAATTAGCTTATGTAATGGGAACCTGTGCAAGGTTATGATGTTCATGAGGCAAGGAGGGATGACTTACTGCAGTAGTGGCATAAAATATAAAGCCAGGGCTAATCAGAAAGCAAGTAGTATTTCTGTCATTCATAAGGACTTTTGTTTATAGGGCGAGTTTTCAGAGGGGCTGATAATTCTGAAAATAGTGATTTTTCTTCTTGAGAGTTCCTTTCGTGGTTTTGATTCATTTGTTCAAGCCTCTGAAGATGGTACAATTTTTTGATCTGTCAGCACAAAATAGCTATGGGTGTACAGGTTCAGCTGTGATAGTGTTAGCAAGAATACTTGACTAGTTTATTAGAATGGAGACCTGATTTTGGGGACTTTTCATGAAGGTACTAAGAAGCTGAATTAATTAACTATTGGGAGCAGACGTTTACAGAAAACCAAGGAAAAATGTATTAGGTAGCTCATATTTATCTAAGGAACTAATGAGTACCCTGTCTGATTATAAACCATTTTTTAATTTGCAGTACACCTTGCCAGCATTATTGGACACAGCTGTACAGATTCTTCGAGGAAAGGGCAGTATTCCTTTCTCTATGCTCCAAACACTGTTGAAGCTCATAGTCCTAATGTTCAGTACACTCCTGCTTGTAGTTGTCAGAGTCCAGGTTATCCAGTCTCAGCTTCCAGTGTTTACAAGGTAATAGTAAAGTGCTTCTTATTTACAGTTGTTTATAAATAAGATGTGACTTAATGAAGTCAGAATGAAATGGCCAAAAATATATGAACTTACGTGTTATTCACCTGTTTCAATATTATTATTCAGTGTCTGTACAATATTGCATTTTTTGTGAAGTTGCTAAATGATATATTTCAGCAACTGTTGAATAAAATGTTCAAAATACTGAGGTATCTGAGCAGGCAGCCATTTAAAAAAGTTTACAGTTGATAGTTCATCTTAATAATTCAGAAATTACATGTCTTACTGCTTAAATATTTTTATTGTCTCTTTATTTGAACCTTGTCTGAATTTTCCAAACCTCTTAAATTTTTCCTCTTCTACATACAGAATATATTTTACATTTTATGTGTGTACTATGCAGAAACCATGGTTGTCTTCAGATAGACTACTTGAAGATGTATATGAATGACGTTAGAACTGAAAGACTAATTTTTCTTAAGCTTGAGCAATGTAGAAACACAAGAATCTAGAACTGTCCCTGAAAAATTGAGACAAACTATTAAAAACATGAACAAGGACCACTGAACTCAACTTGAGGTGTAAATCATTCTGTTTCTTCAAACTTATGTTGATTATATCCCAAAACAGTTTCATAAACATGGAGGAGGCTCTGTCCCTCTCTTCAGTGAATCACTGTGCATGGTTTCACACCTGACAAATGCAGGAAGAGTAGGATATTTTATGTCTGTAATTAGTAATTCTAGCTATGACTCTAAAGTTTGCCACAAAGTGAATCAACATCATATCTTTCTTCATTAAAAGCTCCTTTTTCTCCTTTCTTTTGCTTTAGGTTTGATAACCCAGCCGCTGTTAGTCCATCCCCAGCAAGACAGCTGACTTTCAACTACCTCCTCCCTGTAAATGCTTGGCTTCTTCTCAATCCCTCAGAATTATGCTGTGACTGGACAATGGGAACTATTCCTCTTGTGGAGTCTTTGTTAGATGTTAGAAATATTGCCACCCTTACCTTCTTTTGCTTTCTGGGATCTTTAATGGTCTTCAGTCTCCGATACCCCGGAGATTCCTCCAAGACAGTACTGATGGTATGAATGATGCCCTGGTTTTGTCCTTTTGTTAAGAGCAAGTGGCTCAGGTTCTATCATCACATGTGTAATCTGCTGTGACCCAGAGATACTATGTGTATCTAGCCTTTTAGGCTAGAATGAACACATAAGAGGAAAATTGTCTGGTGACAAAACTGCTAAATTGCAGTTAAGTGTGTGATTCTGTTAGAGATGAGAATAAATATGCCCCTTGTTATGTATTTGTAAACTGTATTGCAGCCTTTCTCAGATATTCAGAGCTCAACTGGCACATGGTGGCTTTCAATAGAATTTAAATGTTTCAAGGACCAGAATGCATTTTCATCCTGCAAGCTGTCTACTTTGTTTAAATGTCAGTAGTCATGATATGTATTTAGCAAAAGATTTGATTTTCTTTCTCATAGGTGTAAAAGAAAGGACATATTTTTGCATTTAGGAATAAGTTTCCTCTTTTGTTATTGTTGTTTTGTTTTTCTTCTATAAGTTGTTTTCATATTATGAAAAACTAATTTTGTCAAGCTGTAAGATCAGTTCTGTGTCTGTTCAGTATTATATATAATCTTAAAACTGAGATGGATTAACAGAAAAGAATATTTTGAAAGAAATGGGAGGGATCAAAGGAGCTGGTATTTTTGAAAAAAAAAACAGTCATCAATTCTTGATTCCATTGCAAATTTTTGCAAGGTGAATGATAACCTGATACCATACTTTTTTATTAGTTCAGTGATGAAGTTATGCATACAAATAAATTGCATGCATTTATCTTAGTCTGCTTCAGAAATAATGCATTTTTTAGTATGTTAATCAGCAAACAAAGTTTCAGATGGGTGGAAATATTTATGCATAACCTAAGATTTAAGTAGTTCTTTGCTAAGCAGCTGGCAAATTTTGATGCACTTCTAAAAGACCTAGCATTATAGTTCTGACTCATATGTTTTCTTCTTGTCTTGTCACTGGAGCAAGGCAATATATTTCCCTAGAAGACCAGTGAAAATGGTATCTAGTATTGCTGATGAAATTTCTTGTCTTGAATTTGGAAACTGTGTATGAAGAGAAGAAATTATTTATATAGTAAATGTGCAAGGTGACATGCTTAGGAAATAAGTGCCCAGCACTTCAGATATGCAGAGTAGTTGCATTTTCCTCCTTATATAAGCTGAGGCATAAGTTTTTCTCCACTGCACTGTTGGCAGGAAAAATGTGTGTCAGGTGTGGTTCACTTTTTTTATAGGACAGCTCCTGAATATTAAGGCTGTTTATTTCCCTGCATTTCTGTTTATTCCCTACCTGGTGAAGTTCACAAGAGGAAAGGGTTAATGGGTGTTTTAGCATACATTGGTGTAAGTCAGCTAGGTTTTGTTTGAGGGTGGTATTTTTATACGTGTTTTTATTATTTCAAGTGGGTTTTATAGGAAGGATTTTTTGAGGTCATTCACTCTGGCATGCAAGCCTCAATGTCACCTGACACAGTATAGTCCTGGTTTAATGCAAGTTGTTTTCCTTTAATCTATACCTATGCTGTGTATATAAATTTCAATATTATGCTGATTTTCTTCAGCATTGAAGTGCCTGGGAGCAAATTTCATAGGAAATGGGAATGCAATATTTTATATTAAATATTAATGGTTATGTGCTACAAAATGAAACTATATGATAGGCCAAAGCCTATTACTCCCTTTCAGTAAGCCATTAATATCCCCCAAGTAATCAATGCATTCTGTATGTTGCAAGGCTCTGTTGTGTTTTTGTTTTCATGGAGCTTAATGAAATGCTGTGGATCAGCAGCTGGGCTGTGTTAATGATCCATGTGCATATTCTTGAAATATCCTTGAAATACGAGATAAAATCTTAAAGTTTTAAATCAGTGTTGCATTTTTATATATGTAATCCTGGGTTGATTTTCAAACTGGATTATTTAACTGTTTTAGCATGGAAGAAGCAGTTAATGTCATGCTTAACTCTAGGCAGCCAGTTGTACTGAAAGTTTCTAGAAAATTCCTCTTTCTTCAAAGAAAAATTCCATTTCTGTAGGTTTGTTTTTATGGGGTTTTTTTTTTGGTAACTTGAAGGCAAGATATTTTGAAATCATTATTCATGTCTTTTCTGGAACCAGAGTTTGGAAATCTGCTACTTAACAGTCATTCAGGACTTAAAGCAACTGGTCATGTCCACTTTCTTTGCAACAGATGGATTTCTTTGTCTCTTAATAAACACAATTTTTGATAAGAAGTGAGTCCCCAACCTAAGAACTACAATCGTGCAGTTCTTAAATTCATTGTTATTTCAGATACATTGGGGTACTCTTTGCACTCTGTCCAAAAACTGCTGTTTATTCAGTGATTGATTCTGGCTTTGTTATTCACATTTCTTACAGAAACACACAACAGACTCTATTGTACTGTAAAAATAGCTGCTTTATGCCTCAAATAAGCTGATATAAATTTTTAATTGTCAGATAATGTCCAAGGTTTTACGCTGTCTTATTTCTGTATCTGGAAATCTTACTAAAATTGTTTTGAATTTAATTAATCTGTTTATTTGTCCTTTTTGCAGTATAGTAAAGCAAATATACTTCCAAGCCCTTAAGTAAGGAATAGAATAATTTGCAGGTTCCTACTTGCTATATTCAATGTGAAACAGATCTGAATATTAAAAAAGACCGAATATCTACTATTTATGTCTGGTTTTATGGGATTATTTTTGTAATTTTTAACTTGTTTCTTGGGTACAGCTTGTCACTGCCAATATCTTGATTACTAATGTTGTTTGTATTTCCTTTCTAGGCTCTCTGCTTAATAGTGCTACCATTCATTCCTGCGTCAAACCTGTTTTTTCCTGTTGGATTTGTAGTAGCAGAGCGAGTGTTATATGTTCCTAGCATGGGATTCTGCATTTTAGTAGCACATGGATGGAAGAAATTATCAAATAAAAGGTAAATAAATTCATACTGATAAAAGCCCTAATGGGAAAGTTTGCATAGCCATAAATATGGTTGTCTTCTATGAAAATAATTGATGAGTGTAAATCAAAACTGGTTTAACTTTATTCAAAGTTGATTACTGACTGAAGTTTATACAGTGCATGTGAGTCAGCCAACTAAAGTTGCTGAACATTTAATCAGTAAAAAATTAAATTTTCGGAAATGTCATGCTAGGAATGGATATCAGAGCCATTCAGTATTTTTTAAACAAAACAATTCTTTGGTTAACAATTTCTCCTTAAAAATTGTGCTCTAAAATCATGTTTTGTACACACTTTTGTGTTTTCTGATATCTTTTGCCTTGACTTGGACATACCTCCCACTGATGCTTTACCCTTTGCCCAGTGGTATCCTAATGCCAGTTCAGATAAATGGAAAGGCAGAAATTTGCAGTCTATGTTGTCTGCTATTGTTAGAGATGAGGCCTTGCAGTAAAATTTACACTAACTGGTGCTGCTGAAGCTGACAGCACTGGATAATGAGAAATTAGTGATATATTGTGGGAGTGTGGATTTCTCACAAATCCCACTACAAGGCAGTAAAAATAGAAGTGATGTGAAAGAAAGAAAGGAACCAGGAGAGGATGGCTGGGGAGAAAAATTAGGCAGCTAGTGTCATTTACTACAAAAATATTGGAAATCAGTTCTCTAAAATGAGAAAGAAAAGGTTCCTTGCTTTAGAAATATGTGGAAAGAAGAATTCCTATAAGCCTGATGGGTTTACAGATTACTGTATATGACAGTTCTTACTGATCACTTTGGTAGTATTTTAGAATTACTCTCTTAATTTTACAGTTTCCCTTTTTTAGTATTTTTAAAACCAAACATGGTAGACAAAACATGCATTTTGTTTATCTTAGAAGTGGATGGGGAAAAAACTTGCAGTTTTTAGTAAACTCTTGTGAAATAGGTAGCAGAGTGAACAACTGTTCATAAGTCAAATGTGGGAAATAGTGGTTAAGGGTGAACACCTGCATGTCCACTCCAGAATGAGATTTTTTTTTAAATAAATAGTATTCATAATTGTGGGAAGAAATTAGAATCCAGAAACAAAATGATCAGCATGTTAAAGTGTATGTTTTAGATCTGTCATATTTCAACTCCAGAAAAATAAACTGCACAAAATGAAGGTTATTCCTGACAAGCTTGTCACAGAGAGTGACCTTTGCCCCAGTTTGCAGCTTTATAAATAAAATTGCTAGAAAAACACTAAACCTTTCTCCTACTTAGATATTCCAGTAGCACTAGGATTACATTTGCTTATGGAAGACTGGGTAGTCTCCACAGACCTCTCCATTAAGGTGTGTTCTGCAGTGTGGGAAAGATTTGCAATGTGTGAAGTAAAGAATATGTGTGGAATTGTCTGATGTGAAACAAAAGTATGAGAGGATTTTTTAGTTGCTTTTTTCATTTTTTAACATTTTGTTAAAAATAGTGTTTTGGAGAACCTCACTTTTTGGCATCATATGTATTGTCCTAAATTACAGATAAGTTTTAAGAGAAGTAAAATTTTTGTGAACATTCTATAAAAATTCTATTGTGTTGTGTGAATTGGACTTGTTCTTATTAAGGGACTTGCATGAGCATAACAACAAAAGCAGGTAAACAAAATTAATTATAGATTGAACATATTTCCTTTCAAACTCTGGAGCGTGCTGATCACAAATGTGGTCCTTTGTTTGCCTTTTAGCATATGATATACTTATTCTAATAAAAATTAGAATTGCTGATGTGCTTACAACAAGTCTTTGTTTTATTTAATAGTGTACTAAGAAAAATTTCTTGGGTTTGTTTGGCTGCGGTGCTGTTCACTCATGCCTTAAAAACACTGCACAGAAACTGGGACTGGGAGTCGGAGTACACTTTGTTTATGTCTGCTTTAAAGGTACTGTATTCTGTTTGGAAAGGCTAATGGGAAGTTCTTGTTGCTGTTCTTAAGAAACTGCAGTGGAACATGATAAAAATTGACAAAAATTATGCCTGTTTCAGCACATTAATTTCTATATTGATATATTGATTAATTTCTATGTTATCAATTTCTATATTGATATTCTATATCTCCTTCAGCACATTAATTTCTATATTGAGAGTATTGACATCTAATTAGTTGCTTTTGGGAATGCTTTAAAGGAAGTGTGATGCACACATAGAAATTCATGCAGAAAATAGATGATAATTTTTAATTCATTCTCTTGTCTGGATGAAAGCCGGATATGTTTCAGTTCAAAAAGTTTGAGACATAGAATTATTTCTTCTAAGTTCATACGGCATGATAAGGCAATTTGCAAAATATCCCATAACAGTTAAAATTAATTTTAAGATGATTGGTATTTCTAAGAGCAAATAACTAAAACAAATTGATGTTGCACAACAAGATCAATGTAATCATTCTTGTATGTAGTGTTCTGTTATTCTTTGCATATAGAGGCTTGATGAAATCTGTCATTTGCAATACATTTTTATGTCTTAAGATATTGTTAAGAGAAACTCAATTGTTAAGTAATTTTAACTTAATACCTTATGCTTTGGTATCTTTTTCTGGGTTTAGGTGAATAAGAACAATGCAAAACTATGGAACAATGTGGGGCATGCATTAGAAAATGAAAAAAATTTTGAAAGAGCTCTGCAGTTTTTCATACAGGCCACACAAGTGCAACCAGGTAAAGCTTTAACTAATTGCCATCTCTTCACTCCTGGTATTTCAGTATACTTTAGCTTACACTAACAGCTTCTCAATAGACTGTTGTGCTTCAGCTGAACTTCAAAGTCAAACAAAGTCATATAATAAGTTAATTGATCTCAGGGTTTTAAAAATAAAGTAAAAAAGTCCTCCAGAAGAGATTTCTGTCTATAAAAAGCTGCAAATACTTTCAAAACTATTTCTTGTATGACATTCTTTATGAATTAACTTGAACTGTGATTTCCTAATGGAGTATAAATATGGCTTTATTTTTTTTACTCAAAACTAAGGAAGTGTGTAAGAAAATGAAAAATCTAGAAAATAATAAAATGCACATTTAATCCATTTTACATATTGTTACAAAAGAAGTTCTAGGTATTACTGGACAATCTTTCCTTTTAGAAGATTAATAAATAACCTTCAATTTATATGCCTCTATTATAGCAAGAAATTAGATACAGGGAAGTATGATAGGACCTTAAACTTTTTACAGTTTTAATTTTACAATCCTTCATTAACCAGTTCCTGGTAAAATTAGTAGCTTCATAATTAAGATGAAAACTGATAGAATTGCTTTCTTCTTTTAGTGATGGAGATGTTTCATCAGAAACATCTGTATTTCACACTACTCTGTACACAGAAGTGTTTAATTTCATGATACTAAGTGCATGGAAATATTTTAAATTTCATTCTTTTCTTTATTAAGATGATATTGGTGCCCACATGAATGTAGGAAGAACTTACAAGAACCTAAACAAAACAAAAGAAGCTGAAGAATCATATATGATTGCGAAATCATTGATGCCACAGGTAATTAGGGACTTCATCTACCACTGCAGCACAGTACCTCTATTTCTGATACAATTTTTGGTTTTTTTCCTCTTGCTTTGTGTGGCTGTCTACTTTAAAGTTTATCAGTGTTCTTTTAAAAGCTATCTATGAAAAAATAGGCTGTATACTCATGGCTGTTAAAAAATGCTAACTTGGAACTCTGCTATAAATGTTTTAATTTACTTTTTATAATACTGTGTTGTGTTTTGGGGTTTTTTTTTCTGAAATTTTGGTTATAAAAAAAAGCAGCAGCCAAAACCTACAGTTTCTAGTAACAATTGGTTTATTTTCACTCACAGCTAATACATTGATGATGACTGAGTTTTTGAGCCCTTCAGAGAAGGCTTAAATACAGCATTGAAGGTTGGAGAAGGTAGCCACAGCAGCAACAAAAAAATTTGGCCTGAATATGTTATTATAAACATGTGTTTTGTTACCTTTTCTATTTGTTAAATTATATTTATACCGAGGAAATTTTACTTGTTCAGGCTGTTTAGAGTAAAAGATAATAGTATTTTGAAGAATGTGTGAAGGTAATAAAAGCTGTGGTGAAAATGAAACTGGCAACAAAAATGAGCAGCCCGTTGAATAGAAGCATGGCATTTAGAAGTCTGTGAAATACTGTTTCTGTGAAACAGTGGGAAGATTCTAAATGGATAACGTATAAACAGTACAGCAGTTGCAATGTCATAGGATTTTCATCTCTCCTCACTACTTTTCATTTTCTCTATCAGCTGGCAAATCATTGGCTGTAAAATCTTACTTACACTTTTCTTAGGCTGAAGGGTCATAAAAAGGAATTAAAATGTCTGACAGAATCTCAGTTTATGCTTTAGGAAACATCTTCATCTGACTGGGGAAAGTTTTTCAAGGTCTGTTTGGTTTCAAATGGCTATCTACATGAACCAAATTAAGTAGCAGCAGAACTTAAATATTGTACAAATTTTTTATTCTTTATTTCTATGAAAACATAGATAATATTCTATTTATTTTTGATATGATTTTTCTGGGAAAGAATTACTGTTCTTTGTCATTATCAAGAGCCTACACAATACTGTCCAGTAGTACCCTAAAACAAATGTGGCAGAGTGAAAAGGAGTTCTATACTGATCATCTTTAATATTTCTCCTCATCTGTGTTTGGTAATGTATTGTCTTTGACAGATTATTCCAGGGAAAAAGTATGCAGCAAGAGTAGCTCCTAACCATTTAAATGTTTATATCAATCTTGCAAACTTAATTCGAGCAAACGAATCTCGCCTCGAAGAAGCGGATCAGTTGTATCGACAAGCAATTAGTATGAGGCCGGATTTCAAGCAGGCTTACATCAGCAGGTATATTTTCTAATTTTAGAGATACATATTCTTGAGTAAACTTGTTTGTATTTGTAGTACTATGAACACTATTCAGTTTGTACAGTTCAATTAGCTTCTGAAATTGTTTCATTTCTAAGTGAGAAGATGAAGATTTGGGATGATAATCAATTATTCATTACAAGTCTGTTCTTTTAAATTCCTCCTTCAAATGGCATATTTCCATGTAGATTCTGTATTCAAACATTATATAGAAAGACACTTCCATTAGATTTCTTTATGAATCTCTAACTCTAATTTCTAACCTCATAGTTTAGTTTTGAACTAAAAAGCTTTTGGTTAGTGTGAATCGTGGAGCTTTCTTTATACTTTCTTGTTAAAGATGGTCCAGAAAATGCAAGTCGTAACTATTTAGTTGACATTATTGCATTTTAGTTAATAGTTATGTGGATGTGGGTATTGAGGCTTCTGTCCACTGTTTTGTTCGTTTTGATTCCCACTGGGATGTTCAAGAATGCCTGAACTATAGCTTTGCAGTGTAATTACAGAGCCAAATCAGGCACCCTTGATCAGTTCCTTTTTGATCACCCTTTTTGTTCTTGTCCTGCTTATGCATTTGTTGTATACAGGTTTTTGAGAACTGAAAGCTTTAGGAATAGAATGTAAAATAAGGTCTTGTATTGTTTTGTGCTTAAAACTAAATAAAAAAACACTGTTATCTGATGCCTACTGTCTGTAGGAAGACAAACTTTAAAAAAAAACCTGTCAATTCTTATATGGATAACAAGAAAAGTATCGTTCTTCAACAGGGGAGAATTACTTCTAAAAATGAACAAACCTCTGAAAGCTAAGGAAGCTTACCTTAGAGCTCTAGAACTAGACAGAACCAATGCAGACCTGTGGTACAACTTGGCAATTGTTTACATTGAACTGAAAGATCCAACAGAAGCCCTGAAGAATTTCAACCGAGCTCTAGAACTCAACCCAACACATAAACTGGCATTATTCAACTCAGCGCTGCTAATGCAGGAATCTGGTATGTTAATTGTCCCTTCTGTGCTTATTGCATGTTTGCATTTATAGGATCCACACTGTTTAGTTTTTTATTAACTCTTTTGTTTTTGGAAAGGAGAAGTACACAGCATCATCAAAAAAGAAGCTATTTATTATAACTTTGTTATTTTTTAGTATATGGAATTTGTGCAAAGTGTACATACACCTTAGCTGATCAGCATCTTTAATACAAGCAATATATTTTACAATATATCTTACACATATAAAGAATAGTGTTACTCAAACATCTTCAAAAGAATACCTATATCAACTTTAAAGATAGTAGTTAGTAAAGTACATTTAATACCTGGTTTGCATTTATAGTGATTGATTTAATTATTGACTCAAAAATCTAGCTTACATCTCTGGGCTTAAATCCTGCTCTACAAATAGGAATGTTTTCATAGGTTTTTCTGTAATACTGCTAATTAGGATGAATTCAGTTGGACTTTCATGAGTTTGTTTTTTCATCTGTATAGCTCTGTGGATAAGGGTGAGTCCTTAGTGAATTAAGGCTGTTGCAGAGAGTATTTGGCAGGTGAGCTGCTTTCCCTTTTGTTAAAATGGTAAACTGCCCCTAAGAAAGATAAAACAGAGTTGATTGAAGCTGAAGACACTTAGTAATTTTCCATCCCTTATCACATTGTAAATTAGGTAGTTCAAGACATGTCTTGTTCCTTTTCTGTGGAAGTACAAGCAGCTTCAAACAAGCAGAAGTACTAACTATTTAGCATTCACTTTTTCATACTAGAAGGTGCAATATTGTTTCAGGAGGTGAAAGAGGGCAGATTAAAGCAGCTCCCCTATCCTTCAGTAAGTCTTTGTCTGGAATTTGTTACTAAAATACGTTCACTGTACTATTCAGTAAAATAGCACAGACCACAGGCATGTCTAGCTAATCCTGGTATTGTCAGATAAAATTGTTTTACTAAATCTTTCTTAAACTTCGATGCAAATTAAAGTATAGGGGTTACAGATTTTATTGTTTTGGTGTTAGAAGATATCTTAGCCTGGCTACATTAGAAGTCCCTCTATGTGCTCTCTAAACTCTTTCAATCTATCTTATAAAATGAGATCTTCCACTCAAAGTTTGCCTCTGTAAGAGCTGGTTTGTCAGAACTGATGTCTGTTCTGCATTCCATTTGCTCAACTGTGCATGAAAATAATTTCTCTTAAGCTTGTAGAGACGCCTTTTATATCTGTTATACCAAACATAAATATCATTCAACAGCTAATAGAGTAATGATGCTGAATTTGGCTAGAAGTCAACTGTATATAGTTTCATTCTATAAAGAAGGTAGATAACATTTGTTTTTGCTGTTACACAGCTATGATGAAAAATAGCTTTTAAACCCTTTCACTTCTACAGTTGCATTTTAATTTGTATAAGGACTGCATTTTACAGTCTAAAAATCCTTCAGAATAAATGTTTCAGGAAATATCTTGAGAATTAAATGCATTTTCTGTCACTTAGGTGATGCTCGACTTAGACCTGAAGCTAAGCAAAGACTGCTACATTATGTGAAAGAAGAACCACAGGATTCAAATGGATACTTCAATTTGGGTATGCTGGCAATGGATGATAAAAAAGACATGGAAGCAGAGGCGTGGATGAAGAAAGCTATAAGGTTACAACCCAACTTCCGAAGTGCTTTGTTCAATTTGGCCCTGCTTTATTCTCAGACAGGAAAAGAATTGATGGCTTTGCCTGTCTTGGAAGACCTACTGAGATACTACCCTGATCATACCAAAGGTCTGATTTTGAAAGGTGATATCCTTATGAACCAAAAGAAGGATATTGTTGGAGCAAAAATGTGTTTTGAAAAAATTTTGGAATTGGATCCCAAAAATGTACAAGGAAAACATAATCTTTGTGTGGTTTATTTTGAGGAAAAGGATTTAATAAAGGCAGAAAAATGTCTGGTTGAAACACTAGCACTGGCACCTCATGAAGAGTATATTCAGCGTCATCTAAACATAGTTAGAAGTAAAATTGCATCACTTGGTGCTATGGAACAGTCATCACTTCCATCAGATGGGACTGCAGCTACAGAAGCAAAAAAAAACTCATTTCAGAATTTGAAAGAAGCAAAAAATGAGAAGACAACCACCCAATCAACAGTTGATAATAAAGAGCACTCAAAAAAAAAGAAACCAACAGAGAAAAGCAGTGTGGACAAAGAGACTCCCAAAAAATCTACAAAAGAAATCAAAGACATTGAGAAAAAGAGAGTTGCTGCATTGAAAAGACTAGAAGAAATTGAGCGTATATTAAATGGTGAATAGTCTTTACCATGTCACAAAAGAATAAGGGGAGAATACTATTTTTAATTATTAATTTGTGAGCCAACTGGAAAGTGTTCTCAGTGCTTTGAAAATAGAAATAATGTTGACTGCATATCACTTATCAAGCAGCAAAAGGCATTACAATGCTCTATGTGAGAAAACCACAACTTTTAAATATGATGGAGGGATGGGTGGGAATTAAAGGATAAAGGGTTGAGAAAAATCTTCATGCAGAATCCTTAATAATGAGAAAATAGCACTCATAAAAGTCGTTGGTAGTCAAGGATATTAAGTAATGCTACTTTCAGTGATTCAGTGGAAGAATTCAATGGTGAATTATTGGGATAAGCCAGACACTCCTCCTTTCCCCCAACAAATCTGTTTGTATTCTCATTATCTACATTTCAGTTTAAACATCAGCTGAAATTTTTCTAGACCTGTGCTGTACAAGAAAAACAGTTTTTCTTTGCATTATTTGTTTCCAGAACTTAACAAATTCATCAAAATGCCACTGGATGTAGTACAGGAGGATGCAACAACACACTAAAATTTTCAGTTGCATTCTAAATATGGAATGATATTATTAACTTTTAGATGTTCTTTATTTACGATGCTAATAGTTTGCCTGGTAAGAAGTCTTACGGTGCTCTTAAGATCTTTAGACTCTGCTTTTTTATTTTAAAGGAAATGTGTGGGGTTTCTTCAACTGTCAATCATCTGATTGTTTTTAAAAACTATATTATGAAGGGTGGTTTCTTCCCCAGTTCATTGAATGCTGATAAATGCACTTTGGTACAGTAACCAGTATGCTATGCAGTAGTCCATTTTGTTGACTTTGTATCAATGGCTGTGGATTGACACCTTGGTGTAGTAAATTCTTCCTTGTATAGTAATCTGGTTTTACTATTTCTGTCATTGCAACAGTATTTCTATTCTCATGACTTTTTATGACACTAATAGAAGCAATGTTTGCTCAATGCAGTGCGATAATAATTAAACCACTGAATTTAGTCATGTTTAACACAAGACAATGTAGGTAGTGTCCTTTCAAATACTAAGTTCTATTGTTTTGATACTTTGTCTTGGGTGTGTGGTTTTTATTAAATATTTATTTTGACTACTAAAATATTCCCATTTACACTTTTTCACTAGTGCATCATTTTAATTTCTTACACGAAACAAAAATCTTTCAAATTTCAGTATTGCTTTTATTCTTATGCAATGCATATATTTTTGTTCAAATATGCTACCAATTACCTAAACCGGATGTTTTCCTTAATTCTCAGAAAGAAAAGAAGTGTAAGAGATGAGTTCACTCATAATTTTCACTGATCATTAAATCTAACTCTTACTCTTCATGTTTTGTCTTATTTCATGATGTGGAAGTATTCCTTAACAATTCTACCATTTAAACTTAATCCTTTCTGTACGTGCTCAACTTTCTGCCTCAGGCAGTAATCCAGCTGTAAGATGTAATAATAATCTCTGTGGGAGAGATCTTAAATGGGTAAAGGGCTTCCTTGCACAGACCTTTTATTCACTGCTTATCATTCTTAATGTTAGCACAACAATTGCTTGCATGGTAATAATGGCGGAGGGGGGGGAGGGGAATGTGTTTTGAAAAATGTTATTTACAAGCAGCTGACAGGAACAAATATATGTTGTGCAGCTGTTCATCATTCAAAAGAATATTTAAGTGCTGCTTTTAAAGAAGCGCTCGCAGGAATCTGTTGACCACACCTTGAAAATCACTTGTCTGTGAATAACTCAGATACTTGCACCTAAAATAGCGAGTATGTTGACTTTTATAGAAACATTAACTTGCATATTAAGTCTTCCTCCAAATCTTTGTTTTAGAAAATGATTAGCCATTGTTCTGGGCAAGATGAAGGAACCTTCATGTGAAAATGGCAGGAACTACATAGTATGAAAAGGTATTCTGATAGAGAATTTCAGGATTCTCCTCTCTTCCATATGAAGAGCTCCTCTTATTGTCATTGCCCCACCATTTTTATTTGGTGTGTAAATTGAAGAGGGGAGTAAAGACACGGTCTCAGTCTCTGCATCTGAGTCTCTGTCATGTCTCATCTTGACCATCCAAGTAGCTCTCTAGGTACTACCAAGAACTATTAGATTTATTGGTGCTAAAAAGTGCCATCACTTTTAACTAAAATCATCAGATGGATAGAAACTGAATGTTGCTTGATGTCTTTCAAGTCTGTTCTCAATGCTATTCCCCCTTTGTCTCTCTCAAAGAAATGTTAGTAAAAACAAGTATTTTGACTAACAAGTTGTATTTATCCTGTTAGGATGGGTCAGCCATTTTAAAATTAGGCTTTCACAAAAAAAAAGGGTTCATTAAATTGAAGTGACATAGCTTGTGAAAAACTATCAAAATAGCATTTACACATAGGAAAACCATCAAAAAGAGTAATTTTGGCTTTTTTTGCTTGCAGGTAGAACAGAATAATCAACAGGTATTTTTACCCCTTCTAGTTCAACCTGTCTTTTCCCGCCATCATCATGTGCAAGATGCCATAAATATCATCCCTTTTCAGACTTCCCCAATTTCACTAGACGTGCAATTAGGAATTTCTAAGAGTGGGACAGGCATACTAAAATAATTTGTAGCTCTCTATTCATACAGTGCAATTACTGTGGTTGCTGAAAAATGGAATGGATGTCTTATATCATCTTGGCATCCATATGCAAAATTTTTCCCACTTACACATACAGCTGCAGAGTATGCACTTTTAGTATTATACATATTTGTGCATGTGATTTGAGTACAGACGCGTGCATTTGTCAGATTATTTTTTGGATCTTTTGCAGGTGAGTATATGCATAGATAGACTTGTAAGCATATGGATTAATTGGATATGCATGCATATAGTTGGGACACTCGGATACCTAGAGACTGTGCAGTTGCAGAGGGGCAACAAAAAAGTACTTTAGTTAAACTTATTCATTCACTTCCCTGAATTCCTCCCATATCAAACTATGACAGCCTTGTAGCTCACATGCCTTTCTCAAGGGTGTGGACCTTTGGGCTGAGAATGCAGGTATCTTCCTGAAGTTTCTTATGGAAAGACTCAATGAAGATCAAAATAATACAGGGAAGTTTTCAGCCCATCCCAGTCTCTTGCAAGCTTTGCATTGCATAAAAGCTCCAAGAAGGGTCCTCATTTAGGTGAGTGTACATGGCTAGGCTTTTCCTTGCAAGTTTTATAATTCACTTCTGCCTGGCACAATGTCTGGAATTGCAGCAGAACCTGCTTCACCTGCTGCTATGTAACCAAAACTATGCTTGGACTTTGAGCCTAGGAATCCTGCTCTGTCTAGACAGAAACCTTGAGAACGGAAAGGCTGTTAGACACCTTCCACCCATCCTTTTCCTCACTTCCTTCCCATACAAAAATACAACATTCTGTGTAGTGTTTCAACTATAGCAAGAAGAACCTGTCCCCCAAACCTCCAACAGAGCTTATAAAAACATAAGACATTCCTTCTTGAAATCAAAATAACAGAGCTTAGTATGTTACAAATAATGCAATGCTCCATTTTGTTTTAAATAATCTTAGATAGATATGACATTTTTATAGTTCTGAGTAGTAGTGCAGTTAATATTCTTCGAAAAACTTTAAAACTGCTATCTACAGTCTAGTGCCTGTCTACAAAGTAGTGGTTTGGCATGTGGGTTATATGTCCCTTGCAAACAGCCAGAGGAAATCACATACAGGTATCAACTAACAAAAAGCAATAATGACAAAATCAAACCAGGGGAAGGAAAAAAAAAACCAAACAAACAAATCAAAGGACTTCATGCGTAATTATCTTGGTTTCAGAACAGCATATAAACTTTATAATTTTCCTGGGCTAGGAAATCATCCCAGAAAAACACATTTAACCTTCTCTGGCATGGTCATAATTTAAAAGATTGCTGGAAAGATAATTGGAATTTATGGGTACCATCTACTGGTAAGGAATTCTGTTTAGAGTAAAATTAATATCATGTCATTACTCCAGCATAATGCAAACAACTGTTAGCTGCTACATCTTTACCAGTATAAGAAAGACACTACCAAAAAAAAGGGAGTAAAAAATCCTTGTTCAGCTTGTGTCTTCACCAGTGCTTACAGAATTTAAAATGTCTTTTTCTAAATACTCATACAGAGGCACTAACATTACAGCAAATTTAGGGGTTACCTGCTTGTATGGGTGATTTCAGTCTTTTGTGGTTATGGACAGAAACAAAGAAATTAAAAGCTTGACTCGGGATGTTGCATGCACCACTACGCATTGGCATTGAGGAAAAATGTATATATACTTTCTGAAATTTTAGTTACTCATAGATCATATCACATTGTAGCAGGAAATTTGGTGTATATGATACAGTTTTGGAGGGTGATACAACTTAGATGATTTATATTGTGAATTCTGTAACTGGTGAACGTGAAGCCTTAAAGGACTCCACATAGTCATTGGAATAAAGCATGCTGTTCAAATATCCTACCCCTATTTAGCATATATGTTTGTTTCTCACATGTAATTATCAGGGTATTGTCTTTTTAAATAGGCATGGCAAGGTATTTTTAATTACATGAGTATTCATCTGCTCACAATGAGAGTAGGTGGAGGAGGAAAATATAACAATTACAGGATGTCTTACCAAAAGTAGAAGTCATAAATCTTGTTTTTTAAAATACCATCTAGAACATGCACTCACCTTGATTTCATTTGCAGTTGTTAACCCAGCCTTACACTTTAGTTGTACGTGAGCATCGTCGGAGCGCGATCTGTGGCGCCGACTCCCCAGTACCGAGAGCTGGCAGGAGATTGTGACACCGGGAGTTGACAGATTGGGGGATTAGTTGTTACCACTCCTTGGCCTCCAGCTGAATAATCAAGGTTTGCTTGTCTGTTTGGGTGCACTGCTCCTTTCATCTACAGGAACATCAGGCGTTATGGATGATTATCTCAGTTTGCAAGATACAGTAATTTTTCTGTTAATAAAAGTGGCTTAAAGGGAGCTTCTGAACTCCCTTTCTACCCCTTGAACAAATTTTGAACAGGTCTAGAATACTGGATTGTCTTCAACTCTATGCATACACTTTTATCAATTTTCCAGTATAAATAGCTACAAACAAATAAATAAAAAGAGTGGAAAGGAATGTGACAGCTTAAATCTCATGAAATTCAAATACTGGGCAAAAACATAAAAGAAGCTGAATTCTGTACTACTTCTTTAGATATATTTATGTGAGAGGGTTTTCATGATGTTACAGTATGATCTGTAACACTGACTACTATTTCTATAGTTCACACTGTATTTCTGCCCCTTACTTGGATGAATGTAGCCAAAGTTTTATTACAAATACTTAGGTTTAAATTTTCCATTCCAAGGATAATCCTTCAGATGGTTTAACAGATATTGCAAAGGAGCTAATTTGCATGTTCAGGAAAAGCAAAAATAAGTATAATTGAGTTTAAGGAGTTTTTTCCTTCTGATCAATATACGTGAAAAATTATGTATTTGACCAAAAAATAGATGTATTGCATGAAGATAAAAGCACCACAGACATTACAAAGATGCATAAAGATTTTTCAAAGATTTTCCAATTATCTGCAGTGGTTTATCTTGTACTAAAAAGGATCCTTCTTTCCATTGACTTCCTTTATATTGTGATTATTTAACTGACTGTAAGACCTTTTCCCCTAAATAACAGCTTTTATAAAAATTCAGAGTATAAACATGACTGATGATCCTTCAGCTTACAAACACAGGACATACTGACTAGAAAAACAGAAAACCACATAAAACAGAAAGCAACTGAAATGCAAGAAAGCAAATGGGGGAGTTTAGTTTAAAAATTAATAACAAAAAAACAAACACTGTTATCTTAGGCTGGTTTGTGTCTGAGTGTCTTAAGAGCCTTCTAACTTATGAGGAAATAAAGCAAACTTTTAACTCATCAATTACTGACAATCTCAACTTTGGAGTCTAAAAGCTGCATCATTTGGCTGGTTTTAGTATTTATGCTGCTCCTTCTTCAGCTCTAGATGAACCTGCATAAAGGGATTGGAGGTGAGATTGAATTTTAGTAGCAGTCTTTGCATTGTATTGTTTTTGATGTCTTTATGTTCTCTTTCCTTTGTTCTCTCTGTGGCAGTGATACTTTCTCACACTGCCAGTGTTCCAGGACAGAGGGCTGAAAAGAGGAGGTAACTGAAGGATTAAAGTCTTTATATATAATTAGTAAGCATCTTCAGTGTTCTGCTCTTTGCTTTTGGTTAAATGCATATGAACATATGTATTTATTTATGTATAGAAATTGCATATCTAAGTCTCTGCTAAAAAAGTGGAACACAATTATTTCAATATTCACTATGAAAAGTGCTCATTTTGCTTTATTATTCAAAACTCTGATTATTGTCCTTGGAACAGCAATGTAGAAAAATACCTACAGGGACTGATGGCCAAGTAACCGCTTCAGGTTATTACCCATTGTGAGGCAGCTACATAAATCACACAAATGATCAGCTAAAAGCAGATACTTACATAAATAAATTAGTACAGTTGTATAATATATAGAGCATAAAACCTTGTGGCTGTTTGATTTTTGCTGTTGTGTATTGTGATTGGATTCCTTTTGCTCATGATCTGGCAGGGTTTTGAGAAGGTGGGAGTTTCTGCTTCCAAGGGCAGCAGCTGTTCAAACTTGTTATCTACTGTTCATTATCACTTCAGAGGTGAAGGCTGCTATCTTTGTACTTCTTGGTAAATATATTGTTAAAATGTGGAACAGAGGGTTCATTTAACAGGCTAAACTAGAACACGATTTGCAAAAGATCGTGATTGTATCACTCCACAGATGAAAAAATTAGACAGAATTGTTCTGTGTTTCTATCCTGAATTCACCTATTTACAGAATGTTCTCTTCATAGTCCTGGTAGCAACTTTTGTATACCTTAGGCCAGTAACTATAAATCTTAAGCAACAATCCAACCCATGTTCTCCATGTGACAGGATAAATTGCAGTGCTCTAAATAACACCAGTGTAAGATGTAGCCTCTGACCTGAGAATCTTATCATCATGGAAGAATGTGATGATCTAAACCAGGAAATAAATAAAAATGGCATTTTCGTTACATATTTGGGACTAGCAAAAAAGCATCTAAGGTCTTACAAAGTTTCTTAATTCTACCAAAATATGACAGTCTTCATGATATTGTTTGTTAACTTTCCACCAAGCCTGTGATTTTCTTCTGAAGAATTTGCTTTTCTTCAACTGCTTAATTAAAGAGAAAATACTAATTTGCTTTTAAATGTTACAGTCAATTTCCATATCAAAGTTTTTTAGTTTTAATTCAGGATGATTATGCATAGATCCTGAAGCTTATGTACCTACAGTAGCACCAAATAGTGAAACTGCTGTGAAGACTATATTTGGAATATTGCAGGTACAACATGACTGGAAAGGCTTAAGTGGAATAATAAAAAATGAATAAGATTTTTGCACACAAAGGTACCACCAGTGAGTCAAGACATATATACTCCACAAATTACTGGATGCTTGAGTAAACACTAGATTAATATCACTTCCAACTTGCTTTACACTTTTTCTAAGCATTCGCTTTCAGGTACTGAAAGTGGGTTACATAGCCTGGTTTCATTTGGTGTGGCCATCTGAGAAGGAATTCTGCAGCGTATCCAAGGGGGCCAGGGGCTGTGGCACGTGATGTGTGAAGAGAGGCTGAAGCAGCTGATTCATTTTTTCCTCAAGAGACAGGACTTACAGGGGCTTCTTACTGCCATCTTCAACTCTGGGATGGTATTTGCACAGAAGCAAATAATTTGAAAGGTAATGAACACAAGCTGCAGCAAGGGTAGTTCTAAATAAATGCAAGAAAATAATTGTTCTCAGCATTGCCATTTGCAGATGATCCTGCTGTTCAGAGGCTCATCACCCCCTTGGCATATTGCCTTCTTCAGGCTCCTCAGCAGTCATGCCCTGGTGAGGACAGCACTGTGCTGGCCAACCACTTCAGCACAGCCAGAGTGAGACATTTTGCATGGCAGACACCACTGGGGCTAACTCCTGGTGTATGTGTTAGTATTCAAAAATGTACAGAGAAAGATAACATCAACTAAATTAATGCAGAGGCATTGCAAAGTCATGCATTACTTATGCAAGGATTTTCCAGAGAAGAGTCATGCAACTTGCAGTACAGATGAACAGGAAGTGACACTACTTATCTTAACAGCAGGCTGAATGACTTAAATGGATGAAAATTTTGTTGGTAAAAATAATATCTTTACAGAACACAATCAAATTTTGTGGTTCATTGCAAGATGTTAGGGTTGGTGAGGTATAAAAATTACAAGAAGCAAATAGCTACATTCATGAAAGTGAAGATCTGTAAAATGCCATGCAACTTTTGATTTAAGAAGGTACTATTGTGCAAACTCCCAAAACCTCATAGGACATACCAAGAGAAGAATCCACCATACACAGTTCCAAAACTTGTTCCTAAACTCTTCCCCTGACTATTTGGCAGCAGAAACAGTCAGGGATTCCATAAAGCTAAATGGACTTTAGGTCTGACCTATGCCATTAAAAATATTATTCTTAACTCCAAAATCATTATAGAAAAAAAGTAGAAATGTTTTGCTTGGAGTAACACAGTAACACCAATTATCTATTGTAACCCAGCTTTGGCTATATCAATATAAATGAATATCTTGTCTGTAATGTTTCTGACCAGAGAAATGTTTGGGATCTTTGACTTTGCAGGCACAGACTGGGTAAAAATGCTGAGGATATGATAAGACCTGGATATTTGTATGCATGCTGACCAGCAATTTTTTAGTTAGGTTATGAACCTGCAGAAAGTAGCATTATTTAAAATTATTTTTGATAAGAAATAGAGTATTTACAAGATTGTCTGTAAAAAAATCCAGCATATCAAAACTGGGCTTTCATGAAAAAAATAAAAAAAAGTATTTATTTAAAATTAAATGGAATGAAATAGCAGTAATCCATGTCTGGATCTGCAAAAGGCAGATTTTATGCACAGATATACTGAGACAAGTCAATGGACCACAGAAAAAGGTGAAAGTAAAACACTGTAAAGTTCTCACTCTATGTAAATTGAGATGTTATTTTTTGGTTGATTTAACAGATGAAAAAAACACCTGATACAATCTTCCTGAAATTGAGCTTGGGAGAAAATAATAGTTGAACTACAAATGACAAGAATTAATGGAATTATTAGAAGATGGATAAAAGCTTTCCACAGGGAAAGACAATTCTGCAATATCTGGTAGCACAGTAGTTACTGGAGATATTCCAAAAATAACTTGTCACTGAAGTCCTTTAATAACCTCAGTCATGACCACGGTGGAAATACAGTAAAAATACTGATTGCTTTTGTTGACAACACAAATTTGTAAGCATTGTCAATATAGGGTATGGTGTTGTATAAAAATTGCTTATTTCAACTGGATTAATAGAAATCAGATTAAATTCAATAATAGATAGTATAAGGTGATGCACCCTTCCCCTAAAAGGTGGGTCATCGCAACCCTGCTACTGGTATCCCATTTCTGTTGAAAGCTAGAATTTAGCAAAGAAATAAACTGGAAATGTACTTGGCTGTCCTGCATAACAGCAAGATTAAAAATTAGTGAATTAATTTAGCCCAAAAATGATGTGACTGTGTCAGAAAGGCAACTCCAATAGAAATAAAGACTCTAGTGATGCTACTCTGGAATACTTTCTTAGTTTTGATTGTCTATGTCCAAGATAAATAAATTAAAACTAAAATAATTACACAAAATCACTGCTGGATGGATAAGTAAAGAAGGAGGAATGTCTTCTGCAAAGAGCCAGAGCTTGTTATCTGAGGCTAAACAAGTGAAAAGGGCATGTCTTTGTTAAGATATTCAGTAGAAGGGTTAAAACTGGAAGAAATATTGCCATTTAGGCTAAAAGCCAATGTTTGTACAAGAACAAAAAGGGAGAAAACAATTATAAATACACTCAAGCTGGAAATGAGGCAAAAGGCTCGGTCTACTGGAACAATATATTTTGGGACTATCTTTGAAGGAGAATGGTGGGGGGAGGAAAAGAGTTTATTTTAAGCTAAGGCTATGAACTGTTTTGAAAGTGAATTCATCAAATGCTACCTGTAATAATAAAGAAGTAAATTTTGTGATCCAGAAAGTTTATTCTAATTTTGTGCTTCCTTAAAGCACTCTAAGCTAAAAAATGATAGGAATTTACATCCCAGCCTCTGTTTATTTTAAAGCATCTGTTTAAATTGGAGGTACTGTTGTGAAACAACAATGCCTATTGCAAACCGATGTATTTGACATGTGAAATCATTCTGCACAGAACAGTACAGAAATAGATCACATTAAAATGTCTTTCAGTGGTTATAATTTTAATGAAATCATAATGTAGCAGTGAAGAGTTGTCTAAACTTGCATGTTTATTGTCTTCTGGAATTATTTTGCCATCTTATTCCTTTGTACTAAGATGCTCTTGTACTGAGATGCTCTCTCTCTACAGGTTAAATAAATCACCTTTTAGAGACCCAACTCAATGATGTTAAGACAAATCCCTTGATGTACAAGTCCCACAGCCGTGTGTGCCAAATTACTGCTGCAATTCATGAGGTAGTACAAGAGGTTAATTGAAAATTTGCAGTAGAATTCAGCTTTTTCTGAATATGCAAATAATTGCTTTTTTATATGTATTGGAGATGGTAGTGAAAGCCTTACAAAAGATTGGAGTGAATCAGTATTGTGAAGGTAGAGAAGAATATGCAGTTCTCTGCCTTCCTTTTTTTGCTTCCATGCCCTCTACCTGGTAGGCTAGTTTTCTAAAAACCTTTATATAATGAAAGGTATTTATTCTGTATAATAATAATATAATAACAATAATAATAACAATAATAATATGATTATGATGATGAAAAACTGGTTGTAAATTTTAAAAAATGAAAATATATTATTAGTATTGGTTTCTAATATAATATACAATTCTGACTTTATATGAAAAGTAAATTATGGGCACAGAATTGTTTCCCAGAAACATTTTAACTAGTTAAGGTAAAAAAAAAATGACAATGTAATAATAGAACTTACTGTATTCTGTTATTCAAGAAATAAGGGAGAAATGGTTGCTGAAATAATTTCTTAAATTTCAAAACAACAGCAACAAAAAAAAAAAAAAAAAAGAAGAAAAAGAGCAGTGAAAACAAGTCTAAGCTCAGAAGTCAGGAATCACAATCCCAAAGGACATAGAGAATGTATCCTTTAATATAAAACATTGTGCCTCACTTAAAATAATCTAAACCTCTTCCTGAGCAGCAGAGGTTTAATCCAGCACCTAGGAATGTGTCCCAATATTCATCCATGGTACCTTCTTGGTGTATAAAAACCTCTTTTCCAGAGTTTACTTCCCTCTGGGTGCAGGTCCCTCTGTGTCTCTACCTGCTGTGCTAGAGTCAAATACTTGTGTGTCTGTACTCTAAAAAAAAAGGATAACGGCACTTTGCAATCCATGCCTATTCAAGAAATTCTTAAAAGTACATATAGCTTCATTTCAGATTCTTATTACACAAAACCAGTTAACTACACAGTTAATTTAACAATCCAAAGAGGCTTTTTTTGTGTTTACTCTGATATAGCTTTTCCCACTTTTTTCCTCCCTTAAGGATTATCTTCCTCTCTTACCTGCAATCTTTTCAGCTACTCTTGGCTGCCTTCAAAACTTTTATTTCCTAGAAGATGTATGGTTTCACCTGCTCCTGAGCAATTCTGTACATTCGCGTGCTAGACCTGTGAAGTGCTTAAATGTCTGGCGTGGGGAATCCAAGGCTGAAGTGCCAGTCCTCAGTAACCCTGCCCTGCAGAGGTTTCCTCATGCACACACCTCAAGAGCACCTCCAGCTCCTGCTTGCCGAGATCTTCTGGGGTGACATTTCTGTCACTCCATGCTTGTGCGTTCCCAAGTCCTCAAAGGCACCCAAGTGCTCAGTTCTCAGCCTGCAGGAGGTGGAAACACATGAGCTCATCTTCCAATGGACACTTACTCCCTTGGCCATTCTTAAAATGCATCAGGAAGATTCAGCTTTGCCCAAAACATAAGTCAAGAAAAGGGCATTTAATATTTTTACATCTAATTTTCTTTTAAATGTTAGGTTGTCTGTTTCTTTCTTTGGTTGGTGTTGGGGTTTTTTGTTGTTTTTGGGGGGTTGGGGTTGTTTTTTTGTGCATCTAGCAACTGTTAGTACAAGTTTGCTCTGTAGGCAGAAGTTTGGGGTATAAAGGTAGACTCTTGATTGGAGACTGGCCTCAGTCTGCAGAGGGGCTATGTTCTAAGGCAAGCTTCTCATACTTTCTGCCTGAAAACATTCCATTGAGAGAAATAGGGATTTAGTATAGTTCTTTATCAGGACAAAAGCTGGTAGGAGTCAGGAATTCCCCTAACACTAGACCTATTCACATTACATCTGAATTCTTGCACCATCTTTCATACTGCTTTATCTCATCTTTACTGGAAATGACAAGTTTGGGGTTGTTTTTTTTTATTTAATTCTCTCCTGTTTTCACAGAGAAGATCTTGTTTGTGTGGATTTTTTTTTCTATCTAGAATGATCTATTTTGTAAAGGAAAGTAATTTTTAAAATATCTAATGGAAAACTATAAGGATTTTGCTTTTTAAATATCTCTGAGTTCTGACCTACAACGAAGTGCTTAATTATTCTGCTTTGTACTCAGACCCCAGATATGTCTCATACATGAAAAGAATCTTGATTAGCTTTTTCCCCAATCTGGGATAAATGAGGCTAGTTATGGAAAAAAATGTTTCCTCCTCCTCCTCCTGTCACTTCTATTCCAGAGTAGGTTTTTTTTGTTTTTTGTTCTGTACTATGACTCTGGTGAAGAAAAAGTGTTTTGCTTTAATTTTCTTTTCAGGAAAAATGTCTGTTTAAATCAATGCTTGTAACTTATATCATAATGTAGAAGACATATTCAATTAATCTAGGAAAAAACTGATTCAATTTGTGAAGAAGATCTTGCATTCTTCTATAATTATAGAAAAACATATGAATTAGAGAGAGATGGATAAGATATTGGCAGCCATAATCACCGAACACATTTTATTAAGGTTAGCATCAATAGGAAATGTTAAAGGTAATACAAGGATAATGACAATAGGGAAAATAAGTCTCAGGCAAAAGCAACTCTCATTAATCTATTGAGCCAGTTTTACTTCCAAAATATAATTGGAGTGTAATTCAAAAGGAATATGTTGAAAAAACCCATGGGAGTAAGGAAGAGGGGAAATTCTGCATGTATATTATATATGTATTTGTATGCACCTACATGTACTATTACATATTGGTATATAATTCTGTCTACTAAAGATTATATATTATATAATTCATATGTACTTAAAAGTTTTCTGGCTGTTTTACCACATTCATACATTTTAATGAGTTTCTTAGGAGAGACTATGCCTGCCTGTATGTTATTTTTCATAGCTCTGTATCCTTTTCTGTGTCCTTTTTTTAAGGCATAAAGCACATTTGATCAGATCCTGTGGGGTAGGTGGTTGAAATTTTCAGAAAGATTTGTATTGGCCACATGGATAAGCTATTGTATGACTGAAGTAGGAAATCTAGTGTGACTGAAGACATTTTTGCAGTCTACTCACCCCATCCTAATTGATTGTGCTCATGTCTTCTTTCCACAGTAAATGAAAAGAATGTAACACTAGGCTTAAGGTGGCAGTTTCCAATCAACTAATGCATTACAGATTTATAGCCTGCCTTTTTCTCACAATAAGGGAGTGAGAGCCAAAACAGTTTTGGTTACAGTGATGCCTTGAGTTTTTGGCTTTCATGTTTTCCAGATTCTGTGCTGCATGTAGTATATAACTCTGAACTTCATATAGAGTGTTAACAAGTTCTCTTTACAGTTTAGTGAAACAAAACAATCCTTTTCCAGCCCAACAATCAAGGACAGCATTGCAGCTTCAGGCCCAATAAGTGTAAACAACAGTGAATTGCGGAGAGCAGTCTGGGAGGACAGGACTTCAACAATTCTCAGCCTGCTGTATCACTCAAATTAGTAAGCAAATAAACTACAAAAAATGTTGTCCTGATATTTCAGTAGATGTGTTGTGCAAGATATCACTTTGATTAAGTGGAATTTTGTATAATGAATGTGGAGTTTTCATTGTATTCCCTATTCAAATAGTATTTCCAGAAAGATTTCTTAAGTCATTATCACAGCTATTCTCACAGATGTTTTTACTATGTAAACACATTGAAAACATTCAAAATTGAAGCTGTGCTTCTACTTACAATTTGGTTGCTCTTTTATTCCTCTTGATTAATTACATTTGGAAATAATGCTATCCAAATAGAAGAACTCCTTTCATAATAGAAATTTTTTCATACATTTTCAGGTAACCTGTGTAAGCACATTGCACAGAGAGATAAGTGAAATCAGATGTGGAAGAAAACTGTGTGGGATATAGAGCAAGAGGACTTGAAAGAAAAGGAGGTCCTGGGGTTAAATCTCCTCTTTCATAATTCTCACACGCTTATAAACTGTTCTGCTCTTAAACCATAGTGTTTGTTTGGATTTTTTAATCTCTAATGAATTAAATACATGAAAAAACACATTAACTCCAAAGAAATTCGTGTGAGTTTAATACACTCTGACTAGGCAAGTACCTGAGTATTAGAGTCAGCAATGAATTCATTTAACTTTGATGTAAAATCCTGATATTAAAGATTAAATTTGTCATGAGATTTTAAAAACATTAGTAATGTGGTGGAGGGAATATAATTTTGAAAAGGCTAATCACAAATTCTGTAGGCCTGTACTTCAGGATGTGGGATCCTTGATGACAGCAATATTTTAAAAGGAGAATATTTGTAAAGCCTTTAATAATAATATATACATTTTTCTGTGTATTAGAAGGTACATATCAGAAGTCAAACCTAACAGACTGAGAATCTGAGAAATAGTTTTCAAAGTGATCTGAAAGATGAATGCTGAAAATCTGTTGGTTAATAATTTGTTGCAGTTAGCCTGTTAATAATTAATGCTGCTAATAGTAGATATTTAACAGTATGCAAAATGTTAAACTCCTCAGAGTATCTCAATAATCCCTATGTTTATTTGACCTTACTGGAGATTCAGCTTTTATTTTACATTTACATTTTACATTTATTTACATTTTACATGTAGAGGTCAGCACTTCTGTTTGCATACCAGACCATTTTTTCTAGTAGGTCTATAAGATCTCATGCCGTTGGAATAAACTCTAGGCTTTTTTTTTTTTTTGAGTGATCAGAAGAAAACACTGAAGATGTGACCTTTGGTTTTCTTTCTTTTTGCATTTTTATATGACTAAAATAAAAATTATTAGCTTTTAAGGTCAAAACTATATTAAAAATTAGTATGAAATAC
Source organism: Agelaius phoeniceus (assembly GCF_051311805.1). Classification (NCBI taxonomy): domain Eukaryota; kingdom Metazoa; phylum Chordata; class Aves; order Passeriformes; family Icteridae; genus Agelaius; species Agelaius phoeniceus. The sequence goes on along the minus strand of NC_135269.1, from coordinate 31,658,431 downwards.
TGCCCTCCATGAAAATTTTGGTGGAATATTTTCCAGTACACTTCTCCTTGAAATGCTGGGTAGTGAACTGAATGAAGTCCAAATTATTTATATATTCTGAGCAGGAATGAATTCCATGCACATATTGTATATATAACTTGCATTGAACACTTCAAAACTTGTACAAAAAATGAAGTTGTTGTGACTTTTGCTTCAATGGATTTTCAGAGATAGAATTTTTCAACTCACAATGGAACTAAGGACCAAATCATTAAATTCCAAAGAAATCTCTGTGGTGTCAATTACCACTGGTCATTCTTTCTTGGTGATAGTGATGTATGTTTCTATCTCACAGGACAGATGCTATGCATGTATTCTAAAGTCAGGTTAAAATACTCTGTTTCAAACCCAAGACACCAGCATCATTACTGGACCACTGCCATCATAAAAGAGCTGGCGGATAAACTTAGGAAAGAATAATTTAGGAAAATCAGTAAATAAAAATAAATAATCTAAATTGTAATAAATATTCCCATTTAAAAGAGATATTTGTATATAAATTGTTTAGTCATTAATCCCATGCTTTAGAAAATTTATGATTAAAATGGGAGTTAATAATATCAAGGGTCAATTTTCAATAGGAAAATCATTTATGCTATTCCTAAGAGTCATATTTGAGTGGTTCAACAGTATACTGGATAATAAGTACTCTTAAGTAAAGCATCGTTTAAAAAGGAAATTTATAGAGTTTCATTGTGTATTGCTCAAATGAACTTTTGAGGATTCAATTAATTCTGGGCAATGTTGACACAGCAGTCTCTTTGGGATAGGGAAAATCTGCCAGGATGTTTGGTGGATGAGCAGCAGGTTGAGAAAAGCTGCATTGCAGGAAGCAGCGTGGCCACCAATCTTGTAATGACCTGGTAATTGACCTTGGGAGTAATCTTGTAAATGACTTTATGAATTGGGTCTTAGGAGATTTGCTAATTCTCTTAGCAGTGAGATAGCCAAGAACATAGCGGGAGAGTCAGGGCCAAAAATCTTCCAATTTACTGGAAAGTACTTTCAAAAAGTAAACAAATTCTGTCAAAGCAGAATCCTAGTCTTTAAGGGCATTGTGTGTTTATTAGAAATACCATGTGTGAATATTTTTTGCCTTCTCTGAGAGATAGCCCTTAGTTATAAATCTGAATGCTAAAGGTACTTAGACTGAAGTGTAGTTTGAAGGCACATGTGCTTCTCAGTGCACAAAGGTTCTTGGCGAAGGCACACAGGTTCTCACTGCTGTGCAGTAAAACATTCATGGCTGAAGCATTTTGCATGATATCTTGGTAATGTCCAGCCCACATTCTGCTTGCAAATGAAAATACTTGCTGTCTTTATAAAAGGTTTATTAGTTTGGATTACATTCTACCTTCTTCTTCTAAAGCCTGTTAGTCTGAAAAATCCCGAAAGCAGTAAGTGGAGTTGCCCTGAATTGGGCCATTTGCAAGGTTTACCTAGTAGTCAGTATTAAGTATGCTATGAATATATATATAAAAGTACAGTCATGTAACCCAAATCTGGAAAAAAATTAAAAAATAAAAGAAGAAGAAAAAAAATATCAATTGTGTAGCTAGTAAGGATTAAGAAATATTTGGAAAATATTTCCATTTCAGAAATTAGAGTTAAATAGATAAACAAACTTCTGTCTGTGAATGTAGGTAACAAACTGATGCATCACTTCTCTTGTTCTGTTTATGATGTTTTGATTTTAGTAGTCATAATAAATTATGGCCCAGTTTCTTCTGAAATAAACTCATAATACCCTGTAATGCTATCTAAGTACTGACTCAAAGATCATGGCATCTACCAGTATTTGATTGTCTCTCTCTTCAAATCAATGTTATTATATTTATTTACAAGTATTTAAATGTAAAACTTTGTGTAATGCAAGCCTGATAGCTCTTTTACATGAAAATTGGTGGTTGATGTGCAAATATAGGAAGATACTTAGGTACTCTAATTAATTATCACTAAGAAAAAGATAAAGAAAGACTTCTACATTTTACATTAAAATATATTTATTTCTTGGTCCAAAGAAAGTTTTTATTACTATTACCTCCCAAAAGAATTACAAGAAAGCCTATGAAACAAATATAGATAGAACATTAACACTAAGGATAATTTAATAAAACAAAACAACAAAAAAAAGAACAGTGAAGTAGAGGATTTTGTATTAAGAAAACTAGAGTCAAGATACACAAAAGCTTTTTCTAATTACAGTTTTGAAAACTGAAAAACATTGAAGGCTATTAGCTATGTGCAACTAAGTTGAGAAACCTCCTCCATCTTTGGTGAGACCTTGGAGAAATATGAATAATTAATCTGGTTTTGCTTCTTGATTTCCTGATTTCCAGTTTTCTCTACTGCACAATTTTCTCTCATGTGCTCTTTCAGCACTGCAATCAGTCTTCGTTAGCAAACTATAAACAGTAGCAAAACAACAGAAAGGAAGAAAGAAGCTATGGTACAGCACCGAAAATAAACATTTAGTTTAATGGAGCATCTGGAACATACTAAATTTACTGAGGCTTACTTGTTAGTGATACGATGTTCAGCTTAGTGCTGTTACAGAAATACTAATTTTAATTTTTCTATCAATAATTGTTAAACAAGCCTGAAGTTAGCTTTTAATGCTCAAACCTTTTAATTGCTGCACTTAGGTAAGACCTGCTATGGGTTATGGAGAAATAAACTTTGTTCTTCTCTCTTTTGTCGGAGATCAGATTAATTATTGTTCTAACATCCTGAAACTGTAATGTCTGTTGATCTCTTTGAATTGGAAAATCAGAAATTATCATAGAAGCAATAACTAAGAATTCAGGAAGTTTTTTTCTATGTTCCAATTTTATTGCATTTATTTAGATTGTTTCATTTTTAAAATTATTTTTATGAGTAAGGTAGCTACTTTTAAGAGGTGTGTGTAGCTTACTTGTCTTTGTGCTGCCTCTCTTAAATCAGCGTAGGTGAGAAGTGTAAACTCCCTGATCTGCTCCCAGTAGTTCCAACTCCCAAACTATTTTCAGGAAATATTTGGATGGCCTGACTTTTCTCCTCCTGTAGGCCATGTATTAGTACTAATTTGGGAGACAAAATTACCTGGTGCTTATCAGCAAAAAGTCTCTTTCTACAGCACTTTCTGATAAGTGACTGATGAGGCAGACCTGAGAAGAAGCTGTAGCCATAGATAGCATGTAGTGATGATCTTTGTAAGAGAGAACCTGGCTCATACTCCACTTTTACAGGAAACACTCAGAGCATGACGGAATTTGTTTTGATTCATCTCCCACCAGATGTGAAAGTTTTGCAGATGAAGTTGTTTTCTTTTTTTGGTAAATATTTATATTTTGAGTAACTTTAGGCCATGTATTTCTACCCTCTTTCAGTAGAAATTCAGAAATTATAGAACTTCTGTTTAATTCTTCAAAAGATTTTGTTATTTGAATTTGAAAAATGTCCATTTTTTGGCTGTTCTTATCCCATCTCAGCTTCTGGATAGAGCAACCTTTCTTTTAACTAGCTATAATTTAATACTTTTTTTTTTTTTCATGAGAATCCTATGTCTTAGTTGAGCAAATACATGATTTTGTTTTCAGATCTTGCTTTTTCTACCAATTCTGCATGTGGTATATTTAATTAGGTTCTACTTCTGTCTTAAATGTCCTGGTCTGTTTTAATTTCTAGAAGTACTTTTCAAGATCTTTAAACTTTTATTTATTTTAATGTATTTGGGTTTTTTGGGCACTGAACAAACTAAGAATGCCAAACATCAGAGGTCATCCATCTGAATTTCTATTCTGTTCTCTGGGTTCTGTACAGCTTTAATTCTGTGCAGTTTTTAAAATTTTGCAACATATATTGGGCCTATTGATTATTATTGACTGAAGCTAATAATTTCTACTTCAAATAGACAGTAGTTTGATAGACTTTTGAGATAAGATGACCTTGCTGCACAGCCCATTAAATCAAACACCGTAGTTTATATTGATGCTAAACAGAATCAGAATATAGTATTTACATTTATTACAAAGGATTTCCTAATGTTCTGTTAACAGAGTTTATGCTCTGACTGAAATATGGATCAGAAGTTCTAACTGAAAACCCTTAAGTTTATACCAATAGCAGTAATCATGCATTTCATCCACTTACTTTTTTGTGGTTTGTGTGTACTTCAAATCTGTCTTACTGATCTAAAAAGTGCAGGTAGAGCTTAGACAACTTTCTCAATGCTATGTACTGTATACCTAATCCTGCTAGAAATCTAAATTGCCTGAGTTTTCCTGGCAGCATTTCATTGTGCTTTTAACCATGGCAAATATTTTTTGCAAGATGACTATTTTTCTAGGGAAATAAATACTTCCTCTGCAAAATCTAAATTAATGATGTGAGTCCAGCAGGCATAATTTTCCAATATCAGAAGATAATGTTCAAAATAAAAATAGATTAAATAAGTTGATGAGTTCAGTGTTCCACATTCATCTGGGATGAAGGATGCAAAAAAAAATTCTCAGTCAAGTACCAAGCAATATTAAATATTGTGCAGATACTAGTTCAAGATCCTCCCTTTGATGTCATGTTCCAAGAAGTGTGTCTGTGTACAAGGGATAAAGAGGAGCAAATATCTAATTTCCTCCAGTCTTAGAGCCAGTACAGAGCCAGGTTCTTTTGATGGCTTGCTCTTCTCTAGTGCTATGGCAAACATGAGGACATCCTTGCCTCAGCTAGATTTTAACCTGTCAGAGCCTTTTCCCCTTTCACCAACAAACCTAAATTTCAGCCCTGGCAGATTTAAAACACTAAGGCCTGCAAGCTGAGGGAATAGATGGACTAGGAAAAGAATGTCTATATTTCTTGCATTGTGTGTCCTGTGTGAAAGTATTAGTTGAATCATGGTGATTCAGCTGGTCAATATATTCACTTACCATAAACTGGACCGATGCTTGCTTCTAGGAAATGCTTCAGTATTTCACCATAAGCAATCAGTGGAAAGGGGATTAAAAATCACCTTTCACAATCAGCTCTCAGTAGGGGGTCCACTAATGCAGCACATTATTACCAAATTGTGTCAGGACTGTTAAGTTAGTTTCAAGGAAATTTTAAAGAAAAGCAGTATTACAAAACTACCCAAATCCTCTGAATTTTATATTCTAAAGGAATCAGAAATTTATCTGCTTCTTAGAAAGGTCATTGAAGAGTGCTTATTTTACTGAACAATTAATTAGGCCTGAATTAAAAAAAAAAAAAGAATAATCTGTTATATAGTTCTAATGAGAGCTACTTCCTGTAGGCCACAGAAGGTGCAGAAAACCCTCACTAACTAAGCATAAACTGGGAAAGGCTGGCACTGCAACTGCGTAACAAACAATATTTCAGATTTATAATTTTGTTCACTAAGAAAATGTGGGAACCTCAGTACTTCCAGTATGTTGAGACTAAATTCTTCCAGCAGACTGTAGTGGGCTTGCACACAACGACCTCCCAGAGATGAGCAGATTGACAACAGAGCTGAGACTGCTTTGCATTACATGTTAATTATGCAGCTGATGATCGTTCCTTATTTTTAGAAAACGAAAGATAAATTTTGCTTTTCTATGCTTTGAAATAAAAATGGAGCTTGTATTTCTGACCTTAAACGCTGTACTTCATTAAATACAATGACACATTTCTTATTTTAGGGTCCTGCATTTTATTTTTCCTTTTATTTTCTATGTATTTTACCTTATTCTTGCCTGCTGCTCTTCTCTGTAAACATTGATGACTTGATGTGTTGGAAAAAGAAGTAATCACATGAAATATAATGGATTTAATCAAAATTGTGTTTTGTTAAAAAATCTTACGCTGTTAATTAATAAGACATTTTAAAAACAGAATATATGTTTTTCTGAACAGCATTCTGAGTTCATTTAAAATGTTAGGACTGCTTATCACATAAGCTCCATTCTCCTGAACACAGAGAAGATTTATGACTTTTTAAGAAAAGCTGCACTCTGACACACTCATTTATTGACAAAAGAAAAATCATAGGTAGCTGTGCAGATGAGAGGAAGCACAAGATTTTAAATTACCTTTTCACATTCAAGTGCTGGCTTAATGAATATTATGAGAATAGAATAAACGGAAATAAAATGGAAGAGATGTGAGAAAAAATTCTTGTCAGGATTTTCACTAATTATTATCAAAAGGAAATAATTTGAAAATCTTTTAAAAACCCATACCTGCTTTACTTATTATTGGTTAATTTTTTAAGGAAGGACATTAATTACTGTTTATGGCACGGCTAAATTCTTATGTCTTGCACTCAGAGGTCTTTATTAAGCTTTTTAATAAAACATGCACTTTCCTTTATAATAAGAAATGTTTCTGCATGAAGACACATTACAGTTCTTTTGTTTGTTTGTATGTTTTCCAGGAAAAGAAAAATTAAGCCTTTGTTTTAAACAAAACAAGACTTAAGAATTAATGAAGCAATGTGATTCTATGAAATTAAGAATTTGTAAACTTAAAGATTCATCACTGTTTTTCATGTAGGTGTTTCTGTGAAAGATTTTAGGGGATTAGGTGGATGAAGATGCACTGCCATGACTGAGTCAAAGGCAGAGTGCATTATTCCTGCTAATGAGAGCTTTATCTCCTTCAAAATATTTGATTTTTAAATGACCTTTGCCTAAGAATTACAATTTGATCCTCTTCTTAGAAAGCCTTAATCAGGTTAAATTAAATTAATATTAAATTAAATTAATACTTAATTAAATAAATGAAAATTTAATACTTGCATTAATCTGCAGTTATTTGTTGTACTGGTTTTTAATTTGGTTACTGGGTCAGTCTTTAAACAAAATTAAGCCTCTGTTTTACTCATAAAAAAAACAACCAAACAAAACAAAACTTAATATGACAGCCAGGTTTTTAGAGTAGTTTTAGTAGTAAGTAGTAGAACTAGAATTAGTGATCAGTAGGTCAAGGCAGGTAATGCTCCCTTTCTTCTCTGCTCTTATGCATCCCTGCCTGGAGAGTGTGTCCAGCTCACGGGCCTGCAGCATAATGAGGGCATGGACTGCTCAAGGAGGTGCAGAGGAGGGCCATGGAGATGGTCAGAGGGCTGGAGCACCTCTCCTGTGCAGACAGGCTGAGAGAGTTAGGGCTCTTCAGTCTGGAGAAGCCATGGGTGCCCCATTCTTTGCAGTGTTCAAGGCCAGGCTGGATGGGGCTTTGAGTAACCTGGTCTAGTGGAAGGTGTCCCTGCCCATGACAGAGAGGCTGGAAATAGATTATATTCAAGCTCTTCTTCAATCCAAGCCATTCTAGGATTCTGTGAACCTCTGAGTGTTAATGGTTTTTTAATGGGAAGCTGGTATGAGAAGTGGATGGTAGATCTGATATGTTTTGAACATAAGAAGCAATGTGCAGGTGAGATGTGTCAAAGCATTTAAATCTTCTAGTCTAAAGTGTATCAGACAGGTGTCATTTGAGAAGTGGTCAAAGCCTGCAGTTCACCTGAATGAGGCAAAATTTGGTGGCTAAACTTGGCTGTCCAGTGTCTCTGTTTGAGTTTTAGAGTCAACAGTTGACTTAATTTCACTTCAAGAAAAGTAATTTTTCCCTCAGTGTTCTGTGCTAAGAAAGGACATACAACTTCAAGCTGCCATGTTTGTAACCTGTCAAGCCATCAAGTCACACAGACCATTCTATGATTCGTCATTCTTTGATTACATCAAATATAACACTAATTTTCTTTCATAAATTTGCCTAGAAGCTGTGTTAGCATGATCCCATTGCTGTCAACAGGAAAGGACATATTTTTAGAAAATGGAGAATAGACTAATTGTAGAAATTGCAGCATTTCTAATGGTTTCCCCTTTAAAAAACAAATTTCTATTTATGGGACAACTGAAAAGCAAGTATAGCTCTCATGTGAAAATTAGTCCAAATAATTGAGATGGTAGGACTTCTCTTTTGAAATTACATGCAGATATTCCATGGCTACATTACTTATGCAGAAGCTGTTACACAGGCAAGTGTATATATGTGAATATATTTGTTAGGAGTAATAGCAGACCAACAGGCAAATTAAAAATATCTGAATTAAATGCAGGTTTTGTTATTTCCAGAAGTTAATTAAAATCTTGGCAAGATTTTTTTCTTTGATGTCCTATATATTATTGTTCTTTAAAAATGGATACTTTTGATAAACTTCCTAGAATTGTCTGGTATCTTTAAAGACGCAGTTAGTGTAGTCAGTACCTTGCCCTCTGTTCTAAAAGTTAACATTGCCTTTGTTCTTTCAACACAAAACATGTCCCTATTGTCACTTCCAATTTCAATTTAAGCTGGTCAGAGAATTAAAACAGTTTGAATTCTGGGGCAAGTAGATCTTTCATGTCTAACTGCATCAAAGGGTCATCTTTACCTTATGATTTCATCAACCTATGTGCAGCTTCATTCATATATCATCATTAGGTTGCAAAGGGATGCTCTTAAAATTTAGGAAACACTGGAAATGAATTTGCCTTTGCAATATTATGTCAATGCCCTCTTTGTACCTTGCAGTTTTATTCTAACTTTAGCCTTTAAGATGTGCTTACAATTAACTTTACAAATACTTCTTTACCTTTTCCATAATCATTCACTCAGGCATAAAAAGATGGAGCTGAAACAGAAGGTGCAATAGAAGATAATTGACTGAGAATTTGTCTGGGATGTTTGAGTTAATTCACACACATTTCATACTTTAACCATATACTTAACTCTTATTTTAAAACATGTTCAATTCCTAAAGAGCTTACGGCTAAGCAAGAACTAATTCAGCATATGTATATATATATATACATATATATATATTTAAAAAATATATATATTATAATTCTCTTGAGCAAAAGCTTTTCTCCTAGGGAAGCATAATCTGGTTATAGAGAAAATATATATGTGTATATATTTGTGTGCGCGTATGAATGTTTGTGAACTGTGAAAATAGATACAGAAACTTTTTAAGAACAAAGAAGGAGTAATTTATATGAATCATGGCATACTGAGACTTAAACATCAACACTGATTTTATTGGAAGTTGTAAAAGATGTCCAACAGATCATGGCTGGCCAGCTGAAAGAGGCAGCTTTATTTTTGACTGTCATGTAACCATGACTCAGTTCTCAAAGTTTTAGTTAACTCAGTAGAAGACACTAATGATTTGAGTATGCTAGATTTGGCAAAACCAAGAAGTACTCACCAAGGCTTATGGAAGACAAAATTATGACTTGCATCTGACCAAGTACAAATACTTTCAAGGTAGGACCCTCTATTTGTGAATTAACAGGTCATACCCTAGCTGAGATCTGAAGTGACTGGACATTCAAGTGCTGGATCATGCTAAAATGTATTGGGTTTATGTGACAAGGTTTTGATGGTGAAGGAGCTGCAAGGGTGGCATCTGTGAGAAGCTGCTCCCACATAGGACAGAGCCAGATGCAGCCAGCTGTCCAAAGCTGATCCTCTCAGTGATGCAGGGAACATCTTTGTGATAGTGTTCCAAAGGGGGGGTAAAAACACACTTCACAACAGCAGATGAGAGAAAGATGTAAAGATATTTGAAAGAAACAGCCCTGCAGACAGCAAGGTCACTGCAGATGGAGGAGGAGGAGGAGGTGCTCCGGGTGCCAGAGCAGAGATTCCCTGCAGCCTTTGGCGAATGCCATGGTGAGGCAGCTATGCCCCTGCATCCCATGGAGATCCACTGTGGAGTGGATTCACCCACCACACCTTTATATAGACAATCTCTCCCAGAGAATCTTAGTTTCTCCTGTTTTTGTTTTTCTTGGCAGCTGGCACTGTAGAAAAATTTAGAGGGGAGGATTGCTGCAAGACTTGAAACTAATTCCTAAAATAAAAAAAAATAATGTTTCCAAACTATGAAAATCATAATGAGTGAATGAATACAGCAGCTTGAGTTATTGGTGTATTTAAAGATTAAAACAATAGAAGCTGAAATAGGCACATTTGTCCTAAAGGAACATGTGAAATATGTACATTGGTGAATAACACATTTAAAGAGATATATTGTAGTGCAAAGAAAAATAGCTGCTGGCTCCTATTGGACTGGCCAAGCACCAAGGTCTATGCTATTGTCAGAAGGATATCCTCACTGTGGGTTCAGGGTTCAGGACAATTAAGTAGTTAAAAAATGTCTCCCAGAGAACAGAGAAACCCTTAATAAAGAAAAAAGGGAGCTGAAAGAAATTAAGACAGGACATGTATCCATAGATCACAGCATAGCCGAGATCACCACCAATGTGTCTGCCTTTACTGGTGAGGAAAGTGTTCATGAGACAGATTATTCTTGAAAATTTTTATTCAGTTTTGTTACTTGACCTGGTGTCTTGCAAATGCTATTGAGCAGTGTTTCTCCACAGACATGCAGTGAAGGTAAAAGACTGAAAAAATGAAAACTTATGAAGGTTCAAATTCCCAATCCAACAGAACTATGAAATTTAGTTCCCCACAGGTACTTCCAAAGAATTAGGAGCAAATGTAGAGATTTAGGAATTTTGAGCACTAATAACAATTGAAAGTGTAATTCATCCTAAGGTATTTATTTTGGTACTTTGAAAACTCCACTGAAATGCTTCTATCTGTGCTGAAAAAGATGGCCTTTGAGAAAATGGAGAAGAACAGGCATGATTATTCTTCTTTATTTATTTTTTATTAGGATTTGGTCATATTACACCTACTTTAAGTACCTCCAAATACCTATATATATAAAATTGGTTTGAACAGATGACTCAATGCATATGAGAAAGTTTCATGTCTTTAACTATGTCTGTATGAATCAGATTATAAACCAATGTTGTTTAAAACTGGATCGAAAATAAATGCATGTCACAGACACAATCTCTAAAAAACTTACAAAAATGCAATTAAACAAAGTACAAAGGTAATCTTTACAGCAGCATGTTGCAAAATGGAGATGGACACTCCACAGCCTTGTGGGAATGGGGCCTACAGCCACATAATATACAGTGAGATATGTGGTGATAGGATTCTCATGGACATGGTGGCCTGAGGGGTTACCAGGTGGAGGCTGGACACCCCTTGTGGTGCAATCAGCCAGCTGGACGAGGCAGTGATACTAAGATGTCACAGTTCTGTTCCACCCTTGCACACAAGACCCACAGCCTTTGTAATCTTTATTTTTCTAATCTTTCCAACATTTATGATGGCAGTAACAGAATATTTGACTACAGTCTCACCTTCACTCTCCCAAAAGTATAAATTGGAATTTGAAATCCTCAGGGGCAGAGCATGAGAATATGACCACTCACAGGCAAGTTGGTGGGCTTTCTCATCTCTCCTCCCAAAATCAAGGACACCACTTTGGCAACATTTGCACCTCCAACCATATCGGATTATGCTCAGGAATACTTGTACACAGAATTATGCATTTATAATTTGCAAGTTTAGTGAATTTATCACCGTTATCCTAAAAGAATCTATAATCTTTTGCTCCTACTATTTGTGTTTTTGTGCTCATGAAAGTTCCTGTTGAATTCAACCATACTTAAAGTGTTGAATTGGTAAACCACATTGTATGTGACCTGTGATCATGAATGAGAAGACACTCTACTGGGTGCATCTGGGATCTTACTGAATGTGATTGGATTTATAGCATTGAATGGATTATAATGTGCATCCCACCAGGCTCAACGGACTTAAGGATGTGCTGTTTGTTTAAGCACCCCCTAAAACTGTTACTTCACCAAAGGTCTTTGTTCCTGATTTTCTCACTTATCTCAGGAAATTTGGATTACTGAAGGTTGGTCTAACTGGTAAAGACCAAGCCAAAGAAAACATTGCATACCTCAGCCTATTCCATGTTCTTTGTCACCAGGTGTCCCACCCATGTCAGCTGTAGGTCTGTTTTCTCTTGTCTTACTGTACTGCTTGTCTGTCTGTAGAAGCCTTTCATGTTGTCCTTCATGACTCTTACCAGATGCAGCTCCTGCTGGTTATTTTCTAACACCATTTCTGCACAGCTGGGCAGTGATTTTGTATTCCTTTTGTGTGATGTGGTCCTGCTTCCATTTCTTGTGTGTCTGCTTTTCAAGTTGGGATTTTTAAAGGTTTCTTAGGTATCTATGAAGGCCTCCTGCCACCTTTGCCTGATTTCCTACTTGTCAAAACCGATCTTTCTTGGTCCTGTAGGAGATGATCCCTGACAATTGCCAGCTCTCCTGGAACTCTCTTCTCTACAGGACAGTCCTCCAGAAGAGTCTTCCAAACAGACCCCTGTGCAGGCCAGAAGAAGGCAAAAGTTCACTAGAGTGGTTTGCTGGACGGCTTCAAGATCACAACTCTTTAGTTATTAGAAAATCTGGCCTTCCCTCCACACATGTTAATAGACAGCACTATGCATTCTTGGTTGGTGGGGAAGAGAGGTTGCAAGCTTTTATAGTCTCTCTGCATGCCATGTTCTTTTTTTTATCCCATCTTTCATTAGGGTATCCATCCCTAAAACCAGAAATGTTGAGGGAACTTTGTCTTTTATATATACACCAAACTGTGAGTAAATAAAGTAAATATATATAAACAGGTTTGAATTCACTAAATTATTCATTTACTTTAATTACTTTCCTTCTATTAGATAAGCAGTAGATAATGTGTTTCAGTTTTGTCTTTTTCAGTCATGCTATATTCACAGGGGTCTATTTTTTGAGAGATATGGGCATGATTTAGGCAGTTTATGATGAAATATGGATTTAGATATGTAACTGCTGGTGCTTATAACCCAGTGTCAGAGGTTGACAGAAAGAAAATACTCAGACTAATAAAATGCATACTGAAAAAGAATACAGTCAGACACAGATCCATATTTAGCATGGTTGCCATGGAAGAGCACAGATTAACATGCTATTAGCCACTGACATAATACTCAAGAACTGGGAATTAAAGAAAAAAAAATGGACAGATAAGACTTCAAAATTACTTATATAATATTTTATTTCAGAATAAAAGCGCAGGTGCTAGAGATGGTAGGAGTCAATGATTGCCAGACATTGAAACATTAAAGGTGCTGTTATACATCCACCCTAGTTAGACTCATAATGGAAAGGATTTACTGCCATGTTTCCTACGTTGAGTTGGTGAGGAAAAAGAACATTTATTCTGCCCTTTTTCCTGGAAAGAAACATCAATTTAAGACACGTAAATAGCAGGACATGGCACTGTTATAAGAAATTGCTTTTTCCATCTCTCAGCAATACTTAGAACAAGAAGTTTTCCAAGTCCAAAAGGCAGAATGAGGTATGCCAGAGGCTAACTGAACAATTTCAGAAGGCCTCGAAGCTCTGTATTACATAAGAGCTATTTTTTTGTTGGTGCTATGCTGGTCTGGCAAGAGAAGATGTGCTGTTACAAACCGTCTTTATAGCAACTTCACTTTGAAGACAGGATGTCTGGGACAGACAGTATTGCAGACACTGGTGTTTTATTAAAACAGCTCTCAGGAGATAAATGAAACAGAACTGTGTCATATTTAATTAAGCCGCTCCCCTTATGCTAGATCTTTGGGTTTGATTACAGGTGTGCTACAGTGGGCCAGCCCTGCCATTCAAACAGCAACTGCTGGTACTGGGAGACTTTCTCAGCAATGTGTTTTCATCAATAAACATGGACTTCTGTGTTGTTCATATTAAAACTGAGTTCCTGGTATAGAAAAAATAAAGGCATATGTTATTTTATTCATTAGGAAAAAAATTTGCCTGACAATTGTTTCTTTTTAAGTAGATGATCCATAAGGTAAAGAAAATATCTTAAGAATGTGGTGACTGCATAATCTGAGCAATATTGTTAGTGTCTTGGTCCTGTTGGTTGTTTTTGTTCACATATTGCCTATTACTTGCAAAATTCAGATAAGTTGTATTTCAGTTGGTTACTTGGAGAGAAGAGGCCACCTTTTACACTGTTAGATCTTTGTATGCTATTCTTTTCTCTTTTGCCTTAAATTATGGATGCATATAATGTATAAACTAGAAACTCTGGAACTCCTTGGACATCTTAGACACATCACTAGACCTTATACATTAGGAATGTCATGTGACATTGCCCTCCTCCCCCCCACCCCAAAAACTGTAACATGGCCACCTGAATTCATCACTCAGTAATGTGTAGGAAAAATAATTATAGAAAAAAAGGCTGCAGTTATGTAACGTTTCAAAGTATACTAGAGAGGAATGATTTTATAAATGTTCATTCAAACTGGTTTTGGTATGATACTGCTCTTCTTATCTCTTCCCTTACAGAGGAGCAGGAAGAGACTCCTGCTGCATTCATGTCAGGAAACAATGAATAGAGGAAGCCCTCAACAACAGAGGTCTATTTTAGTTCAGAAAAGTCAGCCATAACACCAAGGTATGCATGTATATGACACTTCAGAACATATTTCTTACATGATACTTTTCTTGCAGTGTATACCCTCAGGGATCATCTGTTAGAGTTTAGTTTTTAGTCAGAACTAGCTATTTTCAATTCCCATAATTACATCTTCCATCTACATGAGTTTGTCTCCTGCTTTGTTAGAAGTCTTAGGGATAAATTATACACTGTGAACTTGGAATGATCAGTATGACAAAGTGGCTACTTTGAAATGATGAATGGTGAAATTTAGTTAGCAAGATTTGCAATAAATATCTTTAAGTAGTTAATAAAAAAACATTCCAAAGACAAATTAATCATGATACATGAAACATTTCATTGCTTCTGTCTTATATTTATGGGCTTGGTATTCCCTTTGAATTTGTTTGGATTTCTTAGAAAAATTTGTAATTTTTGTTGGGTAAACAGTCTTGTTGATAGATTATGTAAGGACAAATGTTGTACTGACAGCACAGTTTTCAGTCAATCTACATTGTCTGATACATGATCTCTTGTCAAAGATTGTATCTCAGAATGGTTTCAAAGGATTTTAATAGTGTAAGGTTTAGATAACATTAGCAGTAATGAATTTTTCCACATAATTCTAGTTTACAAAAGGAGTTTACTGCCTTCCCAAGTTGTTTTGGAATCAAATTAACAAATCTGAAAGTTGTAAACATTTATTTCTGGCAGAAAAACATGTCAGTGCTAAATAAGTGCTACTAGTCATTTAGCTTCAATTTTGGAGATTAGCTAGATCTTTAGCTAGGAATTCTACTACTTTTCAAAAAACCAGGGGAGCAGAAAATTCTGATAATTTCATTTGTGAGATTGCTGTCAAAGTACAAAAGGGAAAAGTCAACAAACTAAAGAATATATATGTATCTAATATGTGCACAATATTATTCCACATACAAATAGATGTATGTTCAATGCCCATAATACATTGCCTGTACTGACTATCTATTTGCAAATATATATTTAAAAATATTATATATATAATATATATATAATACACATAATACACACGCGCGCACACACACACACATAAATATATATATATATATATATATATATATATATATATATAAAATGCCTAATGGTTTCCTTAAAAATAAATAAATGCAAGGCATGAAATGCAATCTTGCCATAATTAAACTTGTTAATTTCTCCTTTTGGCTAAAAATGAAGGTTTAATTGAAAACAATTGGATATATGCAGAGCCCCAGATATTCAGTAAGCTGTAGCTCATTATGAGGCCTGGATGGTAAGGGAAATGAAAGTAATGGGTGCTTCCCCAGTGCAGCATTTCCACAAGTAATGCCAGATTATGGGCTTCCTTCCTTTCCCTGTCTTAGGCCATTTATTTCTGCTCCTGCAAGACAGTTCAAATTCTCTATCACCTCCTGAGACACTAATCTGTTTTGTATTAACTGAGAGAAAGCCATTGCACAAGATATGAGGCAAACCATGAATATCATTGCCCTACTTGTGCCTGGTTGCCTTCTCCCGTGTGTTAGGGGGATCTACTGTCTCCAGAAATCCCATACTTTTGTATCACCACAGATTCCAGGCCATTCTTGCTTAATATGAGCTAGAATAAAGATTCATGAGACAACAGCTATTGTCTTTCTTTCAGACTACTGGAAAAGTGGGCTGTTATTTCTTGTAATGTGCAGCTCAGTACTCTGCATTTCACCATACCCCTCTGAGTGTAAATAACAGGAGCTGGGTGCCATGCACAGCCTGCAGCAGTGGTTCTGTACCATGCTGGCACTTACCTGACAGAATACTTCTGATATTTTGTGTAATACTTTTTTGGTTTTTGTTTATTTGCTGGGTTTTTTTCTGTAAATATTTCCACTCTTGTCCATCTTCTGGAAAGGAGTATCTTTGGAAGGGAGTAACAGAATCATGTCTAACTGTCCCAACATACCAAATGCTTCTTTACCTGGAGAGTGTAAATAAGAGAAAGGCAAGGTAATATATTAAGAGGGGTATCAGATTACTTTACAGACCTGACTGAAGAATAGAGAAAACATACTGACAAACTGTTTTCACTGCCAGGGTTACTCTCTTGTGAGTGAGCCTGAAAGGAAGAAGTCAGATCCCATGGAGATTCCAAAACAATAAACAAAAGTGAAGAACTGCTTCAAAAATTATTTATTTTATGTCAGCATGTAATTAGTGGTTTTAGATAGACATTATTTCGTTTCATCAAAGCCCTGAACCATGGCAGCACATCAGATGTAGAAAGAAGAATTTAAATCCAATTATAAATAAATTTAATATCCAATTATAAAATAATTAGGCAGGTGCAATATCTGTGGTCCCACCAAATGCCATTGATGATGTGCTCAACAGAGATGAGGTAGAACATGTGAAGTTGAAAGGCTGATGTGCTTTTGCAGCAGGTGGTGGAGGGATGCACTGGAAGCTAAGGATTAGTGTCTTTGGAGCCAGCAACAGATTTTAGGGAAGAGAAACTGAGGGTTAGAACTGGCAGTGCATCTTTTTTACATTACATATGATACCTTCTATTTGTTATTTTAGGAACAGTATTTACCTTTGATTATGACACATTGGATTCACATTCAAAACTTGGACACACCAACCTACCATAATTCAAGTGAACGTAAAAAATGCCTGATTACAGCACTTACATATGGTAACTGATCATTATTGTTTTCTGATATGTTTGATTTTAGATTGTCACACTTTCTTCCACTGAAGTTTTAAGGTTTTTTCAGTCTATCTGATTAATCAGGTCAGTAGATAGACAGGACATTTCTACTTCTGACAGGAGATAGAAATTTTAGATAAAATACTCGTAGGCCTACATATTTGTTAAAAATTAAAAATTTGTAAAAATGTAGATGAAAAATAGTTGATGTAAATGTTCACAGTTGCACTTGAATGCATGCATGATACTTTAGCAATGGAAAAGCTCTGTGAGTTTATACAATGAGAAAGCACTGGAAAATAACAGACCTCATGGGAATGGAAGATAAGACCCTGAGACTTGTCTCCCAAACCACCAGTAGCACTTGGCTGTGTCTGTGCTCTGAGAGCATCAACAGAAGCTGTGTGATGAATATGGCAGGGCTGAAGAATCCAAGTGCCATACTTCCAAGCTATTTTCTGCCTGAAACCTCTTGAGCTTTATCTCTGCCAGTGCAATTCTACCTGTCAGGTGCTTTTGCAATTAGAGATGTCCCACGGTGGTGGGCATTATGAATCCTTTTAACCAGATGCTGGAATCTGAATTCTTCATTCATGGGGATAAATAGGGTTGGGAATTCTGCTGCAGTTATAGGAAACAAAAACTACTTTCTAATGTTTTTTTAAATGCTTCTTCTTTCCCAAGGTACTTCTTTTTCTTTTTTTTTTTTTAAGTTAGTAATCTGAAAGGTCTTAGCCCAGTGGTGCTTTCTTGCTTCTTTTCTTCTTCTTTGTAGATAAACATCAGCACAACCCCATCCAACCATACCTTATTCCAAAGCAGTCACATTCCTATTATTCTACAGTTCCTTTGTTTAAAAGAAGACATGACAGGGATTTCTATTCAAGTTAGGAATTATCAACTTACAGCATACTCATAAAACACAGCAAAAACTTGAACACTTCAGTTTCTCCTGTGGTATTTACCCAACATAGAAAGAATTATCTCTTCAAATGTATTTTTAAATGGTGGTTTGAGCCCACACCTTATAGTCAGCTCTGTAAGGGACAGCAACCCATGTAAAAATCTAGTGATTTCAAGGGATTGACATACAGCATCTGCAAATAAAAAAACCCAAACATTTTCTTTGACTATTAAATATTACAACTGTTTGCATTTCAGTTTAGGAAAACTAATAAGAAAAATAGAAAATCCTACTGAGTTTTGACAGCACACTAAGTTCACATAAAGCTCAGAACATGCTGTTGTTCAGAACTTGGAATGGCCTCTGTATTTCATTTTGAGGAGTTAATTATACATTTTATAAGGAAAGAAAATGACTAATAGAGGAAGAAGCACTTTGAGTGATGAGTGGAAAGTGATTAGTTATAATGCAGTAATTTGATACCTCTTGTTCAGGTTAAAAGATATTTTAATGTGAGAAAGGTAAGATAATATTTACCAGCAGTTACTCATATACTTGCTCCTCCCTTTACTGAAAGTAGAGTGCAAGCTATAATGAATCTTCCCTATACTTCCTTTCTCGGTGGATCTTAAAAAAAACCCAGTGAAAATCAGTATAATTCATGACTTGTAGACATGGCCTATGACATTTAAGGCAGTAATTTAATTTTGAGAAGCACGTCTAGAAATAAAACTCAAAGAAAGTTTTGGCTTTTCTGTCTATAATGCCACCAGTATTCAGAATTTCTCAGAGAAATTCAGATGGTCAGAGAGCGGGAAAGGATATTATCATTTCTATCAGGGTGTCATCCCAGGGACATCCAAGAACAGATCTCCATTGTGCTAAGTAGTATAAAAATGCAGTAGCTGACATCATGTACCCTGACAAGGATGCCAGGGATTCCTGATCAGACCTAAGTGTTGCTCAAAGCTGTAGAGTGTGTGCTCCTGAAATGGCAGGCAGTAGGCAGCACTACTAGCTTAAGTCCCAGAAGTGATAGTGTATCTGTGGATAGCAGGATTATTCCCAGGACAAATCTGAACCTTGATCTATGTCTCACAAAATATTTCAACCCATTGTTGCAGCAGGGTTCAGGGCCAAAAATGGTACCAAGTTGTATGGTTTTGAGAACAGAATATGAAATGTACAATCTGGATTAGTGAAATAACATGAAGTATTTAAAAGAAGATTCAGGGAAAACTACTAAAAACACTATGAAAAGGTTTTCTCATCAAAGAGCATGGGAACAAAGTCATTCCATGACAAAAGACTTCCCTGAGCTAAGGAGACAATTCCATTTTCTCAGGAGCCTTTCTATGATGTCCAATTCTCATGAATCACAATACCATATTCTTGTAAAATTTTCCCCCTTGTACTCTTCATTTCTAGGATATAGTTAGGAGCCATTTCAGCTATGTTAGAGTAAGAAACATCTGCTGTAACAGTGTGACAGTGATACCAGGGTTGGCTCTCCAAGTGAATTTTTATTAGGCATTACCTTAGCAAACATACTGTGCTTGTCAGCATTATGTAAAAAGGGAATCATCTCAGGTCTTTCTGTAATAGATCAATCCTTTGATTTGAGAAAATTTTAAAAAATTTTCCTAAGTGAATATTCTTGCAAAAGCAACCCTATGTTTTTACAAACATTTTCAATAATAGGTAGTAAATAGAAAAAGGTGTGCTGTCTGTTACCTATTTTATGAGAAACCTACTTGATCTTTCATGTCTTCATTTAAATCCTGCTAAAATTGATTAATCAATTATATTTTCTGCTACAATTTTTTTAACTGATTTAATTTTTTTTTCCTAATATAGCTTATTTTTTTCCCAGTGCATTTCATTTGGCAGATATAATTTCAGTTACATGATGGAGATGGCATATTTGTCTCTTGCTGATACTTCCTCAATAGCTTTTGAACTTACTGTGTAATTGCAACCAAATTTATCAGAGCAGTAGAGCTATCAAAATTATACCAGACCGTATAAGCTTTGTAAAAAAATTGAAGTTGGGCAGAGGAGAGATTTATTTTTCTTTCCTTTTTAGGAAAGGTTTCTGAATGAGAGCCGAAGAAGGGTTTTACTGTGCTCTGATATGCTCTGGCACACAAGGAAAAAATAAATCAGTGCAGCACACCACCCTTCTTACAGTAACAGTCGAATTGGATGTGCATGGACAGTGGTCACATCCCATCATCCAAAGCTCAGAGGGAAACACAGTGGAGGAGTTGGGGCTCCTGCAGAATAGCTCATGTGCAGAGCTGGCTACTTCTAGTGCTGGGGACAGCACTGACATGTGTATCATAAATCAGAGCAATAAGGCTTTGTAGGTCATTAACCCACTGGAGCAGGGTTCAGTTTACAAATCCTTGTCTCCTACTTGCCTCTATACTTGCTAAAGTACAATATTTACTGCAATTGCTACTACTGCTACTACAAAAATAAGTGAGCAAATAAATAAAACCCATAGTTTTTCCACTGGAACCAGCATGACCAATCTATCACTGTATTTCTGAGTGGTAATACCAGTTAAGTGCAATGTGACCTAAAGCTCTGCTGTTCCTTTAATGTGTGGATCCCAGTTGTTGAATTGCTGTATTTGCTTGGCTGCTGGTCATTAAAAAGTGCAGGATCAATCCACACTGGAGCTAACAGGGAGTTAGCATCTATAGCTGTCAAATCCTTATGCTTAAAGAAGAAATCTTACATATCAATGATATCCATATTACTTTTTTTCAATTTAAGTCATAATCAGTGCCTTGTAACAACAGCAAGAGAAAAAAATCTAGCAACTTTGTGTCTAGGATAAGAATTGACCCTTAACTTTTATATTTTAATTGGCTTTGTTTTTGGCTGTATAGGACTGAACAAAAATGTTATGAACTCAGCTGTTTTTAACCAAGGGGTTTTATGCAGAAATTCATTTAAATTATTTATCTATTTTTACTAACAAGTGTTTTTGAGCAAATTTCTTATCTTTAAATTTCTCATTATGTGTTTTCTACCTTATATATCTTTCTCTCTAGCTAACTTCCATTTTTATTTCTGACTTGAAATTTGTTTGAATAAATACAGAGATTCATTGCTTGTTTCTGTGATTTTTGGATGCATTATTTTCATTAGAGGTTCTACCTATTGATCTTAACTTTTTTTTTTTTGGTGCAGTAAAAATGTTTTCTGTCTGTACTGTAGAAATATTTGCTGCAAGTTAAAAGATGCAGTTTTTTCAGATGATCATTGTTGTTTCCATGGAATTTTAAAACTCACTCATCCCATGACAGACCAGAAAGTTATGACCAAGCAATCATACTTTTATTTAGATAAATAAAAGAAAAATTCCCTTGAAGTCTCTAGGAAAAAAAAAAAAAGGCTGAATTTAGAGATTTAGAGCAGGGTCAGAAGTCAGTACTGCTCTACTGCTCTTATTTTATTTTCAAGATCAGGTAAGAGAAATCCTATTCTTTAATATAAAGGCATTGTCTGTAAACATTGATAACAATTGTTTTTAAAAAAAATTATTTGCAGAGCCGATTTTGTAAAAAATCTCTGCTGATCTCAGTCACAATAAGATTGCATAAAGTAAATAGAAATTGTATCCCAGATTTTTCTTTTTCTTACAATGACCATGGCTTGTCTTAATGCATTTTCAGTTGCTACTTTATATGGGGCTTTCCTTATGATATTATAGGCTTTGAATTATTAGTTACAGTCAGCATTTCTCAAAAGTAGCTCTTGGCAAACAGGCTTATATATATCACAGGCACTTCTCTTTCTAATTAAAGCATCTTCTAGTTCTTCAAACTCAAAGACAACATTTAGATTTAATTTCTGTTATATAATGATCTATTGAATCCACCTGGAGGTTAATGAAGTAATGGCTTTCATAAATGTTGCATTTGAGACGGAACAATTTAACTACATGGAGTCTCCTTCCATGATATTTGCATAAATTGATGGCATTAAGCTCCCAGTGGTGCTCTTCCCATCATACACAAGATCAAAGAGCTATTATGCTCTGAGTCTGTCTGCAGCTGTTAAATGCTTTCAAGGACTGTTTTCAGCCTCTCAATTTTTCAGGAGTATTTGCCATAGGGAAGTATTGGCGTCTCCGCTGTACTCGAGCTGTAATTTTCCCAAAGCAGTGCTGTGCTCGGGCGACTGCCATGTTCAATTTCCTAGGATTCAGCTGTGGAGTCATGTAACACATAGCACGCTGTGGTGGGGAAATGTGGTCTCTTTTTCTCAGGAACCAGAGCTCCCTTGGGAGCTGCCTCCTGCTGAGTGCTGCTAGCACCTCCTCAATGTGCTGCATGTGGAAATAATGACTTGGGCAGCCACAACAGTGAGGAAACAGGATGCAAAGACGTGCGTGCGTGCGTGCATGTGAGTGTACGGGAGAGGGACTAAGATGAGGAAGAGGCACATGGATGAGACTCAAGTTTAAATGTTTTTTGCTCTTTTTTTTACGGCACCAGAAACTTAACTCTCAGTGCAAGGGTAGCTATGCTTTGAAACGTTGTAACTAGTATTTATGTTGTAATAAACTGGTTTTTTCTTATCTTCCCATTTCCTGTAAAGACAATTTTTCATCTTACAGGCACCAGATATTAAGTTTAGAATTTTCATAACTCATCACACAACGTTAGGCTGCTTAAATCCACAAATTACAATCTCCCATAAAATCAATCACTTTGCAAATAGCTGATAACATGGAAGACTTACTGATGAATTATCAAAGAAGCAATTCACTTTTGAATGACGAAAGTAGTTAATAGAAGAAAGTACCTTAAGTGATACAAAATCTTCCTTGGTATTTCCGGATGTGTTTAATACTGCAACCTCTGTAATTACCAAGAATTCTCAGAGGGCTTGTTATGGACCATTCTTGAAGCAGATGCCTATTATACAAAAAGCTTTCTCTGGGCAGACCTGCAAATGATGCATGATAGGATTATATAAGTTAGCACTGCTTGTTCATCCCAACATTTGCATTTTAAGTTTATTTTTTACCCAGCTCTCAGGCAAACAAACTTATGTTTCTTACAGACCTGCAACAGAAACATTGAGCATAAAAATCACCTGTGAAAAGTTTTAGTCAAACATAGTGGCAGTGGCTGAGAACATATGCTCATATGCATGGCAAGCTCTAGATGATGCCTCTATGCTAGAGTGTTTCTTCCCACTCTCCTCCTTCTGCTTATGTCACGGAAGCATTTTCTTAAATGTGACTACAAGACTACAGCAGGTGTACCAGCCCCTTGCAGCACTGAGAGTCAAACCCAGCCTGCTAGGGAAAGACTGGATGTCAAGCCTTGACATTGGCCAGATCCATCAGAGACGTCATGAGCTCCTTTTTAAAATCAGAACAGATTGACAAAAGTCCTCACAAAACCTCTGTGTCAAAAAAACCCCCAAACAAACAAACCCAAATCAAACCCAAGAACCGAAACCAGCTTTGAAACTTTTCCCAAATTACTGCCAGCACAGAACCTGGAACACACTGGTGTCCCTAACTGGTTTGATGGCACTGACAGAGGGACTGCCCAAGGGTCCCTCCTTGGAGGATGCTTCCTTGAGGAACTGCTCTGAGCACCATCACTGGAGCTGGGGAGCTGACAGCCTGGCAGCACAGGCACTGCATATGTAAATTCACACTGGCAAATAAAATTTGCCTGGGCCGCTAGGCCAGCTGCTCCCTTTGGGATGAGGGGTGGAAACAGTAGGGGGTTTACAGGGAGCATCCAGGGAGCATATCTGAACATGAATGGCAGCCAGGACTGACCTCCAGTCCAGATCAGTAGTGTGGTAAGGGAGTAGGTCTGAAGTCAAGCCTGGAATTCAATCTGTGGATCAGGATCGGGTCCAGAAGACACCTGGTGGTCACATAGTGATGAGGCAAGGCTCAGTAAAACCAGGAAGTCAGCCTGCAAGTTGGTGCTGGGTCAACATGGACCACGGACTCCCTGGTTTTACTGAGCCTGTGCCACCAGCTGTGACTTCACTAAACCACCCACCAGTACTCCTCTAGCTCAGGCCCAGGTCTCTTCTGGGCCCATGGCTGTGGGTATTGTCCCAGGTGCGGCAGCTTCAGCATTCTGGATTGTTTGAGCATAACAGAGGCCAGAAAGAGAAAACCATCTTGCTGGGGATAGTGAGGAGAAGAACCACGGGACAGGCATCACTTCTCCTAAAACCTCATAAATTCTGGCTATTGGAAAGCTGGTTTGTTTTCTAACCAGTCGTGCCATCACATGTTGTCTTATTCTGTTCTTGCTGCAGACCAACAAGTTCCCTTATGCCTTGGTACCAGCTGAACTCATGGCAAGTATATAGAGATGTATAAACATCTCTATAACGAGGGTATCTGGTAGTTGTAGTTCCCTCTGCTGTGCCTGTCAGGGTGAGAGTCCAGTGTCATTAGGAGGAGCCCCCCTCATCAGCACAGAGTGCACCATGAGGCACAGCAGCCCACAGTGCAGGCAGCCTTCACAAACCTGCAGGCAGAGAACACTCTTTGTACTCTGTGGAAATAACCTACCTCCACAGATCACTCTTTGCCTTGCTGGTGTATAGCATTCTGTAAGACAGCAGAATAGTTTAAAATATCACCTGTCCTTCACAGTTTGGGTAACCAAGTGCAAATGGAACAGTCTGCCTGGATGCTGTAGTCAGTGTCTTTGCCTCATCTTGTAATTTCTCCATGTGATTGTAAATAATTATGGTCATAGCATCCTTTTCCTTATGGGCTGTTGCCCCCCAAAGATGAGTATGGGCTCTGAGAGAAGGATCTGAAGACTTCTGATCTGAATCATTCCTATATGGGGTGTTTGTGTTAGGCCGTCTGCTTTCCTTTAAAGGATACTAGAAATACACTTTTCACACCTCCACTTTTAGAATACATCTGCTGCATGAAGCAGTTTGTAGGGATTTTTGCTGTTGAAAGATTTAGTGCTTGTTCCCAGCTCCATCTCATCTAACTGCTTTTCAGGACAAGAATTAGCCTTTTTATTTAGTTGTATTATACTTAAATCCTGAAGTCCAGTGTACTTCTGTGTAGCCTACCTGTGGGCATGCCCAGAAAAATGATTGCATTTGCCAAACTCCTAGTAATGAGGTCAATTTGATATAAACTGGACAGTTTCTTCCTTTTTTTTTTTTCTTTTTTTGGTGTGTGGAGGAACTTCTGAGAGTTAGATGCTAATATAAGATGCTAATGTTAGATGCATCTGTTCGCAGCCAAGCACAACAAAAGGTACCCACAGATGGAGTTTGCAATAAATATTATGTGCCTGAGAACTACTATAAAATCTAATAAATAGTTATCTACATTGGACACATTTCCACAAAACAGATTCTAAATTACTACTGGCATAGAAAATATTTTTTTTAACTCAGCAGAACAAAATTAGTTTTGCGTGAATGCTCAGAAGTTACCCCATTTTAGGGTTACAATTGTAATTGTAATTGAACCCTCAAGCTGGTCAAGTATAATGATAACTGCCTTGTTCCTCCTTATTTTATAGTTAAAATGTGAAAAATTAAAGAGATTAACATTGTGAATTCTTTGTATATATTTCCCTTTTGTTCTGTCTTTATTAGAAGCAAAAATCTTGGATAAGTCCAATTTACTTTTCACTGAACTGAAGTAGTTTTCTCCTAAAGCCCCAGTCTGTTTTTTTCATATTTCAGTAAATTTTAATGAGCTCCATTGTTATTTGAGAAATTCAGTCTCTAGAGAGAAGTTTTGGTCACATGATGAATAATAAACTAGTGTTTGATTCCTTGACATCACAAACTCATTTAACATCCCAGAATCCACCCAATATTCTAGTCTTTCAGTGCCAGTTCTGTAAAATACTCTGTTTATTTCTCATGTAGATGATAACTTTGGTCAATTTGCAGGTAAAGCTGGTACATGAAAGCAGAACTGTTATAAATTATGCTATACATTTTGCAGTTTCTATTTCTGAAGAACTACCATAAAGTATTTTATACCCCTCCCTTTTGTGTACAGAGTAACCCAATATATTTTGAAATTTCAGTAGTGCCTTTCTACCACTGTTGCTACTAAAAATGCTCTTCAAGAAAAACAAAATTTCCTCTCCCTTCTCTGTTACTCTGCTGTGTTTGAATTCAGTCTTGTTTCTGGAGACGTCTCAAGTCATGTGAACATTTTTTGTGATAGTCATGACTGCTTTTACACTCTGACTTTTTCTTTTTGTAATTAATTCATGTTCTTAGAGTATTGAATGGGAAAATATGAGAAAAAGAATATTCATCTTTTTTTTCCTTTGGATTAGCACTGAAAAGTATAAAATTGTAGACCAAAACCAGACTATCAATAGAAGTCTGGTATTTCAGTGTACTTCCTCATCATATCTCAAGCAGTTTAATTTCTGTTGCCTAAGTTTAAGAATTACAGATTAGGGGGAAAGTCATCCCAAGTTTGTGTAAGTTTTTTAAATTTTCTTTTGATATTATATCTAAAAACTAGAACTTTAATAGTTACAATTATATAGTTGTTGATTGGAGGTGTCCTATTAGCCAATATCTGATTAAGATGATATGCAGTTGACTTAACACTTCTATAGAGCAATAATAATACACTGATGATCCTAAATCAGGAACAAAATGGTTTTTACAAAATCATAGGCAAAATCAGGTTGGAGGGCAACTCAAGAGGTCCTTCTTAAAGAAGAGTCAAACCATATTGTTGAGTGCTTTAACCAGTCTAGGTTGAAAATCTCAAAGAATGAGACTACACAGGCTTCTCTGAGAAACCTGTTCCAATGCTTGACCGTCCTCGTGGTAAAAAGGTTTGGTCTGATACCTATTTGGAGCCTTTTCTTGTTTCAAGACTCGATCAAAAACTGATTTGAGCCTTTGGATAGATGTCAGCATTAGACATAAACTATCACACTGTTATTTATTCGTATGAAAGGACTTAAGTTACTATCTCAATGTAAGTAATCAAGCTGTGACAGATGTCATCAAGTTTTATTATAAAATGTGGATTTCCACTTCTTAACTGAATAACTTAGCAGAAACAGCAGTTTCCAAAAATCTGTAATGAGCTATGAGCATACCCTACAGTTCTACTGAGCACATCTGCCATAACAAACCTGCCAAAAATTCAAGAAATCAATGGATCTGTCAAGAATGGAGAACTACTTTTTCAATCCTTTATTTATAACCAAGTAAAACATTTGACTACAGCCTCCTCCCTGCTGGGATCTTCTTCTGTCACTAGAAAAAAGCTGCAGCAGACCTTTAAGCCTCTGTCTGATGAAAAGGCTGTATTATGCCCTACTGATATGCTAACAGATCAGCCCAGGGAAAAATGCTTGAGCTGAAGGACATCTCTGCTTTTTGAGAGCTATCACAGAGCAAAATGAGGAATTTTCATATGAGATACAGATTTGTTATGCCATTCAAACAAACATTTCTTTCCCACTTAACAATATGGACAGATAATGTCAAATACAGGATATTTTGCAGAACTATTGAATATAACTTCCCTAAATCATTATGCAGCCAGAATGAAACACAAAACCAGAAACTTGAAGACTGAGTTTTCCCACATTCTGAAATACAACATTTTGGAATATCTACAACTGAAGGACAAACTAGTGTGTTTGATCCAAATACAAATGTTACTTGCAGCAAAGATCAGCATTTCTAATCTCTACTTATTTTTGTCAATTCATTTAGCCTTAAAAAACCTGTAGGAACATCTGTGAAAACTTGGTCTTTTTATTCTATCAAAGTAAGGATAAAACAATATGGTACAGAGCCCCCTTCAGCTATCCATAAAGAAAGATGAAATCTCATAGTAATAGCAATTCTTATTTTTATTTTTTAAATAAAGAAATTATACAAGATCTAGCTGAAGATGCAGTGAGGACATAGTTAAATAGTAAATCTAAATGACTAATATACAAATAAAATAAAATGAAAGGGCAGTTGGCCAGGTATTTCACAAGTTTCATATGTGACTAAGAAGTTTGGAAAAAAAACCCTCAAAGATGGGATACATACCCATATTCCCTGTCGGTTGTTTTATTCTCTGTAAAAATTACTGCATAAACACATGATTGAAACCCTTGTAAAACATTTTTATGAATGTTATTCTGAAGCTTTCATCCAAGGCAGAAAACCTCTGGCTGATGAAACAGCAATTGTATCCAGAAAAGTTTATAAAAAGAAGAATTTATTATTCATGCCTTATATAAGAACTACTCCAAATCATATAAGGCTTAAATATGATTAAACTTTTCCAGGCAGAGACAGGGCTTAGATAAAATCACTTAGTATGACCAAATATCTTTTTATTTCTAACCTATGGACACAAGAAGCAATATGTATATATATACACTTTGAGGCATGGAATGCTTTGAGTTATTGCAACAATATCTGGAGAATATGAAGAATAGCAGGTAAAGCAACAATTTACATCTAAAGCCATGCAATGGCAAAAGTTGTTTCTGACATCTAAAACATCTAAAACATTGTAGCACTTTCTTGAAATTTCTGTCCTAGCTCAAAAGACAGCTGAGAATTCAAATCAGTTAAAATATGACATAGAAGAATAATTTAATCTAACAATCTTAGCAAAAAAAAAAAAAATAGAAATAGTCAGTTAGACTTCTGGATCATGTAAAAAATGTGTAGTTTAGATTGATGTGAAATGTTTGATTTTGAAATTTGCATATTGAAAAAAATGAGCTTTTAAGAAGCCATCATTTTCACATTTAAATATTGTGAAAGGCTACTACATGTTATCCTTGTATTAGGTAGGACTAATGAGAAGAAAATATTCCACTTTTACCATAGCAGGAGATAAGACAAATTAAATCAGAGCAGACAAAGAAAACTTCAGTTTCAAAACTTGTGTGTCAGATGGGGCAGATTTTGAAGTGAAGATGTGCAGGAAATAATACCTAATATGCCAGAGGTTAGACAACATGTGGTAGTTGTGGTTTGATGATGGTTGATGGATGTTGTGACACATCCTTTACTCCTAATAAGAATGCAGCAAGGTTTGCTGCATGAGGTTTCCTTGTATTTACCATAAATTGGCATGCTATTCCAGAGTTCTTTTGCAGTACAACACAAAATGTTTGGTACTTTAGACAGTTAAAGTAATGCAATGTAACTATCTTCTGGTTTATATAAATATATATATTTATGTTCACATTGCTTTGTAATGAGATGGTGGGTGTTCACCAGTGTTTTCATTTATTTTCTATGACAAATTATGTGTCTCTTCCAGAAGCTTGAAGTCTGACTAACCTCTTAAGAAATTCATCATAAATCTGCCTTTTGTTTTTGTTCAGGCAGATGGATCTTTCCTAAAATCATATTAGAAAAAGTAACATTAGTTATCCTGTTGCCTGTGTAACTGGTCCAACTTCAGGATGATCAGCTTTGGTGGATGTACTCATGCTTGTTTAAAAGCTTGTCTACATGCAGTTAAGCACCACAGACATGGCATGTATTCACTTACATGGGCTTTATACAGAAATAGGCTCCACAGTTTGAAACATGTGTGATTTTATTTTACAGGGATTGCCAGCAAGAAAGGATACATGTCTTTTAGCTCAGCCCTTTTCAGAATTATGGAAGAGATTAATCCACTGTTCTCTAGTCCTCCAATAGGCTGAATATTTCAGACCCTGATTTCAGCTGTCAGGACTAAAGGAAACACTTTTATTTTGGGGATTATAAAATCCTCCTGAAGGCTGGATGTTAACTTGGCAATAGAAGTTGTCACACCTTCATCAGCTGAACCATTTTGCATCTGAGAAAATGTTGATATCTCTAAGCCTTAAAAAAATTTCTGCTGCAATAGTCGCTGAAATTACAACTTTGCCTAATCTGGAGAAGAAGGAATTGGTGTTTTGCTTAAGGTGTTGAATTTTTCATTCTTTATATTTGAACATGGTTGCAGATGTGTTTGTTCTCAGGTATGGAAAGCAGTTTAACAGTCCTTTAAAGAAACCATAGATTTCTTGCAAAAAAGCAGTAGATTTAAACCGTGCCAGAGTTCTGTTTACATGCAGACAAGCAACATTCAAATTAACATTTCTCAGAGCTCAGACCATCCTGCCTCCTCCTATAGAAGCCAGTGACATGTTGCTTCGTTCATTTTTAATGATTTATGATTAAAATAGCCTTCTGGAAATAAATTTTGAATTCTCTTCAAATTCTGCAGGGCTGTTCTGATTCAGGCTGGGATGGAGTTACCTTTCCCTATGGCAGCCCTCATTTTGCTATGGTGTGTATTGGTGCTGAATAAGTGTTGATAACACACCAGTGTTTGGCTGCTGCTGAGCACCAAAGCTGTCTTTCCAAGCTGTCCCCCCTTCAAAGGAAAGTAGGCTGAGGCATGGGCAAGAGTTTGTGAAGGAGCACAGCCAAAACAGCTGATCCAAGCTTAGCAAAGGGATATTCCATAGCATATGGCACCTGTTCATCAATAAAAGCTGCATTTGTCTTCTGGAGTGCTAAAGCCACTTGCCAGGAAGTGGCTGGTCATTGCCTGCTGATGGGAAGTAGTGATTAAAATCACTTTGGTTACCTTTGCTTCCATGCATGACCTTTGTTGTTTCTTTTTTTAACTACTTCCACCTTGACCCACAAGTTCTTTTATTCATCTTATTTTCTCCCCACCATGCACTTGAGAAGGGGAGTGATAAAGTGGCTTGGTGGGCACTTGGTTGTCAGCCAAGGTCAACTACCACAGGGATGAAGCAGGATCTAATATGTGCCAGCTGGAACAATCTCATCTC
The DNA here is from genome assembly GCF_051311805.1 of Agelaius phoeniceus. NCBI lineage: Eukaryota > Metazoa > Chordata > Aves > Passeriformes > Icteridae > Agelaius > Agelaius phoeniceus. The sequence goes on along the minus strand of NC_135269.1, from coordinate 31,627,593 downwards.
AATCAGGATATTAGAGAAAGTGAACTAAAAAGAGGATGTTTTTCCTTTCTTTGTGCCCCCCACCCAAAACTGTCCTTTTGGAAATCACAGAAAGCAGAACTTTATATTTTTCAAGTTACCTATTAGAAAAAGCTACTTCCCAAAACATAACCTCTTCCCCTCCCACCCACATACCACAGTCCCAGTTCAAAACCCATTTTATCTTTTAGCACCTTGGTTAGATAGGATAAATGAACTCTTCCCTAGTCTTAGATTTTCTTGGGATATCCTCTTTATCCTCACCTCAGTTTTTGCAGCTCTTTAGGACTTCTACACAACTTGTGTGGTTTTAAGTCCTTTAAGTCATTGCGAAGAGGAAATGTACCTATGTCATATCTCTGTACAAACTTGGGGTTTAAAAACTGGTGTAAACTATTTCTTTTATCTGGTTTTCTATTCCTATAACATAAGTTAAGGAAAAAAACTTCAGTGATTCTTAAAGCATGCTACCAGTCTTATGTAAAAATTGACCCTAGTAGTCATTCTAGGATAATTTTCAACCTGAGTAGTCCAGTCAGCAGTCCTTAAAGGGTGGAGTCCTCTTCTGTAAAACAAATTTATGATAGATCAACCATTTGGTAAGGATTAGTATTTGCTACCCACCTTCAAATTGTGTAAGCACATAATTTCTCTGTTAAAATGTAGCTAGATCAATTAATGGAAATAAACCTTTTGCTCAGCTTTTTACCTCGCCATATTAATATTATCTCTTAATCACATGTTAGAGGTTCTCAAATTCACCTGCAAATTTCTATTTACTTTCTCATATATAAATTTAATATTCATCATATACTCAGGATTGTGTTGTCATAAAACCAACTCTGAGAATGCTCTGGCATTCTCCTTCTCTTTGTGACCTTGGGGCTGTCAAGTTCTGCATTTTCAGTGCTGCATGATTAAAGACCTTACTAATTTATGTTAGAACAATTATCATGTTCCATGAAACATCTAACAGTGAACCAAATCTCCAAAATTCACCTTATATGTTAATCTATGCAGCAAAGTGGAATCTCACAGCGATACCAGGCTACTGCAAAGCTGTCTCATTCAGTCAGTGCTAGAGAGCTGTGCATATCTCTACAGAATTAGACCTAAAGAAACTAGGTTTCTGAGAAATTACTCACCACAGCCAAGGCAGAATAACACATTAGAATGACTATCCCACTTTGTCTTAGTGACAATGTATTTTTAGAATTAACCCAAATGTCCTCATGTAGTTTTGTCTTTTAGTTCTGTCTTGCAGTATTTCACCATATCCTCTAATAAACAACTTCACAAATTATTTTTGTTTTTTGCATACTTCTGTTATCTTCTGATATCCAATATTTTAGCTGTAGAACCTGCAAAAGCCCAAAAGCTAATAAGATTATGAATGTAAATATTAACCCTTATGATTCAGGAGATAGATTTCTTAAATCTTCATGCAAGTCTGTATCAAAGTACTTTGTGTAGTAAGGCAGGGATGGTATATTGACTAAAAATGGCTCTGTATTATAAAATATAGACATTTGTGGAGTTAGACATATGGGAAAACACTGTAGTAACAATTTCATAAAGAGAAAAAGCCTGAACACTTTTCTTGATATTCTTCTGATTGTCAGTTATTTCTTTGGAAATAGTACCATTAGTACTACCAGTACTATAATACCTCTGAAAAGTAGAATACATAATTCACCCTGTCACTTTGAAAATGTGGGAACCCTTGGCAACATGGACTGTATATTTAGGAAACAAGAAAAAAAGTACTATCACTACTTTTATCAGTATCAGCTATCAGTATAAGACCGCTATGAAAGAAAACAAATTTTCTTCTACTTCATTGTAATCTGCATATGGAAAGTTAAAACATCTTATTAGTTTTGATTCTGACATGTCCTTTCCCCTTACCTCTGAATACTGCTTCAGCTTTACATTTTCAGAGGGTTTGCTCTGAAGGTACAACTTTGTCATCAGCAGTGCTAAGTTCATCCTACTAACAAAGAAATGCTTTGATCCACAGAGATGACAACAGGCTTTACTCTACTACGCCGTAAATTCAATAAGTTCCAAGGCTACAAGTAGTCATAAATTAGGTGCACATTTTAGTGTTTATATAGGGAAGCTATTGTGTTTAGAGAATGAGATTAAGCAGAGTGGTCACAGAAAACTGAATAGTAAATCCCATGCTCCCAGTAAAGTCCTAGATCTCTAAGACATGAAAACACTGATCTGCCCATAACAGGGCTTTATTGAAGTTAAGAAATAATACTTCATGGGTTTTTTTGGTAAAATATCATGTATATAACAGTAAATTACCCTAGTGAGCTACTCAGTAGATTCTCCCTCTAAGTTCACATTTTCATTTTTAAATAGTACTCAAAATTTATAAATGCAAAAAGATAAACCTAACTGCTTTCTTGTAAACAGAAAGTATATGTCAATGCAGGGCATATAATGGGACATATATAACAAAGCAGAACTGTATTTATATGCAAAGCCAACATTTTAAAATATGGGATGTTCCTATAAAAGTGAGAATGCATTAAAACAGTTAAACTTAAAGTTTATATTGTCAGGATTTACTTCTTCAGAATTTGATATGAAAAAAGATTTACAGGACCCCTACTCTATTGAAAGAAAGAGAATGTGTTGCAAATCTATTTATAAAACAGATTTCAGGAGCACAGAAGAACAGATGTCCCTAATTGCTTAGTTACTGTTAGTTGTCAGCTTAGATATTCTGGCCAGAAAATTTTTATAATACAGCAAAAGTAATTGCTGTACTGATAGACCCAGTTTAAATGATTGTTCCTAGTTTTGAACATAATCTCATTACCTGCTAGTCACGTAGAATTTTTTTATAAAAAAGCATAAATAGATTCTGATAGATTGTTGAATTTAATTATTTGACAAATGAAAAGGAATCATTTTAAGAAAAATGATAAAAAGTGAAATGGTAAATAGCCAATATGCTACTTAAGTATCTCCTACTTCTAGGAAGAACAGTTGGGCTTTTTTCCTTGCCTAAAATCGTTCTTCTGTCAGGATGTGATCGTGCTCTGTCTGAGACAGAAGTGGACAATACATCATAGAATCATAGAATATCCTGAGTTGGAAGGGACCTACAGGGATCATCAAACCCAGTTCCTGTCCCTGCACAGGACACCCCAAGAGTCACACCATGTGCCTGAGGCTGTTGTCTAAAACCTTCTGGAACTCTGTCAGCATTCTGCTGTGACCTCTTCCCTGGGGAGCCTGTTCCAGTGCCCAACCACCGTCTGGGGTAAGAACCTTTTCCTGTTATCCAACCTAAACCAACCCTGACACAACTTCATGCTGCTCCTGCAGGTCCTGTCACTGGGCACCACAGAGCAGAGATCAGTGTCTGTCCCTCCTCTTCCTCTCACAAGGAAGCTGCAGACTGCAGTGAGGTCTCCATCAGTCTCTTCTCCAGGCCATACAGACCAAGTGACCTCAGTGATTGCTCATATGGCTTCTGCTCAAGACCCTTCATTACCCTCATGTCCCTCCTTTGGAAGCTCTTTAATAGCTTAATATCTTTTTTTATATTTTGGCACCCAAAACTGCCCCCAGGACTTGAGGTGAGGCTGCCCCAGTGCAGTGCAGAGGGGACAATCCCCTCCCTTGCCTGGCTGGTGATGCTGTGCCTGATGCCCCCAGGACACCCCAGGCTGGCCCTCCTGGCTGCCAGGGCACTGCTGGCTCATGTTCAGCTTGCTGTCAAACACAACCCCCAGGTCCCTCTCCACAGCTCTGCTCTCCAGCCTCTGATTCTCCAGTCTGTCTGTTCATCCAAAGGTGCCCTATCCCAGGTAAAGAATTCAGCCACAGGAAAAGCCAAATGAAAGTGATACTAAACTGTGCTTGTTTTCAGTTTCTCTAATAAATATGAATCACAGCAAAAGATGTAATCTTAGGTTATTTTTACCATAAGTATTTTACATTTCCTAACAACTAGAAAAAAATAGCTGCTTACAGCAACTTAGAGGGTCTGACCCTGGTGTCTAACTGGTTCCACAGTTAATTTGATCATGTTTCTGGCAACCTAACAGGGTCAAGTGCAAACAGATGTTCCACAGCAGTGAGATGCAGTTCAAAACTTGGACACATCAGTGTGGGTTCTGCCCAAGCTAATTTGCTGTGGTGAGAAAAAAAAAATCAGTATTTTATCAAAGCCACATGTTTTTAATTCTTGTATTAAGAATTAGAAAGAATAAACTGGTTGTCAGAAGCAGTGAACAAGGTATAGTAAAGAGCTTTATGAGAATATGATCCATGACATTTCACTACCTGGAATGGAAAATGCTGTGGGTTATTTATGCAGCCACAGCTAAATACTTTTTCTGTTAAGTGTACTTATCTGTGTTTAGGTTCTGAGCCCTTAAGACAAAATTGATCTGGAGAAAAACACAAGAATCCTGCCACCAATCATTAGTCATAAATCATAAGTCATTAATCATAAATTAATCTGTAAATCAGTTGCTGTAATTTCTTTTGATTTACTTTTGTTTTCTAATAATTGAAGAATAAAACAATTCCGAGTGTTTATGAAAAGGATATTTTGATTGCATGAACATAATTGTTTTCCTTTTTTAATATATTTTAACTGTAATTAACTAAGATATTTGATGTTGATGGGACTAATTGTATGCAGCTTTACTTTGGGGTATAAACCTTGACAGGGTCTGCCCCTTACCATCTTAGATAATCAGACTCATTAATTACAGAAATAAAAGGCTAGAAGGAAATAGCATTCTTGTAGCAATCTCTGATTGTCACCAACCCTTTAACCATATTTGCTGTTCCTTTCACTGGATATTACAACATATCATGTTAAGCTGCACACCATCTACCTGCTCAAATCCTGTCTCCAAATCTCTAGAACTAGACTAACAATGTTATTACTGATTACTTTAAATAGCATGTGGCTTTAATTACATATGTTCATAGATGAACACTACTGGCAGAGCAGTACCGACTGTTTAAATACTGTATAGATACAGAGAAAAATGTTGGCAACTTCTGAAGGCAGTTCTCCATAAACAGAAGAGTAGAGATATGAGATCAGCACTGACAAATGAGTGGTGATGTAGGCATAAATGTAAAGGAGAGTTTTAAAGAGTAATTTAAAGGGAAACAAGAAATTTTGTGAGTAGTTATGGAGATCTCAGATTGGCCTTACTGTGCTGAATGAATGACGGTAAGAACCGATCTTCTGAGAATAAAGGAGATAAAATAAGAGGAAAGGTAAAGGCAGTCATGGTCTTGATGGAAGCTTTTATATAGTCATGCAAGTAGGTACTTCTCATGAGAAAAAAGAGAAGGAGAAGGTGGAAGGATGCAGAGTTGCAAAAAGAACCGAGAAACAGTCTAAGGGAATTATCTTTGAATTAGCATTTTGTTTCCTCCCTTTTGATCATCACAAGCTGTTTGTCATAACGAAAGGCCATTGAGAAGATTAAAAAGTTATTCTTAACCCAGCTGTATCCTCTGAGTTGATGTCTCTGAATTCCTTGGAATTTTGCTAACATTCCTACTAAAATCTCTGGATATACTCTTTTGATACTCATCAAAAAGGGATCTCTCTAAGACAGTATTTGCTTAATCACACTTCTTCTAGACCTCTTCTTAAGTAAACTATCCTTTCACATGATTAACACTATAAAGGCACATGAATGTAAAAGGAAACTGAGAGTTTTAAAATATTTTAAATATATCTTCTCACTTTAGACAGCACATACAAGAATATCCCCTCTCTCTCTCTCTCTGTATGAAAATACAGGAAAGATAAAATGCACTACCATATCTCATTTTTCTAAATACTACTGAAGCATGCACTAGTCAAGCTACCCTGAAAACAGTACTTCATACCTAGTATGAGACTTCTTAGTAGAAACTTCCACTTCTACCTCTGAGCTTACATCCCAGTGGCTTTGACACGAGGCCCTTTGTAACAGGATTCTTAATTTCCCCTTTCATGTACACAATTGATTTTGTATACTAAAAATTTTATTTTGTATATCAAATATTTAATTCTGTCATTGACTATTAGAAGCATCCCTTCGGATTCTAATTTCCCTTTTCCATAACTTAGTCAGTTAGTCTTCCTGTCCTCCTAACAAACTCTCCTGTTGTTGTTCAAAGAAGTCAGTGCTTTTTAAGTTTTACTTAGTTGTTTGTAGAAGACTTTCTAAGAAAATAGGCTGTCATGTGAGGCACCTTCCTCAAAACATTTACTGGACCATAATTCCTCACTATGAATGTTAACACCACTACATCTTTCAGATATAGTAAAAGTAAAATCATCCACCCACTAAAACCACCAAAATTCATAATAGCCATCTCTCACTGGCTAACTTCCCAGACAGCAGCAAGGTCTTACAGGCTGAAGCAATTTTTTGCCTTTCCTCTAGAGATATGCTCTGTGTGCCTTGAGATAATCCGTTGAATTTAGGCAGGTATTTCAAAAACTGAGACAGGGAAAAAGAAACTTGAGTTTCCATTTGATTGGTGTTTTCAAAGAGCCACCTTCCCACAATCATTGAAGAAGGAAGAACAGTTACTGGGGTGCATCCTGTTAATTACCTCCAGCTTTACTTTAGAAAAAGAGTATAAGAAAACTCAGCATTATCCTATAATTTTATTAAGGTTAGGAGTGACTAATGGCATAAATGCAGTAATGATGGGCATTGCTATTGAGAAACCCTTACAATATACAGCAGCTCATCTGAGCAGTGGTTTGAACTCATATATGCTACCTCTTGATCACAGGAGTCAGTACTGCTGGTAGCTTTAAGTAATAAATCTCACATCTAATCAATTCAGTTCTGTTTTCTGTATTGGGACTAACAAGCTTTATTCCCGAGAGAATTTACATTAAATTTTCTTGATACTAGAAAGTACACTTTTAAATCTGATCAGCAAGGGTCAGGATTTACCCCAAAACTTAGTTTAGAGTCTTCCAGATACTTGCAGACTCGTCTGGCATCAATGAAGCTGTAGGCTGCAAAATTGCCTTGATATATTTTCTATTCATTGTTTATTTGCTTCCTTCATTTGTTGACAGTGGAAAACTCCTGACACAACTTTTCTGAACCTACTGCAACAAGTATATACATAAGACAAGTACACAATCAAAGGTATTATATTATCAAATACCACAGGGATATTGCAAGAGATATCCATCAGTCTGATCCCCATAGTTATCATTGCTTGAGGCATTTCAAAAGGACAAAGCCTAGCAATTAGGTGATTTACTTTTGGTATTAGAATCTGCTGCATAAAATGCTATAAATCTTATTTATTAATTTTGTGTTTCCATTGTTTTCTTGTTATTCTTTTTACTATATACCGTTTCCTACTATTTCTATCTTGTAAAAAATAAATAAGGAGATAAAATTATATTCAAAGATACTTTCACAACATTTGAATATAATGAGCTCTTTTAGATGCTAAATGTTCTAATGCCTTGTTCTTAAGTAATTACTATGATGAGACTCCGTGTTAATGAGACTCATTTGACAGATTAATTAAAAAGAGATTTCTTTGTTATATAATCTCCATTTCATCAGAGCTTGAATATTGGCAGAAATGTAACCCTACAAAGTACAATGAAGACTGAATATGAAAATGTTGATAATAATTTGGTTTAAGTCCTTGTGTAAATTTTAGCTAACATCTTTTCTTGTATACTGTTATGAAATTTTAGCACATATTTCACACACCCTTGAAGCAAAAAGGAAAACTCCCAGAAGAATAGTTTAATGCAGACCTTCACTTATCACTGTTAGCTGCCACAGAGTCCAAATTTAAGTGCTTTTTCCCCTGATAGTTAAGTTTTCCCTAATGTCACTTTGTAGCTGAAAATAATAGCTGGAATGCTTAAAAATATCATTTAATCAACAATTGGTCAATACTTGTTTCATATAGACTGTGTCATTTCAACTTTTGGTTAAACTGAACAGAATGGAAATGTGATTTTGTAGAATTATGGATAAAAATAGCCAAATTTAACCAAATTCCAGTACACCATCATACAATCACAAAGGAGAAATTATGACCAAATTAGCCTGACCAATATGATAGACTTCTGTGATGAGGTGACTGGTTTGATAGATGAAGGGAGAGCACTGAATGTTGCTTATCTCAAATTTAGCAAGGTTTTTGACACTGTCCATTAACAAGCTCACAGAAAGCCTTATAAAATACAGGCTAGGGAAAATGGTTGGTAATGCGGGCTGAAAACTGACTGAACTTCTGGGATTTTAGAATTGGTATCAACAACACAAAGTCCATGTGGAAGACAGTCACTAGTGGTATGCTTTCGGGATGAAAACTGGCACATATTGTGTTTAACACCTTCATTCGTGACCTGGATGCTGGACGAGTGAGCTGTCGGCAGATCTGCAGCTGGCAGAAACCTGGGAGCAGTAGGTTCTGCACTAGTGGATCATGCTGCTGTCCAGGTGGACTTGGGCAGGCTGGAGAAATGGGACAGCAGAACTCCCATGAAATTCAACAAGGGCAAGTAAAACATCCTACACCTTGGACGAAGGAGGAATAACCCCAGGCACCAGTACAAACTGGGGCCAATGAGCTAGAAGGCAGCTCTACAGAGAAGACATTTGTGTCACTGTGGGCAAGAAGCAATCCAAGAGCCAGCGGTACACTCTCGCAGAAAAGAGTGTCAAAATGATACTGAACTGCATTAGAACAGGTGTTGTCATCAGGTCAAGGGAGGTGATCCCTCTACTCAGCACTGGTAAGGCCATGAATAGGTGGGTCCAGCACTGGGTTTTCCAGTACAAGAAATATATGGACTTCACTAGAGTCCATCTGGTGCATCTTGCATGAAGATGAGTAAGGAATTGCAGCACCTGACAGCCAAAACTGCTGGGAGTGGTCAGTCTGGGGAAGAGAAGGTTCAGGGGCATCTTATCCATGTGTACAAACCTGGGAGGAGGGAATGAAGAAGAGACAGTCACCAACTTCTCTCAGTTGTGCTCTCTGAAAAGGACAATTGGCACAGATGAAAATACATTAAATTCTATCCAAAGACAAGGAAACACTTTTTGTTTCTTTTTATAGGTGGTCAATCGCTGGATCCCGTGGTCCAGAAAGGTTATGGAGCCTCCATCGTCTGAGGTACAGAAAACTGGAGTGGTCCTGGGAAACCTGCTTTGGCTGCCCCTGCTTGAACAGGGGGACTGGACAAGATGCTCTCCAGAAGTCCTTTCCAATCTCAGTTATTCAGTGATTCTCCGATTGCGTATGTCAAACCATCTTACAGTTTGAGTTATTTTCAACATTGTTTCAAATTCTTTGAAAAATGTCTTCTAGCATTATGACAGGCACGAGAGAAAATTTAAAACAGGAAAAATGTTCTGGCAGTAACTTTAATTTTCTTGTTTATACTAACCGGGATTTTGTTGTTTTTTTCCTTTTCTCTATAATTTCCAGCTTGTGAGAAAAACTACAATTCAGTGTATTTAGAGTGCAGAAATTTACTATGATTTCTTCTGACTTTGGTATGTCTATAGAAATACTAGAAAAAGTGATTAAAATGCATCCATTAGGACTAGATATTTCTGGTTTAAATGCTAAAGATATGTTTATATCTTTAAATAAAGTTATTTATGGTTTCTTGTTTTGCAGGAAGGAGTTCTTCAATCTGTTCTAGAAATATTTTGAATACATAAAACATTGATGCAAACCACGTAAGAGCTTATTTTGTGGATGTATGGTGAATTCAAAGATAGAGTTGAAAAATGAAGGCTATTCATATTTGAGTACAAATCCATGTGTATGCTTCATAACAAAAACTAAGAAACTGAATAGCACTTTTAATGCCTATAAATATTAATAAATACTTAAGATTTCATTTTGCAGCACAACAAAGTTGCATCTAGGCTAGAGATGAGAAGTTCGTCTTTTCATTTAAAAGAACCGTTGAGAAAGTTAAAATGTAACTCTTTAAGAAGTTAAAAAATGAAAATAAGATACTGGAGAATATATGATGATAGCAGTACTTAAAAGGTTAGTTTATGGTTTAAGCAAGCTACAAATACCTGCAAGATACCAAGAAGCTGATAATTTTTACTGTTGAAATTTTAGAACATAAACAAATAATACAATTTGCAACATTTTTTGTTTTGCGTATACAAAGAAACTTGTCATTAATTATCTATTTACAAATCTTGCAATCAATGACAGCAAACAGACAGTAATACCACTGTGAAATAATCAAAACAAGTTTCTGCCATAGACCAAAAAGATTTTTCATGCATTCCTCACATGCGTTAACATGGCAACTTCTTCATAGGAGCAAAAACATATGTGCACTACAAATAAATTTAGTTTACTAATATCATTCTAAATTTCTTTCTTGGTAAAATGCTGTGGAACAAAAGAGTCTAGAAGTGATGCAAAACCATTCAGAAATGAAACACAATTTTTCATGCTTTAGTTCAGTTTATTTATGTAGCTAAAATGACACTATATGAATCATTGGTTTATAAGACACCTACTTTGATGGGTAAACAGCAGCTGAAGTCCCAACTGCTTCCAAAGTTAATCAAACTTTCAGCAGAGATTTTCCAGTGGGTATTTTCTTCTATTATCATCATCTATTTTCATGTTTCTGTAAGAACATACAAAACACAGAGAAGATATTCAGCTATAATATCTTTCAGGAAGTAATTTCTTTATAGTTCACTGACTTGAGAGAAAAGCATAATCTAACTAAAAGTCATATGCAAGTCAAGAAATTTTATATATTATTTACATATTTTTAAATGTATTATTTATCTAAAATTTTAGTTAGCTATCCCCTTTTTAATGCAGGAATTTCTGTTTTATTCAGCCATACCAGTGTACAATAAAACTTACTTTTCAGAAAGTCATGCCATATTTTCTAATATTTTTTAATGACTCACAAAAAGTACAGTAGACTAAAGCTAGAGAGAGTATCTCAGCACCTCAGTAAGAAAACATACAGATGTAAAAATATTCTTTATTTAGGGTGTGGTAGCATGCATGATAAAGACATATTTTCCATGAAAGTGCACTGACAGACTTACAGGAGTTAGAGGGCAGAATATAATTATTATAATCTCAAATACACATTGACATATCCTGCTCATTACTGATATCATATGAATGCAGTAATTTTTTCTACCAAACTACCTCTAAAGAATACACAAATTATTTAATTTTCCTTCAAAGCAATTTAATCCAGAAATTAAATCTATGTACATCACCAAGTGTAGATCCATAGACAACAAATGGAGGAACTTTCTAGATAGCCAATTCTTTTTCCTGCAGTTCTTTGTTCCAAGTTCATTGGTTTAGACTTTTACGATTGTAGATCACCTGTGGGAACTAAGGACCTGACAGCAGCACATCAACTACAGTTGTGTTTTGTGGTTTTCTGAATGCTAAATTGTACCTGGAGGCTTCACAGTTTCCTTTTAGTGCAAAAAGAACACCAAAACATGTCTCAAGATTTTGATATTCATCCCTTTTCTTCCCTCTTTGCTGCTTGTTTAGAAAAACTTACTATATTGTGTCTTTACTTAGCTCTAGGAAACCTGCAAGAATTCAGATGATGAATAATTACATGGGGGTGTTTTTGGATTTGGTCACCATATATGCTATGAAAAATCCTAAATTCATCAAAACCTTGAGGGACAGCTGTCTAGTCCTTTTCCTAACTCAAGGGAAAAAAAAAATAAAACCAATGTCTGAAGTTTAGTACGACTATAATACAAAATATGAAGCATCCACAATGTTGTTATGTACAAAGGAAAACCTCACATCTCCTGGTCAAAGAAGACTGAAATTAGAAGTTCAAAACAAACCAGAACCCTGTCAGTTGGGGTCTTGCAAGAATACAATTTTCTTCAGCTTTGCTATTCTGTTCAGCAACTTACAGTACCTATCCAGGTTTCTACAAACTCCACACAGTTCCTCCTGGGTATCCTGCTTTCTTTTTTTCTCAGTCTTAACTTTGGAAATCTTCCTTCATAAAGCTCCCTTGCTCCTATTGGGAGCAAAATGTCTGTTTATCTTCATGCTTCATGCTCCCATTCTGTCTTTGGCTGCTCCTCAAGGCCTTCTCTGCACTTATGCTATGCTCAGCCCACCTCAGGAGAAGAACAAGCTCCACTTCCCTGTTCCTTCCCAGAAGAGGTGGCACTAAAAAGTACAATCCCAGCCAGCTCTGGCAGCCTTTCTCTCAGCTGCTCAGCCACAATCTTGTTACAAAATACACAATTTGCATTTATGTGACACAGGGTTATGTCAGTTGTCACACACAGACTGGAAGATTCTCATGGTGCGATCTTGTTTCAGTCAGCCTGAAAATAAGAAGGGAGAACATGAAAAGTCGATTCTAACTGATATTGCTAAAGATTAATAGAAAATGTTTGCACAGACATAAAGAAACCCAGTCAAAAAGGCCAAGGTGCAAAATGAGCAAGAGACATAAGGGTTAGTTCTAACTCAGAGAAGAAGCTTTGTTCCTGAGGCAGGACAGAGAACTATTATCTTGATTTGATCATGTGTTTTATGTTCTCTTTTTTTTTTTCTTTTTTTTTTTTCTTACTTAAAATCTCAGTAGTAGTCAGCCAATTGGTACAGGTGGAGCAGCAGAGATAAAAATGGGTTTACACTGTTTCAGTAAGAGAAGAATGGATTACAAAATAGCTGCATAAGTTGCAAATATTTTGAAGATCTAACAGAATCATCCAAATATATCTAATAAAAGCAAGGAACTAGTCATTGCTAGGCTGGTCCATTTAACTTCATCTCCAAAACAAACAAACAATATGATGAAACAAAAAAGACAAATATTTTCTAAGTAAATAGATAATAAGAAGAAGTTAAGTAGCAATCAAGATAGACTTCTCCAAATATGATTAAAAAATAATGCTATTCTATATGATAGGTACTAGAGGGACAGTCATTCATGTTCCAGTGTCAGACAGGCAGCTAAATAAAGGAGGTTTCTGTGGGAATTTCTCCCAGACCTATGAGTGTTCAGCACTTCTGTTTGTAACTTGGAGGAATGGCTGCATGCATTTTTAAGGAAAATTCAGAATTCAAGATCATCTTGACAAATCAGAGAATTGGTCTGATAAAAACATGCTGCAATTCAATAGATAAGTGAAAAATCTATCTTTACAGAGAAATGTTTGTCTGTGCAAATATAGCTTGGGCAGGAATCCACAAATACTTTAGAGCAGAACATACAGTTATAGTAAATCAGACACTGAAAATGATGTAAATCTCTCATATTGTTATTAAAAAAGACAAAACCCACATATTAGAAATAAATCAAAATGTTTACTGTTAAATGAATGAAGTAGGTCTGTGCTATCTGGTGCTGTGTGATCAAATTTTATAAAAAAGGTCTGGATTGAATTCTTGAAAGAAAATGGTATATTTACTCCAGAGGAAAATAATAAGAAGGAAGCAGTAAAAAATTAATAAAATCAAAAGATGTTTGTTTGTTTGTTTTTTATATAAACTACAACAAGTATAGACATCAAAAATTGTCTCAAATAATAAAAATAGAGTGAGGTGCAGGAAAGTTCACCTCAGGTTGTTCCTTTTCCATGGCTGCAAGGTATTACAGAAATATTGGACAAATGTTTGGCAGAGCTTTTTTTTATCTGTGGAAGAAGACTTGCAGTACACAAGTACTGCAAGTGGTACACAAACTTAATTTGAAGATTGAAAGGAGAGGCAGCTCACTAAGTGCAGACTAACACCTACTATTTGTAAGGGTTTATACACACATAGACTGTAATCTCTAATTGCAAATTTGTGATAGTAGAGTCTTGCTCTCAGAACTCTGATTTGAACACTTAAAGGACATTTCAAAATGAACACGGACTAAATCGGAAATCAGTCCCATAAAAGATTATTGGACTCCAGCTAAATACTCTAGAAAATTTGATGTTGAACAAGCAGGCAATTTTATATTATTTACTTCAATTTATCTTTTTAATATCAACATTTCTTGGCTGTTATAATTCAAATTGCCCATAACATAAATTATGTGCAGTTTATTAAATTTTTAAGTAGTTAACTGATAAGCCAACTTTAACTGATAAGTCAGCTGCAACTGGTCAACCAGAAAAATGCAAATATTTTGGATTTGATTCAAAATCTCATGTCCTTTAAACTGAACATAAAATATCTAGCAACTAAAAAGGTATAACAGCTTTACAGGGAAAAACTAATCAACATATATGAAAAAGATTTTGGAAAACAAGTTTTTTAACATCATAAGGAGAATCAGAGTTTTATTGTTATTTGACATACATTCAGGCCTGGTTTTACTGTCTTCCATTTATGAGTTTTAGCTATTCTAATAAATCCCTTTATTACAGAAAATGTTTTCTGCTCAACAGTGACTCATATTCCAACAAGTTTCATATTTTATAATCTCACTTTGAAGCCCTTCACAATCTATCAATTTGTTATTACTATTTATTTTTAAAAAGATATTTTACTGGAGAATGTCATTAATTAAGCCAATAGGGCATAAGTATCTTCCTTATTTCTAATTGCATCATACATGTCTCTAGTGAATATCTTTTGATCTCATCTTTCCTTAAAAAGATTCAGTTTCATTCTAAAAATTCCCTCATGTACTAATGATTAAACTAACTTCTCTAGGGTGCAATAGGAGCTGAGAAAGTGATACTTAGCACAAATTTTATAGAACAGCTTCTTGTAACAGCAGGAAAGCAATAAAAGAACACTGCATATGAAATAATCTATGTACTATTTTTCTACTTAAAAGCACACATGGGACTGTTAAATAATAATATATTATTAGGTGTTCATCATACTGGATTCTCAATAGAGACAATTACCCTTTTGTTTCCATCAGAAAGTAAATTATTCTTTGTGGTGATGAGTCTTGTGCCTTAGTAATATTCCCATGTCTGATAAAATTTTTAAATAATTCAGTTTTCAGCAGAAGTTAGGAAGAGTAGGAGTGGCTTTGGCATGAGACTACAGTCACTGATTGGGAAGCAAAGATTCCCTGACCTGCTTCACTGACAGTAGCCAAAATGACCAACACTAACAGCTTTATAATATCTCACACATTTCTATTGTCTTCAATCTCTTCACCTTGTTTGTCATACAAATGTCTTTGATTAATCCCTATATTATGTTTCTTGAAAATACAACTACTTTGGGATTTAATTTGACAGTGTTGCTGTAAACCACAATATCCTTCAATGAGGACAACTCAGAAACCAAAAGTAAGGCACAAATTCTTGTCGCCTGCTGTCTAATCCCTCATCACCTGGAGTTATGTACAGTCCCCTTAACTGTTGCATGGGTTTTGGCCTCATGTAGCATGGGCAGTGACAGCCACAGAGGGGAACAGGGGCAGGGCTGCAGAGTCAGAGAAACACAGAATCACAGAATGGTTGGAAGGGACCACGGTGGGTGATGTGCTCCAACCTCCCTGCTCGAGCTGGGCCATCTGGAGTGCATGGCACGGGATTGTTTCTAGATGGTTCTTGAATATCTCCAGTAAGGGAGACTCCACAACATCTTTAGTTGTAGATACTCAGAATCAACTCTTCATTTACTACATAAGAAATGACATGACAAACATTGGCGGAGTCTTTTCTGAGAAGTACTCTGTGTGATTTGGCTGTGGTTTTCACAAGAGAGCTGTTTGGCTTTGCAGTGAAGTATTCACTGAACCAGAGAAAAATGAAGAAAAAGAATTTAAATATTAATTCAAGCAGACTTTGGAGTCCAGTTCTTCTCCTTCCTTGCTGAATTCCCTCAGGATCTCATGCTTTCTTACATTTTCTTGTTTCATTAATGTTTGATTCTACTATCTAAAGGGGAGCAGCTTAAATGAGAAACCTGATTCCTGAACATAAAATAACCATGTTTTTCACCCAACATGGTAGGTACAACCCAAACTTTTGAAAGTGTGGAAGATGAGAATGCAAATTTTACTGGCTAAATCTACAGAGCAGTGATGGAAAGGAGTAGGAAGCAGCCCTGATCAGGGTACAGGAAAGCAAAAAGCAGAGATAGCCACTCTGAGATGATTGTAGATGGAACATAGAGCACCAGTTTTTTAATGTGATTTTTGACTACAAAAGGCTTGAGAATTGCTCGTTTGGAGGTCCCTCTGTGATGTAGTGACAGTTCCCCCAGTGACATTTAACAGTAGAAGGAGGAGATCTTTATCTTCCATCCCACACCATCCTGAGTTCCTTGGTGTACTCTCTGCCCTTGGATCCATTTGGGTGAAGAATAGGAATCACAAGGGAGAAGACCTATGTCCTGTCTGAATCCTGACTAGTTTATACATGAGACAGATATCTAGCACAAGGCAAGATACACCAATCCTGGTCATATCCAGAGGCTGAATTTAAGTTTCCTATCTGCAAAATCTAAGTGTCCATAGTATTTTAATGCCTTAGGAATTGGGCAATAACTGAAAAGTGATTTAGAGGGTTTTGAACAGGGTGTTTACTTCTATATTTTGCCATTTACATCTTTTATGGATATGGTCTTGGGGCTACACTACAATGTGTTTTCCTTTGTTTCAGTTAATGAGAGCCAACATCTCTATCTGTATGCCTGTGAAATATGTTCAAGAAGATTACCAAATGTCAACTGCTTTGAAATAGCCTGCTCATGAGTTATTTTAGTAAGTGGAATTTAATTAAATCATTTTTAAGGCAAAAAACTGATGAAAAATAGAAACTTGTCTGGCTTGTCATGGAAATATTTTGCTAATATATTTACATGGTAGAAAATTCTGAAACTTGAAAATATTTCAGAAACGTTGTTATACTGAAAAGGGACGTTTCATTTGCTCTGACATAGTTGTGTTCTGACATGTGCTGATCATACTGAATATCATTAACAACCATAATATTTTGCATAGCTTTGATAAGAGAGACATCACTACTCCATTAAAAAATTCCTTTTTTTCCTCCTCAAAATGCTTCTGTCATAAAGTTAAAATGATACAAAAATTTCTCATCAACTTGAGATCCTGTTGGCAACAATTTTCACTTATAACAAATTAGAAACAGAATAATGTGAAATAATTTGCTCAAATCTCTTTTTCCTTCTAGGCCTGCCTCTCACCACCAGTGGGAAAAGGGCCAGTAAAGAACTGAAGCATATCTGATCCCTGGTTTGCATAAAAAAAAACCAGTAGAGGTTTGGAACATCAGAACCTACAATTTTAAGTTGCTTGTTGATAGTCAGGCTCTCTCATGTTTAAATGTGGCTTAAGAGAATTTGGTTGTACTCTCTATAACTGAAACTGATGTTTCTGAAATTTCTCACACCTCCACAAGAAGAGAAACCACTGAATAAGCAAACCATTCATATAAACTATGTTATGGCCTCTCTAATTTAGAGGTAGAACTTGAAGCTGGGTCTCCCACAGTCTGAAGGAGTGGCCTTGCCACTAGTTAATGAAACTTTTTATTTTGTGGTTCTGAAACAAGTCATGGAAAGTGGAGAATCCAATTATCAGTTTTAGCTTGTAGAAAATGCAGCTAGAAAAAATTACTAAATGTAGGAGCTGCTAGAGTCCAAAAGCTTTCACAGCTATGTGCTGAGCTGCTGCAGTCCCTATAGAAATGTTACAGGCATGATCCATTCTAGCTGGACTAGTTGTCATCAGCTATCTCATCCCAGAACTGAGTAACTTCATAAAAATTTTGGCTTCAGTCAATCAGCATCTTTCAACAAATGTTATTTCACAGGAAAATTCCTGGATCAATTTTAATTATGACAGGTTAAGTCTGCAAAGGTGTGATACTTGTTTTGTTGACTAAGTGAAAGAAGTCAGAATGTCTGGTAAATTTGAATTCTGCCCTGATTATCTGTAGGATAATAAATTACAGGATGTGCATGCAAGTTTGGACAAAGCTACATGACAGGCCAAGACAAAAAAGGAAGGGAGAAAAGGTGGGAGGGAGGGAAGGAGGAAGGAAGGGGTTTTTTTTCAAGGGAGAAAGAGGACAGGGCCAAAGATTAATTTTATTTTTTATGCATTCTCCCTACAGCAAAACAGGAGGATTCTAGAAAGAGGGATAGAAAGAGGTTAATAGGAAGAAGGCATTTCAGATGACAATTCAGAAACTCTCAGATGTTCTGAATTGCTCCTCTGGAATAGCTCATCTCTTTCCATTAACTAGAGAAAGAATGTAGCATGACTTCTCTGGAACTAACCTCTGTGTACAGTCACTCAGCACTGCTGTGCAAAGCAGTAATGCATACATTTGTACACAGTGTCTCTGACTTCTGGAACCCATCACGCATTCAAAGTGATCCAAGTTTCTATAGGAAAAGGATGGGGTTTGTTTTATATTTAATTTCTAGGCAAAAAAAAAAAAAAAAAAAAAAAACCCAAACAATTTTACACAAATATTAGACTCTTCTTCAAACTATACGGCTCTTCCAAAATATTATCAGTTTTGCTTACAGATTGCCAAAACTGCAAGTGCATTCTTAACCTGCTATAAAATCCACTGTGGGAACCATGCACACTTTTTCAGCCTCTCTGTTGAGTTTGGTAGGGACAGCTGACCAGAAGCTAGTGGGTGGCTGTGGGAAGCTGGAAGACAAATGTCTTTCTCTGGCAACAGTTTTCGTTCTGGGTTGTGCTCATGGCTGGTGAAGTGAAAACACAGGTTCAATATTTTCACCATTGACCCAGAAAAAGGAAACTTAGATTTATCCAAAAAAACAGTGCTAATGGAAATGCAACATCCTCATAGCATCACAAAACGCAGCATCTCTCTTTTGTCACGTTGTGGGGACAAAGGGTATCATTGATACCCTGCTGTTACCTCCCCCTCTCAGATCAGGAAGAATGCTCCTTTGGAAGCCTGGAGGGCCTACGCAGCACAGTCTGAGAAGACTAAATGGCATTCCTACAGAATACCACCCAGCAGACAAATCTCATCCAGGTGCTTGAGATGGAAGCCCAGCAGCACCCTGCCACCTGCAAAGGCAGCAGCACTGATGCCCGCAGAGCAGCCCCCAGCCCTGTGGAGAGCTACAAGTGGCAGTGCCAGCACCTGTGCAGAACTGGGCTCAGCTGACCCCTGCTCGGCTGACACTGCTGCAGGGGATGTCGTTTATGATGGTTTCCATTATTTCAGGCTGGGGCCAGGAAACATTGGCTCTGTGAGCTTCCCCAGCATATTGCCTTTGTTCCCAAATACCATGTGGTGTGGCACATGGGAAAAGTCACCATAGCACCCTTCTGTGGGGAAACAATGTGGATCCTACTGCAGGGAGTGTCTGGCATCTTATTTTTGTTCCTGGAAGTGAATGTCTTTTTGTCAGTAAAATACCTTATCTTTTTTTGTGTATTTCTGCTATTAATGTTGCTGTTGTTATTGTGCCTGTCTTATTCCACTGCTTTGTGCTTGTAGTAAATTGCCATCTCACCCATAGTCTCTCCTTTTTTGTCCCTCCCTTACCAAAGGGGCGAGGGAAGGGGAGTGGCTTACTTGGTGTTTAATTTCCTGCTGGTCTTAAAACAGCGCAGTGAACTCTTGGCAACTACCCTAATCAGCACTCCAAAGAGCAGGAAACCTTCAGGCATTCTGATGTCTTTCAATGTATTATGGAAGTCCTGAGTGTAGATATTTCAGAGAAGTAATGGGGATAATGATTTTTTTAGGTGTAGACTCCAGGCTGTTTAGTTAAAGTGTTCTTACAGTTGTGGCATTGTTCATTGGGCCACACTCTCACCTGGTGTAAAACAGATACATGCCTTAAAAATCAATGGAACTCTGCAAAGTAATACCTAGAAAGGATGAGGTCCATCCCTTTGTAAATTCCTTCATGAAAATAATTTGTTAAAAACAAGTACCTTTTGATTCTTCCAGCTTTTACAGAAATATAACCACTTATCTTGTCTATTACTGGTGTGGTTCATAGTCTTGTTAAGAGTGTGCCAAAGGAATGTCCAAGTATAAGGCTGTTTGGCTCCTTTCTCACAGCTAAAGATGTGTTCCTCCTTCCTACTGCATCTCACATTCATCCCTGTCCCATCAAGTTTCTTTCCCACGTTGTAAAATGTGTACCTTTACTATTATATTTTAAAATTAGCCAGTGTATTGACACACCATTTCAGAACAGTTTTATTTCAAGATGTAACAAAATCATGAGGCTGATTTGCTAAAGGCCATAGGTGTCCAAATCTTAAATTACTATCTGAAATACTCAGCAATGACCCAAATATGAAAGTAGCTAAATAGATCATCTCGCTCCCATTTTTACTTAACATTTCTCTGGGTATATTTAATGAACTGTTTTGTGAACATATCGCATTGTCTTTATCAAGTCAACTGAGTGGATAACTCCCAGTATGGGTTTTCAGAAGTAGTTTAGAAGGAATACAGAGAGGGATTACCTAGTAGAGTTGCTAATGCTTGTGCTTTGTTAAAATTTGATTCTTCTCAAACTGATTTGATGCTAATGGCATCAAATCAGTGTTCACCCCTCACCTCTCACCACTCCCCCAGTTATATCATGGTACAAAAGAATTTGCTTCTAATGTGATTAAAATACTTAGAGAGGAAGTGAGAAGTCAAAATTTAATTATTTTTCCTACTTGGGAGAAATTGTTCTCTCTGTTTTCAGATAAATAATTTTCCTCCACTCTGTGAGCAGTCACAGGTCTGTGGTTAAAAAGAAAACATGTTTGCCAGAGAATTTAAATAAATATTTATGGTCTTCCTCAAAGAGTTTTCTTTGTAGATGAATAGTATAAACTAGAAGGAGATAATATTATCAATATTTCTAGTCAGAGTTTTAACTCTTACATTTCTAACTAACTACAGAGCAATTAGACAAGATTATTAACCAGATATTCACTCTAATCAGATTAAAAGTCCTACTGTTATCTTCTTTACTCTAAGAAACCCATTAAAAAAATGAAGTAACAGCATTATCATTCTCAGTTTGACCCATCTTTGACCCAAAATTCCCCTCACTTTTTACTTCAGTTTTGATATGATTCACTGGAAATTATTTTTAACTCCTCTGAACTGTCTAATTACTGTGAATTTCATATGTAGGCTGGTACGTGCTCCCTAATTACAATTGATAACTCTTTGGTTGGTTCTTAACATCACTGTTAGGAAATATAGGATCCTTTGTCTTCTAGCTCAGCTAATCAGGCACTGTAAAGCCTCAAAATATGACATTTTTCATATTTTGTTATTCTGTTATTTTGGATAGTTTTTGTAAATATTAGTTGCACAACTGCTACATTATAACCAGTCTTTCTCAAGAGAACATCTGATAGTTGCATTATGTATTGTTCTCCATATGATCTAAGAAACTCCAGCTGTCAGTTGTCCATAAGATTTTTTGCATATCCAGTCAATTGGGGAATGAAATACTATATGATATTTTAATGACTCAGATTCTCCATACAGAAGCAAAGTAGGTGATTTTTTTTCTCTAACACATTTTGTCAAAGAACATACTTTAATGTGTTTTAGAAGATTAGCCATATTCATTTGGAGCTAAGCTTATTACTAAGTCAATCTTTTAAATCCTGGCTTCTATGCATCTAATAACAACACAGACATAGCCCTTCAGTGTAAACAGTGCTCCTGTTTAAAAATAAGCATCATGATGTAGGTCTTTTGTCCTCTTTTCACAGTGTCTTACCCTATTGAAAGTATATGGATTGACCTGATCTATAAATAATTTATATAACCTTCAAATTAAAACAACACAGTAATTCTTTTTGCCTCCCTTGACTTCAATACGTTAGACATAAAACACTGGATTGCATACAGAATTTGTCTGCAGCTTTTTGTAATGTATTATTCAAGAAGTCTGCTGTTAGCTACAGTATATATTGCAGTACCAGCTGCTGTTGCAACATAAATAGGGAGCTGCCACTTCTCCACTCTGTGATCAGGAGTATATGCTGGGTTAGTTTATGTAGTGAAGAAAGCATCTGGCAACTAGCTTTGCTCAGGTCTCTTCTAGTGGAGCTGTTTTAAACTCAGAATTAACTATGTGATAGGCTCCTCAGCTGAAGTGCAAGGCCTTAACTTCTCCTGGGTATCCAGACCAGCAGATCCAGCTGTCTGACTCATGTAAATGGCAGAGTAGCTGTGAATGTGAGAGAGAGAGACACAATACCAGACTGAGATTGCTGCCACAGCATGAAGCTTGTCAGATTAATTAGTAGCACATAAGTAGGAAGGCAGCAGACTTCTTAATTCTTGCCATTGACATCATATTTATATATCCCATTTCACAAAATCAGCCAGACACAAGTGGCTTGTGCTACTCTGATTTGTACCACGGCAGCATGGTGATGCTAACATATAAACTCATTGACCATTTCCACTTCCCAGCTCTTGGAATGCCTTTTGTAATATGCAAAGGGCTAAAATATCACTAAGGGTTAGATATTAGCACCACTTAGCTATTGTGGCCTCCAAAGATGCATTGGCCTCATATTATTGTGACACCAAACCGATTGGAACTCCCACCAGCCTAAACAGGACCATTATCATCTGATAATACCAAGATGCCTCTTTCCAAAGATGTATAACTTGGCATTTTCTTATGGCAACAGCATTTCTTATGACCAGGGTGGGATAAAAACATGCCACAGACATGGTGAAAAAGTGACAGTCTTGTCTCACATTTTCAAAGGGCAAAAGAGAGAGTTAGAGGGGTTTATGACTCCACAGGTTCCAAATATTTGTCAATCCAGCCAGACCAGAGAAGTTCTTTTCCCTACTCATAACATAGGAGGCATTTTTACAGTTTCCCTAAAGGGGAACTCCATAGATATCCATGGCCATGTTGGTCTTGGCATTCAGTCAGAACAGTAGCTATGCTGCCAGAGGCTTCCTGACCTAAAGAAATAGCTTTTGTGACAGGCAGGAAGAGACAAGGGAGTGTTTGGGAACTGTGCCTGGCAGGATGCATCCATGCATCCATAGGACAGTAAAGGCCCAACAGTTTTTTCTGTCCTCTCCCATGGACAATTTTTATGGATGGCTGTCATAGACATTCCAATTCCAGCAGAGAGGAAACAACTCTTATTTTTATTAACTGCTCTTTGGCCCTGAGTTGCTACTGTAGGTGAGTCTTTATTCCTTAACTGCTTTGAAAGGCCAAGCAGTAGCATTGCCTTTATGTGTATTCCATGACTTCCTCTGAGGAATCTCCCTACACCATAGCCTGAAGAGGGCCTCTGGAAACATAAATCTCAAAGGTTTTGAGAGAGTCCAGATGGCCCTGGTAGGAAAGGGTAGTTTTCACTGATGTATTCTCATTGCACTGTGCCTAATGTGTGCTGGACAGTAGGAAGGCTGGCCAAGATGTAAATATTCTCTGTTGTTTTCTATTAGTTTTCCAAGAGGACAGTCAGTGATTGAAGTTAAAGTCAAGCATGGACTGGTTTTCAGGGACAACACATTTTGTATCTGCCAAAAGGAAAATATTTTCATATTTGACAGTAAAATATTTCTTCACTTCAAAACAGTGTGTCTGTTCTCTTGACTTCTAGGGAAATCTTTTAGCTGTCTGCCTTCCATCTCTGCTCCCCAGTTTTGGTGGAGTGCAAAAGTCACTGGCCTGAACCTTGATCTAGGCAAGGAGGATCTCTGCTCCAGCTGGAGGAGCATTTAATATGACCATCAAGTCATGTACTTAGGAGAATAAATACAGGGTAGAGATAATGTGAGGCTGGGCAGCCAGCACCCTGGGACAGTAGGCAAGACAGCCCCTACAGGGTTGGGTTTGGAGGAAACTTGGAGGAAAGTATATATATAAGGTGGTTATATTTTAGTCACTTACTCACAAACAAGAGATTTTTTTTTAATGGAAGAAAACAGGGCAGACCTGCATGGGCTGAGCCCTCTTAAAACATTTTTAATGGCAACAGGTGGAAAGCCTCCATAGGCAAATGAGACAGAGAAGGGAAAGGAAAACCTGTGCCAGAATGAGAAATCAGAGTTGTCTTGAGGAGTATGGAGGGTTATGGGGTGTGCATGGTGCACATGTGAGCCAGGAGCTCTAGGATTAGTGTTGGATGGTACCATACTATGGAAGCCCCAAGAAGAGCATGGCGTGAAAAGTCCATCAAAGGCTGGAGGGAGCTTGCAAGTCTGCTAAATTGCAAGGAAGGAGCAGCAGTAGAGGATGGTGGTCAAACACAGCAGCTCAGCTGTGGATATGTTGGACATGTAATTTTGCACTGTAAGTTAACTGCAAAACCTTATTTCAGATTTCTTTTTCTTGGTATACTTTTGGATGCTCCAGCAAACGTAACTAAATATGTCTCATGAACATTAAAATGAAGGAGGGTGTGTCAGCGTTATCTGTATCTAGGATCTTTTTATATTGTGTGATATTAATAGCAAGGATAGTATAAAAATTTTAAGTTAAATTTAGTAACCAAGTTTAAAATTAGAAGATGTTATTTTTAAAGCACAATTTAGTTAAATGTATTAATTTCATTTATCTAAAAATAAGTATTTTACTTTTGTGACACTTGTGGCATCTGTTTTTTCAGCCATGATAGTTTGCAAATATTTTTTAAAATTTATGTTTGGGACAAACTTCTTCAGATTAAGGGTGGAGGTCTTTGGGGTATGATTATTTTGTTACTGGACTGTGCCAGTCTCTGCTAGTTTCTCCTGTTTGATCAAAACCAAATTTAAAAATCATGTATGACCTCTTTAGATAGATTTTGAAAGTGCTGTTTTTAACTCAGAATCAAAGTGCATTATGTTTACTGGGCAGCAGAGATGATAACTAGGCCTATTTTCACTGAAGAGCATTCCCAGCATTTTTGAGGTGGCTCAAAAAGCAACTTCCTGAAATTATTATATTATCTTGAACATCTATCAGGAAAATGAGAGGCAGTAAGTTATTAATGATTATGATGATTTCAGTAACAACAATTGGAGCTTTCTTCAGCCATGCGTAATGGAAGCAAAATGTATGGAGTTTATTTTATTAAGTCTATTTATAGAAAAAAATATGGTATAGGAAAGTATGCAATGAGAAAGGGAAATTGGAATTAAGTACAGTGCAAGTATCATTAGTGGCACCTTTACTGTATTGCATTGACTGACTAACTTGCATTGCTACACTAATGCTGCATTCCATAACATTCATGTTCATCACTAAAATAACTGAGGTGTAATTAATGAAAGAAATTATTTTTCAGTAGAAATCAAATTATATTAGCACCTAACCAGAAAAGTCTCTTTTTTCCTCAGACATCTGCATTAACACCCTTAAAAACAGCTTGTTCAGCTTACAAGGCAGCATGCTCTTACTACTGCTCTTCGATCCTTTCGTGAAATGCACTGGGGAACTGCATGTTGTCAGCCTGGACCAGGACCTGCTTTTAAGCTCTTCATGTAAGTAAGAATGGAATGCTCTGGGGTCAGGCAACACACTTAAATCAGCCTTTATCTCAAACTGGGCTATGTAAGAACAAACAAAAGAAGTATTTATTTACCAAATGTAAATACATGACACTGTTTCTCAAATATTCAGAACTAAAAGGAAGT
Source organism: Agelaius phoeniceus (assembly GCF_051311805.1). Lineage (NCBI taxonomy): Eukaryota > Metazoa > Chordata > Aves > Passeriformes > Icteridae > Agelaius > Agelaius phoeniceus. The sequence goes on along the minus strand of NC_135269.1, from coordinate 31,601,959 downwards.
AACATATAGCATTTTAGCTTTTAAGGGCCATTTCACCTTTCAGAGGTCATCTAGGAAGCTGAAAGATGCTTCACAGCCTTCATGTCTGAAGTCTATTTTGCAAACAACCTAACTTAGTCTGACTACATATGTGGAAGAAAATCCTGGATTTGCTGTTCCTACTTCTCAAATACCATAATCCTCCTGATGAGGTTTAACAGAATTAAAGTTCACTCTGTAAGACACAGGAATTTTGGGCAAAGTTTCAACTTTGCTGCCACCAGAGAAGTGTCTGCTTAATCTAACCTGGAAAAGTTAATGTTTCTTGGGTATGATCCAAGGGTAACTTTATTTTTCCATAGAGCAAATGAAAGATTATTTTCAAGGTGAGCTGAGCAAGTATCTAAGTCATTCATTGTAGGGTAAAAGCATTTCCTATTTCCTAAATCAATGAATGGTATCCCTTAAAATTGTCCCTACTATTTTCTAGAAATAGCATTTTCACAACATTGCAACAACATTGTTGCAAATAAAGTATGGTGATTACACCCCTAGATTTTCACAGCAAACAGCATTAGCCTAGTTTAGACTATGCCTACTATGCCTACTATGGTTGTATCATACAGGCAGGTAATATTTGTAAACGTTCTGGTTAAGCAAAAAAAGTTAACATAATTTGTTTAACTTAAAAGTATCAGCTTGGGTTAGAACCCTTTCTGCCTTCACAAACAATTGATCTCCACATTCATCACAGAGTGTCTCAATACTTGGCTACAACCCTGAGTTTAGCAGCTTTTGCATAAATATGTTCCACAGAAATGAGAAGTGGCAACCTATGCAAAACTCGCATCTACTTTTCCATCTGCTTTTCTTCTATTTTGTGTCTTTCCCCCTTCCTTACAAGGGCCAAGTAGATTGTGCAGAACTTCAGGAAGAAAGCAATTTGCATACACAAGTGCAAACAGAATGATGCTGGAGAGCAAGAGAGTGGCAATTCGATTATCTCTCTTAGTTAAAAGCTGAGAAAATCTCTGATCTGAGGGGATTACTCAGAACGTCTTAGGAGGCTGTAAAAACCTTACCCTGATAAAAGTCACTTTGAATATATCATGTAACCTTCTTGTGTGAAAAAGTCTTTCCCTCTCCCGTTCTCCTGCTAAATTCTGGCAAGCTCCTTATAGTATCTAAAGCCACCAGGATTTCTGCAGCTTCAGGAGACAGTCTACAGAATACCAAGGAATCTACATTAGCATCTCTGGGGTTTGGCTAGGCTTTGTGTTCCTTGTAGACTGCTCTGGGGATTGTATACACTTCATGCCAGTGTGTTAATGGGTGTTTCGTGATGCTATATAAATATTTTCTTCTTTTTGTGTTATATTAAACATTACAGGTGGAGAGTAGGTATTTCATGTCTCAGCTAGGGTGATTGTGACAGACCTTATCAGAAAGGTCAAGTTAAAATGACTCCTTACATTTTAAAATTCACTTCCATTAAGGACACCAGAAAAATGCTAAGAATGCCACATCTACTTATTCTTTGTTTATATGCTTTGTGGCTATGCCACTTTCTTTAAATATTGTGTTAAGAAGGCATATGTACATATTCAGAGAAATGCATATCACACTACAGGACACAGCTTTGTTCTAGCTCATTTGCTTTATAGAGTGCCTGGTGTAGTAATTTTGAATTTAAAAAAGGCACTATGTTCTATTTCTGTAGAGCCACAAGAACAGGACTTTATAAAGAGCTATTCCCAAGGGCAAGCCTGTGGGAAAAGTTGTGATAAACTGCCTCCCACCATTGTATTGTCCAGCAGACAAAAATAAACAAATACATGTCTTCCTTTCTTTTTAAAGAAACATGTATCATTGCAATTCTTTTTTTTTAATCTCCATGTATTATGAGCAATGTACATTAATAAAAATCATTCAAATCTTATTGCAGACAGTTGCAGGATCACCAAAAATAAGACTGGTCTCTCAGAAAAGAAATAACATAACACTCTCCCAATTCATTGTGAAAAGGTCAACAATCTTAATACAATTAAAAATCTTTTTAAGTAGCCTTCTAGTACTTTTACTATCACTTTTCTTTAGTAAAGCAGCTCAAATTCAAGATGACCACTTAACAGCACATTATTCAAAACTAATGGCATATTATCTCATTTACTAGAAAATCACAAAGAAGAAAAAAAACCACTGTTTTTTTTCTCCACAGACCATATTTGTTATATCTTCTTTTATTTATATTTTCACACTATTGTATAAAAGCACCAAAAGAGCCCATAGGGCTACAAAACCTAGAAACACTTAAAGCTGCTTCTTGAGAAAGTTTGCCTGCATGGGGAGAATTTCCAAAAGGCATTAAAGCCATAGTCTATGTTAGGGAAGACAACAACAAAAAAACATGGCTCAAAGAGAGGCAAGGATGATCCCCTCAGTCCAAACGCCATTCCTGGGGAGAAAGCACAGAACAAGATATTTAGAGGATTTCAGGCACCTGGGTGCAGCATCCATGCAAGAATCGAGAAAGAAGTCTATTCCAAGAATATGATTTAGAGGCCCAAGCCATGCAAGAATTGAGAAAGAAATCTATTCCAAGAATATGATTTAGAGGCCCAAGCCATAAACAAAGCCCAGGCTTTCCTGAAAACCAGCAGGCTTGGAAGCGCTTGGCTCACCCACAGAAACCTTCTGGAGGTACTGAGCCAAGATGTGGTATCATACCCTTTTGGACCAAATTCTCTTGGGTAGCTTTTGCTCCCTTACTAGGTAATAAAAGCCATTGCTAAATAAGACAACACTAAGCCTACCCAATAATTATTCATTGAAAAGAATTTTTCTATTTAAAGGAAAAACTATTTTTTGTAGTTTTTTTGGGCAATCTCAGGGGACTACTCTTTATGAAAAGTTCCCTCAAGCAAAGAAAACAGCAGACAGCAGAAACCTGTCTGCAAAGTTTGTTTTTGATATAAAAATATAACCCTAAAAATAGAATCATAAACAGGAACTGTGACAGATGATGCAGGCTGTGTTCTGCAATGCAAGGTTTTGGTAGGTGAGTGACAGGTTCAAAGATCCTCTTTGGAATTTGAAAAAGACAGCTGTGTCCCCAGCTCTGAGCAAGCAGACAGCTATTCGGGAGGACAAACTGCCAGTGACTTCACTCTGCTTTTTCCTCAGGCCTGATCTTGTTTAGCACATAATAAACTTGATAATTCTTTCCTAAATTCTTGTTTAGAACAAACTTGTCAGTTCTCCCTCTGTGATGGAGCCCAGGAAGTGCTTTGGTCCAGTAATGATTTCTCAAAATTTCTTTGGACAAGGTCTGAGTCTCTCTGTTCCATTCTCTCTTGAACAGTGCCCCAGCAGGTTCAGAGTCCTCAGCTAACTCTCCTCATCTTTACTCCATACTTCAGTGTATGGAACTGTACCATGAGCATCCCACCATCCTGTTGGGCTCTTCAGCAATCTCAATTTGGTGCTTTCAAGGGCACAATCACAACAAAATTATACAGCTTTCAGCTGGATACTGCCTCAGCATGCATACTCACTCTACTGACCATGCAAACAGCTTGTGTGCTTCAAAGAGCATCACCATCTGCAGTCAGAATGTGACCCTTGCTCAGCAACTTGGCCTGGGCTCCAGGGAATGCTCCCAGGAGACATTATCACTATTATTGGCAGTGTAGATGAAGCTAGAATCCAGTAATATGTGCTTTCAGTGAAAACTACTTCTTAAAAAGCTGGGTGCTGTTTCATGGGCAACTTCGGAGATCCGATTGATATATGTTGGCGTTAAATGAAGGCATAAGAGAGACAATTTTATTCAGTGAAAAACATCATGTAAACTAAGGTGAATAGATACATTTGATACTTCCTTCCCAAGCATTAATGAAATGGATTTGGGCCAGCCTGTTCCCTCATTTTCAGTACCACTGATATGACATTTAATCATAGAAAACTTCTAGGGATATCTACTTCTTAGATTTAGCTCAATATGTATGTGAATACTTGATGAGAGTTCAGAGTTTTCACAAGATTATGAGGCAATTATTTCCATCTTGCATCCTTAAAGTAATAGTCAACATATTTTAACACGAAGTACATTTTGCTTTTGAAATGCAGAATTGCTCAAGCAATGACTGAAATGCTGCTTACTTCATAGGCTGTGTTCATGGTGCTTCTGTATATTTAAATGCTGTTTCATGTAGTGAAAGATTATGTCAGTTTTGATTAGTGTGATGTGATTTTTTTAGTATTCAGGTAAGACCCTGCAAAGTATACTCTTTCTGATGAAAATGATCTGATCTAGCTCGTTAGCAGGCAATGCCTGAATAAAAAGAAAAAGCTGCTTCTATTTGAGGTCGAGTTATTTTTAGCATGCCTTCACTTGAATTTAAGTTTATGCAGCTTCATTCACACAAGAGTTTTTATAGATTTTTCTGAGGGGGGATGGGAAAGGAAGGGTGGGAGCAGTGTAGTAGTGATTCCCTAGTTATTTGCAGGCTTTCTGACTGAGATATTTATGTTCTCTATCTGTAGTGATTCCTCCAGCTTAGCACATTATGGATTCGGATAACAATATTGTTCATTTAAAAATGATCCGATTATGAAAACTGGCAAAAATTGCAGCTTTATATGTATAAATACTTTTATTGTGTTGGCATACCCAATCCTTGAGTTCAGCAAGGGAGAAAGGAGTTAACAAGCTAAACATATCTAAGTGGCTACTGTTGGCTGTTCCTCACAGTATTTCAGAAATATTCCATATGGAAGGAAGCAGATTTGATAAAGTTCCTCAAGAGGGAATCAAAAAATAAGAGGATGAAAAAAGACAGAGAATCTTCTGTCATAATTAGAAGCATTTGGTCCCTCAGTTTTGACAAGTCTGCCAAGAGAAAAAGTAAGTTTCCTAGGAAGGGATGGTGGAGAGGAAAGAGAAATGACAGAAATTCTGTCAGTCTGAGATACTAGAATCAGAAAAATGAAAAAAATGTGAAATCAGTCTTTGAAACTAAGATTTTTGAAGAATAAATACTATTGTATGTGTTTGAGGTCTTTTTGCCTTTGTCATGTTTTTAGGGTGTTTTTAAATTTTATTTTGTAGTATTTCTCCAATGAAATTATATAGATTTAACATTTACGTGTGGAGTTTGTAAATAGAGAAGTAATTCAATATGTATATAAACAGTCTCCTACAGACAACTGTCATTTTTGCATTAATGTCATATCTGAATTAAATTTGAATTCCATTGTAAGTGAGTTTGGTTTTATTTTGAACAGAAAGCTATGTGTATGGTCTCAGTTAGTGTCTCTGGGCATTCCTTTTTCACCTAGCCAGTCATAATTCTTCATGTTTTTCCTCTCTGACCTGTTTCTGTCACATACCTCTTGCAATCCATAGAAAGTATTGCAGAATCCTGCACCCAGGTTTTTTATTTGCATCCCCCTAGGCTGAAGCTGCATGCCTGCAAGCATCTGAGTTGATCTTGCAGCCTGCCAGAGCAGATGGGAGTCAGCTCCTGCCTCGCCAGTTCCTCCTGTTCATTCCCAACTCCTCTCACCCAGTCCTGCCTGGAAAGGGCCCTTGGGCTGGAACCTCACACCCTTCCACCTACTGACCCAGCTGCTCCTTTATGAGAGGAGGCAAAGCTTTCTGGGAGCCAGAAGGAGTTAAGTGGAAGCACATAAGAGAGACGTGGTGTGTTTGGTGGGGATGAGCGAAGGAGGAGAGGTCAAAGGGAGATTTTGACGTGTGCAGGATGTGTATGATTAAGGGCAGTAGGAGAATAGAATGAGGGTTGGGCACACCATCATTGAGGACAGGAGAGAGGATGGTCAGGGAGGGCCAGCCAGAAACTCTGAGACTCTTCTGGTATTGCTTGTGGAAGGAGCAATGCTGGGAGCTTGGGGCAAACTGCGATGCTGCCAGGAGTCCCCCCGAGCTGAGAGCTGTGCTGGCTCCCTTCCACCCTGGCTGTGCAAAGCTTTCGTTTCCCCCAGCTTTCACTGAGATAAGGGAAAGCCTCAACATTAGCTGAATGGATATGTCTTTCTGTTTGAAGTCTGCTAACTGCTAAGCTGCCCTGAAATGTACTTTTGATCCTGTAAGCTTAGTGAAGGCAAAAGACAAGGCAGGATTATAGAAAGGTCTTGATTTTCTCTTGATACTTGGATGTTACCTCACTAAGTAGATTGCCAATTTGTAGATTCCCTTGTCTACAACCTATCTCACCCATAAATGTACTGCTGGTTTGGAGTATGCCCTGCCCCAGTGTTTGTTGTGACTTCTAGCAATAGGTGATCATTACATATTTTTTATTTCAATCTAAAAGCAACTTTTTATGTGAGAAGTTTCAAACTTAAAGTGACAATTTATTTACATGGTTATAAATACATTAAAATATGAATAGAGGGAGCGGCTCCAAATGTCTAACCTGGGCTTTATGTCAGGGTCTGCTTTTCAGAAGTTATGGAAAAGAAATCTACCTACAGTTTTCAATGATTGTATTTGATGCTCAGCAGCTAAGTGAGGTTCTGAGTATCTAAAGAATGGGTCTAGTGATCAAGTTTGGCAGTTAATTTCTGGCAAACACTTTTTAGCCCAGATATTGTAATTTCTGGTGTATCTACAAATAAACCATATCTATAAATGTACTCCTATTTCACTTCAGCACAAAATAAAATAAGATAATTACAACTTTTGTGAAATAATATTGCACCAGAAAATTTTGCTGACATTTTGATACTAAGAGTTTAAGTTTTTTCAAAGTATATTGACATTATTAGAGGCCAAAATAGAATTCTGCTACTTTTTTTTTCATTAGGTTAAAACCTTTATTATATGAAACAGCTATGGTTTTAGTAAAATTTTTATTCACAATATAATCACAGTGTTTTGCTTGCATGACTAGAGAAATAAAATTACCAACAAACCAAAACTGCCAAGAAGACATTTTTCTTGCTCAGAAATATTCAGGTATGACAGGTATGACACCTTAGTAAGATTTTTGCTGAAGAAGCTTTGCCTTCTTTCCTTCTTCCTGGTGTCATGTTTTAAGTCTATCTCCCTTTGCCCTCTCAGAAAGCCACAGTTGGTGTTGATACTGCCAATCCTACACTGTATCCTAGATTAGATTTGGAAAAAAATCATGATGAAGTCCTTGAACAGTAACTCTTTTCATTTGCATCTTATTTTGTTCTGGGCTTGTTGTGCAGACATGATGGAATACCAAACTAAATGGAGACTTATGAAAATCCTCATTGAGTGTTAGTATCTAACATCTCAGTACTCTGGCATTTCCTTCCAAATTAGTAGTTGTTTTAATATTCAAAAGAGATTAATTGTTCTTTTGTTGAGCCTGATGATGTGTGGCTGGGAAAGTCACTGGCTGTATGAGTTGTTCCTTTTGGTTCAAGAGCCTGAGTCAAATTGCAGCTGTTTGCCCCCTTCTGCAAAACAAGATGTTGTAAGGAAACATAGAAATACCACTCTGAATCTTGGTAAAATAATAAAATTTATCAGGATATAAACTTTAGTAAGAGCTCTTCTATGGCAGTTGTCTTAGAGTGTTTTTAATAAAAAAACCTTTATAGAAACTCTCTCTTTGTATATTGGTAACTCCAGTATTTTCCACTGAAGAAGCAGAACATTCACTTGTATATGAAATATATGGAATAGCTGATATAGAAAAGATAATTTTTTAGTGATGGTTCTATGAAAAATTCACATCTCATATGCTACATATTTTCTCTTTTTTTCTTCATTGGGGATCACTCAGCCCAGACAATTTTATTCTTTCTTTCTAGGTGAAATCAGTAAATAATTTCACTTAGCTCTTCCTCCTTCTTATTTCACATCACCTAGCATAGCATTTGTTTACAATTGTCATGTGGGTTTGTGGTTTGTAGTTTTGGTTTGGTTTTTTTTTTACTTTCCAGTAACTAATAAGGAGTAGGAATTGAGTTTCACTGAGATTAAAGTCTTTGAAAGCTTAATATATGAATAGTTTTGAAGTGAGGCAGAACATAGATTTTTGCTGAAAGAATAGAGAGTTAAACTTTTCTATGCTTTTTACACTGTCACAGGCCAGAAAGGATTGCTTTCTCCTTGGGAAAATAGAGGCAGTAACTGTAAACAACTACAGAGTATCCAGGCTCAGGTTTCTGATTCATTCACTTGTCATACACACAGCACAACACCTTACAACAGTGCAATGTAAACTCACTCTTTTAAAAGGTTGAAAGCTCTTTCTCTTCTCAGTCTCCCTAGCTAATGAATAAAATTATTTTATGTCTTGGTGCTTATGCAAAAACAAAAAAACAACCCTCAAGAGAAATAGAAAAAATAGAAATCTTATTTGAGTGTAAAGCAGATTGTGCAATGGGTCTGAGTCTTGCAGTTCTTTCTCTGAAGGGTGAAGTGAAAGTATTTATGTAGTGCTTTGTATTCCAACAAATGTTCTATTAAACAGGAGGAATGTAATCACTGAGTGTACTTCATTACATAAAATGAAGGAGACAGGGACACAAAGTATGAGGCAGAGAGCAACAGGTCCTAAAAACCCACTCAGTGTGGGTACCCTTCTAAAAGTACACTAAATGCTGGCAAGCTTTGGACCAGACAATCTCCATGCAGCCCTTCCAACCTACATTGTCATCCTGTAGTTTTGGTCAGATACTGTGATTTAAGCATAGACAAATAGACTTGTACCTGTCAATTCTTCTACTTTGGGGACTGAACTGTCCCTTTTATGGGTCTATTACTGGCTCTAGGGTTTTTTATGTGTGCACATGCCTGAAAAAACAGATATTCGCTTGCTTCCCTGCTAATCTTTGAGCTTTCTTAATGTGCTACAGGAAAAAAGTCAAGACGAAAACAATTCACTTCCCCAAGTGCTCTCAGTATTTCTGCTAACAATGGAGAACTTGTCCTTTCACCCTCCCCTAAAACCGTTTCCATGAGACAGTTAGCCCTGCCTTTGCTTGCCTTCGGTTCAGACCGGTCTGCTGTGTCCAGCTATTGGAAGCTGGCATAGGCACAAGAATGTTTCATGAGGCTGTGCATGTTCAGATGAAATATGTACACTCCAGTGTGTTCTGCTGCACTCGTGTGTCTGTCCTACCCAGTCAAGAGGAGATGAGCAGCTTCCCCAATAATCTGTTCTGCAACAGCAGAAAGTCCATTTGGGGAGCTGTATTCCTGGAAATACAGTGAAAAATAGGGAAGTCAGAAAGTCTTGTTCAGAATCAGACTACAATACTAAGCAACAGTCTCATTAATGTTGCTTTCTGCCAAAGCTATTTCACTTGCCTTCAGAACTGTCTGCATTAATGACTACTTCCACTTGCTAGTTATTTACATAAAGTATTGTTCTCATGTCACTGCTAGCAGCCACAAGCTGCTCCTTGCTAGGTGAGATGAAAATGCTAGATAGACCAAGCTGCAAATGAATTCAGAGAAAGCTGGGTTTAATGTGTTGCTAGGAAGGATGGAATATTCCTCCTGTAATGTCCCCAGCAAGGTCAAATATATCACCACCAGGAATGCCCCTTACAAGAGACCCTCACCAATAGGTGAAGAGGATGAGCAAAGGTAGTCTGTGCTTCCCTGAATTTCATCTTATGTGTGTACTTGTTTCTCAGCCTTTCCTGGCAAAAATGGGTGAATCTGTGGAGATTAAAAAAAAAACCCCAAAAAAGGATAATAGCAAGATTCTTGAGGAGAAGACATAGGAAAGAAGTTATAGACCTGCTCAGTGTCTGTAGCACTTTTCCATAGTTTCTGGAGGACAGGCATGGTGTTTAACCCCCATGACCAGCAGTGAAGGTCTTCATACAGCTAGAGAGGTCACCAGGCTGTCTGCCAAGTCTGGTGTTGCCACACTGCTCCCACCCGTGTTTTGAATCGGCTTCAGGTTCCTGTGGTGGATAAGCAAATACAAATCAGTCTGAAACATTAAACCCCTCCCCTGAACTTAAATTTCTTCCCAGAGAAAAAGAGACCATTCAAATGCATTCATACAAATTCATACAAATACACTTTGGTGTGATTTAAATTCTGCTCAAAAGAAGCTTCTTTTGTGCTTTTGGCCTGTGGCGCAGAATTGGCTACGGATACAGATGTTTTATCTGAGAATCAAACTTTATCATATGTATGTCCATTGATAATACAAGTCAGTTACAGACAATTCTAGTATACTTTGAAAAAGTTAGAACTCCAAAGGGTGCTATAGTGGTGCTGCACTTTTCAACTTGATAGTGAGTTCATCTAAGCAAGAGAAAAACTGAATGTAAAGCCCATGTCCAAAAACAAGTTTTACTGCAGTTTGCTGCTGAAATTTCAGAGCCAGCTGATCTCATTCCAGTGTGACTCAGAGAGCTCTTCATTGTTTTGATTAATCTGCCCAAAAACATAAAAGCTGATGATTTAGGATGACTGTAAAGATTGAAGCCCAATTGTTCAAAGCATTTTGACTTAATTGAACAGATATTTGGAGACATAATTGCTATATAACTTATATAATGTGTGCTTTCTGAAGGCAGTAAAAAAAAACAAAAAACAAAAAACAAACAATATTTTGAAAAATTCCTGTAATAATCACATGTATTATTATATCTTGGTTGAATAATTAGTTCCCAGGCTAATGTGTGTTTTCCAGCTTTGTACAACACATTGATCAAAGTGTTGTACACTATCAAAGGATTTTGATACTTTCCATTTTTGGAATTTTCATTGCACCAGAAACGTGCTTGCAATGGTGAATTTGCTGCAAAAATAATTGTTATCAAAGCACAGTTTAAATTAAAACAAAAACGCCCAAAGACTTATTAACCCAATTTAATAGATTTTAAATGTATAGAAGGCTTCTGAAGAGAGAAAGGTAATAGTCTGTTCTCCATGCTTTAGGAAAGCAAGTAAGACTATGCAGCAAGTGAGACACTAAAGGACATTATTTTAAGAATAAAGGTTGCTGTTATTTGAGTAGACCCAGACAGATGATGAGCTCTTTAGCACTGGCAAGTAAAAATTACTTATTTCAGAACTGATGAGATAACACTGATTCTATACTGGAGAAAGGATGGATTATTCTTCTAGCCTGTTTTCCTAAAATACTAAAGTAAGAAACTGAGCAATTTTAAAGCTTTACAACATAGTAGGAACTTTTGATAGAAAATTTCTTTTTATATTTCTAGACATGTGGGAGAAGAGAACTTAGAGGTAGTTATAAGCAGGGGGAAGAAAAGAAGGTGGTATGTCAAAACCTGAAATATCTGTCTTTTATTACTTTGATGCTTATTAATATTTGTATCTTGGTTATTCTACCTACTTAATATAATGAGGTTTATCTAGACCCACCTTACCTGAGTTAGATCCACATAATGTCACATGAAATGCCTTCCAAAAAATGGATGATTTTTTTAACTGAAAATGCTTTAATATTTTTTACGACTTTCACTTGATGAAATGTTCTAGTTTTTCATTCCTAGAGATAGGCAGACAAGGTCAAACAAGATATGAAGACAAACACAACCAAAGTGGGTTAGATTTAAGAGAAAAAGATTTCAAACTATTGTGTAGAAGGAAAAAAAAAAGGAAAAAGAAAAGTAAGCTAGTCCTTGGAATAAACAATGCAGATACTATCCTTGGCTGAATTCTAAATGCAACATTTTTGTAGACAGTAATCAATTTTGGACATGGTAAAGTAAATATTCCCAGTAGATGGATAAAACATAACTGATGTTATTTTCTAGGGCAAAAACTGAGTCTTTGTCCTCAAGGTTACCACAGGAAGCAAAATCTGCACATCAGTGCTTGCAGCAAACAACCCAAGTGACTCAAAAGCTTTTCTTGAACCCAGAGATGTAATGTTTTAGGAAAAGCACTTGAAAATTTATTTCCATTCCGTATCTCTTTCCAGCTGCAAAAGCCAGTAGATTTGATTATTTTTGCCCCACTGGTGCTCTGAAGTCCAGGCTGTCATTGAGAAACTCTCTGGAAAGTATGCTTCACTTTCCAGCAAAAGTGTGCTTCAACTAACAGGAAACTAGGCAAGAAGGGAGAGTTTAATTTTCTTGATAATTGTAAGTCTAGTTTCTAGGGAATTATTTCAAAACTGGAGCTCATCCTCTGATGTTTCTTAAGATCTTGTAGTATGACCAAATATCAGTTTTTGTGCTGCTACACTCAGTTTGTTCTCAGGATGGCTGATTTGCCAGCCAGCTCTGTCAGCATGTTTGTGTGTTTATTTTTAGTAGCAGACTGCAGACAGACAATTACTATTGGCTGTGGTGTGATTTCTTCACATTTTCAGGTGTCCATTATCAGTCCTTTGCTGGATGTTGCCTCTCCTTCCAGAACTGGCAGAATGTATGATGAGAGAAGTCCTCAGTCCTTGTAGTGCTCTATCACCTACCTCAGCTTCATTCATTAAATATAGCAGCAGTTTTTAAAGTGTTTCAAGTTTTCCTGGTTGATTTGGTATTGAAACAGTGAGAAAGGCTTACCTGAGCTGTTCTGCCAGCTTTGCTCTGAGAGCAGTAACCTCAGGCAGAGGAGCTGTGGTAAACAGTGGGAAACTGTAACATACAGCAACTAGAGACTTCTCTGCAGATAAGTTTTCACTAGAACCGTAGCTTTGGTTGATTTCCAAAGAGCTTAGATCCAAAACATGTTGAAACAGAAAGAATCTTGTAATGAGACTGGAAACAATACATAAAGAAACAGTTGCAGTGGAGTTCAGCTCAGAAATGTGTTTGGTGGCTGTGAAGGCAAGTTGCTGACCTTACTGGTAGAGCAGAGAAGTATTTAAGGTCATAAAATGGTTGTCAACAGAAAAGATATCTTGCAGTCTTCAAAGAAAAACTGCTTGTGTTCTTTTGCTGCTTCTTCCTCAGATTTTTACATTTCCATGAAAAGTAACATCTTATCAAGTAGATGGCATGTTCTGATATTCCAAATGCTTTATTTAATTGCCAAAATCAAATGATGCTTGCCTCTGCGTCCTGCAGTTGAACTTTCCCCTTACCAGAGCAGTGTTACCTCTTTATAGAACCACACAGAAAAGTTTGAAGTGGAAATTATGTAAATTTTTTTACATAATGACAGTTAATACTTTTCTGCATAGTAAATTACTCACGTATAACTTTCAATTCAGATTAAATGTTTATTTGCAATGTAAAATGTCCATTATAAATTGACAAATTAAATTCAGGAATCCCTGCATGAAATTCCATGGTTTATATGCAAGTGTTTCATATAACTAACTGGTAGATATGAATTAATAATTTCCTACGATCTCCTCTTCTTTTATGTTTATTCTGCCCTCCAAAGAAGTCTGAGAATTCCAGAACCTGGAAGTAATTTTGTCTAAAAAATAAATTACATTCACACCTCCAAAACTTGACCGCTTGAGTGCATAGCTGCTCTATATGACTTGTTTATTGGATGTTGTTTTTTTAAGTTTTTGGGTTGCTTTCTTTCACTACTTACAGAGCTACACAGACTTAGTGGAATTTAAAAATTACCAGTTTTGAAAGGGCTACTTAATTTTTTTGCTGATGTACAATTTCTCAAAGATATTTCGTTTTTCATAATGTAGAAAAGTCAAAGTTTATTTTTAAGCCACTGTCATGACATTTAAATATGATATTTACAAAACCATCAAGGAATTCAACAATCTTGGACTGCATTCAGTCACACTGGCTTCCTGCATTATTGCTTATCTTTACATTTTCTTTAGAAATGGTGCTTTTATTTTGCTGCTTTCATTTTTAATATTGGGCACGAGGGACCTGCTCCCCATCCCATCCCAGCCCCATCATTGCACACAAGGAGAATATATTCCTCCTATTACACAATAGCTAAATTCTTAAAGCTAAATTCTTAAAGCATTAGTCTATGAAAGAGGCAAAATGAAATGAAGGGGTTCTCAATCCCCTGCTCACCAAGCTGGGTACATGGTCATGCTTCTCTCTCCCTTTGAATCTGAGCTGCTGTGCAAAATGTAGTGCAGTACTCCTGAGACCAGGGTAGATGGAAGCCAAAGGCATGGCTTCCCACAGCCTGTGGAGCAGCCCTGCTCTTGTGGTGTCAGGAGGCAGTGGGCAGTGTTTGCTTCCAAGGACATATGCCTTTGTGTCTGACTGGTCAGAATATGCAAGCCTGGCCTGGATGGTCATAAGAAGGTGCAGAAGGTGTTGGAATGGGTCTTTGGTCTGGAAATACGTGCTGCTCCTCAGCCTTGGTCAACACAGCAAGGTTTGGTAATGGACACAGAGTTTTGGGTAGGAAGAGCGCAGAGCTTGAGTTGACCCATGGTTGGATAGGCAAGGGCTGCAGGAGGTGGTGGGGATGCAGCAAGATGAAACCTGGCAAAATGGCTCCAGGCTACAGTCAGTCTGAGTAACATCAACACGAGGGTCACCAGAAGGAGAGGTCAGACTTCAGTCAGTCTGCTCAGAAAGTTTTATCAGCAGGAACCCTCTGAGAGAGGACTGCACGAAGAAGCATCTCATTAAATTGACTAACTCTTGCTATCTTAAAAATCTGATGGGCAAATATTTTTAGAGGAAAACAGGGTTGACATATTTATTCAGCATAAATTGTTTGTTCCTCTGAGGAAAACTGTGGGAATTTTCATGCTCACAGCTGGCACACATACTGCTGTGCAGTGCAGTTTGCAGTCAGACTAGCAGTACCCTGGTTACAGCTGACCCCAGAAGATCAATCTTTTGCTAAACATTTTGAAGTGTTTTCTTCCTAAATACTAACCCAGTTGTTTACTGTCTTCATAAAAACTGTTAATGGTAGGGCTGCTAACTGCAACCAGGATACATGATGCTTTAATTGCAGAGTATGACTCAACAGGAGAGCACTGGAAGTCTGGGTGGGGGCTGAAGGAGGGACTGGATAATTACAGGACACAAAGGTGTGTATATGCAAGAGAGAAAACCTGGGGCTTTGCTGAGTTTCCAGTTATAGTCCAAGCTGAAATATAGAAGACCAGTTATGCAACCCTGAGCCAGATTTTTGGCTCTCAATGAAATAACGTTGGTGGCCTGTATGGAAATATAGATGGGTTCATTACCTGAACCCCCAGGGAACATGGTAGGTGTGTGTGGTTCTGGCACAGACAGTCATGGAGCAGGAAGGGCGATGGTGCTGAGCTGCCAAAGGCTGGGGATCACAGCACAGTGTGGGATGCCCAGTGAACCTTTTGATCAGTGCATGGAAGTTGGCAATCCTAAGGCTCACTCTCGCCAAGGGTTGGATTTATGAAGATATTCTGTGATATGCAGCCATTCCTTCAGGGTATATGATTGAAGTTCATGGCAGTTACCTGATTTGCTAAAAAAATTTGCTGCATTGAAGCACCTCCTCCACCCGCACCAGCACCCCTCAACCCACACACGTGCACACTACATTATATGTACATTAGGATGCCCACTTAAACTTTGCTATGTAGCACTGATTGTAGCACAAATTTCTATTTGAAATGCAGTGAGTACCCAATTATAGCGCTTAATAGCATTCTTCATTCCCACAACTCTTTGTTTGATCCAAAGGTTGGAACATTTAAAATATCATCAAGAAAACACAGTGCTTAGTAACTGAGGCAACTGGATTCCTCTGAAAAAATATAAAACAAGACTTAAGAAAAAATTGCCAAGTGGTACCACCACGTCAATGAGATACTTTCTTCTCAACTTCTGGCAAAGGAGTAATTACTTCTAAGAACTCATTGCTTTATTCTTGGGGATGATATTCAAAAGATTTAGATGCTATGCCTCTGCCTTCACTGTTGCTATTAATTGGTTTTGAGACACATCCCCATTTTTGTCATTTCTAAAGGTGAAGGCTGTTCTGTGTTTTGTTAATGATGACAGCACTGCTGAGAAAAAGGAAGGTCTAAAATATTTGACTTTAAGAACATGACAGATTAAATAACCTGGGGGGTCCTAATAATCATCATTCACAATGTAGGAGATGACAAGGGGAAATTTCTAAGATGACATTTTGTCACTTGTGGTAGTCACTTAAAATGACAAAAGCTATACATTCTGCTCTGCAGCTTCTTTACTCTAATTGGGCCAATTTTGCTATCATGCTATTATCCTGCAGAGCAGAACTGGTGACAAACAAAGAGGCTTTTGTGATCTCAGCTGAATATTCTTCCATGAGCTCAAGAAAATAACTTGCCAAAAGAGAATGAAAATGGTCCTGCATTTTGTGACTGGCCAGAAGCCTAAGGCTCATGTCTGTCTGGAAAAAGTCTCATCTGTATTTTTAGTTCCTGCTTGCTTATGATGGAATTTTGCAGAAGGGGCTACAAGTCAGAGGAACTATAATTGCATTTGGGATTTTTCCTGTTACATGAAATAACTTACCTTGGGATACGGCATGGGAAAAAGAGGGCTAAACTTCTCTTCTGCACTCTCTGCGATTTTGGCAGTTTGCTTTAATTTAACCATATTTTCCACTATGCACCATCACATAATAATACCTTTTAAGTATGTAATGACATAAAATTTGATTGTGTTAGCACATGCTTCTTTGTAGCTATTAGGAAACTTAATCCATTTAAAAAACGTTTGAACTTTGGGAGAAAAATTGTCATAAACAGCTACATGAAGAGTAGTAAGGAAGTGGTTCTATAAGCTGTTAATGTAGTGTGAAATCTTGAAACAACCCATCTTGTTAAGATGAAAACATATTATTTATCATCATTCAGAAGCTTTGGGCAAAAATATGTTTAGTAACACACATTTGTTAACATGGAATAAAATTACACTGGAGTGTAGCATGGAGTGTATGTGGAGCGGGCATATATCCAGCTCATCTAAAATACAGTCATTTCATGGAAGTGTTAAGCTGTTAAAACATATTGCTATCAAGAAACAGTTGTTTATTATAATAAGCATTGTTTTTCTGCATGACAGAAGTAGGAAAATGTCATTATTAATGCTGTCCATGATTTGGACAAAGATAGCCTTTGTTTCCATCTACTGAACGAGGTATTTATATTCATTGTTTTGGAGAAACTAAAATTGGAAAACTGAAGGTAAATATTTCTCTCAATCCTTTAGCACATTTAAATCTGCAGGGTTCAGATTAAGCAGCGATGCTGGTATGCAGTTAGTCAGCATTATGTAAGGCACCAAACATTGTAAAACAGACTACCAAAAATATGGTGGTGTCACTTTGGCTGAAGAGCTGCACATTTTCCCAGGCCTTCTCTCTTGCCCTTTACTCCATATGCATATGCTGCAATTCATAGAATCATACATTAGTTTGGCTTGGAGAAGTCCTTTAAAGACAATCTAGAACAGCCCCCCTGAAATAAGCAGGGACACCTTCAACTAGATCAGTTTGCTCTGAGCTCTATTCAACCTGACCTTTAATGTTTCCAGGGAACCTCTCTGGACAACCTGTTCCAGTATTTCACCTATCTTACTGTAGAAAATTCCTTCTCTATATCTCATCTGAATCTGTCCTCTTTTGGTTTAAAACCATTGCCCTTTGTCCTATTGCAATGGTTCTTACTAAAAAGTCACCATATTTCTTCTAAGCGCTCTCTAAGTACTAGAAGGCTGCCATAAGGTCTCCTCAGAGCCTTCTCTTCTCCAAGTTACATAGTCCCAACTCTCTCACCTTTCTTCACAGGAACATATTTCATCGCCTAACCATTTTTTGTGTCCCTCTTCTGGACCCTCTCCACAGTTCCATTCCTCTTGTGTGCTGGGGCCCCACAGCTGGATGCAATACTTCAGGTGGAATGTCACCAGAATGGAGCAGAGCAGAGGGCCAGAGTCACTTCCCTCAACTTGCTGGCCATGCTTCCTGTTTATGCAGCTTGAGATACATTTGGGACCACTCAGCTCGATGCTGTCTGTAAACATGGTGAGGGAGCACTAGATCTCATTGTCTGTGGCATTGATGAAGATACTAAACACTACTCTTCTCAATAAAGACCTTTGAAGGACACCCCTCACTGCCAATTTCCATCCGGACATTGGACCTGATTATGAATTACCAGCTCCTGATTTCAGTAAGAGTTGTTTTGTTAGCTAAGAGTGCTCAAATCTCATTTCTAGGTACCCTACAGTTACTTCTGCCTTCCTGAAATTCCAGGTCAACTTGGAGTTTTTGTTGCGCTAATGCAGTTTGGCTCATGAAGTACACTCGTTTCCAACTCTGCAGCTACATGGTGCTCATGGAGCCTCAGCTGAATCAAGTGCCATCCTACTGCCGACCCACCTGAGCCACCAGCGCTGCTCCTCAGGGCATGACTCCTGCTACACCAGCAGTGAGGGCTGTTTCATGGCCTTCTTCAAGCCATCAACTCTGCACTTCTGGCTGTGTCCAGATCAGCAGCCACAGCTTTCATTCATAGCCATACCCCAGATTCTGGCATCTCCAAATTCTGTTCCCCTGTGTCCCAGTCCATTAACCCTGCTCTACTCTTCCTCATCACTCCTGTCTCTACTTTATCCTTATTTACAAATCCCTCTGTATCTGCCTACTGCAACATCCCCTCTGTCTTCCAAGGCTCATTAATGCTCTCTGAGGCAGGCTGAAAGTCTCAGCAGGTTTACCTCTTTGTCTTTAGCTGGCATATTTTCATTCTCTCTCAGGAAGGGAGAGGTGCCAGATCTCCCTGAGCAGCTCTGTTTTTTCCTCCCAAACTCATCCCATCCCAGACTTCTTACAGAAAAGCCACAGTAAACTGCTGAAAACTTAAAGGAAGGATGTCATCCTTACCAGGAGGAGCAAAAGAAGTGCATTATCATGAAATGTCCGCATCAAGTGAAGGAGTCCGCATCAAGCAGCATATGTTCTGACAGAGAATTCTTTCAGATGATGACAGGACATAAAAATGTCTTAATTGGGGCTAACACAATGCAATATACTAATTATTTGACAGTGCATAATATCTTTATTTAGAACAATAAAGCATATGTATATAATGTAAATTCCAAATCTGAACTGGTATAAAAAGGGATCTGGGAAAACATCTATCTTTAAGAGGACACATATGTACATACACATCACATTTTATAAACTTTGTTGATTATCTTCAGTCAGAATGTAACTATGCAAAACTGTGCTGACATTTACATTGAAATAAATGAATTTGCCCATAATGCAACCAGCAAACATCTGTGTCTCTATCACTAAAGAGTCTGAAGTTTCCACGTTCTATTAATTTGATAAAAAAATAACAACATGCCACGATTACTGTAGATCTGCATTTAAGACAGCTGAATCAAATTTATGAATTGCAAAATGTTGGATAATTCTTAAACGTAAATCAAACTCAAAATATCAGTATTTTATGTGTACTGTTAAAATTTCAAATTAATAATTCTGTTTTGTGTACTGAACACTTTCAGCATATTATGTAGAGCAACAGAGAAAACAGAGCTGCTGCAGATGAGAATCTAAAACATGTGCAGGTTGTACACATACTCCATAGTAAAGCACATTTTATATGCTTATAAAATGACCTCGTGATGAAATAAGTACCATTAATTCATTCAAGTAAATACACATCTAAAGTAGAACAGTTACTCAGTATAAGACTATCTGCTTTTTTATTCTCACAAGGCCACTAGTAATTGCATGCAAAGTTCAACTATTTCAAAGGAAACCTAAAAATGTTACATTTCTCACCAAACCACAGATATCCAAAAGCCAAATTTGGTTGACTTTTATAAGAAAAAATAAAACACCCCTTTTCCCCCCAGTTTTATTCTAAGAGGGAGTGTGTTGATTTTCCAACTATATTAATGTATGGGCTCTGTCTACCCAAAAAGAAGACTGAAAAACTGATCACTCTTTAGTAGTTAAATTTCTTTAGAAGTTGAGAAGCAATTAAAGGTCTATTTCTGCCACCCCATCTCCAACTGAAGAGTACATTACTCTATTTCCATTGATTTCAAAGATGTCTCACAAGTCAGTAGTCTTTCAGAACCTCACTATGTCCAAAGTAAAGATCTCCTCAGTGGACACAGAAAGTTTCCAGTAAATTCACGATGCCACTTCAAAGTGCCATGCCACCTAGTGTATCCATGAATGTCCAGAAGTCTCCTTCTGGGTTGCAAAAGGATTGAGAATACTCAATCAGATCTCTCTTGTGTTCAGATCTCTCAAAATGAGGGCAAAGAATGGGAAAACCATGTGGTCCAACAACAGTTCTGCTACTCCAGGTGTCACACGACTTTTGAACACATTCAAAGAACAGTGTTTGTGATGTGAAGGTCAAAAGTATACATGAGCTTTCTTTCTGTTCCCATAGAATTCAAAATTTACCTTGCTCCATGGAAGAGATTAAAGTGTCTGACATTATTTGAAAGTGACTGGAAAGTGAACATTTTGCCATAGTCAATTTTTATTTCTGTTTCAATTCATAACTGATATTTTCAATAGTATTGAAGATCAAGAAGCCTAAAATTTGAATAGGCTGCTTTTGAATATCCAAGTATAATCTGGGGCACACCAATGTGACCCAAATTAAGTGTTATTGAATATTTGATTTTCTGGAAAGAATGCACTTAGAAAAATGAATATTTTTTATCAACAAAGAACATTAATAAATATAAGATTTTTGTTTTACTGAAGCTAAGGAAAAAACCCAAACCGTCAAATGCATGAGCTAGCCACAAGAGCACGTTTTATGAAGTATTTAAGGTTTTCATACAATGTGTAAGGATAATTGCTTCCATTACTGTGGATACTTTTCCATTCAGTCAAAACCAATACACAGTTATTCTCTGCATTACCAATAAGGTGCAAATTTCCATCAGTTAGGTCATGCTGACATTTCTTTTAGAGTACCTCTTAAAAAAGTTTGAAACTCAAAGTCTGAGGGCCTTGTGAGTCAAGAACTACAGAGATTCAAAGAAGACTCAGCTTTATATTGGGAATTCCATTTTTTGAGGAATGCACTTGCTTTTTAGAAGTGATGAGCAACCCTGGTAATTAATTGGTGAGTGCTCCAGCATCTTCAGAATAAACGTGAAGGTCTAATTCTGACACTAAGCTTCTTTTGATCTAGTCTAAGAGAAGTTCTTCAGGTGATGCAAACTGCAAAGTTCTGTTATTCTTAATAGAACTATGCTAATTTATACCAGCTGAGGAGGACTTGAAGACCTTTTTTTGACAAACAGATAGTGCAAAAAAGGCCTGAGTATAAATAAAAATCCCGCATGATCAAATCTTTCCATCAGCAAATTTGTGAGAAATTTCAACCTTATTACAATAGGGTCAAAATTCCACGCAGTGTAGCTACATGCTACATCATCAAGTATGGTAAGGTTCTGAGATTTTTTTTCTCTTTACAAGTCTGAAAGACAGTTTTACCAATAATACACACACACACACACACACACACACACACACACACACACACACGTATATATTAGATGATTCTTTTTATGCATCGTTCTCAGAAAATTGAGCAGAAGATTAAAACTTCCACAAGGACTCTTAAAAAATTTAATAACTATACATTTTAAGGAGAACTCCAAATTTATGCAAAACTTTAAAAGATTTAAAAGATTTGGTGGTGTTTTTTGGTTGGTTTTTTTTTTTTTTTTTTAGGTTTTCAAGTTATTTAAACTAAAACTCTTGCTGAGCTGGTCAATATCATGTGGTCAATATCATGACAGATGATAGTTTGTCACCTCATGTGAGCCTTTACCTTTACCCTTCTGAATTTCAACCCCTAATACAGGTAAATAATTCATACTCATTATCTGGGAAGAGATAAGATGAAAAGATGCACAACTACACTTGTAACTTTTACCATGGCATTTTTAGGATTTACTTGAAAATGCACATCTGTACATCAGTCCTGTTCATATTCCATGGATACTGTAACAGTAATAGATGCAGAAGACAGGTGGGGAACAAAGCCTTTCTCTTTTGTTTCAAAAGAATTAACTTTCAAGAGTGGAGAATGCCAGGATATTAAAGCTTACTAATCACTTAAAACACAATGCAAACATTAATTACAGCTGATGTAAGTAAAAGCTAAATACACTCTCAGGATCTTTCAGATTTTCTATGCTATACATTTACAGATAAGGTATAAATGGCATGCATCTTCAGAATTTAAAATGCATTTCATGGGCTTGTCTTTATTGTGATGTTTGAACGCAATTCAGACTCTTTACTTTGCCTTAGCATGACTGGAAATTTCACCAGTGTTCACATACTCAGCAGTTACACTTAATTCTTCAAACTCCATGAGGTACATTCACCTCCTGTTTACTTTGTCTTCATCCAGTATTTGGTTCTCCTGAACAGAGACCACCAACGCTGATGAATTCTTGAGGCTTTCTGTGGTGGGCAACCAGCCACCTGGCACCCGATAGAGACCACGTGTTGCTGTACTCACTGCCTTTGACAGGCATAAACACAGCTCCTTATAAGTCTAAGTCTAGAGCACAAGCTCAGGGCATGACTTTGCTTTCAAGTTTTATATACAATGTTGAAGAGTATGTTATCTGTATCCGTTTCTGCGTTTTCTGTCAGTTCAGAGACCTTCATCTGAAGACATCAAGGTAGAGGACACAGAATTTAAATTAAGGATGCAAAGGTATTTATGACTTGCAATGATTACACACTGTTGGAGGCATTTGAAAGATACTTTTTTTGTTCAGGTCATATTTTGTTTGCCAGAGTAAGCTGAAAGTATTAATGCAATTAAAAAACCTCAAATATCACACAAGGTAGATATTCACATAAGATACAGTCCTGCTAAGTGCACACTCTTCTTGTCATTGTTCAATTCAGTGTTGGTTTCACAGTAACAAACACAAATTGTCCTCATTTCTGTATCATGTCTATGGAGTCATGGGCAGCAACAACAGATGCAGACTCAGTCTGTCACTCCAGAAGGAATACGAATGTGCTTAAAGCTGCTTCATTTATGAAGCGAACATGGAACTGTTACCTGCCTGAAGAGAAAAACAGAAATTTTGATTTTGCTGATTAGTTTTCCTTTCTGTATTACTAAAAAATAGATCTTTTATCAGACATACAACATAGACATTTTTTTCTTATAATTTTGGAAATAAATGTAATGACACTTGCATAGGGATTTCTTTACTCAGAAGGAAAAATGTTCTAAGATGTACTTTCCTGATGCAAGAACACACTTGCCTGCAAAAGCTCATTGATGTCATCTAAGGTAAGGGAACCACTCTCATGTTTTACAGAACTGTTTGGGCATTTTGGTATTGGCAATCTCTGGCAGCAAACTTCCCTTTGAAGTCATCTGGACAAACCGAACTGAGTTTACATCTTTGGAAAAATGGAACAACTTGTCCAATGCAGTGACAACTTTGCGTCTCAATGAGCATATGGTAGAACAAAGCAGTTAAGGATAATGAAAAATCTCTCAAGTTGTAGATAATTCAATCATTTGAACATCTGAGAGTAACTGCTAAAGGATGAACTGCAGACTGAGATTGTCTGTTATACCCTAACACTGCTCTTTCCACTCATGATAAAAAAATAAACAGCCCAGTGCTGTCTGAATTTTCCAGACTCTTACATAGATGCCATGGGTTAAATACAGCACAGTTTCTGTGGTAAGCAGCTTCTTGCCAGAGAAGTGCTGCTCTGCAGAGGACAGCTGGGACTGAGAAACCTCACTCACCTTTGCTGCTCACTCTTACATACTAAAGCAAGACTGATGCATCTGATAAAGCTACAGACACTACAGAAATGTGCTGACTAAGCTACAATTATATGAAAGCTCAACTCTACTTGGCCTGTTCTCCTACACTCACCTGCTAATTTACCAGATTGTGTTTTTTAGTTCACATTCCTTTGAAACAGCTGTAGTGTAACAGCTGAAGGCTTCTCTGTATCAGCTGTAACACCGAAAGGGAGAAGCAGTAGCTGTGCTTTATGCTGGAATTCTTGTAAATTTCATTTTGAAGCATTCAAGTTAAAAATCAAAGGTCTACATTAATGAAACAGGATTAATTAAATTAGCTGCTGAAGATCTTATACACTGCTAAATGCTACCTACTGATAGCAAGATTTCTTTTTTTTTCCTGAGAATGGACTCTGAATCACTTTATATTGAAGCAGCTGAAAGTAGTTCAGTCTGTGGTAAAACTCTCACCATAACCAACTTACCAGTACACGAAACAGTAACAGTGTTGAGGGAGAAAAAGCAACAGCTACACTTGTAGATGTTCCTTTTCTTTTTGCTGCAACATACTGGAATAAAAAAAAGGTACTTTATTACTACAGTAATAGCCTTCCAAGGAAATTGAATAGAAGGGTTTGTAATTTAAAAGTTAAAATTTAAAGAAGGAAACCCAAAGAATTATAATTTATGTTTGATATTACTTCTTCCTACTTATACATGAATATTCCTAATTTCTCAGGGAGCAGAAAATTGTAATAGTCATCTATGCCATGTATGCCAAAACACATGCCATATATTTACGAAGACATCTGATAGACAATGCAATCTGTTTCAAGTTCCTGCAAAGGTCCTCTCCTGCATTTAACTCTGTCACCTTTTCTTCATATAAAATGTTTTGTATTTTCTGTGAAATTAAAAGGAAAATGTATGTTCCATTTCACAGGTTTTAACACCTATGAGGACGATGTGCAGAATGAGTTATTTGTAGGAACTAATATAACTGGTGAAATGAATACACAGCCTTCCATTCTATATACTGTAAAAGAAGAACATTTGTTTTAAGAATATATTACTTTAGCAAGCTTAAACATAGGAAATTTCAGCTCCTGTGACCAAACTGCTAGATCAGAACCTTGCCTATTTGTCCGTTCACCAATGGGCAGCACCAGACATTTCACACAGTGTGAGAACACTACAGGACATGTCCTTCTGCCACCTGCATCAGATCTTTCCCTAAATCATTCATAGTTAAAATCTGACCAAACATCATTAAATATGAAGCTAAACAATACTCTCAAAATGCTTTAGCATAGACTTATTCTTACTTAAAATGTCATGTCCAAGGAACTTCAAAGACTTGAACTGTTATTTCTAAGATATTTTTGATTCTCTCAGAACTTTCTCTCTTTAAAAATCAGATAAAATAGTGTATAAGTAGGAAGAAAGCCATAAATCATTTCAGGATGACCTTAAGAAGTTATTAGCATTTGATTGAGTTCTCATTAACTTTCCACAAATATTTAAAAAAAAACAACCAGAAAACATAGTACCCTGGGGAAATTAAAAAAGTGAAAGAACATAAAAAATGTTATTGTAAAAGGTATTTAAAAGGATTTAGGAGCACAACCAGAAAGACATTGCTTTCTATTTATTTATATAACTTCAACCTAGCTTTACAACACACAGCAAATAACAACATTTACTTTATTTTATTGGTTTTCCTATAGGTCTCAGCAATCCTTTCTCACAGTGGGAATAAAGACAGACAAAATAATATCCTCATAATAAAACACTGTATGCAGAACTATCCTCCATATCAACTTCTGTGCTGAAACCAGAAAGTCCTTTAAATGGCACACTATAAGCACATATTTTACCTCTGCAGCAAGACCTTGTGTTTGGGGTTTTTTTGTGTTTGTCACACAGCTAAACACAAAGTAGTTCTCAGAGATAAAATTACATCTGTAAGTAGAAATTTTAAGTGAAACAATATACCTTATCTCATTTTCCTCTTGATAGTCATGACACTGTGTAGTTTCATCACTTTCTGGTCTGGATTTGGGATGTATTTTCTAGGAAAAAAATGCACTAAATATAAATATTCTAAAGCTATAAATATTCTAAAGTTTTCTTTAGTAACTAAACAATTGTATGTTTCAATTTGCTTAATTTGCTTCAGATGTTCAAAATCAAAGTCATCTTGCAAAATGTAGGCCAAACCTTGTCCTCTGACATACATCTACTACTGATATAAATTTTACTATTGAAGTTTTTGTATTGTAGGCAGGGGAATAAGGGGCAAAAGCAAAAAAAAAGAATCATTTCTCAATATACAATAGGAGAAATGGAAAATTGGGTGAATCACACAATTTTTGTTTCCAATTAGAGAGCGATCATGCTGATAAGACAGGATTTGAACTTTGATGGTAGAATTCAAGAATTTGACACACGGATTTACATCTGCAAGTCACAGTTAAGTGGAGATAAAAGAGGTATCACTTGCTTTCAAATACAGAATGGTTCTCTTATTCCCACCTCCCCATAGCTAAGAAATGTAACATCACTATGTAAACAATATGTAGTATCTCTTACCTTCCAGTATAGGGCTCCCAAAATAAAGCCAATAAGGAGAGACAGCAATGATGTCAGTGCTATGCTGATCCCTTGCAGGCTGGAGCTGCTAATGAAGCCAAGTGCTTCTTCTGTAATTAAAGATACTCTCATTAGTGAAGACAGATTTATAGCAGAAAACTGTCTTCAGGGCAACACTATTAGCAAGAGCACTTTCATGCACCACCTACATAACAGCATGTTAAATAGCAGAACAGATACTTCAAAGTGCAATGTACATGAGATGCACTTCATAAAAATCTTACAGCAAATTTTTGACCACAAGGATGCTCTACCCACCTCTGAAACAACAATGTTGAAAAGTACCAACACAATTCTCTTTTTGCCATTTGTTGAGAATCATCTCTTTCCTACACTTCAAAGTTTTGGATTTCTTTATTTTTAAAGGTCTTACTTTGAAAGACAGAGCAATTATTTGAAAAAGAATATATATCAATTCATGCATTTGCATTAGTTCCATCAGACGGCTCCCACTGACTGCAGGCACTTTGCCTTGCCACTAACCAATGACCAACATGAGAGCTCTCAGGGTAAGTTAATTTAACAGAATAAACTCGATCACATCTAAAGCTTCCTGGAAAGGTACCACTGACTTCAGCAAGATCAAACCCTTGTACCTTGAGGTTTAACAGTGTGTTATTTGGTTATAACCATTTCTTGATAGCTTTTAACATTTTGTGTAGAAGAGCACCAATCCTATTCTTTTACGTACACAAACAATTCCATTCCCCTCACTGGGAGCTGTCTGCAAGCTGAGACTAAAATTCATCCCTTCAATCATTCAGTCAGTCCCTTCATTCCCTTCAAGGGCAGGATGTGGAAAGTCCAACAGAATCACCTGGGGACCCTCCTTCTGAAGTGCAAAGTGAACCTCAGGAGACTGGTATTTTGTCCACCCAGGTTTGGTTCATTTCAAACTGAGTGTCTGCAGCTCGAATGGTGGGTGTATTGACAGATTACAGGAAAAGAACCAAACTGTAAGCACTGGAAAAGTGTAGGTGATTGGATACATAGAAATGAAAATGAACTGACAGCACTCAAAATTTGCGTGACTCATGCAAACAGCAAATGTCTAAGCACACACAGTATGATATTCTGGGTCAAACAACATGTGTTTAGTAAATTATTAAACAGCTTTCAAGAAAATACGTTAGTTTAGAAAGAAGTGTTCTTATAATTAACTAGCAATTCATTTTCAACTCTCAGATTTTCTTGTTGACATTTTTCAAGTTTTAGACAAATATTCTTTTTATCTCTGAAATTCAGCTGTGTTTTCTAGGCTCAACGTTGTTAGAAATAACAAGACAACATAAAATCTATACCTTATATATTCATTATACTACATATATCTCTGTGTCTCATACACTATTTACAAAGTCTAGGTTCTGACTGCAGGGGCTTGAGTTTCACCTATATCTGGTAGATTCGGCACACTAAAAGGGAACATCAGTCAAGCAGAACCGATGCCAGCTTACCGTGAAAGAAATCTGTCTACAGAAGGGAAAGAGAGCAGACAAAGGTCTACAGAGGTGAACAACAGCTGAAAAAGAGAGGCTATCGATTAGTCTGCCTCTCTCTTCTCAGACATTAAAGCCAAGAGCAGACATTAACTGGGGAGACATAACCTTTCTAACTTTCTGTCTCAGATTAGGCACAGAGGATGTTTACTTGCAGAACTGATCTGCAAGAAAACTGGGAAAAATCAAATGGGTGTAGCCAGCCTGAACAACCCTAGAAATGCTCTCCTGTTGTCATTTATCTAAACTGTATTCTCAGAAGAAAATTCTGATATTGCTCTTGTGCTCTAAGCAAGTAAAAAGCAATCCTCATTTCCCTAATGCCATTCTTCTCAGTGAGAGACTGCTGAGTTTTACAGCTAAATTATGTAAATCATATGGGGATGGCTATGTTTTCTGGATTCCACCCCGCAAACTTCAGGAAAAAATTAAAAAGTGAAACAAAATTTAAACGAAAGACTCTTCAGGTCATGTAGAGCGTAATGTGTTTGATAACATGTTACGGTAGAGTGTATAACCTCAAAAACGCTCTGCTTACCTACAGTGCTGGGCAGCATGTCATAGCAAGCATGCTCTTTTTTACATGAACTTCTAGAGAAATGTTCTGCATGCAGGATAATCAGTGATAATTTTGTACCTTTGTTTTTAACAGTATTTTTCAAAAATTTAATGCAATTTAAGACAACAGAAGAGACCCCTTTACAATGAGGTATCTAAAACTGGAAAAATCTGATTTCTGAAAAGTTATCTCCAAGGCAGGTAATTTCTTCATCATCTATGGCAAACTGAAAGGAATTTATAATTAGCTTTCCATGTGGGGACATGCAATCCAGGATCGAGCCTAAATACAGTACCATTATGACACTCTCCTTAGCCTACCTTTTAAAAATGACAACAGATTTTCTTTTCCACAACATGACAGTGTATGAATTAATTTGAAAGTTAAGCAATCCATAACTACCTTAAAAAGCAAGCAAAACCAGAATATTTAATTTCACTTTCAAGTCCAGAAAAAATTCTCTTGAAAGATCTGGGGAGAATGAAATGAGTCATGGCAGGTTTCTTCATGTGCCTTTTATGCATATTAAAATTTAAAACAGAACAGGCTGAAGAATTTTCAGTCTGGAGAACCTCTCAGGGACTTGTCTTAATGATGAATATGGAGAGAAGGAAAGAAAGGTGGCTACCACAGGGACCTTTTCCTCTGTTAGAAACTTTGGAGCTCTACACAGAAAGATTCTGATTCCCATCAGTTGTAAAGGCAGAGCAGGAGAAGGAATAGCAAAAACCAGGTGTACCAATAACTTTATGAGCACTTTGGGCAATGCCAGAGGAACTGCTCACTCTATCCAGCAGAGTGAAAAAAGGGAGTGGATGCAGGCCAGCATCTCTCAGAGCTCTCAGTCTGTATCTTGTGGAAGATGCCCTAAGGAAGTGATCTCATTTGATGCTGATTTATGTATAGTCTTCATGGACATTGAGATGTTAAGCTGTAAACAAAATATCTTTACATTAAAAGCCACTCAGTTACACAATGAAGTTATTGACCTGCTTCCTACCTTGAGCCATGTGTGATTATGATTGAAAGCACTGGCTTCTTTTTTTTTTTTTTGCCATATATGTCTCAAAGGAATTTCCAGTTTACCTCTGCTCAGTTCCAGCACAATTACCACAAGATCTTATCTGTAAAAATGCAGAGCAGCTCTCACCTGTTCATTAGGGTTTTCCATTAACTATTAAGTTGGAACAACGGAACAAAGGCACGGAAGGCAGGACCAATTGCATTAAGCCATGGGTGAACATTTTAAAATTGTTGTGCAATTACTGAATTAAACTATGGTATTTTTTGCTTAATTAAAAAAGGAGATCTTCTTCCTAAAAGCAGTTACACAGATCTCTGTGTTTACATGTTCTTTGAGGTACTCAGGACTAAATAATAGGGCTAAATTATTGTGAGGAAATTACTGAACTCTTCATGAAATTATTAAGAATGTTATGGCATTCAATTAAAGGAGAAGTTTTAGTCACAGCTAGTAAGTTCAAGCTTTGATCAGAGCAACATGAAATTCATCTGATGGCTTCAACCACTGAAAAGAAGAGATTAGGACTCAAGACTTCTTATCCTGAACCTTCTTCTTTACATAGGAACCATCTCATCTACATTCTCTAGGCAATGTGTGGTATAATCATGCAGAGAAATATGAGCAAGACTGGAACTTTACCAGCTAATTGGAACTTCAATGGATTACAGGTAACACAAAGAGGAAAGAACAAAGCAGCCTAAATGAATTTGGGATGGTGGTGCTAGTCTTTTGAGAATTTTATGAGAAATAAGAAAAGATCTTTCTGCTTCTGAGAAAAGATGAAGTGGAAACATGTTACAAGTCTACATTCAATATACAAGAATGAATAAACCACTATTACCATTCAAAAAACAATTAGAATAGCATAATTGTTCTATTTTTCATTTGTCTGGGCTGAGACTTTTTGTGTATATTTAGTTGAGATGCTACTCTATTATTGTAGTTTAATTTTATTGTTGTATAAGAACAATGGAGTAATGAAATATGACTCAACAAAAATAGCAAAAATAAAAATCCATACCTTAGCTAATTTATATAGAATTTCTATGATATTTCACTAATTATTTTATTGGATGATGCACTTCAGGTTTGTTTAAGTTGAATGTACAGTTCAAAGTCATCTGATTACATAGACTGTTTTAATAGACTCAAAATATATTAATCTGGAGGGGTTCTTTTGCAAACACTGAACACTTCTAAATGCTCTAGAAACTATTAAACTGAAGAACAACTCAGCTTAAAACTGTTTAGAATTAAAGGGTTAATTTAAAAAAATTACTGTAGCTTGTGTCTGAAGATGTTTTTTTCAGGCTTCCCCTCTTCTCAATGTTTTCCTTTTTGAAATTTGAATTTAGTGGTGCTTTTCTGAGAACAATACTGAAGCCAGGGGACTGTTATGCTGGGGAAGCTTCACAGGGGAAGTATTAAGGTTTATTCACTGTTGTTCATTCCAAGAAGGTAAGGATTAACTAAAACCAAAATTTTCTCAGCAATAAAGTCAAGACCAAACTACGATTGGCATTAAAGGCCATTTCAGGAAATAAACCAGTGATGTCAATAAAGATTCCACAGCATCTCCCTGCAAAAAACCTCCAAATGAGTAACTACAGTGTAACCAGTCAACATCCAAATTAATATAATTTAATCTGATTATGAGTTCAAACTGTCCCCTGATCCAGCCAGACATGCAGTCCTCATGTCATTTCTACATAAGGCTGTTAACTGATATCCAATTTTCTAATAAATTGCTTAAGAGAATGATAATCAGTTAAAACACACCTGTAGAGCATATGGCAGCCAAGCAATTAACTACATTATTTTAATTAGGCTTTTTTCCTACTTGATTATCAGTTCCAATTATAAAACAAGATTAATAATCCTGCTTCTGCACTCTCCTCCACAGTACAAACACAGGTGCCACACTCCACTGCACTGCCTGGCATTCCTCCTCCTGTCACTGTACTGGGTCAAACTCCTTACATCTGAACTTCTCCGGTAATCTGTCTGTCTTCTTGATCTATTCCCATTGCTTCAGGCTATGGCTGAATATCTTTCCTCTAGCAATGACAGCAAAAATTATCACACGTTCAGACGTGAGAGAGAGACAGGTATGAATACTTTTACCCCTTCCTAGTGCCTCAGAGTTGGCCCTGGGCTCATCAGGTTATTTGCAGACAGCTCTATGACCTCCTGGCAAGGAATCTACGGCAGTGAGTCTTCTCTTTTCCAAAGACTCAGGCTGGCAGCCAGGAGTGGAGGGGGTTTTTTAATTCCTTCTACTCTGAGGGTTCTGGGCTGTGATGACTTAAGACCTACTCTTAATTAGAAAGCAATCAAGAAGGGCTTCAAATCTGATAGCAGCTGTGAGCCAACTACAAGGTAGCATGCATGGTGCTAAAAGCCCAGAGGGTAACTAGATTACACATTCCAAAGAGAAGGATCATGAGAAAAAACTCAGGCCTAGTATCGACTGTGTCACCAACAGAAGCTACCATTGTGCCCACTAGATTACATCAGGCTGCCCCTCTGCACATATTTCCTCAAGCACATGGAGTACCAGTCACATACTTCATCATCACACACTCAGATAAGATAGATCTTTGTGGAGTGAAAAGGGGAAATGTAAAGAGAGCCAGATACACGTTGTCATCTTGACGTGTCTGGGAAACGAGAACAAGGAAACAACAAGGTTAAACTTTGATCACCATTTCAGGAACCTCTAAGGAAAATCCCTTCTTGTTCACGTGGGAAGCTCCAGATAGTGTTCACCTTGTTGTACATGATGTCACTAAAAGCCCCTGAAACTTCACTGTTTCCTTTCACCTCAGATGCCTACACCCTTTCTGACCTCGTGATAGGTAATGTTGAGGCTCTTACAGCAACCATTCTGGACTCTTATCAGGGAGCTGTCATGCAATAAGTGAGCAAGACAGATAAGAAAGGTGACATGAGTATGCCAGAGAGAAGATTGCAGCCTGCCAGAAAGGTAGTGACTTTGTCATTAACCCCAAGTGAAAGCATGCTGACTTGTGGAGGTGGCCCTACTGCAACTACACCAAACAAACATGGGGACTGGCCTCAGGGCTGGTGTAAAGCTTGGTTGGGATTGACAGTACTCTCAAAATGCAATGTACAGGTATCCTCTTTGTTCATGTGAGTACCCTCATCTGATTTAGGGTAGCTATTCTGTTCATTTGGAGCAACTTCCTTTTCTGAGAGTTAAAATGAAGTGTCTGGCCAAATTTTCTGAGGCCATATGACTAGTGAGACCTCATGACAGCCAAAACGAAGAGGCCTGCCCTCTCCAAGTTGTAGATTGCTGTCACATAATTGTAACTCGATAGCATCTCTACATTTTGATTAGATAAGTTCATTGCATTTCAGTATGACAGCTGAGAAACACATGGTACACCATCAGGAACATGTAACTTCCCATTAATTTGCACAATTAATGACATTTCCTCTGAGCTCTCACAACCAGCTACCAGAACAAGATGGAGACATATATTCAATCACTTGTACTTACTGTTACTGCTAGTGCTACTGCCAATGCTGTCATTCCTAAGAGAGCTGGCAGCAACAGGAGGAAACAAAAATGTTTTTGTGACAGCGACTCTGGAATCTAAATAGAAAATGAATGTGTCAGAATTATGAAACTTAAAATACAGTTCCCTCTATATAAGACGATGGGCTACAGGACTACTCTAATGGGGCTATAGGGCTGTTTTAAAAGCTGGCTGTAGGACTCTTCATAAAGTGGATTAAGCCAAAAAAGGTAGTTTTATTAAGATGCAGAAGTGTCTATATGCTGAGCTGCTGCTGAATAGCTAATCTGGAAAAGCAGTTACTGCTTACAAGTTCTTAAGTTATGGCACTGATCTGCTTCTAGTTACTACTGATGTAACTGTACGACTGGACACACTGACCTAATTAAAAAGCTAGTATCTGTCACTGGAGAGAGTAAAAGAAAAGGTAATACAAACCCTCCATTTACTGGAAGGATAAGAAAGAGCTGCAGGAGCTTGACCTGAGCTTGTTAAAATGTTCAAATGAATAAACATTTCCCTGTTCAGGAAAAGTGGGATGAAATTGAAGGTGACTTGAGGCTGCTGCAATTTACAGTTTGTCCTAACTTCCTCTCCTTTCAGTTGTGCAATCTTAGGCTCTTTTACCGCCTTATAAAACTAAATAGAGCATTAAGAGAAGATAAGAAGGACAATGTAAAAAAGACAACTCAGGATATATTTTGGAGGAATAGAAACAGAGCAGCATAATGCAAGGTTATTTTGATTATACTGAGAAATGATGTTTCTAGGAGTGATGGCACTAGAACTCGACTTCGAACAGAAACACAACCTTCAGTGTCAGTAGTTATTTTAACTTGCAGTAAAAAGGTGACATGGAGGCATGGTATCAGATCTTTAGCATCTCTGAAATCCAAGGAAAATCACACACTCTTATCTGCCGAGATTCTGCTCCCCGAAAGGAGACCCCTCTTACCATTCTCCGGTGTTCCTACTGTTGAAGGCAGAATGCAGTCATTCTTATCCAATCTGTCTGCAAACTCTTTGTAGACCTCAATGGTACTATTAAAGTGCCTAAAAAAATCCTCAGGAATGAAGTGACCTTCTTCATAAAGGTGACCATTTTCTTTTACAAAATCCTAGAGTAAAATATAGAATTCAGCTTGAAAGAAGGTCAAGGGAGATGCACATTTCAACACCTCAACAAATGATAAAAATACCCAAAGATTATACCAAATTATTTATATTTTTAACCTGCAGACAACCAGATTAGCTGTATACAATCTCATAAAACAGAGAAACCTTCTGATCTGAGGATTTCTAATTAGCTTTGCAAATAGAAATGAATTATTAATACAGTGTTGCAAAATTGCTAAGGAATGAAAGACAGTCTCCCATCCTATACTGAAAACCAAGAGACTTTTTAAAATTCCCCTCATTAAAAAAACCCCTTGATTTCACATTACTTTGCAAAGTTTCACATGAGTCTTTTAATCTCAACACATGAACACAACAATCATTGGTATTGTCATCAAGATGATGGGGAACAAAATACAATAGCTGGGGTACACCACTGCTCAGAAACAGGCTAAGATCCCTGATAACAGACCTAAAAATAAGAGCAACTATAAACAAGGAAGCACAAGGAAGCCCAGTCACTCTGAGGTCTAACAGACATGTTTGTGATGCCAGACTAAACAACATGATTGAGATCCATGATGATTATTAACGGTTTTCTTATTTATTTTTTTTTTAATGTCAGCAAGTCAAGTTTGGCCTGGGGTTACTCTGTACTCTTAAGAAGGAGGACAGTGGTAAGAACATGGTCTAAGTATGTCCTAAAGAAAACCTCCTGGTTTTGGCTCCAAAGTTATTTTATGTTTGATGCTGAAAGTGCTAGACTTAAGATCATTATTCTCTAAGGAAATCAATAGCTAGTTGTTTTGCTGAATTACAGGATATTTACTTTTCCATTCTACAGAATGAAATTCCTCTTTCTCAACCACATCCCAGCTGAGTGCTTTGAATCATCAGGACAAAAATAGAAAAGAAAAAGATATATACACTGAAGACTGGAGATAATTCAGTTTGAACTGGAAAAGTAGGGAATATCTAAATACTCACAGCAGTGCAATGCAAATACATAGCAAGCTTACAAGGTTATTCCACTCTGAAGGCACCTGAGTGTTTTACTTATTTGATTCATTTTGGGTGTTGAAAAGCTGCAATTACAAAAACTAAGGACTTATCTGACAAAAACAACTGTATATGAAAGATAAAATACTTGCTCTAAAGGACATGGTGTATTTTACCAGTTTTATTCAGTGGGACAAAACCTTCAACTACAGAATTATTTTTAATTAGTGATAGTCTGGTCAGATCTAGATAACAGACTAGAAAATTAATTTCTTCCCCACTTCCCTGCCTGCACAGAAAATCAGACATCTCTTGAACAAGAATCCTTCCAGCTGCTGTCAGAATCCAGAAACACATGGAAAGGGACCAATGTCCTCTGGTCTTTGCTGTGCCTTTATATAAAAAAGTTAATTAAACCATGGAAAAGCTTTTAGAGCTTCACACACTGTGATACATACTAAGAGTATATAAATAACTTTAACCAAATCATCTTTACATTTACATTAAGATCACTAGCAAAATATATAATTTAAGCTGGATACACAAGGAAGATTTCTGCTAGTTTCAAAAAGATCGGAATGGATTAATTATCTTAAGGAAGATCACTGCATTTCTGACTTTAAATAACTGCATACAGGTCATTGTATTTACTGTAATTCCTTGAAAAAATTTTTCTTTGAAACAGGAGATAAAAATTAACCAATGTTAGCACAATGTACTCAGTGCATTTCTAAACAAAGTAGGATTTCAGAAGCACAGGAATAGAAATGAAAGCAAATCTAATAAAGCCTTGGAAATTCCTAAACAATTACTGAATATTGTGCAACAGAAAGTAAAAAATAAGTATCCAGTACAAAAGCTGAAACTCTGCATAAAATTACCTTGTTTTTGTCAAAAGCAAGGCATGCCATAAGATCATTAATTATCCTTGTGAGATTATTGATGATTGAATAGTTGCTTAAAACATCCGACATATCTGGAATATCTGAAAATTTCTGGAGAAGATTATGTAGACTTATTGAAAATTCAGGCACCATCAAATGCAACCAACAGTGACTAGGCTGTCAGGGGATAAAAAGAGAAACAGATGTAAATTAAATATCAGACATTTGTAAAAACTGGTTAAACATCTCAATGTGTAAAAGTAAATTAGACTGTTCTTTCCAATTTAAACTATCTCAAAAGTACAAATTACAATTCTTCTTCTTTAATGTGACCCATTTTCTCTTCGTTCCTTTTCGTAATATTTCTATTCTGACTGATACTGACATGTTTATGGTTGTTTGTTGAATGCCATCCCTTCATTAAATTATCATTGAATGCAATGCCAAGTGTCAGTGTGTTGAGCATTTGAGCCTTGGAACATGTTACTATGAACCCTAGTCCATGCTTTCATTAACCTATTTGTTTTCTTTTCAATTCCTACTGCCTTAACAATTCTTTAAATATCAGTATTCATTTATTGCCGTTACCTTACATGACTCAGTTGACCCCAAAGATCCCTGATTTAAATTTCTTTTCAGGAGGGTTTCCATAAAAAATTTGCATGAAATCCCTGTGTGCTTTTATCCACCTTTAAACTTTTTAGCTGAGTTAATTCTTTCTCTTCAGCTTTTTCACTAAATGCCATTACTGGGAGCAGTTTCTAGATCTAAAAGCCTTTCTTCTTCCTGAATCTTTGATAACAAAAGTGTTTTGCACAGCCTGTCCCTGTATACACTAACACCTGTGCAATTAATTTGCAGACAAAGTTTGTACATCTGTTCACATGACTGAAACCTGATAATTCCTTGCTGTCTTAGAGGAAGTCATTAACTTCTTTTAGTTAGATATATATAACATATGTAACAGTAGTCAAATAGAGGAAAAAGTCACCCAGCCCAGGAAAATTCCTAACATGGCATGATCAGCAAAAATACAGGTAATGCATAAGTCAGAACTGCAATTTGTACCTGTAAATACCTTCCCAATAAAAGCTAATTTTTTAATAGCAAATGTTATGAGAATTTATTCCATATATAACATTATTTTTCCAATATTGAAAATGTCTCCTTAAAGACTTCCAGATACAAAGATCTTGGCCCAACAAACCCAAAGTACTCTAAGTATCACTAAACCAGTTTCCAATTGCTGTGCAGTGGATAGGCAGCACCCACTGAATCCACCTTCAGCAACACACAGCAAATGTTTGGCAATGTACACACTTCTAGGCCTAATCTCATTTATTCAATTTCTTCAATAAACCTGCATACAGATTATTTAAAAAAAAAACCCAACAAATCCACAGGTGTTGTTCTTTGATGTGTAAATGTTTCTCACAAGAAAAAATACACTTCACATTTCTGAAGACTAATCAGACTATTAGGCTTCCAGGCTTAGAGAACCAAATGTAAATACATTGTTCAGCTCCACTTGAATTTCCACTTCTGCGTACAATTCTTTCACACAATGAAAACCTGTGGCAAGTAAGTGATATCACCTTTTGCAATTATCTCAACAATGACTTAAAAAAGAAAGAAACAAAAAGCAAAATGATAGTATTTGACTCAAGTCTGCTTCCCCTTTTTCCTTCGAGGACAGTAAGGTGAAGGGGGAGGCAGAAGCAAATAAATCAGAGAAAGTTTGTTGAAACATATTCTGTTCAAGCAGCATATGTTGTGCCATGTCCCACTGCCCCCACGAGACAGGCAATGCATTTTCTTTCTTCTGCTTTGGGGTGGGAACACTGACACAGAACTAACTACTGTGCTTCCCTGAACTGGAAACCTTGAAAACCTTTACCTTTGAGGTTTTGTGGGTGAGCATTATCCTCTGGCAGGGACTAGCATGAGCTTGCTGCTTCTTCTAGTGAGCATTTGGCAATTCCAGCAGGGAGCCTATTTTGCTGCTCCTGTGGTTTAGCATGTGTGTGGGAGTCTCCTCTAACTGAACTGTTCTGACCTACAAAGCTGTATTTCACAAAAGCTCTAAGTTTTCT
Source organism: Agelaius phoeniceus (assembly GCF_051311805.1). NCBI lineage: Eukaryota > Metazoa > Chordata > Aves > Passeriformes > Icteridae > Agelaius > Agelaius phoeniceus. The sequence continues at coordinate 31,563,937 of NC_135269.1, read as the reverse complement.
TTTCAGTAATGTCAAGCTGTGCAATCACTTCCTATGTCAATACCTACCAAAAACGTGGTTAAAACTGCTCTAATTGAAAAAGATGACATTATTTGCAAAGAGAAATGGAGGCTTGACTCTGATATTTTGTGTAAACTTTGACCAAGATTTACATTTTAGGGCAATTGCAAATGTGATTTCCCTTGTACTTCAGGGTTGCTCTCATTTGGCTTTTACTTTCTACATCTATGTAGAAGTTTAAAAGTTATCTCCTCTTCTGAATTCAGCCCTTTGCTGTCATCTCTGCCTTTTAACCTTCAGGTTCGACTACACAGTTTATTCTATACAAGACTACTTTTAAAGCCACTCAGTTGCCTTGAGCTAGTGCATAATGCAACAACCCTTTTGTTTAATGGATGGGTCAGTCTGTTCCTGTTACATGCACTACACTGGCTTCCCATCTGCTTTGTGTTCACCTTGCCTTCCTACCTTTAGTCATCTACATTTGGGACTTGCTACCTTGAGAACACTTCCCACTTTATGCACGCACTGAAGATTAAAATCTATTGAAAAAAAAATTGCATAGCACCATTTCTTCAGAGCTGAGCAAAAGGCATTTACTTTAGGCATAGTCATGGGTTTCCCAGCTTGCATGGACCAGAGTAAAGCCTACTTATCCCTTGCTGTGGTATGCATAACACAACCTGAAATTCCCAGAGAAGAATTTGGCAAACTGAATACTGCTGAGTACTTTCTCCTGTGAAGGCATGTGGCCAAGAGCTGCACCTGCCATTACCATGACTGAAAGTGCTGTGCAAAGGGAACATGGAAGTCTCAGCTCTGAACTTCTTCCTTTTAATTTCTTGGCTGCTTGCTGTAAATGTAAACTGGATCTAAATTTCTGGATATGATACCTCAAGATGACATAGTACTGAAAAGAATGGAAAAGAATTTGCATACTGGCAGTCAAAACTGAACCATGGAGAGAGGCAAGAGTGAGAACAACCAGGACTCATTGCTCAAGCAGGTTCCCTGGCCTTCTTCATCTGCCAACACCCCCAGAAGTGCAGTGGAGGGAACAGCCTCAATCCAGCCCAACAGCTAATGGGCTGGAAGCTGGGGAAAGGGCACTACAGCTGTCCTCCACAGATGTGAATGTCTTCACATCAGACACCAAGATCAGTGAATTTCAAAAAGCCCAGCAGTCAGAGGATGGTGGCAGCCAATCTTGCTTCCTTTTTCTCTAAATATTGGATATTCTAAGAAATGGAAAATTTTCTATTAGTTTTATTTATATTGGACCTAGTACCTGACTTCACAGCATTTATTCTGCAGTTTTCCTGTCTAAAGAACCAACTTTAAACTGGGTTTTCTGAAGTACTCTAAGTTTTAGTGAAAGCCTCAAGCTTCCAGCAAAACTCTTAAAAACACTTCTACATCTGACATAACTCTTTATAACCTCACAACTCAGTGCCCTTCACTATCCTGCACCCTCCTTTTCCTCCTCCCATCTTCTTGTTATTCAGGATTGAATGTTGCTTCTGGCATAATTTTCCAATAACAATAGGGAATATTGCTAGATTTGCTACATTGTTGTAGGGTAGGACACATTTCCATAGGTTTATCACATACAAATTGGATTTTTACAGTGAAAACTTTGTACAGACACAAAACCAGCTTCTTACATCCAGTAGATATTTTTCAGCTACTGATGTATTTGTACAATGATTAATTCTTAAGACAGGCACAGTGTTGTTCAGTTTAACTGACAAAATCATAAGTTTCTTACTTTTCTCCTTGCCTTAAAACAATATAGCATTCAACATAATTTGTACTTTCAACTTGTTTCCTTTCCTCCTTTTTATTGCAATGTATGCAACAACCAAGTTTTCAATACAAAACTTCAAAATGGTTTTGCTAAACTGAGGAAAAACAAAAAATATGTAATAGATTGATCAATAAAATAATACAATTTAAAAATAAAAATGTTATACAATTTTAAGATGTATAGATAATGCTTTTTTGAAAGTACCACTATGTATTAAATATGGGATTATAAAGAAAGAATAACACAATGTATGTTTGAAATTCTACTGGTTTGTTTAGTTACTGACACCACCATTTGCTGAGCTTGGGGCTCTCTTTACTGGCTACTTAGTATTTTTTGTGCTCTAGTGGCATTTCCACTGGCTGAAACAAGAAGGACTTCTAGAGTATGTTCCAAAGTACAATTACTGAGAACCTATTTCTTTAAGAAAGCAATATTTTTTCAATTGACACCATGAAATAATATTGACAAAATAGTAACACAATGAAAATTTGGCTTTTCACAAAAAAATAAGTTAAAAAGTTTAATATGAAGAAAAAGACTTTCCTAGAATCCCTGTAATTATAAAAGTTTTAAGGGACTGGGAATCACTCGACATTTCTATTAAATAAGTACTTGGGAACCATATGAAAAGTGAAATAAACATTATTTAACTGTAACTTGCTAAGACATAGGACTAGGTACAGAATGTTACAGCCATTACTGGTTCCAGTGGCTGCTTTATTGGGAATAACCTGAAGTGGTTGTACATACCAGACTATCCATCTTCGGGACATATTTAAGGGTTATCATATAATCATTTGGGAGATTTCCAACCTAAATAATAAAAACAGATAATAAAAATGTTATTACTTACTACACAAAGTAAGACTTTATTTCCATTACTGCATTCAACAAAATCTACCAAATATCAACACAAACTTTCAGTAAATTACCAGGTGCAGGCAAAGGTGTTTACTTACATGCTTACTTTCCTGTGGAACTGCTACTGACACTGATTTATTCACAAGTGAACTACCTTTCCACGGCTCTGCAATATGCCCAGATCTGATCTGATCATGGTCAGTGCTACTGCTTCCCAGTAAAGTTAAAGTCAACAACGGGTTGAGAAGAAGTGATCTGATGTTTTTCCTTACTGCAGAAACTCCACTGCCCTTCCATCTTTCAATGCCTTGAAGTGTTTACATGACAGCTTCTACTATAGACAGTAGAGGACCCAGAAGTATCTTGTCCTTTTTCCTTCAAATAACATCCAACTTCAACATCCATCTGAACCTAAATACTTGCCTGCCTTGTGCTTAGTTATGTACCAGGTCAGAAAAACACTTGAGTAAAACATTAACTTTGCAGTTGTGCTTCTTAGTAATGATGAGTAATATCATTATATCATAGCAATGTCTTGGGGCAAAGGTGAGCTTCCACACACGTAAGATGCAGCTTTGCGGAAGGGGGTGAGCACGAAGTGTGCTGCAGCAAAGACAAGGAGTGGAAGAAGGGTTCCCACTGAATTATCCTATACAATCTGCCACAGATGGGTTCCAACACTACCGTGAGACATAGTTGAACATCTGTGCTACGTTGGGAGATGAACAGTCCAACAGTCACTGGACTGCCACAAATCCACAGTTTTTTTAAATATTTTTTCAAAAGCATCATAATATGACGCTTAATAATACAATAAACCTATCTTCTATCAATGAAAGTGTCAATTGATACTTATCCTGGTTTGAAATCCACATAGTCAAAAACAATATGCACAGATGTAGCTCCTTTGGTGCAAAAACATTTCTACTTCAGGTTAAAGATCATTTTGTTATGGCTGCTTTTGATTCTGCTGCTATAGCAACCAGCCCAGGGATTTCTTTTCCTCCTGAGCAGTTTTTAGGTAGTATTTTGTTTGGCAAAACATAATGTTTTATTTCTTAATTAAAAGTTTGTTTCAATTAAAAATTAAACCAGCTACTTAAAAACATTATGGTTCTAGAAATGATCAAGGGCAATGCTTATACACAGCCAAACACAAGTGAATTCCAGACATATTTTGATTTATGTGGATTAAGATACAATTTTTCAGTTCAATGACATCTACTATTCTCCTGCAGCTTTAGAACAGTTTCTGTAGAAATGACCCTTAAAAATTTCCTCCCATAAACCAGTTTTTTTTCTTCTTTTATTCTTGTTTTATTTTTATACCTACACATTCCCAAAGCAGAAGCACCACTAAAATTCTCTGTATTCATTTCTATTTACCTGGCATTTTGGTGAGTTGATTCAAGATGCTATAAATACTGAAAAATATTTCAACACATTTGTTCTTTCTTTAGAGCATCAGATTTATTCTAAATCCTCATCCAAATTTTTTATCTATTATTCCTTCCTTTAAAACATCACGGCATCACAGCATATGAATACGTATTCAATTTTTTTTCTAGCTTCCTTTGCATGCCTAGAGAGGTAGGATTAGCAGCACTTTAAGGAGTACAGATGGTGAAGATGCAAAGTTTCCCATACTCACTCTAGAGGGATTCCACACTTAGCAATGCCAGCAAAACCACTGTTCTTTAAGAAAGGTCACTGGAAGATTAAATTTGTTCCATATAAATGAACACTACAAGAATTGACATGCATTATGTATAGAATCTACTTTCCTGGCATCAGAGCCTCTCAAGCACTTTTCACGCACAGTTAAAAAAATTTAAGTGCCCAAGAGCCCTTACACCTTCTCAATCAGAGCTGGAGCAAGCAGCTCAGCCGCAGATATATCTCTCCTTGACAGACTGTGAATCAGATAAGATATTTTTGAATTTACTACTAAAAATGAAGATCACTGGGAGGAGGGTGTCAAATACAAAATATATGCACTGCCTCAAGACAAAACCTGTTAAAGTTTTGTTGACTGAAGTCCACATGTCAGATGCTGTGCTGGTAAACGATGGATCTCAGTCAAAGTGAGGGACTTACATTTGTATTGCACTTGGACTTCCCAACTCTCACACAGAAAATAGGGTAAAACCCCTGATGTAAGAGTGAAAGATATGTCTGTACTAGGTCTGCATTTTGTACACGCTTGCTTTGCTGAAATGAATCTTGAAATTTTGTTGAACACTAACCACCAAGACTCTGATCCAAACGCAGCCACTAGATTTTCATCTGCTGAAATGATCCTGAAAGGAATGAATGGACTCTGCACACCCACTCACTGAAGGGTGCCTGACTGCTGTGCCTTCCAGCAAGGAGCAGATGACAAGGTGACTCTGACCTGCCTGAGCAAAGATGGTTGGAAAAGAGCTGTTCCTTGAAGCCACCTGAGTCCTGGAATGGCTTTTTTATTAGTTCCCCATCTCAGCTCCATGAGTACAGTGATAAATCTGGGGGGCCACAAAACACCTGCCTGCACAACTTACCTTGGTTTAAACAGAAGTAACAGTTTTGATAATTATAGAAGTAACAGTTGGTTTAAACAGAAGTAACAGTTTTGATTATTACATAGAATGTCAACTGATAATCTTGCAAAGCAATGTATAGAACCAAAAGCATTGAACTGGTATTAAAATGTCATTAAATTTTTCTCTGATTTAGTGGCTGTTTGTGATTGCAGATAGCCTAACAGGCTGAGAAGAGTTAAAGAGCAGGGAATCTAGCTCTTTAAAGAATCTTTAAATCCATATAAAACCAACAGTAAGTGCTATATTCCCAGTTGTAACAAAATCTTAAACTGGGGAATGTAAGATTACTTTTGACATAGAGAGGTCTGAATATTTAATACAGCACTGTTAACGTTGCATAGCCCAAACATGTTTTAAAAAATGTTCATGGTCACATAGATGTGGAGATGAAAAAAGGATATAAAAGTAATTTGGGTTCCATAAACTACTCTTTCATTGCAACAGCAGACATGAGAGATGACCTATCTGCAGTCACATCCTTTGAAATGAGGCCTACTGCTCTTGAAAATTTCTTTTATTGTGATTTTAATGAAAATTATAAGGAGACAAACACAGATATAATTTTTATACACATATAAAAGATAAAGTATGTTAATAAAATAAAATTACCATTTTCCATAGTCAGTGTTTTCTTATTTACTCTGAAGCATATGATGGGAAAAAACATACTTTCCTTTTGGATATCATTTCTACCTTGAATTTCTCTCTATTTATTCCCCTTTTCCTGTTCTTTTCACAGAATAATAGAATGGTTTAAGTTGGAAGGGACCTTACAGACAGTCTGGTTCCAACTCTCTACCATGGACAGGGTCATCTTCCACTACACTGGGTTGCTCAGAGCCCCATTCAACTTTGTCCTGACACTTTTCCAGGAAAGAGGCACCCACCACTTCTCTGGGCAACCTGCTCCAGTGCCTCACCACCCTCACAGTAAAGAATTTCTTGCTTACATCTAATCTAAATTTCTCCTCTTTCAGTTCAAAGCCATTCCCACTGTCCTAGCACTACATGCCCCATGTCAAAAGTCCCTCTCTAGCTCTTTCTCACTGGCTTCTTTTCCTTCAGGAGATTCCACTGTCTATCCTTCATCTCTGCAATCCACTCTATTTCATCTGCTAATGAAGCAGTTAATAATATCCTCATCATTTGGCTTAAGACAACATGCTAACGATTTCCGTTCACACTTTTTACAGTCATAGTGGCAGATTATTTGCAACATAACAACTCTGGATCATTTTTTATAACCCCTTCACTAAGGAGAGTTAAATCCATTTAAAAATAAAAATCAAACGTGGCAGAGAGTGTACATATTTACAGCAAAGATGTAATGTGAAAGCAAAGTATTTGACAGCATGTCTCCAGTAAATCCTGATTATTGTTTGGGTTTCCTACGTTAAAAGAAGAAAATTACAAAGAAGAAAATTGCTTTAGAGAAGTAGTTCATGGAAGAAGAGGTATTTTAGATTTTGTTAATGAACAAAACAAAAATATGTAGGTATATTCTGTACATACTGCTCAGCCCAGTGAAAATTCTATTTATATGTAGGTTTTGATGTTCATATTTAACAAACATATATAAACAACTGATTTTTAATTCTTACGCAAAATCAAATGCACAAATACAGAGATGCAGTTTTCTGCTGACTTACTGTGCTGAAAAGAACAATGGGGACAGACTTTATTGACAGGTGCTGCAATTACAGTTTCATAATATGGAACATTTGCTCATCAAGGAATGTACTTCCCTCCAGACATGTTCATTACAAAAGAAGCAGGAGGTCACGTGGTGAGTAGTGCAGAATTAATGTTTTCTAAATACTTTCATTCTCTATCGGTATGAAACTATGCTCTTTTTAACTTCTCACCATTAAAAAACCAAAAATGATTGTTCAATTGTTCTTTGCTTCTTAAGATCATTTTGCTTAGGATATATTCTTCATATGACAAAATTATATTACCTAGATGTGAATAAATTTAATCCTACAAAGTATACAAGTCATTTTTTCTACGAAGAGATACCAGTCTGGTTTGATCTTACATTGACTAATGGTCAGAAACCTTATAGTTATTGAATTTCTTTCTTTCCAATTCTTTATTCTGGTGTGAGTGTAGCATGGTGCTAGTGAAAATCCAGATTAAGTGCACTGAAAACAAGTTACAGCAAACATCTGTCCTCAATTTATTACTCAAAACAAAGTTGATTAGGCAAATGACCCACATTTTCAGGCACTGCACAGCATGCCTTACTAATTCTCCAATAGCTTAGGCTTAGTAGACATCTAATGTCTATATTCACTCAGGGTCTTGACTGAGGCATGTTCTCATATCCCTATAGTACAATAAAGTTGAGCAGAACACAGCCACAGTCATGCTCAGGAGTTTTCTACAAGTGATGTAGAGGGTTTACAGTACCAGTTTACAGCAAGCCCAGTACCAAATAAACAAAGATTGGATAGGGAATTGTGGCACTGTTTAGCAAGCTGTAGGGTGCACCGCAGTAGAAGCGTGTGTGTGGGGTGGGGGAAAGCATACTGGAGAAAAAGCCAAATGAGGGACATGGATTCATACTGCAAAGAATTTTAGCATGAGATAGGAAGAGGATGGGCATCTGCCTGGAGTTCATCAAGGAGCATTTTTCCGGCAACCACAAACAGTGTAACAGATACCATGGAAATAATGAGGAGAAGCTGAGGGCAAACTCAGCATGTGTTATGACAACACAGGCAGTGTTAATAGTACCTTTGAAGATAAACCCAAGAAGCTTGCCATTGATAGTGGAAAAAAAAGGAGGAACAGCTTGAAAGAAATAAGTAGAGGAGAAAGGGTCAGAGCAGCATGTGTACAGACAGAAGAGCAAAATTACAGAAGCTGAAGCTAGAAAAAGATTTTTCATAGACTGGATTTTTATACACCAATAATTTGGAAGAAAAATGTACTTGTTTGTCCAGAGAACTACAAAAAATATTTCTACTATTATGACAAGAAAAACAATTAATGTTTTAAAAGTGAACTTTGAAGGGTCTGTGAAACATCAAGAGCCAAATCAGACACCTTTGTTGAAGAACCTGAATGGCTGGGGAGAGATGGTGATGTAACTTTACAGTGAGGAGAAATGCCCCAGGACAGACTAACATTTTGGGGAGATGAAAGAGATCATACTCTGCCTCTGAGGAGGACTCATGCCAAACTGAAGCTAGGCTCTAGACTAGTTATGCTTGATAATTTGTGATGAGACAGGAGGAGAGTCCAATATCCTTAAGTGATGGGATCTGTGCACTACCGCTGAACAGATAGTTCAGATAGTTTGTTGCACACAGAGATGGGGCTATACTCACAAAAGTGGACAAAAAGGGTTAAAGAACATGACAGTCTGACTGAGAATAAAGCTTACATCACTGTGTCCAAATGTGACAGAGTTTGTGGATAACATCATAATAACTATGAGCAATAACTGTACACATAACACTTCTGTGAAATCCTCCGGGCTACAATTTGTCCTCAGTGTGAAAGAAAAGGATATTTATTAAAGACCCTATGTTTACAGGCACAGATTATTTGGATGAGTGAGGAAATAAAACTCTTACGTAGAGGCCCATAGAATCTCCAGACAAAAGGGAAGACTGTGGACGTTGTCTACCTCAATTTCAGTAAAACCCTTGATACTGTCTCCCACAGCATATTCCTGGAGAAGCTGGCAGCTCATGCTTTGGACAAGTACACCTTTCACTGGGTAAAAACTGCCTGGATGGCTGGGGCCAGAGACTGATGATGAATGGTGCCACAACAAAGTGTGATTAGTGTTCCCCAGGGCTCATTATTGGGGTCAGCCAGTATCAGTTTATTCATTTTCTTTATTGATGATCTGGACAAGGAGACCAAGAGCACTCTCAGTCACTAAGTTGGGTGGCAGAGTTGATCTGCTGGAAAGTAAGAAGGCTCTGCAGGGGGAGCTGGACAGGATCCATCAGTCAACTGGGACCAGTTGTCTGAGGTCCAGTAAAGCCAAGTGCAGGTCCTGCACTCATCACAACAACTCTACCCTGTGCTACAGGCTAGGGGAACAGTGGCTGCCTGGAAGAAAAGCACCTGGGGGTGCTGGTTGAGGGTTGGCTGAATATGATCCAACATGTGCCCAGGTGGCCAAGAAGGCCATTGGTATCCTGTTCTGCATCAGCAATACTGTGGCCAGCAGGACCAGGGCAGTGATTGTCTCCCTGTACTTGCCACTGGTGAAGCCAGAGCTCAAGTCCTTTGTCCAGTTCTGGGCCATTCACTGCAAGCAGAACAACAGAGAAGGGCAGCAAAGCTGGGGAGGGGTTGAGAGAGTGAGTCATACGAGGAGTGGCTGAGGGATTGGGTTGAATTTTGAAGATACACATCATCAGAATATCACTCCTTAATTCAATGAGTATATGGTGTTTCAAAAAGCAGAAATGGTACAAAATTTTTACTTCAATTTGAAAGAGTTATAGGGTCACCTGAACCATATTTTTAAGTAATATCAGGTTGGAGTCCTTTTTATAGGTACTAAGGATATAGCTCATAGAGCATAAAAAACCCTGTACTTGCTAAAAGGAGTATGATCAGTCAGTATTCTCTTTAGGCTTCTCCCTCCTCATATTCACACTGTCAGCTAACAAAGTTTTGTTTTAAAAGTACTTTAAACCTCATTATGTATTTTTATATTTTTGTTCTCAATGTCTAGTTGCCATGTTGTAGAATTTCAAAAGAGAATGATCAACATGCAATTTAGTCACATTAATTGAAACAAAGAGTTCTTATACTAAATTGATAGTACTAAACTTATTTTCACCTTATCCTTCTAATTCTCAAGTGACTTCATTGTAGTTATATCTGCAAATATTAACACAGACAAAACAGGAAGACAGGCTTTCCTCAAAACAACTCATGCAACTCAAAACAGAGAGAATCTATGTTTTGCATCTGTCTGCATCTGTCTGTTATTTCTCCAACCCAAAGTATCTTTGAACTTGTTTGGAAACTTGACCTCAATTTTGCATTTGTAGGGTGATCTGAAAGACACAGGTCTAAGTCAGGAGAATGACCACACAGCATCCTCATGAAGGAGTGTCCCAAGTAGCTCAGCCCAACCCCACTCTACTCAAGCATGTCAGTAGCAGAAGAACAGGGTAACCTGGACAGTGTGATTATTCAAGCTGCTTGCACATTTTTTGTAATCTGTATTTGTATGATTTTGAAATTTAAATTATACTACAGGGAAAGTTAAAGCATTTGTTTTCAGGACACATAATTGACAAAAAGTTATTACTATCCCTGCACTGCACAATTTCACCAGCCCTCACAGGAATTCTGTTGTTCTTGCATGCTGTCAACAGGTTTACATCAAAGCTTAATACTTTTCCAAGAGATTAAATATTAACTGGAATAAATATGCCAATACTTCAAAATTCTGCCTAAAGGGACTAATTTGAAGCACTAAACTTTTAAGTAGGACTATAGAGCACACCTAGAGATTCACACTATGTGCCAATGTGTATAAAAAGGACCAAAGAAAACAAGTTAAGAACACTGCACAGGCAGCAAATGCTAGGAGTATTAATATAAGTGTTTGACAATAATAACACAGATGTTGCAACTTTTTTCCCACAATGAAGCCACAATTTTCAGCTAGATTCAATATGCAGATGAAGATATGCTTGCCAAGTGTTCAGTATATATTATTTCTTAGAAACCTTGGTGTTATATCCTGCACTACTGCAAAACAGCATAATTATTAACTTCAGTGGAGCGAAACACCAATTGACTTCACAAGCTGTTTTTCAGGTTAATGCAGTGGTAAATTAAGTAACAGTTAAAACTTCCTTAAATGAATTTAGTTTTTATATGAAGCTGTGAGTCTTTCAGACTTAAACTTCTGTGTACAGCAAGCAGAGAAACATATAATGTGTGTAACCCACTCACACCCAAAGACTGCAAAACCTGTTCAATTGTTATTGCTTTGACTGCTACAATGATGTGTAATACCACTCTATTTTTATGTGCGCCACTTGTCTTTCATATACCCGAAGTAAAGACTTCTGCTTCAGTTCAGCTCTGTTTGCTGCCAGTCTGCTCCATGCAAGTCAGTAATACAAAGACAATAATCTTTCATCTTCATGGGGAACAATCTGCTCTGAAAGAATGTTTGAGGAAATAAAGATTTTTGGCAATTGTTACTGAAGTTTGGAGTCAGGAAACTACATATGTACATACACTCCATTTTGGTCAAGGTAATCTCTTCAATTAACACTGGAATTGCTTTCACTGCAAAAAAAGATTTTGTTCAAGTGACAGATGTTGATAGATTTTCTTTTAATATTCCCCTAGTTTCAATCCAGATTTACTAACTTTGCTTAGAAATGTAAGTGCCCTTAGACACTGACAATTTTTTAACATGAATAATGTAAAATAAAAGGTACTTACCAATTTTGCAATGTCATTCACATCATCTGTGACTGGATTCCCGCAGGAACTCTGGGCTTTGACAAGGGGATTAAGTAGGAGGAGTTGAAGACAAAAGCAAGTGATAATCCAAGTCTATTTAGTAAAGAAGAAACAAGAAACCCCAAGTAAGCAATTGCCAAATATGAAGCAACAAGAGATTGCAGTAATGTTTTTCATATGTGCTGTCTAGAGGTAACAATACTCTTTATCCTTCATGAAGGCATACGTCTACCACCATTACAGCATCACCTTCATGGCAGGAATCCATGAAAATGCACTTAATTGATCTTTTCTGGAAGCAAATATCTTTAGAGTGTTAATGGAAAACCTAGTGTTGAGCCATTAGGTTACTTCCACAGGATCATTCTTAACTGGGTTTTTGCAAAGTTTGCAATGAAGAGAAAGATACAAATCTTGCAATACTCTTTATCATGAAAATACAATTGATTGTATACTTGTCATTCACTTGATAGATCTGTGGCTCTAATGTGATAAATGATAAGGAACAAAATTATACCAGAGTAGATCAAGACAAAAGGAGAAAGTTCATAATCACAGCCATTTCATTTGAGTACTTAAACTGCAAGCAAACCCACTACTGGACTCTGCCCAAGTACTGACATCTCAAGCAGCAATACAGTACATCTTCTCCAAGTGACGTGCTCTGGCCTCTCAGATGTGCCAGCTTGGCTTTGGCACTACATTCCCCTCCTAAATCCTGCTGGAAACAGCAATGCAATGTACTGACACAGGCTTGTGAGACTCACACAGAAAAGCACCAGATAACTAGCTGCAATGCACCTGGGTGTCTCCTTGGCTACACTGCCTGAACTTCCTTGCCTTCTGTTGTTCCTTGTGCTTCACTGGTTTCCCACAGAGCCCTGTGCCAAGTTTAAGCTGCAGATCCCTAGTTCCAGAATGTTAAAGCATTTAAGTTATGGATAATCAAAAGTTGCCTCGGGTTGTGAAGCCGCTTCTGCCAGCTGACTGAAGCTGTCAGCAAAAGCCGATGATGGTGTACATTTACGGCAAGTATGGAATTTGCCTGTGCAGGCTCCTCAGCCTCCATAAGGGCTGGACTGAGATCAGGATTTGCTTTTGCACAAACTAAGACACAGCTCAGCCCCGTCTGTTCTGTGTGACAGGTAGAGAACTCCAGCCTCCACCCTCGCCTTCATGCGCTCTCCAACCTTTCAATTTAAGAGCAAAGCAAATGAAACAACAGCAACACAGTTCTCTAGGAAAGCACGAGAAAAATCACAGATTAAAACAATGTATCATTATATTAATCTAAAAGGCCTAAGAAAAAATGATAATAAAGATTGCTCAGGAATTTCATAAACTTGACAGAACAGTGCCAGGCACTTTAGCTAAAAGAGCTGTTAAATGACAAGAGTAATCTCTTTCTTGTATCTTTTATCTCTTAAATCTTGTATCTATCCTACAAGTAAAACTGATCGTTTGCTTTCTTAGAATACAGCTTCCTGACATATTTAGGTAAAACCAGTGTGGGTTGCTGGTAGAAAAGACAATCCAGCTTCCTCTCCCTACCTCTTGCACTGGCAGAGATGGTTTTAGTCAGTTGTACCAGGCAGACAACTTCCATTTTTGTTTTCCTGTAGTATTTTTCAGCTTTCTGATCCACGTAACTGACACAGCTGAAATACTCTGTCAAAGATGAGGCAAGCCAGGACTGCTGATTTCAGTGGAGCCTGCACTTGCCTTCCCCTAAACTGTACTCTCAGACACCACAGAGAAAGAAATCAAAAGTATTCTGAGCAAAGTGCATTTACAATATGCATGTCTTTTGAGAATGTCTCTTGCTTCAACAAAACTAGCATTTAGAAATAATTTCATTTTAATATTTGTACAAATAATTACTGAGAATAATTACCAAGGTGAAGGATTGAGAATAATTAATAGTCCATCTTACAAAATGTCTGTGTTTTAAGCCACAGAAAGCTTTGCAGTTATATATATATGAACAATTTGAGCTCTGGGGAAATGCAAAGATGCTGCTAGTTTTAGAAAGGACCTTTGAGAGCTCCTTGCAGTGTATAAGAGCTCAAAGCTGTTTAATAACTGATTTCAAGTGATCAAGAGAAATGTCTCCCTTTCTTTCATAAGCTCCAGAATCACAGAGGATACAAAAGGTGACCTCAAGTTAACAGGCTACCTCCTCATTCACAATTTTTGGAAATAAATTGCGGTAAAAAAGGCAAGAAGTTAATGACACCTATATACGGCAACTATACTATAACTATAATGATAACTACAACTGCTTTCAAGAACAAAAACTGAGTAGTTCAACCTTTGGAGTAGACCAGTGCATTAGCAGTTACACTGGCAGGGACTTTTCCCTGACGTCTTCGTTGGAGATGGAGTTCACACCAGGAACTGACAATTTCTTGATTGGATTCCTTAGTACTGATCAGTATGTAAAGATGGAATTTTTTACTGAACTGTGTCCTGGTCATAGGATGATGTTAAGCGCAACAGTCTAATAATCAAAAAAGTAACAAAATTCTTTAACTAGAAATGCTTTTTCAGCAGATCAGCTAAATAATATTAATAAACACATTAGCACACTCCAAATAAAACCAGAACTTTGATGCACCTTGTCAATTTTTGTACTTCATTATATAATTATGTAAATAAATAATAATACTTTTTCTCCTATGTAAAAGGGATGGGATTTAAAAGCATAATAATTTTATAACTGCTATTAAAACCAAATAATTTGTAAATTTTGAGATTATTTGAGGTTTTTCTTGCTTATTTTCTCCCTGTGTCATCCAACAGGAACTAAAAAAATCTTCAAAATACTGCTAGTTTCAACATGTCTATTATACAAAATCTTTTAATTATTTGCACTTACAAAATATTTACATTACGCATGCCTTCAGGCACATTATATGTAAAGACTGTACAGATGAAAGGGTTGAGCTATTTTCGTGTTATTTACTAATGACCAAACCTGCTGTTTGAGCAAAACTTGAATAGACTGAATTAAATCAAGGACAGAACAAATGGGAACCTTAAACAATAGCTTTATAGACAGAGGTGCCCATTTTATACTTTACTAAGCACAAATAAAAGTTACCTACACAGCGCTCATAACAGATTTCCATATCTAATTACCCCTAAGTTAACATGGGATTTTTCAAAGCTGGCCTCAGAATTTAATCACACATCATTTATTAGCATTAATTTGAAGATATATAGCAGACTGGAGGCAGACCTGCATACCAAAGTGCCTCTTCCTATTTTTGGCTCAAAAATTATTCAATTGTCTTTAGATTCTAAAATCTCTTAAATACTAAATATTTATGTTTGTGCAAGGGGAAAAAAATAATGATGAGATTCAAAAGGATAAATAAAACTAAGGATTTCAAGTACACACATTTGTTTATTCTGCAAATGATTTGCACTATTGCTTGTAAGCCACAATCTAGAATTTCAGCAAACAGCATTTTAGAAACTCAGCTAGTGATCCAATGTGTTGAAGACCACCCTTTCAGCTGTAAATCAACATCCTTTTCATTCATTCACTTCATTTACAATCTCAAGTGTTGACAAAGGCTGCTGAGTGAGTGGTTTAGCATCTCTTTCACAATATGCTATGAAAGATATTCAATCACGTTAATGTTCAGCTAATTCCTTAAGAGGAAAGCAGCAAGGGGAATACCACACTGCTAAATAAACCATACTTTGGAAAGTCTGGACATTCCCAAATATCTAGTTTGTCCAGATAACACTTCTAATCACAAGAAGGTTGAAGATATTAAAAAAAGCAAATAAAAAACCACAAAAAAAAAAAAAAAAAAAAAACCCACATTAAGCACAGGGAGAGGTAGTAACTACACAGATGAACGGGTTCTCCAGGTTAAAATTTCTTATATTCAAATCATATTAGCCATGGAATTTTTCAGCCCAGTTTCCTGAGCAAATCACCACAACCAAGCCATAGCTGAAGAAGGTTAGCTGACAATGTGAAACAATGTTCACCCTGGGCTAGGCTTCCCAAATTTATTTTCCACTTCTGTTAACATTGGAGTAGGAACATCTTTCAATATTGGCCCCCTCAGACAGTTCACATGCTGCTTTGCTGAGACACAGCTTGTGAACTTCTGCCACAGGCAACCCTGGCTGGTCAATCATGGACAGGTAACTCAATGTTCATACTTCTGCCTTGAAATACCTTTTTTAAGAAGATATAGAGAAAATGTAAAGAGCAAGAAAATATATTTCTTTGCTATTTTTTTAAAGCACAAAACATCCAGATGCATAGAAGCACAGTAATTTTTCTTAGGTCTATTTAGTTATCTAGCTGTGATAGAGATTAAATAATTAAAGTCATGGAAGAACTGTCTTAAACCAATTAAGAAATTAACTGCCAGAATAGAAAAATCTTTAAATGAAAGAAGAGCATTTATACAGAATGTAATCCAATTACAATTTCCATGGTATTCAGTGACACCTTCACACTGCAAATGGCAGTGCTAACTTAAATACCCAACATGGCCATACCTAAATAGTGCTTAGAGTACTAAACGTTTCTCAAGCCCCTGAAAAAGTGAGTTAAGTGTGGAAAAAGAAGTCACCCACTTAAGACCACCTAGTTCTGGAACAATGAAGTACTTGGCAAGCACATTTGGAACTGGCAATGTCCCCTGCACATTCTCAAGTACCCAGGAAATTACTTCAGAGTAGCTGAAAGAAGCACTGCAGAATAAAGCATAGTTAAGGATTAAGTCTAGTGAAGACCCCCTGACCACCAAAACTGGCCCTAGTCTCAGCAAATACAATAGCCTATCAACTGGAGTTCTCTCTGAGTGACAGACCTGGGTTACATTGCCTGCAACCAAGGTCATTCCAACTCATGGGAGGTGAGCTGGGATTCTCTGATATATCTACCTTGTAATTACCATGGAGTCATAGATTCATTTAGGTTGGAAAAGACCTCTAAGATCATCAAGTCCAACCATAAACCCAGCACTGCCAAATCCACCAGCAAACCACGTCCCCAAGTGCCACATCTACACATCTACACTGGAGCTGATTTCCTGTCTATTATGGCTTCCTGGCTAAAAGGGGCAAATGAGGGGTATACTGGGTACTCTTGACCCTTATTTTTCACAACATTTATGCATTTTACATTGTCAAGCCAATATGTAGAAAAATAGACATATTCACTGAAGAGACATCACCATGTCTGTGTGTATCCTTGTCTCACACATGCTCTTCCATCTGGGCACCCTAACTTCTGTGAAGCTCCCCAGTCAACTTGTGAGTTTTCCTGAACAACCTTTTGGCAGTCCAATGAACAAAATGCATAACTCCAGCTCAGTGAGTCACTCTGCGGTGGTGAGACACCTAAAAATCTCTGGATCACACCCTCCATGCTTAGTTATGATTACAAAATCCAGATACATACTTTTCTAGTGACTGATACCACTCTTTATTTCTTTAACAACGATGTGTAATAAGGAGTATGATGGTAAAAGTAAGCAACACAGAGTGTCAGAGATATTTTTCTGCATTTTCATTTAAACACAGACTATAAAAATACTAATAACAACTCTTTTTCAAAGTAAGTTTTAGAATGTTTTGGACACAAAATATTTGAACATATATTTGGTTGTTTACAAAACACAGTATATTTTCTACTCAGTTCTGCATATAATATCTAAAATACATAACATGAGGGTATTTCAAGGGGTTAAGGGGAAGGAAATTAGCAAGTTCATGCCACAAATATAAGCAGGGAGAGGCGCCATTGCTACCTACATTCAAATGAGTTCAACAGGTAAGCTGCTTTCATAGCTGTTTGATCTTTTTGTGGCAATACTGTATTTGCTTTTCTGTAGCTTTCCCAACCCTAGAAGCTCTTCCCCCACACCTTTACACTCAGGTGTATATTCACAGAGGACTCCTAGAATGCCTTTGCACTCACTTGTGTGACCACAGGGGACTCCTCTAGAATGTCAAGAATGGGAGTTTTCATCTAACTGTTCATTTGGTGGCAAAATGTTAAAGTGGCACTTGCTAGACTCCACCAGCCATATGTGCAGAAGCAAAGCCAATTGCTTTTGCAAAGCCTATTGCTGTATTCAGATGCTTATAGGCCAGTTCCCTTCCTAAGGTACACTCTTAATGAACTGGAAATAATTTTATTCAGGTCAATGGATAAAAGGCAGTCCCAAACCTGTTAAGTGCTAATGCAGAACTACTTTTTCTCCAATATTTTTCTTTTTCAGCTGGAAGGAGAAACCATTCTCTAGCTCTGCCAAGTTATTCACATCTATTTCCTGAATCAGACAAATTTAAGATATATAGTCTTAACCGTGCTGAGAAAATGATGAGTCACACCATTCTTTCCCACCATCCAGACCTTGGGAAAACCGGGAAGCTGCTTAAGACTATATGCCAACTTCATTTCATATGACCTCAGGCCAACTGCTATTATCCTCTACCCCTTGTAGCTCTTCTTGACAGAAGTAGCTGGCTGCTCCAGCCAATGTGCAGCTGCACACTTGGTAAGGAGCACCCAAACTCCTGCTGAGTTTGGTTTGTGTGTTTCAGTTGAAACCAAGATGGATGTGATAAGCAAGAACTGTAAAGTGATAGAGAGTTTGCCTTGCAAATCAATGCAATTCAGGTATTTTGCAATTACATTCAGTAAACTACAAAAAAGACTTTTTTGTAAATCAATGTGTAAATTAACATATTTATTTTCAATCTCTATAATGATACCATTGCAAAATATTTGGCTGTTCTAAAAATATAAGCTCTGGTTCTTTAAAAATGTTATCTGATCCATAATAAATTTTGTCCACTCTTTAATCTCACTTGACAATCAGGGATTCAGGCAGTTTCCATGCATCTTAAACTTGTCCTGGATGACAGCCAGTTTGTTTAGTTCCCAAGTACTGGGAAGTGAAGTTACCAAGAGACAGGTAATTATATATGAATGTTGCCTCTGGAACTCGTGTTAAAAGCGTCTGAATAAATATTTACTGATAATAATCCATCAGGTGGCATTCTAGTTCAGTAAAAGAGCCAGGAGATTTAAAGGACAGAAGTGTTTCAGCTGGAAGAAAGGATAAGAATTTAAAAACTTCTATATTTTGAAAGAAATCTTCCTATAAAATCAGAATCAGAGATTATCAGGATCTCCAGAGGTCCTGCACTTAGCAGTCTTTTTAGGACATGTGTACTGGCAAGAGATTTCCTTTTCCACTTCTTGTAAAATTCCATAGCAAACATCCAGGATTGATACTGAAATTTTTCATCTTTCTCTCTATAGAGTGATAAAGGCCAATAATTTCTTGTCCTGTGAAAAAAAGCACTGGGATCCAAATACATGCACAATCAAAACAGAAATTAGCAGACAACCAGACTTCAGTTGACTCAACAAAACCTCCCACAAACTTCAAAAAGGAAGTTGTCTTTTTTTTTTCCCTACTGGGAACTTACGGAATTCTAGCATAGACCCAATGGCATTTTTAAGTAATTTAAAAGGGAAGACAACATAAGATAAAATTATCTTTGCAGGGAGGAAAAGCTCCTCACACTATATGGAGGTGGATGATCTGTCATCCTCAGGGAATGAAAAGACAGTCTCTTGGATAAAATACTTAATTAAACATTTTTTTCTAAAGATCTATTTCAGAGGTCTTGCTTGTTTGCCAAATTCATACAAAAAAAAAAATTCCACTATATGAAATATTCTTTTGAATTATAATGAAAATATATACCAAGCAATCTTCTCTAATCTTAGACTTTTAAGCACCAGTAAAGGAAAGGAAATAAGACTTGTTATAGAAATTCTGTACTGGATCTTTAATCCTTACCATCTGCTACAAATTATATGTTGTTTGGGTTGGAAGAATTATTACACTTGCAAAATAAATTAAAATAAATAAAATCATGTAGAAAAGTGAAAACAGCTATTTTGATACTTGGCATACACCAGAACTCATGTACATAATGAAAATGTCCTCCTATATCATTCTTAGTATGAAGCAAAAAATCATAAGTGGATTCTTAGTCTTTCATGCACAGAAACTTTGCTAGATAATAAACTGCATTATTAATCTGAAGAATTTTCAGTTCATGCTCAAGCCTGTGAAAAGC
This sequence comes from Agelaius phoeniceus, assembly GCF_051311805.1. Taxonomy (NCBI): domain Eukaryota; kingdom Metazoa; phylum Chordata; class Aves; order Passeriformes; family Icteridae; genus Agelaius; species Agelaius phoeniceus. The sequence goes on along the minus strand of NC_135269.1, from coordinate 31,544,080 downwards.
AAACATCAGGGAAAAAATACTTACACAAAATCAAACGGAATTTAGGCACTTTTTATTTCTTTCTTTCGAATTCTTTTATACTTTTTTATATAAGCAGGGGATGATGTTCGAAATTTAAATCACAGAATTGTCAACTTGGTTTTAAACCAAAGACATTCTCAGAAAGACACTGTTCTGTTTCTCGAGTCAGAATTTTTTTTATAACATCCCTGCTAGGCTGTATGTTTATAAGGATATAAATCCAGAACTAATTTCTCTGACCTGCTTGATATTGAGACCTCGTTACAAAAGGGTAATTGCTGAACACAGACTGAAACTACATGCCAGTATAGTCGAGACAGTGTTTCAAGCTCCTACCTTAACTGTATTACATTTATATAATTACAAGCTTAGCTGTGATTAAAGAACAGTTTGGAGGTCTTTGATATGCCAACACCAGTATAAGCTTTGACAGTGCTGATGGATGACAATTTTTCACAGCAGTATTGTACTATATATTGAAAGACTTTTCATTTCCAGACTTTTTATAGTTGCTGTCTACATTAGTGGTCTACAAGAACACTCAGAATAAGCTGAGGAAATAGAGTTTGTCTTAATTATATGGTTTTTATCATGATAAAGATCATGGGATCCAGCCCCAGAAGCTTTCCTCAGTCCCTCTCTCATTGAGAAGGTCTCATGCCAAACATGTGCAAAATATGGTCCTCTGCAGTCCATTCAGAATGGCTTTGTCATCATCTTACTAAAGGCAAATGATATTACTAACCTGAATTCCAACATACAGGGATAGGTCTAGACAGTCCTCTTTGACAGACATTCAGAAGACTGGTATTCTTGGAGCATAAATCTCTTCGGTAACTTTATCTGCCCCATACCACAGCAGGTATCAGTTTTCAAAGACACTGTGGGCTTCAGGTAACCCCTGGGATACATAGGGTCTAGATTACATTTTTTGTATCCCACTCCTTTGATTAGATAGCTTATATTTTTAACAGAACTGGATAAAACGAAATAGAAAGAGTGGAGTGAAGAGGGATTGGAGGGATATTCACAGAATCATTCAGGTTGGAAAATACCTCTAAGATCAAGTCCAACTGTTAACTGAGCATTGCCACCACTAAATCATGTCACAAAGCATCACATCTATACATCTTTAAAATACCTCCAGGCCTGATAACTCAACCACTTCCCTGGGCAGCCTGTGCCACTGGTTGGCCATTATTTTGGTGAATAAATTTTTCCTAATGTCTAATCTAAACTCCCCATGGCACAACTTGAGGCCATTTCCTCTTGTTCTGTTGCTCTACTTGGGAGAAGAGATCAATTCTCACCTGGCTACAAACTCCTTTCAGGTCACTGTAGAGAGCTGATCACTCTCCTGAGCTCCCTTTTCTCCAGGCAAAACAGCTGCCCAGCTCCCTCAGCTATTTCTCTTAAGACTTGTGCTCCAGAGCCTTCATCAGCTCTGCTGCCTTTCTCTGGACATGCTCCAGCACCTCAGTGTCTTCCTTGTAGTGAGGTGTTCAGAACTGAACAGAGGATCTTAAGTGAATCTTGGGAAATTATCCCAGATCTTCTGTTCTGATGGTAAAAGCCTGGTACAGTCCAGTGTAAGTGACAGGGTTTATATCATGGAAACGCTGCTCCTTTGTTTGTGCATTCACAGTCCCATCTTTCTGGTGTGTCGTCTTTACGTACTTATAAAAATCAACCCTACTATTTGAGTCTTTGCTATGCATAATAAAAAAGTCCATTTGACTTTCATTGCTTCATGACAAAAAAGCAACATAAACTCCCCCCAGATCTCACGGAAATAAACAAAATTTTCTCTCTTAGCTCTTCTCAGATTACAAATTTTATTTATTTGCTTTCTACAGTATCTTAGTTTCACAGACTCTCCTCTCCAGAAAGTGAAAATATAGGATTGCCCTAACTCTTACTGAGTATTGTTACAACTGTCTCAATGGGTGCAGCATCCAACCAGGTGGTTGCTTCTGAAGTGAAGACAAACAAACCTACACTAAGTCATGCAACCTTTAAATGGGATCTCTCCTCATTAGTCAGAGAAGTTTCTCCCATTGATAAGTAACTGTTGACATAAAAAGTATACCCAATCTACTTTTCACAAAAGCTGGCTTCTTTGGATATATTCCAGACAGCAGCACCTGCATCAACTTAAAAAGGTTTGAAACAGGAAATAAAAAGTTTTCACTTTGATCCCCCAAAAGCCCCAGTTGAGAACTTTCCAAATTATGATGTAACATGTATGCTGGCGAGGAAAGTGATTTTGTATTTTGAAGAGTGTTGTGGTTTAACCCCAGAAGGCAACTTAAGCACTATACAGCTGCTCATTCACTCTTCCTCCCCAGTGGGATCTGGGAGAAAATTGAAGAATAAAATTGAGAAAACCCATAGGCTGAGATCAAGACAGTTTAAGGGGAGATAAAAAGAAGAAAATACTAATGGTAACAATAGTAACGAAATAATTAGAATATACAAAACTAGTAATGCACAATTCAAGCATTCCCCACCTGCTGACCTGCCAGTTCCCAAGCAGCAGTGGCCCTCAGCCAGCTTTCCCCCATGTACATGGTGAGCATGATGCCACATGCCATGGAATGTCCCTCTGGCCAGTTTGGGTCACCTGCCCTGGCCGTGTCCCCTCCAGATTCTTGTGCCCCTCCAGCCTTCTCACTGGCAGGGCATGAGAAGCTGAGAAGTCTTTGACTTAGGGCAAACTCTACTTAGCAACAACTAAAAACCTCAGCATGTCATCAACATTATTCTCACACTAAATCCAAAACACAACGCTATATCAGTTATTAGGAAGAAAATTACCTCCATCCCTGCTCAAACCAGGACAAAGAGATTTAAAAAAATAAAACAACCAACCAATCAGATAGTTCGCCAGGCCCGTGGTGAAAGTTTTCAACACCAGCTACAACACTGATGAAAGAAGGTCATTCTTATCTACAGCTGTATTAAATCTTGGATCTCTTGGGAAATAAATAACAGATATTTTAGGTTTCCTCCTATCATCAGTAGCGATACCTAACATTTTAAACATAAGTAATAAAAACTGTTATTTATTCTTTCAGAATTCAAAAGATGCTTTTATAAGCATTATTTTAAACCTAAATTATTACCTTGGGGCATGTATAAAGGATGAAAAGTATTTTGAACATATTGATCTCCTGTAGCATGAGGGAGTGCCATTACACAACTCAGCTGCAGAAATGGGGCAAGGTTATGGTCTTCCATAGTGAAGCCTGCGTTTCTGCTCCTTCTCACTATTTTTCATCACAAAATTTACTTTATACCACATAATGTCTATTAATGATGAGCCATTCATGATTTAGAAACATGACTTTACAGATTAAATGCTATGTTTTACAAGCACCTTGTACACTGTGCCATAAGAAGATGAATGAGGAAAATTCAACAAAACAGTGTCTTGTTTGCCAGAAACAGTTTGAGATTTAAATAAAATACATAATCCTTTCCATATTATGTTTTGTCGGTTTCAAACAAAATGTTGTTAGGCAATCAAGTCAGCTTCTGGTCCCATAAACAGGCCCTATGGACACTTTAGCAACTATCCATAGTTAATTTTTACAAAAACTGCCAAAGGTTTTGGTAAGATACTTTGGTAGGGGAAAAGATTAAAAGTATTTACAGGCAAGCTGCTTAAGAGTCAGCATACTAAAAAACCAAAAAAGTGAAAAATGAAACCTGCATCTCCTGTCCTTGGTTTTAAGTTTTCATCTTCCTTCATCAAGAGATACAAGAAAACCCCTGAGGACTCTCAACATGTTGAACATCTTTGTCCCAACAAAAATTCTGTTCTTTGTACAGAGCATTTCTTGGTACAGTAGTTACCTGACCATTAGCCAGCATAATGTCTGTCAAGGTATTTCCCTGGGAAATGTGTAAGTTTAAACCTTACCATTCAAAAACTTAAGAGCCCATGATTCCATATTTGTCAATAACCAAACAAAGTTTCATTAAGCTGATCCCAAAAACACTGCTAGACTTCCACTTCCCCTAAAACTATACATTTCTGAAGTTTCACTAGATCTTGAATATGTACTTCTTATCAGTTTACCTGAGAAACTGAGCTGCACATACTAGTAGTGCTCCAAGAAAGGTCTGTGAGATTCATACAAGTTTATCTTAGCTGTTTCCAAATAACACAGAGTAAGACAAAATCAGGTTTAAAACACTTTCTACCAGGGAAAACAGCCTCACAAAATGCCATAACTTTTTCCAGATCCTGATTTCAACTCAGTTCTCTCATATGTCAGAAAGCATTTTATTTCCTACATAATTTGAATTGCATGTCTTCCTATACATATACAAAACCAAAGTGAACAATTTAGCTTTAAGGTAATGATCTGTAAAAGGATACATTACATTTTACACTGTTATTAGAATATAAGTGCATTAATAATGGATCTATGTTTTTTTGTGAAAAGAATATTTATCCAAAGCAATAGACCAATGTATGAGATTATTCTCAAATGCCTTGAAGCCTGTGAGACTGCAGACAAATCAGGTAAGAGACACATCAAATTAGAAACTAATCTTCAAAACATTTAAGTATGCTTGCAAGACAACGTAAGCACTAGGCAGCCAATAAGCCATTTACCTCAGCAAGCTGGAATTACAAACACATTATGCCTTGTCTTAAAGTAATTACATTAGTATATTAGTAAGAAAAACCAACAATATTTTTTTCAGGTTTTTGATCTAAACCAAAAGCATTTTTGTATGCCAAAAATATTGGCATATGAAAAAAGTTGTTATTATTATTCTAACTGCATATTTTTACAGTAGAAAACAAGCATAAATTCCTTTTTCAAGATGTACTAAAATGCATCATGCCATTGTTAATTCTATAAATTCTGTCTGAAATTATTTCCTGGGGCATATGTTGCTGGGTTTTTTTAAGAAAGCAAATTGTCAGAATGGCCATTTTAAGAATTTCAACTCATGTGTAACATTTTTCCAGGAAAATGTAAGTTTAAGGTAGCAAAAATGGGGTGAGACTGATCAAAATGCTTCCTTTAACACAAAAATCCAGCAACTGCATTACTGCATCAGAAACTCAAGCATATTTTTAATTCCTATGCACCTCTAAAAGTGGGCACACTTTTAAGTGTTTTTTCCTGCTAACACGGAAGTGCTGTACAAGAGTATCTTTCAGGGATGATGCATGGAAACTCCACTGGTTTTCAATGGCTAGAGCCGTGCAACAAGTTTAAAATTTTGACTTCTCACCATTGATAGTCACATGGTAAAAGAACAATCTTTCAGTATAAACATCTCAGCTGTCATTACTTTCCCATGTAGTTGAAGTTCAGCTACAATATATCTTAAAAGTGTTTTCCTTTCCTCCAAGCTAAAGGCTGAATTGTTACAGATGGTAGTTTTGGCAGATGGTTGTATATGAAACTGAGTTTATAATTAGGCCAAACCTGACTTGTACAATTAAGGCAATGAAGATTTGAAAAATAAGAAGTGTCAGATCAGTACATGATTAGTCTGGTGCCCACGGAAAACTGAAGAAACCTGATAATTCAGATTTACAGAATGCATTGCCTATATAAAAATTTCTCCTGAATTGCATGAATTAGAAGATAAGAAAAATTTCATGCACAGAGTGTAAACTGAAATAACCACGGCGTTTTACTTACTTAAGTGTATAATCCCTTTTTTTTCAGTTGAGGCTAATGAGATGGTCTGAAGCCATCTAACAGCTCCCTGCTGCTGAGAGAGGGCTCCTTCTCTGCCGCTTCCCTCCCTCTGACATTCACCCGACCCCTAAGCAAGCCAGTAAATTCAAAGTCAGTGACTAGCCAATTCAGCTGAGAGACAAAAAGTAATCCCTGAGGAATGAGCGGAGGAGGAGATGAGATGTGCAAGGATGAGAAGACTAGGGCTACCCCTTTCTGGATGTGACCTCTTGGGCTTGTTCTAACATATATCAAGCTGCATTTCAAGCCATATTATATCTAGTGTCCAAAACCTTTCCAGAGTGGTAATTTGGTGTTAAGGCAGCATTGCCAGTTTTAGCCTCTTCTGTTAAATATTTATTTATTCTTATACCAAGAAAGGATCAGTAACATCCAGCAATCATTCTCTCTACTACTTTCTGCATATCATTTAGTAGTTTCTTGCAATCAACTTTCAGTCTCTCACCATATGCAAATTGCTCCCTTATAATGCTTTTGCCTATTTTAAGATCCCTATTTCTGTTATGCTCTTTTTTTCAATGGGAAAAACTAGAACTTTTTTTGGGATGGCTGATGAACACTATCATAAAAGCACTCCACTTTCAAATTTCTCTTTCTGCTCCTACTGCATCCCAACATGCTGTCTGATTTGTTCTACTATGGGCACAATATAGGGATTTTTCATTAATTTTCCTGACCAAGCATTGCTACAAGAACATAAATAAGAGCTTGTAAGTAGCTTTCAGAAGTAATTGAAATGGCCTTTATTAATTCAGTTACAATTAGTTCAAAACATTCCTTCCAAAATGCATCCCCCTTGCTCTTCAACACAACAAACTCCACTTGCCATCACACCATCTGTTCTCCCATCTCCTCTAAACCTTTACAAAGTTCCTCAGAATCTCTTTTAGTTTCAATTAACCTGAGTAATTTATGTAGCTTGCACATGTTGTCATGAATCTGTGAACCCTATTACAAGATTGAACTATATGAGGTTACTGACAATTAGAGAACATTACCTTTTAGGTTATCGCCATGTTACAAATTAATGACTTGTTCCTACACTTTGCTTTCTGTCCTAATTAATTTTTTTCCCCTTAAACTGTTAAGATAAAAGAGATACACTGTGGGGCTACGTAAGTTTTTTATTAGGCCTTTATGTTTTAAGAATCTAAATAAGTAATTTCCATTCTTTCCCCTTGTTCATCCATTTTGAAACACAAATATATTTCATGCATTGAATGCATTTCTTTTACAGGAACTGGGCTTTTCTATTCCTTTCATTGAACGCTATTAATACAGAGTTCCCATCTGCCTTCTACCAAGCAAATTAAATACAGCAAGATCTGCTAGCAATGCAACAATAGAGGCAAACTGGTAAGAAAAATTCTTTTTAACTCTGGACATATTCATTAATTCTAAAGACAAGAATTAAGATTTAATGTGTTAAGAGGTACTATATATTTAAGAAAATTAAAAACCACTATGTTCACCTATATCTATGAAGTTATAATCACCTTGTCTTTACGTTAAAATTAACCCAACTTACAATTTATATCCTGCCCTTATCTTTACATCTGTTCACACAACTATATTTTTAATATCCTGGTGGTTTGTGTGTGGGTTTAGAGGGTTTTTTTTTGTTTGTTTGTTGTTTTTTTTCTTCTTGTCTTGTTTGTTTTTGGTTTTGATTGGGATTTGTATAGACTAACAATGACAAACTCCATCAAAGTGTTTCTGGTATTCCAGTGTTTCCCCACAATTCTGCTATATGTCCAGGAAGAACAAGCACATTACTATGATATATACCAAGATGCAAGTGCTCTCAGCTTACAATTAAGAGACACAGGATAAATCCCAGCTAACTTCATCATCACAGAGTTGTGACTACAGAATTAATATGAATGTCATTTACATGGTATCTTGATGTTTTTGTTTGAGTTATGCTAACTAGAGAGAACTGTAAATATCTAATCTTAAACCTGAAGCTCTACTTGTGGCTTTCCTTACAAAAAACTCACAGAAATTGTGGGGTAAGCATTCCAAAAAGAAGTTAAATCATTCAGCTTACACTATGGAAATACACACATAACTGGACAGAAAAAAAATCTAAGAAAAAAAGCTCCCTAAGTCTGTACAATTTTGAAGAAATATAAATGCCTATTAGGTACAAATGCCCATGAAACGTGACTCTTACACCAGTAACAAAGTATTATCAATTTAGTTAAATAACTGAGATTAAATATTAGCTATTCTCACAGCATCTGCAACAATACAACAAAACACAATACTTTGAAAAAACAGCTATTTTACCTTACTTTTACTGGTAACTTTCACAGGGGTTACTCATTAAAAATGGAATTGTAAATCACATATAGTGTGATACAGAGCTTTACATTTGTTCAAAAGTATTCATGTGAATTAGAAAGAATGGCAACTGTCAGTAGTGAAATTATTCTGGTACAGGTTCAATAGAATCTTTGTTACAGATGTGCTGATAGAAAATTCATACAAATATTGACACAATATAATATGGTTTCTTGGATGATTTTTACACCTAGTTCTCAAATGCTTCCTAGGATCATTCTTATTAAAGAAGACCCATAATTTGCCTAGCCTATTATGAAATTTCTTTGGCTTCCATAATTAATCTCACAGAAAATATAACCCATTTTTGAGAAGATTAGTGTAAATATCCTCAGAGCATTTACTTTTCAATGTCTGTACTCTAAAGTTCCAGTGACTAGTTATGCATTTTCATAATGGATACAATTTTTAGCAAGTTTACTTGAGTGACACTTATCAATTTTTACAGGAGAAAAAAATCTTCCCAGTTTTACAGGAATTGCACTATTTACTTTGAAATAAGTAATGGAATGTGTATGTTAAGAAGATGGCTCCTTCATAGTGAATAAATCCAAAAAGAACATAATCGTTTGACAAATAGCACTTTGAACAGGTACTAATTCAACAGTAACTGAAATAGTATTCTTGGATGGAATTGACTTGTTTCAATAGAAATGAACCAGATTTTACTAGGCTAAAAGCAGATTAACTTCACATATGTCTCAGGCCATTTGCAAATGTCAACAACATTCTGTTACAGTGGGAAATGACCAACAGTACTGTAGAGAATCTGACCATTACTGGCAAATGTTTACTTGATCTCTAAAACCTGCATGTGAGAAGAGATTTATTTTTTTTTAATGCACTGAATGAGAAGATAGAAGTTCACTTCAATTATTTAAAGAGCTTATTAGACCAGAACTTTTTAAAAGGAAAATGAAAGCACCAGATCAGGTATTTCTCGCTTGGTTAGGTAACAGAGCTGAGACACACAGGGGAAGGCAATACCAAATACTTCTAAAAGGATTTCATTTGGTCTCAATAAGTATCTGACCATTAAAAGAAAACAAACAAAAAAAAGCAAGAATTTCTTAATGTATTAAGAAAATTACTGACTTTACAGAGAAAAAAAGTATTGTCACTTCTAGAAATGGCAGAGCAGTATTTCAGAGGACTCTTCCTAACTGTAATAATAGCTTGCAAGCGTTGTAAAACAAAAAAACCAATATATTCCACAGAACAATGGATTCATTCTAATCCTGTCCAAAGAGACACTTTGTTTCCACAGATGATACAAAATACAGTGACAACAGGTTATTCAGAGGACTAATATTTGAAGCGGGCCCCAAAAGGTAATGGGAAATAAAAATGCCAGAAAAAATATAGAGAACATACACTGGAGATGAAGCTTAAGGTGTATGTGAGCAAACAAGGTGCTGATAGACACACCTTCAGTACTGTGGATACTGGAAGTGCAGAAGTGCTGTTGGCAGAGGTGAGGACACCAACTTAAACACAGCAGATGGTGGGAAAGCCGCACAAAGAAATGAAGGTATTTTCTGTCTTGAGGGGAAGAGGTGATAAACTTGCTGACATTTTCAGATGTGGCCTTGAGCTATGAGGATAAGAAAAAAAAATCCAGAAGAAAATGGATGGAGTACTGTGAACACCATCCGACTTGAGATTGGAGTCAATTTTTAAAAATAGCAAGTTTTTCATTGATTTTAGTAGCCTGAAACACTGGCTAGTATTGCACTATTAATGGTACAAACACTGAAGAAATACATCTAAACAGTTTGGAACATACTACAATTATGGCCAGAATTTTTAGAGAGTGCATAGCAAACCTAGGGCACATTCTTTGTCAGGGATTATAAAACAGAAGATCAAAGCACCTTCAGTGACAGTAATTAAATTTACAGTTTATAAGAAAAATTTGCATTTCCTAGAAAATAAAGCAACATCCATCAGAATCATTTAAACTGGTGTCAAATACAGCACTGGTAGTTTTTGCTGTTAGAACAGAAATGCAATGCACACATTGCTGAAGCACAGTAACTTGAAAAAGACACCAATTATGAATACTGGAGATACATTTTTTCCCTCCTTTTTAAAATAACCACCGAAAAGCTCTGTTTATTCAGGAACATGTTTTTGAATCCAAACGAAAGAGGGTGCCAAGCACTGTTATACAAGCTTCCTAAATTCATTTGGCTGACTAATGCTCCTATTCCTGCATGCTTCAAAGTAGTAAAAGAAAAACAAATCTCAGGAAGAACTGACATTCAGATCTGTATCAGCTTAAAGACATAATGCATAATATTGTCTGCTTGCTATTTAATGCAAAAGACAAATTTTGCTGAGTTCACTTAATAATGAGTAAATGAAGGGTGGAAATTAGAGGGCTGGAACTGAGGACTTTTTTACAACAGACTATTAGCGTGTTTAAATTTCAACCTCCCTAAATTTCTAAGCACTTCTTTTCATTTAGTGAATTATTTTGCATATATACAGCATATTATTAATTTAAATTTATCATGCCTGACTCCTTAATGTCTTACTTCAGTTAGACCACAAAAGCCAGCACCCTGGTATCATACTCCCATTTTATAGAATTATGAAATCTCTCTAAAGAGACAGGAATTTTTTTGGACCAACATGAAATGGTGGAAGAAACTTTCCTACACAATTTAAACCCTCCACATTACAGACACTTTATAATATCAAACATTATATAGTATTTTATATCAGTATTGTACACTAATATAATATTAAAGTTTAAATATATTATATTAATTTCTTTTAAATGAAATTTTTATATCAGTGTATTACACCACATTTTCAGAATGTTGTTATATACACATCATCAAGCTCATTCTTTTGTCCTGGAACAAGTCTTACAAAAAGAGCTGCTGTATGCTTTGCACAGAGTTCATTTTGTGTTCTAAACAGAGATAGATTGCCAGGACATGCACAACTTGGTTTTACAGTCTGACTTATACTGCCAGAATAACTTTTTTCCAAAAGTAATTAAGAGATCATGTGTTACTAAACAGACCAAAGAATCTATCCAGTAATGATGTATCATGCTGCAAACATAAAAGGAAGACATACCTTGGTCTGCTGCTACAAAGCAAGCATAAGCTCATGAGAAAAGTTACAAAACAGTGTAATTCATTTAGGAGGAAAGACACTGGAAGGTCATCACTACAAGTCATCCTGACTACATCAAGTACAGAGATTCCAGCCATAGCAAATGCAGAATTTAGGTCCACAGGAAATACACTGCATACTCTTCACATATCTCTAAAGCTGTATTTAGGGTGCTTCTAAAAACTTCTCAAAGTATATCTAAAGAAGAGATGACAGAGCTAATTGGACTAAATTTATTCTTGGCTTTAATTGTCAGTAAACTGATGTTCCTGGAGGTCATGGCAGCAGAACAAATGAAAGGCAGAAGGCCTGCTAAATAAGACACTGGATAAGGGTTTATTGTTACTAAGACATTTAAGGTGATTGAAGCCAGGTTCAGTCACGTGGGATTGGCCAAGCTACAAGAACAGATATGACAGACAGACTGGTATTTTCAGACTCTGACTTGAAAATGCTTAAATCTTTCTGAATGGAGGTTCAGAGGGTGGCATGATTCACAATCTGTGAATTAGGAGTTGAGGTCTGAAATACAGTCTCCCCCACATTCTTAGCTCATATGTAAGCCACCCTCAAGATTGAACAAATAAACCTTCAACAGAACAGCTTCAACAAGATAAACTAGATAGTCAGAAGCTTCCCAGAGACTTAGGATGCTACCCAAGAAAATATGTGAACGTGTGTCTCTCTCACTCTAGTGCGTATGCTCACGTAAATTTTTCTAGATTAGCTTTTCAGTCTGGATTGAATCAAAGTTGTTCACAAACTCAGAGCTAATTGCTGTAGACCACGCATGCTTCCTTTTGTGACAGCCCAGACTAAACCTGCATACTTTGCAGAGCATCAGTCTAAGCTGAAGAGTGTAGCCCACTGCCTGGCCCAGCTCCAAGGCTGCCAGGACACAACACCTCTCTCTGACTTCCCAGCTCTGCTGCCTAAAACCAGTGAGAAGCCAGTGAAGGTAGAAGAGGACTGAAATACCTAACTGGACTCCTAGAAGTTCTTCACTGGGACATTAACAAGTACATGTGAATGACTGTCATACAGGTGGGAGGAAGGGTGGCTCTTGTGGCTAGGGCTAAAAATGATCTTGAGGGTCCTAAACTCAATTTTCTCCATTGAGTAGGTTTTGCAGCAAAAGTGAAGAAAAAGAAAAATAACCAAGTGTTCTTTAGCAGCAATGAAAGTTTAGGGCTGGGAGGTAAGTGAAAGGTGACCTTTCAGAAGAGCTGCTTGAGAGATCCTTCCAGGAGCACTGATCACCGTGAAGCAGCAGTTGGCAATTGGCCCTGCAACAGAGGAGCCTGCACTCAGTCCCCCAAGCCTGCACCACATGGTCTCACTTTACTGTTGCTTCAAGTGGTGATGAAATAGCTCGAAAATCAGCATTTACCTCCCCACTTTGCAAAACAGTGTGCTCCACAGTATGGCTGCACAGCAGTGAGAACCATAAGTGACTTCTTCAGGCAATACCTGCAGTGGTATCTTGCTGATGCTAGACCTGATGCTATTTTCACCTTGCACAAAAAATTAGCTCTGCTCCACACAGCAACAATAATGGAAAAACACATATAGAGCAGAAAATTCCTAATGAGATTTAAAATCATTACTGTATTCATCTACCTTGTATAATTTGAACCTCATTTAAACAGAAACAGCAACCAATCATTCACCCAGAGGTTATTAGATAAGTGTAGGAAATCAGATGACAATTATCTTCTACACTAATATGATCCAAAGTGTTCATAAATCTGACCTCCAAAACTGGCTTTTATTCAGACATACAGTAGAATTAATGTCTTCATTATCATACTATCAATGACGTCTGATACTGCACATGCTACCAGCTTTAATAAAATAAAATACTTAACACCATTTTTGTTTTCTCATACTTTCATTCACATACTAATAGATGTCTGATACTATTTACATTTGTCAATTAGTAAAACCATCCAGCAAAGAAGTCTGTGTTTCATGTGCCCCCTGCAGCCAGTTATTTCAGCATCGGTAATATTTACGAAAAGTCAGTTTTGCAGGTTTACATATGACTGGGTTGGCAATACAAACATGGGCCCAACAACACAACTAAAAGAGAAGCGCTACCCCTTGCCACTCACATTCATCCATCTCCTTTACCCACAAACACATGGAGAAAAACACAACCAACAAAAAACAAGTGGTTTTACAGTGTGTTTAAAAGGCTGACTAATCTCAGGTTTGGCACACCAAAGACCAGGGCGAGAACAAACACTTTCGTTTTCATGTCAGCTCCCACAACACTCAAATGGAATTGTGTAAGGAGATTTTTCCCTCCTTTGCTTCTAATAAATGGGTGTTGTGTTTACATGCTGCATACTGAGCATTGCCCATCCGAAGCCAAGGGCTGCATCTTGCCAACTCTTAACTTTCATACAATATGGTGATTACATGAGCCAGCATACCATTAAATCACATAACAAAACTTGGAGAATAGCACTGTCAGCTTGCAGAGCCGTACCTGAAGGACTGACATGCAGTGCATAAAGGGAAAAAACAGATCTCAGTGCAATGGCAAAACTGGGTCAGGAGAAGACTGGGTTACTGGCCTCACTTTAAACGACAAAGCCACGTGCTAAATAGTTCACAGAGATAAAAACTTGCAGGCGCATAATAAAAGCAAAGAAATCAATAAAAGTATCACTAAACAGTCCTTAGAAAATGCTCCCCCACCTCTAAATTTTTCAAGGTCATCTGTTGTTTATTCTCCATACCACTCTTTATTCCAGGATGTTCTTTCCAGCTGCAGTACTTACAAACTGGCTCCCCGTGAGCAGAGTCAAAACCAGGGGAACAGAGACCTTAGTCCATTGCCTAATATGAATAGCACAGCATCTTTCTGGCTACAGAAAATTCTCTTTTTCTATTTAATGAGCATCAGATCTATACCTGCCATGAGCTCCAAATATCTTCCAGTTCCTAGTGCTAATTTTTTTGCAGAATGAGCAAGAAAGACTGAACAGAAGTCACTATTTCACCTAAAATCAAGCTCACACCAAGGTATCAGGTATCTGATTTGCATCTCTGATTTAGCCTGCTGATAGGAGAGTAGAAGTGCCAATTTAAGTACTAATTCTTTTTCCAGGTACCGATCCACAATAATTTCTACAGAGGCTTCCACTTTAGTGACCCAAACATACAGATAGGACAACCTAAGATAGTAATTTAACTGCCAACAATAATGCACACGATCAGAGGTAGAAAGCTCTGCTGAAATCTAAGACACTTTCAATACTGAGGTTTCTAAGAGGATGTGCATCTAACTTACTGCAGGAGATCAAGTGCCTGAACCATGTATCTGTGATACCTTATCAGCCTTCCGAGCTACCCTACAGGTGACCCCTCTTTGCAACATATTTCTTAGTAACTTAATCCTATTTAGGTTGTCTTCAAATCACACAAAGAGCAAGCAAATCAGAAAACTGCTACATGTATTTGCAAGATCATATCACACTGGCATCACTAACCCTGTTTTATTCAAATTGTAAAAGGCTGTCCAGACATCAGTGATATTTTATTTGTTGTCATATTAGCATGCAAAAGGACATAAACTCACTTCTGATAATAGTTTTAATTACTAAGTAGTTAAGCCTACAAATCCTCTCATCCAAGTAATCCTTCAATAAGATTAATTCATGAAAATAGCCTCATTGAAAAAGGATTTGTATGACTGAACCCTAAATGCTTAATCACTTCTTTAAGGAAATCATGACTTACAAAGAAAAATCCAGGTGTTGGTATGTTTAAAACAGGGGGGGTTATGTGTCCATCAAAGCACGGAGTTTCATAAACATCACTTCTAGGACTGACACTGTTGGGGAATGTGCTCCTGCAGTTCCTGTGGTTTCTCAGGTTAAGATTGATTTAAATAAACACACCAACTTGCTCACATTGAGTCTAGCACTCAACAGGACTCTTCTTTCAGCACTTTCGTTGTACTGACGTATGACTCAGCTACTCCTTCAGCTGCACTACTTATATATTATCACTGTGCAACATCATCTCAAAGATCAAAATCCCTGATTTATTTTAAACAATATCCGGGCATAACCAAGTGTTTGCAAGGCTCAGCGAGTGTGTGGTTCTTGCTTTCTGTACTATGTCTATTGCAGAATATTTTATTGTAAGAAATATTAACCTTTTTCCCAGTTTTCTGATCTTGTTCTTTCCATTACAACAGTTACCAGTCTAGACAATGACTGAAGTAGCCATAGAGAGCATATAGATTAAGATTTACTTTGTAATGTGTCAAGTGCCCTCATGTGCTTAAGTTCTCTTCCTTGTACCCACTTCACTTGCTCGCTCTCTTTGCCCAGGGCCTTCATGGTATTAATGGCAAGTCTTCTTGAAGTATGTCCTGCTCTGATCCCCTTGGAATGATTAATGGTTTGGTATCACATTTGTTTGCTACTCCTTAAAATACAGGAAACAACCCTTTGGAGAACTAGGAGTCTGTCAGTGCCTCCAAAAAGCAGAAAGCATAACTGCTTGAAGGCTGACAGATGCTTCACCACCATGACAAGAAGCTGTTCCACAGGCTACAGCTTGTGAGCCCCTGAGTCAAGCCATATGGTCCTGAATGCCAAGACTGCCTGTCTTTCCCAGTTTACTGGGAGAGATGGATTGTTCCTGCTTTGCTCTGAATTTGCAAAAGTAGTCTGTTGATTTTTATAAGTTTACAGTTCAAATGTAATAAATGCTTCACTGCTTCCACTCATAAATCTTCATTCGTAAACACATAAACACGGCTCTCAGACTTTGAGACCCTTCACAATTAATAATCTATTCAGTACATTTAAAGAATTGTGTATACAGGGTCTCAAACATCTTTGTTCAAGGCATCTATAGTAATCTAATGTGAAAAACAGCAATGGATACACATTGCTAAAATTCAGAGCTGATAAGATAAAACCCCAGTGTACTTCAGAATCACAAAAATTAAGTCTCCAAGTTTTAAGTTCTTAAACATGGGTACATTCTCCAGTGCTTCGATCAGGTGAGATTTAAATATTTCAGAATGTGAGTATTTCTAATTCCTCTCGTCTCTTGAAAAATTATTTAACTACCCAAAATGCTTTGGTAAGATCTTTTTTTAAAATATGTTTTATATCTTTTCCAGTGACTTCTCAAGTGTCTTCACTGGTGTGTAGGTGACCCAGCAATTGCCAAGAAATAGACGAGGGCATAAAGTATCTCGCTTCTAACGCAGCAATGTAGGAGGAGGGAAAAGCCCCCAGCGCAGAGGCAGCGGTGTGCGTGTTCACGCATTGTTCTCTCCCGGAGCAGTCCTGGCTCTCGCTGGGGTCTGCCCGGATTGAGGCTATCGGCACCTTGCGAAGTCCAGCCTTTAACTTTCTCCCGTTAGAGTTTCCTTGAGCCACTTCTTGTTACAATTTTCCACTCATGTCTGTCCCTTGCTTCCTTCTAAAAAACGCACAGCATAGTGTCTGAAATCTCTACAGAACCTGCAGAGATAATGGCACGGGCCCCCGCAGCGGCACTGAGCGGCACTTCCCGGAGGGATGCGGGAGGACGAAGGGCGAAATGCCGGGGTTCCCACAGCACCCGCCCGGCGCCGCACGCGGGAGCGGCGTGCGGGGAGACACCGGGAACGCAGCCACTGCACTGCTGCCCCCGATTATTTCATGTTCTCGCACTCGTCAGGGAAACACAGACAACTGATTTACTACGGCAATTTTTCCCAGTGCCTTCCGAGATCTCCCAAGGCTCGGCCGCTAGTCCGGCCGTTTGCTGCAACTTTTCCACGGGCTGCGGAACGCCGAGGGCAAGACCGGGCGGTATTTTTTTTTTCTCTCCCCCTCACCTCGCTCCCCCAACCCGTTCCCCGGCGGCAGCGGCTCCCATCCCCCGGCGGGTCCCCCCCCGCCGCCTCTCGGACAGCCTGGGAGCCGCCGCCCCCGCGGACGCGCACTGCCCGCCCGGCGGCTGCCCCGGCCCGCGCCCCCTCCGCGCCCGCCGCCCCAGCCCCGGTCCCGGCCCCGCGCCGCCGGGAGCCGCGGGGCAGCCCCGCCCGCGGGCAGGTGGGTGCCCCCGCCGCCGCCGGGCCGCACTCACTTGTGCCTTCTTCATAAGGAACGGCAGCGCTGCAGTCCAGCCCAGCCGGCCGTGTGCAAACTCCCTTCAGCGGAACTGTAGCTCCAGCATAATGCAGCAGCCGATAGTCCACGCATTGGGGTTGCCCACGGCGAGCCCCGCGCTGCCTCCGCCCGTCCCGCCGCCGCTCCGCGCGCCCCGCTGCGCCCCCTCCCCACGGCCTGAGCGTCCGCGCTCACTGAAGCCACCGCCGGCCCCCGGCCAGGTCTTTTATATCTCCGATCTGCCTCCAACCGCGGCGGCGGCGGCAGCCCAGGCAGGACACGCCTTTCCCCTCCCTCCCGCCCTCCCGGAGGACCGGGAGCCCAGGCAGACCCTGCGGGGCGGGGGAAACCCGAGTTAACTCGGGGCAAGTTGGAGGCAGGAACAAGCCGAGCCTGCCCCTCGCCAGCGCCGGAGGGGAGCGGGGCCGCGGGCGGGCGGGGATGCGGAGGGGGTGTGGGCATGCGGGGCGGGGGGCGCTGGGTACCGGCCCCGGGGCTGGGTGCAGAGGGCTCCTCCCGGCCGGTGCCGGGGCGTCCGCGGTGCCCGGACAGGCGATCCCAGCCGACCGCGGGGAGCGGGGCGGGGGTCGCCGGCCCTGCCCGAGTGGGCTCTGGCAGCGTGCAGGGAAGCTGCACGCCGCCGCGGCATTTGAGGTCAGCCGGGCTGCGGGCGCCGAGCCCAGTCCTTGGGTTGGGTCCCCCCACCCTCGCTGGGGAAAAGGGGGGTGCCCCCCGGCTGAACCCGCCGCCGGGCGCCGGCTCGGCCCGCGGCGGGGAGGGCAGCGGGCTCGGAGGCTGGCGGGGCTCCCAGCCGGTGCCCGGTGCTCCCAGCGGAGCAGCCGCTGCTGCGGCGCGCACGGCCGAGGTGGCAGCCCTGGGCTTGTCATTGCCATTCCGGGGCTGCTTTCCCATACTCGGTGAATGCAAGTTAAGCACTGGGATAAGCATTTCAGCTGGAGCTTAGAAACTCCTGTAACCTGCTCCAGACACAGAAAAAATTGTTGAGCAGTGCCTCCTAACGCTTCTTCAAAGGTGATCCTGCGGGTCTTTTTACATGCTGTTACAATTTGCATCATCCCGTGTAAATAATGCATTAGTGTTGGGTGTGGAAAAGCGACTTGACTTACTGCTTGGAGTCTTCTGGCCAATCCATCACAGCAGTAGCCACAGAATTTTAGTCCTCTTTAGAGAACGCAGCTCCCAAGGTTAATACGAATTAAATTTTGGGTGTGAATTAAATGGAATGCAGAGCGGTTTATGGAACTAGTATCTCCTGAAACAGCCATACCAGGTGGAAATTTAAAGAACATTAAAGTGAAGGAAGAATAGTCTGACCCAGTCAATGGTCATTTCCTAAAGGAGATTAGGCATGATCAGAGTGTACAATAAGAGATTTCATTAGAAAGTCGGTCTAATATTTGCCTGGAATTAATGATAAGTTTTTGTAAAGTCTTGATTTCTGTTCAGGTACAGAAAGGTTTTGAACTCATCCCCAACTTTGCTATATATTTGGATAAACATCTAATATAATTTTGCAGATAAAAATCTAATATCATTTTGCTTCTGCATCAAATACAGGAAAATGGGTCAATAATTTTCTTTTACAGCATGACAATACTGATGGATTCATTCCCTTTTTGTCAGTTTTTTTTTGCATTTCATGATTGTTACTGAGCTGAATTTGTCAGACTTGTATATGCATATAGAAATAGTCTCTTCCTTTAAAGCAATAGGTAAGCAGTGAAAGGGAGGAAGCCTGTAACAACAAAAGAAATCAAGGACCTCAGTCACTGAAAGGGCGGTTTGTGTATCATCTAGCAGTGATCAACCAAATCACTTTCACTGTCTACACATTTAACTAAATAGGGCCAGGAAATTAAAATTTTATGGCATATTTTCTCCTTAGAACAGATGACCAGTTTAGTCTCCTGCAGAGAAGGCCTGGAAAGTGTGAAAGAGCAGTCTCTCGCAGCAGTTACCAGCCTTATGGAAAACGCTTCTGGTCTTTCTCTGTGTTGAACTCTATCACAGTTCACCATTAGTCATGACAGGAAAAATTTTGTGGATGCCCTGTATCCAGTTGCATTATTGGTAACTGTGCAGAGTGAATAACACTCTTGGGCATAATTAAGTTTCTTTACCACCCTGGCATCATACACCTTTTCTCTCCTTTCCCAATCTGACTATTTGAACCTGCCCTTGTGTTTAATCCCAACTATAGTGAAGTAGTGCCCTTTTCATCTCTTTCTTTTGTGTTTGCAATTTTCAAGTGTATTACTGCTAACACTGTCTGTTCTCAGTTTGGTTTGGGAAGACTTTTCTATGAAGTTCAGAATTTAATAGTTTAAACTCATTAATATCTTGTGTCTGTATCCCATAGGTAAGCATGTTTTTATTAGTCTTGCCCGTTTCCAACATAGTACCAACTTTTGATTTCCCAGGGGTGAGAAGTGATTAGCCGTAGACTGGTTAGTACATTGACTGGTAGCTTTCCAAAGCCAACTGCAAACCACATTTAGTCTTCTATGGCCTACCTTATTTGCATTTCTTAATGCTTGGGGGTGCACACAGGCCCTGTCATAGTTTTGTGCAAACCTGTTCCTTCACAGGGAAGATATGGAAAACAGTGCTAGTTATCCCAGCTCTTCACAGGATTTAGTTCCACCCATTCAGCAGGATTGTCCTCACCAGGAACACTGTTCGACCTGTATGGAAATACCAGCAACTGAAAATTAAGCCTTTCCAGTCTAACATGAATGGAAAAACCTCACCATCTTTACCAGCTGAGAAATGGCTGTTAAATGGCTCTTAAAATGTTTTTTTATTTTGTAATTTTATGGAATATCTGCTGTGCTTTCCATAGCTTCAGCTCTGCACTCATTCTGTTGCTAGCTTGGCTGCTGGCTGGAACAGCTGGAATTTGGGAATATGCAGGATGACATCCAGCCTCGGCCGCTGAGATTGCTGGATTAAAAAGTGTTCTGTGTCAACTTGGAAAATTGAAAAAATTTCTCCTATGAAACCATTTAAGCTGTGGAGGCAAACACCAGTGTGTGAGTATTAGAAAGACAGCACACTAATCCCGTCTAATCGGTTACAGACTGAGCATGTGGGCGCTTTGCTGTCACAAAGACCTGGCCTGTAGCATCAGCTCAGTTAAATCCCCTCTCACCAGTCTTAATTTTAAGGACAGAGTACTAAGTACACACATTCCTAACCTACTTCAGACACACAGAATTGAAAAAATTATATTTAAAATTGAGGTATGTAGAGCCAAGAAACTCAAAAGATGGCCTCAAACTTCTTTAGGTTTTATTTACAGGAGTATGTGATTGTAGTGGAATGACTTTCTACAGAAAAGACAAACCTTGCAAGATTTACAGAAAGTTACATTAATTTCTTTGACACTGAGGAAATACATTGGGATAACTATCTCCCTAAGCAGTCTTTTATCTTTGATACCACAAAATGTTCTAGGTGTTATTCTGTGATTGTGAACTTGTACATTCTAATTTCAGAGCACAACCAAAACCAATATTTAATATTCTGTCAAAGCACATATTTTGAATTTTTAATTGAGCCTTATGTTCAACTTTACCAAAGGGACTGTTAGTTTATTCTAAGCATCATACATCTTTTGTGCTCTATACAAGTGGCAGGGAACTTCTGCTGCTATTTAATATCACTGGTCAGTAAGTGAACAAATGACTCAATCAATACTCACTCCACAGGGACGTGCACACCACCACAGAGCCACTTTTTATCTCATTGAGCACCATAAGAGCACAGGATTCAGGTGTATTTTTTTCACTCACATGACCTGCCTCTAAAGATTGATTAACAAGAAGTGGTTTCCATGCAACTGATTCTTCATAATATATTAATGCAGACTCAGATTTTAAGGATAATTAAGTTATTATATGGTAAAATCATAGTTCATTTGGCAGAGTGGTTGGTAGATAGCTGTAAGGTCTTAAAGAGCACAGTTGCCTGTCTCAAACACTGTTAGGGCCACAGGAGGACTTTGCCATGAGATAAGCACAGAGCGAAACAACAGGATGGCACTGACTCCAGGCCTGGTGGAGATGAGATCCTGGTTAATGCATCCGGACAAAAATTCCCTCTGTGGAAAACTGTGTAAAGAGGCAACTTCTCATACACATATCACTGGCCAAACAAAGATCACCCCAAGTTATGGGACAGATGGCATCTCTGACCACCAACAGCCACTGAAACCCCCCTGAATATGCCTTTGTGGATGCTTGGAATTTAGACTGTAAATTAAGCCACCACAGGAAACTAGAGATAAGAAAAAGATGAGTTTATCTCAGACCTAGGGGGAGCTTAACAGGCTGGGGGAGAAGAATCTATCACTGATAATGGTCGTAAAGAATGCGGAACTTACAGACCACAAGGAAAGCCAACTCAGCAGCCGTGCTGAAATCAGCTCAGACTGGGTAAAAGTTAATTTTGGCAGGGGGAGGTAGCAATCACTGACTCACAGCCCATCAACCCAAGAAACCCACTTACTCAGAAAAAAAGACTGAGCACAGGACTAAACAACTGTAGAAGTGAGGAAATAATTTAACCAATAGAATGAGAGAATTTTGTAGCCAATGAGTATTCCTTTGTTTGTTAAAACATACAAATAGTGAAGTTTTGAATGACCTCAGAACTCCCTCCACAGAGAAGCCCAGGGTGAAGAAGGACAAACAGAAACACTCATTGGATCCATGGGTGGTGACTGTTTTCTGCTTGAACTGTCTCTCTCTTCTCCCACCCCATGCCTCTTTTCTGTTTCTTTCTATCTCTCTAATTTACGTTCATTGATAAATCAAATCTGTGTTAATGACTTTGGCATGTTTGTACCTTAATTCAGGCAGGGACATCTCTCACCGGTCAGATCTTAACACCAGCTGAGGGAAAATGCAATATTCTGGATGAACAGAGATATCTCAAAAGGAAAAAAAATTGATTGAAATTCAATTATTTATTATAATGACAGAATTTGTAGCTCAGTATCTCATTACGATGCTTCTCCAAAACCCATCTAAATGGAAAAAGGAGAAACAAGCAGTACATCATTGGAGTGGAGCCAGGGAGCTTCAAACTATCAGAAATCTGTTCAAGAAGTGCCAGTGAAGGAGGCTGGAGTTCCATGATTGTGTGTGAGATTTATTTGCCCAGAAGCAGATTTGGAGACAAGCAGGTAGAAAAAGCTAGAGTATAGTCTTTGTTGTCAGTAGAAGGAAGGTGGGCTTTGTTTATTTGAGTATGATCCTGGTCTGAAATACTGATGGAGTAAAGGAATGATGGACTTTTATTGGAAGTTTAAAAGTGCTTCTGTCTATTGGTGTCTTTACTGGTTTACTTTCCAGTAAAATGACAGTTTAATTAGCATGCAAGGGATACTCTGTTTTACTAAGAGAAATTTTTTGGCAAGGAAGACAAGCCCAAAATAGGAAGTTGCACTGATGCTGTTAAAACTCAATCAGAGCCTGTAAAAATATAGTTGTAGATAGTAAAAAGTAACCATTATCTGACTTACATGAAATCTTATTTCTACTATTCTTTCAGTATGCTACAGTTTTAGCCTCTGAAGATCTCACTGTTATGGGTAGATTCTCAGCTAAGAAAAGAAACTTGAAGAACAAAGCCTGGGAAAAGCTGATGCTGCTGAAGTTTTCTGATCCTTGGCAATCCCCTTTTGGCTTCTAGTGACCCTCACGATGTTCACAGATGTTAGCAGAACTGTGAAGCTCCTTGAAACTCACGTAAAATTTTGCAGCCACTGAAGTTCCAAGATCAGAGGACAGCAGCATTTCAAAGATTTTTTGGTCTGAACTCTCAGAGTTTTCTTCACGTGTGTGCCAAGAGGGATCGGAATCTGGGATTGCACTAAAAAACACTAGTCTTTTGAAGAATTACTTATGTGTGCACTACTGAAAGATCAGGGCATGCCTCTGTTTCCTTCTGTTGGGGGGGAGGTAACAGGGATAAATGCTGTCCATCCAACTCTGATTCCTGGCATTTAAAAAGAGACTGGAGTATACATGAGGATGGACAGATCAGCTGTTTTCCAAGCCTCGGGCTGTGTACACCATGCTGTGGTAGTTGCTAGTGGTTATGTTCAATAGTGTTCAGCATGGCTCAGTTTACCAGAGTACAATCAACACCATTTTTCTCTTTCTAAAATGATGGTATACTGAGCCCACAAGGACAATTTTCTCTTCCTTGCAGAGTTTTTTGTGTTGGGTTTGGTTAGAGTTTTGGAGAGTAGTGCTCAAATCTCTGATCAGCAGACACAGTTATTAGCCCTAACTCTGAAGAATATTCTCTAGCTGAAGTTTACCAGTCATCTGCTGAGGGGTGTCCCCAGAGATGTTGAATGAAAATAGAGCAGTTATTGTATTCTACAGATAGCAATTTCTTCAGAGCGCTGTAGTTAATGTGCCCACAGCGTCCAAGGAGCATATCCAAGGAGAGTGTAAAACACACTGCCTTACAGCAATCACAAGGACTTATAGTTACTGTATTAAATAACCATTATTTCCCCAACATTCACATGATTTTTCACTTTCTTGTCATTTCCTTCATTTTCCAATTTGTGAGAAAAATAAGATAATTATGCACTACAATCACCAAGCCAGGCAACATTGGAGGTAGGCAGGTTCAAACTGATATATCCCTTTGAACAACCTCGGTGCAACTAGATGTTTATTACAGGACAGGACAACCTCTGCTTATTACATCTAAAATTCATGTTTTCTGCCTCTCATGAGATCACGCCTAATGTGTTATGGCTATACAAGCTCAAAAAAAGGTGCTACTTTGCTTGTACAATTCTTTTTTCAAAGAAAATAACAGTTTATAATTTGTACCATAATTATGTAGCTCCTTGTTATATTCACATTTTGATTCCAGTAATTTGGAAGTGATAAATGTATGAGACATAAATATCTCTGTTCCTAGATTTGTTGCCTACATCTCTTGATTTGCATTGGTCTGTATCATATTAGTCACAGTAATTACAGCCCTAGGGAGTTTCACAATAAAATGGGTTCATTTGGAAACAAATGCTGTGTAAGTGGTATTGGATGTAAATATTCACTGTTTACAGAAAAAAGCTGAGACTTTCCTCTTCAATGAAATATTGACATCTTTTTTCCTTAAAATGCATTTAGTCTGGAGGAAGGGGGAGGTACAGTATCATGTAGAGTGACCTCACAGCCATATCATGTCTGTGATCATCCCTTTTCCTTAATTTTGTAAATTCTGGTTGTGTTAGGTCTGTAGCAAGGATTAAAACATAGGCAGTAGTAGAAGGACTTCCTAGGCTGAGATTCATGCCATCAAGAAGAGCTGCATCATTCAGTCTTTGATTTGAACATTTATCCATTTCCAGCATAAAATGAGTTAACCTTCTTGCTCTTGTTCATATATGGGAATGTTGCTTTAGAATTTGACTCATCTCATGGTTGGAAACCATCTTTTAATTTGAAGCCTAATATATTCATTGTTAATTTATACCTGTTTGTTCTTGGGCTGAAGCTATGCTTTACCGTAAATAGCTTTTTCCTTTCTCTACTGCTTTTTGATCCTCCTCCTCAGCCTACTGACAATATGTCACTAATAAATGAAACAGAGACCAAGCCTGAGCTCAAGTACTGGCATGCAATGGTCTCTGCAGCTTAACTTTTAGCACTCATTTTGGCATGTGTTCAGTCCAGCCAGCATTGTGATCTCCAGGCCTGAGCTCAGAGGAAGAGTACAAGCCAGGGCCTGTTTCAAGCAGGCAGTTTCTGGGGAAGGAAGAAAGTTTTGCTGTGTAGATGCAAACCATCCTCTGCCACTTACCCTGGGGCCAGAGAATGTGTCCAGGCCTAAAGCTGTGGTTTGGACTTTCTCTTCTAGTGCAAACACTATAAATAGTATTTTCAAATTATACTGAGAAAAAAAAAAAGGGTGATAAAACAGATGTTCAGGAAATACCCAACCACAGCACCTGTGCTGTAAAAGCCAACCTTAATTCTGGAATTTCCTCTGTTTTGAGGTTTGGAAATTCAATCAAAGCATTCTATTAACAAGAAGAAAGGGAAGAATGCAGAAATTACCTTATGCTGAAGTATTTTCTCCCATACTAAGGTACTCTGCTCTTGGAGCTCACTGAAGGAATGAGGTCTTGCTGTACCAACAAGGTGTTATGGTGGACTGAGGAATGGTCATCATCCTGTATTACTGCAAGGAAACACTTGGCTAAAGCTTCTAAAGTGCTGAAGAAGGTAGGATGGGGAGACCAGTCAGTGAATCTACATCCTTTGCAGGATAAAGAGAGAGGAAAGGTAGAATGTTAAGGATTTTTTACATTTACAAAGAGTCATTGTCACTCAGGTGTTTTCAGTGCTGCTCTAGAGAGACACTGTTCAAAACAGAGGTCTGGTAAGAGTGATAAGAAATGTTTGAAATTAATTTTTTGTCCAATAGTTTAAATCACCCAAACTGATGGTTCAGCTTACAGCAGAAGGAAATACAGAACTAAACTCTTTTAGTTTGACTTTCATTTTCATTAAGTTGGCAGTGCTAATCCATGCAAAGCCCTGAGATCTGACAGGATACGTCATCAAGAAATGTGAAGATGACATTTTTCTCCCACCTTTCAGTTTGAAAATAATGCAAAATGTAGAGCTGTGATACACGAATTAGCCTGAGTCATTTCTCAGATGGATTTCATGTGGGGTTAATGACCATATTTTATAGAAAACATGCCACCTGTATGTTGAAAGGATGATGTATTTTCCTGTTCATCTTTCTTAAGATTTTGTGTTAGAGTGGTAGCTCTCATTTAACACATTCGATCTGTGACATGTACTCATTTAATACCTTTAATAAGTAATTCGCTCATTTTAAAAAGTGGTTAAAAAAAAAGTAAATGTAGTTCAGTCTGTTTTCATTTATGAAGTAATATGAATTCTAAGTATTATTGTTATAAGGAAAAAATCATGTCGCAACCCTTTCCCCAGAGTTTACAGCTCTGGATGACTGTGTTAAATGACTTTCTTTCTTTTTCTCTCATCATGCAATGCTCTCTGAAAACTGTTTTCAGAAAGGTAGCTTTCCATATTTTCTTCTGTAGTCATAGATTTAGTAAAGGGTTATTTCAGAAAGCATTAGGAAAGCATGAGTGAAAAAGAGAGGAAATGCAATGAAACTATTTTTGTTATCCACTTCATTTTCATCTTAAAATTTTGTGAAGTTATTCTTCAATTATTGTATTGCTATCAATTTCACAAGCTGAATATTCATCTTGTAAAATATATACCTTTCTATTTTAATCCAACTGCCTTTCAATATAATTTAGTTACTTTGTGTTCTTTAACTATTGTAGAATTTACAGAGGTGCACTTAGTATGCTTTTGGTGCTTAATTGTTCGTTACACATCTAACATATATCCATTTATATTTTCTCTAGACTAATAATGTAACATTTTTAGTGCCTTTTTACAGGAAAATCACACCACGACTTAAATAAATTCCATTTTCTACCTTTTATCATAGCTTACCCTCTTAAAAAGAGGCTGAATGACGGCATGCTTTGTCTGTCAGACAGGAAAGGAGTTCATGTAGTGATGCAGACAGCATACTTCAGGCTGGTACTGGAAATGATAAGGTTAAATCTGATGGGAGCCAGCAGCTAAAAATTTCTTTCAACAAATTCTGCTGCTCCTAATGTCAGCCTTTCCTCAGGAGCTTTGGCCCTCTGTGCTTGAATGGCCTTTCCTCTTCCTTCTTCTCAGACTTAGACCTAGCTGTCCCTGCTTCCCTGTATATCCATTTGTATAGAAGGAGGAGGGTATCCTTGCCAACTTCTTGCCTCCCAGCCCTGGCACTGAAATTGGTTGCTGTTCCCTTGGCAGTGTGTGATCCTGTAGCTCTACAGCTGTATACTGCAGCTAGTGACAAATAGACAGCTTTGAGCTGCCAGCTTCAACTTCTCTAAGACATTTACTTTCCCAACACATTTCTTTTCTTCATAAAATGAAATACTAAGTCCAATCCTAAAAGACAAAAATCACAAATAGGGAAAGCAGGGTTTTTTTCAGCATTTGGAATAAAATTTTTCAGTGGACAAAAAACTTAGTAAAGGAAATAAAGTAGGATCATCCAAGCTTTTAAATATTTGTAGCTGTGGAAAATGTAGATAAGGTAATTGTTCCCCCCCCCACACACACACCCTGCAGCAATACAGAAGTGCCAAGGTGTGAGGCTCTCCTGAGTTCTCACCTTTAATAATGGGTGAAAAATTCTATTAATACTGTCTTAAGAAAAGTTTATTAATTTTGAACACCTGTAGAGAAGGTTTGTTTTGGAGAAATAAAGACATTGAGGTGCTGGAGCAAGTTCAGAGAAGGGCAGAGATGTTAAAGTCTGGAGCATTTGAGTGATCTGGGGGTGTTTAGCCTGGAGGAAAGGAGGCTCAGATGAGACTCCATTGTTCCCTGAAAGGAGGGTACAGCCAGGGGGATGTTGATCTTTTCTCCCAGGTAGCAAGTGATAGAGCAAGAGTAAATATCCTTAAGCTGTGCCAGGGGAGGGTTAGATTGGATATGAGAAATATTTCTGCACCAAAGCAGAAAACAAGCACTGGAGAAGGCTGTTTGGGGAAGGGATTGAGTCAGCATCCCTGAAAGTACTTAAAAGAAATGTGGATATGACACAGGGTGATGGCTAAGTGGTGAACATGGTGGTGCTGGAGTAATGGTATGATCTTAGAGTTCTTTTCCAACCTAAATGCTTCTATGATTCTATGGAGGGGATGATATGTTGTGCTGGTAGGAAAGAATAATAGGTGACAAGAGCTGGAGAAGAATGCCATCTCTTGCTCTCCTGCCAGAAGGGTAATAATCATAACTTTCTGGTGAATATTAGTGCATGAAATTCTTTACTATCTGGTTTTTACTAATAGCCAGTTTACACAGCCTCTATAGAGTGCTGTGTAATGCACCTCTACAATGAGAAGCATTTCTGTCTCAAACATTGTCATCAATGTCCTTTATAATCCTCTGGTTGCTCTTTCTACCATAAAACCACCTGATGTGATTTGATGTGGGATGTAGCGAGTGATACAAAGGAAATAAAGTCTGAGTGTTCTCCCTAGCCTGCAGAAGGTAGTGGCACATCTCTTGGCTGCTGTAAGGATCAGTATGTGTTCTAAGTTCTTCATGTTATATGTTGCTATGCAGTGAATCAGGATAAATACCTAATCATACAGGAAAGGTAAGCTAGAAATGAAATAAATTGTGTTGGAAAGAGCTGGGAATATCTTAAGCTTGTCTTTTACTAGACAGTAATGCCAACAAGAAGTAATCTTTCAAAACATGTAAGAATGTGTCCATATTTCATATTAAGGGAGGCTTATCCTTTGCTGGTGCTGTGACATAAACTAGATCTTCAGCCTTCTAAACCCCTTCTCTCTGTGCTTTCCCTTTGTCCTTTGTCTGGGGAGGCATGACATCTGCCAGGCTTTGGATGTTTCAGACATGTTCAGGTATCCCCAAGCAGTCCTGCCTATTTCAATGTTCTGAGAGGGTGGAAGGGTACTAGAAACTGAAGAACTAAGAAGATGCTGGAAGCTGATCCTATCTCTTATCCAGGGTAAAATGTTATGGGCAGATTTAGAAATGGGTATCACCTCTGTTCATTTTTAGAAAAGCCTTCAATAATCATTGGCCAAAGTGCAGGATTAAAAAGGACTGTGCTCAATTCTAAATCATAATTACCAGTTCTCTTGGATTAAGGGAGTAGTGAAAAAACTGCAAAACTAAACTAAATGGCTTACAGTAAAATATATTCATCCTATTGGAAAGTTCCTTCTGTCAAATGAAGTTTTTATTTCAAGAAATTTAGGCTTGATATTGGATTTTCTTGTAAACTATTGCAAAATGCTGTCATAGTCTTTATCTTTTCCCATTTGCTTTTTAAGAGAAATCGAATTTTATAGCAAGATAGTGTTATATATTCTTGTCACTGTATGTGTGTCCATGTGTTTATTTCTAATTGCTATTTCTGTGAATGCCACAATTATAAATTAGATCTTTGGCCAGCTATTCCAACAATTTCATCTTACTCAGTGGAAATATTCTTTATTTATATACATAGTCACATGATCAGAATTTGACCTTCTGTTTAGAATCGTGTTATGCGGTATGAACAATAACAATATAATGAACTTCTGCCATTTCAATGGCTGCTGTGACATTAACTAATGATCCTGGACCACAGCAAAGATTCCTCAGCCAGATAAGATACGATAAATTTAGCTACTAGAGCACTGCTAGTGACGACGCTGAGGTTTGATTTTTAAACAGAATAGCTGTGTTAATCCAATCTCCATTGAATATATAAAGGAAGAATTCATGATAATTAGGAAGAGACAAATGGCAGTATTCAGTTCTGGAATTCCATGCACACATGAGCATGCAGTAACCACTTTAGGTCTTTTGGTTTCTTACTTGGCAGAAAAGGAATTATATACAAGGGGAACTAGCATACTGGAAGGAGGCTCCACTCTGTCGCCAGACACACAGAACTTCTACAGGATGTGTGGAAGCACATTTATAATAATTATGCAGGGAGATGAAAGCAGCCTGGTTGCCTACTATGTCCCATTTTCATTGTACATTTTCCTTGTACTCGTGTTAAACATTTTAATATCTTCTCTAGGGATGCTGCAAATCAACAATTAAGCCTAGAAAAAATGTTCCTTTGTCTCATGAAACTCTCTCTAAGTTTGTCTAAATTAGAAGCTGCAACAAATGCAGTTCCTTTTCTGGGATTGTTATTCCCCTGGAAAACTTTAACAATCTGGTAAAATGCTAGCTGAACATGAGCAACCTGGAAATGAACCTGTTCTGCTCTGTAGGGGTGCATGCAGAGCTGCAACTGCCCTAAAGCTTTCAGAGCCTTGATAATGGAAGTGGAAGGTGAAGGAGAAAGATGGGTTTATTGTCTCTGATTTTCAGCCTCCAGTACAGAATTCTAATTATGGGACAGAAAAGGAAACAGGATGGACTTGGCTTTCAGGAATGGTGGTGGCAGTGGCAGTCACTAGCACATTTTCTGATGTGTAGTAGAAACTGGCCTTGGCTGCTAGCTATTCAAATTAGACTGGCATCTTAAGTTCAGGTCTGCTTGTATGCTGAAGAATTGAGTTTAGGGGTTTTCCCTGGTCATGTTGCTTAATTTGCAAATCAGAAAATTCTTCACCGTCTCCTTTTAAATTAAAGATAGAAAATTCCCTACAGCAAATGTGACCATTACCCTGTATTGTATCAAAGTTCCAAAATTTAATAAATGGTACATATACTGTGTCTGTTGAAACCACACTTCTGTGTCTTTGATGAATTAATTGTACTGAATGTCTAATTATATGTCCATCTACTGCTTCTCTTTTTCATTTACCATGTACCAGATGCATAAAGAGGTAAAATGTCCTCACTAACAAATTCAAAACTAAATATTGATTTGGCATTTCCTCAGATTCTTAGTCCTTTTGCATTCTAAAAATATTTTAATAAAAGCAGGATGGCTTTGGGTTTAGTATTTCATAGGCTGGAAAATGCATCCCAGAACAGCTGTAATCTCTGCATATGGTTTAAAGAGATAACTCAAGCTTTGTGATTCTGGATGTTCCTTATATACTGACACTTTGTATTAATGTTTCTTGAGGGAGTAGATAGAACAAAGATGCTTCACTCAGAACAAAGTTCTCCTGCCTGTGTATGTATATATAACATTTTAATACAGTCAGAGTATTATATATCACTCACTACAAACAAAAAGTTTAAAGTATAGTAATTATTACATAGATATATTAGTGATTTTGAACAGCGTTAAAACAGAGAATAGGAAAATTGTCACCTTAGAACAAGTATCCCCAGGAATCAAAGCTAAACCCCATAATTTTACAAATTTTCACAGAGGAAGAATTTTTGCCACACCAGGTGTCAAAGAGCAGAATATGGTAAGATAAATGCACCAAAAGAAATTAATTGCTTTGCATGTCTTCATGAAATCTGAAATGCCTCCTGAGCACAGAAAGAGTGCTCTATTGCAAAAGCTCATTCAATTGATGTGTTCTAAACCTTGCTTGTGTGTTGATATTCATATATTTGAGGTTGAATCCCATACTTTGATCCTGGTGTAGAAATTCTTTGAACTTTTAAAATGCAAAATACTGAAAACTGATGCTTTAAAGAATTCTATTGAGGGTTTACATTCATGTGGCCTAAATCCCAGTACCCTGCTCATGCTTGTTGTAGGAAAGAGTCCTTATATGTGGAGTGTACAGCAGCTTAATGTTTGGCCATGCTTGCTCTTATATTTGGGATTAGAAATCTCTTAATCAGCCAGGAAGGAAGGATTGGTATTTGTCCCTAAACTTTTCAACACCTATTAATTGGGATTAATCCTTATGTAACTACTCTATTGCTATTCACCTTCTGTTAACAGTAGTCACAGAAGTGTTTATTGTATTAGATTGCTGAATTGGGATTACTGGTCTGTTATAAAAATAAGTTAAGAACTGGCTGTAGCCTAGCTATTATTTACATGCACTGAAATGGGAAAGAAACGGTGAAAGAAAATATTTGTTTTAACCTAAGCCCATGATACCAGACTGTCTGAGAAGGATCATATCTTCTCAGACACTCAGAAAAATAATCACCTGAACATACCAATTGTTCCTAATTAGGAAATAAAGTGAATATGCTCACATGAATATGCTCTTTAAATTCTGCAGTGATTACAGCATGGGAACAGAGAAAAAAAGGCAGGTTCAAAAATCCTTCTCCTAGAGCATCAAATGTCTCCTTGTGAGACACTGGGAAAGAAAATAAAAGCCTGATTTTAATAGCAAAAAATTTTAATAGGGAGCTACTACTTTTATTCATAGAGTCTTTCAAGCTGCTAGGAGCTTTGAGAAACCTAGTCAAGTGGAAGATGTCCCTGCCCACAGCACGGGGTTGGAACTTGATGATCTTCAAGGTCCCTTCCAATTCAAGCCATTCTAACATTCTATGATTGTGTGATTTTGAGATTCTGTGTTTTATTCATGAGGAATTTTAAACTTAATAGTACTTTTTGATGTTGTTGCCATTGAAAATTTACTTCCTTGACTTCCGTGGAAACAGGATGAGGCCAATAGTATTGGTTTTGTTTTTTTCTATTAATTAGGTATATAATTGATTTGATTGCCTTTTGAATCAGGTCCTAAGCATCCTTTGGATCTGCACTAGCGGCATATTTGGAAGGAGAGACCTGGGATATCACTCTGCATTTTTTTCATCATCATGGCAGGAATCAGCAAAAAGACACCTGAGAAGTGAATTATAGTTAAAAAAAAAATAAAATTTGCAAAGCTCCTCTCTGATGTCCCAGATGAAACACTTGGCAAACATTATTAAGAAAACAGTATATTTAGTGCCATATTCTAAAGTCAGCTTTGGGAGACTCCTGATTTAATTCTTGGAATTTTTGGGCTGCTGACTTGTTTCTTCTGTCCAGGGAACACCCAGAGGCCTTGTAAAATATTTTAAGAAAACTTTTGTGTCAGAGGCATATGTGATTCTTTTCTAATGACTAAATCAATATACTTACTGGAATTAATGGAATCCTCAAGCTATGGTGCTCTTTGTGCCTCGGTAGAGAGCAGAGCCTGGCTTTCTACTGGAAACCTAAAAAATAATATACCTGTCATCACCAGAACTAGACTTCAACTGCCTGTTTTCATTCTCTTGATTTATGTTCCTTATGAGTTCATTCCCTCTGGCAGAGACTCAAACAGGGAAATCTGTCTCTCCTCTTTCAGGTTATATTTCTTTAAAAAACATTGTAATGTTTTCCTCCTGGAATGCTACAAAACAGCAGCCAGAATCTCAACCAGTGTAAATTGTCCTGCTGTGTTGACTATGATAAACTTTGCTAGTTTATATTTGCTGATGATCTGGCCTATGTTTTTTGACTTTCAAAATGCAGAGAACTTTTTCGGGGACCAAAAAAGTCATGCTTGACCTTTAAAATTACTTACACACAAGCGAAACAAGAGGAGAAATGCATGTGTTTGTTCTTAATCCCTTACTGCTTTAAAATTTAAACAAGGAATATAAAAATAGTTGAGGCCAGTGTTAAGCACTTTGCTAACAACATTCTCACTTTTTCCCCTTTTTTTTTTTTCATTTTAGCCAGGGTTAGATCTGTAAGTGCTAAGCTAATTGCACTGGGGAAAAGAGAAAGTAATATACCAAGAATGATATTTTAGTGTTTTCTTTGTTACTAAGTAAGGCTGTAAGTCAATAAAACATTAGAGCAGTTGACAAAAAAAAAAATCACAGATAAATTGTAAGTTTTTCTAATGCTGCTTCTCAACCTGAGAATCAAAATTTCTCAATAACCATGCTGTCTTTCTCTTCCTTAGCTTTCATTCCATCAAGTCTTCCAGTTACAATTGTTTTATTATACCTCTGGCCTTTAGCATCCACCATTCTTCCTTGACAGTGGCAGTGATGTGTGTCAGACAATTTTTGTTGTCTGTTAATACAAATTGAGTTGCCTGAGTTGGACATTTGGAGCTTTCATTTCATTATCTTGTACAGCATTTAAATTCTCCTCCTGGTTTCCAGGTCAACACTGCTTGGCCAAGATCAGCTGTGCCTTAGGTTCATTTTGCCTATGCCTTGTTTTCACAGCAGAGTCACAGCAGGGCAACTTTTGAAGTCCAAAAAGCACAGAATTTCATCACACAGTAAGTTAAGGAGAACAGGCAACACCCTTGTAGTAGTTTTAGGGCTAGGTGCCTGAAGCTAGGAGAAGCAGGAGTATAATGGCTTGCAACATTTGGTGATTTTCCAGATATTGTCATCCTTAGACAGGACCAAGTGTTTTTTCTTGTTCCAGTAACAGTCAGCCATAACCCTGCTGCTTGCACGGATGATTCTGCACTTCTCTGATCACTCACTTTCACCCTGTCCTCCTTGTGCTGGGGTAGGAAGGTTGGGTTGTGGAAGTAGTGAGGACTTCCAGCAAGAGAATAAAGAACATGAAGCATGGAAGACAATGTGTTTCCTGGCCATCAGCCCTCCCTCCTTCTCTTCCCCTGCAGATGTCTGCATTGCAGCCACACCAGCCCTTTCAGCAGGGTTTTGCTCCCACCCTCCAGAAAGGCATTGTCAATGGAGTATGTCCATTTCTCATATGAAGGCAAATTTTGCTGCTCTGAAGATGAAGGTAGAATTTGGTTTCACTTGCACAGAGGAAACTCTGAGCTAATTTTTTTACCAGCATTTTATTTTATGTGCAATTTTATGTGTTTTATGTTCAAATCAGAAGACTGTTGACAGTCCCATGTTGGAGATAGGCTGTATGTGCTTGAACTTGTTGATTCAGGGCAGTAGTGTAGTTTTGAAACTAACTCTTGGTCAGCCTCACTTGATGCACATTGACCTGGCTTAGAGCAGCTTTTGTGCACATGTACTAATTTTTATCTGTGTGCAATTCATCCAGAAGCTTTTCTGCAGAAACTTTCACATGTGCTCTACCCTCTAGTGGGGGTCCAAACAAACCAGGACCAGTCCTTGGAGCAGCTGTGAATCATGCACATAATGAAGATGTTCGGTTCAAGGCATCAGAGCAGGTCTAATCTGAGGGATGAGCCCTGAAGCACATATAATGTGGATGTGGGGACACCAGTAGCTTCAGTCTGCCAATGTACTGTTTGATAAACTACATGTTAATGTACAGGTCGGCTTAGATGCCTGAAGAGAGATTTATGGGCTCTTCATACTTTCTATGGAACTAGCCCAGAGCTAAAAGGAGGAAAACTAAATAGTCTGTGGTAGATGATGTCTATGGGAATACCTAGAGGCTTATGTTTTATAAAGTTGTTTGGTGGGAATGCATACTTTGTGCCTTCATTTCCTGGGAAGCAAAAAGCACTCCACAAAACAGAGGCTCTGTTTTTAGATGCTCTTATTTCATTCCACGTTGGGAGCTTAAACTTTGATCAGTTCTTGAACTTGCCAGTGGATATAAAAAGCTCAGAGGCATAAGACTCCATGTACCTTTGAATCTTGTTTACTGGCTGAGCTCAAAGCGATGAAAGTGACGAAATCCATGTCACAGAATATAACAGAAAATAAATTCTAAGACATAATTTTGATTGGCTTCTGCTCGGTTCCTGAATGTCTCTCGTGCTTCACTCCTCAATACCTATATGAATAATGCTATTTTTCTATCCCTATGTATGGAATAATTATATTTATTGTTATACAAATGTATTAAACATATCCTGTGTTTGCCTGATGCTAACAAGACCAGTAGCCTTTTTTTCCTAAACAAGCTTACACAATTCTGCAGTTTACAGTACTGCATATTTTATATTTGAGTGAGACCTTAAAGGTCATTCTAAAATATGTTTTCATTTTTCATTTTGACACATCTTAATAGCAAGTTTCATGTGTATCAAAGACGTATTCAGAAAATCTTCAACTTCCATAAAACAAATGTGAATGAAAGACTTCTATACACCCATGAAGTAAGCCACATGTTACTGAAACATATTCATGGATGGATTCATCAGTCTACACAAAGAGTAAAAGACTGTTGGATTTTGATTGAGTCATTCCTGTATTGGGCTGAAGTTACTCTGGATGCAGTACTGCTGCATAACTCTTGTGTGGCATTCCTGTAGAAACCTTTATGTGTGCAGAAGTGTCTGTTTCTGCTATGATGTGACAGTATGAATGTTCTTTAAGATATAAATGCAAATGACATCATCACCCCTCCCACAGTACACCCGACCTATGCTTTTGTCATTCCTGGGGACACCAGATTTCAGCCAGTAAAGGCCCAAAAGGCTCATCAGTGAGTGCAGTAATTTCTGTAATGAACATATTCTAGCTACTCACCAGCCCAAGCTACTTGGAACAGATAATTATTCAGGAGAACCTGAGCCAGATTATTTCATTTACTGTGCTTTTTTTCAAGTCTGACTGGATTCACTTTCTTCACAAACTGACACAAATCCTGAAATAGTATAAAAATGGCATATCCTTAATATGGCTCATGTCTGCAGTTTCTATACAGGTCCTGATTATTTCCCATCCCAGCTTCTGCACAACCAGTTTTCTGTAGGATTGGGAGTTAAGGGATACGAACAAGGGATAACAACACTCCTCTTTTGGCTTCCATTTAAAACCATGTTGCTTTGTCTTCTAGCACCCTGCTAAATCCTTTCTGTTCTTATCCAGCTCTCTTCACCTGCTACTTCTCAATGGCTTAAAAATAACACTTGATTTACCTCATACACTTCTGCTGTTCCTTTATACTGATTCTTTCTGATGTATATTTTGATGTGTTCCACCTCTTATATGATTTGTTTCTGCTTCAGTTGCACCTAATGAAGCAAAAGCCATTCCTCCTCTATTCTTTGTGTATCAGGTTAATTGTGTGTTTCATAAGGTTTCTTTCAGTAAGTACTTGCTTCTATGCTTTACTTTTCCTTTTGTCTGCCTTTGCACGAGATCAAACCCACACATGCCTGAGTTACATTTTAAAACAACTGATTTATTGTCATTGTTTTGTTACTTTTACTCCATCCTTTTCTTGTTCTTTTTAGAGTGGTACTGCACTATTTTCTGTTCAGTTGCATGCAAATTATTTTCCATTTTCATATTCTCAACCACTACCTATTATTCTTCTCTAAGGCAGTAGCCCCCTAATAATTCCCTCTACCTTTCAGATAAAATAGTGAGCTTGAGCATATTTCAGTATCTTGCTGGAGAGTCTGGGAAAAACTGCTTTCAAAATCTCTCTTAAAGGACTCAAATAGGATATTTGAATATTTATTATTTGTGAGAACTTCAATATTATTTCTTCTTGAAAACATGAAGATAAAACTCAGAACGTGAATCTTGTTTCTTGAAGCCGGAAATATAAGTGACACATTTACCTCACAGAGATGGTGAGTTCCTACTGAGCTTGAATTTGACCATGAGTTTTTAAGTATTTCTACTGCATACATTTGTATAAGATGAAAACTAGTGCACTGGATTGGACTAAAGCCAGTGGCATGTTTCTAGCAGTTCTGAAACCTAATTCATCATAGAAATACAGAATCATTCAGGTTGAAAGGCAGATCAGAAGATCTCTAGTTCAATCTCTGTCTTCTCAGTAGCCTCTTCTTAGGTACCGGAAGGAAGGAAGACTGCTATTAAGTCCATCCTAAGTCTTCTTTTCTCCAGGGGCAACAAATACAGTAAAGAAAGCTTACAGTATTACTTCCCTGGAATACTCTCTGAACTTCCAAGAATTTGTGGCTCAGTGCCTAAATTGCTGTGTCAGGGATGATATTTATTTTAGTTCCTCTTGATTATTTTGTCTTTTATTAGCTCTTTGAAAATTTCTGCATAAAACTTCTTAGCTCAGCTGCATTATCTTGTCTATTTTCACCCAGCCAATTACAAGTTTTATTTGATGATTCTTTTTTGTCAAAGGAAGATGGTACAGTCTATTCAGTAGCATACTGATGCTTTCTGTTTTCTTCTTAATACTTTTAAACATTGTTTGTTTTTCCCGACAGCTGCTGAGTACTGAGCACAGAAACATCTGCATCCTTGAATTCATTCCTGTGGGGTCCATCAGCATTTTTTTGTCTTGTCTTGTCTTTGCTGAATTTTGTCTGCCATTTTAACATCCAGTCATTATGTCTCCTGCTTTCCTTCTACACTTCATTGCTAATGCTTGTTTTCACTCTCCTTCAATAATGTAGTAGTCACACGAAATGAGGAGCTCAGTAAGATCATCTAGTTCCAACTCCTCTGCCATGGGCACAGGCAATTCCCACTAGAACAGGTTACTCAGAGCACCATCCAACCTGGACTGGAACACTTCCACCCATGGGGAATGTACAATTTCTCGGGACAGTCTGTTCCAGTGCCTCACCACACTCAGTAAAAAATTTCATCATATCATCTAATCTAAACCTACTCTTTCTCAGGTTGAAGCTATTCCCTTCTTGCCCTCACTACATCCCCATGCAAAAAGTTTCTCTCTACCCTTCTTGTAGGCTCCCTCCAGGTATTGTTAGGCTACAATTAGGTCACCTTGGAAGCTTTCTCTTTTCCAGGCTGAGCAATCACAATTGCCTTAACCTTTCATCATAGGAGAGGTGCTCCATCCCTCTCATCATCTTGGTGGCCTTCTCTGAACTTGCTCTAACAAGTCAATGGGACTTCCTGTGCTGGGACCCTAGAACTGGAACCTTGCAGGTGGGGTCTCACCATACAGGAGAAGAGGGGCAGAATCCCCTCCCTCCTCTGCTGCCCACACTGCTTTGGATGCAGCCCAGGACACCTTTGGCTCTCTGGGCTGTGAGTGCCATTGCTGGGTCACGTCCAGCCTCTCATCCACCTGCACCCCCAAGTCCTTCTCAGCAGAGCTGCTGTCCATCTATTCATTCCCCAGTCTGGATTGGTACCACGGGTTGCCCCAACCCAGGTGTAGCTCATTGCACTTGGTCTTGTTAGACCTCATGAGATTTCCATGGACCCATTTCTCAAGTTTGTCAAGGTCCCTCTGGATGGCATCCCATCCTTCAGGTGTGTCGAAGGCACTAGTCCAATTCGTTCAGTGAAAATGGCAAGCATACTAGTCATTAGTTCATTGGTTCTGTCGTGGAACCCATTTCAAAAAGTGATATCACATCTGCTCCTTTCCAGTCTACAGGCTGGAACATTTCAGACATTTCTAATTTAAAGGTTGTACATTACATTTACTGGCTGAACTATTTTATTCTTGAGTTCCTTGGTGAATGACACTCGGTCCTGACTGTTATCATTCTTTTTTACATATTCTTTCCATAGCTAGAACTTAAATTTCAGTCAACTCTTCAATGAGTTCTCAGTAAAGAAGTTTTCTGGTCTGAAAGTCTCTTCATGTGCATCCACAGTAAACAAAAAAATAAGGTTCAATTTTGTTTTTTTTTTTTATGGCCCTGTCTTCCCTCAGTACTTTTTTTATTCTTTGAATATCTGCTGGCTCTTTGGACTCTCTGATAGGTTTCCTGTCCCTAAAATATTTGAAAAAATATTTACTGTTTTTTTTGCAATTTTTTTCCCAGTGGTCTTCTGGTTTGCCTTACTCTGGTTTTATATTTAACCTGCCAATGTTTCATCCTCTCTAGTTTCCATATTTGGACACCACTTCAGCATTTTCAAACTTGCCTTCTTGCATTTGCTAATCTTTCTTGTACTGTTGTTTAGCCATGCTGGCTTCCTTTAGCCTTTCTCAAATCTTTCATGACAGGAAGTATGCATATCCTTTTTACCTTCAGTGTAGTCTCTAAATTGTGCTCATTCTGCTGGCAGGGATTTAACTCTTCTAGTCAGCTTTTTATCTTCTTTTAGCTACCCTCTTTAGCATATTTTTAATAGGCTTCCTTACTCTTAGGTAATTCTTTTTGAAGTTGACTGCAATCATTATTATTCTACTTTGTTTTGTTTTGTTTTGTTGTTGCTGCCAACTTTTTATAGCATATTGTGGTCACTTTCATGGAGTTCTTTGTCAGTAAATCATGATGAATATAGCTTAGATGAATTGAAATAGAACATACCTCCAGAAGGTAAAACCAAAATTTTTTTCCAGTTTCGTAAGTACAATTATTTCTCCTAAAAGTTTTCCTAGAATTCTTCATTTTGGACTCAAACTTCCCTTTAAGATCCAGGCTAGAGACAGGCTAACAATTCTGTGTAGTGCAATCTATTGCATCAGCATCTGTTTAAGAGTGTAAGTGGAGCATACAGGCAATTATTTTTAAAATGTTTTAGTATATCTGGTTAGACTCTGTTGCAGAAGCATCCTGCCTATGTCTTGGCACAGTCATATGCTAATAAATGTCAGAATAGCAGAATAAAACAGGCTGCTTGGACCCTAGGGATTCATTTAACCTTCATGAGACTCTTTAAAACACAGTTATAGCCCTTTTGTTTCACTGCATTCAATCTCACTAATATAATTTAAATATAATTAACAGGATATGTTCAAAGTACATAAAAAGAGTGTACGTATTTCAAATGGATTGATCATATCTACCTTTACCCTCACTTTATTTACCTTCTCTTGTCTTCCATAACTGACTTGAAATTACCTGCTGAATTTACTCTAGTAAGCACTGTGGTATGCCTCAGAACAGCAATTTTCACCTTTGTTTCCAATAACCAAAAAACAGTTGTGTAAGTAGTGCTGATCACCCTTGACTAATTTTATCAGTATGGGATGAGATTCACTGGTCATTGAACATATGGTACAGAGTACACCAGCTTGTTTTCTTGCTGTTTCTTACAGAATTATTAACTCCTATTATTTTTCTTTAAAAAGTAAACTGCGCAGCTTTGTCTTTTCTGTTCCAAATAAAATCCACATAGGCATGTTAATGCTTTCCTAGTACTATTGGTCTAAGAAGTTTTTTCTTCAGCTGATCAAACTGTACTATATATTATTGTATTTTTAACATTTATTCTTCAGCCCAGTTGGAGTCCTTGCTTAAATAACCCTTTATAGCCCCAGGAATGAACAAATGATAGAGTATTTAAGTTAAAATGTATCAGAAATCTAATTCTGAGGACTTCAAGCAGGAGCATAAGGCTGTAACATAATTTTTAAGCTAATCTCTACTGGCATTGCCAGGATTCTATTTGTCCACTCCAGCTCTCTATTGCATTTCTTGTCAGCATTGGCAGTCATCTGATTCCACAAAACAACAACAAAGAAATGCATAGGGGTTTTTTATTTAAAGGAATTAATTTTATGCTGGACTGACTTTCAGATCACCATGGAGTTAGAAAATAGTGGGAACTGATGGGGAGCTCAGAGGAGGAAACAATAAAAGCAGAAGTTTCTGCAGGTATGTATCCAACATATACAGACTTTGTCTTCATTGTTACCTAGATCTTTGTGACAATGGGTATTAGTAGAGCATTTGAGATTGTTAACTGCTTTCTTCCAAGGCCCCATCTATCTATACTTAATGGCAGCCACTACAAAAGAAAAGAACCTGAAACAAAAAAGATCTGATTTGTTGCAGTGAGTGTGGTAGAAAATTGTATTTGAAGTGTGGAGAGAGACTGTTTTTTTAAAAGAAGATGAGAGGACTAAACAAGAGTTTTCAAAAGTACCTTGCTCTCAGTTACAGTTTTTCCTACCTGCTTTATAAAACTGTAAATTTTGCCAATTTCTACATTCTCTTACAACCCCGAAAACTGCTATATTCAGTGAGACACCACAGTTATTTTCCCTGTATCTACAGTTGGCAGAAAGCATTTTAGAATAAATCTGGGTGAAGGGATTGGCACTACCGTCGTTTACACTACATGTTGTATTTTTAGGAAAGAAAAAATAAGAACATTTTCTTTCAATGAAAGGGTAAGCTATGAGAAAATTGCACACCAGAAGTTGTGCAATTCAGATGATTATGAAATCTTCACATTTTTGTCTGGGATGTGATGTATTTAGCTGCCAAAGTCTTTTTGTCACAGAGGAGGCTAACTCCCTATTTGCCACAGAAACTATCCCACAGTGTACTTCAGAAAAGGGAGACTGTTTACTAAAATTGAAAGCTCAGAGTTGAAACATCAGACCTCTCTTATTTCTTGTCATGCATTACCTTTGCAATTGCACATGACAATCCCCTGAGTATTATTTCAATTTATTGCCTATTGAATCTGTCCCTTCTCTTTTTATGTTAAAAATAAAAATTGTTAATTCTTTTACGTTCCCAGTTTCAGTGGCTGGACCACATTTGATCAGAGCCTATTGCTGCTGAAGCTACTTTTCAACAACAAATCATGCTTGAGAGAAGAGTTTGCAAAAAAATTTCTTCTTTCCACTTTTCCCTCACATGAAGGAGCTATAGGGTACGTTCCCCTGCTCCTGAAGGATGATTCCTCTGTCTTTCCTGATGAATGAGGCTTCAGCTGAATGACACTCCAGTGATTGAAGAAGAAGGCATGAACTGGTTGCATTTAAAACACTGTTGGCTGTACAGTGTCTCTGGTTGATGTGTGGAACCATTAAATGATAAACCCGTGTACAAGATCATTACCTGCTTGTTTATAGTGTGTGTATCTGGATGACTGCTTGGTTTTGGCCACTTCCACTCACAAATATTTTGGATTGGATCTTCTTGTGTGGTGAAGAGAGAATATAAATCTTACATTTACTGATATTTTCCTTTTTTTTTTTTTTTCTGTATAATAAAACAGCTTGCTTTAGCCTCTTGTTTTTAGAACTGGAGATTCACGTTAGAGACCAGTTTGCCATCAAGATGTCAATGGGAAAGGTTTCAAATATTTTAGTTTAATTAGCTTGATCGTTTACCCCAAAGGTAGTGTAATCTTCTACAATGCTAGTTTGCAATGTAATGCCAGAAATGAAAAATATTTTAGTTTTCAGATAAGCTATCTTCCTGGTACTTTTATGACTGGAATGCAAGGTGTTAGAGGGTGCTAAAAGAAGGAAACTAATGAGCATTAAAATACTTCAAAAATCTTAACAGCATTCAATTAAATTTTTTTTGGAAGCAGAACAAAATGGACAATAGAAGACAGTATTTTTTAAAAAAATACCCATGAATTCTAAATTGTAACAAAATATAAGTTTTCTTAAATTTCAATCAGTCAAAAAAGGGGTTTTTTTTTCTGATGTTGTTGCAGTAGTCCTGCTAACCTCAGAAGGAATTTATTTGCCTTGTTCCTCTGAAAAGAAAGAAAGAAAGTGGCATGGGGATTTTAAGGAAGCAGCTTGAGAGGAAGGGGACTGGGGTGCTAGTGCATAGAGCCTGGGGTAGACCTGAGAGGTAGGAGCTTTGTAGATTGGAAGTGGGACTTCTGATATAGTTGGGAGAGAAAAAGGGCTGTAAGAGGAGGGCTTAGTCCTTGTGAAAAGTAATTTTACACCCTGCTAATTGTATGAGCAATCTTGCTAGTGATCTGGGTTTGGTTTTTAGGTTGATGATATAGCTGGAGACCCATCTCTACTTGTGATTTCATCACAGACTGAGAGAGGTGGAGAATATTGAAAATGTAATTAACAAAAAGTGATGCTGTAAATTTAACTAATGAGATGTAACACTTCAAAGTGTTCACTGAGGGGTTTTTTTTCTGATTAAGGATAAAACCTTGTTCTAAAATTTCAGTTCTGTATTCCCCAATGTTACCATAGGATTATGCTGACAATAGTTATGTTGTTTTACCGAACCATTTTTAGGATTTTGGTAATTGCATTGGCAATACAGAGTCCTGGAAAATGGTGTTAGAGAGATTTGTAATTAAAATTAGGCTGTAAAAACAGCACACTTACTCTCTGCATCTGATTTCCACATATTAGAAACTAATGCTTATTTCAATGTCAAAGCTGGTTTTTATGTGTTATTAATAAGTGTTGCTGTGCAAGTTAAGTATCTGGTTTGTGAATTCACTGATGGAAATTTGAAGATAAAATCACATATATTAACATTTTGTCATTTCCTCTGCCTTCCACATGCAATTTTTCTACAATTACAAGGATTTCTACACGGGGGCTTTGGGTTGGATGGCACCCCAGGCTGTAGTGCAGTGTGAGGCAGCTCTGAGGATAACAGCATCATTCTGGCACGATGCTCAGGGGACTTAAATCTCCGACATACAAAGTACAGTGGCTTTCACTGGATCTTGTGGCTGTGGCTATGTTCTGATTCTCATTTACAGCTAGCTCATGTGTCACACCAGCACGCTGTCATCTGTTTTGTAAGTCAGACCATTTTTCTGTGTTCTGGACACTTGAACAGCTCCTTGAGATCTAATTGGATCAGGGAAATGGGCACACTCATATTTGATATTTATCTTGTCTATTGTGACAAAAATGTAAATTCATGTACACTGTGAAATTCTGGGATTGTTAAAACCGATATAAGTCACTGAAAATACTGGTATTTAGATTAAAATTTTGCCTCTGGAACCTCTAAGTCTAGTCTTAAGCCTGTTCAATGGATATATTCCTACTAACTTCGAGTCATTTTGTGCCAGGTCTTTGATACATACATGAGAAAGCCCACAGAGTGACATTTCAGAATGAGTATGCAAGTTTGGCAGAATTACAAGAACATTTATTATTTGTAAACTGAACAGATACAACACTAAAAAAAAAACAAAAACACAATGCCAGTTCATCAATTTATTTTTTAAGATCATAGTCATAATTTTAAAACCCCAAATCTACCTTTATGATTAGATAGGAACAAAACCAGTCTTTTATGCACAGATATAAGAGGTGATTTTTAGCAGCTTCTGTCCTGAACTTTCTTTTGGAAAGGCTAGATTAAGATTCCTGATGTTGCCAGTGTAGGGAATTACTTCATTTCCTTCCTCCTAAGACAATAATGACAAAAATATTACATATAACCTTTCTATACAGGAGAGGAGAAGGAAGTTACTCCTATTAGAAGTGTAATGAATAATATAATCATCCTTGGCTGTTCCACCCTGG
Source organism: Agelaius phoeniceus (assembly GCF_051311805.1). Taxonomy (NCBI): domain Eukaryota; kingdom Metazoa; phylum Chordata; class Aves; order Passeriformes; family Icteridae; genus Agelaius; species Agelaius phoeniceus. Next base: position 31,499,145 of record NC_135269.1, on the reverse strand, counting down.
ATATGACTTCAGGGACAGAAAAGTGTAAAAGCAGTTATGACTCTTTGGCCATCTGAGAGATTAAATCAATATTTACTTTTACCTCTGTTACCATGCTGTTCACATGGAGCCATGCATTTTGCAGCAAAACTAAGGGAAACCTTTAGGATGCATACTAGCATTTACTGTGTAGCCACCATAGTTCTGTTGCTAGAACTGAACCATTTCATTATGAGATTTTATTTAACTCTGGCCAAGAGTATAGCAAAGCAGATTGTGCAACATTCTGTTTTTACAGTTTCTGTTTAAACATATTAAATAGATTTTTTAAAAGAACTTCATGATACAGTCATTTATTAATAACAAACAGAGAGTTATAGATCTGATTTGTTATTGACTTTTAGAAATTCTGATTAAAGGAAACTTGCAAGATTAAACCTGAATATTATTATTCTAAACACTGCTAGGATTAAGCTGAGTGAGACTCAGGCCATGCCAGCTCCACTGAAGGCTTTCAGAAAATATATGTCTTGTGAATACATATGTTTCTGCCCATTCATTCAAAGCCTGTTCTCTTTTCTTTTTTTTGTGTGTTCTCTTACTTGAAGCCAGAACCATTCCTATCTATTTCCCACACTTGATTCTCTTCCCAGTCACATTTTTCTGGCACAGAAAACTCAACTTCTTTCTGGGTTTCTTCCAATCTACATATCTCTTCCTTTCAACTGTCTTCTGCTTACAGTCTTTCTCTCAACTCCACATTCTACCTCATCAATCCTTCTTCAACTCCTCAGATGAGTTTCCTAATCCCCACCATATCTTGTCTTGTCCCCACTGCTTTGAGAGTTGTCACTCTCCTACTTCTAGGTTCTCAATCATTCCCATCTCTCTGCTACACTCCCCCAATTGCAGCTGTACATTTCAACCTGTCCTAGTGCCAGACTTATCATAAAATCATTAAGGTTGGAAAAGACCCTGAAGATCATCAAGTCTAACCTTTGACTGAGTACCACCATGCCCACTAAACCACATCACAAATTCCATGTCTACTCATTTTTTTATTACCTCCAGGTATGGTGACTCCACCACTTCCCTAGAGAGCCTGTTCCAATGCTTAAACCAGTGTTTCAGCAAAGAATTTTTTCCTAATGTGCAGCCTGGATCTTCTTCAGCAAAGAATTTTTTCCTAATGTGCAGCTGTTTCCCTTTGTCCTATCACTAGTTTCCTGGGAGAAGAGGCCAGCCGCCACCTTGCTATCTTTCTTTTAGGTAGTTGTGGGACTTCCTTTTGGGCAGTTGTAGAGAGTGATAAGGTTTCCCTTAGCCTTGTTTTCTCCAGGCTCAACAAGTCCATCTCTCTCAACTGCTCCTCATAGAATTTATGTTCCAGCCCATTCACTAGCTTTGTTGCCCTACTCTGGACACCCTGGAATACCTCAGCAGTTCATAGGGCCTGCTTTCAGTTTTCCATTGTTTACTCACCTGGAGGTTTGCAAATAATGTGAGTACTTCACCAAGTACTTGAGCTGGTCAGCTAACATGGTTTGATTCAATGCATAAACATATGCACAATGGTAGAAATTGAACTCAAGTGTGAGCAGGGAGCTTGTGCTAATACAGCTGCATAGAGGCACCCACTCAGTTTCTCCTGTTGCGTCTTCCATTTTGTAGGGAACAGTCATTTTTACAAGGGTAGAGACAGAAGGAAGTAAATGAGTTGAAAAACCTGAGTCTGCCAAATGCAATGGCACCATAAAAAAAGAGAACATAATAAAAATTCCTAAATGACATGACTGTGACACAGGGAGAGTGCCCTCCTTTTAGCACATGCCAGAATTAAGATTGTTGTGAACAACAATGCTGCTGTTAGTTCCTAACAAACTATAATAAACACTTCTCACAGGTATCAGACAAGGCTGTCTAGCAGGGCTTTAAAATATTTTTGTTAGAGTTTTCTAAACTGTGATGATTGGGTTTTGTTTGTATAAGTATCAGAATAATAATTTCAGAGGCTATGAATCTGTGGTCTTATTGCCATATATAAATGCATGTAAAAGTAAAAAAAACACATCACAGCCTCAAAATCTTGTAATTCAGTCTTTTTGTTTGTCCCCAGAAATTTGAGGTTGGGAAAGAAATAATCACAGTCACATTGTGTGGGCCTTCACATGTGCCATTAAGAATTGAAATTTATGAATACCTTTCACTTTCTTAGTTATAGCAATCTTGATTGGTCAAATTCTTTTGCAAATCTGCTCTAAAATGCAATGGTTCTTTACAGTTTGGGTTTTTTCATTATATTCTACTAAAATGCTCTTCCTTCTTCCCCTTATCAACTTATATTTCACTTATTTCCTTAGTGCCTTACCCTCCACAAAAAATCAGCATAACTACTGTGTTCTCAAATAAACTGCACAGATTTATATGAGCTGAGGTTTTGTTTCTAAGCATTTAGACATAAATAACAACTGTGAATAATAATTCTTTTCTCTAACCATATCTTAATAAGGAAAAAATGAAAGCTCCATTAATTTCTTCCTGTAAGTCTTCCTTCTATAAGCACTTTAAAAATTTGTGTTTCTCTGAACACCTGCTAGTCTGTGCATGTTTTTATTTTTTTGACACACATTTTATTACACATGTAGTGTCACCATGTGTCTCCACACTAATAGAGGATAATTCCTTGCAGTGTGACAATTCTTCTCTGTGTGAAGCTTAGATGGTGCCAGTATTTTTGCTGCCAAATCTCTCACATTTAATTTATTGAACATGGCATCTTTCAGTCATACAACACATCTCAACAAGTATGTTGTTTCTGCATGTTCTTCTCCAAAACTTACTGTATTTATTTGCTTTTGGATGAGATTCTGATAGTTCTAATAAAGCTGGTACAATTGGCATTTTATTCAGTAGATTTGATAGTTAAAAGATGATATTGATTTCCAGAATGTCTAATGGTCTGTTTCTTGAGATATTCTGCTCATGTTTATACTCTTACTCATGTCTTTATACTAATCTATTATTTTCAGTTGTGTTGAAACTTCTAAATTATGATAACATGATTTTTGTAATTTACTTTATATATTGCTGACATTGCAGAAAATGGTATTTGCAGAAACCTCAAAAGACTGAGAAGGGTTTATTACAAAAAATTAAGACAATTCAGATAATAGATGTACGATTATATATTTTTATGTATTTTCTTTATAGATGCATGGAATAATATCATATGACTACCCTTTCACTATTTTGGAGTTCTTCACCTGACAGATATCATGACGACTATTAAGGAAAACACTGATGGATTCTTTAAAGAATATTGGAGTGTTTTAATGAATTAAATAAATTTTAAATAATCCATTTTTTTAAGTCGAACTGTATAATGATGCTGAGAAGCAGCAGCTTGAGTTTTATTCAATGGAGAATTTAGAATGGGCATAGAAATGTCACACTGGCAGGGAAAAAAATGCGTTTAGAGTGTCTTGAGCAAAGTAGGTGTCAAGGTACTTTGACACCTACTTGTTAAAGAATTTCAGAGATGAAGATTTGAACAAATCTCTGTGCATTCAAGAAGAAATAAAAACTGTCTTCTCAAAGGTAGTTGAAGCCACTGTGCAGTAAAAGAACAAGATTTTTAATAGAGTAGAAGTTTCAGTTGGACTAAATAAAATGATTTTAATACCTAAGCTGACAAAGATACTATACATAAGGCGTGACGTTATAGATACAAGAGTTCCTGTGGAATTTAATTCACCATTTTCTCCCTTTATGACTGCATGTAGAACAGCATGCCTTTTATTCATCTGCTTCTTGTCAGCTAGAGGTAAGGTCTTCTGGAATTCTGGCAGTGAAGGAAGCAATCCTTTATTGAGGAATGAAAAACTAAAGTAATATTTGAATTCTTAAATTCCCTGGAATAGTGTAAGAAAATTTTATGTGTGTTGCAAAGGTAGAATGATAGAATCATAGGTTTGAGTTGGAAGAGGCTTAAAGAACCTCTTGTTCCAAGCCCCTGCCATGAGCAGGAAACTTCCCCTTAGATCAAGTTACCTGGGGTCCCATTCAACCTGGCCTTGATCACTTTACAACTTCTCTGGGACAACCAGTTCCAGTGCCTCACCACCCTCACAGTAAAGAATTTCTTCCTAATACATAATCTAAATCTATCCTCTTTACCCTCTTTTAGGAGTTGAGGACAAAAAGATACTGAAGGGTGTATGTCAGTGGTTGACAGTGTTGGGCCTCTCGCGTGAGGCTGAGAAGAAAATGGTGTAAGTGGCTGTCCTGTCATCACTGGTTTTGGTTTCTGGTGATACCTAGCAAAAGGACAGGACTTGCTGTAAGCACAAAAGAGCTTAACATTTAACAGATTAACAGACTATTATATTTAACAGATGGTGGAAGAGAAACCATGAGCAGTAAGGAAGCTTTGGGAAAGAATGTAAAGAAAAGTCTTCAGAGATAAAAAAACAGTCAAAGATTATGATTATCATCACAACCAATGACGACAAAGATTTTCATAGCATGCATACCTCACCCATACAAAGACTCTAAGTGCTTCCTGCCCCTTTCTTCTCACCCATTTCAATCCTTGTCTTTTATCTGTTTTTGGACACTACCGCCAAAGGTTTCTATCAATGAAAGCAGGGAAGAGAAAGCTGTCTGGCATGCCTCCCACTCAATCTCTCAGAAAGCAGAGGTAAAAATACCAATAACATAAGTTAGACTGGAAAGCATTCAACGGTATTTGGCATAATCAGTCAAGTGTAAACAATGGCAAAGCAGTAGCAAGGATAAATTGGCTAGAAGGGGCATTGCTGAACAATCTCAGAAGGTGAATCAGCTTCTCTACAGGGACTGACTGGGCACTATTCACCATTTACAAGTCACCATCAATGGTGGCAGATTAAAAAGGTCCAGGAGAAGACAAGGACAACCTAGAACATGAATGTCTGACTTAGATTATGGTACTGGGAAAGGCTTTGGCTTCTTCAAACAAGAGTGAAATTCTAAAGAAGGAGCAGAGGCAGAGAATGCCTTTCTACACAGATTAGCTAAACTTGAGAGGACAGCATTAAAATAAGACTAGTGATTTCAAATAGCACCGCATCATCAATGTTAACAAGGCAAATTGGTAAACAGAACTAAGAAGTAGGGGACATTTGAATACTTATAATATGGTCATAGAAGACACAAAGAGGAAAATAGTTTGATAAAACAGTTTGATAATCCTCAGTGTTCAAGCAGCACAGTCAGTAAATTAGAAGACTTTAAGATCTTGATACACTATTATTTTCATTATTATTTTCATAATTTGCACTTAAAGACATTTGATTTGGAAAAAGTACTTCCTGTAAAATCTAAAGTCTATGACAGTATTAGTAAACTGAGACACAGGGACACAGTCACCTCCTCTTAGAAATTAGTAAGGTCCTTGGCATGGTTTTGGCTTTGGGCATGGCTGCAAGTACTTTTGATAACTTTGGAGTGGTAGCCACCCCAGTTCTGAATCCTCTAACAGGCTGCTGTGGAATGGGAAAACCCACAGAGCGTGACCAGGACAACAGGCAAGAATTTCTTGGTGAGGGAAGTGATGAAAAGGAGGAGATTGCACACTTTAGTCACCCACTTACTTTTATGAAAAGAGGGAGAGAGAGAAATGCACGAGGGAAATGCTGAGGGAGGACTGTGGCTGCAATCATTGGGGTGTAATAGAACTGAGTAAACAACAATTCTGTCAAGACACAGGTCAGTGTAGCTGCATCCAGTGCCACCAGACAACACCATTGGATGTGGGTGGGCATTGACAAGATTAATTGCTGACAGCTGCCCAAGAGTACTTTGATGGCATGCCTTGTGTGTGAACAGTGAGGCTCACAGTTATGGGATGTGGCATGCTTTGTTACCGGGAGGAAGGGCCATGCAGCCCCTGTGTCCCAGGCCCTCTCAAGTCAGGCCTGGATTTCCCCTTTGGAGCCAACAGAGAGAAGGGAGTGGTAGGGAGAGGCAGAGGGGAAGAAGCTGAAGTATTCTCCCTCTGCCAGGATATTACTGCTTTTTGTGTCCTGGCTGCCAGACCTGTTCAGTGACTCATTTAGGAGGTGTCCCTGAAGAAAAGCTTGCATGCGTCATCTTTTTCATCTTCCAATACCTTTTTGCCCCAATATTAGAGTATTTACCTCTATGTGCTCACCACAACTCATTTTGCAAGGTTTCCACTGTCCTACTTCTCTGGAACCCATTCTGTGGAGAAGGTGGTAAGGGAAGGGTGGTAAGCCCATGCTGGGCTTCCAGTCATCTCAGTCTGCAGGTGGTGAAGAAGGCTCATCCCTGGTGCTCTCAGTCTTTCTCATGTCATCTCCACTGGTTTTACTGTGAAGTGGATGGATGGGGAGAGGAAAAATTAGGATTCTTTAAAAGTTTTCAGTATAAGTGGGAAGTATGTTGTTGTGAGCTGTCCCATTGCAAGTAGAAGTATAAAATCAGTTTGGGGTTTATGTGTTTGGTTTTCTAAAAAAGAACTCATATTCCTTACTTCATCTGCACTTCCACTACAAACAGATCACAGTCCTTACTCAATTCCAGAGACCAGGGCACAAGAATTAGAGTAGAAAATCAAGGAGCAGGAAAATATTATCAATTTTTATAAATGCCTGGACAATTCGAGTGTTTACTAGCAAAAGGAAACATCATGTCATTAAAAATTCCCCGAAACAATTTAGAAGAACATACATCAATAATGTTTTTAAGAATGGCTGTTTTGGCCTTGGAACAGTGGACTGAATTAGAAGACACTTTGGGTTTCCTTGCCTTTCTTTCTTTGATATCTGATGTCCTACTTTAAAAAAAATGCGAAAAACAAAACTTTTTTCTGTATTTCAGCATTATTTTATTTGCACAATGCAAAAAAGTATTACCAGAGAACAGCTAAGAGTACTGACTACTTCCAGAAAGACCTAATCCTTATGTGACAGCAACAGGATTATTAAATGAAAAGAGGAAAAAGGGTAATAGTATCATTTAGTATTGAAATATACAGCAAAATAAAGAGTAGAGAAATTGGGAAGTAGTTAGTATTTGCTATGAAAAATAATCAGAAGAAAGTATTATGAAACAAAGCTCTGAGTTTTGTTTGCATAACCAAAGCTGGCTGTCATGTTCAGGATTATTAAATGAGAAAAAGCTTTTAAGTGTGTCATATCAACACACTTTTTAAACAAGTTCTTACAGAACCCCTGATAAAGAAAGAAGTCAATAAGCTTGTATAAGCCTCTGGACATCTACAATTAACTAAACCAAAGTTTAAATACCTAATGTGGGACAAAATGTTGAAAGTATTTTTATGTGTTTGAAAATGAAATTTGTGTTTATTTAATGTATACTTTTGATGCTAGACTATTACTGTTATCATATATCTAACACTTACCCAAGAAGAAAACATTTAAACAAAACAGCATTTATTAGCCTCTGTAAATAAAATCTGGAGTAAGGAGTAGACAAAGTAAAAGGCATTTTTATTTGAAAACAACATTTTTTCAACTTCTTTGGCTTTAATAACTGAAGAAAATTGAATACTTGTAACATAAGTTTCATGGAAGTATATTAAACTAGAGCTTCATCTCCCTTGTTTAATTAACAGTCTCTATCCTGACCTGCAGAAGCCCTGTTTTAATTTTTAACTCTTTCTTTGATTATTTGATTCCTTTGATTATTTGAAGAGAGCAAGCCCATCATTAGAATGGGAAATATAGTTTTGTGACCTGAATGAAGATGATATAAAAAAAGATAATTTTGTGATATTAAGCAAAGATAGATCTGGTTTTTATCTGGAAAGGTCAGTCATAAACACTGTGAAGCTCAGGTCTAAAACCTGGAAGGTTCTCCATTACATTTTTTGAAAATATGTCTCTATGGGACATGAGGGCATTTCTTAGCCAACAGCTAGCAGCTAACATATGGTAAGCCATATTCATTTTCTTCATATTGATGAAATATGTATTAAAACAAGAAATATCAGAGGTGAAAAAGGCCTTTTATTTATGCAGTTTATACACATTGTAGAAAGGAGAATGTTTCTATTCTAAGGAAGAACTGGATTTAAATTAAAAATATTTTCTGGATGCAAGTCTGAACAGCATTCACAAAGATGTACTTTAAATAAGACCCTCAAACATAAATATTAATGCACTAAAATAATGTGTTGTCTACTACTCTGCCAAGGAATAATACCACAAGGGAAAGTAGATAGTTCTTCTTCAGCTGGAAAGAAACTGAATCAGAACATTCCAGATATGAACAATAAGAGAGACTTGAAGACAGAATAGCCTTGAAGTTCTGGTACATGCAGCTGCTTTCTCATGTCACAGTGGACACTGTAGAGCAAAGATGTTAGCTTGGAGTTCCATTCTCTACATCTTCCATGGTTTGTCTGGATGCCAGTAATCTCCCCAGACTGGGCACTTTGGCTGGATTAAGTTAGGGATCTTTAACGTAAAACTTCCATGGACAAGTCTTTTGTCTGGCTGGACAAATAGTTAAGGAAAATTAGCCTCTGAAATTAGGTATTTAGGATTAGGTATTTAAAGGTCAGCAATGTAAGTACATCCAGTTTAAGCTCTTTTAAGAAGAAAGAACAGGCCTACGAAATCAGGCCTGTTATATACTTGCGAATGAGTATACATTAAGTATAATTTCAATATATTTGGTTTAAAATGTGTTGAATGAATTTCTAATTACAATAACTACTGAGTACAGGGCACTGTCCTGAAGCAAAGAATTTCTGAAGTGCAAAGCCCTATCCAGTGTTTTAAAGTTAAATCCAACTAAAATTTGGCACAAGGATGAGTCCAGCAAATAATCTCCTCTCATCTCAAACTTGAAAAACAAAGGAGAATGGGGCAACAAGAGTTGCCCATCTTAAAATATATTCTTGTTGAAAAGCCACTCCTGCTGATGGATTTCTGCTCCCCCTGCTTTGCCACATACAGAGTAACTTTCTCTATTTAAACAATTCGATCTAAGAGAAGAACAACAGATGTTCAGTGAATTGCATTTTCTGTCTATTGGTAATTTGATTTTAAAAAGGAAATAGGATATAGGAAATACATACTTTTGTTTAAAAGCAAAACACTGGTTCAGCCCCCACTTCATCTTTATATACAAATTCCACAGATTGGAAACCTTCTACTGCTGAAAAAAATTTAAAAACATCTGATATGTGTTTTCATGGTTTTTTTGGGTTTTTTTGTATCTCCCTTTACATTAGGATATTTATGTGCAGCTACCTAAAGACCTAAACAAACAAAAAAAAAAAAAAAGAAAAAACCCAAACCCAGACCAGTGCTGTCTAGAAAAGAAAATACCGACAATGATAATGAAATAATTTATTAAAAGTTTTGGTTTAGAATGAAAGGAAATTAATTACAGTAAAAATCTGGAAAGCATCTCTTTATTGTTTTATAAAATAAGATTTCCCATTCATTTTAATGCGTTTCCTCTTGCTGAATGCCTATCCCTGTATCCAATGCTTTTAGATGAAGAGAACAAATGACCTGGTCAATTTTGAAATACATTAATGATTGCTGGACTCTCATAACTGTAGAAAACTATATTTCTGTGCAGCTACTATGGAAATCAATTGTACATTGGAAATCAAAAGTACATTGTGGAGTTCTTATCTGAGATCATCCCATACCTACTGAGGCTAGAGACTGTCCTGAATTCATGAAGGGAGTGTAATTTAATGTAGAGAAATCACTACACAAGTAGATATAGAACAGTTTTAAGCAACGTGCAATGACTTTCAGAAGACTGTCAACATGATGCTTTAAAAAAAATCTACCTGTGCTAATAAGCAACACATTATTAAAATGTAATTAATTTGTTTTATAACAAGTAAGTCTAACACTGAGAATTCCTCTTAGGTGGAAATTTGTTAAACTAAACCTAGGGACTTTATTGTAGATTTAGTTACATAAAGTTTACAGTACGTCTCAACTTGTTGTGTTTTGTGTGATTTTAATGCAGCAGATCAAACGTATTTTTTAAAGAAAAACTAACGTGAAAATATCTCTGGTATTTGAAGAGTATAATTTGCATAGTTGTCTTACCTTTTGAACTTGTCTTTCAGCACGTAGCGATCTAAGCAATGAAGGGAGTGCTATCAGTCTTCCTCATTAAAATAATGAGTTAAATACACAAATCCACCTTCTGGGCAGTAACATGCTTTCTGTAAGGTGGGAGGCCAAATGGGAAGGTATTAATTATTTTTCAGAATGTCTAATTTTATGTTTATTATTCAGAATAAAACTTCTTTTCACCATTGACTAGATATTAAGCGTGTTGGAAAGCTTAATAACCTTGTAGATTGAAGGCTTAATAACTTTGGAGAGGAGATAGCATATTGCATGTAGCTCAAACTTGTTATTAATTTTCCACAACTTTTCCTTCATGCTTGTCAGAGAGTAATAGTGCTTGCTTTGCATCTCTCCAGCTGACCTTTTTCAGTGGAACCATTTAAGTCCTGCTGAAAGAAGTCTGAGGTTCTGATCTTTTCAGCTGTGGAATGGTGAGCTAGTCAAAGGCCAGCAACTCACTTCTGCACAGCCCTTTGATATTAACTTGTGTATTCCCCTCCAAATGTCTTTCTAGTCTCACATCTTCTCCCAGCTTAGTTTTTATGGAGCCCTTTTTTTTCTCTAAGCGATTGTAAGGAACATTTTCCTAGACGCTTTGATTGTATTTATATTTTCTCTCTATACAATTTATAGGTTTTTCTCCTACATCATAGTGATTGCTGGTTATCAATATGATGTAGAAGGAGATCCAATTGCTAGCCATAGTTTTGCATGAGATATTCTTACTTTGTCAGTCATTGTTCATTTAGTCTTGAGATGCTGGTAATTCACTCTGCTAAGTTTTTGATGCCAGCCTCCATTGCACTGTTTCTCAACATTTTAAGAAATAATTCTATTTTTCTTGGCCAGTCACACACACATGTATTGCTTCTCAGAGATTTCTGAATAACCAACTAACTCTTCCACTTCTCAATTGTCCTCCAAATTTTCTTTTGCCATATTAAAAAACAGTCATTCTGGAAGGTCTTGCCAGCATGAATGCCAGGGGAGAAAAAAAAAAATATATATATATTTATATGTAGAGACTATATTTAAAAAGCAGTAATGAGTTAAAGAAAATTCTGTTTATATTTGTGCCCAATTGTGGAGTACCATACTTGGTAATTTAAAAATATTCTAAAAATTGGATAAGGGTATAGGAGCAAAACAAGAAAATGTTCTGATATCAGAAAATTTCTCCATACAGAAAGTTCAGTCTGTTCACATTATTAAAAATTAGATGAAGCAATGACTTAATAAGACTTTCCTCACATGAAAGAGACTGTGGTGTATTTTCCAAGGAAGAATAAGGCTCAAGATTTTAGAAGGTAGTGCAATCTTAAAATGCTTCCATCTCTTGTAGTTTTTATTGCTCAAATGGAGTGCCTTTATTAATTATACTCTGGATAAATGCCAGTTATTACACTGTAATAGAGTTATTATTTGTGCAGTCTGTAAGACTTATTGATCTAATAAATTTGTATAATTTAGTTAATTTTTGTAACCAAAGTAAACACTTCTGTAGGAAATATGATGTCAAATATTTCTTTCTGATCACTGCATTCTTTTGTGTCCCAATCATTTCCAATACGACAAAATAGACATGGTGTCAGTCATTAATTCATCAGCCATTATGTTTTTCAACATTAGCCATCAGCCATTATGTTTTCAACTTTCTTCTCTACCATGAGAAGCCATTTGATGCCTTAATTCTAAGACTATGAGCGGGCTTTTTTTTTTGTTGGGTTTTTTTTTTTCCAAAGTGAAGCTATGTACTAATTTACAACAGACTCCAAAGGAAAGTCTGCATACTCTCACTCTGTGGAAACATGAGAGAGCTTATCCTCTGGAGAGAGGAATAACCTCCCTATCATTAACCTACATGTGCCTCAGGGTAGGAACATTTCATATGGTAGTTCCTGAAGAGAAACTGATGTGGTAAAGTTTCAAACATTGATGCACCTTGGAATAACTTGTTAGTCTGCTCATGTCTTTAATTTTCTAATTTCAGGAATGTTTTCAAATGCATTTTTCCACAAGCAGTAGGATGGCTACTGCAATCCTATGAGTTTGGAGAGGGTATATAATATGAAAAAATATTTTTGATAAAATGAGAGAACAATATGTTTTCATGAGTCTGTACCAACTAATCTAAGATGGCAATTTTTTGGTAAAACAGAAAAGAAAAAGCAAGTTTCTCCTTATCTCCATTTAATACTCATATGCCCATTTAAACCTCACAAAATCGGTGTGAAAGGTGTGAGAGCAAGATTTGCTCTTCAACCTTCTGTTGGTCCTATGGTGCTTCTGGTCTTAGTTTTTATTTATTAATTCAAAATTTATGCTGATATCTTGAAGTGTTTCAAGATATGTGAAGATGAGCTGAAACAACTACTACTACTACTACTACTAAGTATTTCACCTTGAAATCAGAATAGTGCAAAATTCCTTGATATTTTTAAAGGAAACAAAATTCCTTTTATTTTTGAGAAACACATCCTGTTTGGGCACCTAGACTATTAAATATTCATATATTGATATTGATTGAGATATTTAATCTCTCTGCCTAATTAACTCCTTTTGATTTTTGATTTTTTTAAGATACAGTATCTTACATCTATCTCTTTTATGGCTAAGCAATTTCCCTTGGGTATTTTTTCCCTTTTAATTGACAGAGGTACTACAGATTCAGGATGTTAAGTATATCTTTCTTTGAAAAGGTTAGTTGGTATTTGCTCCTAATTGTGCTTTTAGGTAAAATTAAAGCCTTCACCAAACTCTTTTGCATAATAATTTCAATATTTTCATTAATCAGTGTTCAGGACTTATTCTGAAGTCCAATCTCCGGTAGACTTTTTTATCTCCTGTAGACTTTTTATGTCTAAAATTATGAGCCTTGATGTAGATTTTTTGAGCAAAGTCTTATAGCCTAAGGGCATTAGATGTTAATAATTTCAAAACCATAATTTTTTAGAACTGATTTTAAAATTATACACTGATCTCACAGTTTTCAGCATCATACAATAGTACATTGTTATCCCTAGTGCAAAGGGAAATTCAACAGTGTTGAGAAAGAATAAAGCAAAGGTCTTAGTTGGAAATATTTCTGCATTTCTTGCTTCAGATTAATTTTTGGTGTTGTAAGGGCCTCTCGAATGAAAAAGAATTCCTAGAAAAGTTCTACATATTTTGCAGGAGTTAAGAGCTCATAGGTTTCTTTGTAAAATTTCTTTCTAGTTTGTAAAAAGGTGGGGGGAAAGTTTATTATCTTGATGGTTCAAGAGATGCTTCCACCTCACAGTCCACAAGTTTTGTGAAAGCTCCACTGAACAGATTTGGAAATGCATTTTATAAATACACTTTTCCTTAATAATCTCTGTAACACTATACCAAGTGAGAAATATCTGTTTAATTGTTACGTTTTTTCAATTTGGAGTATAACCGAGTATTTTGTTATTTCTATTTGAATTTCTATTTATAGGCGTGAAAGGAAAGTAAATTGTGATATTTGCAATTGTTTCAAATCAGCAAAAGGACTATTGAAAACCATGTAGAATATTTTTTCTGTGATCACAAAGTTAGTCAAGGCAATCCATGCCTAGCTTTTCTCATTAAGAAGCAGAAAAAGTATTTGTTATGCTCCTATGGACTATTTAAAAAATATTATTGTTGAAAGTGATTTCTAGTAATTTAGTGTCAAACTTCACTTGCCAAAATGCATATTGTCTAATTTTTATTTACTTTTTAATTTAGGGTTTTTTTTGCGTTTAGGTAGCAATTTTGTTTTCAGATGTTAGCACTTTAATGTTAATTGTTTGAATGTTTACAAGGATCTAAGCTTCTTTGATGATATCAGTTTTTGAGCATTTCAAATGCAAATAGTCGAATACTGTTGGCACCTCTGTGTAAGCAGCATTTTTTCTAATATAGCAATGGGAAACCAACTGACCTTTAGATAACTGTAGCAAGGATCTTTCTTAATGGCTGAACAGATTAGGGGTGCTCTTTAAGAGCCTCAGTTATGAATCTCAGCTGCCAAATCTCAGTCCTGTGAATGAGTCAGTAAAGAAACTACAATTCATAAATAAAAACAAATATCTTTTTTTTTTTTGTCAGTAGAGAAGAATTGCCTAGATTGCACAGAATTGAAGAAAGGCTTGAAAAGAAATGACTGCTGTGTTTGGGGGCAGTTTGTCTTTAAAGGAGGCATGCTCGTTCTGGCCTGTGTGTGAACCCAGAGAGGGAGCTTAGAGATTATCCAAAAAGATTTTGCTGCTGAGGTCCAATGAGATAGTTGTGGGAAAGACTGATACCATAACATGGTTCATCTCCCTGTCCCATCCAGGAAAACTAGCTTTCAGCCCAGTCAGTATTCAAGGGAACAGCAAATAGTTCCTCTTATCAGTCCTCATCAACTCGTTCATTTTCTGGAGGGGCAGGAAAAGCACTAGCAACTGCCAAAACTTTTGGGGCATCCTGGAGGGAAAATTAGCTCTCCAGGGTACAAATGCAAAATCTCAGACTCTTTCAACCAAATTAAGAGTTCAGACTGGCAAAGTAATGAACAGTTGCTTATGATTATGGATAATAAGGTAATCTGTTTTAGAGTACAGTGAATTCTCACCCCACATCTTTGTTACACTTTAGCTTTATTAGTATTTTTAATTCAAAATTTATTTAGCTGTTTTTCTTTTTCATTTTGATCAAAGGACATTAAAATATTTCTCCTTGCCAATAATCCTGTGTCTGTATTCCCACACATACACCGAAGTAATATCATTACATTCCCATGGAGCAATGCCCTTATTTACCTCTGATACCATTAGCTGCATGTCTGCTGATGCATTTTTGCAAACTCCTTCAGGAAGCATTTTTCAAATCTGTGAGTTGAAATTATTTTATGCTGTGACAGCAGTAATGCTTATTCCATCTGCTCCAATAGGTATCCCATTATTAGCCTTAGTATGGGAGCATCTGCTGCTAACAACTGCAGCCATCAGCAAGGACAAATGTGAGGAAATTCTTCCTGCTTCTTCAGTATTAGGAACTTCATTAAAAAAATTCTCAATTGTTGCAGCAATTATATTAGTTTTCATGTTAGCTCAATCTCATTCAGCAAAGAAATTGTGTATTGTACCTATTTTGACTCCATAAGGAAAACCTAATAGCATCTAAATCCAATGCATAGGAAGAAAAATGCAAGTTTGATACGAAATCTACAGATGAAAAACCTATATATCTATGCTGAATAGTGATTTTCATTTCAAAATTGACCTCATCTAAGGAAGAGTCACTTAAAGTATCATAAAGTGTTTTAAGGATTTGGGGACTGGGGGGAAGGAAAAAACTCATATCAATCAGAAATTATATACTTTCAAGTATTATTAATTTGCCAAATTTCCTCTTCCCATTTTTCCTTTCTAGTTCAATACCAGCACATCCCCAATTTCCTCTCTATTGTTCTTTGATCTTTGTTCTATCATTGATAATGCTTATTTCTTCTCTTTTTTAATATGCTTGCTTAAATTTAAAGTAAGATAACCAAAGGTAGATGTTTATGTTCTTTCTAAGCTCCTTTTCATAAATTTTTCTCTGTACCTGTTGGCAATACTAGTGCTTTTAGATGCAGAAATATTTTTAGTTAAAATACTTTTCTCTCCTACACAACTAGATATACAGACTTTATGGAAAATTTATTGATTTTAAAAAATTATTTATTTCCAGTATCTAAATCTACCTAACTGCTTGACTCTTACCTTGCTGTTATCAGTGCAGTTGCCTCTTGGCCTTACATAAATCTGTTTGAAATATTATTTGTGTTATTCTCAAAGCTTACTACCTTTGCCATTAGAATTTTCTTATGAATGAGTAGCATTATCATATTTTGCAGCATCAGGAATAAGCTTGCCATACCTGTTTTGAATGCCTTTCAAAATTTTGCTCCTAGTTATTAAATGAATCTTACATCTCATGAGGTTTCCCAGACCCAATGCTCTGCAAGTGTTAGAACTGTAGCTCTTTTTAACTCATTTTCCCTCAGTTTCCTTATAATTGCTTCCCAAAGTTTCTCCAAAAGTTTGCTGTGCTTCACATCAAAGATTATCCAGTTTGTTAATATTATATGCTTGTGTATATCTTTAAAAATAAGTTTACAGCTTTGTCAAACAAAGTGTATGTAACTAATCCTCCCAATTTTAGGGCATTTCATTGGAACTTGGTTTTGGTAGAAATATCTAAATGTCAATTTAGTCTAGAAAAAGGCAAAGCATACTTTGGTATTCCTAGAAATTTCCAACTTTTCATGAAGAAAGTGAACTCTTCAAAATCACCCAAATTTAAGGCATTTCATAATTCAAATGTGTGCCCATGATTGCCTCAGTGATCACTTATATACACTGAGTAAAATACAGAAGGCTTGCAGCTTGGACACAAAATGAAGTTGCTTTGACTGGGGCCTGCTTATGCTCTCTTCTTCAGTGTTGGATGGTGGGCCACTGTCTTTAGAAGAAGGTCTCTGATTGCATAATCCTTTTGACATTTGGAGCTGGTGGCCAATTTTTAACATCAAGTTGCAGAGGAAGATTACTAAGAAATAGCTGCCAGTCAAGTGACCAAGGTGTGCTTAAGAGAAAAGAAGGGGAAAGTACCAGAAGCAGAAAACTGGATACACGAGTGAGACAGGATCAGATCAGGAATCATGAACTACAGGGGCAGAGATCAAAAAACCCTAGGGGATTCTAATCTGAGATCAAAGAAGTGCTTCAAACTGCTGAGGAAACTGAGACAAGGGAAAGCATGTAGGTGTTTTATCTAGATTTGTATACTTACCCTAATATCAGAGGTGTAGAGATTTGGTATCCTTAGAGAGCCTGTAAAGCTGTTTGCTGTAGCTATCATTTGCCCTGGAGAAATGAATTATCCCTCTTGGCTTCTCTTTTCTTTCTTCTTTTTCTTTCTTTTTTTTTCTTTCTTTTTCTTTTTCTTTTTCTTTTTCTTTTTCTTTTTCTTTTTCTTTTTCTTTTTCTTTTTCTTTTTCTTTTTCTTTTTCTTTTTTTCTTTTTTTCTTTTTCTGTGTGTAGTCAATCCGAGTCCAACAGTTGCAGTGCTCTAAGACTGTGTGGTCTTTGTTCTGTGAAGAGTAATGATGAAGACTGTTTTTCATAAAACCCAGTGGTGGCAGATGGAAGCAAGGATTCATCGGGACTGTGCAAGGTTTTTTACTGTGGCAGAACCCATGAACATCTTTTTGAGAAAGCAGTATCAAAGCTGATTTGACTAGGTGTGATTGTGGTAGTCCTTTATGCACAGGTTCCCAGCTAGGTGGATGCTACCCCAAGTATTACTGCTATACTTCTTGTGGGGGAGGAAAAAAATTGAAAAGGTAAAAAAAATCCCAAACCACCAAACCTGGGCATTTTTGATGGACAGCCTTTTTTCACTGACATGTTACTGAAGCAATATCCCAGAAAGTTCCAGGGGTGATGCACTGTTTTATTTTTGTCTTTTCAAACAGAATTGAATGAAATTGTTCATTCATCATGTCCCCCATCTTATTTAAAAACACATATTAAAAATATAAAAGACTCAAACAAAATATGTAGTTCGTAACTATTCTATTTCTTTGCAGGCAGAGCCCCCAGGAATCAGCCTCCAGGAATTCCAGCATTCATTTTAGCAGCTGGTACGTATGAAAGAGAAAAAAACTTGTCAGAACAGGTGACATGAGGATGAAATTCCTTAAATCTGTTTTAGCCTGTGGAGTCACCTTTTGCTTAATAGTAATCTCTCTGTGATTTAGAGAGAGGTTATAGATTGTAGCAGTTTGAGTCCTGACCCAACAACCAGGTTCTCCTTAGTTCTATCCAATAAAACTGGCTTGGTATTAAGTCCTATTTAAAAGATTTTATGTATTTTTTTCAGAAATCAAGTCACATATATCTGTGGAATATTGTAAGACACAGTGTTATGCGTGTTTGTAAACTGTATCCTGAAGCTGCACAGGGGCATATGTATAAACTCTGTGCCTTATGGTGCATGTCAGCTAGCAGGACCAGGTCAAAAAAAATTTTCACAAATATTTTGTAAGTTTTGGAACATGTAACAGGAAAAAAAAGTCCCCTTTTCAGTGAAATAGCAGCACGACTTTTTGAGAAAGAAATTAATTTTCTTCACTATTGATCTAATTGACAAAACATTTCTGCCTTGAAAAAATTATCTAAAAAACCCAGCAGTATTCTGCATTGTTTACTAATAATTAAGATTGCCTTTTGTAAGTGAGAGGTATTTATTGGAATAGAAAAAAACTCATACATCCAATAATCCGCTTACATCAGTCCAATTGGGTAAGAAACATGTATGTTCCAGTTTATTATTTTATATTGAACCACTGACACTCTACAGTGTTGCAGAGTGCACTTTTAAGGGACTGCACTTTTTTTAGCAGTGTCTGAGAAAAGGTGGGAAAATCATCATTTAAGAAAGATACATCATAATGCTTTGAAAATGTTTTGTTTACTACTAAACTTCTCACCATGCAGATAAACTTGCACATTTTTATAAAACTTTTATATTCCTTTTGGTTCCTTGATAAGCTTGTAGTAATATGAAAATTTGTTATAGGAGTTATAATCCTTTCTATAATTACTGCTTTCTGTTTCTTTATGCCCCATATTACACTGCAAATATGTGGAGCAAAGTTATTAAAAAATCCAAACTAACAGAAATGTACATTCTTAATATTAAAGTTTATTATATCAACATTAAAAAAACCCCAGTAGTGGAACTATTTCCAAAACAGTTCTTTTACTACAGCCAGAAACATTCCCAGTATTCAGAAACTACAGCTACATGTCTAAAGAATGCAAAAATATTTGGAAGCATATATGAAAGTGTTTGCTATAATTATCAAATTATTAAATGATCATCATTAAATATATTGAGTGCTGAGTACATCACTTTTCAAAATTATATTGAATAGACAATTGTATGATGTTTCAAAGATATTCCAGGAGAAATGAACCTCTTTACACGTTTGTAACAAGTTTTTGGAGCAAGATCAGAAGTCAAATAAAGAAGATCAGAGGTTTGCATATTTTAATTCTGTTGAGATAATTATTGTAGCAATAGATTTAGATCTCTCATAGCATTCTGTGAAGAATTCTCTACAAGTATGTTGTTCTCATATTTAAAGTTTTACTGGATGTACATGAATTTGAAAGTCTTGATGTATTGCAGGGAAGTCAAATAGTTGTTAAACATGACAATATCTGAATTACTGATTGTCTAAATTGCCCAGAAGTTGAACAATCATTACCACTCCTTGTTCAAGAGAATGTATTAGTACAGAAGCACCCTGCAGACTTGGGCCTCCCTTAAATACCTTTGCCTCATTCTATAAAAAGAGTAAGCAGTGAAAATCATCTCTTTAATGATAAAATCATTTTATTTGACAAGGTGGTCTTGCAAATTCTTTTTGATGTGTGAATGGGTGGTTGCTCAGAATGAGATGCCATTAATGTATTACGAAAATATATTGTTAGTTAATGTCTATCTCTTTCTTTAATAGATAGCATGAGATATATCGAGGAAAACTGTTGATTATTGAGTGTTTAGTTTGATGTCTGCAGAAATACATCATGTGTTAGTAGAGGGAACTGTGTAGTTACTTAGACATCTAAATTTGAGTCAGTAAAAATGCTGAGAAGCTACATGTAAAGTTCATAATTAAATTCCTTTTCAATTCAAATTTTTTATTAGTATTTTTAGATGACAATATCACATTTATATGCTATATATGTGCTTAAAACAATAGACTTACCCTTTGATATCCTCTTCTTGTGAAAACATTTTCCAAAGAGTGTTGAGATTATTAATATTTTCTTCAGATAGATATTGAAATAATAAAATATGTAAACTCAAAATATAGCATAATTTTACTTATATAAGAAGTGGTTCCAGTAATTAAATATCAACTGAAATGGAGAACAAGCCTTTCTCATTTATTCAGCTGTTGACACTTTAACATTTAACCCTTTAACTCTTTTAATATTTACTGCCTTAAGCTTCTTTTCCTTATCCCTTCTGTGTTCAACTTTCCTTGTATCTTTTCTAGTGTCTTCCCTCACACAGTGCAGCTTCTGAGCTGCTAATTCTTTTGCTATTCCTACAATGGTTTTTTAAATCTTACTTGTTCTTCATTATAGTGAGAAATCAAGCGACATCATATCAAGATACCTAGGACAAATATGATTTATTCTCCCTCCTCATCCATGAATATGTATTAGGTGATGTAGTCTTTAATTAGATGTTTAAAAAGCTTTGTTCCATATTTTCCCATCTTCCTTCTGTGTGTAGGATGGCTGATATCTTTAAAAGTGCCCAGCTCCATTACAGTAAATGGGACTGCATTAAGGCTCATTTCTAGAAAAGAATTCAAGGTTCCATAACTTGATTTATGTCTGTGCCTAAGCCTGACATTCTAGAAATCTCCCTCCGGTTGCAAAAAAATTCTGAAGCGCCAGAAACCTACCTCAGGGAACTCTCTGCACATTACTGTGGTTTTCAGGGCTCCTGAAGAAACTAATCCTTTGCTTTTATTCTGTAGGGCACATTACCTACAGCCACTTCAACAGAAACAAGTTCACCCAGCTTCTGTTTCAAAGGAAGCAAGGCCAGGAGAGTGTACAACAAACTGTGCCACCAAGCCTGATCAGCCCTGCTGCAAGGCAGACAACCTCACTTATGAGGAAAGACTGAAGATTTTCACTGAAACCTTCACTGAAGTTGTCAAGACGTGATTGGACACTGTGCTAGACAATCTCATCCAAGCTCCCTTTCCCATGAAGGGCTGGGCAGGGTGATCCTTTTAAGGTCGCCTCCTGCCTGGGCGGCTCTGTGATTTTGTCATCCTTCCAAGCACTCTGCCTTTTTCTCAAGGTCACATGACTCTTGGATGGCTCAAGGCAGTTCAGTTTGTGCTTGCATTTGCTGAGTAACAAGATAGCTTTTACATGCCAGCATTATACCGGGCTAGTATTAACTCTGAGAGCTGACTCTGCTTTGGGGCTCGGCAATTCAAACTGGCTTGGTTTGGTGTCCAAGTCCTCAGTTCCTTCTTTGAAAATGTAACTCTTTTTGCCCCTCTGATTGAGGAGGCAGATGGGATCCCTTCCATCATGAATTATGCTATCATCCTTTGCCTTCTATAAATACTAATTCTGGAGGTGGGGAAAGATTTGTAGTACACACTTTAGTTTCACGGTTTCTGAAGTCTTGTCCTTGCTGAATGCACTGCTTTTACACAAAGCAGTGTAAAGGTTTTTGCTCCCTATGTGTTTTTTGAGGATACTAAATACAAATTGAATTGTCTCACAGAAGCTGCAAGGAAAATATCACACACAGTAAGTAGGAGTTTGCAGAGAAATGTGTATTCTGCTAAACCCCCTCCTAACAATACACAAACTATGTTGCTTGGCCTGTTCAGCTATTTATGATATTTTTCTGATATCTCTATCCAATAACTTTCTGAAACTCATCCATGTACTGTATAAGAAACAAAATAATTTTTGACCCAGTGGAAGAAACACATGATTTTTAATGAAAATAGTTCTAACATGTTTTTCACATTTTTTTATGAAAATATTTTAGTCTATCATGCCTTCATACTCTATGGAAAACACTGGGCAATTGCATTATGAAATTCAAATACTAACATGGTATCTAGGAGAAAATAATCTTATTGATTTAGGGGAAATATGGAGAGTAAGATAACATCATTTTACTGGAAAGGTTGTCCTCAGCTTTTGGAGCTCAACACAAGATTCTCATTTCAGGAACCGCTCTAAAGATACATTTTAAAGAATTTTAGAAGGAAAAGTATAGAAATTCTCTCAGAAAGCTTGTCTCTGCAAGATGACCTTTCAGAATGGAAAACGGTCAAACATCTTAAGTAATGCTGTGAACCACCTTCTGTTTCCACAGGACATGTTCTCATTCAGGAAGTCTGATGCTAATTACTTTGAATCAAAGAGCCGGATGAGCATATCCTTCCAGTTTGGGAGATATGCATCTGGTGGTAAGAAGGGATTCTGCTAATGCTCAGGTAACTGCTACATGGGAAAATATTACCACTTAGTCTTCTGTTTAGCAAAACTTATTGCTTACATGTGACTCACAAATAAATGGAAAAGACAGAATGACATTTTAACTCTTTATCGTCTTTATTCACATATTTGTACAGGAAAATTTTCTGGGGTGCTGGATATTGTAAAATAGGAAGAAAAAGCAGAACACAAAAAGGAAAAACAATTGGATTTTTTGGGTATATTTGCTGGTGATTTGAAAGAAATTAGCTTGCTATGCCAAATCCAAAAAATGTTTGTTTTGATCCACAAGATCTTGCAACTAGCCTTGAGGAATTCCACTGTGAGACGCTGGCTATAGAATCATAGAATCACAGAATTGTTGGGGATGGTAAGGCTCTCTGGACATCATTTAGTCCAATCCCTGATGCCAAAGCAGGTTCATCTGGAGCAGGTTTATGTCCATCCCAGTGATTGCCCACCTCTATATTCTACTCAGTCCCTAGTGGAAATGAAATTAAATGTATTCCTACATCACTGTAGGTCTCAGGATTTGCCATAATATAGTAGTAGTAGTTATATAGTGATAGTAACTTGAACCTTTGTGCTCAAAAAAATGTGACTCATGTGCAATGTGCAGTTTTGCCAAGAGCAGGGCTTTCGTAAGTTGCTGAGTTTCTCTTAAAAACAAAGTACCTGCAGAAAAAGAGCACAATCTGTTCTCTGTATCCATGGTGGATGGAATCAAAAATCATGGGCATAAACAGCAAGAAAAAGCCTGGTTCAAGTTTGGGGAAAAATTTTTATCTCTGAGGAGAGTGAAACGTGGGAGCAGCATAAAATCTGGATTCTTAAAGCTATGTAAGTAGAGGTGATGGGAAATGGTCTTTGGCCTCTGGATTCTTTTCTAATTTAACTGTAGGTATGTATATGATATTCTTAGTGTGACATGGTTCCAGATTTCAAAAGTCCAGGAGAAAATCCATGAGTTTAAAAAATAAAGAACAGATTTTTAAGAAGCAAAATGGTAATGAATCAAGCCAACTTCAGAGTCACCCAATGTTTTAAAAACAATTATTAATTTTAGGTATTATATTTTTGTGGTCTTCATTATATTTAAATGAAGGGGTGATTTTATTGTTATTTTTATGGTTAGGCATACATGTCTGAAATATTCTATTTGAACAGAGTCAGTCTTCTTCCTGTATTTCTATCTATTTTCAAATCAAATCCCCTGTTTTTTACTGCCTATTTGTCTGTCTCAGAGAAGGCAACTGGGAGTTTGATGAGCTTTAACTAAAGGAACAGAAACACAGAAAACTTTCACATAGGCAGATTTGTTTCTGAGACTGTTGTTTAAATAGGCTATAAGCAAAACAAAAATGAAAGACTTCGCTTACAGACTCGTCTCACTTTGCTTTGAACATATGAAGATTCACAGAACACATAGAAAAATGCCTAAAAGGATGAGAAGGTTATTTTGATGAGAGTCATGTCAGAAGATGAAGAAACCCATTCCTGAAGATCAGTCTAAAAGCTGTCTGCAACGGCCAAAGTAATGTGGATGGAATTAATCAATTCAATTACCTGCAGTTCCTAGGTTGCTTTACTGTAGGAACTGAGCAGTTGTACCTTTGGGCAGCAGTGATTCAGTGGAACAGAAATTTTGTCTTGTTAACTGACATTTCTCTATATTTTCTTAGCCAAACTGAGGCCAAGCATGGCACAGCTGATTTTCTGAATAAAACAGTTTCACTGAACTGAATAAAAATCTCTTCTGCCTTCTGCTAATTAATTTCAGTCAGCAGATGCTTCCATTTCTTAAATATAGGCTCTTGCTCATCTTCTGAATGTTCCTGAATTCATAATACCTTCATTTAGTTTGTGAAAAGCAACCTGGAAATAAAATAAGGTTGATTCTTTTAAACAGAAAATAAAATATTTATCACAATTCTATTAGTAAAACAGTCATACAGCCCTTTCTGCAATCCATTAGAAGTTGGTGTGGAGATGGTGAGAGATGAAAAAAAAAATTAAGAATTCATTAATGATTTTATTTTTGCCTAGAAATCTTTTACAATTGCGGGTTTACTATCACCACTCTTATTGAAGGGTAAATGACAGCATCAGCATTGCTATTGAGATATTTTTGAAGGGGTTAAATCTTTTAAAAAACAGTCACAAGAAGAATTCTAATATCTTTTTCTACAGTTTTGCTATCTTATTTATCTTTTGTCTGCCAATTCTGAACATGAATTTAGACAATACTGATGTCCTTATATTAGTTATTCAGCTATTCTATTTTCATCACCACTGGAAACGAATGGCTTAGATATCTATATCTCACCAGATAGATCTTTTAGCAGAGTTTGTTTCATTTAACTTTTGGTACACCTCTCCAGGACAGTGTGAAAAGAGTTCTTCTAATGTTGTCTAAGAAAACCTTTCAAAGGTTGGGTTTTCCTTACCTTTCACTGTTCAAAAGACAAAGTTTGAAAATAAATCAGTAACTAAACATTTAGCAAGATTCTAGCTCAAAGCTGACCTGGTATTGTTTTTCATTTATTCCAGAATATGCATTATAATTATGTAGGAAATAATATATCTATAACTTAAATAAATTAATCCATAAATTTGGCTTATGATGCAACATTACCTGAGCATGCATTCCCAGTAGGCACACATGCACACCCCCCCATCACAAATACCCATGTGCACACAGCCAGCCATGCACATAACAGGCAGGCATGCTCAGCACCAACAGGACCAACAGCCCCATCCAGCTCCCCTCTCTGGCTGAGCAGGATGGAGGTCTTCTATGGGGAATATATAGAGGGTGGATCCACCCAGCAGCTGAACTAACATAGTCAATCAGGCCAGCAGTGGCCCCTGGCTCCCAGTAGCCTCAGCTGATGCCAGGGGGACACACGAACCCCTGAGTCTGCAGGCCCACTCCAGCTGCTGCTCCAGATACCATCTACTGTCCAGCTGAATTCACCCTCAGAGCCCCCCAGACCCTATGGTCCCAAACCCCATAGTCCCCCTGACAGGCAGGGCTTCTTTAGTCCCTTCCATAGCCAGGTCCTCCTGTGGTCTCACCCTTGGAAGCACACACACCTGCCTTGCTCCCAGTCCACGTCACATACTTGCAGCATGTCCAGTTTGTCCAAGGCCCTGCTAGTCCTCACACACCCACTTGCACCTCTCACTCACACCATGGGCACATTGCTTCTAGCCCTGATCCCTTCCCAGGTCTTGGTGCTTGCTTTCATTCGGGTTTTTACAGATGCTGTACCCAGGCACACGAGCCCTTTGTGCAGAACATGAACAGGCAAGCCCACTGATCTCCTGCTTTTTATGTACTGCCTGCTCAGTCCCTTTATTTTCCCAGGCTTCTTTCTGTTTCAAACCCCATTGATCTTTCCTACTACCTACTGAGCACAGTGCTAAACAATAATGACTTATGAGCAAGGCTACTTTTCCAACCCCCGTGGTTCCACTGGGTGGGACATGTGACAACAATTGATGAAGACAAGAATTTAGTGCAAAGCTCTGGTCTGTCTGTCATTGCACCATCATGACTAGGTGCAGTAGCTGCATGAGATGAGAGGGTGCTGCCAGGATGGTGTGTCTGGCAGCCAGCATTTTCCTAAGAGAATGAACACAGCCACTCATAAACTGCATCTCTGAGATATTGTGTGATTAATTTACTCTGAATTTTTTATGTTTAGAAAAGTGAGGAATCTTCAAAGAAACAACTGGACATGGAGTCTGGAAGGTTGGATACCACATACAGCAGATGAAGGTATCACCAAAGTGGTTAATTTGTTACAGACATGTAAATCTTTTCTTGTGTCTTCCAACATTAATGTTCTCAAATTCTTCTGTTTCTTTAGAGTTGTTTTTATTTATCCCCAGATGCAATGCTTTCAAGAGAGGATTCTGGTCTTAGCCATATAAAAAACAGGTGTGTATTTCCCCCAAATTTCTGGGCAAGGCTTTAACTACTGGTTCTGTTAAATTTAGTTTAATCATAGATATTTAAACCCAGCCTTGTTAATACCATCAGAGCCTGGCCACAAAAACATAGTTATACACTTGTGAAAATGAATGAGCAAGTGAATATTAAAACTTGAAAGGCAATTATTACATGTCCCCAAGGATTATGTCAAGAATAGGAAAGAGTCCACTGATACTTCATTGTATTAATAGCCTTACATTTTTTTCATGATACTTTGGAAATTAAATGTGTTGACACTTCACCTTTTATTCAACTAATCCTACTCTGTAAAATACCATTTTGATATCCAGCCAGACTGCCGAGCAATCCTTCATCATAACACTCATGAACAATTTATTATTTTACCTGTGGCAGTATTGTAAAAGAACAAATTATTTTTAAAAGAGCCTTGATCTTTGTTAAGACTGTCTCAGCTCCTCTTATTAGCTTGTCAGCTATAAATTGTGGCTGCTTGTGTATGGCCACAGCTCTCAAGCTTACATTGACTCAACATCAATCAAATATGTCTATGGTTTGGTTGTTGTTTAGAAGAGTAACTTCCTTGCTCAGAAATTATAAAACTGGTTTCCATGCAAAACATTTATGTCAGATAGACATAGGAAAAACAGTGGAGGTTTTCCTCTGGGAAACAGATAGTGATCAGATATCCACACTGGTCTTCCATGGAATCTGCTGATCTTTTCTGCTGACTAGCTTTAAGATGCACCTAAAGACAATGACAGAAGCAAAGAGAATAATTCTTCATTTTTGTCCTTAGATGAAATCTCAGCTAGTAGTCTATGCTAAGATGTTCAAGCATGGATTCCCTTTTTTGTTGTTAGTGTGTATTCCCATTGTTAAGGGAGCTGATAGAAGGCAGAGGAAATGATATTACCAGTGAACTGCTTGTATGTAGTCCCGTGTCTGAGGTTTGGACATTTCAGCACAGGACTGCAGACATTATCTGGGTATACTGGCAGCATGAAAGGCAGAAACTTGTCTGACACACAGACCATGACTGATATTGTCGGAACTCAGATGTCAAATAATCAGTTATGGAAACAGATACAGAAAAAGGAAAAAAGACTGAGAGTGTCTGACACTGCTTCCTAAAATTTACAGAAATGGGAATTTAAGACAATTTTAGGCTTCCTAACAACTGTTTGGTGATCTTGTTGTGTGAGTTAGCCAGTAAGAGCTGTGTTTGGTCAGTCATCTGCCATCTTTTGAAAGCAGCTTTTTGCTACTGCTTTCTATTCTTTTGCTTCTTTGAAATTCAACTATCGATCAAGCTGATATAAGCAGTCAGGGACTGAAACTGATAAGGAATAGAACACTCAAATTACTGAGCTATCAAATTGTGAGATGCAGGCAGCATCACATCTTCTAAGGTCTGCTCTGGTAGCTTAATTGTTTTCAGAAGCTATTTAGCATGATGTAAATCACATAAGCCTACAAAATATTGCATTATCCAATTTCATATTACCACAGCTGCTGCTAGGAGAGAGCTCAATGCTGATTTCTTTTCATTGTCCCTTCACTTTCTCATTTTATTTTCCCTTCCCCCTGCGCACATACCTGCAATCAGGTGGGATCTCTGTAACTACTCTAGGACTGTAAATATTGCCTCTAGCATCACCTTAGTCTGTAACTGCCTGAAGACAATAATCTTCTTTCTCAGGTTCCGAAAGACATAATTTTGAAAGGCCAGAAAAAAGGTGCTGGTAACTACATCCCACCAAGAGGCTGGAAATTAGTGTCTGAATATTTCCTGCTTGCTGAGTTTCCAATGAAATTAACATTGATATACCATGTTTCTAATAGTTAGGCTACTTAAAGCTTTGAATAAGTGTTTATTTTTATTTGTGTTAGGTAGATATATCTTAAATTGTAGTTATAAGAGCAATTTATAATGCTATTAATTCTTAAGTATTTGCATTGAGCTCTAGATGAATTCTAATAGTTGAAGAATAAATTTATATATAGGTTTCATAGCTTGTATTACATTATAATTATCATATGGAAGAAATAAATGGAGCATTTTGTATTTGCATTTCCCTGGTTGAATTTGTTAGGCACAAGAGATAGGTGGGTTTCATTGCATATGAAACAAATGGCATATGCAATAAAGATCATTGACTGGTTTGCTTTACTAAAATCTACTTTCACAGACCATGAAAATATTTAATAATGAATATGTTACATTCAAAACCCAGATAACTATTACAATGATAATAAGGTAAGACACATACCCAAGAGGATGACAATGGCTCTAGACAGAATTTTAATTCTCATTCCTTCTACATGTTAATATTCCTCTATCGTTGTTTTATAGCACATATTTACAGCATATATTGTCATTTTATATTTTATAACAATATTGGATTAAATGAGGAATGAAAGTCACAAATTAAAAAACTTAAGGTTGATTCTTGCATCTAAATTTACTTGCTATCCCAAGGTTTTTACAGAATAGAGATAACAATATGCAGTGGAATATATCTCACCTGTTATTCTTTAAATCTACTCTATGTAAAATTTCTAGGCTCCCTCTAGAGTTAATGGAAAGGGATGAGCACACTCACCTGAGCCTTATTTTTTTATGTTTCTATACTGATATTTATAGAATAGAAGGAATTTGATTTCAAAATGAGTACTAGAAAATCATGGAGCTGGACTGACTTCTTAGTTTTATACACCATCAAGTATGCTGACCCAGCTCCTAAATTCCAAATATTATTATAAATTATGCAGCTATGCTCTGGTTTCTACTGTTTGGATATATAGAAAATTCTTATGTAATGAAATATTATCATTTGAAATTGCACCATTAGAACACCTGCCAAATATATCTCCAGCTATTGAATTATTTGTTATGAAAACATACATTTTGCTATGTGTATTGATGAGTATACTTTAAAAGCAAAATATAAGGGCTGAATTCTTATTAGAGCATAAAACTTATTTTGAACTAGTAAAGATACAGATATGTGTTTTGTAAGTAATTATGCGTAAAACTCAAATTGTGGCATGGGAAAATTCTTTTTTCAATATAGTAGATGCCTTTCAATGTCTTCAGGGGAAGTTAAATTATTTTACTGACATCAAAAGAATGTAATTAAACACCTATGATGGCTAAACAAAATAATAGCAGGTAGAGGCTTCTTCACATTACATGAAGGAACCATATTCTCACAAATTGTCTGGGCATTTCCGTTGCACAGCTTATATATGAAATTTGATTTGGACTAATTAAAATCTGTGGAGAAAATAACACATACATTTATTCCACATCAGAAAAATTAAAATAATTAATGATTGATCTCTAAGTGTGGGCTTGATACTTTCAGCATCTTCCTAGTATAAAATGTGTTGTCCATCTACTAAGTGTACTGTAATTGGAAGCACAAATAAAAACACAGAAGAGAGCCTCATATGGCTAACCACTCCTGCTAGACAAGAGTCCTCAGAAGAGAATTCAAGTAGAGAAGACATTTAAGAACCAAAATTTGTTTATCTAAAATTTTAAGGCCTGGAATTTTGATTCCTCAATTAATAGTAGCTATAGTAACCATCTTTAACTTATTTGATTTTCTAATAACCATATTTCATTGTCTTTTAATTTCTAGTTTTTCTCTAAAAGTGCTCTCATTCATAAATCCACTCTGTGAGTACCTAACCTGGAATGTGAGATGCAGCAACCTCTCCTTACTACCAAATATTTAAAGAAAAGAACGACATGTAAGACAAACTATTTAAACGCCTAGCTTTTAGGTGGCTGAAGCTACTTAAGACTGGCATTGCTGAAATATGATTTGAAAACATACATCTTGTCTACAACAATTACTTGACCAGCTAGCAAGCACCACAGGTTAGTAGAGATGCCTCTTTTCCCATATTAGCCTGAACTCTTCATTGGAGAGGAATTAAAATTTCTTCTGATACATGGTCATTTCCCCAAATTATTATTTTTTGCTTTTTTATTTTTTAAGTCTTTAAACTTCAGATATTATCCCCTTTCTAAATCTGAAAGACATCAGAGGAATGCAAAGCTTTCAACATTTTCTGTTTCTGAAAATAGACAGAAGATACTTAGAGAAAAAAGGAGTGGTTGGATGAAAATTCTTTCTCCCTGTCTTCCTCTCCTCACTTCCCAATGCATCTACTTAAATAAGCAAGAGATTTTAATTGGGCTCAGTTAAAGGGTTCTGATGATGCAAAAATTATTTTGTCATGCATTACAAATCATTTCACCTAGTACTGTTTGAAGAGATTCAGAATTAAATAATCAATTCCTTGGTTTTGAGGGCTTTGAAAGCAATGCAGAAATGTAGATCTGAATCTACTCTATACTAAAGACGATACACTCCATATTTCCCACAAAGAAGAGTAGTAGTTTATGTTTCTTCATGAAGTGAAGGAAAAGATATAAAAGGGCAGCTGAAAAGAAGACCCATGTCATTAAACAAAAGGAAATAACATTTACCAAGATACTTATGTCTATTTAGGAAGTGCCGAGAGTGTGCTTTTGTGCATGCTGTGATAAAACATATTTGCTTATGTTTTTCTTATGCCATATTGTAAAAATCAGCTATAAATTAAACCATGATCCCCTTCAGTTTACTCTCGGAGTACATAGAGAAAATACATAGACTGTAGATTTTGAATAGTAAAGCCAAAGCCTGGAGAATTAATGACCACTATAGTTATGTATTACAGACAAAATCCTACAAAATTGTAGGCCAAGTCCTGCCAAAAATCTTCATCTCAGCTGTCAGACTATGTAACAGGAAAACTTTTATGCTTCAGCTGTACGCAGCAAGTTCTGTCAGGATTATGCTAATACAGAAACACTTGCCTATCCCACTTTAATACCAGCTTCAAAATGAGATTGCTAGTGTGATTGGTTTTATGGGAGAGTCATAAGCCTACAGGCATATTCCTGATGTTGTTTATGGTATGGAGTCACGAATTCAGACATGAAAGCAAAGGAATTCTCATTAGCATGAATATTTTAAAAAGTCACTTTAAGATGTCAACATTAACACTGCATTGAAAAGGTCAGTATTATGGCAATAATTACCTTTAAGGTATTGGCTTTAAATTTTATCAAAAGGCATGCATGTTCACACATATTTCTGATCAATGAAAAAAGACTAATTATAAAGCCAAGGAAAAGTGACTGACTGGGGAAGAGACAGTTGGAGTTTTTCTTTTTAAATCATTAAATCCTGAAACCAAAATTCTTTAGTAGTGCAGAGAACTGAGTCTGTACCATCTGGGCCCTCATCATGTCAGCAGAAAACATTTGTGTGTATAACATTCAGTGGAATATTGAATCTTCAATGTCAGCCTATGGCATACAGGACATAGGAAACAGACTTCAGCCAAATTACATAAAGGTTAAAGAACTCTCCTAGGACTTGAAAACCAAGTAATTTGTATTGACAGATGACTGCTCAACTTGTGTTACCTGAACTCCTCTGACAAGGTACTGATACAACTCTTGAATGATAATTTGTGATTCTATCAGAGCTTGCTATTGGCAATGTACACAAATTTGAGTTTTTAAGTGATTGTTTGACAGCTGCACATGCAATGGTGGCTTTATGTTATAGAGAATAGTCTATCTACTACACAAAACAAAGAACAAGGGAAAGGTTGGTAAAGGCATTCACATGTTTAATGAACTTGTGTTATTTTAGGTCATCTACTCAGAATGACAAAAACTGGTCTCACATGGCTGATTCTAAAACATCATAGAGTTTCTAAGTATCTTTCCTTCTAAAAATTGAAACCTAAAGCATGGTCATAACCAACCCAATGGAATGCTGACATTATCCTCCTTCTGAATTGCAAACAAAATTAAAAATAAATACTGGCACTGTTGTAAGTGGTCTTATTGCAGAACTGGAATCATTCAGGCTGCATGGCACTGCTGGAGATCCACCCTCCTGCTTAAAGCAGGATCAACTGTGTGATCAGACGGGGCTGCTCACATCTTCATCTAGTCAGACAAGCCTCAAAGGACAGAGATTATCTGAGCTTTCCAGGCATTCTCTTAGTTATCCTTGGTTAGTGTCACAGTGATTTTTTTCCGTACATAAAGGTGGCATCTCGATTTTCCTTTTTTTTTCTGCCGTGCCCATCAGTGGAGAGTCTGGGCTCATCTTGTTGATAACCTGCCCTTAGGTACTGGAAAGATGTTATTAAGTCTCCCCACAGCCCTCTTGTCTTCATGCCAGGCAAGCTCTTCTCCCAGCCTCTTCCCTCATCTGTCATTATGCTCCAGTAAATCACATTTACAATGTGCATAGAGAATAGAAGTATAAAAGTAAAATGTATATGTAATGATTTTAAAAGATCCTATCATAAAGGCAAAAAAACATAGCTAAATCAGATAGTAGTAAGAATTTAGCGCGTCTGACATTTGGATATTACTTTGAAGCATTTTACTAGATGCTGTCAAGCTTGCTATCAGTCCATTAGGAAAGTGATTCTTATCAAAACCAAAGAAATGGAACTAAACAAAAGGCCTCAGCATTTGGAGTGGAAATTAAGAAATTAATGAAAATACTTATAAGAAGTGGAAGATATGAGAAGCTAATGCTACTGAACATCAAACATAAACTATGGGAAACTATTGACAAAGATAAAAGGTACAAAAAGGAGGTTTTGGTAGAATGTATAAAGGTAAGTAATTATCTAATGTACAATGAGAAATAAAGGATTCATACTAAGTTATCACTCATTTTCTTAATACATCTACACTGGAAAAAAATTTGCTGATAAAATATTCAAGGGATCTGTCTGCTCAATAACTGTTGAATAACTAAACAAAATGACCTGTGTATTTACTGGCCCACCCATCCAATTCTGATTAAAGACTGAATAGAAAGTACCTAAAACTAGATATTATTAACAAAATACTTGAATGGTCTAATCTAATAAATACCAGTCAGAATGGATTTATAAATAATGACAGTCATATATATATATATGTACTAATACTCCTCCTTATGAGCTAAAAGCATGGTTTGTAAAGATATTGATGCATTTTCTGTGGAGACTTATGATTAACTGTGGCACTATATTTTTGTAAGGTGGATTGATGTGAGAGCAATACCAAGAGCTCAGTGGCTTAAAAATTACAGACCTGAACTGCTGGCATTTCTAATGAGATCTCACATGAACTTATTATTAGTTCAACACATTCAACATATTTTATCATATATGTGGTGTGAAATTACCACTGACAGAGCTATAAGCATGACAATGGTAAACACTTACAAATGAAACACGAAGACAAATCAATGCTATATAAGAATTTAAATCATTTAACAACCAGGATGCTATCAAAACATTTGTGTTTTGATGGCATCCAGGTTGTTAAATGATTTAAACCAAGCATGAGGTTGTGCTTCTTGATGAAAAAGGTCACGTCCTAGAGGTATGAGGAGAATATAGTCAACCAATGCAGAGGCTTACACTGATTCTGTGTCACAGTGAAAGCACATACTCATGAGAAGAGCTCAGGCAGCTCAGGCAGCTGCTGGATACAAAAATCATGAAATTTGTTGCAAAGAGAAGCAAGACTATTTTATATCACTCCCTTTGGCATTGTGTCACTGGAATACTGCAGCAAATTAAGGAATTACTAGTTCAAAGAGGAAGCTGAAAACTCAAAATTTTAGAAAAAAGAAGGACAATTCTAAGCTAATGCAAGTTTTATCTCCTATTAGAGAAGACAGAAAAATGACATGAGAGTACAGTCTTTCCTGAAGATAACCTCTTAATCATAAATAAAAAATCTCTTCATACTCTTCATTCCAACAGCCAATCAAATATTTAAAATCAAGAATGGAATAAAATAATCAACAAATGTCAGTACTGACAATAATTTGTCAATGGAAAGGTTTACCAAGTTATTTTGTAGCTCTTTTCTTCACTTGAAACTTTAAACTGAGTTTGCATGTCATAGAAAGAGAGATGCTGTAGCTCATCTGTAGCTTTTTGACAGGATGCAGTAACTGACTCGGATAATCCTCACAACTTGTGGCATGGAACACATTAAAGATGAGCAAAAAAGTCTTTCATAGCCTCAAAGTCAATTTAATATGATTCAAGGTAACAGGTTCATATGGTCCATTCATTAAGATGAAGATGTTGATCTGTGTTGTTTGTAGAAGGAGTGCACTTTACTGCTCCATTGCCAGTTAAAGCAGCTTTCTATCATGTTTCGATACTGGTTGCTAAATGCTAGAATAAGCTTACCAAATAGCAAAGCTGTAAATGCTGTGCCTGTTGCCTGTCAAGATATTCAGGGTGTGCCTTCTCTGTTACTGATAGTACTTGCTTTATCAAGCAGGCTGATGTATGAATAGCTGACAGGGTTTTCTGGAAGTTAGATTTGGCACATACTGACTTGATTGCACAAAAGCTAGTCTTGTGGACAAGAACTATAATTTTGCTGAATGATTGAAAGAACAAATAATATCGATTTTAGTGCTTCCTCTAGGATTTTTTGAAAGAAGTATGAGAATGTTTGTGTTTTCTAGCTTGTTCGATTTTGAAAGATCATATCATCTTATCTTAAAATAATTCCTTGCAACTGAACTTTCCTATTCACTAAGGGATAATTAATTTTATTTTGTAAAGTGAGTTCCTTAAAGTATTTACTTTAAAGGTGGCTGTTGCCTACCATTGTTTTGTAATGAGATTAAGCTTCTCTTCAAGTCAGATGGTGAGTCTAAAAGCATAAAAGCTAAAACCCTTTGTGGTTTTAGTTTAAGTGAATGCAAAAATGTGTAAATTAAGTATGACAGAGAGTAATAGCAGATAAGCCTGAGAGTGCAAAAAATACTTCTCAGAGTGGTAAGGTGGAATTTTACTAGTCAGTTTTCCCAGCAAATTTAAATAAACTAAAATCGAAAGAGGGAGCACTATTTTAGATCAGTTATAATCACCAGTGCATTCCATAGACTAAAATGACTATTACAATGTGGAATCTGTAAAATAACAACAAAAAAAATCCATATAGATTACACTTGTCCAATATGAATTTAAGGAGTCTTAAATATTAATCTTTGGTTATAATAAAATAATATCTTGCTGTGCTATGAACATTTTTTGCTTCTTAATGAATAAGATCAGATTTAAATTTGCTTAAATTTTCTAGGACAACTTGTATTGCATTAAATACGGTATACCAACAATACTGGAAAACAGCTAAAATATATACTTTATAGACTTAAACAGTCTTGCTTTTTTTTTAGAGTTTCTTAGGGCATGCATTACCCTACACAACTCCTGTGTATTGGGTTTGCATGACCAGCTTTTGGTACTGGGAGAGCACAAGGCAGGCTTCTGCGAGAATCTGGTAGAAGCTCCCCACCATGCCCAACAGAGCGAATGACATACAGCTCCCCTCCTAGCCAAGTTCCTCAGCAAGAGAGGTAGCACCTCTGGGATAACAGGTTTACAAAGGGGTAAAACTTCTGGGAAACAGCAACTGGAGAGAGGAGTCAGACTATGTGAGAGAGAGCACCCTGCAGATACCAAAGTCAGGGAAGAAGGAGGGGTAGGTCAGGGGTAGGTCCTCCTGCACTTCTTGTAAGAGGTATTGCAAACTGGGAGTAAGGCTAAGCCCAGGAGAAAGGGAGGGGTGAGGAGAGAGTATTATAAGATTTGGGTTTATTTCTCATTACCCTGTTTTGAATTGCTAATGAAAAAAATTAAGTTAATTTCCACAAGTCGAGGCTGTTTTGCCCATGACAGCAATGGGTGAGTGATCTCTCCCTGTAGTTATGTTGAGCCAGGAGCCTGTGGTTGAGATTTCTCTCCACCACCTCACTGAGGAGGGCAGGGGTAGAGAGGCTTTGGGGGGCAGGCACCTGGTGTCCAGCTGGGCTCAACCCAACACAGTCATGCTGAGGAATCATGTATGATTTTGTACTATTGTCAGTAAGCTGAAGTATGACAGAATTTGATTATAGAAAACAGAAATAAAATTGAGGGCATCAAGAGAACTGAGATGTTAAAAAGCATTTTAGAGCATAAGGATTTGTATTAAATGTGCAATATCACTAAATGAAAGCAAGATTAGTGAAATACATGTTATCTTGAAAATTATTCAATATTTATACATGACTAAGTGCTCCTAGGTGAATATCCTGCTAATTCAGGGAATAGCAATCAAAATTTGTGACCTGAAACATGACCCTTGAAAAGGACATTGCACAATGATATATGTATACAAAGAGATTCAATAATTTGTTATTTGCTGCTCTGTGGTTAGCACGTGAACTGAATGTACAATGATAAAAATTGCTGGCATTTGACTGTATGCTTAATGTATGGATAATAGCCAGTTAAGAAGGGCTTGCTAAATCTGTGAAAGAAGGCAGTAACTACTGGAAGACTATATGATGGGACTAAAAAAGTATTTGCCTGAGGAAACAGGATATTTTACTCTCTGCATTTGATAACCAATACCAGTGTTATGCTTGTTGCCTCTGGTACACTCTATTTAAGAACCTCAGTCTGATCACATGGCAAGCCTTAAGAAGCATTAGGCTCTGAAGCACAGTTGCAAGCAGACTTGTTGGAGGTAAATTACTCACTGTCCTTTGTGATGCCTGAATGACAGTGGAGTTGCCTGAGTGCTCAGATTGGTGAGTGTATACCTGCTACATATAAATGCAGCATTGTATTTGCATACTTTTGTACCCGCCCTTTTCTGAGACTTCTCAACAGGTAAGTCTTCCATTCTTCTGAAAGTACTTTATTGAAAGAGTATTTTAAAAGCTGTTGTTGGCCTAGTTGCCCAAAACACATTCAATGTTGGCCTGAATTGTGTGGATGTTTATGGATTATTTTGAAACGGTTTAAAACTTACTCCATTTCAACACAAAAGAATCAATGCACTTCAAGCTGATGTGTTTAAACTCACTCCAAATATTCCTTCTATGTGTCATACTCTTTCCATACTGGAGTTGGGTAAGTATTTCTGTGTTTGTTTTCTAAAATGACAGTAGTTCTTTTGTAGACAGTGTACAAACACTTCTCTTGAAGATAAGTTTCTCCAAGATTGTAAATGTTTATTTTCTAGGCTAACTTCCTCCCTACCAAATTAGTTCCAAATAAAAATGGCTATCAAATACAAGATGTTTTTTTAAGGTGGTATAATTTACTTAAGCTGTGGGTGAAGGTGCCCGTGCCCAGTTAAAAATTATTATTCTGTGAACTGCTACCTACACAGTATATGACTTTACAGCAGACATTTTCTTTATAATTGCTCTCATCAGAACAGCATTCAGTGTAGCATATATCAGACGTATTGGATTTTGCCAAGGAATTTTCTTACTCCTTACCAACAGTGAAGGAAAGCATTGTCATTATATTATCAATCACTTCCTCCACTTTTTGGTTCTTCAGAAATTCACAGCTCAGCTTATCTGATATGCGCAATCCAATTCAGCAAATTTACTACACAGTTTCCCAAAAGAATTATTTATATGCCTGTTTATATTAGCTTTTCATGATCTTGTTTCTAAATTCCCATGCACTTGAAAAATAATAGTAATCCAAACAGCTGGAAATCTTCTAGTCAACTATAACCAAAATTAAGAACCTTACCAGTAATTCAGCTTAATAAAGTGTGTTGGAAATATGCTGTTCTTTTTAGGTGAGCATCATGGCTGCATCTGATATATATTCTTGTTAAACCATACTTTTTTCTCCAACTGAAGTAATATGTCACAGTTGCTAAAATGACTATAAACAAGATCTGAAGAGCTAAGTGTATAAGGTAAATTACCATGTAGTATTTTTTTGAATCAACAAGCTTCGTTTATCTAAATTAATATCTTCACTCAGTTGTTTAGAACTTATCAGTTGTGGTGTTTTGTAAGCTGTCTGTTTGCACTGTGTTTGCATGCAGAGAAATTTTGTTTCATCATACAAATTCTGAAAATTCATTAAACACTGACAAGCTATTCATTTAATTATTTGCATACAAAATAGGAATATAAGTACCTATCCTCTTATAGGTATGAATTTTCATGAAGTTTTAAATTCAATTTTGTATTGATATGTATGTGAATCAGTGCAATGTGTATTTAGTAGTGACTAGAAACTGCCTATTTGTGGATATTACTACTGTACCTATTTAATTACAACAAATGTTGCCCTTCGTGAAACTTTGGTTTTGCTAGTTAAGTTCTGAAAAAGAAATCTTAATTTCCAAAAGAAATGGGAAAAATTAAAACCACAGCACTACATTTCACCATCTGAAATCTGGACCCTAAAATGGGTTAATGTGGCTTCTTCCCCATTTTCTTACTTCTTCAGTTTCTGCATTCTAATTTCATGTACCCATGCCACGAGTATTTATTTCAATGCAACTTTCACACTGGAATTTCCTTTAGCAACTCTAGCTTGAGCTCTACTAATCAAAACCATTGTACCCAGAAGATAATATACAATGGGGGCTGGCTTGAGCTTGGCTGGCTTCCTGACACCTAATTGTCAACATACTGGACAGGATGAAGGAGAAAATAAGATAGAATAGGTGAAGATAAAGGTGGAGATAAAGATAAGAGGATCACTTGCCAATTATCATCCTGGACTTAAAAGGGAAAATTAATTTCTTGGCAATTAAAATTGCAGCAGGAAGGTGAGATACAAAGACCAAAACTAGACCATCCTGCTGTTTTATATTTTACACTCTGAGCAGTGCAAAGGGATGGGCAATGGGGGTTGCAGTCAACCCGTAACAGTTCCTTCCTCTCTGCAGCTCCTTCATCCTCAACCTTCTTCCCTTCAGCAGCATGAATCCTGCACAGGTTGCAGTCCTTCAGGATAAGCCTTCGGCAGTGTGGGCTCCTCTCTGCAGGCCAGTGTTCCCTCAGGGCATATTCACCTGCTCCGATGTGGGATCCTCAGTAGGCTGCAGGGAAATACCTGTTCCACCATGGCCCACTCAGCTGCCAGCAGGCAAACCTGCTCCAGCACCCGGGGCACCTCCTCCCACTCCATCTTCTCACACATTGGGATTTGCAGGATTGCTTCTCACACATCTGCTTCCTCAGTCCTCCCTGCCTGTGAGGTATTTTTTTCTTTCGTAAATGTGTTTTCTCAGAAGTGCCACCAGCTTAGCTGGCAGGCAGGATCAGCTGTGCCCTGGGGAGAGTCCATTTTGGACCTGACTGGACCCAGCCATGTGTGGCATGGGGCAGCCCCCAGTTTTTCAGGTCACCTGCTGCAGCTCCCTCATTGCCAACATCCTTCACACCTACATCCAATGCAAACAGTGCACTAAAAATATTTAACGAGCCCAAATAATAAAAAGAGTCACTTGCCAACTTTAAAAAAATGAATATATTCAACCAGAATTATCACTCTAATATTTAATCTTTTATTTCTCTCATTATATAATCTGCACTATATATTCATAGATTTTAATTATGTTAAATGTTATTGAAATAAGGTTTCTTTTGGTGATAATAATGCAAATGGATTTGTGTTCTCTATTGGAAATATTTAATTGCCTCAGTTAAATGTGTCTGTGATAACTTCACACAGAATCCCAAAGATGCCAGAAGCAATGTAAGAAGTGATGACTAGAAACTCAATGAGGTCGACTTAATCTATTTTCACTGAGACTATTAATTAAATGTTACTAATATTTTTGCAAAGTACAGAAATGACCTTAGGAAATTTCTGTTAATCCTTGTAGACACCATGACCTCGGTAACAACGGTCTATTTTTCATTTTAAGAAAAAGAAATGGAGGACAGAATGGAAAGAAG
This sequence comes from Agelaius phoeniceus, assembly GCF_051311805.1. Classification (NCBI taxonomy): domain Eukaryota; kingdom Metazoa; phylum Chordata; class Aves; order Passeriformes; family Icteridae; genus Agelaius; species Agelaius phoeniceus. The sequence goes on along the minus strand of NC_135269.1, from coordinate 31,459,160 downwards.
TATTAGCCATTTCACCTTACAAATATTTTCTATAATCATATCCAGTGTAACCCTTTCCATTTTTGTTTGTATGTATATGTCTAATTTAAATTAATATTTTTCTGTCTGATCAGACTAATAGCTGCATGAAGAGGTATGGTTTGTTGTCATTGCATCTTAGAGGGATATGTAGTGCACAGGAGCTGTTTTTTTTTGGTAGCATTATTAGATCTTAGTTTTTTGGAAAAAAATAGCTGCCTGGCTGTGCTTATAAATACACAATGCATTATAAAATAATTATCTTTATTTGCCTTTCTTATTAGAAATAATTTTTGGAACAACTATTGATTTATTTATTCATTAAATGTTTTAAATATATTTTTCTCTCTTTCTTTAGTAGTTAGCTTTTCAGCCAGTTTGAGTTCTTCTTAAGGTACTGAAGGGTGTACTACAGGGCCAAAGTAGGCACTGTCTGCTTTTCCTCTTCTTACCTGAAGAAATTCAGGACTGGCAGTTTTTGCTGCAGAGGTGTACAAACTACTTAATCAGCACAGACCTTGATAAAGAAATGTAAAATATTACTGCAACTGCTATATGACTTCTCAGCAGAAATTGGAAAAAATTCCCTGAAATTAGAGTTGGTTTAAGTTTACACATATGAGTGCAAACGTCCAAAACTTTCTGAGGAGAAGGAACGTATTATACCAAACATAGCTTAGTCTTATATAAAAGTGGGGTCCCCAACTGGTGTTGCAAAGAATAATGAAATCAAATTATTTGAAGCTGTCATCTCATTCTAGGGAGACTTTGACTAAAAGAAGGCACTGGGTCTTGTATTTTCAAGACTAAAGTGTGTACATAGAAGTTTCCAAGAACACTCACACAAAATAATCAAAGGTTGAGTAAATATTCAGTATATGGAAAGCCAGCCTCTGTAGTGTTGCTTAGCTACGAATGAGGGAAAGACTCAATCACAAATTCAACAGGAGAACTTTTTCATTTATTAAACAAAGTTAGAACAGTGACTATAGGTTAACACCAGGAAGAGAGATTCTAGAAATATCATATGTACTTTTTGCCACCACTGCCAACTTCTTCATCATTAATATCTTTAATTATACTGTCATTTTATATAAAACTTTAAAAAATCTTTTTCTAAATTCATGTGATCCAGTTCAGCCCTAAATTACTCTGAAATGTCATATGGTTCATGTCACACAAGTTTGACCAGGAAGCCCTTTTTCTGATTTCACAGTAAATAGAGCTATAAAGGCCACCTTATGAGTAATATAATTTCAAACAAGATTCTTCAGAAAATCAGGAGTTACTGCGCTTTTTGGACACAGGATTGTGCAGCTAGTTCAGGATTTGTAGATAACTTTTTTCTCTTAAATAGGCAACACTGATCATAATTGCAACTGAGATTTGTTCCCAGAAAGAGTATTTTTATTATCAGGCAGAAATAATTATACATTAGAAAATGTGCAATGAAATATTTTTTTTCTCAAAGGTAATAAGCATTTATTAACAAAGGTGGCAGAAACCCTCCCCTGCTCTTTCTGAGAATTCTGTAGCTTACATAGGTTACAAAAATGGTGGTAAATATTAAGGTCCTCTGAGGCATGGAAATAAAGTATACAGCACCATATCACAATGAAAATGTTAATTATCTGCTTCCTGGTTTTATCTTTGTGGAGACAATGATATAAGACTGTATGACTTTATTGCAAAGGTATTCAAAGCATTTCTGCTCAGAAGCAGGTAAAACAGCCTTGAGTATGAACAGAGGTAATAGAGATAATTGAGATAAGGGTTGTTGGTTTTTTTTTCAGTCATATTGATCATGTTAAAATGAGAAGCTTACTTGAAAACTGAGAAGAAAAAGATCATGCTTTGCTTGAAGATAGATCCAATGAACTTCAGATGCCAAAGAATGATGGGTAGGTCTTGAGTACTTACAATGAGGAAAACAAAAACATTGAAATGAAGCTGAAAGGGAGGAATAACTTCTGAGGGAAAATTGTAGCAAAGGTAAACATATTATTATCCAGACTATTGTTTAGTTCACTGTTCTTGTGTGGAGCAGGTATATCATTTCCAGAAACTAGTGAAATCATCACCTTGATGATTGACTAACTTTTTTTGCTGCATTTTATAGGAACAAAAATACATGTCTGTAACTTAATGTTTGGATTGCTCTATACTCGCACTAATGTTTTTTATGTCTTTAGTGAGAAAATAGATAAGTCTTCCTATATTATTCTCATTTTTATGAAAATAGCTGTGTATTTTTGCTAAAAAGAAGGGTGTGTACATATCTGGCAATCTTGTAACTTCTATCTCTTCCTTATTTTTCTAGATCAAGACACAAGTGAACAATTTTCTTTTATCATTCACCTATTGTGCCAAATTTCCATTTATTTGCTTTATTGGTAACTATGAATAGTAAAACTATGAAAAATCAGTCATGTGAAAAGACTGACACTTTAAAGATAAACCTGTATTTAAATCTGCAGCTGGGTCAACAGTCACACAGTTCACAGGGATCTTCATGAGAATTATTACATCCAAAGTCTGAGTCTTAGACTGGCCTTTCCTAACTAATAGTTCAGATAACCCAAGTTTATTGGGGAGAGCTAGAACTACTTGGTTCCCAGAAGTTCTGGTACTCATAACTAGCATCCACAAAAAACAGATTTAAAGTATGTTTGTGTAAATACATGTTCCTGGACTCAGAATACCCAACCTAATATCTCCAGAAAGGAGGCTGTGCCTTACCACAAACCACGTCTCATGAAATAAATTAGTGTAGCTGTGCTTGTCTCCAAAGTAAAATTTCTGACTGCCTTTGCTGTATTCAGTCTCAGCATCCATATGAAAAGCACACTGTGGGTGAAGCCCATTGAAATTGTTCTCAATCTAATAAAAATAATCTTATTAAGAAGCATCTGAAATATTTGTTAGACAGAATTATTATCTAAATATTTTCATCAGATCAGTGTATTAAGTTATTTTTATGACTGGAACACATGCTGAAGAGATACAGCTGGGGAAATAGGCAGGGGGTTAATATGCAACCACAGCATATCAGAGGTGATATTTTATAGTGCACAGCTAGTAAGGCTCTGACAAGAACAAACATAGAGACTAAAATGCTCACAGCTTTTAGTCTTCCTCCTTCTCCTTGTCACCAGAAAATCCTTATGTGCCGTCACATTCTGGAAGTTGTCCCAACTCTATTAGCTGTGTCTCTCTGGTCCAGTCAATATTACCCATCTTCTTTGTCTAAAAGTTTCAAAGCTTTTATTTCCTCTGCAGTATTTTGCCTGAAGGTAGTGCATTAGATTCGCAGCATGCTGAGGTTTATCTCATGTTTCAATATGGTTGTTGCCTTTCTTCGCAGCAGCAGCCCGTGTTTATAACTGAGCAGTTCAGTTTGTTTGCCCAACTCTCTTTGCATTCCTGGGACTTACAACTCACTGCAATATTAGTTCTTGTTGCCAGGGCACTTTGTATAACACTTGACTCTATTTTAATATACACCTATTTTTGGAGCAGTGCAATGAACAGAGCTTCGGCTTAGTCGTTTATTTTGCTCAGACATTTATTTGGAAGATATTAGTTCTGTTAGGGTATCCACAGATGACAAATTTCTCCATTCATCGGTAGTAGACCAAATATGGCCAAGACCAGATGCTCGTGGCTTAAATGTGAGCACAGAAAGCCTTATACTCTGTGTGTTAAATTAGTCCCAGATAATCTGCACTGATAATACGTGTTCTCAGTTTCCTTCTTTTACACTCTGTTCAGTTGCTCGTCTGTGAGAACAAATTGGCTGCAAGCAACTACTAGTGAGCAGAGTACCCTGGTGCCACTCTCTACCAGCTCTGAGCTAATATGCCTAATTAGCTAATGTTCACCAGTACAAAATGGCGTTGCTCTGAAGGGATAAGACAAAGCTTCTAAGTCTATACTGTGTATTTTGTATAACCAGTATACTAATGCTTGCCTTTGGCTGAACTGTCTGATCTCTTCTGCGCATGCTGTACAGTCTTAAGTGAGGCTGCCCCAGGCTCTCTTGAGCAGAAAGTCATGAAATCTCTGGCTTCTTTAGCATGTATTACATTGGCTGACAATTAGAGTCTCTGTATGCAGGCAGCCTGGGCTGGAGGCTGAGGCTGTCTTCTCCAGCTGTGTGGTTTAAGTCTGAGACAGACATTCCCACCAAAGGAAAAAGCAACCAAACACCATCACCAGTTAAATAAACTTTTCTTCTCTATTCTCTTAGGAGTGTTTTGCCTTACCACTATTTGAACAAGGTTCGGCTTTAAATCTCAGCTGAAGGTACCTGACTGCAGAAAGCAAAGCAGTCCATAAAAATGGGAATTGTGTGTATTAAATGCACTGGGTGACAACACAAGAGTTCCATGGAGTGAATTAAACCTTTGTGGAAAGACTAATTCATGTTCATTAAAAAACAAAGTCAAATTACAGGTGACTGAGGCAGTATTGGGAAGTTAATCTGTATTTTCACACCATTATACAATGCATAGATTTGCTTCTTCATATTTTATACAAATAACACAACAAAACTTTTAGAGCATTCACCACTCCTAAATTTACCTTAATCACACAGCCAGTAATTCCTGCTTCACTTTCTCTCCCCTACTTTTTCCTTGTCTACTGCTTTCTCCCTATTACCTCAGATACAAACTAGTATGGTAAAATACCTTGCTAAAAATGGAATATTTTTTCTTATCAAGACCAGTCATTTTTCTTTTGTTCAGTCCTTGTCTCTGGTAGACTTAGTGCATTTCTGCAGCTGCAGAGATTGACTGGCATTAAAAAGAAATGCAAAAATTAATACATAAGGAACCTCTGAGGCCAGTTTTCCCCAGGAGATCAAGGAAAGTATGTGGATGGAAAAGGGTTTGATTCATCCATAAAGGATGTATTCGTCTGGTTTTTTTTCTGTACAGCAGACTATCTTATACTGTCTAGCTGGAAAAATAATTTTCAGGTGTAAATAATAACTTCTGGTGTCCATATCATAGATGTGAATGAGAACATAATGTCTGAAGACATTATCCTCAAAAAATGATAGAACCAAAAACATTTCTAGGCATAGGAACATGCTCAACATCATCAAACTCTTCCCCCAACAGCTGTGCAAACAAAACAGTATTTTCTCTCTTTAGACCCACTGTTCCATCTTGTACAATGATGCTGGATTAGTTCAATATTCCTCCTTTTCAATGAGTGCATCTAATAATGGACTTCCCTGTAGATGTCTGAAAAGCATCTACTTGGAACTGAAAGGCATTCCTGAACCTAGGGAAGAAGCATGCAGCTCTGCACAGTTATTTTCTTAAATGAAACATAATTGTTAGCACAAAGCCTTCCAACAGTTTTGGAATGTATATTGTCACTACATGTCTCTCTAGGGAGAGATGGGATGATGTGCAATACCACAAAAACAATAACCATGAAAACAAAAAACACCATTAACCAATATAACTTTCAAATAGATTTATGCCCATCTAAACATATTCTATTTGCTTATCTGAGACAATTATTCTAAATGTAGACCAAACAGTGGCATATTCAACTATTATGCTCAATACTCCAACAAAAGTTTTGGCAGCAGATAACTCACACTTTATCCATCTCTGCATGTGGTAATAGACCCGAAGCATGTCATTTGTCAGCATAATGACAATTCCTGTATTCCCTGAATGCCTAGAGGAAAAGGTTTAACTGCAACATTGTTTCTGGCTAAGGGGCAGTCATCTACAAAGCTTGACATTTAAGCCTCTTGTTAGTTTCACAATATCTGGGAGATCTGGTACAGTATGTTCCTGCAAAAGCCCTGCTAAAATCTGTGGACAGTTTCTCCCAAGCTATGTTCAAAACAGAGAGCATGCATAAGATGTTTTATTTAGGTTCTACAGCAAGGTATCAAAGGACTGAGGTAACCTGACAACTATCATTTTAAGAAAATAGATTTAAAATTAAAATTGTGAAATCAGCTGGGCTCTGCAAACTCTCTTCAGTCCTTTCTGAATACTGCAGCTCTGGAGACCAGTTGATCAGAAGTGGATACTGTGATACGTAGAAAGGAACAGACTCCTACAGTTTGCTTTCCTCTTTTCTACTGTATTTCAAGGGTTACTGGTATAGAAAGTCCATAAACCTCCAACAGAGGTATGATTAAGAAGTAAAATGCAATGTGCAATGAATTACCTAGCCTTGGTGGAGCAATTTGAAATCCAAAGTAGGTCACAAGTCAATTTATTTTGTAGACTTGACCTTGTACTCAGTGGATATTTAATCCCATCACAAAACCACCGGATAATGTTATAAATACCAATTTTGAAACAGCCCTTTTGGGACAGTATCTTTATCTTGGCAACTGGTTTCTGCTGAAAAGATACCAAGAGTTGGGATAAAAACTCTTCTAAAATACTATTCTCCTGCATAATGTGCACTTGCATATTGATAGGTCAACAGCTGGATATTTCAATTATATTAATTTCTTAGATATTTAAAAACATACAGAAAATGCGACTAGAAATAAAATCTGGGCTTGAAAGTTACACCTTTCAACACTACAGCTCCTTCTCAGTTTAAGCTGTAATTGTAATATATTTTTTTGCTTCTTCTACCTTTTTTGTTTTTTCCTTCCTCTGTTATGGTCACGGCCCTGTCCTGCTACTGGGGTGTAGCAACAGCCAGTGAACAGCCCTTCTGTGTGAACAGCATTAGAGAGGAGTCCACTATGAAGAGTTCACACCAAATGGAAGCACTTTTAGTGAAGGATAGAATCTCTCCATTAAACTTTGTATTTATGATCAAATATTATCAAATCAAGAATTTTTAGTTCTGGGGTTATTCTAATGATTAAAATGTTCCATTTCCTTAACCTGTGTTGTTCTTACTGAGGAGAAGAAGAAGAAAAAACAAAACAAAACAAGCTCCCATGTGCTTAAAGCTGAATTAACTGTAACTGAAATTCTTGGCAGCTTTAAATGCAAATAGAGTGAGACAGGCAATGCTTTGTACTAACAAAGCATTCCATATCAGACTTAGTTTTCTTTTACATGTATTTGCTTTTGTTTCTATTTTTAAAAATAAAATGTTAGAGGGTGACACTTTGACATTGGGATGTGGTCTTTTTATTTTTTTTCCTCTACAAATTAGTATAGATTGCAAATTAAGTGTGAGATTAGGCTCTTTAATACGTTCCCTAGAAAAGCCAACCTCCAAATTTTATAGTTCTTCAGAATTGTTCAGTTAATAACAAGAGAGTGCACATGAGATGCCTGGAGTAAGGAACAAATTAGTTACTTTTTTCAAGTTTTCCACTGAAACCACAGAACTGATTTTAATTTACGGTATTGAAGACCAAGAAATCCCTCAATACTAGTGACAGTTGAGAAGCAGCCTGGACCTGTGGCAGGGTCAGCCATCTTTTGAATATTGTGGCAACTTAGGAGCATATGGACCATAAGGAATCATTCCAGCACTTCTCTCTGAGGAACTGGGGCCCCAAAAAACTCGAGCTCCAAAAGGCTGAATAAGCTTCACCAAGAATCCAAACAGGAGAGGAAAGGAGACCCACACATACCAGGAACTTCTGTGAGAAGGAAAGAAGTTATGAGGAAGGTAAGTTAAAAAAAAAAAAAGTTAGATAAGTTTATTTGACTATTCAAAGCAGTTGTGTACTTTCCATCAGATGCAGGAAATCAAGTAATGTATTTTAATGAAGAAAAAAGTGCCTTCAGTAGATAATACTCCTTGTGTATTAATAATATACTTCATGCTTTAGCTTCAGGCCTATAAATATTTTTTTTGACTGCTGCTACTGTTGGTTTCCACTTTTCTCATCATCCATTTTCTCCATCTATTTGTTTTAATAAAAATTGAATAAAAATTGTAATTTAGCAAGTGATTTATCTTTATAATCTAGATAACTAAAAATTAATATAAAATTAGACTTAGGTAGTTGTTCAGGCTTTCCCTGTAGCTGGCAGATATAAACAGACACCTTCAAATAATGACTCAATCCCTTCATAACATATGCCTTAGACAGATGGAATTAATTAAACCTATTTTTTCTCTTGCTCTCTCTCTTCACTGCAGAGGGTGTATACATGAGGACTGTACATCTCTTGTCCATCTTTCAGACAGTGGAAACTAGATAAAGCTAATTCTAATTCAGCTGCATGGCTTGAATAATCTCCCATACAGTGGAGTCCTGAGCTGGTTGATGTCTCCAATAGTTATTACATCCTAAATAAAAGCAATATATTTGGCAATATTTTAACTGGAGCAGAGTGAGAAATGTCTCTATTTTGTCTGCTGCTGTGTAAGTATTTCACATCAGACCACACATTAATGCTGAGAGAACTAATAAAATTATAACTCTGATCCCAATATGTTACAGGATCTTCCCATTCAAGAAGGAAATGTGATCCTAAACTGTATAATTTTTTATATATTTAGCTAATACCTACCATTTTTTAATGTAAATATCTTTTATGGAGTAATTTGGAATTAAATGTTGAAATGGAAAGCCATTGTTTTATGTGGCCAAACATTTTTGCAGTTGAACTCTACTTTGTCCTTCTGAGAGGCTCTGGTGCCTGTTCTTAAGATAAAAGTGTGTATTGTGACAAAGTATTGCAGAACAGAGCTGTGGAAAAATGCACTAGATCACAAAAATGCTTATTCACTAGGTAAATGAGCCGAAAAACTGGTTTTGTATCCCTTGTCTTGGTAAAGAGCTGAAAAATATCTGTTACCACAACACAGGCTGCACTTACTGCCTTTTTCTTCAAGGGTCATTAAGTGTTTCAGATAATAATTGACTTAATTCAGTTTAAAACAGTTAAGAATTCTGATCATCTAACCAATGTCAAATGGGTCAAAAGAAATAAGGACAAACTCTAGACCATATGAAAATACAGTACCTCAGCAGTGGTGTTCCCTCTGATGTCCATAGGTGTAAGCTCAGTAGGGATCAATAGCAATTTTTTGCTGGTCTAAAGTGGTGGTTGCTGTTGCCTTCAGGGTAAATTCCTACAGTAACTTCTTTTGCAAGACATTGCACAAGACTTTTGAAAAAAAAAAAAAAAGTGACACATTTTATCGCACCATATGATATAACTAAAATTCAGGCAAGGTTGAGAGTGCATGATGGATGAAATAAAAGGTTCTGGGTTTTCTGTCTAGCAAGAGACATTACATCATATGACATTCCACATATCTATTAAATAGACATTTCTTGGCTTCTTTGTCTATTCCTAGGCTATCACCTTAAGAACATAAATCCAGTGTCATTGGCCTCTGAACTTAATAAAAAAATTGTGTTTGCCCAAGACCTAAGATAACGTACAGCACTACACTTTAACCGTACCCCTTACCGAGGAATAACTAAAGAACGCCTAGTTGCCCTTCTAGATACTTCATAACCATTTCCACTGTTACTAGTATTCTCAGAAACATTGTTAGTTTCATGAAGTTCTTTCAAAGCATCAGAAAATTGTAGGCCAAAGAGGTTTATTAAATGATGCACAGGAAAATGTAATAATACACTGAGAATAACAATAGGCTGCTATACTTCAAGCACTATTTTAGGATTTTTTCTTTACCTCCAGGAGAACGACAGATGTGGCTATCTTATTGGTGAATCAAAAGTTAACCACGAGCCAGCAGCGCCCTTGCGGCCAGCAGGGTCAGTGGTACCCTGGGGTGCACTGGCAAGAGCGTGGCCAGCAGGCTGAGGGACAGGATCCTGCCCCTCTGCTCAGCCCTGGTGAGGCCACTCCTGGTGCTGTGGCCAGCTCTGGGCTTCTCAGGACAAGAAAGAAAGGGAGCTACTGGAGAGGGTCCAGTGGTGGGCTGCAAAGGTGATTAAGGGACTGGAGAATCCCTCTTATATGGAGAAACTGGGGCTGCTGGGCCTGTTTAGTCTGGAGACAGAAGGGTTCTTATCAATACATACAAATATTTCAAAGGCAGGTACCAAAGAGATTGGTGCCAGACTCTTTTTGGTGGTGCCCAGTGATAGGGTGAGGAGCAGTGGCCTTAAACTAAACTACCAGAAGTTTCCCCTCAACATGAGGACAAAGTTCTTTACTTTGAGGGTGGCAGAGCATTGAAATAGGCTGCCCAGTGAGGTTGTGGAGTTTCCCTCTCTGGAGACAATCAAACAAAGATGGACACGTTCCTGTGTCACCTACTCTATGTGATCTTGCCTTCCTAGGGTTTTGGACTAGATGATCTCCAGAGCTGCCTTACAACCCTAAGAGTTCTGTGAGTCTGTGATTCTGTATTTCTGTGAAACTACCTGATAAACCCCACTGGATTCCGTTATGTGGATACTTTGCTTCGCATTTGCTAAAGACAAATTTTTGCCAGTAGTAAACAAGCTGAAGAAAAGCTGCAGCTGTAACAATGACTTTCCAGTTTATCTCTATGCATGAGGTACTACAATGCCAGAACATCACAGAATTACAGAATTCTTTGGGTTAGAATAGACTTTTAAAGATCATCTAGTTTCAACCCCTCTGCCACGGGCAAGGACACCAGCCCAGGTTACTCAAAATCCCATCCAACCTGGCTTTAAGCACTTGCAACCACAGGGAATCCATAGGTATTTAATCTGGCAATCTGTTCCAGTGTGTCAACAAGTAAAAAAATTTTTACTGTCTCACAGTAAAAAATTCTTCCTTATATCCAATTTAAATCTAGCCCCTTTTAGTTTAAAACAATTGTCCCTTGTCCTGTCACTACATACCTTGGTAAAAGTATCTCTCCATGTTTCTAATAAGGCACCTTTATATACTTAAAGAATGCAACAAGGCCTTCCCAGAGCCTTCTCTTCTCCAGGAGAAACAGCCTTAACTCTCTCAGCCTGTCTTCACAGGAGACATGCTCCAGCCATTTGATTATTTTTGTGTCACTCCTCTGGAGCAATGCTAGTAGAGGCCACGTGTTTCTTGTACTGCAGACCCCAGAGCTGGATGCAACACTCCAGGTGGGGTCACCAGAGTTGAGTAGAGGGGCAGAATCAGCTCCCTTGACCTGCTGCCCATGCTGCTTTTGTTGCAGCCCAGAAGGCAGTTGTCTTTCTGTTCCAAGCTCATGTTGCCAGCTCATGTACTATTTTTCAATCATCCAGTAGCCCCAAGCCCTTTGCAGGGCTGCTCTCAGCCAGGTCATCAGCCAGTGTGTACAGACTTGGGAATTGCTGCAACCCATTTGCAGGATCTTGCACTTGGCCTTGTGGAACCTCATGATGTTTGCATGGGTCCATGTCTGTGGATTGTCAAAGTCATCCTTCTCTTCCCTCAAGCATATAAACTGCACCACTCAGATTGATAGAATCTGAGTCCTGGCTGAGGATGCACCCAATGCTCCCATCTGTCATTAATAAAGACCTATTGTCTTTCTTAATAGTGATTTATAGGATCTTGATGAATGCAATTCTGCAGATATAATCATGTATCAAGTTTCTGTGGAGAACCATGTCAGCTTCCATATTGTCTGTAACCATAGTGTCATGATACACATGACATTTTGTGGACCTGTTCTGGGCACAGAAAACTTAGGCAGCTGGACCTCAATGGCAGTAGCCTTCTTTGGATGGAGCTCATTCCCTGTCTTACACCTGAGGTAGCAAGTCACTACACAGTGGGAGAGAGCAGAAGGAAGGGTGGGATCTGCACAGTCATCTGCAGAGCACATCTACTGGGTTTGGCTAGAACTCTTTGGGTGAGCCTAAGAAGGCAGAGGGAGAGCAGAAATAGAAATATCAATCAACAGCCACTCTAATGCTTACTTTTCCATCACAGGCTTGGTTCAAGTCCTTTCCTTCAAACTTCCCTACCATTCAATTTTGCCTACACTGCTGAAAAAATTTGGTTCCTCCAGAGGATGAGGAAGGTAGGATCTTAGGGGGAGTTTTAAGAGCAGGGAGCATGGTTGCCACCTGCTGTTCATGGTAAATGAGACATCCTGAAAATGCCACTGGAGTCCTGTTACTGGGCTGCACAGTTAAATGATGGTCACCTCTCCAAAGGGATAAAAAAAATATGCCAACATATACTGTCTGGGCTCTCTGTCTAGGTATTTGCAGAGCATCTGTGGAAAGTGACTGTACATCAGAGCAGATAAATAACTCATGATTTTTAATGCCTATTTTGGCAGCAAGTTTGAAGCTAAAAGCCTATTGTTAAAGGAAACAGAAGAAATTTGAAAGAGGCAGGAAGCAGCCAAAAGAAATCCAACAAAACTGTAATAAAAATTACTTGGGTATTTTTTTCTCCACACTTATCAGCCAAAATTTTATTAGGCTGTTTAATTATTGCTCAGGAATACTCAACACAACTCACTAGGCTGTTGTGTCCTATGTTTACTTTCTCTAGCCAGAAAAAAAAAGCAGTAAATCATGAGAGGTAAACTAATTTTCTTGGTTCCTCTCAGTTGATCATATGCTTCTTTTTGGTAAAAGTATTTTCAAGACATAGTTTGTCTTGACATATATCATCTGCCGTGAATTGAGCTGCTTTAATCTGGAAAGGAGAGAACAGGTCTAACACTCTAGTGTTAACTGTTACAGGATGAATTCTTTCATAGGCTCTATTATCTCATTTACTCACTCCATTGACCTGTATTTCCCAGCCTCCCCCAAATGCTCTGTGAAGGTTCTGCCTTTCTGGCCACAAGTACCACCTGTAGCAGATGACCTCATTCTCCTCATCTCTCCACAAGAACAATCTATCAAGAAGTTCATCTTCTCCAGAAAACCTCTGAAATGTGATTCTGTCCCTAACTTGTAACCTTCCTCTCCCTCCTTCCCCTTTTCAAGGAGACTTAACCAGTCTATGAAGAAGGCTTTCCTTTGTGATTTAACCTAGCTATTACTTTTAGCAGAATTTTTTAAACGTTAGCATTTAAGTTTTAATCATTAAGCAACAGAATATGAAGGTTTAGGACTGATGATTACCCAACCTAAGGTAACTTAAAGAATTTTACATTTCAGAAAGTGCTGACATTCCATCCTAGGTGAAGGCAACTTCTCTTCCCCAGTGATACATAGTGATATTTACTCTCTCCTATCACTTGGACTCACCGACCAGCTGTAGTACTTAATATGGTGAAAGACATGCATGGTAACAAATTCAATGTATTTGTTACCCAGAGCTTGGGCCACGGGTGTTAGTTGGGCACAATTTGACAGTTGCTGAGGGTAATTGACTGATCTAACCAAATTTGACCAAAAGGGCCAATCAATGTGGTTTCTGTACGTGTCTGTGGCCACACAGACCAGTCCTTGAGACACCCTGGCCACACAGTCAATGGTAAACTATTGTAAGATAAAATTGTATTGATGAGATTAGAGTCTTATAACTAAAAGAATCTTGTCATGACATGTCACATGCCATGAATTTGGGAAAAAATTCTACCAATTTTAAAAAGTTGCATGGGCTACTTATATTTTACCTGGGATGGGGACATATAAAAATTATATATGTTTGATAAGTAGCAGAAGTAGCAAAGTTCTCACGCCTAGGCAGATGTGAATACTTTGGTGTGAGTGGGCTGGTACAATATATGAGCAGCCAGGGATAAGTTAGCTTTAAATCAACTATGCTAAATGAAACGATGAATATCAAAAGAGTTTTAAAATCCACTTTTCACACCTGCATCTGATGATTCAGTAAAATTCTAGATGCTGTTCTAGTGGGACTTGTGCATTTCCACATAGCTGTGACTCAGCTATCTGATTGACTTTTGCTGTTGCATCGCACAAGGAGGGTAAGATCAAATTCCTGATTCTTAGGAACAGAGGCACTCCACATTTTGCTGCAAATAGTGGAAAGGATAAAAAAAATGTCCTTAGTAAAAAAAAAAATACTGTCTCTGAAAGCTCTTAAAAATTTTTGTGAGTGTAAATCAAAATGAATTTCCTTTTTGCATCTGAAAAGAAAGTTGAAGCTTACAAAGAAAAGAACACAGTTGTTTCAATCATGAGCTGTAAATAACAAGTAATATAGTTATAAACTCAAACAAAAAGAAAAATGTTAAAACTGGAAGATTGAAAATTTTGTTATGAATGAAGGGATCTTATTCATCTTTTCAGTTCATTTCCTTAGTACTTTGAATTCAAGGTATATATTAGCACCTTCTAAAATAAATGTAATGTAGTATCAGCTCTTAGACTGTGATCTCTGAGGTACCAGTATTTTGCAATTACTAATTGCTAAGGCAATTACTCAGTTGTACCATTTGTTTTACTATATTTAATATCCATCACTAAAGGTACATTTTAAATTAAGTAAGTCTGGTCTCCTTACTCCAGAAATAGTCTAGTATAGAGTAAGATTAATTTCCTTGCTCTAGTGCATGATATGCTACTGACCTTGGCTTTCTCTGATGAGCTGAAAGCATGCAAAAAAAACCCCTGTAAGTACTCAGAAATCAGTTAGATGTGGATCTTTAGTTCTTGCAAATCTCACATGATCTAGAACAGTTTTTCCCAGTTCGCAGTCAGCAATCTGCAAAGTTCACACCAGACACATGGTGTGACTTGCTTTCCTTCTAAATAATAAATCACATCAAATGGCACTAAGGAATAGGGAAAATACTTTCCCAATATTATTTTTCCATATAAACATGCTGCCATTGCCATAGGTTGCTGTTTAACTGGACACATATGTGATCTGCAAGTCCCATCACCATTTAAGTATGATGCATTATGAAGTATTGTCAAACACTGATGCCTATTTTGCAGGGTAACATGATAGAAAAGCTATAAGGGCATCCTTATGTCAGTGTCATCAATTAAGCATTGTTATCTCTCACAGATTTCATGTAGACTTTGACATCCACAAGGAATACAAAGGGGATAATTAGCTGGCAGGAGGATCTTCAAGTCTCCTCAATATGGAGGCAATGGGTCACAGTAGAACTGCTTGATTTCACTGCATTTTGTTATGTGGCTCTCTCATTAGAGACATCCAATTCTTTCTTCATCTTAACTTTTCTATGAAGTAAAAAGAAGTTTATATTTGATAGGAAAACCACAGATGTCTAGAACATTAGAACAATACATGCCTGGGACATTTTGTAAAGTATAATTTAAAATGACACCACTTTCTCTGAAACCATTTGATGAATCTAATTTAATTATTAAAAAAAGTGTAGCTCTATGAGAAAGCAACTAATCCAATTTAATAAGTGGACTATTAAACTGAAGATTAGTATTACTCATTTATTAGTTCTGCATTCTGTATACCACACAGAGAGTGTTATTGTACTGTGCACAGACAGATGTTCTGTAAGCAATTTTGGTAAAGATCGTGTGTTGCAGCTACCATTTGATTGCACACCACCATTTTTATTATAATCAAGCTGTGATTGAGCATATCTTTTGAAATTGAATTTATGTTCCAATCTCCTTGAGATTCTCTGTTACCTAGAACAAGAATTGCTTAAGGTGAGAAACATAGACTTCCTGTCAGAGTCTGGTTAAGCAGTGTGTGACTGGAAACTTGACTGAAATTGGCAGTGCAAAGAAAGCTTTCATGGGTGTCTATGAGTAATCAGTACCAGAAGAGTACCCTTGCTTTAGGATGATCATACAGGCACCTAGGTTATATACCCTTGTTTAAAACTATACAAAGAGAGGGAACAAAACATGGCATAACTAAGCCAAGAATATCTGCAAAAGAAAGAAAGCAGCTCTGGAGAAAGATATTTACTGGCAACATCTTTGCACAGCATTTCTCCAAATTTTATTTTCATGAAAGCATCCTTATTTAAGTAATGGCATTACAGTGAAACATATTCAATATGAATTTGTCTGTGGAGAGGCAGATTCTATCTCAAAAACCTAATTCAATACTGCTTAAAAAGCAATTTACTGAGAGCTAGAGTGCTACAGTGAGACAGTTTTCAGAAAGTTAGCCATTACTAATTTTATAGTAATGGCAGAATTATTAAATTTCACCACTTCCTGGGAAAGTTGTAGAAAATGTTTGAACTAGTCAGGTTTTTTTTTTGCTAAATACTATGATAATAAGCATCCTATTTATTGCTTACTCATCTCATAAATTAATTAGATTGGGAGTTGATTTCCTCATGTGAATATGTGAATGCCACAGGCATGTCTTTATGCATCAACCCCCTGTTTTTATGCCAATTTTTTATTCAGTCCATGATACACCACCTTATAAACCCTTCTGGGGCTATAACTTCCCAACACATAGTTCACATACATCCCTTTTTAGCTGAGGCTCTACACATCTCTGTGTCTACTCATCTGAACTTGCTGCCTATTGCTTTTTCCCACAGCTTTTTCCCACAGTCAGTTTTCCCATACGAGGTGAATTGCCTTGACTCAGCATATCCCAAGTGCCCTTATCACTGCACCATTTCCTTCTGACTGCTTAACTTAAAATATTAGCTTCCCTTCTGCCCACAGACACTAGGTTAAGTGGGCCAGCTCAGGGTACTTCTATCTTGTACAATTGCTGTATTGATTGTTGAATAAGTTGAATTCTCCAGAACAATAAACCTGAAGGGAGCCTCATATTAGTGCTGCTGTAATGTCTATATAGAAAAATTGTTCCATGTTGATAAGTGCCTCACTATTATTTATATAATATTTCATTCTTTCATTTTTGTAAGTCCCCTTAAGGTACTAGAAAGTGGCAAAGAAGTCTCCCTTCTCTTTTCCAAGCTGAACCTCAGCTTTCTCAGCCTGTCTTTGTAGGAGAAGTTGTCCATCCCTCTCATCATCTTTGTGACTCTCCTCTGGACCATCTCTAGCAGGTCCATGTCCTTCCTGTGCTGAGGATGCCAAAGTGGGATGCAACACTGCAGGTGGGGTTTCATGAGGGCAGAGTAGAAGGGCAGAATCCCCTCCCTGGCCCTGCTGGCCACTTGGCTTTTGCTGCAGCCCAGGATGTGGTTGGCCATCTAGGCTGCAAGTGCTCACTGTTGGTTCATGACCAGCCTTTCATCCATGAGAACTCACAGGGCTGCTCTCAGTGACTTCTTCTACCAGTCTGAACTCATGTTTGGGATTTTCCCTACCCAGATGTAGCACCTTGCACTTGGACTTGTTGAACAAGTATCTTATATATCTTATGTACCTTATGAATACGTAAGATTCTCAAGGACCCACTTCTCAAGCTTGTCCAGATCCCTCTGGGTGTCATCCGTTCCTTCTGTTGTGTCAACTGCAGAGCTCAGCTTCCTGTCATCAACCCTGCTGAGGCTGCACTCTATTTCACTGTCTGTCATCAGTGAAGGTACTGAAGTGGAATGATCCCAAAAGAGAACCATGAGGGATGGGACTCAGCACTGGCCTCCACCTGGACATTGAGCCATTGACCACAACTCTCTGGCTGCATCCCTACAGCCAGTTCTTTATCCATTGAATAGTCCATCCATCAAATCCATGTGTCTCCAGTCTGGAAACAAGGATGCCATGTGGGACTGTACTGAAGGCCTAACAGAAGATAGATCTCTTTGTCAACCACTGCCATCACTCCATCACAGAAGGCCACCAGGTTGCTCAGGCACAATTTGCCCATTGTGAAGCCATGGTGGCTGCCTTGTATCACTTCCTTGTCTTTTATGTGCCTTAGCACATCTTCTAGGAGCATCTGCTGCTCCATGATCATCCTGGACACAGAGTTGAGGCACATTTATCTGTAGTTTCATGGTTCATCCTCTCTCCCCCTTTTAAGAAAGGGAGTGATGTTTCCGTTTTCCAGTCAATGAGGACTTCACCTGACTGGCATAACTTTTAAAATATGATGGATAGTGGCTTGAAAACAATGTCAGCCAGTTCCCACAAGACCCTGGGTTGCATGTCATCAGATCCCACAGACTTCATCAGTGGTTCTGAACCTGCTCTTCACATGTAGTGGGAGGGATTCATTTGGCCCCCACCCACCCAGAGGACTGGAGACTTTGAGAGAAGCAGTGAAGACTGAGAAAAGAAGTCACTGAGTATCTCAGAATTCTCTAAACCAGTTTACTGCAAATTCACCCTTCTGGCTTATCAGGGTGAATAGAGTCTCCTCACCCTTTCTTTACTGACTTATGTTCTTATAGAATCCTCCTTGTTATTCTTTAGGTCATTCGTCAAGCCGTGTTCCAGCTTTGCTTTCTCTTTCCTGACCCCATCCCCACACATGAACCATATACCTGTACTCTCCCCAGGTCACCTGTGTCTGCTTCCACTGGCTGTGCATTTGCTTCTTTCCTCAGCTGGAGGAGCAGATCCTTGCTTAGTCAAGCCAGTGTCCAGCCTGTCTTACTGAACTTCTTACACACAGGGATAGAGAGCTCTTGCGCCCTAAGAAAGGTGGCCTTTAAGAGCTGACAGGTCTAGTCAGTCACTCTGTGCTTAATGATGCAATGTTTTATAATTCAATAATTTCCTAGGAAGTGGTGGTCTGAAGAAACAGGTTTTAGGTGTTTTAGAGGCTCAAAGCATGAATATGTGCTTAAGACGACCTAAAAAATATAAGCTTACTTTAAGTGAGCTGTAAGCACGCTGAACAACTTTGAAAGAGCATGATGCATTCTCCAACAATTAATCAGCTTATCCTTTCAGCCTTTAGGAGAATAAAAATGATCAGAATAACCCATTATGTGAAACTATTAAATTCCCTGTCCTCAAAAAGGTCTTCATGATCTCTCATGCCAGATTATGACTTTATTTACTCTGAAGAACCTAATTTGAGTCAGGAGATTTACTTTGGATTTACACCACTTGAAATTAAAACTTTATTTACAAGTGGATTGGATGAATCACATATTTTTCCTGGTATCAGGATATAATTTAATCCATTCTTCTGTAAGCTTTTAGGTTTGTTTGTAGGTAGGTTTTAGACAGAATTGAAAGCATACTGGCAATTACTTTCCTTGAAATGTTGCCCTTCTGTGGATTTATTCAGACTCCAAATAACTGAATAATAAAAAGGCATTTTTGGAGATAGTGTTTGAAACAGGCCATTCTTGTGCTCCCAAACTTTATGGAAGCACTTGAAAATGTTTTGTTGTTGTTCAAAGTGAAGATGCAAATTATGCTAATGGATAAAATAGTTAAATGACTGGGTTTTTTTCAAGTGTTTTCAACATGCAGTTACAATAAGACTAATGTTAAACAGAACTAATTGTTTTAATAGTAAAAATTGTCACACATTATTTATCATATGTGTTATGTCAGTTGGATACTTTATATTGCATGATACAGGAATACTCACAGACACAGGTGACCATACAGAGCACTTTCCCATCCCTGTCACATCCCATTCAATTTTTTTTTTTGCAGAAAAAACCTGAGGGTAAGAAGGAAAAACAGTGGAGACCACTTTTTCTGAATTTTACTCCTCACAATATTGACAGCCAGGTTGCTGTCCTCCCTGTGGGAACAACCAGCGTTTTGAAAACCACTTGTTCATAGGTATAATTGTCTTAGGACTGTTTTAAAACCAGAAATGGTTGGGGGTTGAAAGGAAGGTGTTCAGAGATGCAAAACACTTTGTGTAACCTTCCCTGGAGTAATCAGTCAGTGATTTCACTCAGTGAAACAGTCTGTAACACAGAGCTGCATTTTGTCTTGAATGAATTTGAGGAGTGGAAAATATAAGTTGCTTAAGAGCACTGCTGAGTTTAATATTCCTGAAATTAGAAATCTGCATCTGCTAATGAAGATGTATGAATGCTCTGGCAAGGTATAACTGCTGGCAAAGCTACGTGGACAGCTGCACAAAGCCCTGCATACTGCACTTGCATTCCCCAGGCCAGAAGCAAGCCAGCTGTGGTTGGGAATCCATGCATATTTCTTGCAGGAGGCATTTTAAATCAAAAGCAGTACTTTGCTAACAGGACTGTACAGCTTCTGGACTAGAGGTTTTTTATTGTTGTTAGGTTTGGGGTTTTCACACTTGATTTTATGAGCCTGTAGTCAGATAAACTTGACTCTGCCAGGATGTAACCTTGTAGCATGGCTGAAATTAGGCAGAAGTCCTGTGGGAAAAAGGATGTGATCATTTAACTTGAGCCTCTATTATAATCACATGGATAAAAGCCTGAATTAATGTTGTACAGGCAAAATTAATATTGGCATTTTCCAACTTCTTTTAAAGAATTATGTTGCAATTTCAATGAAGTTCTTTTGTGTTTATAATTTCACACACATATATAATCAAATGGGGTTTTTAACTCTTTAATTGTGTAATGCTTAAAAAATTCCAACCTTCCTATGTCTTTATTTTTGTTGCTGCACAGCCCCATTATCACTGTCAAATTTGCAGCAGCAGAGGGGGGTGGGACTGGGCTTGTAACCTTTTATTAGCATCATTAGGATCATCCACATTAATGTATACCTTTTAAAATATCCAATAGTATTACTCTAAAAGTCTTTATCTTGGAATATATACAATATTTTCAATATAGTCTTCTAAACACCAATGCACTGCACATGGAATTTTTTACTTAAATAATCTGATTTCTGGAAAAAAAATGTGTCATGTTTCACTCTTTTTCTAGTTTAATCCAACATTTTTGTTATTAGTAATTTTGACTGATTGCTTTTGCAGTAACATTAGTTTGCTTAGCACATATCATAAATATACAGAGAACATATAAGGAACAGTACAGAATCCAGCCATAGTGTAGAAAGTGCTATGGGTTAACCCATCAAACTGTGAAGAAAAATACTGAAAAAGTCTCTGTGCTCTAAATAAAGTAGATTTGTCTTCTGGGCTTTAAGGAGTGTCAAGCTGGCCCCTACTGACCTGTCAAAATGTGTTTGTTTCAGCAAGAAAATATACTACTGGAAAGGTCAGGTCACAGAAAATTCAACTCAAGAGTCAGTAACGAGTGAACCTAAACAGTCATCAGATCCCAGCGAGTTGTCAGGGGAAAGGTTATCAGTCAAAGCACAGGAGTACACCATTGGTTTAGAGTGCAACTCTAACAAATGGCTTTTCCATTCTAAATGTTTTCTTAATTGTGTGGCAATAATTACTCAAGGCATGTTAAGACTGGAAAATATGACAACAGCAATTGAAATGTACAACAGAGAATGAGAGAAGGGCACGAAAAACTTTTTCAAAGAGACATTCTTTCCTTTCTTACTAGTAAAGCAGAGGAAAGTCTCATGTTTAACTCCTTAAATGAATATATCAGATTTGTCAAGCTGTACGTAAGCTAATTTCCAAGTCTGAAATTTGGTGGGCATATTCTAATGCATTTCAGTGATTTCATGTTTCTTTCTACACCTTTTTTAGCCATATGTAGTTCAGATTGTACAGGGTACTTATGTGATCTCAACGATACTCTCCAGGTGCCCCGTGCAGAACTAAGGTACAGATCCAGCTCATTTCAGCCTCACTCCTACGAGTGAAATTGCTCTATGTTTCCTGCAATCAGTGGAGAATGAGGAGCCCTGCAAGGCACATTTCCCAGTACAGCACCATAAACGCCCCAGTGTATGTCTCTCTGTCTCTCTCTCTAAGGTTTCTAAGGAGACTGAACTCCTGAACCAGGCATCTGAGTTAGGTAGGACAAATCTTGCCTTAGGCCCCTGATTTTGGGTCCCTGAATTGAACTCAACTTAAATCAAGTAGCCTAGGTTAGTTTATATGAGTATTTTGCACTGAAGACTCTTGCCTAAATTATGTTGGATACTTAATATTTTAGTGGCAAAGAATTTAGACAAAACAGTGATGGAGACCCTACATTAGAGGTGAGGAAACTCAGTCAAAAAGACTGAAGGGCTCAATGGAACGTCTTTAGTCTTATAAAGATTTAAGCTCTTTGCACAATGTCACAGCTGTAGATCAGAGGGAGAAAAATCATGAACTTTTGAGTCTCCCACCTTGTTCTTTAAGGACAACATTAGCTTTAAACTGTGGAGAACAGAGAAGAAACTCTCTAATATCAGCTTTTTTTCAGTTCTGGAAACTTTACATTTTCTGTTTTGAATGGAGTGTTTTAAACAGAGTGCAAGGGCTGTGCCCATAATTCTTTCCATTAAGTTTTACTGTTAAATAAAAGATACAGTTGTTGTGAATAGGAATGAAAAGCAGTTACTGTGAAAAGCAATTACTTCATCAGTGGTAATGTAAAAAAAATTCTATCTTCACTATTTATATGAACATTCTTGAAGCATGGTACTGGTCATCCTTTATTGAAAATTCCTTGGCTTTTAATTCTGATTTATATTTATACAAATGTAAAAAAAGCTGGAGTTCCAGCTATCTACCATGCACAGTGTTGTTAGGACTATTTTGTATATCTGAGGAACTGAGCTGTCAGCTGGCACTTCAAACCTCACTGTAGTAGACTTATATGAATTGGAAGTCTTTCTTTTCCTCTTTTCTGGTGGGGCAGATTCTTCTGTGATCACACTAACAGTTTTATTGTGCCTGACACTGGCTGGAACAAACTATTTCATAGCTTATCAAAAAGAAAACATGTTTATTTGAAGAAGACTTGGTTAATGGAATAGATAACAAGCAAGTTCCTACTTAAGATTTCTGAATGGAATAATGGCATAAAATAAAGTTATGGTAAAAGCTTTAAGCTGTCTTTTATTCTGATGGTTGATTTTTTGAACAATCATTGATTGAGGTTTTATGTATGTGGATTTAGTCACGTGGATTTGGTCACGTGGATGACCAAATCCTGCATCTCTTCTAGGTAATTTACTGCACTTTTCTCAATAAACTACAGAGAACTAAAGTAAAAATCACTTAAGTCTTCCACTGAAAAAATATATGTGCATTTGAGATAGTTTGGATTCTTTCTTCCAATCAGTTTTTCTGCAAATTTATGAATTGTAGTATCTGTAATATTTAAAGCTATTTTATGTGTTGTCCCTTGAACATAATCTCTACCTCTGTAGAATCAATTTCCTTCTTAAGAATATGTAACCACTGATTCCAAGAGTCTAAGTACTCTTTCAGCTATGTAGGACTTTGAAAATGAGGAAGTTCTAATTTCCAAGGAGAATAAAGGATTAAGTGAGTGATCATTGCAAAATATCACTGTGTGTTAACCCTGAAGTATCAAATTAGAGACAGAGCCATCTCTGTAAAAGGACATGGGCATTACAATATCTTCCTGCACTTTTAGGTACAGGATAGCTATCCAGAAACCCCAGCCTGGCTGCTGACGGAACCACAGGAGGAGCTGCATTCTGCAGGCTCTCATGTTTCTACCAGTGCCTGCCTAGAGTGCTTAGCCTCATGGAGGAGCCTCAGATATCACAGCATGGACTACTTCCATGCTTTAATAATATATTACCTGATAGACTTACCCCATCATAGTCAGGCACCTTTTTTCCTTTGCATGGCACATCACTCACATTGCAAAGCAGAAGATATCTAGATTACCCACAGACATAAGATTCTTTGTTCACCTATGTGATTTAAGTGTCATGTAATTAAGACTTAGTGGTTAAACAACATTTGTCAATAATTAATTCAGACATGCGGAATTCAGATATGATTTTGGAGTTTAACAAAAAATATTACCCAGAACAGATCTAGAAATTATCTTTTGCTTTTGCTCAGTTAGTGTCTATGTCCATGGGAGTTTGTCTTTTTTCTTATATTTGATGAAAACATCAAATATCATCATTTCATCCACAATAAGATACCATCCAAAGAAGGCATGCATGCAAAGAATGCACTCCATGACACTGTTTGGACTGTGTTTGGACTGTCTCCTAAGGTAAAAAAAGTCTAAATCACTGCAAGATATGTTTGAACTGACTCTTCCCTGAGGGAAGGTATGATCATTAGCAAGCAGGTGTCTGAAAGAAGGAGAATTTTCTACAGTTCAAGGCATTCCTTGAGAGAGCAGACAGAAGATGATGTAGGGCTATCAGTCCTGACTAGAGTGGGACACATTCCTTCAGAAAGCCATAGAGACAGACAAACCTGAAGTTTTATTGCTGTTCTTTGTGTTAGCTATTGGACAGCTGTGGTAACCCACCACTCGCTCTGCAGCCATCTCAGATATCATGCTCAGACAATTAGCACCTTCTGTTTCTTGCAGGGGCAGCAGACTGTACACTCTGGGAGCTAGTGGGGTGCAAAAGATGTGGGTGCACCAAGGGGTGGTGCAGTGCTTTCCCTGCCGACACTCTTGACGTTTTGCAGCTTTCTCCTGTGTTTACTCCACATTTTACTCCTCTGAGAAGGAAAGACTAGGACTGTGTGAGGAGATACAATTGTCTCCTGAAAATAACAACACCCAGCAGCAAGCCACCCACCCAACCCCCACCAGCTGCTTCTTCCTTTAACCAGCTCCAAATAACATTTCTTGCAACAGGCCTTTCCTGAGTTCACAAATGTCTTATACTCCTGCCACTTTCTTATGAGCAAAGGGGGCAGAGTTCTCTCCACAGAGCTCTCTGACCCAGGCATAGCCTCCTGAACTGTGTCATGATTGGAGTATGCCTAAGGCTTTCTCTTCTGCCTCCTCAATAGTACCAGTCTTTGTTGCCCTACTGGCCTGTGCTTGAATGAATCTTTTGGGTGAATGACGTATTCCTTGACATTATGTGTGCTGGTTTCACAGAGAAGGATGTTAAAATGACCTAGCCTTATTATTCACATGACAGTCACTGATAACCCTGTATCTACTAAATTATATCCACTATGATTCATGACAGAGCACATTAATTACAAGCAATATGTTGGAGTTTAGAAAAGGCTTTCTCTTTCCAAACAGCAGTGCTTTAGAGGGAAATACACAAATCTCTGCTTTGCAGTTCCAACAGCCAAAACTAGATAGAGAAAGAAAGCAAAAGTAATGAACACACAATGGGAATCAATAGAAAGGTCTTGTTAGAAAGAAACAGTAATAAACTTTATTTATGTATCTTAATGTTTGAAATCAAATTATTGTGCCTTGTATATCATCACACACAGAAACTCCAGCTTTCCTTCAAAAAGTAATACTTTGCATCACAGAGTATACAATCTTGGTTGCTCAGCTGCATGTGTGACAGATTGGAGAAAACTATTACTGACTTAAAACTAAAGAAGAGTGTGTTGGGGGAGCAGGAACATGCACTGTCCCACACCCCACCCCTGTGGAGCCAACCCAGTCACTGTCACACCTGGCACACCTGAAGCCATGCCCACACCCAACCTCTGGTACCACAGTCTAGCCCCAGAGTGGCCAGATGAGTGGATGGCCCACCTGGGCAGAAGGTGGCCACAGGAGGCCAGAGCAGATAAAACCCATTGCCCTGATATGCACTGGTCGAGGCCCAATTGTCCTTGTATTTTATGGCAGCTGAGTCCATGTTAGGATCTAAGGCTGTAGCTGTATCTTGCTTTTCTCTCTTTCCTTGTATCTCTTTATCTCTTTTCTGCTCATAATTTCCTTTTCTTGAAATATGGGTAATTTAAGGTTGGATGGGTAGAGTTTGTGAAGTCAATGCTCTGTGAAATTTTTCATTTTGATTATTTGTTTTAAATTTTGCCAAATTATGGATTTTCTAAAGTTTGCCAGAAAAGTTTGGTTTTTAACCTCTTGAGACCATTGTAGTGTTTCTCCTGCACATCCACCTCAGAGAAAAGTAGTATCCCAAGCCTTTTTAAAATAAACTCATTGGGTGAGGACTGCAACTCAACAGCATGATACAAATATGTCTGGAACTTCCTATTCAATACTCAATAAAAGTACTATTATAGTGTGAAAGACATGGAAATTGTGTGTTTTCCTATTTTTAAAAAGGGTAAAACTGAAAAAGACACAAACATTGCTGAATTGACACCAGAATGGTTAAGCAGGAGACTAGGAAACCTTAACTTCTACATAAAAACTTGGCCGTGTGGGCTAAGCAGACAGTGTGCAATGTACTAATGATTATACCACAAATCCTTAAATGGGGAAAAGGTGCATAAACACATAACACTAAGTTTAATGATGAGATAGATAGTTCCTTTGGACAGATCTATGACTGGAGAAATACATTCATAGGGAAGAAACAGAAAATTATCAATGACTGACATGACCTTTTCATGCATCAAATGTAAGAATTGTACAGTTTTCAGTATGAATGACATATGTATGGCTAGCTCCCTTACCTGCCCCTGAGAAATGCCAGACAAAGTGGTTTTCTTGTGAGGGAGAAGATAAGATCATCCCGAGGTGAATTGTTTCATATAATGAACTGAGGAACTGAGTCCATATACTGATCTTACTCATTACTGACAATTTATCTATAAAGTGCATGCTATAACTCTAGATGAATTGCATCATTATGTAACCATAAAGATTACTTAATATAATACATAATACTTAATATAATACACACATATATTATGTACTATATACATTATATAGTACATAATACATGTGTGTGCCATTTTATTATAGTACTCTATAAAGAGTACTATAATAAAATGGCACACACATATATTATGAAATTGAAAACAGAAGTAACTCCTGATAAAGCTCTCCTAAGAATTTTTCTTACTACTTTCAGACAAAATGAAACAAAATGCTGCTAAATATTTGGGTATGTAAACATGCTAGGGGGTATTACTGAAGCTATGTGACACTTTTAGGTCATACTCTAAAAGTCTAATGCTTATTTTAGGATCAAATGAAAGGATCAACGTCATGCTCATTGGCATTCACAGGAGAATAAAGTCATGAACTCAGAAACTCAATGCAGTTCTGGTATTTCTTAATGAACCCTTGGTTTCAATTTACATTGGCAAATTACAAGAGACCTACCAGCGAAGCTCACTGGTGTTGGCTGAATGATCTCCTAAATGTTTTAAGTAATTGCTTAATAATGGCGTGAATTTATCTAGGATGTCGGTTTCTAAGGTAACCAGATAACTGGGCTAGTTCAGTAAAGCATGACAGGCAATTCCAACTGATATCACCAAAGAGAGAAGGGCTTTGTGTAAATGATAGCAACAAAAATCATTTGCCATCTGAAAGCTGTGAGAAACCTAAATGGCTCAATCTGTTTAGCCTTTAAATACTACCAAACAAATCAAACTAATCAAATAATGAATTTTTTATATAATTTAAATACTCTAGCCATGAGAAACAATAGAGTTTCTCATTGGGAAAGATTCTACCTTAAAAGATAGATTACAAGTACTTATGACTCGAAGTTAAAAGATGGTGAATTTGCAATAGAAGCCATGAAATGACTTTTGTGTTAATAGTGGTTAGACATTTTCTGTCTTCTCCTGTCATCAAGCCAAAAGTGGATTCCTTTTTGAACATTTGGGAATCAATGGTATCTTAAGACTTAATTCCTATGAATTAATACATGAGTCCTCCAGAACACACATCACTAATGACAGTACAAGGCTCACATTTTCCTTGTGGATCTCAGATGTTTTCTGACAGCAGGACTGACAGCAGTAAGGCTCCACTGAAGATTATGGAACAGAATGATTTTTAACTAAGACTGACTCTTTTACCCGTTTTCACACTTTGCTTCTCTTTCCCTTCTCAATCCATCCTGTTCTCCACCCTTTTTCTTACACCATGTTTTGGCTTAGTCTCTCCAGCAATTTCACTTTTGTCACAGCAATATTTTTCATCTTGCTTCATCTCATGCCCAGAATCTGTTCTACTTTTTTGCTTTCTTCCTCCTCAGAAGGAAGCTTTCAGTTTTCTATACCAGCTCATCCCAATGGTTGTACCACATCCCAGCTCTTGATGGAATCCCAGCCTTTCCATATATTAACCCACCAGTTTTCCATACACAGCTTTCTAATTTTATATTAATAAAAAACAGGTACTGCTACTCCCATCTCCTCTTCCTCATCTCCTCAGCCAGTCATTCCATCACTCCCTTTCATTTCTCTTACTGCCTTACCAGACTAGATGTAGTCCTCAGTCTCAACACTTTTTGTTACCTATTTATTTTTCCTGTGAAAAAGGTTTTCCAGTCCTCATAAGAGTAATTCATAAGGGTAGTTGCCAGAGTACACAGCCTTGTGCTTTCTGATGTCCATTTGTGTACTTGTCCATCCTGTTCTCTGTTTACTCAGTTAATCTGTAGAGATAGAGCAAATGCAGACTTGTCTCATCTGCACATCCCAAGGTGGCAGAATATAAGAAATTCTTCTTTGATGATGGAACATGAACTTTTTGAGCAGTATTGCCATCAGCCAGGAGATGTGAATATGCCTCATGAGCATGAAGATTTTAACTTTTAAAATGGAGGCATTTACTGAGATTATGAAAATTCAAGGTCTTTTTACTGAACAAAATTTAGGAGACTAGGAAGAAGAACCATGGCTTACAAAACCTTTGAAGGTGAGGAATAAAGCCACATGTGTCTCTCCATTTCTAAGACCACACTGCAGATTATGGGTAAGATTTTCTGGCACCATGAAATTGTGCCAGAAATTGTGGCACCATGAAATTGTGCCAGACATGAAAAGCTCCTAATGTGCCGTTTGGATAGAGTCCAAGTACAATGCAGCTCAATTATGTTCATTTTCATAATAAGGACATATGAAGATAGGTACAAGGTTTTGCAAGTATCCCCAGTTTTGAGGGAATCCCTCCCTGGAAGGATGTGATTTCTGACATTTCTTTGCCTTCTTTGAATCAGGTGAATAGACAACAGACTGCCTCAAAGTTGCAAGATTGTTTTCATCTAAATGCTACCACAACCATTTCTGAGATATTTTTTTAATGTTTATTTTTTGAAATCTAACCCTGTGTACAAGTAATTTCCTTCTCCAACCTGGCACCATACCAAAACCACTTTCATCTCTGTTGATTCTTCCAAACTTCTTAATGACTCTGTCAGCTTCCTGTAATTGTCCCTCCAGTATAGGATTTCCTCCATCCCCTCCTACCAGCTCAGGCAATGTCCTTCTGGTTTATGCTTTAAAATACTTGGACACACCACACAGACTAAAAGAAGAGACCAGCATATATCGAATGCAGATAATTTTAACAGCAAATGGGAAAAACAGACACCTGAACTATACTTGCATTTGTTATGCTTGATCAGGATCTGTGAGCAGTCTGTTGGCTTTAAATGGTTGCTTTATGGTGACGTCTCAGGAAAAGGAAAGGGAAGCATGAGAACATTGATGAGTAACTAAAAATAAGATAGTGAGGTAAAGAATAAAGGGACTAGTCAGACTGTGATAACTTCCATTATCACTTTGTGTTTAGGCAGCATTTTGCAAATAAGAACTCTCAAAACTGTCATGCCAGCTCTCACAGTGACAACTGAGTATCATTTTCATTATACCATGAAGATAACATGAGACCAACATCTCCAATGGCATGAAGTAGTCTTAGTTCCAATCATCATGACAGTAGCAAATTTGATTCAAAAGCTAGAAGTATTTGATTAAAGCTATACAAAGCATCTAGAGAAAAAATTCTGCAGACTCCAACTTACTTTTTGATCTCTCATTCTGTCCTCTTTCTTGAGGATTTTATAGGTTTGTAGAACTGCATTGTATTTTGTATACAGAACTGGTCCTCCCAGGTCAATGATATAGATCACAAGAATATTCCATCATCTTGGAAAACTGATGACTCTTCTAAACATTAGTGTATTTGAAAAATATCTAAGAGAGTTATGTTGCCTCAGTGTGTACTCGTCAAAAGAGTTACAGAAATTATTAGTTCAATGGGAAAGAGCTAGCAACAGGCACAGTGGCTTTCCTGTGATATGTGGGGGTCCCACAATCTATAGTTCTATTCAATCTTCTTGCCCAAGATTCTTGACTATTTTGCATGTGCTGACTAGTCTCCTTATCTGAGGATGACCAGTGTTCCTACAAAAGGGGAAAAAACAGCCTGCCTTCCAGCAGGTCCACATTTCCTATCAATTAGCAAGTGGATTGTACTCACATGGAAGTGACTTGCTGTGTGTGCAAGATCTTAAGCTTAGTGATTTCATTTCCAAAACCTCTACTAAAATGCCATCTGGTACTAAAGATGCCCAAAGCATAAAGCATTTAAAGCTTCCTCAGTAACACCCCTACACATACAAGAGCTTCTGTGAGAATGGTCTTTTTGGCAACACTGAGACAGTAGGCACCTGAGCTTTGTTGAGACTCACAGATTGCATGTTTTTCAATTTGTGCACCTTCATGGCCAGGTCATGCGGGTTTTTTTCTGAAAAACTCTCTCTGGTCAGGCCCTGTACAAACAGTGGAAGGAGCAGTTATTTTATTTGCATTCCCATCCAGTAGCCAGGTGATAAGCAAATTCAGGTGGGTTGTGAGAGACTTGAATTTGCAACCACCTTCTGCCTAAGGGGATGTAAATGTACAGGTTCAATCAGTAAGACTGGTGTTCCAGCCAGCTGGCTAGGATGTTCTAGAAAGCAGGCAACTTCTGCAATGTCCCTTGTTAAAGTTCTCTTATCTCATAGTGAGTAAC
Organism: Agelaius phoeniceus; assembly: GCF_051311805.1. NCBI lineage: Eukaryota > Metazoa > Chordata > Aves > Passeriformes > Icteridae > Agelaius > Agelaius phoeniceus. The sequence goes on along the minus strand of NC_135269.1, from coordinate 31,428,731 downwards.
TGAAGAGATAGAAAGTCCTGTAATCCATCAATAAAATACGTAATTGTCAACTACATCTATTCTTACCCAAGCAATTTCTGTTTTTTCTCCTACCATTGCTTTTCTTCTATGAATTTAAATGCCTTATCATATAAATAAATTGTAATATCAAGTCTCACCTGTATGCATCGAAACACAAGGAAGGTCAGTTGTGTGAACTTGTCTAACTACAGAATATGGCAAAAAGTTAAGTAATTAAGACAAATCAGTTCCTTTCACTTTTACATGTACATGATAAGAAAATATGTGAAGTTGTTGAATGATAGCTCCTGGATTCTCATTGTAGGAAAAAACAGACTATGCAACCTGAGCTTTATATCATACAGCAGATTCTTATAATTTTAACTCTGAAAGAAAGAGAGAATGTTTTATGCTCTGATGATCCTCCACTGACCACCCAAATACAAATTTTTAAAGAAGGAAACACCATGCTCAAGAGCCTAAATGATGAAACAGATTCTTCCATAGTGCATTTTACTTGAATGTGCATAAGTGAAATCTGCCTGGAGGATGAGAAATTCAGGTGTGAAATGGGTGCGGCTACAGTTGCAAATTTAATAAGACGTGAATTTGATTTTTCCTTCAGTGTGTAGTATTGACATGCCTGTGGCTGCAGGCACATTAGAGATTGAACATAATTGAGGTGCTGGCAGCAGACTAAAACTGTAGTATCTTACATGTTTCTTTGTAATTAATAAACTTTTGATTTTACCTCTTAAAAATGTATTGGTGAATCTCAGGTTTCTGGAAGAAAGATCAAATGTCCTATTTTGTTGTATTTTGTTCCATTACAAATACTTTCCATACCATCAGGAAACTCAGGACCTTAGCATTGTAAGTACTGCGACCCACTCTGTCAAATAGAGTTTGCTTTATCTCTCATGACTGGGGGAGAAATTCTGTTCTCATCAGAGTGCTTATATTACTTGGTCTGTTTTTAAAAATCCAGGATGTTCTGAAGCGCTTCAGCGAGTATGACCCACTGTCATGAATTACGTTGAGCAGGTCAGCTGGAATTGTAGACAACAGCCCTTAACCCAGACTAAATCTTTTAATTGTACTAGCACCAAATGTCTGACTGCTTTGCATGGAGGGACTTAATGCTAGGTGAATGAAATGATGGAGCTATCTAAAGATGAAATCTGAATTTTTTACTCTGCTGTCAGCTGATATAGGAGATGGAAATGCATTGTCATGGTGAGAAATTACAACTCTGTTGAAAGGACATGGTATTTAAGTTTCCTTCTCTACATTCAGGTATTTTCTGTTGTATCTCTGTGAATTATTGCCAAATATCATCTGAATTAAAATCGCAATTCCTGAATTGTCTAGGTAAAAATGAACAATATAATCAGCCTCAGCCATTAGCAGTACACTGGGTGAACCTTTCCTTAAAACTCTGATCTTCCAGTTTGCTTTTTTCCCCTATCATTAGCCTGTCAAGCTCAGGAACCTGTACTTTCTGTGCAAGTACCCTTTTTACCGTGCAAAAGGATCTGCCTTCCTATAACTCAAATAATAATCAAAGATTCTATACAAAATTGAGTAAGTTGAATGAAAAAATATACCAAGTTGAACATACAGCATTGGTCAAAGATACCCTGTAACCTGCAGGGAAAAAAACCATTAATGGATCAGAAGAGCAAGGTTGGGATCTCTGTTCATGCACATAAATGTAGAGAGAAACATCTTCAGCAGAGTGCTGGAGACAGGCTAAACCCTACAGTCATAGTACGAATTTTAGAAGGAAAATATTTCTATTCTTTTTGTGCCTTAGTGAAGGTGGGTACAGGAGTCTTTCTTTTGCTTTTGTCATCAGCTCCTTTGAGTCAACTTCTTGAAATATGCTGATGTTTCTGACCCTCATCCCATGGGAAAATGAGTGAGGGTGCATGACCTAGAGTTGCTCATTCTACACCAGAGAGAAAGTCAAGAAACTAGGTTTGTAATGAGGAGTGAGGCCATTTTTTGTAGAGTCTAAATATTGAACTTCAACTTGGCTAAATACTTCAGGGAGCAGGTTATCCTGCTGCTGTGCCTGGTGTTTACATTCCTGCTGTATACCTGGGCTTTGTACTGCTCATGGAAGGCAGTGTTCAGCTTCAAGGTTTTTAGGCATGGGAGCATCAAAGATATTGGGACCAGTACAGGTAACTGCTGCAGCTGTAAAATCAGGTAAGCATACTGAAGGGAAGCAGTATGTACAGTGCTGCCGTGGACACTTCTATATTGTAAGTACATGAGATTAAGCAGAAGTCATCCAAAAATAATTTTAAAAATACTAATAAAGTTTATTTATCCTCCAGAAAGAGTAAATTCACAACCCTCTTGACACAGTCCATTTACCTTTCCTTTCACTCTCTTTGTGGCTGAGTACCTTCACAGATCCTTTAAGGAAATGAGCTTTAAGAGCAATTCTCTGTTATCACCTCTGCGTGAAACAGGATCATTAACTTTTGTCCTAACCAGGAGACATGAAGTCAGAAAAGCACTGTTCCTCTGCATACAGGCTCATATATTCTTTGAATGCTCAGATATCTAGATTCTGATGGCTTGCTATTTGTTAGAAACTATTGACTTGAAGAGGGAAGAGAAAGGGACAAACTGAAAGCTCAAACAATAGGCAGCTCTTGGTGGTATCTAAAAGCCTTGAAGACATTACAATAGATCCCATGATTCTTATGTAACAAATAAAATTCCCACCTTCCTGCCACTTCAGCACAATACCTACATAAGAACAAAAAAGTGTGGAAATTCCTCAGGTGATTTTACAGGGACAAGAGGGTAATGGTTACTATGAAAGAAATAGTATGAAACATTGCACTGTGCCCTTGGCCATCCTTTACAGAATATCTGACAGGAACAGGTATCCTCAGACCTTTCTTATTTCTGTCACTTTGCTCTCTGCCAAACAATGCCTTTTTTTTTTAATTTAGCATGATTCAGCCCTGTGTGGAGGCAAGAGTAAGTAATGCAGCTGATAGCAAAAACAATTATCTCCTGCCCAAACTGGGTATTTCCCAAACTTTGTTGCTAAACTCGCAGTTGCAGGTTTAGCAGTTGCTTGAAGGTCGCGACAGCAGGTTCTTCAAGACAAGAACTGCTTTTTATTATGTATTTATGCAGTAGATGTACTTATGACATAATGAGTCTCCATTTCTTTTGGCACCTCTAGATGCCTTTATAATATAAATCTTAATTATAATAATAAGCTTTTTGGACAGGAGCCAAGGAATTTATCTATGGGTGGGGAGTTTAACGTATGCCCCAGTGTACTGGTCCCTAAGTCTAATTGTGACCTTTAAGCTCATTCATACTGAGATGCAGCTAAAAGTCAGAATACCAAGATCGTTGGTTATAGCTGTGTGAGGACTCAGCACTGTGTGGCAGAGAACACACAAGAAGGCTGCAAGGGTTTAGTTAGATCTGTGTTATGATAATGCAGCCTGGGTGCCGAGAGCTATAATTTCTGTCCACATACCCTGAGTTTCAGCCAAATCAGACTTCTAGGGAAAATTAACTCTTGCTGGAATTTGCTTTAATAAATTTTGGTACCACTCTATATACAAGGCAAATTTTAAAAAAAATTATTAAAATTTGTGTGTCTCTGACAGAGATTTTGGGGTAAATTAAATACAGGGCTGTACCAAGGAGAAGTCTGGGATGCACTGGCTTTGAGATATGGGGAAGTAGGGGCAGCACAGGGGATTTATATTTTCCATATAAGGGTTGTGAGCATTCATCTTTCTTTTCCATAAAGCCACACCTCAGTTTAAGTTAAGGCCATCTCTGTTTCAGCCTAGAATGACAGGTCATAGTGCTTGGAGGATTACTAGGGGAGAATACTCTTTGTTGCTTACTCCATCTGTTCAAACAGGAGTTAGTGAGCTGTCAGTGCACTGACCTGCGTACACGCCCTGCAGATGCCTGTGGAGCAATGACAGACAGCACTGGATTTTTCCTTCCCTTGAGCTCCTCAGTGTTTTGTAGATAAGATCATGTTGCTGCTCCTGTGGCATAATGGAAAAGGAACCCTTTCTCCTGTTTTTCTTTTTGTCAAAATTTAGCTGCGGTTTAGCCTGTTTGTTGCCACAATGCTCTCTAGACCCACTGAGAGACACAATCCCTTCATCACTATTGCTAAATGAGAAAGGAGTAATTTTCTGACCATCAGAGTGGGTAGCCCAGCCTAGCCACAGCTATGATACGTAATGTTTGGCTGCCTATGAGCCTTGAAAGGTACCCTTCTAGGACTAAAACGTAGCTATTTTTTGGGATTTTATTTTTTTTATTTTTCACTACAAAGCATGTGAAAAAAAAGCTGGGCATTTTTCTGGGGTCTCATCAGAATTATGTTTTCATACATGAGATCTATGTTTTCATACATGCTTGTGGACATTGCTTGCTCTAGGGTAAAGCATCAGGAATGCTTGGAGATGCAAAGCTGGAATAATGTTGGAAGACTGCTGAGGCTGCAGGGAACAAAAGCTGGTGCCATGGTGTCTAATACTGCCTACTGGATCTGATCCCTGCATGGGCTATCCCTCTAGCCAGGCTTAGGCACTGCTTCCCAAAGAATTGGCATAGACCAAAACAGCCTGGAAGCATGCTAGCAATTAAAAAGTGCAGATGATCACCAGGCCAGTGCTCAAGCTTGTTCCTTGTCCTTGTTTTATTTAGCAATATGGAAAGAGCTGAAATATCCACACACCCTAGGATTAGGTTGCCAGGGGAGCTGGAAACATTGGGTTTAATTCACTGGGACACTTGATAGTACATTACTTTAATGCTACTATGCAATATTCTTTGTCATTAAAGAGGTCAGTCTTCATATGTGGGGGTGGGTTAAAATTAAGTGTTTGAGAGGCACATTGTAACCATCAATACCCAGGGTTTTGGTAATACACAGGGTTTTGACTTCTTGTCACCCCTTTGCTCAGACAGATGCTTTGCTCCTCTCAAGCAAGGCCGTGTCTTCTCTCTTATTCTCCTAATTCAGAAGCCAGCCTGTCTTTGGTGAAGCTGTACTGCTGTTTCTGTTACTTCTTACAAGTGTGAAAGATCTTTTTCAGACAGTAGGAAATAGAGAAGCTCTTGGCTTGCTGCCATGTGCCTTGTTTATGAAGGCTAGTATGACACAGAACATGGCAACTGCGGAACAAAAGGCTGTGATCTTCCGCTTTGCCAGGTCTTGCCCACGGGGTTCAGTGCTGACCCTGAACAGTGATGGGTGCGGTCTCTTTTCAGCTGTTCAGCACATCAGGCACTTCTGTACCTCTGTCCTTAGGGGTAACTGCGTGCAAGATCATGGAAGGATTCTGACCTCAACTGACATTTAAAATCTGTGCATACTCTGAGGGCTAGTATGGATGCATTTCTGCCTACCTGAGTCAAATTGGGCTTTTCTTCCTGTTTCTGCCCGTATTTTTGACATCGCTGTCTAACTAAAATTAATTTTTTTAACTCTTATAGTTGAGGTCACATGATCCTTCTATATTTTCTTGTGATTATCAGTTTCTGATCCTCTCATTACCCAATGCTTGGTCCTGGTTTGGGGCAGAGGGAGTGGTTCAAATGGTTATACATCCTGAAGCACCTTTCCTCAGTAATATTCCTTCAAACTTTATACCTTCAAATGTGTTACAAAGCCAAATAAATTTTTTTAAGAGACCCAAAAACCCCCCTAATGGAGAAACAAGCTTGACTAGAAATGAACCTTCCAAACTCGCTTTTAGAATTTAAATAATGGATTATTTGATAAACACACCAAAAAATTGCCTTTTTTGTGATAGCTGTGTTTCTGTCCTGTTTATGACTAGTACAACTGATTTCAAAGGAAGTACTTCTTTTAAGAGGGGAGTCAAACAGATTTAACAGTCAGAAGGAGAAGATGATTGCTTACGCTTCTTAATCTTTACAATAGAAGGAGGAATAAGAACCCTGGCATACAAGCCCTTCCATGCCCACATACTAGCAATCCTGCGTGGGAAGGCTGGAACTGCATATCTTTTCCATTGTTTTTAATGAACTTTAACCTACCTGGCAAACACAGGAACTTTGAACTAAAGAAAGGCAGAGGAAGAAATCGTCAAGTAAAGCCTGATCCTCCCTTTTGTTGCATCAGTAACAAAATTTCAACATCTCTGGCAAGACCTGCAATTTAGCTGCGGGATTTAATACTGGAAGATTGATGTGTTTACTGTAATGGTAGTAAATTGACTATCGAGAAAAAGCTATATATCTTTGCAGCACAGGAAGTGTCTGAGGGAGATAGCGACAAGTTACATCAAAGGGTAGCTACTCAAAACAAAATGGTCACACTAAAACCATAAGAAATAATTAGAGAAATAAATTATGAAGAAAGAGAGAAGGAAGAATGGAGGCTACTTTAAGCCTCATCCTTTTTGTTTATATTGACCTGAAATCTTGGTCTAATATTAGAAAATTATGTGGTCTTGAGCCAAGTGAAGACTCAGAGAGAATAAATTGTCTTGCTTTTATTGAATGAAAAGTCTCTGTTAGCAACAAGTAATGCGGTTCAAAGAAAAAAAAAAAAAGAAAAAAAAGAAAAAGATAAGGAAGAGAATATTTCAGAAGCCTCTGTTACAAATTGCCTTTAATTTGAACTAGGAAATCTTCACAACTGATGAAGTAAAAATTCACTGAGATTCTTTTCTGTTGCATCTGTGACATCATGCAAGATAAGATAATTGGTGACTTCAACATACAATTATTGACATGTTATTTGCAGATTGGTACACATATTTCAGAAAGTGACATTTGGAGACATATAGAAAACACAGAGAGATAGAAAAAAAGCAAAAGTTTTCTACCCCCCTTTTCCTCTTTCCCCTAGATTGTATGAAATACAGAAACCTAGATGAAAAGAATTATCCATTAAGTATGTGGTGCTCAGTACTCTTCCTAAGGCATCTGATATGTACATTCCTTGCTGTATCATATTTTCAAAGCTGCTATAAAGAAAGATGCTTGCCACAAGAATACACGAAAGTGAAATATTTCTGCCTATTGTGCAATCACAAGAAAGTGACCTTGGGCAGGACCTTGGAATGAACTTCCTGTGGGCAGCACGTGTGTGGGCAGCAAGCCTTTGTGAATACAGAACTTATGCCTTATCTGCTGGACCAGCCCTTCTGTTATTTCATTTCTTTATCTCCTTTTCTCACTTGTCTAGTATTTTTTGGTTTTTGACTATTATGTCTTTGGATACCATTTTCCCCTCAATTTCCGTGGCTTACACACTTCTCCCTCTACTTTCCTCTCAGATATTTTTCCTTACACTTTTATAAGTACTACTTAGTGTCTTTGGCAACTGTATTATAACTGATTCAATTTTATCAGCATTACAGAAGATTCCTTTTCTGCTGTTTGTTTTGGGATATGGGCAGTATGTACAAGATTTTGCCACTCAGTTTTTAGTGTTTAATATTGAAGGAAGGGTCTAGTTTTTTATTTATTGCCTTCACCTTTTTGCCCAGCTCTTCTCAGTCATTTTTACTCAGTAAGGTGAGGAAGCAGACTCAGGGTCTATTGCAAATGTACACACTTAAAGTCCTTTCATTCTCTATATTGTGTCTATCAATTCTGTTCTCACATTTCTACAAGAATATTTCAGCAAAGCCAAGATGATGGGACTGTAGTAATAATCACCACCCTATCTGATAACAGGCTTCCCAGGGCCTCAGCTGGCAGTTTGACAGTCCTCTGCCATAGCTGCTACACCCTGCTGATAAAACTGCTGTTGCTACAAATTGATCCTGACAAAAACAACTCCATCTCTGTTCTGAATTTTAGACTTGACCTTGGTGTGTTTGCGAGTCTAACCATCATACTGGGCACAAAATATGTAGTACAAAAGCCATGTAATGAAAAAATATCCTAACCTCTCCCTTTTACTATCTGTTTGTTGTCTCTATTGCATGATTATTTTAAACTGTTCTGTGGTATGGCTAAAAGTCAGATTTGTTTTTTAAAGCACAAGAAAATTACCCACTAGTGGTTATAAGGATTGTTTACCTAGGCACAGAATCTCTGTCCTTCACCAATTTGGGAATGAGATACCCTAGCCCCTACCAATGGCAGTCTGGGGAATGGTGTTACAAGGCAAAAATTGGAACAATGAAGGGGAAAGCAGAGGGAAAAGCTACAGATAAGCTGCCTCACTATAAAATACTGCCAAAACAGAGGGACCCTTTTTTAATTACATGCACTGTATGTATTATGCAGTAAATGCTGTGTAAATACTGTATAAATACAATAGTGAGCTGCATGGGGATCCTTGCAAAAAGAACTGCATGGAGATCCTTGTATGCAAACCATCAGTCCTCATTAATTTTTCAGTGTACCTATAAGCTCTATTCAACTTCTGGACTTGAGGAGAATGACAAGCAAGGACATCCCCAGAAAGGCACTTTTGGTAGCACTAAACATATTTTTAACTATGTAGATTCAAAGTATTATTGCAGAGAGGCACAAGCAACAGAGAAAACTACTTGTAATCCCCAATTCTGGGAAACCTCACTGGTACTTAAATTGAGTAGCCATAAAGTTATTCAGTATGCAGGTATAAGTATGGAAGGGTGCATGTCCTTGACTCTTTCTGAAGCTCCCAGAATTCTATCACTGTCTCCTTCCACTGGCTCTGGCCAAGATCTCTGGTCTATCATCTGTTTTTCGGACTAATTTCTAAGATACAAGAAATATTGACATGAATTCCTCAGAAGACAAAGTTAAACCTGGACCTCCCACATTGTGGTTAGTCTTATTTTGTGGATTAATTCTGGAAACACGTTGTGCAATTCAAAATAAAGGGACACATGCCTCTATATTTTGTGAGATCTGAAGCTTGTGTTTATAGGTATATTGAATTGCTCAGAACTCAAAACCAGATTTAAATAGTAGTGAAGCCTGTATCTGCAGAGCTTCAAGTCAGGAGCACCTGAAAGTGCAAACAGTTGAGGTCCTCAGAATTAAAATGCAGATGAGAAGTTTTCAACAACACAATATTGGACATAGACACTTAAATGTCATTCCATTACATGTTGTCTGGTATATAAAAGTCTGTCTACTTATTCAGTCCTGATGTCAGGGATGTGCTGGCATACATATCTGGGACTTTTAGTTCACCTAAAATGCTTGCCAAAGAGTCATCAGCAATCTCTCCAGCTGCTAGCAGCCAGGCAAAAAGGCAGTGGGACATCTGAGAGAAGGCAGAGGCAGCACCTACCAGCAGATGTATAAATAGAATTCTTTTCCTGGTGGCACTAGCAGAAAAAAATGCCGTGGGAATGGGAAAGAGGGTACAGTTTTTGCCTAGAGACAGGAAACAATTGTGTTATAGCAAACAGGAGAGAATATAAGCATTAATACATTTAGGATACAGAAGAAAAGCAAGCACTGATGAAAAGGTATTTAGGAGAGTGAGAAGCAGAGGTTAACAAGGGAGAAGTGGTCAGGGAGAGCATATATATATATATATTCAGTGGAGATATGAGTGACTCAATGGAACTGTAACTGATGGAAGCAGAAGAAAAATAAGGGAGACCAGTAATTCTAGGGAAATGAAAAGAGAAGTAGCTGGGCATGGAATAGGGACCTTGAAGCTTGGGGACCTTTCCTGCCCTTTGGGAAGTGTGTCTCCAACTGCTCAGAGGGTGTTTCCAAGTCATCTGAGCATTTTTTCACTTTCCTTAGCACTGCTGGAAATATCCCAAGCTTAACATCATGATGTCACAAGGAAAATCTCTGATTTACTTTATAAAAACAACATCTTGTCTATCTCTCAGTGACGAGTTAATGGACAATTAATGGAAAATCCTGGAACATCTGAGCTGAAGTATTCTCATTTATAGACCATCTGCTCTCAAACAGGATCCATTCAAATGGCCTCTGTTTGGCCAGATTTCCAGGTGTGTTCTCTGGTGTGTGTGTATTGCCCAGGCAGCTGCAGAAGGCAAAATGCAGAGTGAAGACAGGTGGGGAGACAAGGTTGTTGTGGGTAGGTTTGTGTACAAGAACATCTGTGAGTTCTGAGGACTAGTCTGCAGCATTTCTATTTGCTGATTTATAGCTGTTGAAGCACTTTGGGCTCTTGGATCAACCAAAAAAAAGAGAACAAGAAAAGAAAAAAAGGAACCCATATAATTAGAGTAATTCTGTTGCATGCAGAAATAAAGGTGTTTGATGGCAAAATTGAGATTAAAATCATTGTGGTTGGATACATTCAGGATAAGTCACAGCATTGCCTTAGAAGCCACATTAATCAGTTACTTTAATCACAGCTGTTTTTCATAAATTCAGTCTGTGGATAAAGAAGGTGTGAGGGTACATCAGTGCAATTTTCTTACAACTTTAAAGAAGAATTAAATAACACCTTTACATACCTGAGGTTTTCAGACCAAGGCTACTACTTGAGAAGAGCAGAGTCATAGTCTAAACTGACTGTTTCCTTTTAAACAATGTCCAGTGTCACAGGACAAAGGATCTGTCATTTGCTGTGGGAAGCCTAAAAATAACAGCTTTTTAAGACTCAGCTCAGAAAAGGACTTTATTCTGTTAACCATTTTGACCTTTTCTTCCTGTCTTCTCCCTTGTGAGGGATGAAATCATGGGCTATGTGCCTCAAAAGGGTAATGGAAAAGCAGATTTTTCTGGTGATTTTTTAAAAGAATGTTTCCTTATATATCTGTTTGCATAAGAGCTTAAAAGAGAAGATTATATTACTATACCTGTATTTATTCTAGGCATGTTTGTGATGCTCTTCATGTTAGTATATCTCTCATTCCATAAATTATCAACAACCTCAAAAAAAGTGCTTTCATTAGCCACTCTTCCTTTTAACTACTTTCTTACAGATAAAAGGACTTCTGATCCATTCCTCCTCTATGAGGGATCTTTTTGTGTTAATGCTTTGTTTAAACAGATGTTAAATAAAATTACAAGAATATTGTATGTCTACAAACCAGTCCTGTCAGGTCATAAGGACTGATAATTCCCACTAAAGGGAGAGGATACCTGAGGAGACTTTGAAGACAGCTCTCAGATCCTCAAGAGCTTACCCATGTCCTTGGGCATCCTTTGCAACCTCCACTCATCTGGATAAATTTTACTGAGGTTAAGTTAATGGTGTACTTAAGGCTATAGCTTGAGTTGCGGTGTGGTGTTCTCCTTTTTATAAGTATATGGGTACAGCTCTCTTTGATCTGCACTTATGCATCACTTTCCATCTCAAGATCTCAGATGGCTTTTCAAATGCTAATGAATTCTACCCATTTTACCCTAGGGAAACTGAGGTGGTGAGAAATTGCAGGAGATACTTATGTTCACAAATACAACCTACAACTAAGTTGAATACAGCCCAGTGAGATCACTTATTCCCATACCATGCAGGTAGTACAGGTATCTGTTGCATAGCCTGCTCTTAGTCCCCAGTGAACAGAGATGTCTGGTGCTGATGTGAGGGGAATTTTGTTCTTTGTGATGCGTTCCCTGGGATATGGAGCTCATAATTACTGAAGAGAGGGGGTTGGTAATCTTTCAAGAGTGATGAGCCAGATCATAGTTTTCATTCTCAAATTAGTGCTTCAGTGTGACAACTGAAACCTAGCAAGATCTGGGAGAAGATAGTGCTCACAGAGGCAAGATGAGACCAGTAGGCTGTGTGAGGTAAGAGAGTAAGTTTTCAAATACCTAAAAATTCAGGAGTGCAGGAAATACCTGCCTAATGCTGACACTCATTCAGAGTTTCCTTGAATCGCAGGGCTCGGATCTGCTCAAGAACCTGCTCACCAAACCATACTTGTGGTGTCCACACTCTAAATATCCAGCTCTGGTATGAACAGTTTGAAAAATGGCCTCCAGCTGTGGAAGTGCTGGACGCACTTTCAGTTAAACGAAACCCTGGTAACTAGAATGCATCGATCATGCTTCATCACAATAGTTTCAGGAAAAAATAAAGACTATGTAGTATTTGAAATATTCTGAAAGAAAAATATTGACTTTTCAGTCTTATGCTCTTTGAATTTTAGTGTTGTCCTTTAGGTGTGTTATATCTAAGGGGTACTTACACTGTAAAATAGGTGATGAATGAATATGGAATGCTTGGTTTATGTAGATTTCTATGTGGGAGAAAACTGTTTTAATTTACACACTCACTTGGTTGAATCATTGGTGTTATTTGCTTTCATATACATGAGAAGGAATTGGGCAGTTCTTTTATCACTAACTTTATGTTGAAGCAGCAAAATCAAACTCATGTAAATTACTTTCACATAGTTATCTGGCTTAATTTCAATGGGCGTTAAAACTTAAATTTCACAGCCTACATTCTCAGTGTTTGTTCTTGTGTCTGTTCATTAAAAAAAAAAAAACATTTTGTACACTTCAAATATTTGAATGAGAGAAAAATAATGTGTGACTGAATGTGCTGCAAACAAATAAATCTCCCAGTTATCACAGAATTATAGAATGGTTTTGGTTGGAATGAACCTTAAAGATCACCTTGTTACAATACCCCTGCTATGGGAGGTATCAATTTACACTGGACCAGGTAGGTCAATGTCCCGTCCAACTTGGCCTTGAACACTTCCAGGAATGGGGCATCTGCAGCTTCTCTGGAAAACCTGTGTCACTGTCTCACTATTCTCATGGTGAAGAATTTCTTCCTAATACTTAAGGTAAACCTACCCTCTTTCAGTTGAAATCCATTTCTACCTGTCCTGTTGCTAGACACCTTTGTCCAAAGTCTGTCCCCAGTTCTCTCATAATCCACTTTTAGGTATTGGAAGGTGCGATAAGGTCTCCTCAGAGCCTTTGCTTTTTCAGCCTGAACAACCACAGATCTCTGTCTCTTTTCATAGGAGAGGTGCTCCATCTCTCTGATCATCTTGGTGGCCCTCCTGTGGACTGGCTACAGCAGATCCATGTCATTCTCATGTTGAGGACCTCAGATCACCTGCACGCAGGTGGGGTCTCACAAGGGCAGAGTAGAAGGGCAGAATCCCCTTCCTCACTCTGCTGACCATGCTGCTTTGGAATCAGCCCAACATATGGTTGGCTTTCTGGGCTGTGAGTTCTGGGGCAGGTAGTGTCTAATTTTTCACTCAAACAGTATCCCCAGGTCCTTTTCTGCAGGGCTGCTCTCAGCCAATTTTTCACCCAGCCTGTTCTTGTGCTTGGGATTTCCCCAACCCACATGCAGGGTCTGGCACTTAGTCATGGCAAACTTCATGAAGTTTGCACAGTCCCGTCTCTCAAGCCTGTCCAGGTCCCTCTGAATGGCATCCTATCCTTTCCTTTCTGCATGTTGATCACACCACACACCTTGTTGCCATCTGCAAACTTGCTGAGGGTGCACTTGATTCCACTGTCCATGTCCCCTGCAGAGATGCTAAGCAGTGCCAGTCCCAATACCAACCCCTGAGGAGCCCCATTTGCCTGAGGATCCTCACTCGGACACAAAGTGTTTGACTGAAAACCTGTGAGCATGACCATCCAGCAAAATCTTTATCCACTGAGTGTCCATCTAGCAAATCCATGGCTCTCCAGTTTAGAGAGAAGGATGTTAAGTAGGACAGCATCAAATGCTTCGCACAAGCCCAGATAGATTAGTTGCTCTTAGATCAGTTGCTCTTTTCTCACCCACCACCACTGTAACTCTGTCACAGAAAGCCACCAAATTGGGCAAACACAATATGCATTTAGTTGGCTGTCATCAATCACCTGCTTATTTTCCATGTACCTTGGCATAGTTTCCAGGAGAATCTGCTCCATGATCTTGCTGGTCACAAAGATGAGTTTGACCTGCCTGTAGTTATGGGAGTTTTTATTATTTCCCTTTTAAAAAAAATTGCATTATATTTCCCCTTTTTCAGTCAGTGAAAGCTTCTGTGCATAGCCATGATGTCTCAAACACGACAGATAAAGGCTTTACCACCTCCTCTGCCAGTTCCCTCAGGACCTGTGGATGCATCTCATCAGGTCCCATGGACTTGTGCAACTTCTAGGATGTTCTCAAACCTGATCTTCTACAGCAGGCAGGTCTTCATTCCACCAGTCCCTGGCTTTGTGTTATACTTGGGCAGTATGGCAAAGCTCCTGAGCTTGGAGGACGTGATCCTTGAATATTAACCATTTTTCTTGGGCCCCTCTTCCCTACAGGATTTTATCCTATGGCACTCTCCCATGCAGACCCCTGAAGAGGCCAAACTCTGATCTCCTGAAGTCCAGGGCAGTGAGCTTTCTGTGCACCCTCCTCGCCCCCCTAGAGGAGCTTGAGCTCCACCATTTCATGGTCACTGCAGCCCAGGCTGCTCTTAAGTTTCACATTCCCCGCCAGCCCCTCCTTGTTGGTGAGAACAAAGTCCAACATAGTACCTCACATCTTTGGCTCGTCTATCACTTGGAGAAGGAAGTTCTCATCAGTACATTCCAGGAATCTTCTGGGTTGCTTATGCCCTGCTGTGCAGTCCCCCCAACCAGTCTGGGGATGGTTGAAGTGCCCCATGAGGACCAGGACTTGTGAATGTCTGGCTGCTTCTATCTGCTTACAGAGGGCCTCTCCTGCTCAGTCTTGCTGGTCAGTCAGCCTGTAGCAGACCCTCAGTATAATCTCACCTTTGCCTGCCCTCTCTTTAATAAGCTCTCAGTCAGCTTCTCATCCACCCTCAAGCAGAGGGAGCTCCACGTGGCCAGTGACATAGAGGCAACATCCTCTCCTTGTCTCCCCTGCCTGTCCTTACTAAAAAACCTGTACCCTTCTATTTCAATAATCCAGTCAAAAGAGCCACATCTACATGGTGCCAATATGATCATAGTCCTGTAGGTCTGGGCACACCCCTAAGTTCTCATGTTTACTCCCCACACTATGTGCATTTGCATAGAAGCATTTAATTTGGGTCCCCAATGAAGCTGACTTTCTGGCTAAAGTGGAAGGAAGTCCTTTGTGCTTCTCCTCAAATGCTCTCTGGCAGATGTGCAATTCCTCTCAAAATTCTGGGCATCTATTGCTGACACTAGAATTATTTCCAGCAATGCTAGTAGACCAAAGATTGAGCTAATAGCTCTATATTTTTGCTTGGAAATAAGTCATAAGAAGGCAAAATAACTAATATTGTAACCTACTGCCGCAATAGCCTATGTTGTGCAGCACTGCAGGCTGGGAACAGAGAGGCTGGACAGCAGCGAGGCAGAAAGTGACCTGGGAGTACTGACTGACCAGCAGCTGCACATGAGCCAGCAGTGTGCCCACATGGCCCAGAACGCCAATGGCATCCTGGCCTGTATCAGGAATAGTGTGGCCAGCAGGATCAGGAAAGTGGTTTATCCCCTGTATTGGCACTGGTGAGGCCACACCTTGAGTGCTGTGTCCAGTTCTGGGCCCCTCAGTTTAGGAAGGATGTTGAGATGCTGGAGCATTTCCAGAGAAGAACAATAAGGCTGGTGAAGGGTGTGGAACACAAGATCTTTGAGGAAGTGCTGAGGGAGCTGGGGGGGTTTAGCCTGGAGGGGAGGAAAGTCAGGAGACACCTTACCACTCTCTACAACTCCCCAAAAGCAGGTTGTAGCCAGGGGGGAGGGTTGGTGTCTTTTCCCAGACAACCAGGGACAAGAAAAAAGGCCACAGTCTTAAGTTGCACCAGGGAGGTTTATTTTGAGCATTAGGAAGAAGTTCTTCCCAGACAGAGTCTGCCCAGGGAGGTGATGGAGTCACTGTGCCTGGAGGTGTTTAAGAAAAGACTGGACATGGCATCAGTGCCATGGTCTAGTTGCCAAGGTTGGGCTCAATGATCTCAGCAGGTTGTCCAACCTTGTTGATTCTCTGATTCTATTATTTCTTTGTCTTTTATCTCCTATCACAATACAGCATTTCAATTAAACAAATACCATGGAATATAATAAACTCTGGTTTATTTGTCCTTTTTTCACAGTACAAGAAAGGAATAGCTGTGGTAAATAAGATGAGAACATCCTTGAAAATAATAAGTATTGCTACTCTCTCCTCCAAATCTTAAATCAATTACTTTTACACTACAGTGGGACTAAATGAAATAGAGTAGTACAGTTTCAAGTTTTAAAGCATTCACTGATTTCAAAAACCTTTCTTTTAAAGTATCAAAAATGAGCCTTGGTTTAGAGAACCTGAAAATGAGGGCAATCCAAATCAGTGTATACTTTTCAAATTTTTGTTCTATGTAATTTGTAACAGTTCCCTAGTTCTGCAAAGATGACTTTTTTGTATGATGAACAGTGTAGGACGACAAATGCTAATTCTTACCACCTTTTTAATTTCAAACCCCATTCCACAAAAATATGAAAACAAAACACCAAAAAAGAAACAAGCATTTCAGTATAAATTCAGCATTCCAAGTTAATCCCATGAGGAGAAAATAAATTACAAACAATCTCCAATATACTGCTGCAGTGAATTATCTGAAATTTTGAACTCATTTGTATTAGAAGAGACACCACAATATGAGAGGACTCTCAGCCCTTTTTGACCTAAAACATGACACAAGTGACTCATCTGTGTGTGAAGACCAGAAATTAAAAAGATGGTTTTGTGTAGAAAAATTCCGGCACTAAGCAAACAAAAAAAAATAATAAAAGTTGTTTTGTGGAGAGGACAGGACTATGAGAAAAGAAATATAATACTAGAAATATTTCTTAAACATTGTCCTTAATAAAGCATTATAAATCTAAACCCCAAATTTGAATTGGTTAGAAAAAAAAGATTTAAAAATATATCATTTCTCCTTTTTCTTTAAGGAAATGATTTGCAACCTAAGGAGAGGGAAGATCAATGACTTTGCTACAGCATCTTTCCCAGTGTAAGGAGGCCTTCTGGTGGTCAAAACAGTGAATATTTCTTCCAGAGAGCACTCATCCAATTGTATGTGACCTTCTACTCAAATTTATTAACATGGAAATTAAAACTCATCCATTGCATAGAAGGCTGTTTTAAGGATTTAAGCAGTAATTGTTTATGCCTTGACCTTTTGCTGTTACTGCATAAATTTTTGTCCTTTTTCAGTCAGTATATGAGGAACTAAGGCACTTAGCTTAAGTACATAGTTCCAAAACTTTGTTTAAGTAAGAATGTAAGGTATCACATGCTGTTATCAACCATCAACCCTCTGCATTATATTTGAACAATTAAAAGTTAAAAGAATTGCAATAAAACATTTTTCAATAAACTCTTTCTTAATATCTTATTTAACCTGAATGTTGGTTATCTGAACAGTCACATTTCATATTTTTAAGACTACTGGGCTCTTTTTTTTTCCCCAGTCTGGAAAATTCCCCTTCATGAAGTACAGCCAGACACTCATCAGGATATATATTTTGGTATGTTTTATTTTAAATTAGGAGATTTTATGGTATTCAACCCAAAAAGTGTTTAATGCTAGAATACTTATGTTGTCCTTAAATTCAGAGATTACATTGTGACAAGAGATTTCTTCAATGCCAGTGCTTCACTTAGAATAAGTATTGCCAGCTGACATGTAGAGAAAGGGGAATTTTTTGAGTCCATTGATAGTGAAAATGTCTTCCAACATGTAGCAAACACTGAAAATGCTGGGGGATGCAGATGAATGAAAAAAGATATTCTTGCTAGTTTTCAGTCTGGTTTGTACTGTTCCCTGAAGCATGAAGAAATTGGCATTGGTATTTCTTCTAGGTTCTCAACTGAGCTCTTAAACAAAGAGCATTAGATTTTAGCAACAACCAGCAATGTCATCAGCAGCTTGTATCAGTTTTTTATGCACTGAACTACTTTACACTTCATCTTTTGAAGAAGACACTTGTCTACTTCTCAAAGAGCCCTAATCTGTATTAACAGGTCTGCCACCATTAACTGGGCTCTGACCATTGAAAGGGATCTTTTTTTGATATTCCAGAGGTAGGTCATTAAAGCCTGTTTGCAAGAGGTGACTTTGTTCCTTTCCAGAAAGATTCTCAGCCAGACAGACATGTGTGAGATACATGAATCCTGGAAAATTCATCTTAAAGGCACAGCTGTTCTGTAGAACAACACCGGAATTTCCTAGACGTTCTTCACTGTAGTGAAAAACCTTTCAGAGGGATGCTATGGTAAATTTGAAATACTGTGTAAAAAATTTAATCTAAACTGTACATCACCAGTCAAATGAAATCCATCTAGAAGTGTCATATTTGTAGCTTTCTGGGTTTTCTTTAAGCTGGGTTTGTTAGATTTTTTTGAAAAAATTTCCATCTATCCTTCAGCATTATTAACTACAACCATCAGATGGCAGTCCACAGTCAAGTAAGAAATATTTTCCCAGTATTTGGGTGAAGTTATGTGGAGAGCAACTTGCTTTCAATCTTTTTCTAGAATCCAAAGAAGAGAAACTGATTTCAAGATACTCCTCCCTTGTTTCAGGTTTTCCAATTCTTTCTGGACTGTGAGATCTGGCCGTTCTTTTTCTTCCAAACTTGAATTGAAAAATCACTGTGACTGTGCAAATATGTCCCAAGAGTGAATGGCTTTTCCCTCCAAGTTTTTCTAAAAGTTCTATCTCCAGAGAGCTAGAACCTGTACTTCTATTGATAAAATATCTAAAAAGTTAAAAATCTCTCCCACTCTTCTATTAGGGAATTATCTAGTTAAACTCCCCCCCCCCAAAAAAAAAAACAAAAAAAAACAAACAAAAAAACCCCCCAAAAAACTCAAATCACAAACAAACAAAAGAATTGTAAAATAAGCAGGTGTATTGATATAGGAGAATGACAACTTTATGTTATGCTTGCATAGAAAGGCATCCATCTTGTCTACAGGTGGGAAATTGTAGTGATCATCCTCCTTGTTCTCTGAATACTCATTAAAAAAAAAACCCACAGAGATTTGTTAAAAGCATTGCTTTAAGAGTGGTATCAAATCTGAATACAAATTTTCTCCTAAATTTCTTTCCAGTTCTGAATCTTTCTTTGGGAGCTCTTCAGGACCAGAGCTCTTAAGAACAACTCTTAAGCTTCAGTTTAGCCTGCCACTCTGCCACTAGTACTGCTCTAGTGGTACTGCCATGAGTACCTTTGAGGAAACTTGATAATGATTTAGGGAGAACTAGTGATAAATCTTACTTTTAAACTGGGTTAAAAATTAGTTCCTGTAATGTTGTGTTTCTTGGTCATGTTCCAAGGATTCCCTTTGTCCTTGTTTGTGCACTAGAGGAGAGCTGGGGGGACTAGTTTTTGTGAGAAGAAACCAGGGATTTAATGTAATTTCTGCTTTATTGGCAGAACTCAGTGGGCATTTCTTGCCAAGACGTGAGAAGGAGTTAAAAGATGCACTGACTCACAGTGTATCTATCCCAAAGATGCTATCAGCCAGTGATAGATAGGACTGTAAAAACTGAGAATAGGAAATGCTTTGCCTTTTGATCCAGAACAAAAGATGTCCGAGATCCATTCCAGCTTCTTTTTTTTAACAGTGGGGCCTGTAGCATTTTAAACATATTTGTCTTCTAGCCTTCCTGATTCCCTGGCTACACTGTGAGATCAGACAAAATTTATTAGTGTCATGAATATTTTGTTAGTTCCAGTGTTCAGAGTTTGCCTTGCCTTTAGTTTATCCTCCAATACATCTTCCTTTACAGCCAACAGAACATAACTTGGTACAAAATATCTATTGGAAAGCCAAAAGCAGCCTTCTTCAACATTATGACTTGGCTTCTGGCTGGTAGTCAAGTTGAGAAGGTTCATGAATCTCAAAAAATACAGATTATCTTAGCACACATTAGAAAAGACCCTTGCTGGCCAGCTCTCTGGATGGGAGATTTACCAGCTGGTAGCCAGTGGTAGCTCATTGATCCCAGCTGCCTCCTAACATACTGGCCTATTTATTCTCTATAAAACATTATATTTTTCCATTAATTTCATGGTCATGTATTTTTGACAGTCCCTTCTCCACAATCACTACAGGACTGTTACCCCACTTTATTGAAGATTTTTACCATGATCTTTCTGTCTGTCAGAAAATGTTTCTGATCATAAAACCTTAATGTTCCTCTCTTTGATCAGGATGGAAGTGGAAGCAGAACATCCTTCTTGCTCAGTTTAGCACTAAAACCATGTTTCCAGTGGTTGCACAAAACAGAGAGGCTGTCCACACAGCCACTAGTCTTGTTATTTAAACAAAATATCACTTACATCAAATCAGTCTTTCCTCAAAGTACTAGTGATTTTTAGATGCAGGCATGCAATTGATTCAGCTTAAAGCTTATTACAATGGAGTCATCTCTCAGGTCACTGTAGAGGTCTAATAAGCAGCCCATGGAGACCATTTGCAGAATTTTCATGTCCCATTATTTTCTCTGATATTTCTAGAACAGTCACACAAGTGTAAGTATGTTCTTGAAAAAACTCTTATTCTAGGATGTAAAGGCCTTTTGGTAATGCTGTGTGACGATGCTTGATTTTCAGCATCTTTCCTTGTGATGTATCTGTGAATAAATTTCCAAAATAAGAAAACACCCTTATTGTTGAGTATCTGAATACCTCCAGGGTCTGTTCATATGTGATTAATGACTGGTTCACTCTATTTCATTGTTGTCAAGGTATTCTGGGCTTAGTAAGGAAATGGCCTTGCCCTTCCCATGAGGACAGCTATGGACACATATATGGCTCCAGTGAGCAGAGGGCAGGCCAAGAGAGTCTGAAAAAGCATCAGACATATGCAAACTAAGAATAGGATTTGTAGAAGACAACCTGAAAGATTTGGGTTATTGGGTGAGATATTTCTCTTCATAATCACTCATTTATGAGTATAGACACTCCATTCCAAGGTATGATTTGACAATGTCTATATACATAAAATAATGTAACTTGTAATTACACGAAAGGAAAGCTTATATTTTATCAATTTTACTAGCTAACTATAAACAAGTGGCTCCATTTTTGAACAGAACACTTCCACATGAAAACAATGAAAAAATTATACTATATTCATGCTGCTACTTTGAACTTAACATGTAAAATAATATGAAATTACAATCCAATCATTGATGCAGATGAGTCAAGCTGTTATTTTCAATTTCTTAATAGTTTTTAAGGTGGCTTATGGCATCTTAACTTGTCATTTGCTTCATTTACTTACCTTTTCCTACATGGAAATCTTGGGTTTATTGCATTAAGACAGCAGCATTTCCAAGAAACTTGATATTTCATTAGTCTGATATCCAGCCAGAAGCCAGAAAGATATCTGGATCCATGTTTAGAAATTACTATAGAGGTTGTTATCAGTTACACCTGTAAGTTAGTAGGCCATAAGGACTCTAGAAAATAGGCAGTACTCACTTTTTGAAGGCATATTTAAAGAGTCTCTTTTCCTCCTCTGGAGTTTAATTTTTTTTCTAACCTGTACTATCCAAACCCATTTGGGTTCTGGACATGCTGAAAAATTTTTCTTTTTCAGAGTTATCTGAGGTGCAAATGGAATTAGAAGTTAAAGCTTTTCTATGTCTTTCACAGTAATTTTGCTACCAGGTACTTCTCAAGAGTAAAACAAACAGTACAATGAATGATATTTAGATATTCTTATATAGGTGTCTAATGGAATAGTGGCTCATTCATAACCTGAAATAAGTAAAGTACATTGAGTGATTGAACATCCTTACACAGTTTTACTACAGCTAGGAGAAGTATTCCTGCCTTCCTGTTGCATAGTGCTGCTGCCACATCTCACACAGAGACAGCTGCTGATCACTTGAGAGTTGTTGTCTTAGTGCAGCTGTGGAATGCTTCTGCGCAGAAAATGAATACTTGGGTTTGTAGGTCATGTAAAAAAAGATCCATCATATGGATCTTTTGGATCAATATGGAAAGCTTTTCCATATTGAAAATAAAAAAATTCTCTTTTGATCTGTGAAATTAGACTGCCTAATTATTAATACAAATTGATACAGGAGGGATCCAGCTCTCTGTGTTCTTCTCCCATCTTTTCTCAATGCAGAATGTATATATTTTTGGCATCTGGAATTATGTGCCAGAAATTTGGTATTCTTGACCACTCCGATACACACAAGAAGCATGCAAGAAATGGGCATTTCCCATTGATATTGTCACAGGCAGCCCTGTTGAAGAGCTGACATTTGCAGTGATATTCCTTGTATGGCCCTAAACCTGTCCTTGCTTTTATGAACACCCAAAGTCAGCTGTCTGACCACGTTGCATAGGGCACTAGGCCATCTGAACAGGTGGCCAGAGCACTGACACAGAAAGATGCTCCTCACGTGTGCTTACCAAGGGCACAATTTCCTGCTGGACCATACTGAGCTCACGCACAGATAGAGGGATGTGCACTCATTAATCCAGCTCTGAGCTGTATTAAGTTTAAAAATAGCTTTTGTGACAGCATGGTGATAGTTTCTGACCCACTTAAATTTAGCAGAACAGCATATAAGCAACAGAGATTTCTGGTAAGCCTTCAGTGTTCAGCAGAACAGATCAGAGTAGTGCAGACTAATTTAGATCAGCTAGCACAGAGGTAGTTACTAGTCTTCCAGAGCAGAGAGGAAAAAGATCAGCAAGATTTTACAGCAGCCTTGATATTCAAGCAGACAAGGGTCATCTCTGAATGAGTTTATGCTTCTCAACAAGGAACTGAGTGTATTATTAATATGAAAGCTCACCCTGTAAATTTAAATATAGTTTAGATGGTTAAGGAGTAAAAATGTGCTACAAACTAAAAATATATTTCAGAAAAAAATACATTCACACTAACAGAGCAGTTTCCATTCACTAAGAGGAGCAGTTATATACACGTCAAAATACCGCATCATGAGAGGTTAGTTTGGATGTAAATTCATTTATCATTGCTTCACATATTGCTGTAAACTAACCCTTAGCAGGAATGTAAATCAATGTAGCTCCATTAGAGGAAACAGAGGCACACGCAGGAGTGTGGCAGCAGCAGGAGCAGGATTCTCTGCTGTGGCCTTTTTATATTGCAGCAACTTAGATGCGAGTCCTTGCCTGTAGCCTTAGTCACAAATATTCCATGGTGGAATGGCAGGAGTGTGTGAAGGTCAATGCAAATGACATTATGACGTGTAAAGCACACTCAGTCTTTTTTGCTATATTCAGTAAGCCCAGTTGTGCCAGGGGAGACCCATCCCACACTAAATAGAGCAGCTCCACAGAGACCACTGTTTCAGAGATGCAGCTGTGCCAAAGATTTCCAAAAATATTGATGTAGTTGCTTGAATGAAAAGCAGCCATTATCAGAGAAGCCATATCTACTTGGAAAATATTTGTCCTTTTGAAATCAGGATTCTCTGGAGTTGCTTTGTACACATGTACCACTGATCTCTTACACATTCTTAATAGAGTATGTGGCATTTCACAGATGTTTCCCACCAGAGGCATATTGACATTTCAGAGCTTGCTATAATAATAGTAAGTGATTGTGAGCTAATAACTTCTCAGTTTCACTTAGCTCTTTTGCAAAGCCTATTCTTGGCTAAAGCTATTCTAAATTCAAGCCACTAGAAGGCAAAGCAACATCTGGTTTTCCAAGGCAGGGACTGAAACTGTTGCTTAAGTGGAGTGCATGTATTCATTCCTGCTAGCATTGTTTCCATGATTTTCCTGTTTTCCCTCTCTCTCTCTGTATATGGGGCTTACTAATAAATAACTTGTAAAAACATGAATGCTACATATTTTAAAGTGCACAAATTATCATTTAAGGTGTTTTGTTTCATATTAAGAGCTGACAATGCTTAACAGCATTCAGTAAGAAGTGCTTCAGTAAGATACAACTCATCTCCACGCAGGAGTGAGTGCTAACGAAGAGGCTGTTGATGGGAGTGCTTTTTAAAAAGCAAATTCTTTGCAATTGGGACCACATACACTTGCATTATCTGGTGTCAGTAATTCTGGAAATAACAGCAGAAAATATACTAAGATTATGAGGGATTTTTTGTGGTCAGATCTGCAATATAGAATATAGGAAATCTGTCACTTAGCTAGCTGATTTCAGGAGCCGTAATTAAAATAGAGAAATATATTTTATAAATAGGCCCATTTTTGTTGTAAGATTGTGAAAAATCAGTATCTATTGTAAAGCAAAAAAGTGGTCCACTGCTTATCTACCTGCAATTTTAAATTGTATCTCCCTTCTAGGCTAGATTTATTTAATATTATCTTCCATTAGAGACTGTTACATATTTGTGGGATAGATTGAAGAGCTATGTCTTCTAATCTTATTGTTACTGGAATTTATAGACTATATTCCTGTACCTTCTTCCTTTCTTCAAGTAAATTAAATGGACTGAGCTTCTTAGGCTTTATATTATACAAATATTTTCTAATTCTTTATCATTCTTATGGCTCTTTTAAATTGGTATTACACCAATTCTTTTCCAAAGTCAGAAAGGTGGAGTTTCTAAAACTTGAAGTGTGTTTGGTAGAGTTAAATGATGCAAGCTATTAACAAGCTGAGCAGCAACTGTCCACTCATCTTCATCCCCTTAACAGAGGTAAATTTGGATAGAAATGTTAATGATCAATACTAAGGAGAAAGCCAAGGATGTAGGCTCACAAAAGAAAGGCAGCAAGAAAACAGCTGCTGTTGTTGCATACCAAATGAAAATGTAGCCAGTGGTGTATAATTGGAAAGTCATGGCTTCTTGTTGGCCTCAGTACACCTACTTTTTGGCTGCTTGCCAGCCAACAAGTTATTTAAATTACTCAGTGACCACTAGTCCAACATCTCCATTACATACCATTCAGAATTTTTTTGTATGGCTGAAAATTTTTAGTGATTATTTTTCCAAGTCAATAAGAAAAATGTAAATGGAAGAAAGCTAGAATTCCTGTATATTCTTCCTCATGCTCTCTAGGAATATCTGTGCTGAAGAAATGAGACAACAGAAATTTTTAGAACAATAACATGGCAGGAACTCAGGCTGGGAACTCAGGCTGGCACAGAAGAGCAATTCTGCACTTTGTTGTTCAAATTATGTCAAAACCCTGTACTGTTTCATCAGGTTTTGCACCAATTAAAGTCTAAAATAAACAAATCTTTTCTAAAGCATTTAGTCATTCCTTTACTTTCTATGTATGGTAAAAATTTTAGGCACCTCTTCTGTGCCTGACCACTGTTCATGACAGCTGTTAATGAATGAAGATTGAGTAGCAAAAATTTCTAGCCAGCCACAAGTCAGCTTCATTCATGTTAATTGCAGGAAGTTGAAAACAACTTAGCAATTTGGATAAATGAGGAGAATCAATAGAGAGCATTCATAACTGTAATAAGGCAAACATCATTAAAAGCTTTATCTTGATCACACTGCCTGCTTCCGTTTGAGTTCTCCAAACAAACAGTCCACATGTTGCATTGCCAACACATCCATCCCAGCCCTCTGGCTATTTCTGTGCTGAGCAGGGAGCTGTCAGGCACTGCTGGCTGCACCAGGGACAAGCTGGCATTCCTTACGGAAAAAAAAGCAATAGGTATCAGTCATTTACTGTTTCTAACTGAAAGTGGAAAATATTTCATTAAATAATGCAGTAGAATTATCTTTGAAACCTTTTATAAATCATAAAGATAAGTCACAGAGACCAGTGTGTTAAACACACACGGTAACACAACACTGAAAAAAATTGAAAAAAAAAGTTTATATAAGTAGTGCTAATTGTTTGCCTCTTGCCATAGACATCCTTTATTACAATAAGATCATCTCTCAATAAAAACCCTGAAGCCTGTTTGCAAATGTTCTGTGGAAGCATTTTCTGTATTAATATTTCATCTACTTTTTTATAAATTGCTGAAACCTTCGGACTTAATCCATGTTTGTTAATCAATGTCCTTTTCATGAGAGTATAGCATTGCTGTCTGCTTCTAAATCTATGCAAGTAAATCAGAGGTGGTTGTCTGAAAAGAAGTTTCTGAAGATACTTCATTAAAGAATTTCTGAAATTTATTTTAAAGCTCATGCAAAGAACAAATCAGTTCTGATTCCAATCAAAGAAAATGACTGAATTCTCACAGGCTACTTTTTTAAATCTTATCTTCAAAGACTTTTTTCAAAAAATCCAATATCCCACACATTAATCACATAAAAACAAGGGTGTGTGTCAATGATCTAAGTATTTTGACCTACAAGTTCTGTGGTAAAAAAAAAAAAAAAAAATCAGATATAGATTACTTGCATATCTTGTTTCCTTATTGTTTTACACACATTAAATCAACAAACAATGGATGTGTGGGCTCATTTTATGCTAACCAAAATATCAGTTGCAACAGATATGACTTTATTATGAGCATACCTATGGTTATACAAAATATATAATCAATTGCCCTCACATTAAGAGAACTTCTAAATTGATGTTGCATACATATATACATATCTATGATGTATAAAAATCTTGAATACTTTAGGAACTGCCATGGTTAATTTTGACATGTTTGGTTCAATTGTATGCAGACTGCAAGGCGACCACTTTCTATAGTTCAAATATTTTAATAGCTTATATATTGTAACCATTAGGTGTTTTTTTAGAGGGGAATAGGGACTTGAGCTGTATTTTGAGTTGAATAGTTCTTGCAAACTAGTAAATCAACAAAAAGTTGTGTTGATATGTGACTCCTAATGCCAAGCATTGATTTTAAGATTAATTATTTTGTCATGAGTGTAAGCAATGCATTTTCTGAACAGTAAAATCCCACAGAAGGCATTCCTTCTCTGTAAAAATCAGTGGCATACAGCAGAAATACAACTACCAGAGGTTAGTTGTACTTTGATGTACAGAAGTGTAGTTCTCTGTGCAAGTAAATGGCAACACAACAAGCAGCAACTCGTTTGGCTGACACAGATGCCATGGTACCTTCCCTTCTTTCAGGTCCTGCTTTCCCTTTGGTTGTAGCCATGGTACTGACAGGAAAGTTACCAACTGTGTGTTTCATACCTCAATTGCAGAGAGAGCAAACTGCTTTTGAGTTCAAATTGTCAGCATTCAGCAAGGAAGTGAGATGTTCTGGGTGAGACAAAAAGTAAGATCTATTCCTTTGTAGCTCAACAGTAGATTTGTCTTTTCAGCCTTGTGCCACACATGCTTGTGCTCACTCAATCTCCTTTTTCCACCCCACCCTGGTGGAATGGGGAGGACAATCAAAGCCAAATATGTATGTTGAGACAAGAAGAGTTTAATAAATGAAAATAAAGTCAAATACAATAATAATGGTAAATAATATTAATTGTAATAAAAAGGGGAAAAACAAGTGGTACACAATGCACTTGCTCACCAACCACTCACTGGTTTCAGAATCCCCTTCTCAAACCCAGATTGGCCACATTCCCTGCTAATTCCTCCCAGTTTATACATTGGCCATGATGTTCTGTGGTGTGAAATATTCCCTTGGTCAGTTCAGGTCACCTGCCCAGCTGTGTTTCCTCCCAGTTTCTTTTGTGTACCTCCTCACTGGCAGAGCAAAAGACAAGGGGAAAAATCCTCGACTTGGGATAAACACGGCTTGGCAAAAAACCAAACCAGCAGAGTGTTATCAACATCATTCTTATTTTGAATCCAAAACACAACACTGTGACAGCTACTGAGAGGAACCCACCATATCCTAGCTGAAATCAGGACAATGCTGCACCTGCCTCCAGTAGAAATAACACTGGGATGAGTGCTCTGCCCTTCTCTTTGCTGCCTGCAAGACATGAGGCTGCACTGCAGGCTGGAGCTGGGGTGTCCTAGGAGGAGTAGGGAGCAGGGTGGAAGCAGAGAAATTGCTCCTGAAAAAGCCTGCCTCCAGCAGTCTGTGCCAGGCAGCTAAAGGTGGAAGGATAAACTTCAGCCTGCTGACAACTGGCTGTGCCCACCACTGAGGAAGAATGGCATGAGGCTTACCAACACAAACCAGCCCCACCCCAAAAACAGTGCTTTCTAAGTGAGGAAAAAATAAATTTCCACTGCTGCGGCAGGGTTTGCTCTGGCATGCAGTGTGGCAGTCTATTCTGACTGAATAATGATATCTTTCAGTACATTCTGGGAGGCCCAGCTGTCAAAGTAAGAAAATATTGGATTTTTTTTCCTGTTTTCAATGTTTTCCCCTCCATATTAACAATCTGAAGTTGCTGTTTTACAGCAAGTATATTGTTGGGTTTTCAACTGACATCAATCACTATTCCTTGAGATTTCATTTGAAATAATGTTATACAGTGGAATTACCTTTCATTGTGACAAAAGATGGATTAGAATCAAGATTTAGTAAACTCTGCTAAACTTCTGAGGTTTTTTTTAACCATTTTTTAATTAAAGGAACAGCCATAAAGTATTAAGATCACCTCTTTGCTTTTCTTCGAGATGAGTGCCAGTAATCTGTTAATTTCAGCACATAACATCACCAGAGGTATTAAAAGAAAAGCCTTTCTAAAGGTGTTTAGTGACTCATTTCCCAGTGGTGTTGTAAGAATTAATTAGCTAATGCCAGTACAGTATTATATAAATGCTAAGTACTATTGCTGACAGATTAAGGTTATGAGTGCCAAGTGGCAACATGAGATTTGTTATTGAGAGTTGTCTCTCACTCTCAAAGCAGAAGAGACCCTTCTCAGGAATGACATGATAAATCACTCCTCCTGACTTTTCAGCCTTTCTCTCTCACAGAATTACTGAAGATGACACAAGTCATAATGGTGGGTTTTGTGACAGCAATCCAGCAAGGAATTTCAATATGCTAAAAGTCAATTAGGTAGAAGTTTCCTCTACCATTAACTGAATCATAGAGCAATACCCCACAGAGAGAACTGTCAAGGCCCATTTGTCTGCAGCTCAGCAACCATGCACTATGTAATCTAGGATCAATAAACCAAAACCTGGAAGAGGCACAAGGCACAACATTACCATTTTTTCTGTACCAGCCGTTTAGAAACCTATGCATTTATGGTTCCAGCCCTCAGAAGGAGTCAATGCAAGCAGCTGTAAATGTATATTCAGCTCATTTTCCAGGAACACAAGCAGTGATCATCAATCTTAAATGACAAGTTCTAGCCATGGTTACTTAACTACTCTGCTTTAAGTAGATGCTTTCCAGTGTGTTTACATCTTTATATTCTAGAGTGTATGTGCAGATCTTATTCTCTTCAATTTATATTCTTTTAGCAAATAAAATCAGCAGAAGTGATGGATTGGTTTGTGAGGCAATTAGAGAGGTTAAAAAATATATAAATAGTCATGTGCACGAGTTATAAGCAATCTCTCTCCCTTCCTCTTGTTCCAGCATACACAATGTGCTAAAATATAATTATTTGAAAACTTCCTGACTTTTGGTGGTGGAAAAAGCAATGAATCTGAGCATCACGTAGAATTCAGACATGGCAAACTCATCATAGGTTACTCTCTCTTTCATCACTTTCTAAAAGTCTTATTTTTACATGTTTTCAATGCCTCTATCTAAATTTGCCCTTTTACCAAACACCAAAATATTATAGCATATGAGGCACAACAGCAAATATCACAGTAAAAGAGTAATCAGGTTTTAATTTTTTCTTCTCAGTATTTTTGTCTGAGAAGACCCTTGCAAAAAACTAATTCATTAACAAAACCATTGCTTAAAATTTAATTTTACAAAAATTTCCACCATATTTTACCTCTGCTAGTTCCCTGTCACAACAAAACAAAAAACAAAAGCAAAAACAAACAAAGAAAAAAAAAATAAAACCAAAAAAACAAAACAGAGCTTGTTATTCTAAGTGAAAGAAAACACAGATCAGACTAAATTTTGCCTGACAAAATAAAAGTGCAGATCAGACTTTACCTCTATGATTATTGCCTCATAAGTTGCTCAGAAAGGGCAACTCAGACAAGCAAATTGCATTAAAAGTACATTCATAATAAATGCTTGCATAGAAACAGGATGTTAAGGCATCATCCGTGATGAATAAAAAGGCTCTGACCAGAAAAGAAGACAGTCATTGCAAAAAGACTGATATTTTTCTGATCATTTCAGCATCAGGGCCAATTCAAATATTATTAAAAATTCATGAAAAACAGATTAATTAGTGCTTCCCTTTGGAAATTTTTTCTGAAGGTAGTCCGTTTCATCATTTGCCAAAAAATTCAATTTAACATTTCTTCGGTTTGTCTTGCATTCCTGCTTTCTCATTATGCTAGAATAAAAACCCCTCCAGTAACCACTATTTTCTTCCTACTTGCTGTACTTACACTCTGTAATTAAATACTCTGTCATCTTATTTTAATAAGCTAAACTCTGCATCATTATGGTCCTTCCATTTTCTTCAGTCTTTGAATTATTTCTGAGGCTCTTCATTATGCCCTGCCCTGTACAGAACAACCCATACAACACAGAAGAGGAAAAGTTTTCCCCTGACTGCACTAATATTTTTATATTTTTCTTAAACGGGATTTATTTTACTACACAGTCCATGTTATTTTGCACGCATTGCATGGTGCTCTCTGCAAAGTTTCTACAAAGCTTCAGGAAATCATCTCCAGTGAGATGTAGTGAGAACAATTCCCTCTGGTGATTGTTTTGGTGGGCTTCAGTTAGTTAGCTCTTAACCTATGTAATGCAGTATGCTTGATTCACCCTGTATAGCATTATTTTTTTAAAGAGAAAGCCAGATATTACTGGCTTAAGTGTCCAGAATATGTCCAAGCAGACTATGAGTTTGGAAAATAAATGAATTTTCATGGAAGTAATCTCCTCAGTGAAGAAAAGCATAGTTTTTTGACCATTTTCTATAAAAGAACATGGAGTTGTACTGATACTTTTCTATCAGGGGAATACCAGATTTCTTATCATAGTGCGTGGGAATAATGAGGACATGCATAACAATCCACACATCTAGGGGCCATCTTACTTGACTTTTGAAAATCTGTTAAAATATTAGCACTCAGAATTCTTGCTTGTTCCTAGTGTGCCAAAATTTCAAATTTAGTAATCAGATCAGGGATTGCCTCCACCTCAGGCTAGTGAATGCAAGTTGACTGGCCCTGTACAGTTGAATTGCTAACTTAGCATCAAATTTGAATAAACATTGCTAATACACCACGTTTTCTGTGCCTCTTACTTATGGTGTGCATGTTCTTCCCATGTATTTCTGCAGAAAGTAACCTAGAGAGCTGTGCTCAAGTAATGGAGTGATACAATAACATTCATCATTAAATACTCAGTTCCCCAAACACAAAAATGTACAAGTGCTGTTAGTCCACTGATTATTGTGTTAGCTGTGCATATGAATGAGTGACTGACTATGAAAATACTCGGATTTACATCTTCCTAATATTGTGGTTTTTTTCCCCAAGAATTTAATACAAAATTTTTCTGCCACAATAGTATCCACTTTTGGAAAATGGTGCCTATTCCCTGACTTTCATTCAATCCCTGTGATCCCTATAGTCCTGTGTGGCATTTCCTTGGTGCCAGGTTAGCTGCAACACTCTCCACTCTCTTGATCTCCTTCAAAAATTCTCTTCAGGCAAGATCTCTTGTCCAAATTCCTCTTTTAAATATTGTATTCCTGGGTTGCTGTGTAGTTCAACAACTGTGTATCTATCATGACTCCTATCTGCACATGAATCACCTCAATTCATTCAAACAAAGCCTTTTATTGCCATTTTTTTCCTGGAATTTGTATGGCACACTAAACATGCTAGAATTAATTTAATTATTGCACTATTTTGTTGAAAACTAGAGTGTTGCTAAATGAGATTACTTGGTTGTGTGCAGCACAGTGCCTGCCCACCTCTTCTTTAGCTGGAGACTGGAAGTGAGGGCCTCTGTGATACATTACCAGGGGATGCAGGGTGAATGTTTTCAGGATGAGAGGAGGGAAACAATTTGAGGAATACTTCTGTATCACTCACAGCTAGTGTGTAGGCTGCTGCCAAATGCTGGTTATTGTCTTCCTTCCTGGAGCACTGGTGAACACTGCAGCACAATGCTATTTTCAGCTCCTTGACAAGATGAT
Organism: Agelaius phoeniceus; assembly: GCF_051311805.1. NCBI lineage: Eukaryota > Metazoa > Chordata > Aves > Passeriformes > Icteridae > Agelaius > Agelaius phoeniceus. Next base: position 31,396,716 of record NC_135269.1, on the reverse strand, counting down.
TACAATGTAAAGTCATGCTGCGTGACCAGCATGCCAGGTGTTCACTGCTCTAGCTCTGCTTTTATTACTTTGGGGATGAGAGAATGATGAAGGGAAGGATTGGAGTTAGATTTTCCATCAGCAGGTCAGCTTAGATAGCAGGGCTATATTTACTCAATGCATTGGCAAAATGTGTCTGTCATTTTCTTTGTCTTACAAATAAAAACTAATTGGAACAAAACTAGCCAAAAAAAAAAATCCTGCCTGTTAGGAAGTTCCAAGGCAAAGTTTGCACTTCTGGGAGGTTAAATAGTGCCAAGTTAGGCAGGCTTTCCCTGAGCAGAGCAGGTATTGGGAAGGTTGCTGTTGAGCAAACTCCCCAAACCACACAGCGTTCATGCTCACAGGCACACAGGGAGAGATGCAGCACAGATCCCTTTTCCTTCCAGGCCTTTAGTCCCCTGTCAAGTCTATGAAAACTAGAAAAATTACAGATGGCCTTTGCTATTCTATTTTTTAGTATGCTTTCTTTTCAGTAGGAATTTGAAAGAGATCAGATAGACTAGTTCAAAATCAAAAAGCTGTAACAATTGATAACTAACGACTAACATGTTTTCTCCTGAATGTTTGTTTTGTATACTGTGATCAAAAGACATTATTCGGATTCTGATTTCATAGCAGCAAAATTTTCCAAGGTTATCTTGCAACTAACTAAAAAATACAAAGCTGTTTCAAGATACCTATTTAAATCCAAAAAGACTCAAGTCTGACTGTGTTGTTGGATCCAGATATATTTTAAGACATCTGGCCTAGATTAGCAATTTCTCTTTCTGATGGAAATGGGTCAAAGAACAGTATGAATGGGGCAGCAGTAGATTCTTACAGTGACTTTTTTCCTAAGCTTAGGAGGTTAAATATGTATAAGCAGTCCCAAAGGAAAGGAAGCACAGATGATATTAACTAACAAGGACTTCAAAGAGTCTTTCAAAACTTATCAGTCTAAAGACAAAGTGATAAACAGCAAAATAAATGTATGACTCCACAGAAAACAAAGATACATATAGAAAATAAATTAGTCCAAAAGCCATTTGTGATAAAGTAAAATAATATCAATTTTTTTTTTTAAATTTGAGTCACAAATTTTGATTGCCTTTGAAAGAAATTCCAGGGAAGTTTCCTCACAATTCTTAGCTTGAAAAGTCCTGTAGGTCACAAAATTATCACACAAATTAGGAAAAAGCCTTTTGTTGGTAGAAGCATCAGAGGAGAAGTAAGCTCTATCATTAGACTATGGCCTAATAAAACGACACCAATGACCCACTTCTCATTGACACAAAAAGCTGCTTTAGATCAATTGTATGCATTCAAAAGAGCTCTGACAGTGGCCAAACCAGATCTGCAGCCTGAAACACCTCTATCTAGTCTTAGGCTCAATTTAGTGCAGATTTATGGTCTTCTAATCTCCCTTAACCATATACAGCAATAAAAGTGGGAACTATCTGAGAAAGGATTGAGAGCTAAGGAGAAATTCACCGAAACTAATGGAATCTGGTTATTCACCTGTACAATCATGGAGATCATTCACCTGACAGATTTATTCTGCAGTTACTTATGGTGAAAAAGGAAAGGCAGTCTAACCTGCATGATGCCTCAATGCCCTGAGCCTCACGGAGGCAGTCACAGATATGAACGGAGATTCTCAAGGTAGAAAAAATCGACAATCTCAGTAAACAAGCAAGCTTTTTAAAATATCTCACATTTTCAATCAACTGTTTTCCTTTCCCAACATTTAGCTACCACTTACCATCTTGACATGTTTGTTGTCATAGGAGAATCTGTGATTTGGGGCAGCTGAAGTGTCTCTGATGAATGCCTGTGTATTTGCAAAGAATGTACACAAAGCTCCATTTCCCTGAATGTGGTAGGAACAAACAGCAGAAGGTTATTTCCTTGCTCAGATATCTAGCTTTCCATTTTCAGTAGGTACTCTACTCAACAGAAGCTTTTTGTCTTGGCTTTCTCCCTGGGCCACCCACATTGTCTATTTGTTTTATCCCAGTTTTCTGATTATTTCTAAACACATAGCTCCTATCAGTTAATGTCTCAGTCAGTGAATATTTAATTTCCCAGAAAGTTCTTTGTTCTTCACAAATTAGTTCATACTTCAGCTTGTCTTTGTAGGATATCTGCCTAGGTGGTTGCTTCTACTGTGTTTAGCAGATTTACTTCGTACAGGATCTTAGCTGCTGCTTCTTGTTTAGACTGAATGGAGGGTGCCCCCATAACCAGGAGATTAATGAGGCTTGGAATTTTCTGCAGATCAAAGACAAACTTTATGGTAGCCATTAACATCTTCCAGCACTTGAACGTAGCATTCTTGAGAAAAAAAGAAAAGCCTATAATGATCAAGCCACAACATCACCTAATCACCCGTTTCTCCTCATTGCAGTATTTCCCTCAGGACATCATGTGATGCTACACTTCAGACAGAAAATTAAATGCAAAAGAGGAAGAAAATCTTTTAAAAGATAACAGAAAAAGCAAGCTGAAGGACATATAGCGTAAACAAATAGACCTGAGAGGAAAGGGAGAGAAACAGTAGGATTGTAGATTTCCACAGATAAACTTCAGCATCTATGGCCTCTGATTTATATGGGACAGTAAATGAAAAATGATGGTTGCAACTTGCATTCTGAATTAGTTTTATGCCCAGCCTCTCTTTGACTATGATTGCCTCTTAACAGCTCCTAAACTATGGTAGTTTTGGTCTTGGTGCCCTACAGACAGTAGGAATTGGCATTGGTTTATCATTCTGTGAAATATTCCAGCAGTTCAGGAGCCGCTTATGGAGAAATTAAGTCTTATCTTCTTCAAGGAAAACAGCCTCCCTCAGAGAGATACAGCAATCATTCAACTTTAACCTTCTGGAGTGTTTCTATCAGAGTCTTAAGACAGACAGATATTTCCTGGTAAAAGAACTGTGAACAGAATGATTTCAGCCATGGGAAAGAAATTAATAATTTTGGCAAAGAAGTTTCCCTATGTGAAAACACAAATTATATTCATCAAATACTTCTTATTTGCACAAATATAACACCAGCAAAGACTGCAATTACGCTGCTGCACGTGCCAGTTTTCCCAGACCTTGAGCACAACATGCACGTATCTATACTCCACATGCATGTACAGTACTTTTGGCAGGCTGGGCTTGCCATGTTTGCTCAGACATTCTGTGCCCTGGCAGCTGTCTGTCGAGTTATGGCAGCTGGATGTCACACCAGGACCTGGGGCCTGAGAGCCCTCAATCCATGCATTGTGAACAGCAGTGAGTGTGGGCACAAAGCTGTCAGGTGTTTTGAGGGATGTGCAAGTGCAAGCTGTCTCTGGGTACCTCTGGAAAAAGCCCTACAGGAGCAGAAAAACAGATTGGTTTCTCTGGGATGTAATCCCAATAAATTTCATCATTTTTCAACCCAGAAAATACAAAAGAAATAACAATGAATGGGATCACTTATCCACTGCAACACTGACAACTTTTCTCTTTGGCAAATTAGTCTGGACAATGGCCTAATGGTACAGAACTGGGTTCACACTAGCACTAGTTCATAAGACAAGTAAATTATTCTTCTACCAAGCACTGCATTCATGTAGTGACAAGGCTTTCAGGGAACTTCCTGTCCAAAGTGATAGGAACAGTCTAGATAAGCCTGTGAATGAAACCAGAAAGCAGGCAAATTAAATTAAATACTAGCATGCCTTACCTAGGCACTTTTGCTTAGTTTTGTACTGCTATTTTCATTTCACTTAACCAAGGTTTGGGGTTTTTTCTGATTAATTGCCTCGTTTCTCTTCATCCTTACAAAGAATTCAAATAAATAAAGGTAAAGTAACATAAATAATTTCATTTTAGTCATTATGTTACAAGTTCTTTCTGTTTCAGATTTAAAGACCAAATGGATAGGCAGATATCTAGATTCTAACTATTCACAGCAGGAGCAGTCCTGCTGTGGGCTTTTCTGACCCAGTTTGGTGCCAGATGTTTTGAAAACTAAAATTGCAAACTAAAGCCATCTTCAAATATTAATAAACAAATGAAATTGCTAAATGAAAAATTAAAAAATAATTCATTAGGTGAATAATTTCTTTTCTATAACAGGATAAAGAATGTTCTCAATAAGTGTATTTGAGCTTTTATTATAAATAAAAAATATTTCTATGTCCAGCATTTTAAAACTTTAGTGAGAAGTTTTAAATTTCTGGTTTCAGCTGTCTTAAAGAGAAATAACTTTGATGTTTTCCATAATTTAATCTTTTTGTATTATCTCACCTCCAAAGCGGGCCTATTTCAGGGCCTTGGTAATGATTTTTTGCAAGATGTCTGAAATTACTAAGGCTCAGAAAATATGAATTATGTGGGAAAAGCAGGAACAAGAGCATCTAAGGTTGCCACCATGTGGATCCTTAAGCTTGCTGAGCCTCAGGAAATCTTTTAATGTTGGCAGGGCAATGGTTTGGCTGACTGCCTGAGCAATAGGTGTAAGCATGCCAGAGATGCATAACTGAGGCAGGAGTCATCTGCTGGCCAGGTACATTGGTGCTCATTCGTTGCCAGGTTTAGTGGTTGGATCAGAATGACAGTTTTATAGCCTCCTGCAGATGGGTGAGGACTAATAAGAAATAATCACCTTGGGATGAAGGGAAAATATGACAAAACATATCCAGGTTGTTATGTCTCACAGGCAATAGAATAGCAACTCCATGCTTCGAGCTTTATTCACAATTCCATGTGAAAACCACCCTTGTAAGCGTGCATTTCCCGCTGGAGGGAGAAGAGGGGAAAGGCAACACAGAGGAGGAGCAATGCACTGAAGATAGGGCCTGCATGTCAACAGTTGAAAAGAAAATGCAATTTTACTTCTGCAAAGTGTCTGAAAATCAGCAAGATCTCTTGGGCTGAGGTGATGAGAGATGTGAGTAAGTTTCACAGAAGCTTCAGAGACCTGGTGCAATTTCTCTTTACTGGTTGAACTGCTGAGTAGACTGCCCAGAAAGCAGTGCATACAAACTCATTCCCTTCTTCTTCCAGGAGGCAATTCAACTCCCTCAGAACATCTCCATGAAGAGCTGTGTTTGATGGCTGGTAATTCTAAGCATTTATCATTTTAGCTGCTTCACTTTGCCTGGATTCTTTAAATCGTCACAGAGAGGATATGAATGAAACACTTGCCTTGGTCACATTTAGGGTGCTTAAAAGAGGCAGGCATTTTCTTGAGTCAATTGTTGCCTGCCCAGCTAAGCAATTTAACTCACTCCCTGAATCCAGAAAAAAAATTTAAAATATCACATGCCTCCATCTAATGGGTTCTGCCCACCCAGAATGCCTCTAAAGCTGGCTGCTGGGCAGCTTGGGTTGTACCTTAATGGCCTAATGCTAAGAGCATTTTCATAAAAGCCTAACTATATCTGCTCAGCCACCTCCTCATGCATTTTGGATGACTGCTGTTGAGATGCTTTGAAGCCTCCTCTTCCCCAGCTGTTTTATCAACCTACCTTCAAAAATTGCTTATTAAATGAAATACTATTCTTCAAATTTGTATCAAGATGACTGACAAACTTCATCAATCTCCCATTTTTAACATGCAGTCTACACAGCATACTCCTCAGCTGAGTATTTAATCTGATCCAGGGCCATGCACAGTGATAGGGAAAAGATGGAGAGGTCTTGCTCCCCAGTGTTCACACTAAATACCTGGAAGAAGACCACTGCATGGAATATTTTTTTAGTCTAGTTCTCATTGTAACCTGCAAGTAGGAGCCCAGGCTGTCCACCATCTGAAGTGCCCTTTGTCAGACTGCTGTCTGAGAAGATGGCGTGGGAATCAGACCTGACAATTGTATTTCTTACATTTATACATGAAGTGGATGTCTGACAAAGAAGTTCAGGCCAGTGGAAAATAAAAGACTGAAACTGTAGCTGTTGGAGAAACCTGACAGCAGTTTTTGTTTAATGACCCATTTCAGGCCAACCATCCTATTATGCTTCAGAATATTAAAACTGGATTGTAATTTTCCAGAGTGTATGAAGGGCATAAGTCCTGTTTTTCCAAAGGACTTTAGGCCACATGCAGCTTACCTATTTTTATCACCTCATTCGGGCATTAAGTTAATTGATACAAACATATAAAGCCCTAGAGACACAGCTAGAATATGATGGAAGGTTCCCAACACATAGGAATTTTTAAATTTTCTTTTTGCTTACTGATGTTTTTAGGTGGCAGTCTAGGAACAAAACTTGCTTTGCCAAAGTAGTGACTCAGTTATTTAGTGTATATAAAAGTGTTTTTCTTGATGCTTATGCTATATATTCTCTTTCCTGTAGTTTTCAGTTAAACAGAATCTGAAATTCATGTGATTATTGAACTATTTAATAACATACTTCTATTAAGGCTAATCTGACACTTAGAAGCAATGCAATATGAAGCTTGTCATGCATCTCAAAATCACTTCAGAAATTCTTTTTTGTGGTTATCTTTTTTCCAGAAGCTTCAGGTATGGGGAGGAATCAGGGAAGTTTATCTCCTGTGTTTAGAAGACATTGCCTTGCTCCATTGTATGTCCCTGTGGCCCTGGAGTAATACTTTTTTCTCTGAGGCGTCTGAAAGTCTTGATAGGACCAGCACTAATTGGATGGTGTAAATAGAAGAATTAGGTACGAGAGAGCCTGAAATCTCTGTGACTTTAAAACTCAACTTATGCATATTTAGACAATGCAGTAATCCCAGACACCGCTTAGGAGCAAATAAAACAGGATGGCACATTATAAAAACCTGTGTAAATCCGTTTTGTTTTTCTGGCTTTTGCGCATTTTTTAGGGAATCTACTGAAAGACAAACATCTGTTGGAAAAGCATGGGAGTAAATCTATCTGTAAGAATTAAGCCCAGACACGTAACTTACGACTGTTTATTAATTATCTTCTCTCCTGAGAGCTGTTTGAAGACGAGAAAGCTGTGTCTCCTACTGTAGGGTGTTGTGTTGTGTCTGTGTAAGTTGGACTGTTCTGTTCCCCCTGGATAGCTAGCCAGGATGTCCGAGAACGACAATCAATCTTTCTCCAGCTGGACCGCCTCAGTTCCTGGCGCCCCACACTGGGGACGTCCTGGCTGGCTATCCAGCACCGCTAGCAGTACAGGGGCACTATCCCGATCTCCGTGGTTCGGGACAGCACCTGAGGCAAACGCTCTGTGCTATGACAGCAGCGTGACCTTGTGGTAGGACGTGGCTTGGCTTATGGCTACAGTCAGCAGAAATAAGAGAGCGCTCTCCAGCTGTGGTGAATCCAGATTTATTGGGTCTCAGGGGAACTGACAGCCAAACAGAGAGAGAGGGGGAAGTTGCAACAGCTTATAAGGAGGGAGGGAAACCAGGGAGGAGTCAGTCCTTGGATGAATAGGGTTTCAGAGGGGAGTGGGATAAAAAAGATTGACTTAGGGAGAACACCAATGGGGATAACTTGAGGATGGGGCCCCGGCCCCTGAGCCAATCACTCAACGCTCTAGCTGGAAGTTTCTAGAGAGTTCTAGAGAGAAGGGTGGGAGCGCCGAGTGACGGACAGGGTTGGGATTTGAGAAAGGGTACATTGATCTCCAAGGCAGCTGGGGAGGAGTTGGGATAACTGGCAGCACAAAGGAGGGAAGGGAGAACCAGGGCAGAACCATAACATGATAGGGGGAACAGAACAGTCCAACTTATACAGACACAGCACAACAGTAGGGCAGGAGAACACATTGTTGGCACTCAATAACTGGTAGCTAATAATAGTGGTAGACAATTAAGTCTTCAGCCAGGCATACAGTGCTAGCCAGTAAACATTTAGCTGCCAGGTAGCAGACAGATGGCCTTATACATAACAAGTGGAAATACCTGCTCTTTGGGCCTTTTTTCTCCATTTGCTCATCAGCATGTGTCACTGCACACTGGGTTTGTTAGGAGGAGCCAGACATGGACAGACATGGTGCAGGCTTGCCGTTGGCATCATTGGCAATGAATATCACCAGCGGGAAGGTCAGGGATTCCAAGAACCCGCTGCAGCTGAAATCAGTGTGAGGTTAAAAATGCCTGGAATGAGAAGGCTATCCCGTGAGAAAATATTTCCATGTCAGTCCTTGTTTTAAGCCACTACAAAAACCCAGGCTAAGATGTTTAATCAACAAGTTACAAAAAGCCAGTGGGGAGGAAGGTTGCAATTCCCAGTGAGATTTTTTAAGCAATCTGATGTTTTCTAACAACATAGAGGAAAAATCAATTGCAAAGCTCTTTGTCGTGTTTCAGTCACATAGCTCCTGCCTTTCTCACTGGCTATGACACACACATCAGACAGAGGAACAGATAGATCTGAGGTGCAGGAAGCAGCTGAGTGGCCAGTTGAAAAAATACGACACCCGTTAACAACTGTGCTTCGTATGACAGAGAATAAACAGGAGGACTTCAAGAAAAAAATATCTATTAATTGCTCTCCCTTTCAATTTGCTCAATTTTCAATGATTTTTTAGACCTGGATAGCAAACCTTCCTGGCTGGATGTGTAATATGATGGAGCAGGGTGTGCTGCATGCACCCTACAGTGTCTCCAGTTCTCCCTGAAGCAACAGACCCTACCATCCATGCATGTTAGCTGTTTTACCTCATGGGATTTATTGTGATGTACTTCCTACCCACATTCCCCTGCCTGCATCCAAGAAGTACTCAGGAAAGAGTGAGAGCCAAGCATAGGCTGCTGTAGCTGTCCAAGTAATTTTTGCAAGATAAGAGGACCTGTCTTTCATAGGTATATTACCAATGGATCCCAGCAGAGACTGATGTCCCACAGGGTAGGCATCATAACAGTCTGTGAGGAGAAGAGGGCCCTGTATTCAAGACATATAAATGTAATTCAAAATAATACAAGGTGGTTGGAAGAGGACAAAAAAGCTTGATGTTCTGCAGGTCACATAGGTGAGCTGCTCCACATATATCACTGAAATGCATCAAAACATAATTTAAAATTTTTCACAAGTTATACAGAATATCTCACTCTGCAGCTCTGTTGTGCCACACTGAAGAGAGTTTTGCTTGAGAGCATGAATTCATTTTGCTGTGAACTTCAGGTCTTAACTACAGCACAGAATAGGTCAGAAATCTAATCACAAATCTGGTTTCTGAAAATGAGGTAAACTCAAAATTTCTCAGTCAAAAGGCATAAAAGCTTCTGGCTTGCTCAAAGTTTATCACTGATTTCTTACTTTGTAAATATAAACAGAAAGTCTTATGTCTTTGTGGAATGAGGAATAGATTTTACTTTTTAAATTTCAAGAATATTTTTACTCAACCTAGAACATGGTGACAATCATAACAAAACTCATTAAGCTACCTCTGAAGGATGCATATAAAATTACACCCTAACTAAAATCTCTCCAGAACAAAGTGACATTGATAACAAGAAAAAAATTGCAAGAGAAAGGCAAGATTTTCTTAGAGAGCATTTTGTAGGGAGACAATAAGCTCCTGCTGGTGTTAAGACCATAGGAATCATTTCAACAGAAAGAGGAAGAAGCTCCATGTTCAAGAAGTGTGCAGATGGACTCTGTGTATGTTTCTAATAGAAGTCATCTTGTGATTCTGTCCTAGCAAGCCCTCCCAAAAAAGCAATTACAATCAAAGCTCATGTTAGAAGTGTCTTAACATCACAAGCTTCTCAGTAATAAAAACACATCACAAGAAAGAAAGAAAGAAAGAAAGTAAGAAAGTAAGAAAGAAAGAAAGAAAGAAAGAAAGAAAGAAAGAAAGAAAGAAAGAAAAGAAAACAGAAACAGATGGAAACAGCATTTATTCTGGTGTCTCCTACTCCACATTGCTGGGCCTGTCTGGTATGCCTGCAAAGTGAAACGTTGTCCAGCAGAAATGACTTCCAGGGAGCCTTAATTTCTAAATCTAAACCAGGGTTTCCTCACTGAGCAGAGGCAGCTCAATCCCCAATACCACCACGACAGTCTGCCAGCAGAGATGCAACCACCAGATGGTGGCATTTCCACTGTATAAGGTATTATGGTGACACTTGAGTTGTCATGTAATTAACGTGATTCACAGTATGTGTGTAATTTTCTGTGCAAGGGCAGCAGCGTTTTAAAAGGATCCATAACTATAAACCAGAGGACAACAGTCTTTCAGGGCAGGCTCAAATTATTTATTCACCATTTCCACAATACCTAACAACACTGGGAAGGCAGAAATTTTGAATTAAAGAAAACTGACTCTTAGAACTAGCAATGACAGGCAGAGGGGAGAATTTTTCTCCTGAGTTACCTGACAAAACCTGGATCATTCCTACTCCTGAAGATAACTTCCCCTTCATCAGTAATAAATTTACATGCAGCTTAGGAAGAACAGTTGCTGGGATGCAAGAACTACAACTCAGCAGTGGGGACAAGGAAGAAACTTTACATATCTGCAGTTGCTCTTATTTCTTTTTCCTGAGAAGTGCATCAGTGGATGTGATCCACAAAGGGATGGATGTGCTGCTGACAAAGAGCAGCTGGGTCTGCTTCTGCTACAGTCTTTTGCAAACTGCTGCAGGCTTTCCCTTAAAAAGTAACTTTATCCAAGTAATTGCAAGCTAATTTCTTACATTGTCCTTACACAACATAAAGGGCTCAAAAACCTGTAACCAGCAATAAAAATATGAAGTAGCATTTTTCACCTAGACATCTTTTGGAGCTGAAACTCCTTTGTATTTGACATCCAGGAAACAGTACTTCTGTCTTCCTAAATATTTGCTGTCTTCTATTGTAACTCCTAAAGTGATTTTGGGAACTTAGGGCTGGAAGGCTCCTCCTGGGTCATCTAGTGCATTGGTGAACAGTACCCTACTGTCAGTCTCTCATAAGCTGACAGCTCTTGCCACTACAATTTCTCTACTGGGAAACAAATACAGGATGCTAGTCCTCTAGTGTTTAGTAATATTTCTGTGTTTTTCATACTATATTTGTTTGTACCCAATTTTTACTCAGTTGTTCTTGTGTTCTGTTAATATCTGGGGTATCAATGACTCCTTCCTGATTTTTCCCTCTTAGATTATTCCATGGGATGATACAATTCTGTCCCCATACAAAAATATAAATTGGCCATAATTTACATGAGGTAATTCCAGATCTCCAAGAACCCCTAAAGGACATTTTTTATTTTTCTTTTATTGCTACCAACCTTCCATTTCTTTTCCTCACCCATGTATTTAGTCAGGAACTTGTAATACAAGTTACAATACACTCTGCACACAGTAATATTGAAATATTTTGCAGTTTTCAGTTCCTTTTACCTCTGCCCCAACATAGCTGCACTCTCAGGACTCTCTAATTCAAAAAGGGTTAAACCAGAAAAAAGAGTTGTTTTACTTCCACTGCCTCACTGGTAAGGGGTGCCTTTCCACAGTTCTGCTATTGTAGTCTGCAATTGCATGAAAACCTTTTGCCAACAGAGTACAGCACTATTCTCATATCAGCAAAGAGTTTCTTGTGTAAATACAACCTTGTTCAACATCCTGGCAACCCTGGCACAGAATGAATAGAGCAAACAACCTGCTTCCTCACCCCTGAAAATGTATCTGAGCACATTAGCTGGTGCTGTTGGGCAGCTGGAACAGACCTTTCTTGCCTGGTACTTCCTGTGTCATTAGTAGGTAATTTCAGACTCCAGGGCTGGAATGTTGCTGTGCAATCTGCAGAGTGGATTGAACAACTAGAAAAAGGCAAAAGTTTTTTCCCCTTCTTCATCTTGTATAGAAGAGAAAAGTGCTCTTAAGACACTCTAGAAAATTAAAACTTAATGTTTCTGGAGTTTATATATATATATATATATATATAAATATATAAATATATATTTATATATTGCAGAGCAGAAAGCAGAATTTATTAATTTATTTTACTTTGCAAGTGGTAATATGTCACAACATCTCGGTAGGTCATTACTCTCTAATATTATTCCAGTTGTGCTGGGTTTAAGTCTGCACTTCAGATTATCACTTACCATTTCTCTGTCTCTTCTCATAGACACATGATATGCCTTCCCTACCTCAAATTATAAGGGATATCCAAGCTTTACAACAAGTGCTGAAGCCACCTGTTCTTATCTTTTATGTTTTGCCACCTGACCCAGAAAACCACTGTGTATGAAAAAGGGCTTGTTTGGTATCACCCACTCCAATGAAACAGTAAAATTGTAAATGAGCACAATTCAAGTCAAGGAAATAATTTCATTGTCTTTCGAGGGGCAGGATTTCTTCTTAAAAGGTTTGGCTTTGGCAGTTATCTAATCTTCTCTATTTTATTACAATAGAATTAGGAACAAAATATCCATTATTTCCCTCTTTTCAACCAAATTATAGTAAGAACTGTCTCCTTCATTTTGCTGCAGCCTAAGATGTAAAGTATTTAGGAAATAAGTTCTCCAAAGCAGTCAGTAGATTCAAGCTCTGGGTTTTAGTTGCTTTAGAACTTTCAGAAAAATATCAAGTGACAAATGTTCCTAGGTTGAAGCAAAATCAGAAGGCCAGCTACCAGGGTGTTTGTGGCTCTGGTGGATCCTCTTACACCCCTTCTGGAAATCCTGAATGTTTTAGTGCCCCCCGAACTGCCTGTACAACACATATGGCATAGGGAATAAACAGGAAGAATTAGAGATCTGTGTGTGGACATGATCCCACTGGGATTACAGAGACACAGTGGGATAGCCCACATGACTGGAATGTTGTCATGGGTAGCTATGTACTATTTAGGAAAGGCAGGCAGCAAATCAAGGTGGTAGACCTGCTCTTTGTGTGAGGGAGGGCAGCTGGAATGTATGGTGCTTACCTAGGGCTGGATGAAGAATGTGTTGAGAGCTTGTGGGTAAGAAATAAGGGGCTGGCTATCATGGTGATGAAGTTGTTTAGTAGAGGCCACCTGGACAGGTAGACAAAAATCAATGAGGACTTCTACAGGGAGCTGGATGTAGTCTGGTGATGTTCCCCAGGGGTAGTACTGGCTTCTGTCCTGTTTAACTCATTCATCAATGAAGTGGAAGAAGGGCCAGAGTGTAAATTTGCTGACAATACAAAACTGGGAGCAGCGGCTGATATACCAGAAGGCTGTGCTGCTATTCAGAGAGATCTGGACACATTGGAGACTTGCAAGGAAAAGAACTTAATGGAGTTCAACAGAGGCAGATGCAGGGTCCTTCACCCAGGGAGAAATAACCCCAGGCACCAGCACAGGCTGAGGGCCAATCTGCTGGGAAGCAGCTCTGCAGAGAAGGACCTGGGGGTCCTGGTGGGCAACAGTCCATGAGCCACCAGTGCCCTTGTGGCCAAGAAGGCCAATGGAGACCTGGGGTACATTAGGAAGAGCATTCCAGCAGGGCAAGGGAGGTGGTCTTGCCCCTCTGCTCAGCCCTGGTGAGGCACATCTGGGGTGCTGTGTCCACTTCTGGGCTCCTCAGGACAAGCAAGATAAGGAACTGGAGAGGGTCTAGTGGAAGGCTATGATGAGGGGACTGGAGCATCTCTCTCATGAGGATAGGCCAAGGGAGCTGAGCCTGTTTGGTCTAGAGAGGAGAGGAGTGAGAGGGGATAGGGGATACTATCAATGCACACAAATACCTTAACAGCAGCTGTCAAAAGAATTGCGCCACACTCTTTTCAGTGGTTCCCAAGACAAGGGGAAACAGGCAGAAATTAATGCACAGGAAGTTCCACTTGAACTTAAGGAAGAATTCCTTTGCTGTGGAGAACACTGACAGAGTCTGCCCAGAGAGCCTGTAGACTCTCCTTTTCTGGAGATATTTAAAACCTGACCAGATGTGATCCTGTGTAGCCTGCACCAGGTAAACCTGCTTTGAGGGGGAAAGAAGATTGGACTAGATGATCTCCAGGGGTCACTCCCAACCCCAAAGATTCTGTGATTCTGTGATAGTCTGCACGTTTAAATATTGTCTTTGAAATTATTAAACTATTAAAATTCTCTTGGGATTTAGTAAGAATTTATCTGTGATGAAACCTAGATAAAGCTCGTGAAAATAAAGATTTTACTAAAATTTTAATATAAAAGAACCAGTATTCTAGAATATCATTTTTATAGACGCATTTACTGGCAAAAGCTAAGTAATATCTCTCAAAAACAAAAGCAAACTGTAGCCAAACCTAAAAGTCCATCTTCTCAGGTGAACCTGTACTGAGCAATCAATTAGATAAAGCTGGAAGAAAATTGGGCTTTCTTTACTGCTTAATGTGAAAGTAGAAAATCCTAGGTAATTGTGTCATTTAAGAACACAGAGGAGGTATAGATCAAGAAATGTCACAGAATTATTCAGTAGGCATCTGGGTGGGGAGAGAGGAGCATATTTTTACAGCAGCTGGAGGATTGTGTTCAATTTGGCTATGAGAAATGAACAAACAGGTCAGTAGGCAGCAGAGAGGAAGAGATGCTTCATGACTTGGCAGAAAGATAAGGAACAGGCACACAGAGATCCAAAACACAAGCAAAATTCTGTTAACAGAAAATAGAAGAAAAAATGCTTCTGGGTTTCAGCACATTATTTCCCCCCTAGATCTGCATATTTTCCATGTTAGTAAAACAAAAAAAGTAATACATTGTTTAATCTCATGTAAAATGTGTGCATGTGTACACCTGCGCACACATCCTTGAGAAGTGAGATTACAGAGCAGTGGTTCAAGGAAAGGTGTCCCTGAAACCCAGGGCAACCATCACGGTTTGCAGGAGTGCAATCAGAGCCTTCCTCCCATGAAGGCAGAGCCTCGGGATCCAGGTTACAGGGAAGGTCATTACTGCTATCTACCCATGTGAATGAAAGCTGAAGATCAGGCAGGTGGGGTGGAGTGACACCTACGTGGAAGTCTGGAAAGGTTCCAGCTGAAAGGATGAAATCCTTACCTAAGGTGATTAAACAGAGTCCCATTTGCTTCAGCAGAGCTGTGACATTTTACACTAAGGGAGGATGTGGCCCCATTTTCTTCCTTTGTGTCGTGTTCTTATTCACGGTGCACGGGAAGGCAGAGATTGTGATCGCATTACACCTGGTTCAAGACATAAAGACCTGTACACCTGCAATTGCTCACTGTACATCTTCCTTTCTAGCTCATTGGGATTTCAATTGTGTGCTTTCATTTCATGCTCATGCAAGGACAAACCTGTCTCTTTAATTCTACCTATTAGCATTGTCCTCTAATCCTATCCTTAAAATAGCAGAACAAAAGTAGTAAGTAAAATCTGTTTTGCTTGAATGTAATTTTTTAAAGGCAAAACACCAAATTTTCATTAGCAAAACAGTGAGTCACCGTATCAACTGTACCCAGAATAAATAAGAACTGCATTCATTGAAATTGAAACTGTGTGCTTTCCCTTAATGGGCAAGTGTCCCTGAGGAGAACCTTGTAAGAGAAAGTGATCCAGCCTTTTGGGATGTTTTTCCTCTCTCCTCAGCTATGAAAATAAATTAATTTTTCTTTTAGTTCCTGGAAACACGAAAGGTACATAAGATACAAAACAATACTCTCTGTTCTTAGTTGCTAGCAAAAAAGAGTCTCTATCACAAAAATTTTCATAATAAGATCATTCCTGCAGTCATTTTTGATATCACATAATTTATTATCCTTTTTGTTATTGACGGTATTTTTGTAATGCAGTATTTTTACTGAGAAACACTATAGAATGAGAAGATAAAGACAATTAAAACATGAAAACAAAATAAGAAAACAGAATATTAGCAGAGAGATAAAATCACACACTCGATGACCTTAATTAAATGCCATGTTCCTACAATAGTCTCATTAACCTCATAGATAAATGAGGACTTAAAACTTATTACCATAACAGAATTTGGCCTAAACTCTGATTAAAATAAGATGCTGGAACACTGCTCTGCATCAGTTGCCTATCAGGGACCAAGGCTACCAAGCAACCACACCAGTTCTCCATAACCAGATTTGTCCGTCCTTTGCTGAAATTTTCACTAATCCATGTAGTGTATTATAAGCATTTGGGATGTGATTTAACTCAAAGAAGTGACAAAACAATGGTTTTATCATATAAATTTTTATTTATAGTAATTATCTACTGCATCTTTTGATATCTGCCTATGTGCTTCAGAAAACAAAGCCCCATTAAGTTACTTACACACTTGCAAAAGTCTGGGCTTTCTCTGTTTGATGACCAGTTCACATGATTTACCTGAGGTCTTGTAAGGCAATTTAAAATATCCTTCTAGGAAGCCCAGCAGCTTCTGACTACTTGTGTATGCACTTGCTGTCATAAGAAACCTTGCTGGCTGCCAGGTACTGTATCAATTCCTTGGAAGAGCAGTCAGACAGGAAAACCTAGGGCAGTCAAAAGGTTACTCGAAAATGGGACACTTATTTGGCAAACGACTCCCTTACTCAGTGCTTGCTATTCTTTGCTCTGAGTTTGCCACAGCAAAGGAATGTCACCATTCCTCTAGAGGTGGGGAGTCACATTAGAACCTTATTTTAGCATAGAATTACTCTTACCTGTTTATTTCTAGAGCTTCAGTCAGTCTTATAACCATGTTAAATGACAGCACCTGCTAATATTCCAGAGGAAAGTACTCCACTGCCTGGTAGTGGAGTTATAGTTATAGTCTAATAGTTCCTTTATCAGAGAAGGTACTTCTGTTTATTTACTCCATGTAAAATTTAATCCTCCTCTCTATATAACAAGATTGCCTACGAGGGCTCTGAAAGTTTAGGATTCTCTTTATGGTCTGAATTCTATGGGAAGGCCAGGGCTTTTGAGAAAAGAGCCCCTTGGCACTGAAATTTCCTTCATTTATAGATAGTTAACATTCAATGACTAAGCACACTAATCACACACAAACCCTGATCACACTAATTACACTAATCACACACAAACCCTGATTAGGTATAATAAAGCTTAAGCCATTCAGAAACTTTTACTGCCTGCGTGCATAAATGGATGCCTGTGCTGAGAAATCATAGATTTCTTTTTCTATGAGCTGCAAGCTACCAACACCACAAGCATAAAGGTAAGTGCTTAGCACCTGTGGAAGCCAGACCCTTGCAGTACATCAGGCTGTATGCACATAAACAGGAACAGGGAATATGTATAGGTACGTTTGGAAATGTCAGACTTTCTTCCGTTGTGCTGGCAACAAAATTGCTCGGAGAGCCATTTCTTCCTTCATCATCTGTGAAGTTCTTCCCAACATTCCCTCTAATCCAGTTAGGGTTTGTGGCACAGATGACTGGGCATTCAGTGCAACAGTCAGCTCTCAATGGAAACCCAAGAAGAATCCCTTCAGACCAAGTGTTCCCACAGGCATGTATACTCAAATCCCTCTAATAGCCCTCTAAGCCTAAAGGAAATATTTCAAGTGACAGGAGGGAAGCTTTCATGTTCTGCCCCTTACAGTCATCATTTGAAACCTAGAAATTGCAGAGTATATTTCTCCATTTCAGAGTAATTCCTACAAATGTTTCATCATAATCTAAATTTCAACTGAAGTGGACTATGGCAGAAGAACTTGGTGATGAGATTCACACTGGAATCTCCATGTTTTATTTCTAGTTCACTGTCTCTTAACATATCTATTAGTGACATTTTGCAATATCTTACATCACTTGTGACTGCAAGCCAAGACCTGATGTGACTAACAGAAAAGGGAAATCACATATAATGACATGCAGCTAAGTATAAATACCTTACTTCAAACAAAAAAAGAGGAGTGGAAAAAGGGGGAAAGAAATTCTCTGCGACACGTAATTTTAGACAGATTCGTGAAAAAAATTCTTTTTAGTATGGTTTTGATTACTCATTTTAGTCTTTCAGAGCTTCAAGTGCATTGTTACAAGCTGTCTCCACCTGTCAAATCTCTCTTCAGTGATGCAGAGGTCTATGCAGAGAGAAGAAAGAAACACCAGATTTCCCTTAAAAATCTCTGGGCTGAAAGCTAACTATTTTTCAAACTAAGGGCCTTATAAGGGGTTTGATTTGGGGTTGGGGATTTTTTCTGTTGGTGGGGTTTTGTTGGGTTTTTTTTGGACAGACACTGGTAATACAGATAAATTTTCCTCTATCCAGACACAAAAAGAGAGATGCTGCCAGAGAAGCTTTACATTATAGGCAAATCAGCTCTTCTGTATTTGTGTGTCCTTCTTAGCTCGCTCATGTTTGCTAAAAGCCAGCAGCCTTGCATTCATAGCTAAAATAAAATCTGCTTTAAAGATGAAGGCAGAGGTAGCTACTGGGTCATTCCAGGCTGGAGGAAAAAAATACACTAAATGTTTCTGTATATAGCTCCTGTGTATTTGACTGGCTTTTTTTTTTTCTTTAAAGGATCAATACATTAGAAAATTAGAAATAGAAATATTTTTCCAAGCTTTAATGAATTTTCTGGTGCTGCTTACTTTCAAGCCTTCTATCCTGATACTGATTTCTGACAGCATGCATATGTAAGAGACATGTGCACTTCTCTGCATGAATCAGTTGACAAGAGAAAGAAATTCCAGCAGTGGTGGGAACCCTGACTCCCACCCCATGCCTGTGCACTCACTGCTGAATGCATTTGCAGATTGCTGTTATGTCTCATGGCATAACAAAAAAAGCTCCACAAGCAAAAGCAATCAAACGCCCTTTGGTAAGCCATTGTTAAGAGGTGTTTTCACATTCTTTGATTAGCATCCACAATATTAGTAGAAGAAAGGCCTCCAAAAATACCTGCATGAGGTCATGCTACAGAGGTATTTTACTTGAATCTGAAAATGTGAAGCATCCAGTACCATGCACTGATACTCTTCCCTTACTGTTTAATAACCCAAGGCTGTCACTACTGCTTACTATCAGGTCTCTCCTTTCCTTTTCATTTTCCCTTTCCTCTTTTCTCTCTGAGGTCTCTTACAAGTCTTATATTCTGCATATCTCTTCCTGAACAGTAACTGCAAGAACTGTAAGCACTTACTGCTGATCCATTCAGCTTCTCTGTAATAACTTCTCTGCTCCAAGACTGACTATGTAAACAATTTTTCCAAGCCCGTAAAACTCATTGTATTTTTTACTGAGAGCATCTATTCATTCAAAGAAAATAGTATGTGTATCAATAGAGAAAACAGTGTGAATATCAAAGGATGAAGTTTAGACAATTCCAACAAGAAAGAGAATCAAATCCTTTCTATTTAGATGTGGTCTTCTGGGTGATATAGTGACCCCCGACATCCACTAAAATCTGATATTCAGCAAACATCCAGAAAAGGCCACTAGATGATAGATTACAAGGAAAATAACAGACAGGATGTCAAATCCTGAAAGAGAAGTGATTTGTATTTATTCATTATCAAGGATTTTTTTTTGCTCAAAAGTCTCTTTTATATACCAAAATTAATATCAATTTGCCCTGACTTCCTCTATCTCAATAAATAACTTTGGAAATGCAGTAATTCCTCAGCTGCATATAAAACATTTGATAAGCAGCCTTTTTCATACGCTGATATAAAATTTATATGTCTGAAATGTGCCTTTAACACAAATCAGAAGTGAAGGGATCAAATAAATCTCTGGTATAATTACAAGGCTTCCAAGTGAGCTAAAGTAAGATGAATTTCACTCGAGGCTTTATATTTAGCCTGGAAACAACCAGCCCGGGCATCTTGAATCAGACAGAGCCAGCACACGTGCATGTGCTACAGCTGCCGCCGTGATGCAGATGCTAATAATTCAGCGGCTTTGTACCCTGTGATTATGCATGTGCCGTCTAGTGGTTCAGATTAAAGAGTTAAACAAAGTGCTTCTCCCTCCCCTCTTGTCGGAAGATAATTCAAACCCATCTGATATTCACAGACAGTTGGACAGCAGCTGAGGTTTCATCAGGAATCCCACGTATGGCCAGAAGCAACATACACCTCGGTGTTTCCGGGAGCCACAGGCAGCCAGAACAGATGGTAGAAATCATCATCCCCAGACAGTCATCAGGGGAACCTCAGGCCACATGCTTGAATTTTTCTCAATGAAGCGCATAGAAGGCAGGCATTCGATCCGTGTGCCGGCAGCTGCCGGCTCCTGGGGGAGCGGGAGGCACGGAACGGAGGAAGGCTCTCTCTGGCAGGTTATTAACAGGTCACGCCGTGACATTAGCAGCCCGGAAATATCGCCTCTCCCAGGGGGCTGAAACAAAAGCGAGGGAGAGGTTCCTCGTAATTCAAACACAGTTCAGTGCTTACAGATTACAGCACATAATCTGCTTGGCAACAGCACAGCGCACAGAGACGCTCTGCTGTCTGACTTCTCCCTTTCTTCTAGCTGCTTCCACTAGAAATGTCAGAAGGAATTCTTGATGCAGCAAATGTCCTATGCAAATCTCGAGGGAGGAAGAGCAGAACTTCCCTGCAATTTTCAGAATGAAACCTGGAGGCAAGGCTGATGGTGACAGCTCAACTCCCTCATTCAGATGTCCCTAACCTTTTTGTTCCATTTGTGACATGCTATATGCAGCATTCCTCATTGATCATCACTGCCTGTCTGAATCACCCAGTCCCTTCTGTGAGCAGTGAGACTTCCTACAACTGTCAGCCTCATTAGAGGGAAAACTTCCTTGGTGACATTTTGGAGGATACAAGGCATTTGGAAGAAGAGTCTTAAAATATTGCATTTGACAAAGTGGATGGTTTTAAAAATCGTTGCCCCAGCCCTACAACTGCCTCTTCAGTCTCACCACAGCTCTCCTGTGCACAGCCAGCCATGCAAGACAGTCTGCAGATGGAAACTCTCCAAACCCCAGGCCTGCTTTAAACCTTCTTTGCTGACAGGTCAGGACCATGGTGCTCAGCCAAGCACTCCAGAATTACATCCTTGAGAGCACAGTAATATAAATATACATACGTTGTGGGCTTGTGTGTACAGAAATAAATGGGCGAGGATGTTTGTGTGCATGCATTTGTAAATACAAATAAAATTACTTCATTTCCGGAAGCTACTTCCTATTTGATTGCTTACACATTCTAAGTATAAATGGAGTTTATCAGGATCTGAAGTGGACAGATTTTGAAATTAAATATGCTTTAAGATTTTTGTTATGCTAAGTGAAGTACTTTACCAGTCAATTTCTCTGTTGGAAAACTTACTTATCTACCTACTTTGCAGAAGAAGGTAGAAACTGCATTAGAATTAGAATTAGAATTAGAATTAGAACTAGAACTAGAATTAGAAACTTTCTAATTTTAGGAATTTCCACTGTTTCCTGCCTTGTAGAATAGACAGCCCCCACTCACACTTCTGGTATTTTTGTCCTACTGTGCTGGATACTGCATTTCCCACTCTCTTGCTTGCCTATTCATTCCTGGTAGCTCCTATGCAGATAGATCTCAGCTGGTGCTTCTTAGCTTCTGGAGAAGCTGTGCTTCAGCTGCTCACTAGACTGGTGGTTAGAATAAAAAGTCCTCAGTCCTGTCCTAAGGATCCTTTGCATTCTTTGTGCTGTACAGGGAAACCATGAGTGTGGACTGTGCAGTGTCTGATACACTGGAGCTTTCCAGTAGCCATTCCATATGACCTTCACCATTGCCTGACCAGGCAGCAGAAACCTGGATTTTCCATGTAAACACTGACCAATTGTCCAGGACTTCCAGGAGCCAGGAAGACTGCCTAGGAAGAAAGAGAACTGGAGCTCTACTTGATACTGCAAACTGATTAGAGCATTCAGCAGCCTTTTAAACCCTAGGAAAAGAGTCAGGAAATTGACTTAAGGCCATTCAGTCATTGACCGTCAATTTTTATTTCATCACCATGTATCTATTACCTTTCTAAAATATTTATAGTTTTACATGGAAAACCTTTAAATGGAATCCTCATTTTATGAAAGGATTTCCAGAGTCATAAATATTTTGTGTTGCTCCTTTTTAAAACTTGAAGTTTTGCTTTAGAAACAGGGGAAAAAAGCAATTACTCTTTTCAAGGGAACATTGCACCACTGACCTTTACAAGATGCAAAGATGTGCAGTTATGTCTATTTTCATTCTCTGATTCAAACTGACAGCTCAGTTACTTGTCCAGCCATTTCCTGCAGGTGATGGAGGCAATATTGGTCAACAGTGTATCAATGGGAATTGAGGTATCCATGGGAATCAACAAGGCTGTCCAGCAAATTTTACTGTATGCCACAAGCCTCTCAGGCACAACAGCACAGCATGCCTTTCCTACTAATATAAGCCAAATGTTCCTAGAACAGCTCATACAAAATCAATAACAGCGAGGGTAAAGATCTTAGCTTTGTAAATAATACCCACATGAGGTTCTAACCCCCACAAAATGGGAAGAAAAATTCTAGTAAGTAGGCTGAGATGTTACATCCCAGCAGAAGCATGCTGCCACACACCATATATTAGGGTAATAGTGTGCTCCAGGCCGGTGGCATTAGCACAATATGAATCCTCAAGCAGAGTCACGACCAGCACATTCCCTTTGGCTCACTGTGGAGAATAAGGACAGGGCTTCACCAAAAATGTATGGGCTCATTTGCAGACAAAGCAGGGAGGATATTACAGCTCCTGGCAAGGCAATGAAATATGCAAAGATGGGAAGGAGCAAATTAGACCACAGCAGAGAGAGCAACTATCTCAGGGCAAGCTTATGCTATTTTCTTATCCTGGCACAGTAGTGCAACAAACCCTTGGAGTGTCAGAAAGAAGCAGGCTGAGAAAGGTGATGGGAGGATACTGGAGATGCAGCATTAATTCAGTGTGATCAGTCAGTCAATCACTGAGTTACTGATTGCCAAACATAACCCTGCACTTTCAGAGAATACAAGCACACAGAAAAATTTAAGAAAAGCAAAGGTATATCAAAAGCATGCATGAGAAAAGCAAATACTGAGAAAATAGTAAGGACAGAGAATGACAAACAGAAACAAACAGAACAAGAAGCCCAGAAACAAAGGCAAATATGCACAGAACAAGCAATGGACAGAGAGAAAAATGAAGACCTAAGTAAAAGTAGTGATTAAAAGAAAAGTTGTCCCACAAATCTTTCTGCAGGTTTTTTTTGTCTCTGAGGAAGGAATGCAGTTGTAACAATAATCTTTACAGAAGGGAAATGAAGACCTGCTTTGACTAACAGCTATACAAAATTTATAGTTGTAAATCATAGACTTCTCTTCTTATATTCATGTGTTTCACAGCTGCTGCTGCTGCAAAAAAAAAAGTGAAAATGCAAATGACAAAGCATCAAAATCTATCAAGCAAGTAAAAAAACCTGGAAAAGATTCTTTTTTTTTTTATTTTAGGGAACTTTGGGTGGTGGTAACAGTAAAAATTATATAACCTTGCCTTGTTATCACTGTATCAAATGTGCGAGCTTTTCCCATATGCAAATACTTGTGCATTACTGATAGCCTGATGTGAAAGCAGAAGTAAAACTCCGTCCTTTGAAGTTTTCTCTCAGGTTAGGATTACAGGGTTACAGTCAAGATTTAGTACATCAGGATTTCCCTTTACAAAAGGGTGCAGTTTGCACCAATATTTCTTGTTGCCATTGAAATGAATTTCAGATAACATAACCCAAATGTCAAGGAAAAACAGTTTCTGTAAATTTCTAACACAGTGTCAACCTGAAATATTAATGGTGTCTGAAAAAAAATCGTGTTGCACTTCTGAAGGACCTCCCACACATATCTGTAAGAATTTTCTGTTATGAAAAAATTACTATCTGAATAGGCCCAGCAAACTTCTAAATCAGAACTCAGATTAATATCTCAAAAAATACTCTTGGCAATAAAAAATGCATACAGTTGCTTTGATTCATCTTTAAAAAGTGCAACAAAGCACCAGGTAACTAGCTGTCCCATTGAACAGCTGGCTGACAGGAGATTACTTTCCAGGAGAAGGGTTACGTGGTTAAACATCTCGTTCAAAATTCCCCTGGGATTATTTCTATGGACTTAGAAAATTATAAATGGGACCCCTGATTCTCCACCTCCTTACTTAGTGCTCACAGCAGACTTTAATTTCAGAAGGAGTGGAAAAGACTTCCCTGAAACAGATGAAGACACGTCCCTCGTATTAAAGGATTGCATTAGGTAAATCTTTATAGACAAACATTGGGAGGCTTGATGAGTTCAAGCAAACAAGACAATACAAAAAAGTACTGAATGTATTTTTCTAATAACTAAACTAGGAACCTACCCATAAATTATAGAACTACTTCAAAATAAAAGCAATCAAGCTGCTCTTCCTCTTCCCAACAATAAAGTCTTTGAGACATGAGCTATAATCAAACCCAGCTTTGTCATATTTTGATTAACTCAGCATAGAATCACTTCCTACTACACAACATCTTGTGCTACTGATTCTGCTGTCAAAACCATGTACTGTGATACACCAAGGTCATGACTGTTGCTCTGAGTGTGCTCTAGTGCAATGTGGCATGTCTTAGAAAAAAACAAATGACATACTTTAATTTTTTTTCACTGAACTTGGAAGAACTCCGCTGCAGCAACAAAACCAGGTCCCAGCTGTTGCCAAAATACACCTTTAGCCTCAAACTTCAATCTTCCAGCAGCCTGAATGACACATAGCAAGGTAAGAAACATAACTTCAGTAAGGCAGAAGTGAAACAAAGATGAGGTTAATGTCCAACAGAGGTGATCAGGAAAGAAATATCCTAAGTTCTTGCAGAGAGCAGAGGAATGCCACTCCAGGAGCTGTCAATGGCTCCTTCCTTCCCTCTTTCCTTCCTTCCTTCCTTCCTTCCTTCCTTCCTTCCTTCCTTCCTTCCTTCCTTCCGCCACTTCCGCCACTTCCGCCACTTCCGCCACTTCCGCCACTTCCGCCACTTCCGCCACTTCCGCCACTTCCTTCTGCCTCTTCCTTCCTGATGTAAACCATTTTAATTCAAAAATTCTAATTAGCATATGCTACACAGCAGGTGTTCTTGCAAAATCATAGGCATCTGAATAAAAGCTTAAAGGCCTTGGATTATCTTTTAACACCAGAACAGAAGACTTTAATCAGGTCTGCTATGTCTGGCACATACTGAGAGTTAATTAGGTTTAGCAGTAGTAATCATAATAGAAATGCTTGGATTTTGGGGTCTGATTTTTTCTGGGTTTTGGGGCTTTTTTCTGTTTTACATCAATTGCAAGACATGAGGGAGCTCAGCTTATTCCTTCAAGGTGATTTCTGTGCTACCCTGGGGCTCTGAGGATTTATCTTCCTCTGGTGTATTCTGGTGGTTAAATTCCACACTGTGTTACTGTCCCTGACTCTTCCTTCCAGATAACTACTTAAATGCATGGCTGTATCAAATCTGGAACATGCTACCAGGTTAAAACTGAGACACAAGGCATGTACTGCCCTAAATTAACATATAAAGCACACATTTTGCTCAGGGAAAGAAAATGTTTAAGAAGTGCCACCTACAAAAGGATATGCATGTGTGTCTCCAACATGAGTTCTTAGTTAACCCAAAAACCCTTCTGTTCTGAGAAATATGTTTTCTGGTTCTTTATTTATTACCAGTTGATACATGACCCAGTCCCAGAGACTTAAATCTCCTTAGTTTGAATAAGGATTGCAGAACTGTTCCCTTAGGTTGCATGTTGCTGTCCTAAAGAATCATTAAAGCTATTGATTATCTGAGGTATTAACTTAGTTTCTTGACATTTCCAGTTTGAAATGCATTATAGGAAACATTTCAGCTCAAGCCAAAGAACTTCATTTTCTTTCAGTTATTATCCTTCTGTATTGTAGAGTCACCAACTTCCCCATAAAAAAATTATTTATGCTTCAGCACAGTAGCATCAGAAGCAACCAGCCAAACAAAAACAACAAAAAAAAAAGCATAAAGGCCATAAAAAAATAATGCAGGGAGGTTGAGCAGAAGGAGCTAAGCTACTTCCACACTAAGAACTGGCCTCCCAGAAGAGACATTGAGTACTTGCATGATTAGACCAATGAAAGTGATTTCTCTTTGGAATGAATTTATGACCCACTTTCAAATCCCTGAAGAAAACAGGGATTTAAAATAAGAAAGCTGAAAAGCCACAACAGCGGCAATGCAAACGTCTGTTCTTTTTCTCAGTTTTATAATAGTGTCACGGCCCTGATGTTAAAAAAAACCCCTAACAGTGTGTCAGCGATGTGCTGGAGGCAATGAAAGTTATCAATCAGTAATATGAAGGGGATTTAAGCAGCTTAATTGAGGGCAAAATTCAATTGATTAATGGTTAGGGAAGTACTCACTGACGTGGAGGTTTCAAGGAATTACAATCTGATTAAAATTCCATTTTAGAAATGAAGGGATATAGGATGCTAATCAGTTCTAAAGCACAGATTATTAGTGCCAGCTATTTGAAACAGCTGGGACTATTGTGATGAAAACAAAACGTGACTCAATTTTTGGGGGGGGGGGGGGATAATTTATATGTTTTGAGAACTGGAGCACATCAGAGTAAACAACAGCCATGCTCTAAGCTTGCTGATCTCTGGCTGTCATTTTACACCTGAAAACCTAGTCTTTTGGTCACCTTTGGTTAGAAAGGGAAAAATCTGTATCTCTTCATTCATCTACAGCACAATAGAATTCTGTGTTCTCAGAGCCATCTCATGAAGCTCCAGAGTCTTCTGCAAAGCACTTCAGACTAGGGTACTTTTGGAACATATATGGATTTAGAGACCCTGCCAGAAAAACAGGAGTCTGTAAGAATGTTTCTTTTAGACATGTTAGGGTAAGATAAAATCAGTGCCTATAGTCCTGAAGGAATTCCTTTTTCTTTTTTTTTTTTCTCCTTATTTTAGGATGAACATCTATTTGGGTTAGGAAGTCAAAAACTCAAGGATATCTTGATAAAAGTAGCTGAGATCAGCCTCATCACACTTCTGTCCCCACAAAGTGGCAATCTCTCTTTTCTTTTGAGAAAGAAAGATTTGAGGCAGTATTTCTCCTCAGTTCCTACATTAAGCAGACCATGACAGCACTGCAGGATTTATATCATGGTTTTAGTGGCTTCAAATTTGAGCTTTTCCAAACCACACTTGTACTGTTTCTGGAATGCACTGTCTTGTGTTTTGTGTGTTTTCTTTCAGCTCTGCTATTGACAGCATTGGTTTGTTCTGGCATGGCTTCTAGTTGTGAATACAAAGAGCTGTGACATTTCAAAAGATGTGTAAAGTCATACTCCTCTCACTGGAGCCAAACATCTGTTATCAATTGAAGTAGTGAGCACTGATCTTAATTTGGAGTTATTCTGGCAAATTAAGTCAGTTTCTAAAGATTTATCAAGACAACATTTAACTAGGTAAGAAACAAAGAGAATACATGAATAATTCCTAATGGCCACTTATCTGATTTTACAGACAAGAACGGTATTTGACCATGAAGGAAAAGAAAAATATGTCTAAATTCTTTCTAAGTACATACCTACAGCCTTAAACTAGACAAAAATATCTATCACATTTTTAAATTGTTTTTTAAAAAAAACTTCTCTGATCTTGATGAATAGAAGTTCATTTGGGGGAGATATCATTGATACAAAGAGCCAATAAAAAAAACCAAAGAAATAAAAAACCCAAAGAAAAAAAAACTTCATTTTCATTCAGCAAGGACCCCTAGCATTCAGACTTCTATGGCCTAATTTAGGCAATTTTTCACTTCTGGAGATTACTTCATACTATGAAGCAGAAAATACCTGGGGCCAAATGAACATCTGGTAGACTTGAAAATATTGCATTTCCCTCACAGGCTTGCTGTTTACCTGCCTAAAATAAAGAACGTGGACAACATTCTAAATAGAGCTAACTATTTAGCTGGGGGAAGGTCAGCAGCTCTTCAGATGTGCCTGGCTTTGTAGCTTACCTTTCCAGGTAAGGAACAGTCCTTTCATGTGAGAGACAAATTGCATTCACCTCAATGCCACCAGAGAGCTTGCAATGGACACAGCTCCTCACTTTCATCTCTCTCTGCCAGAGATGTGCATGTGCCTGACCTGAAAGGTTTGCTGGAAGGAGAAGTACATGGTAGCACTGTTTCAGCAGTTAGGGTGAAAGCTGGGACTTAGCAGACATTATTCAATGACACTAGATGGCAGAGCAGCTGTTTTGAATTTCTTAAAATGGCATCTTCCTGAGAGCTTTGCTGCTACTTTGTTTTATGGCATCGCAGTTTGAAACTGTGTTAACTCAGATATCCACACTGGCTTTTGATTTTAATGAGTTTCTTGGTTGAAGACAGAAGTCAAAAGAATAAGAGAATCAAAATAAATTTAATCATCTAGCCTAAGGGTGACAAAAGATTAAGAAAGGGGAACAGAAAGGACAGTCTATCAGCCCTTTGGCCACATCAGCTAAAACTCTGTTCCTTTGATAAAGGAGGATATAAAAGCCTGGGGTCTGAGAGAAGTTATAGAATTGTGGAACTAAAAGATTTTGGACAATTCTCTGAGAGAAATGTTCAGAGCTTTGATGTCAGAAGTTTGGGATTAGAAGAGTGCTGGTTCTGGGCTTCAAGAAATAGAGAATGATTCCTCCTGCTTCCAGGGCCTGACTGGGGCATGGCCCCCCCAGCTCAATAGGACCCTTGTCTCAGAGCTCCTCACATGGACTGCTGTGGGCCTTTCACTGGCAGTACCTTCCCAACACCAGAACTGCCAGAGGTTGGTTTTCACCTTGTAGTTATTCCTGTGCAGGACAACTGCTCCTCACACAAATCCAAATCAAGCCTAAGGCATTTGCTCACCATAGCCTTTGGGAAGGTGGACATGCTGGGGGTGTTTGAACCCTCCATACCCCAGAGAAGCACAATATGTGCTAACAAGACCAATTGCTCACCCAGCATTGCTTCACCTGTCAACACAGAAGTATTACAAGTATCCTTGTAGGGATGAAATTGTTATTGATCCTCAATGAATTTCCACGAACACCCACACTTCCTCTAAAATAATAAAATTACTCTGCAAATATGAAAAACAAAATTATGGAAAGCAATAAAACCTTTCCTGCTACATCAATTTTCACTCAAATCTCTGCTTATAACTTATAAAGAAGGAAATGTACTATATCCTTGCTGCCATCAGACACATGGCAGAAGCATTTGCAAGCATAAATTTCATAATCACACCTTTACATCACAGAAGAGATGGAGATAAAATGTGAGCAAGACAGCTTTTACAACAGTGTACCATGAGATGAGGTTGTCAGGCCCCTTCTGATGTTTTTGGGTCAGCCAGAGCATGAGTCAGAATGCAAAGAGAGCAGTTTACAGAGGACAATTGCTTTCCTTGACTCTTGTGTGTGATAAGGGCCATCAGCCTTTCCCCTATCAAGTGCTGTTTCGAGCAGAGAATCACAGAACCATAGAATGGTCTGGGTTGGAACCAACCTTAAAGATCACCTAGTTCAGTACCCCTGCTATGGTCAGGGATGCCTTTCACTAGACCAGTGAAAGGCATGTCCAGCCTGGCCTTGAACACTGCCAGGGATGGGGCATCTCCAGCTTCTCTGGGCAATCTGTTCTAGTGTCTCACTGCCCTCTGAGCTTAAAAAAAAAAATATTCTTAACATCTAGTCTAATTCTCTCCCACTTTAGTTTAAAGCCATTGCCCCTAGTCCTGTCACTATCTATCATTGTAAGTCTCTCTCCTTCTTTTTCATAAACCCCCTTGAAGTACTGGCAGGCTGCAGGGAGGTCTCCCTGGAGATGTAGAATATACCCTGCCTCCAGAAGAGACTGCAGGCACACATCTGTAAACACAGGTGGAAAGATCATTTTGCAACTCTGCAAACTGGACAAAGCCCACAAAGAGAGCTGAAAGAATGAAATAACGAATTCAAAGACATGCCAGCATGGGAGTTGCTATGGAAGCAAAAAGAAATATTTTTAGATTGTTCTTGCATCACATATCACATACTCTCCCACACAGAAACTCCCATTCCCTCAAATTACCTTTAACGAGGAGTGAAAGAGGAGCATCTCTTCACCCCATCATCCATTCTGCCTGTTCCTGAGCTGGTATTGAGCCCATGTTGGACTTACACAGCAATCCCTTAAGAATCTCACAGCTGGTAAAAACAGAAATATGTATGTGGCTGCTATACAGAGAAGGCAAGCAAATTTTTGTAATTTGAAATCCATGGTGATGTCTCTGCATTCCTGTAATGAGCTTTCATTTGTTTCTTTTTTCTGCAACCTCTGCAAGTGCAACTTCCATAATATTAACTCAGATATATGGATCTAATGTGCAAGAAACAGAAAAGGTGCCTTAGTTATGTTATATATATTATACAGAGGACATAAACAGACCCATATTTCTTCATAACTGGATGATTCCCTAGGGAGTAATTAGCATTTTGGCAGAGAAGCTTGCAACTATTTCTGTATTTCTGCTAAAGAAATTTGATGGGGAGAATCCTTGCTTTGGCTACTAAAAAAGAACTTATTGTATAACATTTTAGTGTAGCTACAAGATATACTCCAAGGTAGGTAAGGTAGCAAACTTTGCTATCATCTGTTTGCCAGTGACCTCCTCTCTCGTATTCTCTTGCCAGTTTTAATGATACTTTTAAGATGAAATATGCACTGGAAAGAAAGAGAAGTGCTAAAGGATGGTCTTTCAGAAGTATTACCCCAATCTTAAAAATCCACACTTTTAAACAAATGTATTATTAGGTTGTTATGCAATAAAATTGATTCAAAGTAGCATTAAGGAAGACATTCTTTCAGGACCAGCAGATACATCACCCAGAGGAAAGGACTCCGACAGTGTCTAGAGGCTGGTGGGTTGTGGGGCTGTACAAAGACCTACACAGAGCAGCCACGCTGCTGCAGATAAGAATCACTTTCACAGAGCTTCTCCAGCGAGTGGCAGGATGGTGGGGAGAGAGCCCGAGACATCCGGTCCACACAAGTTCCTCTTTATAGTCACGCTAAGAAACGCTGCGCCTCAGAGAAACCTTCCCACAGCAGACATTGCTTGCTAAACCCAGGCCAGTGCTTCAGGAGGGTGTCACCAAACCCCCCGGTGCAGCTGGGGGTAGGCATTCTCAAAGCCTTAATGTTCACTTCTACAATAGACTTCTTTAGCTGAAGAGGGGAGTAATGCTCCCCTCTTTGGCTAAATGTCATCTGCAGTGAAACAAATGGGGGATCCCACACTTGTTCCTTTCACTCTGCAGCTCTACGTCACAGCCAGCCCTTTTTCCCCATCCCACGGGAGAAAAAGGAGATGCTGAAGCAGCAGAACAGGCGCCTACAATTTCTGTGTTTCCTAAGAGCTCAGGAAGGCTCCTGACAGCCTTTACATACTGACAGAAGTACTACTGCCCACTCTGCCAAAGGCAGTGAGATACACCAGAACAGCAGGCTGCAAATGGAGGATTTGCTCCAGCAGCAAACAGGCAGAAGCTGAAAGGAAACTCCTGGGAAGGAGGAAGGAACTCTGTGATGAGGGGAAGTGAGGTTCAGGAAGAGAGCTGCTGACAGATGTCCAGTGAAATCAATCTCATCCATTCTACTGTCAGGAGACTTCATTTGTTTATTATGGCCTCATCCTCATCACGTCAACCACTGTGCTTTATTAACAGAGTGAATTATTTTGCAGTTTTCAATAAATTACTGGCTGACATTATGTTTTGGCTGCTTTTGATTTGCTATAAGGAGGGAGTTGCAACAGAAATCACTGAAAGGAGTAGATGTCACCATCCACCACATGACAGGGTGATTAATGGTACTGCTTTGACCTTTTCCAGTTAGCTCTAACCAAGAAATAGAAAAGCAGCTTCTCTCTGTAGCCCTCCTTGGACACACCTTCCCTCGGACTAACTCGATGCCTGAGAGGAAGGACATCTGTTGTGGCCTCCACTGGGAGGACAAGAACAGATGGGCCACACCCATCAAAAAATGCAGCCGGGAGCAAAAGTCCATAAAGCTTTCCTCTGACATGGTAGGAAGAAGAAATGCTTAGAGAGTTTGAATCCAGTGCCCCTCACACTTTACTGCTTTGAAGCATGGTGTGCCAAGCTGGGGCTAAGATTTTTAAGTGTGAATGACTCAGTTTGAAAACAGGGTTTAAAGTTACCCATACAATACATGCTGCCTCTCCAGGGATAATTCATGAGACATATGAGAATAGAAATTTGTGGGAAACTTTGTATGGCCTCTCCCTGCAGATTACCAAACATGTGTTCCTCTTTCACTTTTTGTGAGTCCTGTTTTTCAATGGGCTGTTTACTGCCTCAAATTCTAAGGTTTATACCTTCCCACACTGCTTTATGAATCTTTATCATTATTTTCTCCTCCAATTATGCCATCAAAACAGAGTTAGATCCCTGTTATGCAGCTCAGCAGAAGCCTGTGCCAGTGGCTTGGCACAGGAAGAGGTCCCACCAAGCTGAGCCATGTCTGTAGACAATATCCAACAGACCATCTCCACTCAGGGAAGGTGGAAAGTATGAAATGTTGATGGACAAAACCAATTTGTTTGTAGCAACTTAAACATCATTTGAGACAACAGTTGTCAGTCCAAAATGAAGATGGGAATAGGCAAGGTGATTCTGGACTTGTTGGTAGGCCAGTGGGAGGAGGACAAGAAATGAAACAAAACTACAGCACACTATTCTTCAGCATGACAAAATTGGATTGATTGATGGGAACAACTGAGATCTGCAGCAGTGAGACTGATCTGGAGAACAAATAGATTCAACTAAGTGGTTTAGCAGTGACTGGGAAATGAGCATTCAACAAAAAAAGGGTTTTAGCAAAACTCTCAAAACGTTTGCAGCAGGAAAGAACATCAGTGACTGCAGCAAGTGATGATATTTTATTCTGCAGGGACACCTGGGTTGGACAAGGGCCACTGGTGTGATTAATCAGGTGAGAAACTTAATCTACCTTCCTAGGCCATGGAAGCTGGGAACTCTGTAGTACTGCCAAGGATAGTATTGCTGGGTAAAGTGTTTGCTCAAGTCAGAAAAAGGCTGCATTGTTCTAGAAACAAAGAGCATGTTGTCCAGCTCTCCTACTGCAGTGCTCTGCTACACCTTTCTCACAGCCACATCATGGAAGTAAAAAGGGGTATTTGGGAGGTATTTGTCCTCTAAAGAGCCCAGAAAAAAAAGGGGAGAATCTCCTTGAGACACAAGACATGTTTATGCCTGGGGCTGAGGCCTTGCTTTATTGGCAAGGTTTTGTTGCTGGCAAGAGACAAGAAATCACTGCAGGTAAGTAAAATAGGAAATGGGCTTGGATCTACTAAGCACATCACACCCCTTTAGTCAGTTCCTACTGTGTTCTTCCCCTAATACATCCAGGACAAAACCTCAGCAATACTGCCCTGAAGGAGCATAAAGTGGATGAAGCCATGTGGTGCTACTGCGTGTGACGCAAGCACTGCAGCTCTGCTGCTGAAGGATGAGGTTGCAGTGATGTGGGAGGCACACGGGGCTCTGCCTGGGCTCCACTGGCCCATGCCTACACAGGGACAACAAGCACTGCAGCAATAATTGCAAGAGGGGTAGGGCAGCAAACCAAGGACTCATCTTCCTCATTGTAGCATGGGCCAAATAAGTCTACTTTGGTTACATTTTTTTGAACAATATTTTTCTTCACTGGGGCTTTCAGTGTAGGTAGAACAAATAGAGATGGGGTATGTATTTCACGAAGAATTTTAGGAGAGTAGGATCAACTGTGCCAATGAAGGTAGAAAAGAAAGGATTTAGGAGATAAGAAATGTGAATTTTCTGGCTTAAAATTATTGCCATTTTTCCTTCTTGTTTTCTGCTAGCTCTCTTCCCAGTTGGCTTTGTGACAATTGCTTTCTCTGTTCACTTCATCAGTCACTGTGTAGTAGATATTATGTCAAATAAAACTGTCTGCAGTGGAGGACACACACTCTTCTGTTTTTATTGTTGTGAGAAAGTCAGTGTCAGTAATCATTCCTTACCCAGTTTATCTGCCTCAGTGATCCTTCCTTGACTTAAGTGAAATCTATTCTCTCACCTTAGTATCATGATGAAAGGACTCCGTAATTGTTACAGACATTCAAAAGTAGTTCTCATTAAAAATACTCTTAGGTATTCTTAAGAGTAGGACAGTGATTAAAAAAAAACTTTCCTTTGCCTTACAGGCTTTAAAAATCTCTCTTCTTCATTAGTGGTAGAAATGGTTTTCTCCCCATCATAGGTGATGGTCTCAATATTGGTTTGATGCCTATTATATGCATATTCTCAGTTAAGCCTTGCCATACATATATTTTTATATAATGTCAAAGTGATAAATAAGAAGTTTAGGACAAGGTTAAGATGATCCACGCTAGGATGGCAGAATAGTTTTGGCATATTGACCCTAAACAGCAGTTCTGGAAAGTCTTCCTGAAGACACTGGTTTACATCAGTCATGTCTACAACTCGTAGGGGAACTCCAGTCCAGCCTCTGGGGCTCTCAGGACCACAAGGTCCCTGGGTGCAGTTACACATACATGATGAGCCTGGCACTCAGTCTAGCATCTAGGCAAAACCTGTGACCCCTGAGGAGGTACATGCTGCATGAACTTAAATGATGTGTGATCACAACATGGAGCACCAGGACTATAGTTAGTCTGAGTAACATTCAGCTTCAGATTAAGACCCCAAAACATGGGTGCCTGCATATGTGCCAAAACTCCCACCACACGCATCAGACATCTAGACAGACAGGAGAGTGACACCCTGGTATGGACTCAGCTGCCCAGGAGTTGAGCATGTCCTATAAGTCATAGGTCCTTTCTACCAGCCTTCTGCAGATATTCAGGTGCTCTGAGCATCCTAAATGGCTTTGTGTGGGCAATTGAATTGCATCCCTAATGGCTGGTAAGCTGAATATCACTCTCAGCTCCAGGGAGACTGTGCTGATTAGATGTACCCTGACCATAAAGACACCACAGAGGCAGATACTTTAATCTCAATCTGGAACTCACCACTTAATTAACAAGAAAAAATGCTAATGGCAATATCCATTTGTACATAATTACTTACTGGTCAGTACAGTCATTCAGAGAACCAGGGACTTGATGTGAAGCTTTGCCTAAAGCCAGGGCTCAGTCATCTGTACTTGCCTCTGAATCTTAAGAGTGTTTCTAGGCTACTATGCTATGTACAACCCAGAGCATAAGGATGGCATGTCCCTCCCTGTGCAACATGGGGAAATAGGAGAAAAGAGGATCTTGTCAGTGAGATCTAGCAGCCACAGTTTGCATGTATGTAGGATCTGTCTTCTGGACTTCTCTGTCCCCAGAACCTGCTAATGTAAAAGACACAGAGAGGAACAAGGCCAACTCCCAAAGCCATCTATCCTGTTATACAACTATCAGGTTATATGCTGCCTCACTGATTAACTTGTTGGGCCCAGGAATCCATCACATAATCACAGACTCAGACAGTGTTTTTAATCATGTGTCTGGTTTTAGGCAGAACTTCAGGGTCACATAGCACAGGCCATTATATTTTACCTCTACCTAGGTCAATGATTTGGGCTTGATTAAAACTTGATCTTCTAGAAAGAAATTCAGAGTATGTAACTTATTTAACTTATTGCTTCTCCTGGAAACCTCTTTTGAAGGTTAACTTCGTACTCATGGTTTAAAAAAATGTGCTCTCTTTTCTAAGTTGAATTTCTCCAGCTTGAGCTGAACATCTATTCATGTTACATTCTTATCTAGTAAGTTCAACAATAGTATTCCAAACAATTCTTCCATGCTGGTTCTAGTAGTCAGTAACTGAGACATATCTTATTCTCCTTTTCTAGTAAACTTTGATTTGTCCTTCCTCATCCCCACTGCAACTCAACTTTTCTAGCTCTGAGTGGTTTGTGCACCCTCTTCCAATATGGCTGGCTCATTTTTAAACTGCCATCAACTTACTTGCATCTGTTTTGACCAAGGGTTTATGAAAGGTTAGACCGTGACAGGTCTTTGATGCATCAAACATTGGCCAAAGGGTTGCAGAGGTTGCTCATCTGGAATAACTTGTTGCTTTCCTTTGCCTCTCTGATAGCCTTGTCCTTTCCCAGGAGTCAAGACTTCTGAGCCTGTGCCTAAGACAGAAGAGAGGAGAAAAAAAAGGAAGAGAAGCCCTCCAAAATTGGAGGGTGATCCACATGGCTCTTAAGGAAAGGAGCAACTAGGGCTGGTAGTGGTGGACACTGAGGGGCTGGAGTCCGGAAGAACTTGCATCAAAACCAAGAGAATAGCTTTGTTTTAGAGCTGCTTATAATTTTTAAAGCTGGTGGAACTGAATGGTTTCTGATACAGGTCTGCCTCATTATTCCTCTGGTTTTAAGCTAAAGAATGAGTAGCATTACAGAGTGGAACTGCCACAATCACCCCCCATGCTACGGCTGCTAGAGCTGATGAAGTGCATTGGATGTGCTTGATGAAGTGGCAGAACAGGCTAATGAAATTGTTGTTCACTCAGGCATCTGAAGATTTTGACTATAATCCCAGCTCTGACTCTTCTTCTGCTTCCAAAAGTAACTTAATCATAATGCTTTTCAGTTTCCTCAATATCTTTCCCTCCCACCTCTGTAAAACCAGGAGTTAAAGTTATCATATCTTTCAATAAAGATCCCTGAACCCGTATTCACCCTGACACTCAAAATGCCACCAGCATCTTTGATATGATACTGTGGGGACAAAAATGGCAGGAATGAAAGAATCATTAGAGTGCAAGTTAAATGTTGTGCTTTCTAGAACAGACACTTCATGCAGCTGCCAAAATAACTCTGCTGAAAAGCAGACCAGCATACCAATTTTCAGATTTTCAGATCTTACACTTTGCATACCAATGATTTGTAAATAACATTTCACTTCTACAGCTGTATTATTATATGTGCAAAATCTGAATTTATTTCAAGAAAAGACACCTAAACCTACCTTGTAAATAATTCAATCATGTAAACCTACAGGAAGATTACTGAGATCATAAAGGTTACTGATTTAAACTTTTGCCTATATGAGACAGAATAAACATTTTGTGTTTTACACAACGCACTATGAACAAAGTTAATTTTCCTCAAGGGTTTAATATATCAGACTTGAGTTTCATGTCTTACTATGTCTAAGTAAAACATCAGTTTCATGTCTCACTATGTCTACTAAAACTAACAGGGTTAGTTTTGCTTGATTCAAGTCACCAACTTGATCTCACGCCAACATCCACAATCACACTTTGGGTCAGAACAGGCCCTAAAGTTTTGCAGCTCTCAACTTTTCATCATAAAGACACAGACAGTATTAATAGCTACTAGCATTTCCAGCATCACACTTGACTTCTGGAAGGGGATCCCCTGCAACATTCCAGAATCAGTGTCTGCTGGGGACAGCCGCCTTTTAAGTGCCAAGTGAGTTCCTGCAGGGAAGGGCTCACATCCAACATCCCATCTATCATGCAGAAGACAGACAGAATTAGCAACAGGATAGAGACTATATGTCAGAAAACCTTGAAATCATCATGGCATTCCATGATGAAAGAGAAGGAAGAAATGGAAAGAAAAAATCAAGCAGCTCTTGGCTTGTATGCAAACAATAATTTTGTCATTTTACATGTTTTTATTTTAAAAATATAATGAGGATTCAAAATTAGAGGAAAAAATATATACATACTTTGAATGTGTTCTGCTTTTGTCTGCCGAAGTAATTCTCCTCATTCCTTTTCAAGTCTTGCGTGTTTGTAATTTTACACATCTATTTATGGGTAGAGCCCTCTAATGCAACATTCAAAGAATTAATCTTATCACCACTGAGGAAGCACTGGCAGATAAAATCAGGATTGCTCTTTGATCATTAAATGGCTTTAGAATTCTGCACACAAACAGATCTCTCTCTCCCTTCTCAAATGTCAGAGACACAGCTATGGCTGCTTGTGAAAGATATCTTTTTTCCTGCTCACACATAATACAGAGATCTTCAGATGGGACATATGCCCTTTTATTTTCAAGTCTTTAGCAACTAAATAAATTGGTTTTATTTGTAAGCAGCAGGATGGAAAGTTTTGGATTGGTTTTCTGTGGGGGAGACAAGAAAAAATCGTACCAGGCAAAGCAAAATAAGGGTTCGTGTGTCATATGAAGGTGCTTGTAATCTTGGAGCACAGCTACCCAGTTGCAGGAATGTAATCTCACATCCACAGAATGTACCATGTTCAAATATGTGAGAAAAAAGAAAGAGTAAAGTATAAACATAATGATTTGCAAATAAACCCCTAAACTAACATGGAAATGTTTTGGTGATGTTGATATGCATAATGAATATGTCAGTTAGGTAACCATTTTAGGACACAAGACACATGTTCACTATATTTGTGTGCTCTTACCAAAGTGAGACATCTTTATGATTCACTGTGGCCTTCCCCAGACTGGGGCTGGGCCATGGTTCATGCAAGGCCAGCAGGGACAGTGGCTGAGGTGGCTGGAAGAGCAGGAGCTCAGCAGCTTGTGGAGGG
This sequence comes from Agelaius phoeniceus, assembly GCF_051311805.1. Lineage (NCBI taxonomy): Eukaryota > Metazoa > Chordata > Aves > Passeriformes > Icteridae > Agelaius > Agelaius phoeniceus. Next base: position 31,358,233 of record NC_135269.1, on the reverse strand, counting down.
AAAATGGGGACACAAGCCAGGGAAGGGAGTCTCAAAGTAGAAGGTTAAAACATCATCATAACCAATGTTTTGGGTTTTTTTTTCTTTATTCTATTGTCAGCAGCAATTAGGATCTGATATTAATAACCTCATTAGAAATCTGGAAAATTGGCTTGGATTGAGTGGTAGAAGGTCAAGTAGAAAAGAGGGTAGAGAGACTTACAAATCACCTCTCCTGCATGAGCCCCTCTGATCCAGGTTTACTGATCACTACTGCTCTCTGCCATTAATAGCAAAATAAGAGAAAAGCTCATTTCACTGAATGAGAAAAAAAAACATTTTGGCTGAAACATATATGAAAAAAAAGATGATTTACTGCTTTTCTATAAATCTATGCTTTTCCCAAAGTCTAGCATTTTCCTCACACCCCCCGTCCCAGGCTCTCAACAGACATATTTCCTGTGTCTGTTTTTCAATGGAGTATTTCAAAACTTGATCACAGACTCCATGATGTGCTGATACTTAGGGCACATTAGGACCCAGTCCTAATGTGCCCTAACAGAATGATGCAAAAAAGCAGATTCTTGGTGATTCTTTGAGGCAGCTTAAACAAATTATTAACTAACATTAACTAAATACTAGATATACTAGATGCACTAGATACTTGCTTTAAGTGGTTTTTTTTTTCCAGGAAAATGTTTTCATTAAGTGCATTTCCCTAGATAAACCAGATAAATACTGTTAAGCAGACCACTTGAGTCACTAAATTAATCAATGAGAGGAAATGCTCTCAGAGTTAATGTCTAAATATACCTTGATATGCACATACAGATACACACACATATTGCTATTGCTTACTAAAGGCTCCCAGAAATCCAAAGAGGCTGCATAACACCCTGGTAAAATTTCCTCCATTTCCTGATAATAAGAAAGTAACATCTTTTTGTTCATGGGGAAGGCCACACATACCACAATGTCACTAATCTGAATAAACCTGACAGAAGACAGCAGGATCTAGCTCAGCACAGAGCCCAGGAGTGGGTCATGGCATAACAGGTCATCTTAAAAGTGACACTTCCCAGTATGTGCTCAGTATGTTGAGGTGCTTATTTCAAATCTTTGTACAGAATTAAGTCAGTGAAATTACACTGGGGATGAATTTAGCCTCATAACTTTTTCTGATCTATTTCCTACAATTCTCTTAAGTATTTAGTTGCTTCCTGCTAATTATTTTTGCATTATTTTACAGCACACTAACGTGTGCCACATGGGGCTTATGTAAAATGTTCTTTAATCATTGTTGCTTGAAATAATTTAAGTTTCTGAATGAGATTATAGTGTAGTAAAGGATCTGTTGGAGAAAAGGCTATGGTTCTTGTCTTACGGGTTACTAAAGTGAAGCAAGTAATTTCCATAAAAATCTCCTTTAAAATATTTTGCTGAAGTTCAACCCATGCTGAACTTAAGCTTTGGTGAAATTAATGGAGCTCACCAGATTCATAAGAGTCTGGCCTGGATAGATCCAATTGCATATTTTAGGAGAAAAGGACATGTTCAGACCATGAACTAAGCTTGCAAAAAACACCTTTCATTTTTTAAGTCTGACTCCAAGACTGTTTTTCTGTGTCTCATATCATAAGATTTCCTATTAGTAGGCAGAATCAAGCATCTTAAATCCAGGACCCTTCCATTTTTTAACAGTTTCACACTAATAAGGAGCAGGTCTGTGAAAATATTTGTGAAAATATGTGAAAACATAAAGATGTCTGCAAAGCTCAAAAAGATCAGCCTCCATTAGGGAAAAACTGTTTGTGCCGGTTGAACCTGGTACATGGACCAGTTTTGCTATAGTACTATGTAAGCCATGAAAACAGTGTCTCAGACATTATGAGCAAGATCCATTTACTTTAGGTGTCCTGAATCAGGTATAAAGCGGTCCAACACATGACTGAAAAAACATGAACAATCTCAAATTCTTTGCTTTCACCTGCATGTAGCCTTCTCTAATAACAGACATTTTTCTGAGTCATCTCCTGTGTGGATTAATACTAGAGCTTCCCAGTCTCCTTGCAAACTATTCCAAACACTGCATTTACTTAAACAAGCAAACACATAAACAAAAAAAATAGTAGCTTTAGTGTCATTTTCAAACTTGGCCAGGCCAGGCTAGGCCCCAGATACCATGAAATCAGACTGAGCCAATTCCTACTCCAGCGTTTTTTCAGCATTTCTATCTTTCTGAAAGAAGTCAAAATATGGTCCAGCAATCGCTCCAAGTGTTGGTTGGGTAGGTGGTTTTGGTAATAGATTCAACTAAGCTGTGAAACACTTTCTCTGAAACAAATAAAATGGAAGAGCAGAAAAAAGAAAAATATGTTCTTTACCTTGTTAATGCTATCCTTGTAAAACATATAAAAGCTATCTTAATTTTATACGGCTAGTTCTCTTTTTATGTAAGTTCTGTTTTTAGTTGGAGGTTTGCCATGTTTTCCATGACCAGACCAACCATCCTTTGCTATTACAATTCAGGTTTCTTCTTTAATTTCTGTTCCAGCCAAAGTCTCACAATCACAGTTGCAACTGCACAAGACATCTCAGCAGCTGAGCCACAGCCTGAACAGAGGCCAGCTGATCTCCTGGCTTCTTTTCCAAAGGCTGCATGGCTCTTATTCAAACATCCTCTCTGCATGGGTTATCTGGAGTTGATTTATAATTTACTGCACTAGATACCAGCCCCTTGAGTATTATTTCACAGTCAGATAATTATTCCATTCAGTTTCTTTAAAATATTCTCTGCTGCTTTGAAATAGGAGAGGCTGGGGTACCTAGCGCATAGTCTTTAAGCTCTGTTCAGGCAGCTGAGAGAAATGACTCACAGTGCCAATGTGGATTTACTCATTAGGTCTGTTGTGCTAGTAGATGCTCTGGGGAAGCTGACAGTGACCAAATATTTCCTTTTTATCAGTGAAGCTATTTCCCTCTCATCTTGATGTAGAGCAGCTCTGGTTGTCACTGGTATGTGCTGCAATCTTATCAGATCTGCCTTCTCTTTTTTTTCTCCTTTGCTCCTGAAAAGTTATTCTACTGACTTTCTCAAAGTACATTACCAGTGCTATTTCACAACCCCATCTCTTCAATTGTCAAAGGCATAACAAATATTTTGGTCTCAAAGGAGATAAAAAATATGCAGAGGCAAAATTAATAACACCCACATGTTTTAAAAGATCTTGTCCCTCTCTGCTCTGCCCTGGTGCAGACTCACCTTGAATCTTGTGTGTAGTTTTGGGTGCCATGGCATCAGAAAGGTATTAAACTATTAGAGAGCATCCAAAGGAGGACAAGGAAGCCAGTGAAGGGCCTTGAGGGTAAGCTGTATGAAAAGCAGCTGAAGTCACTTGGTCTGTTCAGCCTGGAGAAGAGGAGACTGAGGGGAGACCCCTCATACAGTTTTCTTTTGAGGGGCCAAGGAGGGGGAGGCACTGCTCTGTTCTCTGTGGTGATCAGTGATAGAACCCAAGGGAATGGCCTGAAGTTTAGGGGAGGTTTAGTTAGGAAATTAGGCAAAGGCTCTTCACCCACAGAGAGTGGCTGGACACTGAACAGGCTCCCCAGGGAAGCAGTCACAGCACAGACAGAGTTCAAGAAGTGTTTGCACAGTGCTCCCAAGCACATGGTGTGACACTTGGAGCTGTCCTGTGCAGGGCCAGGAGCTGGACTCAAGGATCCTTGAGTGTCTTGTCCAACTCAACGTATTCTGTGATTCAGTCATCTTCCTGTACAGAATCTTCATTTTATTTTTTATATGGCTTCCAAATCTGTCAAATAATTTACTGACTAAGAGCCACAAACCCTCAAAATAATTGGCAAATTTAACTTTTCAAATCATGCCTTTATGTGTGTATGGAGCTGAAAAAACTTTACTATCTTTTTCACCACTTTTTTGTCTTTTGTCTAAGAGAAATGAGGAGAAAAACTTCCCAGCAAAGAATTCAAGGACTGATTTTGTCATAGCCACAAAATTAATCTTCTGCCACTGGAATTCCAAAGCAAGGGGCTTGACTTTGTGCTGCCCATGAAGAGTCTGTGGTGGCCCAGACATTGTGCTGCAAATGTTACCCAGTTCTGCTGCTCCTCTTGGAAACCACAAGTTTGTGTATTCAGTTCATCAAATTATAAGATGTGATTAAGTCAAATCAGTTTTGTCATGAGTAATTACTCATTAATTAGTAGTCAATGAGTAATAATAGCCCATAATCAATGCAGTTGTTTTTTCCAGGTTAGGTGAGGAATGATTTTGAAGAGGAAAATAAAACTGCTCTGAAAGTAAATATAGAAAGATCTCAGTAGCAGTATGCCCCCTTTAGATCATGAATTTAAATTCTGTGGTTGTCTGGGGTAAGAATAGAGTTGACATAGTGATGAAGTACCAGCTAATTACTTCAGAAAGCTGCCTGGTATTATGGTTTTAGTACATTATATAAGCAAGAAGATCATTTATATCAAAGTCAAGGGGTTTTACCATGAAGAAGGATTGAACATTCCATTTCATAAAAGTTTATCTATAACTTTGTGCAGAAATGAAAAATATCTATACTTACAATAAGTAATATGCTTGACAACAAGCCTTCGAAAAATCAAGCAGCAACTTGCTTGACTTTTTCCTCTGGAGCAGGAGAAAAAGGCTATAGAAAATAATTTATTTTAATGAATAGTCTTTTCACCAGGATAGAGCTGATATAAGTATAGGATAGCTCTTTCATGTTCTTAATTTCCTTTAAATGACCCCAGTGTTCCACAGTGCTTAAGCAATGGGAGCCTCTGATGTTTATGCAACTAGACCATGTTTCTTATCTCTATGGTTTACTCACTACACTCTGCTTGTAATTCGTATACAAAAGTCTCTCTGTGAAAAGGAAATGTGCACAGTGTTCATATGTCTGTTTTTCTTCTTCACTCTGCTCCTATGCCAATATTACAAAGCCTGTGAGTGACAATTTCCAATTTACCTGTCTTCATATGCTCAGTCAGATTATAGAGCAGAGCCCTTGAGACAGGCACTAGGGATATACATAGACATCAGCATTACAAGCTGCTGAATTATCATTCCTCAATAAACACTTTTTAGGGTCCTTGGATTGCAAACCCATTTGGGTTTGGGAATCTTTCCATGTGAGCAAAGCTATAGCTTTTTTGATTGTGCCTCTGGGCCCTATGGGATGGGTACCAGTCCATAACAACACGAGCTATTTTATGTAGACTGTTGAAACTTTCATATGTGGCATGCACTTGGTCTGAGTCAATAGAATAGAGGGCTGGAATACCTTAAATCTTGTTAACGAAAAGTTTGAAACTATTTTTCTCTCAGTACCTAAATAAGAAAACGCTTGGCCTCCCTCACCCCTCTTACCATATATTCATTGAAAGAGGTTTACCTAATAAGCCTGTCCATTTCTTTTAGCAACTCTTTATAATAAATGATCACTTTCATAAAATTGCAGAAAAGAGTTCTGCAATGAACTTTGAGGATATGTCTTCAGTGCTAAGTAACAAAAAGCCTGGGAGCATGCTTGAACACTGGAGCTCTGATTGTCCAGACTGTTTTATTATTTGCCCTCTTCTGCCAGTTTTCCTCAAGACAATGCTGCTATAGAAGGGGCAAGACATGAGCCAGTCCTTGTGACTGTCCCAGGACCAGTAATCAGCCCTGAGGCCAATTAGACATAGCCTGAAAGGTTATAGAGCCATCTTTTCTTCTCAAAATAGAAAATATGCAGTAATCTGTTCTGTTTCTATATGAACCAAATCTAATCAATGAGCTTTGTAGGCTGCGTGCTCCAAGGTTGTGCTGTCCAACAACTTCCAGGATTTCTGAATTTTGCTCTGCTCCCACTGACATCAACAATCCCTCATTGTCACAAATGAGCATAAATGGCTTGCTGCCACCTCTCACAAGCCTCAAATTATAGTGTTCCAGGAAATTTACAGTAAAATAATCATTTGAATGACTTCTCAAGCCTTAGGATAGAAAATTTCACTGCCAAGACAGTCCTAATTGTAAGGGGCTGTAATGCCAGCTCACTGCACTCTCTGTATAGACACCAACCTACAAATCTCCATGGGAACAGTCAGAAAAACCGTTCAGTAAAGTCATCTCAAAATTCTCTCTGGGCTGTGAACCTTGGAAAACCCTTGGGAATGCAGGAGGTAATCCCCAGCAGGAATCCTTGCAAGGTGTTTGTTGTCTATGAGGTACAGCAGAATAAGCCCATCTTAGATGATGATATATGGAATCAGTACTGCAAGACATCAGTGACACTAATTTCTCTGTTAGACTGCAGTACCTCTCAACATCTTCAGTAAGGCTTTATGAAATTGAATGAGGGCAGAATTTGGCCTTGTAATTCTACTCCCTAAACTGAATAAAGCCCAATTATGACCAGAAATATTAATTTTGTCACTCTTATTCAAGACATCCAGCCACTAAGGGGCAAAAGGATTACTATTCATCATTAAGGCAATGTAGATAATTTTGTACAACTATTTGACAAAGCAAATATTTTCAACTCCATGTGTGCATGTGTATGTGAGTACATGGATTTTTTCCTTTCAGATTGGCTGGGTTTTCTTCTTTCTTATTTCATTTTTCCTAATGCAAATAACTTACAGAAATAAAATGGAAGAACTTTGAGGAAAGTTTCACTTCTACCTTCATAACAGACAGGGGTTCTCAGAACATGCAATACCCCTACACAGGACTTGTTCCTGCACATCCAACCTCAAGTCCCTTCTGTTCTCTGGGCCTGTGAGGCAATGAGATGAAGAGCAGTTGTTGTTAGGATAAAACCCAGCAGCAGAGAAAGATGTAGTCCCCTGTCCCCAGCCCCGTCATGAGTTCCCAGACCCCAAAAAATAGTTATTTTCATCAGGCTAATAGCCTAAGCACCAAAACCTTTTGTCCTGTCCATAAGCTGTGAGCAGTTCAACAGCTGCCTCCACCTCCTCTATATTTATCCACAGAAGTCTCGTGGATGTCCCAGGACACTTCTTGGTTGGTTGTGCAACACTCAAAGCCCCTGTTGTTACAAAAGAGACTCTTTCAGTTCCTCTCAGCAGGCTGCTATGCTGTGGGCCTTCAAATCAAAAAAAGACTCATCTGGGGTTCCTCTTATTCTTTTTAATGTGCCTTCTCCCTAGAGATGCCTCCCCACATTTACATTGCCTTTCCTCTTTTGCCAGTGTTAATGTTATGCGTCAGATATTTGGCAGAGATGTAATATACATTTCCTCCCTCCTAACTTCAGCCTGTCTTTTGTTCCTGAATGAAAGCAGACTTAAGAGCATCCACCCCATGTGGCCAACCTCTCTGTGCTACACCTGCTTTCACCTCATGCAAAACACAGGGAATCATGAACAAAACATCTCCAAAAATGCCAGTGTGTAGCTTAGAAAACCTTCAATAAATTACTCTTGAAAGTATGGCACTGCTCTGGGGTCTCTGCTCAGGTACAAGCAAAAAAGTGTACCTGACATGCAAGTGTAGAGGTATTGGGGTGCCAATACTTGAAAGGATTTTTCTGGATCATATTTTTCTGGTTTTCAAACTGTTCTTTAGACTATTAAGACATTTTAGTTCTATTTTACCTTTCAGAACATGGGCAACATGATGTCCTAGGCTTCTTTTTAAAGTCTCACAATTCTAGAAAGAAGGCAATTATTGTTCACAGAACATTATGTTTAAGAAGTTACTCCCCTCTTCTTGCTCCACCTGTGGGAGAAAAATGAATAGGATTTGTTGCAAAGTCAAGCTCAGACAAGAAGAATCTGAGGCAATAGTGGCAGCCACTGTATCATACCTCTCCATATCACTGACAATCTGGCACATGCAACACCTCCAGCACATTTACCATAACTGAACACACCAGGATCATTACAGATAGATGCTGAAAATGCTGAAATTTACCTAAATTTCAAGAATTCTTACCAAAAAACCAGGGTTTTTTCTTATCCCCTACCTCCAGCAGCTTGCAAAAAAACAGATACATAATACTTGCTTTTGGTGGACTCTGCAAGTGTGTTTAGGTCTTTTCTGTTGTTAGTATGGTGTTTTGCTTTGCAAATGAGATCTGTATTATTATTGTTGACTATTACTCTTTTCCTTTGAGGAAGTTCTCACTGCCTTCCTTTGTGTGAAGCAAGGCATCACCACGTTGTTCATGGACAGCATGTAAAAATGAAGCAATTAGTACACAAATTGACAGGGTTGCCAGTGTGTAAGAGGAAGGAAGTATGCCTCATTTTCCTGATGGGGGGGTAGAACTGTGAGAAAATCGATTTAGCCAAAGTGCAGTTGAAGCCTGATCATATTTTCCTTAAACAGTAAGAAGAAAGCAGTGGTTTCATTACAGATTCATGGAATCACAGAATCACAGAATTAACTCAATTGGAAGAGACCTTTGAGATCATCAAGTCCAACCTATGATCTAACACCACCTTATCAACTAAGACATGGCACCGAGTGCCAAATCCAGTCTTCATCAGTTTGTGCAGGTACCCCTTGTTGTATTGAGGAGGTAGAAGACATGAAGGTCCCTTGGGGAACTCTAACACCAAAATCCTAACTTCTGGAGGTTAATACTACAGCAAACTGATTTCACTAAAATTATAGAGCCCCAGTGAGTGCATGTGTCCACTTGAGCTGCTGGAGACAGGGCTCAAGGGGAGCAGCTTAGTCACAGCTCAATGGGAAATCAGGCTCAGGCAGCAATGAGTCTGCAGCAGTGCTCAAGGATGTGGTAAATGATCTGCAGCAGCTGGGAACTGGAAAAAAATAGTGTTGATACTAGATTTCAGAGAAGTGCTTTAAGGTGGAATTTTTCAAGATAAAAAAAATCAGATTTTGTTTTTTTATTTCTCACGTACCAAGAAGGACATGAGCAGCACAGCTGGTTAGACAGCTTTTCTCAATGTTTATAAGGTAATAAAAATTCATTGAGTGTGTTTGATCTTTCCTGTTAGTGTCTTCATGTTTCTATTGAAGATATCCAAATCTTGCAAGTCTTGAGCCAAATATTATCTGTATGAAATCTTTGTCCTAGTACTTTATCTTCCCTTGCAACATCATTCACATGTTAGTTGTTCTGTTGCCAAATTCTTCAAAACTCTAAGTAACATCCCTTTTACTGACTCTCAGCCAAATCAAGTAACTGAATGCTTGCTCTGTTCTTTGGATTCAGGTTATTAACTGCCCTACAATGCTACTGACTAAATTTATTTCAGTTCTCCCATTTCCCTTTACCCTCTCATATGGGCCAAACTTCCCCTCCTTTGCTGCCTTCCCTTACTCCTTGGGTGAATAACAACATATGTCTCAGTGAAACACAAACCCACCTGTTTTTAAACACTGTTTGTCACACCTCCTCCCCCAAACTCAATGTCCCAAAGTCCACGTGTTCTATGTAAGGTAAAATCTGGTATTGTTTTTGAATAGCTGGTCACAGATCTAGGCTGCCTTTCTTTTTCCAGTGGGAGGGATGGAGATCCATTATGGTTGAGATGATTTGCATTAAAAAAAAGCCTTATTAAAAAAAAAAATCACAAAACATTGTCTAAAATTTGCCATCTGCAATAGCACAGGAGCTGAAGGGAAATGGAGAATAAATCAAAGGCCATTGAAGTAAAGTGCAAGTTTTCCATCAATTAAAAGACAGTCAAGCCTTCAGAGTCCAGAACAAGCTCCATTTTTAGAAAGAAAAACTAAGGCTAATTTAATGATACTTTAGATATAAAAAGTCTCAAGACCTAAAAGAGAAGACAAACTAATTTTTCTTTTTTTCCTGAGATGGACACAAGAACAGTGGCAGTCCAACACAACGGGGTTATTTCAGGAGACAAGCTCACCTGTGAGGAGTACCATTTACTCAGGTGTCTGTGACTTCTGCAGTTGCTATGTTAAAACTACCCCAAAAATATAATGAATTCAAGTGGTATCAGTCACTGTGTTCTAAGAAAGGTCCATTTCTAAGATCTTCTTATAGGAAAGTATCAGCGATAGGGGCCCTAAAAGGACAAACCTCTTCCTGATAATTATTTGAGGGACAAGGAAATGCAAAAGCTGCAGATGAGGAGGTAAAAAGAGGAAGGAACTAATCTCAGAGCATTACAGCACAAATCTTTTGTGGAAAGGAATATATGGTCCAGTTGGAAGGTTTGCCTCTGCAGATATGCCTGAAATAAGCACCAACACTAATGCCATTACAGCTCCCCTCAAATTTAAATAGTGCAAAATGAAGCAGTTTATTTTTTTCCTCCAGAAATCCTGCTACTGTAGATTTGCAAACCAAAGTGCAAAGGATACTGTTGGAAAAGGTAAGAAAATAGACGTTTGTAGAATATTGGCTCCATAAAAAGGAACACACATTTTTAGAAATCTCTTCAATTAGAGGGTAGAATTTTGGATTACATATGTTAAGGCACAGGCTGAATCTGTCAGGATTGTAAATGCATCTGCACTTCAAGTTCCTAAAGACCCATGCTCTACATATGGAACACATCTCTGAGATTAGGCCTTTAAATTTTCATTTTTGTGAGCAGAGAGTATGTACATATGGAACTGTATGGAACTGAGAGGATGTGATGAGCAGATATTTCAATCATATATTGCCAAAGTGCAAATGATTGTAAGAGGACTAAAGTGGTAACAAGCATGGCTGAGGTATGATAAGCTTGAACAGATACATGAAAAAGCCACTTTGTACAGGAAATTCATACTGAGCTTAGTGTTAGTGAGCAGAATGCAGTATTGTCCAAGCTCTAACCTCCAACAGTATACAAATACACAGATTTTAATGGCATTTACAGCTTTCTAAACACACCTTGAAAGATTCAGCTTCAACCATGCTGCATCCAAACTCTTTAAAAATTCTGTTTGATCCAACTCTACCCATAGACTGTTAGGGAGCTGTTTGACCTGTATTAGCCTAATGACTTTCATGCTTCAAAAATATAACTATTTTATGAGGAATGTGAGCTGTTTGCTCACATCTAGATAAAAACATGCAGATGAAAGAGCAAATGATATCACATAATGTATCATGCATCATTCCCCCTGTGATTATTAGGTTTTTTCCTGTTTGCCAGTCATTCAGGTACCCTCCTTCTCTGCCTGTAATTCTGGAGGTTCACTGCACGATTTCGATGGACACATCCCATTCTGCAGATAATCTGCCAGAAGAGCACTTCAGCATTAATCACTGTGTGCTGTGCTGTTAGTTGTAAGCAACATGTCATTTAGGCTATATGGTTTACTTTGTACTATCTGGTTGTGCAATGGCAATGCTGGAATAACGAATGATGAATGTACTTCCCAGACGAAGTTTCAGATTAATGACTATTCATGGTAGCTACCAAAAGAATTTCATTATTTACTTATGTTTCCCATGATTATTCTTCTCTTTGTCCAAACAATAAATTCAATAACCAGAAGAACAAACTTGTACTGCAGATTCTGAGAAACTGATTCAGGTCAAGAGTTCCCTAAGCTTCAAGCCCTTTTCAATAGGCAGAAATGAATTTCAACAATGACAAAGCAGATAAGTGCTACATTTCTCCCTGGTTTGTTGGTTTTTGGGGTTTTTTTTGTTTGTTTTTTTTGGGGTTTGTTTTTTTTTGGAGTGGGTGTTCTTTATTGTCCCTGTGGAAAAAAGCAACTAAAAATATTAAGTAAAACTGTTGGGTTTTTTAAATGAAGTTTCACAGTAAAGGAAGTTTGTGAACAAAGAGCTGAAAGCCAGAAGCTCCTGAATTTTAAAACCAGCTACAATAACAAATTTTTCTGTGACTGTTGGTCAATTATGTGATGTGACATACCAAGAGTGTTTGCTTGTTTCAAGCAATTAATGGGTAAAAAATAGCATCTCTGATAAAGCTGGTCTTTCATTTGTGAAAAGCCTATCATCTGTTTTCAGTTTGCTCACACTATTAAACTTATGCCTCACTCTTTTCGGGATTTCAGGGGGAGTATTTTTGTATCTGTGAAAGGAACACAGCATAGCCTTTGGAAGGCTTTGTTGTCAAAGGTGTTGTATAACCACCAGTTATTTATTATGAAATGAATGCTCTCTTTTTCAAGTGAATTCCAGCATGAATATCATATGACATGACTGAGAGGAAGTTTGTTTATTCTACAGACCAAAGTAGTATTTGTCTTAATAAAATGATAACATTGTTCATTTATCTTCAGAGAATTAATCTGATATGTCTCTCAGTTAAGATTTAGGCCAGATTTTTCCACTCTGATTCACCTTGTCAACTATATTTTTATGTGAACAGGCCTACATAAAGTTCAGGTCATACTGTGTGTGAAAGAAAAGAAGGAACAGCCATGTCTCAGGGTCTATTCTGGGCAGCCCGGAGTCTAGCAATGACATTGACTGGGAGTATAACTGAAATAATGTAGACAGTAACATTCTTACATTGGAAATAAGGTATTATAAGCCAAAATAAAAAACAATTTGATTTAATTAAGCTAGTATTTGAGAAAGATTAGAGACAATGGCAGTTCTTCCCTTTGAAAATAAAATGTTTCAAAGTGACCTTAGCAAAAATCTATATAGAAATAGCTTGAAGAAAAGGATGGATGGATTATTGAAATAGTATTCTAAATATTTAGAAAACTAGAGTAAACAAAGAGTAGCAACTTTGGTGTCAGCCTGCACTGAGAGTGAGTTATAGCCCCTTCTGCATTGCTCAAATGTCTTTTCTGTATGGGAAAAGATCAAAATGAAACAGACTAACACGTACAGAGTAAAATGTGCTTTTCTTCACAAAAATGTATTCTAATCTTCCAATACTGCTTGTGCAAGATCTTTGTGGAATACTGTACCCATAATACTTCAACGAATGACTTTCATTCAACAAATATTGATCGTGATGTAGTCCGAGGGCAATGACCATCACAACAACAGTTGCGAAATGGCATTTCTCACTAAGTCTGGCATAAAAATCACAAAGGCCTGGAACACGTGATAGTCAAAACATGTCTTTCCACCTTCCTCTGGGAGGCCATGCCCAAGCCTGTGTTTAAGCCAAGACATGAGACTAGCCAGACCAGCAAAGTATAGCTCATGTAGCAAATCCACGTTTGATCTGGATCTGAAGTGTTTTTTCCATACATAGCCTGCAAACAAACTCACTTTTAGCACTGTTTGTTACTCAATTATTGATAATAATGACATCTCGTATGTGCTCTTACCCTCAAAGCATCAAAGTCTAATAAGACAGAAAATAAATTTATCAAAATAGAAAGGAAAGCAAAGCAATATGGAAGAAAAGCTTGCATGATCTTCAGTAGGGCTGTGTTTATTTTTGTATTTTAAAATTCATTACATGAAAGTTTCAACTCTTTCTGATTCCTATGCATGTGTGCAACATGTAGCTCCAATTGCATCTTACAAAAACACCCCTCTGATAGCCTCCAGGCCACTCTCTATGTTATTTTACTTTTTCAACTGAAAAAGCCCCCAAATAAAGCAATTATTTTTCTTTGATAGTATTTTGCAGTTATTTGCCCCTCCCCACTCCCAGGAGCCCCACCACAGAACAATCCTATTTTAGTCAGGATTACAGATACAGTCCAAATTTCTCTACCCTCTATTTGAAAATTGAGTGCTTACCAAAGAGTGGCTAGCACACTCCTAAACACTAAATCTGCATTATTTATAATAACTTAGCAACTCTCTCTTTGAGGAATATCTGGATGCTGCTGAAACTCCTGGCAAGATTCGTTCCAAATATTTACAGCACCACAATTCAAACTGTAGCTTATGATTTTTTTAGTTTTGGAGGTCCCAGCTTTGGTCCTCTGCATTTTGTCTACCAGGTGGCTGCTGTGCTGTAAATCCACCTGGAAATTTATGACCATGCAGTGACACAGTCATGAATGTGACTATAAATCTAAACCTCAATGCTGTCAGCAAGCTTCCCTTCCTTCACTGCTGCATTTTTAATGCCTGAGCTAACTAAGATTATTCGAATTGCTTCAACCATTTAAAATATTTATGCTGCTGTGGAAGTCTTAAGGTCATAAAGAAATGGCTACTAATAGGAGCAATGTATTGCTGGAGTCAGTGTTTGTGATTCTTAACTTTTTCCTGCTGCATGACTCACCCCATTCAGTTATTTAGAAGTGAACATTTTTTAAAAGGACTGGCTCCTTTACTGAAAGGACTCTTTGCTGAGGTACAGTCACTGCTAAACAGATCCAAGGTTTTGAACTGAGAGAATGAAACAAAAAAGGAAAATATAAACACTGATTCCTGTATGATTACTTGTAGGCATTGGTATTGCACTCTATGATCTGCCAGAGAAAGTCAAGGGAAAGACAGCAAATACAAAATGTGCATTCAAAATCCATTCAAGACCTGGCCTGGAAACTCAGTTTCTAAAATAGCCAAAGTCAGAAACATCTCTAAAATTAAAATTGGAAGCATCTGTGAAGAAGCTGCTGTTTATTCTACCACACTGGCTCAGAGGGGATAGAAGGGAAAGTTTACCTCCTGCTGCACACCTGCATTTCCCAGTAATTCCCCCAATTTTTACCTCTATGAAACCTAAATCCCAGAGCCTAAGAGGCAAGCAGAAACCTGTCTGTGTACAGACTTCAGATCTGGGTAAATGCATTATTTGCAGTTTGTACAGGTTTCTAATTCCAGGGAAGAAAATACCTAAAGTAGTTTTTAGACCCGGATAACACTGCAGGTTAACTTATCATAACCATTTTCCTGAGGCTTTTCAGGATACTTAATTTCCTACCTTGTCTCTCTTGCTTCAGCCCCCCAGCTCAGTAAGCAGGGCAGGCACAGTTGCCCTGTTCTGCACCTCACTATCACTACAAATCAATTTCTAGTCAGACAGTTTGCAAAGGGACTCAAAGTCCTAAAATATTTTGGTGCTTCTAAAATATTAAAAGCATTTGAGTGGAATTCTAGAATTATTTTTTTATTAATGGAAGTTTATTTTTATTGTAGAAATAGAAGTGATTTCTGATAGTATAGCGAGCTTTGTTAACCAGCTGACTATTTTTGAAGCAGTGGCTAAAGAGGGCAAAATGTGCTGGTTTTTCATTTCTTTTTCTAAATTAAAAAAAAAAAGTGAGATTTTTGATTCTACAATATGTAACTTACAGTTAAAACAGTCATAGCACAGACAATGCCCTTCAGTGTAGACAATATTTCATAATTTCAAATCTGTTTCAAAGCTCAAAAATGTGGTACATAGGTGACATTTCAGATAGTCTGACATGAGGCATTTGCAACACTGTTGCAAACTTTATTAATGTTTGCCTGTAAGGCTCTGTTTATTTTTATCTAATAATGGAAACTGGCATAGAAATATTTAAATTTTTAGAAAATATGCCTGGGTTTTTAAAGTCTGTAGCATAAGAGATAGTTCATGGTATAATTTTTTCCTGGTGGCACTGCTGTTTTTAATGAATGTGTATGTGATGTAACCTATCAGGTTGCTGAATCCCAGCCTGGCTTGAAATGTTTGCACTGCAGGAACTTCAGGGACTGTGTGCCCACAGGTGATCTCAGAGGGCTGATTAGCACCGTGACCCAACGTACCCACCCCTGGAAATAAAACACATTAACCAGGTCTGACTGTGCTTCCTTCCTTGCCTTGCAGAATATACAATATTTATGATTAAGCTTTGTAAATGAAAATCAGAGCAGTTTCTTTGCTCATTCGAGCTGCACAGTCTTATTCTGGGTGATTCATTCATTGAGTCAGGCAGCCATGCATGCAGTCATTCATAAGTAATGCCACGCTTCCCTTCAGCATGCAAGAATGATTTACCTCCCTGCTGCCTTTCAGTGTTTGTTCAGCAAACACACTAAGCTAGAGAGTTCCTTTTTCATGCTTTGTTCTTATTTTAAAGAAACAGGGCTACCTAAATGCTTGTGTACAGGGGGCTGTACATGGAAGTGAGCACATATGTCTGTAAGAAATGGTTGCAATCCATAGGATCCCTCACAAAATATTCTGTCTTTTCTTGGCATCCATGAGAAGAGGAATGTACAAGTAAGAGGCTCTTACAAGTAAGATTTCAGCTCTTTTTATAATCTTGCCTTGCCACAAGTAGGCCTATAAAATAGGGCCTTTTAAACCTTCACCAGGACTCCTGGAAGCGGGCCAATAATATCCAAGCCTCATGCAAAGAAACCTGAGATTTTCTACAGCAGATTTTCTGTTATCAATATTTTTTTGCTAATTTCAGCGCTTAAAAGGAAATAAAAACTTAGGCTATCAGGAAATGAAGACATAGAATATCACAGACCAAGGAAAAGCCTTTGACTTGGACAATTTTTAAGGAGCTATAAAGAATGAAGATCTGGCAAGGGCTGAAGATGGGCAGTAATGTGTGTTTGAATCTCGTAAATTCGTAGCATAGGGGATTGATCCCATTCAACTTTATGCAAATAGAAGAGAGGTGATAGTGTATGCTAACCATTTTAATATTCTCCCCACTTCAAGAGGGGAGTGAGAGTAAGCTTACATGGAATGAAAGCACTATGTCACACTGCCTGCATGATTCCTTAATCTTCTGGCACTAGCTAATTTCTCTTTATAGTGAAATTACAAGGTCAATGCAAATAAATATCAACAAATACACAGCTCAGGGCAGCCCTCACAACTACCAAAATTCAGAGTGCAGACACTGGGTGAAACAGAAGGGTTATGCAGCATGGGTGCCTCCTCCCCTTTTGGGGAGAACAAGGGACTTCTTTTTCCTCATTTCTAAATAGACTTCTGAGCTGTTCAGAAAGCTAGCCTTTGAAAATGTTGGTGTTTTTTTTCATGTACATCCAGAGGAAAAAAAGTAAATGAAAGAGAAGAAGTTTCCTAGATGTTACATGTTCATACCTCCCAAACATCTGGGGTATCACAATTAGAAACCCTTTGTGGACATATTTTCATTAGTCACAGAAAAAGACAACTCATTTTTTCCCATTTTCTCAAGATTTCAAAGCTCCACACTGTACCCTTTAACATTAGTCATTAAATTATGTCTCAAGCTAAAGGAATTTCATGCTTTGAAATTCTTTTGAAGTTAGCAGATTATTTTGTCTGTTTTCCTTTTTTAATTTTGTTTCTTAAAAGAGGAACTTCAGTTTATCTTCCATTATTGTTCTCTTTTCTAGCTCATTGAAGTACAACCATATGAAAAGGTACATGTTCACATTAAAGAATAATGTTTTGAAATTCTCTGCTGTATTTTGAAATACCTGGAAACAGCAGGACTTTAAAAATACCTATTTAAATTATTTTCCTTTCTTCTTTTTAAGTGGATTTTCAAGGAAGTCTGAATTGTTTTCTTTGAATTTTTGCTTCTTCACTTTACAATGTATGTAACATATTGCACTAACAAAAAAGCAGTAGAATTGGATGACATTTTTCTGCTGTCTTTTAAGTTCTGAAGCATTTTAATTATAAGAATTTTCACAATTTAGGACACTCTGTGGCCATTATTACAGGTAGAAGTCTATTTCTGACCTTAACAGTTTATAAGAAAGGAAATTGCACTTGCAGACAATATAGGCATTGCCATGATATGGATTTACTGAAGTGTCTGACTGAGAATTATTTTTAAAGGAAAAGTGAATTTTTCACTAAGTTACAATTTCTATAGAGTGGTTAGCTATAGTGCAGAAAGTATTGATTGCTTCTCAAAAGAATCAAACACCCTAAAATCTGAAATACTTTGGTAATGGTACTTGGTTTCTCTGTACTTAAGAATTTTGAGTCAGATTTTGTCCAAGTAATGAAAGGAAAGATGCATGCTAAAACTGTGAATGTTTCCTTTTTAAGAAAGAATGTGGAGAATTTCATCCTGACATTGTGTTGGAAAAGCAGCCTTCCATTGCAGTCAATAAATGGACCCATCTCTCTGAAAGAGATCTCACCCTTGCACACAATGAAGCAAATCGAGGGACGTGGTAAAACAGATGCAGATGTGGATGGGTTAGGAGGAAGATATACCTTGTAGTGCAGCCATGACCATGGGATTTGACTAGTCTCACTTGGACTCAAGATTTACAACCCTACATACTTTCTATAAACTTCTCTGGACACTGATTGCACATTCTAAGCATTAAAATCCATTATACTTTACCACTTGTCCAGGACACAGTGCAAAAGCTTGCTCCAGATAATTTATATGTTTAATTCAGTATTATCTCATAAAAAGTGGCAAATGCCACAGTAAATGCAGTAGGTCCTTTCCTGGCCTGTGTTTTTCACCCAGCCTGGCTACTTTTCTATGTAGCTGGGTACTGACCTACAGTTAGAGCATGGAATGTAACCTCTTCCTGATTAAACAACATTTGTGAAGAAAAATATTTACCTGAGGGGTTGATACACTGGTTTTACATATCTACCTGATCAAAGAGACTAATGTTCTCTCTTTGCCTGAGGCAGAACAGTGGAACCACAATCAGCTCTCAGTGTCTTTCCTTATGTTACTTGACACAATTATTAACTGCTAGAGCAAAGCAGTGATAATCAGCTCTGTGGGTAAGTGTGAGGCTGGATCCTCCCAGCATGGGAACAGCTGGGCATGATTTCAGCCCTCATAACAAACCTCAGAACCTTAAGTTACAAAGAAGCAGGAGTTTTTAAGTTGTATTCATTTTTCAGAATAGGACACAAGGCAAAAGAGCCTAAAGTGTGCATCAGCATCAAGAAGTGAATCCAGAGCATGTGATTTCACTAAATCACTGTTTGGCAGGTAATGGTCTACCAGACAGTCTCACTGTAGGCCAATGCAGTCTTTTCTGCTTCATTTTTATTTCTTTTGTTCACTTTTCTGTAACCTCATCAGTGACCCCCCTCCCTCTGTTCTGACCTTGTGCTCTTTGTAGTATGGATGTCTGAGAAGTTGTCTCCAAGTTAGCTGAATGCAAATCCACTGTTTTTTAGACAAGAGGGAAGAAGTCAGACATGGCTGAAACGTAACAACAGACAAGAATTCTTTCCTCACAAAGCACCTGCTCCTGTTCTTTATGGGCAAATTAGACTGTCTACACTAACCTCTTATGTAAAATAGAATCTCTGGTTTCCATATACTGCATAAAGGTGAGTGTTGGAAACAACAAAGTCTACAAGACACCACTCTTTAACAGGATTGAGCTGGCAAGAACTACTGGCTATTAAAACTGCTCTAACTTATTAGTTTGTCTTTGTACTTCAGCAAGTGTCCCTTTATTAATTCACTTCCTACTATCTAAATCTCAGGTTGCAAGTCTTGGAACAGACTTTGGTTTAGGATTATTCCTCAGGACAGTGCAGAGGGCATCACATCCTCTCCAGCAGCCTGACCAGAAGAAAGAGGATGAATAATCACCATTCTGAGTCTACACAATGAGCATGTTTCATGTGTAAACCTCCACAGAAGCACAAACAGCCCAGTCATCAACATGCTGTTTATCAAGGCATTTCCAAATAACTCCTGTAGGAACCAGGATGTTATGGGTTGAATAGCATTTCTGCTCTACTTTTCCCTTTCTCTTCAAATTCATTTAGGCACCTTGAAGCCACATGTAGAAGTTGCAGTGACACTCACTGGAGGAGGCTGAGCTGATTACTTTCTGCTTCATGGTCTGCTGAGACTCCAGGCACCAGGTTCTTTATGGCACTGATTGCCCTCACATTTTAGCCCATTAAGCATTGCATATCTGCTGAGCTATCCAACTTTTATTCAGAAAGCTAAAAACCTGTGCCATCATCCAGCACTCTGCAGATGTCCCAGATATATTAGCAGCACAATCACTCTACTGTTTAGAGTACTTTGTTCCTGTCTCTGTGAATTATAGGGTGTCACATCATAGCATGTGTTGCTAAAGTAGGAGGTAACCCAGCATGATGTGACATAGTGGGATACAGCCTGTGGGCTCAGGGAGAGGGGTGGGAAGGGAAATACAACTAGATCCATATCTAATGAAAAATCAGAGACCAAAAGTTTAGCTAAGCAATTACTAGTATTTAGTCAGATTGTTCAAAAAAAGAATCAATTTTTTGTTGCACAGTGACCTATAAGCAAAGTAATTTGATTACATAGCTACAAAAAGTAGATTCAAAATCTTTATTTGTATTTCAGTTAGCTCCTAACTTCTGCTGATTCTAAAGATGCCCCACTTAGCATTAACAACCTCTGTAATTTGAAACGTTCTGCAGAAGTCCTTCAGTTTCGTCAGTCTAGAATAGACATGGGATGGGGTTCAAAGCCTGTATGTTTCTGTCAAAAACATGTTTATGATTTCCTGTCAAACTCATCTCTTCACACTCCTCCCAGGCTTGCAGCTCCTTGGCATCAAAAAGCTCCAAAGTCCACCAGTCTGTCCTAGGTTCAAAATTCCCTTGTCTTCAAAAAACCATTTTAGCCCTTTTATTTCCCATTCTATGTCAGATCAAACCAAATATTACAGTGACAAAATTCTTTGTGGAAAGGCTTTACCTCTCTCCACTCAACTCTACTCAAAAGCTATAGAAAGAACCAAATTAACAGCAAAACTACTGTTGCCATGACACATAAAACCAATTTCTTGGGAGACAGAGGTGAGTCACACACCAGGTTCCTGTCCCTCTTTTTGTCTCTCTGCCTACACCTAAATATACTCAGCAACAGCAATGAGGAAGAGTCTCTCAAAAGGGGGATATATTGGCCTGCAGCCTTATTGTTCTCAAGGGAGAAGTCCTTTCCCTGTCCTAGAATAATTGTTTGTAATTGCAAAACATCCTCTGACTAAATAAAAACAAGATTCCCCTTGGCAAATTCAGACAGGTCAATGGTTATTTATTGTTTACAATATCATTACCCTTTTGAATTCATGCATGAATCAGAATCCTAAGGGCCACCTTGCTCGATATAGATGAATCTAAATGTATGGTTTTAAATCTCTACATTTCTGACTAAGATTTTTATAAGTGGGTCAGTGAATTAGAGAAATGCAGACAGCAAAAAAGCACTGAAAGCCATTCTGGGCAAAGTGCTTTTCTTTTATTAATGTGATACTTGTTCCATTGAGTGTTTCTGAGCAATATGAACAGGGTTAGTTTCTGAAAGCAGTAAAAGGGAACAGAAGAAACATTTTGAATGACTGAGAAAATTTCAAAGAACAAACAACAATCTTTCACCTGCTAATTAAGAAAAAGCATTACATACTGAAACCTTACTGGATGCAAATGTTTATGTTCTTATTAGGTGCTACCCTTGTTTCAGCTCTGGTTTTAGAATTTTCTTTTAAAGTCCTGAATATGAATCAGGATTCCCTTCCATGATTTATCAGGTTGCTGGTACCCCACCTTTTCTTGCAGCTGTTTGCTTGTTTCTGAAAGGTGACTCAGACAGAATAAGAGCTATGTGTTGGAGTGTCCCTGCACAGTTAATGAAGACCTTTATTCCACTGTTCCAAACCTGCTGGCTCCATCAGGTGCACATCAGAAGGATTTGCTCTAGTTCCCTCTCTAACTTACCCCTACATCAATAGAAAAATCCCTTCCCAAACATTGATTACCTCCAGAACAATGAGTTTAGTCACTGTATGCTTTCCCTGCAATCTATATATTTATAAAAATCAACCTAATAGACCTACAAAGTCTGTCTGTAAGGGCATTGTCTGATAACTCAGTGCATGCTACAGATGAGAACTGAGATGGAACAGAATCAGCGACTCACTGCATCATTGCTGAAGATGTCATACTTCTGAATATGAGAAAACACAAGCAAAAAACTCAAAATACATCTCCCTGCTCTCTGTAGACAAATAATTCCACTCAATTTTAAAGAAATATTAACGGATGTCTTCCTAGATGCATTTTAAAGAATAAGAGGTAAACTCAGAAGTGTTTTATGCTTCCTGATTTTACCCCATAACTCTTGACTTTGCTTTTGTGTGAAGATAGATATAAAAGTAGTAGATATAAAATTTGTTCTTCTATATTTTCCAGTCTATTTCCCAGTTGTTATGGGAAATTTTGCTGTTTTTTGAAAATATTATTTAGCAAGATCAACTAGATGCTCCTTCTGGGTTGATTTTTCAGCCTGAGCAGAGGATGGATTTTGGTTTCATGGCTCTGAACACATTTCCATCCTTACTTAGACACAGTCCCTTCAGTGGTGGGGAAAGGTTCTCTCCTCCCAGCAAGCATCTGAGACACACCATGGAAAGGGGAGGGGAAAGAATAAATTTTTTTCAGATGCCCCATCTGCACATATTGCTCACATGCCCAGGGACATACAGCTCCCCAAATTTTGAGTCAAGGAGGCAACTTCTTATTTCATGTTCTTGTGAAATTTGAGAGGTTGAGAGGAGTAAATTAATTCACCTTTTTATGTATCATGGTTCACCTGGTGCTGATCTAGGCATCTTTTAAATGATACTTTTCTTTTTCAGCACTAGTGACATTTTGTTCACTTGTATCTTCAGACAATGATAAATCTGGTGGGGTGTTTTGTTCAGTTGAATTTTGAAGTATTAGATCTGACTGATACTTTCATAGGAATGGAGAGTGCTGTGTTAGACTAGGTGAAAGTGCTACTGAAGGAAATCCCAATAGCCAGTTTCCTGCAATGGCCTACCACGATGCACCGGGGGGAAAATAAGAACAGCATAAGAATGTGTAGAGATATTGACCCACAACACTTTCCCAGCCTGAAGAATTCTACCATACAGGGGCTTCTGATCCAGAAACACTCTTTTCATGTTTAGTAGCAGCCCAAGTTCACTGGATTTTCAGTTAATTAATTGGATGTATCCAACCACTTCTTTAACATCTCCAATATATCCACAAGTGGCAAGGAAATCTGGCAGTTCCTACTGGAGCAAAGATCATTTAATTTAATAATTAGATATTTGATTAGATAATCTTTAGCAGGTTTTTGAATTTAAAATTTGAGAAACCTCTCCATGTCACTATTAATTGTCATCTTGTATCACTCTCCAAATCAAGGAGAAAAATTTTCTGCCATCAAAATTCCTTACATTCCACTCTTTTTTAACAAGTAAAGAATTGTGTGTTTTCTTTGCAAAGCAGTATAGTGAAGGAAAAGCTACAATCCTTCTAAGGATTGTACACACACTGTATTTGTTGTTTTTCACATTCTCATGGCAGGATAATACAATTGGACCACTCCCCACTCTTTTTTTTTTGTCACATGCAGATTCTGATGGACTTCTCTTGAATCACTTGGAGGAAATATTAATTTACCAGGATGTGCCCTTTCCTCAGGGTGACAGGTTATATAGCGAGATTATTCATCAATGTGCTTTATTTCCTGCCAACCATATGGAAAACAAAAAGAAAAATCTGGACTTAGTGACTCCTAGGAGACTTAAAATGGAGACAGAAGGGAAAGCACATCCATTATAAGTATTGTTTTTAAAACATAGCTTTACAAGACTCTCAAAATATAAGAAACTGAAAATTATATTCAAAAAACTAGGTAGTCAGGTATGTAAGCATATACATAGTTTCAAATATGATATTTTGAAGATAGATTTGTGGGTTTTAAGTTTAGAATGGGTTTGATCACTTCTCTGCTATCCTGCATACTGCAGATGGACGGATGGGTGGGAGGAATCCACTCCTTTAAATCTAAATTTATTCAGAGTGACAACAACTGGTCCCATGCACCTGATGACCTGAAGGGTTAGCTAGTTTGGAAAAAAAAGTGTGTGAAATTTTACAGCTGGTTTTACACCAACTTTTACAGTATTCAAAATGCCTAAAATATTTTTTTTTCCCCCAAAAAGACCAACTTTATCTCAATTGTTGGTTACAGTGTTGGATCTCTGATGCCTTCACTTAAATATGTATGTCCTGCCAGTTTTAGTGATGTGGCCATTAGTGGGTTGAGGTTTCCATTTCTCAGTAGAGATTTTTGTTTTGGTAGATCAGTATTAATCTTAGTATATGGTACCAATGATGGAAAAACACTTCTAACTATCTGTCTGGGGACTCCTTTTCTGGAATTTAAACACTTGCTATAAATTTATCCCAGACAGTGTGGAAGAAACACATGGCAAAAGATAAAAAGCAGATCACATTAGTGGGTTTGAGAGGGTTATGTGAACTTCCCTCCTTCAATATTTTGACCTGATATTTTTATCTGGTTTGTTGTGAAGTGTGACAGACTTGAAAAAATTTTAACTTGCCTTGGGAGAGGAGGAAAACAAAAGAGACTTTTAGACCAATCCATCAATTCTATAGCAAATGTCTTTGCACATTCTTTGTAATATTCTTGTGTATTCTGCTATTACCTTTTTAACTAAGAATGAAAAGACACATAAAAGTTTACAAATTCTGATGCAAAATCAGTAAGTGTCCTCATTTTAGGACTTTTCTTTTGAGAAACTAAGAACCTGGGTAAGCAGCATACACATAACCCTGACTCTTGTAGTGAAACTACACCTCAAGCAGGAGCCAACAGTGCCTGGGTTACAAAGGGAGGAGACAAGGATCTCGAGGTTCTGGTCATCTGTGGCTTAGCATACGTGATTCTTCTGCATTTCAGATCTTTCTCCCATGTGCCAGGAGGGCTGCTCCATTCCTCCAAGGAAGACTGCCCCAAGAGGACTCCAGAAGTGGGATCCCTTTCATGTTCCTCATGGTCCCTGTGTTGTTTCATCTTTGACTCTCCACAGATTCCCATGCATACCAGACATGCAGCAACTTTGCTCTGCCCAGGCACCTTGCTAGACAAAAAGTGAAACCTGGTTGGGTGAGGAGGCATTGTGGATGGCTGGATGCTATCTCCCCACTACTTGAAACAGGCACTGTACAGGAGCAGGGATGCAGTGGGGCTACTGGTGCTCCTTGGGGCCAGGCTGGGCAAAGTGGCACTAAAGAGGAGGCACTATCACAATGCCAGTCTTGTAAAACTGATTTTTTGGGTAATGTGCATATTGTAACTCATGGAACACCTGACCCAGCAAATACTGGCCACATTGCCTCTCTTCATTCTGCTTCCCAGTTATGTCAAGTGAAATTCCTTGGATCTTTCTACAAATATAAGTTACAGTACAAAATAAAAATGCTTCTTTCTTTGCTCGAATTTTTTCATTATGCAGGTCAAAATTTGTTCCTCTTTCTCACAGGATCAATACAATTCACCAGGAGAAAAGTCCATAGCAAAAGAAGTATATCCTCTCAGGCAAAGTACACGTTAGGCTTGCACACAAGGCCATTTTCATTAACAAGTGAACAAAGATCTCACTTTTCAGAGTATCCCAGCAATCAAGGGGAAAAACATTTTGGAGACAGCCTGTTTCACTAACTTCACTGGGAGGTGGTGTTTGCCTGCATCTGAAAAAGAGTGATGGTGGATTTGAACCTTAGACAGCAAGTGGTTTAAGTCACGTCTGTTTATTTTGCACCTAGACAACTATCTTCCTATGATCTGTACCAAAGACAAATTGTTCTTCTGTGAGCACACTATTTATCTTAACATTATTGCTCAAAACAACCAAAGTTCAAGTAAGAAGACAATAAAACATATCAATTCAAATAACATTAGACATTCAGAAAACCCAAGATATGGACATCTGTGGATGAAAACAACATTTGAGGTTAACAGCCAGAATTGTGTTTGAAATTCCTCTATTGGCTCATGCTCTGGAGCAGCAGTCAGAATTTATGAAAAATAAAATAAAAGGTCAAAATGACAAATGTTACAGTGGCAGTAACTCATGCTCAGTGGAAAGCTAACTAGCTATTTTAAAAGCTTTTTTTTTTCTGTTCCCCATCAATATGCAAATACTAGTATTAACAGCTTTAACAGTCCTAACAGAGCTGGAGAGCCATAATTCTTAACAGAGAGATTTTCCCAACATGAGAAATTGCCCACATTATGTTCCAAAAGCCTTATGAATAGGAACCATGAAAATCTTTGTATAGTAATCTACAAGCAGTCAAACCCCATTAGTTTATTTTTATTTCTTCAATGTAAGGCTCAAACTCAAAGCATTTTATATTACAGGTGTTTCTGAGGGGTTATGGTATCAGTGCCACTGCGTCTGCATATGCTAAAAGCACGAAAACTACAGGGAGTCATTGACCTACTAAAAGGCATAAGAATACCTGATATAAAGTGCTTTAAGGCTTTGAATACTTTTCAAGACCAACACCCAGATCTACCCTCAGCATGAAAGCCTAAGGCAACAAGTTGTCAATCCACATGGCAGCAGTGGGAAGAATGATTCCTAATAGCAGCCCAAAAACTGGGACACAGACTTTTGGAAAGTCTTTCCCCTGGGATACCATGCTAATATATCTTTATAGCACAGCTTTTTTTGGGTATCAAAGAAGGCTCTGCTGAATAAATGAAGCCACAACAGCATCGCCCATGCACAAAATCCAGCTTGTTTGCCCAAATTATAAGGAATTGGGCAAGGATAGGGGCAAGATTTCTGAATTTCTCCCATGGAGAGACATGGAAGAAACTCCAGGCGGATTTCCTGAGGAATATCCTTGTTACTGAAGCCTGTTCCTATTCAGGATTTTCTGTTGGAGAGAGGGTGAAAATATGTACCCAGAGCTGCATCACCTATGTGCTGACTTGTCTCCCTGTTGGGCCCCTGTCCAGTCTGTGTGAGAGACCTCACCACTACAGACAAACCACCCAGCAGGCAGCATCCTACCTGAGAAGCTCAGGGTGGAAGGAGGCAGTGAGGCCACATGTACAAAGATTGAGAGACACTTCTTCAAGGCAGCCCTGTGTTGCCTGAGCAGCTTTTGAAGAGCAAAAGGACAGCCTGCACGCATGCTGGGAGGGAATGGACAGCTGAGCAGTTGTGTTTTTGACAGCACCAACACACACCGTGGTAGTGACAGCTGTTCACATCTCCTCTCAGGACTCAAACAGCTTGACCTGGTTTCAGGTAGGGGTGCCAAACCTCACTCTTCGCCCTCAGAGCTAAGAAAGTCCATGCTTGTAGGTGGCTCCCACATGGTAGGATGTGCTGAGCTATCTTGCAGCATCATCTGTGTGGAAACAAAACATCATACTTCCCTGCCCTGAAATAAACCAACCACAGATCCACTGCTAACAGTCCCACAGTAATACAAGTTTCTGTTTTCATGAGTGACAATTTTTGAGGCTTTGAGTATTTGTGAAGACAGAAACCAAACATTGTTTTATGTAGACAAAAACAGATGCACTAGCACGTTCAGGCTCTTAGTTTATTTTCACGTCTTTTGGAAAAAAATATTAGGAAATAGTTGGAATTTCAATGCCACAATTCTAGAATGCTTTCTCCTGATTCATTCCTATGCCAGGGTTACTCTGACTGCTGCTAAAAGAAATTGCATCACAGTCTCACAAACAAATTAGCAGCCTGGTTCTTATCTCCAGAAGTTGTTTTCTGTGTCTCTTAGTTATGTTCTATCATAAATGTAAAAATAGGCTTTTTTCACAACTGAAGCCTTGGTGTACCCTCCTCTGCTACAGGTGTACCTCTGCAGCCCAATATCCTGCTGTCTGGCCTGCATTTTCAGAAGGGAGAAAAAGGAATGGCCTGCCAGCAACAGCAAAACACATGGGAATGCTGGAACAAGGACAATTGTGCTACAGGCAAAAATATTTATACTAAGTTAGTGTATTCATAGATGTACTGTAATGAGGATTTTCAAGCCAAACAGGACAGTGGACTTCTGGCCTAAAAATGCATTTTACCTTGTAATCAGCACTTGAATATTTCTTACAGTGTTCTATAAGAAATACCTGTGCTAAAGCATGAGGGAAGATAGCAATAAGTAAAATATTCTGTTTAGTAATTGAACAGCTGTGCTCCAATACGGTGACATTATTGCAGGGACTGGATAAATAACCCAAGGCATTTTCAGAAGAACACCTTTCCAGTCATCCAGACTCATCTTAAATTGGATGAGCACCATGCTGACAAAAGCTGACTACGTCCCTTTGAAAATCACCCTCGAGTCAATGGCTTGCAATGAGTTGCAGACCAAACTACTGCAGTAGCAACTCCCTGTACAATACTAACACAAGACAGAATTTTACAGATTTTTTTTTTAATATGCAAGTACTTTTGATTGAAATTTACTTGGGATATTTTGGTCATTTGAACAAGGTACTGGATTTATAACTTATACAGCACTCTCCTTGCCACACAAGCTGATGTTTGATCATTGGCCCATGCCTAAATAACAATGTTAACCTAAAGCCCCTGTGTTCCTTTCTCCTCATGCATGATTCTTGCTCAAAGAGCTTCATGCAGAGCAGATGAAAAGAGATTTCCAGTGGGAAAAAACCCAAAAGCCTCCTAGAGGCAAACAAACTCAGAGTTTTTAATACCAGAGCTGTCATTATGAAATAATAAACCAAATGAAACTAGGAATATTTTACACAATTTACAGTCTTAATATTTCCAATAAGGCCAAACAGTGTTAAAGAGACATGGTCCACACATCCAGTGTTTCAGTTAACCTTCTATGAATTATTAGCTCACTGTTGCATATAAGGAAGATGGTCTTTATTTACATTACTTAGCTTATCCTCATCCATGGCTAAACATACATTGAATATTTGATTAAACTCTGAAAAGGAGTATGATTTACCAGATAAAGTGCAGGACCAGGATCCAACAGAACTGGATTCTGCTCCTGGCTAACTCCAATGTCTAGCTCTCTCATCTGTGCCTCAGACACTCAATTGGTAATGCAAGAGAACAATTTTGCCTGAATTATGCTCTTTAATACAAACCAAATCTCAATGTTGCAACTTGAAAAATGCTTAGGGTGTACCTGCCTTTGCAAGTCAGAGGATGGCAATGGGATGTCTTTGTTTCTGGCGTGATTAGCATTAAGTGCAAGTGCCTCTTTACTGCTCCCCTGTGCATGAATGACTAAGCCACTGAGATACCAAGAGATATAATTAGCCTCTTCTGCTCTCTATCAGCAATGCAACATTTCCTTGTCTGTCAGTAACCTGTTCCTTGTTTCAGAAAAACACCCTCTTTCTGCAGTGCCTATAAGATCTCCTGCAGAAGCAGTGAATGTTTCAGTGTTCAAGGTATGGGGAGCTCAGAGAGGGATAGGATAATTACATACATTCACCTAGAGGAAAATACAAAGCCAAATGAGCAAACACTTTTAGTCAAATCTTCAAAGCTAACATTTGGGAACAGATTGTATTATGGTCCTGTTGCCAAACGAGCAATATGAACAAGGATTACTGGAGATCAGTTCATCACAACCTAAAGGTCCTTTTACACTTCTGTATCTCCATCAACCAGTGATAATAGTCACAGAGTGTGCTTCCATCACTCTGTTGTAGGATGTCTGCAAACTATTTTAGCCTGGCTTTCCTCTGTACTGAGTAAAAGAGGAGCGCTTCCAGGTTTAAGGAAAGGTGGAATTCAGTGCCCAGTTTTAAGCATAGTGAAAGTTTTCTTCCAAAGCTGTTGTTTCATCTGTATCACAACTTTTGTCCATCCCTTCACTTGTTCCTCTTTCTGTACCATCTCAACTCTCTATGTTTCTTTTTTTTTCTTTCAGCCCTGCTTTCCCAATACATCTCATCCATTTTAAAGACTCCTGACTTAGTCAAACCCAGGTACCAGAGAATATCAGCAGCTTCTTACATTTTCTAATCAATACTCTTGGGTTTTTTCCTCTGTACACTGTGTTCCACAAGTGGAGGTCCTTTAAAACATTCTACAAGCAAATTCATTATCCAACCTGAACTTCCTTTTTCTACCTATAAAAATGCTACACTTACTGTACCCTTCATGCCAATGCCAACTTGAGTTTGCAATAGAGAACACCACCACTAAGAAAGGCGCTTCCCTCCCACCCATACAGATCACTAGTTTTCTGGTCCCCTGATATGTACCAGCAGAAACAGTTGTTGGCAGCACAATGAAGAGTCAGGAAGTTGACACGGGTAAAAATAACTATATTTTGCTCTGTTAGCTCTTTTCTGCATCAATGCTTGTGCTGGGCTAAAGTAGCTGGTGAAGGGAGGGTGTACAGGGGATGCAGAAGCCAGAATAATCAACCAGAGTAAAAGACAGGGCAGGACTGTCTTTTTTGGCAGTGGTACTAGTTTCTGCTGGCTTAAACTGCTTGTAATGTCATGGTACCAGGCCACTGGTCCCAATGCAAAGATGTATTACTTCAGTGTTTCCTTGTGCTCTTCTGTCTCCTTCTATCTTGCACTCTGCGCTTTGTTACAGTGGAATTTTGGAACGTGTTGGTTCTTGTATAGTGATTAGAAAAAGCAATAATAGTTGCATCCATAGGAGAAAATGCATACAGTAAAAGAAATGTTTCCATCAACTTAAAATTGTTTTTACTTTTTTTTTTTCCCTCACAAAGCAAGAATTCTGATTCATGTTTTGTTTTTTGGACATACATATATCTTGCTGAAAACTGGGGGGAAAAATTGTCCAGGAATCAGATATGCCTGCACCAAAAACATTCCTAACACATTGCATGTCTCTGCTCAGGACTATTGTAACATATCACTTTTGCAGAACTTTTTTCTGAATTTTGAAGGACCTACTACCAGTTATTCTTCTGAGACAGAATATTATCCTTCTGAGGGTGACTGGCAAGTCTTGCTGTCTTAGACAGCCCTTTCCCTTCCCACAGGCACAGAATCCACCATTCTGAAATGCTCCTGAAAGGGCTATAGTAAAGCAAGTTCTTTTGTCGCTTCCCCTCAGCTGCTGTCTCTCAGCTGCCTGAGGCTTTGAAGACCCAGAAGGTGAAATAGTATCTAGAAGCACTTAGATATGGCTGTGGCAAGAGAGAAGGGACTTTTCAGGCTGAAATAACAGAAGAGGATGCACGTAGATGTGATGGAAATCCTGCGTAACTTGAGGCATCTCTATTATCTTCAGTACACTCTACTCCCTTCCTTCCTGATGAAGGGAACAGAGACTGCTCAGGTCCTGTAGTCCCTGGGAAGATTCAGAAGGCTAGAAAGTCACCTATAAAATCAGCACAGACAGACTTATCAACAGAACTTCCTCATTCCCTGGAAATGACGCTTGGAGAATGATCTCCTCCTTGGCTTGTATCCTTTCTTCTCTCACCAACCTTCTGCCTTTCTTGTGCACTCTCACCTCATTGCCAGAAATCACAGAAATGGCCAGCATGAATGACACCAAGAGAAGATGGCTGTGAAGCTCTTAGAGGTGTACAGGAATCTCTTTCCTCTCTGTCTTCAGTAGAGACGTGGACACTTTCTTTGGTTTTGTGAAGGGCCCATGGCATCGCTGCACCCCAAATAAATCAGTATAAAGAAATCTGCCATAATGTTGCCAATTTGGTGTGTACTTTCAAGTGAAGCTTGAAATACATTTCAAAACTTACTGTTAAAATGCTTAGTGTTCTCATTGGTATCTTCCACTAATTATTGATAGTCAGTAGAAACAAACCCTTCTCCCTTTCACATTTATTTTGATGATTTTAATTGCACTCTCTTGCTTTGTTAGCAACCAATTTAAAACTTCAAAGGTCAGATCTGAGCATGGGCTATGCACACATCTGGCTCTGTAATCAGTGTCACTACGACTTAGTGATAACTTTTCCTGAGGTTTCCCCCTTGTTTTTCAGAAATCAACCAACTCATTTCTAATTCTTCTTGGTTTAATATCAATATCTGATCTATGTTAGAAAACTCTCAGTCTTCTGTTGTTACCTGAATGTCAGACCAATACCTTTCCTCTCTAAGAAGAGTCACAAGCAACAGGCAGAGTACCAGGAGTACAAATAATATTTCTAAAGACTCTGTCTCAGTTGAACCAGAGAGAAAACGCAGCAAACAGAATGAGCACTCTGGCAGAAAGCTTGTCTTTGAAGGTATATGATATCACATAAAAACTAGTTACAGAACATTAACTGATGGCTCAGAAATACTTCTTACTTCAGTCTAAATGTAGCACATTTGAAATAAAAAGAGGGACTACCCCACAGGCAGGAAACATTACATATATAATTACTTTTTTTTGGCACAAGTTGTACATGCCCAAGCTTCTTACTAATATATAAAATGGGGTACACCTGTCATATTTTGAATGAACATGCAATCAGGACTTCCAAAGTTAAGTACATCTGAAAAAATTGTCTCAGTTTCCCATTAGAAGTTATATTTTTAGTGGGTATTCATATAGAAGGATAAATAGTTTATGGATATGTATTGTAAGGCAGATTTCAGTTTCCACCTTCTTCCCCAGAAGCAGCAATAGTATTTTGGTATAAGAGCTTTTAATGAGGGTAAGAGAATCAATATTTTTAATTTAAAACATGCCCATGGTCCCTGAAGATTGATACATAAATATATTCTTTATATGACAGATTGAAACATCTTTTGTCCTAAAGGTCACAGGACTGAGAACTGGCAATGCTGGGCTCCAATTCTAGCTCACATTCACCATAAAATCTTGATCAAGACAAACTCAGTCCTTTTACAGTGCCTGAATCTGGTTTTTTTCTCACTCAAAACAAGGTACACTTTGAATAATTTTTCTATGGTTCCATTCTGTTCTGTTTTCTTTTCATTCTGAGGTTAATTCAGTCTGACAACACTCATTGTGAAATATGAATCCTTCCCAGGGAACACAATGAGATTCAGAGTGAAATAGTACAGCAAGTTTTCAGTATATTGTCTTTGCAAAATAGGAAGTGGTTTCACAGCTTTTTAAATAATACCATGGAAAAACCATTGCTTCTCCTCCCAGACAGTAGGGTCTTGCTAGAAGGAACTCACGTATCATCAGCTACAGAAATTAAATATAACCAATTAGCTGGCCTGTGACTCCCTAAATAATCAGTGGGAAAAAATGGCATCCTCCAGTCTTTAGAAAAATAACAAGAAAAAAAAGTATTGATAACCTTTTTTTTTTTTTTTTTATGGCAGATGACACAAGAGTGATCAGCATTTAGGATGGAGAGAGCATCACTCTATTTGTATGATTTCTTTATGCCAGTGAACCCAGGAGGCTGGTCCACTCCTATTGTTAAAAGCTCTGTCTGCTTTGGCAGTAGTCTGGCTTCACAACTGTCTGGCAATTTGGCACCAGTGTAAATTAAATAGGGCTAAGAGTCACCAGAAACCTGGGCACCCATGGCAAGGCAGGAAGCCAGGATAGCTTGTGCAATCATACAATTTTGAAAGAGAACAAATTCATCAGGAAATGGGAAGGCTGGGACTGAGAAGTACCTGTGGGGTCTTTTTTCTTTTTTTTTTTTTTTTTCTGAATTGTTATTATTATAGCTCATGAAGTAAAGGATCACTGATCTCTTAATTCATCAAATATGCTGAATACTCTGTTTTAGTAGAAATGCTTATAGCTCAGCATTGCTTAGCATTTGCTGCCCTTTTCCTCTATTGTATCTCTCAAGTATGTTGCAATTCTTTGAAGGATAATGAAAGCTCTCTCCTGGGAAAAGGGAAGTCATGAGTGATAGAGCAACTGAAATGGTACCTGAGGTTGGCTTGGCAGCAAGCACAGCTGGTGAGCTAATAAAGTTGACATTTCTTACAGATTCTTTTCATTGTGGCCATGTGATGAATGTCATTCTGTACCATCGCCAATTCTTTGCAAGGGAAATAGAAGGTTGGAGTATTTTTGGAATATGCCACTGTCAGGAACAGGCTCAATGTCTACTCTAAAAATCCTTAATGGAATGCAGCTTCAAAGCTTGGAACATATGACACAGTGCACCTTGATTCTTTGGCAAGAACTGATGATTAGAGGGCACAAAGAAAAGGTGCTGATCCATTAGATCAACACAGATGACAAACACTATGGTAGGGAGGGTTTTATTATCCAGATTTCATTAGGAAGAATATTTGGGCTTTGACTCTTCTGTTCTCTCTAGAATAACGGCAGTATTGGCTCAGTTTCTATGACATTGCTAACTTTGATTAGACAGGGGGCTGGAGTTTTAAACCATAGATTATTTAGCATGGAAAAGGCCTGTAAGATCTTAAGTTCAACTATTACCCCAACACTGCCAAGTCCATCACTATACCGTGTTGCTAAGTGAGGTGTCTGCATATCTTTAAATACCTCCAGGGATGGTGACTCAACCACTTCCCTGGGAAGCCTGTGACTATTAGGAAGATATTTTTCCTAATACCCAATTTAAACCTCTCCTTGTGCAGCCTGAGGTAATTTTCTCTCACCCTACTGCTTGTTACCTGCGAGAAGAGACTGACCCCCCACCTGGATATACCCTCCTTTCAGGTGGTTGTAGAGAGTGATAAGGCACCCCCTGAACTTTCTTTTCTCCAGGTTAAACAACCTCAGCTCCCTCAGCTGTTCTTTTCAGACTTGTGCTCCAGACCCTTCACAAACTCCATTTCCTACCAGCTCCATGCTCTAACACCTCTATTGGGAGGGGCACAAAATTGAACACAGTATTTGAGATGCAGCCTCAACTGAGTACAGAGGGGAGATCCCTTCCTTTGTCCTGACACAGGCCAGGATGACATTGTCCTTCTTGGTCACCTGGGCACACACTGGCTCATGTTCAGCCAGCATACCGAGGTCCTTCTTGTCCAAGCAACTTTCCAGCCACTGTTCCTCCAGCCTGTTGCTCTACTGGGGTTGCTGTGACTCAAGTTCAGGACCTGTCACTTTATTTTATTGAAAGTCACACGATTGGCCCCAGCCTATCAGTCCAGCTGTTCCATATCCTTCTGCAGAGCCCTCCTCTCCTCCAGCAGATCAACACTCCCACCCAACTTTATGTCATCTGCTTACCAAGGATGCCCTCAATCTCCTCCTCCAGATCAGAGATAAAGGTATTAAACAAGACTGACCCCAACAGTGAGCCCTAGGGAGCACCATTGGTGACTGGTCACCAACTAGATTTCCCTCCATTCACCATCACTCTCCAGGCTCAGCCATCCAGCCTGGTTTTCACCCAGCAGAGAGGGCATTTGTCCAAGACACGAGCAGTCTCTCCTGCATGGAGAATGTTTTGGGAAACTATGTCAAAGGCTTTACTGAAGTCCAAACCGGTGACATCCACAGCCCTCATCCACCTTGTTATAGAAGGACATCAGGTTTGTCAGGCAGGATCTGCCTCTCATATGCCCATGCTGGCTGGTCCCGATCCTCTGGTTGTCCAGCACATGCTGCCTGATGGCACTCAGGAATATTCTGCTCCATGAGCTTCCCCAGCACTGAAGTCAGACTAAAAAGCCTGTAGTTCCCTGAATCCTACTTCCAGGCCTTCTTGAAGATGTGTAACACATTTTTTTAGCTTCCAGTAAACTGGCACATCCCCAGTCAGCCAGGTTTGCTGAGAAATGATGCTGACTGGCTCAGTGAACACTTCCCTCAGCTCCTCCAGTGCCCTTGAGGAGGGTCCCATCCAGCCCCACAGACACATGTGCATGTATAAGTATAGAAGATCACAGAACCACAGAATATTCTGAGTTGGAAGGGACCCACAAGGATCACCAAGTCCAGCTCTGAAGTGAGGGGCCCATATGAGGATTGAATGCACAACCTGAGCCTTATTAACACCATGCTGTAACCAACTGAGCTAATTGGCCCCATGCATTACAGAACTTCATTCTCTTCCAGATCAGAGAGCTGGGCACCTGAAGAACAACCAGAGTTACTATTAAAGACTGAGGCAGAAAATACAGTAAGTACTTCATGCGTTGTTACTCTGCTGTTCCCTGCATTCCCCACCCCCGCATTGTTTTTCCAATAAACTGAAGAGTCTTTCAGAATATCCACAAAGTAGATCAAATAGAATGGCTTGAAAGAGCAGACTGCAGCATCATAGGCTTTGCATCAACGAGTTTCCATAGTCACAATCAGGTAGTGAAGAAAGCTTTTGTAAGTAGATCTCAATGTTCTTTGTCAACATCTCCCTTCCGGTGCTGTATGGCTTTCTTAAACACTATTTGTGTTTCATTCTGAATTCTTTTCATCACCAAAGTGAGGTTACAGATAGGTTAAAAGTGACGAATGTATCTTGCTCAAGAGTTAGCAGGACTTATATTTGTAGAATGATGCATGACGATCTTGGAGAAGGCGGTGACTGTTTTTGGCTGCCCCATCTCAGGCTGCCTAAAGGTGTTGGAATAGCCATGCATGGATTGATATCTTCAAGTAACTGAACAGCAAGACTGCAGCTCAATGCAGTCCATCTGCCCCAGGTGCTGGATTTTCCTGTGGTGGAAATGTGGTTCTTTCTGTACAGGAGGGAACTTGAATCTGCAGCAAATTGTAGGGGCATTCACTTGCTTTCACTGTGTCCACGTGAGTCAGGCCCCTCTACCATCCTCACAGACAATTTCCGTAGTGCACTGTGTGATGCCTTAATGCTCAAACACAAACATCACCAGCATTCTTGCAGTGGCCCCTTGAACACACAGCCTTCAGCTGCCTCCGTGAGGCAAGGAAATGAAGGTTTGTTCTTGGAAGTACTTCTTTGTACTTTGAAAGAAACTGTCTTTGTACTTGGAAGGAATCTGTCATAGCTTTCCTGTTTTGAAAAGGGTGATCCACCATATAGCCCTCTCAGAACTGATGGTTTTTCAGGTACTGAAGATTAGTATAGACACTTAGTTTCCACCTAAATCCTAGTCAAGATATCCAAGCCCTCATCTGTTTTAGGCATCACATCTTCACACTCCTTGTAATGTGAGGAATGCACATAAGAAAAGGACAAGGCAGTGTAAGAAAAATAATTTTTGCTGTCCAATCAAAATGGAACACATCCCATTGAGGAAATTGGTTGCCAACAAAGTAGAGCTGGGGAAAACCCTGGAAAATCAGGTTTGTTTATTCTTTTGCAAGAATAGGAGCAGTAACTGCTGCCCCTGGAAATTGCCATGCCCCAGCAGTACTAATGGCTTTCCAATATTCTGGCATCCACAGAACATGGATTAGTCAGAAGCACTACAGGCAATTTTTTGTTCTGAGGCGCTACTCTAAGCAATTGTCTATGTCCAGAGGAAAACTAGTGGCAACCAGTGCCTGACACCAGTAAAGTTCTTCATTAAGAGGCAAAAAAATACTTAAAACTGTGCTGGAGGGATCTTTCAGGCCAGTTGCATTCTCTGTACATGTAAGAGATTAGCAAAATTTTACAGGCAAAATTTTTCTTCTTGAAAAATGCATTTTCAAGATGAAGGAGACAGTCTCTAAGTCCACGTGATGTTCTTCAAATCATTTTAAGCAGAGGAACACAGGGGAAATGTCTAACAACTCTACCTCTTGGGTTTGTTTTTTTTTTCAGAATGAAACATTGGAATTTTTTTCAAACTGTGCTCTTGATTTCAAGAGTTTCAAGAGTTTCAAGAGTTTCAAGTATATTCTTTAAATATAAATAAATTTTTAATGAGAAGAACTGAAAACCCTGCACACAGAACTTTTTGTTTTATGGAATGTGTAGAGGCATTGGCCTTGGGCTGTGACCCAGAGAACCAGCTCTCTGTCACATCTAGAAGCAAGGCTTCCATTCTCCAAAGATCAGGATTTTCTAGAAATTTGGTGTGCTCAGAGTAGCTATGACAACTCAATTCAGGAACTGCATACCTCCTGCCTGGGCCCAACCATGGCTGTGGAAAACAGTGGAAAACAGGTTTTCAGAAATGCCAGCCATGAGTGTTAAGGCAGATGTAATCTGGACACTGAGACAGGAGACAAGCAGTGCAGAGAGCAGGGGGGCAGTGGGAAGGGTTGAGAGGTGAGATCGATACTTTCTTATAACCAAGCCTGGGAAAAATTATGCTTTTGAGATTTTTGCACAAGTTTTCTTTAAGCTTTCTTCAGGTATTTCAGTGAAGTAGTTAAATATCCAAGAATGCCTAAACTGAAGGAAATCCTCCTGTTTGCAGTGATCTCAGTGGGTTGGCGGGGTTGAAAAATTAGGCTTTCCCTACAGATGTGGAATAGCTCTTGGAAATGTTGAAGCAATTTGGGTGTGCTAGACTCCAGTGTCAGACTCTGGGATTTACACTGAGGGCTTAAAATTATTCCACTGAATGCAGAGGGCTATAGAAGATTCTTTATATAAACTCTTTTTTTAAATTATTTTTCATTTTCCATAAATCATCTGGATGTTTTCTTTTTTAATTAAAATGAATATAAGACATTCATTCTTGTTGAACACATTAAGAATGAAACAAAAACTCGTTTTTTCAGGGGAGCAGAAGGAAATGGCAAAAAATAGAGATTTTTTTTTTCCTTAAGTTATAAAGTATACAAACCCCAAATTCTATTGTAAATGTTCCAGATGGACAAATTTCTTTTTGCTATCCTGTACACAAACTCTAAGAGCTACTGATAACAAGTGCTAACTTTGTTATAGCACACTTTAAATCTATAACATGCTATAATTCTCTAATAAACTAAGAAAATAGCATATGTTCTTTCCTCACCTGCCAAACAGATGGCATGGAGTGTAAATTCATTTATTTGACTTTCTTTTTTTTTATTGCTTTGGGCATCTTAAATTTAAATAATCAAACTCAAAGTACTAACTTCAATCTAAAACAGGCATCTTTTGGAGAAAGGAAGGATCCTTTTTCAAAGGAAAAAAAGCTCTGGTAAACAGTAAGCAATTAGCCACAACATGCTACTAGGGGCTGTTTAATTGAGACTGCCATACTAAATTAACCAGATACATGCCCCTGAAAGGACTAGTAAAACAGAACTACTTCCAGATGTTTTTGATTATTCTATATTAAACCATGTGCTTTTTCTTTGATTTTTTAAATTTGTTTTTCTACTCCACGAAAATTAAAATGCAAATCAAACTAGCTCAGTTCTTCTTTCTCCCTAAATGGTAGGGCTTGAATGATTGAATATTAGCTGCAAATTCTCTCTGGTCTACTCTCTGTGGGTGGATTCATGAGACAGAAGTAACTTACAGTTCTTGTCTGTCCTTAATGACTGTCTAATCAAGTTAATCTGCCCTGGTTTCAGGCTTTAAAGAGCAATTATGACTTCTTAGCTCTGTGTGTCCCACAGATGTGGGGAGCATCTGGGGAGCTGTAAGGCGCTCATGAAGTAGTAGGGCAAATGTGTTTGGTTTCACTTCCAGATAGAGTACTTCAAGTACTGAGAAGCTCTTTCCCAGCACTGAGCTAGAGGGATTTTGATTCCTAGTTAGAACTTCTCCTTGGACAGTCTTGCAATCTTATCTCTAAATTTTGTTGCTTTGAATTTTTGGGTTTTGTGTAGCTATCATTTCCAGGAAGTTGTCATCTCATGAATTCCTGAAGACCACATGAACTCCATTTGCAGGCTAACAATAAATTGTCTGTCCCTGAGGCTAGTGCGTAATTAGGCAGTATGTGTTTGCACTAAGGGCAAATTTAATGCACAAAACCAGACATAGTTAATAAAGGAAATTATCTTTTTTGAATAAGTCATCAATGAGATGAGCTCAAATCTTATTATTTATTTGGAAAGGAAAAAACTCTCATTTTTAACTTCATTAACAGTGATGTAGCTGGTACCTAGAAAGGCTCCTGCAGCCTTATATGAGGTACCAAGGTCCCTGAGCTTATGTCCCGATCTCTAGGCAGCCCAG
Organism: Agelaius phoeniceus; assembly: GCF_051311805.1. Classification (NCBI taxonomy): domain Eukaryota; kingdom Metazoa; phylum Chordata; class Aves; order Passeriformes; family Icteridae; genus Agelaius; species Agelaius phoeniceus. The sequence continues at coordinate 31,318,663 of NC_135269.1, read as the reverse complement.
TGGATAGATGTTCTGAGTCATCCTCTGGGACACCACACTATCTCCATGTATCACCATCATTCATATAGTTTAAGGCTATGCACCTGAAATTCAGATATTCCAACACTCAAATTTTCTGTTTAATATACATAATTCTCAGCATAGTCCTTGAACACACAACTAGAGGGTGACTGGCTGAGAGCACTGTGTGCAGCACAGAATCTGAAGTGTATTGGGTCAACATGTGAAAGAAGCCAGCTGGGATGTGACTCTAACTCTGATATGAGCACTCTGCAGGTGAACCCTGGACTCTTAGTTCACTCTCAGTCCAATTCTGTACATTGTCTGATGGCTAGTAAATATAAAACCTCCAGGCTAAGCAAAGTCTAAAAATTTATATGAAAATAAATTACACCTTAATCCACAGTTCTTCAAATCAAGAAATGATCATGTGAAGTTGGTACAGACTGCTAACCTACGAGCTCTTAGAGGAGTGCTAAATTAGGAGTTTATTTGCCATTGGCTTCTCATCCAGTCAGTGGTGAAAGTTTGGGACTTCCAGCATAGAGTAGGAAATCACCAAGAGTGGAGATCTACATAAACACAGGACAGGCATGAGATGGGTCTGGCATGGGGCACAGTCTGCACCCAGCAGAATCTATCATCAGAGGGCTATGGAAACTTATCTAATACGACTCAAAGTATCAGACTGCCATAAGCTGTAAAATGTATTATTTAAAAAGTTAATTAAATTATAGGAATCCAAAAGAATGTAGTATATAAGAAATAAAATGTTTTAATTATCTATGTAATATTTTGCTTCTTATGACTCCAGAAATACATAGTTCTAATCTCTAGAAGGAAAATATTTATATTTTCCATTTCTAATTAACCCTTGCTCCAGAGTCCTCTGTTTCACAAAGATGATAAACAGTGTTGGTCAGTGATTTTTAATGTTAAGATTAATGATCAGTATATATACTATCTGACAACCAGAATATAATGATGAAGAGATCAGATTAATTCCTCTAGAATTATAAAGGTTGTGTGTCCCATTATTTAGTCCCAGTCTGGTGCAATGTCTCAACACTTTAACCATACATTGTCAGCCTAGGTTTTTGGATGACTTACCACACAGCTTCCTAGCTCCTGTGGGCTTAAGTTTATCCCATGTTATTTTAATGTAGGTTTGTGGACTCTCATTTCCTTTGAGGATTTTATAGAAATAGAATTATTACCCAAATTTATTAAAAATATTAGAATCTGCAGAATAGGTGAGGTGGTTGTCCTGAAGCCTATAAGCAACTCCTACAAAACAGGAAGCCATTAAGTGTCATGAACATATATAATTGTGGATATATTGCATGGGATATTTATATTTTCTGTTGGAGATAAGGGGTTTGGAAGTTGGTTTTCATTATAGAAATACTGACAGCAGCTGTATTCTTTTCTCTTTTTTAAGGCCTTATTAAAAAAATAGAGAGAGGGAAAAACCTATGCTTTAGGGTAAGTGGTGAAAATTTTCAGAGCTTGCAGTTTTAGAGAAGCCCACAAAACGGAAGGGGCCTCAAACAAGTTATAAATGTGTTCAAGCTTAATTGCCTTTACAGTTCTGAGATTCACAGCTAAGGCATGGTTTGTCCCTGCCTCTCCTGACCTTCACTTTTAGGAAAACAGATAAATCAATGCCAGTGCATGAAACACTGGGGATGAAACACAAGCAGCCATTGAAGAGACTTGGGAGATTTATGACTTGAAGGTGATTGGAATTTAACGTAAAGGTGAGTTAGTCACTGCAGTGCCACAGGGTTAAAGATTCTTACTAATCTGCTATGGTCAAAACACTGGCATCTGCATCCACTGCACTAATTTAACTTCCTGAATGGCCAGAAGCCAGTTAGCACTTTCCTCTGAGCTATAGCAGAAGCTTGAAGATGGCTATTCACAACCATTATCATATTATGGAAGATTACAGTTGGAACAGTACCTCTACAAGCTTGAATTTGTCATCTGTTCCCTTTCAAGGGATCCCTGAGTAAAGCAAAAAAGAAATAGAATATCAAAACTAGACTCAATTTCAAAGAAGAGAATTGGGAAGCTTAAAACAAGAGAGAATTTTTTTAAATGTATCTGAAGCTAAAAAAATCCAGAGGAAAAGTCAAGCCAAAGAAAAGACCATGTAGATCAATGAAAAGAAATATGAGATCTTTATAGACAGCCAGAGGATCATCGGGCAGTGCTGTCCTCCTGGCACATTCCGAGGTTGAGATAGCTTGTCTTTTCTTCATTAAGTTTCTATTAAGGCATTGTCAGGCTCCAGAATTTTATTAAGCATTTCTAAATTTAGAGAGCAATCAAACTAAAAAATACACAAGAAATAGTGTAAAGAAATAGCAGCCTCATGACCCCTGGAAATTTAGTGCTTGCATCCTGATTCTCTGAGCAGACAATGTATTTGTGTTTTGAAGGATGTTTGTGCTACTTGTTTAAACTAGACCTCTGTTGCATTTAATGCCACATTTCAGGGATCTTCTGGTAACTTGGAAGAGAGTGAAGAAATTGCAGTCTTGCATATATTTTGTACCCATGCTGGCAGGGTGAAGGAGAAGACAGCATTCCTCTGAGCATTCTAGGTTTGCAGTAGCTGCAGATAGGATTTAGGAAAGGAGTGATGAAACACATTGTAGCATTCAGTTCCTGTTCTCCTTATAACACTATCATGTTCAGGATCTGAGCTGTAAACCTATCTGGAATCAGAACGTCATTTTTCCAGGTCAGGCAGGAACCTTGCTTTTCTTTGTAGCATGTGTGCCTTATAAATTATCTATTGGAAGATTGGGTGGTTGCATCCAGAGGGTAGTGGTCAGTGGTTCACAGTCCCAATGGACATCAGTGACAAGTGGTGTTCCTCAGGGGTCGGTACTGGGACCAGTGTCATTCAATATCTTCATTAATGACATAGACTAAGGGACAGAGTGCACCCTCAGCAAGTCTGCGACAACACCAAGCTGAGTGGTGTGATTGACACACCTGAAGGATGGGATGCCATTCAGAGGGACCTGGACAGGCTCAAGAAATGGGTCCATGGGAATCTCATGAGGTTTAATAGGACTGAGTGCAAGGTGCTGCACCTGGAGCAGCCCCCGGCATCAATCCAGGCTGAGGGATGGACAGATGGACAACAGCCCTGCTGAGAAGGACTTGGGGGTGCAGGTGGATGAGAGGCTGGACATGACCCAGCAATTGCACTCACAGCCCAGAAAGCCAAAGGTGTCCTGGGCTGCATCCAAAGCAGCGTGGGCAGCAGAGGAGGGAGGGGATTCTGCCCCTCTGCTCCTGTGAGACCCCACCTGCAGGGCTGCATCCAGCTCTGGGACCTGAAGGACAGGGACCTGTTGGAGAGAGTCCTGAGGTGGGACACTGAATTGATCAGAGGGATGGAAAACCTCTCTTATGAGAAAAGGCTGAGAGAATTAGGATTGTTCAGCCTGAAAAAGAGAAGGCTTTAGATTGACCTAAGACCCCTTCAGGGCCTGAAGGGAGCCTAGAAGAAAGATAAACAGGGGCTATTTTCAAGGGTATTTAGTGACAGGACATGGGGGAATGGCTTCAAACTGGCAAGGAGAAATTTTAGTTTAACTATAAGAAAAAAATTTTTTATTGTGAGGGTGGTGAGGCACTGGAACAGGTCATCCAGAGAAGTTGTGGATGCCCAGTCCTTGGAAGTATTCAAGATCAGGCTGGATGGATGTCTGAGCAACCTAGTCTAGGTGAAAGGTGTTCCTGTCCATGGCAGGGTAGTTGAAATTACATTATCTTTGAGGCCCCTTGCTACCCACATCATTCTATTATTCTGTGATTCTGAAAATGTTATTCAATCCTGTCAACTCAACAAAGTGATCTGAGAGGAAATATCTTTCCTGATCTGAAACTGATACATCTACTTTTGAGGCACCTTTTCTTGTCTCTACTCCTTTCCATTACTCTTTTAACAGTGAGTCTAAGCTCCAAGTGGCTTGAATTTTAAATAATGTGGCAAAACTCTGGCAAATCCACCCTTGTGGCAGCTCCTTTTCCCAAATTTGGCTGCATTTTAAGACTGACCAAATCCATTTTAGATATTGCCACTAGATTTGCTTAGTAGTTTAGGAAAAAAATGTAGCAAAATTATGAACAAACTCCAGGTTTGCATACCCAAGCTATGTGTAATCCATCCCCTGTAAAGTCAATAAAGACAAAGATATCGTTTCTGTAGTCACTGCTCCCAAGAAGGACGGAGGAGCTGAGAGTAAACAGCTGCTGCTCCCATTGACCCTCATTTTTGGCACAGAGGAAGCACACATCAGGAAGTCTCCTCAACAGGGTGTAAAAGAAACATGAGTTTTCAACTTGAGTGTTCCTGTCCTAGTAAATATTCACAGAAGCTGCTGGTAAAATCTGTGCCTCCTCCTGTTTTGATGATGGTTCACAGAGAATGAAGCAACCTTCTCCAGCAGCTCAAGTGTTGTGCATCTTTGTACAGCACAGGGCCATTTAGGATTTACTTGCCATAATCATCCAGAGCAACAAAGCCTTCCAGTGTATGAGGCAGGAGGGAAACTAAAAATAGGAAGGAGATGGGAAGAGACAAGTCATGAGGTCCCTTCCAGTTCTTCAAAGGGAAAAAACTGACAGCATCTAGATATAATTGCCATTTTAATTTCTGTAGATTTTGTTGTCATAAGCCCAGTGAAGGAAGACAGAACCTTAAATTTGTCCTTCTTTCAGTAAAAGTAAGGTTTTCTTGAAGTATATATGTATATTGCTAAAATGGGACATGGAGACAAACTTAGGGTTCCAGTTTTATCTCCAACATGACTGTAAAGCATTTTGGACTGGGTTGACATTGCACACCAAAGGAACTTGTCACCACCAAACAGCACAGCTATTAAATTGGAATTAAACTGTGAAGTGTATCTTTCAAGTTCCACCATTACTTAATAATCCCAAGAATTAAGGGCATTTTTCCAGGTTGTATTAAATCAACCAGAGTGTCATCTATTTTCAGGTCACTTTAGAACTGGTTTTCTCGAATGTTGCTGTAAAACATACCCTGGTAGGACACTTCAGAACTAAAAGCACAAGGCTCTGTGTCCATAACGCAAGGAAAATTTGACTACAAGCCAGTAACAAAGGCCATTTTTACTCATACCTGTGCTGACTGTCCACCAAATCCAATTACCTGGCAATGGTTTACATTTTCAGGTTATGCACACACTACTAAAATGTATGAATGACTCCTTAAAAGCAGGGCACAGCATTTCTTGTTCCTAATTTATTTTCAGTACTGTCTGAAATGTCACTATTTTTTATAACATAGCTGTATATTTTGGTTGTAGGAAAGTACACCCAGAAATATCATTCCTGGAGAACACATTACTGCTGCAAATAGTCATAATTTATAGGATTTCTCACTGGTCTACATTTCAGAACAGGGATTTTGGCACTGAATAGCCTGTGTAAGCACCCAGCACTGACTCTTAGCCTTCTTATGCTTCACCACCATTTCAGCTTCATTTGTCTTGTAGCTGGGAGATCCTCAGCATAGATGGACTGTGTAGTTCATGTCAGACACAGACCCTTGAGGTAGTTGTGGCAAAGCTGATGAACGCACATGAGCAGGTTGATGTGAACACTTTCTTAGGGTGAAACAGCCTGTGGATCCAAAATGCCTTCATTGGACAGGTAAACTCTGCCATGTTCTCCCTCTGGTGTTCAAAGTCAGTTCAGGATCTGCTATTAGGTACTGTCATAGGGATAGGTACATTACTCTACATGTAATAGAACAGTGGTGGCAACAAATCCACAGCTCTTTTTTTAAAAAAACCTTCTAATCTGTTCAAAAAAACAAAGCAAATTATTTGGCCCACACAAGCAGATGATTAACCAGCAGCATTTGTTGTTCAATATTTCAAAAACCTTCATATCTTCCAATCTATTTTCCCCAGAATCTCCAGCTGAAATTGCTTCTTATGCCCCTATTTCACGAGTCACTAACACACTGGTGGCCAGGGATAGATGTGATAAAGTACAGATTTCAGTGTCTTCTGCAATGACCAATGTCTTCATACCCTGTCCTCCACTGCCACATGTAATGTTCAAGAAGAAAAAATCTTTCTTGTGGAAAACAGCATGTCTTCCATGTGGCAAGCCAAGTGGTGCTACTTTTATTTTTTAACAAAATGTTCTGTGCATGTATGTCTGTTCCACAAAGAACACTTCTCCATGCCTTCTCCAAAGGACATTGTCATCCAGTTTGTGATGTCTTATGCTGCCCTGACAGTTCTTTGGGAGAAGCCAGAGACACAACTGTGGGATAGCCTGGGTGCTGCTGGAGATGGACCACTGTTGAAGTGAGACTGATCAGAAAGGAACAATTAAGGTAAAAATAAAACCAACCATGATGTTTTGTGATGGAATAAGATTTCCTAACACTGATTGGGCTGTGATGTAACTTCAGTTTAATTAACAGCTATCTCTCCTCAAGAAGATCATTTAGAGTCTCAGTGTTGTGCTCATAGTCACTGGCTAATACTGAAGAACAGGGGGTTAATTTTTTATGTGAGTGATTCAGACTTACCCCTGTGCTTACAGAACTGACTACACAGTTAGATTAGGCTCTGTTCAGTTTGTCATCCTTTGTTACTGTTTTTGTTGTTCCGGGAAAAGCATCACAGACGTGGGAGAGCTTTGCTGCGCAGTGGGATGAGAACTCTCTTCAAAGAGAGGAACTTGGTAGGAGACAGATTTGAGGTGGTGTGGGGAAATTAGTCACTCTGTTGTCTGGAACACTTCTGTTAACTGAGATTTTACAGATCTTACTGCACAGAGGATGGAAATTTCTTGGTCTCTCAAAAGGTGATGTAGCAGGAGAGCAATGACGTTTGAGATAGCTTTCATGCAAACACCAAGACTTGGCCCTTTCCCCTTACTCATTTGCACATGGTCCAACTTTTCTCCATTCCATTAATTCCTCTACAAGACCAAAATTACTCCCTCTACTAAAAAGTCTTACCTGTGATGATCTTTTCTTATCTCTATATTTCAAATTCTGCTTCTGTATTTTTCTTTCCAGTCCCTCCAAATTTTGACTTCCAGCAGGGCTGCTCCCTGGGTAGGCTGTCAGACTGCTCACAACCCACAGAGCTGCAACACTAGGTAGGGCAAAGTACAAGGACTATCTGGACCAAGCCTGAAACATTAAGGGAAGAAGAAAGGGGTCCCCCAAGCCATCAAGTCCCCACCCACACACCTCAAAAAGGTCTGAAGTGATGGGCAGGTAAGGGGTGCTAAAGGTATTTTTTCTGGTCAGTTCAGAAAAACAAGGCTTTTAATTATCCAGTTTCACAGATACAGATTGAAAAGCAGAGCCCTGATCTCCATTTCTTCCATGTCAGAGGAGGTCCTCACCACTCATTTGGCATCTTACTCCCTCTTTTTCCTTGAACATGCAGTTGCATTATTCAGGTTAGGACAGTATTACATGCTTTGTGGGGCTCAGCTAGTTGAAAGTCCGGAAGCACAAAACTGTGTAGTATGAGTCTCTACCAAGAGAAGATCATTGAGCATCCCACAGACACACCATTACTGCCAAATTCCTCAGTTACCCTCATGCTGGCTTGCTTTTTTGTGCCATCCTTAAGCAGACATTCATTGTGTAATACATCTCTACCACATCTGAGCACCATCTCTCTTCTGGTATAAGAGGAGGCAACTGGAGGATTTTTAAGTCAACCATTATTGTCTGTTCTAATAATACCCTTCAGATTATTTCTGTGACCCAAGAACTTCACAAATATTGTTGAAAAAGTCATCTCTGTCTCTTTCATTTCAGGTACTTTCACCTGATGCAGCATCCTGATTTTATTTGATTTCTGTAATTGTTCTCTCTACCTGTCACCAGTGTTTATATATGTAGTCCTTTTTCTGCTTTTACTGCTGACTGACAAGCATACAAAGCTTACAAGAAAAGAAATTAATATCAGTCACTGGAAGTCCAGTCCCCCACATTTTCCCTTTTGGCTTTTTCTTTAGCCTTTTATTTTTGGGTTTGGTTTGGTGTTTTCATTGGTTGGTTGGTTTTGTGTTTGGTTGCTTTGGTTTTTTTTTGTTGTTGTCTTTAACTTTTTCATTCAGTGCTTAGGTTACAAATGTGAAGAACAAGTGCTTTAAAGAGCAGTAATACAATCACGAGTTTTCTGTGTTCTTATATGTTTTTATCCTCTTGCATTCTCTGTGAGGATTGCTTTTTTTCTCTTTGGTCAGCTTTGATCCCTATGACCTTAACATGACTTGGATAAAACCTGTTCATTTAAGTATCATCCAATTACAGAGGAACTGGTTATAATACAGAGCTTATGTTCAGCTGCTGAAAGTTCCTCATGAATCTTTTTCTTCTAGTCTGTTTTTTTAGATCATCATCCCATGTATGACCCATGCTGTTACCTTGAAAATTTTTGTTGTGGTTACTTGTGTTTGATTTTGGTTAAATCAAATCCATTTTTCATTCAGGAGTTAATAGTTTCAGTTGTTCACCTTAAACAACACTTCTAGTTTCTCAAGGTACTTGTTATGATTTCAGTATAAATCAGCTTTTTATTACAGTCAAGTGAGATGATTCAATTTCCTTGCTGATATACTGAATTCTTGTTATAGCAGGAAACAAACATTTTCTTGGTAAGCTAAATTCATTTTTTACAGTGATGAATGACTCACTGAGCAATTGTTCTTGAATATGGCTGCAGCCATTTTTGAATACTATTTTTCTAAGAGAGGAAGACAATGTTTAGTTTTTTTGGTTTATGGTACAGGCTAGCTTATCTATGAGTATTATTAACATTTAATATTCTCTATAAGAGAACTATGACACCCATACTAATATCACAGGATCTTATTTTATTTCCCATGACAACTAGCAGGACATTGTGATCTCTTACTAGGCAGATAAAGCATATTTGTACCAAAGTGAATTTACCAGTTCACAAAAGAAAGAGTAATACCCATACTCCATTAGCTCTGTCTTGATTACCTTGTATATACAACAGGTCTTTTCCTTCTAAGAGGATACAAGCAAATCCTTACTGTGAACAATTGTGGAGTGAATGACATGAGTTGTCTTGGACTGAAACTTCTCTACAGGGTCTTCAGTATCAATATCTTTTCTCAGAGGCTAAACATTTGGAGAAGGGTTTAAGTTTACATTTTTTATGGAGCAGATTTCCATTCTGACATTTTCTGTGCCAAGACTTGGCTCTCAGAGGAGTCATCCATGCCCCTAAAATGTAAAGCTAATAGCACAGATGCTGACAGATCCTCATTTGTCCCACTACTCTCCTTATACTTTTCCTTATGCATGTGCCAACATGTGCTAAGGCTGAACAGAGCGGGGGAAAAAAGATTCTGCAGCCTAAAAAGATTATACTTGAGAGGTTCTTTCCATGCAAACACATGCATCACTATATGATCTATACACCACAAATGTTTCCATAACTATTTGTAGGATCAGAGCTGTAGAGTCTGGCCGTGATGTTTCAGGAGCACCTGTCAATTTGAAATTACTCAGTTTTAGATTGTTCCTCTCCAGATCTCTTGAATAGAGCTGAGAGGCATACAGTCAGACATGACTTCAAGCAGCTGGGCTGAAATAGCCCAGAGGTGAAGTTTCAAAACTCTCCAGTTGCCACTGTGTATCTAACACAAATGTGACTCAGGTGGAGCTTGCCACATCTCCAAATTTGAAGAACGATGAGCAGCTTTTATTTTAGTAGACAATTTTCAAAACACCAAATACCACTCACTGAAAGAAGTGGCAAGAGGATAGCAGCCATGACATCAGGACAGAGAGAGAAAGGGAAATTTGAACTGTTTGAACCCAGGACAGAAGAACAAGACTGAAGTCTGAGACTGAATGAGGAGGAAGTTAAAAAGGGGACCTAAAAGTAAGGAGATAGAGTTATATGCAGCATGGAGAGAGAAAGAGGAGAAAGGGGCAGCAGAAGTGGGATTTAGACTGGAAATCAGTGGACAAAAAGGCCTTTGTCAACAGGCTTGTCTTCTGCTCCAAAGCCTAAAAGGGCATCTTTCCCCTGTTGTCACAGAAACATAGTTCTTAAGCAAAAATTTCATCCCTATCAAAGCTAATTTTCAGAGAAAATTACATATTTCATACCCTGACAGCCTGGTACCATTTATTCTATTCATTCCAGAGGCTCTGGTTCCATATCCATTTGCATCAAATTCCATGGGATAATGGCATCTGAAGGGAAGCTGAGCAGGTTTGCAATGGGCATTATAGATGTTATCTCTCATCATGGCCCAGTGAACTTTCACATCATTGACTTGTGCAGCAAACACTTCTGTGTATGTAGATGTGACTTGCCCCTGCAATTACAGTACATGTGGAAGTGTCTTTACCATTTTACCAGTTTATTCAAACCTTCTTCTCTGTATCCTTCTCAAGCCCGTCCCCTCTGTCACAGTCTCCAAATCTGAGAATAGGCAAATTCTTATTGTTGAGCTAAAGGAATGACACAAGCACACTGTTGTAGCAATATCAGACATCTCAAAAATAGCCAACAACTCAATTCTAAAAACAGTATGCAAGTCTTTGCCTTATTCAGAGTTTTATCTTGTGTGATTGTATGTCAAAACTGGCAAGGATAATCTTTGTGTGGGAGTATTGTGGGGGTTTTGAATTAAATCATATGAATTCCTTCTTTTTTCTTTTCACATTATTTTTATTTTCCAGAAGAGTAAGTGGAGAGACAGTCAAGCTGGATGGAAAAGGTGTTACTGACTCATAAGGATGAGAAACAGCCAGCCTTAAGAAGGCATTCTGGATTTATGCTTGCTGATTCATAACTTCCTACATACATGTGGGGAAAAAAGTGTGGATTTTGCCCTGAGCTATATTCTGCAGGAAACCCGCCTTCCCTTCACTAAGTGAGAAAATAGTTTCAAAACTGTAGGACTTAACTTCAACTCCCAAAAGATGTTCCCTTGAAAAATGTTTAGAATAAAGAACTGAAAACATTATCTCCAACCACCAAGACCAATTTTCTCTGCTTTCACTGAGAAATTCAAAACTAGTTAAAGCTCAAATTTTCCCATTAAAATATCAGGTAAACCAGATGTACCAATCAAACAAATAGAGCAGAAGAGAGTTGCATAAGGAGCCTTCCTTAGGGTTTAAGGGTTAAACCCTTTTCCTTAGGGTTTAAGGGTTAAACCCATTTCTCCACAAACCCATTAAAGGGTTTGTGGAGAAATACTTTTCCTTTTCCATGCAAATGCTACTAGATCAATATGTCCCAAGCAATTAAATAATATAAGAATATAAACAAAAGCAAGAATAATAAGATAGCAATTAAATAAGTTGTTGCAAATAGAGTTTCATTTCAAAGAGACTTAAAACTCTACTTATATCCAAACAGTTTATTGATTACTTGTGTTTTGTAAAAAGACCCAATTCACAGAGAGTCCAGGTTAAAGTTTTGATTGTAACAACTTTTTATGTCATTGTTCTACCAAGGAGCCCAAAAGAATCTGCCTGTCTCCATAGAATTGGATGACGGAATTAATTGGCTTAGTGAGCAGGGTCTTGGGCTTAGAATGTTGACTGATTCCCCTGCTAAATGGTATCTATTGCAAAAGGGTTTTATGGAAAATGCTTGGCAAGATCCTAAGTGAGATAAGGAGTGACTAAGAGCAATAAGCCACAATCTGGAAGCCTTAGTGAATGAATTAAGTAATTAGAATGATATGTGTAAAATAAAAACAAAAGAGAGGAAGGGATGTGCTGCCTGTTAGCTGCAATGTGGAAAATTGAGAACTAAGGGGCTGAAAGGTTAAAAGAAGAAATTCAAAAAGGAAAGAGTAAATTTTCAACAAATGATTGAGAACTAAAAGTAAATTAAAGGCTGGCAGCAAGTCTGGGAAAAGAGTATATTTAAAAAAAAAAAAAAACAAAACAAAAAACTCCACCAAATAAAATTAGTGCCACAGGATACACAGGATATAAAGAAACCAAGAAAACACTGACAAACTGAATTACTGAAGGTAGCAATCTAGGCCTCTTAAAAATCTGCACAGATATGTATGATACCAACTGAGATGGAGATATTTGGCTAGATGTGCTAATAAGGAAGCCAGTAAAGTCAGTGACTCCGTACCAAACCTGATTAAACAAGAAATCATTACTGATGGCATATTTGGAAATGAACCAGAGAGATAGAATATCACTAAAGTTCATTATTTTAATACAGATGCTCTGTGAGAAATACAAATAACCTGGGGAATCAATCAATGGTTGTACCAACTGTGATGCGAGAGGGCAGAAAGAGCATCTATTTGGTGACAGAGGCAGAAGATTTAGACCTAGATCTTGCAAATTTCCTCAGCCTCCACGAAAATGCTATTCAAATGTTATTGACTCCACCCATTAGATGGCTAAGAGCAAGACTGGGGTGAGGAGTCCATGTTGCCTAGGCAGGGCCTGACAAATTGCAGGGAGAATGTTACAAGTGGCTGTCCTAGCACTGCACTGAGCAACAACCGAATATAATGAACCTAATCCTTGGGACATTTCTGCTACCTCCCCCAAAGTGAGATCTGTTGGAAAAGGGAATGTGAGGATAGGAAAATTAGTTTTCATACATCTATATCATTAAATACCTGTGGAAATCCCCTTTCTGCAAGTGCTCCCACAAACTATTTTGCAAATGCAAGAAACTAAGCCCTGACACTTAAGACTCTGAGTGGTGCCAGGTCTTTATCATTTTGGCCTGACCCAGAAGTTGTGTTCCATGAGACCAATGAACTAATACCATCAAATAAAACAAGACTGTTAGAGGAGTTACCAACCTAACTGAGAAAAAGCACCTGTCAAGATCAGGGGTGCCCTAGCAACTTACTTCATGTTATAAATGGCAGGACAAGAGAGAAAGGCCTCAGGATGCCTCAAAAATCCTTCAGACTGGATAGTAAGAAAAATTTCTTCACTGAAAGCATTGTGTAGACATGGTGCTTAAGGATATGGTTTCATGGTGGACATCTCAACTTGCCAGTGTCAGGTTAATGGTTGGATCTCATGATCTAAATGGTTGGACTTCATGATTTTCCAGCCTATATGATTCCATGAATACAAGTACAGAAGATTTTTTTGTCAAATTCTGGTTTTAATTGCATCTATGTAAATCTGTTATTCACAATCTCTGCCTGCAAGCTAACTGAATCAGGTCATGATTGGCTTGTGGGAATTTATTATTTATTGCTGTGAAGCCTGCTATAAGTTCTGCTGGTGCCTTTGAAGTCTCCAAGGGACTGCATTTTTCTCATGGAGTCTGATAGAGGCTTGGCTCCCATCACCATTTTTGTGAGTAATCTTTTCCCATATGTGGTTACTCTTGGAGCAGCTAGAACAGAAATGATGTTAACGCCATTGAATGGCTTCATGAATGAAGACAGGGAAAAGGATCTGCAATACCACTTCTGTTCCACAGTTTCTCAGAACAGCATTGTCCTTTACAAAGGAGGAAGGAGGAAGATCAGAGGAAAAATGCAAGTTACAGATCAGGTTTGCAAGTTGCCACAATATCTGGGATTGTTCAAAGACGAAGTTTTCTTTCAGGCACCTCTGGCTAAGGAATTATCTTGCTTACTTTCAACACCCCCAATGTCAACAAAGTAATTTTGATGTTTAGTGATTAGCTTGAAAGATGTACAGTGTGCCAACAAAACATTTGAAGTGAACACAGTCTGTTTCAAAAATAGACATGCATCAGTAGTGCCAGATTTCATTAAGAAAACAATTCCTTTATTATGTTAGGAAAAGCATGGTAGTTTCATTTGTAATAAAAGAAAGACTGCCTTAGAGTTTAAAGCTTAATGTATTAGTGTTTATATTACTCCTAAGGAATTGATATTTAGGTCTTTTTCTTGGCTTTATCATAGTTGCTAGGTAACAGAGATGCCTGTGACATGATAATCTTTAGGGATCAAGATGGAAAAAAATTTATCCAACAAAGTATGTGTGAATGATTGCCTTTTTCTCAGCCCCACTCTAGGAAAAAGAGGAGCTGGAACTTTTAACTGTTCTTGGAAGAATGCTGTCAAGGCTATGAACAATTCTTCCTGGTCCCCTCTACTAAAGTTTTAACATCAGTGGAAGTCATTGGAAGAATCAAATTCTTTTCTCATATTCCTTCAAAGTAACTGAAAGCAGCACAAAGGCAAATGACCATCCCATTTGTCTCTCTGTAGTAAGCCCTGGGCTCATGGTCCCCTGTTGTTCCAGCTTTTTTCCAGTCTCAATGGCCTTGTCCCTCTTGCCCACAGCAGTTTCTGAAGTTCCTCCTCTCCTTTGACCATGGGGAAGAAGAAAGCACCAAGGTCAGAGGTCAGGTGGCATGGCTGCATTTGTGCTCCCTGGTATCCAGCTGACAGTTTAGCTTTCAGATTTACAGGTGAGGCAGGCAGCAGAGGGATGCTCTTTTTCCACTGTGCTCTGGTGACCTGTCAGTCACCCATCTAAGCTGATGAAACAGTGCTAGAAGCAGGTTTTAATATCATCAAGCACAAGCCATTAGCCTTAACTAGACAAGAAGAACAGCCTTCAGGGACCCATTGTTATCTCTAAAGGAGAAAGAGGAAATGAAAATGTAGCATGTCTCTGTGGGGGCTGTAGAGATCTGAGTTCATTTCTTTTAGTGCCTTAGGAAAAGAAAACAAGGATGGATTTCAGCTTTTAGTGCTTTGCTACTAAGACTAATGGCTTCTAGTGCTCGTAACAACTATATTATTCTTGTAACAATAAGAATTATTATCTAATAGTTTTTGCATTGCTCTCCCCTTGTGCTTGAAGCTCTGGTATATCTGTCACATGCTTGGTAGAAGCAAGGATAATGTATGGTTTACTTGACAAATTTCAAATTTCAGCTGGCAAAGAGCAAATTCAGCTGGCAAAGAGCAGGTAAAGGGGTAAACCCAGCATTTGGAGGGCTATCCTACTTGTGTTGATTCTGAATTATGTTGTTCCTGCCCCTTGTTCACATGGTTTTCAAAGGTTTTCACAAAGGCAAACTGATTTCAGCAGACATTTCACCACTTAATTTGCAAAGAGATATCAGCAAAATGATCAGACCAAGGCCATCTCAGAACAGTTTCTTGAAAATACTGAAATGTGGATTCCATCATGTCCTTGTAACAGGGAACAGAAGTCAAGTGTATCACTTTTGTTCCACAGAAATAGCAGCGCAACTGCAAGAATTACATTACAGTAACAAAGATTATTCTAATTCAGGTAAAAAGAATTGTATCATTATTATTTTAAAACATCCCTCTAGTGAGGATGTACGTGAGGATAAATGCCCATTTCTTTTGTTACAGTATACAAAAGAAATGGGGCGGGAGGGCTGAAGCCAAATATTTTTGTATTTATACAAATTTTGCTAAGAACCTTGGCTAAATATATATTCTTCTCCTCTAGATCCCCAAAAGTTTTGCTGAAAACACAAAAACAGCTGTGCACATGTGGTTTACAGGAGCTCCAGTCAAGGCACTGCTGGGGAGATATCTCCAATGCTGGATGGCCCACGTGCCTAGGGAATTAAGTGGATGTAGGGCTGCCTCTGCCAAGGTTGCTGGAGGCAGACCTGTAGGCACCAAAATACCTTCTGAGTACAAACCCCAAGGGTTTGCCCTGTAATTTTAAATGCTAATCCAAGTCACTTGACCTCCTGACAGCAAGATGGCAATTTGGGGTTTCATAAACTTTTATCTACATTCTAAACAGTCACAGGGTAACACTGGATGTGGATCTTTGTTTTGTATCTAATAAGTACTGCTGGGGTCTTGGGAGGATTTGAATAAATTTAAATAGGTTCTCAAAAAGTTTGAAGTCAAGAAACTAGGAATATATCTTTATTGTTTCCAAATAAGGCTAAAAATACACAAAATTGTTCCTGTTTGTAAAATATTACTACAGGGTTTTAATTTCTTCCTAGATTAATATAAAAGGATATTCAGTTTAAAATTTCCTATGTGCAATGTTTTATACTTTACCATTAGAAAAGATGGAGCAGTTTTTTTGTATGTGATTTATAATATATTTTTATGCATGTATGGCCCAACAGGATATACTAATAAATATACAGCATGAATCACACATGCACAAGCCACTACTTTTTCCAGTCATAAATATATATTCCCTTTGGGACTACTATTTACTGTCCCCAAACAAAATTTTGTTTTGCATTTGAAAATTCAAATTTTCTATACGTCATCAGAATGACATGGAGTGAAATCCTGAATGATTTAACAAACTGCATAGAGCCATTCAATCTTATTCTCCAGTGTACACCACAAATGTTATCAAATGAAGGTGACAGAAATCATAACTCAAGTTCTTTATGCTTGGCTTGTGGAAAATGATTGTTCAAAGTGGAAAGTCAAAGACATTTGGCTTTTGGCAGAATCAAGAACTTGGCAAGGACTTTGTTTTTTAGGCCCATTATGATATTGAGAAACATATACTATCTCCACAATTGCATCTGGTGATTCAACAAGAGCTGAAATGAACAATAAGGATGTCATTTTGCATCATCTAGAGCTGCAAGAAATGTCACATTTAAGGGTCTGGGTGTTTTCTAAGTATGGAATAGGAGAAGGTATACTCCTGTAACACATTTCAAGGGGTGACTTACACACTACATTTCTCTTGTTTCAATGATGATTTCCCATTTATATCTGCATTATATTTGAGCTATACAGCCACTGTAATTTATTAATTTTATAAAATGTACATTTATCTATGTATCTGCCCAGATATAAAAATATATCTTTCTATCTAGAAGTGTTTCTCTGTGCACAGATAGATAGCCACAGCATCTACAGGATGGCATGCAAACATGTCTATCTTGAGGCAGGCTGAACCATACACATTTTCTCAAACATTCAGATTAAACATCAGAAACCTTGTAGTCTGGAATCTATGGGAACATTCAGTATTTCAAGCTTATAAGAACGCATGGTGACACCAGATCACCAAAGCTTTGACTTACAATTTTTTACTTTACTTTTCATTTGAAATGATTTATCAAAAATATTCAGCACTTTTTAACAATAGGTGTAACAGGTTGGTTTTATTGTTATTAAAAATTGTTCACACTATCTAGTGCAAATACAAACAGTGACACTAAAACCAGATTGGCCTGCTTATATCTTACCCTCATTTTTGCAGGGGACTGGGCATTTCTTACCTAAGGAAGCTGTTAAACAATTCTATATTTGTCAGTGTTATAGGAGACCAGTAATGCCTACGAAAGCTGTTAAACAATTTTATATTCGTCAGTGTTATAGGAGACCAGTAATGCTGGCTGATGGCATTATTCTAAGGGCTGCTGAACCAAGCTATTCAAACCTCCATTCACGGTGGTTGATATCAAAAATGCAATGTTTCAGCTCTATTTGTAATAATTAGTAAACTTTCTGCAATCTTTTTCTTTGGTCTAAATCTTGTTTTCCAATTTTGCACTTTCATGAGCATTTAATACTGGTCCTCATTTTTCTTCCAGGCAATTGAGACCAGTGATAAATTTGCTTTAAGGTTTGCTCTTAAAATCTTACACCTCTTTTTCTTGGGTCTAGAAGAGTCCCAGTGTAGGCTAGATTGCCATACTGGAGTTAAATAGGGACCTGAGGAAAAAAAAGTAATTTTATAGAAAGCAGTGTTGTCTGAAGTAGCACAGGGGTCAGTTACTGAGCATCATACTGACCAATATACTGAGCAATGCTCATCCCAGAAGAGTTGCCTTAGACTCACTTAGTCCCTGCATTGCAGATTAGTGAAGCATAGCAGGCGTGGTAGGTGCTATACCCTAACCTGTGGTAATATTTTACCATGATTTGAAAGACTAGATTATTTCCTGAATTGATCAGAAAAGGCTTTTGTTATCACCTGAGATGCTTTTGTGCATCCATAAGCTACCCTCCTCACAAGGGTACGTTCCCACCTGCAGCTCCATGTGCGGTTCTGTAGCTTTGTGTGTTCTCTGCAATGCATGAAGGGCGTGAAACTATTGGAGTCCAGAGACAAAGGTGATCAGGAGGCTGGAGCACCTCCCCTGTGATGACAGGCTGAGGAAGTCAGGGCTGTTCAGCCTGGAGAGGAGAAGCTTGAGGGGAGACCTCATGGCAACATTCCAGTGTCTGAAGGAGCCTGCAGGGAAGCCTGAGAGGGACTCACATCAGGAACTGTAGTGATGGGACAAGGATTAATGGGTACAAACTGAAAAGGGGAAAATTTAGGCTACATATCTAGAAAAAATTCTTTACTGAGAGCATGCTAAGGTACTGGAACAGGTTGCTCAGGGAGGTTGTGGATAACTCAACCCTGGCAGGGTTTAAGGCCTGGTTGGATAAGGCCTTGAGCAACTTGGTCTAGTGGAAGGTATCTCTGCCCATGGCAAGGGGACTCTGACTAGATTATCTTTAAGGTCCCTTCCAATCCTTAACATTCTATGATTCTATGACCTGGATGGAGGAGACTTTCCTCTTAGACATAATGCTCTTGTTATTGTTCTTTGGTGATTAGTGACAAACTTGTCAATTTGACTTCTTAAGTACCTAATAACAACAGGTCAGCATTCATATGTGATACTGGGCAAAATAAAATTCAGTAAGAAACCAGAAGAGTTTCCATGTTCCTAAGTGGGGAATTATTTTAAGCATTCTGGAAAGTACTTTCACCTTTTCCTTTTCACTTGCTCTAACTGATTTTGTGACTTTCGTTCTCCTAATGATGACCAGAGGCAAAAGCAGATGACAGAAGATTCTCATGTCAGACAGAGCAGGTTCTACTGATCACAGAAGAGAGATATAATTAAAGCCTTATCACTTATAATGGTGCTGCTATTTGTCACACAGGAGAGATTCTTCAACACAGAAAGATTTGTACAGTCCGTTTGTCTGTGTTCAGGGACAAATACTCAACTGTGCATCTGCAGGCAATTTTCACAGCAAGTGTTGATGTCAATTGAAATATGAATGCACCAATCAATAAACTAGCAAAGTCTTGCTGCCAACAGAGAGAAATTTCTGGCTTGAAGGAAGAGAAAAATTATAAATTCTAGGTTATCTGATCCTGGAATTATTTTTATAACTTGCCTGTGATGTTGTAACTTAGGTTATCATTTTCTGATGAAGAATGAGATCGTTCCCACTCTCTCAAGTGTGAGCTTCAAATTAATTCTTGAATTTAAGTAATCCTGCAACTAGTTTTAAGTTTTCTTTGAATTTTACAGGTTTACTACAGTAATGTATTTGACACCAGTTTTAGCCAGCAAGTTCAGAACCTGGAACAGTCAAAAGTTTCTGTTTTGGAGTGGTGGCTTTTGGAGTTTGACTTGCTCAACTTATAAAACTTGCATAGCAAGTCTGTTTAATACATTGTTCTAGTTACCATGACTACATCTAATAAATGTTTGTATACCTCACCAGTGTCTACATCCACTTAAAACCCCTTTACTGACATTTGCTTCCTGCTGCATTTGGCACAATAAACTGAAGTCAGGAACAATTATGATTTTAAAGGAAACAGATATTCCATGTTCACACTTTTGAACCTGTTTTTTCAAAATCCCAGGTGGTTAGAGTAGCACATACACAGTTAGGGCATCCACAATTATTTCAGTCATTTATGGAGCAGCTGGTAGGAGGGCTGATGGCTGATTTGTACCCACAAATGCATGCTCAGGCGAGATTCAGTATCCAGCTTGGTAGTGTTAATTGTGTTAAAGTACAGATTCCTGTCAACCTGGAGCACAAAAGGTTTTATAAGTTCTACATCACATCTAATTATTTTCCCTGGAAATATCACAGTAATGGATACAAATTGAGGCTGACTCTAAGGAAAATCTTCTTTGCAAGAAGGGCAGTGAAGTACTAGAGAAAGGCTGCTCACAGGAATGTGGGCTCTTCATCCCTGGTGGTTTTCAGGAGTTAGCTAAATAGTCATGGCTGACCTGGTCTGGTGGTTGCAACACACAACCACAATGGGAAGGAATACACATGGACCATCAAATCCTCTTCTAAGCAACATTTTAATGGCTTTTTGGCTTTCAAACTTAAGATGGTCTATGGTATGCATTGGATGCTGTAAGTTTAATATTCCAGTACTCTTACATATGCCTGTATGCACATAAGTATGTGTATACATATTAAAATTGCCTGTAGAAACACAACCTGTACTTTTAAAAACACTGGCTATGCATGCATTTTCATTCAAACCTCTGCAGACATGTAGGTCCCAAAACAGGACTTCTAAATATCCGCTTGACGTATGTGTGTGTATTAATTTTGCTCAAATTGTGGTTGTGGCCTCCTCTGGGGTTTGCGAGATGACTCAGGGAAGGGAGGATTGCAAAACACAGAGTGCAGCTGTCAGCAGCAGCTCAGGTCCTCCAGGGTGGAGGCATGAGCATAACCAGCTGCAGCACACATTTTAGCTGGTCCTTCCTCTCCTGCCCAGAAGGAACTAAACATCTGCTGGCTCAGGCGATGGCACAAAGTTAAGATAAGATAAAAGTGTGACACATTTTCTGGGGTTTTGAGAGGTACTGATGCTATCTGTCTCTTGAAATGCAAGACCTTTAAGTTTTAATGTTAGATGCATTGGATATATTTATTAGCACTGGATTCCAAGCCTCCCTCCATGAGGGTAGGATGGTTTTTACAACAAGACTAGATTGTGAGTAGTAGGGAATGCCCAAAAAGGAGCAGCTCATTTAAGCAGCACCAATAAATCTTTGGGTATCTGGAATGCCATGAGAAGGGGAGTGAGCCTCTGTGGAACAAGACAAATCTTCCATTAAGTGAATTTTGCTGACCTGTGTTGATGCCAATTTGTAGAGCACATTTTGATGGGAAGAAATCAACATTTTAAATGAAGAGTTGGTTTTGCTGAAAGTTTTCAGGTACTGCAATGCCACTTGCAGATAATTAACCTTTGAACCACTTGTTCTTTAGTCAAAATCAAATACTGCTGAAAGTTTGATAAAGTCTACTTTAGGAAGCACAAGGAACAGACAGAATTCTGCTTTCAGAATTTCCACTTTCAGAAATATTTACAAGTCTCTAAAGATACTTTTTAGAAAATTTACAGTAAATGAAACAATAACATTTAGCACACTCACTAGTCACCATATTTATGGCCACTGTGTCTATTTAAGGACAAGTTTTGGACTTTTCTTATGCAGAACTCTTCCAGCTGCCAAGTAAACAGAAGTGCAATGCAGCATAAATTTTTTCAAACAATTTCTAGCATTTATTCTTGTAACTAAACTGTAACACTAGACAGAAATATATTGTAAATATATTTGTAAAATTCAGAATTTACTTCCATTGTTCTAAATACTATTTGTTCCCATCTCTAATTCCTTCCTCACAAATCCTTCTGTTTCCTGTGCTCTACTCTCAGCCAAGACATCCCTTGCAAAAGTGAAGCTTGGCCTCTCTGGTGCACACCAAATCACACACCTTTTTGTTCACCTCTCCCTGATCCCTGTTATGTCTGGCTCACTGCCCAGAGCCTGCTCTTTCCCAGAGCTCGGTTTTTCCAATACATCTCACCTACCTCAGCTGGTTTTTGGCAGAAGAGGGACAGTGGGAACAGACAGCTGGCAAATAGCAGCTCCCAGCAGATGCACAGTGCAGGGAAGGAAGGAAATTCTGTAGCAAATGGTGCAGATGGAGCCTGACCTTATTGTGTTCACATGGCCCTGCCATTCAATGAAAAAATCCTTCCCTTAGTCCTGAGCAGCTCTTTCTGTGGTTGCTGCAGACCCAAGGCTAGTCAACATCTCATTGCACAGCTGAACACTAAAATTTGCTTTCTTAAATGTAAGGCTTGCCACAGGTTTAATATGTCATGAGAAAAAATACCTTCTGCATGTGCGAAGAAGTCACCCATAGAAACAGTAAAATAATGTGAAATTGCTAAGATTTACTTTAACAAGTTAGGTAGGAAAGCATTTCAGATGAAGATGCCTGAACATCTCTTTTTTGTTTGTTTTGGTTTTTTAATTAACACTAATTGTTCATTTTTTAATTAGCACTAATTTTTTAATTGCACTAATTTTTTAGTTAACCTTATTGCCACAGATGCTGACAAGCAAGGCACACAAGAGTATGCAACAAATTGTGATAGTAAGTA
The DNA here is from genome assembly GCF_051311805.1 of Agelaius phoeniceus. Lineage (NCBI taxonomy): Eukaryota > Metazoa > Chordata > Aves > Passeriformes > Icteridae > Agelaius > Agelaius phoeniceus. The sequence continues at coordinate 31,296,438 of NC_135269.1, read as the reverse complement.
AAAAAACCATCCAAAATCTATCTTTAAAAAACATGTTGCATCTTCACAAAATTCCCTCTAGGACAATTTATTAAATTATATTTTCTATTCAGTCTCAGCCTACAACTTCCTGTTTACTTGGAATTGTAGTGTGTGATTTATTTCAAGTCTTGGGTTTGTTTTCTTTTCTATTTCTTTTTTTTTCCAAATTGTTTCAATTACTTGTAAAAGCTGATACAGAAGTTCATTCCAAGACTGAAGTTAATGAAGGCAGCAGATCTTGATTCCTTACAAAATTAGAAAGCTGTGACTATGGAAACAAAAAGAGAAGTAAAACCTGAGATTCTGGTTTTCTTCTCTGCTCTATGATGTGATGAGAAATAATCAGTTGAGTGATATCTGAGGACAAATATTTTGTTGTAGCAATTCCAAGACATGAGGTGCCAGGAAACGAGCATCAGACAAGCCCCAAAAGATGACACACACTGAAAAGTAACACCTGCCACTTCCCCAACTTATGTGTCTTGGAGTGCAGCCTTCCAGCAAGTAGCCCTAAGCCATCTATCTGTAGGTTTGTAACTATTGCTTCAGCACAAAACCCAAAATTGGTTTCGGTACTGGCTCATGGAAATACGTCATGACAGCCCTTTAGGCCACAAGTTAATGCATTACCACAACTTATTAGTGTTGCTATTGTCCCAAGCTAGGTTTGGGACTTCATCTCCCTCACACAGCTACTTACATGTTACTTATTGAGATCTAGAAGGTGCCAGCACATTTTGTGATGATACGTCAGCAAGCCTGAACTAGGGTGGCTTTTTTCACCAGCTATGCTTTTATGTTCACAGATTCTTTCATTTTCTATTGAAAACTATGGGCACATACTAGTTTCCGGTGTCCAAAGAACATTATATTTATAGTACATATTTTTTTAAAAATTGTTTAAAGAAACATCATCTCTTAATAGGATAACTCCTCTCGCTCACTTCCCTCCAACATGACTCTCAAAAGCCTTGTAGCATTTCTTACTCTTTATTTGGAAACATCAGCCTCTCATCCTTCTACTTTTCCCTAGAGAACACAGACTTTCTTTCCCTACTCTTTTTTTAATAGGTTGGTTTTTCTGTATTGCTTTTGGAGGAGTCTCCTGTCTCTGTTGCCACAGATAGAAGTCAGCCTCCTCATCTTTAAACCCATAAAAGTTTATATCTATTTGGTAAAGTTGGAGGAATGGTTTAACAGATGAAGTCACAGCTATAAAAGATGAGTCACACAGAGGTGAAATACAGCCCCCACCTCCCCCACATATACCCATGCACACTGGTCATGAACAGAGCAGTTACTAAAAATTAAGCCTCATCACCTACTGCAGGTATGGCTTTGCTCTCCAAACTTCAAGTTCTTCCGAGCTGGGATGGCAGAAACAAACAGCCCAAACCGGATTTTGATCAGTAACTCAGACTCCACAAGACAACGACACAGCTACTGGTTTTTTCTCTATTTTTTTCAGCTAGTCCACCCAGTCCACCCATTCATTCCCTCTTTCCTTCCATCAGCTGTCTTGGTACCTCCTATAAAAGCAACTCTGCCTGTTTCAAATACAGAGTCCATTTATCTAGCTCTACTCTATGAATGCCACTCCAGCAATTTTTTGAAGTCTGACTGACTATACCTCAGAATAACTGGAACAACTTGATGATGAAGTAGAAGTCCAGCAAATGGTCAGCACAAGAACAGCAATAATGTCTTCTCTGGTTTAAAAATCAATTTTTTAGCTTGAGCTATCTTGGAAAAATGCCTGTACTTCATCTTAGTCTAAAAAAAATCCCTAAAGCTGAATCTAGAACTGACAAGACAACAGAAATATCTTCTAAGAACACAGAAAAAAATCTCTGTACATGCTATGTCAGTGATTAATTTCCTTAGCATAGACTTCAACATTTTTCATCCCCCCCACTCCCCAAAAAAAGAGACAAATACTTGTCTTGTAGCAAGAACATACTTTGCTAAAAATGGCCCATAATCATACATTTTCCATTCTTAAAGAGTTTACCTTTTAGATATCTTTGGGATATCTTCTACATGAAGTCCTTTAATAGAAATTACCCAAACACTTCTTCACACTATTTGAACATATTTAATTTCTATCCTTAGAGGGTCATTACCTTAATTGCAGTGTCAGTGATATCTGGAGGGGGCTAAACAGCACACCTCCCTAACTGGAAGCAGCACTGTATGTTAGGGTACTGCAAGGCTCCCCTTGGGCTAATTAACTCTGATTCAGGAGCACAACAGTGTGCTAATAGCTGTGCTGCTGATGGGGTGCCCAAGTAAGGCATACAGAGCAGGTTATGAACCTGTGCTCTCTGGACAAATCTGTAGCATAATTTTTCACTCACACTCCAAAGAAAACTTTTTAGAAGTCTAGGATTGTGAAGTCCTTGGCTTTCCTTTAAAATTCTTTCTCACAATTCCTCCATTTAGTCATGTGTCTTCATATTTAATAGCTACAAATAATTCATAATTTATCCTGTTCTTTAACTGTGATCTATAGGACCAGTTTAGCTTTTCCTAGATAGTATGGTTTCTCCAGTTAATACTTTCCTCATTATTCCATAAAAGCAACTCACATGGTAAAATAAAGAGTAACTTCTGTACAGCATTGAAACATCTTTCTTTTGAAAGAGTTGGCAAAGTATTTAAACTTGTTTCTTTGCCTGAGGACAAGAAGAAGTCTTTCTGGTAAAAGAGCTTTATTTCTCCTAGTTAATTGTTTTTTTCAGCTTGCTTCTGGTAACATCTCAATTTTTTTATTTTCTTTCCTTCTTCCTATGGAGGAAAAAAATCCTATATCTACCCCTTTATTTTCCCTTATATGGTGAAAATTGCTGTAATGTTTTAGCAATGTCTTTACAAACAAAGACATTGCCACCTTTTGGAACCTTGATAGTCTCTTTCAGATGTTTCCTGTTTTCCTATAATAAAAATGACTTGATGTGTTTTTGATTCCTGTGCAGTCTTGTTTTCTGTTAGCACCACCTGGTTTACAGCTACACCACCATGTCATTCCTGAAGTGACAGTCTGCTTGGGCTGACTGGTAGGGCTGAAGTACAAACAGACCACACACAGAGTACCAAAGGCTAAACGCACTGCAAACTTAACTGTGACTACTCAGGGAAGTCCACTCACAGCACATCCACTACCTTAATCCACAGATCATGCTTTCCTTGTACCATTGCTCTTTTTCATTTTTCTATCTTTACGGTCATTCCAGAAAAATTTCAGTGCCTTCCTTTATCCTTTAACATTTGGTTCCTAAGTTGTGATTACAACAATCTGAAAATCAATTTTCAAATTTAGCATTGTTCATAATTTTCAGCAAAGGTACCAAGAACATAGAATGTGGAGTAAAAACAAGACAAGTCTTCTTTGCCTTAATTTTTGCCTTTTTTCTTTTTTAAAATCTTGTTAGCTTTTTAAAATTCATTACAAATTATTAATCCTTTTCTGCCCCAGTTGCCTGAAATGGGTCTTCTCTAACTTCTTTTCTTATCCTGGACAATTTTGCTGCTTTTAAAGTTCTCTTTCATTTATTTTTCCCCACCCTTGAACAAAATTAACAGTGTTAAGTTAGAGGCTAATAGTATTAAGTTAGAGATTTGCTTAGCCATGATTATCTGCTGTAGTCTTGGTTTATTGGGATATTCTTGATCAAAGTCCATATTTTAGCTTTCCTGATGACTTCACTAATATCCAATTATCTATCTAACTGTTTAGAAACAAGTCATTATGTTATCAGCTTGAATGACACTTATTTCCTAGTGTCATAAGTTTTTTTATGGTGGGACTCTGTCTTTCAGTTTTCAGTCTGCTGTTTTTCCACATTTTCTTTGCCACTTATAAAAACATTGTCTGGATGAAGCTGTTTCTTTGGCAGACAAAGAATAGAACATTACAGTGTAAGAAGTGATGTACTTTGGTTATTCAAAAGTTAACCAAGCCCAATTTACCAATCATCATAATGCATAGCAAAAGTTGTTTAAGAATAGCAGAAGCATATGCAATTAATTCAGTGATCTTTCCCAAGGTATCCAGCGTGCTTCTGACAGTCAGCTTATGGGTTTCCTGAGCCAGAGGTTCCATCTAGTAGACAAGACTCTTCTGCAAGGATTTGTCTGATTCTTTTTAGAACTCTTGCAAGCGTTTGCCTTTCAGAGTATCCTGTGGCAATGAGTTCCACTATGCATGCATGTGTTGTCGAGAAACAACATGGCGTGGGAAAAAATCCTTTTTGTGTGTGTTTCAAACCCAGTCACTTAACTGGGTATGCTCTCATTTCCAAATTGCTACACATTTTGAATTACAGTCCCAAGTTTTTCTTCCCTTTGCCATGTATGATATTTGAACTTTGTCCATAAGCTCCAGCTCCTTTTTAAACTCAAACCTTCATCCATTTAATCTTCCTTTATCTGGGAGGAGGTGAATAACCATTTCCAAAAGGCATCCAGGAACACCTCAAGTGAACCTACAGAGACTTTGATCTGGGGACCAATGCTCAGGTTCCAAACACTACCTCAGCTGTAAGACAGATAGTGGTGCCCTGCATCACTCTCTGGCCACCTGTATGGCTCACTTTTAGACTTCTTACCAGCTCAAAAGAGTGGGGTTGCTTTTCAGCTTACCCTGTCAGAGGAGACTTGCAGCTTTAAGCTGTAAATCAGAACCTTTAGCAAAAATTTAATGCAGCACAAGGCAAGGTCCTTCAGATACAGGACATCATTGGAGAGTAAGCAGCCAAGCAAACACTTACATAGTACTCAGCCATCCTCTACTGCCACATTGCTAAAGAAAAACGTGCAATTACTCCAGCAAGCAGTTTTACATGATATGTAGGCAGACTGTCTGTGCTACGCTTTAACAGCCTCTAGCTATAAATAACATTATTAGGAAAGCACATTGCCTTAGAAGGAGAGAACAGAGATAATCACCTTTCTAACTGTCTAGAAACATATTTAGATTTCATGTTTAAGATTAAAAATAGACTCAACAAATGTATTCAGTTTTTGACACTGGGTTAAGCTTCTTAGCCAAATGATACAATTGACACGATAATGCCAAGAGTTTATGACAAGTTTTAAAACCCATTAAAATGCTAGTCAAAAATCTGAAACCTGAAAAGGCTTTTTAATTAAAAGGTGAAAATTAGGGCCATGACACATTTGTCCCAAGAGATAAAACACAGGTGGCTGACATGGCTACTCCCCTGTTGTGTACACATACCACTCTCTCAATGGACACCACAGCCCTGAGCCTCAGACAGCTCAACTACCACAGATTTCAGCCTGGGTTTCCACCCAATATTGAGAATAGTTTATGTAAAATGTCAGCCTGCAAATTCTGTCTGACCTCAAGGGGAACATTCTGCACAAGTCCCTGCCACATCAGGGGTCTTATGGGCTGAAGTCATGTCCCTGCTGTGTCCAAGGATCGGATGGTGCGGTTACTTGGTATGTGCTGCACTGTCCTCTTTCTGAAGCAAAATAGAGAAGCAGTGGCTGCAGCCTAACTCTCACATCTTTCTTGCTGTCACACCTTCAGTTCTTCCTTAACATGGTAGAAAGAAAAACCCTGAGCCGTGTGGCTCTGTTTTTGCACCACTGTGCCACTTCACCCCTGTTCAAACACCACTGGCCCATGGACATGCTGGCCTGCTGTAAAGGCCAAGTGTCTCCCCTGGCAGAGCCTAACCTGGAAAGCCTGACAGCCATTTGGTTATCAGGCATTTCCCCAGGAAGCTGTGTAACCACACAGCATGCAGCTCCCTATGGATAGCCACTGTAGCATACATTCTGACCCAAGAAACTGGATATAGCTTTGTGGTAAGCTAAATGAGCAAGTGTTCACTGAATCCTCATTAACCCAGCCACTCTCCTCTTGCAGTGTGTGGATATTGATGCCACAGCCTTCATCAGTATTGTTAGGATGCACAGAAATCTTGTGACATACGCCATTGAGGCCATTATAGCCCTTTATGTTGTTTCTTTCTTGTTTGGTCCATCATAGCTCCATGTAGCCTCAGAAACAGCAGCATTGCTTCAAAGCCTGCCAGCCAAAACCAGCAGCAGGTGGTCAGGAGGAATTTGGCCAGGCAGATATGCATACCTCTGTGGAAAAACTTCATTGGCCAGAGTTATTGAACTAGTGAAGTACCTATAAAACTAGGTCAACTAGGTTGGACTTCCACTTTCTGTTTGTAGAAATGCAAATAAACAAATGCACACACTGAGCCCTATCACTTTAGGAAATTACAAGACAAGGATGCAACTGGGCTCCAGCCCACACAGGGTATTCATTCACACAGGATACCTGTATTGAACACTCCTTGCTATAAATTTGTTTTGGTTGTTTTCTTGACAGAAGGTTAATCCCACACCCAGGCACTCCCTGTATGTTCTCAGCAAAGCTGTAAAACAAGCTCTCTGACTCAGGAGTTACACACTGAGAGTAAATACACCCAAAGCAATACATCCTACAAGGATATCTGGTGAGGGACTTCATTGGCATGCATGCCCTTGTGTAAGTGCCAAATCCAGGTGAGATCTCCAATGTGGGATACTTTTATAATCTATAAGGAGTATAAAAAAGGTATAACAATCTTTATTTTTGTCTTTATAATTTGATTCCACTGAAATCAAATATTTACGCTTTCTGTTGATTATCACACACTTGCCTTTGCCAATTCACCTACTCAGACCAACTGGTTCTTGACTTTTGTACCTTTCCAAACTTTATAGTAGCTGACCTATTATGGTATTTTATCTCAATTATTTCAAGGAAAGAATGTCCACAAATACAGATGTGTCTAAACAGAAACACTGAAGACATAAAGCATCACCTTTATGTTAATGACTATTTCACATATCTACATTACTGAGTAGTTGAGAATACAAGTAGCATCCAAGTTAAAAACAAAGCTTCATTACAAACTGAGCAGTAAACAGACAGCTGGCTTTTAAAGGATATTATACTTCCTGCTCCTTTCTACATACGTAATGTTTATTTTAAATTTCTGTGGGCTTATGCAAACTGGACAGCTCTACAAACTTCTGATTAGATTGTTTAACTTTCTGGTGAGTGAGCGGTACAAATCTCTCTTTGTGACAAAACCCAGAAGTTAAACATATTGCAGACTCCTGCCATAGAGATTTGGCACCTTAATTTGTACTGTAGCAGCCCAAGGTCCTGGTGTGATGGTGAAGAAAGAATCATCATCCTTTCTTACACACAACATTCAGCCAGTGGATAATATTTGCTCTGTTTAATTTTTGCTCCTATGATTCTCAAAACATCTACTTTGCAATTACTAAACAAGGAAACTAGACGTTTCATAGCAAGACTTTTCTTTAGTTAAACCAATTTCTCTCCAGATGATGAGATCATTTTGATAAAACACAGTCTGCTAAAGCAAGGTGGGATACACAGTGGTTTTTAGCATGAGCATTTCTAATAGTATTTTTAAATTAGTTTTAATTGCTATTCAATTCTATGAATATTTCTGACCTAATCTCCTTTCTCATCTGAGGTGTGATCCAACACTCACCAAAACAGATGAGGACCTTTACATTAATTTCAGTGGGAACTAAAGTGATCCCTAAAGATCAGTTAGAAAATCATTGTTTAGTTATGTGTGAAGTTCTTCTGGGATGGATTTTACAACTATTTTGTTGAAGCCACCCAGAAAGTGGAGATTTGTTTCCTGTAATTCATGGCCCCATTGGGCAATGAAATAGAATGCATTATGAGTGCTAATGTGAACACTAATATCTAGACAAATATCTTGTTTATTCAATGCCATCAGGGCTCTTGAAAATAACACCCCATAAATTCCTAATGATAAGTACCTAAAATAAGAGTCACTGAGACACACTGGATCAGAGCAGAAAGCAAGCACAGTATTGTATTCTGAGATCTTTAGAGCAGTGTTTCATTATTATACCTGAAGAGAGTTCTTTCCTTTAAAGGTGATATTTACATAGATCATAACATAAAGTCACCCAAATAGAGTAGATATAGGAAAGACAGTGCAGGGAAAAGGTTGTCTCATTTTTTTGTACTGCCTCCCAGCACAGGAAGTTAAACACATTCCAGCAGCTGGATAATCGACCTTTGTCTAGAACCAACTACCAACATTCAATCAGCAATAGTATCTAAATAGTATTTTGAAGAAATATTGTTAGCTATGTGGGGAAAAACAAAGAAGTCAAGTAAGGCACAGCATATGTTCACCATGCCAGTCTACTCAGATATCTTTACTTGATAACTGTCTTTCAGGATGAATGAAGGGTGGGTAAATTATTAGAGGAGTGTCACTGGGAAACTCTTAATTCAACAAAGAGAAAATGGGTAGTGCTAAATGGCTAGAGGACAACTAACAAAGGAGTTTCTAAAAGATCAGTCAGGCCCTTCTAAAAGGGCCTATCTTCTTCAATACCGTCATCAGAGAATTTGGCACAGAAATAGAAATGAGCTATTGAAAGCTAGTGACAATACTTATTTGAATGTATTTGTCATTACAGTGAGGGAACAGGCTTTTTAAAGGAAGAGCTGGACAACTTAGAGGGTGAGAGTATTAGAAATGGCATAAAATGCAATATTATTATTGCAAAGCATTTCAATTACTAATGAGATTTTCTTTTTCTTAAACACACTATTTGGAAATAAATGAGACCAAGAAATAACTGAGAGCACCAGTTGCTCACAGGATGATTATGATCCATCAGTGTGATCTGACTCTGAAGAAGGCAATCCCCATAAATCTTTTTTTCCAAGACAGATAAGAAACCATTAATGTCTTTGCACTTGTGAAACCTCCTCTGTATGTAGTTCTGACTGCTTCGTGTTCAAGAAAGTTGAATGCAAGCTGAAAGAAATATAGTGAACAAAGTAGTGATGAGCAACTGAAAGCATTTAACTTTTCTAACAAAACAAGAACTGTGACACGTTTGCTGAACCTCAGGGGTTAAACAGAGGAAAGAGAGAAAAGTATTAGAGCTAGACAATGTCGGGATGATTAAGATCAAGTGCAAACCAGCCATGGGTGAATATAGCCTAGAAATTAGGAAAAAATTTGTAACCGTGAGAATGTTATGACCTGGAAGAGCTTTTTCATAGAAGTGTGGAGCCATGCTTTTGCAGTGGATCTTCAAGAGTCTATAAAGAAGAGAATATAATGTGGCCACCTGAGGTAGCAGAGATTTGCACTTCCTTGCTAAAGTTTTATATACATTGATTTCGCTCTTCCCTTCACTTAAAATCTCCTGGAGTGATTTTGATGAGTAGTTAGGGGAATCTGGGTCATTCATGGGCCCAGCTGTAGTTTTACCACCAGCCCTTGAGGCTGATGACTTGTTATAGCAAGTTCAAGAAGAGATTAGCAATCAGACTGTGAGCCAGAGGTGGGATGAATGTAACTTTTGCTGGAATATTTTTGTTTGCTGCAACACCATAGAGAATGAACTGCATTGAACAGATGGAACAAATACTTTTTTCTTATTTACCTTCATAAGCATAGCCCATTACATGGACTGATGCATAAGTATTTTCAAAGGAGAGAAACAGGGTAATTCATACTCTCAATTTTTTCCTGCTAACAGATGAACCTCAATTATTTTCTGTGAATATGAAAAAATGCTTACAAAGGTAGAAACTGTAGTGATAATGGTGTTTTTTCAATAAACTCTTCTTGGTATCACCAATACTTCAGATCTACAGTTTTGCTGGGGTTCTGTGTGGTTTACCTGTAAAAGCAAAACATCTCACAGGTTGTTGGAAGGATTCAGATACCAGCAGTAATTTTTGTACATTTTGCATTCATTAGCAGACTTCTCTTTTGCTGACCTTTATGTCATGTGCCATTCATGGTGTTGTGTGAAGTATTATTGCCTTTGTTTTACCCAAGGACTATATGAGTTACTGAAAAAAAAAAGGACATAAACACTGTGAAGAGATCACAAGCAAGATCTCCCAAGTCCTGAATAGCATTTCAGCCATTGAATAAACCTTCACTTTCATCCTAGAAAACTTCAGCTGAGGCTACCAGGGGTTCCTGCATGTAAATACCAATGAGATTCATGCCTGGAATAGAAAGTACACCTTATAATTTCTCACCTGTGCAGCTGAAATGACAAACAAAAAGCCATCAGTACTTCCTACAACATAGAAGAGATGTAGCTACAGAAGGACTCTTGGCACTGAAGCCTGTTAATTTTGGTTTTCTGAATAAAGGCTTGGGCTGTTGTACAAAAAAAAGTATTCTGTTTCTGTTGTAAAAGGAACCATATAAAAAAGGACCCAGGCAAATACACAAGAGAGCTTAAAAAAGGAAACCTCTTAGGCACTATGTGTTTCAGATCTTTATCAACAATTTAACTTCTTTGTGGCAAGGAGCTGTTGTTTATAGACCTCATGTTCCTTTCTGATTATTAATTTGGGCTGTGTTGATTTATAAAGTGAACGGTCCACCTATGTTTTTGAGTTATCTGCTTTGCTACTTGCCCTGTAGAAATCACCAATAAGTATTTCCATTGAGATACTCTCTGCCATCTCCCAAGCTTTGGCTTAAGTCCTTTGTTCAGGCTTAAGCACCTATTAGAAATATGGGATAAGGTTGCACTCAAGCTCCTTTTAGGGACATGAGTCTGTAAGATGTCTGAATGTCCAGGACCAGCTGCTAGAGCTACACACCTCTGACAGGGAATCTAAACAGCCCACTTACTGAGCCAGTCATTTAAAGTTAATTATTAAGAAACAATGAAATTATTGTAGTAGCCAGGCTGTCCCTTATAGGAGAGCTTTGCAAAGTGACCATCATGAAGCCATTGCAGTCCTGGTCCCTTGCCGAACAGTGGCATCACTGACAGAACTGAAGGATCTTCTTGTGGATGGGATTTAAAATCTCTAATGCTGAGACATGCTCCAGATCTTCTAGAGAGGAAATGTAAGCCATTACAGAAAGGCTGGACACCTATATCTCTAGATTTTCAGCAAAAGGGGCCAACACTGTTTTCTGAAAGCCTTTATGCTACCAGAGTATATTTATGAGCATGAGAGTCTTACGAGGAACTTAGATCATAGAACAGCTACTGCTGGTCTCAGATGAGACTTCTGAGCCATTTTCTCCAATGAGATAGCTGTGAAAAAGCACAAGCATATAACTCTAACCACCAGGAAAATTTCAGGTTAAAGAGATAAGAACATACCAACAGCATTTTTTCTACCAACAGGACTTTCTATCAAGATTTTAAGTTAACTTCCTCAGAGGAACTTTGTGCCAGAGAAGTTTTAATCCTAAAGAAGGAACAAAGATTTTGGTCCAGGCATTGCATTAGCTGTAATGTCCAATACCAAAAAATAAACATAAATTGTCAGCTTTGTCCAAAGAAAAAGTGCAAACACAAAAGGTCTCTGGAGGGTGTTCCTCTGGATATGCACTGTGTTAGATTTTGGACCCTGCTGACTTCAGACAGACGCACATAACTGATACCAAATCTTCACCACATGCATGTAAATGGCTTTGCTTTATATGCATTATCATCAGTTAACTCACCTCAGGTGACTTAAGTATTGAAGGCATAAGTGGAGCTAAAGTGGTGGATAACTTCTGGCTACCCAAAAAGCCTCTTGGCTTAACTATTTGAACTGGGCCCATGGGTACTGGGGATGTCACAGTATGGGTTTCTCCTGGACACTGTGGTGACATTCATTGTGAATACACAAACCTGATAAGAAGGCATAAAGAAATCACACTTAGAGGAACTTCCATTTCACCTTGGTCACACTACACTTTTGAGAAAAACTGGCAGAAACCAGCTTTGAGAAGCATCTTTGCCATTTTTGGCACCTGTGTTATCTGCCAGCTGCCAGTAGAGATCCAAAGTGATTTCACCATCACCTTCTTTATAGCCTCATTTCCTGAGGAACTTGAGCTTCTCTATCATCCTGTCTTCCCATTTATATTTCAGTTTGCTTGTCATTTGCCTCCTACCCCAGCAGCTTTTAAATCTGACAACTGCTCACAATCACGTTGGGCAAAAAGGGAGAATTTCCAATGGAATACGAGTTCCTACAAGTCTCGTGAAAGCCAGCAGGTGGGTAGAGGAAAGCAACTAATACAAATTGGAGAATGGAGATCCAGAGAAAAGTTTCAATATGAGAGCCCCAAGACCTTCTGCCTGGACAATCACCTTGCATGTGTCTGCTTTCTGCTCAGTGTGCAGATGGGTCACAGCATCTGCGGCACTGTGCTACCTCAGCCCATAGTTAAGGGACAGGGGCCTGAAATGAGGTGAAGAAAAAATAGGGAGATGGAGGAAATGGATTAATGTGAGGATGTGTGGCAGGCATGAGGGAACTGGGGAAGTCTTACAGACTTTTGACAGAAACTGTGATTACCATGGGAAGGTCAGATGAAACTCCATAGGAAGTTGGGCTTCCTTGTTCTGCTTTTCATGAAACAGGATATGGGGCATATTTAGGACTGAACTCACTCAAAGTACAGTAACAAAAATGCAGACTTTCAAAGTACGGCCAAGCTATACTTTCATTACTATCTTCATTCCAGATTAGGCCAAATTTGACAACAGATGTAGCTGCCCCTGTGGAGTAACCATACTCGAAATGAAAGGGACATGCAGCTAAGCTTCCAATAAAGGGCCTTGCTAAGTAGCTCCACTGCTGAAAACTGAGTATCTGAGCTTAAACTAAGGAAATGTTGGCTGCATCAAGTACTGAATGTGGGTTACTTTCAAGCATAAATTATACCCTTGCCATAGTTGAAACAGACTCCTGTCAAAGATCAACAGATGTCTCAAGAGTCACATACTTCAGCTCCCTGTTTGCTGCCAGCATCTGATCCACTAATCATTCATGCTGCATATATGCCCACTCCCTCCCAGGCTCCCTTCTGAAGCAAAATGACTAGTTTCTTGGAGAGGAAGTCTGGACACAGTTAACAGAATAGCTTGCTCCAGGCTCCACTCCAGACAGACAAAATGGACTTGAACTGCAGCAAGTTTAACTCCCTCAGTCCAGTTGTCTGATCTTAGTCCAATAGGCCTTGTGTCCTCAAATTCCCTACACACTGTCCTGGGATAGCATAAGCAGGCAATACATGCTTTGAATTAGTAAATCACAACTGCTTAATAATTAGCTTGCATAGTAATATGGGACCAGCAGAGACCTGGGCCAAATACTACCCCAAATCTGGCCATGCTGACCTAAAGAGAATAGTTACTTCTGAGCCATGTGGACAGGAGCTGTCCTGCACCACCTGGTCTGGGTCAGAGATTAGCCTTGGGGCAGCTGCTCTGGTAGCACAGTCATGGCCCATGAGAAGGCCAGGGCAGAGGCCAGAGCTCTCAACACAAGGACTTTGCTTCCAGGCTTACAGCTGGAATTTGAACTATTCACACTGATAGGTGCCACCCCTCACCATCAGCTCTTACCCGGCAGACTAGCGTGGCCCCTCCAACCTTTTTCCTCAGAGGCTAGTTAAAATATTCTCTGAAAATAGATAATGAGGTAATAATTTTATTTTCCTAGTTGCTTAAGGCGAGTGTTAGAAGAGTTAATCCAGGGATCAAAGGTCTTTGTTAGCAGAGAGACTTTTGAATCCCATGTGTGCTGGTCACAGAAATAACAGTGAAAGTGTACAGACCTGGAAATGACAGCCAGGATGAAAACCAAATCTGCCACAACCTTCTAATGGCACTTAGTGTCTTTTAAATGTTTGGGTCAAGTGTGATTTTGCTGGTTTATGTAGTCTGTTGTGAGATTTAGCCAGCTGTTGTAGCTTTTCATGCGAGTAAAACTTTCCAAAAGGGCCTTAAACTCTAGTGACTGAATACAGTTATTTGTATGTCAACTGCAGCTTCTATTTATAGGATGATGAAAATATCCCCCAATCAGTAACTCTCTAAGAGACAGGCATTTCATAAAAATAGATTATAGAATACAAACAAAGATGAAGGCATGTTTTAGGTTAATCAAAACACTCATATTCCAAACTCTCCTCATCACCCATATATTTAAGACATTGGTAAATTCAGATAGTAAACCCGTTCAGACACAAACACACCAACTTTACATAGGATAAGGAATTTGGCTATTCAGGGAAAAGGAATATTAATATATCCTACAGTGAATTAACTCAATAATAAATGGAGAGGTTTAATGACTCAAAATTAAGTTAACCGTTTTCTGTGATACCCAGTAGAGCTTGCATGAAGGCACTTACCAGAGGTGAATGTGCTTTTAAAGGATGTTAATTTAAGACCAGAATTGTTTGAAGATTGACTTGAAAGAATTTCAAAGGACGTAGCTTAATTAAAAATATTCCAAACTTTGCATTCCTGGCAAAACCTTTTGACCTCCCACGACATTTAATGCTCAAATGTGAGGAGTTGACTGACTGCTACTCACTTCACTAAAGGCACTCGGGATCCTTCCCCCCATGCCACAACCATCATTAATTGTTGATAGGTGCTCATTACACTGACCTAAGCCAGAACCAGAGAAGCAGCAGATCAGGAAGTGCAGGCACCCAACTGCAGCACCAGGGGTACTTTTCCTGGCTGTGCGTCAAACACGACTCATCCTTTCAAAAAGCCTCAAGAGCAGAGAGCATACTGGAAGCTCTGCTCGCTGCAGCCACGCACAGGCTGGCATTCCCAGCAGCAGAAGGATCAGATGGAGCTGCTATCCGTAGCAGGCTGGCTAGGAAGCCTTGGAGAGGCTGCTCCGAGGCCCAGTGCCTGTGGTGACGAATGGCCTGCTGTCACCCGCGCCGAGGGGCCTCTGCCGCGCAGCCTGTTTGCATTCAGTCAACACTTGGCTTTTATAGGCCTGTGGAGCCAAAGATTGCTAGACTTTTGAACCCCGGGCTAACTTCTGTCTGGCTACAGCCTCATTTTCTGGAGCCAAAATCTTTTTTAACAACTACACAATAACAAGTAATTAGGGTAAAGTCTGCTAATCTTCTCCTTTGGGCCTGGAGGTTGTGTATTCAAAACCCGTTGAAGGTAGAATTACTGCCATCAAAGCCTGAGGTTACTTTGTGAAAGGGGTTGAACTCTAGGTCAAGGAAATGTTAACTGGACAAAGGGAGATCAGGCAGATAGTGTTAAAATTAAAACTGCCCTACTGAGATAATGCAGAATTGACTGCTTTTGCTCTGAAAACTAGCTGAATGAACAACGTGAAGGGAAGGCTAGAGCAGTTCTTTCAAAAGGTGAAAACATAGCAAATAAAGGATTTATTGACTTTTTTTCATTTGGGAATTTATTTGTAGTCTCTTTATTCAGTAAGACAAAGTAAAATATCTTTTATTATTTTATGTGGCATTGCGCTTGAGCCACCCTGTTTCCTAAATCTGTTTGATTTACTAAATTGAATAAGTACTTATTATTAGATTGAATATTTCTTATATATCTTCTCTCTCCCCTCTAAAAGCCCCTATGCAAAAATTCATTAGAAATTGAAAGGTTTCTGCTCTTGACTTAAGAGTCCTGGGAACAAATGGAATTTGCTGGGCAATAGGAAGGATAAACAAGCACAGACACACACATATGAGAAGAAAACATGCTCCAGAAGAGACTGGTGTCCATGAAGTGCCCTGGATAGGGTACAAGGGTGGATTTTGTGTCTCTGGTACTTGTATATAACATAGGTCAGGGAGAGACTCCAGTTTTTCAAGGGATTAAAGCCCAACCACTTAAAATCTTCAAACGTTCAAAATAAAATCACAGATTTTGTCTGGAAATTCGTCACAGAGCAGGACAGCTTTCATTCCCCCACATGGAGTCATTCCAAAATTAAATCCACACACTGCTGTCAAGGGTAACAAATACATGGCTGTCCCCTCACCAGTATCAAAGCTGACAGCTCCAACAGGACCAGAAGCACTTTGCTCTCCCCCAGTGCTGTGGGGAGGCTCTTCCCTGCTGCTGCCAGTGGATTTTCAGTCCATATGTGGGAGTGGAAGGGCAGAAATGTTGAAGCCAGCTATTTCCCATGCCAGGTTCTACTGGGCTCTGTCACAGCACCACTGCTAGCTCCCTAACTTTTGGGAAATGGATAGAAATACTTCAGCTGACACAGGCAAGGGGCATCTTTGGAAATGTGATGGCAATTACCACAGCAGTGGAATTACCTTACAGGTCAATTCTCAGGGCAAGATGTATTTAATGGTATTGCAATTGCCAGCTGGATTAAGCCAAGCACAGGAAAGTGGACACAGCTTTTTGCTTCCAAGCAGAGCTATCAGAAGAATTCTCTTGTGGGACTACTTCAAACCTGAAGGCTCCCAGAGCAGCTGGTACAGCTGCCATCATGGGAAGAAAAAGTGTTTTGCAGAAGACCAGTGGTAGCAAAAATAATCCTCATCTCTGAGGTGGGACACTTCAATACATGGGCAGAGACATCTCCAGCCCCCATTTTGCTCCCAAGGAGGTAGCATCCTAGAGCTCTCCCCTGAGTGGTGGGCAGAAGGAGAGTTTCCAGCCTCTCCAGGGAAAAAGCAATAGCCAGTGTTGCTCAGTGCCCATTTTATTTGCGTTTCCCAGGGGTCTTAGAAACACCAGGTTGCCATTACCTTCATGAAAATACAAACTTTCTCCATACATGAGCTATAAGACACAGGCTCATCAACATTAGCTTTCTTTCACAATGTGTAGGTTTTGCATGTATTTTCCTTTACTTATATCAGAACAAAATAAATTAGTGGTAATGACTAATCATGGCACAAAGCTTTTTTTCTTTGAAGTGTTCTTCTACTTTCTGGAGACAGAAAATGACAAGTGCATTTTTATGTTAATTATGGCCATGTGAATTACCCCAGATGACACAACATCAGTGTTAAATGCACCAAAGTGAAGCCTGACTTTTTTTCTAAAACATAGCACAGGAGCAGTACAAGAGGCATTGGAATATATCTCTTCATGTTTCAGATTAGAAATAATTATTCTCTGCTGCACTAGCAACAGTACCAAAACTAGTTTAATGTTGCCTGGTTTAAATGCTTCACAGATTAAACTAACCAGTGTATCTGTACCCTGAAGCAATCCTGTATTTGTGCAAATATAAAAAATTGGTCTTTAGTCAGCTATTTCTCAGACTAAAGTGCAAGTCTGTTTCCTAATGCAAATACCTCCATCCACACTCTTTTCTGTTTCAACTCTGTGAAATGAAATTTTGTGGCCACTATTGAAAACTGCCCATCAAAATACCAGATAATAGTGCTTCAATTAGGACAGCTTTTTGTTTTAGGATAAGATATATAGGAACATTGTGGCTGTTTCACAAAATTCTGTTCAAAATGGGAAGAAATAGTAGACAGAAAATGATGCTGCAGAATAAAAACCTGGCCACTTTCTGTGAGGAACTTGTAGATTTGCACATGGATGTTACCCTGTTGGACAGCTGGAAAGCTGGTTTGGGAATCTTCCTGGCTTCTTTCCTTTAGGAAAGAAATCAAGTGTGTGAGTCAGGTGCACACTCTGGTACCATTCCTTCTTAATTCTAAAAGATTTTTTCCATGAACCAAACAGAAGCAGACATCAGGAAGCACTTTACTTCCCCACACCCCCCCCAGTCTCTTTCCAATTCTATGCTCAGACATTGGGGCCATGGTTGGGTTTTGTAGCTATGCCAATCACAGTTCAAACAAATGCCAAACGATTCAGTTCTATCCATTATTGCCATTAACTGCATCCTCCTCTTCCCGACATTGCACTGTGTCTGATGCTTTTCTGACCTCATGGTTTGCTGTGCCAGGGCTAGATCACCAGAAGAAATATTGATATATTTCACAGAGCTTTGCAGACAAGCAAGTGCTTAAAGGAAAGGAAGAAACTAGAGTACATAAATGAAAACAAAGAAGGAGAAAGCAAATAGACTGTCTTTTCAGAGGCAGCTGGTCATCTGATTGCTTGGCCTAGCCTTAGACTGTGCACTCCACCCTGACTGTCTGCTCCATCTCAGTGTGATGACCATGACTTTCTTTCCCTTCTAGGCTGGTGACTTTTTCCTTTTCTGTACAAACAACAGCTTGCCCATCGTGCTCTTGTTTTTGCATGCACAGACCAAGTATTTTAGTACCACTCAAGCTTTGTGTCATGCACTCCTTGCCTTGGGCCATAACCCACATCTGCTTCCTACCATCACTGTATGAAAGTGCATTTATTAAATTCTCTGGTACTGAGCCTGAAAGAAACAAACCCATTGTCTTTATCCAGGTCTGTGATTATCAACAGTTTAAAGATTTGCCTGACAAAAACTGAGACTTCTAGGTAGACACACAAGACACGAAACCAACCAGAAGCTTCTCCAGAGAATGAATCAATCTTCAGCCTCACTGTAGGCAGAAGGTGCAAGGAACAGAATCATCTGACATTCACTTTGAAATAATACAGGTTCATTTCTATGTTTCTTGACTAACAGTATTCACATTTACAGGAATACATTAGAAAGTCAATTTTTCTTTTTTTCCCTAAAGTAATGGCACTCACATGCACAGCTCCTGGGCCTGATTCATTGCTGCATTACTTCAGCTTTATTTCAGGAACTACATTTATAGTGCAACAACTACATGAACCATGAGTCCTGTCCGTGACGCTCTCAAAAGCAAAAGTGTAGGATGGTCTTTTAAGTGGCTCATGATATAGGATTCCCTTGCCCCAGTTCCCTGTTTGATTCTCCTCTGTGGAACCAACTCACAAGGTTGTGAGGGCTCTGCACCTCCCAAAAAACCTGCTGCTTCTTCCCTTATACTGAGCCAGAACAAAAGAGCATTTAGCTCCTCAGTTAATTCAGAAATCTCTAATAATGTGAGAAATTCACCTGCCCAAGAATCCCCAGCTTCTTCAATCATTAGTGGATATTATCAATTATTATGCAGCCAATGGTGTGCAGTGAGTTTTCACATGCCCCAGCATTTGATTTTGCCAATGGTTAAACACTTGAGTAACTTTGTTAACCAGGATTAGCTCACTAAAGTCTGCTGTAAGACCCAGCAATCCAAGTATGTAGACCAGTAATTATGGAATATAGCAACATGCCCTTTGTATAAGTCAACTTGCACACTGCACCTGGCTGTGCAGGACTCAGGGAAAAAGGAAATTTTCTTTTGACCTCAGATAACTATTATGTTTATTATTAACATCACAATAATATCCCATAGTTGTAGCCAGTTCATATTAGCCAAGGCACTGTATAAAGGTACCAGATTGATTAAATCCCTGCCAAATGAAGCTTACACGCACCTACCAAAAAAAAAAAAAAAAAAGGAAACCTGTTAATTTTATTTCACCATAATTGGCAGAGTCTTTTAAAACCTTAATACTGTAATAACAAACACCTCTTGAGTGTGATCTCTGCTACTCTTGTGTAAAGCCATAGGAATGTCATTCATTTATATCTCAACAGAGAAGTTGAAATATTATTGCTGGCAAAAAACAAAAACACTATTAAAAGAATATTATTAAGGTTGTAATGTCAAGCAATTTGAATTTTACAGAAGAATGTATAGACCTAGCTGCCACTTGACACACTTCAACACATACAAAATTTAACTGACAATGAACTGACAATGTAGTTGTAGAAACAACTACATTTTCTCATCTCTTGCCTTTCCAGCAACATCACCAAGGTGCTCTGCTTTCTGTCAGTTGATATGTGTTTTCTTCTCTGCCTAACACCAGAATTGTTCTTAGTTGACTGGCCCCATTAATATTTGGTTCAGGGAAAACAGGGATACAAGGAGTATTTATACTGCACAGTGCAGGGATGCTGGAGGCAGATGTGATTGGTACTGCTCAGGTACAGAAGTACAGTACATGTCTCCAATCAAACCTACCAATTTTGGGGCAGACTTACTGCACAATCTTCCACCTCACAGACACAGCATCACAAATCCCATCCCTCCTCAGAGTGTGCTATGCTGTCCTGCTTGGCAGGCCTGGCAACTCAGCACCAATTCAGCTTAATTTTATCACTGCTAACTTATAAAGAAAGTTGCTCACGAAGATTCAGTTTCTTGGCATGTTCAAACCACAGTCTTCCAACAGCTCAAATCTTGGGCAAGAGGAGCTATTCAGGGGAGCAGCACCAGGCACATCTCAACACACCCTGACAGATTTCGAGTTCCTTCCTTCAGGCACAGAAAGCTGAGGATGTTCAAGGAAACAGTAACAGATTTTGTTACATAGACAAAAAACAAGGGATTTTCTTCAGAAAAAAAGGGCCAAGTCTTTTAGGATGACATATTCAGAGGGATATTAATTTCTTTTCATCTTTTTAGACTAGCCTGAGGCATTTATATTCAAGTCCAAACAAAGTCTAGCAAAGCTGTAAACCTCTGAGAAGTTTCTTTCAAGAAGAATTGGTGCACATTAATAATAGGCATTTTCTACTCTCTGCTCTGAGAGCAATTTGCAAATATAAAAAACATTTTCTTCACATACAGAAGCCTGCAAAATTTCACTGAATCAAAAAAAACTTAAGTGAAGGACTGTAAAGGTGTGTGAAAGCCTAATTTGTTGTACCTGATTTGTATTTAAAAAATCAGACACATTTAGTCTTTATTTATAACAAAAACATCATGTACAGAACCCAAGTGTTACTCAGCTCCTAATGCTTAAATAGAATATCAGCTCAGTGCTGGGCTGAATTTCAGACTAGATGAGAGGTGCCGTGCTATGTTTCTTCACAGAGAGCCAGGCTGGCCTAGAAACCTCTCAAATAAATTCATTTGGTAGAAATACTGGCACAAAAAATGCAATTCAGACCACTGATAACACAGGAAATCCTAATCAATCAAGCAATAGTTGAAATCTCAGGGGTCATAAATTTTTTTTTTTTTTTAATGTGAGTAGGTCCCCCGGACACTAAAATTCTCTTTTTTTATAAATAAGGAAAAAAGTTTTCTCTCATCACATTGAGATATCTTGACTTTCTAGCTCTATATCTATAACATTACTGTATGCAGGGAAAAAAGGAACTAAAAATCCCATTACAACAAGGGGTTCAAAAGTGTTACGAACACTAGTCTGTGGCAAAGCCTAACCAGTAGTCTCCACTGTTACACTGACTCATATCATTTGGTTGTCCAATGTACCTACTAAACAACTAACATGATTTCACAAATACTGAATACTAGTGCTTCCAGTCTGGTTTTTCCCAAAAACTGCCACCTTCAAACTCTAAAGAACTTACACCTTGTTTGAACTGTCAGCCAGCAACGTTTTTCAGATGACTTCATTTGCAGATGGGAATTCATTTCCTACAGAGTTGAGATCAGCAAGAAAAAAAAGATGAAAAAACAGATTTCCATAATGCCCCAAAACACGGTTTTAACAGAAAAACAGAAAATTAAACAGAAAAATTATTAAAATAAAAGTCTGGAAGTTAAGCAAGGACTTTTGGGAAGATGGAAGATCTTGGGACAACTCTGCAAAACACTTGTGTCTCTGGCAAAATGAGCAAAGTGCTTCACAATGGTCTTCACATTATGGTAAACAGACCTCCCATGTAGCATCATTTTGTGTGCTGGTATCTACAGTGCTAGAACAGCTTAGGGACAGGAGAGCGCCAGCATTTTCCTGCGCATCCTGTGTCCTGGGGATCGCAGCTGTGAAGGAGAGCAGGGAGCACTTTCTGTTGCATCTCTCAAATATAGTCCTGAATGCAACATCTGTCATTAAGAAATATTTCTTAGGCAGACTCCATACCCCCCTTTTCCATCTGATAATCATCTCCTTGTGTTTGTGGTAAGTCAACATCCTTCATCTTTGCCTTATGAGGAAAAGCTATGGCTGCAAGCACTGCAAAATTCCCTCAGCGCTTGCAGATCCCTACGATAACAAACAACAGAAAGGATCTAACAGGGTTTTTTCCTTTCCTTACAGAGACAAGCACTTCGCTCAAAAGAAGGCAGCTCCCATACCAGCCTTCTGTCCGTACTATCTGCTAAGTTCCAGCACATGCTTATCTCTCAAATTTGGCAATGAAGAAAGGAGACATATGATGCTGCACTCTTCATTTCTGGCTGTTGCAGGGGCAGGAAAGGGCAGAGTTTGTATAACCTAAGTCATCACACACCATGGATTAACACTAACGGGTAGCCCTTATTTCCTTTTGGCTATGAGGTGTTTGGAGCAAACTCAGAGACCTTTCTTGACTGCAGCATCTCACTGAAGTCCCAGTGTCCCATATGTGCTGTTGCACAATGGAGGGGGCTGGCCCCATACTTGTGCTCCTGGGGTAACTGAGCAATGCTGAGCACGCACACCCAAGGTCTAGGGGGGCACAGAATTGAGCTCAGCAATTTGTTCCACCATCTTCACTCAGGCAAAGCTTTCAGTGATTTATAGGAGTGTGGAGAGAGGGCTTAAGCTGTAGCTTTGTTTAAACGTTCACATACAATTGTTTTTCCTGGAGCTCTGAATAAAGTGTCACCATGCTTCTCAACAGGGAAAAATTTTTGGATAAGCTTTTCAGAGAAGCTGAAGAAACGTTATCCAGACACAATTATTAAACCTGGCTTCAGTTTTGGTAGCAGAGCTGCCTTTGTTGGACACATCTTCTGTCTTTCCCACTTTCCTCACCACTCCCCTCTCTTCAAATGGGGAGTTGGTGCCCTCTGACATTGGATAGGCCCAAAGGAAATGCTGCTTCCTCATGCCTGCCTTCTCTGTTAACAGCAGCTACAGAGAGAACCCAGGGAAGCCATGTGGGGCCAAATCTACACAGAGACAGGGCACAGAGATGAGAAATAATGTCATCTGCTAGGAAGTGGCAAGAGGACAGCAGTAGTGTTTTCTTACTTTTTCCTCTAAAATATACCTTTCCTATAGCTCACTATAACTGACTGACCATAACACTCATTCTGTTTTTCACTGTGAAAACAAAGAGGAGCAGGCAGGCTTAAAGCTGGCAGAAAGATAAGTTGATTTAGGAAATATGAGGAAAACAGTGAGAGAATAACAGAGAAAGAGAGGGTAAGAATATAAAGGAAAAGTTGGAACTATGGAGCTTAGAAAAAGACCTGTGGAAAATTAGAAGGCATAGGAGGAAGAGCAGCATTAAAAAAACAAAAGAAAGAATAGGGGAAAATTATGGCTACTACAGCAAAAAACAGAGAGAGTTAAGACATTTTGAAAGGAGGTATAGAGCAGTTTGAAAGGGTGTGAATGGGAAAGAGGAAATGCAAGAAAGGGAACCAATACAATGTTACCTGTTGCTGTTGCACAGAAAATGAAAAGTGTGTACACAAACACAAATGGAAACCTTGACCTTATCAGAGCAAATAGGACAGGGTGTCACAGGACACAATTTCATCCTTTGTATCAAAGGTAGATGGGTCATGTGAGAAAGCTCTGATCATTCCTAAGAGAACAGTTTTCCTTCCTAGAATCTCTACAGCTTTGAAGCATTTCCTTACCTCACATTACTACGTTATAATATGAAGAGGCAGGCTGTGATTTTGTTAGCTGCAAAGGGCAGACATTTCTCCTCTTTCCTCCTCTACACACCAGGCCTGTCCCTACAGGCACAAAGGATTTATTCTTCCCTTCACAAATTACTTTACCAGCTGAGGAACTGTAATAGCTGCCAAACCCCTCAGAAGTCTGAGACCTCTGCCCCATCCCAGCAAGGACTGAAATGAAGCAGGGGACAGAGGAAGTGAATTATTTTGAAACAAGTGCTGGGGAGGGGATAGATGGACTAACCAGGACATGCACTGCAGAAGCAAGCAGAACCCAGGCTGAGAAAAGCTGGCAAGGGCTGATGTAGGATGAGCCATTCCCTGCACCATGCTCAGACATAGTTTTTTGGGAACCTCTGTTGCAAGGGTGAACATTGCAGGTTAGAGGTCTCATCACTTTTCTTCCTAACTCCTGTAATTCGGAGTCAGCCTATGGCTGCCAACACTCCCAGCAAAATCAGACATTGAACCAGGTTTTGGGTTGGCTCCACTTGTAATTTGGGGTTGCCTGTGACCAAAGTTGCTGTCACACAGTCTGGTTCGAGTTCAGCCAAGGGTCTGAAACAGCCCTGCTTTGGGCCTCACTCAAGGAAAAATCTGGAACAGGTTTTCAGCCTGACTGCTCTGTGTGTGTGTGTGTGTGTGTGTGTGTGAGCAAAGCTCCTCTGTGCTTGCTTGTCGCAAAAAATGATGAATTGCAGAAGTACCCATTTGGTGTTAGTCATTTGGTGCAGCAGGAAGGAAGCAGGAAGCCCTTGTGAGCATTAACTTTTCAAAGCAGTTTGCAGAAAAAGCCAAAGCTCTCCTCCCCTGGGCTACACAGCCACATACTGATCTTTACCTCCTCACCTCGAGGGGCACCTAGTCACAGCTAACATTCGCAGCTCCTTCAGCGGAAGTATTTGCCCGGTGCAAACAGCTGAGGCATTTGGTGCCAGCCCTTTCCCTGTGCAAGGCGTGTTCAAAAGGGGGGAGGGAAGAGGAGCCTTACACTTGCCAAACGGGAGAGGTCTGATTGCACTCAACAGGTTCAGTTCACGCTGTGACCCTGCCCGGCTTCCTGCTATTCAGATGTGTTACTTCCCCTTTGTGGTAATGGCCTGTGGCAGCCGGCCAGAAAACACTATTAATTTCAGAAGTGGCCTGACAACAAACCCATAGCGAAACGAGAGGAAGTGGCGGGGAGGCCATCTGTTAACTTCAGCAGAACAGTAGGGACACAGCTATGTAGGTTCTACAAGGAAAGCAGATTAATAATCCACAAAGAGGAAACTGGCTAAAATTATCCACAGACCATATTAAAAAAAAAAAAAAAAAAAAAAAAAACCAAACCAAAAAAACCAAACAAGGGAGTCACTTGAGCTGCAGCTGGACAGGAAATTGCTAGAGCTGCTTGCAAATCTCCACTTTGAACAGAACAGCATAGGGAATGCCAAGAGCGGAAACCGTTCAAAACTGGATTAGCACAAGCCAAGTTTAACTGCAACCCACTTCTACTTTCACAGTTTATGCACTCAATCTAGGCCACTGCATGAGACACTGACTCACTTTTTTCCCATGTTTTGTTTGCATTTCATTTCACACACTTGCAGTTTCTAAAATTACTTCAAATGTGCTTTGGCTGCCAGGAGTTCTGCAGTACCTCAGCCGACAGCCCCAGCCCCTCGCTGTGGTACTGCACACAGATTTTTGCACCACCCTGCCTTGGGCCAGTTATCATCAGGAAGGATGTTAATGAATATAAGTTGCAGCAGGAAGTTTTGCAATTGCTGTAATCCCCCTTTTTCCTTCTGCAGAGACAGAACTGCTCAAAGGGTCCAAAGAGGAAATGAGGTGACTAAGGGTATATATAGACTTTTCCTCCTTGCCTTCATTAAGTTGCAAGGTGGCTGAATGGCAGCAGAAAAATCATTTACAGGCTGCAGACTGTTGATGAATCTCTGTGAAATGAGTTCCTGCCAGACAGCTAAGCAGAGCATGAACCCATCTCCTGGCATCTGTAATAGAGTGACCAGAATTCATAAACAAAGCCAGAAAACAACACCTACTTACTCTTAGTAATAATGAGGAAAAAAAAAATTATGGCCCAAAGTCAGGTGCATCCCTAGTATAGCAAAGAGATGCTGGAGTATTTTGCAAGTAACCTACAGGCCTTCAAAAGCATTCCCTTCACCAAAGCAAAATGAGAATCTAGCACATTCACTGTTTATTCATTTAGGCACCAGTGGACCAAAGGGAAAATGAAGGTTTTATTGTCTTAGGGGGATGCACAAAAGCTATTGAGAGCAATTATTGCCTTTAAACATAACCATATGGGTATGTGCAATTAACCACAACTACACTGAGGGGAAAGGGGGAATAAACCAGCCAGCTTCTCCATAGCCAAAAATAGTTATTTATTTATTAATAATTTAAGGTTTTACATTCTTATAATAAATTCCATCTTAAAACTTTTACACTGTAGATTAGACTCTCCCTTATTGGCAACCATGTGCAGGTTCACTGTGCGTACACACAGGTACAAATGCTCGCACATACTTCCAGTTTTATACAAAAAAAAAAAAAGACGCAAAATATTGCATTTGAGGTGAAGCTCCCTGAAGAATTTGTACAGAGGTAATGCACTGTTTAGCACATCTGAAAGTTTTAAAAAGTCATCAAAAATCTTTCGCATTCAAAGACAAACCTCCTCCCAGATGATCTATTTACAAAAGGTAAGGCAAAAAATTAATTTAATTTAAATATATATATATATGTGTATATATATATATATATCATATGGAACCTACATCAAAAGCATGTGGAAAAAAAAATCACCACAAGGAAAAGAAAGATATATGAAAGAAGAGACTCCCTCACAAAACCTGATCTGCAAACTTCTCACCATTGCCATTTCTCCCTCATGGAAAGCTTGCTTCAATGAAATTCAGCATGCTACAAATATATTCTTTGCAATTAAAACAAACAAAGAAACAAAGCAAATTTATGAAAAGAACAAAAACACAGGTGTCCCTTGGATTGATTTCTTGAGTACATGTGAATTAAGAAAAAAAAGCAAATAAATTTAAGGTTAAATATTTACATTGATCAAGTAAAATACTACCAAGCTCCTAGCAAACAAGTACTCCAAATACACTAAGCTGAAATCTCTTTCTTTGGCTCCTCTAAATTAAAACAAACAAACAAACAAAGATAACCAGTCTTCATTGAAGACAAAGATGTGTGTCACAGATCTGAGAGCAGAGGGCAGAAGGGACAGTTCCAGCCTCTAGAGAACACGTGCCCAGCCTGTCCAGCCTCACCCCAGCACACAGCAAGTCCTCGGACCCGGCTACTGCCCAAGCAGGGATGGACACACTGCCCACCTGCTGCCCGGGGGGCACCACGGTGCTGCCCCACGTCCCCTCCCTTTGCAAGAGCCGATTCCACACTGTGTAACCTTTCGTTGCCTGCACTGGCAGCTGCCTGTTAACAGCAGAGGCCAGAAAAAGAGAAAGCTGCATTTCTTTATCACTGCCAAAGAGAAACCATTGAGGAGTGATCCCATGAAATGGACAGGAGAAGGGAGGTGGTGGGAGCTCACGTGGACTGCAAGGAATCCACCTGGAAGACGTTCTGGTTGGAAGGGGTGGTGAAGTACAGCTGCTGGTTCGGCACTCGGTTGTCACAGGGGCTGCTCAGTCCCAGAGTCCGCTCAAAGTCCAGCAGCTGACCCATGAAGTTGAAGTTGGGTGAAATGTTGGACTTCTTCATCTTGACAATATCATAGGCATCATTCATGGACAAGTTCAGCTTCTGCATGAGGTAGGCCACCGTCACTGTGACCGAGCGGCTGATCCCTGCTAGGCAATGCACCAGGACGCCGCAGTTCTTCCCCCGTGCTTCATCTGTACAAAGAGGCAGAGAAGGACACGTAAGACAGAGGGTTGGTAACTGATCTCTCAACACAAATGAGGTTAGTATCAAGTAGGAAGAAAGTAGAGTTCTGGTCCCAGTGGCCAGCAGTGCAACTCAAGAGTTAACTTTAGCGGCTTAAAACCAGGACAAGAGAGGAATCCACTCCCCCTACTACCCAAGTCCAAGAGCTGAGAAAACTAAGAATGAGACAAAGGGAGCAGGACACGCTGCATGACACTGTTTTAAAAGCCAGGTTTAAAAGACAGGCTTTTTGCCTGGAGATTTGCCTTTAAATTCTTACAGTCCCCTTGCCCCAGCATGGAAATCCTGCAATATGTCACTGAAAGGCTTTATACAGATCAGCAGACTGCAAAGGTCTATTAAATTATTCTCCAACTGTTGTGCAGCTAACAATGGAGGTATTCAGGCATTTTAAAAGAATGAGGGAAGTCACAGGGGACAGCCCATTAGGAGGAACAGGATGTCAACATTGGTTGAAAATGGGTTCCTTTGTAATAGGAAATGCATTACAATGCCTGGAGATTAGTTTCTTTGTGGCTTCTAGCCCACATTTCTTCCTGCTAGGCTCAGATTACCTACATTCTCCCCTATTACCGGTATCATTCAACCGGATTACAGCACAGCTTCTCAACAGATAATGCAATGCCCACCCCATCGCACCCCGATGGGGCAATTTGAGTCCTCCCCAAAACGAAGGAGAGTGCAGATTTTCACCAGAACTCCTTGGGCCCAAGGGTACGGATTTCCGTCTGAGGGCCGGCTGACCGAGGCACCGAGCCCGAGAGGTATATCATTATTACCACGAGATTTAAATTAAACTCTGGCAATATATTTGCCAGGGACACCGCTTATTCATAACTTGCATTAAAAAGCTAAATTCCCAGATTGTTTCTTTTTATTATACTGCTCTTCAGTAACCTCAAGGAAAAAGGAAAAAAAACCCCAAGTACCCAAAAGCAAACAACCCCAAAACCATCAACAAAGAAAGCGATCGAATAAGCTATCGACCCCAGGTTCATTTGCCCCCCACCCGCCAGGAAATGGTTTAAGAAGATCCCCCAACATGCGCAGAGCTCAGTCCCCAGCTCCAACACAAATGACTCAAGGAGGAATTCCACAGCCAGACAAATCAGGTATGCCTGTGCAACCCTGCAAAGGTCGCTTACACTTCACCGGGACTTCTCAATAACCCCCCCAAGCAGTCCCCGACAGTCGCTCAACTTAAGCCAGCTTTAAAATCAGAGAACGGGGCATGCCCCAGAGACGGCCATAAATGCTGCTACCGCTTCTCGCCCGAAATTCACGAATTCTGCAAGATATAACGAATTCTGCCTCTTGACATGCAGATGTTAGCAAGTAACCGGGTCTTACCTATAAATGAGATGGCCTCAGGAAAGAACTGAGACAGATTTTGGCTCCAGTGGTCAGAGATCGGGATCTGTTTGTACTTGAATTCACCGGCGTTTTCGAAGAGATTAGGCAGGTTAGGAGTAACATTCAAGATGTATTTAATGCCGAACTCTTCTAAAACATCCAAATTAGTGGAGTCCTTGGCACAGCCTAAGTAGAGGTAGGGTAAAATCTCCACCGGAAAGGAAGGCTGGTTGTTGGAAAGAGGGCTGCCATCGGAGTCGGTGGCACTATTGGGGTCTCTGTCAATGTCAGATTCAATGTCGGATGATGAATCGGAGCTGATTCGGAGGCCTCCCAAGCCCAGGACTGGCAAAGGAGGAGAGCTGCTGCTACACGAACTGTCTAGGTTAGTTTCACAGTGCAAGGCGAACTCGGCCTGGAACTTGCTAAAACCACCTGGAGAGAAAAGCAAAGAGGAGAAAATGCAACCTGATATAAGATGGCATGTCGACTTCCCTGGTACAGCCCTGCCTGCAAAGGAGCGTCTACTTTGCACCCTCTCGAGCTCCGGCAAAAAGAAGAAAAAGCATGTCACACTCTCAACGCAGACAGACTAACTTAAAGGAAGGGTTAAGAAAATCGTCCGCTGCGGTGGAGGGCTCAGCACATTCAAGATTAAAGCTCTGTACCGCTTTGCCCTGCGGGGACCGCTGGAGAGGTATCTCGGCGGCAATTCCTCCTGCCAGGCTCATGCCGGAATACCCGTTAGCCCTGTCCTCCCCACGCTGCCATAGTGATTTCAGACATCAAGCTTTCTTTAAACAATGCGAGGATAAGGATAGGGGGACGGAGGGGGGGAGAGGTGTGGAGTAGGGGGAAAGCCCCCTTCCCAGGTCGGTGCTCTCCTGGAGCATCAATCCACTGCCCGGGAACGCTGCAGACCGCTTCGCCCCCTCCCTCTTACCCGGGCAGAGATCTCTCCCCCAACCCTTGGCGGCCCTTCTCACCTTCCAGATAAAATGCCTTGCAGCCTTCATCTTTGAGGCGCTTGAGGAGCAGCCCTAGCACGGACTCGCCGCCCGTGTTCTCGTTCCAGTCGCGGCTGTGCTCGTCGTACAGCACTACGGTGTCGGTGCCGCACCGGCGGGCGAAGCGCTCCCGGTCCTCCTCGCTGCTGGCGACGAGGGACCGCAGGGGCAGGTTGCCCTTCTGCAGCCGCCGCAGCATGATGCCGGGGATGGCCACATTGATGGCCGACTCGATGTGGGACGACTCGTACAACTCCTGCGGCCGACAGTCCATCAGCAGTAGCCGGTCGTTGCCCATCTCCAGCTGCTCGTTCAGCCACGCCACGGATTTACTAATCGCCATTTCCGACGCGAAAGGGACGGGTCTGAACGTATCTAGCATGAGGAAGGACGGGGGGAGCGGAGCGTACTCTGGAAGCGCCCCTCTCTCTCACAGAGGCATGCGGCTGGCTGGGCGGGCGGGCTGCACCCCTCTAACTCCGCACAACTTATCTCCCTCCGCCCCAGGAAAATGAATCACGCAGCTCCCCCCGCGCCGCTTCCCCCGCGCCGGGCGGCGGTGGAATCACGGGGAGGGAGAAGCAGCCCTGGCCCCGGCGTGTGTGTGAGCGTGAGAGCGTGTGTGTGTGTGTGTGTGCCTGCGTGCGCGCAGCCAGCCTGCCCTGTCTCCTCTTTTTTCTGTCAATGAATCCCTGAATGAACCTGCCTAATCGCCGCTGCAGCCCGAGCCCTTGGGCTTTTCCTCCGCTGCGAGTGAATGAAATCCAATTAACGCGCCGCCGAGCGGGGCTCCCCGGCTCAGCATGGAAGCGCTGCGGCGGTGGCGGCGGTGCCCCTTGCCTCGCGTTCCCCTCCTTGGCTGTGCCGTGCGGCGCTGCCCCTGGGCCGCCCGCAGCGCCCCTGGGCCGCGGCCCCGCGCAGCCGGCGGCTCCTCAATGGGCACCAGCGCGGCTCCGCTCAATGGATACATTCTCCGCCGCAGCCAATGGGGGCGCGCGGAAGGGGCTGTTGCCGCGGCGACGGGCCGGCTGGAACAGGTTGTGTTGATGAATCGTTAATGAGTTTGTCATTCACAAAAACGGAAAGGAATTTCCGCTCCGGATAAGCCGAGTGCAAACAAGCGGCAGCCGCGGCGCGGCGGGCGGGGGCGGCGGGGGCAGGTGAGGGGGCGCGGCCCGGCGCTCCCCCCTTCTCTCCGCCGGCACCAGCCGCGGGGCGGCCGTCGCTGCCGGCGGAACAAATGGCACTTTTTCTTTTCTCTCCCTCCCTTCTCCATATTTTCGCTCCCTAAGTCATACCCCGCGGGGGCCGGCCGTGTTCCCCCCAGTTCCCCCGAGCTGATCGTGGCCCGGCTTTTCACTAGGGCGTTCTGCGAATCCCATTTTTAGGGAGGGGGGTAGGCTCTGTCCTCGGTTGATCCCTACGGGGGTGAAGAGTAAACCCCGAGTTAATCTCTTCCTACGCGGCCCGGCTTTATTCGCTGCACGCAGCGCAGCCGGGGAGCCGGCCCCTCCGCAGGGACAGCCCGCAGGCGCTCCTGCTGCAGCCCGGGCGGGCCACCCCGCAAACGTGAGCAGGGAAAGTGGCCCGGCCGGCTCCTCCGGGCAGCCTGTGACTGGACCGCGCTCGCCCGGCCGCGGCTGAGCCCGCCGCCAGCAAGGAGCCCGCAGCCGCTCGGGGGGCGCCGGGGCCGCCGCCAGCACGGCGGGGTGCGGAGCGGCCCCTCGCACCTGGCAGCGCCCGCGCTGGCCGCCCCGGCCGCCGCACCGGCTCCTCCTGCGGGTGGGGCCCCGCCGGCAGCGTCCTGCGCTTCCCCCGGGCCGGCCGGGCGGAAGGGCGCCGCGGCCCCGCCGCACCCGGAGGCCGAGGGGGGAAGGGCCGCGGTGCCCGTCGGAGCGGCGCCGGGGAGCAGGGGACGGGGGCGACCTGGGGCCGTGGGGTGGGGGCGCCGCGGGGCCGGAGGCTGAGCCGGGAGTGGTGGTTCCAAGGTGCGGGTTAGCAAATGGGTAAGAGAAAAGCGAGAGGCGACAATAAATCAGGAGAAGCCTGGCCTAAATGCTAATCCTGCCACCAACATCTGCTTTGAAGTAAAATTGTTCGGGAGAAGCTAATCTCTCTTGCACTACTACTGCCCTTCAGGGCTCACTGTTTTTAACCCCAGCTGAAGGAGGTTCTTTAGGTAGTGAGTGGCTGGAGAGTGTGACCCTGGGAACAGATAGTTGCATGGGCTGTCCTGTGTGTTCCACAAAGAAAATACCCGTGATGTTAATTAAGGTTGGCACATCAGTCGCTGCAGTTTCCAGCAAGGCTGACACCCAGATGGCATTAACGACGTCCTCCCCAGCAGGGATTTTGAGAGGATCCCTTCTTGCTGCCTTTTTCAGAGGCTTGAAAGTGGGACTGAAATATTACACAAACCTTGCCTCGCCCCTTAGTAATGAGATTTCCTTGAACTGATATTCACCTCACTGGGCACATCACACACCATATCCCAAGGCTCAGCAAGGGCAACTTGTCCAGCTCACCTTGCCCACTATGGACCTGTCCTCTCCCGTTAAAGACTTTCCACCCTGTTCTTACCAGGTGCTTCATTTGCTGCTCTGATATGTTCAGAGTATAATGTTTAAATGTCCAGAGCAGTGGCAGAGCAAACTAGAAAGCAGAAGCCTTTGGTTTTATTTATTTAAGCATTTTTTGTGTGAGATACCTGCCTAGTAGTATAAAAACACTATTACAATAAGTAATGATAGCATTTAAAGATATTTTTTACCATTAGTACTCTCAGTTTTGATGAAAATACTATGAATGTTCAAGGGTAAGTGTATGAAGGCATTAAGATGTTAGATGAAGCATACTCCAGAGAGTTGTATTTCCGAAGTGGAGCTGGAGACAAACTTGTAGTGGTGGTAGCCATAGCCTGCTCATTGCATGGCATCAGTCTGAGGGTTGCATTTGGTCATCTGGGACCCAGGCAGGAGATTTTGCACTGCAGCAGAGATAAATCAATGAAATAGAAACACCTCCCTCAGCACACACCAGCTGAAGACCTCTAAAGGAGAATGAGAGCTATGTGCCACCTTGTTGTTTTTCTGTTTGCATGCATGTATGCACTTCCTTTTCTCTTTCTGTCTGAACCACCCTGTCCTGTCAGTCACTGAGGGATGCTGGAGCAGATTCAGTTAACCATGCTACCATCTGATGCTTTGTCAGAGACCAGATGTACAACCCAAGCTTCACCAGGAGACCAATTATCCTTCAACTTCCAGAAGTTTTTGTAGTACCTGAGAGTGAGAAGAGCCTATTCCTGTCAGCCATGATCCCTTCATTCACCCAGCCTCTAGCAGTTAGGTTTTCAACTCTGAAATGTTTATTTTTGGATGGGGAGGGACATGTGTTTATTTAATTTTTTTTATTTTTGTTTTTGTTTTTTCACTTCCTTGTCAGTAAATAAGACTTCTTCAGTCCAGCTCGAAGCTTATTAGTAACAAATAGCCTATTTTTCTGGCATTTAGGCCACTTTCCTCATTTGTAGCATGTGAGTTTAGACCACTTTCCTCATTTGTAGCACTTTCCTCATTTGTAGCATCTCCATGAGTGCCTATGACCTGAGCTTCTCTTGGCCAGACATGTCAGACAAGAGCATTGCATGGATGACAATGATTAAAATTTTGTTTTGCTCAATTCTGTCATTTCTCTCCCTGTAATAGAAGCCCTGGCCCTGAATTAGACAGACAGGCTATCTACATAGTGTAATGGGAGAGAGAAGTACCAAAAAGGCAGGTATCTATGACATTTTGAAACCAGGCCAACTGGGTCACTCTGAGACACTTCACAGTCTGGAATACTAAGGCAGGAATGTAGAGGCATCCTCAGAAGACAAGGAATTGATGAAGTTTCTTATTGCATTAGACATCAGGGATGAGACTTTTTTTTTTTTTTAATAGGGGCCTTCTTCCTCTAAAGATTTAGCTTCATGCTTCTCTTCTACTTAATTGGAGCAGAATTTTACGGAGTCTGTCTTTCTATGACAAGATGGGGCATAAAATATATAGGAAAGGGTTTTCTGCTTCTTTGTTCACTCCTTTCCCATATTGCATTAATCAATATTTACGAGAGCAGGGACTCCAGCCTTCATTGTCCACGTCCCACTGATGATCTGAATCCAAATAGCAGAGACACCTTCTGTATCTGCAGTGTTTAACTTCAGGCAAGCAAAGAACATTCTGGGACTGCCTGCTGGAGAAGGCCAAGGAGCATAACACATGCTGGCATCAGGATTTTGGGTGAGATGCCAATTCAACTCAACTCTGGAAGTGCAAGAGCTTGGAAAATGTAGTCAAGAGAGGTTTCTCCACTGGCAGGTCATACTTAGGTATGGATTTTGAGGATCATGACTCTCAGCTTTGACTGAACCAGCAAATGACTGTGATTCAGCTAAAAAGTCATTCAGCCTTAGATACTGGAAGTTAGAGGTTCACATTTTAACCTACTTTTTCTCTCATTTACCACTTTCAGAAGGTCTTCAGAGAGGGCAAACTGCACTCTCGAACTGCTCAGTTCCCTTTGCTGTCTCTAAATTGTGCCTGGTGGAACTTGTAATTGTTTTAGGTGGAACATAAAAGCCTGTACTTTTACATGCTTACCTTGCAATCTGATTTTCACCTTCAGGTTTATCTCTAAGTCCTTTATACAGCTCCTTTAGTTTCAGTAAAAGTGAAAAATCAATGTATGCCTGTGTTGGTTTCTGTGAATGATCTGTTTGAAAATAGAAATACACAAATCATCCCAGACCAAATTGTCTATAAAGTGGAGTACCATTGGTGTAAGAGTGGTTAGTGCAAGGTGCCTCAAAGAGAGAACAAAAGTGTCCTATAAAACATTTTATTTATGTAAAGCACAAACAATTTATGGAAATGACATTAACTGGTTATTCAATGTCCAATTATTCATATCTAAAATAATCCCTGAAGTTAGAGAAATAAAACACTTGAATGACTCCATTTAGGAAATCCTTTTGACTCAAGTGCTTTCCTTGAAACAGCAAATAGGTGGATGACTTCAAGCACATATTTAATTGTGCCTTGTAATAAAGTAATGTAATTAGCAATTACTTAGGAATGATGCTTTAAAATACTTAACAGCTACCACAGACATGCATTTTTTTAGGAGGACTCCTTGTGGTATAAACAAGGCTCCCTTCTGAATGCAGCTCGTGAGTTCTCCAAATTGTTCCTTAGGGTGTGCAAAGGTGAGCAGTTCTGTTTGACAACAGATCACTGCTGGCTGTTGGATTCTCTTCTTAGAAGATAAAACTAAGCTTGTAGAGGGCAGTGCAAGGCACACATTTAGCAAGACTTGAAGTGTATTGGCCAAGCACAGAGGCAAGTGCTGTAATATTTTTTATTCTTTTTTCCCTTCCCACCACATGCTGCCATTGCTAGTGACACTTTTGGTGGCACTGACCTGTGTATCACTTCACAGTGATTTACAGTCTTCTGGCAACAGAAACATAGCACAGGTGGGCAGCTGTCTAATAAACATGAAGAGAACAGAAGGCTACGTGTCTGCACACTTTTTTATAATTACATGCTAATTTGATAGCTTTCAAATTAAAAATGGACTGTATAATAGTGGCAAAAACCAGAAGATTAAATTATAAAAGCAGACTAAATTATAATTTAGCAGACTAAATTATAAAAGTTGTCCTGTGTGTGTGATTGCATGAAAATACAGATACGCCATTATATTTGGTGGCAGTGATTAATAAATTTGCTTACTGGTTGGAATGTAGATTTATATGGTTCTGCTACCTTAGCTAAGGAATAGAGCAATTCCTATCTAAAACTCCTGATCCATGGTACAGAAATATCATGCTATTTGTATACAGACAGCAATGTGCTTATATTATTTCTTTGCCAATACCCAAGAGTTCAGTAGTGTCCAGACAGTGTTTTCATGTTGTGCAGGCTGGTGTTTCTCTCTGCTGTGGTCTGCTGCTCAGTGGCAGCCTGTATCACACTGTACTGGGCACATACATCACACCAGATGAGGCTGCTGAGGAAATGCTATAATCTCTTTAAAATGCTGCCCATTTAGATTGAAGGGCTAGCTAGGGACTAACATGTGGGCTTACCTGGGGAGGCATAGTGCTGTCACCAAAGTATGTTCCTTCAATAGCACTGTCCCATTTTCATCCTATTCACTCATCCTACAAGGAAGCAAACCTGACAGCATCAAGGAAGCGTGGAAAGCAGCTCTCTCTTCCCAATGCTAAAGATTTCTTTTCTGTGTTTGCAAAATCCCCTGCTACCAAATCTCTCTGTTCTGACCATGGGAATAAACCCTGCCCCTGGGATGACTGAAGGCTTGTTCTAGACCATGAAAAGAGTAAACAAGGGCTGCGTTTGCACAGTGCAGGGTAAATCAGCTGTGCAGAGAGCAGAGCAGGGACAGCAAATTACGTAAGAAAAAGATTTTTATCCTGGGACAGGCATATTCAGGAAAAGAAATGCTATGCAGATATCTTATATTTTGTTTCCAAAGAGAAACAATTAGGAGTTCAACCAAGGTATGAACATTCAATTTCCGCTGTCCATTTTCTATACGGCCACTGAAATGTGTCCTGGGGACCCCGTGGAGCTGAGCACACAGTTTGGCTCCAGGATGTCACAGGGGGAGACACATGGACAATTATGCATCCTGACACCTGCAAACTTCCATTTAGTACTTCTGCTTTGCTCTTCACAGATGAAAAGTCCCTCATGGGGACTTCTCCTGGGCCAGGCAGGACCTGCACCAAGCCAGATACATACACTGTCAGAAGTAGGAGTTTCCTTATTACTGAGCCTGGAGCTTTCCCTTGTGACCTGCTGCTGTCAAAAAAGGCTGGTAAAAGCTTGTTGATGGGGAAGTACCAAACTGATGGCTAGACCCAGGCATTAAAATGTCCTACTCTGTTTAAAAAAAACAAAGGGCTCAAGTCACAGGCTGAATTTGAAGTGCCCATAGTGCTGTCTTCCAGGAGGTGGAATGTGATATAAATCACACAAACATTTCTGGTTTAGTTTGCTACAATTTGCACATCCATTCCCCCAAAACAAACAAACAAACAAACAAACAAACAGACAGACAGACAGACAAACCAGAATATAAAGTTGCCAAACTCCAGTGTCCAGCCAGTCACTACAACTCCTACGTCCCACAGATCAGATAGATTATTTCGTTTGGAAGCTTGAGAGACTTTAGTTGACAGGAGAGGGAAACAAGTAGAAGGAACTTTATGTAAATAGAACAAGTGGGGAAAGGGTAATGCCCTAAATGTGGAGGAGTATTACAAATGTTTGGGGCAATGTTGGGTTGTTTACATTACTAGAAAAGTATATATTGAGGGAACAGAGTCCTTTTGAAAGGCATACATCTCAAGGGAAGCCATAAATGGGTGTGGTAGTTCTTTGGTTCAGTATTTAAGAGCTTTGCAGTATAAAATATACCTCAAAGGCTGGGTGTGTACTAGAGCAATCTCTGCAAATGTTGGCAAGACAGTTACTGTTGTCAAGTTTATTCTGGCTTTAGTATGCTTAGGTATTTATGAGGACTTAATAGCAGAAGTGTCACATCCAAATACCAGGTCATCACTGGGTATGTCAGAGCACAATGACAGGATGATTACAGTACTGTTCATGGTCACAGTTTTTGTCATTTATTTGGTACATTGGTGTCACCAACATACCACAAAGGTAAATTATATTAAAATACTGCTTTCTCTGAGTAATTTTGTAGCAGAACTGTAAAGTATGAACCAATTTTTGTAAAGTTTCCTATTCTGGCTAAATTGTGGGCACAGATCTCTGTTCAAGGGCTTGCAAGACACTGTTGTGGAGACACCTACAGCCCTGTGCTCCCCAGTGGTACACTGGAACCTCCCTGTTCTTTCTTAGAGTTTTTTTTCTGGTAATCATTGTATATATTGGTTGGTAATTGTCCTTTTGCTTCTAGTCCCAGTTTGCAGCAATCTGAAGTGCTTAACTTCTCTGATCTGATGGGACTGCTTCATTTCATGTGGCAGTCCCATCAGATCAGAGAAGTTAAGCACTTCTGGATCACAATAGAATTTGAATGGAAATAAGAAAAGTGCAGAAAGCAGCATTCAGTGGTTACCTGCTCCATTTTTAGTCTGCACCAGATTAGTGCTTTATCACAGGGTTATGATGAGCTGCATGGAGCCATGCATGCATGCACTTTTCTTCAGATAAGAAGGTTTATGGCTAGCTGTGAAAACTGGGTTCATAAAGGTGAATGTTACGTGGCAAGGAGGTTGAAACTAAGTGTGTTGTAGGTACAATTGCTACTGTATCATGTTTCAACAAGGAGAATCCTGCAGACCATGGCCAGATGCATCTAATCCCAGCCTTGCCCTTGTATGGGGCTCAGGCAAGTCTTTGGAGAGTAGACACTGCCTGCAGTGCTGCCATTTTTGGCTGCTTCCTCTGTGATTGGTGGGCAGGATCCTGAAGATGTGGAGGGGTTTGGGTTTTCTTCCCTGAGTGAAGTGTAACTTTATTTAATCAGGGAAATCACATTAGGATTATGCTATGGATGATGTATCCTAGATGGTTAGGTCTTCAATACGTAGATGAACACTCAGTGAGTCAGCCCTGCAATTTTTGGTAGAGTAGGTCTATTCCGGTGTGTGGGTGTTTGCAGAACAATTACGTAAGTGTCAGGGTAACGAGGAACTTTTGACATTTCTGGCAGCTTAACTGAGTTCTTTTCAGTCAAAAATACACTAATTGTTGTTCTCTTGCATTAAACACACATCATTGCCTTAACTGGATTTGGGAGGCTTTTTTTTTAAGCATCAGTTGTCAGGGCAAGGCACTGGAGCAGTTTTATCCTTGAGAAAAGAGGAGATTTTTCACTGTTAGAGTGAGACAAACATTTATGAGAACAATTTAAATCATGTAAGAGGGTGCGAAAGTTGATATGCCATATGCCTGGAATTTACTATGGTAAAGCTAATTGCTGCCACTGAATGCAAGAGCCCATCAGCATTTTCATTACACCCACTCTCAACACCTTGTCTTTTCTTTTTTTTTTTAATTTTTTGAGTTTTAGTTTGCCAAGGTTTTTGCTATATCATTTTTCCAATGGAGAATGATAATGCAGCCTCCAAACTGACCCTTGAAATATGTGCTATATTCAAGGTGAGTAGGTTCAGTACCCCACTGAAGAATGGTGTATTGCACTGCAAAGGCAACTGCTTTTCTACATGTATTGCAGAGGGAATGAAGAACTGGTTTGTCTGCCAAGATCAATGTAGCAAAGTCAGTCAGACCAGGTCAGCATCCAAATGACACTTGCAGAAAGGATTTCTCTCTGGAGATTAAATATGAAATAAACAAAAACTGGTAAATGTTTTCTTTCTCGTTTAATCCAAACTGTGCCTTTGCTACCAAAACCTGTAGTCCAACTAGTCAATGGGATTTTATTTTTTTTAATCTGGGTAAATATGAAATATTTCAAATTATCATAACCTTGATATACTGTCTCTTCTTCTACATGGAACAATTAATGAGCCAGATCACAGCTCTGAATGGTGCTGAGCATCCTGCTGACATGCCTGAACATCTAACAAAACAGCATTTGTCAGTGGATTTTGGAGAGCCAACTAATGTCTGCAGGATGTTTTTAATTTTAAAAAGTGTATTTCCTGAAGTCAGCAGAGAGAGGGGCTCTGTTACATGCTGTGTACAGCATGGTTCAGAGTGAGAACAACCTACCAGCTCTGTTGGTGCTTGTCCACTCTCAGTGTATTGGCTGTGTTAGCAAGTCCTTACTGAGGCTAGAGGTATGTAAGGTGAGAATTCCACCAGTGATAGTATGTGGTGAGGAGTCACCAAAGAACCTGGGTTCTTTGGGCTCAAATTAATACATTTGGGCTGGGAATTTTTCTAATTAGTGAAGACAACTTCAGCCTGGACATTCTGTCTTAATGATGGATACATTATGTGAGGGTAATAATTGGATACAGGGGAGCATGTGTGTTCAGAGGGTGTGTTGTTTATTCCTTCTCTTTGAAATAGCAGAATCAAAGTTTGAATTTGAAGTTGCTGCAACCCCATTTGTTTCCCCAAAACAGAAAATTCTAGAGGTCTGCAGCATGAACTGATTCCCTTATATTGCTTGTAGTCTGGTAGACTGAAGGGATTCATTGTTCTGATGTGTGCAGGAGGAATTGCTTGAATCCAATGAGCAAAAACAAAGGAACTCTCAGAGCCTCATTTTTCTTCCCCAGGATTTATGCAAAGAGGAACCAAGTCTTCTGCATTGAGATTTCGAGATGAGAGTGCTCTTCACTTTAGTTCAGTGCCTTCAAGTGCCACCCCTGTTGATTCATGTAGTTACTCAGAGAAAACTGGAGGCAAATAAGCATGAGTTCTTGCATTCAAAGGGCTTTCTACACTTAGTCGTAAAATTAATCTCTTTTGGATTCAGAAACAGACAAAATATTTTAAAACAATTTCTTGCATGCCTTTAAGTACAACAACTCCTGATGCTTCTGCTATTACATGTGGACAAGAACTGTTAGAAACAGGTAGGGAGAGGTCACCTACCCTCATCACTCAACTTAGAGCAACTCAGAAATGTACCACAGGGATTTTCTTTGAACCATTTTGTGAGCTGGACTTTTTATTTACTGAAAACATACAGAAGTAAATGTACAGTACTTCATTATTAGTTGGTAAAGCTAAGAGATATATTGTTATGGGAAAATACTGATTACTACCTGTTAATCATCCCTCTCTATTGAGGACATACCACCACATCATTTTGAAGCTCTTTATCTCATCTGAGTAAGACCATCAGTGGTGTTACTGCTGATTTTCAAGCTAGGTTTAGCTGACATAGCAAGACAAAAGCAATGCCTGGAGTAGGACCTATGGTGTGTGTTGATTGTCTTTTTGCTCTTAAAAGCAAAGCCTATATTGATTTTGCAACTGAGTCCCTGAAAAAAATATATTGCCTATTACTTTAGAAGGTAAATGAGGCCAAAATGGCAGAGAAATTAACCATAGACTTTTTATTCTCAGGGTTTGGAATTGATCAGTCGTTCTGATCGTCCATTAAGCCGGGTTCAGCACATTGCCTTTGGAAAGAAGGGGAAGATTAACTTCTGACCACAGAGACAGTACAGATGAGACAGGAAAAACAAGCCAGAAGGGTCAGGTCCAGCTGATTGGCAGGTTGAGGTCCAACCAGGCATTGCAAGTAAGGCAAAGATGACCCCAAAACCACCCCTATGCCAACGGCTGCCCTGTAGACTTGTACAGGTTCAGCCCCATGTCCCTTGTCTCTTGCCTCCCAAATTCCTACCTGACCTTCATACTCAGGTCTCCAAAAATGTGAGACTGCCACTATTCAGTATGGATTGAAAAGTTTGCCTGTGAGCAATTCCCAGGCATCTGAGGTGTGTCCTACATGGCCTGTTGTGAGGCACAGTGATGGGAGGGCTACGTGTCCTGGCAAGCAGGGAGCAGCACTTGCTGAGACTGCTCTTGCCTAAGGCCACCCCTTAGAGCAGGAATATGTTTGGGAGCAAACAGGAGACTTTCAGTTCACTTGGGTGGTGTGGCTGAGGATAAGGAGGAAGGAGCACGGTCTAGACAAAATGTGGCTGCCAAACTTGAGAGAACAGCTGCCCATGAAAAGTGCTGACTCTGCTCTCTCTGAGAGCAGGTTGCTCATCAGGTCTGAGCTCTTTCTCTCTTGGGGAGAAAGTGCCTTAGCTGACATATTCTTAGATAGAGACTGTTTTCTCTAGCTCTGTAATTTGCCCAGCCAGGACATTTGTTGGAACTCAAGGTGTTTGGTTTTATTTCTGCTGCTGGGTGAGAGGGCACCCCATGCTTCTTCGTGGGCATGGTCATTTGCAGGAAGTAAGAAATGCTTCTTGAGAAGTGGCAGAGGGGACTTTTTTCTGACTCCTTTCCTCCTCTCAGGTCAAAATAAGAGTTTCTAGGAAGCAATTTATTGTTGTCAGTTTTGGGGTTTTTTAGAAGACACAGCACTTCTAGGAGCTTACAGTCACTGTATACTTGGAAGAGAGAAGATGGGTGTGTCAGATAGGTGTTTCAGAAGACGGATATATTTCATTCATTCAAAATGAATTTCTAAGATTTGTATGTCAAAGATTTCCTCCAAGGATTTCCTTAGCACAAGGTGCATGTTTTCCTGAAATTTCACATATGTTGTCAGGACCTTCATAAGAACATGTGGGCTATACTTGCTATGAAGTGTCCCTTGGACCAGGGTCTATTTTACCTTCCAAAAATCAACTTCAGCTGAAGCAACTCAAAGACCATGTCAAAAAAAAGGAATTTTGCCCTGCTGTCAGTGACATTTGTGAATGATGGAAAACCATCCATATGGCTAAACAGACTATCTGCACTCCCCCACAAGTAGTCACTTAGAGGATGAAAGTAATATTCAGCCTGATCATCTGGTTTGTAACAGGATATTTATCTCAAACTTTCAGGAATGTCATTATTATTGGGGGAGGAGGGGAATGGGCAGTAAGACAGGATCTGTAATAGATTATCAATGTTGGGAAGTGAATAAGCTGGAGGGAAGGAAACCTGCCTGAACCCCATCATTCACCAGCCCTGCTTTTGCCCAGAAAGAGGGGCTGTAGGCCCATGATAATACCAGGGGAAGGAGAAGGAGGAAATTTTCCCACAGTGGTCAGTAAAGAGTTCAAGGAGACTAAGAGTTCAAGTGGGGTCTAAAAAATGGTAGAATCCTGAAAGGGAGGGGTAACACATTTAGTATGTCTGAAGAGAGGACTGGTTAAGACAGGGAATAGGGACAAATCTGTAAAACAGTTTCTGTAAGCACATCCTTGAAAGCTAATCCAGCTGCCCTGCAGGGATGCTGGCAGTACCAGAGGCTGAATCTCAGCTCAGGGCCTCTGGTGCAGTTAAGCAAATGACACAGTTCTGACTGATACTGGCACAGAGTACAACAGCCTCTGGTTGTGGCCCAGTGGTTGTGGCTGCCCAAAAACCACCTAATTTAAACTCCGTTTCTGAACTAAGGAGCATGAAAATTTCAAAGCTTTTTGCTTCCAGTGGAGACTTCCAGGGGTAGTATTAATAGCTTTGGTGAACTGTGCTCCATTGATTTAAAGCACCTGTGCTTCTGAAAGTCAGGATTTTATCAATTTTTTATCACTTACACAGGAAGCAGTGCTGGGCTTAATGCTATTTTATCCAGCTGGACATATTGACTTTGACTTAGGAGATCAAAGCATTTTGGTTAGGGATTGTGTAACATCTTCCTATAAGAACTGTCAGGGGTAAATTTACCAAAGCCTGAAACTTTGATTGATGATGGTTTTGCATGAGTGTTCAGCGTCAGGAAGCACACAATAAACCCTTTCTCTTAATGGAGGTACAGGCTATGGCCTCTTTAAACATACATATTTTGAAACACATTTCATCACCTCCCTGAACATAACAGTACACAAAACCCTGGAGGTGCACTTGAAGGTGAGCTATCCCTCAGCTCCAA
Source organism: Agelaius phoeniceus (assembly GCF_051311805.1). NCBI lineage: Eukaryota > Metazoa > Chordata > Aves > Passeriformes > Icteridae > Agelaius > Agelaius phoeniceus. The sequence goes on along the minus strand of NC_135269.1, from coordinate 31,253,051 downwards.
GGAGGTGACCCAAGATCCTTGAGGATGCAGCTTTGTATAGAGCAAACCTGGAGCCAGTAAGGAGAGTAAGTTATTTGTCTTGGCTTTTTTTGTTTATTTTCTTGCCCTTTGCCATTGTAATAGCAACATTTTCCACTCGGAAAGAGGTTGGAAAGTGCTCCCTCAGGAGCTCAAAGGTTCAGTCCTGTGCTCCCACGAGTCCTCCTTGCAGCAGTGGCAGATAGATCCATCCCCTCCTTGAGGCTACATGAAAGAGACTTGACTTCTTGTCCCAGTTTAAGGTGGCACTTATCACCTTCTGAGAACCAACTTTCCCCAAATTTTTCTATCTGAGTGGTACTAAATACACTTGTTAAACACTTTGACATCTTTATATCACCAGTTACTGAGGAGGGATTTTTTTTAACATACTCTCACTTTTAAAGGCAGGACACTGTCCCCCTCCACTAGGGTAATGAGGAGAAACTGCAGAGAGAGGAGCTCAGCAGGGGACTCTAACTTAGGGGTGCTAGCTGCCCCCTAACAGAGAATACCTCCTGCTGCTGGCTGTAAAGGGAAGCATGAACAGTGATCTCCCACCTCTGTCTCACATGAAGCCATGCTAAATATCTGTCCCAGCCTAAATGAACATGAAACAGCAGTGGTCCCCTCACCACAAGAGGTGTTGTCAGCATGGATGTACTCTTTGAATAGTTGTGCTTAATACAGTAGTAGGGGGCATACACAGAATTAAAATAGATGAAATATGACAGATGGCTGCTTGAGTTTTTCTCTCAACATAAAATTAAAGCCCTATAAATAATGTAGCATTATACTGTCCTTATTGCTGTCTATCAGTGGGACTCAAAGCTATGCAGAGCTTTGATCAGTCTGAAAATTATTGCTGATGCACAAGACAGTGTTACTCCTTTTTTTCTCTAGGTGCTCAGACTGCAGATTGGGCCTGAAAGATGGGCCAGCCCTGCCATGGCCCAGCACATCCTCTGCTGTGCCCTGCAGGTCTGCTCCAGGGCTAGGTGTGGCTGTCAGAGCCCTGCTGGCTGGCACTTACCCGTGATCCAGGCACCTGCAGGCAGCTTGCTCCTGAGCAGCAAGGCATTCTGAGTGATGGAGAAGTTTTTGTGTGATGGTCAAGTTGCTGCTGCCACTGTTTTGTCTGATAGTCACAGCCTTTGTCCTGAGTGTGCCACAGCCTATGAGCAGCTGTCCTGTGCCACTGCAGTGCTCAGGGGTCTCCTGTCTTGCAGAAGGAAATGTTCTCTGGGCTTTTCCTTTATTTTCCTTTTTGTTTTTAGCTACAAACAAACAGTAAATATTTTGAGTGTGGATCTCATGGCTCAAGGACTCAGGATGATTAAAAGCAGGAGACCTACAGAGACATCCAGAAATTATTGTTTTTAACAAGACAGGAACTTTGTCTGAAAACAGGATGACCTGCTGCAAAAGACGCCGACAAATCCCTGTAGAGCTTTAGAAAAAACAAGCAGGCGCCTGAGTGTGCTTTAAAAAAAAAAAAAAATCCTGCCTAGTAATAAAAAGGGATGTGAGGGTAAACAGGAAAAGAACACTCCACACTGCAAGCAGCCCAGAGGAGGAGAGGCTGGGAAGAGCACTGATCTGAAAACCTGATATGGAAACTAAAGGGAAAGATTTCTTACTATTCCTCAGGACAAATTCCTTGAAAAAGCCTTGATGCAGCTTTAGTGGCAGCTGCCCACTGGTTCCTGTGTGCCTTTGTTCTGGTACTACAGAGGGTGTGGGAGGGTAGCACATGCCCCACAGGTTTTGTTGGCTGGATTCTGTGGCTGTAAAGAAGTGTCAGTTGTGAATTGCCTGAAATGCAGGCTTAAGAGACAGTTCTACTGCATAACTGTGTTTCCTGAGAATGAAGTGACTGCAGTTCTGCACACCTGTGCAGTTATGCTGCAGTACAACTCACTTTTCTAATTTTAGTGTGAATCTCGTGACATATGTTGTTTTCTGCTAAGCCCCAGCTCCTCAAGTTTTGCAGTTTCATGACAGTCTCACTTTCCATGAATCTGAATGCAGTCTTTCTAGCCTTCATGCCTAAGAAAGAAAAATCCTGAAATCAAAGGGACCGTAGCATAACGCGTTAAGAAAAAATCCTATTATTGCTATGTTTTGGATGGTGATTTTTAAAATCAACAACTACTTTGAGAAATTAGTATATTGATATCTGGGCTTGATCACATTACCTCTCCTGCTTTTTGGCAGAATTTTCAGACTCAAGTGCTCAGCAGGTTTTCCATTGGAACAGGCATACTGTTAGTGGGACACCTCTAGAGATAAAGGGGATGGGATAGGTATGCAGCAGCAGGTACAGGCCCAGGTACACCAGAATCATAGGATGGGTTGGGTTGGAATCAACCTTAAATATAATCTAGTTCCAATATCCTTGCCATGGGCAGAGATGCCACCCACTAGATTAGGTTGCCCAGGGTGCCATCCAACTTGGCCAACTTGCAGGAATGGGGCATCCACAATTTCTCTGGGAAACATGTTCCAGGGCATCACCACCCATTGAGTAAGGAATTTCTTCCTCATATCTCATTTAAATCTCTCCTCTTTTAGTTTAAAGCTGTTTCCCCTGGTCCTCTTGTCCATATATTCACTCTCTCTCTTTTTTATAATTCCCATCCAGTAAGTACTGGATAGCCACAATGAATGCCAAAATTCTTTGCAACAAATTTCTGCTGCTCCAAAGTCAAACACTTCCTCAGAACTGAAATAACACCTTAGTGGCCAAAGAGGGATTCAGGGGGACATAAAATGCACTGACAGTAAAAGATTCATCGCCTCAAATGTAGGCCCTAGTACCTACCAAAATGAGATTCATCCCCTCAAATGTAGGCCCCAGTACCTACCAAAATGCAGGTGAGGGGTTTGGGCTGGTGCCCATGGTTTGGCACATCCCAGCTGAGGCTGTTAGGATGGAAGTCACTCCTCTCTGAGCACCAGAGAGTTGACATGGTCAGCTCTGCCACAGCAGCCGTGCTCCTACTGTCGCTGAAAGAGCACAGCTTTTCTCTTTCATTGGGTCCTGTGGAAAATACACCAGTTCAGACAAATGCCTGTGACCTTACAGGCACTGTTGGGAGCCACAGAGAAGCCTTTGGATCATCTCCCATGGATGCAGCCCTAAATCCCTGGGGATGAATATCAGGTCCTCAGGCGCTCCTTTGTCTCCCTGTGGGTGCTTACCAGCCCTGGCCTGGGAGTGCCTCTGTGTTCCTCTGTTACAAGGCTGTTTTCCAGAGAGTGGCAGGGAGCAGGGAAGCAACACTTGTTTGTGAGCTTTTCTGATAATGGAAAATACATTAGTCTCCACCCTTTTCTGGGTATTGCTTAGAGGCAGACAAAGAACAGCTTCTCCTTGCCCTGGAGGAGAACAGGTGCTGGAAGAGCTCAGCACAGGGGCTGCCATGAAGCTGGGCATCTCAGACTGGGGGCCACTCTGCAGCTGGTCACAGGGGTGACAGCTATCCCTGCACTTCCTCATCCCTGATGCCAAACACCTCCTACTCTGGAGTTGTTTGGTTTCAATCTGCAGTCGGTTCACCAGCAGCATTTGGTTTTGCACTGGCTTTCTCAGGGAGCCCAGTACCTTGGGCAGGGGTTTTTATCCACTCACTTTTTTATTATATAATGGACTTGGGGTTTTTTTCTTTGCTTTAGTATAAATGAAGGGTGATTTGCTACTCTTAATGTATGTGGCTGCCCATAGATCAAACACTTACCTGTAACCTGCACCCTCCAGCACTGCACTGCTCAAGACTGAGTTACATAGTAGAAACTATGATCAGAGAAATTTCCAATTTCCAAGAAATGAAATTAAAGCCAAACAAATTTTTATCTCCTCAAAATGAATAGAAATACCAGCTGCTTAGTCCACTGATTACCTCATTATTTGATACTCATATGCATGCTCACAAGAGCACAGCTATAGCAGCATGCTCCAGTTTGCCTCTCTAACTTCCAAATTCACAATGAATACAGAGTACAAAAACCTACTGGCAGGGTGTAGATAAGCATGTCTGTGTAAGGATTTTGAGAATTTTATTTTTACAAGATGTTCTTGTCCTCCTCAGACAAGCAAAGACATGATATCATTTGTATTAGCAAAGAAAAAATAATTCTAAGTAGACATGCCAACATGATGACAGCTTGATTCACAAATGTTTGTAAAATGAGTGTGGAAGGTACTGAATTACATCATTAGGGGGGGAAAAAAAGGTAATTCCTTCTCCACAAGCAAGAGATACTTAAACTTTGCCCTACAATTAATCCAAATTTAGTATGATGTCCCAGGTTCCAAATTCAACTCACAAGTTGCCAAAAGAGCACAGCAGAAGCAGCATTTCTGAAGATCTAACATAGCAAAAGATCTCTCATTTCTGTTAAAAAATTGTGAGTTCAGGGCAGCTGCTTATCTCTCTGCATTTTTTTTTCCATAGCTCTGTCCTAAGTCAGACCTACTGACTCCTGTTTGTCAATTTTTATTTGAAAAGTGGATGTTACATGCTCTTTTTTCTAGTGTTTGCATCTGAGGACATTTTAAGTCTTGCAAATGAGTGGCTCATCTCAGCCTCTTGGAAGGGAGTCTTCGAAGACTGATGCCATTAGTGCAGGATTATTTTTAGGCTATTCACTCTTTAATGGGCTATGAAGTAATTGGCTATTTTGGTGCTGCCCAGCAGGGTTTCTGGCTTGGCCCAGTGCTGCTCCCTCAATGGCTGCCATGCCTGCACCCCACCACAAATGCTTGGAAGAACAGACTTTCTTCACTGACAAAAAAAGCCATTCAAACCAGCCATTTTTCTATAGAGAAAGCTCCCTGCTTTGGGTAGTGAAAACACAGCCTTGTTGCAGTACCACCTCTCCCCAGGGGGACAAGGCCATTGCAAGAGCCAGCCCGGCAGCAGGAAGGGGGTGCTGGTCACAGAGAGGAGCAGCCCAAGGCAGGCTCGGGGCAGGGGACAGTGGTGACTCCCACGGTGTCACCTGAGCTCTCTGTGGCAAGGGACATCCTGGGGAGAAGACAGCAAGGAAGAGAGCAGCGGGGAGGCACTCTGTGATAAGGGTGTGGAGGAAAAGGGGCATTTGAGCAATAGGACAAGGCTGGCAGGGAGCTCTGGAGACCATCCAGTCCAAGTCCCCTGCTCAGAGCAGGGCCAGCCAGAGCAGGATGCCCAGAGCCAGATTCTGCGCCTTTAGCTCTGAGTGTGAAGTTGGAAGCCTTGAAGGGGAAGTTTGGCACAGCACAGCTTATGCCAGACTCGTGCTGAGAGGTTCTGAGCTATGTGGGATGATGCTCTAAAAAGATCATTTCAATGAAGTTCTTTTTCTTTGTATTCCAATCAGCCACATATTATTTTTTTCTTCTTGCTCCAGATATTGTTTTGCATCATCCTTGCCATATGGAAGAAAGGAATGGTGCTGTTCTGATCTGCTGCCATAAAAATATGAAATGTTTCATAAAAATATGAAATGTGTGATCTTCAGGGTAGATTAAAACTGGGAATTCTGACTTAAAGGGGATTTTCAACATGTTGAATTTTATTTTCCTTTTAATCTAGCAAGCTATAGTACAGTCAAGTTTTCCTAAAAGTTAGAAGTCTCACCAGAAATGGATCTGTACATGTTTTATTAGTCTTTATAAAAACTGCTTCAAATTAAGACATTAACTGGTAATTTCCTTTTATTATTTCAGATATTTCAATTTATAAAAGTCAAATTTGATTTTTTTGGCCATCTAGATGCTGAAAATATTCAGTGAAGAAAGATTCTCAGAGACAGCATTACCGCTCCCTCTGAAGTCCTCCTGGACTTCTGGAAACAGAACATGACAAGAATATGAGTGCTTTTAGCAAATCCAACACTGAAGGATGCTATTTAGCACAAGGAGTTAAAAAAGAAACACTGTGCAGATGGGAGCTGCAGGTAAGCATCTCTCCAGTGATCATCCATGCTCTGGTTTAGTGGTGAACACTGCTTTTGGTTTAATGGTTGGGCTCAATAATCTTGGAGGTCTTTTCCAGCTTCAGTGATTCTATGATCAGCTGCACCTGAGCTGTGAGGCACGGTGATGGAGGAGCCAGTGCAAGGGTTACTCTGCTGTCTGTTTGCCTAACATTATAAAATGGCACGTGGATTTCCTTTGCTACTCCTGGGAATGGGAATAATGCAGGTTATACCTAATTCCCACAGAGGGCTTAGGTATCCTGTCCTACCTTCCCAGTACTCTGGTTTCTGAAGAAATTGGGTGGCTGTGGTGGCAGTGAGCCAGTGGTCCCCAGGCTGGTTCTCTGCTCCAGCTAAGAAATCCTTTGGGAACCAGGCTAGCAGCACAACCTAGTGAGCTGGCACTTCAGTGGCTTGAAGAAAAGCTGGCCTAGGTGTATGGTTCATACGCCACTGGAGTCACACTGGAGACAGCCTGAGTCTCTCTTTTCTGTCTCAGGAGGTGATATTCTCATGTCCCAGCCAGCTCTGTGTGAGCTGATGGGTTTGGGCTTGTCCCCATGGGGACACAGCCACCCCACTTCAGGCTTCATCTCTGGCAGCAGTACAGGCACGGCTGTGTTGTGCTTCCTACAAGCCAGGAATCCTGGCTGCTTTACACCATCATCCTGATGGCACTGCTTGTCCCCCAGACAGCTCAGCAGCCTGGACACTGGGGTGGAATCAGATTTGAGACCAGCTGTCATCATTATACCCCTGTAAGAATGAGACAAATTTGTTATTCTTAGGGGGCCACTTAGAGTACAGGGGAGATTGGACTTTGCATCACTGCATTGACATGCTGTGGCTGGTACTGTGGCAGCCAACTCCCACATGGGGATGGATTCTCACTCTTCCCATCTTCATTTCTTAATCAGACAGAAGAAAAGATGCAAAGCAAAATATAAAATTATTTAATAGGGTATGTTATACCAGTGTTTAAAAACAATGCAGCAAAAACTACAAATAGCATAGAATTTTATCCCCATGTATTTTGGATAAGATTTTATGGTAGCACAGAAACAGTTTCTTAGGGATTTGACATAGAAAGTGCGTCTTATGGCCTTTCCAGGTATGAAATTCAGAACATTTTCAAGGTTTGTTGGCAGTGCAAATGGCAAGTTACTGTGGACTAGATGAAGTGATGCTGCCACAAGTGGGAAGCAACAGATGAGGAGGCAACAACAGCTCTCAGGGTGCAGACAGAGACAGTCCATGGCAGCACAGGACAGATGTAGTTTGTTCAGTCCAAAATTGCTGGTAAGAGTCACCACTGAGTGAGATAAAGCTGAACTGATTACTAATACTGAGTGTCTAGTCCTTTTATCATAGTCTCAATCTGTACATCATAGCTCCAGGTTAAATCATATCTGTTAGGAATGAACACAAATTAGGTACAGAGCTCAGAAGTGCAGATAACTGGGGAATCCTATGCTAATGAGATAAAAATTGTATTCTTCCTCCCAAATACAAGTGGACTATTTAAAGAGGAGAATTTTCCTTGGGGGAAAGACCATTTCTGAGAGTTTTTCCCATTGTTTTTCAGCATCATTTCAGCCAGCCAAGGAAGCCAAGCTACCAGGAACAGGGCAATATCACCTGTGAGTGATGCAAAAGCAGTTGGAGAAGAAGACAATTAGGGATTAGTTGCTGTGGCATTTTGGGAGGCTATTGAGCTAGCTCCTGAAAACAACCAGGCAATGTTCAACTGGAGTTGAGAGCTGCTGTATGAGGGACAGGAAACTGGGGTAGATTCTCTTTCCCAAAAATGATCCTCTGGTAAAAGAGGACCTATAACTGAGGAGAAAAGAAATATAAGGACAAGTGAAGAAAATTGTTAGTAAGGGACAGAAAATGCTAAGCCTTTTTATGGTCCACTGACTCCCTTGCCAAACAACTTTGTCCTGCTGCAGAAGGATAATCCTGGACAGAGAACAGCCAGCCAGAGAAGGCATTTCAAGAGCAGGGTATATATGATGCCAGTACTTCATCTCCAGGCCTTGGTGGAGGAAAAGAAGCAGAGAGAGTGTCTTGATGGGTAGAAGCAGGCATAGATGGGATGTTCTTTCATCATACTTTTTTGTGGTGTGGGACCTGGGCTGAACATCATTCGTTTGTATTGCACTGCATGGTGTGTGAATGCTTAGTAGACATAGGTACCTGAAATCAAGGTATTAATGGAGATCAGGAGCAGAATGACCTAAACGTGATCACAAGATTTAGTATTGCACTGCAGGACAGTAACTCCCACACTGAAGCAAAGAAGGAGTTTGAACATGGGGGCTGCTGGCTTCATGCACTGTGGCAAGGACCTACACACCAATGTTTTATAAAACATCCTAAAGAGTGTCTGTGAATAGCCCTGGGGTGCAGCAAGGGCTGGTTAGCTCTCCAACACATTGCATTTGAATTTAGGGAGTGAGGGACTTGAATTGGGCTTGGACCAACTAGCAGCAGTTCAAACCTTGTCAATTGTGCCAGGCTACACACCTGAGCAGACTTAGCTTGAGCAAAGTACTGCACTGGGGCTACCACAGCCTGGGCAGCCTTTGCTGGTGGGACTTTCTGGAGAGAGTGGAAAAATACTGAGCTGGACAAGCAGAGCAAGCAAGGAGGAGACATTGAAGACTATTCTGTAAAGAACCCAACTATGGCAAAGTGCCTGGACACAAGCTTCCTGAGAGCAAACCCTTGCACGTGAAATGCTGTGCTATGATAGGGAGTCGATGATTATTGACTTTGCAGGTGAATGACCAAAGTTCCAGCATGAGAAAATGAGCTCTGGGTTTGCCATAGAGGTATTTGTTAAGCTTTCATGTGTTGAGCAACGGGAATTCAAGACCTCTCTCAGTGTGGAGACAAGAGGCATCAGAGAAGTAGGAGTACTCATCTGAATTAAAAATCAACTTTTACTATACTGGTGTTCCTGGCAGGTTACACCTGCTTCCCACCCCATGCCTTGCTGCCACTCTGTCTGGAGCAACGTGCTCTTAACAATAGCTGGTGGCTGGAAGGTACAGCGTGTGCTGCATGCTCATTTCCCCTTCCTCCCACCCTGATTGTTATTGCAGCAGTCGGGAGCAAGAAGGGCTCTTTAACACCATTAAGCTGTGAGAAACCATGACAGTGAGGACCTGACTTCATGCAATATGAAGTTGAAGAAAAATATTTAAATAGAGAAGATGCCTTCCTGTAAGTACTTTGTACCGTAAAGTGTATGTATACACACAAATACTCACATGCACATGCATCCGGGAGGACGTGTGTGTCCGTGGGGGGAAATCCTGCCTGCACCACTCAGTGAATGAATTCCCACTGCCCCTGGCAGAGCAGAGCTTCATTGCCACTGCCCCTGGCAGAGCAAAGCTTCATTGCCACTGCCCCTGGCAGAGCAAAGCTTCAGCAGCTCTCTGTGCATGTGGTGGGCCCCTGTGCCAGCGCTCAGGCAGGCACTGTGAGCACCTTAGTCACTCCCTGCAGAGCTGGGGATGGCACCTGGGCCATGCTGGCCGGGCTCTGAAGCAACTGAGGGCCTGTCCTCAAGGCAAGGCCACTCTGCACGCCCTGCTGGCACAGCTGCCTGCCTCACATCTGGGCTGGGGCAGCTTTGCCAGGAAGTGACCCTGCCCACCTCAAGGGACTGGTGGGGGTCTTTGGTTGCCTGCTTGGTTTTGGCCTGGGGACTCTCTCTTTGGGGTTTTTTTTTCCCTCGTAGTCTGTCTTTTAACATGTGTTTGGATTAAGCTAAAAGTTGGTGAAGTGCCTTCATTTAGTCTGTTCCCAAAATAGGTAGAACAGTTTCTGAGGGTCAATTAGAAGAAAGGCCAACAAGCTTTTGGATAATCCTGACACTAGATTCACTGATTTCGTCTAGCTTATGTTACCCTTGAGTCTGCCTTTGGGGAGGCAGAAATTCAAGAAACTTACAACCTACAACTGACTTTAGTGGTTACTGTCTTGAAAACTACTATTTTAAGGTTGATTATAATTCTGTTCCAGTGAATTTTCTTCAACTGTTTTGGATTTGTGCAGCTCTAAGCATATTTCAGTGATAATATAGATGGAAATTTAAGATACCAGCATAATGAATATAAATGAAATATGAATCTGGGTTTCCTTAGGTACTATTTGGAGATGCAGTAAAAGCAATTTAGGGCACCAAGGTTTGAAGACCTGCTTTAGTATGTTTAGCTACAGTGTGCCAAAACTTAAGTGGCTATTTTCACCTCAATCCCTGCATGCAGTGAGCCAGCCACCTGATTTTAGAAACAGAAAATGAGTGTTCATAACTATCATTTTCTAATAGCTGGATTCTCATTTTTTTGGTCTTCTCTTGCACCACAGGTATCACTAACCAGCATCACTATGAGTGACCAGCACTTAGCTGCCACCTTCATCCTGACTGTCCGCTCCAGCTCTTGGAGCATGGAATTAGGGGGGTCCCAAAATCAGAGCTGTGATTCCTGCAGGAAAGCATTATGTATCCATGCCTGGGACCAGATCTGGGGCAGTATGCCAAGCTCTTTTGTGAATTTGGCCTAAACTGTAATTACCATGACTGATGGCTGCCGGCTGCTGAAAATCTGCTGCAGTGTTACGGGTGCTGAACATTTGGACAATCCCAAAGTAAAGGCCAGCCAGTCAGTACAGTGCTGCCTTGGTTTGAGGGTGACATGAAGGACAGCAGGACAGGGGCCAGAGCTGCTTGTAAAGGAAAGCAAAAATGTGTTCAGAGTAAGAGGCACTCTTTGTTCAAGATTTCAAATATCTGGTGAAACCAAGCCAAAACAGGAATATTACTGAAAAATGTCAAGCATACCTATTTTTGTATAACAAGTATAAAGTACCAAATCACTTCCACAATAATGGAACCTCCTTCTGAGGTTCTTTTAAGACTAGCATGTCCTCAGTTTCTGTGGAAGAGCTTTGAACCAAGAACCTTCCAATTGCTCTAGACAAACACTTCCATGTGGAGCTGTGTTCCTTGGCCATGCTCTGCATTTCACCAGGAACGTTGCTGGGAACTTTGCAAGCTGATGAAGAAGAAAAAATGCAGAACTGCTTTGGAGCTCTTAGTGAGTGAAATTCATTATAATTTAATGATTTTTTTTCCATTCATTTTAAAGATGTGCATGAACTACTTCAGCATGTCATTATCATCTGTTTTTAATTTTTTTTTCATATTCTATACACTGTCCCCTTGGCACACCCTATATAGGGAAGTTTGTACCGGATAACACATAAAGGACTGAGGTAACCATGCCATAAAGATGAAATTGCAGACATTGCCACAGTACCTACAAATTATATTCTATCAAATTTACCTTCAAGCAGTAATGTCAGCTGCCCCCAGGCATGTCTGGATGACCCCACATGTGTTAGCCATACACTGCAATGACACACATGTGTTCCCACACAGCCCATCCCTGCACTGGCAGGGCAGGTTTCTTTGTTCAGAGTCATATTATGCATGTGTTTGTTATTCATGTTTCTGCTCTCCCAGCTTTCCTTTGATGTAAATTTAATACAACTTTTTTTTTCTTTTTTCCCCCCCTGTCATTATTTGGAACAGAAACTCTGGGACAATAGCAGCATCAAATACTGGATATATAGAAAAACATTAGGCACTGTGTTATACTTTTTCTGCAAGTCTAAGCCATAATAAAAAATACATATTTCTCAAAAGAAAACTAATAGGCTTGACATTTTTCCAGAAGCTACAGACTTAGAGTTTGGGTCAGGCTGTGATGCCATGGCACTGAGGCAGCCACAGTCTACTGCAGAGCCCTTGTGTTGGGGGTGCCAGTAGGAGACTGATTGCCTAAAACACTGTTAAAGACATTTTATTTAAAGTGGGCATTGCTTGTAAGTCCCTTGCAAATCCTATACTGTGCCATACACAGTTTTGGAAAAAGAGTGGAAACTTCACTTATGTGAAGGTTGAGAAAGATGCTTAGCCTTAAGCTTTGCATTCCTCTTTAAATGTTTCTGAGCAACACTTTCACCCATGATTAGCTTTCAGAGTGTATGAAGATCATGCTACTCTGTGCTTAACCTTTAAACAAAATTTCTGAGATCGCTGGCCCTGGTTCCCAAAGTGACTGTGAGAAATGAGCAGGACAGATGGTAGCAGTCTTCCCCAGTGGATGCTACAGAATATTTCTGTAATGATTTAAAGCCATGCTAAACAATAGCTTGTTCACATTCAAATGCAGAGCATCCCAAGATGCTTCATGAGACAGGGGAGAGAGCTGAAATTGCTTTTGCGGTGATGCTGGGCACAATTAAAGGCTTATGTCTGAAGCTTACATCTATCAAACTGCTGTACAACAAGAAAAACAGCTCCCTAAGTAGCTTTTAACAAAACACTAAATATACTATCATAACAATAAAACCTAACTATCCAGCTGCTGGTGAATTATGTACATGTGGTACTGTGTCCATCATGTCTCCTCTCCCTCCTTTAATCCATCCCTTCCTGCTACTGGAAAATAGCAAAGGTCCTCCAAGGAGCAGCTGAAAAGTTTAATAAAAATAAGTCAGAGATGCTTAATCTGTTTTTGTGATCTGGCTGCACTTTTTCTGAAAATCATGATTGTTCTTTTGGCAAAGTTCAGTGCAAAGTGAGAGCTTTTAGCGTGGCCCCAAAAGAGGGGAGGAAAAAGCCAGCTGCTGTCTTCTCTTTTGACATGGCAAATCAAGGCAAATGTGTGAAGGTATTAGAGCCCCACTGCAGAGCAGGAAGAGGAAAACAAATGACACCACGCCATATGCCCCTAATCCCAATTAAAACGCATTCAAACTCATTTCTCTTCTCCTCAGCTTACCTTTTCCACACCAGTGAACAAGCATGTTTGACAACAGAGTGTGGGAATTTCTGGTTCACTGAGCAGGTTTCCTTTCTCTTTGCTCCTGCATCTACCTGAGGCTGCAGCTCCAAACCCTCACCATGTGCTTTAAAGCAGTTTCCCCTCACCACACAGCCAGGCATGCACACATTGCCAGGGATTCCAAGGGAACAAATCGAGAAGCAACAGACGCAGCTTGAGGTTAAACATTCTCAGTGGCAAAGCTGGGCTTTGTAGGAAATCAAATCTTTTAGGCTCCCTGAAGATGCTATGCTGTGCTTAGCTCAGCACTTTTCCCAGATATGGGGGCTCCTGTGCTTGAGCAATACAGCAGGAGAAGCACTGAGAAGGTGAGCAGGACCTTCTGCCTTCAACAGGCACGGAGAAGCAGGCACAGCAGCCAAGGAGAGTCCTTCTCAGTACCCCTGCTGAAGAAAGGGGCAGGGGGAAAATGCTGCAGGGTGCTTAGAAGACTGGAAAAGACCTTGGAGTCAGTGGGGATGTGAGCACATGAGAGGAAGGCAGCATGAGCTACTTATTAGAGGCTGAATGGATAGAGATGGGGAGAGAATGTTAATGTGGCAGATCAATCTGCAAGCACCAAAATTATTTTGAAAAATGGAAAAGGATGCACTTGCCATTATAAAATCAAATAGTAAGAGCAACAAATAAACATGATCTATGATCCATAAAACCATTGTTAAATAGATAGCAGAATCCTTTACTCAGGCAGGAGAACAGGTAACTTCAGCTTTTTCTCATTTCTACTTTTCACAAGGTCCTTCCTTGTCCTCTTCATCTTCCCATTGACATAAAAGCTATTGACTGGATCTATAATCACAGCATTGCTTTTCTTTGTCTCTTGATTTAAACTCTGTTGCTTTCTTCCTTGTAGGGTATCTCAGATCTCAATGAGAATTCAAAACATTTCCTTATAACTTTGCAGTCTCCAGGTTTTGGGTTTTACATCCCCCTCCTTGCCAGCCTTTTCAGAGCACCATCCCACTGCTTCCTACACAGAGTACAGCTGCCAGGCAGAGATAAAATTCTGTTCTCAAAAGTTGACTTAGTAAAACGACTTAAGCATACAGTTCCAGATAGTTTTCTCTGTATGTATTTTCTTTATGCTTTTAGATTCATGGCATTGATCTTTGCCTCTTGAACAGGTAAAGAAATCAACAACACAAGCAGGGTGTTAACCTCCATGCTTGTTCATGCCACAGGGAAAATGAGCAGTTGGGGAAAATACTAAGCTGTTTAGTCAAACAAGAGGCTGCTCTGCAAAGTGCAAAGAAACAGGACCTAATGGTCCAGAGCTATTTCTTCCCTTTGCCCCAAGCCTGGCTTCTCCCAACACTAAGATCTCCTCAGTCCTTCTCCAGACTTCTCAGTGTCTTGTGCAGTCCCAAGCCCCTCTGTGTTTCTCAGATCTACTCTTTCATCTCCTTACCCCAGCCTCATCTCTGTGCTGAGCTAGTCTGGGCCCCACTGTAGCTGCATTTGGTCTTGCCTGGGTCATTCACTGTGACAGCTTTCAGTGAACTGCCTGCCTTTGTGCTCAGAAGAAATGTCTCCTGCACCAGTTATTCCCCATTTTTATGCTTTCTGAATTCTTATGCTTTTCTGCCAGAAAGGCTCCAGAAAAGGTCTAAAGGTGGAGGTCATGTATTATCTTATTCCTTCAAAAGGCAGAGAATTTCTAGAAAAGTTCATCCTGAAAAGGATGCCTAGCATGGAAAATTTCATTCAAATTTTGCAAAATGTATGCAAACAGCCTCTTGCAAGAAGAAATGCAGGAAAGGATGGCTATTTGTGGCACACCGAGTCTGTGATTGAATTATATGAGTTCTTGTCCACTGCTTTCCTAACCAGGAATAGGAGTTCCCAAATGAGTTAAGTGATTCTCTATGTCAAGCCATATTAGTGGTGTATGAACTGTAATATTTACTTAAAATCCTCTTACAGACAATGTCCTGATTCAAACTGGATTCCATAGCTGTTGCAAACGAGGTCATTATTATACAGCTTGTTATACCATGACAGCTGGCAGAAGTGAGCTTGGTAATTCACATTCAACTTTGAAAATGTGGCCACACTTCTGTCACCCACCAGAACTTCTTAATGGCTGCTTGGACAGGCTTCTACTGAACAGGATTGGTACTGATGCTTCAGGCCAATGGAAAGAAACACCTGAAGATGAGGTAGGTTTCTCCTGGCATATGCTGAGGTAATGCCCGTGGTCGCTTTTTGCTTTGTGACTGTGAAGATCATGCTGGCTCTGTCGTGTTAGGTAACCATGAGAGAAATCTGCAAGAAGGTACAACATTTTGAGGTTGCCTCATGATATTCAGGGTTTGACAGGCCCATTGTTTATACAGCATTAATACCAAATTGATGCTTTTGGGAAACTTCACCCATGAGCAATGTAGAAAATTTCCTGATATGCCCAACAAGACTTCAGCCAAGTGCAGCAAGTGGGCATTTTAGAAAATAGAAGAGACAATATTGGCACTGGGAGGTCTCCTGAAAATGCTCAGAAATTAAGCTCAGTGTGATATGAAAAATATTTCTCTTCCAAGGCATTTTAACTGGAGCAGCTTCTCAGGAAGGGAGGAAAATGTGCCCTGGATCTCCCACATAATAAAACATGGGACTGGGCTATGCAAGGTCCTTACTTAGCAAAATATCTAATTCAAGACGATCAGAAAAAGCCAAGCAGAGCCAACATGTATTTCTGTCAAGACCTTTTCCCTCTAATTAAAAAAAAAAAAAAAAAGTCAAAAAATAAGTAAAAGAAGTCAGGAAGAATGGCAGGTTCAGTCCAGAGCCATCCTGGAGCCGTGGAGCCTGGAGAGCTGCCAGGCAAGCTGGCAGGAAGTCAGGCGGGCTTGTGATGGAAACCTGCCCTGTGTTTCATCGGAAGTGCATTCAAACAGAGACGCTTCTGCAAAACATTCTGCTTACGACAAATCGGCATTCTCTGACAAAAACCTGGGCTGACAGAAACCTCCCAGCCCCTGCTCCTGATGGCATAATCCTTCCTTACATAATAAAAAAGAAAAAAAAAAAAAAGAAGGAAGAGGAAAGAAACTGGGTGTGTCATAGCTAATGTTAACAGGCTACATTATATATAGTTTTGTAAGTGACTCCTTATATGGAGCAAATCTTAAAAATGAGCTCTTGAGCATTTCAGTCTGATCTTCCACAAGTGCTGAAGGCTCAGCTTTGTTACCCAACAATGTACACAAACACAGAAGTAACGGTGAGTTTTGGGTGAAGATGGAGCAATTTTATTGTATCCATCATCTTTCCTTTCTGAATAGGATTTTTCAGATATTACAGGTAGTTAGTTATTAATTCCTCCTTGTTCCTACCAAGTCCCTTAGATAAGAAAATATTGATAACTTCTCCCGCTAACACATATTCTGTAACAAGGACATAACTCTCTCACTTTGAAATTACTAACTAGAGCATTTAGAGAAAAGAGAGAAATGTAGAAAATAAATACACAACTTGGGTTACCTGGATGGTTGACAGCATTTTTCTTCTTCAAATAAAAAAAGACAAGATGAGGCATATTTCCTCTTTTATGGTTTTGAGTGATACTGGAAGCCTCTCTTGGTCTGGCATCTCTTCCAAAGGAGAACCCAAAAGGTGTAGGAGAAGGTCTGCATACAAACTGGGGACCTAGTCCTACATTCTCTTCATTCACCTGAGAACCAGAGCCACACCTGGGAGGCTCTAATTCAGAAAGCTGTGAAATAAATAGCACAGTACCCTTTTAAACTAACCAGAAGCTCAAGTTAGAGACCATATTTGTTTGTCGTGTACTGTTAAAGGAAACAGACATCAGCTGCAATTCAAACTTTCTTTCTTTGCCCCACCATTTACATGCTGGAAATGTCTTAATCTTGTGCACTGTGTTCACATAATTATGTGAACACAGTGCATAAGATTAAGACATTTCCAGCATGTAAATTCAATCACGTGAGAAGTCCCACCGATTTCAGGCAGTGACTTCCTATTGAGTCAGCAGAGCCCTTCTGCCCGTGTGTGATTTTAAGGTGACTAATCTCGCTGGCTGCGCCCGCTGGCGGGGAGGTGCATGGGCAGGATGTCCTGCAGCCCTGGCCCCAGCACACGCCCTGGCTGTGTCCTGCCTCTGGTCGGGGACAAGATCCGTGTGACCACGAGTTCCTACAGCCGGGCTGACAGGGGCATGCTCCAGGGGGCATCGCTGCTGCTGCATGGCCAAAAGCCCAGCTTCGTGCTTAGTCTTACCCACATGCTGAAACTCTCTGGTAATTTGGAGTGGTACTGTATCAGCCCTGGCTCGAAGGAGACTTTCACAACTTCTCTAATGAACCTCTCACAGTCTTTCAATAATGCAGCTATTTATAGGCAAGGTCTATACTGAATAGATTGCAGAAGCTGCACAAAAGCTCACAGTGTTTCAGCAATGAAGCTGCAGAGAAACATCAGAGCAGACTGAAATCACTCAGTATAGTTACATGCAATCAAATATAATCTATGTTTTGCTCGATTAGACTCACTGCTTAACTGAAAAATTAATCACATTTTAACACATTTAGGTAATTTTAGAAATGAGAGCTGGTTTTGGGAAGTACAAGAATTTTCAAGTCTTAAGATTAAGGGCTAAACCCTGCTCTTGCTCACAACGTCAAATTTTAGGTGTGGCATCAGGGAAGTTTAATAGAATATCCCCAAGTAGTCAGAGCAGAAATTGGACATTGTCAGAAACCATCACCAACCATCTCATCTTTCTCTTTCAAATTACTCCTTTAGGCTTTAGCAAATATCCTGGGTCTTGCAGTCCCAGCATGCATTATGAAATGAAGATATTAATCAAAAACTGTTCCACCAATGCACTCATGAGAAAGCACTGCTGCTGTTCTTTTTATCGCCCAAGCCCATTTCATTGTAAACGTTTCTGAGATGTGCAAGATGAAGGTAGCACAAAGCAGCAGAACTTTGTGCATATGGCTCACCTGAATCTTCCTTAGAAAAAATCAGAGAAAGAATTTTACTGCTTTGACCTTCCCAGACTTGTGTCTCTCTGACACTTATTCATGAAGTCCCAGTAAACAGCAGATTTACACAAACATGCTTTGCTTATGAATATTATAAATCTTTTCCTGAATTTTAAGGGAGAATTGACATTCAATGCAGGTGTTGGAGTAAGCACTGCAGGCCTTTGGCTTTCACTGCTGTGGCCAGAAGAGGGTTTAGTGACACCCTTTAGCATAGAGACTCCCAGCTCTTGCTACCTTCTGTGAGCTAAGGTTTTATCTCTATAAAAGGAGCAGGGATTTCCTCTGGGGATTAGGAGGAGATAAAAACCCAAGACAGAGCTACTATCTCATTACATTACAAAGCACAAGTGGATGAAAAAGAGTCAGTGATTGTCTTTCCTTTTTCTCTTTTGGCAATTGATTCCTCTTTAGGCTCTGAAGAGAAATAAGGTCCCTCTTTTTTATGCAGGTCTCTAAGAACACAGGCCATAGATGGACTTACAAACCTAACTGCTACTGAGAGCTGCAGAATTCTATATTTATATGGCATTGAGACTCTCAGTATTTCTTCTCATTTCTTCATTCCTGCTTCTCCAAGTGCACTGAGCTGGTCCTTGCTACAGGCATGGGAAAATCATAAAACCCCAACCACCAGCACCCTCATTAATGCCAATGGGCCATCTTGAACTAGATT
Organism: Agelaius phoeniceus; assembly: GCF_051311805.1. NCBI lineage: Eukaryota > Metazoa > Chordata > Aves > Passeriformes > Icteridae > Agelaius > Agelaius phoeniceus. Next base: position 31,234,455 of record NC_135269.1, on the reverse strand, counting down.
TTCCTGCACTGGTTTAGACTGTTGATACACCCCAGGCAGAGGAATTTCACATCCAGGCCTCCTCAGACTTTGAAGGATGAGGTTAGGCTAGGCATGTGGATCCAAACCAAAGTTCCTGTTGCAGTGGACTTGTATGAGTAGCCTAGAAATTCCCAGAGACCTCTGAACAGAACTATTAAACTATCCAACAGCAGCTCTTTTAACCCTGACACACCCAGATAGTTTTTTTTTTCCCACCTGCTTCATTAACTTTTGCTTCTGAACTGTGGGAAAATGAAGCAAGGCAAGACAAAGACCTTGACCTGATTGTGTAGCTTCATGGCAGGAAACGTGTTAGTGAAAAAGACAATCTTCCTGCTTTAAGTTTTATTTACAATTACACTGGTTGTACCTTGTCTAGAACTCTTGTCTTAAAAAGAAACAATTTAGAAAGGATGACACATTTTGTCTCATGTAAGGTACCAGTGCTCACCAGTAAAATGTGACAACATCATTAAAAAATCAAAGATTTTATTTTCATATTATTAAGATGTTTAATTGTAGGTTCAATATTAAGTTATAAATATGCTCTATGACAGAAAATAAAAGCAGCTTATCACTCACTGAGTAGTTTAGAAACTCTTTTTTTCTGCTGGATTTAAAATTTCTGGTGAAATTGGTGAGGAGTGCACTCAGCACATCCTGTTAGCTGAGTCAATTGAAATTGCACCTGTTCTTGGATGCAAGTCCTAACAAATGCAACCCATATACATTGTAAAGAAAAGGACTTGTATGCACTTTTTCCAATTAACATCTGCCTTTTGGCAAGTCATTAACCTATTTTCTCACAAAGAAACAGCTTCAATTGTATTATGCATCTGAAGCGTGCAAAAGTCCCTGAGGGGGTACTCTGACAAAAACATACTGTTCCTGGATCCAATGTGAACATACATATTCATTAATTGTTTGGGGCAATGAGTACAGAATTTCTGATTTTTACAAGTCCTACAAGGTAAACAGGTTACATAAAGCTATGTCCCTGGAAATAGCCACATCCTGGCCACTGTCGCTCAGTAGAAAAACCAAGAGTGATTTTGTGCTGTGATATGGCAATTAAAATAATTCAGCAACACTGTAAAAAAACTTCTGGGAAGAAAAAAGAACGCTACCCTAAAATAGTACTGCATATTTATTTATTTATTCAAAGAGACGTAAATAAAGATAGTAAGTTGTATTTTTCAAATCTCTCATTCTATATGGATGTGTTCAGGACATCCTAAAATGGCAATGAGAACCTATTCTACCAACATTTTTCCAGCTAAAAGATTATTGTGATCAAAATTTAAAACTACAGATTTAGATTTCTCACCATGAAGATGATAATGAAAAAACTAATTATTATCTTACATAAAAGCAAGAAACAACAATCCCCCAAAGACAAGGGAATTGTTCAGATGCATTCACCTCCAGGAACTGATTTTCCAAAAGCCTAAATTAAAAAAAATATATCAATATCAAAAAGTGAATGCTGAAGTAACAATTGGTAGCATTTCTTTCAATTTGGAAGAGCATTTTTAGTTTGAAATGTCTGCTGAAATACGTTACAATGAGCTGCTGAGCTGCTGCACAGTGCTTTGACACTTGAGGAATTTGAAATGGGGTTTCTCCAGAGACAGTCTCCCAGCAACAACTATTGCTGCCACCACCTTCTCTCCCTCAACACACAAACCTTGGGGATCTACTACATGTCATTATTTTAAGAAGTAATTGAGCCATTTTTGCAGTAGCAGGCCTGAAAGCTGGAAGCAGTCTTTCTCCAGCAGGGGGGTCTATTTATATTTAGTATCAGAGGGATAATTTAGCCTGAGGGAGACTGTACTGCATCAGGTACATTGTTCAGCTTGTTTAGAACAAGTTTGGGCTATCAGTACTTCAATGCAGTCTCCAATACCAATATAATTCTCATAATTATAAGATCCATGCAATTATTTTTTTCACATAGTGCAAAAGCACAACTAAGACTAAACAGCAGTCATTTTCCTCTAGTTTTATAATTCAAATTAGTCAAATCACCAGTTACTTGACAGAGTACAAACCCTAGAGTAAATGCTTCTAAGAGTTTAACAGCCTTGGCAGGTGCTTTTAAAAGAAGTATTTCTGCTCCAAAACTTTATTGGAAGTTATATGGATGAAGAGAATAAGATAACTAGCCCACATCAATGCTTTTTGGAAAGAAACATCATGTTAGATGGTTGTGGCTGTGTTTTAGAAAAGCCATCACAGCTTGAGGAAAATACATCCATCCTGTTTTCAACCAACCATGACCAGACATTCTCCCAAGTGTCATCCTGTTGAGTTTCAGTATCAACAGACCACCCAACAGAATAACGTGTCTTAATTTGGGAATGTTATGTTGGCTCACCAGATGCACAAACAACGGAGGAATAAACTGGATTAAGTAGTAAACTCTCCAGATAATAGGTACTGAAAAGGTAGAGGGATTAGTGACAGGAGCTAAGGCAGAAGGGAAAAATTCAGCAGAGATTTTATTTAAAAATATGGAAGTAAAAGAAATATCCAAATCTTATTGATTAAATAATCCTGAAAAAAACTTAAAAGAAAAATCTGCAGATTTAAGACATATATATATGTAGTCCACCAAGAGAAAACACGAAATAAGCAAAAATTTTAATAGCTACATGGTTTTGTGTCTTCTAATGGAGACAAGAAAAGACAAAAACCACAAGAGTATTTGCAAATTCATAAAGTGAAGTACATTTGATCCAAAAGACAGCATTTATATAACTTTGTGTTATGTAGTAGTATAAACAATTGCATAATCAAAGGTCAGGCTGGAATACATATGACCATTCTCTGACAAAAAAATCTGTGGTTAGGATGCTGCCTAGAAACAGTTGCATCCAAAAATTTTATAAGAGATTGCTTCTTTGCCAAAACCAGTAGAGCTCAAGACTGAACTGCAAATATTGAGTACATATTGGTAAAAATCAGAGTTAACAAAGGAAGTGAGATGATGTCTGGCTATCAAAGATGGTTGCTGAAAGAGAAAATAAGTTATGCAAGAAAAATTGACTGCACATTTCTGTGGCCTGAGCTGCAGTCATATTTACACAGTGAGCTTGTGTACTAAAGCTGAACTCTGCTGATGTTAATGAGGTTCAGCCTGGGAAATGGGCTTTATCTATATACAGTCAGGTGAGAATTGGATTAAAGTGCTTCCCCATTCCAAGCGTCCTATTTTTCAACAGACATGTAAAGTTACAGAAATGCATGATTACCTAGTTTTTACTGTGGATTTACAACAGGTGTTCTGCAATTGACATTTTAAAAAATAGACAGACATAAAGAAAATATATATTTTCCATTAAATAAGACCCAAAATCATATTTCTAAGAATTGCATTTTTATTAAAAATAAAACTCAAATCATCATACACTGCAAAGTTTTTCCTGACTTATGTCTGCATTCACAATGCATTACTTGATCAGGTACATTCACAGCATGCAAAGCTTGAGCACACGTGGACATTCTTATGGGATAAGAATCTTTTGTATTTATGATCTAGATGTTGCAAATTTTTGTGTTTGGTTCAAATATATTCTTCAGAAGTATAAAGCTCACTTTTGTTTTCATAAATATGAAAAGTGAATTTTGATGGGGATATGATAGGCAGAAGCGTTCAAGTGCATCAAAACTCATGTTTTGCAGCTGGATTCACATAGATGCAATTATATCTTCTAAGTTAAAGTGACTTAATTCCTGCATTTGTAACTATAAGTTTTCACACTACACCTTCTTGCAATCATTACTAAAATGCTGAGAAGATAAAGAATAACACACTACTTTTTGGTAAAACACTTGAGAATATGTAAGGGACAAAGAACACCTCTGGCATTTTTGTATTATGTCTTACTTAATTTAGGTGTTTCAGTAATGTTGTCTTAGCACAAAGAACATTATTTTTAAAAACACTGTTGACTGAGTTTAAATATCTGCACAGTGGTAACCTGCATAATAACTGCTATTAATCTAAAAATATGTAGTTAGTGGCTTAGTTATACGCAAATATCTTGTTAGGTTGAAGTAAGAGTTCGGGAATGTTCAATGGAAATTATTTAGAAAGTTGTAGTTTTGATTGGGTTACATTTCATTAAATAGATAACCAGAATATCTGCTTGCTACCAATGTTTGAAATTTTTTTTTTCAAATTTCTTCCATTTTTATTACTTTGATTTGATGTTTCTGCTTATAGTAAAATCCAGTGAAGAAACATTCCTTGTGATTTTATGAAACATACTCATCAACATAGTTCATTTTCCTATTTTATTAGTTCTGTTTTCCCTTAAGCAACATTTTTTGCTGATCTTTTATGCATTCTTTCAATTTATCTTCTGTACAAGTAAGACGTTCTTCCAGGACTGAAATGGTCTGCATGAAGAAGAGAATAATTTCAATTGGCTTTATATTATTCACACAGTAATATAAAAGCGTGCAACATAAGAAAAATAATTTTAACTCAACAGGAAAAAATACTGTAAGATGGCTTCTCCTTAGCTAATCCACTATTTACAACTGTATTTAAAAATTACAGCTTTGCCTCCATGGAGATTGTCTAAAGGCTTTTGCTTTCACAAAACATTTTCACTGAGAAAGAGAAATTCATACATGTATAATGTAAAGTACTCTGAAATACTATGTGAAAGTTGCATCCATATTCCAATAGAAAAACAGCCATCCCTGTGACCACAAACGATATCTTTCAAAAAACTAAAAGAAACTTTTAAGGCATCCCCAAGAAAAGGAAATGAGAAAAAATATACTATTAAAAGGCATTTATTCTCCATGATATTATTTTCAGCAGAAGAAGTAGGTTTTTGGACCCAAGCTGGCAGTTTCTTTTACAACTTACTACACAAATAATTTCCAACTCATGACTTGACTCCATACTTCTCAAAAACTGTTTCTTCCTACTTAACATATATATTGCAAAAGAACGCAGAAAAAAAAACCCTTAGCTGCTCCATTTTGAAGTGATTTAATGTCAATATATTACAGACTACAAACTGAAACTATAAGGTACATCTGGATTAAAAAGATGCATTGAGCATTTGCAAACAAGTGACTCAGAGTCACTGACTGAGACTGAGTATTTGTGCAGTTTCATTGGCACAAGGACTTACTGCACTGCTTGGATTCCTACCTAAGCAGACACCTCACACACTAAGTTGGGAAAGGGATTTAATGGTACATTGCCAATTTACTTTGTTCATCCCCTGCTAGTGCGTGATTGTTCCAGCTGGAATGTTTGCTAAACAACTGGCTTCTGACAAAACTACCCAGATTTTACTACTGAAAAACAGTGATTCTCTTCAGCCAGAGTTAAAAATACAGCAACAATCTTTATGGTTATGTACCAGGAAGCTTTCACTTTGGCAAACACAATACATGCAATCAATATCTTCTGAAAGGAAAACACCCAAACAGTCACTTGACTATACAGCTATTGAAAATAACCCCATAGTCTTTAATGTTCTGATTTATGAACATGACTCCAGGCTACTGCTGCCCTTTGATAGCACTGTCATTTTGCACTGCAAGCATCACCTGTTATTGCATACTTACTAGAGTTAGCATCTCTAGCTGGGCCACAATGTGGTCCAAAGCCCAGTCCACGGAGGAGGAGATGCCTCTGTGCTGTTCTGCACTAAGCACAGCTGACCCACTCTCACTCTCTGCCTTCCTTTTTGAACTTTTTGCTGAGGGAGAAGCAGAGGGACTCAGCAGTTCTTCACTTTTGCCAACACCCTTGAATACAGAAACATAATTTGAAGATTCAGCTGCCTTTGTCTTCATTTAAGTGGAACCACATCATAAGATAGACAGGATAGCCAAAAGTCAGGCTTTTAATTAAAAAAAAAAATCTACACATATATATATATATATATGCATACACACAAGGACCCTCAGATTTGCTTTTTGTACCAGGTTCAATTCGTAAGACTTCAATTTGTTCTGACCTAAGAGAGAATTCCAGCTGTGATGGATGAGGCAATAAGGGAAATCTTAGCAGTCTTTAGGTACATGTTTCAGGTACATATGATTGAAGAGCCATGTGATGTACCACTAGGGCTTGAATAAATACAATTAATGAGGGGCATTTTCTTCAAAAAGACAGCCCTGGTTGACAAAGAAATTCACTCAGAGTAGTCATACAGATGAAAAATCCGTATGTTACTAGACAACCACAAGCGCTTCTTCCAACTTCCTAGTATGAAACCTTTGTTTAGTATGAACTAACCTCTTATTTCAGCTTTTTAAAAAAGTAGTTTTCAGTTGTTTGTTCAGTGATGGTACTTTTTGAAAAATTGATTCCTTCAGAAAATGGGAGAAGGAAACAACAGAGAAGATCCACACAATGCAACGTTGAGAGAAAAAACTTTGATGTGTAAACTTTGCTTCAGGGTAAGTGAGAGAGCATGATCTTCCCCACCAATTTGGTTTTGTCTGTGCCTTGAAGTTCTTAATGGTATTTTTGAGTCATGAGAGGTTAAATCATCACTAATTCATTAGAAAGTCTTTCACAACAAGTTTACCTGAATAGTTAATGACTTATTGAGATTTCTTTAAAAACTTCTTATATCTTCAGACAACTTTAGTTTACTTACACACTAAAATAAATTGCAGTAGTCAGGTTTTACTATTTCTGATTACATTTGATATATCTACATTTACAAAATAAACCTTTAAAATAGTTCCAATTAAACTATTTCTCTGGAATTTATTGACAGCCTACAAAAATATCTATTAGCTTTGCAAAGGGGAAATTTTAGTCTCACCTGATGTATTTAAAATACACAATATTTACAATGTGCCCAAAATATATTTATGTTGCAAGGCTGAACAGATTTTCAAAATAGAGGGTATTAAAATCATTGTCAAACATTTAAAAAAAAATCTGCTAAGTCTCTAAAATAATCTTGTAGAATGTAAATTGCTAGGCAGAATTATTAGCAGACTTTTACAAGATCACCTAGGTATGTTGATGAGTTTCTGTCAAGAATGATTTACATGTAGTTGACCTTGCCTTTGAATCATGTACGATCAGAGACTGATGGATTAAATACTGCAACAATGACAGACTTTTTTAAATACTATCAGACATCAACTATTTTAAATTTAAGTAATACTAAATCATATCAATATTATTGTGAACTTATACTGCTGCATTATCCACAATAACATTCCTGTGTCTTCAGTGTGATTCTGCACAGTCCTGTGTGGTGGGAAACAGCTGAAAGCAGAGACTGTGGTGAGGGAAGAGAGCAAAAAAAGAAAGTCTTACAATCCTCTCTGGGTTGAAAGTTCCATTGTGCAGTTACATTCTGCAGGACAGGTCTCAAGCCCCCAGGCAAGAACCCATGAAGTGCAGAGCATGGTTAGGAGAGACAGGGGCACATACCCAGGCAATGGTAACAAAGCCAGAGTGAAGCCATCTCAAGGTTTGATAGTACCATGGCATTTACTGACATCACTTCCACTGATTTCTGTTACCCTAGCATTGTCAGTTAAAGTCTGAAGCAAGAGAGATTATTTCAACCCAAGGAGGAAAGCTATCAATTCAGTAAACACAGCAAACACTAAGCTACTAAAAGTCTCACCACTTCTTTCCTACAGCAAAATTGATCCAAACTTCAATATATCAGACAAATAGATCTGAAAGAATGTTTTGTATCTCAGTAAACTGCCACCAGCATTGCAAGTCAGAGTAATGGAAAAGTCCTCTTATAATTTACTGGGTTAAGCAGCAAATTGAGATTTTTCTGCTACATATTCAAAGATTTGGAAGTACAAAACAACATAAAAGCATTTACAGAAATAAGACAAAGACCTTGATGTTTGTCAAAACTCAAACAAGATAAGCAAATAACTGAGCTTTCAAAATTTGTAAGAGAAATGAAAAAAGACCGTTTCAAATTTTCAACTTATCTAACCTGTGTCCAAAATAGTTATTTTTATCATAGTCTGGAAATTCGTAGAGACTTTTTTAAATACTATCATACATCAAGTATGCTAGTATAATTTTAAGGTTATCTGTTTTATAGCTTAACCTTTCCTAATATCTAACTTTACAATCTCCTCCAGCTCAGCAAAGGGTCCGAAATGGCTGAAATCTAACACAACACTGAAATGCCAAAACCTTGCTGTAAAGGAGTGACACAGGTCTCAAAGATTTCCTTTACTTTTGGATACCAGTTAGTTCATGTCCAACACTTTTATTCAGCACATTTCACTTTAAATGAAGTTCCTTTTAAAGAAAGTCTTTCTACTCAAAGTCTATTTCAAATGAAAAGTTTCAAGAATTATATGTTGTCTTTCTTTCAAATTAGCCCCTTTCTAAAGTACTTGAAATGCTACCAAGTCATAAACAACAATTCTGTATGTCACCAGCAATGTAGTAAAAATGTCTCATATTAAAAAAAAACCCAAACTATTCTGAGAGTCATCAAAGGTATAGCTTATTTTGAGAGAATAAATTTTAATAAGGCAATCAATTTTAAATTGTTACTTCTGAGCAAAGCAAAGAAGAAAATTAAAATGTGTACAGTGTTTCCATTCAAACACCATTAGTAATAACATAAACTCACATTTGGGCAACTTCATGCAAGTTACAAATAAGGAGGAGAAGGAACAGATTTAATTAATCAATAGGAAGTTATTACCATGACATTACCAGCGGATGTTCAGCAGAAAATTAAATTTAGCTTATAAAATGATGTCACAAACAGCAAACCATAATTGCACATCTTTGTTTTCTGTCAAGCAAAATAGCCAAAACTCTGTGGGTGGTACTTGATCAATTTGTGAAAAATCCTTACACATAACCTTATCACCTCTGCCTGTTCCCAAACGTTTTCCCATGAAACATTCACACAGCACATAGACACAAACACTGCATCCCAGCCTCCCTTTGCTTCATAACTGTTAAGAATAGAATCTGAGTAAAATGCATCCATATATAAAGATGCCTGAGCAGTTTTATTTATAGAAATAAAAAAAAAATCCCTCAAGGGAAATAAGAAAAAAAGAAAAAATACAAGTCTCTCTCACACAATTGCCTATCAACAGGCTTCCATCCTCTATGAGCTCCAAATTTGGAAACTACAGACCAGAGTTTCTAAAAGCATGTCTTAGAATCTTATAATTAAGATGGGCTTATAAAAATGTGACATTGGTAAGCTTCCTAATGAATCACAAAAATTGGCATGGTCTGCTTTTTAAAATTAAACCTTTAAATTTTGAACACATGGTACATTTGCCTACTAATAGTAAAATATTTCTGATACTGTGATTAAAACAACTACAAATAATTAGTCATTAGTAGAGCATTAGGCTCAAACAGATCAAAGAGCAAAGGCATAACAGAGTAGTGTCCCACCTTACCAGATATTGAATTCCTGAGTCTTTTGGTTATTTGAAATCATGGGAAATTTTGGGGAGAAACAGTACTATCATTATCACTACTTTTTTCTTCCTCTTGTGAACCTACTCTCATATAAAAATGGTTCACTGTGGAAATGCTAAATTTAACCATTCAAGAGTTGGAGTCTTTTTGTTTGGTTGGTTGGTTTTTTTTTTTGTTTTTTTTTTTTTTTGTTGTTGTTGTTGTTGTTTTTGGGGTTTTGTGGGTTTTTTTGGTTGGTTTTTTTTTTTTTGGTTGGTTGGGGTTTTTTTTTTGTTTTTGTTTTTGTTGTTGTTGTTGTTTTTTGGGGGGGCTGGGTTTTTGTAGCATATAATTACTCACAGATCACTTCTTCTGCTTTGAAATTATTTTTTTCAGTCCATGAGTGATCCACATAAAACAGCTCTCTGATCTAGTAGTCGAAGACTGAGTATGTTAAATCACAACCTATTTTATCAGCTCCTACTGAAGAAAACTTCCCTGTAGTTTCAGCTGATGACAGCACTCTTCATTTCCTCTCCTCTTGCATGCACAGCAACAACTTGCCATGTGCCAACTGTGGCTTGCTGCCCCATGTATTCTGATAAGGTATCTCTGGAATCGTTTATTTGCAAATTTTAATGAAGTTTTGCATTCAAGCAGTAAAATACAGATAAACTATGTGGTGCATCCAGAGCAAAGTTCTACTAAGCACTTCTAGCTTGAGCAGTCCACTTTCAGAACTTGTAATACAGACTCTCACACTTGAATCAAAGTCTTTCATGTTGTCTTACACATCAGAGTCTTCTCCAGCTTTTAAAAAAATACCCAAGCTGAAATAAAAAATTTAAAGTGCACTTAACAGAAGTGCATCACATGCAGTCTGACATGGAAACACCTGGAAGGACTCCTGAAGGTAGCACACCCTTCAGTTTAGAGGCTGATCATAAGCAGTGGTACCAGGTTACAAACTCATGGCCAATAAAACAGGCCAAACTATCAGACTGTATTCTTCAGCACAACAGGCACTTCCACCTTAGATGGAAGAGCATAACACTTTAAGCCTTGAAAACAGCAAATTCAGCCTGAAGCTAACTGAGTTTATAGAGGCCAGAAGGCCAGTACAAAGCAATGAAAACTCTTAGCTTACTTTGGTGGAGTTTTTTATCTAATTATCTGTAGAAAATTAACTGAAATCCTGATGCACTTACAGCTATGGTCTGATTAATCAGATTTATTTATTTCTATCAGGATGACAGCTATACTGAATTTAGTATTCCTGTGATGGCATGAAATAATAAACTCCCCTGACCATAGGCACATCTCAAGATATCCTGAAAGTTCTAGGCAAAGAAATTACATCACATTTTACAAGCAACCTTTCACACACATATTGAGAAACTGACTACACAGTTTTCTTATGTCATCTTTTTCCCAGAGTGCTGCTTCTGGTTTGAGAAAACCCTGTAAAACAGTACATCCAATGCACTTAGTATTTTATAATTCCACATATACAGAATCTAGTAAAGAACAAAAATATTTTCTCTGTATTCCATGCATTCAAGAAAGCACTGAAAATGAGCACATAATAATCCCTGTTTTCTCCAAAAAAAAAAAAAAATTAAAAATTATTTCTATTTCTCTAATAAAAACTTCTTAGAAGTCCGTGAATGTTTGAGTGCATCCAGTTAGAAATTAATAATATTCCTGAAATACTTCTTTCTAAACTCTCAGATCATCAGTAATAAACTTTACTTAAAACCAGGTGATTTTTTCTAATTTGCTCATTGATGTTAATTTCTAATATTAATGGTACCCTGCACAGTCTGTATGAGTTTAAACTTTTAGAAAAAGCTAAGTATTTCCCCCCAAAAACAAGCAATACTGATGAAAAGTTAGGAATTGATAATTAAAAACCAACTGAACAAAAAACCTCACAAAACAACAAACAAACAAAAAAAGCCCCCAACAAAACAACCAAATAAAAAACCTCAAAGCATATCATAAACATCCAAAACAAACCAGGCAGAAATCATTGGAGGTTCAATTTCCAAAGGTGAGAATCCCCTGTCAGGACGTCAATTCTAATGTAACAGTTCAGGAAGACTATACTCAAACACTTTCATAAGTTATAAAAACACTTGCACCACAGGCACCAAAATATAAAAATGTACCCTGTAGAAGAAAGGCAAAGAAAGGTAATCAATTACCTCCAGTATATCTTCAGCTTCAGCAAGAAGCTTTGCAAAATTAAGGAGAAATAACATGACACCATAGAAGCATTTCCTACCATTTACAATTATGAAATAAAGTAGTCAAGTTTAATTTAGGCAAATTACTTTGGACTGCTTGCCTGCATACCCAAGGGGACATCTTATGGCTGTAATTGAAAAAAAGTTGCCATGATGGTTTCTTTTTACCTGCATAGAGCCCTATAAAAACTGTATTACAAACTCTGCTTGAACTTCTTATCCATTCCAGGGCAGAGAAAAGCTAAAGGAGGGCAGGAGGAATACTTGCAACAGAAACTGGAAATATAATGAAACACTTACTAGAAGGAAGTAACGATAGTAAATTAATAACTCTATGTGGACAAGGTCTCCTTTCTACCACTATAAATAGAATATTCTGCTATTTTTTGATATTACAAATGTTAATGAACAAAAACAAAGGTATAAAAACCCTAGGACTTTCCTAGCATACAGGGCAAACTCCCTGTACTTCAAATAGCAGATTGTGAGGGTTGACAGAGGGCATCAAGCACATGGGAGGAAGGAGGCAGGGTATGAGTGAGAGTAGAGCATCCTCACCAGGAACATACCTAATTAGAGAAATGACAGCCATTCTTCTGGCTTGCCTCCTCATGACTCCTTTCTGTCCTCTTTCCCCTACCTAAAAAACTGAATGAAAGCCTTTAGACCAATACCTAGCTAGTGAAGTCTAACTGAACTTTACAAAGAAACGATACCCAGTAGCAGTGACTTTGTTGTACAGAATCTTAAATTATATATAAAGAACAGCACTTCCTCTATTTCATTCAAAGTCACCTAGTATATCCATATTCAACATGGATTTACAATGAAAAGAGGTTGATCAACAAACCCAGAGGCATTCCTTGTAATCGAAGGCATGTTTACTCCTGAGAAAAAAATAAAACAAAAGAATATACTTTACAACATGCAATTGATTTCTCCTAAATAAGGCTTTCATACTTAACCTGTTGTGGCAAAACCAATCTTGAACAACTTACACTGTATGTAAAGGAGAAGAACTAAAGGAACACACTTCTGTCTTAAACCCCACTTCTCAATAAGAATGAACAAAAAATTACGGAATGGACAAAAAATCCAGAATAGACAGACTCTGCCAGAACAAGAACTGAAGGCTGTGAAAAATGTTCTCCTCGGCCCTGCAGAAAGCTGAGAAGGGCTGCAGTCCCTAGGCTCCAGCCAGGGGTCTGGTGCTCCTCAAGAGCAGGAGGCTGGCACAGGGCAGAGCTGCCTGTGCTGCAGAGCCTCCCTCCATGCCCTGGCACTGTAGCAGGGCCCCTGCTGCAGGAGCACTCGGGGGCTGTTTGCCAGCCCCTACATAAATATAGACTTATATGCATATCTACACACAACTTCCTTCAAAGTTATATGCAAAGCTAAAAGAAACTCCTTTCTGCCAGCAGAGCTGCATCTGTATCAATGGTTTTTGTCAGAATAAGTGTATGTGCTATGGTACAAATTTTCTTATTTTGCTACCTCGTATCACCATAACTTGTGTAATAACAAAACTTTGTTGCACAGACGAACCTAAATTGCCTCCTGTTAGGGGATGCTATGGGGGAAGGATGTCCACACAATAATTTCACAGAGAAATCTCTTCCTAGATGAGATCTGGCAGCTTTGATTTCCTTTCAGAGCAGCAGTAACCACAGGTGGTTATACCACTTGACCAGGTGGCTATTGACAATACATGGAGTTTGTTTACTCCACAGAAGCAAGTGTCAAATCTCCTCTAATGCAAATTACTTACAGGAAAATAACAAAGAGTTAAAAGCATTTGAAATTAAGTTAGCAATCCAACATAGCAGAGTCCAAAGTTAAATCCAACAGGGCCAGCACAACTGCTTGAACACTTTGCCAAAGAGACAGATACTACTATCTGCAAAAGAAAAAAAGAAGTCCAATATTTCATAGCTTAGAACTGAAATCCTCTGACTATAGCCATAAAAATATATTTTACTATGTAATAGAAGAAACATTGTTCTTCAGCATTTTACCAAGGTTTTTGTTAATGAAATGCTACACCTATAGTGGATGGTGAAGGTTTCAAAAGAACCTCAAACATTTTAACAAGAGTGCCACAAAAATACTCCCAATGAGGATAAAATGAAGCTTCAAATTTTTGACTGAAAAGTCAAATTTATATGCTTTTATTAGATTTCACAAAATACCTGGAGAAAGTAGCAAAAGTCCATCCTGAGCTATTTCAGTGATCAGCATTAGTAAATATTCAGAAGGTTTGGATAAGCTGTCCCATTTGTTAAGGTAAAAATAATACTCAGTCCTGCTTTGTTCAGAGGTGGGATTGTAAAAAATTGCTTTGGTAGCACCACAACAACTTTGCACTTAAGTCAGTTGAGTTTTACAATTTACTGTGATAGAATCAAATTAGGGAACAACAGAAACTGAGAAATTTGAAAATTACATACAAATATCCAAGAAATGTTAACTTTGCAGTGGTCTGACTGGCCTGTTTCACTCTTGAAAAATAATTTCTGTAACTCAAAGATTATTTGTACTTTAAAAGTATCAGAAACAAAAGAAGCCCCAGCAACAGCATTCCTATTAGCTAGAGATGTTAAAGCATTATGCATATTTTTTATGTGTTTAATGGCATCTTTTTATCTTCCATTTCAGAAGATAATAAATGTTGTAATTGTATTTCTGGCAAAATATTTTCTACTCCAACCACAGCAAGAAAGACTATTGGTTTGGAAATAACTTCACAAGTCAAATAATGATACTGATTTTTAATATATCCTGCAATATTATGGAGAAAATAGCAGGGGTGTGGGGAAGCTGAAATTCCATCAGTAATCATAAAGGATAAACAGGAGAATTGCGTGGTCATGGGTCACAGTCAGCATGAGAACTGTGTCAGGAAAAAGCCAAAAAATCAACTAAAAAGTTGACCTAGGGCATATAGAGCAAATATTTAAGGCTTAACATCAATACAGTTTGAGGAGACAGAAAAGAAATGGTTTTTCAAACTGAAGACCTATCTAATGAAATATTTAGTCAAACTATTACTGATAGAATCATCCTTTTTTTTATATCCATAATATGCATGCTACAATTTTACTAATGCATTTTAGGCTGTAATGCATCATGAACTCAATTATCTTGCTAGTGTTTCCTCAAAAACTGTTAAATCAGAAAGACACTGCAGAATTATACCGGTTTTAGTGACTCCATTGAAATCTGCTCTTGTTTTAGTCCCACACAAAACATAACCAGCTATCTGGAAAATCAAACGTACAGGTGACAAAAAGGCATCCTGTAAACTACTAAAACAGTCAGGGTGACTTGGCATTCTGACTTCCTTCAACTGTCAAAATGCAACTTGATGTACACATGCAAGGCATCAGAGAAGAATACACTACAGAGTAATAAACTTCAGAAAGCAGAGGTGTTGAAAATATCTACTATGACACATAACTGGACAAAATGATAAACCTTTATGATAAGGTTACTGAGTGAAGAATTACTGTATCTTACATGCAACTAACTGAAACTGCTAAGCAACTAGCATTGTACTATTTCACTACACTAGCAAAAATTGGAAGTGTGGACACTGAATTCCTTTCCCAAGAGACATAAGGAAGAAAGAAACATCTTGGAAGAGTAACCTTTTCAGTGAGGAACATTTGATACTGGTTAATCTAAGAACAGCTTAAGCATAAAGCAATTCTTTTAAATCCCTGTTACAAGTAAGGAGTCTTCCTTTAAAATAAAAATACTGCAGTATTTAACTCAGAGTTGCATTGCAATGTCTTCACTTCAGGATCTAACATGCAGAGTGGAACTCACACTTTGGTGTACAGGAAATATCTATGCAGTAAGAACATGCCAGAGGACACCATCTCTCCCCTCCCCACCTCCCTCCTTCAAACAACCCAAACTGCTACAACCAGAGTATCATATGTCAGGGGATACAGAGAAAAAAAGAATAAGCCCAAACCCAACCAACCAGCTCTTCAGAGCAGTAATGCTGATGGTGTCACCCACAGCTACTAATTTTTTCCCCCAAATATTTTTTATTGCAAAATGCAACAGAATCCAATGTTCCTCTTCCAGAATCACTAACCATAGACTGTTTCTCACTTGCTTTCCTCTGACTTCATATACTCTCAGAGCTTTTACTTTACAATGCTCCAAATTCAAGCAAAAAGGATGGAGCTGTCTCCATTCAGTCTCAGTTACCTGCTGTTTACATTACAGCCATGCAGACAGAAAAAATCTGAATCCTCTCAGGCTGAAAAAAAAAAAAAGAATCCAACATATGTACTTCCTGAACAAAAGGAAACCATTACTACCACCTCCTTTCCTCCTATTTTTTCCATTACAACTTAAGAAAGATACTCAGCTGTTGCATGCATGTAACACACCTGTTTGTATTACAGCAGAATCACACTGGATACATGGCTCCACAGACATCAGTCAATACAGTTAGGTTACAGCCAGCTCTGATCTACTCCTTCATCTCTAAATCATTTTTTCTCATTACTCCTTTGTGCTCCTATTAGTGTTTGGACAGCTGAACAGATCGGGGAATTGACATGGATGAAATTAACCAGATAAAAACAGCCATGAAGTTGAAATGACTGTGAAATCATCCTTTAGCATTGTTCTACCTAACTTCTAACCCCCACACTGTTTTGGTGGAAGATGCAAACCAAGATGTTTTTCTACATCAAACACCTATCTGCTGAAGAAAATCTTTCTTCCTTAGTTGCTGAATTTTATTTGAAAAGTCTCGTTTTTTCAGTCTTAAGTAACCTAGGTAATCTTTTCATGTGACTCAGTGTCTCCATTATCTCACATTAAGCAAGTAACTACATCTCTTACTGCAAACTTGACAGTAATGCAGCATGGCTTCAAGGAGAGATGTACTGTATTGGAACAACTAACATATTTGGAAAACACTCAAACAAGCTTTTAGTCAGAAAGCATCCTCTGGGTTTAGATATCACCCTAATCTAAGTGATAAATAGAATTTGCTAGCACTTGTTTAAGCACTGTCATTTAGGAAAAAAATAAAATTTTGAAGCAGTATTAAAGTGTTTGCTTTTATAACAAACTTGCTTTAACAACTTTGAATAACATATGAGTTTTATATATAAACAAGTTTCATTCAAGTATATACATAAGTTTATATTATATATAAATTTCAGTTAAGTTCAGTCATAATATAATATATATAAATTTCAGTCAAGTTTCTACCCCACAGTTGCAAGCATGCTGTGCTAAACTTATACTCCAGTTATATTTAAGAACTAAGAGTAATTCAAGGGCAGTATTTAGCTTTACAATCTTGCTTTCTGACATAACTGATCTGTAGCTCAGCTTTACTGTGCAACTTACACAAAAAGAAAATCTTGCAGTCTCCTTTAAGAGACACACATTATTAGCTAAACTTTGCATTCCCTTGCTTTTTAGTCCCACAAAATGTGCAATCTCAGAATTATTAAAGTCCTGTGAATACTAAGAAGTTGAAAACTTTATTTGTACTACTGCATTAAAAAAGTTAAACTAGGTGCTTATAGGGTAACAGAACCACTGAATGATAACTTCATTAACTTCCATTAAGCTAAATGACTCACAAATGGCATTTAGATCAGTAGTAAATCATCATCTAGGTCAGCAGGAAGCTCATTACAGACTGACAATCCAAGTGACAGAAACGCTTTTCTACAAGTGCTATAGTAGTAATTTCCTGTGTGAAAGGCTTGCTGCTGTTGCTGCATTCCTCAGGGGACACTTCTTCTCAGAGGATGTTACTCTTCCCCAGGAAGAGGAAGGAACCAGTTGTTATTGGATGTGTGGGCTGATAGCTGTCGGGCATTTTCTGCATGCCGCAGAATCAGCTGTGAGAACTGTGAATACAGCTTAGATTTCCAGTCAAAGCAGAGGAAAACACTGCTTGAGCAGACAAGGTCAGAGTGTACATGTACAGTATCTCAGGAAACTGAGTGAGAAATAATACCTGGAACTTCCATCCCTCCAGTTCCCAGAAATGTGCTAATGTGCTAAAGGAACAATATACACACATGGATCAACTTGAAAAACATTCCTGAAACACAGCTGCCCTGAGTAAGGCCCTACACAAAGTAAAATTTTGCCAGTTTTAGAAGGCCTGTCTTCTTAGAAAATATTTGTGTATGTGTGCACGTGTACAATTTTTTCCTGTTAGGTCCCTCTCCTAGGCTTCCTGTTCTATAGGAACTCAAGCTCCCTCCATACGTGTTGAGACACTATTACAGGGTGGGTCATTGGTAGCTACTCCATGCCTATTCCAGTATCACATCCACTGACTTTTTCTTAAGTGATAGCACTAATATGTTTCCTTATTCTAACTGCTTATTTCCAAATTTCATTAAAAAAAAAACCCCACCAATTATTTGATTATGAAATTATTAGGGAGACAGAACAGTGACAGACAAAACAGCACAATCTCATAAAGTACATTTCCTCAGGAAAGCAGGCTAAAAATAGCATAAGAAATATTATATTCTTGCACTCTCTAGTGCCCAAATTCAGAACTCAGTCTCCGATAAAAACCTGACTTTCTCTCCAGCTCCACTTCACTCAGAGAATATAATCAAGACCATTAAGGAAAATCAGGACATGTATTATTATTTAATTATGTAGAGGCACAACATACCTCTTGTTCTCTCCTTGTAAACCAGAAGTTACATGCTGTGTTAGAATAGCATCACCACAAAATGCAAGGAGCATTTGGATCATATTCCTCTTTTATTGCAAGCATTGGGTTCACATTCAAGCAATTGATCCTTAAGTTCTAGTTGATGTTAGTGGTATCAAAGCATACTAATTTTAAGATTATATACACAAATCTTTCTAAACATGCCTAGACATCTACAGCAGCTCAAAATGCAAGTTTAGAAATTCCCTGTTCAATATGCGAAACACTTCATCTTTGCTGCACTTGTGATGAGTCATTTTGTTCATATACACCATACCTTCCCTAGAAGGCTCTTAGTGGGCAACAGAAAAAGCTGTACTGTTTCATGCCTGTTCCAGATGGATTAGGAGTAGCCTTTGGGGGGAATGGGAGACATTCCTTCTCTGAGAGCAGCTGAACGTGTTTAACTGCAGAGTTTTGGGGAGAAGGCAGCCTATCCTCTTGCACCAGCCCCAAACATTCTACCTGCCTAGCATGCAAAGAGTAGAAAGGTCTGTCTAAAGTGTACTTTAAAGCCAAGATGACACTAAAAATTGCCTGTCTAAAAGCAAGATTGGACAGAGAGGGGGATTCATTTGCAAAGACAGAAAAGCACAATTCTTATTTTTATTCTGCTGCACTGAACACTTCAAACTTCCTCTATTTACAGTATTTATGCTGTGTTTGTATAAGATTTAGCAGGAGCCATTCAGAGCCTGTTTGAGAGTTTTTTGGTATGCTTATCTATGAAAAAGGTGCAGATGGCTTTACCAGAAGACTTTGGGGACACAGTATCTCTTCACACTATTTTCTAATTTAATTCTGCTTGTCATTGGGAGTTCAGGGAGTTCAATTCAAATAAGCATTTACTGGTAATCAGAAGAATGGCAGTAAATGAAAAAAAGTTCATAGCTATTCAGGGAGTGGCCTTTCTTATTTCCCTGTCTGGGAACAAAGAAGGTAAGGTGATGGAAGAGGCTGGGAACTGTCAATTCTTATCAAAGCCCTTTTACCCATGGGATCACTCCCCAGTGCAGAGCTCAGTCTAATTGGAAACTGAGTTTTGGACAAGGAACACAAGTGGGGCAGTGATTTCAGTCTTTCTTTCAAAGGGAATACTGCTGGAACTTTTCTTTGGTAAAGAAAAATGTATACATACCATGTAATGACCAGAGTTTTTGTCTGAGGACATTTAGGAAAGTTGATATCATTGAATTACAGAAAGCTATTGTGCTTTCAAATGATCTATAAAAACCAGCAAAGGTAACTACTCTGCACAATGAAGTGACATGTAAGTTTTGTTCTACCAGCTGTTCCCTTCTGAATTGGACTTAGGCCCCAGAGGAGATGATCTATGTACAAAATTGCCATTACTTCCTTTCTTCCTTTTACCCTCCCCTTAACCTCACTGAAGACAGTTTGTCTTTATTTCCTTGTAAGGCTGAAGCTAGGAAAGGATGCAAATCAGAGTAAATCTGAAGTTGCATGGTAAGGAAAATATGAAGTGTTTTAAAAATTAGTTTTTAACATACAACTTCTATTGTCATCCTCTCCTACTGGATTCTGGAGTTATGTTAAGGAACAAGGAAGAGACATTACTGCAAGAATTTTTCAAAGCAAATTTCTATGAGGAAGAAGAGCTCACTAAGCCTTAATGTATGCAGAAATAGAAAAATACATGCAAATTTTTCATTCATAATTGCTGCCTTTCCAAATACATGGGGTGTTTTTTGATTGTGGAGCTTGGTTGGTTTTTTGGGGCTTTTTTAAAATTCAAAACAAAGGCAGAGAAAAGTGTATCAAAAATACCTAAACCCTGAAACACAAACTGCGAAAGCAATGTGTACAGAACAAATTGAGAGCACAGATACTTCTACTTTTTGCCTCAAGACACACTACAAATGCAGTACAGATAAACTTTCTATTTTAAAACTTAGTATGTTCTTTTTGCTCCAAACAGAAACAATCCTTATCTTTCCTTACTCAGTAATTAACCCAGTCTTAACTTTGCAGGAGTTGTACTGTAAATGAACAATAAGAATGTCTTGTTTTTAGTGTTAAATGGCACTGGGAGAGAAAGAACAGCAAACATCTCCCAGCTAGTGCAGACATTCTGATTTCCAGATTACAGTACATTGCTTTGCTTCCTCCAAATCCTGTTTACATGAGCAAGGTCAGGGGATGAAACATTAGAGAGCCTCTACAGTGATTTCCTGCTTCTGTCAGTAAAAACTACAGAGACACCATCAACTTTCCCTTGTTTCCAACAGCTTATCAGGGACCAGAGGTTACCAGTGTAGTGCCTTGCAGAATTGAAAAGACCCAACCTCTCTCATGATTAAAACTAAAATTGAAGGATGAAACAGAAAGAAGTAGTCCCAAAGAGAAACAAAACTTCCAATTTTTCCTTTTCAATAGTTCAGAAAACAAAGGCAATGTTAAGTTGCTTGACACATGGAGGAGTGGTAGAGAGGCATTAAAGCTTTCAGAGTCTTCAATGAAATAGAAAGGAGAAAGAAGCACCACCCCCAGCCCCCATATTTGACCCCAATTTAGTGAATATTTTCAGAGTGCAAAAGGCTAGAACACACCTAATTTCTGGTAACTGCAACATATGAGGACTCTTATCATTGAAAAAGTCTGAACATTACACAAGTACCAGTTTGTTAGGCATTCACAGCTAATTTTTACAGTGCTTTCAATAATACACATGAGAACTGAATAAATGAATCATCAAATCCAAAGCTATTTCCTAACCATAATAATACACAGGAATTCTTAATGGCTTTGTAATTGTAGTCCAAAAGAAAGCAACTCCACACTGAAGATTTTACTGAAATTTTTCCACTGACACAAGGATCATACTCCCTTCACTGAGTTTACAAAAAAAGTTGCATCAGTATGAACCTCAGAAGAAAAAAGATTTTTCATTCACCATGTTCAAAACAACTGGCTTTAGTACAAAGCTAGAAAAGAAGCTGAAAAGATAAGGTGTTTACAATTCAGGCAGTTTAATAATGTAAGTGTTTTTAGTAAAATCCCTGTAAGAACATTCATATTTGCCTATCTTAGTTTAACCTCTGAAGCAAGAAAATAGAACTAAATTAAAAAACAACAAAACACAAAAGCAGGCATTTTAAGTGTGGAAGCTGTAATGGATTGTTGCTTTTGATGAAGCAAGAAATTAAAATTCCTTGAAAAGAGGAGAAGTAGGAGGAAGAGATAATACTAGTATTTTCTTAGACAGCTACAGCTCAAAATAAATGAACTGCTAAGAAAATATCTAAATATATATTTTAAATTCACAATAAAGAATCAAGAGTGTTATATTTTTAAATACTTGTTTTTAAAATCTTCTCTAGGCAGACTGTTGTAAAGAATAGATGATGGTGACACTTTGCTGCACCCAAATTCTGTAGAATAGTGTGTCCTCTTTTGGGCTTCTTGGTCCCAGATAAGACATTGACATCCTGAAGCAAATCAAGTTGAGAGTGAACAAGATATCAAAGGGGCTGGAACATGAAATCGAGGAAAGGCAGAGAACCAGGTTTTCTCTCTGGAAGAAAAGGTACAGGGAGATCTTGCTGCCATCTCAGATATCTAACGGGTAAGAAGACAGACACACACATATTAGAAGACCACTGCGAATTCAAGGTAATAAATATGTTGGAACATAGGATATTCTAGTTACATATTATTAAAAAAAATATTTTCATCAACCAAACATTAGAGCAAGCTGCCCAGAAAGGTGGTGGAATCTCTATCCTTACACATTATGAACAAATGAACTGGACAAGGCTCATAAGAACCTGATCCAAGCTGGCCTTGCTTTAAGGGGAAGGTTAGATGAAATTACTCCAGACATCCCTCTCAACTTATACTATATCACTTTCATTAACAAATCTTCAAAGAAGGAAGGAAAAGGAAAAACCCTTTTGCTTTGTCACAAATCATCTTAGGGGCAGTAATAATGCATTTCCCATAAAGGAGTAGAAGAATGGACAATTCAAGTTGAAGAAAAGATTCTCAATAAGAAGAGCACTTTCTTCTATTGTCCTTCCTCCTGGACTAGACTGAGACCTATAGAAGTTTTTGACCACTTACTGTCAGGAATTTTGGTAGTTATTCAACAAAACATTACAAGGTTTTGCATAGACTTTCAATCTTCCTGAAGGGGTTTCAGGGAGCTTTAAGAAACTCACCAGAAATCCTACAGAAGTTTCAGTGTTGTTACTCACCCCAGAGAAAGGCTGTATTTAAAGACTTGCATTTTTGTGGATCACTGTCTCAAGTATCTCTCCCCTTCAGCAGAAAAATTGAAGTAAATATGATAATTAACTACTTCCAGTGGTCTAGGGACTTGCCAATATGTTTTGTAAATAACCCTTAAGATCCTGCTGTGTTACATGTGTGATAAATGCACTGAACAAGAATGCATAAAGATACCTAAATGCAGACTGCATTTTTCTCTCTGCACATGTCAGAAGGGCAGAAGAACTCCTCAAGGCAGAGCCTTAAAATAATAAGTAGGTATAGATAGGACACACATAAATTAACCTGGCAATCTGATCCAAGATTTTTGTTATTTAAACAGCATTCTTTCAGTAGAAGCAGTGCCAAAAAGCCATAAACAGATTTAAAATGGGTCTTGAAATGTTTTCAGAGGAAAAAATTGCACAGTGATAATGTCTTTGACAACCAGTAGAAAAAGAGCAACTCATTGGGGCTGGAATCGGGGATATGTATGAGATAAGATGATGAATTAGACGAGGACTAGAGGATGGCAACCTCAACTTGAAAAAGGACTAAAAAAAAAATACAAATAATACACAAAAGTAGTATCATTCAATTGAGGACAAACTGTATCAAAAGGAAATCTGTCCGTGAAGGTGTGATAGAAATAAAGGCAGTGTCTGCTCTTTTCTCCTTCTTTCTTATGAAGAACACATCAAGCCTCTATTAGACAGTCTCCATACATTAAGGAAACTGAGAAAGCTTCAGATAAAAAGGTCCAAGTCACTGAGATCCAGAACCCTCTAGAAACAAGACACAAAGAGTCTAGGTGGCTGGCCTGATTAAGAAACAGATGATAATTCCACAAATGACAGAAGCTGGTAATGTGGCAGACAGACAATGGACAGGAAGATGATACTAAAGGATGAGCTGACATTAGAAAGCACAGAGGACCAGATTGGTTAGCAAAGTTGAAGAATGTTATTGACTGTGGCAGAGGAAGGATATTAGTGGCAAAGAAAACATGCAAATGATTCCTGAATTTGTGTGAACAGTGGCAGGGTTAGGGTTAACCTGTGTTGAAAAGGACAGTTGCCCTTAATGCTACAGCCTGAGTAACAAGGTTATAGAAATGTTTCTAGATGGAAAAAGAGGCAGATGGGAAATGCTGAAATACAACAGTGGCGAGAACCAATGATAACTGGTAGATTGAGATGCTGGGGGAAAAAAAAATTCGTGATTACTGACCCAGTCAAAAAGCATAAATTCTGAAGCAACATTTTTATATTTAAGATTGTAAAGCCAGAAAGACAGCAGTCAAAAAAATGCTGTACTTCTTGGGTCAATGTAAGCCTTTGAGTTCTGGGCATAAAGTTTTATAAGGTGCTTTCATAGGAAAAGAATTAAGGGAGACTAAGTGATTTTTAGGTATGGAATAATTACAGTGCAACCACACACTTGAACTCTGTGATGAGCAGAGTAAGTAATGAACACACAGTACCTAAAAATGATAGGTAGTCAATAAATTATATCCACCACAATGCACTGTCTGTGAAGCCTACTAAACAGATGCCTGTAAGTCTACAAAGAACCATATTTCCATTATGAAAACATGACAACTGATAAACCTTAAAATAGATAACATTATCACCTCTCAAATATAAGTTCTTATATGATTATTTGTTTTGAAGTAAAGGTTTCTCATCAACCTGTGCATCATGATCTTCAAAAATGATCTTAAAGAATTTTACATAGTACCTTCACAACATAGCTTTCATAAAGCATTCAGGACAAAATAGAACAGCAGAAACCACACCTGCTGCCTTTTCATAAGTATTAACCCTTCAACCACACAAACTTTTTATGGTAACTAAAATTGCTCAAGATACAATTTTGCATTCACAGGAACAGATTCAGAGCTAAAAGAAAAATTCTCATTTTAACCTAATTCTAGAACAGCATGTCTTTTAGATTTCATACCAGGAGAGCATATTTCTCCTCCCACGAAACTGCCGCTAAAACATTGCCTTCCTCTCCTCCCACACGCCATACCAATGTCATATGTAAAGCTAACACTAGAAGACTCTAATCCCATCACTCTGTCTTAAAATGTATTACCTTTTTTTTTTTTTTCCTTCTAGGGAACTATTAAATGCCTTAAAAGGAGAAATAATAAAACATCAGTTTTAGAATAGTATTGGTGAGACAATGATTCTTTAGTGCTACCATTATTTGAAGATAACAAAAAGTGTTTGAGAATAAGCCACAAATTTTAACAGGAATATTTAGATGTACTTAGCATGGGCTTATAAATAGAATTTGTGCTTAGTATAGTGGTAAAACTGTAGGTATAAAATGAAAGCTTTGCTATTACACCATCTTCTGGTTAGACTTGGGAACTGTGACAAAGTTTAAGTTGAGAATTTAGGATATTGAGCTCTGAGCACTCGACAATTGCTAAAAAATCAATTTCATTCATATGGACAGTAAAAGCACATTTCCAGAACATGTTAGCTATACCTTACCCACCTTACCCTCTTTCTTTTTTTTTTTTTTTTTTTTTTAAAGTAACTTACAGGAGTACTGATATATGAAGATGTTCTAATATCGATGATAACTGGGTCAGGTGTTTGTATATCAGGCACATCAAAGGCAGGGTCAACCTGTTGAAAATAAATTATATCATTATTTCAGCACCAACAGAGAAAAGGAAATAAGACTGAAATAAAAAGTGAGAACACACTTAGCAGACTAGATCAATTGGTTCCCAATCCCTATTCAAGTTCCTTAAATCATCCATTACTAACAGACTGTCAATATGCTTACTTCTTCTGTACCAACTCTGATTGCCAAAATAACTTTGAAAGCACTTCTGTGGAAAACAGGTAGTAGGTAACACTGAAATCTGTGATAAGGTAACAGATCAAAGACAAAAGATGTTGCTCCTGAAACCACAGGAAAAAGTGCTTTATACTGGGACAAATTCAGAGGCTGATTGATCAGAAAGAATGATAGATGACAGAAATGTCATCACAGTACCTGCAATTTTGCTCTTAATATCACAGTTACTACTGGCTTTTTTTGGCCATAGGAGTTAATCTATAAATTTAGCAATATTTTGCTAATGTCCTTTCCTGAGAGTGAAGCATTAGGAAATCAGAGAATACGGAATTTGAGAAAGCTGCTTTTATCTTATGGTTTCACCTAAGGGATCAGAATAACATCCCTATAAGAAATCTGTGTGCATATTATCCCTATCACTATATTACCCAGGTGTATCACAGCCTAAGATGTTTGCCTTCTCAGAATGATGCATGGAAGTACTATTCTTAATATTTTATGAACTGGCAAAATTTACAGAAAGACTAGAAGACTTTCAAATCACCAAGAAGTCTGATGTAATATCATCAGTAATCCAGAGACAGTATTAATCCAAACCACCTTATTGAAAGCAGAAGAAAAATCCCAGAACCCCCAAAGCTCACACTTGCCTAGTGACAAGATTAAGTTTGGTCACTGGAAGTTTCTTAGCTACCAGGGTCATTTTACTTTGACTTCTCAAGAGGAAGATCCTACTATTTCACCTGAAGACTGTCAAAACTCTGGCTCAGCCAGAGGGGCTGTCTCAGTAACTGCTTCAGTGCTATTTCCAAAAGGAAAAATCCCTGATGTCCATACATTGATATAAAGACCTTTAGGTCAGAGACATGTTTGTTAAGTAGCTAGAATACAATCTGGAATTAATAGTCAGGGAAGGAGGGTAGCAACACCTTGTACTGCCTGAAGACTTTTCATTCAGTTTATTTAGATTTACATAACTTAAATGCAGAAATTTAGGTTAAAATTAATAGAAGTAAGATCTCCCTCAGTAAATACAAGTTAAAGAAGATGGACAAAGTTTACTAGCAAGTAAGAAGGTAAAGAAACATTCAAAAACAGATATTACCTGATTATTCAAAGTGAAAATGATTCTTACAGTTTGCAGCACTTACAAATCAGAGATGATGAACCATTCTTAAGGTGAGATCTTAACACTGTTTTTAAGCTTGTTCACTTCTCTGAGTAGCAGTGCTTAGCTCTTTCTTTTATTCAGTTTCAACAAGCCATTCATCATCTGTGATCTTTTTTTTCTGTCTTCTGATTACAGGTGCATCAGTCAAGAATAAGCAGGGACTCAGGGACAATCAAGAAAACCCATTCAGCTACATGGTCATCACAGCTGAACACTTAAAATTCTCTCTCATTTGTAGATATTAGGATCAAGCCTTGTTTTCTTTCAGTTTTGTCAAATAGAATTGGAGGAAAGAAAGGGAAAGAGGAGAACCAAAGCCAGGTAACACGGTCTATGTAATAACATCTATTTAGCTGAAAATTCTACCATTTTAACTGGACTTCTCCTTTAGAATCTTCTCTGCAGAAACATGATTAATCAAAACCTCCTCTGCATACAGTATTGCTTACCACTTTTTCAGTGTTAAGGTGAGCAGGAGAGGAAGTGCAAATTTTACTGTTTTGCCTCTGTACATATCATATCTATTGAGATTACACAGCCAACTGTCCACAGAGTTTCCATTTGTTCAATGCCCAGGATAATCAGGGTCAGTTGCTTCTGACATTGTCAGCCCTACAATAGATATAATTAATGCATTATCCAAGTGCCAATCATACTAGGGACAGGTAAGACAAAAGTCATTTTCTGACATGCATAATTTGGGCACTGAAGAGAGGACAATGCATCTGCAGGATTCTTCAGAAGGGGGACAATAGATGCCTACTACCTATCAGTACTCTAATGTGGAGGAACTACTGCAGTATTATCACTAATAGCTCTTGAAACATCTTCTTTGAGATAGTATCTC
Organism: Agelaius phoeniceus; assembly: GCF_051311805.1. Lineage (NCBI taxonomy): Eukaryota > Metazoa > Chordata > Aves > Passeriformes > Icteridae > Agelaius > Agelaius phoeniceus. Next base: position 31,206,969 of record NC_135269.1, on the reverse strand, counting down.
TTTGTTGCATACATGGAGATATTGCAGAATGAGTTAAATTCTTGATACTGGTTGGTAAATAAATATATGGTATTATTAAGTTTTAAAAAATGCTCTTTTTGTAGAAATGTCACATCCTGAAGCTAGAATCAAAGTTCCTCTGATTATGCTTCTGCTTATTGCTTTACCAGTGATAAGGGGAGGATGAAGACCACTATAAACACTGACTGGAGGTGGAGGAACTGTCATAAGCCATACTAAAATAATCAATATAAAATTATTAAGCAACTAGTTTGAAATAGCATCTAAAAGGTGTTTAAAAATGCACAAAAATATAAAGGCTGTATCAAAGTCCTTCACACAAATACTAGTGTTTAATATTGCACTAAAAATGAATGAGGTAATGGAATGAAGCTAAAAGTAAAAGTTTCAAATTACTTGACATTCCCTGAAAAGGTGAAGTGGTTACCTGTAAAATAATCTTACCAAGGGAAATCTTCAAGGTAAGTCTTTGAAAAGACTTAACTTTAAGAAACAAAACAGAAAAACCAGAGCACTAAAATGCAAGGTAGGGAGTACTGTCACATGTTACAGGTTTTCAAAAACACTCCTTTCAAAGCCTTGCTTTAATTACCTGATATATAATAAACTGATATATACATATTTTCAGTATCATCTTTTAACATGATGCAGTTATCACATTTTTATCCATAATAAAAAAAAATATATTTGAAAGGAAGGTTTCTACAGAATCTCTCATGAATTAGAAAAATTCAAAGAGGAAGTTTTAAATTACTCACAAAGTATTTCTTAGGAAAGTGATTTGTGAAATAGTCTCTCCAAACACATTAAGAGAAAATTAGCTTTCAATTTGACTAAACACTGTTCTTTGTTCTAGACTGGGGCCCTCAAGCAAGCTATATAATCTTCTTTCTACTGCCATCTAGTGTATATTTGAATTTCCTTCATCTGAGAAAATATTTACAACTGAAAATACACTGAAACTTTTAAGATTAAATTAAATCAATAAAAGCTCTTTCTGCACAAGAGATAAACTCTATGCACCTTAATGTGTTCAAACCTCAAAGCTGTTTTGAAAGAAATTAATTTATTTTAAAGAAGTCTTTAGCAAATGAAAGGTCAATTACATACAAACATGGCAAATTCAGAGATACAATTCTCACCAAGTGGAATGTAGTTTTTAGTATACTTCACTAAAATTGCATAACCAATTAAACTACTATTTTCAAATAACTCCACAAGGTCCTTATGTTAAACAGAGACAACAACAGGGATTTATCTCAGCTAAATTTAGACATACTGCTAGACACCTGAATTTGAGCTGGTAATCACCTAAGATTATCTCTGTGACCAACAGAAAAAAAAATAGGTGCCTTTAAAGAACAAATAAGTTATTTACATTTCCAAGTTGTCTGAAAAACTGAAATTAACATAAGCATTAAAACTCTCCTTACTTGAATATTCAAGAATCACATTGATGAGTGCAGTTGGGGGACAATTATAAAGTTTTACAACTCAAGAACATGAAATTCAACACTGCTTTAAAATTCAGGCAACTGCTGGGCTGAGAAGACACAACTAATGATTTTCTTGTAAAAGTTAATTATGCCTCAAAAATAGGTAGGTAGAGAGAAAATAAAATAGGGAAGGTATCTGAAATTCTACTGGTTCAATGTTTAGCTTTGAAGAGTGAATAAGAAAAAGTAATCAGAAAAGGCAAAATACACTCAAGCTTCATCTTTCTGTTACTATCCTGAAGGCAAAACACCAGATGATACCTGCAATTCCTTATGCCCTTGTGCCAGCTGCTTTATTCAAAACAGCATTTCCAACAGGTGATGTGTGAAAACATTGCAACTGTGCCTCTGATCCCAGCTGAATAAATTCTGAGCCAGCTCCATTTCTGTGTATACTATTCCCCCAGAATATAGTTCTGGAATTACAAGGACTTTGTCACACTGAGACAAGCAGGGATAGAGAAGCAATAGCTAACCAAAAGCAGTAAAAAAAAAAAAAAAAAAAAAGAAAAAAGAAAAAAGGGAAGGTGTGAAACATTAGGAATTTTTAAAAATAGGGGGCAAATTACTTTCCTCTTGAGTTCTGCCTGCACATCCGTTTAACTTTTTGTGTTCTAACACCTTTAATTTTATCCTAAGGCAATCCCTCTTCAGTCCTGTTGTAGAGGTGACTAAACCAGCTGAGCATAACTCAAGGCAATGTATTACACCACATCTCAAGCATTTAGATGACATTGTAGTGGCTTGTAGCAAACCTTAAGCAGTCATTGATAGTTTGAAAAATCCCATCTCCAAACTGCCTCCTCTGCCTGCCTGTAACTCTTGTTTATGTTACCAGGTCTCTTACTTGTTACTTCTGTTTAGTTAAGATGAATTATCTTACTCTGTTCACATAGAAATAGGATGAGAAAGGAAGAAAATAAGGAAGAAAGGAAGACAGGAAGAAAGAAAGCAGTTCTGCATATGATCTGAGGTGTAGATGAGATAATAGGAAAAAATTGTCATTACAACTGCTATGCTCTAGTGGAATAGATCACACAGAGAGATAGGGGAATCTCCAAACCTCTTCAAGACCCCCTAACCAGACACAGCTGAACTGATGTACCACTGGTAGGAAGAACAGATCATCTCCAGAAGCTCCCTCTGACATGCCTGTGATTCCTTTCCCTTATATATTAGAAACATGATGAACCATTGAAAGATGAGGGTAGGATTGCAGTGGAACAGCCTAATGCTAGAATTCTCTGTATTGCCTCTGGCTTAGAAAGAGGTTGGCATGTAAAAAAAATATTTTAACTGAAGAAGGACAAAAATACTTTTTTTGTCCTTTTCTTTTTTTGTACTTTTTTTTTCTTTTTCTTTTTTTTTTTCCAGATTACAGAGCAGTGGGCCTAGACATTTCGCTTTTTCTCAGTTAGAAGAGGAAATAGTTAAGAAGATGGAGCACTGGAAAATTTCAAGCACAGTGCTACCTAAGAATTAGTGCATGCTAATGAAAGCATGTTACTGCTGGTAGTAAGCTGATATCAGTTTTGTCTGTATAAATCATGGTTTTGTCCAGTTGGTGAGGTCTATTCTTCCTGATCACAACAAAAATCCCACAATTTTTGTTGAGACAGATAGGAGGAACCATAAAAACAAGAAAAGACAAATGGAGTGAGAAAATGTGGTAATTTCACCTTAACACCATCTCAATTATTATACCGTTACATTAATTCCAAAAATTAGCTGAAAAGCAATTCTAATCACTATCACTCTATTATTTAATTTACAATATGAAAATATATTATATTATAATAATGAGTTTTGTTGAAACTGCCCGACACTGTCTCAAAGAATATAACATACTTGATATTTACCTGAGAGAAAGATATTCTAGTGACAATATAATGTTAATAGAAAACTAAATACAGCGACTCTCACTAAAATCCTGAAATCAGGCCAGAAAATATAACACAGAGTCCAAAACTTTGCTATGACAAAGCCATAGAGCTCTTTCACTACTATGGAGTAGCCCAGGAGCCTATCAGCTGTTACAAATGCTGCAGCCATTAATAAATGCAAACATAAAGCTAAGTTAACTCTGTCAAAGCTAACTAATAAATAATTTCTTGACATTCAGCTACTGAATTTCCTTGATGAGCCTTTTCAGTACTGATAATGAGGCTTCCTAGCCTTAGTTTAACTTCAGCCTGAACTCATTAATGCTTTTCCAGAGCTTCTTAATTACCCAAGACCCAGAACAAGAAAAAAAAAATTGAAAAATTCATTTAGAGTATATTCACATCTTTACCAGGCATGTAAACATCAGAGAGGTCTGGAAATGTTGACCTGAAAAGAAGACAATGGACCCCTGCAGCTATAAGCCATTGTGTTTGTTTAGTACATGTTATAACTGAGTGCAATTTGAATGGTCTCAAAGCAAAATGTTGCTCCAGCAAGACTGGCTTGAACCTGCTGGCTAATGCTGTGATTGAGTTTGTTCTGGCATTGACCAGCTATACTGAAGGCTGGTACCAGTAAACTGAATGAACTTCATTTACCTTACAACAAATATGAAAGTCCAGCACGGAAGTTTGTTTATGAAGTTTGTTCATTAATGAAGCTTTTGGTCAGAACAGGATGCAGTCATCCTGTTGTGACCAAAATGCTAAGCATTAGAAAGCTACACATCCAACTTGGCAATAGAACCAGGCACAGAAGAAATCTTATTTTGTCAGAATTCTCTTCCTCCAGCAAATGTTCTCAATCTTTACACCACTCATTTGCATGTATTCATACTGCAAACACACCCACCCACCCAAAAAAAAGCTCAATATCCCCAAATATCAATGTTTTAAAACTCTGAGCAGGAAACAAATGCCATGGCAGCAGTATCTACATTTTCTATGTAGGCAACCAGGCAATGGTGAATTTCTATAGTACTCTGATAGCATATTACAGTAACCAGAAAGTTCTGATTGCTGTTCTAGATTTATTTCAGGTATGATTTTCAACACTAGAGGAACCTGGAGACTATCAAAAAAGAGAAGAAAATATAGGTAATCACCATGCAGAAGCCAGCCAGCTCTATCAGGGACTATGACAAATAAAGCATAAACAATGGCCTCATTGAAGGCATAGCACTGTTTACCTATTGGGCATAACTTTCAGATTATTTGACAAACACAAGATTTTTCCTAATACTGACACAGAACATTTGGCATTGCACTTTTATTCCCTGATTTCCAACACTTTCAGTGGATGCCAGTAGATAGTTTGACAGTAACTACTGTTCAAGAATGAAATATCAGGAAATAGTGCTGTAAAACACACTGCTAGCCTAGAAAGTCTTTTAGGTAGATATCAAGATATCTTCTCACAACACCTAAAAGTCTTGGAAAGAGGGACAGCTTGTGACAAGCAAGTACTTGACTTTCAGTAATATCAGCACATTGTCCTCCTTACAATGATGTATTTTGATAAGTATTGTAAAGCTCAAGATACCTACTGCAACACTTGCAGAGTTATTTCAGAAACCAGATTATCAGGTATGTTTTGCTTGAATGAGATGTATAGACACAGAAGCAGCATGAAAGTAATTTCAGCTTAAACTTGCCAGCATCAGCTTACCTAATAGCCCTAATGAGGATTCATAAATTATGGTTGCTTCAAAAGTATTACACATAACAATAAAAAGCTCCCTGATACACATAAAACATATATAACTATAAATGTCAGTGTTAACAGAAGCTTCTTGTTTCCTATATTAGACAATTTATTGCACTCACCTCAATTGATGTAATTTTTTCATCATGGAAATGACATGACCTTGGGTAAACATCAAGAAGATGAGGAGGATCATCAATATGTGTTCTTCTAAAATTGTGTTCAAGAACTTCTTCATAATCCAAAGTGTCAAAGTTGGTTTTCCATAGTAACACCTATAAGAAATCTTCATATCAGTAACTACTTGAAGGCTATTCAGTGCTCAAAACCTAACTATTCAGTAAAGTCTGCTATTACTAGTAGATAACTGCATCATAACAATACTGCAGTGATGTCTTAGTCTGATGTCTACTGCAACACAGACACTTCCCCAGAGTATCTTTACTTCAAATCTAAAAGATGTGGTTCAATCTATTCAAAAAGTAACCCCTAAAACACATCTATAATCACAAACTGTCCCACTGAACTGTCCCAAGTTACTTTTCTGCCAGATTAAGGGATCATATACTGTTGAATTTCTGCCCCCTATAAAGGCTTGCAGGTCTAACAAGAAAGTTTGAAGGAATAAGAGAAATGAGAGAGTTCCACAGAACTCTAAAACACCTGGTTTCCAGGGTTTTAGCAACAGGAATCTCTTTTCTGAACTTTGTCTCATTATGTTCTAGTTAGAAACCATATATGAAGTCACACATATATGACCAAATGCAGAAGGTCATGGGACACAGAGGTAGTCCAAAGGTATTCTATCCAGTCTTATGAATATTCCACATAGGCTACTACTTTTCAAACAAATAGGTATAACTTTGCTCTTTCACATAAAAGGTCTTATGTTTTCCATGGCAACAGGTTAATGAAATAAATTGCAATGTGCACATACAGCCAAAAATGTGAGGAACATGACAGAACACTACACTTTGAGATCTTCTTTGTTTGAGGAAAGAAGGAAATAGAAAGAAACAAAAGTATCCAGTGTTTGTTTCAAATATTTAACCTGCATCTGAACAACCCTGTCAGCTGGTTCTGCACCAACCAGAAACTTGATACAAGAAGCAGAGATACTGGTTTTCCTTCTTTGATGGAAAGGTATGGAAGGATTTGTTGATTGAAAACATCTTGAAATAATATATGTACGAAGGAAGCAGTCTTCCATAAACTTAAGAGTGTATCAGCTGCCTCCAGTGCATGCTGTGAACAGACCATATACTTTGGGTATTGCATGAGGGGTATAAGATGATGCTTCTATGGCCAACCTCTGCTCATAAGCATGACATTGCCAGCAGAACTTTCCCAACAAATGCACCCTACAATTACAGTAAACCAATAATCACAGTGAATTGAGAACTCCTCCTGGCACACCTGGAAGAAGGCTGTGGACAGGTCAGCAAAATGGGATGTTTAAGAAGTATGTGTGTATACACCAAAAGAAAATAGACACAGAATGAAGTTCTTATGTTTACTATAGATAAAGATATACACCTTGGTAGTTACCCAACAGTGGTTAGCACATTTTAAAACTTAGAAAAGTGAAAGCTGCAGCAAAGTAAGTACTCCTCTCCCACCGAAATTTTCTTAAAACAAAGGGAAAAACTTCAACAAACACAGGAAGGCCCGTTTTTAAGGTATTGAAAGTTATTAGATCTGCTATGACTACTTTTTAATTCAACATTTAATTCAACATTTCATCAGTGTTTCCTGATGAAACTGGATCTTCCCTCTCATATATTCACCATGAACCCACTATATCAAACTGCTGAGGACTAGAAGACGTGAATTTTTACCTACTTTTTCCATGCTCTCATGCCCCAGCTTTACAACAGAAAATCAGGGCAGGAAAAAGGCAATGACATGACTGCACTGAACACACATGCCATTCAGGGGGCCCCAAGTTCAAAGAACTTTGAAGTAAGACAGGCATTACCAGGGTGTGGGAGGCTGTGTTAGGCTTAATACTCTAAGTCTTTGCCTTCATCAGAGCTTCTCAGATTAATCTTCTGTCATGTGAACACAGGCACTTTTGCTCCTCTCAAGTATAATGTACCAACAGTCATAAAACTCAGAATACTCATGGAAGGTAAGCTCAACAATTCAGAATTACATAGGACTAAGCTGCATTTTGGGACTTAAAATCTTATTTAGAACTTCAGTATGGAAAATCAAAGATCATACTAGTGAGTCAAGAAATAAATATCTTTCCCCCATTCTCAGTTGGTTTGTGGGTTTTTTTCCCTGCTTGTAAAATTAATATTGGATGTTTGATAACATTTTCACTTTTCCAATAACTTCAAGTCTTGGCAGTACATTTTACTTAATATTTTCTGATAGAAAGCAATTTTTTTTATCTCCCAAGACCATCTCTGCTACTAGCTGAAATTTATTTCAAACTCCACAAAACAGAATATAGCCATGAATTATGGTAAACTCAAAAAATCTTAATTTCAACAGCATAGCTTTTTATATCTACATTGAGCTTTTAGCTTTTTGTAACAGGAAAACATGAAAAAGACAACTAAGAAACATTTCAGACTGAAAATTTAAATATTGTGCTACAAAATTTCTTTCTTTTTGGAAACTTTATAGACCTGATAGAGATGATTCCAAGGTTGATAGTATGTGTTCTTAATTATGAAATTTATTACAGAACATAGAGATTAATTATAAGACTTACTGTTTAACTTTTTTTTTTAATGCTCAAATGACTCTTCTTTCCTTTATAAAATCCAGTACTTTACTGTTTCACCAAAGTAAATTAGTAAAGGTAACACAAGAGGTTTTTTTCCCCAATTCTAGCCAAAGTTTTCCCAGTAATACAACTTAATACCTACAATTACAGAGTCAGGACTTTAAAAGCAGTGAAAACCTAACAAAGCAGGTTCCACTTAATAGTAATTGCAATATAACTACTTCATTGACACCGAATTGCAACACTTTAAGTATTCTTAGTCAAAAACCACTAAATATTTTTAGCCATACTATTAAAATATGTAAAATAGACATGGTTAGTCTTCTCCTCATCATAATATCCAACAGAAAGTCTATATAACACACAAGTAGCCAGAATGCATGAGAGTAATTAGCAAGTTATTGTGACATACTATATTTAACTCCCATCCACTGTAACAAACTAAGACATTTCATTTAAGGAGACAATACCACAAACCTGAGCATCCACTCCACCTGAGGCAAAATTTTCACCACCTTTTGAAAAAGCCACACAAAGTACAGGTCCCTGGAAAAAAAAATAGCATAGAGTAAAATTAGGCTATTACTGTAATCATGATATTTTAGTCCAGAGAAACCACCAATGCCATTACCTAATGTAATAGATTTTTCAATTTTAATAAAATGAGGAACAATTTTTACTGTATTGAAATTTCTGCAAAACTTGATTGAAAAGTTAATATTGCACATTTTCATAAGATGCTACATTACAACTACAACAATCTATACTAGGAAAATAGTGGCATTATCCTTAGATTTTATACTTCATCTTTGCAATGAAAAATTACAAAATATATATTATATTACTCAAGGCAATATGTTTGAATGATTTATTATCAAAAATAGGGTTTGTTTGGCATCAACAGGAAAAGGAGGAAATGCCTGCCATTCTTCACAAAAGTTATCTTCTGTAAGCTTCCCCCTCCTTAGAAAACACCGTTTCTCAATAAACAATAGGACTGAAGTGCCAAATAACATGATTTTGAAAATCAAGTGAATTATTAATGATTTTAAAACATGAGCTTTTACTTAACATCAAGTGTGTCATATTGACAGATAAAAAGCATGGTAACAGGTAAAAACTGATGCATTTCCTTAACCACTTTTGACAAGGTGCATTAACACAACACCTGGCTGTCCACTAAATTTCATCTGCAAGTTGCAAGATAAAAGACACAATGGCATAAATGTTACTTTCCCTCTGTAAAGATACTGAACAGCCTATTAAGATCTCCATTTAAAGAGGGTTATTGTGTATACCTTGTGTCCATGAAGAGTGTAAATAAGTCTTTCTCCTAAGAGGTCCAGAATCTTAAGGGTACCGTCAGAAGAAGCAGTGATGAGGTAGTTACCAGAAGGATGGAATGATATACAATTAACCCCTGCTCTGTGAACTGATTTACAGAAGACAATATTCAAAAGCTGTAGATATCTACTAAGAAGATATGTACACTTTATTTCTTTGCTCTTTTCTACTTCCCAAAGAACTACTACATTTAAGGAAAAAACAACAAAAGTGCTGAGGCACAGAAGACTTGTCAGAGCATTTGCTTAGTTCAGGTCTAAAAATTAAGGGAAGCAAAGAAATAAAAAGTATTCAGACTAGATTCTTGGTGTTGCTAGACTACAAAAAGATACTTACAACATGTCAATATGACTTGTTTGTCAACTTTCCCCAATAATACTCTTAATAAATCACATTTAATTGCAAAGAGTCCCATTGTAAAGAAAATAAAACAAACTACATTGTTTTTACCTTTGAAATGCTGCAGTAGCTTGTTCGTTCGAATATCCCATAGTTTCACTGTGTTATTGGAACCTGCAGAAGCTATACATGTTCCACTTGGGTTGAAATCAACAAAAGTTGGAAATCTAAATATAATTAATGAAAACAGATTTATAATGTGTTCCCACAGAAATATTTAGGTGCGTGTATATATATAAAGCCCACGATATTAACACTAAGCTGCCACAAACTTGTGTGGCATCTACATGTATGGAAACTCAAATAAGGCATTTCAAGGAACTGAAATAAGCATAAGAAAACAAGATGTACATAATAAATCATAATCTCACTTTTGTTGAAAACACAGTATAATTGATCCAAATCAAACCTTCACAATTTGTGCTAGAATACAAAGTTCCTGGAAGATAGTGCTGCAAAGAGTTTATAACAAATAAAATAATTTTGTCTAAGAACTGACAACACTTTGGACTTCAAAAAGGATGAAGGCAGCCATGAAATCAGCAAAGCATATATACAAGATAAATATTCCACTGAGTTGTTAACTAAAACTCTGGATCCAAGATGTTTAAGAAAACTGCATATAAGTAAAAGCAAGTATTTTTAAACTTAAATTAGGCAGATCACTGAAAGTGTTACTGAAAGTAACAAAATACTGTTTTCATCAACAGGTGGAAAAGTCTGCAAGCTTTCTTCTTGTTGAAGCATCCAATATCAAATAGCATTACCAAAATTGAGGGAAAACATGGAAACATTCCAAAATCCAAGAATAATCTTACTTCTGTTTGGATTATCTCTTGATTGCTGGAAAACAGCTGTATAAGTGCAGCCAGTTAACCTCTTTAGAAAAACATTATATGAATTATTTTAGTTGACATGGGTGGTAGAAGTCTGGTCTGTTTTCAGATTTAACATATATAGATGTTAATACCACAGAACATTAAATTAATGCCAGTAAAATTACACTATTACATTTCTCCTTTTTTTCTAGTAAAACTTACCCTTCATAATCTGAGAAGGTATTAATGCAAATTTTATTTCTTGTATCCCAGATTTTAATAGATTTGTCCTCACCACAAGATGCTATTATTCTTCCATCAGGTGAAAATCTGGAACACACAAGTGTACACATTACTTAAGAACTGATTCTGCCTATATTAGCATTAGAGACATAAGTAACAAAACACGAGAACCAAGGAAGCCTGCTTGAAATAAGGATGCATAGCATTTAAAGGACATTTGAATTTCTAGTATTTCTCATGGACTAATAAAACTGAAAAGAAAAGCTTCTTCCCTATTCCACTCTGGCCCATTTCATAAAGAACTACAATTAAAAACAGAGCCATAAGCAAGAGGAAGAGAGGGGGTTGAGGGGAAGGTATCAGCAACCTAAGGATGTCACTACAGATGACAAAGAGATTAGTAAAGAAAACTATAGGTAAAAAGACACAGAGGACACAGTAGAATCTTGTGTTCAATGTTAACCTATATTTATGTTCTCTGAGTTCTTTCTAAACTTACAAATAGTGGGCAAAGCATTCACAATTATTCCTAGACTAGCAGACCAGGTTTTTAAAGAGGAAAACTGACTTGTCCATAACTTCCTCAAGCATTATTATTTCACTTATTGAACAACTGCACAATGACACTGAAAAACTGTTCAAGAACTTTCACAAGTGATTTCCTAGAACCTTCCTTTTTCTTATATCAGGCCTCTCTTAGATGCAGATTTTCCATTAATATGGAGGAAAGGAAAAATTTTTTAAAAAGAAAGCAAACAATATTTTCTTGCCTTTGAGAAGCTGTCCTGTCTTTTAAAGAGTATGAATCCTAACTTGCAGTCCAAGGCCATTTCTTTTACCTTTTCCAATTATGTAAGCTTAACTCATCTGGATTCATGACCATTCTTTAATGCCACTATGATTCCAAGAATAGTTGAGAAAACCCCTACAACGCATAGATAAATCTAGACATGAGTGCCAGGAAATAAGTTAATACAACAAAAAACCAAACAAAACTGGAGAAAGACAGCACACTGACTAAAAATAAATACAGAAGACCCCATTTGTCCTTTAATGTAGTAGAATGAAGACAGCAACTGATTTAGTATGTACACATATTAACACAGAGCAAACTTTCATACTTCAGCTAGGTCTACACAAAACTTGTGCACATAAGATTCATTTATTAAAATTTAATAACTGGTGAGAGATCATTGCTTGTCATTCACAGACGTTTCTTCTCTTATTTCTACCCTGGGATATAAAATCCCCTTTGTTAGGAATTCTACTTTACCAAGAGAATAAAAACAACACTTACTTGGCACAGCAAACCCAACCAGTGTGTTGGAAGAGGGTAAACAAAAGGCGCTGATAGCAAACACTCCATATTTTTATTAATTTATCATTGGATGCTGAAACTACAGAGTAGCCATCGTGGGAGAAGCTCACACTCCGAACAGATGCTGTATGACCTTTCAGTACTGATGATTCTCCATGACTAAGGGGGGGAGCAAAGAAAAGGAAACAAAACCCCAAATACCAAGTCACAAATCACAGTTATATTAAAGAGCTTAAAACCCCATAAAACTCAGTGTTGGCATTTTTACAATCTTACTCAAATGAAAAAGCAGTATACAGAGGCCAAATCTTAATGGCACCATTATATTTTACTTATTTAAATATTATTAGAATAACATTCCTTTAGTTGCATTTAACATGACCAATTTTACAGAACAGTGAAATTAAGTAGCATCATTGGCCTTTAGTCTCATTAGCATTAGTATTAGTATTGGAAAGAGAATTTTTTTATATAGTAATCTATAAAACGCTTGAAAGTTCAAGTAACATCAGTCTAAGATCATACTGAATTACTCATAATTACTACTACTCAAGAACAGTCTTATAAAGCAAGTCTATTATTTTTTTTTCCAAAAAAACTACTGTTCTCTTCATCACTTGTCTCCCCAAAATGAAGTGCAGCCATGCAATCCTTATTAAAATATCATCTTTAAGCCAGAGAAATACTACAAAGCATAGTTCTACACACATGAAATTGTGACCTCTCAGTTGTTATATTTTTCTTTTGAAACTACAGAATATTCAGAAAAGAACAAAGTAATACAGTAAAGACCTGTGTTGCTTGTGGTCCCCAGTCTCTGTTTCTGTCAAAGCCCAGGCATGGGGGAAGGAAAAAGCAACTTTTTTGAGTAAAGCCTCGCATATTCACACTGCACAATAATGAAACACATATCCAGCATTGCTCAGTCATACTCACATGCAAGGAATCCACAGCCTGACAGTGTGATCCTGAGAAGCTGAAGCCAGCACCCGCCCATCTGGTGAGAACTCTACACTTGTCACCGCTTCCGCATGCCCTGAAAATCTGTAGGCGCTGCACTGTGTCCTCAGCTTCCACAATATGAGTAGCCTGTCCACAGAGCAGGTAACTGCAAGAAGTGAAAGACATTAGGAACCTGCTCACTGTTTGTATGAAAGTCAGAGCTAACGACTAAGGATTTGGATTTACCAGAGAACTTAATGGATATTACGGGAGGGAGGAGTTATTAGGCTTGAAGGGATACTTAGCCTAAGCAGAAGCCTGGTAGCAAGTAATGGCAACACCAGGCTTTCAGAAGGATGTCAGAAGACTGGGAGAAGTAAAGGATAATTCTTAACAGGTAGCTCTCTCACATACTAAGCCAACTGGCTTACAAGTACTTTGATGACACAGAGCAAAACGTTGAAAGCCAAACATCATGCACATGAGTATGAATCCAGATTTGGTTTTACCAAATCCTAAGAAAAACAGGCAAATTCTTCAGTAATCTCATTTTTATTCCTAAAAGACTAGCTTCTGCTAAAAGATGTGTGACCAGACTACCCCTATGCCCATATCAACAGGCCTGTTGTAGGATTGACGGGGGTAGCACGCTCAGGATGGACGGAGACGAGAGATCTCTGAAGCCAGGTCATGGAACTTGCGGTTTATTGCAAAGGGCCTGGGTGCAGGGCCCTGCTGGGAGCTGCCAGCTGCAGCTCGGAGCAGGCCCGAGAGAAGAGAGGGGTAGAGAGGATGAGAGTAAAAGGGGGTAAGAGAGTAAAAGAGGAGAGCTAAGAGACAAGAGGTAAGAGCATAGAAAGTAAGTGAAGTTCCCGTTACAATACAATGAATCATCTTCTGTGTTGAATATTCTGATTCTCACTAACCAATCTGATATAAAAATCCTATAGCATTTCCATACAGCCTATAAGAATCACTACATTACCACACTGTGCTACATTTTTGTCATGGTTTGACACTGGCACAATGCTAGCACTTCTATGAAGATACTTTTTTTCTGGTTTTTGCTGTGAGATGTGACTAGGAATAAGTAAAGTAGGCTCTTACTTAAGAAAGAAAACAAAACTTTATTAACTATATTACAACTATGGATAAAAAGGAACACACACAGGGAAAATTAAAACTTTACAAATACATTTCTTCTTCTCTTTACTACATTTCTAACACAATACATCTATTTTTTAAATTACTAACTTTTAGTCTAGAACTGCTTTTTAAACAATCAATTTTTAGTTCATCAAGAGGAGAGGAGTCTTTCTTGTACTATGGGCTTCTCTTGGAAACACAGCTGAAGCTTCGTGTGTTTCTGTGTCACTCGTGGCACTGCTTGGAGTACATCTGCAGTCGTGACTTCTTCTTTTCATGTTTAGTGCTTTTACTACTGAACACGGACTAGAGATGCTTTTAGGGTTGTCTTTTTTTAAGGATGCTCTGTCTCAATCTAAAAAAGGCACAGTCTCTTTTTTGGGACACTTGTCTTCACAATCTCTTTTGGGACACTTGTCTTTCTTATATTTTTTCACCTCCTGGGGCCGAGGGGCACCAACACTGAACTTTCTTGGTTCTGTGGCCATTGCCTCCCCCTAGAATGCAGTTTCTGTATCACAAGGAACATGGTTCTTTCTATGGCTGTACAAAATGAGTTTAGCAAAAGCTACTCTATCATCTTTTCTTACTAGGATTCTTCTTTACTCTTCTACTATTTCTCACTTGTTTAGACTTCTCTCACACTTGCACATTCTTTCTTCATCTTCTACTTTATTTTCTAGGAAAGGTCTATGTTCTGTAAAGTTTTCATTCTTTGAAAAGGGGTTAAAAGCTTTTACAAGCAGCTGGCTGCACTTTCTCTTTCTTCTCTTTCTCAGCTGTGCTGCTGGCACAGGCTTATGTTTATCTAGTTTTAAGGTTACAGTTTTAGGCAGCAACTCTCTTTCTCTCTTTTTCTGTGTTTCTCAGGAGGGGTGCCTGATGGCTTCTGGTGTTTTTCTTTCTTTCTTCTACCTTTCTACTCTTGGGGTCAGGCCTATCTCTCCTGGCCACATGGCTTTTCCCCTCCCCTTGCCTAGCTAGCAGCTGGGCCAGGGGAGAGACTTGAACTCTTTTTTGCCGGAAACTTTAAGAGGACCCTCCCAGGGGAGAGCTCTGCTTTTAACCCTGTGTTCTCAGTGGCGTGTCCAATGTCCTAATGGCCAGGTTAAATGCCAATATTAAAGCCTGAATATCCATTGGCCCAAAACACAGCATCCCAGAAAACACATTTCCTGTCAAACCACCACAATTTTAAATCCTAAAAACTACTCTTTGGACCCCTTCTGCCAAGCTGGCAGGGTTTGCTCGGACCCTTGGACCTGCCTGCAAGCAGAGGGTCTTGTTTCATCAAAAGGGGATTACCTTCAGCCAGCCACACCATTGCTTTCCCATTGTTCAGTAACTAAGGGATCTCAGAGCTTGCTTTCATTTCAATCTCACTTATAGTTTCCATATTCTCAAAATCTTTTGCCAGACAATCATATTTATAAGGCTTTCCTGTTTCATCTTCCCCAACAGCCTATATTTGACAAAGAAATACAGGTTATTTTCCCCCCACTTCAACTTTTCAAAACCCTGTTTTACAGCAGGGTTTTTCTAATTGTACTTGAAAGAATTTCTTTTTCCCTTTGATTCTGAAAAGTGATCTACAGTGGAGTAAAACTAAAAGGAAAAAATGAAACATAAGCTAAAATAGAATTTGAAGGCATAGGGCTGGAAATGTGAAACAGACAAGACTGATGGCTTCTAAAACAAATCATTGATGAACTACCAAATACTTGTAGCATCTTATGAACTGCATGAAGGCTGTGCAGTATCAGCTTTCAGTTCTAAAAACTGAGGGAAATATTCTTAGAAAGATGACAGCACCATTCATTCAGAGCATGGTTCCTTGTAGCTTGCTGTCTCATAGATGGGCTGTCCCAAGGTAAATGAGGCACAAGCAGTAATCTGAAGTTCTCCTTCCTGTGGGCCATCCGTGACCATCATCCTTATTTTTCCTCTGGACTCCCTGCCACATATGCAATACTTAAATATTGGATCAGAAACAACAAAAAAAGCACAGAAAGTCCAGAAGAAATTTTTCAGGATGCGCCATAGCACAAATAGGCCTGTTGCTCCTCAGAGAATGCATAACATAACCAGAACCATGTTTAGAGGTGAAAGACAATTTGCCCTTGCTATGATAAACTGAAAAATATAACTAAAATTTAGAAAACTGAAAATTCACAATGAGCTGACTTCAACATACAACTTACTCCAGTTTATAACCTGAGTGCCTTTTCTTCTTTAAACATCAATGCTTCTGTACACACCCACATACAGCAGACACATCACTGGATAATTTACTTTTCTGCTGATGAGTCATTACAGAACTGAACACCAAAAAATAGAGACTTGGCCTTATGCAAAGGCCAAGTTGAGAGATCTACAGCAAAGTGGTGTGTAAGCAGATACCTAAGCTTCACATATGCCATAAAAAAGATTTTATGGTATTTGCAATGAAACAAAGTTCAATTTATGAACTGTGACTATTGACAGCATACATTTTTATATATACGCACACAAATATATGAACACAAGTTGCTGTAATACAGAATTACCATTTCACTCTCATTTCCCACAATAGCAAAGTGGTGACTAAGAAAGTTGTGCAAAGATCAAACGAGACAAACTCAGGCCTTAACAGCTCGATGTACATCTCCCAAAATACTGAAACATCTCCAATATAATTAATCACTCAGTGCAAGAATTACAGGGCAGATGGAATACAGTGCAAATGATGGGTGTGTGAATATTCTAACCCTACCACTGCCAACAAACCCTCACACTTTACAGGAACCCTGCAGCTCTCAATGATACAGTACAACCTCACAATGCAAACCCATTTTGCAATGAATTGCAAGATTTCCTACTTGGAGAAAAAATATTATTAATTTAATCTCTGTCAAGCCAATCTGGAATTCTACGCACATTGGATAAAATATGAAGAACTTTTAATAACTCCCATAAATTCACGTTATTGGCAGTTTTTGTTGCATTCTGTATGCATGTACAAAAGAGGAAAAGAACAGAGAGGAATCAGCACACTAGCCGACATTTAATTTTCTGGATTTTATTTTTTCAAAAGAAATCCCAAAGCCCTCCACATTTATTCAGTGTAAAGTTTACATTCAATTTTTTTTAAGTCACTTAGAATCAGTAGTTTAAAATATGTACAAGCATTCACCAAATTTTCAAAGTCTAACAGAATAGAAAACTATTCAGATTTTCCAGAAATCTGTACATACTGAAAAATAATTGGATAGGAGTATTGAAATGGTAAGGTGTTTGTTTTTTCCTTCTTTCTTTCTCTCGCTCTAGTCCCTTCTCCTTTTATTCACATTTTTTATTCCCATTGGGAAGGTTTTAATTTTTTTTTTCTTTTGTTAGCGACAGCTAATTTAATTCAGTATTTTTTTTGTTCTCCCCAGTTTGTTTCTAAATAACTCCAAAAATAGAAAGGGAAGTCATGGGGAGGAGGAAGGGTTCAGATACATAGGGAGAATAACTTTTCAAACTCAGAGGCAGATTCACTTATAATTATTGCTTAAATAGATAAGGAACACTTTGAATGTCAGGTTTAACTTGAAGGTACTTCTTTATACAAAAAGTAGTTTTTGCCAAGTGTTAAAAAAATAACTGTATAAAATTTGCATAGTCTGTATTCATATCATTTAATTACTTTCACCTGAAGAAACATGCATTGCACACACTATTTATGACCTGCCACATAAGAGAACCTAGGCGTTTTCCCTGTCATTTCTATTGAATGTAACAGCCTACAGAAAAGCAGCCTACAGTTTTTGCAAAAGCACATACTTTATATAATTTATTGCCCCAGTACATAACGACTGGCTGCCTTTTAAAATTTGATAAATGGTTCGTAACTTGCAGGTACACAAAAGAATTCCTGCTGCAAAGTAGAATGCAATTTTTCAGGAATGCTTCCTTTATGTAGTAAAAACTTCCCTTTCTTTTTTTTTAACAAACAAAAAAAACACCAACAACAAAAATTCAACTTAGGGGAAAAAGGAAGATAAAAAAGGGAAAAAAAATCAAATTGCAAGTAACTGCCTAAAAATAAATTAAAGTCTTAAAAGAATCCACGCCACACAGTGGCAAGCATTTTTAGCATGACTCAATGCTGCATTCCAAGCTCCAAATTTTCTTCAGTTCATCTTCTATGTTAACCTGCTTCCACCCAAACCTCTCCAAGCTTTCAAGTCACTACAATTTAAGAATATGTTATAACTTACTTTATTTTTGGCAAAACTTCAACTATATCAAGTCTCACTTGTCCCTTTTCAACCCTTCCACCTACTAACACCTGTAGCAAATGTACATCCACTACATTCCTCAAGTATCCAGATAACTAATGCTCACTAGCTTAAGTTTCTACCTACCAGCCCCATGTAAAGACTTACTACACTATGGCTACTGAAGAACATTTATCACTTCAGTGAGAGTAATAAAAACAGCTGGAATGCCCAACACACTAAGAAAAGTGTTCAACTTAAATCTTACAAAACTAAAATACAGATACTAATGCAAGATTTTTCTTCAAGTACACAATATATCTATCACATCTACCATCTATAATCACTATCAAAACAGATTAGGGACACTAAGAGACACTATTCAAGAATCAGTATTCTTCAAAAACTCAGCATAACAGAAAAGACAAAACATTCTAAACAAGTAATTATTTGTATCACCAACAAATCTTAGTGTTCTCCTTTGTCTTCTCAATTCCCTTCATGTCAGAAGCTTCAGCTTCCCAGTCTTACCCAGGGTCTCCAGTGGTATTGTTTTGACTAGAAACAGGCAACTTATGCTGTATTATTTCAAAACTCTTGCTAGGGCTGACCCATGCCAGCTGTTGCCAAAACACAAAAAGCAAAACGAAACAGCCCAAATGTTCCTCTGTTACCTTTCTCTACCCTGCTGACAGACCAAATGAAAAAAAACCCAACAACAACAAAAAACCCAAATATGGCCTAGATCACATAACTTTTGTGTCCCTAAGATGTGGAGTTGAACATGGAAAAGCTTACACAGAAGCAATGTATACATTAAATATATAGCTGAGAAACAGCAGTAGCTAAGGCAATTTTGTGATTCCTTTCCTTCTCCACTGCCTTTAAACAAAATTCTTACTTGTAGCCATCCCTATTTCTTCCATTTCTGGTATCACCAGCATGTCCTTGGTTCCACTGCTACCAAGCTCTCCTCTAAATGCATGAGAGCTCCTGACTAAGCCCCATGGGGTAAGATTTTTACAATAGGTACAAGACTGCAAAGCAGTGCCAAAGCCCTTCTAGTAAATAAACTTCCTATTCTTCTGTAAAATATAGTACCTTTAACAGCATGTACATTCCCAGAAAAATGCAGACCATTACAAGGCTTGGATTCAACTTTCCACATTAATGTCCATTCAATCACATGCTACTGTAGCATTACTTAAGGTGTTAGATACATATTTTATAATGTATCTGTAACACAGTCAGCTAATACCACTGCAAGAACCTTAACTTTTACTTCTGTAAGTAAAAATTTTTTGTTTACATGGAACATTATCTCGCAGGATTATTGCATAATTTTAAGATTAAAAAAATGCCGCTTCAGTCCCCTCAGAAACCTTTGTTTTATAATCAAGACTGAGGAAAGTAATAATGAACCAAAATTTTACAAAAATAAAAGGCATTAGATGTTCTAATCCATGTTTTAGAAACTGAACCCCACTATTTACTTTTGCTTTCCATACAGTTCATCATAGTAGACAGTCTCTACACCACTACAGACAGATGTGAAAACATTTCAAGGTATTCAATCAAACACTGCTCTCTGCTCACATGTGTAAAAAGCTTGAAGATCACAGTCCCTCCGATTCATACTACCAGTAGTGATTATTTCTCAAATTTCCAAATCTGATTTTTATCTCCAGCACTACAAGTTCTCATTTGCACATCAGCGTGCCCCTCAGTCGTGCGATAAGCAGTAAGGCACTTCCCCGAATGAGGATGATAAATAGTCCCATCTTCTTTGAAGTGCCAGATAATAATTTCGGGGACAGGAGATCCATCTTTTGGGCAGCTCCTCATACCTATGAAGTCTTCACGCTCAGGGACTTCAGCACATAGCTCAGTTACAGAGTTAAATCTAATCTCCTGATTTGATGTATATTCAAAAAATTGGTTGCCTCCCTGACCATGACAGCCAAAGAGAGACAGGTGAGACCCGGTAGGATTATGCTCCTGTAAGACATAGTCAAGGCACTCTGAAGGTATTCCTGTGCTGCGGATAGCGCCGTGCCAGCCAGGACGATCTTCTGGTACATGCAACTCAGCAAATATGTTTTTTAAATACCAGTGAAAGCTCTTGCATTTCAAACGCTCCCTAAGAATCTTTCTTTCAGAAATGTCTCCATAGTTTTCTTTCCTTGCTGAAGGATTTCTGTTGTAAAAGTGATCTTTGAACTCATCCATCCACACCTCAGCAGCACGTGCCGTGTTCTGAAGGAAATTTGGTCTAGCATAGGGTGCACGCTTTGGAAACACGTGGCCCACATGGGAGCACGGATGAATTTCCAACATGCCTCCACACTGCCAAACCCTAAATGATAATTCTAAGTTCTCCCCTCCCCAAACATCCATTCCTGTATCATAGGTTCCCAGGTACTCAAAATACTTCTTGCTGACAGCAAACAAGCCACCAGCCATAGTTGGGGATCTGATGGGGTCGGTTTCCGACTTGCGCCTGAGACGTTCGTGTTTAGGCACCGAGTGCCACTGGAATGTCAGCCGCCAGTCAAAGCCCCCAATCATGGGCTCTGCCGTTTGCATGTAGTATTCAAATGTTTTCCAGTCAATGGTGTCAATGACAGGACAAACAATAACAGTCTCATTCTCAGCAATCCTCTCGAGCAGTGGTTCCAGCCAGCCGGAAACACATTCACAGTGACAATCTAGGAACGTGAGAACATCACCTGTAGCAAAGGTAGCGCCAATCAAGCGTGCACGAACCAATCCTTCTCGTTTGTTGGTTCTTATCAGGCGAACTCTTTTCAGACTGCTTATGTATTTTTCGAGTTCAGCCTTCAAATATATTTTATCACTCAGGTCATCCACCAGTATAATTTCTTTCAGAAGCACTGAAGGTGACGTTTCAAGAACACTATGTATCGTCCGCAGCAGTGTTGACCACGCTTCATTGTAGAAAGCAATTATAACAGATGTTGTGGGCAGTCTTCTGTAGTTGTAAGATTTAGTTTTACAACCACTCAGTCGATTATCTTCAATGTGCCGGTGGAGAGAAATTTTATCACTTAAATAAATATTTATTGCATACTTCTCAATCAGCTCTTCTTCCTGTTTCTGCTCCTCAGGACTCAGCTGGGGGCGAAAGGGTTTACCCCATTCTCCTGGAGCATAAGGATCGGGTGGGGGTTTGTCATAAACTGGACGAGCCAAATCGACAGCTTTTTCTGCTCCGTCAGAAAAGCGCCTCTCCCATTTCCCTTTAGTGATGCTCTTGCCGGCGAGGGAGGCACGGAAGGAAGAAACGGACAGCTCGACCACAAAGTAAGCGATCATTAAGAAGCCGAGGAACACGCAGCTTTTGCGGATCCACGTCCATCTTCTCGCCAGACGAATCCTCATCTTAAATAGTTAAAAGCAGCTCCTTGGCAGAGAGGGGTCCGTGAACTCCTGCCAGCTCTCCCCACGCCCCCAGGGAGGATGGGGCTGCAGGCACTCCCAGCCTCGGGCTCGGGACGCCGGCAGAGTTTGCAGCCAGCCCTCCGTGGTGAGCCCGGTAGATTCCAGGGGGACCGCGGGGGAGAGGGGCGGCAGCGGAGGCACGGAGCAGCCCCTGCCCCTCCGGCCTCGGCGCTCCCCTCACTTACTTCCTCCTCCTCCTCCTCTCTCTCCGCGGGACAAACCCCTCCTCCAGCCTTGTGGTTTGCTCAAAAAGTTGTCGCTTAAGGAAGGGGAAGAGACTCCTTAGCCCGCCCGAAGGCGCGGGAGCCCGCCCCGCCTCCGCGCCCGGACCTGCGCCCGGAACCGCCCGGCGGCTCCGGGGAGGGAAAGAGGGAGGAGGGAGCGGGCTGCCCCGCCCGGAAAGCAAACGGCGCCCGGCCCCGCACTCACCCAGCTCCGCCGCGTTCGCGTCGAAGGCGACGCCCGTCACCGCCGCCGTGTGGCCGCGGAAAGGCCGGATCAGGACGGGGTCCTCCTGGGGAGAGGGTGCGCAGCGTCAGCCTGCGGGCGGGGGCGGCCGCGCTCGCCCTCCCCCGCCCCTCAGGGGCCGCTAACGCCCCGCGCGCGGCAGAAGCCGCAGTCCCGGCGTCCGGAGCGTTTCCACCAGCGGGGGCGGCAGCCGCGGCCGGGCAGCTCTCGGCGCCGGGTGACACCGGCCGGCCGCGGCTCGCCTGCCCGCCGTCCTGGCTGCCGGGGCTGGGGCCGAGCCCTTACCAGCGGGGAGGCCATGGGCGGAGCGGGGGGAGCGGCCCGTGAGAGCCCCGCGCTCCGGGCGCGGCCTGCCGAGCCCCGGATTCATGCGCCGCGCCAAGAGCGCGGAGCCCCATCCGCCCATGCGCGGGCGCGCTGCGCGGGGCGGGGCCGCACCGCGGGCGCGGGGCGCCCTTAAAGCCGCAGCGCCCCCGCTTGCCCCGGCTCCGCGGGGAGGGAATGGGCAAAGTTAAACCTTCCGAGTCGGTCCGTGGTCGGGACACGGCGGCCTAGGGGTTGCGGGGGCTCTCGGAGCTCTCAGTGTGGGGCACGGTTCAGCGGAGCCACAGACATAGGTGGAACGCTCGGCTAGCGGAAGGTCTGGCCCATGTTACCTCGATTTTGTGACTTACAAATTCACGCAGGACAGTTGTGTTTAAAACCTCGGACTGATTTTGTATTAAGCTGCCTTAGGTAGTTTGGCCTCTTGTCTTCTTTTTCTTCCATTGTTTCTTATTGTGGTCGGACTTTCCAGGTTTCCAAATTGGCACTCGCATCTGTATCATACAGAGTGGTGTTTTAACAGACCTTTAATGCTCTAACAAACTACACCGACCTTAAACAAAAATTAAGAAAACCGCAATGCTGCAGCGTTGGTGATGGTAGTGCTGTGAATGTTTATTGTCTAGGCGAGGAAACCAACCTCGCCGGGAAAGTACCGCTCCCATAGCTCCGCTAGTAAAAGCATGGTTGACAGCAATTAGCAAAAGAATGGCTGTGGTGTCAAAGCTGTCATTCGATACGCCCGTGGCCAGTGTTCCTGAAGGAGTAACTCATACTGCAATTACCCTTCCTTTCTGTTTTAAATCCAGTCTGTTACTGGCTGTTCTGACATTAAACTTTTACATTTACAGAATCAGGTCAGTAATTAGGCCAACGTATAAGAATTGTTACTTATAGGACAGTTCCAAATTAATTGTGTTTAACCATGAAATACACGTTTAAAATAATAACTTTGGAAGTGGTGAAAAAAGTAGGATTATCACAAGTATATAAGGAAGTTTCCATGAAAATCTACTAGCAGTCCTTACATTGAGGTCATGTAGGCTGATTATTTGCCATTTTGACTTCACAATATGAACACTTTTCATAAATATAAGTGGTGGGACAAGACACATTGACTTTAACTTGGACCTAGCAAAAGCTACAGCTCTTTTGCCATTATTTGGTTTTGGTTTGGCTTATTGGTGGAGTTTTGTTTTGTTTTGGATTTTTTTTCCTTCTACACAGCTCACCCTCCCATCCTTTGGTTTTAGTCCCTATTTTTTAGATCACAAAGTAAAATGTAGCACTTAAAAAAGTTAGTCATGATACGACTTAAATGCTCTGCACTCTACCCCACTGCAGGAACAGCAAGTTAACTAGTTAAACTTAAATTATCTATTCACCATTATTAAAGTCTTCCAGCCTTTCTCAACTTTTTTTCCAACTATCTTCTTTCTGCCAGGTTTTTTTCAGCTGTGAGTGATGTATCTCATCAGGGAGACAGCATTTAGATTCTATCCCTCTGGGCTACTACTAAACTTTGTGTTATCTTAATTTATTCTGTGTCTTCTCATCTCCTGAATGGGAGAAAGTACCATCTCTGCTGCTTTAATTGTGTGCTGCGTGCTTTCAGTATTTCTTGTACTTTGTGTTTTCAGGTTTGGATCTGTTCTGGAAGCTGCTTAAAACCCAGTGGTCAGAAACATGTTACTTTTGTTAGAAACTCAGCTGAATGACAATTTCCAGTCCTGCTGAATCCTTTTCCATTTGCCTTTTTTAGAGCTGCTATGCGTCCAGCAGGTCAGTATATTTTACTGATTTTGGTATGCTCACAATAAACTGGAATCTCTACCTGCCCACTAAACTCCTGGACTATAAATTGCCTGGTGATAGGCATAAAGCAAAGGAAGGGCTGTGATTTTGGAGAGAAGGAGGGTGGCATCTCTCTTTCTACAAATTGACAGATGAGTGTTTCTCAAATTGTGGGGCTTACAAAGTTAATCTGTTTCTCCTCACCTGAGAGTGCTTTGAGGATTCCCAAATGCACGTAGGAAGCAAAGTATTCCTTTACTGCAGACATGTAATTAGCTAGAGTGACTGTAGTTATAAAGCTGGCAGGTAATAGTTTTTATGATGATTATGTTCCCTCATTAGTATGTATAGATTTTATTTTTAAAATTATTTAAAGATTATTGTAATCTCCTAATAACACAATTATGAGTTGGCATTGTCTTTTGAAGGTTGTGATATGCAAGAGCAATTTACTGTAATAAGTTGTTGTGCACTGTGATGACAATGATAAATGGTGCCTCAGAAAATATGTTCCAAGCATCATGTGTCAGCAGGCTGCTGTTTCAGCAGCTATGGAGTTGGTTTTTTCTCAGGCACTGTGTTAAGGTAGTATATGTCCAAACAAGAACTGTATCTAGAGAAGAACACTTTAAGATGGTAATTCCAGCTTGTGCTGACTGCATGGTCACTGCAGGAAAAGAATTAGTAAAAGGATGTGTAGAATTCAAGGACACGTGGACAGACATGATAACCTCGGTGCATGAATGCTGCAATGCACGCATTAATTACACTAATTACATATGGTTTCATAATAATAATTGATGTAAAACAATACATGAGCATAAGGGGCAAATATGCTAGCAATATAGTAGCCCACCAAAAATTCTTTCATGTAAAATGATGCATTTTAACTTAGTGTTAATCCTACTTTAAAATAAAACTAAGAGCCCCAGCTGTAATTATGTGGGCTCCTATTGGGAGCAGCTGTGTTAGCAGCAGAGCAGTCCAGGCTGCCGAGAGGCCTCAGGAGGTCATGCTCTGTCACTAGAGGGGAGTGTGAGATCTGCTTTGCCAGCGTGGTGTTATTCCACCACCACGTGGGTGTTCATCCACCTACATGCAGGAAGAGAATGTAGTTCAAGGGCACAAAGATTTAATTGCAGGCTGTCTTGCTGTTGTAGAACCATTATACCTTATGATCTTTCTTTCCATCCTCTGATCCTACATTTTTTCTCCTCCAGCAAAATAGTTATGAAAATAAATATTAAATCTATGAAATAACTTGTGGAATAGTGTTGGGTTTTTGCTTCTGTTGAAATTTTCTTATCAAAATCCCATTAAAGTCTTTTTGCCAATGGCAAGTAAGAGAATGGAAAAGAAAAGAATATCAAGTAGGTACATAACGATTTGAAATACAAGGATGATTTGGAATACATATGATGTTACTTTTAGTCTAAGAAACATCCTGGGGTTCTGAGGGAATTGGCAGTTGTAATGGCAGAGCCATGTCTCCATCATGTTTGAAAAGTCACTGCCATTCAGTGACTGGAGTGACAGTGACTACCTGCAACTATCTCAGGGAAGGGATTATCACACCCAGACCCTGGGAACTGCTGACCAATCAGCCTCACCTTTATGCCCAACAAGATCATGGAGCAAGTCCTGCTGGAAGTTATGTCAAAACCTATGAGGGGTGATTGTATGAAGGTGATTAGAGACAGCTGACGTGGCTTTGCCAAGAGCAAATCATGCCCAACTAATCTCATGGCTGCCTATGACAGAGAGACTGCATCAGGGGACAAAGGAAAGTGATGCCACTTCTGTAAAGCCTTTAATACTGTCCCTTCCAATGCTTTTGCTTCTAAATTGATGTGGATTTGATGGATGGACTATTAGATGGCAAGGAATTGTATGACTGCAACCAAAGAGCTACCAGTGCCGAGTAGTATTCCCCCAGGGGTCTGTTTTGGGGCCTATAGTATTTAATATATTAATGACAGAGATAGTGGGATTGAATGCACCTTCAGGAAGTTAATGGGTGACACCAAGCTGAGTGGTTCAGTTGACACAGGGGAAGGGATGCCATCCAGAGGACCTTGACAGGCGTGAGGAATTGGCATGTACAAACATCATGAAGTTTAAAATTGTTCTGCACCTGGCTTGAGGCAATGCACAGTGTCAATATACACTGAGGGATGAATGCACTGAAAGCAGTGGAAAAGGTACTGGGAATACCAATGGATGAGAAGCTGGACATCACCCAGCAATGTGCACTTCCAGCCCAGAAAGCCAAATGCATCCTGGGCTGCATCAAAGGTAACGTGACTACTGGATTGAGAGGGGTGACTCTCCCCCTCTGCTCTGCTCTCATGAGATCCCTCCTGGAGTTCTGTCTCCAGCTCTAGGACATGGACCTGTTGTAGCAGGTCCAGAGGAGAGCCACAAAAATGCTGAGTAGTCTATTGATGCAGATAGATGTTTGAGATTTTTCTTTTTTCAGTGTAGGGATTGTATTTGTACGGAAGGATGAATAAGAGAATTTATCTCTTATTACTGATGCCTGAAGGGAAACACGTGTGAAAGAAAACTGCATAATTTAAGACCAGCACTTTAAAGCAAATAACCATCTGGATTAGAAGTTGAGAGTGACAATTACTCTGCCAAAGACCCTAAAGTCATTAGAATTTGTATAAAAGTAAGTGTGTTATCCAGAAGTCCTTTTTTGTTTTTTCCTTAGATACTTTTGTGTATAAGATACATATCTTCATAATGACTATAGGGATTAAATCCCTTAATGTTCCTCCCTTAGTACCCAAACAGCACAATAAAAACATTGACAGACTAATATGCAGCATGTGTTGAGCTGCATTTAAGTCTCTTAGTGTCACCTTAAATGCCAGACTATAACTCTTGCCCTTTATAATGTATGTGCATTATTTGAATCTCAGAAAATTTGCAGACACTAATTGGTTTTGGATAATTGAACAGGTTTTACTATGAAATTTTCTGGGATAATCTTATTATGGTGTTTTATATCAGTAGCATTGCTATGTGGATGAATACCCATATGCAATTCTAAATTTAAAGAACACCTTCCTTTTTTTTCCCCCGAATGTTTTAATGGATGATCAATACCAGTAAGGTTTCCTGTGTTGCCAGTAACATGGGTGTGTCGGTAAATACATTTTTATTTCAATGCACTTTCATCCAGCTTTTCTAAAAATAAGTAAAGCAGTTTTTTTCCTAAATAGATATGTAGTTTGGTGTCTCTTTGCCATACAATACCTGAAATTGTCGTGTTGCAAAATTCAATGTATTGGAATAAAGTTACTTTAGCAAATTATTTGGTAATGTTCACTTAAAAATCAATTACTATTCCTGTGTCTTACTGAATCTGTGAGAGCTAGATCAATTTTAGAAGAATTTAATACAACATAGCAAAGGTTAGTACAAATTTATTAATGCTTCAGAAGATGCTATACAGAATGATTTAGGGCATCTTCACTTAGTACATTATCTAACAGGATCATTCATCTGCTATAACATGGATGCTAGCTGCAAAGGTGAATCAATGAAAACTGGGGAATTGTATAGAGATGCCTAGTTTGGTAAAGTATCTCTTTAGGTATGTACTAGAAGGGAACATTTCACCTAAAGGAGAATGATCTAGGGAATAGAATAAACATGAACAAGGAATCCAGAATAAGAAATCTAACTAGAAAAATGAGCTCTTGATATCAGAACTCACCTAAATTTTCAGGAAAAAAATGTAATTGTCCAAGTGGAACTATATTAAGCATGTTTATAGGTAATTTTAGCAAGTGGCCTTTAAAAAAAAAAACAACTCTTATAACTCAGAATTTTATTTATATATAATTTTCAGGAGTAAGTATTCCCAGGAAGCACACTAGCAATTTCTTGGAGTGCTGAAATAAGAATTGTGAACTAGACGTTAATCCTGTTTCTGATTTTTCTATAATCCTCCATAAAATTAGTTTCTTTAGAGTGCATATTTTCAACAGCAGTCTTCCAATAGCAGTAAAGCTAAAATAAGTGCTTGAAACCAATATCTGCAACTCCCAGGTAAAAAGTAAGACAAATGATAACAATTGTAATTACAAAAACAGATGAGGAAAAACAATATGCCACAATTACTGAAAAATAAGGAACCTAATGGTTCTTGAACAACCACAGCTACAACATCCTTGATGTTAATTTCTTCTGCTAATTGCTTTCTGAAGGGTGAGGTCTGACCCACCACAGATTCCAGGTGCTTAGCAGGGGCTGTGCTCTATGCATTTGTTTTGTAATGTCATAGTGCAAGGCTCCCAGCTCCACACCCCCCATGCATCCTCTAAAAGGATTGGATCCTTGACTCTGTATCTCATGAGTGCTCCAGAAGTGACCACTTTGAAATGACCACTTGGGTGCTGATTTAGAAATGTCACTGCTCTCTCCTCTGCTGCTGCTTTGTGGCATCTGTCTAAGGAGCCAGTTTATTTTACCAGGGCTGAACCAGACTTCTGTTAGTATGTGCAGAAGAACTAGGAAACTTTGATTCTCTTAGGTTAGCTACCCATCCAGTGGGACAGGAGTCAGGCAGCAGTGGCAGCTGCTTCATTTCAGGATAGTTGTAGAGGAGATATGAGAAGACAAAATTACCAATCACATCTGCGTTCATCACTACTTTACCAGAGTAGGGCAGGGACTTGTTCTGGACAAGAAAATTATTCATCTGTACTCTTCTTTTGTTTGCTTCCTTTTTTTTTTTTTTTTCTGTTGCAGCACTGGGTGCTTGGGCAGGAAGAACTTCCCAGTGTGACAGTTGGCAAACCCACAACATGACGGACTGCCACAGATGCTTCCTGCTGCTATCATATAGATTTTCTCTTGACTATTACTTGTGTGCCTGATGCAGAGAGAAAAATGAAGGGAGTGGTAGTAGTATCAGAGTGAGGTGAAGCAGAAGGAGGCATCTGCTTAGTAGTACAAAATGAAGCAAGGAAAAATGCCCACAATTTTCTCATTAGAACAAGTTTTCAGAAAAACCCCTCAGCTTCCTGAGGAGTTAACAGCTTTCTGTTGTATCACAGAACATTAACTGTTTTTATCAAAAAGTGACTGAAATACTCTAGCATAAGTAGAGGGCATAATATGTAGTGCTCCTGACGTTACTGCCTTAAGCTGGATAAATCTGCTTTAAAACACAAGCTTTTCAACTTGTATATTCATGTTTTCTGCTCTTCTTGCTCTTATCCTGTTACCCTGCTTTTCTTCCCCAAAAGTTTTCAAACACATGTTGCTCATATGTTTCCTTCCACTCGCCCCTTTCAGTTCCTACTTCCTTCATCTACAGTGCCTTGGTTGTTGTTTCCCTGAGCTGGGCAGCAGGAGTCCCGGGGGGAGCAGGTCTGTGCTGGAGTTGCTGCTGTGCAGAGAGCCCCAGCCCACCCCAGCAGCCTGCAGCAGCAGTTTGCCCAGAAATGGTTCCGGTGTGGTTGACCACACTGTCACAGGCGCTGTTGCAATGAAACAGAGGGAACGCTGCAGGAAGAGAGGAGTGGTAATCTGGGCCAGCATCACATACTGCATCTCCACTCTGTGAAAGGATCAGTTTAACCCAATCACATCCCTGCAATGAGGTGGAGCAGTTTGCTTATAAAAGCTACAGTTTTGCTGGAAAGCTGACAAGGCTGACTGTACAGATACTTATAAGTTGAACTTGTCGACACTCCCTGCTGGGAGAGCAAAAGAAATCCCCAGCACCAGATCCTCCTTGGCAGGTGGCAAAGCTTTTTCAAAAGCTTGGAGATGGTAGACCAACAGGCATGAACAGAAAAATAACAAATTTCCTTCTTAGAAACAGCTAAGCCCTTTCATTTCATAACACCAAAGCAAACCACTTGAGCTGTATAATTTTATTAGGGTGCTTAGTACATAAATAAATTCTTCCATGAAGTTTCCACTGAAGCCTGATTTCTGAGTTACAGCAAAATCATCAAGATTTGCTAGACTAAAACAAAGCAAGAAAGTCACGGGAGCACTTCTGGTTTTTTTGGCAATATTTCAGATGTAGTCAGTTTGGAAATAGCTATCTATGGTTTAACTGTTGGACTTGGATTGATTCCAAGTGCAATGTTCCAAACTGGGTATATGATAGCATATACAAGTGTGTCCCAGTATTTCAGTCTTTTTGACAATGATTGTCAGAGATGAAGCATGACCTTGGAAAACAAACACTGAGGGGTCTATTGGTTGTGCTGATTGCCTTTGGGAACAGTAATAAAGAAAACCAATGGGAAATGATTTTCTCAAGTGGTATTTTATCAGCTCACACTCCTCGTCCAGTGATCAAAAAGCCTGTAGCACTTCTTCATTCAAATATGTAAAATGCTGATTGTGTTGACTGGTATCAAGCTGACACTTGATCATTTAGTTGATATTCAGACTTGGACTGTTTATGGCCCTTTTGAAAAAGATTGAAGTCAGTAAGATTTAAAGCCATAATAACTATTGTTATTAAGTACTGACATGCCTACAGAATTGGCTGGGCATCATCCCAAGCTCCTTAAAAATGGCAGTTCAGAATACTGTTAACCTCCTGCTGTAGAGTTATCTTTTAGTGAATCATTAAGACTTTTGAAATGAAACATGCTTCAATATATTGACTCCACAGATGAAAATTATAAAGATTTCTGCACCTTTAAGGTAAAGAGCCATTATATAGCATATTGGAAGTTAATGTTGTAGGCACTCCCCCACATCCTCTAAACATACTTGTTTTAAATGTGTTTTAGTTTCATAAGGAATGTGTTATTTCTAACAAAAAAAGACCATGTTTCTGTTTTGCAGAAACTCAGCTATTTTTTCAAAATTTAGAATGTCAAATTTTGGGTTGAATCGTCTCATTACTATGACATTTGATCATCCAGCCAGCCAATTTTACTATGCAGGTTATGCATGGACTCTTTGAAACTTTTCATATTGCAACATTTTTAAGATCAGAATGGCAGTTTCATAATATCTTCTTACATCAGCATTAAAGTTTTATAGACAATTATGTGAGAGGCAATAAAAAGAGAATCCAACTCTGATACAACACTAAATTTTTTAAGTGCAGCAAAACATTTCTGCAACTGCAGGCAGAAGAAGGCAGCATTTGTATGCAAGATCAGAACTGATATGGCATTTCATTTAATTTCACCTATACTTAGCTCAATTAGATAAAAGCCTGTAACACCACCACTCCATGAACTAAGATAAGGAGAAAAGTTAGCTTCTCAATTCCAGGTAAATTATAGCCTTCTATGACTAAAAACATACTTTTCAGTGCTCTTTGTGTTGATCCATTAGAATAATATAAATTTCACTAACTTTATATGCCTGCAAGAGAATCTTTTTTAAAAGCTGATCTTAAACACTTGAAAGCAGAAAAAAAAAATAGTAACTTTGAAAAAAAGGACCAGGTTCTTTCAAGAATGTCCCAAGCAGTGAGCAAGGCAATGAAACCACACAAATCTTCAAATAAGCTGGAGTTTAATTTCCCTTAGAAACAGCTAATTTTTTTTTCTTTCTATGCCTGAAAGAGGAAAATAACAAATTGAGAAATCCTCTCCTTAAAGAGAAGCTGGTTTCCACAGGTCTGCAGCTTTCTATTGGTCATGTTAAAAACTGTGGGCTTTCCTATGAACTACAGACTGCCAGTCATGATTCAAGAAGTTTTACTAGAGCAGAAGTGATCCAAGCTCTGCTACCACAGTAAGCATTACAGCAGGCAAAAATCAGCAAGCCTTTTGGTCAGGTCAGTTTAAGATAAGAGAAAGAAAATAATCAGTTGCTTCCTTGCTTTGCTTTAGGTTTGATTGTTCCAGTGACCGGCGTCTTTGTTGAATTCCATCTATGTATGGAAATAATATCCATGAGGATAATGAAGAAACCCAACAGAATTACACCTCCAGCTCAAGAATTTCAGGATCAGAGAATTACTGAGGTTGGCAAGGGCCTCTGCAGGTTATCTTTTCCAAACCTCTGCTAAAAACAGCATCAGCTACAGCAGGCTGCTCAGGGCTGTGTCTAGCTGAGTTCTGAATGTCTCCAAGGATGAAGACTCCCTAACCTCTCTGTGTGTTTTCTTGTGTTCAGGCAGTTTCATGTGCTGTCACTTTTGACTGGCTAGGAAAATCAGAAACTAATTTCTTATAATGGCATCAATTTAGCTGTGTTCTGAATCTTTATGGGCTAAGTAATCAGCCAAGCCATTCTGGTGATATTTGGCCTGCAAATTCTTTTGGGCTTAAAAATTTCATAATGAAACTCATCCTGTCTTTTTTTCTAATTGGGAAAAAAAGCTGTCTGTCTCTCTTTCATTCTTTATTTTTCCAAAGCCAGTTCTTTCCATAGATGATGTTGAAAGAGCTCTCCTATGAGTTGCTCTGGGCTATAGCACCAAAGGATGCTACCATATAAAAAGTACTCCCCAAATTTACTGAGAATGGGTGAGAACTTGAAGAAGAAAGCAGAAGAGAGGATCAAAAGGCAAGATAGAAATATGATAAAAGAGACAAATCCACACCTGCACATCCTACCCCATCTGTCCTTCACTGATTCCCTATAATCATCCTTGGCAGACTGGAAGGGGGAAGACAGGAGGGAGTTACCAGGTCGTAATTTATGTCTATATACTGCTAGATTTATTAGAGCAGAGCCTAGTTGATTTGGCAAAAGGAAAGAAGCTAAGAATGACTCATCTTTTAGAGAAATTAAAATATGACAAAAAAAGTACCTTCTCCAGAGTTTTCTTTTTATTTAAAAACACTTGTTTATTAGAATGCTTTTTGAATGATGGTCCTCAATGAATTAAATTGATGCACTGATCAGAATATTAATGGCCAATACATGGCAAGTGATTAAAGAGAAATCTTCCCATCTCTATTGCAGTGTTGTCCAAAGCAAAATCCTGGTTTACCAAAATATCAGTTTGAAGAATTTCCTATTTCAAGCATTCGGTGCCACTTATCTATCGTTTTACAGGTCCCATTGCATGGCTCTGAATTTTGTAAATTGTTCATTTTGCAGATTCTCTCCTAAAATACATAGCACAAAACACTATGCAGAAGCTGCCAGCACAGTATTCAAAATAAGCTATGTATTTCCCCACAAATATCTGCCAAATACAGGCTTACCTTCAGATCTTGCAACAACCTTAGGTCATAATTGAAGAGGCTTTGTACCTAGCAGCCATCAGAGCAACCAGCTTGTGGAAAACTGAGGAAGTCAAGTTAAATCCTGTATTTGTAATACTGAAATTGTCAAAGATAACAAACAGATCTTCCAGGGTTTATTTGTAGACTGGGTTTGTGGGTTTTATTATATCTTAAATCAATAGCTTTGGGAGGCTTTTCACACAAAGCATTTGAACAGTACACCCTAATTCTCTACAAGAGACTGAGAGCTTTAAAACAGGAAAAGCCAGTCTTCATTCTGTGCCTGAGCAGTTGCCATGGAGTGAAACCAAGGCCAAGGAGGCCTCCTTTGCCAAGGAGGAAGACATTGAAAATTTTCTGTATGATCATACTTACAGTCTTTCAGCATAATTGAGCTTTGTGCCCTGCAAGAGAGGCAGCCTAGGAAAGTTAGTGAAGATGCTAAGAATAGTTAAATACTGCTACATGTGCAAGGGCTCAAAGGGATCCAGAATGCACACTTCCATTTTAGTGAGCAACTGCTGCTTCAGGTTTGGATTGACACTTGTCATTACACCAGAATGTGAGATGATGTTCCAGTATTCCAGAATGTACACTTCCTCCAAAAGCTGTTAATTCCCTGAAATACTCCTGTTAGTTATTTTTCCAAGTTTAAATTCCCACTGTCTTCTATTTGGGGCAAGCCAAGGTACCCTTCTCAAACTGCTAATTGTATAAATTTTGTAAAAAACCTCTACATTAGGTGTTCATAACAGTAGTAAAGGGTCACTATCTAGTGTGCTACCTTTTACATGCTGTCTTTTCTCAGTTGTCTAAACCCATCCCATCATTTTCTTAGCAAGCCCTCATCTTTGAGCACAAAGGACAAGTACTACCTGTAGGAGGCTTCTGTTTAAGAAACTAAGTCATATCTCCTTGATGGATGCTGCAACCTCCTGAGGAAGGTGGCTAGGTATTTCTGGACACAGTTCAGGGGAGAAGATTGGCAGGAACAACTATAAGGCTCTTTATTCTGGCCCAGAATTTCTCATGACATGGTCCTGAATAAGCAGGCCTAATCAGTCAGGAGATAAATTGGAGCTGGACCCTTTATGCTGGCCAGGCTCATCCAACAAAGTTAAGGTACTTCAGTGAGGGCTTGAAATCTGTAAGATGAGAAGAAATGCACTGCTGGGGGAGAGGGTGCAGGTGGAAAAAAGCAGCAACTCTTTAAAACCAAGTATTTGCATTAGAAAAGTAGTACAGACATTAAGATATTCTACTTTAATCTATGTAATGCTAACTATGATCTGGATTATTCTAGAGCTCTGCAGAGGGTAGAACTACTGGCAGTAGAAATTGAACTTATCAGGCCTCTGGAATCACTTTCCAATACTCAATATACACAAGTTACACTTCCATGAATATTACATTTGCTTGATTACTTCAAAACACATTGGAAAATTTGCTGTTATTCTAAGAAAGCCTTTGAGTATGTTATTTCATATGTTTTGGCTGCTTGTACTTGCTATAGACCTCTGCATTTACCCACTTATTTAGCATTAAGGCATTTGGTTCCAGACTACTCCATGATGCAGCATTTTCCTCTTCCTATTAAGGCCAATATGGAAAAAAAAAAAAAAAAAAAAAAAGAGTCCTCTTATATTATTTACTGTTTTCAGCCCTCCTTCAGAGCCAGGATGAGGTGTCCTAAGATGTACACACCTATAGCAGACATCCCACCCAGGAATCCCATTTTAAGCCAGTCCAAACCACATTTTAAGCTGCTCAGTGTAGAACTGAGTTTATGTTCCAAGTCACTATCACTCAACAATGTACACTATATACCATGACCTCCTCAAAGCAAATGAGTGCAAAACTGTAGCAAGAGCTGTTTTATATAACTGGCATGCATTTCTGGATTAAATCAGTACTGTACTGATATTCAAGAATTTCAGTCCCCATACAGACTGAGATGAACAGCACTTTTATTTATTTCAGTTACAAGAAGAAAGACAAGTAAACCTTACAACCAGAAAGGCAATGAAGGCCTCATGAGCTTAGTGAAAACCATTTCATAATCTAGGCAATGTTATGATTTCTTGAGATCACAAAGCATACCCCCCTCTTAAACAACTTTTCCTTATTTCTGTAAGGATGTTTCCTGCAAGAACAGCACATTGATGTTAACAGAATCAAGAGGGACCAGCGATGTACAAAGCCTACATTCACCATCCCACCCCCCACAAAAGGTTTAAGTGTAGATATTATTCCAAAAAAGATTAACATGCAGTCATGATCACACCTAGAGAAGAGGGGAAAATTAAAGTTTGTTTTGAAATGAAGTCAAATCATTACTCATTAACGAAGTTAAACGAAGATAGTTTTCCACATGGCAGTGTACTTCACAGGTAAAGAAAACTCCCTTTATTTTAAGCCAGGGCTTATCTGACTTTTGTAGTAAAGAGAAAATAGCTTACATAAAAACTGACCCCCCCAACCAAGCGCTCTAGATAAGAACTATGATGTAAGAAAAGTGCTAGAAACATGTGGGAGAAATCACTATACAAAGTGTCAAGTGCAACCCCCCACCCTCGACCCCCTTGCCTAGAATTCAGTGTATTTACTGAAGTACAATAGAAAAGATGGAATTCAGGAGTGGTTGACAGTGGGATACAGTGCCACAGGTTGAACAATATCCACTAAAGGACAACCCCAAGCATGCATGTACCCCACCACAAGGGAAAGATGTGCTTGAGCTTCCCAACCTGCTCATTTCTGCAGTTAGCTCCACTATTATCTCCTTCCTCATTGCCAACTTAATTCTTGCAGTCCTTCGAAGGGACCACCTTAAAAAATGTCCATAATTCTGGATTATTTAACAAAAAATTTCATTTGGTATTTTTAAGAATACAGAGCTGGAAAAAGAAAATCTTACAACTCATGTCTTCTGTTGCACTATTAAGCAGTATTGGACCAAGAAAACATGAGGAAGTGCCAGACCAAGTACTGTTTCATCATCCTTCGCTGTCTGAACAATACAGCAGAGGCAGACCATGACTTCTTCAGTCAATCTCTAGCCGATCAGTTCTGGTGCATTTCACCTGTGCTTTATGTCAGTTCTCAGTCTCCCTCACTTAAGCAGTCAGAGATACTGTGAGTACCATGTAATAAATGTAAGTCTTGGAATTTCAGGCAGACCTATTAATTCCCCAGGAGTATCCTTTTGGCTCAGTGAAGACTTTTGAGTACCTTAACTTACATTCATTCTGGAGGCAGCCATCATGATTCCATTTACCCAGAGAGCTATTTGGAGTGGGGCTGTTACCATCTTGAAATTGCAGTTTAAAGGTAACCAGTAACACAAAAGAGTACCTTCTGTTATTTCCAGTGAAGGAGCTGAGAAAAAAAATCTGTAAGAAACCATTGCTGCAATTTTATTTTAACAAAAGGGCAGATTTATTCATGTTTACAAACAAGTTTCAAAAACAAAAAGGAGAACATGTATGCTACCCACTAACAACCTTTCAAAATGCCAACAGCCCTCATGCTGCATGAAGGATTCTATAGATTAGAAAAAAATCACAGTTCCACTCACAGTTCACCAAGACAGCACTAAACTAACATGATTAGACAAAAACAAAGGACTAAGATTCTGATGTATTTTGATTTAATCCATTTTGCCCGAGATAACAGAAATATTTCAAGCAAGTTCCATCACGTATTGATGTCCTGCATTAAACAATCCTACTAAGTTCTGAACAAAAGTTATTCATTAAGTTTCTCAAAATTTTTAAAAATTAAACAGTTGTTTCAAAACCATTAAGTAGTAAATGTATTTAAGAAACTAATTAGGACAGAGGCCATAACTTCATTAGAACACCACTGCTCATGTTTTTACAAAGCATTAGTGTTATCTATTTGGCTATTAGTAGTAGCAATTTATCTACAATATTTAACAAGGTAAATTGCAGGCAAAATTTAGTACAGTTTCAATAGAAACACCCTTTTCCTGAAAATACAGCAGTATTTGAAGGACTAGTTTTTTTGGTTTTTTGTTTTGTTTTTCATCTTCTCTGCATCATTTATAAGGAAGCTTCCCATCTATGAACAGGAACAAAAAAGTATCTACAAACCTTGTAAACAGATCTGTATCATTTATAAACATAAATAATCCAAATTATTAACAGCCAACAGCAGAAATTAAAGTATCAATTCAATGATCCAGGGCCTCCTTGCCCTTCCCAGCTTTCCCCTCAGAAAAGGATCATGATAAACTAAAGCTCTGCTAACACACTCTTCAGGACCATTCATAGTACAACAGATGATCCACAGGTCACTTATGCTGAGTTACTGTTTATCTGTCAGAGTTCATTATTACTCCCACCCACAGAAAAGCACCCTCCAGTCTGGCAGAAAGCTTTTTTTTAAAAAAATAAATCTACATTCGTACAAGTGTTTCTTCTGTTGAAGTCCAAGACAAGAATATCATCTTGTCCATCATAATGTGTGAAGAGACCCAGTTTCAATTTCTTTACAATGCAGCTAGTGTGTTAACATTCAGCTTACAATCAGAGTGATGTTTCCAAACTATGTAGTGGGCTCCCTGGGGATGAAGAGGTAGCAGACTTGTTCTTGTCTGTTGTAAGGTGAATTCCACTGTCAACCGCATTGTTATTTCTATTGGGAGAGGGAGGGGGACTAGAGTTGCGTTTTGTTGGAGCATCATCTTCAGCATCAGTATCATCAATAAGGGGAATATGAGGCTCGGAGTCTTCTATTCTAAACTCGGGATGCGTCATAAAATTGTGAATTGAACTTCGTGTCTCAGGTTTCTCTAGCCCCTCGTACAAGGAGCTACGAAATGCATTCACCACTCGGATCTGGAAACAAAGAAAGAGTATTGTTAAAATGCTGCATGTTTACTGATAATGGCATGGTTCTTATGAGTTTGAATCCACAAACAGCTAGACATGAGTGAATCAAATTTGTATGATGCAGTGGAACTTGCAATAAACTGTAAAAAATGAAGAGCATTTCAGTAGAGCACTGCCAGTCTACACAGTAGGAATAAAAATTGTGAAAGCACTGCAAAAAGCTGAAGGGCCCTAAAATACAGACATGGCACTAGAGTTGTTTAATTATTTAACATGGGCTAAGCATTTTTCAGAAGTGAGGCCAACAAATATTTACTTATTCAAAAATTAAATCTCAATGAGTGTTTTATTGAATATTTGGGTGAGGCTGGAGGGAGGGAAGGAGGGGAGAGGCTGAAAATAAGTTAGGGGATAAAAGGGTCACTAATTCTCATGCTAGGAATTAGGATGTCAACTGACTATGAAAAAGCCAAGCAAGTGTAAGCCAATGTCACAATGAACGAACATTTACAAAGTCATGCAAAAAAGGATACCGCTGTAACAGCTGTAAATATTCGAGTATATAGCCATTTACCACTCTAGAGAAAGCTCCTTAGTGAA
This sequence comes from Agelaius phoeniceus, assembly GCF_051311805.1. Lineage (NCBI taxonomy): Eukaryota > Metazoa > Chordata > Aves > Passeriformes > Icteridae > Agelaius > Agelaius phoeniceus. Next base: position 31,167,927 of record NC_135269.1, on the reverse strand, counting down.
CAGTGCTTTGGAAACTTAAGACCAGAAGTAGGAAATTGAATACTGTGTTGTACTGTTTAGTAGCCAGGACAGGTTGTAACTTTGAAGGTACTACTTAAGTAGTGCAGAAAAGCAGGATGATCAGCCTTTGCTGAGTCTTCGATTTACATTGAATTCATGGACATACTTTCCAGGCTGAGGACTGTTTGTGTCTTTTAGTTGTTTAATATTTCTTGAATCAGAAAGCCAAGCTAGCAGATTTCATAAATAAACCTTTCATAGTTAGATTAGATACAAAAGAAAGCACACCTTTATTCTGCAAATTGTGCATGTCCAGGCTGACTTGAATTTAAGCTTTTCTAACTATTATTTGAATGATGAAACCAGCTGCCCACACCCCCCCCTTCTCTCATGCCTCGTGTTTCCCTGATCAACTGGAGAAACTGAGGATCCATTCTTGAACTGATAAAACAAGTAAGCTGAGGCAGAAGACATTCTCTCGTTTATCCAACACTTTTCCCAGACAGTTTCCCCCTCCTGTTGACTCCTTATTCAATTCTCAACATCCCTACCCTGAGCAAGTCTCCAGCAAAGCAGTGTGAAATGGTGTTAAATAGTAAGCAGCAGAGCAACTCTGTAGTAAACAAGAACTTGCTGTTACAAACAGCAAGTCAAATTTAAAGCTTTTCTTAGCGCATCCAAGATGTTTCAAGCTGAGAAACACATCATGACTAGTGCTTCCAGAGTTCCTCAACAGGAAAAATAAAGTGACTTCCAGATGAGGGAATGAAGCTGGAAGGTCAAGCAGATCAAGAGCAGAGACTTCAAAACAGCTAAGATACACCTGGGAAGTTCCCTGTAAACAGAGAAGGGCTCCCCAAAAGCAATGTATTAAATCAAATTGGTTAAATGGAACCACTGCACATGATAAATAACCACATGAGTCTCATGTCTCAACTGTGTTCTAGAAGTAGCATCATTTCCCCAGATGCTCCCTCAGATGACTTGCACAAAGAATTTTACTCCAAAGTGATCATGTCCCCATTTTTATAATACAGGTACATGCTGAGCCCAATTAACCATGGAGGCAAGGGAAGAAGGCACAGGGAATAAGGGGAAACAGGGATGGGGCACACGATCAAGGGGGAGGACATAACTACCAGTAAGGGGAAGACAGAAAAGAGAGAGAATGTGCTGGAAAAAAGATTATAACAGCAGCTAATACTTTACTGTTCATTGCATGAAAAGAATTGAGCACACTGTCAAGGAGTTGACGCATTATACAAGGTTTAAGTAAGTCCAGCCAGCTGCCTGAACTGGATTGGCACTTACCAAGAAAATTAGCAGTGACAATACCAGACTGAAAGCTTGCAATGACTTTATTTGACATGTTGCATCCCACTGTGCCATTTATGTGGCAAAATGAAATATGAATGTCTCATGGGACTGTTTGTTCATTGCTTACAGATGAGAATTTAAAACATCAGCAGCAATGAAAAACAATTCTGGCTTAAGAGGACAGCTGTAATTATCATAGAATATATGCATACCCACAATAAAGCTTGGTGCCCATGCAGAATGCATACTACACAAGTGGACCAGACACTACAGCAAGCCCAGGACCCTAAGAGTCCAGCCACAAAGGCAGAAATCAAATTTTCAGCACTTTGAAAGGGAAAATCTAGTGTTTTGAAGGCTCTATTTTCAACCACTCAAGCTAATTAAACTAGAGGGATAACTATAAATAAATCATGTAAGTGAGGTGCAAACAAGACAATTTGTTAAGTGTAATTCATACTGTCATCAGGCCTTCCTCATATTAGTACCAGAATAGCAAGGAATGCAGTTGGCACTCCAAATCCTCCTAACCAGATGGCTGCTTAAGAGTTGCAACCTTACTTTATAGGAACTATTTTCCAACAAGCAGCTCCAAAAAAGAGACAATAACACATCTGCTTCCCATTAATCTATATTAGTTCTCAAAAGCTGCTCTTCTGGAGGGTGTAGCAGAAGACTGTAATAGTGAGGATAAAAAACTAGTTCTCTGCTATGGTAGCTCTGTAACTGCATTGGTCATTTGATGCAATGAGATGCTGCAGTGCCCAGTAGATTCTGCTCAAATAGCAGCATGGAATGACATTGCTCTCTAGAGAATTCTGAATGTCTAATTAATGTTCTGGAGTGTAGTTAGGGATACAGGTTACTAATTAGCATTTTAACTAGGAGATGCAATCCTGTGCATCCTTAAGTGTTAAATCTACTTTTCATTTTGTGTTCTTGAGGCATGCAAATTTGTGAGCTGAGCTTCTCAGTACTACTGCAAGGTAGGGAAATACCTGTCTTGCCACCAGAGAACAAATACAGAGGTAAATGCTTGTGCGAGCTCACAAACGAATTCTGGCTGAGCCCAAAAATAATAATAAAAGCAAATAAATAAATAAAGTCTGAAGATTTCACCATTTCACTTAAGACAGCTCCTGAAATTAAGGGTCTTCATCCATCTGGTAATCTGAAAGTTTAAGCAGGGAGGGGAAGGGGGAGAAGAAGCCCTCTCAGAGTTATTTTAAAAAACCAATTATTTAACCCGTCTCTAGGAAGTTAGAGAAGAAAGTTAAACATGTATTAAGATGGAAAATTCTGAACAAAGATATTGGCTATCAGTATTCAACTACAACTACTATGCATCTTCTGGCTCCAGAGTTTAGGCCTACATCCAAGAGTAAATAAATCTCCAGCCTCTACAGAGAGGAAGGCTGAAACTGAAATGCCACTTAGAGCACAAGATAGAGATGGTAGAATTGAGGTGAGACAAACTTCGCTGTCACTGATGGCTTATGAACTGCTCCCAGAAGAACCTAGAGAGGAAAAAGAACCCTTCAGATTCGAATGAAAGTTTTGCCATTTAATGCTTAATTTCTTTTTCCTTTTATATTAGCTAACTCGCATTTCTTCTGACTTGTATGCATTTTAGAAGCCTTGTTTCGCCACCTGAATCCTGATGTTGAAAAAGTTGTTATTCAGTAAATAAGGTCCAATGAAAGCAGAGATTCATAAAGTTCCTTACAGGCTACAAAGAAAAGGCATTTAGTGCTCCATGTTCTAACTACATTCGTATCTTCAACATACCGTTTGCTTCCAAATCAGCTTGCTTACTTGAGTATTGCTTGTGCTACAGTGCAAGAGATCTGTTTTTGTTGACCTGGGTCCATGATTATACAGTTAATTCACTTATTCAATGCAAGTCACCCTAAGAGGCATATACTCGAAAATTTACAACAGTTTTCCCTTTTTATCTTTAAACTCCCTCTGTACACGAATGGATGAAGGCACAGGATGTGCAGGCTCACAGCTTTCGCAATAAAGTCTTTTGTTGAAACTGTTCCACCTGTTCTCAGCCCTCTAAGAAAAAAAAGTCTTGAGGACTCCACTTTGTGGAAGAGCTCTATAAAAGCCTGAACGATGATTTTAAGTACTAAGGAGAAAATGAGAAACGTTAGGTACGTGAATTAGGAAATGTTAATTTCATGCACTTTAGGAACACACACTCACACCCCACAGTAGTAGAAGCAGTAGTAGAGGAAAACACTACATGTGTAGGGGTAGAAATATTTGTTACATCATGGTGCTGGCTGGCGATGGAGGGTTGCCGCCTTAGAGCCCCCTGAATGGTACTTCCACTCTGGAAAGCATTCACTACATCCATCTGCAAGGAATCAGAGATTGTGACAGCTTGCTCAGCAAGAGAGAGAGAGAACAAGAGAAAGGACCATCCCATCTATAACACACAAAAAGTAAAGAAAAAAAGGCACTTTTTAAAAACAGAGCAGATAAACAGGCAAGAGTTGCATTTAAAGCTGAAGAAAACAGAGGACCCTGAGGGATTACACATCCATCCATACCCCCTTTTGACAGTCTCAGTCACACCAGTTAGAACAGCCACCTTAGTCAAAAATGGAGAAATTTCCCTCATAACACCCGTGGCATCCTACCTTTTTCAAGACCATACCTGAGTTTGTATCCTGTTTAGGCCCCTAAACCACAAGATCTGACCACGACGCAATTCTCTCTCAGCATGATCAATCTCCTCTACATCTTCTGCTAGTTCTTCTTCAGGAATCTCTTCCTTTTGTGTTCCATGACCAGCTTCTTTAAGGAATTTCAGTCGGCTGGTTGGAATTGTTGAAATCAACTAACAGTGGATGAAATACATAAACCAGGATTATTCTTTGTTTAACAACAACAACAAAAAAAAAAGAGTAATACCAATCTTAGGGCTTAACAGATATCCTGCATACAATTAGCAAAGTTGAAAAAACTAAGTTACATAGACAGGATGACTGCATCAACATAGAACAATCATTCCAGCTGAATAGCTGCAAGGACATGAATATACTTACTACCTCAACCAAGGTGTGAAATTAAGCTTGGACTACAAAACAGCCTTGCCAGGGACAAAGAATTCCACATTAACATTACTTGACAATGCCAGGAAGGAGCAGTACTGAAGCTACAAAAGCCATTAATCCTGTAAATTGTACTTTTATCTAGAGCTTTTACAGTTTCATCAGTTTGATGAGCATGACTTGTCACCTCAAGTGAGACCTCCATCACCTAAAGTAACCACAATTAATTCAGAAATACAGAAGAGACATTCATTCTTTTGTGACCTGGGAGATATCAATCCATTTGCAAGGCGAGTGATGTTTCTGAAATTTTATGTATCTCAAGCCTTTACTTTGCTACTTGGTGTATAGCAATTTATATATTTTAAACAAAAACTACATGTGGTTAAGGGGAGTCATTTTTCGGTATATTATATCTAGCAGATTCAGATAAATTCCAAGACTGCTTTCCTTGATCATTACAAACCTAGAAGACCATTTTTGCAGCTGCAGAGGAAAAAAGTCTGCACCAAAAGCAAGATAAACAGCCCTTTATGCTGAAACTGCTACTATGAATGCTCCCAGCTCACACTTCAGTTTCTATTATTCTCAGAAAATTCAAGCTCTTTGAATTTAATGAGATGCTAGAACAGCATGAATGGCAGTAGGGAAGCTTTGACCTTGCAAGATACTTTGGGTCAAAGGTATTTCAAGCCATCTTGATTCTCTCCTAGGAGTCACCTCAGAGTGACTCTATTTGATTTTTTTTTAAATAATTAATTTTCCAGAGAACCATGTTAAAAAGCTTAGTCACTTTTAGAACATATGTCTATGTATGTATTTACAACTAAAATTGATGCTACCAATTTTATGGTGAAACATGAAGTGTCTTTTACTTAGTGGAAGGAAAGAAACTGTAATGGAAAACTCTTCATGTGGTATGAAAAGTTTAGACAACTATGTCATTAAATAATAGAAAACTCTGTAGCTCTAAAGTTTCACGTAAATAAGCTTGCTGCTTACAAGCACTGTTCTGCATGCAATAGTAATGACACTCTGGGGGGGGGGGGAAGGAAATAAAAGTCCAAATGTAATGGCTTACTAAGTGGGAAGACTCTTCAATTATGCCACAATTATGCAAATAACAATTAAAAGAAAGTTGGTTTGAGTTTTGCTGCATTTCTTGCTACTCCAGGAGGTTTTTAAATCAAGAAAATACTGACAAATTTAGCAATTCTCATTTTTCAAGAAAACTTCTAAGCACCAAGTTAATTATTTTAACATTAGCATCTTGTATTCTTACCATATTTTCTGGTACTCATATCTGGCTGATATAATTTCATATTTAAAAGGTAACTACAGTTGCTTCTAGTTAAAAATTGCTAAACAAACCAGCCACAGGATCTAGTTATGAAATGTTAACAATTGACCCACTCTGAGGAATATTCAACTAAAGACTTTTTATATCTATTGAACAAGTCAATTGTAATTAATATTTACTGTTAGTCTTCATATATTCATATAGTCCACTTGAAAGATCTGAATGCTAAATACAGTTGGGTTTTTTTTTCCATTTAAAGTATACTGTTGCAAGTAGATATTTGGCATTTTGAAAAATCCTAGTTTACCTGGCCCCAAAGTAGTGTGCCCATGCCCAGGAAAATGGACCACAGCCACTGTTCAATTGAGAGTTCTGAGCAACTGAAAGGCTTTCCACCAAACTGCACAATAATTATCTGTGAATAAAAACATAATTAAACATATATCAGTGACCTGTTGCTAGAAAATTCCCTAACACTTTAAGATCACAACAGAGAGCTCTGCAAGAGAACATGGGATTTCCCATCTTATTGTCTTAGCAGTTTGCACAAGTTTCCAAACCTATGCCATATTCTTCCACTGTGCAGTATTTCAAGACCTACCCATTCATTCTTCAAATGTCACACTCATGAAAACTTGCTGACTCCTCAATTTTGCTTGAAGTTTTTTCCCCTTCATTTCATGATTACAGTGTGCATTTGATGCTACAAATGTACAGTGATTACTTATGCTATGAACATCCCTCTTGGAACTAAGTCCAAGGTCCACAAATTTGTATTAACAGAATTCATAGATCCATATGACATGAAATATCTCAGAAGTAATTCTACAGGATATTACTATGTATCACATCAGTGTTAAATATCACACTTTAAATCACCACATGTAGTAAATCTTGGGGGAAGGGGGCAGAGAGCTCAAAAGCTAAATTAAATGAACTCTGACTGCCTCAGCTATTACAACAAGCTGTATGGGCCCTAATGAGCAAGGTATCCCTCTGCATAGGAATTATATGCATGAAAGTCTGCCCTGGAGAATCAACAATTCAAAGCAGCAGGGCAGGCATGAAAAGGAGACAGTATTGACCATTAAGTAGGACACCTGACAGCTGAAAAAGCAAAGAGTATCTTCTGTTTTAAGTCCAAATTAAACACTGAAATAACAAATCAGGAGCTGGGAAGGCATTCAGTCTGCCAAATTTATAAAGGGAAGAAACACAGTGGCAGTCAGGAGTAATTTCTAAATGGTTTGGCTTGGTTGCACAACAACAGTCAATCTGCTCATTCATAACCCCAAAAATAAGAGCAGTTTCTGAAGAAGTGTCATCTATAAAAATCTAAACCTGAGAGAGTAAGTTCCCTGACTTAATGTGAAGCAGCAGTGCATACATTTCCAATGCTTGAACTGATGTAACTTCCATCAGCTTCACGAATTATCAAGTCTAAGGAGAAGCTTAGGTTATATGTAGGTTATATTTCCCAAATAACTTAATCCAAAATGAAAATGGGTTCTGAAATTAAGTGGTATACTGATTTGTTTGTTATTTCTTCTGACTAACTAAAGTGAAAGCTATTTAGAGGGTGAAAATAGTTCTTGTAAACTATTTACTGTAGATTGTTTTAAATTGGTGTTTCTCAACACCAGCATATGAACCCAATCAACTGAAGATCATTTAATTTCCTTTGTTAACATGTACTGAGTTAACTAACTAGCTTTTATGAGTTCCCCTATGTGCTGGAACAGAAGATCCCTAGACATCAGGGTTTTTTCACTTAAAATAGCACCTCTACAATATATACCAGTAGGCATCACTCGTTCCTGCACCAGAAAGGTAAAAACTGATACTCAAATTTCTAAAGCTTATTCATGTCCTAATCTCACTAACAAAATAAAAGAAGTCGTTCTTTTTCTATAATTGTTTAAATGGACTCTCATTCAGATACACAGGTAGATATTATAAGAAAGATTTAGGGACAAGGGGTGAATGAACAGATGACACACAACTTCTTCATATTTTGCCAAAAGATTAGAATACTAAGATAAAATTGAAGAAGCTGAAAATTCAAAAGGTAACTACAATACAACATTCCAGTATTGCTAACTTCAAAGAGGTTTGAAAACTCCATCAAGTTGCACTTACAACTTAATTATTGTGTGCTTGACCCTGGAGGTTTTCCATATTGCAGAAATTAGATCTCTGGCACTAGTTGATAGGCATTTCCAAGGTAAGCAAGTACATCAGTGCACTAAATGCATTTTCCCCCCACCCTCCAAGAATCTGCTTACCTGCACAACAAATGTCCCCAGCACAATAGAACAGAAGATAGCGTTGTTAAAGATTCCTTCAAAAACATTTCTTTCACCATGAATCTTTCGGGCATTAATTTCATTAAAAAGCTGCATCATCACAAATGTATTAAATACTATAGTATAATGCTCTGAAGGAGGAGCATGCAGAGGTGCATTTCTTCCACTATCAATGTCAAAAATTTTCTCACCTGTATATAAAAGGTATTTATGAACAGTTTGATTAGTGTCTTTACATACACACTACAGCAAAAATATAGTTTTAAAGAAACACCTCTCTACAACATTCAGAATAAGTCTGTAAAGCCTCAGTATTCTTACCAGCAAACAGGAGTGTGAAGACCACTACAAGCTGGTAGAATGCATGACCCAAAATGTTCTTCATCATTGTACGAGAAATCAAAGGTTTGTTTCTACCATAAGGCTTCCGCAGCAGAAGAGCTTCAGTGGGTGGCTCTGTTGCCAGGGCAAGAGAAGCTAACGTGTCCATTATGAGATTTACCCACAGCATCTGCACGGCTTTAAGTGGAGAATCCTATAAAAATAGATACATAAACCCTCCAATAGAAGTGCAGAAATTGCAGCTATTAAAGGCATCTATCACACAATATCGGCATGTTCTGAATAGCATTATGGTCTTTGGACTACTGTTTAAGTGAAAGTTTGAACCCAAGAATTAATAAATCATGACTCTTTCAACCTTTATTAGCTGAAACAATTCCCCACTGGTACGTACTTGTGTTATGCATGCTCCTGTAAAAGCAACAATTACTGCTACTACATTGACAGTAAGTTGGAACTGAAGAAATTTGGAGATGCTGTCATAGACATTTCGTCCCCACATAACTGCTTTAACAATACTGGTGAAGTTGTCGTCTGTAAGGATAATATCAGAAGCTTCTTTAGCTACGTCTGTTCCAGCAATACCCTGATAGAAAAAGAAAAACATTATGAAATATAACAGGATGCACTGACATTTTATGACAAAAGCTCTTATGTCCTTGGTCAGCCTTCACTTGGATGCACAACTTCTGAAGGACTCCTTTAACGTAAGCACATAAAGGCCTATTGAAACAAGTTCTACTTGAAAGTCTTGGAAAAATAAAAACAAAGTAATGCTCTCTTTAAAATAAAGATCTTAATATAAATTTGAGAGTTGACAGTGAAGACACATTAAGTTCTCCCAAAGAAATGTTACTGAACCCTGTTCAAGCTGAAGGCCACCAGATGGTGCAGTGCTACAGTTCAAGCTCTGCCCTAATTATTTTGTTGCATGGATTCCAGAAGCAGGCAACACATGTGCTTGCAACACAGTAGGATCATAAACATTACCAAAAGCCTTTTGCAGAAGGGGATTAGCATTGAACACTAGACTATGCAATGTCATTGCATATGCATTGCAAAGCAACATGACATTCTTAAATTTTAAGCACCTCTAGTCTCCTACAGTACCCAAACAGCTGTGTTCTGTGTAATGATGCCTGGAGACACCTACTTCAAAAAATCTTAATTTTTCTTTTGGCATTCCAAATCCACTAAGTCAATAGCAAATTTAAAGATCCCTACTCTTGATATATTATTTGGTCAAGGAAATGAGTCACCTGCACAGCTATGTGTTCACCTTAAAAGGTACCTTTAGATATCATATGCTATATTTTAAGTGCTATTTAGGTAAGCAGTTAGAGAAGATAGTTCCTCACACTGATGAACACAGACAGCAACTGCAGGAAACATTCAAAACAGATAAACAAATCTGCCCCTGACAGTGGCAACTACAGCAGCTATACAAAGATAGTTGTTACAACAAGACTGTTACAGTCTAGAGAACATTTCATATGTAGCTGTCAAATTTTTAAGTTATGTTTTTGAAAAAAGTTCCTTGAGAATGATGTGAAATCTCTTTCCATTTTTTCTCAGGAGTAGAATCTGAGTCTGTCCTTCTTTTTCTGCATGTGGTATAGGACAGTGTGGTCTTCATTTTTTCTTTCCTTTCAATTGCTTTAAGACTACAGTGAGCTGCCATGACCAAAGTGTACCTCTTACATTTAAGATTGAGGAGGAATCCTGTGGCAAAAGGAAGCTTGAGGAATCTGTCTTACTCTTTGTCTTGAAAGAAAGCTGAAACCTGCATACTTAAAGCATGAGTCTATGCAGTATAGGCACTTAAAAGTCAAGACACTGTTTGGCAGCCATGTGAAAGGGTAGTTGAGAAAGCCATGTAATCTAACAAATCATCCAGATAAGTGCAGGTCCTACACCATCATAAAATGCTGGTGCTTCAATTGTACTTCAGATGTACAAGGTATGGCCCCCAAAGCCACTTTAAACATCAACTGGCAGTCTCTTTCATTATGGTTTTCCTGCTCACAAAACAAGGTTCTTTAATCTGAAGTGATTGATAAGTCATTGATAAAATACTGAAGATGTAAAAAATAAAATCCTACCATAGCAAATCCAACATCTGCCTTCTTCAAAGCTGGACCATCATTGGTACCATCACCAGTTACTGCTACAACTTGCCTCTGGTCAAAGACAGTGCTGTCAATTATACCTAAAATAAAATGACATACAAGTGTTACAGTTTTAAATTGACAACACAGGAAAGACTTAGCCTCAAAGAGAAACCCAGTTTTTGTCTATATCAGTCATAAAACAAACAAACAAAAAAACCCCAAACAAACAAAAACCAAACCAAAACAAAAAAACCCAAACAAACAAAAAACAAACAAAAAAACCCAAACAACCAGAAAACCCAAAAAAACCCAAAACAAAACAAAACAAAAAAAGAAGTAACCAAAAAAAGTTCTCATTCACTCCACCTCTCAAGCAGAAAAGAAAAAAATCAGTTGGAAACAACTTCACAAACACTTCCTATTGTTCAGTCCTATTTTTTTTTTTCTTAGAAGCATGGGGGGGAAAAAAAAATCCAACTTTACTTAGAAGTTCAGAGAATTTTTACCTACCTTTCACGAGAGTGTGTTTGTCAGTGGGAGAAGATCTTGCAAGAACACGAAGCTTTGGCCAAATTTTATCTATTCGCTCTTGCTCAATCTGCAGAAAGAGCATTGGTTACATATTCCACACGTAGGAGACTCAGAATATCTGTTTATCTACTTGCTGAGAGAGTCAGTATGCTTACCTCTCCTTTTTCATTGCGTATTCTCCTGTTAAAGTCTTTGCCCTCTAAACACAGGAAGTCTTCACCAGGATTCAGAATACCACATTTCAGTGCAATAGCACGAGCAGTGTTAATGTTATCACCAGTGACCATACGTACAGTTATGCCTGCACGTTGGCACTTTTTTATTGCATCAGGTACCTGTAAGCAAGAAAAAAAACCCCACAGGCTCAGAGACTGTGCATTAGTTAAATAAATCTAGACATGCGAGTAAAAGGAATGTTTATGGCTCAGTAGAGGATAACTGTTATTTTAAAATGAAGACTGTAGTTATGGATCATTAAAAAAAAAATTAAGTAGCATACCACAATTCTTTTCCTAAAAACCACACAAGTTGCAATTCTGGCAAGGGGCTTTGTGCCACTGCTATATATCTGTTCCCCTTTCCCCTCCCTCCTGCAATTTTTCAAATACTACAGTATTCAAAATACCACAAAAATCCTCATGACATATTAGGCTGTACTGAGTACTGGCATTTTATTTATGATTATGTGGAATAAACTACAGCTTATATGCCACTACTTCATCAGTAACTTTTACTGTGAAATGACAATAGTGCAGATCAGCCCCAATTTCCACATGCATGTGGCATAAAAGCTTTCACTATTGAAAAACCTTACACCTCAACCACAAGGCATGCTCCTTGCCCTCAGTTCTCAGGGGACAAGCTCACCTCTCTCCATCATTCCCCGTGAGAAATTGGTAACAAGCACAATGGCTAATCTTACCCAAATCAAAAACCCTAATACTCCAAGTGGTAAAAAAATAACAAGTTGTTTCATTTACTGAGATCCTGCACAGTAAGTACCTTAAGTTATTAGTTTGTACAGAGCTTCAGTAACACAGCATAAGTGACATTAAGTAGTTTTAATCTGCTTTTATAGCTCCATTAACTTTCCCTTTAAGAAATTAGATTTTCATTTATTAACTATGCTTAAGGCATACAATAGCAGTTCAGTTCCTTGCACTCTGCATGATGAAAAACATGAATCCCGTGTAACAGAATTACTGCAGTTTAGCTGGTGACCCTACCTCAGGTCTCACAGGGTCTTCAATCCCAACAACAGCAATGCATGTCAGACCAGTAACGATATCATTCTCATTGTCCCACTCTGGCTCAGGCTCCCCTGCTGGGAAGTCTCTGAATGCCAGGCAGATGGTTCTGAGACCTTCAGAGGCCATTGGCTCAATTACAGTTTTCACAATATCATCGCGGTCCCTAGGTCTAAATACCTTTGGTTCTCCATTAGCACTCAGTATTTTGAAGCACCTGGAAAGAAAGGTTTTAAAGAGTTATCAAATTTTAACCAGAAGTTCAACTCACTCTTTAGCTTATCAGTCAAGTCCAATAAGTTTCTATAAGCTGTGTTTTTGCTAGACCCTAACACACAGGCACAAAAATCCAGTAGTGGTATCTCTCTAAGGTAATCTTCTCCAAATGCACTTTCTTCAGTTGCAAAACATACTTTCTGTACACAGTTAAACAGAGCCAATCATCCTAGGATGACAGTAATGCCTGACAAATTTCACATACAAACATCAGTTACCTCCCAGAAGTATCCATTTCTCCATTGTATGTGAACTGACTGGTGTCTGCACTGGTTGAGGCAATCCAGTTTCATGCTCAGCAAAATAATCCCACCTTGTTAACAGCAATACAGTCTCAGAAGTAAACACACTTTCAGAACACTCATGAGCTGCTTGAACAGTTGCAAGCATTACATTTACAGCACTATAAGCAAACTGAGGTACTGCTACCCTTAAGAACAAAAAAGTGTGCAGCCTTTCCCCTTCCCCCCCAATCTAAGTGCAGAGAATTCAGAGAACATCTGGTATGTGAGGCAATGTGAAATATTAAAAACAAATATTGAAACTGACTTAAATGTTTGTATAGGAGACTGGATTCACTACTATGCACTTTAGCATTTCAATACTTGCTCTCCTAAATATGTTTCTTCATGCCAAAGATGCCACTGCTTTCACGGAAAGCATATATATACTTTATGAATATTGATGCCATGAATATAACACTACCAATGATTTGAACAAGAAATTAAATCTTAGTCATGGGCACTTTGCAAAGTTTTGCCATAAAGTAACGCTATTATCCATTAGTTTTACAAAAGAAAACAAACAAACAAAAAAAGAATTCAATACTTTCATTAAATATCAAGTTCAGACTTTGCAGATCTGCAAAGATGACCAGTGTTACAGTTAATTGTATGGTCCAAAGATTTAGGGAATTCCCCTAAAAGTTTCCACCTCGTACTCATACAGAAAATGAAAATGAAGCAGTCCTTTAGAGCTTCAAAATTCATATCATAACTGAAATTCGAAGTCTATGTGAATTTTCTGATTTTACTTATCAGTTCAAATGTCAGCAATCATTAAGGATATCTAGTGTTAGCTGTAATCATAAGGCTGGTGACAAATTCAAACATTCCAATATGACTAAATACACATAAATAAATTCTATGCAAAACCGCACTGGAACTCACTTCAAATATTTGACTTAGTGATAAGGAAAGAAAAAATAAAGTGCTTTACCTGCAAAAGTTTCTGCATTTCTTCTACACTTACTAGTGATTCATTTGTGCCTTATAAATGTTCATGTTCAAGTTTCAGTATTTTAGTGTAGTTATATATGTTGAAATAGAGAAGGAGCAGCACAACTGACAAACCAGATTACAGGTACTGCATAGGAAGCAGATTATGATGGCTAAATCTTTGTCCAATTCAATGCATACCCTGAAGTAGTTTGCTATTTGAACACTATTCCTATATAATATCCAAATCAGTCTAGGTTTTCTTGTTCTTTGCCAAATGCTCTTATTATCTGTTTTCTTATTTCAGTTACTAAGTCAAGTGGACCACGTGAGTCTGGGATGACTGAGTTCTAGCAACTTCTACAGTTCAGTTGTCCAATATTATAAGTTACAAAATACTTCAGAAGGTGTAAGTAATGTGAATATAGGCACATCTATTAATTTATAAGATTTGGCTTAAAATGTAGCTTCGCAAAAAAAAAGATTATAAGTTTCATATCAAGAACAAGAGTCCTTTAAAGATTGACATTTTGTTCTCAGCAAAAAGCTGAGGAGAAGGAAGAGCTCATATTTTTTCTTTAGTATATTAGTACCTTCCTAGGTAATGATTTGGGGGAGCAATTAACAAGCAAAAAAGTAAATTTAACTGATGAATCTAATCTATGTGCTACTCAGACTAGAAACACTTTGACATCAGAACCAAAACAGGCCTGGCTACCAACTGCTGTTCCTAAAGAACATGATGCATGCATGTGTGACATCTCTCCTCACCTAGTTAGGAGTTACCACACCTGACTTCACACCTATAAAGGTTTGTCCCAGTGGTACCTAATCGCTCACTAGGTCTAAACTCATCCTAATAAATCCTTTCTAGGTGGGCAGATGGATAAGGAAGCAATTGCTTTATCACATTAAAACCCCTCAAGTTGCTCGAAACATTCAAGTTCAAGCTCCTGTTAAAACGATCAACTTCAACAGAAAGTTGCACAGTCTAAGCAGTAATATGCTAAAAGTAATCACTTTTCAAAGGTACAAGCCCTTCCTGGAATTTAGGCATATCAATTGATGGGACTTTACTATAAGGCAGGTGAGCATTTTGATCAACCACACCTAAAAGTAAAATAGTTTAACTAAAGCATGATGACCATCTCTTTCTCTTTTCTTTTGTTTTGAGGGGTAGGGCTGGGGTGTTTGAAGTAAAGTAATTTAAGTGCTAATGGCCCATTTTACTGTAGAAAGTCAAACAACGCTAAGAGACAAGCCCTGATGCTGCAGTCATAAGAGTATAGGACTGCTGCCCTTATCTGTGACTAGAGAGACAAGGATTCCACAGACTATGTTGTTTAGTATGTCAGTCTCTGCATGTATCACAACATAAAGCAAAAGTTAAGTGCTGAATCACAGTAATAGTCGTTCTTACTTTTTAAGAACTATCTCAGAGGCACCTTTACTGAATATCCGGAAACTGCCATCAGAGTTTTTCAACACGGTACTCATCGATTTTCTAACAGAGTTGAAGGTGTACACTTTGTACAAATCCTCTTCTGGTATCTCATTTCTTACATCCTGATAATCACGTTTTAAATCCAAGAGCAATCCCAGCAAGGCACATTCAGTTTTATTTCCAACATGACGTGGTAAGCCACCTTCCTTTTCAGGAGGCTGCAAGAAGAACAAGAACCATCACTGATTAGGTTAACTTACAAACCACTGAAGCACAGCACTTAGACCACAAGGAAGGACAAGCTTAGTTCTGGGATGGGGAAGTTTTCTTTTTCAGCAATTACTTAATAAATTCCTATGAGTCATAATCTAAAGTCATATGCTGCTTTTTAAAAGTAACTTCTGTACCTATTTAGGATCTTTCAATCCTTCAGAAATCACCCATTAAGTTTGTATCAATCCCAACATGACCTTTCTAAAGGACATTTTCCATTACTTTAAATATTTATCTGATCAATTGAGTGGAGACCCTGAACAATTGTTTTGGATTTTAAAAGTACAGATAAGTTCACATATACTGACTTCAGCAAGCTAAATGGCATTATTTCTGCTAAATTAAAGTGTTCTCTCCTGTAATAATTCTTCAATGACTTAAACTATGACCACATCACCTGTTAGCCTTCTTCTGAACAAACTAAATCTTTAAGCTTCTTAAGTCTCACTACAAGTTCTGCTTTCCAGGCCATGGCCTATTTAACTGGAAAGAGTTGAGAAACAGGTTTCCAATCCTTTAATACCAGAAAAAGTTTCTTATCTCAACAATGTGGGTTCTCCACATGCTAGTCCTATAAGTAAAGGAGTATTTATCTCAAAATATTTGAGTTTGTATATGCATAACACCACAGTATTTTTTGAAGCAAAATATGGAGAAGCACTTACTTCATCTGACATGTCTCAGGTGGCTAGAGCTGAACTACATTAATCATAAGTCAGTGGTCCATTTTCATTGTTCAGAGCTGCAAGATTTTGGATTTGGCTGTACTGAATACTCACACTTTGAAAACATTCACTTTAATGCGCAGTTTAAGACATCCAGTTCTGGGTGCCCCAGTATGAGAGATATCAACATCCAGGAGTATGTGCATCCATGGCACACAAAGATAACACAGACACTCAAGCACCTCACATATGAGGATGAGCTGAAAGGGTGTTCAGTCAGGAGAAGACAACACTCTGGGAGAGAAACTTTTTGGTGCGTATTGAATGCCTGAATAAGGCACATGGCTGGAACACTGCTAAGGACTGTCTAGCCAGACCTTCCTAGTGGTGCCCAGTGAAAGAAGAGGCAATGGATACAAACTGAAGATTTTTAAACTCCATTTCAAGATAAGGAAACACCTTTTACTCTAGAGGTGTTAAAATACTTGATCAGGCTGCCCAAAAGGTTGCAAAGTCTCCATCCTTTGAGATTGTTAAACCCTGAGTGAGTGCCCTGAGAGCAATGTGCTCTAGCAGACGTCACTTTGATTGGGAGGAGTGGATCAGAGGTTCTCTCAAGAGGTCCCTTTCAGCCCTCTCTGATTCTGCAAAGCAGCCTAACTCTGCTGCAGTGGATGTAACTCAGTTAAAATTGTAGTAATAAGGGACTAGGTCAGCTTACATACAGCTACCTTGTTCTTGGTATAGAAAGAGCTTTAGAAAACAGACTGTGAAACTCCTCATGTGCTGTAACTCATTACAGAATTTCCATTTTGTTTCAGAGAAATCAGGGCTGCAAACTTATGTGCTGCCTCAAGTACTGCTATTATGGAAATTCTTGCAGATATACCGTTTTTATTGGCTGATAAGTAGCTTTTGAACTCAGTTTTCACTGCTATTTGTGTACAAAGTATCCATAGTGGAGGCTTCCGCAAAATCTTGAAATGTTAATTCATTTACTAAATCTTGCTTATTATTTTTACTGCCTGAGGAATGTAAGTTATACAACATGTTGGAATAACTACAGCAAGGAAGCTATGCTTAAGAGTTTTTGAAATGAAAGACTAATGGACTGTTACACATGTTACATAGTGGATTATTTCACATTTTATGTGCATTATTTTCTAAACATTTTGCAAGTTTCAAACCAGATTTTAGCAAATATGTTACAACTCTAAAGCTTACAAACTTATACAGCAGTATCTGGAATAAAAATCCATCAAAATCCTTACCTGTAGTTACATTTTTTTGTTATATTTTATTTAATGTACTACTCTTAAATATTAATAGTTTAATATTTATTTTCAAGTAGTGCTCAAATCCAGGCAAGACACTCTTCAAGTGGCATAAACAGCCCTACTTATAAAAACAAACAACTGTGAACTTGAAAGGAAATTATCTTTGAGATGTTATCTTTGAATTATGAGTTCTAACTGAAATAAGCCATTTTTTCCATTAAGTTTCAAATGAATGGTTGAGCAGTTTACAGCAGGTACAAAATACCTTACCCTGCATTGTGCCACACATTTACACCAAAACTGCCTGCGGCCATCAGACAATTTGCATCTTTTGAGGAAGTTACTCAGTTATCTTGATTGGAATTAAGAAATCCACTTACCAGTATTTTGGAAGTATAAGCACAATTAACAGAAATTCCCGTCACAAGATAAGCCATAGTTTTCTCTGGAATAGCTTCTGGTTCTGGAATTTTTTTATAATGTTTTTCATTGATGTAGGCTTGGACCACTGTCATTCTGTTCATAGTCAATGTTCCCGTTTTATCTGAGCAAATAGCTGTGGCATTGCCCATAGTTTCACATGCATCCAGATGTCTCACCAAGTTATTATCTTTCATCATTTTCTAAGGAAATAAAAGCAGTTAACAGCAATCCATGACCATTACTTGACTTCAGAAATTCTCATTTATGGGATCCAGCCTTACACAGCACTTTCAGAAAACACTCAGTCATTAAGTCATCAGGCATATTTCAGAGGAAGAACTTGCAGCTGCCTCTTTCTGTATAGATCTCCCTAAAGTCCATTATGTCACAGTAAACGTCATTTTGAACAAGGTACATAAATACAATCTTAATCTCCTCTACCTGCATGTCACACTGACTATTGATACTATTCAGATTGTTAGGAGAAAACAGTTTATAACAATATTTAGAAATTGAGAAGAGATAAAGTTTGAACTTTACCAGATACGATGATTAAAAAATGTTTCTGCTTACAAGAAAAGTCTAATGCAGCTTATTTGATCTATCTGAAGATCAGATAATATAGATTTCAAAGATCCTAGATTCAGACTTATAATCAAAGTGGGAACTTAATGTTTCAACTAAAATAGTGAGGGTTACATGAGTTTCATAGATTAAATATCACTTTAAATTCTTTCCTTAACAGGCTTTAAGTGTTTTTATGTCTAAGCGGAAGATGAATTACAAATTATACAATAAGACCACTACTACTAAGTGCTGTAAGTTATGAATTTAGAACACAGCCTAAGCACCCAGCATCTTTACAATTAGATTATAGATAAATAATGAGTCTCAGCATGCTGATGCAGTAAGAAAATTAAGAACACAAAGAGCTTAAGTTAAAAAACATGCTGTATAGTAAGCAGAAAACAAAATGCTTTACATTATTCAGTCTTCAAAAAAAAAAATCAATCCAGAAGCTTTCATAGCAATTGTTTAACACAACAGCTAGGTAGGAGTTCACATTTACAGAAAAGTTTGTTATTTACAAACTCTAAGACATCTGTTTCTTGTAAGCAAATGCTACAATGCTACATACTGAACCCATTTATCTTTAGCTGGTGACAACAGGCTGGCAATGCTCACTGTTCTTGTCAGTGTGTATTCATTCAAAGATGAAGAAAAGTACTGCAGGAGAATTCTTATGCAGTTCAGAAAATAATAAAAAGTTCTTCCCAGTCTAACATATATATATATACACACACATATTTAACAGCTGATGAATATGCCCACCTACCTTAAAAAAATCGATTTGCCCTCTACCTACTTACCTTAACAGAGTAAGCCAGAGATATAGTGACTGCAAGTGGAAGACCTTCTGGTACTGCCACCACCAAGACCGTAACTCCAATAATGAAGAACTTCACAAAATACTGAATATAAATTGGGGTACATTCAGCAAGCCAAGGTCTCTTCTGAACCCAGAAGGTATCAATTACAAAATATAACACAAGGATAATGACTGTGATTGCAGACATCAACAAACCTTGTTAAAAAGAGAATAAACAGTTTTAAGAAATTGTCTCAAATATTCGGCAATACAGACTGTAGATATATGCAAATACTTCTGCCCTTATACAAGCTAGATTAGAACTAAGGTTTCAAAGAGGCAAGTCAAAAACATGGAGGCAGTTCTCAGAGGTGTTCCCGCTTCCAATGCAAGTATTTCCTCATGCATTTCACCAGAAGTGCCTAGAAATCTTTTTTTCTCCAATTTAATTGAAAGCATGGAGCTAATTAGTAAAAGGACAGACCAATATGTAAAGTCAATTGACTAAGCAGAACAAGAAGTGAAAAAATTCAGGAGGCCTTCACCAATTTTACGCTGACTGATTCAGTAGAGTGCTCCAGTGCAGTCTCAAAGCAGGAGGACAGGCAAATCCATGCATGAAGTAGATGAGTATTAAGGCTGTGTGGGGAACTACAATGGGTCAAAAGGTACATAAAGGAACACAACACCTCTTGGAAGATATGAAAAAAAATCTTTGATGAGGGCAGTAGTTTACAGTACACATATAATGGAATTTGTTTATCTCACTAAAAAATTAATATCACCATACACAACTGCAGAGTGCTACAGCTAAAAGTTTCATTGCTCCATTTCAAGCTGTAAGTGTCTAATGACCCAGATGCTAAAGTCAGCCCTTCTTGAGCCATGAGCTGGGCTAGAACTCTTCTTGAAATTCCTTGAATTTCTTCTTGAACCTTTCAACAATTCTACATGGACCAAAATAAATCCTAAAATATTTGAATTAAACCACTATACACTAGATAACACAGCCTAAATTTTATACTGAACTTCACTGCTGTTTTAGCCTACTTTCAAGCAGCAACAATCAACCAAAGATTTTGACAAGGCATCTGAATACTAGCTGATAGAAAAGCAGGAAGTCAATAAAAATGTTATGTATCAACAAGGCATATGTTAAGTGGAAAATTCTAAGCCTCTGAAAGTACTAGAGAATCTTGTTGACTGTACCACATTTTCCAGGCTGCAGCTGTACAAAACTCAACTTACAGTCTCCAGTTGAACAAAACTCAACTCACAGTTCTCTTGGTACATTGCTAAATGCTATATCTAACCTAAAAAGATTTTTCGTAACAGTTGTCCAATGTTATGAAGCTGGAGTTTTCCCTCCTAGAAGCTGGCACTTGAAAGCCTGACTATTTAAACTAAGGAAAAATAAAAGCCATCCACATGACAGAGCCTGAGAGGCCATCAGCATACTCAGGCACAACAGCATACTTGCATTAGAATTTTGCACTTAAGTAGCCAGCCTTGAGTAGTTTGATTATTTTATCTCCTCACAAACTATGCATGTTCCAACTTTTTTTAACATGACATCAACATGAGGAGAGTACTGAGACATTGTACCTGCTTTGCCAATCTGAACTGCAAGCTTTGTGAGTTTGCCTTGGAGAACTGACTTTTCCTTCTTTGGCAAGTTTGCTTTCTTCTTGTCTTTCTCGTCTCCATCTCCACCATCCTCACTCTTCAGCGGCTGCATTTCCATGGCTGCACCATCCTGGGCTTTAGCTAGAAGTTAGGATCAAAAAAAAAGTTTAGCCATTGGTAAGTCTCCCAAATCAAGGATACCTAAAAAGCTTAATGCCCAGCTCCACTAAATATAACAGCACTGAGAATTATCTTGTATCCAGAGAGGCCATACATGAATGTTTAAGTAAGTGTATTGTGTATAGCTTATTAATAAGTGTATTGTGTATAATGTTTAAATAGTGTATTGTGAATACCAGGTTCAGTGAAGCATTTGTTTTGGGCAGATTCACTTATGCCATCTTTACCATAAGCACTTTGGATATAAGCATTCAATATGCATTTTTATAAGGAAGTCTGTATTCATCTACACTCTCAGAAAACAGAGACTTGCAAGAAAGAATCAGAGAACCTGCATTTATTTACCTTTGTTACGGTTTTCAACAGCTCCGTCTTGCTTTTTACCTGTCAGAGAGAGAAACAAGTGCTTTAAGCTGGCTGTGCAGAATTCATTATTTTATTTATATTTTTATATAATAACTAGATTACTCTGCTAAAACAGCAAACTGCATTAAAAAAATGTAAAACATCTAAGTCAGTTCACAGAAACAGCTCATGGCACTTTTTGGACTTTACTTTTCACATACAAGACTGCTGCAGTGTTAATCTACCATGGTTAAGTTTGCACAAATTACTGATAATGACACTTATGGCTTGTGAGGAAAGCTTCACAAAAGACATCCTGACATGTTTTTCTAGAAAAGATACTTGTGACAATTCAGTGATTTTGGTGGCCTCCATCTTGCTGTATTCTTCCAATACTTGCCACCAGAATCTGACTACCTCTGTAAATAAACTGCAAGGTCTCACTTTGAGAATCAGTGCTTTTGTACAATATTGCAGAAGCTAATGTGGTATAAAATATTCATAAATCCATAGCAAAGCTTAGTGGAGGTACAGCACTGGATTACTGGATTACTATTTACACAAACATAAGCATAAATCTTTAGGTAATATATCATACATCACAGTGAGAATAGCTCAAGTTCATAATAAAATATCACTCCTACCCGTGTTCAGAAATGGGGCTCAACAAGAGATCATAAAGAAGGAGAGTGAAATAATGAAAGAATTTAACAAGTGAAATATTAAAGGTTGGAAGTCTAACACATCATGTGCTGTTTTTGGGGGCTTAGAAAGTGACAAACTTTATTTCTAAGTAGAGAAAGCAAGGGTTATAATTACTGTTTGTGATAAACTGAAATGAAAGCACAAAATTGAGCAATTTAGAACAAAACCCAAACATTTTCAGGATTACTGGTAATTCACCAAGTCTTTGGCCTTAGGTCATATAGACCAAAATTTACAAGAGTACCCAAGTAGAAGAAAATCAAATTATCAACCAGCCTGTCTGGCATGACATTTAACATCTCCACCACACCATTACTGTAGACACACTCTGATTTCTATACATAAGATTTCTCCCAGCGTTCTCACAACAGCTTAACAGGAAAAAAAAAAAAAAAAAAAGCATGTTCATTTTCTCTGGAAGATGCCACTTTAGACTTCTTAAGAACTCGTCATTGTTTCCTGACTTTGCACTTCTTCTCCCCTGGTTCCTCTCTTCCTCTTTCAGGAGCGAAGTTCTACATTTGAATTACTTGCAACTGCTTGTACATGCATTTGCTTTCACTCTGAACTGTGCCATACACAGCCAGCTAAATATAGTCCCTTTAATCTCCTTAACATTCACAGAGAAGTTAATTTAGTTTAACCTGAGTTTTATCAAGGAGAATCTTATTAGGCACCTAACTTAAGGGAAAGAGGAACCTATCTATCTTGGGAGACAAAAAAACCCCACTAGTGTTTGGGTCCCAGGATACACCAAAACACTGCTTGTCAAGAGACTTCTGCTTTTAGAATAATAAACACTGGCAGATTATTAATAAAAGCTATAATCCACTCCATATCTCCTGTAGCAGCTGGTACTGTTATTTGTTTCCTTCTCCTTCCTCTGTAAGGGGAAGGCACAGGATGGCAACTGCTTCACACTAATGACTGCAAGTGTTGCAGGTCAGCTTTTACTTTTTGCTGTCATGCTTGAGCTTGAAACTAACTTAGAACTTTCAATTCTTCTTGTAATAATTTTTCTAACTTGTAAAGGAACTCACTAGGTTTTTTTCAAGTTTCAAGAAGGGTCAGAATTGTAAAGTATTTGTGGGTTAGGACAAGACAAAAAACCTTCAATCTCAATTCCTGCACAGAGCACACATTTTAGCAATTGCCTATTGAGTTTGAAAGTCTCTGAGAATCTTAAACACATTTCTGTGTGAATTTTCCATTATTGTCTTGTATCCCTCTGATAAAAAGATCACTTATAAATGTGACTAGATACTTATTAGGTTGAACTTCATAATAACTTGTTTTCCATAAACAAGTATTTGCTATTAGACATCAATGCACCTTGAAGTTACACAAGATGAGAGTTTAACTATTTATACAAGGTATGTATGGCTGGTTAGCAACTGTAAACTTTCCAAACTCTGACTCATCAATGGGATCTGAAGTTTAACTACATTCCATGTGACAAGAGTTAGTACTCTCAGGTCACTGGACCCAAGGTGTTTTTCCTGTGAAACCTACAGAAGGTATGAATTTTTTAAAAAGCTTTCCAGCTTTGGATGACTGGAACATGTTTTTATCCAGTAATATTCAAAAGTTCACCATCATCTCCAGTCCCACTCCCCTGCCAAGGTATTTAAGATTAATATGCCTACTTCTCTTTTCCTTCTTTTCTTTTTCCTTCTCCTTCTCCTCTTCATCTCCTCCAGCTCCAAGTAAGGTAAAGATGATTCCAGTCTGAGAGTTCACACCTACAGCAGTAACCACCATTCTTCCAGAGCCTTCCATCACATGTGTACCTGAAAGATTGAATCAGGATTTCCACTGAGACATGAGCAGTTATATGGCAGGGCACAGGGCACACAAGTACTTTGAGGAAATGAGCTTTCAAACTTGACTTTGATGAAACTCTGAGCTGTGTATATGCACTACTATATGTGCTCTCCTAAAGCTTTAGCTGCCAAAGCTATCTGGAAAGTAAACCCATAAGCAACTACATAAAATGTTTGTCAGTTTTATAGGTCTGATCACTCCAACAAAGTTCTGTACTTTGTGGACTGGTTTGGGATAGTTCTAGTAGACAACCTGGATAAAAAAACAATTTGCTAGTTTTAACCACAAAATTTTAAATAACCACCATACCGCAGAAACAAGCTACTTTATTCAAAAATTGCCAAATTACACACCTGACAGCAGCATAGGATCTCTATCCAGAGATTTCTTAACATGATCAGATTCCCCAGTCAGCGAGCTTTCGTCAATTTTGAGGTCATTTCCTTGAATGAGCACACCATCAGCCGGTAAAAGGTCACCTACGAGAGATCACTGGGTTTGTTGACAGCAGTTCCTTTTTTAAAAATAAAAGAAAGTTCAAATTTAAAAATATGTTTACCATATTTCACTTGTGCAATATCTCCAACAATTATGTCAGCTACTGGTATTTGGATGACTTGGCCACCTCTGATGACTGTGAATTTCTGTTCTTGTTCAATACGGCTCTGCAATCCCCGAAATTGTTTCTCTTTACTCCAGTCATTGAAAGCTGTTACTAATACCACACAAACTACAGATAGGAGGATTGCTGCTCCTTCAATCCAACCTGCTTCAGATTCCTCCTCTTCTTCACCAACATTTACTGATCCACATACTGCAGAAAACAGGTTTTAGATTTAAGAAAGTTCACAAAGATATTTCAACAATGAAAGTTTTGGCAAACAAAAAACTTATAGGTGCTAAACATTTTCCATGCTAGCCTTCTTTGCAATTTCACCTTTATTTCCATAAGGGTAACACACAAAGAAGATAAAGAACCTGAAAGCTAGAGCAACTTGAGGAAGTTAAACCACATTGCTTATCTGAACACAAGAGAAGTTGATATAGAGAAAGTTTCCTGTCCTTATTTTGTTAAATGATGGCATAAGAATGCCAGACTGGTAAACAACATTCTGCTTTGTCAACATATCCAACGTTACATTTCTCTTAACAAACCAGATATCACTGCAAAAATTCAGTTAAATGAAGTCACAATCCCTTTATTTTCTGTTTAGAAGTATAAATATAGCTTCGTTTCTTAATTATAAAGTTACCAGTGTCATATCACAAATCAAGGAAACTTTTAGACTTGCTGACTCCCCAAAGAAAGCCCATGACTGCAAATTATAAATTGCTTAAATATTTGAGGCAAAGCTAAAAAAAAACCCACTTGCACAGAGACTGGATTTCAAAAAAGTTCTTGTTCCTGCTGCTTGCAATTTACCTTGGGTCAGAATAATACCAGATCATGACCAAGGAAATCTCATGTTGCCCTTTTAAGGCAAGCTAGAGTTTTAGCAATGTGCTCTCAATAAGGAACAATAAGCTGCTTTTCCACTGACTTACTGTCTCCCATCAGATTTACAGAATAGGCATGTTGAACCAGGAAAGTCAGTAGTATAATAATAGCAGATATCTACTTTTCAAGAAGTTTACTTACATGATTCATTTCCTCCTGGAGGCTGGTAAAAAGAAAGGCCCAAGGATACTACGGCTGCAATTTCTAATATAATTAGTGTAACGTCCTGTAGTGCTTCCCATACTAACTGAAGAAATGTTTTTGGCTTTTTAGGAGGTATAAAGTTCTTCCCAAAAACTGCTTCTCTCCTTTCTATATCTGCTGGATTTCCACTTAAACCTATTTAACAATAAGACAAAGTTAGTGACACTTACACACATTTCACCCTCACATTAGAAGTGACTGAAGTTTCCCACTCATGGAATCAAGTCCCACTCCATATTTCAATAACAAAACCAAAAAAGCCACATCTCAAACATAATTATGGAAGTAATACCATTAAATCAGAGCCACTATAGAAAGCCAGCTATATTTTACAATTCTCACCTTGCCAAAATAAAGTTGATGGTCTACCTGCTTAATATGTCACTTAATATGACATAGGAACAGAGTAATAATAACAGACATACCTTTGTTCAAAGTAAACAAGTTTGCAAGACAAGATCATTAGTAGAGTTACTACTATTGAGACTGAGTAGCACCATAAAGCTTTAGCAAGACCACAGCCCGTGAAGGCAGCTCTGGTTCCCAGTGTAGGGATTCTGTATTCAGACACAACATCCTAGGATCCTAAAAGTAATGTAACATTTATAATGAGATGTTTATTATAATTAAAAAGGTAACTATTATAGTTATTATATTTCCATAATGTTTATTATATAAAATACTATTTAAAATGGTTGAAGCTCTCTGCAGGCACCATGTGGAAAGATGCAACCACTTTTATGATGCTGCTTCCACCTGGAATGGTGGTAGTTATTTGTTCTTCTGAAGCTTCACTTTCTACCTCCTCTCACACAGAGAGCCCACGTTTAGCACTATGCCAGGTCTGTCACCTCAGCTTTGTACCTATCTTCTTTCATATATGGCATATTTGAGTCCTTCTCTGTCTCAATTCTGGTACCATCCTTAAGGGACTCTAGCAGACAAGAGTGAGGGGCCTACATGAAAGCTACAGCATGTTTCAAGAGCTTGCCAAGATCTTAAAAATAAAGGAATACCAAGTATTTTCAGTGCAAGGTCATGCACTCACGGTCTTCTGTGAGCACATCTCCTGGTTACTCCTCTAAAAATTTTCAGCTGACTAACCCACCATTCAGAATTAAGCTCATTTTCCAAATCAAAATTGCCAAACTTCAGAGCAAAGGTCTGGGTATTTCAATCATATTGACCCTAAGGTTATGATTAGCACCAGCTCAAAGACAATTATTTTCTTAGTAGCAATTTTTTTAATAGCTAACCCAGCTGCTTAGTGATAAATGCACTGCAAACATGCTAGGTAACAAATAAGAACAGTAGCCACTGCAGCTGGCTTTCATGGTAAGGGAGGGTTTTAACACCTCTAACAGACATTTCCGAGAATCATCACGTATTTCAAGACACTTTGAAAAGGTTACTGAACTGCAAAGCTCAATTTTGAATGCTAACAATTGCTATGGAATCACTTAACTGAAAAGCAAACTATATGCAGATCTCTTCAGAACAGAAATTAATTAAACATACTCTGTGTATATGATATATTACATTTATTCTAACAGTCTTCAATTCACCCTGAATTCATGTCTTTGAAGGTTTAATAGAAAAGAGAAATTGTACTCATTACAATTGTACTCATTAGCCATAACCTTACACTTCTTGCAGCTCAAGCTTTAAGGTGCTTACTTTCACTCTCAACTCAAAGAGCACTGCAAGACAATTTTCAAAATCAAGCTATACATTACAGAATCTACAGAAACTCAGGACAGTGTGGTCATTCCAAAAAGCTGGGCCATATTGCTATTTTGCAAAAGATACTACTTCTCTATTCCTTTAACATGGCAGAGTTTGGAAATTTATTTACATAATATTGGCAACATCACCCTCTTCCTCCCTTTCCAGGGTACCACAGTGCAGAACATCAGAAGTATACAGCAAAGGTCTTTGAAAAATGAAAAGTGCTTCCAAATGAGGCTATATAAAGTCAAGCTACTATCAGAACCACTTAGTGAAGATTAGTAAATAAGCCTAGCAAAGATAAAAAGCATTTGTATTTTTAGTATAACTATAATACACCATGCATCATTACTGAACTTGCTACATTTACCAGACAGCTGGTAATTTCACAGTTCACAACCTACAGTCCTGAGATCAAAACTACTGCCATTGTATTCTTAACTATGTGTCTTAACAAGAGAAATTTATATTATTTGGGGTTAAGTTTGAAAAATATTAGCCAAGGGACTAGTTAATGCTTCATATTCAAATTTTATTAGAAATATCTATATCTGTCCAGAATATTAGACAGACTTTTGCTACTAAAGATATGTCAAACATTCATTTTGCACACTTGCGTATATGTAAGCAGTAAAGTCTGCTCAGTGTCCTTTTTTTAAGTAATACTGGTAAAGGATTGTTCCAATTTCTCATTTCAAATCAGATAAGTTTGATCCAAATTTTGCCTGAAAATAGATGTTGTCTTACATTGTCAACAACTTCACAGCAAGAAACAGAACAAGCTGAACTCATCCACTGTGTACCATGTCAGAACTACCTGTACTTTTCCTGTGAAGCCCCTGGCAATTACATAGTGGTAAGAGTGTCATGTCATAGAGAAAGCATCTGATTAGGAAAAAGTGTCCTAGGGCTTTGCAGGTATACACAGGAGGTTTTAGAGAGCCACTATTACTGTAATGTGTAACAGTTTTCTGCAAGATCTTCCCTAGACTTCTTTCTGTTAGTATTGTCTCCCTTTCTACACTTATGGTTAGAATTTGACAAAAGCAGAGACCTAGTTCTACCTTTACAAGAGCTCTCCAGTACTACCTCCAGAAAGTTTATAGCAGGTTACCTGTCAGGGTGGCTGATTCTCTAAAATTTCATGTTGTGGATTTGAGTCAAAACGACACCTCTGTTGGACGCTGTTCTAACTCAATTAACCTTTTCTGAGCCTGTGAACATGTTCAACTGTTGAGTCTTTGGTGCATTTATGAGCTTCTCTCACACTTTAAAAAGGATGGCACCGTTTTATTAAGTCAGTGACTGTACACTGATTACAGTGTACATCTAAATGTCAAATCCTTTTGAAAGTGAAAGGCCTTGATCACACAGCCCTCAGTACAGTACAATCAATCTGCAGGAAAGGGCATCCAACCCTTGAGTTTTAGTTCCCTGACATGTGACATGTTTAATAACCTGCCCGTTTGTTACATTAAGAGACAAAGTGAATACTGCAGTACACAAGGCATTTATTTGGTGCTTAGTGCCTCGTGGCTATGTAAAATTGTATTTCCACCTAGCTTGCAGCAATAATGGACCCTTTAGCCTTGCAGCTCACTGTGCAACAGAATTCAACTCTCAGTTCAATTCCCAGTTGTAGAAAACCATATCCCTTTTCACAGAGAAAGGAAACTGCCTTCCAATACTATGCAGCAGGTCAACAGGGTAACGAGAGCCTGTTGCTCCTGAGATGTGTTACACTGCTTATACACTACAGTGCTTCACACACATGCACTGTACTTTACAACTGCCAAGGAACAGAAGTTTGTACTCCTTGTGTTTTACAAACTTCTTCATCCTGAAATTGGTCTACTCCCATTCACTGGCAGTTCAGCCATGTCAGCTGACTGAACAGTTACAGTTTGGTAAGAGGAACCCAATTCATCTACTGATGATTTCAGGAGTCTGAAATCTGGCTTCAAAAGTGGATCAAGCCAAAACATGCTAAATGCAGATGTACCCAGAGGTACCTTACGGCATTAGTAGGCTGCTCTTGGTCCAAGAAGGTAAATCTTTCCATAGCATTTCTGAAGAACAGAAAGCAACGGCTCGCCAGGATTAAGACAGCAGGTATTTTGCTGCTACCAACATGACACCACATTGGTTAAAATCTATGTGAGTCCTTAAATGCAGAGACACTACAATTTGCCAAAATCTTGATTTTGGTAATTCTCAATTGCTCTCAACAGCAGGACTTCACAGTAAGTTTCAGTTAATGTTTATACATATTTTAAGTACAGTTTACTGCAAGGACTACAGTATGTAGATACTACAGTATCTTATGCAGTATGATTTCCATCTTTCACAAATACACTTAATAGTTTTTATTAATATTGGAAGAAAGCCTTCTGGAAGGTTCTCAAGAAGAAGACTTAATAAATTTATTTACTTATCTCTTCACATTTGTACAGTCTATCTTGGAGTAATAACTCTAGATAGCAAAAGCATGGTGTAGCCACATTTTACAGAATGCCATTAAGTCAAACATGGACTTTGTCATGTTGGAGTCACACAAAGACTCCATCAGAGATGCTTATTTCTAGGGAATGAGATTGTGTAATCACTTTGCAAACCTTCCACTAAGAGTAAACACCAATGCTTCAAGTTGTATTAATAGTTATTTTGAACAGTTCAAATGAAATCTACAGAATTCTGATACTACAGAAATACTGCAGATTTAAAAACTAGATCCTGCTATTAAGAATCCAATAGAACACAAACACATAATCAGTTTTAAAAATTGCTGCATTAGCAAATCAAATAACTAGGTAGCCACACAGAAGCATTAATAAGCCCTGCATTAGAATATTAAAACCCTGGGCTCTACAACACCATGATCTGAATTGGGAACTATAGGTCATATGAACTATTCAGAAAACTGGTGCTTTCACAGTGAGTTGAACACTGCTATGTTGCATTGCTGTTTCATATGTGGATGTCTACATCAATGAACTTTGTTCCAAGTGCAACTTCATTAATATAACATCTCACATGCAGCTAGACCAACTGAAAAAAAAAATTCTTGCTTACTTATTACCATGGAATACTTCTGTCTTAAAGGAACAAGAAGCAATATTTTGTTATGGTAACTAAAATGCTTTTACAAACTTTGTTCTATTAAAGAAAGCAGTTTGCTTACTAAGCCTTTTCCTAAATGGAGTTTCCTCAGGAAGTGTTAGAATTTACTTACCTTCATTTGGTGAAGTTTTCAACTTTGTACAGATGCCATGTACATCACCATAGCATTCCTGTATTTTATGCAGTGCATCTGCAGCTCGAAGTTCCATAAGAGAACGGAGCTCTGCAAGAGTAACTCCAAAATCTCCATGATTAGATTCTTTTACAGCGTTTTTTACGCTGCTATATGCAACCGAGTTGTTTGCCATGTCACCCATGATGCATGCAGTCTTTAGCGTAGACAGTTTCCAGCAAGGAACAAAATTTCAACTCAAAGTATTTCCAAAAGGAAAATAAATCCTTTGGGTATGAAGACAGTCAGGAGAGCAGACACATCACCCAAGCAAGAGAGCCCGTCTGGAGAGATATCTTTGAGGTTGTCCCATGGTGCGTTCTGTTCCCCAAAGCCAAAAGGCATGTACAGTCTAGGGAGAGAATAGATACACATTCAGTTACATAACAGCTATACTGAAATGCATTGTAAGACAGTCTCTACTCTTTGTACTAAGGTTACAGAACAAATTTCTTTTTTAATTTCCTATAATATTTTTAGTTTGCATTCCGCGGACAATAGCGACAAGGAAGAAAATGGATATTTCCCCCCCCAAAACAACCTTGCATTATTGGATTTCCTTAAATCATTAACTTTGTAACAACTGTTGCCTTTAACACTGGCATTTTCCTTCAAATGTCCATATGGTTCATCATCAAGCAGCAACCTTTAAAAATACCTAAAATTAAATCTGTTTCCAGGGAACTGGAGCTTGCTGCATCCACAAGTGATGTCACATGGGGAAAGAATATGCTCAAGTTAAAAATTCCCACTTTCCAATGATGCCCTCACCTCAGAGTTTGGGAAGAGCAAGATTTTTTGTTCCCATTAATTGGTTTATGCAAACCTCAGTAAAAAACTTCAACACTAAGCTAGCCCACACATGAAGTACTTTTGTATTCTAAGTAGGATTATATCTTCAGGCAGACCTAGCTCTTAATAAATTTTTCATGTCCATACAGTTTTAGCCCTGCTCCAGCCCACTTCATCACAACTCAAGCCTTGCACAGTATCTCCATTTAATTCTTTGAAGAGAGGGAAAAATTGCACAACACCACCTTTCTGCAGAAGGGATGAGCAGACTGAGAGCAGTTCTTCTGTCTGATGATCAGTGTATTTATTGTAGCTGAGAAATTATCATCTAGACACAGGATCTGAACTTGCACAGGCATTCTATATCTAATCCCTGCTCAGCAGACATATCTTGCACGTACACATGTAGCTACACAACAGTGCAGTGCACACACAAACTCCTCATGCCTGAAAAACAATTTTTGTGTGTGAAGATTTGCTGTGTGTCAAAACCAGACTTCTGATCACGTAAATCAGCTTTTTTGGCATAATGAAGTGCAATGAGCATGTGTAACAACATATTCCCCCACAAAACATGACTGTCAGGCTCAGATGAACAACAGCTTGGACACTTCCAGGTCAACAACTGCAACTTCTACAACTGCAACTGCTCTTCTCTTCCTGTCACAGGAGGTTCTGAGAAAACCACTGTCCATGGCTGTTTTCCAGAGAGTGACAAAAAGCATAAAGCAATCAATATTCACATGCATAAAACTTTCAACATTCTATAACATCAAAAAAAGTTCTTAATTTTAAAATAATTTTAAATCTTCATTGTTTTCTCTGTTACTCGCAAGAAAATGTTGCAACAGTTGAAGAGTCCATGATGATAGTGTTAACCTGCATGCTAGGATATAGTTTTGATTAAGACTCTAATGAATTCTATTAGAGAACAAGTGATCCTGCAAGTGAAGAATTTCATGCAAACCATGTATGAAAGAGTTTTCTTTAAAGACATGCCACATTGTTATCCAATGCCAAAAAGCTGGATGTTGCTGTCCAGCTGGTAGCCTAGGAGGATTTATCAGCTGGCATCTGATCATAAGCTATGACAGTATAACAAGAAGCAGATCAGGCAAATGAGTTTGTATAGCTATGGAGAAGATGCTGCAGCTGCTAATTAAGCAAAAATAGACCAAGCAGAAGGCCCCACAACCAATTACATCAAACTTGATTCAATTTTAATTAAGAAAAGCTCTGTTCAAGCCTCTAGCAGGAGCCCTGTACTTGATGCCCAAATACACCCAAATCCAAGAGAAAAGGATAGAAAAAGCTACAGCTCTAGTCACTGTTCACTTGTCATCAAAGTTCTAGGACTTTCTCTCTCCATATATATGCATAGAGTGGGCCAAACTTGCTTTCACATGCAACTAAACTGAAGAGCAGTAACTCTACTTAGTCATAACTCAGTGTGCTTTGCATTCCAGTTCAAACCTCTCTATGCATTATATAAATTTTTACCAATAAGTAATAATCCATATTAGTCATTAATAAGTTTATACTGGAGAGGGTCCTCCTATGCTCTAAATGCCATCCTAACATATCAATGGACTCCTAGGGTTCACAGGCAAATTCAATAAGCATTCATTAACTACAAAAACAGTGCAGTTCTACAGATCAGCTCTAGTAGTGATACAAATTATTTGGTACATCCCTGATAGCAAGAAGGGATGTTTCCTTTATGTGGAAAATTGAAACGATCAGTGCGAAGACTTCAAATTCTGAATACTGAACAAATGCAGAATTGTTCCAGATTATAAAAATTTGATTAAACATTATCAATTTTTACACAAAATCAGACCAGGATCTGCTTCAGTAATCCATTTTTACCAGCCATTTCAACAGAGAGCACAATAGCTTCTTTTCATTCAGGTACAGGACGGACTTAGTCCAACAGAGATTTTTCTGTAAGAATCAGCAAAGAAACTTTCTTTAAGAAATATCCTTAATGCAGTTTTGATGTAAAATCTTGCAACATTCAAACAGTTCCTGTTACAGCAAGTTCCAAGAGTCCACTTTTGTAACATTAGTGGTGATGCATAATGAAACTATTATGACTGAAATTTAGCGGCATAAAAGGAAGCGCATTTTAAAGCTACAAAGATCATCTAATGGTATTTAGCTTCTCAACTAATGAAATATTTTATTTGTTTTGACCAGTGTTTCAGTTCTCAGTTATTGCATCAGTCATTTGAGATAACTGAATAACATGAGCTCTGAAGCACTATAGTTTAAAGCAACTCACCTCAAACTTCCAATCTGTTAATATCTCAAATTTCAAATTCAGGAAACAGTTACCAAGCTAAAACTAATTTATAGACCAATGCTGACATTCCAGCTTATTTAAAGTTTAATTCAGTAAAGTTTTGTGTTAGTTTCCAGCTTAAACAAGCTGCATACAAAATTAGTAAGATGTCTACATTTCATTTGACACATCAACTTTTGAATAATACTTTATCACTGACACTTGATTTATCCCTTTATATCACTGAGACTAGGAATAACTTTAAAAGCTATTCTCTGTCACACAAAAGTGAATAAAAAAACTCAAACTGCAGAGGCATATTTCAGTAGCAGCACATACTCTCATAGGTAGGATTCAGGAACTTATGTAAATCCCTCTGAGAGGGCCTTGCTGCTCTTTGGTTGTAGTAACTTCACTGACACATCATATCATTGTAGCTGCTTATGAGGAATAACTTCCTTACCCAAATCAAATCATTATTTATTGCTAAGGGACTGTGTATTGTTACCAGACAAAGACACTAATTCAAACCCATAACCCATTAAACAAAGGTTAGACAACTTTGCCAGTGTTGGAAGTTCATCATGATAAGCTTCTGTAGTTGGACTGGAGAAAGGAAAAGCTCTAAACAGAAGTCTACATGAAGAGATGCTCACCAAAGCATGAAGAGACTATAGATTACTTATCTATTTAGTGCTACCAGAACATTCTGCACTGACCAAATTGGAAGCTGCAACATGTTTTTTGAAGTGTTACTGTAGTGGCACAATTACTATTGCCCAGACGCACAGGACCTAGCATGCCTTCGACTCCTATCCAAGCTTTTCCTATGATTACATTTAATACTTGCTTCACTAACCTACAAGGAAAAACAATTTTCTTAATTAATATTAAAACACTTAAGCACACTCATACCTCAAGAGTCAAAGCTCCAGCAATTATAAATCTTGTGTCATTTAATTTAATTTATACATCTGCTTGAACAGTATGCATTCAGATATTGAGCATTAGCTGGTAGCATTTGACCTTCAGCAACACACTAAAACTGGGCCCTGTAATATAGGAAAGGGCTTGCAAAGTGATTATCTCAGGAAAGCCTTTGTTTAATCTAATTAGTACAATGAATACCAGACAGATCTGCATATCAAGAAGCTGTTGTGATAAAAACCATCCCCATATGTTTCAGTTGTCATGCCTTTTAACCTGCCTACAAAGGCATGTTAAAAGATATTGAAAACATATCATATGCTTTTGCATATTTCAGTTTGGGTGTGATCCACAGCTTTAAGCCATCACATAACATTGCAGGGGTGGGGGAAAGAAAGAAGGGAAGCTGTCTGCAACATTATTATAATGGAACATTATTACAATGTAAAGTAACTGTAACTGAGAAAGTAACCTGGAAATCAAACTGAAATTGATTGAGGTTTTGTGCTCTGAAGGGTCAAACTTCTTGCTGTAAGAGACAGATCCTCCCACCTGCTTGACAGGCTACAGAAACTCACCAGCTGTTTCACAAGGAATATGAATGAATTCTAATGAGGCAAAACATAAATACAGAACAGTATCCTCTTACAAGTCATTATTCTGTAAGCTAAAATGTGCCTAACTGAACAAACAGGAGTTAAATAACTTCAGTGCCGTGCTATCGTTTCAGAGCAAACAGCCTGGTTTATGAAGAGACATGTACAAGTAGACTGAAGAACTAAGAGACAAAGGGCACAAACAAATTTTTTAGCATACCATCTTCAGCCTATGTCAAACAATGTTGCAATGACAAGTTTCAGTTATTACAGCTTATGTGCTATAAACAGTAAACTCATCAAAGGTCATGACTTTTGCTTAGTTTTCAAAGAGAAATCTGATTTAATTCTGAAGCCTAATCTCCTGGGAAGCAGATGTACTTACCTATCTGAAATAAAAACTGGCCTAGATTCTGCATTGGATCTAAACACCGGTATTGTCCCTGCTCATTGCAGGGAGGTTAGACAAGAAAACATTTAAAGGTCTTTTTCAACTCAAATTATTCTGTGATTCTGTGATTTATGGCACTTAATGTAAGGGATTTCTGCTGCCTACTGAGATTGACACCTGTAGAAACCATTTCATCCATTGGTGGTTTCATTCCTTTAAGACTCCGAATTTATTTCTTATTGAAATTATAGCAAACAAATTAGGATTTCAGTAGTCTGAAGTCAGTTTAGTAGTAATACAAATCAGCAGTGTTCACACACAGGTTCTGCATAATTTTCCTCTTGTTTTGGTAGTAGCAAGGAAAAATTGTACAAGTCTTGAAGGTGAGTTATTATGGCACAAAGGACATAAGCTTCTCTTACAAAGCAGCTTGGTCCACAGCCTCTGCCGGGAGCCCAGCAAGCAAGCAGACATTTTGTTATGCCATGAACCATCTGCACAGGTCTGTATTGCCCTGCCTTGTCCAAGCCAGGGCTTCTCCCCACTCACTAAACAACTCAGCTCCAGCTGCAGTGACATCTGGATTAAGAAACAAGATCAGAAAGTGCTGTAGGAAACTATTTTATCAAGAGTTTAAACCAATCATTAGCTTTCTGAGGTAACCAAATAGATATTACTGATCCAAAAAAAGACACACTGATGCAACAAGAAGGGCTTCAAAAAATCTATGACCACTTTCAAGGAACATCAGACTTTGAGACATACTGGAAAATCCCAGAGGACAAAACCAATGTGATCATCATTAAAGAAAGCAACAAGTGTTCTGTGTGTCTGAAGTACTAAGGTTTCATAGTCACCTATTTCATATCACATTGCTGGCCTGTCCACAAGATGACAAACACTTAAGACAAAACCATGCAAAAGTGTCAAGTTTGTAACCACTTAAACCACGTTTCTGCAGCCCACAGCTCTGATCAACACTCAGGCAGCTTCTCTCTTCTCCACCCACAGGCCCTGAAGCTTCCTTCTCTGTACTTCTTTTCCCTAGGTTCATCTACTTTCTGCTCTGTGATGACACTATAAACTAAAGGCTACATTCAAGAGGACTCTTTGCAATGAAAGGTTACTCCAGTTTAAGACTATAATCCTAGTGAAAAAAAAAGAGTTTTAACCTCTAGATGGGACTCTGTCCCATCCAGAATCATTTTGAGTGTGTTCAAGCACCTAAAATGTATTTACTGTGTGTGTCAGCTTCCTCATCTAACTTGAGGTGAGTGAAGCTGCCAAAATTTGGATGAAGGCAACTGATGACTGAAGGCAAACCTGCTGGTGTTTAAAATGCAAGAAAAGAAGTTTGGCCAAAGCCCATCAATATTTTCCTTTTCTTCAGACCCACTGAGTTCAAAATAAGATGACTGAGGATTTCAAGTCTCTTAATCCTGCACAGTATAGGATAATTATGCTGTAAACTAAGTTCTTTTAGCTAAATATATAAACCTAAAAGTGGGTTTAAAAAAAAAAAAAGTAGTAAAGTCATCTATTAACAAATATTCACATTACTAGGTTCATGAACAACTTACCATACTTTTCCCATCAACATTTGTCAAAACCATATTGACAAAAATGACAAGACAAAGCTGAACTTTTCCAAAAAGAGATAGGGTGGTAGCATGGCAACCAACTCACTAAAATTATGGATCATAAGACTTCAACACAGTTTACTGGCATCCTTTAAGTGGAAAATGTGTTCAGGTCACAAACCCTGACAGGTGTGTGTTAAATGAGACATATGACATCACTATATGAAACTAAGTTTCAAGTAAAGGTAAAGTGAGATGGTACCAAATTTCATCCAACAGAGATGGAGTTGGATTCCAGGATTTCAGCTACTTGTTGTATTTAGAGCTCAGTGCAATGCATCCAGCTGGTCACTTCTGATAATGTCAGCAAACCAGCAGCTGAACTTCATCAGTTATTCCTACAGGTATGACTTGTCTTGAGAAATTTTTTCACCTCTTTTTCACAGAACTTACGTTTACCATTTCATCCTGATTTGAACACTCCCCATTTTTTTCTTTCAGAAAGTATTCTTTTATGCTAGTATCCACTTAGGCAGAGCAGTAGGCTTTTGACTATGATCATGCTTCATGACATCAAAGAGATGCAAAATGCTCTTTAGATTTATGAGCCTTCAGGCAAAAGGCAAAAGTCCATTCTTACCTGATTCTTCTTGTATTCAGAAAACTTCAAAAGAGATTTAAAATTAGTCTTAAAACTACTAGGAAATATTTATGCCTATGAGATTGAGCCAAATTACTTCCATAAAGACACTGCACATAACCAATTCCTTTCAATTAGAGCAATAAAAGTAACTTAGGCAAAGTTTTAAGGCTTTTCTGGCTACTTTGGACCAGCTTATGCTAAGTACAAACAGTACCACAAAATACTCTATATGCTCATTGAACCGTAAACAGGTAATATACAAATCATGATATTAATGTGGTACAGAATCCATTTATGATCCTCAAAATCACCATTCCAACCAAGCAAGTGTCTGGAATGTAAGAAAAATAAAACAAAAATCTCAGGTATGGTCACCCGTCTCAGTGAGCCCACACTATGATGCTAAATTGGATGTCTGTTTTGTCCTCTTGTGTTTAAAGTTTGAGAAGCTTCCCTTTTGGCCTGTAAAAAGCCAGTCTGAGAACCTTCAGCTTCAGATTTTTCACAAGCCTTTTGGAAATACCATACCACAGTATACCCTTATCCTCAAACATTTAAAGAGCCTTATTTCTTCAGAAACCTATAGTTTGAAAGCTATGCTAGCTTCCCCTGAAGGTCATTAATTCCTGCCTGCCAGAAATACACCAAATAAACTGGCTAAAAGAGTCATTCTGAGAAAATCCCTTTCAAAAACTGCAATTATGCTTGCTATTTTCTCTTCCTAAGGAGACAGAGGGTTTTAAAATTCAAATATCGTAACTGGTCCACGCTTGAGCAGCGCTTTGAGAAATACTTCACAACTTTGCTGCTCCTGCTGGTTATGTAAAGAGGTTCAGGGGTCCTTCTGGTTTGTGTTTTCTTTTGTTTGTAAGGGCTTTTTTACCTCAATATTTGAATTTGAGAATCCAGTGTATGGCTTCGCAGAAACACAAGAGTGAAATCTCTCACAAAATTCTTTATGATGATTATACTGGTCATTCCTTTAGCTCTCTTTGATAAGTTTTGAGAGCTTAGCTCACTGATCCATTCCACTGGGCCTCCTCTTTCTGGTACAGTGTAAGAAGCATGTTCACTAGGCTTCACCTCATGGTATTATCTGACATATTTTACGATTTTTTAAGCCTACATATTCTTTATCCTTCAGGGACTATCCAGTTTCAAAACTAGTCTTTCCTCATGATAATACTTTTCCATCTCTCTGATGTCTGACACCCACTTAAAGGCTAAGTTGTCATGCTCCCTGCATTGTCACACACTTCTAGCTACTCCAAAGTTTCTCATTTAGGGTTGGTTGCTGGTCTGGAATTGTTTTACACACATTGAAGCATTACTGCAATATAGCTTTACTGCAATGTTTTACACACATTGAAGCATTACTGCAATATTGGCAACTGTGTGTAGAATGATGGTAAATGAACTGCTCTGTGATCAGTACACACATGACAATCCCATCTCCACCATCCAATATAAGATAATAAATATTTCTCTCAGCAGTTTGTTTCTTTAACACAGACAGGGAATATATAAGACAGAATGCACAAAGCTGAGATTCCCATCACAGCACTTTGTAACTCTAACAAAGCAGCAAGTCTGCCACATCCTCAGGTGACCAAAGGTATGGCTGTGCTACAGTGACATGGTGTAACACTCCCACTCACAGAGGTCCTGAAGCAGCTCTCATTATTTGACACTAACAACACTGCAACTTACACCTGCCACCCTTATCCTTTTGCATTGGGAAAAGCCATGGACTCTGCCATCTGCATTAATGAAGTAACAGAGTATGGGAGCTCTGCTGTTGCAACAGGCACACAGGCAACCTCGGGCCTGGAACACACTTCTTGTGTGCTTCCCTACTCTTCTTTACAGCACCTCAGCCTCTGAGAGAAGGTATTTCATTTTGGGTCCTGCTCTAAGTCCATCTCTCATGGGATATACAGCACTCCAAATGGTTTTTCTTCCTTTGCTAATGTTTTTTTTTTTTCTCTTTCTTTCTCCATGTACTTCTATGACCTTTAAAAACAAATAATTTTTTTTTTCCTAGCCATGAAATATGCCCCCCTCCAGGATCCAAGGAGCAAGAGAGCACTGTGCCATGGTGCTTTTTCCCAAGCCTCCACCTTCCCTCCCACTAGCTGTGATGGTAGCCATGCATTTCATGGTTCCACACCTGTGAGTGGGCTACTTGTAGCTGGGTGGTGCAGAAAGCTGTCATCCAAAAAGGATCTCCCCCAACTCAGTGGAAAAATTTAAATTGCAGCATTTCTACTGTCTAAACAAGTTTTCCCACAGGACGCCAGAAGGGGCTGATTTATTTGTAGAAGTCACACAAGCAATGTGGATATGCCAGCTTAAGGGATAAGAGACACATTCAGCTAATGCTAGAAGCATCTTTATCACAGAACTATATGGCTGCCACCTTAAAGATAACATTGAACCTCCCTTCAAGGGAAGGTTTCTCTTCCCTCTGCTATTTCAAGTTAAAGTGGGTTGAGCAAACCCAGGACACAAGTCAACTGGCTTGCCACTAAAAAAATAGCATGGTACATAACTTTTCAGTGAAGGGCAGACACAGTTTGGACTGCACAGCAAATTGGCATGGCTACATGGCTGTCAGACAATGGCTCAAGCAGATGTAGTAAATTTAATTTATTTCTCATGGTAGGCTATATAAAATTGCTATACAAATTGGCCATGTGCAATTAATAATCACAGCTTCATTTCTGAAGTCTTCAGTTGTGAAGTACTTCATTGTGTATAACTCCTTAGGTTTCTGAGATTACAAAGACATCAGTGCTTGATTAATTAATTATAAAAAAGAAAGCAATTTGGGAAAAGTGCAAATAAAACCATGCTCCATGATAATATTTATAAGTCCTATGCCACACAATAAAGGAAATCCCACAAGCCAAAGGCCTTAAGTCTTCACTAGCATCAGTGGATCCTAATGCACTTTTTGTACACAGCTCTGCTTCCAGGCTAATAATCATTCAAATTCTGAGGTGTGCTAGGTGTCTAATTTAGCTCTGGCACACCTCCCCTAGGTGGAGAAAGGCTATGCTTTGAAGAACTTCATCACAACCAGCTGAACCTACTCTGTGCTGAGGATCAGCTACCAGCAAGGCCAGCAGAACCAAAGTGGTAAACCAGCAGGCACTCAAGATGCCTGCAGCATAACCACCTTGGGTATATACAGTGAGGTGTCAGTCTTCTGATAAGGTAGCTCTGAATCCTCAGTAGCAATTGCTAGTTTAACAAGCTTAATATCTGTCCTTCCAAAGGATGGGATCTGGATTGAAAGCCTAATGCATTTAGCACAGCTAAATGCTCATAGCTCAGCCACAGCTGACCCTCAGGACCAAGAGATAACCCACCCATGAAGACTACAGATCATCATTCTGTCTCATCAAAGCCAGACCTATTTTGTTCCTTCTACAGAAAGCTACTTCCCATAAGTGTTTGTTTTGCAGTGGCACATTGCTCAAGTTGCACACTGCTACAATCATGTTGTTTCTAGTGATACCAAAATCATACAGTATCTCTGAAGAAAGGGGATTGGGAAAGGCAGTATCAGCTTCTCAAGTGGCAAGCTTCAAGCATCCTGCTGAAATTCAGCATGTTATAACTGCTGATGGCACAAACTCTTTAAAAAACCAAGATCTGTATGTTCAGCTCATGGCTTCCAACAGACTCCCTCAAAAGGACCAGCACGATTGCACATCTGACTGTATCACACCTCGGCTCAGCAGGAGATTCTTTCACTATACAGCTGAGTAGGGGCTCACAGACCTTGTTAAGTCAGAAACCAACTATATTTTTAATCTAAACCCTGCAACTCACAAATTTATCTTATGCAGCATGCAGGTAAAGCAGAGTAAGGAACACAAGAGCCTCCTCTAGCCTGAGGCTAGTAATACTCAGTGAAATGCCTGTTTCCCCAGTGGAAGGAAGTGACTGAGAAGATAAAGTATCATGAAAAAAAAAAAAAACCAAAAACTGACACGGCACCATGAAGTAAAATATAGCACCAATTACCCAAACTCTCATAGTTAGGGACTCAGTTTTTCTGAAGGCAATTTTAGGAGATTCCTTCTCTGGTCCTATTGCTCCACTTTCCTAAGCAAAATCCTGTATCCCTGTTTTCCTCAAAGGATGCCATCAGCTGGTTTCTCAGCACTTTCAATAGACCCTTAAGCTTGAAGGACACGTAGCGTTTGCAGAAGAGAAAGCAGCCTACTAGGAAGCAGCTGTGCTAGCTGTGTTCTCCAAAAACCTCCTTTTCAGTTCCATTAAACATGATTTATTTTAATTAGTTTATCAAGGGAAATACATAAAGAAGCCATCTGAAAACCTCTATAATTAAGCATTATTTCAGTAGCCTTTCAAAAAAAATCCAACCTGATGTAGACAAGACTTAGAAAAAACTGGGCCAAGTATGTAATCCGCTAGTAACAAGTAGCAGACTTGTTATTCACACTTTCAGACCTGAGGTAAGGAAAACACTGGTAAGGAAGATGAAGAGAAAGCTAATGAATAAGTCCTACACAGTGAAAGCCAACCATACGCCTCATTTCAAAGTTGTTATGAATTTGGGTCATTTAAGTTATACACGAATTCAAATCTGTACACCATGACAAGCAGATTGACAGCCCAGTTCTACCATGGTCTCTAACCTATTAACTTTTTAGTCGTAAAATCTAAAAAAAAAAATCTAAAAAAAAAAAAATCTAAAAATCTAAAACTTTTTGTTGTAAAATCAAACTAAATTTTTGTTTTCCATTTCCTCCTTTTCTCAAGGAAAGGGATGCTTTAAGAGAGACAAAAATTTATACCGATGGACTCCTGAATCTCCTTCATGTTTATTCAGACATAGCAGCACAGCTTGTGAAAAATGTTCCCAGTTCACCTTTAGACAAAAGCCATGCATTATACTGAACCTTTATAAGTAGCTTTGTATGCTGCACTCAGATTTGTTACCAGTATCTAGTAGCTTGCTCTAGGTAACTAGTAGCAAGTTGCTACTTAGTGCATCATAACCCTGCCACAGGAGTCAGATTTTTGCACATGTATCCATTGCCTTTGAAATCTTCTGCTCTAACCAATACAGCATGAAATTAGGGTAAAGGTTTGTTTGGGGTTTTGTTTAGGGGGCTGATGGAATAGCTAATTTTGTTGGTGTTTAAACAGTTATCCAATAAAGGAAGCCAGCAATGTGATCAAAGAGTATACAGTCAGAATCCAGAATCAAACTAAGTGTAAAAGAACAATTTTAGGCAGTTACAGGGCTGTCTGTCAAAGTCACAATCTAGTTTGACGTGTGATGCTTCAGGCACATAATTAAGCTAAACAGTTTTCAAGACAGCTTTCTTTCTTAAAACTGGAAAAGTAGGTAGTTACTAAAACTTTACCTTGTTGTTGAGCAATTATTATTAAAATAAGCCATCAGCTGTCACAAGCATATTTTTCACAGAGCAAATATTTTCAAGTATTTAAACAATTGCATCATGGCAAAATTGCCCACTGGAAGCCTAAACCAAGCTATTTTATTATTTTAAGATATTTTAAGATCAGGATTCTCTGACTCTTTAATTTGGAGATTCTGAAATGTACTATTAGGTTCCTAAAAAATTGATGCATTTTCCTGTGCATGGAGAATCCTCCATTGTTCTTGTTTGACAAGACCAGGGTTGAAGGCAGACATTGCTGAGCTAAATTTAATGGCCTACATTATGGAGGTCCACAATTTTTGGTTTACTTGTCAATTTACATGATTATTAAAATGGAACTTTGGACATTAAAAAAAAAAAATTGAGCATGATAGTAAAACTCTGAATTCTGATCATAAGTCAAGTCACAGGGATAAACTTCAGAAACTTAATCCACCATAGCAAGGGGAGGAAGAGCATATCTGGTAGGAGGAACTCACTTGTTTTGAGAAGATTACTTGTTCTAACCTCATTGTGAAGGCCTGGGCAACTGTCTGGTTTTTTGCAGCCAAAAAGCCCCTTCTCAGTACAGCAATGCCTGAAGACACCTGCAGATAGCCACAGGAACACCCAAAGAGAAATCCAACAGGAGGAACTACAGTGGCCGCACCGAATTCTTAATTGAATTTGCTCAATTTTTTACTGTTCTGGAATGTGACAGTAAAGTGCCAGGACAAAGACTGGAAATGCATCTTGTAGGGTCAAAAATCCAGAAAATCTCCTCGGACTTCACAACCAGAAACCAGACTCCACGTCACAAGGCTCAAAGGTTCTTGTTCAGGGATGTTTTGAACTGGCAAATGGTAAAAAGGCAGTTTGGGTTATTATTCCACCTA
Organism: Agelaius phoeniceus; assembly: GCF_051311805.1. NCBI lineage: Eukaryota > Metazoa > Chordata > Aves > Passeriformes > Icteridae > Agelaius > Agelaius phoeniceus. Next base: position 31,123,827 of record NC_135269.1, on the reverse strand, counting down.
TCTGGTTACTGACCAGTATATTAGGGTGCGTTAACCTTTTAGTTCTCTGAAACTGTAAAACTGTCACTGAATTCCACAAACTAAAAATAACCAGAGCAGTAGTATAATAGAATAATCATACCAGAAAACAAGATAACAGAATTAACTACATTGGCATGTAAAGATGCCTACTGAATTCCAAGTGCAATTGTTTTGAATATGTTCATAAAACCTATATATACACCAAGACTTCATTCAAGCCCAAACTTTTTCCATTCTGGCTGAGAATTTTTATATTGAACATCTCTTCACATAGAAAAAAACAAGTAGTCTCAGAATAAGCAAATAAAGGTATATGGCACTCGAATTTATGGAAGTAGATAAGTTTTCTTTCCCCATGTGAGGCTTCTAATCATAGCTTTTCATATACATATGGAACACAATACCTATAAGAGCGGAGCTTAGATGTATAACTAAATGTACAAGTATTTTAATTGATAACCCCATCCAATTGTTGATACACAAAAACAGATCAGACTACAATTACAAAGGTATATACAACACCAGTGTTTACCATTTTAGCAGGAGATAGCATCTGAGACACCTGATTGGCTTTCAGGAACTATTTGTTGACCCATTTTTCAGGAAAATCCCACTTCTATTCATTAAACTGTTCTTAACTCAGAATTACACACAGGCATATTTGTAAGAGGCGCTACTCAGCTATTTAAGCTCATGAAAGCTACTTTTGCAGAGCCAGCAGAGGGAGTACAGACATCATTTTACTTATCAGCTGTGAAAAAGATACCTTGTAAGAAAGCACTAAAAGAGCTGTGCCTGCAAATCTAATGCACTTAGTTTAAAGCATGCCAAGAACTTCCTTGGTCTTTCATAGACATGTATGTCAATGGGCAGTAGAGTTGGTATTTCGTTTCTGATCCTCAACCAGCTGTCACATCTTAAAAGTCTCATACCTGATGAATAGCAGGAGCAATTCTAACAGTACTAACAAGTACCATAAGGTCTGATGCTTCAAATACATTTAAAAAAATCAAATTAAAAAAAAAAAACAACCAAAAACTCAACAACCAAAACAATCACATAGCTGCAATTTTTATTCCTATGGATTCCACTGTCTCTCAGTTTCTGAAAAACTAAACCCTTTTGGTAGTCCATTTCTTAGAAAACAACTTCACTTGGAAGACAAGGTGAAAAACTCAGAGTTCAAGACAACCTCACGCAAAGGAGCCCTGAAGGCACACAACAGTGTTGGACTAGAAGGTAACAAACAGTGAGCCTTTCTGCTGATATTCAGAGGCACACACCTCCTGGCAAATCTGGTTTCACACAGCCTCTGAGGCAAGAGCCCTGCTGCTTTATTTAGCATTTCCATTGATCAGCCTGCTTTGGAGGTGACAATTATGACTGAACCGTGTTGACACAGTGGCGGCTGTGGAAACAGTTTTGGAAAGAGAAATAGGCTTTGAGCAGACAGATTGATAGCTTGTTGCCATCACCTCATGAAGGTGAACCCAAAACTATAGGCCAACATGAGACAACATACCTTCCTGGCAAAAACTCCACAAACAGACACCCACATTTTTTAGTCTACAAAATTGACTGGATTTCTTTTTTTTTTTGAATAAAGTTCACATTTCTTAACTTGTTGGTACAAGGCTAAGCTCATATAAAATTCTTTCCAATCTTAAGCATTCATCAAATAATTTTTTTGGCGGACTATTTCTAAGTTTCACTATTTAGAAATCTGTATATGAGAAAGTCATACAAGTGCAATGGATGCCTTTGTCTTAAAGTTTCCTTTAGAAGAGCAGCAAAACACACCTCCTCCCAAAGAAAAGATAAATTTCCATCATCTTAAACTTCACATGAACTTTAAAAAGCTTTGACAGCTTTAATCATTAGATTTTGATTACTACCTACCGAAGAAGAATGTGCCTGTAGCTACATAATTTAGCCTTCACTTGTTTCAGGTTGTAAAAATAGAATAACTACCCTTCAGCAAATTAGATGGCTGTTTCTTCTCCCCATCTACAAGAAAGTGGTATTCACTTCTCAGCTTCATTTTCACATGGCAGATTCACAAAATTAGTAATTCAGTGTGGGCTGAGCTGGTTCCCATCTTACAGAGCTTACACGATATTTTATAGCTGACTAAAAAGTTTTACCCCTATCATGCAAACCAAGCCACCTCAGAGTTTTGCTGTTGAAACTCAGAGCTCCTGCAGTGTTCTCTATTTGTGTGCTGTGCCTGGGTGGTTCCCAGGACTCCAGCTAGGCTGCTCAATATGTTTTATGCAGAGCAACCACAGCAAGGAAAGCCATGCTTCTTCCATCACAAACATGGTGATGATCAAGTGTCAGGATGCATACCAACCACTCTGATCATCCCTTACTTCCCCAAGTTATTGCAGTCTCTTGTGACAACAGTGAAGTTCCTGCAGGTACACAGAGTCATATACAGATAGTAAAAATGCTTTTTTTTTTTTTTCAGGCAGAATGGTTATATTATATTAACCGGACTCACCACACAGATAATCCAATGCCAGTGCCAACTCAAAACATGGCACAGAACTACACTGAACCTGCTTGAGTGAAGCAAATATGAAACCATACTCACAGGAAATAGACCACAAATTCTAATTCATCCAGCAACTAGAGCCTTGCTAAGCTCCCAACTAACTATGTTTATAACACACTTCACATTTGAGAGGCTGACATTAGGGTTCTAATGAGCAAGTTAAGACACATGATCCGTTTATATAAAGTAGGTAGGGTGCGAGGGAAAGGGCTGAAAAGCCCCTTGAAACATGAGCATCCTTCCTCTTGGTGAAGTTTCTACAGCAAATTCCACAGAATTTTATACTTTAGAATTACTACAGCTGCCTTTAAGGATCTACAGAGGCTTGTTGTTATCTCAGTTTTTAACCTGAAACCTTCCCATTTAGTACACAGCTGAACAACTACTGATTCTAGCATTAATCACTCCCCATGATTTAGTACTTCAATAATTGGTAATAGACAGCATGCAACAGATGCAAGAGCTTTTTTAAAAGCCAGTCTTGAAATTGTGCTCTTTCCCATGACCTGTTTTCACCACCTGAAGGGTCTGTCTCAAGTTCTGAAGCCTGTGTGCATTTCATGGGTTAAAACTTTACATTCCTTCCATCATATGCAAGATTCACCTGCCCAAATGGGAACACCTGCCTCTAAGGTAGGCACTTCAGGCGCTTTTTGTAAATAGGCAATGGAAAAATTAAAACATATCTATCAAAATATTATATTTAGCCACCTAGGACATGATCTAAAATAGTCACATGCATCTCATCGTAGATGCGCTTGCGTCGCTTCAGCAACAGAAGCGGCCCAGAGTGACTGGTTTCAGTTTTTTAAGACGCTTATGTAAGTGGCCAGGATTGCTCTGCCAAAGTTAAGCACAGTCGGCTGGGCTGAACTCGCATATCAAGCAGCTGCACTACCATGTCAGAGCAAGAGGAAGGATGTGGCTTCACAGTTAGTTTAGGAATACCCAAGGCTGTGCTACTGCCAGAAGGTACAGCCCTGCGCCAGCACTGCCGCTCACCTGACCTCAAGGGCAGGGGACAGCCCGAGATGAGAACCGGTGACAAGCAAGACAGCAGCAACACCAGCGGTTCCTCCTGAAGGTCACACGGTGACAGGGACTGCCCCTTCCAGCCAGCACAGGCCTCACCAGCTCAAGTCAATCATGGAAGCTCTTCTCCACACCCCCACAGTCATCCTGGGAAAAAGACGGGCCTGGCTGCACCTTTCCTGCAAGGCGCCACTACAGACCATCACCAGGGCCCCTCTTTAGCCTTCCCCCTTCCAGGTCAAGCAAAGCCACCTCATTCTAATTCTCTCCACACACCACAGGACAGCCCCTCATCGACTGCCAAACAAGGCACCATTTTTGGATGTGGCCTCACAAGAACGACTGAAGGCAAAACCCACTGGTCACGCTCTTGCTCGTGCTGCCCAGCGTGGGCCAGTCCTTGCCAGCCCAGGAGAGCCCTGCAGCTGGCTCAGGCTCCCTGTCCTGCAGGGTGGCCAAGACCTTTCCTACAGGCATCCTCGTCCCCACGGTCGGGTACAGGTGCCAGCCAGCCTCGGCTCTCCTGCTCACCCTCACTCCAGGAATCTAGGCCATGCAGTAGCCCTACAACCACGTCACCATTTTCAGCTACTGCCAGCTGTGACAGTGCAGAGGAAAGCCTGTCAGAAGTGTTTGTACTGTGTCATCTCAGTAATGCTCAGGAGTGGCCTTGGGCAGCTCCCCATCAGGAGCTTGAAATTGGCCTGTTTTACAATGGCTGCCTTAAAGTAACATGTATTAACTTTGTCCAGTTCAAAGCATTTTGCCCAGGGTTATATATACAACCTTATTCTCCATAACAATTTCTGTAGCCTTAGATTTGACTATCAGTAGAAGGTAAATATAAAGCTTTGAGCTTATGCAAATTCAACTCTGCAGTTTTGGAATGAGAGGTTAATCTGTCAAGAATGTTCAACTATCTTCCCAAAAAATATGAAGTACTCCCCTCAAGCATACACCCCTTGTATTTTTCCATCTGGTAAACCAATTTCCAGTGTTAGAAGGTAGCACAACACAGCCTTAGGGTATCAGACTTCTCACAACCAAGACAACTTTTCTAAACCATTTTGCTAATATGGTTTGAGGAGCTGCTGTCCAGTGCCCGGCAAGACCAGGATCAATAAGAAAAACAGAAAGCCATACACAAATTACTCACTCACAAGCAAGACTTAGCATGGACCACTGCTTTATATGCTGGCATCTAATTTCGCATGTGTGTGTTTGCACCAAAGTTCTTTCAAAAGATTCCCATAACCTGGGATGCAATGCAGAAGGAATAACTCTACATGAAGGATAACTCCACTGTAAGTGCCTCCACTACCAGTAAACAACACACATACACACAAATCCAGAGAAAGAGACCATGCCTTTCTCAAATCCCAGAGAATTTAGTCCTTTATTTCCAAATCTCTTTTAACTCACTTGAGAAATACAGCTCTAGTTTAGGAACAAATCCTTAGATCTGCAGTCACTACAACAAGATCTACCTATTATCAAAATGCATCTGAAAGCAGACTTTGTGAAGATGTCAAGATGTTTCACTATGCAAAGCAAGCTCTTTGCAGAATAAGAAAAATCACTGTCAATGTTAACTACTTGGATTGCAGAGCAGAAGTAGGTGAACACAAACTGTAATGATTTGTGTTATTAATAAAGCAGAAGTAAAGCAGTTGTGCTAGCAGTGGTAAAGCACCTTCCCTACTCTCTCCAGCTGTCAGTCTCAACTATGCATATTTGAAAGCCATCTGGCACAGACCCTGACAGCCAGTTTAAATCATTTCATGTTTCATACAACCTCAACTGAGTGAGGCTGGTAGACACTGCTCTAATTTAAGTATTGATTTGCACTATGTTCCATAGGCTTCATGAAGTTCTGCACCAGCTTCATTCCCAAGTAAAGAAAAATTGGCAGATCCGAGCAATATAAAGCCATTTGAAGTGCAATATCAATACTGATAGCAGTAGCACCTGGATGGAAGTGAAAAAACTCCTGTTCAATATGCATATTGAGATCCTGATCTACTATCTATTAGATCTAAACAACCAGAAGAGATTCAAAAATACCACCCTTTCTTAAACAGTTTAAGGGCTAACCATACCTGCCACCTTTTGTAGCCATTTATTGTTACTATCTACTCAGTCTTCTCTATGTAAAAACATCAGAAAGCAAGTCTGGATGCTCAACACAAGCAAAATTTCTTTTACTCTACTGCAGTATCAGAAACCACCTAGGCATATAGTTCTTGTATTTAAAACCAAATATACTTTTATGGAACACCATTAGTTGAAAACTGGTACTCAAACAACTCTCCCATCAAAACAATAAGTTCATGTTCTCCCATGTGAAAAGGTTAGTACTCTCCAGGGAATGGTTTCACATGACTACTGCACAAGGAGGAACATTCCCAACCATCAATCCAAAGATTTGTGTCGCTTTCCTCATGTGAGCCTCACTTCTCACCTTGGAGAGACCAGTTTGTGCACAAAGATTGTGTAACAAACCATCCAGTGGTGCACTTTGAGTAGACTCAAAGTGGCAGAGATGGCACAAAAGAGGGGGGAATTATTGCAGTTAGGCTAAGATGGAAATGAAAGTAGCCATAAGGTCACCTCAGCCAGCCAGTGAAACTTTGCACTCACAGTGACAAGCCAAATAGGCAATTACAAATTATGCTCTCTCTGTCCCCAGCTTCTTGGATTATGCTGATCAACCAGCACCTTCAGAAGGCCATCATAAAAGTATCAAACATTTTAACAGAAGTGACTAACAAATCTTTCAATGGGGACTTAAAAGACTCCTATCTCTTGAAACACCTACCATACAAAACCAAATGTTTTCCAAGCTTTTGGAGAGTCACAGGGATCACCTTAAACTTTTTAGAACACTCTACAATATTCTTTTAAGAAGTGTGCTGCAGCTACAAGGCTTCTTTATTGCTAGTGGCCTAAGTTCCTTATTTCAATAAAGACCATAGCACTATGGTTTTTTCTTTCTACAGTGGAAAACTCCACCAAACACAGCTAGTGACTCTTCCTCCCATCCCCATATGGAGTCACCAGTTGTTTTATTTAAAATCTAGACAGAAGCCAAAATACACACCACAAGAACACATCCTTGTATTTGCAGAGACACAGGGGCAATCCTGAAAGAGCCGTGCAGACAAGCCACCAGCACTGGTCAAATAACAAGTGCAGAAAAAGTTATGTGATTTCCACGTAAGGGCACATCTGTAACACTCCACTGAAGAGCACTTGGGTTTCTAAGTTCATCTTTGATTCAAAATCTTAAAATTAATATGAAAGTTTAAGTTTTAATGACCATGTAAGCAGGAAGAGAACACCACTATAACCCTAGGGGTGCGTCCCAGAAGTTAGATAGCTGCTTAAAGCAGAGTGGGCTGAATCATCTTTCCTGCCTTGAGCTGGGGTTTGCTGCTATCAACTGTGCAGAGCATGGTACATCCTGGGCCTCCTCTCTACAGGACCAGACACTGTACACCAAGTGGTGAGAAACCAATAGTGTTGTTTTCCCTGCTGCTACCTTATCTTTCTGTGAATATAAGGGCACAAGTAAGGGTAGCAGATTACAAGTGATAGGCTCCAAGAAGTGTGTTTTAAGAACATGGTGTTTCCTGTGCTCACTGGGAATGAAGGCAACATCCAGCTCAAACACAATATTAAGAAAAAAAGACATGCAAACCACTGAAGTCCACTGCAAATAGGAAGCCACGCAGAAAATTACCTAACTCTCATCTACAAAGCAGCATCAGGTTATAGCCAGCAAGAAGCCAGGGCTGCCTACCCCTAGTGCTGAGACTGCTCATGCTGTAAGTAGCAAAACCAGCCAGACTTAATGGCCAGCACTATGGAGGATGATCATCAAATGTCATCCTCAATATGGATCTATGCACTCTTTAAATGCACAGTGCACTTGCCAACACCAGAAAGGAGGAATATATTCTCTTTCTCATTCCATTCCCCTTCAAAGGGAGGGCAGATGTTATTTGTCTGCTTTGTAACAGCAATTACATATTATCTCTTACTGGACGAAAAAATAAGTTATATTTATTTTCAAAGCTACTTCTGATTTCTTTTTTAAATGTCTCCTACATTTTCCTTAGATTTCTTCTCCCACAAGACCTTTGAAATACCAATGGAGAAAGCCTCATACCTACTTTGCAATTCACCAAAATTAAACTAATAACACCTCCTGCTGTCATCTGTCAGTTAGAGTAAGATTTATAAATGGCAGCAGAAATAATTTTCATAATGTTTACTTGAATACCAATAGCTTGAACAGACAGCTCCTTCAAAGATACTGCTCATATCAAGTGAAATCTGTCATGAAAACTAGAAATTCATTTTAATTAAGAGTATTTGAAAGCCTAATAATTTAAAAATAAAAGACAAACTGGACAATACCATGTGTCTGTGTAGAAATGACATTCTGTCTGAGTAGGTGCAACTGTTTCGAGACGGGTTAGTCTAATGTTTTGCCTGTTGATTTCATTGTACGTGTCACCTCCTGGAAATCCTCCTTCTATACTGCTCATTATCACTGCTTACATCTTCTGTGTGAAACTACTGAACACATTTTTATTTTTCACATGCATTAAGATATGTTTGGAGGGCTTCATGAACAAAAAAAATCTTACTTTTTTATCCCTCTGCTGTTCAATTAATGAACATAGTCTTTTCAGCTAACTGAACTTAAGTTAGGAGAACACTAACATTAGGTATTGAAAAGAGGAGGAATCCAGTCTTTATAAAGGCAAGCTATTTTGAATAAATTAATAAATCTTAATATTCGTGAGAAATATCCATCCTCTACACAAAGTATCGTAGGTTCATTTTTTTTTTCAAACCAGCAACAGTATCACCTTATCTTTCCTGCCTCCCTTGTTCTTCGACCTGTTACACTTTGCAAGAAATACAAATGTCTTCTGAGAAAATTTAACAGGTTTGAATAAAAAAGCAAAAAAAACCCTGCTTGAGACCGTTGCACACACTCTAGAAAGCCAGTAGGCAGAGCTACTCCTAGCTTTTTAGACACAATTCTGCAACTCCTAGATTTTATCTAGTTTTTAATTAAAATACTGTATAGAGAAAGATCCTTATCTGCTGAACTGCAACTTTTAACAAGTCTTATTATTATTATTACTTAAGACAAGTAGAGAATACTAGAGAATACAAATTTAAGACTATTACTGCAATTTTATTGATCCTTTTGTAATAAGGTAAGCATGTATTTCTATAACGGAGATCTCTTATAGATTCAAGCAGTCTTTCTTATTTCTCAGAAGATATTTACTTTTAGATGCCCAGGACTAATCATAGCTGTTCGCTATTCTGCATTAAATTTGGCTAACTGAAATCTGACTTCACCTTTAAATAAAATGTGAATCCCTTTTGGCACTTGTACTATTTTCTCTTTAAAAACATATGAAAACATATATAAAAATAAAGAGTTCAAACACTGAAAGACATTAGTGAGGTCACATTTCAGTGGTAAAGAATGCCATTAATATTTAGTCTACCTTAATGGAAGAAATTCGAGTTAGAAGATACTTTAGGTTATCGTGTCCACCCTCATGTCAAGGGAGACTTTCTTGCTATGGCATGTTATTGATTGTTTTGCCACATTTATTTTGAACTTGCCAGTTAATAGTAAGTTTCCAGCTTTAAAATCTTAAATGTTGGTGAAGTCAAATCTTCCAAAGCATCTGTTTTTCAAGTGGCTTTAGCAGATCCAGCCTATGTCTCTTCCTTCTTAGTATCATCTCATGATTACCTCCCATTTATCACATCCTTCTTTACAAATAAATTCAAACAGCTAAAAATAAAGCTAATAGAAGTAATTGCTAGACCTTTGCGCTTTTGCTACAGGACACTTTCAAGCCTGAATTTCCTTTGAAGCTTTCTACAAAACAGTTCAGATGTTTGCAATTTTAACAGGTGACATAAATTCTCTATATTTTGTGGTCCACAAAAGAGTGACTTTCTGAATGAGACTCTTCCTTTAAACTACAGTGGATTTCAATTTGCAGGATTAACCCCAGATTATTAGCAGAATATGTATTACATACATACTCTGGGGAATGGGGATCCTTTCCTTGCACCATAATCTGTACGTAATGCAACTTTGTGTAAGAAACCGATACAGTTTACCCAATGCTAATGTGACAAAAGTCTTGTTTTCTGCTTTAAATTCCCAAAAACATTTGCTTCATGTACATAAGTAACAGTATGTATGCTTACAAATAGTACACCCACAATTCCCTTTAAAATCAGTTTTGGCTTGTATCATTTGAGTGATCCACATGGCTTTCCATGCGTTTTTCTATGAGTGGATAGAAGTAATAATTTTGCAATTCAGCACTGACATAGGAACATTGATTAGGAAAACCTGCAAGTATCTGTACACAGCACAGGATTCACATTTCCTTCAGCTAACTCAGCCTGGGTCGGTCACCATAATCATCAGTAAGAGCAGCAATAAACCGAACCACACAATGATGCTCTTCCAGACTAAAAATTTCACACTGAAGTGTATGAGTTTTTTTCCTCACTGAATTCAGTGACCACTTTTTCCACTGACACCAAGAGTTTCCATTCATTATGCCATAAGTATTAAAGCCCTAGTACATTGGAAGCTGTTCCTGCCAGAAGAGCCAACAGTTTAAAGATACACAAGTTTACTTCTATTGGAATTCACAGTTTGTGGTGTTTGGAAGAAATCCTTGAAAAGCACCAACAAACAGCTGAAAAAAAAAATGGCCCTGGCTATAGCTACAGCTACCACCTTCTGAACACACAGAATCATGAACCAAGGAATTAGCAAGTTATCTAACCAACACGCTTCCAAGAACCAAAACACATTATTTTAACTCAAATTCATTAGGACCCAGGAATGTTTAAGAGATGCAGCAGCTTTCCTACAGGCGGTAGTTTTCCAAAGGCACGCTCACTTCATTCCCCAGGAAGTCAAGATTGCCAGCCACTAATGATGAAGACATTTCACCAGGACTGTGGGCTTGGAACTTGACTTCTAAGAAGGGACATGATTTGAATAATCACCTAACCAGTCACCTCTCAAGCACTGTGAGGTGAGATACCAGCAAACATTCTCAGAATGACAGTTTCAGACACAGCATAGGTGTCACCAGCTCCTTCTGAACAGACCTTGAGAAGAAAGCCTCAGCAACTAAAGTTATAAATGCACAAATGCCATGCGTAACAAGTATTGAAGGATTTCTGTAATGCGGATCTTAAAATGACAAGAAAAAAAGCCCCCGAAATTTTGTTACTGTTCTCGTCACCAGCCCTTACAGTTTAAACAGTCAAAGGTAAAAAAGATTTTTGTGGATCCCGCACAGCACTACAAAACCGCCTATTACAGCTGAACTAACACTGCCCCACAGGCTGCGAACCCTGGGACAGACTCAACCACAGCTCTCCGCTCCTAAACGCTTCCCCGGGCGCAGGCTGAACCCCTTCCTGCCCCTGGCGAGCAACACTCGCACGGCCGCTCTAAAGGAAACGCTCCCGGGGACAACAAACCGCTTTTCATGAGATCTTCCTCTCGAAATCCTAAGTCCTTCCGACTTCAGCCTTTACCGACAGACCGAAGGGCTCGGCAGGAAGCCAGGGCAGACGGCGGCGCGGACACCCACCCCACTCTCCCCACTGCGAGCGCTGCCTCCCGCGCTCGGCACCGGCCAGCCATCCCCGGCGGAGGCTCCAGCCCGCTCCCAAACTCACGTGGTGCAACAGCCAAAGGTTACACGCACCGCCGGGTCGAGGATGACACCGCCGTTAGAGGCGCTTCCCACCGCGGAGCGGCCCCGCGCGGGGTCGGGCTCACCCGCGGCGAAACGCCCGCGAGGGCTTCGCTCTCCCGGCACCCGAAGTAGTGCCGCATCCCTTCCTCGTGCGCGCCGGTCGATGAGCAGCCCGGCTAGGCATCGATAAATCAAACCAGCCCGTCCGCTCCGACGGAAAGCTGCGTACGACTCAGCCGCGGCCAAAAACACAGCCCTGGGGGCGCGGCGGGCGGGCGAGGCTGCGCGGGTGCCGGGCTCCCAGCCCCCGCGGGGCGGCGAAGTGCCCGGGATGTCGGTGTCGTGCTGCCGCAGCGGGCTAATCCCAGCTACTTAACCCGGCGGGCGGCAGGGGCTGAGCACCACCTTAATCCACGGCGTGAGCGCGCCCGCCCGCCAGGAGCTTGCAGGGCCGTGGCGTGCCGGCCGTGTCCAGCCGCGGGGTCCCCGACGGTGCGGCGGTGCGCTCCCGCGGCGGCTCAGCCCCGCATCCGCTGCCCTCAAGGTCACGCCGTGCCCCGACTGCACGGTGGCGGCCAGGTGCACGCTCCGGTTACCTGCGGGGAGAACCGGCGAAAGCCCAGGAGCGCGGCACCCGGCCCTCCGGCCCCCCGAGCGAGCCCAGCCACGGCTCGCAGCCCCGCGGCGGGAGCGGAGCGACGCTGCACCTGCCGCCACGCTGTTGCCCGCCCCGGTCGGCCAGCCGGGAGCAGAGCCGCCCCGAGCCGCCGCCGCGCTTACCTCTGCGCCGTGGGGCCGACACAGCCGCCGGTCGGGGGCCAGGACGAGGCGCCCGTAAACCTGACGCCGCCCGCTCGTTCGCTCGCCGAGCGCACAAGGTCCCCGCGCTCCCCGCCCTGCCCACGGCCGGCCGGCCCCGCCGCGCCGCCCCCGCCCTGCGGCCGTGCGAGGAGGGCGGGAGAGGGGGCGGGGGGGTGAAGCGGCGACCGAATTGGGGAGGGAAGGAGGGAGGGAGGGGGCACCGGCGCGGGGAGAGCCGGGGGAGGAGAAGGAAGGAGGGAGGGAGGGAAGGAGGGAGGGGGGCGCGGACCGCCCGCCCCGCCCCCGTCGCCTCACCGGCAGGAATCAGCGATTCGCCCTCCTCTCGGGCGCTCCCACCGTGGCCGCCGCCGCTCCCCGGGGCCCGCCCGCCTCCTTTCCCCCGCACACACCGGGCAGCGCCGAGCGCGCCGCCGAGCCCCTGCGCCGCAGAGCAACCGCTACAGGAGCCGGGCGCCACCGGGCAGGGCGGGGCGGGGCGGGGCGGAGCGCAGCGATCCGCCCGCCTCCCGCCTCCGCCCGCCCGCCCGCCCGCCGCGGTCACTCACTTGCCCGCGCCCCGTCCTCTCCCGGCGCCGCGGCCGCCGGTCCCCGCCGCCTCCCTCGCCGCCTGCGGAGTGCGGGCCACGTGACGGGGCCCCTCTCTCGGCCCAGGAAGGGGGGTCTCGACGTGCGGAGCCTTCAATGGGGGAGGTGGAGGCGGGGCCCCGGTAGGCACGGCGCCCGCGGAGGCGGAGCCCCGCGCCGCTGCCCGCCCGCCGCCGCCGCCGCCACTGGCGGGCGGGAGGCTGACGCGCTTGTTTCCATGACGTCGGCGGGCGGGGCCGCGGCGTTTGATGGAGCCCGGCGGGCTTCGGGGGTCGATGACTTTGCCACGAGCGGCTCCCGCGGGGCGGGGCGGGGGCGGGGCGAGGCGGGTGTCGCGTCGCGTCCCTCCGCCCGTGGGTCGCGGGCCGCCGCCAGCCAGCGGGGACGCGGGCCGCCTCGATGGGGCGGGGATGCCCCGCCGGCGGGAGAGGCCGCGGTCCCACGAGGGAGGGGCGGCCACCGTCCGGGCTGGGGCGCGTCTATTGCCCCGGTGGCGGAGCCGTCCCGGGGGCGGTGCCGGTGCCGTCGGGGGAGGCGCCCTAAGGGACCGCCGGGCGCCCGGGGCGCGGTCCTCCCCTGCCCCAGGGGGCGCGGGGGTGCCGTGCCGTGCCCGCGGGGCCAGGGGCGGTGTCGCCCCACGGCCTCCCCCTCCCGAGAGCAGCCGGTGGGAGCCGCGTTGGCGGGCGCGGGGAGCACGGCGGAGTCGGGGCGAGGCTCCGCTGTGTCTGCCGGGGCGCGCTGCAGCAGGAGGTCCCTGTTGCGCGGGGGTCCGGAGGGGCAGGAGCCAGCGTGCCGCTCGCTGCCGACGGTGGGGATTAGGGAGCTCCGGATCCAGCCTCCCGTCAGGCGTGTCCGCCTCTCGGGGAACCCTGGCAGCTCCCTCGGGAGAACGGGGAACGTGTGGGGGCCGCAGGTGTTCAGCGCTTCCCAGTCTCCAGCCGAAGGCTCTTTGATTGGAGAAAGGAAAACAAATGGGGTTATCAAGGTTTGAGCCCGAGTGAGCTCTCCGGGGAGACGCTGGAAGTGAATAACAGGATTGGGAATTACACTGGAAATGAAAACCCCGATTTCAGTTCTCTTCCAATGCAGTAGACCTCCCACCGCCCCCTCCCCCCAACGAAAAATACCCATCCATAAACTATGTCATTCTATAAGCTATTTGTGTGAGGGTTTGAGCTGTGTTTTGACATCCTCCACTCTCCTCTGTTGGACACCTCGCTCGAGTGACTGGCCAGCTGCATCACAGGCTGTCAGGTTCTTTGAGCCTGCCATAAATACCTTGCTTCACCTTCATTATCGTTCAAATCCTAGTGCTGCAAAGGAAATGAATGGAGAAGCTTATGCAGCTCTACAGTCGCAGACCGGAGATGATGCAGAGCCTAGAGGGTTAAAGCAACAGGATGAAGTCAGCACAAAGCAGCCCACAAGGACTGGCAAATAAATAAATCATCCTAACTACACTATTATTATGGCTTGCCTGAGGTTCATTGTCTCTTTCTTTTTCACCTGAATGTCTGTTACATTTTTCTCCTTGCTCAAGAGAAGCAATCAAAAGGGACTGTGAGCAGTAAATGGCTCCTGCCCATTTTGAATGTTGCTAAAAATACTACCTTACCTCTCCATATCTAGAGGTCAATTGAAAAATCAAAATAATGAGGTAAGCAATCCTGCAGACTGTTCTCTTGAGGAGATTTCTTGCATTTCTTCCCAGAAGGAGAATATAAAACTATCTGAACATACATAAAACAAATTTTCTTGCATTCTGTTTCCAGTTCAGCACCCTCCTCTGCACTTATGGCTGTAGCTCAGTGAGGCTTCCTTCCCCAGGCACTTGGAAATTACATTTCTCAATACAGCTTTATAAGACTGGCAGATGTGTTCTGCACAGTTCTGTCATATCTCCTGGCTCTCGGGCAGATAAAATTAGCTTTGGTACAGCTAAGAAGGAGATGATGTGTTTAAAGCACTGCAGTTTGGGTACATGTCTGTACCTGCTTCCGTTTGTCTTGAGGGAAGGTGGGTAGGTTGTGCTTCAGTGCTTCTTCTATGAAATGGGAATAATGTCCTATTTTCTTCACAGGAAGGAAGCAAAGGTGGGAGGGGTACATTTCATCATTATCTTTTATGATAGAATTCTCTAAGTGGATACATTTTTCGAGGCACACAATAGTCATTTAATGTTCCTCTTCATTGATACACAGGGATAGCATAAAAACATGCAACACATTGACTGAAAATAAGGAGTAATTTCTTATATCTCCACAGAATCTTCTCCCTGAGGATTTAAAAAATTTCCAAATTAATCCTCAGTAGCCAGCATGCTTCATGATTTTTTAATTTTTATTTTCTTTTTGTGAAAAAGAGGTTCTCCTTCTGTTTCTAAAGATTAGGACATATAATTGACTAACAGAAAACATTCCCTGTAATGTAGGTCACCAACAGTATAAAGTGAGCAAAACCAAGATGCAGAAAGGAATATTTCTGGAGATCTTTCATTTAACTTTTGAAGAAGCAGTACCATTTCAGAAAAATTCAGAGTGGTTTGCAGACCATTTGGAAAGGCCAGATTTGATGAATCAGTGTCAGTACTTCAGCCCATTCTATGACCAACATGCTAACAACACAAGCATCCAACATTTTAATAGACACAGAAAATGTGTCACAGCAAATATGAGTAGATTGCCTGTATCTAATCTACTTACTATGAGACTTTTAACATAAGAGTAAGAATTAGAATATTTGGATCATTACAATATTTGGTAAAAAATTATTAAGATGACCAAGATCTAAATGCTCACCTCACCATCCTGTATTAACTGGGGGGCTTTTGGTAAAATCCCATTATGGGCTTGATCTGAGAAGAGAAAAAACAGGCTTTTCATAGTTTGTGTATAGATCTTAACTTTATTGAAACTGTTTTCTTGACTGTTTTGCTAGTGCTAGATCCTGTTCAAACTCAGTTTATTAGATTGGATGGAAGTGGAGAGCACAGACAAAGTGTGGGAAATTAGGGGAATATTTGTGCAAGCAAGAAGATATGAGTGTCTTAAGCTTCCAGGCGTTTTGCAGAACCAAATGTTTCTGTACCAGGTACAGGTCTCCCAGTTGACATTCTTAGTTCAGTACTACTGTTTGACCAATCTCTTCAGTCCACCACGGAGAAGATTCCTGTTTTCCATGCTCCTGGCTGATGGGCTGAGCTCGTTCCTGTCAGGCCCTGGAGGCTATATCTCGTGATTGTTCTAGTATTCTGCAGGCTAAAAGATCAATCTGTTGCCTAAAACACTAAAAAGCCACCTTGATAGGCAAACAATAGACCACTCACTCATCTTTAGGTGGCACAATGACCAAACCGCTCTGTCATTCACCCATGCAGCCTAACAATAACCTTGTGTCAAAACAGTATTTCCATTTCATCTTGAAATCCTCCACCCCACCCTTAGGAAAGAGGCCTATCTGTAAACATTTGCATTTTTATCAGCTCAAAATTCTTCCTCTTGACTGCACGGGAACTCAGGATTTGTGCATAATGTGCTTCCCTTCCAGAATGCATATGATCATTTCAAATAGTTGATTTTATTTTCACTATTCAGTTTTCCTCTCAACAATGTTGGATCATTTTGTTTTTGGTTTTTTGTTTTTTTTCATTCAGTTTTATGTTTTACTGTGATACTGCAGGATCAGGAGGCTGAAAGATTCAAAGAATAAACAAAGAAATGTGAGGAGTAATAGTTATTACACAAATCGGTTTTCATGTATATTGTATATTAAATATATCAGAAAAAGATACACTGGACTTAATATGTTAATACCTGTTCTTTTCAAGCACCTCTGCAGCTCAGCAACATTACAGTCCCAAAGCAGATGAAAGACTGGAAAGATATTTCCTGAGCAAGGGCAGGATGTCTACATGCAAATTAAAAAAAAAAAACAAAACAAACAACAACAACCAAAAAAAAAAACCAAAACCAAAAAACCAAAGAAAACAAACCAAAAAAATCCCACAACAAAACTCCAAAAACCAGCCAAACAAAACAACAAAGCATAAATCATGGAATTGATGGAGAATTTGATCAATTAAAGGAATTCAAACAGACATGAGAGAGAAGGGGGAAATAGAGCTGGGTGGGATAGCAATAATTGACACATCTATAAAGAGGAGGAGAAAAAAAAGAAACATTGGTGAAGACTTTCTTGATAAGACATAAATCATTAGAACCAAGTATGGATGGTGATGGCATAGTATGACCACAACTGCCTCCATGTGAAAGTGAGAAATGACAGGTGAATGGATGTATGCTATCACTCAGAAAGTAACTACTAAAAATGCATCCAGTGAGCATCCAGCTACCTCCACAGAAGTGTCTTTTCCTATGTAATACTTCCCCAGTTTGAAGTTAATACTTTCTGCCCCATGGCAAATTCATTCTTGAATGAATAAAGGATGGCCAAAGTTTCAAGCAAAGCTGTCCTTGCAGAAACTGGAAGCAGTTTTGTCCAGTTGACTAGAAGGGTTTTTTAAAAATAAGCTACTGTCTTAATTTCCCAGGAACTGCTTTTAGGCATCAACTCACAGTACCTGTCCTTGTTATGGACACACATTGCTCTTGCAGCTCACCTATCACCCCAAGACTCAAAATGATAGGATTGCCCATTATACTTACCAGATTACAAAAGTCCTTTTGGGGGTTTGTGGTATGTACAGTTCTGGATTGCAATAAAAATGTTAGTTCATTAGGTTGATGATGCTGTGGGTGTTTGTAGATATGATGCTTTTTAAACCTACTAACTTGTCTGATGAAGCTATGGCCTTGTCTTTGAGAGCCTCTTTTCAGCTGATGATAGTTTGTAAAACTTCATTGATATCACTCCTTTTTGTGACCTATTCCAGTTCATCCTGACTGACTATCTTGTTTGTAAATTGTAATCTTGTGTTCCTCTCCTCTGTGATCAAGTGACAATGGACTTATTTTTTTCTTTGTCTCCTCAAGATAAGAAGCAAAAGGAGTAACCAAACTATTGCTCTCTGATCAACATTACTGACCTGAGTCACACTCCTGACTCACTAAAATTTGTCTTACAAAGAATAAGAGTAGACCCTCCTTGATCTCATGAGTGCTGGGTCATTTTCTTAAGAAAAAAAAAAAGGTCTCTTAGCAATGCTAGTTCGAAGTCCTTTGGATAAGAAAATGGTTCAGTTAAGTTTTAGGCTCCTTCAGCAAACATTAGCAATTCTGCCCCCTGGCAATTTTTCAAGATGGGTTTGAAGCATTTAAGAGTCATTAGAGGTAACAGTTCCCATTCTGCATTTCTTTCAGAAGAGATGCACTGCCTTATTTATACTACCTTAGTCAAGAATTTATCATTCAAATAATAAGTGACTACCAGGACATAGCCGAATAAATTATTTGTTTACTTTGTTGATCACATACAGCTCTAAATCATCTTGTCTGGTTTCAAGACGCTAAGGAAATTATCCCACCTACCTAAAATTGCTTTTGAAGAATATTACTAATGACCTACTTCACATGCATTTTTAAATAGTTTAAACCTCTGGGCTCAGCCTTGCAAGACTTATTCAGGAATAATCTTTTGCAGATTACAAATACAGATCTGAAGATTGTCAAGGTCAAAATTTGGATATCTTTGAAAAGGTGTGGCTATAAAATATCCAGTATGAAAGCTTCAAAAGAATTCACTCTCCACAGTAGTATAAATTATAGCAATAGTATTTCAAAAAATGTTTATATTTGTGTATATATAAAATCAAGTATATTTGCTATGTTTAAATGTAGACTATGGGCAGTCAAAAGAATAAAGTCTTGCCTTGAGTGTTGTTTCTATTGTCAGGTAATAATAGAATGATATATATTTAGGTAAGTAGAAACAAAGTTTTAAAAATAATTAAAAATGTTGCTTGTCAACTCATAAAAATTAGGAAAATTAACTAAGTTCTTGTAACACAAACTATATTTCTATTATGTACCAGCAGAAAAGATCAATAGGGTTTTCCTCTAAGTTCCCTCTTGCCAACTGGACAACATGGCAGCCTTGTCTTGAGCTAGCAGAGCTTGACTATATCATGTTATGGGTACTTCTAGTAACAGTACTGCTGTGGGTTATCTTCAGGCTACAACATGTTAGGCAGAAGTAAAGGCAGTTTGTTTTACAAGAGAAGTGGATTAAAAGATAGAAAAATATTTTGTTTGTGACAGCAGTCCAAACATTGACAATTTTGTTACCTTCAGTTCTGACTGGATTCAGTGGGAGCTGCACATGCTTAGTAATTCCTAAAGCTGATGTCTGTTTTAGTAAAAATATCTTGGATTACTAGAAGGTATTTTAAAATAAATACATGTAAAAGGCTTTTAGATCTATGCAATATTAGATCTACAATAAAACCTAAGTTTGTTTATTTATTGTGCTTCACCCAGCTTGATGTTAATTCACTGTTCAACCACTTCTCAGCACCTTTCATGTTCAAGCCCCCAAGCCCTGGCAGTGCCTTTTTTATGAAGCCATACCCTCAGAATGGTCCACCAGGACAGCAGAAAGGGCCCACAGCTCTCTGTGAAACTAGTTAGGAGTAATTGTATGAGACGTCCTTGACAGCATAAGTAGTGGCCTTTAAAAATGTTGCAAGACCAGCTGGTCCTAGGAAGAAAACAACTGTGGGTCCATTTACAGATGTGGTTCATGGAGTTTCTTGAGAATAAGGTTCAAGTTGCAGGGTCAAAGTACCAGAACTATCTCAACCTGCTTTGAAAATGTCAAAAACTTTGATCTTTGTAGGTACTACATGTTTATCTGCCTCCCACCTTTATGTGGTTCTGATGAAGTTCATGATGCTCTGTCAAATTACAGGGAAATACAAGCACTTGGAAAAGGCTCAAGAATCCCTCTCAAAGATGTGGTGTGTATAAATAACTATAAAAGCATACATATACAAATAGAGATCTTCCTTTAGAAGGAAACTCTAATTTAAAAGGGTGTCCAGATAAAACTCTAGGACAGTATTGCAATTAGCAAAACAAAAATTTAATAATTGTAAGACAACAGTAAAATGACCATAAATTCTGTCAATATTAGAAAATCCACCTTGCTACCTAAGCCAAAATTGTTCCTTTCCTTATTGCTGTTTCTTTCCCTATGCATATATCCCTATCTATTTGAGTTTTGCTGTGAAGACAAGCAAAAATAACCATTTTAGAAAAAAAGTTAGGAGATCTGATGGTTTTAGATGGGAACCATACAAAATGTTGAGGGGGTTTGTTTGTTTATTTTTGTTTATTGGTTTACTTTTTTGTTTTAAAAAGGAACTAGAACTCTTATGGTAAACCATGGGAGTTAAGCATAAGAAATGAAATCAGCAAGAGTTAATTAAGACCTCTGTAGCCAGAAAAAAATAGTGTTGTACAGATAAGATTTGTTTGGCTTTTTTCCCTTTTCCTCTGATCTATTCCTCTTTTCTAAATTAGATAAAAAAACTCCATGAATCATTAAATTGGCAGGCAAGTAAAGCTAAGATAAAGCACCTCTCTTAAACCCATAATGCCAGGAAATTCAGAGATGTAGCTATAACAATACTCTTACCCCATACTGCAGTACTTTTAGAGTGTGGAGTTTCTCATTGTTGACTGAGATAAATAAAAATCACATAATTTTTTGTCTCCCCTCAAAAATTTTTCGTTTGAGGTTGAGGAGTGGAGTTTTTTACTAGTTTACTACAACATTTCTGTTTTCCCCTGCGATACCTTCTGCACATTGGGATGTATTCTTATAATAGTTTTGGGTTTATGGTTGACAAAAGTAAATATAGGTATGTGAGAAAAATCAATTAATATAATATAAATCTCATACTTGTATTAGATGGAGCTTTTTTCTTGTCATTCTGTTGCAAGCTCCAAACAGAACAGGTATGTAGATTACTTGAACTTGTGCATGCCTTTGCAGGTTTAGGACATAAACTGCCTAAAGGAACTCACAAAAT
Source organism: Agelaius phoeniceus (assembly GCF_051311805.1). Taxonomy (NCBI): domain Eukaryota; kingdom Metazoa; phylum Chordata; class Aves; order Passeriformes; family Icteridae; genus Agelaius; species Agelaius phoeniceus. The sequence continues at coordinate 31,103,039 of NC_135269.1, read as the reverse complement.
TATATTACTTGTGTTGTGTCAGGGAGTTTCTGTATCTTTCTCAGTATAGACATTGTCTTCCATATGCAGGATTTAAAAGTAATTTCCAAAACTCCTTTGAAAATTTAAAGAAGTGCACTTATATACCACCCTTGCAAGAAAAAGGAATGTTTATTGGGGTTTTTCTCTTAATATATTTCAACCTTACTGCAGGCCCAAAACACATCAAAGAAGCGTGGTGATCTGAAGCCTCATAGCGTGTGGCATTTTCATCAGGGTTACAGGGATCAGAAAGTGTTTTTAAAAATAGAAATCACCAGGCAAGTCCAACTTATTTTGTTGTTCATCTTCCCCACTTTTTACCTGTGGCCCACTGAGTGGAAAGGATGAACAACTTTTCTGAGTGCTCACCTCTTTAATGAAGTGGTGGGAGGGAGGAAGGAAGAAAATTAAATAATGAAGTCCCTGTTTCCACACTCCCTAACTCAGCTAGCACTTTGAATATGTTGATTATTGGAGTATAAAGATTTAGAAAGACATTTATTAATTTTTAAGAGTAAGGGAAAATTAGAGAGGTAATGGATCTCAAGCAGCTCCTGAGTCATTGTATCTTAGATATTCATTAGTGGACTGGTGTAATCCAGCCATCTCCTATTTTTCAGGGCTGCCTTTAGAGGAACTTTATCAGTCTGCAGGAATTAAAAACTAACTGAACAAAAAGTACAAATAATTAATAATATAAAATGCATTCACCTGTGTTCCAATTACTTTAGTTTGTATTTTGAACCATCAGTGAAATAAGAGGTATGATACATCCAAATGTATCTAAATTATAGATCAAAAATAATTTCTTAGTGTTTAAGACAAATATTTCATTTGAATACCATAATCTGTATAGGATGGTATGTTTCTACTTGGCTTTAGTGACACAAGTTTTGGGATATGATGATGATGATGATGATTTGTTTTTAAACATGACTCATGAGGTTTCTTCTGCATGCTGGTTATGTAATGTTTCTTCCTTCATGATAGTGACTATCTGTTTTCTACTTTTGGCTTGCTTTTCTACTGTTATTTCTAAATTGTTTACACTTAGGTGATGACTGGAGGATCTGTTTAATTATTCCAATAATTAAAGAATATTAAGAATTTAAAGAATATTAAAAATTTAGAAGTTGTCGTATTTGCTGTATATTAAAAGTCTTAGGAGAAATAATTTTTAGTATTTTGTGCTTTCATTTTATTATTCTACAGTGTTCTTATACTATGATATCTGTTATGCATAAGTCAGATTACAAAGCAAAAAAAAAAAAAAAGTAAAAAATATAATCAGGTGTCCCTGATGAAGGAGGAGCTTTATGTTGTCAAAATCAAATGCACAAAGGAGTAAAAGGAGATATTTGTGAAAATTCTGGAAGACATATCAAAGTTTCATGAGAATCGAGATGAGCTTTAATGTTTGTGTACATTGGTAAGAAAATAATTACTTACTTTTTAGTGTGGTTAAAAAGGCAAGAGCCTTCTAATGGATTCTCAGTGAAAGAACTTTTTAAAAAGCAAATTCTCTAAATGCCAGCCAGTTTAGGTAGTAAATAAATAAAGTAATATTCACCAGAATGAGCATGGCAGAGTCAAGCTTCTTACAGTCCTAATAAGTTCTGGGGGAAAAATATCCACTTTTTATTATTTTCTCCTCTGATATTTGCTGTTCTTCATAGTTAATATTTATCCTAACAATGGGTTTATTATTGCTTTGACAAAGAGAAGATATAATGAAAGGAAATATGCATCGACCATTAATATAAGATCATTCTCTAATTTACAAAATTCAAATGTCCTTAATAAAGTTTACAATCCTTATTTTTAAAGGTAAAATCTAATCTACAAAGAGATGTTAGTTATTTTTTGTTACTCTTTGTTTCGTATATTGCTCACTCATTAAATTTAATTTTACAAGTTAATAATGGTGTTGTACTTTTATTAATATAGTTTGATATAATTGCTACACCCTATTTAATGATAGCATAACTTTGCAATTAAACAATTTGCTTTACCCACAAAAAGTTTCTGTGATACAGTCTTTTTTTTTTAGTCCACTGAATTGCTGCCAATTTCTTGGTGAAACTATTTGCTTTTTCCAACACACTCTCTTATCCTTTTATTTAATGCTCACTTAAGTGTTCTCCTGAACTTTGGATGTTTGATGACAGGTTTGCAAGGTTCAAAACACTTGATTTGTTGGGCATGCCCTTTGGAAATGAAAAACACATAAGAAAAAATCATGTCTCTGAAGACTTGAATCAAATATAAGTTGTCTCTCATAGCCTATATAAACATATGAGGGTATGCCTCTGCAGGATAATGATGAGAAGCTTTATAGGACAATAAATCAAGTTTCTATTTTTGATGATGTATAGTTGTCTTCCTTTAATTGTACCTCTCTTATAAAATAAGTTATGTGGTCTTTCAGTACTCAGTGTTGTAATCTCTCTCTGCTAACTTACACAGTCATCCAAGTGTCCTGTTTGTAGTGCTTGTAGTCTGCTCATCAAATCTGTAATCAGCATCACTTGTATTATGCTTTGGAGTGCTGTGTCACATCAGCATCACAGCCCACCTGACAGAGACCACTGCATATTTCTGAGGTTTTTCAGAGACACTGTCACCTTGTATGTTGTCAGAGCTGCTTTATCCATGAAAAACCTTTTTCTACCCTAGCAGCTTGAAAATCTTTAGAGGATTGCCCTTAGGAGAGGGGACTTGTACAGTGTGATGACAACATCCATCAGCTCCTCTTCAGAAAAAAATCCAACAAACACATAGTGTAGGTAATATTGCACTGAAGAGCTTTCAGAGAATTCTTTACTAAAAATTATCTGCCAGATTGTTTATGCTGTGGTGAAAGAAATGCTAGGGAAAGAATAAGGCAAGCACTGACAAAGCCTAAAGACCTAGATCTTGAAAGTGTAAATCCCATGTCTACCAGAGCTGTATGAGGGTAACAAACCACCCTTAGCTCTCTTTCACCCTTACCTCTCCTGAAAACATCCTCTGCTAAAGTTGAGAAGAAAACTTGCCTGTATGTCTATCTGACCATAACATTTGGTTATTTAGAAATTCATTGCTATTTTACTTGTACCTGTTCCTTTTGTAGTTCTTCAGTAGCCAACAAACAGTAACCAGAACACATACATGTCCTCACAGTCTACTTACTCCAACTTGAAATGTTTGCTAATGGCTAGGATGGGCTCTTAACTTAGGCAGTTTTTCTGCCTTTTGCCCAGTTTTTACATCAAATACTACATATTACATCCAAATTTTGATAATGTAAGGCACTACTTTAGGCAAATTGCCTATGGGTAAGGCAGAAACATTTTTTATTTTCTAGGGCAATTAATTAGGCATCTGCAATGTCACTCCCACACTTAAATTAATCTCCATATGTTCAGTTATCATAGGGGAAAGAAAAGAAAGAAGAAACTGAAATGAAAACTCATAGCCACAACTCTGCAATGTATTTTTCAGACACCTGAATTTCTGTCAGCTTGCTGGGGAACCATAATGTCTTTGCTACATGCTTAGCTAACCAGCACATATCATAATTTCTACACAAGCAATGGCTCTATCACTTTTCATCATATATTTAAAATAGAAGGGAAAAAAGGAAGTGTAACTGATGAGTTTTTTGTACTTTTATTCCATGCAGTTTAGGATAGTTACTATTTACCTGTGAAATACTACTTTTAATTTAAATAGTGCATCACAAGTTATTTATCTTGTGATATACTGTCTTTGGTTCTTTAACTTCTTGTTCAATTTTCTTGCTAATTTGGAAAACAAAATCCATACTTGCTTTGTAATTTTTCTGAATTGCCAAAGTTCTAATAGGTCTTGCTGGGGACTCTATTAGGCTTTTAAAATTAAATATCTTGTTTGATGGGTGGACTCAGGGGAAAAAAGAAATACGGAAAGCACATCTGAACTACTGAAACACTTTAACGCAGGAAACGTTAAGAACTTACAACTAGTGAAATGTAGCAATTTTAACCTGTACTTATGGATTCTTGGCCTGATATATTTGTTTTCTTTATGCAACATTCCTGCGTTTTAAGGCATTAAAATTGCTCCCAGTCTTGCCTACAGTGTTTCAGTTGCACTCAGTCTGGCTGATCAGGTGGTATGAGGGGGCAGGATTTAATGTTGCATGGGCTCAGGCTGGCATGGGGTTACTTTTCCCCATGGCAGCTCCCCTGGTGCCGTGATGGTGCTGGAAAGGTGTTGATGACACCTGGGTGTTTTGGGTACTGCTGAGTGGTTCTGGCACAGCACCAAGGGTGTCTCTCCAACATTGTCCCCTCACCTCAGATGAGGATGGGCCAGTTCTTGGCAGGGACACAGCCAGGAGAGCTGACCCAAGGTGACTAAAGGGATATTCCATAACATGTGGCATCTGCTCAGCAATGAAAGCTAAGGAAAAGGGGATGGAGGCATTTGTTATGAGATTTGGTCTTTTGGAGGATCCATTTATACTTGCCAGAAAGTAACTGGACATCTCCTGCTGATGGGAAGTAGAGAATAAATATTTTGTTTTCCGTGCTTCTGTTCATGGCCTTTACTTTATCAACTGAGATTAGCTCAGTTGTTTGGGGCATAGTGCTAAAAATGTTAAGGTTGTTGATTTGATCCCTCTATGGACCATTTACTTAAAAGCTGGACTCAATTATCTTTTTGGGACCCTTCCAACTCAGAATATTCTGTGATAAACTGCCATTTTCTGACCTGTGAGGTTTTGTGAGGTTTTTCCTGGGTTTTTTTTGGTTTTTTTTTGTTGTTGTTTTTTTTTTGTTGTTGTTGTTGGGTTTTTTTGGTTGGTTTTTTTGGTGTTTTTTGTTTTGTTTTGTTTTTTTTTGTTTTGTTTTGTTTTTTTTAATTTATTTTATCCTCACCCTGCCTTGCTGAGGAAAGGGAATGATAGAGTGACTTGGTGGGCACATGTTATCCAGCTGGGATCAACCCACCACAACGAAACAGGCACGAATCTTGTCCAGCTTGCAAGTCACAGACTCAGCCCTCCTTCTAGGCCGCTGCCCACGCATGTTTCGGAGGCTTACTGCACAGATCTGACTGTGATAAGGAGTTTTCTTCTTCCAGCTTTTGGAAAGGAGCATGAAAACCAAACCCTAACCATCTACAGAGGCAGTTGAGCCATGCTGCCACTATCATTCTTTTCTCTACAGCACTTCAATGCACAGCAGGTACTTGAAACCCATAGTTTCAAGCACCCCATATGAACCCTGTACGAACTTGTTGACCTGGATTTTATAGTTTCAGTAAACAGAACCACATTAAGGAGGAAGGAGTCCAAGGTTTTATGTAAAGTTCTGCTAGATATGCCTTATCTGTGACAGGAAAGTTCTGTGACTTTCCCATCTTTCAGGTCTCACTCTCAATTTCAGCATTTCTTTAGGTCTTGTTATCTTATTTCTTATTTGGTTTAATGTTTTCTTCAAGCTACTACCTGTTTTCTTGCATTTTTATTTCCAGCTGGGGAATTCATCAGGCATGGCAATAGACCATTACAATAGACAGAGAAGACTGTTTAGTTGTAGCCATACCTGTGCTTTTTTTTGTTTTTCTTTTCATTTGTAGAGATTGAAGAAGGATGTTGAAATTTAATCAGTCTAAAAGCAGCCCTTCCTCCTTCCCCTTCTCCTTCTCCTTTCTCATTTCTTCTTCCTCTCCTCCTCCTGTCTTTCTCCCTTTTGTTCCACCTTTCCTCCCTTCCTCTCTTTTTTTTTTCCTTCTCTTCTTCCTTATCTGTAGAACCACTATGGAATTCAGTAAGATTTCTGAACTGATTGTAACTATATAACTAGATGTTAATAGAATTGTTCTTCTGTGTAAGGGCAAATAAAAGAGACATTGAAAGAGAAAATTTCCATGGAAACAATATTTCAGTAGCAATGAAAAATATTTCTCACCACAACATGCTAAAAATAACTTCACAAATAACTTCATAAAATTGGACTTTTTTATTGATAGTATGGCAGGAAAAACCATAATACTTTTCAGCTGGAGGATAATATGTTGCATTCTGAGTTCTGCATCACTAATTCTTTAATAGGATAACTTTGCATTTCCCAACCTGCTTTTTAAAGTCTATTCTGATGTTAGTTATTTCTATTCATCTAGACAGAGGGATTACAAAGCAAAGCGGGCTATAACGTGTTCTTGGTTGCTTGCCACTTCCCAAATTCTGCATTGTGGTTCTTTCATAGCAATCTTAAGATCAATTTTCCTGGGAAAGAGCAAGCAGCTTGTATCTGCACATTCTTCACTATTGCAAGGAAGCGATGTCTTCTTTTACCCTACTTACAATTTTTATGGAAAGGTTGATTGACAGTTCCTCTACAAGCTACAATAGAGCAGTTAAATTGGATAAGCAGTCCTTTGTGAGAACTCTCATTGTACCATATATTTTGCTTCTTCTATCACTGGGCTTATGAAATTCCCCTTGGGATCTCAGTTTTATGTTCGTATCTCCAATAGTCATGTACATCCTTGGTTTTTGGTTTCTTTTTCTTCTGCATTTAATTTTCAAGTACAAATATAAAAGCATATATCTGTGATGATTTGTGTCACTAATATTGCAAGTTGTACACAACTGGATTATTGCAGTCTGCAACTCTGTTTTGTCTGTAAGGGTTGTATGGTTGTACTTGTTTTCCCCTGGTGCTTCATTATTTCAGTGAAGTAAAATTTCAGTGGAATTATCTGTATAGGTGGTTTGTGTAGCTAACTGAAACATTGTAGCCATAGAGGAAGGAGTTAGTTTCTATGGAATAAAGTAGAACTGTAAAGATTATTTGATCAACAGATTTGTGCAGTAGGGCTTTGCTATCATCTGATGGGTCCTGTCTGACAAGGACTGAAAGGTTTAGAACAGAAAGAGCTAAAGTAAATACAAACACCTTTTCTTTTATTTTCATCAGCCTATTTAAACAGAGATTTTCTGCTAGAGCAGTTTGAAGGAAGAGGAAATGTTCCTGTCTTGTTGCTGACTGCTGGGTCTTCAGGGTTTTTGAATGTATGGGCTTAGAAGTCCCGTATGTAGGCCTGCTACTTATAGAGCAACCTCTGGCTATGTTTGTTTTCTCCTTTGAGCAGGCAAAATTATGAGCTTGTAAGGGTCATGCAGAAGGGCAATTGCCCATAATTATTTTCTGTTTGTTTGTTTTTCTGAGAAATGTGTGTTTAAGCTTATAGTGGTAGTTGGAGCTGGGTCTTACATAGAGATATCTGGGTTTTGGCTCTTGGAGGAAATGTTTATGTTCTTAACTGGGAAAGACTGGATTCCACCCAGATGGTGGAAGTCTCAAATGGGAGTCCCTAACTGCATCTCCTCAGTTACATGAGAGTGTCTACAGCTGGGCACTTTATTGGGTGCTATAGTGGAGAACAATACAGATTGTGCTCTTATGGTATTTTCTCTGCCAAGGACCTGCTCCTCTGTGGCTATTTGTGAGCCACTCCCAAGAAGAAGCATGTTACTAGCTTAAGTGACTTAAGAAATGACCTGCAGAAAATTAGGGAACCTTTTACAATTCAAATATGTAAATACTTAAGCACAAACAAAGCCTTTAGGTAGTTAGGGTTAATAGACCAAGACTACATAGTCTTCTCCAGTCATATGATGGTAAAGCAAATTTAATGTTCTTTTGAAATTATGGAAAAAAATAGTTTGAGATGTAAGATGGGACACACTATAATGAAATAATGATTACTTTGTCATATTGATAAAAAAATTATTCTAAAGGTCAATATATTTTTTCTTCAACATTTTATCCACCTATGTAGTAACACTTACTTGCTTTTGGATCAGTACAACTAAAAGTTGAATATCTGTGACATATTCACGTACTGGTGGGAAAGAAAAGACCTAGAATTTGTATCCTGAAGAAGAAATTGAGATAGAACTCTGAAATGAAAGTTTGACTGAATTAACAGATTGGAGGTTTAGTACATACTCTTATTTACAACTTTCAGATGGAATGAAGTGAACACAAGAGCTGAGATCATTGAAAAGGACCAATAGTGAGGTGAAAAGAAAATTAAACCAGTTTTAAATGGAATTTTTAGGTTAGGTAAGGACAGCCCGAAACCTTGCTAGCCATACTGCACAGGGTCTCATGGCTGACAAAATAGATAGGGTCAGGACTCATCCATCTTGTCAGTCTGAAATGCCTTTAGTCTACTAATGGCCTTTTCTGTAAGAGTAAATTCTTTTTAAAAATAGTCTTAATATGCAGGTTGGGGGGTTTGATGTAAATATGTTCTAATTAGGGATATATGCATTGATTAAATGACTTTAATTTCTTTGTGCTTTGAAGTTTTGTGGCAATCTCATTGGTGATCATGCTTAAAAAGACTTGCTTTGAGTAGACCATCTTCTCTGCACAGTGGATAAAAAATACTGTGAACTTCAGTATCTGCAGTCAGAACTCCTTTTGAATGGATTTTGGAATGTCAGATTGAACATACCCTCCTGCCTGTGATCCAAAGCAGTCACCCATGTGAAAGGTTTTCAGCCTCTATTTGTTTGTGCTCTTGGCTCCACTGGCAGTGTAGGTTTTGCACAGATGATTTAAGCTGACTGTCAATAAGTTTGCTGCTGTTAAAGACGCTGGTAGCACCTTAAGCAGAATGTGTAGACCATAACTTGGAAACCTTCAATTTAAGAAACTGCTACATGACAGTTACCCTATTTGAAATATTAAATAGTATGTAGGATGACAGACTTGAAATGGGCTTGTAGTAATGAGCATCTTATGCAATAATTATCTTAACTAGGTCCCTTTCTTTGTGTTACCTGAGCCTAGATCCAGAAAAGCATATATTTATGTGTGTCTTCACTGATTGTTCATTTGACTCCACTGGTGACTACCAGCCAAGAACAAGTAGCCATTTACATTGCATACACCTAAGGTTTACTCTAGCAGAGTCTAGCTTGATTCTGTAAGATGTGAATGTCCTCCAAGGGGTTAACCTTGCTCCTGTGGAGTTTGGAAAGTGGATCAATGCTGAAGGGCTATTTATGGACTGCAAATGTAGGTGCTTAATTCCAAAACATGGAAATTCGAACTGGCCATTGCCTGTTACCCATATTGTCTGTTCTAACCAGCAGAATTCTGCAAGTGGGCATAGGTCTGACCTGAGTGTGCTCAGAGATACTGACAAACTCACAGACTGAAAGGGTCACTAGAATACATAAATTAGAAATTGACTCCCAAATCATCTAACCCACTGCATATATTCAGAGACTGTGACTGAAGAAAACCTGCCCTAAACCCCAGCTGTGATGATGAGTCTCCTTTAACTGCTAACCTGATGGTTAAACCTCTCAACTGTTAGATAGGGCACACGAGTCTGGTTTCCTTTTTTAGGAGATTCAACCCTCTACTTCCTGGTGAAATATCAGCCCCTGAGGTATTTGGTATTCAGTTCTTGTAGCCTCTTCTGATGAAAAATAAGGAAAAAAGTCATTCTGTGGAAACACAGTGTCCATCTAAGCGAGGCCATATCCAGGGTGTACATCCAGCAGCACTGGTGGATGCCTGAACATATGCTGGGACTCTCCTCCCAGGCTGATAAGGAGGGCTCTTTCTACTTGAGCTGCTTCATTTTTTCAATTAATCAATTCTCTCACAAAGGATATGAGACTTTATTTGTCCTGTGTTTCCCAGAAGTGGTTTTCTTCTGTTCTTGCAATGGCAAGAGGATTTTAATTTTTTTTTAAGTGTTATGGAATGTTACTATCATTTGGGATAGGTTGGTTGTTTTCCTTGTGTTTATATAAATAAGTGATCAGTGTTTCATTCAAAGCCAAAACAAACCTGAGAAGACAGTCCAATCTAAATGAAAGGATTGCAGGCACTATTAACTCTCCTCCAATGTGGTAGCAGATGTTGCTTGAGGGAGTGGGTCAAACACTGCCAGAGATATAGCTCTCCTCAGCACAAGGAAATGCTGCAAACTGGTCCCAGTGCTGCTAACAATTGTTTTGGTCCTCAGGTGCTGGCAGCATTTAGAGCCTTGGGGTAAACAAACCTGCCAGCACTTTCAACACTGTTATCTACTTAGAGCAGACCTAATCAACACTGCTTAAAATGCTAAAGGTCTTCTGTGCTCTGTACTACAGCTTCCAGCTTTACTGAGCAGACAAATCAGTCAAGACTTTAGGTTTTGACATGGTTTAGAGCCTTTGCAGCTTACAGAGTGTTGTAACACATTTAACTACTCCTTAAGAGCTGGGATGATGGTGAGAACCACAGGAGGCTTGGAAGGGATGCAAGGGGTGTTATGTGGTGGGCCCTGAAGAAAACCTGATCATGATCTTTATCCAGGCAGAAGGCTACTATTTGAGAATTGCCATCAGTCATCATCAATGATGTAACACAAATCTTCTGTTACAGCATAATAAAAATGATTATACATATTTTTTTCAATGAAAAGTTAGTAAATGAGCTGCTCTTCCTAACTTTAAAGTAGATAATGAACCAGACTGTATACATATAGCCTTGTGGATTTCAGTTGTAGCAGAACACACTTGCACAGTTTTAAAACATAAATAACTCTATTAATATATTTGTATTCTCTGTGTCAAAGTCTTAGCTTCTGTGACATAAATCTGTATGACATTTTGATCTGTAAATCCTCTCACATGGTGATTTGCACTGTAAACCACAGGTTTTTTTTCAATATGCAATGTACTGCAAAGTGGAAAAAATATTTTTAAGAATCAGAGATAAATAAAAATATGTTATAAAGTGCAACTGGAAAACTGCATGGGGCCTTCTATTGTGCCTTATATGACATAAAAATATATTTTAACCCAGGATAATAAGGACACAAAGCTTGGTGAAGGCCCTTGGCTATTTTGTTAATACCTTGGCTGTCTGATTTGCTATGTTTGCTTTGGTTTTTATGCTACTTTAACTGATTATTTATTATCTTTTAATATTAATATATTAATAAATTTTATTTTAAGCTTTTGTATTCTTTATGTTATTTGCATACCTTTCACACTATATTTTGTCATAGTATTATCAGAATGTAAACTTTAAAGGTTTGACTGGAATTTTTTCTAGCTTGTTAAGAGAGATTCTTGGGGAAATTCTCATTTCACTTCAACTGGCATTTCTCTTTCAAGTTTGGGATAACATTGCTAAAAATGGAGATTTAGTCTACACAGAAATTATTGTCACTGACCTTTTGTATTGCTACTCCGCCAAGTTCAGAGTACTGCAGAGTTGCCTTTTTTTCTTTTCAAGTTTAATTTGTTGCTAAGTTCTCACCACCATATTTGGTGCCATTGTTTCACTTATTCTTTGTACTTTTGTTTTCTGACTAGATTTAGTGCAATGATTGAAAACAGAAAAGTTCTAAGCATGCTTTGTGGGGTACTAAAGCAGTATTTAATTTCTGGCAACATATTGTAGGTATTATCTCAGCTGTGTTTCAAAAATACTTAATATGGGTAGGAGGAAGGAAGATGAGAAAGAGGCACTCTTGCTCTCCCTTACATGGTTGTAGAAGACAGACAAGGTTATGGAAGGAGCAAATAACATCTCTTTTATAGACTAGTCAAAGATTTTTGTGAGACCACAGGGTAACTCTTGTCTATTTGCTCATCCTGAAATAGATGTTGGAAAACAATGGAGAAGTGGGAAAAAGGTCACTAGCTGGTCTGATGAATTAATATTTTACCTGCAAAAACATGCACCAGTTGACTTCCCCTCCTCCTTTACTGGCACAGCAGCTTATCTCAGGAAGATGCTGTGAGTAATAGAATGTTTCCACAAAAAGCCTCAAGCACCCAGAAGGTTAAATAATTGGTTTGTTCTCCCATGTTTTGCAAAAAATAAAAAATAAAAAAAGCCCTAATCATAGTTCCAAACATGCAGGTCTTCCAAAGGTAAGCTTTAGACAGTACAGATGATGGAAGAAGTTCAGGAGGAGGAAGGTGTGAACAAAAACTGGGTAAGGCAGTAGGCTGCAGTGAGCTATTGAGTTTTAGATATGGCTTGAAAGCAAAGAAAGATGCTTGGCTGAGTGAGGTAGGAAACATTAAAGAAAGTAAAATTTGAAAGAGGCAGAAAGATAAAAGAAATTAAGAAAGAAAGCAAAGCTGAGTGTAGGGACACAAAGGGTCACTTGAAGTTTTACAGTTCTTCAATTCAATAATACACTTATTATTTATTACACTTATTGGGTTTTTACCCTTTCAGAATGTCCATCTCTTCAGTTATCTGGCTTTTCAGGGTCTTTCTCCAGAATTATTTCATTTTGAAATGAGTTATGTACTAAACATTAGTTTCAATATATTTGTGTTTAAAGCCACTAGGCAGTACCAATTCTAATTCCTCTTTTCTCTATCCTGATAGTGGAAGAGAAGGTAAAAGCAAATTTTTTTCTGTTTGTTCATGAAGCCAAAATGAACAAGGTTGAGATCTGAGACTTGTGACTCAGAACCTGAATAGCAACTACTTTTTAGCTGGGAGAAAAAAAATACATTGATCTGAGACTTGGCTTGGCAGGTTTTACATTTTCATTAAATATTGATATTCAAACATCATCTTTGTTTACACTGCATGCTGCTTCCTCTAGGTTTTAAACAAGGTGGAATTTTGCAGATAGTGTTGAAGTCAAGTTCATAGCAACTTATTTATATGTGATAGGAGTTTGTCAGTGGCTTGTGAACAATATGGAGGTATTCTGGTATTGTTAATGACACCTCAAAGCTGCGGGGTTCTTGATATCAGATTTCTGACTTCAGTCACCTTAGAGAAGCTTCTAATTAAATCATAGCCCAATAAATAATCTGCATAAATGTCATGCTATGTGTGATCAATGCAATAGGGTGCAATCACTAAGGACATCAACATTTGAAATGGATTTAATCTGCAGTCTTTTTCTAGTTGTTTGTATTGTGTTTTCTTTCCAGTGAAACATATTCTATAGTTCTTAAGTTTGATTTTCCTGTTTTCAATAGATTTATAAATTTGCCTTTGTATTTGCATCAGGGCCTAGGGAAAGGCAGAAGGAAGGCTAAGAGGAAACAATTTCAAGGTGTTTAGAGGTACCATTTTTAGCTATTGTGAAGATAAGCAAGGTCCTGCTTGTGTGTTTAGGTTCCCAAATCAGGGTCAGATCCTGCCTTGAGGCTGTTACAGCAACTAAGTTGGCTGCTGTTGGCTTTTGCTTCCCTGTGGATGGATGTGCAGGAACTGCACAACCGAAGTCACTGTAACATGACTGCAAGCAGATCTCACTTGGGGTGCAATGGAAAGGGGAAGAGCTACCTCAATTTTACTTCTCCATTTTTCTTCTAATAAAATCACAAGAGAGACAATTAAATCAGCACTTTTTCACGTCTCAGTGATATCAGTACCCTGTGAGTTCATGGGAACATAAAGTTCAGGATACCTCCACACTCAGCGATTCGAGAGGCGGTGCATGTGTCATGGTGATAAAGTTTGCATGTTGCAGAACCACATAAATGTACACTGCCAAACAAAGAAGTTTGGCAGTGTACATTTATGTGGTTCTGACTGCCACAGAGATGAGAGCATGGAGCTCATGAATACCTACTTCAAAGGTATATGACACTAAAAGCAGGTTAGAAGGCATAAGCATGTATAACTCCATTTAATATCTTTCCATAGCCGCCCACTTGGAGCTCTTCTTGCTTCCACTGTTTGCCTACAATAATTTTGGCTTACCCTATTGTCATCTGCAGTGCTAGGGACCCCAGTGTCATATCACAAATAGCTACTTCTTATATACAGAAGATCCTGGCAGACATTATCCACTTACTAAAAGGAAGCTGGTTGAATCTGCTGCAGTTTCAAGTTACTGAGTACCACCCAGATTATACAACTGAGAAACACCCAGATTATTCAACCACAGCCTCCTACCACCCTCCTTTCAGAAGGCACTCCAATTGCTCCAGCCATCATCCACATTCTGCACTCTACTAGACTGGATCCACTACTTTTCCCTAAGAGGGCAAAACTCATCCAAGATACAGAGATATCTGTTAAGCAAGCTTGATGGACTATTAGAATAATTTATCAAAGGAGACGGTGGATTTTCTGTTCAGCTCTTACTGACTGTTTTTCTATTTCATAGACATGAAAGTAGTCCAATCAGAAGCTCTATCCAGAAATTAGTTGGATTAAAATTGATGACCTAGATTATCACTGTGAATATATTTGTTTTGTAAACAGAGTCCATGCAATAATCTGCTTATATCTAGCTGCAAAGAATAGGTTGGCATCAATGTAATTTAAATAAAATAAATCTAAGCATAAATGCAAACTGCAAAGATCATCCCTGAAGTCGGTACACCTATTCTGGTGTAAACTGGCACAGGTTTGCAGTGAATCACAAGCAAGTCATAAATACTGTTCTAAAATGAAAGTAGTCATATGGAATATTGATATCCAAAGCAAGGAGTAAAGGTGAATTAGTATTACCAGCTCATTTTGTTTACCACAGCAATGACTGGCTGTGGAGGGAAAAAATTACTTGATAGTTTATCATGAGTAAGTTTTTCCATTGTATCTTTTATGCCCACACGCAGCAATCGAAGATGCAATGAGTTGTAAAATGGTTTCTGAGATTGCATCCACTGGCAGGCTCAGGGCAGGGGTAGGTGTGTACCTGCTGCTGCCTGGGGCTGAGCTCTGCAGGGAGGGATGCCAGGACACCTCACTGTCCCAGGGCTGCTCCTGCTCTGGGCTCCAGACTGGACCTTAGGACCCATCACCAGCACCAAATCTGTTTACAGTGCTAACAGAGGCCTTGCTTTTGAATGCCAATTGTGTCAGCCAGCAGATCTGAGAAAAGCAGGAGAAAGAAGGCTGAGTGAAGCCTGGGTATTCTGTACTAGGAAAAATGGCAATAAATTAACTATCTTGCACAGGAGTCACAGAAATCTGGGCATCTGAACAAAGAAGGAATGGGTTGTTGAGCCAGTCTTTCCACTGGACAAAATAACTGGTATAGATAATGCCCTGAAGACAACCACCATCCCTTCCACTTTGTGTCCATTTTTTTGAAGGTACTTGATATGTGTCTAAAAAGGGGAGAGGGAAAGGCAGGATGAGAGCTGGGACATCATTCTGAGCAGACAAATCTAGCTTGTCTGTCATCAATTCCATGTGCTTGGTTTATTTGCATGCTAGCCTTCAGCTCTAGGTTCATTAATTAGTTGTTTGTTTGGGCTTTTTTCCCCCATTTTGTTTGACACTGCTGAGAGATATCTTGCATCTGTTTCTTAAGTTGAATGTTTTGTGGGGAGAAAATCCTCTCTGACTGCACGTAACATGCAGACTCAGCAGCTCAGCTTTTCTTCTTCTCATGCTTTCCTGAAACTTCAGACAGCAACATTCAAATCTGTACAATGACAGGGCAGGATCAGCCTAAAAGAGACACAATTCTAGTTTCTTTCCAGCTGGTTGACCAAGTTTTTGGTCACTTTTAACAGTAAGTTAAACCACATTTTGTAAGTGTATGAGAATTTTGCCACCCTGACAAAAGTAGGTATGGAAATTAATGTACAAAGCCAACTTGACCACTACTCTTCAACAATGCAAAACTGGTTGATTAATCTGGGTTTACACTGCTTCATATTGCCAAATAAAATAAAGCTAGATTTGATAAAAACTAATACATAGATAATAATTTAAAATTTATAACAGGACACATTTTCCCGTATTATCTGATTGTCTGCATGTTTCCCTACTGTTAGGAATACATCCTAAGACATGTGATAACAATGGGAATTTCAGTTACTGTGTGCATTACTGAAGAGATCACATGATTTTGTTTAGACTTGAGAGAAAAGAGTGGTGAGGAAGCAGTGCTAGATTCAAGAGATTATAAAAAATGTATTTATAGCAGTTATGTTTGACTGGCATAAGCTGTGTAATTACTCAATGCCCAAGGGGAGCACTCCTCTTTTCTGGCATGATTTACCTATCATAATAAAGGCCATGAAGAAAGAAATGGGACTTGAGCTGACACAGAATTGTGAGTTTGAGTGACCTCTGAATGTTCAATGTGGCTTTGTCTACAACAGTACACAGTAAGTCATATATAAATTAGTATAATTTCTGGATTGCAATAAGTTCTGTGATGTCTACCCTCAGACATAAAGTGCACAGTTTGTGGCCTCTGCAGGGTAGCATGGAGGAGAGGAGAGGCAGCTGGGTATAAAATAAGGCCACAGTGCATGATCATAAGCAAAAAAAAATTCAAGTTACAAAGACTTCAGTGGCTTTAATGGCTTTTTTAGTCTTGAGCACTTTGCTAGAAAGAATAGAGAAAACATGCATTGACTGAGAATTCATTTTGCAGATGTGTGAACTCTTTTCTGCAAAATGCTGTTTGATCAGTTTTGACCGCACCTTTCCTGTCTTCTAAAAAAAGCTGAAAACATAAATGAGGAATTGTGGTTAGAAACTGACAACACTTATTTGGTTGCATGGTTACAGGCTGTGAGCATATAATGTCTGTTAGGGTAAATGGATTTACATTATTATCAGCTCTCAGTGTTTTGTGAGGTTGTTTCTATGTACAGTTTCTAGAAGCTGTTGTGTAGGTGAACAGAGACTTAAACTACAATTAGTGTTTTGCTGAACAACTGCTGAGTTTAATCAAAAAGGAAAAGGAATGACTGAAATAGTAAGTAAAGTTCTCTATGTTGCAAATGAGAATAATGTTTACATCTTACTGTAATTTCTTTGGAGCATTAATGGGATTTGGCTCTGCATTTTTTGAGGGGAAAAGGGAATGAAACATGTCTTAAAGTAGCAATTGCAGAACATAAACTGTGCACGACTGTCCCTGAATATTCTTAGTATCTTGAACCTTGACAACAGGGCAGATTCACCATATCTTTAGAGCATGCCTGGCCTTTAGGTTAACCTGGTTTGGATGAGCTTAGTATTCAGGATACATGGTACAGCTGCTTCCACTTACAAATATTTCACAATATGAAAATAAAGTAAGTACCTTCAAAAAAATGGACACAAAGAGCAATATCAGAAGTTTGGCATTTGAAATGCAGTGTAGGCTCAGGTATCTATACTAAATAGAATAAATTAAAATAAATAATATAAAAATAGACCAGTATGACCTGAACAGGGTCCTCAAATTATTAATGAACCTAAGTTTCCTGGAAAAAGTCCCATGCAGGGACATGCAGTTTGGTAGTTAACATAATATCCTGTGAGAGGGAAGGGGCTACTCAGCTTCAGCTCCCCATTGGGTACATTGCAGGAATAAAAAGTAATGTAAAATTCAGAAAGTTTCCTGGAAACAGATGATATAGTAATCCTTCAAACAATATGCTGTTGATTTAGAAACAAAATGGAGCAGCAGCTGAAATGAAAGTTAGGCAACGGGACAAAATGTCACAGACACTGTTGTGTAAATCCTAATGGTATTTCCAGATTATTCTTACCCTCATTGCAGTCACTGATAAGTTTGTTGGTTGCTCTCAGAAGGATGAACAGAAGCAGTTGGGGTGTGTGTAAGTGCCAAACCTGTCTATCAGAACTTTACTTTTACAGTGGCTTTGATTTGTAAGAGTTCAAACTATACCAAGCCTCATTAGATCCCTAAAATTAACTTGTTTGCAGGGAAAATGTTGACTCATTATCCAGTGGTCATGATGTGTTCAACCATACAGCTACCAGCCTTGGGATGAAGACATCTATCTATTCAATCTGTCTGCAGAGAGACTAACAACATGGCACTACTCTAGAACTGTCCTCTCATTCTTACTAGCACAGTAAATGAAGCATAAGATTTTTCTCAGACAGTCCTAAAAGGGCATTTTTGCAGCAGACCATTGTACTGTGCAAACTGGTGTAACACTCATTGACTGAAATAGAAATGGGCTGATTTATGGAGAAGGTGTCATTTGGAAAAGAAAATCTTCTTGCAGAAGTCTGCACTGCTGCAAAACTCTTGGGGAAAAATGCAACCAGGCCAATAGAAAGAAAAAAAGCCAAAACATTTTAAGATTATTACATTAATTTTGCAAAGTATCAATGTACATACTGCTAAAATGAGTTGTAAAAGATGGGCTAATGACAAAATGATGTATTAGATGATGGAATTAAAACCAGGTGCTTGCTACATTAAGAACACTTGATAGTTCAACATCATCATCTATATATTTATCAGCATAGTGACGGAGATGGCATGTAATTTGCTTCTGAAAGTACTCTCCTGCAATCCTTGGGTCTTCAAAAGCCATTAAAGCAAATTAGCCACAAAAATCTAGAGATCAAAAATAGGCTGCCAAATAGCTGGGCATGGATTTTCAAACCCATAGGTATAGTAAAACCAGATAAAAATCTTAATGTGTCCCTGCAGTTGCAATCCATGGCAAACATCAAGTCTGGCAATGATGATGGTATAATTGAAACCTATGCAAAAAATCTATATCTTTAATAGACATTACACATTAAGTTCAGTAACAGTTAATGTTTTCTTTTTTTTTTTTTTAAGTGGCAAAAGAGTTTTGTTTGTTTGGTTGTTTTTTTGAGGCAATACAGCTGTTACTGGTACTCAGCAGAAATTGGATGTAGTTTAGAAAAGTTTTGTCTGCTTAATCTAGCTCTGGTATATATAAGCATGCATGTCTGTAGAGTCTGCAGTGTTAAAGACAAGAAAAACATTTGGCAGAGAGGAGTTATCTGAAAGGGAGGTTACAGACTGCATAATGTTGGTAAAGAAAGCTCACACTGTTTATGTCTGCACCATATGGCCCATGTGTTTATGAAGTAGTTCAATACTTATCTCATTCCTACCCAACATTCTCTTCCTCTTATTCTCATCTTCACTTCCTTGTTTATGGATGAGACAAGCATGAGAACTGGAGTTTCATATGAAGCTATACTGTTTTTTTTTTACTATTGCTTTTGCAATAGTCAGCATCTTAACTACTCAGAAATGTATACAATCTTTAAACATATGAACAGAAATTCCTCAAGCTCTGTTGATAATTGAGTTAATTGGAAGTATGGTAAAAGGGAATAGGACCACTTGTGCCTAAAAAATTAATCCAGAGGAACAAAAAGTGTTCAACCACTGGATTGAGTTGATGGTGAGCAGTTGGTTGTTAAATGGTCAAGAGTGAAGTTAAATAAAACCATCATCCAGCTGAAGAGGGACACTGATTCAACCAAATCATGTTTGGTTTATTTGCTGCTAGCTCGGCTGATGATATCGGTAGCCAGCCAGAGGAATAATGAAATCCTGTTGCTGCTGCATTACTGTCCTTGCCTAAGAACTACTGTTTATATTTACTATCTCTACCCCATTTTATATCAGATAATTAAGATATACAAGCAGAAACTGTTTCATATTATCCTTGTGTAATCCCACGGGCCTCCCCTGGCAATACTAATGCTGTTGAGAGAGGCAGTATTGGAAGCACCAGAAAGATGGAAACCTGTGCTTTTAAACCTACACATGCATACCTGTTTTCACATTTGCATATACATTCTGGCATATATGAGAAGATGGATCAGGCTGACAGCCTGATTTAGCAGCATCAAACTGTTAAGGATTGAGGATGAGCCAGTGGAATGACCTGCTTGAAAGGAAGGCCATCAGCATCCTGGATTGTGCTAACTGCAGCACAGGCAGTAGATGGAACTGATTATTCTCTTTTACTTGTGAGACCACATCTAGATATTTCATCCAGTTTTAGGCCTCCCAATACAGGAAAGTCATAATGAGCAAGTTCAGCAGAGGACCACCAAGTTGGTTTGGGCTGGAGGGTCTGACCTGTGAGAAGAGACTAGGGAACCAAGGCTAGTTCAGCCTACTCAAAAGAAGATTTCAGGCAAACCTAGCAGCTGCCTTCCACTCCCACAGTGCTCTGTACCTGCAGAGTATCAAGAAGACAGAGCCAGGCTGTACATGGGAGTGCATGGTGGGTGGACAAAAAACAGTGGCTGTTTATCAAGGGTTTCTACCTAATAAGTATTTTTTTTGCCATGTGGACAGTCAAGCAATGGTTGCCTACAGAGGTTGTGCAGTCTCCATCCTTTGAGGTTTCCAAGGCCTGACTAGATATAAGGCTCTGAGTAATGCAGTCTGATCTCAAAGGTGAATCCATTTTGAGTGAGTGTTTGGACTATAGACTTTCTGAGATCCCTTTCAACCAGAATTATTCAGTGATTTTATGATTCTTTGATTCTACATGGATAAACACATTTCCTACACTGAACTCTAAATTAAGCCCTACTTCATCAAAGGAAAAATGGGAGACTATTCTGCCATTATTTGTGCTCTGGCTGTGATTACAAAAGTAAGATGTTTCTCAGAGGAAATTTCTCTCTGAACAAACATCTATATCTGTGTGCTTCTTGCTTCACTAAACAGGTAAGAGTGATGTTAAGTGCTCAAGGTTGCTCAAGGGGTCTGTGGCAGAGGGAGATAACTCAGATCTCTTGGGCCCCACTCTATTTTGAATTTAGTTCTGAAGACATGGTCCTCACAAGTATTCAGTTCTCTTATTCAGTAATATACACACTTGTGCCCAAAACACCCCATTGAAAACAATCTTTAATTAAAGCTGCTGTTTTAATAGAAAAGGCTTTCATTTTTCTTTTTTTTGAAAAATACATAAACTTGTTCAGCAATAGGATCAAATAATGTTCTATTTTAGAGAAGGGCTAACTTGTGCCAATCATTCATATATTCTCATCTCTGATAGTCATAGTATCATAAACGTGCTTTCAATTTATTCTAGCTCTGGGTGAGAATCACATTTATTTATGGTTAGTTATTATAACTGTATATGCACTCCAAACAGGACTGGTATCTTTTTCATTGGAGGTACAAACACGTAGAAAAGACTGTTCTGCCTGTGGAGAGTTTTCATGATTAGCTAGATGGCTGATTATTAGAGACATATGACTTCCATATTTCAACTAAGCTTTAAATTCATGAGCTGACATTCCTTAGAGATGTCCCTACACAGAGGTCTTTGGGTTCATACATGCTAACCTCTGTTCAGTTTTAAAACCCACCAAAAGCCATATGTAACAAATGCAACAAAGCAGAAGTGCAATTGTTCCTTGTTTGTTAGCTGAGTCCTCTTTGATGATATGAACCACCTATCTCTTCACTGGACCTCCAGTAATACTCTACAGACTTCCAATTTTCCCATTCTGGTATGGAATTAGTTTCTTCCTTCAGCTATCCTCAAGTCAGCGCCTGAGTACCTGACAACTAATCCTGTCCATTTTACTTTCACCAGGGAAATAGCAGATGGCATTGATAGAATTTTGACCATTTCTATTCTGCCTGGAATCTGTACAACTTCTTCCTCCCAAATTGTTGGCCTGTTGAGATGAAGAAAACCATAGTTTGTCATTGTTTCTTTTTCTTCTTCTCACTGCAGCTGATCCAGAACACCTTCTCTTCTATTGTCTTGCCCATTGCCACAGAATGAGTTTTCTTCTATTTGCCTCATCAGGTATTTGCTACTATTATTTTAAAACCTATCACAGAAGTACAGAGCTCAGAATAATCTAATTACCTTATCAAGCATTCCATGTTGAGCCCCATGCTATTCTATTGAGGTGACTACTGTCAACTAAAATAGGTAGTAGGTTAATGCTGGCTTAAACACAAGTTTTTACAGTGCAATAGAGGTGCTCTGCTAATATATGTTATGTCATTCAACTTCCAAAATACCTGACTTGATCTTTCTTTTCTTTTTCAATTTGAAGATTGGCTGCTACCCAAACTGAAGAGAACAGCGGTAATAATAACTTTTGTTACAATACTTTATGGCTTCTGTCTTAGAAATGTACAAAGTCATTTTGGAGAGCTATGCTGAAGAATTTCACCATGTACTTTGCTTTAAGTGCAAAATAAGGTCAAATTTGCAATTCCATATGCAAAATGGTTGATTTGATTAACCATTCATGCAACAAGTATTTAGGCAAAATAAAACTTGCTATTTAAAGATGGGTTTTTTTGTGTATATCAGCTTTTTCATGACAGGAGTGATATTGTTGTCTTGGTTTTGTAACTGAGGACTTACACTTGAAATTCAAATTAATTAAAGATAATCTGTAACAGAATCATACTATGTTAAAAGACCAAGAAAAGTAAGAAATTATTAGAATCGTCCTGGAGATTACTTTGATAACCTGGGTGGAGGAAGGGGATGGAAGAAGAAGAGAGAGAGGGGGTTTTGTTTACATGGAATTATAGGCATTGAAGATGCCTATAATTGCCCCCACTGTGACAGTGTAGCTAAAAACTCTGGTGTGGCTCTTAACAGTAGAAATAGATCCCATTGCCATGGAGGCTCTACCACCTTGGTGCTCGTGCAAGCAACTTCTACTGGAATAATGTATCCATTTCATGTGTCCAGAAGTCAAGAGAAGTCAAGAGGAGGAAACTGAGAAGAAGTGAAAGGAACAATTATTGGGAGGATGATAAATGTGCTAGCAAGGCAGTTTTCGGTAGACACCTTGTCTGCATTTGAAGTAAAACATGTTCAGTTCTGAATTAATGAACATGTCGATTTTGGGGTTTGTGGGGTTTTTTTTGTGTTGTTTTGTTTTGTTTTTTTAGAAAAGATAATTAGATATCAGAATAATTTACCAAGGTGGATTCTTCATCACTAAAGCTTAAATAGAAAGTAGTTTGTTTGGTTTTGTTATTGGTTTTAGACATGCTGTAATTAAACCAGGAACAACTTGGGAAAAGTCCTGTAGCCTGTCAGGGATCAGAAATATCAGCCATTACACTTGGCGGACTGCTAGACAATTCCTAGCTTGCATAACTTCTTATTATACTAAGGAGAAATGTGGGAGTAGAGAGGGATGCTAATCCTGTTCCTACTCAGCTCACAGGGGTGATAGAACTGAAGGATAAGAAGAGACATCAGCCCCTAATTTCTTTTGCTACAAAAGCAATGGCAAGTATTAATATTTCATCATGGGTCTGAGTGACATTGCATGTATTTTTCTCAGAAGAAAAATTCTTGTAAACCAATGAGTGGAACTTTCAACTTTTCTTAAAACAGAAAAACCAACATCTTCCTAACCTTCTCCTTTCAAAGAGACACTTGAAAACAATGCAGTTTCACCCTGAAGGCTAAGAAAGTGATAGATAAAAGTATGCACATACATAATTAAAAAAAATAGTTGCGGCTTTTTTTTCGAGAGAAGCGATTCATAAATTTTACATGCTTGAGGTTGGTAGTGCTGTCACTAACACAGTTGATTAATACACTGATCTGGGTGCTAGACAAGTGCTTCTTCATCTGTAGAGAATGCAGAAAAGAGCAGATGCCACCCAGTTCAGATCACATGAGCAGGATATTGCTGTGGCACAACAAAGTAGTCTTTAGTCCTGAAATCACTTCAGATTCTTGGTAAGAGGGGGTTTTTCGGAGCTTTTTTGGTTTGGGTTTTTTTTTAATGCTTGTGAAAATCATTCAATTGTGAGTTACAGTACAAGGCTCCAAAAAGGTTTCTAAATCAGGTTGAGTCTTCAAAGAGCTCATAACAGTAGGAGACAAAGGCAGATTCTCACAGAAGGGACAGGCTCTTTCCAGCACTGCCCGCTGCCTTACACCACCTCCTGTCCTTACCGGTGTTGGCTTCACCGAGGGCTTGCCATAAAAGCTTACATGACAGCACTCATTAAGTCTGACTGGCTCCAAAAATATTCACTGCCTCTTTGCTTCTTATGCTCCAACCTGGACCCATAAATTAAGGCAATGGCTTCCTAAGGCTGTTTAGTAATTTAACAAGGAGCCAGTTCTTTGGAATGTAGGCTCCTCCAATGAGTTAGGGGCCTATGAGGTATACGTGTCAATTAATAGTGTCACTTAATTAATAGTCAAGATAAACTAATGATGACTCACTGAGGTGACAGTGCACTGAGTTTTAATGCTGTATAACTCACAATAATAATTTCATATATTGTTGTTTCTTTTTTATTTCTCCATATTATCTTTGATTGTTAATATGTAATTTAAAAACTTAAAGACATTTCAAAGAATTTTTCTAGGCAGGTATAGCAATTTAATTAAATTTTACTTTCCTGACTTGTTAATTTCCAAATGTTTTTCTGAATGTTTTGGAGTTATTTGCATGCTTGTTTTGTTTGAGCAGATATTTTTAGTTCTTGTCCATTGTGGGTAGGCTCTGTCTTGATATACTTAGAATTGTATATAGTTGTATGGTCAATTTATTTTGCACCATTACTTTCATATATATATATATAATCATTAGTTAGTAATTGAAAACTAATTTATGCTTTAACTGGAAAAGTGTGATTCCTAAAAAGCAGTCCAACTAGAAGATAGCTTGAGACCTGCAAGTTGATAATATCGACATGAGTTAGTCAAAGTAAGTAAATCAACTTCTGTGTAAAGTACAATACAATATTTTTAACATATGTTAAATCTCAAAGTAGATCCTTAGGCAGCCAAGCTTGTGAAAAAGCTGTGAGGGGAGAAGCAGTGGACATACATAGAGCAGTAATTATATGATTTTCCATCTTGCTTAAAGGTCAGGTCCCTGACCTCATGTCCAGTCACTCCAAGGTTTTCAAGCAGTGCAAGACAATGAGGAATCTGCTCTTAGTGCAATCTAATCCCTGTTATTACAGACTCCTACTCCCTTCTCCTTACAGCCAGAAAATTCGAAATCGTGAATAGACAGCTTCTACAGCACTCATATCCATTATTCTGCCAAAAGAGCTGTCTTAATTGGAGATTTGGATTATGAGGAAATCTGAGGTTCACCTTATGGATTCATCCCATTCTGGGCTGGTGGAGTGGTCCTCATGAATCTGCTGTAGTCTTGGGCAGCCAGAGGAACTAGCTGCCCAAGGTGATCCCAGACTGAGGAAGATCAAAATGGAGATATAAGAGCCTGTTCTTGTCTAAACCACAATCACAAAGAGCTGAAAGTTCTTCAGGAATATGGAAATATCTGAATTGCATCCCCTGGAAGCATTCAAACTTGGACAGTTCTTCCATGCAAAGGCAAGATGCCAGAGGAGAGCCTTGAAGTCGGCGCACCTTTTGTTAAGGAGTATTATAAAGTATCGGTTTATGCAAGGAGTATTATAAAGTATCGGTTTATGCAAGGAGTGTGCAAGGAGTATTATAAAGTATCGGTTTTGCCAGTTTTGTCTTCTGCCTGGAAATGGTGCCACTTATATTTCTGCCCCTAATCCCAGGTTCTCCCATCCTTTCATGATTGCAGCCACAAGTGAAAGCATCCTCTGATACTTCCTTCTTAGCAACACCTTCAGATCTGGATTTCTTTGACTTTTAATACCCATTTGTTGTCCCTGGCTCTACTACTGTGGACAACTTACTCCTTTACCTGTATGTAGAACTTGTCCCAGCTATAGTGCTATTGAATATATTATAATTCCTTAAGTAATTCTAGACCAGTTGAGAAAGCAGTCAACATCCCCCCAGTATGCCATATTCCATCGCTACTGCTTTTCCACCCTTTTTCTCATGAGGTTTTTAATATTATGTAAGCAGAAATTGAATGCTTTGGTACCAACTAACCTTGATATTACCTAGACTAATGTTGCTTCATTCCTTCTGTTTCTATGGTTTTCTCCACATAATTGAAATTAAGGGTCTGTGCTTATTATTGCTGACAAACAAAGATCCCTCGTCCTCTATTCATGTTGTAAAGGTTAGCCTAATGACTTCATGAGAAAAAGAATTAAGGTAGCTGTGTGGGAAGAATTGGTTCAGAGTGAGAAATCTCAGTATCCTGGAGACAAAAAGGATTCCTCATATTCCATACTGCATAGAATTCTTGTTTCAAGATCTCTTCCAAGGCTTCAACATGCACAGTGTTCTCAGGAATATATGTTTGAATTGCCCATGTAATTGTGCTCTGACCACAGAAAATATGTTAAATGACTGTGAGAAGCCCTTCTTTAACATTGTATCTTAACACGGCACAAAGGCAGCTTTTCAATGTAGAAGACACATGAGCTTTTATCCAGAAATGTCAAAGCTTTATTTTGAAATATGTATTTCTTTCCTATACTGGTGTCTTAAGTGCTGGATGGAATTCATACTGGCAGAATTGTTTGTAAATGTGTGTATATGCATATTAAGATATCCACATGCTTTTGAGTAATGGTGGAATTATAAACCTTGATACAAAGGAGGCTAAAAAAGCCTTTGATGTATCTGAGGAACTACTGGAATGTTAAATTCAAAGTTAAAATTTTCCAATACTAGCCTAGTTTTTAAAATTAAGTTCTTTGTGATATTATTGGTCTGTCATTAATATGGAACTAAAGTGTTATGAACAAACAAAACTTTAAAATTGGAAGAATTATGCTGTTTGTAATTTTGAGGTAACTACTTTCAGATCCTTAAATAGATCTATTTTTTGAGAGTAGATCTTCATCACTTTATGGAAAACTGTCATCTGTAAAACTTTTCAGTGTGGGTATCAAAACACTGAGGTACATGAAACATCAGGTTATGCTCGATTACATACTAGTGCCCAGAAAATTATTGCAAATAAGACTGTCTTATTGCAAATAATCTTGCTTATGCAGCATTGCATTTTGTAGTAACAGCAAACATTTCTAAAGCATGTTATTTATGTTCTTCTTTTTTACAGACTCTTTGGTAAGATTTTGTATTGATTCTAATCTGTTAATTGAATTTAGATCACTTTATTCTTATACCTTTGTTAGAAAGTATACCCACTTTCACAAAGAGGTAAAGCCATATCCAGGCTGAAATATTTGCAGAACACTTAAGGGAATTAATTATCCCACCACACTGAACTCGACTGACTGAGGTGAAGCAAATGGAAAACTCCCACATCTGGAAAGTTTAAAGAAGCAGAAATTTAAATGCTTGGGTTTATTTGCATTTGACCCATGCTTAGAATTTGCCACTGTAATTGAACATGTGACAGCCATGAAGTGTGCTAGCTGACTTCTGAGCATTGCTGCTATAATAAGCACTGTTCTGTTTCATGGCCAAATTCTCTTCATCAACAGAACATTTTAAAAGTTTCAACTGAAAAATTGCAGCAGCTTTCATGTTGGAAAAATTTTAGTAAGATGCTGGTTTTAGACAGCTTCATATTTCCTGGCAAGCAAGTAAAGCAGGTTGAAAAATTTTCCTCTTGGAAAATGTGGCTTTGCTGAAATAAGAACTTTCTGTGAGAAAATGTCAATTTCAATGCATATTTTTTATATTACAATTTGGGTAATCAAAACAAAGCCCTCCATGTTTCAAAGTGACAGTTTGAAACAAAGATACTTTTCTGTTCCAAATAATTGCTTGAATTAAAACAAACAAACAAAATAACAGGTCAAGTTGCTCAGGAAATTTTATTCCAATCAAAGGTCTGGTAACTTTTCACTTTGACATTTTCATTTTGAAACTTCTTATAGTTTTCTTCCTAGGTTTTGGGGTTTTTTTGTTTTGGTGGGTTTTTTTTGGTTTTTTGTTTAGTTTTTTTTTTTGATACTCCAATTTTTCATCCTGTCTTGAAGTAGAAACTAATTTTCTATGGAACAAAATTTTGTTTCCCAGCTAGTTCTGCAAGAGACCAATCAGTCTAAGATTTTCCACAGGAATAAGGGAGGAATACTTCATAAACATATGAATGTCAGTTACAATTACCTGACTGATCTCCCAAGCTGTTTTTGAAATAGATCAGGAGAAAACAATGTCATTATCAGATGTGATGTACCTCAGACTTTGTGCTCCTCAGACTGCCCTTACACATGGGAGGCTGTTTTAGATTTTCTTTTGTCTGGGTTATACAGACAAGCCCTTCAGAAAATATCTGGTTTTGAATCACTTCAGAAACCTTCCTCAGGTCTGTCACTAATGTCTGTGAGAACTGGGGACAATCTTTTCACGTGAGAAGAATGTAAAGACCTCACCAACCCTTTTTGTTACCAAACTAATGCCATCCTGCATGACTGCTGCCCGTTAGTCTGATTTCTTTTTCTTGTTTAATGAAATTGTATTTGTTAGCATGTGTAGTCAAGGATCTAACAATCTGAAAAGTCATACCTGAGGAATGACCTCTCTCTTGATTTCCACTTTGCCTAGGAAATAACTTTTGTTCACTACAAGCCCTTCACAGCCACCTTCTATCATTTATTATAACCAATGATCTACTCAACAAAAAATAGTAAACCATACCTGAAGAACATTGCAGATGGCTAGTTGAATTACTATAATGGCTAGAGATGATCAAGAATTCTGTAGGAAATAAAGGATTCTCTAAACAGGGATTTTACTTGTCATGATCAGTGCTATCTAGACTTCACTATCTGGCTCCCAGAAAGATGAGATTATTTTTCACTTGAGTTTTGGTCTCTGATGTTCTGAATATCTAGATATGCTGAAAAGTGTTTCTCTAAAAATAATACATCCATCTCACATATTTTGGGAAGATTAATCAGCAAAACTTGTGAATCCAACTAATTATGTCATAGTTTATAATTTTGACTTGGTGGCAGCAGATCAGCACCATTTTCTCTAGGAAATAACATTTAAAAAATATGTTTTGCAATGCAGAAGTGGTGCTAGAAACAGTATCAGTAAGCCTCGAATTTACTCTATGATGTGGAGTGCTGGAAGTTTTTGGAGAAGAAAATAAATCTGTGTTTGTTTCTGAAGGTCATACAGTTAAAAAGATGTATAATGCCATAAACAGCTTGTTTCAGAACAAGAATTTTCATTGCAGAAGATATGTGGTATTTTCCTCATTCTTTTCTGATTCATTCTGAGGGTAGACTTTACTGCATCATCTAAAAAGGGTGTTATTAGGCATAAATAACAAGGGACTGCTTCCTTAATAACAGAATAAAAATCTACAGTTTGATTAGCCAATCTGTGTTTCACAGAATGAATCAGAAAGCAGGATGATTCCTTGCAGATAGAACATCTTAAGAAAGGATTTTTGGAACAGCTCGTGGGACTAAGATTAAATGTCTTATACACACATACATGCCCATGCATCTTGGATATATCCCAAGATCTAGGATGTAATGACTGAAAAAGATTCAGCTTTCCCAAAATGTTATAAATGGAAGTAAATAAATGCCCTGATGGTCAAGGGAAGGTAGCCTTGTGTAAGTTTTGCACTTTACAGCACTGTGGTTATCAGTGCTTGGCTAGGCAATAATTAGCATAGCTGTCTCTCAGTGATGGAATTTATACCTGGACCCAACCCTCCACTGAGTTCATGGATGTTTTATTTCAGTTCCATCAGGGCTGATGACAGTCATGTGTTTTAAATTGTTGTCTCAGACTGGGCTGGTCAAGAGACTTCCTCAGCAGTGATGTTTCAGAAAACTGAATCTGCAGAAATCAAAATGTAGGACAGAGTTCTTTATGAGACCTTATTCCTAAATCATATATCTGCTATGACTCTGTGAGGATTTTTATTCTACTTCTGGCATAAAAAATGCTCAGTTTCTTATAACATTGGAATGTTTGGATCTGCTTTGATTCATTAGCATTACATGAGGAAGGGAGGAAGCTGAAACTCAGGTTTTGCTCTGCTTGGATGCTTTCTTTCATGGTTTCCAAGAAGTGCCAAAGTTCAAAGTGGAAAAGTTATCTAATTGTGTATTTCTGTGAATCTTATAAAGAAACTATCTGTATGCTGTAAACCTTCTCTATCAATAGGAGCTCTAAGAGAGTATGGTTGACATGTCTTTTTATGTCACAGGGGTGACACTATCTAGCAAGCAGTTAAACCCATTTGGGGGAAAAATCTAGTTCCCTGCCATAATGCAGTAGGTTATTATCCAATTAAAAATGATCTGATAAAAACACTTTTTAAAATTTGTCACATTTTTTGCCTGTTTGTGATCCAGCCAAAGAATTTCTATCATTTTGTGAATGCAACCAAGATATAACTAACTGTTGCTAACTGTTGCCATACCAATATCTAGGAAGAAAAAGAACCTCCTCCACATGTACTACCCACACAGATCTGATGGGCACAGTTTGTGAAATGCCTTGGGAATAAAATGGTGTGGAGACTGATGGCATGCACATGCCTGCTGCAGTTGGATCTGCCTGGGACTTACATGCTCTGTGCGTGCATATGGAGTGCGCGTGAATCACTGGGGCATTGTATCTGCTCATTGTATCTGCTCACACACACAGCTCCCATTTAACTCACCTGCTACTTCTTCTCCTCAATCTGTCAAATTCTGCCAGAGGAGCTGTGGGCCTGAATCTGGTTGTAGCTGTCTAACAGTACAACTTGCATAATCCCCACAGCAGAATGGCAAGATTATTCTTATTTTCTTTTGTTCCAACCTGAGGGCAGTTTTGCCTGTGTGACGTCCTGAGATGTTTGATGTCTGTGTTCAGTGATACCTTTTCACTGACACTAGATGTTCTGACATTCTTATGTAAAATGAGGAAGTCTATATGATGCCACTTATATTTCACTTTAAGTATGACCACTAATTTTCCTTTTAAAGCAGCATTTCTTTTTCCCATCCTTTTCTCTGTGTTCTTGGCTGTTAGATTGTGAGCACCTTGGAACAGCATTCAACTATTTCTGGCTGATGGCAGTGGGCTTAGCACATCATGAAAAACTAATACATATATATTTTAAAATGGATAAAGTTCTGAAGAAGTGTCTGAGCTACTTATTTCTCACTTATGTTATAAAACAGCAAAGAAAACAAAAGGCAAATCTCGGTAGTCCAAGGCAAACACTCAGTAGAAAAGAGAATGAAGAATTTATAGTTCCTTAATCTTTAGACTCTCAAAGATATTAAATTTACTACTCAGTTATAGTTGTCTTGTAATGCTAATGGTGTGATATGACTTACTGTTATAAATAAATACAGTCATTGAAACCTCAACATTGAAAAAATTAAGTTAGTTCAAGGCAAAATAAACTTTGCATGATAAGGGAGGATTTCTGCAAAATGAAAGGAAATTCCATGCTGCTTCATTTTCATATCAGTCAAAAAATCCTAATATAAAATAAAATATAATTTGGTTGTGGGCTATTTAAGACTTTTAACCCTTTCTTCCTCATTTAATCTACTATGAAATTCTTCTATTTTGTAAGCATAGAAAGCAAAGAAGAATAATGTCCCTTCCAAAATAAAAATTTCAAAAATATTTTGGTTTGTAAAGAGTTCTATTGATTTTTTTAGCTAACATTTTTCATCAGGTCCTACTCAACTTGTAGATAGCTTCTGCAATATGTGCCCCTTCCTTTCACTGAAAATGCCATTAAAAATAACAAGTAACTGATGACAGTAACTGGTCATCAATAGCATAGTACCTCCATTTTAACAATGGAGTCATGCTTTTATACATACTGTGTGCAAGGTTTTAAAAGTCATGTTCCAATGTAATATATATGGTCATTTTGAATGCCTGTAATGCACTCTCTATTGAATTCAAGCTTTCAGCACTCACAAATATCTGTTCTCATATTTATGCAGTCCTGGTTTTACATATGTTTCTAGTAAACATATCTTCTGAGATATTTGATGGGAAAAAAGTTTAGGATAGATCTACCTCTCTGGGCAACCTGTTCCAGTGTTTCACCTCCCTCATAAAATAGAATTTCTTCCTGATATCTAGTCTGCATCAACCCTCCTTCAGTTTAAAACCATTATCCCTTGTCCTATTGCTACAGACCCTACTAAAATGTCCGCACCCATTCGTCTTCTGTGCCCCCTTTAAGTATTGACAGGCTGCAATGAGGTCTCCCTGGAATCTCCTCATCCCCAGGCTGAGCAACCCAAGCTCTATCAGACGTGGGAGAGGTGCTCCATCTCTCTGATCATTTTTGTGAATCCAACAGATCCACTGCTTTCCTGCGCTTAGCTCCCCAGAGCTGGTTGCAACAGCCCAAGTGCGGTCTCAGAAGGGCAGAATAGAGGGGCATAATCACCTTCCTAGACCTGCTGGCTGCTTTTGATGCAGCCAGAATATGGAAGCAATCTTCTAATCTGACTAGACATCATAGGATTCACCCATTTAGATCCACAGTGGCTCCAGCAACTCATGATGAAGAAAACTGCTCAGGGCATTTATGTCAGATTTGATAAAACTTCTGCTAAAGCATCCATTCAAATAGGTCAGAAGTTTTAATGGTAAATCTATCAGACATTTTTTCTGAGGTCATGAACTGTGAAGAATTTGTTCCTTCTGGCTGTCAGTAGGTCTGCTCTTCTGGAAAATAAAAGCAGTACTTAGCTAAGGATACAGCTTTCCTCTGGGACACACACATACCACTTCATCTGATTTCACTGGGGCTTATGAAGTTCACCTGAGGTTTAAATGAGTCCTCTAATAATTAATTGTAAGGATTTTTAGGTTAACTTTAACTGTTCCAGTTAATAGTTCAGATACAGAACCATTTATAGTAACAGCCCAAGCAGCAGAAAGGCATCAGTCTCTTGTCAGCTGGTATAGTTGTTACAAATACATGAATGGCAGCTGCCTGCTGAGATTAAAGGGGAAAAGATATTACACATGATTTCTCTATCTCCTCACTTCTGTGTTTGTGAGAAAGTTGGCTTCTGTTTTTCATAAAAAATTTCAGATTCAGTCAAGCCAGCATCTTGTGCCTTTACATGACCTCTTAAGTTACACAGGCATTGATATCAGGGAAAACTTGACCCACACTATACCAGAGTGAACTGGGATCACTGAATGCACAATTTGTCCTGCTATTTGCTACATTACAGATGAGTATGAAACATTTGTGTGCCTGTTCTAATGGTGCACACAATTGTATAGGTTAGATTATATTTTAATGTTAAATTAATTTTGCACAGTTAATAAAAAATGAACATCTTTCCAGATTTGATAACAGGATATCATTGCCAATACACAAGTATTGCCCTTCAAGAAGTTAACTTCATAGTAGGTTCAGAGTTTTGCAAATGATGCCTCAAGTTCTGGTCTTGATGCTGTATACTGCACTTTTATATATACTCCTTCATACTGACTTTCTGTTTACTTAATAGAAAGGTACTTAGCTTTTGGAACTTTACAGTTTTTGGCACACTAAAAGAAACCAACCTGCTTTATTAAATTCATGATTGAAGGAAATCACTCTAAGCCTAATAAGATTTATGTGTTTCCATTCAGTGTCAGCAGGGAGTCAGATTAAATCAAGGCTGAAGGTCTCAGCTGCATTCAAACCCTTGATCAAGCTACTAATGCTTCAGTAGGAAAAGTATGACAAGATGATTAGATGATTTAAATAGCCCTGTGCTTTTTGAGATGACAGATATCATGAAAGAAATTATTTTTGCAGCAAAAATATGTATTTCTTATAATAATATTAATAAAATGTGGTGTCATGGCTCAACTCCAGCTGGAAACTAAGTACTGCACAGCTATTGGCTCACACCCCTACCTCACAGTGGGATGGGGAGGAGAATTGGGAAAATGTAAAATCTGTGAGTTGAGAACAACTTAAAAAATTACATAAAATAGTATATATATATATAAATAACACTAATACTTATAATAATGATAATAACAACAAAAATAATAATATTAATACTAGTAATAATAGTAATGAAAAGGGAGATAACAAAAAGAGAGGAATAAACCCCAGGAAATACCAATGCTCAGTACAATGTGTCACTGCCTGCTGACTGATACCCAGGCAGTCCCTGAGCAGTGGTCAGCCCCTTCTGCCAGCTTCCTGCAGTTTGTATGCTGAGTGCAATGTTCTCTGGCTAGTTCAGGCCAGCTGTCCTGGCCATGCTCTCTCCTGCCATCTTATGCACCTGCTCACTGTCAGGGCATGGGAAACTGAAAAGTCCTTGACAAAGAGTAAGCACTACTGGGCAACAAATAATCAACATGTAATCAACACGTGGTTTGTCAAGTTTTTCAATGTAGTTGTTTAATGAAAAGAATAATTTATTTTGTTTCATATGGTTACCTGTTGCACAGACATAATACTTGATGCTTACACAAAGTTGTTCTCAAAGCATTTTGCAAAAGACATCTGTGTGATTGTCCCTTTCTATAAATATGGAATGGAATGTATTTAATGTTGCATTTATTGAACATTAATAATATGTTCAATATGTTCGATATGTCAGGATTTCAACATCTGTTCTGATCTAGAGTGACTAATGAATGGCCACCTACCTTTTGAGGTCTTATTCCACAAATAATGTTTAAGTACAGCTAAAAGGAAGGAGCCATTTAACCAACACTGAGCATTTGGAAGAATTTTCTTGTACCATTTGAAGATTAGATAGTGTTACTTGGTGTTCTTTCATGAGGAATGGTCCAAAAACTGCCTGTGAAGGTCTACAAACTGACTCACCCACTTTTCCTTCCAAGATAAGACCAATGGTGCACCAATGCTTTAGTACCTGGTGCATATATGAGACTTATAGTCAAGGATGGATGTCAGATGGATGCTGGATTTAGAAACACATCTTTTACAATTTTATTGGAATTAAATGTTTCTTCATTCTACTACAATGTATGCAAATCAGACTTGGATTCTAGGCCACTAAGAGCCTACTGAAGAAATCCAGGGAAATTGAGTGAAATCTTGGGAATCTTATTTTCATGGGTTCATGTGATGACAGTATTATATTTCTGATAAAGCACACACTTTGAAAGCCAAAATTATTAATATGCCTTTCTTTTGCCTCAGTGTCTGCAAACCAAAACTGCAATCCCTGACAGTAAGTCTGGGAGCTAAAATCTGTAGATAATGGATCCATTTGTAATTAAGTCAAAAGATAAGCTAAGCATTAAGGAGTATGGTAGATATAGAAGGTTAAAATTTCCCTAAACTTTATCCAGGCTAAGCTCCTTTCTAAACCATGTTTCTCTTCCTTCATTAGCTGAGAGATCTTTGCTGGCTTTGTCAGTTTGAAATGCCATGCAGCTTATTACAAAAGATGGGCATTGCTATAAAATGAATGAACAAATCAAACTCAGTGTTGGCAACAAGGTATTTCCTAGTCCTCACTATGACTAAATGACAACCTGTGACACTGAAAGCTGGCAGTAAAGTAGATTTTAGACATTTACTAGCCTTACTGAAATTTTATCCTGTATTCTAAACTAGACTTTGTGCACAGGCATCAAACACTTGGAGTAGCAATAACCAAGGACTAACCACGTGTTGCTAAAATTTTTCTGTACTGAAAGAGGTAGTAGAAAACTACTTTTGGGATTCTCACATGGAGTACAAGTAGCCCTAACACTCTTCCAGACAAGATGGATGTGTAGGGTAGGGAAGATCATGGATTAACACCTCATTGGGGTAGATCTCTTCACACAGGGAAGGCCTTCTAGATACAGAGACATCATTGTTGATAATGTCATGGAATTGTCTGAACTGTAATCACACTGCTCCTGCCTGGGAGATAAAATCTTTCCCTTTTCTATTAGCAAAGTGATAGCTGAGAACTCTCCTTATAATGTTCCAGGTCACTGAAACCTATTTTCCTCTCAATGGACACCGTAAAAAAAGGTGATGAGCAGGTGGACAAAATGATTATTCAAAATATATCACTCAGGACTGTGTAGTCAAGGATCCTCTGATGAAGCAAAATGTTGTGGGATGATATAAATTGTCAATCTTCTCCTTTGCTGCTACTTGCCAGTTTGTTGTTGCTGTATAATATTATCAGTCTACTGGAGAATGTTGATATATACAGAAAACAAGTTTCCATGGTTTGTCCCAATCAGATAAATAGTGGCCATCTTAAATACAGTTCCCTCTTTAATTTCAAAGGTATGGGTACACAGTTATGTTTGGGCTGTACAAATTGCAAATAATGCAGAGGCTGAAGCAAGAAATCACAAACACATGACATTCTAGATGCAGTCAAGTGAGTACTGACTGTCCATTTAGAGGTCTCTGGAAATAAATTCTGTGTGATTCAGGAGTCTCAATTACAGAAGTGTCTTAAAATATGTAAAAATGTCCCTTAGGAAGTACAAACATACAAGAATAATTTATTCTATATGTAGGAAGCAAGAAATTATATGTTTTATATATGTACAAAATGTTTATCATTACAGAAAAAGTGGGAAGGGTTAAAGGGATGGAAGTTAAAAGGAAACTATCCCTTTCTTTTGTGAGTAAATGAGTAAGGGAGTACTTTGCAAAACTATCCAGTGAACTGAATGAGCTTTCCAACACTACTTTAGGCTACTGATGGCAAAACAAAATACTTATGCATCTATTTTGTTACACGTCATGAAATGCCATGTTTGCATAGAACTTGTTTAATGGTGAAGGTCTGGTAACAGAATTCCACTTCTTCCTGCATGAATATCCTCTTAACATGAATGCCTTTTCTCAAGCAGCAGTCTTGGCTAAGGCTCTGCAGCGACTGGCCAAGCTCACCCAAGTGAGGTAAGAAAGTTGTGGATGGCAGATGTCAGGAGCGAAGGCAGCTGCGTGACGGGGGGCTGCCGTGGAAGGAGCAGCTGCCTGCCAAGCCCTGTGAGCAGCGATGTGCTTGAGGTATGTGTGAAGCACAGAACTCTGTGCTGCAGTTGCAGGGCTGCTCTGATCCGTTCTGTGCTCACATATGAAATGTGCCTCCAAGTACCCGAGATAGAATTGGAGCAGTGTGAGACCAAGAAGCACATGTGCATCCCTAGCACCAAGCAGCCTTAGATAACTTGAATGGACTCCAAAGTGAGAGGAACTCGTGTCTGCTGTGATAAAAGAGCCAAATGATTATGGGCTAGACTGATAACTGGCAGTACAGAGACACAAGGTGGACTTTGACACACACCCTGGCTGCCCTAAATTTAATGCTCACCCCTCCTATCCATAACTGCAGGAACCCATTATCTCCCAGGAATGAATAAAGAGGAATCAGAGTCTGTCAGTGTCCATCCCATTCCTGTCTCTTCAGAATCATACAGACCTCAGACTCAGAGTTGAAGAGCTTTTCAGATGCTAACTACTAATTTACAAAGAGATAGGAACCTGCTGTGACTTTCAAATAAATAACAATGACACAATAATAGCAATAGATCCTAAAATGTCCTGGCTTTAGCTTATCTCTGTGACTTGCAAACTACTAAGTGGCATACACACCCACACAAACTCCTGAGCATGAGTAGAACACATGGTTCATGCTCACCCAGCCTCTTTCTTTGCAATCCACTCTCAGGGATCTCCATTCTGCCTTCTAACTCCTTCAGTGTTTGAGGTTTTAATCTTTAATGTCTCCACATGTTGCTTTTTATTTGGTAAGGAGTACCAACAGTAATGGATTAGGTGTCTTTTTTTAATAAGTTGCCATGATTGTTTATGAAATGTAATATCTATATGGGACTTCTCTGAATATTTGATTTTGCTGCTATGAAAGAACAAAGACCACTGTTTGCACGTTGTCCACTAGTGTTAGAGGAAACAATAAGCTAATATCCTTGTCCATAATTCTAGGAAGCCTTATTCTTCCTTTGTTTTTATGATAATTCAGAATTAAACACCCACATACCTGTGCAAAACGCAGGAAGGGAATCCTTGTCTGATAGCATTTGTCTCCTTCCAGAGACATTGCTTCCTAGTCCAGATTGAGCAGCTGCTGCAGGTGAGCACAGGGGTGCTTGTACAAGTCCCCCTGTGTGGTACCAATAGATGGCTGCCTGCTCCTTGAGCCTCTCCATCCAGTGGGTCTGAAATCATTGCATTTATCCTGGCAATAGCAGATCTGCTGTGCAACTGACCTGTTATTACACTTCATCTGTTGGAATACACACACAGGCAGAGACATGCTGCAGCTCTTCTTTGTGTTAAATGGAGGGTGAGAGGGTGAGTGGAGGACAGAAATTGCTATTGTTTTTAGAGTGTTCACAGAAATCATGAAAAAAGCACCATACATTCAGATAAAATTTGAAATATCTTTAATTCAAACCCACATGACAATGAAGATATTGTAACCCCTCACCTACATATTTCATACAAAGTGAGCCAACAGAACAACGAGGATAAAAATTGCTGTACATCTCCTTGCTTAATCACTCTTCCCTGCAGCTCTGAACAACAAATTAGACTTTTTAACATTCAAAACAATTCTTTCCTAACAAATGCTGTCTGAAGGAGTTCCTGCAGACAAGCCTTCTTTTCCTATGGAAAGGTTCAGGAATGTTACTGGCTACTTGGATACAAAGCTGAGGCTCCTTGGTGACTGTAAATCAGTCCCATCTTGTTAATGTCAGTAAGGCTATGCTAATTTATGCTTGCTCAAGTACTCGAACCTGCCAACGGGCACCTGGTTAAATAGGCATGTTTAACCTGCTGGAGTTGCTCAGAAACAATTAAAGCAGCAGACACTCCATTCGATGTGGAAAGGATGCACAGTTCAAGTCCATCTCTTCCTTCACCACCGACGGCATTTGGGTCCCCCTGCCAGTAAAGCCTCTGATGGAAATGTGAAGGCAGAGTACTCTAGATGCCAGCAATGTGCACTGGGAGCAATTGAAGAAGGAAGCTGAAGGCTTGCTGAGACCTTGTCCTGCTGTGCCCTGTGCTGAATGATGTTATGATCCAAACTTCCCCCATTATTATCCTTGCAGTCCTTACTTTTGCCTTCTTGACCTGCCACATTTCCTCGGTCTCTTTAGTTCTTGAACAAATTTTCACTTTGTTTATCACTACAACAGAAAAAATAGCAGAAAAATCATTACAGAAGAAAAAAAGCCCAAAAACCAAAACCACAAACAAAACAAAACAAAAAAGACAAAGAAACAAAAAATCCACAAACCCCACCAAAAAAACCCAAACCAACCCCCTCCCCCCCCAACAAGAAACCCAATCGAGCAAACAAAAAAACCCAGAAAACCACCTGACCTGATGTTGCTATTGCTGCTAGCTCTGCTCACATACCTCATGCTTTTCCTTTCCTTTGTATTGTCTTCTTGGACTGTATACTCTGAGCACTGTTTGCAGCTAAGTGCTGTACAAATAACGGGGGGCTAAATCTTGGTTTGTCCTCGGGCATTGCCACAACAAGAAGGCGTTTCAATTAAGAGCAGTATTGTAAAAGTGTGCCTGTTCTTAATGACAGATTGTCTTTCCTAGGTCCTACCAACACAAACAAAGCAAAGAGAGACCAGAATACTCATTATGAACAATGCTTTCAGTGCAATCCTGCTATTTCATTTTCACCCACTTCTTTTCCATGCAAAATGTACCTTTTTAACAACAGTTAAATATTATCATGAAACTAAGCAAAAAAGTACTATTCTAATGTGGCAAATTGTGCCCTTGCAGAACTGAAGACAGAAATGATAAAAGAAGCGTATCAAGCAATTTGATTAATGCTTAAGATAATATACCACATGAAGGAATAGTTAAAAAAAAGAATACTGCAAATTTGCAATATAACTTTATGGTGGCAAGGTAGTTAATTTTTCTGTGTTTTTTGCTTTGTTTTGTTTTTTTCTTTTCATTCTTGTTAGCATCTACTTTTCTGTCTTTACATGGGACACTACTTTCATACCAAAATAACAGTCTTTTGTTAGGGTTTTATGTGGGTTGTGAGATGATTTTGGTTGCTTTGTGTTCATGCCAGTGGTTGCTACTGTTCTCCTGACTGAAAATATTTAGTGGAAAGCTTTTACCTGGGCAGTACCATTAAAGAAACACATAAATTTGAAATGCTAGGGTACTCATTCACATGGAAAGGGAATGGAAGTATGGATGATTTTTGCCACTCAAATCAATGATATTCTGCTATCTTTCTTTATTAGATGGAGATATGAGACATCTCACCTAACTGTAAACACTCACACTGTAGATATCTCCTTTGACCAAATTATGCTAGTCCTTTTATAGTCAATGGAAAGAAGTGCCCTATCTTAGCCATTTCCTTTCAGATGAGAGAGATTGCACCCTCTGAGTGCCTGTTTCTCCCTCTTAGCTCTAAAGGCTGTTTAGCCTACAAGCTCAGATGGGGAGGTTTGCATTATAGATATTTGTATTTTGTCAACTCAGTCCTTTTCTTTAGTGTCAGATCTGTAAGGATTGAAGAAAATGCACAGTCTGAAAGACCTCACAATGTATGAATTGCTCCTTCTGTGCATGCCAGGCTTGGACCAGAGCTGAGTTACAGCTTCTGAGTTTGAGGCAAAATGAAAATTTCTGTGCAGTGGGAAGGACAGTCAGAGCAGGGTCTGCAGCACAAGAAGGAACAGGGCAAAGCTGGAAAATTCAGAGGACTTGGCTTAGTCCTTGCAGCTCTCACCCCATGCTCTGACACCTCCCTCAGCTGCAGCAGGCAGCCTGGTCTCCAGCCCTCTGGCACAGGGAATCCAGCTCTGAGCCCCTGGCCTTTCTGACACCTCTGCTGATCGCTGCTCCTGGTGTCCCTGACATGAGACTAGCTGTGACCTGAGACAAGAAGAGGAACACCTGCTTCCAGACCAGCTGTTCTCAAGGATAAGTCCTCTTTCCTCGCTCATCTGTCCAGCTGCAGGTTTTATTTGCCACTTCCTTGAAAGACTGTGATAAGCAGCAATTAGTAGAAGATAGCACAAGCAGGCATCTGCCTCCCTTAGGAATGAAGGCAACAAAATATTGTGAAGGAATTTGCTTCCCTTAGAAACTTAATTCTATTTAAAGACCTTCTTGTCATTTCAATAACTAATCTCAGGAGGAGGGATGTGGCTTGAGGGTTATGGGAACAGTTAATTCCTGACTGCCACTTGCTCCTTATGAAGAGTAAATCCTTCATGGTTCTCTCTTCCTCAATCTCTCTTTCACTCTCACAAAGATGCCTGAATCTAATATAATAGTGAATATTAAGGACTCTCTAATTTTTTAGAGGTCATGTTAAGCGTCACAAAACCAATGCAGGAGAGAAATTATTACTATTTTGTATGTCTATGACCAAAAAACCACTCTGGGAATGTTTGTGGGAATTAAATTATAGGTCAAATTCACAGAAGAGTCTCAGAGTTGACAGAAAAGCCCAAAATACTTGTTTAAATAGTTAAAGAATTATGTCTACTTTTCTAGTCCGTAGTCTTTACATTTTGCAATTTTTTTTATTTTAAAGACATTTTTTTATTCAAAGAAAAGAGATTCCACAAACAAGGACATAAACATATTTGTGTTCTGAGCCAGTCTGAACCAATCTTTTTCATGAAACCTAAAAGGCCATTATTCATAAAATTGTACTTAGAAAAACTGGAGGCAGATGAGAGAAACACTTTTCCCCCAGGCTCCTTGGAGACCAGTGAAGCTGCTAGTAGCTTGCTTTAATGCAGAACTGGAAAAGGGCTCTGCCTACCCACACAGTGTAGCTGTATTTATCTGAAAGTCTTCCTATTATTTGCCTTGGATACAATTAATTATTTTGTACCTAAGGTGTTCTGTGGCATACCATTACATCACATTAGCCTTGTGCTTGACATCAGACTGATGCAATGTGATACGTTAGGAGTCCTACCAGGGCTGTTTTAATTAGGCAAGGTATTTCATTCACTTAGCGAATATTTGCTTTGAGTTGCCTGTACAAGGCCATAAAATACAAGCACATCAATGCTCCCAACTAAATGTCAGATGGGGTATCCTACACTCTGCTGATTAATTATATAATACTTAGATCATTTAGCTAATCTGTTGAATGCATATCACACAGTTAATGAAAGACTTCAAAGCTGCAGGCAGACTTAAGAAATGAATCATCGAGTACAGCACAGTCTTCATTACTCATTGCAGAACTGCAGCATTCGTAGTTACTAAGCTTGAGCTGGGAGAGGTGCAAATGGCAGGGTTACCCTGCCAAACTCTGCTTGTTCTTTCTTTTCTGCCTGTTTGAGG
The DNA here is from genome assembly GCF_051311805.1 of Agelaius phoeniceus. Taxonomy (NCBI): domain Eukaryota; kingdom Metazoa; phylum Chordata; class Aves; order Passeriformes; family Icteridae; genus Agelaius; species Agelaius phoeniceus. The sequence continues at coordinate 31,061,142 of NC_135269.1, read as the reverse complement.
AGTCACACGCAGTAGGGTGAATAGATACTCTGGCTGCTTTTCAGAAGGGCAGAGATTGATCCCCGAAGCACTGATGGGGAAGGGGATTCATCAGTATTGTTCCATTTTCTAGAGTGCTGCAGCACCCATGAACCAGGCTCATCTCTTGCATTGCTGCCCTGGGCAAAATTTTAGGGCAGTATAGGAAAATAGTAATGCTTGCCCAAGCAGAAAAATTCTGGGAAGGCCTAGAACCTGTAGACACCCGTGAGATTTTGGTTTTTGTTTTTTTTTTTTTTTTTCCCCACACGGATGTACAGTGATTAGCAAACAGACTGAAAAGTCAAGACATTGTCATCATCATCACCTATTGTCACGGCTCAAATAGCTCATTCCATTTTCAGAGTGGTTTTTTTTCAGCCTATTAGCAGCAATTAAAGGTATCAGTTTATCAGCTGACTTCTAAAAGGACTATGAGTTTTTTTTCCATAACTCTGAGGGGTGGAGTTTATTCGGTTTCTCTGGGATGGTGGAGGAGAAAAGTTTTTTGTTTTTTTTTTTTTAAGGAAAATATCTGGAACCATGGAATGGAAAGCTTCATTGAACAACAGCTCATTGATGTTTTGTGATCTGGCCCATTAGATCTGGTCTGGAAGCCTTAAGCTTGTAGCAAAGATACTTTGTGAAGGCTTGGGTGAAATGCAAATTAGAATTGGTAAGGACGAAAGGTATATGGGTTGGGAGGGCAAAAATAAAATCTATTTAGTTACTGTGATTTAGCTGATCAGGCAACTCCTCACTCACAGATTGCCTGTGGAAAGAAATTTTGTGAGTGTTGTGAGGTACTATCACAAAGAAATCAAAGCCAATAGAAATAGAAACTCTCCTCTGGGGTACACCTAGGAGGCTTCAGAGGGACATTCATCCCCATATCTCTCACATCACTGTTCTGCACCATTATCGGTGCTCAGTAGCACTGGGGGTCATCCTGCCCCGGTCTCCCTTTGTGGGAGGACTTGCGAATTCTCTCCCTATCTGACTCACCCGAAGGAAGCTGGAATAGCTAACAATCACCTACTCTTGTTTTTTAAAATTGCCTCTGGCTGAAGGAGATTAAGCAGTATGTGAGCTATCTCTCTGTCCCCTAACCCTCCAACGGGGGAGTGGAAACAAACATCTGGGGTGAGAGTGTCCTATCCACTCCAGATACTTTCTGAGTTAATTTCCGTTGGGGTATGGGGGATATACAGCAAAACGCAGCATCCATCTCCTCCCCCTGTTAAAAAAATTCCTGTATGTGGTCAGAACAGAGTTTTTTATCTCATCTGAAAGATAACACCTCCAGGAGAGCATCTTAGGAGAGCAATCTAGTACTGAGTCAGAGGGAAGAGAATGAGTCACTGCAGCACTTAGATTTTTCTTGGAAGTTTCTCACTAAAGCATTGCCCCAGTCTGACACTGTTTAGTAGATGACATCAGAGAGACTGGAGTTTATGTTAAATTCAGAATGGATAAAAGCTAGGATCCCAGGAAAATGTTTTTAAAAGAGTGGCTAATTTTTGTGGGGCAGTTAAAGAGCACTTAATTGGGGGTATATTCATCATGCACTTACTGCAAAACCAGAGTAAACAACAGCAAAAAAAAATCAGAAGGGAAGATTAACCAGAAATCTTAGGCTGTGAAATAGGATAGATACAGCATGTGTCACATTGCAGACTGTTCTTTCCTTTAGCAATGGCACACAAAGTGAACTCATTATAATTGAATTGTATTTGGCTAGGAAAAGTACCTTTTTTTTTTTTTTAATCTTACTTTGCAGCTACCTGATTTTTGCAGTAAAGCTGCATGCAATCCTGTGAAGGATCCCCTCAACAACAGCAAGACATCAATGGCAATACCAGGTTGTCATTGTGGAGTGGTGCTCTGGTGATTATCAGTGAATTGACAATGATTAGTGACTCACTGTTGCTCATTCTTAATCCAGCCCACTCCACCACTGCTTGTACTGCCTTGTGGGAAGCAAATCTAAGCACATGCAGAGGAAGAAGCTTCAGTGTTATTTTGCTGGCAGCCTTCTAGAAACCTCCTTTGCACTGTAAATGCTTGTTTGCTGCCCACGGAGTTTGCCATTCGGCTAGATTTTCTTCCAGCCCTACAGGGACTTCAGAGGGTAGACATTGTATATTACTGCCAAATGGTAAAAAAGATAAAAATTATTTAAGCCAGTGAAGCATGAGATGCACATGTGTGTATTGTGAAGATAGCTCATGTTGTGAATGAAAAATGTGCTGGCATGAATCACTGCTGTCAATCTCCTGAGGAATCTCCCTTGCTGAAGAGATCAGCTCCTGTGGACCATGGTGGTACCTACTTCAGCATCCTTAAGAAAGGACCCAAACCCAGAAAGGTTCATATAAGCTTCTTTTCTCTTGCTTCAGGCTTGAAGCGACATGACATGCAGACAACTGTAGATGGACAGAAGTTCTGTTTGCTCTGCCTTCTAGTTTTCTTCTTTATCTCTAGTAAAACTCAGATGAGGTTGAAGAGTAATGTGGCTGCTGCCTGGCTCATGTGCCTTGACTCTTTCCAGTCAGATGTGTCAGAACAGCCTATAGGCCAAACATCCCCTCACCAGACATCACAATTGTATGACACCAAGAAAGGAGAGTAGAAGGGCAGATGAGAAACTGAGAAAATTCAGCTTCAGAAGGGCTTTTAATAACCTGAGCTGAAAAAGCTGGAAATGAACCTGCCAGTGGAAATGTCTGATATTCACTGCATCTGTTTCAGTTCTCTTAAAATTCTATGAAAGCTGTCCCTCTCCTGGTATTGCCTTCTGCCTCTGTTGTGCCAACATATTTCCTCCATGAAGCTGTCCAATAAAACCTGAGCTTCTTTTATGATTAAGTACTCAAGGTGCAAGCAAATAGAGGCCCAATGTATTTTCAACAGGCAATTCTTTAAAAGATAGAGAGGAGAAGAAGCTGCCTATACGAATGGCTGTCTTTTTGGTATAGGCTTCATATTTAAAGCAACATTTCTCAGAAATCATACTGAAGGCAAAAACATGCTAAATAGCTATATGTTCAACAGCATTGTCTCTGGAAAGAAAAAACATTTCTCGTACTTGAATGAATTTATAAAACAAGGCAAAGTGGTTTACAATCACTTTGAGAAAAAAGGAGTAGGTATGCTACAGGGTCTCTAGTCTTTGACATTGCTCTTCATGCCAAACATATTTTGTCACATTTGCTCTCATTGCTTTGAGCTGTTTCCTGGCAAATTGAGCAAGTTCTGCTTACTGCAGCTATACATCTTGAACAAACATGAATTTGTTTATATATACAGTTTTGACGGATGGAGTGAAAGCTGGCATTTCAAGGCACATTTCAAGAGTTTGCATCCATGGTTCTTGGCAGACTGGTACATCCTGAAAAAAAAAATTGGTTCTGCCTCAGTGGTATGGAAAACCTCAGCTATAATAAATGGGCAGCCACAGGTAAAGTGGCATCTACACAGCTGCCTGCCAGACACTCTAGGCAGGTGTCCAGGCATAGAATCATGGGATGGTTTGGGTTGGAAGGGACCTTAAGGATCACCTAGTTCCAACCGCTCTGCCATGGGCAGGAATGCTGTCCACGAGCCCAGATTGCTCAAAGCCCCACTCAACTTGGCTTCCAGGGATGGGGCATCCAAAATTTCTCTGTGCTACACGTTCCAGTGCCTTACCACCCTCAGAGTTGAGAATTTCTTCCAAATATCTAATCTAAACCTGCCCCCTTTCAGTGTAAATCCATTTCCCTTTGTCTTGTTGCTACATGCTCTTGTCAAATCTCCTTCTCTGGCCTCCTAGTAGGTCCCCTTCAGGTGCTGTAATGATGCTATGAGGTTATCTTGAAGCCTTTTCCTTTCCAGACCAAATAAACCCTGTTCCAGGAGTTGGAACCCCAACTTTCTCAACCTGTTTTCATAGAAGAGGTTCTTCAGCCCTCTGATTATCTTCATGGCCCTCCTCTGGACTTGCTCCAACAGGTTGACATCTTTTTTATGTTGGAAAGATGTCAACTTTCTGCCACCAGAGCTGGATGCAGTACTCCAAGCAGGTACTCATGGGAGCAAAGTAGAAGGGGAAAAACACCTCCCTCAACCTCCTGGTCACACTTCTTTTACTGCCAGGCCAGGACATGGTTGGCTTTCTGGGCTGCCAGTGCACATTGACAGCTCATGCTGAGCTTCTCATCAATGCACCAACATCCACAAGTCCTTCTCTTCAGGGCTGCTCTCAATCCATTCTCTGCCCAGCCTGTATTTATGTTTGGGATTGCTCCAACTCACATGCAGAGCTTGCACTTGACCTTGCTGAATTTCATAGGTGTGCATCTACTGAACAGGTCAGCATGTCTGCTTCTGCTCCGTGATGCCTGCAGCTGGTCAGCAGCCACAGACCAGACTGAGCAGCAGTGGCACAGGGTGTTGGAGTGGGATGGAGACCTTGGCTTTGTGGTGCATAAATGGAACAGTGCCGATCACGCTGAAATCTTGTGTGGTGTGTGAAGTGAGGCGTGTCTGCCTGAGGCAGCCATGGCTTACCACCACCACTTCTCTGTGCCCTTCCTCAGCAGCCACAGGGGCTGAGAAACCTCAGCTGCAGCTTCAGACATAACTCCAGGCAGCATCAACAAGTGTCCCAAGGACACAGGCTCTGCTGTGCTCCTCACGCTTGTTGGACCAGGCTCTCCCCCTGCTGCAGCTGAAACCAAGGGACAAAACGCCCATGGAAACTAATGGGAACATGGGCAAGCCCACTTCCCATATGGTGCCTGTCAACCACGTGCTGAGGAAACATCTGATATATTTTTATTCAGATCATGTGCTTGGTATAATGACTGAGATTTGTTAAGTCCTGAGACTGTAGACCTTAAGTAATTCCCAAGTTTTGTATAAATATCCATCTTTGTTCTTTTGTGAGAGAATCACATGCCAGCGTGAGAACTCATATGATTTTGGGTGCAACTTAGAGAAGCCATCTGATTTAAGGTATACTTAAGTGCTCCACAGCAAACTCTGTGACTCCATTAGGGCAGTATTTCTTTACATAAACCTGAAGTGGAAGTAGCTTTGGTTTTTTGATGAATAATTGAGAAATACTGAGGCTGAATCTTATAATTTTTTACATTTCTGTGGGTTTTTTATAGCTGTAGAATACCTACCACCATGGCAGCTTAGTAATTGTGAAGCTATAATGCTATCAATCACTTTTGTTGCAAAATGAATTATATTGTTTATAATATTTATTTATTGATAATGTTTGAAACATAAACAGGAAAACTTTTATACAAAATTTTAGCTGAGAGCATAACCTCTGCAGTTAAAATATTTCTTGCAATAAAGCTGCAATAACATAAAATCATTGGAATGATATTAGATCGTGGTATCTCTTCTTCACCGATTAATATCTTGTTATGTAGATCATTTAAGTTTAAACAGGTCCCTGAACTTTGGGTAGATAACCAAAATGTTAATATGACATTATAGTGGACAGGATTTATCTGTTAAGAAACACACGTACTGTTTTATGTCCCCTTGACTTTGAGAAAATGTATCACATTATAACTGAAATTGTTCAGAGTACAATGGAGCATAAAAGAAAAATGATTCTGAATGAGGCACAGGCACAAGTTGACTTTCATGCTTCCTAAGGACAGAGGCTCAAGGAAAATGTGCATCATCTTTGTTGGTTTGCTTTTACCTTCTGGAGTGATCTGGAGGTCCCCCACTCATGGATTGCACTTAAGTGGACTAGATGCAAATAGTATATGGCTTAAGAAAGATGCAAAAAACAAAGGTACCTTCCCAAAACTTATTTATGCTGTAGTAAATTGCTGACAGTGTCACCAAAGCAGAGATCACCTTGTGTTTTCTTATCTTAACAGTATAATTAAGGAATTTTTTTCCCATTTTACTGTTTCATAATTGTTATACTATATCAATTCTATTTTGCCGGTAGGTTTGTGAGCAATAAATGGTTGGTGAAGGAAAAGAACAGAACTGCACAGCAGCTATATTTATAGGAAGCCAGATTAATTTAATATAATTTATTCTATTCAGGATAAAAATTAATATCTAACTGAAACAGCTAAGAACCTATCTTGAGTGGACAAAAATCTTCATTTACTTCCACTGCACCCAGAGTGATTTCCCACTCTGCTGCCTAAAGCTCATTCTTCACAGTTAATAATAAACATCATTGACTAAATGATGACTGCAGTTCCTCTGCTAGAATCACAAGCGATCACTTATGTTCCAGTCAGTGCTGTCCCACAGTGCACTCTGCATAACCAGATCCTCTGCTTGATCACCGGCTTCAGCCACCATCAAACTCACTTAAAGTAAAGATGTAAACATTTTCCAAGTAGTTGTGGAACACCTAATAAACTTGAGTGTTATCCTTGCTCTTCAGTTAGTCACTACCTATTTACCATAAGGAAAAAAGGGACTTTGACCTCTAGAATAGAATTTCAGGGACGATCTCATCCAGAACATCTGAAAAATGTGTCACCTCAAGCCACTAACCAATTTAACCTTTACTGTGTTTCATACTTAACAGGGAAAACAATTCCCTCTATTTGTGTCCTAAGGGTATGGGAGAGATACTGATATAATTTACAGTGTATTCTGGTAGATAAGGTTTCATTTTCATCTTTGGCATTTGAAGATGCTGAGTCTAATGACACTGTATAAAAATGACACTCTCTTCTAATTTGGTAATGCAAAAGGAGAATGATGATGAACTTCTGAAAGTAGTTAACTCAGCTACCATTAGTAGAAAATACTGGCTTGACTTCTTAATAAATAGGTGGTTGAGTTAAGTCCTGGAGTATTAATCAAAATAGTTGTTAGGATCTGAGAAAATCTAGAGGTTATTTGAAAGACTTGTGCTTTGTCTTTTTTTTCCCCCAAAATGGATTGGAGAAACTCTTCATGTTAATTCTCCAACAGCATGAAATGGCTGTATATCCTGACATATCATTTGAAGCACTTCTTGGACCTATGGTTGCAAGGCATCCATTTTAAAAGTTAATGTTAATAAAGGCTTGGTTATCAGTGAGTGAAAAACATGCCTGATTTACAACTCAGTATATCTCCTTAATCTAGACAACTTGTGTCCTGTGCACATGCCACTGAGAAGGTACCTCCTTCCTTGATAATTCTCTACTCTCTTGTAATCTAAGAAATAGTTTACCATAGAGACAACAAGCTTTCCATGATAAATGCAATAGGAAAATGTTTAAGTTCCAAATCTATTTGTCTTTCTGGTGATGCCAGGCACACACCAGCCATGCAACCTGATATAGTGTCATGCCATGCAGCAGAAGGGGAGTCACTCATGGCAGCCTTGGGGTGGTCCTGGAAGGCCTTGAGCAGAGCCCTGAGAGGCTGTGCCTACCTTCCTGCATGAAGCCTAAGCACCAGAAATACTGGATGTTATGTTTCTGTCTCAAGTAATTAATTAATGAAGGCAGAAATAATTAATGATGAATGTAACAGAAGTACAGTGTAGGTACTGAGGTTAACAAGTTTATCTTATTTCTCACCATCCATTATCTGTACATCTCTGTTATTAATGGGATAAATTGCCTAATCAAGAATTGGGCAAGTATATTCCAAAGCCTGTGACTCCTGCAATATTCCAGTTACAATTTTGGCAATGTGAAAGATGTGTGGTAAGTCATCAAAGTGATTGCTGAAGCAAGAGTGTTGCAGGTAGCACCAAAAAATCCATTCCCCAGGAATAATTTTGTCTTCAGGACTCCCCATTATAAAGTGGGAATACTGTCTAAAGAACAGCAAAATAATTATTTTTTTCTAGTTCAATCTGGATGCTGATGCTATTCTTGTCAAAGTGAATGCGAAAAAATCCATTTCGTAGGCAGACTTCAGCATGACTTCAGTTTCTGTTCAAGTGTTGGTAGAAGGTGCTTAGGATACCTTAGGAAAAAAATTACCAACTCCATGAACCAGGTTCAGAACCTGGAGGAAAAGAAATCATTCTTACTTCTACTTTTAAAAAAATTAACGAAAACAAAATCTTTCCTGTTATTAAAAACAAATTTGCCAAGAGCATCTGGACTTTCCAAATGTTTAGCATGTGGATGACTCACCAGCTTTATGCTAAGATATTATGCTGTTATTTCAAAACCAAAATACCAGCTTTGACATTTTTACATGTTGTACAGAGATCCATAGTCTTTCGCCTTATTCTATATTATTTCAGCTTTTAAAAATCTAGAAAGAATCTTGGATTAAATGTGATGCTGATTTTGAATGTCTTATAAAATGATTTTTCTCTGACAAATAATTTGTTAGAGGAATTGTATTTTTAAAAGCCTTTATTTTTCTTGCTTGGCCAGACTCACATTTTAGATGAATTATACCTGTTGCAGAAACTGAAATTAAAGGAGTTTTCTAATGAGCTCAGGACTTAGAACGAACCAAAGGCTTTCCTGAGCAGGGCAAATTTAGATGGTCTTTCTAGAACTTCTCTGATCATTGGGCCTTGCTAGAAGGCAATTTGAAATGCAGCTCTTCCACCACTGGCCAACAAGACTTAACTGCCCAGAAACATAATTTTTATAGAGGGTGGAGAAAAGGAAAGATTAAAAATATCTTTTTATGTATGTGTGTGCATATATATATATATACACATACAGACATACATATATATATATTTTATATGTATGTGTGTGCATATATATATATACACATACAGACATACATATATATATATATTTTTATATATATGTGTGTGTGTATGTATCTTTATTTTGTAATTTCTGAGACCTTTCACCAATATGAGTGGTTTATAGCAGATCTGAGGCTTTGATTTCTGATGCCTGTACAAAAAGCAAAGTAAAATGCCCTCCTTAAAGTATTTAGGTCTGCAGGGCTTCATTTTGGCTTCTGTGACTGAGTTTAATTTTTGTGCATAAGGAATTATATGTGCTCAAAAATATATATATACACTAAACCCCTCAGTTTGGTCATGCAAATCGACTTGGAATAAAATAAACTGGGAGTCTTCTTGAATGGCTAGTACCAGGAAGATGAAGGTGACCTAAGCCAAGGAAGGGAAACTGCATTGCTGAGACACATGTATTTCTTTTGATTTTTGTTACAATGAAGCATGGAGTTTCATATGAAACAAATGAAAAACTTTGTCCTCAGAGCTTTCCAGATCTTCAGATAAGAGTGATCTTTTGGCTAGTGTAATAGAAAGAGCAAGGCTGACCTATCTTCTGCAACAGCATCTGGGGATCTTTAGGTTAACTCAGACTGACAAGAGGATCTCAGGATGAAGAAGGAAATGGGTATACAAGGCTTCTCTATCTCCCTGGTTTAGTGCTCAGGTTGTGCTATAAAATGTGTGTATATTTACAAAATTCAGAGAATGATTTTCAATGTATGGAGACCTACATCACAAATACAGGAATTCAGGTCTCTGTGTACATAAAATAAGAAACTTTGAAATTGCTCTGGACTATTTTTCATTATACATTTGAGTCTTTCTTTAGCTACATAGGCTTGTTAATTTTACATTTCCCTGAGTTCTCTCCAAAAAGAAGAAATGGCTACTTTTTACCGTAGCTGTATTTATATCTAGTTCAGATTTCAAATGATTTCTATTTCTTTTATTAAGAGTCATGATTGTAGCAGCAAGATCCAAGAGTACAGAGCCTATCTAGCAACTGTCATATTATATTTTTTGTCCTGTTCCCAGAAGTTGTTCTCAACATAGGCACTGAAACACAGGTGTCTACAGGTCTGAATAAAAGAGGTATAGGTTGGAGAAGAGACCACAATCCTCTGAAAAAGGCTGCACCATTTTGGCAGTGTCCCATCAAAGTAAACTAGAACTATTTAGCTACACTTTAATGTCATAACTGGCCTGGACATGCAGATATAACAATTTAACTTTATAATCTCCCTGTCTGTGGTTATTGCTATTTTCCTGTGGCTCTGTAAATGTTGCGTTTTAAGCCCAGCTGGCAACTGATTCCCAAACAGCCACTCACTTACTGTGCTCCCCAGTGGGATAGTGGAGAGAACTGGAAGGGCAAACGTGAGAAAATCTGTGGATTGAGAGAAAGATACTTTAATGGGACAGAAGAGGAAGAAGATAATAATATTGATAAAATTACTAATAATAGTAATATACAAAACTAGTAATGCACAATTCAAGCATTCCCCACCTGCTGACCTGCCAGTTCCCAAGCAGCAGTGGCCCTCAGCCAGCTTTCCCCCATGTACATGGTGAGCATGATGCCACATGCCATGGAATGTCCCTCTGGCCAGTTTGGGTCACCTGCCCTGGCTGTGTCCCCTCCAGATTCTTGTGCCTCTCCCGCCTTCTCACTGGCAGGGCATGAGAAGCTGAGAAGTCTTTGACTTTAAACTTTGCTTGGGAACAAAATAAGCATGCTAAATCCAAATCACCACACTATACTAGCTTTATCTCTATTCCAAACAAAACCATGGCAGTAAATAATGTAATTGGGTATGTGAGGGACAACTGTCCCTCTCCTGGGGAGCAGACTGCCTTTCTTGAGCCCTGAAAATCCCTTTGCCTTCCCTGCTTCTATGCCTGCTATCCATTGCATGCCATTAGGTATACAGTTCCCTCTCAGTAGCTAATGAGACTTAAATAAACATACTGAGAGACGAACATGGCCTCTAGAGTTTAATAAATGATGCTGATTCTGGTTTCAATTACACTGGTGTAAATCTGGAACATCACCACTGCTTACAGTTGAATTAGTCTAGATTTATATCACAGCTGAATTTAGTCCATAGATTTCATTTTTTTTAACCCACTGGAATTTTATCACGGTGATTTAAGCCTTTTAAAATGCTAAATATAAAGATAATTCAATAGATCAGGTTCTGTACATAATTTTTTTTCCATATCTCTTTGCACACTGGAGTTCTATTTATATTTTTATGTTTTTAAACTTTACTCTTCCAATAATCAAGCAACTGATAACTGATAGCATTGCATATTATAATTAGAATATAATTTTTTCCTTAGCTCTTTGATTTTGCCCTTGAATTTTTGTACTTTTGGCTACAAGTAATGTACAGCCAAAGTTTTTAAGCACAATTTGACATCCAGTTCAGGATTAAAATAAAGTGATTTGATGGATGGAAAAAGCATAATGCATCTTAAACTAGTCAAAAGAACAAAGTACTGTTTTGTTCTGAAAAGCAAGTAGTGCCATCTATTCTCTGATCACATCACCAGTGTTATAATGAATAATGTGTTCAGAATCTGCCAAAAATCAAAGGTGAGTCAATAGAAAAAAAGTTGAGACGGGAGATGCGGCCAGTGAGCTCACAGGCAACACAGACCTTTGAGTGCAGCAACTTTTTACCACAGTCTTCCCTTTAGATATAAATGAGTTCTTTTAAGTTCTTCTTACCTCAGACAGACTATGAGCAGCCATAATTATATAAATTATAAGGAGGCAAATTTCTATGCATTCTAATTCTAAGATGGAAATGCCAAAGGTTCATGAAAAATCATGATTTTAATCTTGTTTGAAGCTGATTCAGCTCAGTAATGTTAGAATTTGGTGAAAAAGGAGAATATAAATTGACCTAGTAAAGGTATTAGCGAGCAGGAATCTTGGATTGTAGGATTCTTGAGAACATAAAACATGAAGGCGACCTAAACTGACTGGGTTAAATACGATTGCCAGTCTTGATGGAGCCATGATCTTCAGCAATGCTGAGGACAGGAATCCATAGATCTCATAATAGTTACCCATATCTTCTTGTTATAATAAGAAAATGTGTGTAGGAAGGGGGAGGGGGAAGAAGATATAAAAACGTGTGCAACAGAAGCCATTTAAAAGGCAAGATTTGCCAACTATCGTTACCATAGTTACCTTGCATTATAATTATAGGAGAAAGATCTGTGGTGGACTTATTTAACTATGTGTGGGATGTATTGGTGATTGGATGATGACCCTTGTTCTCTGAAATAAAGATGAGACATAGCCTCTCCCAGTGCATCAGGCTAATGGAAATGAAATATCATACTCATTAAAAATATCAACCTGTCAGTGCAATAATTAACAATTATGTTTATTTCAAGATAGCTGGTCACATACCCTGGAGATGCAGAATTGAAAGTTTCTTAAAAACAGGAAAAAGAAGATTAGCTGAGTGCTTTAGTGTTAATTTTCAAACCCACTGAGTCAGGACGTGTGCTTCTAGAGAGCTGACACACACTTCTATTGAAGAATTAAAGTATACTGACAAGTCTAGATTAATTATGAGAATTGGAGTCTGCTTGTTAAAGCTGTATATGTAAGACACTGGTTCTTTGCTCTTCCTGTTTGTAAACTGATCATTCCTGAGACATGCATGCTCTCTTTCTATATCTCAGAACTTTGTGATGTTTGTTTGTTTTTTGGTTTTTTGGTTTGTTTGGTTGGTTGTTGTTGTTTTTGCTTATTTTGGAAAAAAAGATAATTGAGTGTTTTTCAGAACAAACTTAACAGCATAAGAGAGCACGCATTTTCCAGCTGCCTTGCCTTTTCATACTGGCCCAGATCTGGTGTAAGGCTTAGAAGATGCAGAAATTCTGGCATTGCCATACCATATGGCATTGAAACTATTCTTTGGATCCTTATGCCTGGTACAGCTATGGAACAGCTGCATATTATTTGCCTTTGCCTTGATTATTGTTCTACCATTTGTCCTGGAGACAGTGAAATACAGGACTGCACAAGGCAAAGGTACATGCTAACTCACATGCCTAGGAACTGCTACTCAAAGAATCCCAAAGAAGCAAACATTTTGAACTTAAAATTATAGAGTGTCAAGTCTTTAATACTTCACAATTGGCTTCCTCCTCAAGATGACCATTTTTCCCCTTTTCCTCATACATACCATTATGAAAACCCAACAGCTGAACAGAACATAAAAAACAGTAATTAGTTGAGAGAGGGATTGTTTTGTAGCCTGGTGGATTTTGAGTCACAGCTGCATTGGCCTTTTCAGATGCTTAGATATGTTTGTTGTGGTCAAACAACTGATCTTGCTGTGAGGTGGCTAATTTGGGACCTGCTAACACCATCATCATGACAGCCCAAGCTAGCTGCCCTTGTGTTTGTCTGCTTCTGGGGCATATTTTGCAGCCTCCTTTGGGCTGGTGGCTGCTTCTTCTACTGCTGAGATTAGGACCTGAAATAAAGTTTCAATTACACTAGGTATGTCTGCAAGGGTTGGAATGCACTCCTGCAAATGTAAATATAAAACACTCTGTACCATGTTATGATTCATGCTTAACTTTCTATTAGTTCGGCATTTTCTATGGCAACATTACTACTTTTTTTTTTAGATATCTTTGTTTCGCACAATTATTTAATGAGAAAAATCAGCCTGCCTAGTCTCCTGCTTTTCTAGCATGGTTATTTCTATTTTTATCACCAAAATCATGGCATACTGTGAAAAAAAGAAACACTCTAGCAGTGCTCACTATAGAGAGAAAAAGTAGTTTACATAAGGTTTCCATAGGGCTATCTAGGGCATTGAACACTTACCACTCCCTGCTTGAGTGGTTTTTAGACCCTCATCATGGCTCCAGGGGAGGAGCTATCACAGCATCAACAGTTCTGCCACCTCCCTCTTCTGAGTTTCTCTTCTATTGTGTTTATTCTAGCCTGGTTTCCAAATTTTATTTAAGTCTACATTAAAGATGCCCTGAAATATGAAAAAAATCCCCGTTGTGAAATATTTTGCTTTTGTTCACTAAATTTTTACATGGCAGAAAAAATCTGGACACACTTAATCCATTTTGCATCTGTTATTTGTTTTCTGCTCTACCACTGACACAGATATATCAATTAGATTGATATTTGGGGATATCTTTTAGATTGTTCTACTTTTAGGACATATTTTTAAGTTAGTGTAAATTGTAGTAACTTTCAATTCTGCTGGGCTGTGGCCAGACAAAATATATTGATAGTCTGACCTGTAATTTGCATGTTCTCTGTGTACTGAACATTCACTCACCCTACACTAGAATAAAATACAGAAGTGGGAAGGAAGCAGTCTGGCATTTTTCCTACTGTGCAAAACAATTCTTATTCTACTCACATACTGCTATGTCAAAGAAACCAGTAAATCTGTTTCAGGTCAGCATTTTAATCTTTTTTTCTTTGTGATGAAGGCATAAAGGTCCAATATTTCATGGCAGTGAAAAAATATATTGATGGAAATTATTTTTATGGTTCTCACAATGTCGCATTAGTCTCCATAACATGATAAAGCAATTCAGAGAAGGAATCCATGGCACCCTCACTGTACTTCCCAGTTTCTATCCTCTCTTTATGGGCTGACATTTCCTGGAGATATTAACTAAGAACTGGAAAGACTAAATTATTCCATATTTGCTGCATGACCATGGAGTTTACAGAATCTCTGAAGTCACTTGATACTATTTCTGCAATCTTCTGCAAATCTTAACAGCCTGAATATGTACAAAAATATCTGTTAGTTAATTTTCAGTGGGGGAGGCTGTAGCTTTTGACTGATGCTCCACATTCATGAATGACTAAATTTGATTCTGATAAGCCTTTTGTCCAGGTGATCAGCCATGATAGAGGGTGGGGGAACATTTAGCCTTTCATTTTGGGTAGCCTCCATTTTACTCAACAGAAGTGGTAACCATCACAGATTATTCTGTGCTAAGTGTAAGGCTGTTAAGATGTAACTGCAGAACTGTCTTCATTTTGAAGTGGGTTTTCCTTTTTTATCCATAGCAGTAGTGCAGTAATGAACATGAATAATTTATTATTGCTGTAAAACCAGATGCTAAACTGTTGCACAAGCAAATAGTTTGCTTATGCAAGGGAGATAATAGGGCCTTAAACTAATTTTGCACATATTAATATTGCCTGCATAGCCACAATGTACCTTGCTGATACAATTCTGGTCAAAAACCTCACATTGAAAAGAAATCAGCCTTACTGAGTTCTCTGATTTAAGGCATCAGATTATTTATTTATTTATTTATTTATTTATTTACTTATTTACTTATTTACTTATTTACTTATTTATTAATTTATTTCAGAATCTCCTAAAAATGCATGTTCAGGATGTAATCCAGCAAATCCATACTGGGTGAGAAAAGCATAGTAGTTCATTGGTCTACTCTATGGGAATTATTATTGAACAGAATTTGCAAGCCTGGAGTCTTAAATTTGAAACATCTCTGTGGGCATGACAACGTCCAATTGCAGTTGTCCAAGGAGAGAGAGTTCAGTGAGGTGAGCCTATGTCAAACATTCAGCACCTTGAATCTCAGTAAGATTTGAATCTTTTTACACTTTCTGTCTTGTATTTTACTCCTCCATCTGCAGTTTTGAATATTCAAGCACAAGCTGAGAGAGGGAGTACATTATTTTGGGCTACTGGTATTTAGTTTGAAGTTGTCAGTCAGCCTACAGTCAGTGTACAGTGAAGAATAAACACTGCCACAATCTGAAAAAAAACACTCATTACTGTTGATACAAAATTAATTCATACAAAATAATCCCAAATTAAATGTTAATAGTTCTCAGATTGTTTATTAAATTTTGGTTCATGTTGACTTCCTCACAGGGTTCTGCAGTAGTGTAAGCAGAATTACACGTGGTGCTTCAGTGAAAATTACTTCCCAAAGAATCACTTTTCTGACAGTTTCCTCAAGGTCAGTAGCAATTTGCCTGCAGTGAATTTAAAAAATGCAATTTTGTTTTGCTTTGTATGTATCCTTCACACAATTGGATTTAGCCTTAACACTCCAAAGCTGCTACTCATATGAAACAGGAACATCTGCACATGCTCAGTCCCTTGTCAACAAAATAAACTCAACCTTCAGAAACTGCTCAAAGAAAACTGTAAAAATTCACACATATCCAGTAGCTCTTACGGTATCATCAGCTCTGGAAGAAATAGAAGAAAATTTATAGATTACTTCTAAATAAATTAAAATTTCCCAAAGAACATGAGATATGAAGATGCTTATACAAAAACTTGGGAGTTAAATTTTCAAAGCAGTGTCATTGTCAAGTTGTGGAGAATTGGGAAACATATTGCCTTCTCTATTTGAACAAGGGAAGGTGATTTTTCAGAAAGTTAGATGTCACAGTGACTTCAACTAAGCTGATGGCTGAAGTTTGGCCTGAGGATTGTTGGTCTGGTGCCATGTTGATGTGGTGGCCACCTGTTTGATTGGTTTTTTGGCACTGTGATGGAATTGCTTATAAGAAGCCATGCTGAACTGTAGAGAGGTAAGTGGAATGCTTTAAAACTGGAAAATACTAGATTATCAAGATAGAAAAAATTCCATAAAAAGAATTTCTTTTGAGAAAAGGGTTTGCTAAGAGGGCAACTCATATCCAGTGTGAAATTTCTATTCAGAAAGAGAAGAGGTAAATACAGAACTCTATAAATACAAACATCTGTAAATACAGATGCCTCTCAGGGTGCTGTAATATCTCTTTTAGCTGGCTGCTGTTCTGAGGAATCCTGAGTCTTGAAGAACACCATACACTGGGTATTTTCTGGCTTGTTCTTTAAATCTAGCTGGATTATATTTTTTATGCTAATTTAGGAGAAAACAAGAATGAAAGTATTTTTTCCCCCCAGTTCTTAATGGTTGTTGATGCTGCTGTTCATTAGTTCTCTGGTTTGTACCTGCTTAAAATTATGATTCAAGCAGTTTTTAAAAGATAATTAACATATATTTGTTTGATAAGTTTGTTAGCTGTATGTGACACAGAACATTCTTATGCATCTGTTTGAATATGTAATATTTCTTCTTTCAAATATAAGATTAATTTTGCAGTGCTAGTAAAGCAAATTAGTCTACTATAATTAGAGGAAATCAGACAAAGATGTAATATCAATCTGAAAACTTCAAGCAGGTCTTTTGAGGGCAATGAGTGGTGAACAATGCACAGTCTGATGTTCATCATCCTTGTTATGGAAGATAGTATTTCTAGCTAGGCATTGAACTCTGCCAGAAGGAAACCCCCTGCAACCTAAAACCTATGCAGAAGAGAAGTCATTGCTAAGGATAAAGGTAGAGCAGCACAGTCATTACAGGTATAACTGAGGGGTGGTCTCTTGGTTTATGTTGCCATTGTGTGAAACTGGAAATTCTGCTTTCGGAGGTTGTTCCATGAAGGTTAATTTCTTATACAAATCACTTTCTTGTTGAAATGAATTATTATTGGGTATGTGCCCAAGTCAAGATTGAGTTTGGGCAGGTTTAGCCCCCTGCAGAACTTTCTGTGAATGTGTTTTAATAAGAAATCCACTTATTTCTAGTTAGTCAGATTCATGTTCTTGTCCTACCATCCATAACCAAAACAACTGAAGAGTGAAATAGCTGTATACTTAATGTCGAGGTTTTACTTTGACTAGCTTGTAAGATTTTAATTTTTCAGCTTTTCAATATAATTTTAAATGTTGACAAGAGAACCTTTGTGTGGGTTTGATATTAAGGTAGATACATGCTGTTTCTAGTCATATAACATCAGCTTCAGAAAGCAGTCCTTATGTTTTCACTGAATGTCTTCTGGACTTCCAAATTGAACCAACATAACTTGATCCTGCAGAATTGCTTGCTATGTGAATCTTTTGTTGGCTTTACTTCGATACTTTGATATGCATTGAAATCACAGGCACTTTTAGCTCCAAACTGCCATCAACTAAATTATGTATCAGAATAATCATATTAAATCAACAAGGCTCTGTTGATACAAATACAAGAGCACTTTAAATACTGAACACAATCACTACACATGACCTTAGAGTCCATCTCACAATTCTTGGTTTACTTTTGTCTTCTGCAGTGTGGTGATTCTAAGCTGCTCTGTTCATTGTCGAACCACTTTGAGCAGCACCCTGCTTCTCAGTACTAAGTTGTGTGAAAGAAATAAATGGATGTAATCCTTTTCAGCCTTGCCTCTTGACAGACCTATACTTCAGGGGAAGATCAATGTTTTCCGCATTTCTGAAGTCACTAATCTTTATATAAATTTCTGTACTTTGAAGGAAAGGATCATTCCCATTTCTACTTGCATTTTAAAATTATCTTCTCACTAAGGTTATAGTACTTTACTGTTAGGCTTTGACCTGCTAAACAGCCATAAACTGTAAAGTGCAGCTTCAACATTGCTGATAGTAAGAGGTGAAAGATATGTCCATTCCATGTTTGCAAATACAGTCTTATATAAGGCAATGGGAACTGCCTGTGCATACTGGATACAGAAATTTGTCCTGAATCAGAATGAATGTATAAAAAAATCTGAGAGTACAGGACTTACAGAAAATGTTGACTCCAATGCAACAATTTACATATAAGTCAGGAAAGCAGTGACTATTTGCTGTCACCATTTGTTAGTCTATGTGAAATGAGAGAGTAAGTCCTGCCAGTTATGTTTTCTGACTAATCCCATTCCTGCTCAGCTACGGGAGTTGAGAATGTGACTGAATAATGAAATATTTCCCATGCTCAAAATCAAGCTGGTGGTTTAGTACCTTGATGAGTCAGGTGTCATAACAGAAAGCACTATAAGTCTTAAGGCTTGTTGGCATGTCTATAGGTAGGCTCAGCCAAGAGGACAAAAAAGGAAAGGTCTTCTCAGTCCAGGAAGCTTGTTGGCAGCATAATGTGGGAGCTTACCCTGTCACTGCCTATGCTGTGCTGGAAGATTAATGGTTATTTTATTCTGACTGCCTTCAAGAAGGAAAATGTGCTACAGCTTCTTTAAGAATGGATAAACATTTGTGTGTGCATATCTGTACAAATGCTCAATTATATATAAAATGCACACATGTACACGGCACACACTTACAGACTCTCATAAGTGGCTCTGCTCCTAAGGGGATTCACAAGAAACTAAACTAAAGTCTCACCAGTCTTTCTCTGCACCTTACAACTATCACCTCTCAATGAATATTTTTCCTTTTTTTTTTAAATAATATTTTTTCATCGCAAAGGGAATAAAACTAATTAAGAGATTAAGAGCAGCTAACAACAAAGTTGAAGTATTAAGAATTGTAAACCTTGTGTCTAACCAGATGTTTTTCAAGATATTTATCATTATGAATTTTCTTAATGAGAAAGTACTGTACAAAGTATATCTGATAAATTCCTATAGTTAAAAGGAAGTGAAAAATATTTATTTTATGATTTCTAAGGACGGGGTTTTCAATGACTGTTTTATTTTGTTTATATGTCTCAAAGCACACACATAGACAGACAAGAATTTAAAGTTCTTTCCCAAGGTCTTCAAAGCCAAGAGTTTATTCCTACTTTTGAAAGCAGAGGCCTTATTCACAGCTCAGAGGAAGAGCAAACCGTAGCACTCTCTGGGAGAAATCAGTTACCATGATTTTGTGGTTGAGCTGGCTAATCACACGCATGAGAAAAGAGGGAGGCTCGTGGTAACAGTTACACATTGTCTGGGTGTTGTGCCCTAGGTAAGGCTTCAGGGGCATCAGCAGACACTGGATCATCCATAGCCAAATGCCTGTAGCCAAACAAGGGGGTAGAATGATCCTTTTGTAATTTTCTTTGCTCTGAACACAATTGAGGACTCATATACTAGATTCTCATGTCCAGAATGCAGCGCTCACTTGTATTGAAGCATGATTTTCTTCTGGTGCCCCACCACCTGTCACTGCCTGGTTGGTTAGCTGCCAAAGGCCTCCTATAACAGCCTGGAAAGGTGTATTGAAAAACAGAGCTTCATGTTTGTAGGTGTGACATGGCAGAAACTATTGTCGTAAAAAGTCTCCCTGCCTACAGTGGAGCAACCACTGGGCCTTACAGGGAAAATCCTTAGCTGTGCTCTAATGGCCACAGAGATTGCAAGTTCACAATTGCCTTAATGTAAGTAATGCATACCTAAAGAATACACAGAGAGTCAAATGTCACTGTACACCCATTTGATGTGTTTTATGTTACACCTATGGTGACTAATGAGTTACATATTATTATGCCAATAAATAATTGGAATAATAAGTGATGCATTTCAAGGGCTCAACCTAATGATCTTAGAAATCCTTTCCAACTTTAATTATTCTATGTTTCTATTCTGAATTAACTGAAAAATGCATTACTTATGGAATAAGCTAATATTGACAATCATGGTTAGCCTGTTGGGTGTTCAGCTGAGGTACTCAGAAAAATACTAATTCACCGAAATGTGAACAGGCAGACTGTCCTCTCTGAAAATGGAGCAGCTCTGAGATGCTCCACCTTAGGCAGGCAGAAATCTAGATGTCCCAAGAAGTTAGATACTTTGCAGTTCCACTTGTTTTGGGTTTTGTTTTCTTTTTTTTCAAATGAGGCACAGGGAGAAACCAATTTGTAAAACAGACCATTTCTCTTTCAATGTTTCACGAAAAAACCTTCTTGCATGAACTGTACCTGGGATCACCATACAGAATCACTAAGTACATGCCTGGAATCTAATAGCAGAAGGCAGTAAGTTCACTCCAAATTCTCAAGAATTTGAAACAAGCTACTCTACCTTCTCCTCTGTGTTTTTATCTCCTTAATTAACCTTTATGTTGTTTCAAAATATTTAATACCTATCTAAATTTAATTTAACCTACAACAAATAAGACTGTAAGAAAAAGAAACTCATATTTGTACTATTACACTAATAGGCTTAATAACAATAATCCACTAACATCTGCAATCATAAAATAAAAACTTCATTATCATTTCAATACAGTTAATACAAAACCTCAGGTTCGCCAGTACACCAGCTGTGTCCTGGTGCTCAACAACACAAAACAGCAATTCATGCAAAATTACCAGTCTTTGTTACTGACTCTTTTTCCTGGCTCCAGTCCCAAAATATTCCTGCTGTTCAGGTCTTTTGTTTCCTCTCACTGGAAGCCTTTTATTTTCTAGGAGAATATAAAAGATCATCTCCAAGAACGACTTCAGTAGCCTTCTCACCTCAATTATCATGCCTCTAGCTCTTTCTTCCTTCCTCACAGTCAAGAGACAAGTGTTTAGTTAAAGGTCTCTACTGATTTGGACAAAGTGCTTCTTTTGCAGTGCTGCTGGCATTGCTCTAGACATGCCCATAATATTCTCCAGAACCTCTAATCACCTTGGAAATATAGAGCATTGGGAAAAAAATATTAATTGAACAATTACATTTTCTGACATTCCCTTAAGGATGGAAAATGCTCAGAAGAGCAAATCAACCAGTATCTAATGCTTGCCTTTGAATTAGTGTTTAGCTGGAAACTTATGGCCTTAATCATAGGCAAGGCATCAACGTACTGGGTATGGTGCATGGCTTTCTAGGAAAAGTTCCTCAGAAGGAGTTTCCTACTAAAAGACATTAAAAAGGCAAAAGACTAAGAGGACATAGGCTCAGGATTAAATACATTCGTCCTGGATTTGAGCCAGTAATTCCAAACTAGTCCCATTGCATGGGACCTACCAGTTCAGTCACTAGAAGCAGCTTTCCAGCATGCACTGTAAACCTGCCCTAGAGAGGTGACAATGATTGGTGAGCTTGTGGTGCTGAAATGTCATTCATGTCCCTCTCAAATAGCTTTTCATCTCTGCCAAGTAGGCAGCCAGAGTAAGGACAGTTTATGTTTCAGACTGCTGGGTTACCCTAGCATTTCCTCTCCATCTCATTCAGTTGGCTGAGGCAATTGTGTGTTTGCAAACTGAGATAATGGGTGTCTTCCTAGCAGTTCTTTTGGGAGGGGAGGAAGGGCAAAGGAAGTAAAAATGTTTGCATGTCAGTTGTCTGCATCTGTTATTCCCCAAAGCCTACTGAGAATGTAAAAAGAGGAATGAACTTTTGAGATAATGTCCTATTATATAGCAGACCACATATCTCAAGCTGCCATTAAGATGAGATTCAGCAGTGGTGGACAACAGAAGAGTCTAAAATAATTATCCAATATGAGAGGATTGGCATCTTTCCTGAAAGCATCCTGCACTGTACCTTGGTAGAAAGAGGACACAAACTGCCTGAGATCAATGCTCTGGCTACTCTGGTTTTATTTTGGGAAGCACAAGTGTTTCCATGCCCCATGGTAATATGAATAATAGTGTCCAAATGAACAATCATTTAAGAACAAAAGTTTTCCAGGTGACAGGGTACATGCCTCTTTACACTGATAATTTAATCACTCACTAGGAGGGAGAATAAAGACAGTCCACTGGTGTCTGGAGCACAAGAGTCTGTAAACAGTGTAGTTTTCTCACTAAGTATGTGAAATGACTTGAGATATTTAAAGGTATTTTAATCTCATTGGGAAGTGAATAACACTATGTTTTGAAATTACTTCTAAAATAAGTATCAGAACCGTGTTTGGACAAGTAACATGTCTGTAAAATGGGCAAAACACTTGTGACTTGAACTCATGAAGGGTGGGGAGCCAGATGCTATACTGCAGTCAGCCATTGTTCTGTTAGACAAATCACTTCCTCAGTGTTATCTCCTCCTGTCATTCCCTATCTTGTTTATTTGTATTGCAGACTCCTTACAGCAAGACACATTTCCTAGTAAGTGTCTGGGCAATGGCTAATATTTACTCCTTGTTCATTGTCATGATGTTTTCAGATCTAAAGTGACTCTTATGGATCAGGTTCAAGGGTAAACTGCACAGTGCTTTTAGTGCTGTGGAACAAATTCAGGTGTGTTTGCACTGAAAATGTACTCCAGTCCATATATCACTGGTACTGTGTAAAAATCAAAAGAGTTATAAATTTGGCTTTTAAAGTCCCACTTTGCTAAAAACCCTGAGTGGTTTTTTGTTGCTGTATAGTGAATTTTTTTGTTGCTGTATAGTGAATTTTTCATATCAGCTAAGTTCATATTTTCAAACCTGCAAAAATTTATCACAATGCCTAGGATTATAAATCCTTAATTATGGGAACT
This sequence comes from Agelaius phoeniceus, assembly GCF_051311805.1. NCBI lineage: Eukaryota > Metazoa > Chordata > Aves > Passeriformes > Icteridae > Agelaius > Agelaius phoeniceus. The sequence continues at coordinate 31,038,175 of NC_135269.1, read as the reverse complement.
TCTGTTAATTTTTATATTTAAGAAATAAAGTCCAGGAGATGTCCAACCAGCTCTAGACTTGTTATGCATCAAATGTGAGATTTTTCATATTTTAGATACCTAATTAAAACTTGATCACAAAAGACAATTTAATACTGCAACAAAGAATTGCAGAAATGAAAGATTAAAAAAAGCATTTTTCAGTTTGATTCAAGAATGTCAGACCAAATCATTTGGTTAACATCTTTATGACTGTTCCATTCGGCTATCATTGCTATGTCTAAAGGTCAATCTCTTTACCCCATAATACAGATTTATTTTGTTTGCATAGCTGATTCAGTCTTTCCTTCCTGAGTCAGATGTAACAATCTCCCTTTGACCTTCTCTGTAGGTGTTGTAGGCAAAATCCTGCACAAGTTGTTAAGAGCAAACATGCACAGATTTTCCACTTTGACTATGGATTCTGTAGAATCCATAGAAGTAGAGAAGTAAGAGAAAGAGTCCAGTGACAGCGTAGGACTATGGAAGCATCCCACAGGATTGGGATGCTTTCCTGAGCTCTTGGGAAATAAGGTGGAGCTAATGCTAATGCATTACTTAGGCAGAGATTAGCACTTTGAAATACCATGTATTTGATAATCTTTATATAGACCAAAGAGACAGCTTGATGGATGACTATTCTGATATTAGCCTGTCTTAATGACTCTCAACAAACTTGATATTTATCCTCTTTTTCCACAATTTCTATTCTATAATAGTGATAAGACAGTAAGCAGAGTGTTTCCAACCAATGGAAACAGTGGTAATCACTTAGTCTTCATTTATGTTTCAGACTGAGGATCAAAACAATTGCTTAGATATACCATGGCCATTCACTGTCCTGTCTCTTCAGCAAATCACAGGCCGCCTCCAATTTTTAACTGAATGAGGTAATTTTCTTTCAAATGGTACCCATAATTCACATGATGACCTCAAAATATGAATCTAAGCCTGCTGTTCAAGAAGGATGGGTAGTTCAGCATAATCCAATGGAAACCAAATAGTCTGTCTTTTCTGTGTGATTGGCACTAAGGTTCTGTTATGAGAAACAGAAATTTTAGGTATTATTAGTTTAGGATTTGGGACACCTGAATTCAGTTTCCTGTGATACCTGTCATGTCCCCTGGGATACTGGATGAGTGTAGATCCAGCAAAGGACTTTGTTGCCCTGCAAGGCACCATCCAGACCTACAGACTGCACTTTTGTTTATGGTAGTAGTTAGGCTTCCTACGTAGTGACCTGTTATAAATGAGATAGAAAGTAGATTTCCCATTAAGGACAGAGACTTAGGTGCCTGACAGCACTTTAGATCTTTGGTGCCTGAATAAGAGTGGCAGACAAAAACTTCCATTCATTCAGGTAGTGACCAGAGAAAGGTGCCTGCATTTCTGTGAATGAACGGGGCAAATTTCTTTATTCTTTTGGTTTTTCTTTCTGTGTCCTACACAGTACAAATGATAAATCAAACCATAATTTCTTCAGTAGCTGTCATCTTCTCCAAGTTCAGATTTTAAGACAGTATGACTGCAATTACTTAACTCTTTGAGAAAGTCTATTTTTTAAGTGTGAAAACCTACCACAAAATTTCCAGAAGACACTTTTTTTCTTCAATTTTCCTCAGCTCTTTAGGTGAAATATCTGGATGAATGTTGCCAGGTATTGTATATTACTGTGATTCTACTGTGTTTCTACACTCATTTATTCATGCTGAGAGTCTTGGTAAGTGTATCTGTTCCTACCTTTTGCTTCAGCAAGGCAAGACTTTTCTTTGTGGTCATGAGTCCGGCAGAATGCAGGAAAAGCTTGAACCATCTCTGTTATAGCTCACTGTGTGCTTGCCAAATCCTACTATGATTCCAAGCAAAAGATCAGTTGCTCTTTCCAGCTTGCTATGTCTTACCTATTTCATGGGTCTGTTGCAGGCTGTTCAGTTTGCAAGTGCCTCTCAAAGCACCTAGTAAACTCAGATTGTTGAAGCACCAGAACAGCCCAAAATGTCTTCCAAAGCATTTCTCTGGTATGGCAATCCATCTTCTTCTGAGTACTGCTGGAATTTCTTGTGTTCCATTCTGTCATCTCCGACCATGTCCTCCCCATTCTTCTGCCTGAGGGCAGAAGGTGTGGGGAAGGTAAAGAGAAAAAGTTTATCCTATACCTGGTTTAAACAATATATATGTTGTTCACTTCTTGTGGATGTCAACACATTTTTTTTTTTAGCACTACCCCTTGATAAGGCAGTTTCAGCATTCAGAGGCATGGGCAAATCACAGTTCTGCAGTGCATATAAATCCCAGCACAGCTGGATATGCAATCTTTAACTTCCATATTTCTGTAAGTAGCCAATTCCTGGAGCCATCTCACAGAAAGGACATCTTTGTCCCAGGGGCATTCTAGCAAGTAAAACCTGTTACTGTGAGTTCCTGTTCCTGAGCTAAATAAATGCAAAAGCAGTGGATACAGAATAGAAAAGCTGTTCAGGGATTTGATCCAATAGAACCACTCAGAGCCAAGCACTTCTGACCAGTAGTCCTATGCTGTGCATCTTACATGTGAGTATTAAGGATCATCTGGAAATGATATAGATTTTGCAAGCAATATGATATGCTGAAAAAAACTTGCTAGCATCAGTATGTGAAGAAGCTGACTTAGCCCTCTAGTCCATTCAAAATTTCTGATTTTGAAATTGTCCTACATGAACAAATGAGTGGATTTCAATGCATATTTACACACAGTTGCTTGTACTTCAAAAGGTGCATATATGACATTATTATTTTATGTCACTAGCTATGACTAAGCCTTGATCTTACCACCGGTCTTCACATTTTTTATTCAAGTCTTTCTTGCTTAAAGATGGACTCTGATTTTTAATAGGCTTATCTATTTTATTTACAATACCAACAAATAGATATAAATATATAGGAAGTACAAAAAATTATTTTTCTGTGGCTGCATAAAGGATTTTTCAAACTGTGGTTCTGAGCAAACAGTGGAAATGGATAGAACAGGGAAAGGAATGTCCATTTTAAAGTGAGCTTGTAAGACTTTGCATGCCCAACACTGACAAAAATATGTTTTTGCATACTGCATGCTTGGTATGCACTAGCTCCTGTCCCAGTTCTAAGGAGGCTACCATGTTTTCTGGATAGTGGCAGTTCTGCAAAAATAAGTTACCTTTTTCTTCTAAAATCCTGCATGGATATCAGAATTTTCCACTGCATTTCTGTGACTGAGCTGTACATGAACGGTACTGACAAAAAGCAAATATTAAGCAGGGCATCCATTGGTATTTATGTTAGAATTCATTTGTATTACATTGGAGAAGGCATTGGAAGTCATGGAAGAAAGAGAGAGAAATCCCTTTCAAAAGAGCTCTGTCACAGAGCACATGTATTATCCTGCCTGTGATGTTATTATACCTGTTTTAAGCAACATTAGCAGGCATATTGTGAATCTATGAATACTAAAAAATAGGAAAAAAAGATTATATTAGACATTTATTTGAGCTGAGACTAATTTTTGGTCTCTTTTTGCTGCCTTTAAGGAGTCCTTGTTCATGAATATGGTTTGTGGATAATAGGAAATTTAATTAAAAAATCATTAATTATGTTGCATCTTGCTCTTGCTACCTTTTGTTCAGTCAGGTAGGAATTAAAAGACACAGAGAGGGAAGATTCATAATTTTGCTCAGGTATGTTAATCCTGCTTACTGTCAGATACCCACCTGAATTTTCCCTAAGAGTCCAAGGTCTGGTGATTTCTTCAGAACTCTCCCCTTGTAAAAATTTTGCCCACCAAAAGGAGTAGAAAACACATTGCTATGCTCAGTAATTACTCACAGTAAATGAACACAGGTCAACTTTTTGTCAATATTTGTGTTAGGTTTTTGTTACAAACCTTGTCACCTACTGAGCTTATGTAATGAATTAAATAAAGGGGATCAAAGCATTATCAAGAAGTATTCCCAACCAGAAAATAATCCAACTTTATCATGTTAATGCCTTAGCTCTATTCTGCAGTTTTCATGACACAGTATCTATAAATTTGGGTTGCATGCCCTTCGTCTTTCTAGCCACAACACTCAGATTTATGACAGCATAGATTTCCCATTGGAACAGATGGTTTACTGCAGCAGAATTTATTAAAGCTTCATTTCCCAGACCCTTTTCTGCAGCACTTTTGCTCATTCCCCTCCCTTTCCCAACGTGACAGAGCATTGTATGTCTCTGACACTGAAATTAGCACAAAGACGTGTGGTTCCCTGCAAATCTGCTCTGCATAAATAATCATTGAGATTGCTGACCTGCTAAGGCTCCTAGCTGGCAATCACACAGCAAAGCCTGTAATTTCTCCTACTTGGTGCTGCTCCACCATTTCCTTATCCTGACTTCTATGCTGTTATGCATCTCCCATGTCTGACATCAGAGAAAATAATCAGCTGGGACTGAGGAACATTATCATTCTATGTCTTATATGTAAGTATCTTGGCTTAGTAAGAAAAGAGATAGGTATCAGAAAAAGGATGTGACTCAACAAAATTAGGCCAAGTTAAAAGTGTTTAGGTTTTCAGGAAGTATTATAATTTCAGTTTTTCCATAAATCAGATTTGTAACAGATGGGTGAAATGTAGGTCAAATGCAGCAGACATCTTCGTAAGCATTTGCTTTAATGGTTTCCTTGATAATTTCTGCCTCTCTTGTCACATGATGAAGGACGGTTCAAATCAGTCCATGCAGACCACTTGCAATAAACAAGGGGTACTGACTGAGAGAGCAATCCTGCAAAATGAAGGGCAGGATTGTGGCATTCACTTTTGCCTCAGGCCAATTTCATCCTGGATGCACACTGGATAAAGCAACAGCATTGCATTGCAGGCAGGCAGAATTTGCACCCCTGTTAGTAAGTACTGTGACACATTTTATAAACAAGATTACACACACCGAGGTAAAGTTCTTAAAATCACAGGGCACCAAAAGTCCAACCTAGGACAGAGTAGCAGCCTTGGCTTTGAATTTCCCACCTCTTCCCAGCTGAGTACCTGAGATTTACATGTCTGCCTTTGTATTTTGAAAAAAAGCTATATGGGACACATAGCCACCTCCTCAAAACAGTATTTTGTTTATTCTCAGTCGTTTCCTTTTAATGGCTCACAGCCCCTTCAGTAAATATATATATGTATATGAGAATTTAAATGATCAGAGTTTTAAATTAGGTATCCCTTGGAGTTGTGAGGGCTCACTGCATAAATCCATCATTGCTCACAGGCATGAGGGATGTGGCTGCTCCTTTGGAGCTTTAAGAGGCTCTGATGCTGATGCTGTGCCTGCTGCACATGCTGCTGGCTCTCATCTCATGACGTACACAGAGCTCCGTGAGCACGGCTCTGCCCCTGCAGCTGCTCAGTGCACTGCTGGGCAGAGAGAAAATATACATCTCTGCTACTTATGTGAGTTAGCTTCAAGTGTAAAAATAAACACACACAAAACCATTCAAAATAACCTGTCATGTTACCCTTTCTTCATGAATACCATTCTCTAGCAGTTGTTTTCCTCACATCTGATATATTTCCCTAAATTAGACACCATGTTTCTTGTTTTACATCAGTAATTGTGTGCCACCGGGATTTGAATCCACAGGAAAAGGTCAGTTAAACCCAGAAATTATTTTTCTAATTTATTTCTAAATTTGCTTAGTTCTGAGTCTGAGAATACTGAAAATATTCTGAGAATACTGACCAATTGTTTTGAATATTGTCATTTTTTTATACACTTCATTTGTTTATGTACTCTTCCAAGAGAAGCCAGCCAGTAAAACTCTTGCCTATGTGCTTAATTAAACAGAATTACCATTCACCTTAAAGCTATACTTAAGTACTTCTCTTGCAGGCATCTCTGGGTAGAGCTGCTAATAGGAAATTACAGTTACTGATACAGAAAGATGTACTGATTTCAAAAACCCTGCCTTAGAATACTTTGCAACCTGTATGGAAAGCAATTCTTGAACAAGACTCATCTCCATAGGCCAAATGCAGGTAAGAAATGACATTATTTCCCTGCTGTACTCTAGGGAGGCACTGCTTTGAAGCTCAAGTCAAACCTGTCATGGGACAGGTGAAGGCCAGGCTGAGTGTCCCTCTGCAAGCCTTGCATTGAGAGGGGTGCAACAGGAAGCCTCTGTTTGGGGCCTAAGGACAACATCCACTGGAACTGAAATCAATCGTAATCTTTCCATGGCACAAATTAGCTTTGGCTGTGATCCAATTGGAAAATAAATTGTAGCTCACTGATGGAGTGAGTGGAACTGATCATCTTTGCTGCCAAACTGTCTGTTTAAAAGGAATATGCAAAGTCCCATTTCCCCTCACACAGCAGAAACTTGTTAAGAAGCCACTCTTCTGGTGATACTTCTAAGCTCTCCTCTGGGAACACTCATCCCGTAAATGTCTTTTCGGGCATTTCTGAAGGATAGCTGCCAGTATTTGTTCTGGCTCTGTTTCTGATTCTTCCTTGCTCTCTTCTCCCTTGTTGCACTAAATTCATTTGCTGGTTCTTCTCTAATACATACAGTAATAAGAAGAGCAAGAAACAAGGGAGCTGGATAGGGTCATAAAAGCCTTTAATGAAGACGCCACTCTGGTTTCACCAGTAGTTACTCAGAGATGTTTGTAGCCTTCTTATCTTACTCTAAAAAACCTTGCAACTCTCTTTTCATTAAAGAGATTTAATCCAATTTATCACACCTACGTGTTATATGGTCTTCCTTCTGGATCACATAAAATCAGAGAAGTATCTTTTGTCTCTCTTTGGTTTTTGGCAGTTGGGTGTACTGGTGAACTGTTGTTGACTGGAAGGGGCCATCCATGTAAAAGGCTACACACTCCTCTTCATCACAACTCCAAGGCTGAAGACTCTTTTGACACTATAAGCAGTTTGGGATACATACTGATCAAATATAAAAATATCTGATAGAAAATTGCCTATATAGAATAAATATCTCACAGGTTAGTTACCTCACTTTTATGAGAAGGGGAAGAATATTGTGACTTGTGACTATGCCTAAGCCCTGAATGATGGGCCATTTAAATATGATGTAAAAACTCTGCAATAAACATATCTTCATGTTGAATGACTCACATTTTGAGGATGGAGGGTAACAGCCATTTTGCTTTTCTCACCTCCAAGAGGGTTAAAAATTAACTCTTTCTCCTTTTCACATTCTCACTATTATAGCACACAGCAAAAAAAAAAAATTCTCGTGCCTCCTTGCTTGATGTCTCCCTGAAATTATGCATAGTAACGGATTATCAAAGCAGAACTGCTCTTATTGGTAAGGATATTTTTCAAAATGGATCTTTGACATGGCATGGAAATTGTGCTTTGGCTTTTAAACAGTGCTGATATGGATTTGATAAGGTGCACAGGCAGGGTTGGAACCACAGTTCCCAGAGCTGTGTCTCTTTTCCAGGACACTCGCACCACCAAGAAGGGCAGTGATCTATCCTGTGATACAGCTCCACAGCCACATGGCATGTTACCTCAGCTTCCACCATTTAAAAACAACCCAAATTCAAAAACTAGAGAATAGAAATTAGTCTGACAAAGATGACATTTCTCGGGACTGGCTCTCTTCAAAATGCATTCTGTTGATCACAATTTTTGAGTCCTTGATTTCCTTTCTGGGCAAGCAATTTGTGCACATTTTCCTGGGGAGAGAATTTCCCTTTGGAAGGCAGTGAGAGAGATTGGAGAAATGATGAAAAGTTTGCAGAAGCTGGTCAGCTGCCTAATCCTTAGAAAAGTTTCAGGTAAGATGTTTTAGAGAGGGACACCTGCATGTCCATAAACACCCATGCATTCATTTACACATCACACAGAAATGTCAGCCACAATCTAGGCCTCACTGTTCCCTGTAAAGATAGAGTTCATGCGTAAAATATAATAAACTCCACAGCTGATGGCATCAGAAAGGTGGTAGATCTATGTACAGATCGATGATATTCAATTTATACTCTGAAAAACTTAATTTTTCTGCCTTTATTGGAGTACTGCTTGAATAAAGATTATAAACCAATTTTTTAATGACAATGTATACCTTAATATCTTATTTGAGCAACAACAGAGAAGGAGAGGAATAAAGAGACTTTATTTTTTTTCTTCAGTCTTTGTTGTACATTTAATCTATTTCTATTATTGTAACTGAAAAGTAGCAGACATTAATAGACAAAATGTTGCTCATGGTGCATTTTATTTCTTTTGTTAGTGAGTGCTACTCACTTCAATTTCAAATCCAATTCAGACTGTAGATTATTAATAAAGTTGACTGAAGAAACAAATTCGACCCTTTGCAATCTTAACCTCTGAAAGATTTACTAAATTCTCATGTTCTTCAATCTTATGTGACTAACACAGTCAGAAGAAAATATAAAAATTGCAGCTGGGCAGATAAGATTTAGATTAAGAGAACCATTACCTCATAACAGCACTAGGAAGAGAATACAAATGTTAAATTGAGTTTGGATGTTGCTCAAAGCAGAATGTAAAGTGGTGGGAAGAGCCTGTGAACCCCCTGCTGCTGGGCGAATCACTTTTCCTAGTGTAGCAGCAGTACTTAGATAATCAAAATAATACACTATACATTTCTATTTCAGTTAATCAGGAATAATTGTGAATAAACTTCCTACAAAATATTTTCCTCCACCGAGCATGGCATTTTGTACAGAAAATTGCCACCCCATGGTTTTCAAAGGGCTTGAGCCATGTGAACATTTTCTGTGAGGGGTTGGGTTTGAAGGGTAGGTGCCTCTGGACAGATGGCCCACCAGATGGGTAAGGATGGGAGCCTGCCACCAGTATCTCATGGCCAAGGGTGGTTCAGGCTGAGCCCTTGACTGTGGATTAGACTGTTATTTGTGGAGCAGTGTGCTGGACCAGTTTCCCATCCCATGCAACTTCTCAGGTCATCAGCAGAACCTCAGGCTCCACCTGCAAAGCTGACCGTGTGGTTTGACATCTTCAGATACCAGCCCCAGGTTGTGCTTGAGAGGTGATCCAGTGGCCCTAATCTGCTGAGAAATTCCTCTGGGTAAACCACAAATTGTTCTTCTTTCATACTTCCCTCTCCATCTCTTCTTTCTCCCTCTAATCATCAGGTGCAGAAGGGAGGTTTGTTGGCTGAAGAGAAGGTAAGGAGGGGAGGAATAACACACCTCCCTGTACTTGTTTGATCTTGGAGATGCTGATGCAGAAGGCAGAGCCACGTTGTCTCTGTTCTCATGAAGAATCTGTAGCTAACATTCCTCAGGGGACAAATATTCAACTGGGAGCTTTAGGAAACAGAAACCCCAGGTTTCTTCTGGGGTCATCACTCAAAGAAGTTAAGAGTAGCAAAAAAATAGAGACAGTGTTCTGGCTCTATTTACCAAGCTATTTCCTCATGTTGGTTGTTTTTGCCTGTTCCTGGAAATGCAAAGGGCCCAGAAATGGTTGTGGACATGTTTGTAAATGCTGGTGTCAGCTCTCCTTTCAAGTTCATCCAAAGCTAGAAAGAAGAGTAATCTGAGAATCGATTTTTGCTTCTGTTGAGCTCTGAAATATACGTCAGATTTGAGCTTCAAAGAAACTGCTTATTCACCCACTCAGGATTCCACTTTTTTATATTCTCCTTTGCATTTTAACTGCACCCAGTAGACTGTTCTTTCAAGCAGAGAAATCAGACAGCTGAATACCAGCAGCTTTTGTGACATGTGTGCTGTGGTAAACAGCCCTTGTTTCTTCTGTTGCTGCATAAAACCTGAACTGAGTGCTTTTCTCCAAAAGGAGTTAGTATTATGCTTTCTCAGATTATTTTTTTAAATTGATATATATGATGGTACATAACTGTTGACTAGGTGCTTACAAAAATTCTTCAGTCACAGTGAAAAATCTCAGTGATACAGTGGCTCATGTTACAGAGTACCAATCATTACAGAGTTATAAATGATAGCCATTACCTTGGATGATCTGTGGTTCACATTTCCTGAAGATGAACTGAATGCCTACATTCAATGGCCAATATATCTAAAATGAAGCATAATCTTCAAATATTTACGTTATTCTGAATCTTTGAGAAAAATATGTAGGGCCAGCTTCAGGTCAGAGTCCTGTCTGGAGCAGCACAAAATCATGGAGTTTGACTGCTGTAAAATTGCTCCTTATTCTGAAGAGGAGACCTAATTCTCAGGCAGCAAGCAAGTAACAGAGGTGATTATCCAGTACCTTGTGATTATCATAATACTCATCTGTCACTGTGATATTGTCAGCCAGCACAGGATCCATTTACTGTGCCACCTTACAGCCATCAGCAAGGAGCACAGTGGATCCCAGCTAAGGCATGTATCAGCATCTATTGTGGCCAAGGAACAAAATGCTTCTCCTACCTGTGGAAATTTATACTAATAAACCAGAGTGCATCACTTGCCTGGAGTGGTAAATCCTTGCTCAGGCAGATTTCTTTCCTGTAGCCAGGCTCAGTAGCAGCGTGACAATGCAGGAGACCATGTGTACAACTTAGATCTGATCTTGTACAAAGCTATCTCCTATTAGATTTATAGCCAGGAGCTGTTGAAACAAGCAGGGCTTATATTTATTTCCTTCAAGTGTTGATGTGAACACACTTCACTCATGAGTCTATTTGCACAACGTAATTAGGAAGGATGTCAGCTTGCCTGACTGAGTTAAGTTTCACAGCTCTTATGTCCTTAAGACTGCCTCTGCTGCCTCTGCTACTGGAGCAGCAAGAGGAGTTAGCTGAGTGCATAGCTCACTCTCAGGAGCAGGCCAGTGGATGTGGCCATGGATATTCTCCTTTCTGTGCCTTTGTTCTCCAGGTACCCTCTTGCCATGTTGCCAATTCAGGCCATAAGGGATTTTGGGGCAGGGATTGTTTCTATTGATATGTAGAGTGACATGGTACACTAGTTTGAAGTCCTCACCAGCTCTGTACATATTCCTAAATCAGAATCACTATAGTAACACCAGCATGCCATTTGACCATTAAAATTGTGAAAGTTAATTTGTTCAGGCAAATGGCACATTGACAAAGTTATGTTGTCTCCCAGCTCTTCACACTCTGCTGTGCCATATAACTACAGAATATATTAAACAGCATTTAGGCTGAAGGGACCTTGATGATGAACAAGACTTCTATATACTCCTATAATAGAAACTAAGGATATCATCGAGTGGTGACCAAATTATTTTCATCAGGGATAAGGTGTACATTAGTAATTGTTCAGTAGTGCTCTGGATAACAAATATGTTGCCTTCATGGTCCAAGAGGGTTAAAATCTGGGAGAAAGAAAGAAAGAAAGAAAGAAAGAAAGAAAGAAAGAAAGAAAGAAAGAAAGAAAGAAAGAAAGAAAGAAAGAAAGAAAGAAAGAAAGAAAGAAAGAAAGAAAGAAGAAAGAAAGAAAGAAAGAAAGAAAGAAAGAAAGAAAGAAAGAAAGAAAGAAAGAAAGAAAGAAAGAAAGAAAGAAAGAAAGAAAGAAAGAAAGAAAGAAAGAAAAAAAGAAGAAAATGAGAAAAGAGATAAAGCAAGAGCAGCTCATATTGAACTGCAAATTTTTAGTGCAATAAATTGGAAATCTGGGGGGTGGAGTAGGAAAGAGAGTGACAGGAAAATTTAATATTCTTCCCACCGATAACATGTTTAATTGTAAGCCAGTGCAAAAGCCAGAGCTGAGTCCATCTTGGTGGCATAGAAAGGAGCTAACTTTACCAAGGCTACCTTTTCTTGTTATGCTTCTAGAAAGATAAATTATTCATAAACAAGAACTACTTTTCATGGGGTTTTTTTTTCCATCTAGAAGGTACAGAACTCAACACAAAAAAGTTCTGTTTCAATACAGCTGTTCCATGAACTGTGAACTAGATTAAAGTAGATTTAAACTAGTTCCAGGTTTCAGCCTGCAAAATAAGACCAGGATAGCTGTTGATCCCCCATCTTACTGAGATAATAGGAAAATAACTTGATTTATAATGAGTCCCTTTGGCCTTGTTTATGTATGGACTTGTGGCAAAAACTTCCGGAGGGAGGCATTCCTACTCTCATTTCTGAAACTTACACCACTTTGTTTTGTAATTTTTATTTTTGGTAATCTCTTTTGTAAACAGTGTCCTGCAGAGACCTACAGCAGTGAGTCCAATGCAAACAGGACATCAAAACGCATTACATTTAAAAACACATGCTGGTGTATAGTTAAGATTGCAACACTCAGGACTACAGCTTATAACATTATATAGGGCTGCACTATACAAACACTTGCAATGAAGAATTTCTCACACAGTTACTATTATTTTTGAGGGAGTTTATGTTTGGGTTTCTCAGCATCTTATCACAGACTTTAATAACCTTTCCTTGAAAAATCCTCCCTCTTCCTTTGCATGTGACAGAAACCACTGTGTAACCAGACCTCAGGGATACCTTTGCTCAGGCAAACTAAAGCAGCCCTTGAAGGCAGCTGGGATTTGCAGGTAGCTCCAGCCCTGGGCAGTGCATGCAGCCAGCCTGGGGGGAGCAGCCCCGCTGCAGAGCCCACCGAGGGGCAGTGAGATCATCACTCAGACCATGTCTCACCTGAACCACCCCTCCCACCTGCTTATTGCCCCGCTGCTGCCACACAGGCACTGCACAAAGTGTCACCCAGTGACCCTTGGTGGTCCCCAGTGTCTGTCTCACTGCTTGTGTGCCCTTCCTGTCCCAGCTGATGACAGGTAACGGTGGCTGGAGGTAGCAGTGGGAGGACTGGGCAGAGCAGAGTGTAGAAGGCTGATAACTGCATGTGCTTCAATCTAAATTTAGTGGCTTCTATTGAAAAAGTGTAACAAATGTAGAAATAGGTAACATTCCCATATTTCACCCCAATCCTTATATTGAAAGGAAGTCCCATATTAAATTGGAAACCTAGGACCTATTTGGGATTCACTCCAGGTTTACTGAGAGAATTAAATTGGGGGGGTCAGGGCTTAGTTCTGTCTGGTAGAGTAGAAATATGTGAAAAGATTTGGCCCCTGCGGAAGATAGTTTCCAGTCTAATTCACTTCAGTGATTTCCATGTTTGTCTTGCAGCTTGTCCTGCAATGAGATGGAATGCCACACTGTGTGGGAATTCACTGTTTTGTAACTAGCTTTTGCAAAGAGAAAAGACTGCTTTGATAGAGATATCATTCAGTTTAGGCAACATCCAAGTTTTGCCAACATCCAACCTTGGCCTTACAGCCTGCTTAGTTTGCTAATATACTGCAGGAGTGCATCCCAAGTTTCTCAGATGACTTTATTTCCTCATGCATAAATTAATATGATCCTGAAACCTGTGCAGTTTACTCTCTGTGGAGATCCCTGTATTTCTGGTTTGACATAGCCCTCCCCAGCTCCTTTTCATCCATCGAGTTTCTTGCAGTGGAAAGCAACAGCAGTGCAGGCAGTGCTGAGACACAGTGTCCCTACAGCCATGGAGCCACCACATTAAGATAGTTGACAAGGCAGCTTTTAAAAATCTCTTGACACAGCTGAAAAAGAATGTTTGCTCTAAAAACTTGTCCAACCATATCAGTTAAAAAGAGTGACTCACAAAGAACAAACTCCAGTCTCTACGATAGTAGCAGAAATCTGGAATTACTTTCTAAGCACCGAAGTGCATTTACTAAAGGTTTCCACTTGCAGAGGCAGCATCAGCTTTGGGCCCATATCACAAGCCACATTTTAATGATGTTCTAATGAAAATTTGCTCTAAGTGTGACTGAAGTGCGTATATGGCTTTTAGTCAGAAGAAATATATATCTGAGGAAATTCTTGACTAACTTTTAGACACTAATAAGGTAGAAGCAGCACTTGTGAATTAAAAACAGTCCTAGAGGCAACCTTTGGACACTACTTGCAGAAAGATTGATTCCTATCATCTTATCAGCCAAAGCATATGACTGCAGAACACACTAAGTGCTGGCAGGCTGTTTCCACTGCTCTGACACAGAAATGACCATCAGATTATCTGCTTGAGTACAGAAGGTCAGCAGTCTTGCTGATATCTTGGAATACAGGGAGGACAAATTCCTTTTTGTTACCAGGTACAAGTTAAATGGAAAAATAAAAAAGGAAAAGCAATCAATTTTAATGAGTGACTCTGTATTTACTGTTACAGCTGAGAGCAGAGTTTGGCTCATTGTGTGTAGATATATCTATGAATAACCTTCTTAACCTGTTGGAAAGCTAATGACGGAAAATGTTCCCAATAAAAGTATATATATTACAGCTGTGTAAATATATTAAAAAACCCTAAACTGTCAGCAGACTTGCTGGCAGATGTATGAATGCTTTAGCAAGATCTCTGTACTCCACATAGCTTCATTTTTATCCTCTACATACACAGGCACACACGTGTATAGACTTAGTAACGTTTAGAGTACAAAACTCTTTGATCAATTAAGTCCTCCAAGCAAACAGGATCTGTGGCAGAATATGTTGTACTGCTTATGAAACACATTTTATAAGCTTTACCTGGATGCCAGCTGTAAAATGCAGCAGGAAATCTATATAACAATCCCAAGACCTAAGAAAGGGAGGGTCTTTTTTGCTCCCTTCATACCTTTCAGGGGAGAACAAGAGACAGCTTAAGATGGCACTGAAGTCTCCCTATAGATGTCCCAGCAAGACCAGAGGGTTTCCTTGTTTTCTACCTCCATAAGTTGCTTTTATCATGGGCTGGTGGCAAATTTTTAAGTGCCAGGTAAGAAACATGGAGTAGGTGTCTTTAAGTCCCTCTGCCCCTTGGTATTACTTCTGGAGAGATGTGAATGACAAATTCAGGGCTAAATCCTGACTCAAACTTGTATGTCCACTATTTCAGTGGAAAAAAAGGGGGAGGATTTGACACATACTTCTGGCATTTTTAAAAGCTAATAAAGTGGTTAAATGTCTATAACTGAGCAGCTATAGTGAATAGTTAGTTTTTTTGGCAAGACTGTTAAGACATATTTACAGCATGCAATTGGAAAATAAGCTTGTTATATGTTATAAATAAACCATTCCCAGTGACAGATTAAGAAAATATTGGATATGTACAAAATGACAGCATTAAACAATGAAAGTATTTCCTGAGGAGCTGAGCCTTAGCAAAAGCCACAGACAAAATATTTTTAGTGGCATTCCAACACTCTGTGTTTCAGAGCCATTTATAACAGAGCTCATTATGAGATATTCCTTTCTGCTACAGGCCACAGCTGGATATACCAAAAAATTAAAGAAATATTTACCTAAGAGAAAGAGTCACAGTACCTGGCTTTATTTCATACAGCTAATTTCTCCTCTTCAATCCACCATGTGGGTTCAAGAGAAGAATTTGCCCTTATGTCTCCAAATCCTTAAGTACCTGCCTCTCCTGAGAACTGCTATAAATCCAGTCATTCCCATATGCATGAGCAAAAAATCACAGAAAAAGACTTCTGCAGGAGCCTGTCAGGGTAGGAGGATACCTGTACCTGTGGGCTGTAATTGCCTGCTCCCTTACATCCTCCTACAAGAAGGCAGCTCTGAACCCTCTTACAGCACATGCAAAATGGATCCTGACTTCAGCTATTGTGCTGGGCATGAAAACTAGCTTTCAAGTGAGTCATGCTGCTAAAAGCTCAGGTATACTTTCTTGTCTCTATAGAACTCAACCAGCTAAACTCAACCACTAAACAAATTATAGCCCTTAAGGACTCAGATGGGGTGGTGAGGTGGAAGGTGAAAGGAAAAGAGCACAAGTGTGAAAATGCACTGCCTCTGAGCAGCAGTAGCTTGAATACCTTGAGGGCATTAGGAGGAAAATGCTCAGAGAAGGCACTTTGTGGGTTTTGTGAAAGGTAAAAGCATCATTACCTTCGAAGGTGGCCTGCAGGTACGGGGCAGTTGTGCTATTGTGAAGTGGCACCAAAAAGGGAATTTTGTCCCCTTTGCACTGGGCATGCATCCACCTTAATAACATTTGTGCTGTTCTGCCTTCTGCCTTGTCTTTTGGCTGGTGACTCACACCAGAACTCCCTCCAAGCATTTTGCTTTTGGGAGCTGCTTTTTAGCAGTGTTTTCCCCCTACCAAGATTTGTCTGTTCTTCTGGGGTTTTCACCATATTCCTCCCAGCCAGGGCAGATGGCACAGTCTGTTACTGACCTGGAAAAGCTGCTCTAGGGAGGAGAAATAAATTAGGAGGAGGCAAAGACATATCATCACTTTGCTCAGGGGACATCTCAATGGAGATCTAGATTCAGTTTTCCTTCCTTTCCTCTCCTTTCCTGTGTGAATGGTGTTGACAGAGTGTGTATCTGTGTGTGTAAACCTGCCAGGCTTCTGCAGCTGCCTGGCTGGTGATCCTCTCCCAGGGAGCACATGCAGGTAGAGCTGCCAGTTGGCTTACCTAACTGTGCTTACTGTATAAATATGGATTTACTCTTCACATGCTGGCCTTTCTTTTGGAGAATATTAGTTTTTGGGTCTCTGGGTGACTGCAAACTAGGTCATATCAAGTGCCAACTTGTCCTCTCTCCCTTTGTATGCACCTCTGTCAGCTGACTCTAAGCACAGCCAACCACCAGTTGTATATACAGATGTGTGTAATTCATGCCACTGTATGACAACAAGAAGTTAGAGAAGAGGAGGATTGCTTGGATCAGTCATCAGATCTCCCTCTGATGACTGGGGATGAAACACAATTTGAAACAGCAAGGTAGAGATCTGTAATAATTTGTCAAGGTATTCCTTGTTTTGGCTTTTCTTTTTTTTTTTTTTTTGTTTTGTTTTTGTTATTGTGTTTGATTATTTGTTTTGTTTGTTTTGCATTTGTGTGTGTGTGTGTTTTGGACAGCTGTCTACTTCAAGTATTTATTTAAGACCTTATACTTTTTCCATCAAAGACCATGGAGGTACATTGAGGAAATTCAATGTCAGATGAATCTCATTTCAGTTTCTTCATAAATAAATAAACAAACACAACTGTTCTAATAAGGGTGATCTAGCTTTTTCTGATGGTAAATTTTAGATCCCAACCTGGAACTGAAAAGGGTGAGTCTTTGACTCTAAAAAGATATGAGAATATTCATACTTCCAGCCCCTCCTCCAAACAGCCAGAACCACAGTGATGGCAGATACTCTGAACTCAAAAAGATTTCACAGGCCTGTCCTATCCAGTGATTCTCCTGATGTTTTGAATGAGATATAAGCTACATGATCGAAAATTAGTTTGAGAGTCTAAATTCATTTATACCAACGGAAGCATAGTACATCTGAGATAAGATTTTTTGGCATTTCTACCTGCCTGATTTTGCTTTACTGTCTGGATTGATGCTATGAAAACTACAGAGAAAGCAAAACTATTGCAATGGTTAGAATTTCCTTATGGGGTCATTCCAATAACCTGAAAACTTAAATAGGAAATCAGATTATATATTAATTATGTATTATTTCTCAGTAGGATTGCTAATGTACTGTAGCCAGATATATTTGCTAATTGTTGAATGCTTTTTCCGTGAATCATATCACATTTTGATGTTAATTGCATAATAATTGAGGTATATTTTAGATTAGATAGGAGCAGCCAGATTCTATTTGTGCACAGTGTAAAACCAGAATAGTTTCTCTAGGATTTATTCCCCTCGTACAAAATATCACCTCCACTGAATAAAATGGAGGAGTGTCTCAACTTAAATAGGGTTAAATGGATCCTCCACTGGGTGTTATAGGGGAGGGTACCAGCAGAAGACAAATGGCTGAATCCATAAAGCATGTAGAAGAAAAATGAAACTCAATAGAAAGATCACTCTGTTAAGCAATAATTAAGATATTACATGTTCTCATGAATCTGTATTTACTGTGTGTGGCTAAGAAAAAATATTTTTACTGTGAAGGTGGTGCAACAACAGCTGGAAGAGATTGTCCAGAGGAGTTGAGGAGTCTTTGTACGTATAGATATTCAGAACTCTATTGGTCACAGTCCTGAGCCAATTGCTTTAGTTGTGGGTTTGGACTAGATGATCTCCAAGAAATCTCTGTCAACCTCAACCATTTTGTATTTCTGTGAATGTGTAATTTCAGGGTCCAAAGGCAATTTTAAGGAATGATAAAATACACTTATTTTTAAAAACTTTTTGCTTCAAAGGCTTCAGCTTGCTCTGGGAGCAAATAAAAGCTTTTGCCTTATAATTTTTTTGCATGGAAAATTGTTGTAACTGTGAAGTGAAGCAATAACAAAACAAAGCAAAACTGTTGAGGGTAAATAATAATAAATAATAATAATAAATTTGGGTACACCTTCTCTCTTCCTGGATTTCACAGCCAGAGTAAATGGCACAGCAGCAGAAGAAGTGAATGCTGGAGGAAGGTTCTACATTCAGAAAGCACTAATTCTTGTTAGCTGAAAGCATAATCAATAACCATATAGCAGAATGGAGAGTCACCAGTATTGTTCTGCCCTTTGTAAATCTGCTGTTGCAAAAATAGATGTGGTGGATCTCATATTCAGGACAATTAGCTACAGGGCAATTATAGTCAAATTCCTTCAATTTTCCCTGTAATTAGAGTAATTATATATCCAACATGCCTATGTCCCAAGCTGTGATCATGCTAGTAAAAGTTACTTGTTTCTATGAAAATCTTATTAAGCTGCATCATCATTGGTATTAATCTTTCCCTGTTAAAAATGTTGTTATTTCCAATAAATGAAGTCCCATGTACTGTGCTTTTTGTATTGCAAAATCCATCTGTACTTTCCCTCAAGGCAAAAGGTCTGAAGCAGCTGTTAATGTGGAGAAGTCTAACAGTATAAATAATTTGAATTTCTCTTCAGTTTGATTCTATGCAACAGCTGCTTTAATCTACTTCACAGCACATTATGTTTGTAAAACAATGCAAATTGGGCTCTGTTTCAGAGGCTGACCTGTTTGTGTGGCAAGTGTTAATTCAACAGTGGTGCAGTTTTACTGTCAGTTATAAAGAACAACCGATTAGTTTCCTGGGAATTCTCTGTCTGGATGTTTTACAACTTGTGTAGTATAGTAATAGATTGACTTCAGTTGGAGCAGAAGATGTTTTTTTCCCATGGAAACATACATATCTGACTAAATTTTTAGCTGCTGTATTTCTTGTACAATCCAGTTAATGGACAGATTGATATGTGTTGTGTATGATCTTTCCTTGTGCACTGATTTTTACCGGGCAGGCCTGAATGGAATATTCCTGAAAATACTTACTGCACAGTAATCTAAGTCAGAGTAGCTGCTTTTACAGAAACATGCTTTTCACTTACTCTGAAAAGATTGAAAAACAAGGTTTTTTTTCTGTCTGCTTTAATATTAAGTTTGAGATAGATGTGAGCAAAACCATTTGAGAATAGTTTTGCAAATTCTGATTGACTTTTCTCATCTTATGTTCATACATCTTTGCTGTTCAAGGAATTTTAGGTGCTTGCTTAGAGAGGAGTAGAGAATTTCCACTTTTAAAGTGAATATACTCATATATGTAACTACCATGCAGGTTGTTAAAACAAAAAACTGTCAAATGATGTGCTGTTACTGTAGTTGGTGCTATTATATGCATCGAAACTTCTTAACTTTATTTATAATGTTTTTAGACAGCTAAAAGCAGTGAAGGGCCAATACATGGTCAAGAGACCATGTAGGTCTTGCAGGTACAAGCCCTGGTAGGTCTTGCTGAACTAGTTAAATCAGCACATCTTTCAAGAAGATATAGCTCCCAATTAAAGAGCTGGCAGAACAGAGCCTTTTACTGCACCTCAGCTGTTCAGTTTTACAGCCCTGTACATAAGCTTAACTGAGCAATAGAAGTTGTTTTGCAGTAAGACACCAGATTATGAGTTGGAGCAGCTGAGGTGCAGCAGGTTTTGCTGTATCTGGAACGGGAGCAAGAATTTCTGGCAAAGGGTCAGCAACAAACAGCTGGGATGGGGGAGAAGAGGCAGTAAGGTCTTAGCCACCACAGCTGTTTGCTTAGTGAATATGAGTCAGAGCCTTGAGAGAAGCACATACTCAAAGGCAGTTGAATAGTTCAAGAACCACCTGTAGCCTGAAATACATTTACAGGGAGTATTTGTTGGACAGCTGTAAACGATGAGTAAAAGTGCTCATGTCTGCTCTTGGATCGCTTGCACAGAGCAGCAGAAGGCTGTATCTGTAGTATAAAATTTCCCTTATTAAGTTCAAGGTCTTGTACCTAGACTTTGAGGGTAAAATATTTTGAATGGAAGTTGGTTTTGTAAGGTATGTCCTTATAACCAGTATGCTCTTAGCACTTTGCAAAATCCATTCAATGTTCTTCCAAAAATGGCACCTACTACTCACAGTACTGACATAGTTTATTGGGAAATACCACAAAAGAATTCAGCGGATATTGAAGTAAAGAAAAGCTATGACATCAGCCAAAAAAGACCATTTTGACTCAATGTCAAAATATTCACTCTGTTTTTACCTTTTTTCTTCTGACAATTCCTGAATCTTGCCTGTGAGAGGCACCCACAGCTATTTATTTATTTATTGTCATTCATATCTATGAAATATGTCACCACTGCCCAAGCATCTGGTTGGATTTACATTCAAAAAACCCCTAATAAATAATTCACAATGTATTACCAACTATTCTAGAGAAAATAAAATCACAAAGCTAATTAATATCCACAAGCACAAAAGCCCTCTAGAAACTTCAGGTGTAATTAATTTCCCCACTAAGTCTCTTAAGATAAGAAGTATGTGGATTTTCTTATGAAGAAACACAAAAATGCTTTGCTCTGTGGCCCTGAGGTCTAGCAGGACTAGCAGTCCAGCTGGAAACAAGTTCTAGAACTGAGCATTTTTCCTGGCAAATATTTTCCTGTCCATTACTGGAACTGGAACTGACAACAGAAGCATTCCAGGTGAACTCAGTGGCTTAAGAGATAAAGCAAAGAAAAAAACATGCCCCAGACCACTTAGGGCTTTGTAACTTATGCCAACATGTTCAGTGTTATTGCTTCACAAACAAAACTTTATTGACTGCTTTCATAAAAAATGCACTCGGAACTAAGAGTAAAATGGTCATGGAGTTCATTTATGACACAATAAAAGTAAATTAGTCATGGAGCTGTAGTATCAGGTAAAATCAAATCAGATTTGCTTATTCAAACACTTTTCAACCTGGAAAATAAAAGACAATAATTTATAAAAAGTTTTATGTCTTAACAATAAAATCTTTAAGCAGTCAGACACATTATCTTGCATTTAATGTAGGGGCAAACAAGCTAAAAGCTAAAAGGTTTAGAAAACTGCAGAACTCAATGACTTACACAGTAAGAGTCTAGCAGATGAGTAAAATCAGAGATCTGCTGACGGAGGCTGGGATGACTGGGACCTTGTGACACATGGCCTCATGGTAAAGCTCAAGAAGCTGACACCAGACAGAGATTTGCAGGGTTGCTTCATGGATTGCATTCCACAAGTGCAGCATTTCTCTATGTAGTTCAAATCCATAGGGTACAATACTATTTCAGCAGCTGCTTTGCTCCTTTGGTCTCATTAGGAAGGGAAATCTTTCTTTGTCCTGTAGGGATACTTTTCCACAATTGTCTAATGGGAAACAATGGCATTGTTTGATGGGGGCTTTACCATTAACTAAAGATAGTGGAAACTCTTGCCCTTAGTTTTACATTAGTAATTGTGCTGGAGAAACATTTTCCAAAATGTCTAATCGAGAGTTTAGAGAACATTACTGAATCTTGGGAAGAATTGTGCAGAAACCCTGAGTATATAGAGAGGACATAATGGCAGGTGAAAAGGAAAAATAGACTGCTTCTACTTGATCCCAAGAACATTCAAAATGCTTAACTATTCAAAATTCCCATAAAATTCTAATTCACATAGAATATTTGCTTGCTGTGTTTCTCATTGAATAAAATCTCAGAACTCCTGATGTCCAGTGGCCTGTAAATTCTAAAATACAGAAAAATCTGAGAATTCCCCCTTCCTGGTGACACAAAAATAATTATTCCCTCTATCTGACAATAGACAAATCCTACTATTTGTCTTCTCCCATGTCTGGTGACTAAAATAATTTACCATGGGTACTGTCCACACAGTTCAGATGGGCCAAGCTATGGAGGACCTGTTGAGAGGGATTCTGCTCTACTTGCTTCCCAGCTCTGTCATTCATGGTTAAGTTTCTATTCAAGCAGCAACTGTCTTTTGGATAAAATCAAAGAGCTTTGAGTTACCTATGCACTTATATTGAGTGTAGGAACATTGCTTTAAAATGACAGAACTTAGAGCATATTCAGAGCAGTCTTTGTGTTCAAGCTTGTGCCTTACTTCACAAAGCTGACATGAGGTTGTTTATTGCATGTTTCCTAGAATTAGACCTTATTGTTCTGAGATCGCCCTTCAAAGGCAGATTTTTTACCACATATTTTCTGTCAACTCTCACCTGAGTTTTCCTGATAATCAGGTTGATACTATAAACTCATTGTCTTCAGTATACATATTTCTGTTTTATTTGCCTCTTTTTTTTTACAACCAATCAATCACTCTTACACAAACAGCAATAGGAGTCAATTCAAGATATGGTCCCTAGCAGTGTGAGCGACATAAGTGTCTTTTTTTTCCCTTTTTCCTGAAGGATGTTTCAAGTTGGGACCAGTGCCACCTGAAGTGTCTGTCACCTTGCAACCACCATCTGTCCTACTTGCAAATTCAGCAGGAACAAACCACAGATAAACAGGAGAGGAACCTCTCCATGAGGTCCTTCCTGCTGCATTGTTTCATCAGTGTTTAAAGATAGAGAGGGACCTGCTGTGGGGTCCAGTGGATGGCACCACAAAGCCTGCAGCCCTCACAGGTCCAGATTGGCTCCCAGGGGGGCACTGACTACCAGCCCCTCATGGAAGAGGGCCTGAGACACCAGGAGCCCTCTTGTGCTTCCCAGCAAGCTCCTAAAGCAGCCATACTGCCAGAGAATGCACAGGGAAAACTCCCCAGGGTTATGAATACAGCCACAATCTTTAGTCCAGCAGTCTCTGTACTGGTGAATAAGAGATGATGTGCTGACTTGAAGCAGTATTTACTCCTGTTATCTCTTGCTTTTATATTTTTCTGCACAAATTGTAACTCTACTGACAGTATATTAAGAGTTTTTGTAGAATATTTCTGCTACCACAGATACGATCACCAAATCTTTGTTGTGCAACTCCTTTCTAATCCTCCACAAAATCTCTTGCTCTTTGTACTTCAGAATGTGGCACAGACATCCACTGATATCAATGACCTTTCAAATCCCATCCCAGAGTTTTCCCAAAGGACAGATAAATCAGTCTACTAACATTGTGACAGTCAGAAATGTAAGCTTTACATCAGTAAATGACATGCACTGTGTTTCTTCCAGTGGGCTCCTTGTATAGGGCACTGAAGGCCTGCTCCAGTGTGTTATGCATAATCATGACTAAGACCAAATGGAATATTCTGCTATTTGAGTGTCAAGACATCTATCTTTTTAGAATGGCAGAGGCAAGTTGAAATGTGATTAAGATCTTTGCTCTTTGTCAAGATATTTCCAAAGCTCTAGCAAAAAAAGCTTGCAAAAATTTAGGTGAATACTTTTTATTCAGTCTCCTGGGATAAAAATAGATCTTGCATAGATCTGTGCTGCTCTTGAATTTTCTGAATTCAGTCATTTTTTGTGAAAGACAAGGGTGATCTTAACTAACTTCACCCTAGATAAAGTTAAGTGTAAAGCAAAAGAATGAGCAGATGGCTCCCTGACAAAAGAATGGAGGCAAGTCTAGTTGGCAATTTACCTCCTTCTAAACTAGATGTTTAAGTCATCCTGGCATAGCACCACCCCTGAAAGTGCCTCTCTCTAATGTGTAGCAAGGGTTTCCAGAACATTAGGGCCTCCTGCTATTTGACAGGTTAAATCAGCCCCAGCTCTAAGAAATGCAATCCCTATTTTATACACTTATAAGTGTATAAAGTGTTGTTTCTAATATTGTAGCTCTGTTTTACTGGACCAGATTTAATAGAGTTGCAATTTAGTGCAAAGATATTAATCATCAGAGAATACTGGCAACAGGCTGTGAGCAGCTGGCAAGAATGACCAGTCTTTTTCCTTGCATCATTTTGTAAGGTTAACAAGAAATTAACAGAGGCAGGAGGCGAGGAATGAACTTGGTTAAAGCCAATGCCTCTGAAGGTGCCATCATGGCTATAGTTGTGTGGATGAAAAACAAAACCCTGAGTTCACAAATATTAACAAAACTACCTACAAGCCTTTCCAAGGCACATGTATAGATTTAGGTTTACATTTATATATCTTATAATTTTCTGCTTCTAACAATTTTTGTGCAAGCATCATGGTCCACGAATTAATCAATCCATATAAATATAGAGGAATAAGTTACTGTGAACTCAGTGTATTGAATGAATCAAGTACTTCACAGAGGAAGCAGACCACATTTAAATTAATTTACTAGTGAGTTAACAAAACATTATAACAGGGGATTTATTGTAATGTAAAATGTGATAATAGGTAAGGATCTGATTCTGAAAAATGCTGAATGACAAAAAGGCTGTTTGGGAATGATAGGCTCCATGGGAAACATGAAATGCTGGGTAAAAGCTGCACTTACAGGAGTGTCTGTCATGGCACTGCCCATGGAACTAAATAAATACAACAGCTGCACTCACTTCCATTACCTCTGATTTTCCTTCAGTTTCTGAGACTAAACTGAATGATGAAAATTTGTGCAAATATAACATTTTCCTTCTTTCAAATGCTTTCTGATATATCTGCTGTTGCTTATCATCACAGTAATTTGTCGATAAAGAAAAAAGACATGTAGAGTTTCAGTCCTTGGTGCAATATTTCTTTAATGTGGTTCTTGCTATAGAAAGTTCAATTATATGTTAACTACTGTGAGCTGCTGAAGTGATAACAGAAAAATATTGCTGAAAAGCTTTCCAACTTGGAGACCAAGTTTATGACATTACTTTTTTGTGACAAGTCTGGTTCAAAGCTTGTAAACAACCAACACATTAGTAAAACTAGGTAACAAGATAGGTAGAATAAAAACCCTGTCTTGAATGGTTCCCACTCGCTTGTGTCATGTCTGCAAGATTTTTTTTTTCCTGCTGTTGATTGGTGTCTGCTTTAGTTACAGATCTGACAGGACATGCTGTAGATACCTAAGCAGAAGCATGTTACTACAGTCCAGTGTTGTGCAATCCTGAATACTGTTGAGGCAATAGTTTCCAAAAAAACAGTCCTGGTGTGCCTCAGCAATGGCTGTGGCACAGCTGCTTCTGTGCTACACAACTTCAGTTGTTGGGATGAAGAATGTACTTTTTGACCAGAGGCCTTATATTTTGGAGACTTGTCCCTTGAAGCACAAAATGAAATTTCCTCACTTCCAAAGTGCTGAAGACTACCTGTCAGGTGGCAACTACAGTAAAGGAGAGACTTAGGAAGTTTGGAGTTCACCTCATCTTTTCTCAGATCAGAAATCTGATATAGGCACGATGAATGAATTTGCCTTTGGCTCTCTATTGACAAACAAGGATGTAAATGGCCACTTTCCTCAGCTCACGTGTGAATGTGTAACTTTAGATGTTATGGCTTCTGTTCATTGAGGCTTACTCATGATAGTAATTTATTTTGGTTAGTCACAGATTTTAAAATATTTCCAATGAGGATGACAGCTGCTAATGTGACTGTAAACCCACAGAGGGTCAGGATGACTGTGTCTGATCTGGACTAGATACTTACTCAATCTTCCAGTTTCTTTAATGTGTTTCATAAGATCAGACTTCACACAGCACCTTCTTTCTCTTGGTCCAGAGCCATGCCTATAAAAAATGATATCTAACTGGTACAGTAAAAGTTCCCTTTTCTAGTGAGCTGAACATTTGCTTTGTTCCTCTTATTATAAAGAGAGATTGCTGGTAAGCCTAAAATAAGATCCATATTTTTGTTTGTGAATGTATATGATGAGCTTGTCATACCACCCCTCTGTTCTGCCTGTCCATTCAGTTCTTCTAAGTAGAGACACTGACACAAATGTCATAATAAGAGTCATGCTGTCAAGTCTCACATACTTCATTACCCTGCCTGCACACAGAGGTGAAGCAGAGTGGAGTGGCAGAGTGCTGTGACCTGCACATATCTGCACAAAGGTCGTCCTATTCCTCTAGGTTTGCTGTGGCCATGATACCATTGGGAAAACTGAATTTTAGCAGTACTGCACATTGTCACTGGGCAGATTCTTGGTTCTATAGGGCAGCAGAAAAAATAACATCATCAAATGGATGTATGGTTAAAAATTGGACCTGTCATTCTTAATAATGTCAGTCTTAACTTGAACCCAGTCCTTCTTCCAAGCACGCAGAGCTATGAATGACATGAAGGATTCACATTTAGCTGGTGGCTGGCAAGCACAGTGGACAGAGGCAGAGTGCAGCTATTGTTTCGTAGTCATGTAACTTTATTACAGAGCTGCTTAATGTTATGCAAAGAACCCAGAGGGGAAAAAAAATCACAATCGGTGGTAAAATCAAGTCTGCTGGGAAACTCTAATTATATCTCTTACACATAATCTTAAAGCCTGTATAAAAGTCAGCTTCTGTGATCTTGTACCTCTTGCCAGCACAAAATGTTAAGAATTTTATCTCTCTTCCTTTCTCCATTTCATAGTGCTGCATAGGAAGGTGGAGGGTATTCTTTATAGAAAGACAGGATATCACAAATTTTTCTGTGCTGGCTATGATTGTGGAAATTGGACCAATAAAGGGCAGCATTCAGCCTTGTATGTACATAAGGTTACATATTAAAGAAAGTAGAAATCTGTGAATTCCTCAATCTCTGGCACATTTTCTAAAGCACTCCAAGAAGATCTCTTAAAAAATTGCCAGTACATTCCCAACACTCTAAAGGCATTCTGAGACATAACATGGAAAAAACCAAAGGTTTAAATTTCAGCTGTCAGGCCTGCTGTGGAGTATTGATGCAGATTTCAACTTATTAATTGAGGATGTGCATGAAGGGGCAGAGTATACCTTCATCTAGTGTTCTGGAGGAGCTACTGATAGACCATACAGCTTTATTGCCATTCAAAGGGGCTTCGACAGGCTGGAGAGTTAAGGAGAAAGGAACCCCATGAAATTCAACAAAGGCAGATGCAGGGTCCTGCACCTGGAGAGGAATAACCCCATGTACCAGCACAGGCTGGGGGCTGACCTTCTGGAAAGCAGCCTCTGAAAAAGGACCTGGGGCTCCTGGAGGACAACAGCAGGTCTATCAGCCAGCAGCATGTCCTTGTGGTCAAGAAGGCCAGTGAGATCCCAGGGTACATCAGGAAGAGCATTGCCAGCAGGTCAAGGCAGGTGATCCTGCACATCTCTTTAGCCCTAGTGAGGCACATCTGGAGTCCTGTATCCAGTTCTGAGCTCCTCAGGGCAAGAAAGACTAGGAATTCCTGGACAGAATTCAACAGATGTCTGCAAAGATATTTAGGGGACAGGAGCATCTGTCTTATGAGGATAGGCAGAGGGATCTGGGCCTGTTTAACCTGGAATAAGAGGACTGAGAAAGGATAGTATCAATGCATAAGAAAATCTTAAAGAGAGGGAGTTAAGAGGATGGGGCCAGACTCTTTACAATGGTGTAATAGGACGAGGGTCAATGAGCCTAAATTGACCTAAACACAGGAAGTTCCATCTGACTTTGAGGAAAAACTCCTCTGCCTTGAAGATGAAAAACACAAGAACAGTCTGCCCAAGAACACAAGAAGAGAGGTGGTATCTCTTCTGGAGATATTTAAAGCTGCCTGGATCCTGTGCAACCTGCTCCAGGCTCCAGGTGAACCTATCACAATGTGTGTGGGGATTTGACTAGATGAACTTTAGACATCCCTTCCATTCTCTGATTAAGATGTAATGTAATTAAAGATAAAATAGTAGAGTAAGTAAAGTAAGATATCATGTATGACCTATAGATCAGGTAGGTATTAGGAAATTGTTAAATCATGATTAAAAAAAAAAAATTGTTTTTCTGTTTTTGTTAAAAGACCTGTTAACCCACACACACACTCCATACCCCACCAGCTGAAAGATCAAAAGAAAGTGGTTGGGATGACAGCAAGGCAAGACAGAGGTTTTTTTCTTTGCTTGTTTTCAGCACTGGACAGCAGAGTGAATGCTTAAAGCTAGATGCTGGTCCAGGCCTTAAAATAAGGTTATCCTGTCCTTAAACAAAAAATGATTTGCAATTACTGTAAGAGTAGTTTTCTAATAGCCTGTTGACAACATCAATAGACAAAGCCAACTTTGTATCAATAGCATAAGCGTAGTGTGTACGTCGAATTTTGTGGGTGTAAAATCCTGTCTTGCGTATCCTCCCTTGTGATGACAGAAAGAATGTGAAGGGCCCACATGAGGGTGGTGACCAAAAAGGCCAAAGACTTGGTGTCATGCTGATGTTTTGATCAAGGTTAAAGAGCAAATCACAACTTAACTCCAAAGAATAAATTCAGAAACAATTCCATGTTTGAGACTCTAACTGATTCACTGGAGAAGGAAAAGTGGAGACAGACAGAACAATGCACAAAATCTCAAAATAGGTGAATCTAAGAGCGCAAAATACTTGTAAAATTAAAAAAAAAAAAACAACAAAGCAATCTTCTGCAAAATGCTAAAAACCCAATAGATTTTAGATGTACTGTGACGTGTTCACAGGGCTCTTATGTTGAGGGAAGAGACTAGGATCTGACTCCATGTTACAGAAGGCTTGATTTATTATTTTATGATATATATATATTACATTAAAACTATATTAAATAATAGAAGAAAAGGATCTCATCAGAAGGCTAGCTAAGCTGAGAATAGAAAGGAAAGGAATGATAACAAAGGCAGCTGTCTCAGACTCTCTGTCCGAGCCAGCTGGGCTGTGATTGGCCATTAATAATAAACATCCAAGATGGGCCAATCACAGACCCACCTGTTGCATTCCACAGCAGCAGATAACTATTGTTTACATTTTGTTCCTGAGGCCTCTCACCTTCTCAGGAGGAAAAATCCTAAGGAAAGGATTTTTCATAAAAAGATGTCTGCCACAGAGGTACCTCCTCAATTAGGTGACCACCAGCATATTTTGGTGCCACTTATGCCCAAATCTACACTGCACTGGTGATTCCAGCTCACAGTAGCGTCTACCTGGCATAATAGAAGACTGACAGATGCTTTGCTTGCCTGTTGAGAAGTACAGTTGTATGGAAATCTCTGGATCATTTGAAATATTGGTCTGTTACCCAGAAATTATGCTGTTCTCAGTTAGATACTCCTCTCCATTTCTTAGGGTAGGGGAGAAAATGTACTTCACTTTGGAGTAAGAGCAAACTTTGCTGTACCCCACCAAGAAACCAAATCTGTACTCTTTATGAGAAGGACTCCCTGTTGGGCACTTTAACAGCTCAAATTCAACCATCATTTACAGGTCTCTGAGGCAGTTTTCTTCCATCAGATGAAGACAAACAAAAGTCTTGCAGTCATTCATCCTCATTCTAAGTGATGTGACTGCTAACAATTTGGAAGAAATATTAAAAGAAATGGTCTCCTACCCCACTGATACTAAAGACTGAGTGGAAGATGATACTGAAACAGTGGAGTGTATACTAAGAACTGCCTGGAGTATGAGACATCACCTGTATACCATCATTCTACTACTCCAATGGAAGAAGACATCTACTGATCTATTAAACATAGGCAAAACCATGTAGAGTAAGTTTCTAGCTAGCTTCACAAAGTTATCCTGGGGGTCTAGCTGGGATTCCTTTGTCTGTAAGGATCTCTTGACAGGGAAATGCAAGATGAAGACAAAATTCTTGAAGCCATGACTAGCACCCACTTTGGATAAAACCTTCTAGAGTGAGAGACAGACAGTGATCTTAATGAGAGAAGAAGCCTCAGTGTTACTACATTTACTTGTTTGGGTGCTAGTTAATGCCTTTCTTTCTCTATTAAAATTGTCTTTCAAAATCTTCCACAAGCTTTATACTGGCAAATGTAAAGACAAGGCCTTGATGCTAGTCACAGGCTCTTGGGTCACAACACATTTTGTGACAAACTCTCCAGCAATGCTCTTCACTTAACAAGGAGGAATAGTTTTCTCAATGATAAGTTATCTAGAATCAGGACTAATTTAGACAAAATTAAAACTAGACTGATGTTTTATTCAGAGATTTCTAGTCTGTTCTCTCCTTCCTTCAATCTGTAGGAAGGTAAGATAAGGTACAAGTACAGAAGAACACATTTCCTTCCTGCTGAACTCTGACTCCTACAGGCAGTGTGCAGGTGAAAGAATTCACCTCTCTTCTCATCCCTACTATTCAGTTCAGTGAAGGGACACTGAGCATAACAGAATCCTTTTCCCCACTCATCTTAGATACAAAATGCTAGCAACCTTGATATGGGTGTATTAGTTCAATAGTGACTACAGAAGATGGTACTCCAGCCCTTGAAGAGACAAATGCTTTCTCAAAGGGCCCTGCATGTTCCCCTCTGTCGTTAACTAAGGGTTAAAAGTGTTTCCAAAGGATGATTCATTGAATCATAGAATGGTTTGTGTTGGAAGGGACTTTTAAAGACCATCTAGTTCCAACCCCCCACCATGGGCAGGGACACCTTTCACTAGACCAGATTTCTCAAAGCCCCATCCAATCTGGCTTTGAAAATTCCTAGGGATGGGACAGGACATCCATAACTTCTCCCAGCAATTCTTTCTCAGGTTAGCACCACCCTCACAGTAAAGAATTTCTTCCTTAAATCTAATGTAAATCCACACTCTTTCTTTTTAAACCATTTCACCTTGTTCCATCACTACATGGCACTGTACAAAGTCCTTCTCCAGACCTCTTGTAGGTGTCCTAATGGAATGGGCTATAAGCACTGATCCCTGGAGTCTTGATCTCTCCATACCAAACAAGTCCAACTCTCTCAGCCTGTCTTCAAAAGAAAGGTGCTCCAGCCCTTTGCTTATCTTTGTTGTCCTCCTTTGGACTTGGTTGCAACTCAGTCCATGCCCTTGCACCTAGAGCTGGATGTGGCACTCCAGGCAGGGTCTCACCAGAGCAGAGAGGCACAATAATCTCCTTTGACCTGCTGGCCATGCTGCTTTGGATGCAGTCCAAGACATGGTTGGTTTTCTGGGTTGCTGGTGCACATTACCAGCTTGTGTTGTGCTTTTCATCAACCAACACGCCCAAGCTTTTTTCTTCAGGGCTGCTCTCAATCCATGATCAAAAATTAAGTGTGTAGAATAGAGATGGAATGAACCCTCTAGAGGAACAATGTTCTCTGCACTGTCTGTTCAAATAACATGGATGATGACAGTCTCAGACTAGAGGCTTCAATTTTGCAAGCCTGCAGTTAGGTGAGGTGAACCCTTTCTAAACTTAAAATTCCAACCACACAGTATCCAGAGTAGCACTTTAAATGATAAATATGGCTGAGTTAAACCTGCATGCCTATTGAAACACAATGGAAGAGGTCCATAAAGAAATTTTGGAATTAGCAATCTACCCAGTGCAAGCTGAAAAAAATCATCATCCAATGATGAGATATTTACAGGCTGGTTTGTTTTCTTTTTTTTCTCTGCAGATGAGTCATTTACATGACTAGTCCAAAAACTACAATCCTGTTTGTCCCCTTCAAACATGATCTCTTTAATCCTTTAAATTTCTTTTTAGGAGGAACATTAGTGCTTTCTGATTTTTAATGCAAGTGCTGCTTTGACTAATGATTTAATTGTTTAAAGAATGTAAGGACTGCCTCTAAGCTAGGCCTTATTTAATGAACAGCAGGAACAAAGCTGCTGCAATATATGTTAGAGAATAAGCTTCATTGGGGTGAGATCACCAATTCTCCTGTCCACCTCAGCAGTCTAACCATTGTTTTCTGTGAAATAAGTCCTGCCATCTATACTCAAAATTTAATCAGGAGAAAAGACACAGTAACAGCACTAGGAGTGTCTTCTGGCAGAGCCTTTCATAACCTGAAGCTGTTTTGCTTTCCTGGCAGTATCGTGCTCCATTTTGCTTGACATGATGATAAAGCTCTGCAAAAGGCAGCGCTGTCGATCCTGAGGAAAGCCGACCCACATCCCTGCCTGCCCACTCTCAGGAGTGTGACGAGAAGGCTTCACTCATTGCCTTTGCCTCTCTTTTAAGAAGGATAGCAGCACAAGAGAGTTTTTTGGAATTAAATGTTATGCATTATCTCTGTGCTTTTAAGTCATATCTTCTAAAATGCCCTGCCCATTTCTTTTCAGGTGACATTGGCCTCTTCTTCCACAAAACCTCACCCTGTTTTATCTCCCTTCCCTACCCATATTTCTTCTTCTCTGCATCAATCTCTTGCCACAGTGACAGTCTTCTCATTTCCGTTAATTGAACTTTGATGGTGTTTAAATAAAGAAAATATCACTGTGTTGGTGTACTGCTGTGCACTGCTTTGGATAAAAATACACTTTTTTTCTTTCTGCTATTCAATGTTTCTTTTATTTTAGTGCTCAGTGCTGTCATCTCTCTACTTGCTTCCTCCAACATGCATCTCAGCAGAAAGCAGGAAAGGCAGTCAGCTTTTAGCTCAGGATGACCATTCAAATACATAGAAAGAATGAAAGTTTAGTTTCATAATATGGGAGCTATTTTGTTCTTTTTCTCAGAATCAGAAGTACTGAGAATTGAGAATTACAGAGCAGGTGCCATTCTTCTCCCTGACTTGCTGCAAGCTGCAGTTTGTTGGGCTTTTAAGTGGCTCTGTGATTCCACATGAGTAGTTCCTGATAAAGGAAGTGATTCAGTGTCCAAAAGTCCTATTATCAAGAATGTACAACCTGTTAAGTGCCTGCTACTAGATGAAGATAGTGAATTTGTGAAAAAAACTCAAAGAAAATAATCCTGCCTATGTTGTAATTAAAAGCACAGGAGATAATGTGAGTGGCACGCATTGCTTGGGCTGTCATCTGTAAAACAAACACTATCTTCTGGTTTATTGCATGATTTATTTCATTTTTATCTGCTTAAAAAAATACTCATTAGGGACGAGCTGCAGGAGAATGACTTTTGGACAGCTATGGGGCAAAATGAGCACACAATGAAGGGTGACCTTTCAAAGGGGGATTATCTATAAATAGCGATGGTTATCCCTCACAGCCTTCTGACATAAGCCTGCTGGGAGTATGAAAAAGGAGACCCTTTCCACCAGTTCCTCCAACATGATTTTAGATTGGCACATGACATGTTTTGGCCATGAATAGCTGAGGAGAATTTGCAAAGGGATCAAGCAAAAAGCCTTAGCAGCTGTCTGGCTGTCGATATTCCCCTGGGTTTAAAAATTAGCTCAGAGCTTCCTTCTCTTTGCCCATGAACAATGGCACACACTTTACTAGAAAAGTATATTAAGATTTTATGTTTAAAATATGTCATTTTGGGAGCTCATTTATTAAAAAAAATTAACTATATCAGTTTTTAAAATTAGCCAAGCAGTGTCAGCAGAGTTTCTTCAAACACCAAAGGGCTTTAGGATCAGATTGCAGTTCTTAACTACTGTTTTAACTTCTGCTTTGCACCGTGGATCCATGAATCCTTTATTTGGAATGAGGAAGAATTGTTATTCCTGGCCATTTACTATTTTGAAAGAGAAAGAGGTGAGTGAATTTATCAGGAAAAAATAATGGACTATTCTCTTTGTAATGCATGTCCTTTGTTTATTTGCCATGTGATATTGTCATAAAATAGCATTTCAGAGATTTTAAAGTTTTCATATGAAGGATAATCTGCAAAGGGAGAGTGCATAGAAGATCATAGTTTTAAATAGTCAGATATGATCAGTGCCCGAACACTTGTGTGTTTGTTGCATGCTTGTGTTTTAAGGCACATCCTGTGTGCAGCAGCCCTTCTGCCCACAAAAGGCAGAACTGCACTGCGTTCCTAACTCCTGTGGCCTCATGTATTTAGGATATTATTCTGGTTATTCTGATAGAAACAAAGCCCAAGCTGCTTGATTACTGTTAGATGCATATTGAATGATTACTGTGTTTGCCATCACTACTATAATGATGAGTATTAATGACCAGGATCTATACAAAAGATTGAGCCCATGCACTACTGTTGGTAAACATAGTAAGAGACAGTCTTTGTTTGAAGGCATTTACAGCCTAAATAGACATGCAGCAAGAGGTGTTATTATCTCCTCTTCACAGATGGTGACCAAGATAAACTGACATGATGTGCCAAGGGATATAGGCAAATTTGAGGGGGCAGGGAGGGGGTGAGCCAGGGCTGAAGCTGGGTTACCAGCTTGCCCTGACTGTGACCACTCTCCCTCCTTGCACCCACTGCAAACTGAATATGGGCTTCCCTCTGCTTGCAGACAGGCAGTGCATGACAAGCAGCTTCCTCCCCAGCTCCTCCACACGCAGTTTGGCCCTCATAGTTGACTTCTGCCAAGTGGTGCAAGGTTCCTGTATACCCAGGAAGTATTTGTAAATGGTTGGCTTCACAAAGGAGATTTTTTCCATTCTGTCTTGCAGATGTTGTTTTAATGCACACTTGACAGTTGATTCTCTGCTTTAACATCATGATCTGGAAGCTGTTCACTTTGGATGTTTACAGCTGTTCTTGGGTTTAACAGCAGTGCTTCATTCAAACCTTTCCACAGTCCAGGATTCCTCCCTGAATTTATCAGGAGGAAATGTTTCCTTTAAAAAAATTAGGATTCTTACAGATGGGTTAGTGAAAGGCATTATATAATACAGTGCTGGCACTAGAAACAGACTCTGTGACCCAGAAGATAACTTCCAGTCCTGTGTTACTGTTGCCTATGATACAATGACTTATTTTCAGTGCAACACCACTGAGCATTGCAAGTTCTCATTTGACATGAAATCCCCTGAATGGTGACAGGGAGCAGATCACTCTCTTGTCATTGCTATCATGTATTTATACTCAGATGCAGCTCCAGTTTAGGG
This sequence comes from Agelaius phoeniceus, assembly GCF_051311805.1. Taxonomy (NCBI): domain Eukaryota; kingdom Metazoa; phylum Chordata; class Aves; order Passeriformes; family Icteridae; genus Agelaius; species Agelaius phoeniceus. Next base: position 31,003,103 of record NC_135269.1, on the reverse strand, counting down.
TGGGTGTTCTCTTTTGACCTCTCCTACAAGGACAGGTATAGAAAATGATTCCTGTCCTGAACTGCCAGGACAACAGGAAATGTTAGCAGATACTAAGTGACAATTTACATCTCCTGGTTGTCCTTCCAGCATAAAATTGAGGGTGTGTTTATCATGCAGTTATGTTGCTGCTCCACTCTAACTGGCAGGTTAGTTTTCAAATGTGTCTTATAATGTGAATCTTGTTTCCATGTTGGAGTGCTTCCACATTACTGCATGAAATTTGAATGTGTTGAAATAATGGGAATGTAGCGGCGGTGGTGGCTGGGAGGCAGGGATTATGTGAAAGCTTTCAGGATGCTCCTAGCAGTGTGCTGCATTAGCCAAGGGATTTTTATGGGCACAGAGGCACAAAGTAACCCCTCTAATCCCTTTCTCACTGGCTTACAGACTCTGAAGAAGCTTAATAATTACAGAGGAATGCAGTCAAAGTGTTTTTAAGGACATATGTGCAGAGGCTTATTTTAGTCATTTCCTAACAGCAAATGCACTGGCGGATTCTCAAGGAGAAATCTGGGCACAAATTTTCCCTTCTCTCAACCCCCCAACAAAAAGATGATTTACGCTTATATCAAAAAGAGGCTTAACCAGTGTGGAGCTGAAAGAATATTTCCCAGCCTGTAGGATTATGCTTTTCCACAGCCACACCACTTACCCTCTCCTTCTGGTGAAATACAAAGCGTATTCCCTGTTCTGCTGAGCCTCCCAGATGGGGCTTTTTCTTTTTTTTTTTTTTTCAATTAAAAGGCCAACAGAAAGCCTGCACGTTCCCTCTAAAATATTATCCTATCCTTCTGGACTATTTCACCTTCTCTGAAGTCACTGGTTCAGCTGATGGTGACTCCGCTGCTTATGTATCGTTACCCGTAAGTATGTCCCTAACTGCGTACTAAATATATGCATAAGAAGGAGGTGTCCAGGAACTGTTTCTGTGCTGAGCTTTTAGTTTCACAGCTATGTCATTTCTGGAGGAATCTGTGACGGAAAGAGAAAGATATGGTGGATACTCTCTCACTCCAGAGAGTTTTTGTGATTTTTTTTTTTTCCTCTGAGAATCTTTCCTAATTCAAAAATTATGGCATGGATTACCCCTCAGCCTCCTTCAAAATATAATCTCCTAGGAAATCTGGGCACAAAAAGCCAACAGTAACTTGAAAAGTTTTTTGAACATTAATGGTAGAAGAAGATAGGAAATGTATACTTGTTTTATGGTGCATGCTAATGCAGTGCTAGGTATCCCACTGTTGCTTGGAATATAAACTGCAATAAAAATGAGACAAGTTATATCTTATTACTGCATTACTAACTAAAATGGCCTGTTTTCTCAGCTTTATAGCAAAGATGAAAGTTAGTCCATGTACCTGCCATTTCTGTACTTGCCATAAGACAGTCCCAAGGCCTGTAAATTCATATAAAAATATATGAGATAAGAATTAGCCTCATCTGTCTTGAATTCTTCTTCTAAAATTGTGTTATTCTGCCTGCATCTTAACTAAAGTCTTGTTCCTTTTCTGCTAGGAATGCTAGGAACAGATTGCTCCTGTTAGGATTGCAAATTAACTGCAGTTTGAACCCTTAGTATTTGCTATGCTTGATCCAGTTTACTGGATGTGAAATTTTGAGATGAAACAATGTAAACTGATCCACAATCTGCTTTTCCTGTTTGGGTATTAGGAACCTGTGGCACTTTCTGCAGAGAGGGTGTTTGATGAAGTGACATAAACTTGATTTTTCTTTCCTGTGACCTCAAACTTTTTTCCCCTAGGGAAACTAACTCTCATTTTACATACTGCTTTCCCACCAAGGGCAAGGCTGCCTGGTTCAAGTGGTCCAATCAGTTTAGATTTGAGCTGACTCAGCAAATCTCTGCTTTCAGGGTTGGACTCTAGATACCAAGGCAAAGCAATGAGCACGTGTTTTCCAGCACATTCACAGACCCTTGCTGACTCCTCATGAATGTGGGCACCACTGACCCACTGGCACCCTCTCATGTTGCTTTCTCTTGCTTTGCACAAGATATGCCAGGGACCTTGACAGCAGCACAAGAGAGCTTCACCCTCAAATGGGAAGGTCTCCTTCCCTATGTGGTGGTTGCACATCCATCCTTCAAGCAGAGCTCTAAGGCTGTCTGAGTATAGACACACTCACAGCATCTTCAAAAATGTTTTGTGGATGGCACACAGTGACCTCACAGTATTTGAGATGGTCAGGTTTGTGCCAGTCCAATTAACACACTCCAGCTCATGATAATACAGTGTCCTACAGACTCTTAGAATGTGCCATCTAAAAATTACTGACTGAACAATATTTCTCTTATAACTAGTTATGTAGCCTTCTATGGAATGACTTTGTATGAGCACAAGGGGAATAATCCAGCCTTTTACATTTTTAATTGCAGTGACCGGTTTAAAAAACACAGAAAAAAAAAAAAGTGGGGGATTTGGATCTTAGATGCCATTACCCCAAGGTGCTGGATGTAATCTGGTTTTATGCTCTTTGAATGTTTCTAGGAAAAGCTGCTTCCCGAGTAGAAGAAACATGAAAGATCAGGAAAGTGACTAACAGCATGGGAGCCTTAATGATGCCTATCAAGTGCAATGCCTGAGAACACCAGGGCTTGTGGCAGGGATAACAAAATGGGCTGTTTAGCACAATAACTGCCAGCTATTGCTTTTCAGGCAAATGACTGGGACTTTGGGATGATTAGTCTATAACCAGAGGAGAGCAAAACCACTAGACAGGATGAGAAAGGGATTGTAAAAAACAGGAAATAAAACCCTCAGACAAACTTCCTATAGACATGAATTTTACCCCCAAACCAGTCAATTTTCAAATTTCCTCCTCATGTATGCCAATAGCGTCAGCACATTTGTACTGAGTTAAATATATTCTTTTACATAAATGTAATTGTTTGATCATGAGTTAGCTCCCTTTGGGAGTAAAAAACTCTTTTGCTGCTTGAATATACCTTCAGCCCTACTCTGTACATCTTCATGCTGTCCCATTTGCTTTATTGGTAGAAGGGATTGGAGGTGTTATTTCACAATGAAATGTAAGTATTTGCAGCAGAAAATCACCACTAATGACAGCTGGTCATACTGAAATAAATATCATCCATAAACTCATCCATTCCTGTGGTGTCTGTCTGTTGCAGCAGAGACCTCATGTTGCAGTAGGAAAACAATCCAAAAGGCAACATGGCATTAAAATATTGATGGAACTATGTTAATAGGAAGGGAAATGCATATTTAATAAGTGCCTAGATTCCTTTCATGTTTACATGTGACACCAGATAACTCAGGCTAATCAGAGTGAGGTTGGGTCACACCTTGTGAGGGACAGACAGTCCTTGTGAGGTTCCAGACAAAGCATGGGGATATCCTGTTGTAGCTGGCTAGAATGTGTTTTTGGTGCCTTGACCAGAGGCAAGGAGCAGGGTACTTCATGACTTGAATCCAGGTTCCTGCTGGGGACGCTGTGCAGGTAGCTCCCCTCATGTGGTGTCTTGAAAGAGCCATTTCCTCCATGACTCACTCCACTGTAAGGAGCACAGGCTTTGAGAAGCTGCTGTTGCAGCTTTCTGTGGGTTGATAGGAAGGCTGGAAGACATGTTACTCATTGTGGCCGCTCACCTGGAAGCTGGGAGGTGTCAGGACTCCTGATCCACCGCCGCAAGGAAGTCCCTGTCTGCCAGAGAAAGCATCTCAAGGGGTAAGACAAAAAGCTCACTGTGCCCCGAGCACCCCTCACAGAGATAAGTCAAGAACAACATAACCCAGGCTACTAATGGCAATGAGTTGTAAAAGCCTTGGCCTCTGTGTCATGAAACTGTGCTTGTTCCTACAATGCACTTTATAACCTGCAATTCCACCTTGGGCTGCCCTGGGCCTAAACACCAGGGACAGTACAACCACGTGTAAATGAGTGTGCACAGCCCCAGGCTTTGGCTTCTCAAAGGTGAGAACTGTGAGCAGCTGTTTGGTTTTACAGACCTGACACACACCTTTCAGATAGCTGCCTGTAGATTCATAAGCCTTTGAATTGCAAAATTGTTCTTTGTGTCAAAGTACATAAGGAGCCCCGTGTGTGCCAATGTATGTGTGGGTATGTGCGTTTAGGTGCTTGCTCCTTTATTTGTCTAAAACTTATTTATAGCACTTACCAATAGTACCCTGTACGTTTTTGTTAATGCCAGCTCTTTAGCTCTCATACCCAATGCATCTGGGGTAAATAATAAAACTTAATTGCCACAGTGAAGGAAATTTTCTATGCTTGAATTTTGATAAAATAATGGCTTAATAGAAAGGTACTTGGAAACAGCGACAATCCTTATTATGAATGTCATCTATTGGTGACTATGGTGAGTTGTAGATCACTTTTTAGTCTTTATCACAGCACTATTATATCCAGTTTTTCCACTGGAAACTGTATGCTTCCTTCTAATGAGTTAGTTAGTGATGAGAAACAAATCCCTGCTAATGAGAAAAAAATCCCTGGTTAATGAGAAAAAATTACCTAAGTTATAGGAAAGGAGTATTTTCACAGAACCTGCACAAAGCTGAAGCACATTAGGCAATTATTTGTAGTACATTACATCCCAGGCAAGGCAGACTTGCAAAGCATTAATAGTTACACAGACTGAGCCAGAGCGATGCTTTCATTGCAAACGTACTCCGTGTTCTGGCACCACAACTCTCTGAGGACAATTGTGTTATCACAGAGTTCCCTTGGGATGTATTTGGTGATAATGCTGGTTATAAAGAACTTTAGAGAAAGATAGAAATATCATGGTCAGGCCAGCATTTACATATATTGCCAGTTTACCATTTATAGACTACTAAACTTGGGTTTGATCTGTTACACAGCTGGTTGCTGGTTTATAACATATTAATAGGAGAAGAAATCTTTATTTGTCATGAATGCTGGAAAGTAACATGACATCTAAAAAATGGAATCTAAATCTGAAGACTGGGAAACTTCTTTAGCTCCATCTTTTACCAGGATATTCAGGAAGAATTGAGAAAAATCTATGAGAAAGAATTGAAAGTGCAGGACTTTTGAGCAATCAAGTTACTCAGCCAGTAATGCCTGGTTTAGAGCCTTTTCTGAAGTGAAGACAGCACTTTATAGTGATATCTAGCATGTGTATGGAAACAGACAAGCAGCTACTAAAAAGGGGCCCACAGCAACATTTCAGCTATCTATTTGGCATATTGAGATGTACAGAAGTAACAAAGCAGCCCATACAAAACACTTCCAAATGAGTTGGAATGGTAAATATATGTACAATTGGGAGTATTCAATGCTAAAGACATACTGAAGTTGGGAGAACTATAGAGCAACCACACTGCGTTACATGAAAAATGCCACTTTGGATCTCTTTCTATCAAGTAAACACTTGCAAGGGAAAAAAAAAGCATCTGCATTCATCTCTTGGATTCCTCCTGTTTTATATCATGGGCCAGACTGCCTCCAGTGGAAGAGGGAGGGGTGCAACACCTCAGGAGGAGGCCTGATGACTCCACTGGAGAACATTTGGCAGTTTTACACCTGCAGCCTATTGCCCCCTGCCTTTTCTTGGGAGGCAAAGATTGATAAGAGCAGTGGTAGCAAGGACTGTTGACCTGGCAGATGTCCCTACACTGCCCTTATATAATAGACATTCCCAGAAAGGAGCTGAGATGCCTTTTTTCATGGATTTCCTTTGCAAGGCAAGGCCAAAAGCAGGAAGACATCTTCCTATTCTTCCCTCCTCCTCTAATTGTATCCCAATAAAGACCTGGTCCTGCATAAGGTCATGGGGGCATGAGGAGTCTCTAGCAGGATGGAGTACCAGGTCTGTACACAGAGGGGCCTGTCCATGTGTTGATCATGAGAAAGACTGGCTCAAATCTTTCTGGGGCTGAGCTAGCTGCATCCAAACAAAGGGTTGCATTCACTAATCTTCCTGAATTGCAAGTGTTGGACAGTATTTTACTCACTGGAGCTCCAAATCAGAATAATTGGTGAATTAAAATGGATTTTCTGCTAGGCAAGACATTGCTAAGGCTGGTTTTAGAAGTTTGAGGGTTTTTTTTCTCCTTAATAAAAAAAAAAAACAAAAAACAAAAAAAACCAACCCAGAAACCAAAGCCCAAAAATTCCCTCCAAGACAGCTGTCTTTTGAGGGATCTGTATTCAATATTAGAAAGCTGCACAGCTGTGGAGTCTAGATGCTATCATAAAAATTGAATAGCAGAGACATGGCATTGCTGAAATACAACCCACTTTGTAAGTGTGCTGTGTGTTTGGAATGTGCATATCGCACAATAAATGTGCTGTTCTTGTCTTCAAAGCAAGAGCACCAATAGGCCTGTGGAGCTGATGTAATGAGATTCAGGCTGCCCTCAACAGCTGAAATATTCAGTTCAGCAAATGGATATTTCAAATGTAAATATTTATATGGGCCAAGGGCTCTTTTTTGCTTGCTATTTTGACATTTTCAAATCCCTCAGCTTTACTTTTGTTACAGAGATGGTCTATTTGCTGATGAGAAGAACAAAGATCAGTGACTAGTTATGCAGAAATGGTGTTATTATCACAGAAAAATACCACTTCTCCCAATCCACAAAGCTTTGATTCCATATCCTTCAACATGATGACCTATACATTAATGGAAATAATGCAGGTTGTTATGAGGAAGTACAATAATAAAATATAGAAACAACTAATTTGAGGTCATTATTGGATAGAATTAATGATTCATCAGGATGTTACTTGCATTTGACTTTCACTACAGAAACATTTCCCAGCTGCTCTTATTAGCCACTTGTTGTGTTTTGCTGGACTGGTATTTACCCTCAATACCATTGCTATTGCAATTCTTCCCTCATTTAACAGTGGGCTAGCTTTTTTGATTTTCTCCCAGTTTAGAGACTTAGGAGATGCTTAGGAAACATATATTTTAGCTAGAATTATTGCTATATTTAATCTCTACAGCCTTAAAAATAATATTACAGTCTTAATGTTATCTATATGAGCAATTTTCCTTTCTGTAGCTAGGTGTGACTGCTGCTGTTTATTTTCCCTTTTCTGTCTCCTCACACCTTTCCTACTCTTTCTCCTTGCTATGCTTTCTGCTTTTCTCTCCTTTCCCTTCCAGATTGTGGGTACCCTGCTGCTCCCAAACAATGTGTCTCTGCCTGCTTGCAACCAATTTACTCTCTTCTGCCATTTTCCTGGTCTTTTTCTCAGTCTGGTTCCACCAACTCAGCTCCTCAAGTTAAGTTTCTTAGTTTGGGCTTCTCCCCACTCAGTGCTTGGTCTGTTTATTCTTATTGCAGCAGTGGGAACTGTTGAATTATATATAACTGCTTCTTGGAAACTTGAAACAAAGATTGAATGTTTATCAAATCACTCTTTGGCAGATAGCCAAATTTAAATTCATATCCTTGGACTTCTCCCATAAATTGTTTTCTACAAAAATAGAATACCAATCATTTTTTCTGAGGAACATAAACATCTGGAGAGTAAATTCTTCCAAGATGATCAAAGCACATATAGGGTGTTATGGCCTTGCTGCTACCTGCCCAGATGAGATAGGTCAAATTCTGAGGCTATTTATTTTAGTCCACTTAAATATTTAGGTCTTGAGCACTGCTGGCTACTTACTTCTGCTTTTGATAAGGGACATGTTGAGGCATCATTATTAGTATTTGGTTGCATTCACTACCCAATTCAGAAATTAGGAGTTAAACTTTCAGCAGGAGTCTAATTATGATTCAGATCTGGAGCTGTATTTGACTTTCAAACCAAAGTAGGATGAAATTCTTCCCTGCAGGATCCTTCCTCCAGTCTCCAATATCCTGTGTGCACAGACCTCTGCTCATTTCCTTTGCTCATCACCAAATTCTCATTCCTGGCATGAGAGTCTCCAGGCTTTATTATTTTTAAAAAACTTTGGAATATTATTTTCTTAAGCAAAAACTAAGCTACATTAATTGCCAGGGAATGGAAATTTCAAAGATATAGCTGTACAATCAGGCTGCTGTGAAAGTACGTGTGAGGTCAGGAGCATGTAGATGTCCTAGAAACATCTGACATTTTAGGACTGTGAATACATGTACTGTCGGGTAATGAGTGTAATACAGAACTCTGGTGTAATTGCAGAACTCCAGCTAACCTCTTAAAATAGGAAGCCATAGATAAACAGCATCAGTTCTCCTCTAGTCCCTCCAATTTTCCTCGGTTTTCAGATATGAAACTTCATTTCTTAGCACTTGGACCATGACTAACAAATGCCTTTTTTTTATGGAGGTAATTGATTTTCCACATGGAGCCAATTAGATATTGTGTTAATAGCTTACAATCCTCTCAGGTCACAACTTGTGTGTATCCTCTGATGGGAATGGATTGGGATATGCTGGCGTGTTTGTGAGAGTACTTCTCTGACCATTAGGTGCATCGTGGTTCAGTTTAATGAAAATTTCACTTGCCCACCCTCCCTTGCCAAAGATTAAGTAAGCTTTGATCAGCATTGCTCTCACCAGGCAAAACGTTCCTAAAAATATTCTTTCCAGGTCACTGAGAAGCTCATGGAGAAGCTTCATTTTTTGTGTGTACTTTCATATATTTTCCCACATGTGCAATCACATGTACATTCTAGCTTGCCAGGTGCCCTGAAAGAAATGTTCAGTGACATTTTTTACCCAATCAGAAGTAGCAAAATCTTGACTTTGTAATGACTTCACCATCCTTTACCATTTTTTGAGCTAACCACATTCACAAAGTTCAGAAGCTGATAGTTTTTTGTCATGTCCTAAAGTATAAGCACAAAGATCTTGAGTTCTTCTCTTGGGCCCATTAATGTATCATTGAAACCCTTTTAGGCACCACCAAGTTCAAATATCTTTTGGAATACTTGGCTTAAGTAGCACTCTGCCCTCAGATATTTTGAAGTTTATCCCCAGTATCAAATTATCATATGTTTTACCAGTGATGTTTTCCCTTTGAGTTATTGCACTAATTATGTCCTGCATCACTCAGCCCTGATGAGACACAGCTGGAGTGTTGGGTCTGCACATCAACAGGCACATTGAAATAGGGGCCTGAGTTCAGTGAAGGGTCACAAAGATGGTTGTGAGATTGGAGCATCTTTCTTAAGAGGAAATCCTGAGAGAGTCAGGACAACTCTGCCTGGAGAAGACAAAGCTCAGTGGGATCTTGTGAATGTGTATTATACACCTAGTCCTATACTGATAGGACAGGAGTAAAGAAGTTGGAATGAGGCTCTTCTCAGCGGTGTTCAATGAATGGAAAAGAGACAGTGGGCACAAAACATTTAAAATAAGAAAACACTTTTTTACTATAAGGGTGATTGAACAACAGGACCAGTTTGCCCAGACAGTTTGTGTGGTGGCTCCATCCTTGAGGGTCTTCAAGGTCTAAATGAACACAGACCTGAGCAACCCATTGTGGTTCACTTTGCTTTGAGCAGAGGCTGGAATTAGGTGATCCCCAGATGCCCCTGCCAAACTCAACCATTCTGTGGTTCTGAGATTCTCCCTCTCACTCCTATAAGATTCTAACCTTTTTCCCCTCATTTTGCAGGCTTTCATGGTCTGCTTTTTCATTGCACATGGGTATGATTTGTTTTGTCATAGGTCACATCCTGAGTACCATTTGCTGAGTGATTTTATTTCTTTCATATCTGTTTATGCTGGTAAATAAAACTTATATTATTTTTGATAAAGCTTTCTGGTTTTTTTTTGACTGAATTATTATTCTCATTATTCTATTGACTGAACTCATTATTCTACAACTTCTTGCTCAGTGCAATTTTCTGATTTCTCAATGAAATTTCCTTTTGCTTGTATGCATTGCCTGGCTTGGTTTTATGGCATGCTGTGCCTGGACACTTGTATACATAGAGATATCAAAGCTTTTCTCTGTCTTAGGTCCTGCAGTCCCACAAGGATTTCCAAACAAACTCTTCACATAGCACTTTCTGCACATTTGGATAGGAGAAAATAACCCTGTATTACTATTACTACCTAAATAAACCACACCCCTGTATCTGTACTAACATTCATTAATATGAGGAAATCAGAGATTTATCTTACTCTGCCTCAGTTTGTCTCCTCAGCAGTTTCACTGTCCTCTAGGCTGTCATCAGTCCCTGCCTTCCAGTACCAGGGAAGCCCTTCTCAAAATACTTTAATTTAATCAATGCTATTGATCACATATGAAGTAATTTCCACAATGCAGTCCTTCTGAAATGGAATTGGAAACTAGATTTGGCTCATCCTTGCAAAAACATGTTTCACAAAGATGACCAGCATAACAACATTTCATCTTCTGATCCCCCTCTCTCCTCCACTCTTTTTTTTTGGCGGGGGGTGTGGATTAGATGGAAGTGGATACATATGTACTGCATGTCTTTTTTATGCTACAGATGCTTCTGAAAATGAGGGGTTTTCTTCATTTTCTTCCTTAATATTAGCTGACAACAGAGCAAAATGAAGAGGAAGAGCCCTTCTGAGCCATGGCAGCTGATAATTACCTTGCTCTGCACAGGGCTCTCCATAACCCCAGTGTTGTGAGAAGTGTGCTTGATTAAAGTGTGTGAGCCCAGCTCGGTGTGAGAGTTCTGCTTCATTAGGAAAATAGAGCTGCAGTGCTTTTGCTGATCTTATTTCCATCTCCATTTTTGCCCTCACATGTAAAGTTAAACTACCTTCATGCTCAGGTAGCTGCCAATGTTTTGTCCTTGGAGAACTTTAGAGGTAAATGCATGGAGCCATGTATTTACCTCTTATAAATACTTGTAAAAGTAGGTAGGCTGAGGAGAGGATAACCTCGAGGACCAGTAGATTCTCTCCAGAAAAGAAAATATAATGTTGTGACAGGATTTCTCTGGGGAAATAATAGTGCTTATCATTTGAGTGGGTTCGATTGTTCCATCTCTGGAGAAAAGAATCCCAGCTGGAAAAAAGCCCCAATGTCTATCCCAGAGGGAAAGAGGTGTGATCTCCTGGAATAGGCAGTGACTGAGCACAATGATGACGACCAGAGCCTTTTAATTTAGAAAAATGGATACATTGTGGCTCAACAGCCTGGCTCCAGCTGGGTGCAGAGAGAACCATGGCACTCCAAAACACTCTATTAAAGTAAGTAGGGATTTTGGACATGAAGGAGACTTAGCTGGAAGGATTGTTTTCACAACAGAGTGATATTTGCCAGGATACGTGTTTTATTCTGTCAGTGATCAAATATTGCTGATTAGTCAGCATTTCAGAACACATATAATGACATTTGACAGGTATCTCCTCTCAGCCCTGGCATTGTTCTTCAGGACTTCACAGTGAGCATGCAGCCCTATCAGCAAAGTAGAGAATTCATCTTGGACAGGAAAACTACTCATGCAGTTTTAGACCTAACTGCAGGTTTGGAATTATTTGTTCTTTCATGGACTCAGTATTCAGTCCTTCATGAATTTGTGAGTGTAGCTCCATTTGCAGGGTGCAAATTTAGGGACAATTAGGGTGTATGTACACCTTGTGATACAGCAATGAGATCCATGGGCTAGGACAGTCTGGGACTAGTGCACACTTAGTACAGTGCAGTCAGCTTGGGGTGGAAGACTGATAATATTCTCCTGAGATCATCTCACTTCCAGCAAATTCAAGCACAGATGGCAAGTGAGGGTGGGAAGTAGGAGGAGTGAGTATCTCCCTTCAGGTAATGTCACTCTCATGCTCAGTTATGAGATGTGTTGCTGCCATTTTTTGATGGCTGTGGAGTCCTCATGGGGTCAGGGCAGGGTACCACCATGGCTGTTGCAGATCCAGCTTGGCTGACACGCTACTACTAGTGTAGAAATCCCTTTAGCTTTTCAGATCTCATGCCTGTGTTACACAGACTATGCAGCAAAATAGTTGTTCTGGTTTGTTCAGTCATGTCTGTCTTCAAGTTGATATTCTAAATGCTGCAGTTCACTTCATAATGATTTTCTGGATGGTTTTAAAATCTGTAGGTATGAAAACCTGAGCCTAATTATTTCCTCATTTATATCACTAACTTTAAAAGATCTCTTCACAGCTATCTGTGCAAAAGTAAAAAAGACTGATCTGAATTCCAGAAAGCGTGGACTATTTATATGACCTTTTATTCCACTCTTAGGTCTTCCTTATAGTGATGGGACTGCTGTGAATTTGGTTAGTACTGTGCTGCAGCCTATTAGACATGATAGAAACAATGAAAGGGGCTAACAGTTGTAATAGAGTAACAGTTGTTACTCTGCCAGCCATGCATGTTCCTTCTGGTTACCTGCATTTTCACGGAGCAATGCTGGTCCTCCCCAACCTGGTGTATTTCCCTGGTGCCTGTGTACTCAGTAATTTCCTCTTTTTTAATGACGAAGATTCACCACATCAAACCTATTCATAAAGCTGCTCTGAACTGCATAATTCTGCTTAAATGAAGTCACTGGGGAGGAAAGAATGGTTTATGCTATTACAACAGTGAGAAGTGCACAAAGAAAAATGAGTTTTATTTCCACTAGTGGCTAAGGCTTAAAGTAAGATCTTTCCTATTATGCTGCTCATGACCTCCTTAGATCTTGTCTCAGTCATAGTGCATGGAATGGAGTATTACAGTGTTGGCTCCCAAGGGACTCCTGAGTCTTAGTTACCTTTTAAATTAACTAAACCTTTTGGAAAGATTAAACCATTCCTATGCTATTGTGTTTCATCTGGTCATTTTATTGTTTTAGTTAGCATTTTATGTTTTACTACCTTTGGTCAACATTTTCCCTGGATCAGAACAGTCATGAGGACAGCTCACCACAACAAACTCTTCTCACCTTTATTGCCTTAGTACAGTCACTGGCCATGTTGTGAGCAGCACACTTGTGGCTCCCCATGTGACGTCTTCTGCCTTATAGTCAAATGTGCAGTTTTCCTAGTACTGAAGATATTTGTAATGTAAGGGCAGCTAAAGATGTCTCAAATCCTTGAAATATTTTAGTCTCTTTTTATAAAGGAAATGTAGTGCAGCCCTTGATTGCATAATATATTTTATTGGCCCCATGATTGACTGCTTTGAATCAAGATCAGGCAGGGAAGACATGTAGGCTCAACTGGTTTTGTAAGGCCATTTTGAGGCTTTTTTGAAGCTGTGTCAAAGCCTGCCTTATATATTCCTATAGCATTCTGAGTTTTTCTGTGCTGAAGCACAGTCTGCTTTCACTGTGCCCTTCCAACCTGTTATGCTATGCTTCTATGGCATCTGGGGATCAGCATGTCACCAGCAGAGCAAACTGCTTCTTGTCTGCATCCTCTTTCCCCTTGGACACACCATCCTCTACACAGTGGGCTAAATTTATCTAAGACTCATTTCTATGAAAGCAGTTTCAGCCATCCTAGATTCTATTTGAATCTAGGATGGCTGAAACTGCTTTCACAGAAATCAGATGTTCCCTTTTTTTGCTTTTTTAAAAGTCCCTTTTTGAAGCCAGGGCTCAACAGCAAGACACTTGTGCAACTGCAAATCAGCTTCAGTACATACATTTCTATGTCCTCTTGGGATGGCAATGCCTTGTGGAAGGAATTATCAAGCTGTGAGAGAAAACTTTCTAAGAGCAGTGTGTCTCTCTGCTTCCAGCTGATTATATGCGGGGGGAGGTGGGGTACTAAACTTGTCACCTTATGATTATTTCCCTAGTGTAGGAATGAGTTAAAATCTCATGTACAATTAAAGCATCTGATATTTCAGCAATTACCTTAATTTGATAGGTAAAGCATTAACAATGCTTAGGTAGGCAGCTATGTGAGACCCATGGCCACCGGATAATATATCTAACAGTGGCTGTGCTCCACACTCGGGTATGTCTCCATTGAGAGCTAAAGAGATCCAGGATTTTTGTAGCTGTGCTAGTCTGGGTCTGGAAAATGGTCTGGTTGTGGTTAGAGAGGGCAATTTAGCCTGCCAAGAAACAGGGAAAGATTCACAATAAGATTTAGTGGGCAAAGTTTATATTATGCAGGTAAAAACCAATGGTACCTCAGTCACGTACAAATGAAATGAGAGAGTGTTGAATCAGACTTTTTTATTTTTAAACATGGGAAACAGGCACTGGAATGTGTATGGGAAATGCTGCAGAATTTGCTATGGCCCAGGAATCTGCAGAAAATCTGCTTTCATATTCTGGATAGCCTGTTAAGGTAGGGGAATTAATAGCATTAGCAGCCTCTGACAAGATACACAGCTTTCAGATTTCCTAAGTGGGTGGGTGTTAAAGCAAGGTGGATGATGGCAGGATGATTTTCAGTTCTAAAGAGAGCACCCAGAACTCCAGCAAACAGCTTTAACAGCTCAAAGAGCTTGTTACCAAGATGAACAGCAGTGCTAGGGCTGGGGAGGACGTATGGGGAAGGGAAGGGAAGGGAAGGGAAGGGAAGGGAAGGGAAGGGAAGGGAAGGGAAGGGAAGGGAAGGGAAGGGAAGGGAAGGGAAGGGAAGGGAAGGGAAGGGAAGGGAAGGGAAGGGAAGGGAAGGGAAGGGAAGGGAAGGGAAGGGAAGAAATATCCTGAAGATTACCATCAGTGCCTTCTGAGATTACTGAAATACAAAAGGATTACTTGGCTGATTCAGCTTCACTTGATGTTGGGAACCTCCTCCCCTGCCCTCCCTCACATCTGATCTCAGCTCTACATTTGAGAGCATGTGTCAAGCACAAGGGAGCAAAGCTGTTGAATATTTTGGTCACAGTCTGTTTCTTTGCAAAAAGTACAAGATATTTTGAAATGGAAGCATGTCTCCTGGAAGCACCTTTTCCCTTCCCTATCCAAACCACGTTTACTTGTTTCCTAACATTTATAATCTCAACTCAGGTCAATCTAATTTTAACTATAAAACTTGCCCTACTTTATCTTCTTTCCTGCTGTTTGGTAAACTCCTTCCTTCACACAATTCACATTGCTGTAGCAATTATGGTCTTTTCATCCTCAGCATCAAAACCATGTAGTCAAATATTCTTTTTTTAAAGCTGCCACGTGGTACGATGTGAACAGCAAGAGTATGTCATATTTAGTTACAGTCCTCCCTCTCCAAAAAGCATCAAATGTTAGTGGGTAAACAGTTAAGGTATCAGAGTAAAGAAAACTGCCTTTCAAGAGCCCCTCTCCATGCTGAGAGGGAGCCAACTCCCCAGATACCCCAGCCTGTGTTCCTGGCTGGCTTGGGGCACTGCTGTTGGATGAATCCCCATCCCTTCTGCAGATAATAGGCTGAGGAAGGAACACCTAGTAAATGCAATTTGATTTGGGATACCTTTTAATTTTTTTTTATTTCCTTAGCCCGGCAACAGCATGCATGATGAATCTGTGCTGGCACATCTTCCTCTTGCTGCCACCCCCTCTTTGTCTGTTCAATGTCCTTGCCTATTCCTGCCTTAAATGGGCTGCAGCATCCCATGTATAGCCTCTTCCTTCCTCAGTTTTTGTGGGTCTGAACTCACCAGGATGATGGGACTTTATTCCTGGCTAGGACTAGGTTCAGTATTTCTGTAAGAGCTGGTCTTCTGACTAGTCCAGCTCTGGACCTGTTACCACAGAATTTTGTCAGTCACTCTCCACAGTTACAGCATTAAAGTAGGAATGTGCGATTTTTCATGCATTATTCCCTGGCTGCATTAGCTCATCTATATTTTAATCCCTGTTAAAATGGCTTCTTCTTCTAGGAGACTTCTTTAGAAGTCCACCCTGTGGTGGCTGGAGCTCCCAGACAGGCTGCACAGAAATGTGGTAATGCAATGGGGCTCTATCCTTTCTGCCACTGGCAGTCTGGTGAAAACAGGCTGTTTGAGAGACCCTACAGATATGTGAGTCAAATGTGAAATCTTACTGACTGCAGGCACTACATGTGGACCAGGTTACAAGTCATCAGCAAAACAAGTTCTGGACAAATGCCTCAGATTAAATGGTGTTCCTCATCCTCACTTATTTATGTCAAAACCAGCAGAAGACTAGGAGGTGGTGGTTGCAATCCCAGCCTGAAGCTGGGTGAAGATGGACAGTGATTGGTGCCAGGTGGGCTCCCTGCACTGTCAGAGATGCCCAGGCACCCTGAAGGGCCCACATGGCATCCAGGACTGTGTTGCAGCAGGATGGGTGGTGTGCCATGCCATTGGGAAGGTTGCTTCACGTCACCATGGTGGTGACCCCAAGCTTGGCAGGGCAGTCTCCCCATGCTCTGCCCTGAGGCCCCTGCAGAACTCCCTGCTGCCCTCACACCTCTCTCTGCCCAGGGAAGGCTGCGCAGGAAGGAGCTTCCTCTCCTGAGCTGTGCTGGTATAAATAGCTTTGAGGTGAGTGGAAAGGGCTGCTGCCTTGCCAAGAGGCCAGAGCTGGTGGCACAGAGGGGGCTGACAGGGGTGGCAGCAGCGGGCTCCCCTCTGGGCTGTGCCTCTCAAAGCCTCCTCTGTCTCAGCTGGCTCCCTTTGAGCAGTTGCTAGGTAAAGGCAGGTGTGTCAGCTGAAGTAGTGGAAATTTCTATTCATCTTATAAATAGTTGAACAGGCCGACTTGGTGAAATGTGAAACGAGCAAAACATCCCATCTTCTCCTCTGAGGGCAGATCGGGATTCAGTCTATAGTGCTGTCATGTCACCTGTGTCAGTGCTGCTTTCATGATGCCAAGGCCCTATAAGTTATTCATGTGAACACAGCAAACAAAGGTTTAGCTTAACCAAGGGATGAACATTCCTCCACCTGCAGCTTTCTCCACAGCTAGATGCAAAAAGTGCAGAGGTCACTTAATCTGTGACAGAAATAGACTGCGCCATCTTTGGGGCAGTACAGTTTGCAAGTATAGAAATATGGCTGCAGGCAGGTCTGAGGGCTTCTGGCAAGGCATCCTTGGTATCAAGAGAAAATGTCATTAAAATCCTCATGCAGCTTGGCTGGCCTGCTTGAAATTTGCTGGACAAAATTATAAATTTCCCTTCTAATCATGTTTATACCCTAGGCTTTCAGAAGGATTTTTTCCTGCTGCTAAGCCCTCACGCTTCTTGTTGAACTACTCTGACCCTTGTTCTCCTGTGTATTAGGACAGATCCTCATCAGTGGTTAATACTCCCTATGAGAATGCAGGAGCTTTTCAGGTCTTTCTCAGTGACAGAAGGGTTTCTGCTCTTAAAAAGATGAGACTTCACAGACCAAATTTGAGCTATATGTCAGTTTGGCAATATGTTAAATGGAGTTTATTGTAGGATTTCAATTGCAGTCAGTTTTAAAGTAAGGAGATATCTCTGTGATATTGCCTGGAAACAGATGTGTCTGAGCAAGCTTTCATATAACCTCAAAGTATCCAGTCATCAACATCATCTAGTGGTCAAAGCAGAGGGCTGTGAGTAAAGGTAATGTAGATCCTAATTCTGCCACAGGCCCTTTGGCTGGACTGACTTAGCCAATCCATTCTACATCTTAGATGATCAAATTGCCATGGGGACCCTATAAATAACGTGCACTGAAAAGCACGGTGTGCTCATTAGATGAAAAGGAGTCTATAAGAACAAGTTTTTGTTTTCTTTTGTTCCCATTTATTCTTGTTAACCAGGTGGTAGGATTATGCTGATCCATAGCTTATCTGGGCTCCCACCTCCACATGGAGGTGAAGACACAGCAATGGCCCTGGGCAGCAGCTACTGCCAGTTACTGCAGCAGGGACAGTGACTGAGAGACATGGTCTGAAACCAGACCAGCACTTTATTTAAGTGTAATACAAAACACATCATTTCAGGTGACAGGCTTATTGGTGAATTATCATTTGCCATTGTTCTGTGTAGCTGCTTCTGTAAAGGAGTGCCTTGTGGCAAGCCAAAAGAGGGTGCTATAATGAGAAGCCAAAAGGGGTATACGAATGAAACCCAAGCCATTTAAGAGCATCTTATGCCTCTCCTGCATTTCTATTTTGTTATACTGACATCCATAGAGAAGGAAAAATTCAGCTTTGTTAGGTTAGCTGTTGCCCTTAAACACATGTTTGCCTCTAATCTGATTAAATTCAGGTGAAAGGAAAGCAATCAAAATTAAGAGAGATGGCAATGCTCAGTACAGAGCTGGTGCTTTACCCCTTGGCACGTGATGTAAGCTGTAAGTGAGCCTTGCTGCCTTCCTGGGAGATTGGTAAGTAAGCGGAGCAGTCATATTTAGCAGATGTAGGAACAAGAAAGCCTATAGCTACAGCATGAAGGGGGAGGATAAACAATTTATAAGTACTTGTAAGTGATGATGGCACAGCTCTGAGTCGCTGTTCTAATTTACTGCTCGCTGCTTGTCTCCCCCGCAAGCCTCAGCCAGCAGATTGCAGGGCACTGCCTTCTGAGCTCTGTGCAGCCTCAGACACACGCTGAGGGCTATGCTGCATGAACCACACTTTCATTCTGGAGAGTATACACGAATAGCCTCACTAAATTCAGTGGGATGCTTTGCATAAATACTCGCTCTGTATGGCTTACATTGGGTAGTGCTTATGAGGTGAGCCACTTAACCACAAAACTTAGCAAAGGCATAAAAATACAACCGCTTTTTATATAGAGCTACTGTAGATCACTGGCCTCAAAAGTCCTTGTTTTTAACATGATAAATGGCTGGCTCCCAAGCGTAGTCACTACTGTTGTGGAGTGTAATCTGACACAGAATGGTAAACAAGGTTTTATTTGATGTACAGTATTAAAGTGAATTCATGATTTTAACACTTCCTCCTCTATCGGTCCAACCAAGCACAGTATTCTACTTTATGCAAATAATTGCTGATGTGAACTTTTCAAATGCAAATGTTAATAAGGTATTGCTTGAAAGTGTTACATGGTCTCAATTAATTAGATGCAGGAAGCCATTTCTTGGTAGGATTCCTCACCACCTCAATGGAAAGATAAAGATTTTTTGAGGAACTGTGTGCAGATCAAAGGCACTCTTTGAACTGCACCTAAGTATTGGTTAGGCCTGGGAAATGAATTGTTATGGGAGACGTATTTAACTGTGTGTGAATATATATATATCTTAGAGCAGGAGAAAGGAAATTGTAGTTTCCTTAGAACTTCAAAGGGAGGAAACTTTAAAATGAAAAACTAATATGTATCTTCACGTAACACTTCAGGTTTCGTGTCTCCTGCCATTGTGTAATCTTGCATCAAAGGATACTTAGGTTAATATTTGAGGGAAGCCATCAGCAAGAAGAGAAGCATAAGGTATGGAGGGAGGGAGGGAGGGAGGGAGGGAGGAAGAGAGTTATCAAAAGGATTTGAGATTGATGAACAAGGGATTGACGAAATTATGTTTTCCCATATTAAACTTTTATATTCGAAGAACAGCTTTAAGAAGTTGTTTAGACATGTCGTGTGACCTGGTTACTGTAAATAAGTCCATAAATATTCACATATTATCAAAGTGAAAGTTTCTACTGTTTTATTATCCTTGCATATTGTGTGGATTTTGTTTCCCACCAATATTACAAAACTTCTTAGACTCAGTTGCTTTCAAGGAAATGTTGAGAGATACTTTTGATCATCAAATTTTTAATTAAAAAGATTTTTGATCTAGTAAAATCCCTAAAAATCTGAAAACATCCCAAGAAATATATATATATGCACTCAGCAGGTACCATGGAGGTGGTAAGGAAATCATTCTCAAGGGAGAAAAATAAGGTAGCCAAGGATGTGTATCATCCATGCAATAAAACTAGAATACAGTTTAAAATCCGATGTCTGCAGTAAACCACTTTATGCCACAGATTACTAAAAAAAGATAATTAAAATAGTTTTGAACTCTGAATGAAAACTTCAGTGAGCCAATGGGCAGTGTGAGTACAGAAAAAAGAGGTAGTATTTATTTAAGGGATCGTTTGCTAGGGATTGTTTGCAAAGTTTAATTGGCTGCCATCTTTATTTTGTATTTTACTCCAGCTCTTCCAATGGGTATTTATTTTGTTGTTCAAAGTCTGTAAAAGCAACTTAAGATACATATAAGTTCTCAGAAATCACTTAGCTGATAAGTTACTAAAGTGATTTAGGGCTGCTTGAAGTTTTGTTCATGAAAGCCAAAGTCAAGTAGAAGCTACTTAACACAGCAGAGTTTTTATTCTGCTGTTCACTTAATTCAAACAAATGCAAAAAGCTTATGCAGGGATACGTGAGACAATGCTCCTCTTCCTATAGAAGCTATTTTGTACATAAAAATACAGATTTCTCTTATACCATTGAGGCCAAGTTGGTAAGCAGCAGTAGTACTCAAAACTGTTTTCCTGTGGATTTTTGTGTTAATGTTGAGGTTATAGTAAGCATCTGTTATGACAAATGAAGTATGAAATCTCATTTTAACCTTCTCCTCAGTGAGGCTGTCTTTGAGTTTCTCAACCTTTGATTTCTCTGAGAATTTAATACATTTGGGATATTTTTCCATACACCAAATTTGGTAGAAAATCAGCAGTGGATTCAGAAATTATTAAAGTAAGTAACAGATTAGACATTAGCAGACATCAGTATCATATAATCCTTATTTATTTCAGCAACCAGACAGCAACAGAAAACAAACAAAATAAACTTTGGAATATTCTCCTCCTACAATTCTTCTTGCTGTCTGCAACAAAATCTTGTCCTCCAAACTTCAGAGACCACTTGTAAAAATTGACTGAGTAGTTAAGCATGCTTAGTGAAAGTGTTACAGGTACTGAAATGCAAATGCTGCTTTAAAGAAAGATAAAAATGTGCTTGATGGTCTTTACCAGACAGAACAGAAGACAGGCAGGCCAGCCCAATAAAGAAAACTGCTATGTCAAAGGTACTGACAGTATGATTGTCAAACTCTAACTTGCCAGCAGTGAGTTGTACTATAAGTAAGAATTTTATTCTTGTTCGTGATCCTGTAGTATGTCTTCAGCATATTCTCTCTACCAGAAGTAAATGGGACATATTTAACTTATAGAGACTAAAGTTAACACTGTTTTCTTGTTACCAGACAAGGAAGAGAAGTGCACACTTGTCATTATCAGTACCTTATCATTCACCACTGGAAGCGTGGTGTGGCACCCACCAAGTCCTTGTGGAATGCAGTGAATATTTTGGCACCATACATATTCAGGTTACTCCAAAGGACTTAAGAAAACAGATGGGATGGATTCCTGAAAATGTGTATATGCCATTCAGCTATTTTGCTGTAAAGAGAGCTCAGTGGCTCACGAGGGAAGATTTGCTATTTAAAGCCTTTTTTCTTCTCCCTTCTCCTATCTGTGGTGTTACACAGTAAGCCAATATGGTCCAAAGTCACAGAACAGAAGAAAAGGGACCCCATCTGCAGTAGGCAGCAAACTCTGTCTCCGTGAGAAGTGAGTGCTATAGCAGCCTAACAGGCACTCAGTCATGTGTAGTTAGCTCCCTACCTGCAAATTTCTGTTTTAAAATATCCTAACTGTAGCACTACATAGAGCAAGTCAGTTTGATTCTGCTTTCCTTGATTCCATAGGGATCTGTGGAAAGAATCTATTTAAAACACTGTTGTCTTGAGGGCTTTTTTTATGTGTACAAACCCCATCTGCTCAGGGATGAGTCTGTGATGTCCCCTCAACAGGATTTTATGTTTCTGCCTAGCCTGTAAGAAATTCCTCTTCTGAGGATCTCAGCTGAGTCAGAGGTCCACTGAGATTTATGGCTTAGCATGGACACAGGAAAGACAGAGAAAGGGGATATTGTGTCCTGCTGTACTGCTGCTTTCAGACTAGCCAGATAATTTCTGGAAACTGGGACAAGTCAGGCCAGGCATTAATACAGCTCAGAGCTCTATCACATCCTTTGGAGCCCCTAGTTCTATCTGCTGAGCAGCTGCAAGGGGAGCCAGATCAAAGCAATGAACATTTGTGTGCTACAAGGAGGAAGGCAAGCTGTGCTCCATTGAGACACAGCTGTCCATGCTAAAGAGGATTCTAGTTTTGAGGAAGTTATTTCCTTTGAATGCTGACATTATTGTTCCAAAGGTTTACAGGATGCCTTGGATGGTTTTAAATATGAGAGGCCAGCTCTGTCGTACTCTGAAGGAGAAGGAGGTGAAGCACACAATCCTTTTGCCTGAAAAAAATTTAAGTGCTCACTGATAATAGCAAAGAGCCATGGAAATGGCTGTTTGCTTTGGCACCAAACAGAAATGTTATTGATGTAAAGGGAACAGAGCTTTCTCCAAATTTTCTTCTTCCCTGATTGCATAAAAATTATATGGCCAACAGCTATATGCTAAAAGCACTTAATGTTTTTTTAAAACACACCCAGGCCTACAGAATTTACTTATATTTGAAGCAAGATATAACTCACCATGAGTCCTATCAAAGGATGGCCAAAGCTATCACTAGGTGAACAGAGTATGTTGCTTTTGACCAGTATATGTTTAAGTCAGCTAGGCATAGGTGTCAATCTAGTTTTCAAGATGTCCTTGGAGTATGGTTGAGATATACCATGTACTGTATTCTTATTGGTGCTTCAAGCTGAGGTGAAAATCTGTATATTCAACTTTCAGAATAGCAGCTGTTCTCTAACTATCACAACTCTTACAACATGGGGCTGGGTCAGATGGCTCTCCAGATGATGTAAAGACAGGAGTTTGGGAGCAGCACTGAGGGTTTTATGCACAGTATTCGGGTGCTTGGTGAAAATAAAATTACCCTCTTTAGTTTTATCTCATTTTCCACACTGAAGCATAAGGAATGAAAAAATAGTGCCACAAGGTCAGTTCCTGATATAATTATTTAAATAATGTGTATCTCATGAGTTGCGTTCTTTCCATTGTATTCAATATTTTTTTAAGCAGTTTCACACTGAATACTCTTATGCCTGGTGAGCTCTTATGCCTATCTTTATTCTGGCAAATATTCAAAGTATTAAAAAATTATCAGTGCTTCTGGTGGGCTAATGAAATTAATGCTGAACCTTGACATCTTTTATGATTTTGACTTACCATTTCACAAATCATTTTACAGAAGACTGTGAACAACAAAAAATAGCTCATACATTTGTTAAAATATCCAGCTTTATACAGTACATATGGAATGTTGCAGGAAAAAATAAGCTAAGTTGAGGTTGTAAGTCCACCTACTATTTTCAAGACGAAGAGTAAAACTCAAGACTAAACTGATGAGTGAAGACCTCTTAACCATATGGCAAAACTGGATTACTCCTATTAATGGTAATGATTTTTTTTCCATGCCAGAATTGATTCAATTGATAAAACCTTTTGGCCTTTGCAGTGAGAGCATTTGCAGTAAGAAAAAAAAATACTAAATAATAAACAGATGACTAGAAATAGCATTTTCTCCATTCCTGCTCCATGCATTTCTCTATGTGACACTAGCAAACTCTAGCTCCTCTGTTGATGATAGTAAAATAATGCTGTAAAGGAATAAAATAAAAATAATGATAACGTATATATCCTGGCATTAGATTTCCTTCCTGTCATTTTCCTAAATGTTTCTCCCCTCTCCTTTATAGGTAAACGCAATGAACCTTTAAAAATGTGGAGCTGCCTTCAAAATTGCTATCGTCATCCAGATCAATTTGGAACAAAGTCCTGTCTCCCAATCTATTCTAATTTCAATGTACACACTCTGCTGGCTGGCTGCCAGCACGGAGCTCAGGAAATGATAAATACCCATTTAGTCACAGATGCACAGATTTCCCTGGGATGGTGGGCTGGGGCTGCTTTAATATTCCCAAAGTTACTGCATGTTTACACATTGACTAACGTCACTTAGTGTGATATTTAGAAGCTGGGTGTAGCAATGACACATGGGGGAAAGGACAGAAGTTGCACATGCTCTTTTGAAGAGCGAGGGCTGAAGCTGGGAGTCTTGTTTGCCTGCCCTGAGCTGATAGCCTTCCACCTCAAATAACTGTACATAACATGAATAGAAAATTAGCTTGGACAAATCTAATTTGAAACAAGCTGGCCACAGTCAGCTACTGTGAATCTCAAAGGTCTTATGAACTGGTTATGATAAGTATTTGACATTTCTACTGGGTACTAAATGTAGCTCTCAGTTGCTATAAAGTGCAGCACACTGTGCAAGGAAAATGGGCTGTATGCATTGATTTCTATACTTATTGGTTTGGTGGCTTGTTGGTCTTTTTTCTTGAATTGCTACAGAGATGTGGTTTTCTTTGTGCGCCTGGGATATTTCCAGAAAAGGGATGAATTAATAGCTTTGGATGACTTTTCCATGTAATTAATTTTTATATCCTTCTCCCCAATTATTTGAGGACTGAATCTTTTGCAAAGGCTGAATCTAATGTCAGGGTAAATAGTTTCCAAAGTGGTTTGATTTTTTTTTGGTGCTTCACTTGCTGGTATGTTAGGTAAACATCACTTTAACAAACCCTGAATAAAAGCTGGAAGGCTGCAATGCAGTAAGCCCTAAAAAATGGAATGAGGTTAAGAGAGAAGCTCAGGTTTTTAATTTACATTAGCAAATCATTGAAAGAGCAAAATACTTGGTTAAAGATCATTATGAATATTTAACTAGTACTGTAGGCAAAAAAATCCATCTCTGGAAGAAACTCAGAGCCTTCTAATGTATCTGTTGCGTAATTACAATGTTAAAAACACATTCCTGTTTTCACCAGCATTAAATACAAACATATGCTTTGACTGTATGGATGACATATGGATGACATATACCATCCATATATGGATGATATATGGACTGGATTATTTGCTGTTCTGAGTTTCTTTGTCATGAGTGGACATTACAAAGGAGCCTGTCATGACCCTTACCTCAGTTTCTGAGTGGGAGCCTAAGTGATGCAGTCCCCTCATAAGAGGGTGGAAGCATTTGGAACCATTGTCTCAGAGACACAATTAAAATAAGGGACACAAGTGCACAGCTTGCTCTGTGTCAGTGCTGGCTGGATGAAGGGATTTGTGTTGGGGTCATTACAGTTAGAGGTCTATAATGCAATGTCTGCAGGTCAGATGGCTTGTCTTAAGATATATTTTTGACCATATGACCTGAATCACTCCTAAAGTGTCTTTATCTCTTGAAGGGAGCCCAGGAACAGTTGTTCATACATACATGCCTACATGATAGACATGTAAAGACAATTAAATAAATTGTACATCTGTGTCCTGTTATAAATAGTTAAGGCAACTACCTTAGAAATTCTCGATTTGCTACTTAAATTGTTTAACTAGATATTTTACCAAGTGGATAGAGAAGTTTTAGTTTCAAACTTTTTAACAAGATATTGCTAAATGAAAAGTTAACATTTAATAAAATTGTGACTCTGATCATTATGTGCCAGTAGAACAGTTTGGACTCAAAACAAGTTCCTAATGTTTTAAACAATGGATATAGGCTTCATAAACATTCTTAAATTAACTGACTTGGGAATACAGAAAAAATATGTAGATAGACTAAAGCAAAGAAGAAATTCCTTCTAAGTGTCCTTTTCATGTTTTTATTGAGATAACAAGTGTTTTCAAGTATAGAATTGCTAAAGATGTGACTTCAGCATGTTAGATGTTAACAATCTTTCTTGATAATTAGTACTAGCAAGTTATAAATTTACCTCTTCATTTGTTCTGTGCAGGCATACAATATCCTTACAGTATCTCACAGACGAACTAGAACAAGCTAGTTAGAAACATTTGTTTAGCTCCTGTATGCTTATCTCCAGCTCCATCCTTTCCCAACAATCTACCAGAGTTACTAGTTTCAATCATCAAAATTAATTTTCCACACATGAAATTTATTTTATATGCCACCTTTTCACTTTAGTGTAATTCAAAGCATGTGGATGAACCTGAGCTTGAAGAGTGCTGAGTAGCAGCATGACCACAGCCATTCTGTAGCACATGGGACGGAAAGCTTGTCAAATCTGAGAGTGACACTTGGGAGCTACTGCAGCCTGGACCCTGGCCTAGGCCCAGATATGCTGAGTGTAAATAATTGCTCATTAAGTTCTACTAAATATTAATTTACAATAATAATGACAGAAACAAAATATAATTTGCTTTGTAGAGTCTCTGTACTTCTTAAACTGATCTCCAGAATGTTGTTCTACACTATATTTTCTGGTTGTATGATTTTTTTTTTCTTCTTGTAATGAATAATCATAAGGTCACTGAGTATTGACAAATATTACCATTAGAGAATAACAGAAGGAAGAGAAGTTGTTCTTATCTCAGAGGAAAGGAAATGGATTTTGGGAATGAAGTAATCAAGATACAATGAGTTAGGTTTAACCCTCACATGTATCTATACAAGGATGTTTGTCCTTCCCAAGTATTGGTCTGTGCATGCATTGTTGCATCCATTGTGTAGTAATATGGTTAAATTCCAAGGTTATCTTATTTTTTTCTTCCTCTTCAATATAGACATGAAGATTTCCTTGAATGTTATGTTCTCCAAGGTCAGCAAAACATTGTTTTCTTTCCATGATCTTGGAAGGAAAACATTCCTGGCCCTTGAAAATATGTATTGTCTACTTAAAGGATTTGCAAAAGAAGCCTAGTGAAATCTGTGTGGACTAGAAGAGTTGTTTTGGATCAAAGCTGTTTAGAACACAATCCAAGTTAATAATAGCAACATTTTTTTAGATACACAAAAGTGCATATGAATAGAAAGAGCTATTCAATACAGGCACTTACAGGAAGATTACTTCAATTTACACATTGATCACTGGTGGAGATAACACATGTGTAGCTGTCCGAGCCTAATGTCTTTTGTGAGGTCTCCATCCTGTCATGAATTAAACCACACCATGTTTTTTGCTGTTCATTCTGCTGAGAGGGAGCCCAGGGAATTTCTGACTGAATTGTACAAATACATAAAACTTGGTAGTACTAATTCCAATTTACAGTGGGAGTGGCACTCTGTTTGCTCACTAAATTTCAGGGTAAGTTTTCCATAGACTTTTCATTTGCTGAATGTAAATTTCAAATCTGCTTACAGGAGGGGTATTGTAATCCTGCATAGTAAATATGCTTGTAGACATTCACTTAAAAAATTGCATGCCTCTGGTGTTTTGGAACGTGAGCAAAACTCTGCTAACTCTATGCACTAATAAGAAATAACTTTACTGAGGTATCTGGCTGTTTCCTAGATATGCGTTAAAGAAACAAAGTCTAACACTTTCCCTCATTTACTTCTGAGTTTGTAATTAAATCCATATGAGAAGAACTGCTTGGTGGATTGGGGTGAATAAAGTGCTAATAAAAACAACTCTTATTTCCTGGCCAGTCCCTGTTTTCCTTCCCTTGTGCACCAGTGGCTATTCCAGGGATCATTGCCAGATCTGCAGCCATATCCCCTAGGGCTTTGGTCTTGACACATCTTTGCGAATAAACAGGACAGAGGATGTGGACAAGCAAATCAGTTACACAGAACCAAGTAAAATTTTGGAAGAACCACCACGTCCCTGTGGGCCCTGCTTCTTGGAACCTTGCTATTGCTATGTACAGGGGAATAAGGACACAGTGAGGTAGAGCTTAATTCTCACCCTTGCTTATTTTGGGAACTCTCTGACTAAACCCCGAGCTTGATTGAAGTGCAAATTCTGCTGTATACTACTTTAAAGTTATCTTAAACATTTCCATTGCCTTAATGAAGTTGAAATCAAGCCTGTAGATTGGCATCTCAAAGGAAAATGTGGGCACTACAATAAAATGATGTGGGTGAATCAGTAGGTGTCAGATTGCTGAGTCCATAATGAATAATTATCTCAGTATAATTATTCTATGTGCTGTTTTTCAGGCAAGATGTAAAATCGAAGTCCTTTTGTTTCTTGGTAATTAAAACCACATTTCTTATGTGATTGCACCTTGCAAAAGAATCTCTCTTTTGGAGATTATGGTCGGCTAATAGTATCCGAGGCTGGATAAGGAACTATCATACTGATCATTAGGACTGTCTGTCCTATATAATTTTCTCTTCCAGCATCTCTGATGCTAATTTTTGAATTTTCATTTCAGTTTATATATGTATTTTGTAGAAGAAGCCCATATGTTGTACTTTCTTTGATACATTTTTTTAGTTTTGTGTAACAGAACAGGGTTTTGTTATTGCTCCTGGATCAATATTTGATATTTGATATAATTTTGAGTTCAAAAATCAACTGCTGGATTTCAAAAGCAACTGGATGCATTCATGGGATAAAAATACCTGAAAAGTGTTAAACGCAAAGACACAGCTTATCTTTCAGGAAATCCTTGAGTAGTAAACTGGTAAAAAATGAGAGAATATTCTTAAGATAAAGTCCTGAATGCTCCCACTATTCTTAAATTTTTCCCTCAGTATCTGCTCTTGACCACTGCCAGAACAATACCTGAGGGTTACATATTTTTTATTTTTGTCCAGCATGGTCATGCTCAGTTTTCTGTGTAATATACTGTAACCACTGAAAAGAAATTTCCCACCATTAAGATTTCTCACTGAGGCAAGGATGCAAACCTGTTTTTCTAAAAAAGATTAAAAATTTAAGTAGATTTTTTTTCTCTTGAAGCAATGTTACAAGAGATATATTTTCTTAAGAAATATTCCTGTTCTATTTTATTACAAAAATAGGCATCTTATCAAAATGTTTTGCACTTTCAGTAGGTTATGGTGTTTTTTTGGACATTATTCCTTGGCCTGCTCTTGGAGCTATTATGAGAAATTGGATGCAGAATAATGGTTTCTCATGTTCCATCCAAGTTCTTCAGCATATCCTCTTTTGCATTTGCTAGGTGCCAATGCAATTATTTTGAGTGGAAGAATCACAAAAATTTTAGATGAGACATAGCTAAAAAATTTTCATGCATCTATCCCGGAGATAACAGTTAAAGGATACTTCTGTGAAGAGCAGTAAGTCTGTCAAATTAAAATTGGATTGCTGACCTCCTGCTCAGAATCAGATTTAAGAATTACCTTATTGCACAGTGACAAATTCAGATTTTTCTAAAACTTTTCCTGTCATCATTTAGTGATTGTAACCAGTGAGGGCTACTTTTGGCTCTATCTTTGACTGCCCACAGGTTACAGGTGTGCTGCCTGTCAAAGTGTGACTTTGAGATGAATATTTCTTTTTCTCTGGCAAAAGTGAAGGAAAAACAGATAGAAAACATGAAGCATCTAACTCTGAAATCAGACTGAAAACTAAGAAGCTGGAGATGAAATCTGTCTGATGTCTTTCTATCTTTGTAACTTGGATGTGATAGAAGAGGAGAGGGTTCCTTTCAAGAAGAAAACAGTAGGAGGAAGAGAGCAAAGTGTGAAGAAGATGACTTGGCCATTTTAATGGCAACCAGGAATGAGAAGAAAAACACTAATTACTCCATGACTGGTATTTGGAGAAAGAAAATCCTCATTCTTGAGCAATGCAAACATCAGAATCTCAGGTGAAACTATGGTGCTGCATTTTCTTTGTGACAGTACATGGTGAGGTGGCTTTAAACAAAACAACAGTTTTTTATCCTGGCTGAAATTTGACTGATCAGTGCTGAATACAATTTTGAGCTTATCAAGAAGTCATCAAGATCACTGTGTCTGGTTACGTTACAACTAAGAAGGAAAGCAGAGGCCCTGGAACTAAGGTTTCAGACTTTGTGGAAAATAACAGAGCATGTATACCCATGTCTTGAACCTGTTCAAACCATGTTTCAGGAAATGAATAATAAAAAACCAAATCTATTATATATAATACAAACTTCAATATATTTCCATGTGTCTCCTGGACTGGGTGTGGAATTGGGGAATCAACTCTGGCAGTCAGTGGTGGTTTGCAGTCAGCTACCTGTGGGACTCAGGTGCACCCTGTGCTGCTCAAATTGTGAGACCTGGGCCTGCCATGAGACATTATCATAATAAAGAGATAACTCATGTGCTTGGAGAGGTACAAAATAAGGCAGCTCTCAAGCAGGAGGCCAAGGTATTTTTCGTTCTGTATTTACCAAGTGCATTTGCACATGGAGTGCTTGGCTGCCACTTGTGCAGACTTCCTTTGGAAGCATTTTCCATCTGTCATGTACACATGCAAAAAAACCCCTGGAGATTCCACCCCCATCAGTGAAATGGAACATCTCTTTGTCTCTTACAGCTTTCAGCAAGACTTTTATTAAAGAGACTGAGAGGAGAGGAAAAAATGCAGACAAGGTTCTTTCTAGCGTTTCATATCAAGAGCTGCAGCCAGCAAGATCACACATGCCTCAGATGGCAAAGAGAAAGGGATTCAGTTTCACCTGACTCCTTATTTCCACTAACAATCTCCTCTTTATCTGCAGCACTGTAAGATCCATCAGCTGCTTCATCCAGGCCTACTAAGAATTAAGTCTCTTTATATGCGGAGAACAGTGAAATAAAGTGAAGCTTGGAATTCTTGACAGTTTTTTGCTATACTTAGAACTGCATGTGAAATACCAGCCACCTTCTTCACAAAAGCAGCAGAAAATACTTTTCAATATGGTTTGTAACAACATTCCTTCTTATAATACATCAGTCACATCAATGGCAAAATGGAAAAAAATCACTGAAAAAATATATGAGAGGATGGGCATCCTCAACATGATCAGTGATGATGTGGAGGAGATATGTCTCTCTTATGTCTTCTTTTTTCAAAACTGTAATTATTTTGCAAATAGACCATTCTCTTATATAATGATTATGATTTTCAGAAGACAATCTTTGGACAGCACTTTATAATTTCTACAAGACATATACTGAATAGATGTTAGGATGACTAGATCATTTGAACAAATGGGATGTTTCTTTAACAGAATTTCCTTGATTTAAATTTCTGCTTCACATATTATGTGAAAGGAAGCTGCATATTCAGAAAATTGAATGACAAGGCCCGCTTAAAAGACTGGCTGTTGTGCCTATCACTGACAGTGAAAGTCTGAAATTTCTATTGTATTTCAGTTATATTTTGGTGATAGGGACATTTAAAATTACCTTTAAATATATTGGAAATAAGTCTAGCTCTTATTTTTGAGAAGGATTTTTTGGCTTCTCCTGTCTACTTTCTCCTCCTAACTCTATACAAGCCATGTCTCTCAAGGCACTGGAAACAACAGATTAGCA
Organism: Agelaius phoeniceus; assembly: GCF_051311805.1. Taxonomy (NCBI): domain Eukaryota; kingdom Metazoa; phylum Chordata; class Aves; order Passeriformes; family Icteridae; genus Agelaius; species Agelaius phoeniceus. Next base: position 30,971,995 of record NC_135269.1, on the reverse strand, counting down.
CATTTTTCATGAAGAAGTATTGAACTTCTGCCCATTAACTGTGTTTCTTCAACTCTCCTGCCTGACACCACACAGTGTGCCAGGCTGTGGCTGGGCTGACAAGGCTTTGTTGTGTCTCATTCTAATAAAAAGCACAATCAGCTGGTGCAGTGAAAAAAATACAGGTTTATCAGAGATAAAGAAAACAAATTATTCACAGGGAAATGATCCATAATTGCTTGTGATTGAAGTCTTTAAGAATTACTTGTAGGAGAAGAAAGGAATTGCATAATAAATTTAACTCCCTGGTTTGTTCTCAGAACATGAGTGAATTGGGGCAAAACTTTCCTGTGAGCCAAAACACAGAAATGCTGATCATGCTCTTCAGCAGGCTTCTTAAATGTGCTTTTACTGAATTGAATGCTACCACCAATTCATTTTGTAATGGAAGAAAAAGAAGGTGGCAAGCTTGTGAAAGTATCCTGTTATCAAACAAGACAGATGACAAAAAATGAATTGGAGAAATTCTTTTGAGACCTCTCTCCTCACCAGTCTCCAAAAAATGAATACAAATCTAATGATATTGTTTGAAGAATGAAAAAATACGGGCACAAGAAAGTACTCTCAGCATACCAGAACCAGGCCTGTTGCAGAGATCATCATTGTGTCCTTCTCCAGATCCTTTTCCAATTTATTTTGGTAGTTGCTGTACTCTGGTATCCAGCATCCATGCTTCACCACAGGGGACTCCACAGTTCTGTTTTGGCTGAGGAATTCATGGGTTGCAGGGATAAGAGACAAAAGGACAGCAGAAAATGGCAAAAAGGCAAGATAAATCTTGTGGTACCCTCTGATCTCCATGGTCTGCTGTCTGCCAGCAGTTACCCCATGCAGAGGGCAGATGCACACACATGAATACACACTGTCACTCTCCCTCTTCCCTGCAGTTGGTTTTGCCACGCCACCTGTGCTCATACCACAGGAAGATATTCCTTATTCCTACACTTGCTGGAAGGAGGGGAATGAGGGATGGAAAAGGCAGCTGCTGTCTGGATTCAGGGGCAGAGAAGTTCTGTCAGGGAACTTCCCCACAATGACTGTCTCAGGGTGCCCAGCCCAGGTCAGGGGAGACTGGTGGTCACAGACTAATATTGGTAATTGCACGGGATATGTCACTTTGTGTGTCTGATGGACAAACTGCCATGGTAATTGCTTATCCACATACTGTGTACACAGTGACTGATAGATTTCTCATGAGCAATCAAGACTCTGGACAGAGAAGGATCAGAGACAAAAATTCATATATATTTGGACATACAGTTGTAGATGAGAAGGCTGATGCCTAGTTGTTCTGGTTGCCAGAATAGCTTATTATGGTCACAGGGCTGAGGTTATATCATGTTTGTATTCTAATATCCCAGTTTTAATGTCTAATAACACACTTTTCTCTGATCCAGAAAGGCCTTCTGTCCAAACATAACTTTATTTCTAAACTTTGAAATTGAAAAAGAATGATTCTTGGTTTTTTTTTTTTTTTTCCCATCCCCAAAATTATTCAGGTCCATACTATGATCGTGGGCTGCTGAAAACAGGATTTGAATCAGACTAAAATCCACCTGCTTTCTGTTAGGGCATGCCCAAGGAGTGGCATCAGCAACTCTTCTGTTAAAACTGGATCCAATCTATATATAACAGGACTTCATTCCTGTACAGTAACAGAGTGTAGCATAAAAAATATCTCTGCCAGAGAAAGTGAAAGAAGTGAGCTCAGTGTGAGAAAAAACAAGGAATGTGGGTGAAGAAGCAAAGTGTGGTGTGCTGTACCTGGGAATTCTGAGAGAGATAGAGAGGGAGGACAAAAGGGTGAGTTATGCATATCTCTGATCAAAAAGGCATCACTATGTTTTAGTTGCTCCTCATTTTCTCACCATCCTTTGGCAGTTGCTCTGCCTTCTGGGAAGGCCCATGGCCGTATTTTGTTTCTGTGAATGTTTTCTGTCAGCTGATGGTGAATGTTTCTTGCAGTCATTGACTGAGCTCCTTGCAGTGTATCTCCAAGGGCTGCATAGTGTCACGTAGTCGTTTATTTTCTCTAGGCTGCCAGCATCACCCTCACTGATTCAGGGAACAGGGCTTTTGTTTAACTGTTGTCTCTCTTGTGCAGTGCTGCTTGAAATGTAATTGCAAATTTGTATTTACTCTTTTTTTTTTGTTTTCTAACTGAAAAGGGGGCAGATAACGATCCATGATGCTACGAAATCTTCAGTAAGAACAGAGACATTTCAGTGCTTTTCTGCAAGTACTCCCTGTCTGCCATTTCCTGTTAGTGTCCTTGCTCTTAACCAAATGTTGCACTCCCTGTTTTGCAATGTGAATGTTTTAACTCCCACACTGCCCAGGGCATTCCTTCTGCTGCTGGCCCAACTTTGCTTATGGTTTTAATGGTTCAGATTAAACCCTTTCTGAATATTTTCACACTTGTATGAATGGGTTTTTCATTGTTTATGAGTATTGCATTGTTGCTGACATGACAGTCTTTTCCTAAAATGTGTTTTTATTCCCTATCATCAACTTGGTGTGGCCACACAAACCATGTACATTCTGTCCTTTTATCTGACTAATCTCAACATCTCTATCAATTCGCTCTAGTCCAGACATTATACAAACCCTAGAGCTGACACTTTCAGCCTCATATTTGGAATCAGGACCATGAGAACATCTTTGCTTGGGCTTCTAACCACCACCTGCAGATAACTTTTCCATTTCTCTGGCAACTTGGTTATGGATTGTAATTGATTCGGAGCCTATGAAGAAATGTCATCATTGTGAAATGCAATATTACAGATTATATACTTGTCTAATTTTAAATCCTACATTACATTATTGTCTTTAATAAAGGAAAAAGAAAGCTCCTTTTAACTTAGGAAGTCACTCCCAAAGTCTTAATAAGTTATTTGATTTTTTTTTTTTGGTTAGCCATACTGTGGAATCTGAGGAAATGAAATTACTTCCCCCTTTCCTTCCCCCCACTCCCCTCCAAAAGAGACCAAACAGTGGAAGCTGGGACCTATGGATACTCCAAGCATTTGCAAACGAACACATGAGAAGAAAGAAGAAGCACCACCCAACAAAAGATTGCTCTTTATCAGGGTGTTCCTATTAAAGGGAAGTGAGACTCTGAACCAAACTAGCCAACGTAGGTATGTGAAAGCAGGTGCCTCTTGACCCATCTGACCTCCTTCTACACAAGGTGACCCGTTTAGTGAATGAGGGGAAGACTGTGGATCTTGTCTACCTAGATTTTAGAAGTCTTTGGCACTGTCTCCCACACAATTGTCAAGCAGAAATTAGATGCCCATGACATGGATAGATGTAGTCTTCCCTGGGTGAAAAAGTGGCTGGGTGTATCAGCCCTGAGAGTGGTGGTAAATGGAGTTAAATACAGTTGGTGACCAGTCACTAAGGGTGTTCCCAAAAGCTCACAAAGTATTGGAGCCACTCCTGTATAATATCTTTTATTGACAATATGGATGCAGGGATCAAGGGCACACTCAGTAAGTTTGCAGATGACATCAAGCTGGCAGGATGGAAGGACACGAAAGGCAGGAATGGTCTGAAGAGGGATCTGGACATGCTGGATCAATGGGCCGAGGACAATTGTGTGAGGTTCAAGAAGGCAAAGTGCTGAGTCCTGCACTTGGGTCACAACAACCCCATGCAGCCCTACGGGCTGGGGACAGGGTGGCTGGGAAGCTGCCCAGAGGAAAAAGAAGCTGGGTGTGCTGGTGGACAGTCAGCTGAACGTGAGCTAGCAGTGTGCCCCGGTGGCCAAGAAGACAGATGGCATCCTGGCTTGTATGAAGAATGGTGGGGCCAGTAGGATTAGGGAAGGGGCTGTAACCCACTTGGCATTGGTGAGGCTGCACCTTGAGTGCTGTGTCTAGTTCTGGGCCCCTCACTAAAGCAAAACATTGAAGTGCTGAAAGGTGTCCAGAGAAGGGCAACAGAACTAGTGAAGGGACTGGAACACAAGTCTGATGTGGAGTGGCTGAGGGAGCTGGGGTTTAGCTTGGGGCAAAGGAGGCTCAGGGGAGACCTTACCATTCTCTACAATGACTGATAGGAGGCTGGGGTTGGTCTCTTCTTCCAGGTAACAAGTGACAAGATGAGAGGAAATGGCTTCAAATTGTTCAGGAGAAGCTTAGATTGGGTAGTAGGGAAAATTCCTTCACCAAAAGGGATGTAAAGCACTGGAACAGGCTGTCCAGGGAAGTGGTTGAGTCACTATCCCTGGAGGCATTTGAAAGACATGTAGATGTGGTGCTATGGTTTATGGTTGAGTGATGGACTTGGCAGTGTTTGCATAATATTTAGACTCCTTGATGATCTTGGAGGTATTTTCAAACCTAAATGATTCTATGATTGTCTATGCTATTCTCTCCTGGAAATGTTACCTCTAATAAGTAACATTTTATATAATACCTTCCAGAGTCTGAATGCCTTTAATATTAGTAGCATAACAGACCTGGACATTTTGTTACAAAACATTAGTAAGAAGCAGAATTGCTGTGAATGGTGAATATTTTCTATGTATAGATGTCACTGTATATTCATCATTATGACATTAAATAAGACTTTATTGATAGGGCCAAAATATGGCTCAAACCCTGCTGTGCTGAATCTAGAAACAAGAAGTTTGGGAGAGTTAACTTCCTCAGGAAAACAAGAACGAATATGTAAGTAGTTTAACATATGAGATTCAAAACCTGCAAATATCAGACTAGGTAAAATTCCCTTTTATGTATATTTAAAAGGAGAAATAAATAGAAATTTGGTGTCCTTTCAAGATATCAGGTATTATTGTATAGTACATGAGACATAGAAGATAACAAAAAAGACTTATTAATGAAGTGACTGACAGCTTCATGCTACTATTACACAGTTCATGATCAAACACAACGAAATGGTCCTTACAAACATCATACCATTTGCAGACCCACTGGCAAGGAAATGAGAAGTTTTAGATGTGATGAAGACACCTTTCACATCAATTGAAGTGATATGAAGAGCTCCAGAGAGATCCCTCCTCAACATATGAAGACATGGAGGTCTAGAGAGTCACAATGCAGTCCACTTCAGGACCTGGAACAAATTTAATGTATAGCAAACAACAGTGCTGTAGGGCAAACAGTGAAAATAATTAGTTGTCTCTCAATAATCTCCAATCATCATAAATTACATGGACAATACAACTTGCACTGAACTTTTGGTATGTGCACACTCATTCTCTGGAGTGATCTATGGGATGAATTCATCTGATCCCATCAGTGCTCTAAAAAACCAAAGACATTGGCTGGGAAAGATAAATGTTTTTGAAGATAATTTTGGAATTTACCTTCAATGTTCTTGAAGGTAAATTTGGATGAAACCAAGTATGTGATAAAAGAACTGGAGACCTGACTGCAGAGCCTGTTGCCTGCACTTACATGATATAAACAAAGGTATACATACACAACAGTGCCCTGCTATGCCCATTAGCTTGAAGCTATTCCTGTGGAGTACCAAAATGGGCTTGTTTTGCATGAAAAACAAGGTATGTGGGTTAGAGATATAGAAAAGCCAACAAGAAAAATCTATAGAGATAAAAAATCAGCTGTGGTGTGTGGCTTGTACAGCACCAGGATCAGGCACCACTACCAGCTATGAGAGCAGCTGTGCCAGCAGAGATGTGACTCATACAGTTCACTGCAGCTCAGGAATGACCATCAGCGACCTGAGTAACAATTGGTCTTAGGAGAGGGTCAGAATTGTTTGCCAATAAGCTTATGGGCAGCAGTAGTGGAGAATCTTTATTGTTACCCCTCCTTGTGTTTCAAGAGAGACTTTCAGTTCAGTGTGGCTACACCATGGAATACCAACTTTTCCTGGTTTTACCTATGCAGAAGTTAAAATGTGACAAAGGAGAATACAACCACATAAGGGAAAATGTCTCTGCCTCAGCATTCACTGAAAATATCTTCAAAAGGCTGCTCTCAGAAACAGCAACAGGAGACCAGCTGGTGCTGACTGCATGTGACAACCTCCCCAAGTTGAGATAGAGCAGTCACACAACATAAAACTCCCTGACAGTTAATCATACATTACCTAGTTCTTGTTGGCCTTCAGCCATGCCTCTTTTTTTTTTTTCCACTGGGTTATTTTAGGACTACAGGAACCTATGTTTCCCTCTAATCAGATCTCTTTAGCCAGGTGCTCTGGAAGTCCTTGGACTTCAAAAGATGGAAGAGTGGAGGAAACACAGTTGGGGAGCCTCTGACAGACAGACTACATATTGATGCTGAAAAGACAATAATCATGTGAACATCTAGGACACAGAATAGCAGCCAGAGAATGGCAGAGGGAAAAAAATCCTATAAAATTAATTTTATTCTATGTATTCTATCTAGAGTAGTTGTTACGAATCCAAAGCTTAGATTCCGAAAAACAGAGCCCACTGCACATTGGGAACCAGCATGCAGATTAACTAGCAGTGAGAAACATCCATAAAAAGAAAACAGTGGTTGGAGGGACATGAAAGAGATTTACAAATATTCAGGTAAGTTCTACATGTAAATTTTGTTGCATTCCTTGTAATGGAGCAATTTGCAGCAAAGAAGAAATCGCTGCTTTACAACCAGAGCCTCAACTTAGTGCAGTGTCTGTGCCCAGTGGATGGGTGCAACTGTAAACAAGAGACCTGTGACCACTGATAACACAGATGTGCATTTAGCAGTGATTTGAGGCTGAAGTTAGGACAGGAACATGCACAATACTTGAGAACATCACATAAACACATGAACATGTGGATTCCTAGGGGTTAAAGGAATGATAAAGGCTTATTAAAGCTGTCTGGATTGGTAGGAGTTCAATGTAGGCAGCAGGAATAAGTACTAATATTTTAAAGTTCTGTGTGGTTTTATGTTCACTTACTGTCATCTGAGTTAAACTCTGACTGACTGTTCTGGTGCTAGTACTTGTGTTGTCACTTTAAATCAAATTCTGCCTTGAAATTCAAGACTTTATGAGTCTTAAAGTATCTTTACTGATGTTTGTCTTTCCTCTATGGTATAGTGCCATAGTTCATGTGGCTACAAGACTGGATGGAGTAACAGTGCATTTGTTATGTAATACATAACAAGTGGTTATGTATTTCTTCACTTAAACTTACTTTAGTGACTGCTTGGTGCTTTTTTTGGAAAATAAAATAAATAATGCAGTGTTTTCAAATGTTGTCTCCAACTTTTTACATGAGGATTCAGCTTTTAGAACTCCTATCAGCATGTTTGATATTAAGATAGACTTTACATTCTTTACAAACAAGACCTCCATTGATTCAGATTAAATAGTGGTGAGTGGTGCGTCCTGCATATCACTGTGATCTTTGCAGAAATATGAATGAAATGGCATTTGAAAATGGTCACAGAACCACAGCCATGCACTTTTGAATATTTCATTAATTAATTGTAAATTAAAAAATCTATTGCTGTGTTTCTCAGAGTGGAATTGTCCCCCAAGACATCTCAGGAGGATCTTCTCTGTGTGCTGTCTAAGCTCACAGAGTAAACATAACTTGTTCCTGTCTCCTAGGATTGTTTCTGCCCTTTTTTTTTTTTTCTCTCTCCAGGACACTGTTGTTTTTTATTCCTTCTGTTGTGTCTTTTAATGATACATACAAAGAGCAATTCTTGGTAATCAGGACTCTGCAGCATCTGGCTACAGCAGAGGCTTAAAACTTGTCAGAAAATCAAAGCCCATTTTTGTGAAAGTGACATTACCTATCAGGAAAACACAAACTCTGGGGAATCAGCAGCGTTCCTGGAATTGTGGCACCTTGTGCGCAGAAACACAGAACCAGGCAAAGCTTTTCTGATGGCAGCAGAGCCAGCAACAGCTTGCAGGTCTGTAGAACAAGCTCTGGAGATGGATGCCAGCAACAATTAATTGCCTTCTGGAAATAATAAGGGGCAGCAAAAGGGGAGTAGGATCCTAGAAAACCACTTCAAGTCTTAAAAGTTATTTGCTTCAGTTTGAGAATCTGGCTAGTCTATTTCCTTGAATTATTTCTTCTGCTATCACTTTGAGAAATGCAAGGAGAATGACTCAATCCTCCAGCATCTTTTATGCGTCTTAGTCATTGTCAATCACAAAAAAGTTACAGTCTGCTTCTCATGCTGAATTGAAACACTTCCTGAGAGAATAGGCATACTTGATGCAATGCTGAGTCACTCTCAGCTGCTCACCATTATTAGGTATTCAGCACTGCTAAATTGATACAATTAATTTTCCTGAAGTCCTATAAAAGTCTCTTTATCCTCCTGACATCCCAATATTATTTCTATTCTTTTTTATTGTGGTAGTCAGTTTGCTGCTAAGACATTATTTCTTTTCTTTTTTATTATGGTAGTCAGTTTGTTGCGAAAACAAAGACAAGCCAGCTTTTGCTCTTGCTTTTGTATTTGAATTCCAAAGAGCAATTTTTTTATTCTCATTTTTTCCACTTTGTGAATCACTGCATCTTTCAGAATATGAGTCTGTAGAACATGATGCTCTTAGGTATAAAGTGAAAGGACAAAACCTCTTAGCCATCTCCTGAAAAGTCATAGAAAAAGAGACACTGGAGAGGCTGCCCTACATACCAGATTAGTGTTCCCTAAACAAAACAAAACAATTTGGGTATTTTCTGTGAATTATTGAGGCAGATATTACCATTGAAGATAGGACACACAAGTATAGTCCAGAATGCTTTCTATTCAACACTTTATTATTTGGTTCACTTTTCCAACATGAAGTGCTCAAAGGTCATTACACTTACTCCCCTGATTTACACAAAACTAACTTTTGTTTTCTTTTTTAATGCCTGTTTCTTATGATTTTTGGGAATGGGTGATTTAAAATATATAAAATTATAAAGTAACAGTTTTGAAAAAAGCCATATTTCAAAATAGCTTGTAACCTATCCCTCTGGAAAAAAGCATGGTCAGGTAGGTGTTCTCTACAGTGAGAAGAACTGGATGAAGCATGCACCTTGATCCTGGAGTTCAAGATACTGTAATTCTGCCAGGTAAAAGCAGAAAGCAAGTTTAAGAAAGGAATACTTGTGATGACTTGTTAGATCTGTCTTAGCTTATCTCACCTGCTGGTGTGACGTACCAGGAGAGACTGATTTCTTGGAAAGCATATACCAAAAGGTGGCTGGCCTCATTTTCTAAATCAGCAGGCAATGTAATCCATATGCACACACACTCTAGGGATTCCAGATGCTGAAGTATCCCAGAGAGGGTTTCTTGGGGGAGCAGGTTTTATGTTTTGCACTCCATGAACAAACTTTCCAGACCTATCTCCAGTATTTCAAGCTGAAGTCAAACAACTCCCCTTCTTCTCCATCTGAAAAACAATTCCTTTTAAACCATGCTAAACTATCGTTAAGTCCTTAACAAGGTGGACAACTTGCACTCTCTCCTACTGCGTTTCACATGAATGAAAAAAACATTCCTACACTTGGGGAACTGCTAAGGGCAAAAAGAGGCTTTCCAGAATTTAAGCTACCTAAGACACAACAGCAATAAACCTTCCAAAAAAAAAAAAAAAAAAAAAGAAAGAAATATTACCTCTGCTACTGCAAAATTATCGCTTCTCCAGGAATAGCACTTTCCTCTCTTAGCCCATTCATTTTCCTCAGTATGCTTCCTTGACCTCCACTTCTGGGACTTGAACACTGCAAATTTCAAGGTCTAGGCTAAAATAAAGATGTAGCTAACAACATGACTAATGAAATAGAGATGGGATTTTTCTTACGAACAATGGAGAATGTAAGAGTCTTTGTTTGTTTAGAAGCTTGACTCTATGCAGGCAGTGAGCACCAGCGATTCCAAGAAAAGGGGTAACATGTATTGCAAAAAGGATCTCAGAAAGGATAGTGGATTTATTCTATGTAGATTGTAACTATCTGTTCAGGCCAACAAAGAAATAAATGGCGTGACAGCACCAATCTTTTCAAGTAGAGCTTTTCCTCAACACCTTTTGTGGCCTGTTTGCTTTAGGCACGAGGGATTTTTACGACTGAAAACCTCTTACAGCACTACAATTTGTCTATATGAGGCAGTGCATGTCCTCATAAAAATTATATAAGACCCCTGAAAGTACCATTGTGACTCCAAGTTTCATGCAAATTGTATTCTTGGTGTAAATGTCCACGCCTTCATTCTATGGTAAAAGGCCATTAATACGTGTTGAGTTTCTAAAAATTAATAAAATAATTGAAGTTCACACTTTCTAGAGCCTCATTTTACTATTTTAAATAACATTTGGAAGTTCAACCATACCAGTGTTGGATCCCAGACATCACTTTTGTGTCATTGCGGAGAAGGCAAATTTCCCCGTTTCTTGGCTGGGAGTTTTGCTTTTTTAGAGACATCCTGAGAAAAGCTCAATAAATTTTCCTCCTTTTGGTAGTTCTGCTTTGGGGAATGACACTGTTGGTGCTTTGCTGTCAAAACTTTACATTAAGAAGATAAAAAAAAAAAACTTCTACAACAAATTCATGGACGCTGAAGGTCTTTGTTCCATATCTGTGCTGACACCTTGAGGGTAACCAAAGCCATGTGCTCTAAATTTAGAAACCTAGAGAACTAACATGTCTTCATGTACTGCCCATTTATCAAAAGAAACAAAATCAGTGTAATAAGTGGGGAAATTAGATGGAGGCTCACATTGCCTTGTGTGCTCAGGTGCTGACTTTTAGCCATGCCAAGGGCAGGCTTGGAAAGCTAGCTCTGCTCTCCTAAAAACAGACAGTGGAGGGAGAAGGGGCACTGATTATATTCCTCATCTAGTGCAGAAAGTCTGCATTCAGTTTCTCATTCTGCCATGACCCCAAAGGCTTCAGTGATCCTAGAAAGATCTTTTTTTCTTGAAAATTCAGAGGCATCCAAAGTATTTGCCTCTGCAAATGCAAGTACCTTCTCTCGATCTTTCTTGTTCTAACATAAATTCACAGTAAAACAATATTCTGATATGCACTTTAGAAACTCCTTTTTTAAATGTAAGCACTGTAGATAGGCAAAATGAAATTGCTTTGTGGATTGAGTCTTTCTAAAGCCTAGACAAGAACATAGAGTCCTGTATGCCTTTATAATTTTGTGAAGTCCATGTGAAGGATGGGCAGAATTGCAGTCTGTCCACTTAATGTAGAACAGGAATGCCTCAAAAGGAGCAGAGAAGAAATGACAGCACCAGGATGAGAGCTTGGCACCAGACTTTCTTGGCTGCCTGCAGGAAGGGAATTGTGCTACAACTGTTCTCTATGGGACTTGTGCTTCTCCTCTCTTAATTGGAAATTGTAGGTTCTCCTGGGTTGGTAAGGCGCCTGTTTCCTGCATTGAAGGTCCACACAATTTAGATGCAATTTGGGCCTCCAGTTTCCATTGAAAGGGAGACTCATGTATGAATATCTAGATAGAATGAGCTTCTTTTTGCATGTATATGAATTCCACTTATATGCAATGCATATTGCGCATACATACCAATATGTATTTATACCTCTGTGGGTTGTAACTGCAGAAGATCGTGATTTTCTCTTAGCTATATCTGGACATGTTGATTTGCAATGAGCTCCTTCTGAAATCCCATTCTGATTGTCATTTACTGGTATCCACTGTTTGTCTTGCTTATGAGACAAAATTTCACAGGCATTTTAGGTCGTCAGGAACCTGCAGGTGCCAAAGTCTCCTATTGGCTCTGGAGAGTGCACTGCACAACAAGGGCTAGCCAGTCCAGCTGGGGCATGCAAGGCAGTGTGGGAATTTTATTCAATGAATTTTTACTCAGTGATGATCTGTTAAGTGACCATGAAGATTGTCCTCTTCTTCTCCATGGTAGCACTCTGAGTGCCGTACCTTCCCAAGATAAACATTGCTGCTCTGTGTTGAGGTTGGACAAGCTTATGTTGGAGTGAACTGTAACAGGAAAAACAAGAATGGAGACGCGTGCCACCCTCTCCATCTGTTTGAAAGTGCACTGTACTCCTGGTTTACAATGTTGTTACAGTCCTGGTCTTTCTTCAGGTCATGTATCCACCAGCCCTGGACTGCAGTGCATTTTTTTGGGTTTGTTCCTACTAAAAAGAATATAATGATCAAAATGAAGGCAATACATCAAAACTCACTGAGTATTAAATATTGTACTCCTTTATCACATTCTGAAATTTTATTAAAACAAACCCTTTATGCCACTTTTATATACCATCAGCTGGAGTCATCATGAGAACAACACATCATTATGTCATTTTCTGTTTTGTCAGACCTGCAAGATGTTGCAGAAGTTGCACTCATTTTTGGTCCTTAGGGAGCTTTAACACATCTGCATAAGAGAAGAAGACAATGTGACACAATTTCAGTTTGTTTGACCACTGACAGGTTTTCAGGAACTAAACAAAAAGTAACAAGACCATCTAGTGTTGGGGCTGTTTCTTCTGCTTTATGTGTATCACAAATATAACAGTGCCCTTGCAGACTCAATGAGACTCCATCTAGTGTGCCATTCCTCAGCAATCAACATTGATTCCTAATACATCTGCTTGGATTTGGCATTAATCCCTCTCTGCTTCATCTGTATTTATCAATGTTTCAAAAATTTGTGTCACCTAGTCTCATACTCTAGCATGTCTGCACAATTGACTTGATAATCTGAAACTTTTAGGAAAAATCAGCAATGAAATAAAATAACATAGATATATTTAGATCTGACAAATGCACTGTGACTAATTGTGCCTGTCAGCATAGTTATGTCATTTTATATCCTAGATTTCCTAGCACCCATTTAGAAGAAAACCCACATTGTATTGAAGGAAAATTTCCTAAGAATAATAGTAAAAAATATTAAATTGCAGCAGCATTTAAATCTATGTTTGCAACATTGCAATAGGGATAGGTAGACTAAAGCACAGCTAGTCTAATGCAAGTCTATGAACTTTTTCCTCTCTGGCACATGAAGATTTCCCCAACTCCTCCCCTCACTAAATACTTTTTAAATGTTCCTAAAGTGCAGCTTGTGTTTTATGCTAGGACATGGTAATCCATCCACATGCTGTGCTGGCAAAGCAAATATGCTCTTACCTGTAGAGCATATACCTGGTTATTCACTTCTTCCCTCTTCTCCTTTAAGTTCAGGTAAGGAAATTTCCTGGGGAATTTAAGAGTCATCTGCTACTCCATTCACTCAAGGTAAAATGATACCTATGAATATTTCTCCAGTGAAGGTCTAAAGTCATGAACTACTGTGTTCTTTCTGCAGATGAACTTGAATGTCACAGAGAGAGCAACAAGAATTATTCCAGAATATGAACAGATTAGCTTAACCAGGTCTGTGGTTTTCCTCTCCTTTTATTTCTCATTCTCTTCCAAAGATCAGCTGAAGTTCATTTGATTTCAAGATTAATGTTTCCGACCCCTGCAAAATATGGAAGACTGAACATTAGGTAGTAGAGTCCTTAAAAAAGAGAAAGATATTTGTTAGATAGGCTTTTAAGGCTAAAATAAATTTTCTATATACATAGTAATGCTAAAATACCTTAATAAAATAAAGGATTTAGGAGATTTATACAAGTAAGAGATATAGTTGAGATGGACAGGCAACTTCAAGATATCTAATTTTTCCCTTATTTACACATTTGTATTGATAGTCTGCCCGTTCGTGTTATCACAATAACTTCTGTGCTGATTTGTGAGGAATAAGAATTGAAAAAAAAAAAAAAAATTAGAATTCTGAGCCTGTCTTTTTGTTATTATTTGGTTTGATTTCTTTTCTATAAAGTTTTCCTTAATGTTTTTGCTTTTATGAAAGCTTCATCCACCACAAATCTTGCTTTTAAAAAGGCCTCCTTAAAAGTTTCTTAAGCTTCTCATTCACATGGAGACAACAGATCAGGAAGGGAAGATGTCTCAGTGAAGCACAGTCCCTCTCTCCTGCCATGGCATCCTGATTTCCCAGCTTGGAAAATCTGCCCTCTGTGGCTGATTCCTTCCTTTCCATGAATCAAACATGTACTCATCTGAAATCATGTTGGGTCATCCCTGGAGCTGTGGGAAAAATTGATTTCCAAGTAATTTTCTCTACACCATCTACAATGAGAGGTAACATTTTACAAAAATGGGAAGTAATTAGGACTTCAAATTAATGGATTTCCTACCTCAAGGTGGACTTCTGCTTCTAGCTTTTGATAGAACTGCTTTATTATCAAGCTTCTGACTGCTCAATACAGTTAGAATCCCAGATTGGATGCTGGCAGAGACCTGTGAATTTTATTAATGATTGAATAACTAATGAGAAATGCTGCAGAACTTGCAGATTTTTAAATAATTCACACTTACCTTAGAAGACTTCTGCCCTCTTTTTCTGATTGCAGCCAGAATATACTTCAGCTGAGACATTTTCCTACTGATTTGATTTATATACAATATTTTTTTTCTGCTGCTCTGGAAATCAAATACTTGGATGACACAATAGGCCCCCTTCAAACTACATGGAGCACAGCACAATCTGTTTCATTTCAAGTCAAGATGGTCCAATTGATGTAAATCACAGAGTCACTAAATTTATTGCTGTTTATAAAATTAGTCACCTGCAGCATCATCCTGGATGAAGCCTAGTGGATGAAACAATGTTGGAACAGTAATATCAGTGCATGAAATATAGAGAATGTGGTGTCCCCCTTAGGTGCTTGGAAGTGGGACATCTCTTACTTGAGCATGGGGAGTCCTTTTCCATTCATTATGAACCAAATATCAAAAGACAATAAAATCCTTTTTAGAAAGAAGATATTTTGTTTCCCTAACAAAATTTGATATATTTCTGTTCTTTTCAGATATGGAAAACGACAAAATTGCAGTTAGAAATTTGAAAGATTAATATCAAAATTTTTCAGACCCAAAGGACTTGACAAAAGGCAATTATATGTTTTCTTTTGTGCTCCAAAATCTGTCTAGCATAATCAGGTTATACAAACTTAGAAAAATAGATCCACAGAAAATGGTGGGATTACTCTAGTATATGATTTCTGTTTACCCAGAGTAATCGTGACTTCTATCTATACCTGCATGGTTTTGCAAGCAAAAAAAATTATGACTTTCTCCTACATAATTTTCTGTAGATAATATGAAAGAGAGAAAGATTTTGCATTTTTCAATTTCCTATGATGACAATTGCATTAGCAGTTTTGTTTTTCTCCAGAGGCTACACACAGTGCTATCACGACGTGATCTCCTGCAGCATTAGTAGTAACAACTTAATGCAGAGCTCCAGTAATTCTCACTTACTGATGTAAAATTTACATTCACATTGGTGAAAACAGAATTTGTCATACTGAAGTTCTTTTCTCTTAGTAGCTGCTTGGCCTTATAAGGTAGAAGATGCTTTCTGCCACTAACAGATGCTGTTTTACTGGATATGAATCAGTTAAGCAGTGCTGTGCAAAACCTGTTAGCATTAAGGTCTGTCAGGTGATTTAGTTCAAAGCAATGTAGCTTAAATGTCAAGTATATATATATATGTACACACATATCCACATATGTATATACATCTGCAATTTAGAAAGAGAATTGAAAGAGAATTGCTTAGAAACAGCTTACTGTACCTTGCACAACACAGACCTGAAAAGTGAACTGATGATGCAGATGTCACCAAAACAGTTTCAATGGACTCATTTAATGCACGGGTGACTCTCAGTGTCAGAAAGTAAAAGTCTGGCAAAAAAAGCTTGATTTTCATTTTACTTAGTGTTGCAATTCTGTGTTAAAAGGCAACACTGTGTGTCAAGAAAAAAGGTGGTTCTGCTGAAGAAGGTTGCTTTATCATTAATTTTGGTTGATTGACTAATCTTCTAAAAAGTCATGGAACCAATAATGGAATGAAAACAGTCAGTGAGTT
This sequence comes from Agelaius phoeniceus, assembly GCF_051311805.1. NCBI lineage: Eukaryota > Metazoa > Chordata > Aves > Passeriformes > Icteridae > Agelaius > Agelaius phoeniceus. The sequence goes on along the minus strand of NC_135269.1, from coordinate 30,956,056 downwards.
CATGGAAGTCTGAAGTATCATGAGGAGCTGACACCACTTTGATTGGGATCCTATTTTGTACACCTCTCATTGCTGATCTAGGCCAAGATCCTTTTTCTGACTGGCTCATGACAGTAGTTAGAATTGACTAATCAGTGCAGTTTTGGTTCATGCTTGAACCACAAAAGATAAAGGGATTAAAAATTCAAGCCAGAACAAGCAAAGCAATATTCTTAGTGGGAAGAAAAAAAAAAAAAAAAGGAACAAAGCTGAAACAAGTATAACTAATTTTTTTTTTTTTGCATTTGCCTGAAATAATTCAGGGAACCCCAAATTAAATTTGTGCATTGTTTCATTGTTTTCAGCTTATTTATACCTAAAGGAAAGAAAAATCTAATACAATTAATTGCATTAAAATTCAGACCATTTAAACAAAATTCTTTTTGAATAAGCATGCATCCAACTGTTTATCAAATCTGAAAATCATTCTAAAGTAATTTTTGTATGCATATATTGAAAATGACAAAATTGCAGTGGAAGATGACAAAATATATTGTGGATTTTTTTTTTTACTAATTTTTATTATTATTCCTAAAATAACAGGTACAGAACTCTCTGACTAGAGAGAAAGCTTTTTTTAGCTCCCATTTTCTATATATTGACTTATCTTCAGAAATATTAAGAATTTGTCCCATTCCTTTGTTAAATCTTCAGGGTTTCAACTAATTGCAGACCCCACCTGCTTTGAGCAGGAGATTGGTCTAGAAACATACTGGGATCCCTTCTGATCTGAACAATATTGGTCTGTATGACCAATATTGGTAAATACCTTTTTAAAGTTCTTCTTTTGTGGAGTACACCATCTTCTTCATTTCTTCACAGAAGAAATAAGACAAATATTTCACCCATCCCAATAAACAGTCTTCATAATGCAATTTCTTTATTATATACTGAAACTAACATATAATAGAGCAACAGAAATGCACTTATTAGTGTGCCTGAACTCTGACATGTCAGGCTACCATGAAGAGCAAGAAAACTGCTTATTTTACTGGCCTGTTTACTGAATCCTAGGCTGGTCCATCAGGGATGTCAGTGTAACTTGAAGATTCACACACTTGAGATAACAGCAGCAATTCCACTAAGAAGCCCCAATTTTCGCAGTGGGACCCATCACCTGCTTTCCTCAATGTCTCCCTAAAGCAGCTGGCAAAATCTATCTGCACTCTGCATGTTAGTGCCAATGAGAGAAAGTGGAAAAGAGATCTCATCTGCTTTGTACCACTTTTAGGAGGGAGTTGTCAGCTTGTTTCCATTGCCCAGAAGGAGAGCCTGCATAGTTACTGTAGTCCAGGCAACTAACTCTTCTATTGCCAAACTTAGACTGTGTGGATCTCATCTTCTGTTCCTATTGTAAAGATAAAGCTGAAATCTGGAGTTTAAAATTTTTATTGTGCATCCCCAAAATCTTGGACTCTTTACACCTATAAAACATTTCTGTACAATATCCTTGATGAAGACATTGAGACACATTGAGACACCCTAGTCAGAATCAAAATTTCTACTCTATAATGGCCATAAATGAGGGATCTCAAAAGCTTTCAAAATATCATTAAAGATTTTATTCCTATTAGCATTTTCAAGGTGTAAAGGAGATGGAATAATGATATTGTACATCCTCCTTAACCAAAGAAAATCAAATGCTTTTACATTACCACAATCTAAATTCTAGTGTGATAGATACCTAGTTTTGGTGTTAAGTGCATATTTCTCTGCCTGTGAAGACATTAAAGTCCATCTATTGTGACTTTTATTAAGTAGAAGAAGATTAGTGTCTATTCATCTGAAGAGTACAAATAAAAGGAAAAGATGACTGAATTAGATCAATCAGTTTAACTTCAATTCACAGAATAAGTTTGGACCACTTTTCAGAACCCAGAAAACAACATGGAGAGAACCAGAAGCCAACATAGATTTTCCAAGAATAAATCAGAGCAAAATAATTCACTCTTTCAATGACTGGGTTATAGGTTCTGTGGACAGATGAGGAGCAGAGGAACACATGTACCTTTACTTGAGCAAAGTTTTTGACTCAGTCTCTGTCAATATTCTCATGTCTGAAGTAAGAAAAACATAGCCTTTATTCTGTGGGCACAAAACCACACCATGGAGAAATTAATAAAAATCTAATTATACTCAGGGCTCTGTGGGGGGTCTGCCTTAGATCTGCTTCTGTTCAAGGTTTTCATTAGCAAAACAGATGGTGGAATAGTCAAAATGCTCATTAGTTTTGTATCTGACACCTTGCTAGGAAGGACCCCAAATGTATTGGAGGATAGCAGTAAAAATAAAAGTCTGCAGACATGGACTGGAAACATTGTATGTAACTCAAGGCAGAACAGGAATGGGGGCAAGATTAGGAGAAAGGGCAAGATAATAAAGAAAACATCTGTTACACAAATTCATTATGATGGTAAATATCAGAAAGTAAGGTCTTCAAAAGATGTCAAGACTTTAGTGGATTACATATTGGGTCTGAATCAACAATGTCAGATTCTTTTGGAAAGACGAATATTCGGCTCATAGTGTAAAAACCAGAAATATATCCCACAAGATGCATGCAAGATGAGAAGTTGGTTTCTATCAGTAATAGAAGCCACAAAGAAGTAAGATTGGAAGAGTGGGTAATATCAAGCCTAAGAAAGACAGAGAGACATTTAGGCAAGAAATTTTAACAATATTAAGCCATTCCTCTTGGTACAAAAGGAAACAATACTTTTGTGTGTATCCACAAAGAATGGGAAAAGAAGAAAGAGTTAAATTGACCCACACAAGATGAAAGTTATTAGAAATGTTTTCTAATTATAAAATTAACTGAGCACACTGGGAACACTTGCTAGATTGGGAAGACTAGATCCACTGTCACTGGAAGTCTCTAATGAAAAGTTATAGTTTTTTCAGAAATAACATTGCTATTGTGAATCTCTAGAGCATTGTGATGAATCAAATTGGTTTGTGTTTTTGGTTCTGCTGGAAGGACACAGCATAGCAGATAAAACAAGGACTATTTTGTCATTTGTACATTACTGTAAATCTGAATTTTACTTATCTAATGAGTCAGTATTGGGCATTAGTGCATCACTTCAGTAAGACTGGACACTTACATGTTATTACAATTGCATTCAGAAACTCTCCTTTGGTATAAATGAGATAGACCTGGTAGCAGCCACTGCTGATCACTGCTAATTCTTGATTCTTCTAAGTGTTTTTCCATGAGCACAGCCATTCGCACTGTGTGTGAACTATTGTTTTTTTTACATTTATTCTAATTATTTGTGTAGTACCCAAATATGGTGGCTAAAGAACAGGAATACACTTGGAGTAAAACAGAAGTAAAAAAAAGTATGTATGAAGACCAGTTTTTATAGCTATGTGTAACTGTAAAGCTGTTGGCTAAGAATTGGCAGAGGTTTTACCTCCATTAGATTGGAAAGAGCACAAGTGACTCTGATGGCTTTAGAGACATTTAGAGGCATAATAATCCCACTCTGCTCTCTGTCTGCAGTGTAGCTCTCCCTAAACATCCTAGTCCTGTGGGGTCAAGGACTAACAAAATCATGAGCTTCTGTCTTGGACTTGATCATCTTTCAAACCAAATTTATACTAAGGTTGCAGTGGAACCTTTTTCCACATCTTTCACTTGGGCAAGGAGGCAGGTTCTCAAGAACCCCACAGGGCATGCTACCTGTTTGAGTCTTCTCCAAAACTGAGATGTCCAGAAAATTTTTCCTCATTTAGGTCCCATGTGTCTAACACAGGGCAAACTCATGCTGCAGCATTTCCCTCAGCGGGTCCTTATCTAAACTCTTCCTCAGTCAGGACTTTTGCATTTTTACTGTCTCTAAACTCACAGGAGAAGGTATGCTAGTCAGGTATATATCAAAATGCATTAAGGACTTCCCAGGATTATTATCAGACTGCAAACTTCCCAGCACTACAATAAACTTAATTACCCTCAAACTGTCTATACCACCTTGTCAAAATACACTTAACACCTCACTTCTGTTCCTAAATGAATCAACCTCAGTGCTTTCTCTTTTCCTCTATTTCCCATAATAACACTCTTTGCTTCCTTCTGTATTTCCTACCTGGCCTTGGTTTAGCCTGGAGGGTCTCCAGGAGGTGATATTGGCTCTGGCTAGCCCAAATCCATGTGCTTGTGGAATGGTCTAGCATTCATCTAGCTTCCTCTGCTTGGGTAAATACCTGGTACATTTTTATTGTTGCAGGCCCCCAGATGGGTAATAATTATCACTGACTCCATTATTCCAGAAGGCTGATCCATCACTATGCTATGCTATACCTTATATTATATACTATGCTATGCTATGCTGTATTATTCTATTAAGAAACTCATCACCCTCACAGACAGTCTGATACAGACGGATCCAATTGGTCAATCAATTGAAACACCATCACCACTGTCCAATTAAGAAATCATCCCTTGGTAAACGAATTTCCATAACACATTCCACATGTGCACAACAACAGGTACAGCAAGTGGAGGAGATAAGAATTGTTTCTCATTCTGTTCTCTGATCTTCGCACAGCCTTCCCCAGGAAAATGCCTGGGAAAGTCATGCCTGCTGCTCTCTATGGAGAGAGCTGTGGCTACACATTTTCATTTTGGATCTACGGCGTGGATTTAGCCCTGAGAGCGGCCTCAGGAGCTGTGTGCACTGGCTGTTCAAAGTCACATTTGTGGGTAAACCTTCCTTTCCCAAGTCAGAGCTCGAGAAGCTTTTGGGCGAGACTGGCAGATGAGCATCCCACTCCTTCAGATTAATTGCAAAAGAAATCTTTTGCTGGGGAAAGCAGGCCGAGTTTTTCCCCTGCCACCTCTCCACCTTCTTATATAAAACTGTTTAATCTGCCAGCTGTAGCACACAGAAAGAACCTAGATGCATCCCTTCCTATTTCCAATACATATCTGTATTTTCGATGACTGTATTGCTGTACATTGTAATAAACAGGCAGCATGTCTTCTGGGTAGGACAAAGAGAAGTCTCCTTTCACCTACCACAAGCAGTGGAAAAGGAAATACAGAAACAAAATCTATGATTAAAGGAGACAACAAAAATCGCCTCCAAAATTTGATTAAATGGAAGCATCTGAAAACTCATTTGCAGTTTTACTGAATTTAAGATGGGTAGTTTTTCTACCAATAAGAATAAATTGGAGACTAAATTGCTTTGGTTGAGTTTCAATTAAAAAAAAAAAGAAAATAAAACAAAAATGTTCCCTTGATGTAGGTTATTTAGTGAGTCATAAACCTTTCATTTATAAACAGAAATGTTCTTAGAATTTGAGAGGCAGAAAAATATTTTGTGTACAACTACTTTTGGATGAAAAGCACTCTTGACTAAGAATATATGCCAAGCATTGTCAGAAAAAAATTACTTAACCCAATGTAGCATAACTTGCTTTAGCATTAGCTAGAGAACACTTTCAATTTACCTCTCTTGGCACATATACTAGGGAGCATTGTGCTAGAGAATAGGGAAGGGGTTAGAGTGCCTCTTTTACATGCAAATTTCTTCCATTCTGTTTGTGAATGTTCCCTGGTCCTTTTCCCCTTCTAATTAACAGATGTGCAAGAGGTTGTGGTGCTGTGTGTGTTGTATTCGGTTCTTGCAAGGGGTCAGTCAGGAATAGGGAGCTCACAGTCACAGTGCTCTAGCTCAGCATAAAATTTCTGATGGATTTAGGTGTAATCTGAAGTTAGAAAAATATTGTAAATCCCTTAATCCCAAAACCACAAATTGCCTCAAAATAATACTCAGTCTTCACATAAAAAGAGGAAAACAAATTCCTATGATGTGCCATTTTTACATACAGAAAGCAACAATCTCAGTCCCAGCTTTGAAATGAAGTGGTTCCAATGAAAGGTAGATTGAATCAATCACTTTGCAATATGCATGTTGGGTCCAAGAAAGTATCTTTGCCCAGATAATATTATTCATAAATAAAAAGCTGTCTGGTTTTAACTCTTTTTCTTCCCCAAGAAATTTATTGATGGAAAGTCTTCTAGATGTCATTAACATTAATGACATATAATTAATAATTTAATACTTGGGCCTGGGATATTTGTATCTGTTGCTCCCAGGAGAAGAAGGATTTTTCTATTTCCTGCCAGGAGCTCTGTATGTGAATTCAAGAATAAGCAGTTCATCCCATGACATTTCCTTATGCTCAAACAGACAAGGTGACACATAAAGCCCAGGGGTAAAGGGAAACCTGATAGCTAAATAGCTGAGCTGCAGTCGGAAGTGGTGAATTCCCTCTACCACAGGGAAAGCTTCCTGTTCTTTGTAGATGAGCCTATTATTGGAATACACTTGACTGCAGTTAATCTTCAAAGTAATTAAATGGAAAGGAAGCAATTAAATCACTGAAAAGGAATTGCATCTGGTTCAGAGGGAAAAACCCAGGCCTAGGAAGTATTTCAGTGATAGTATGTACTCAGCATAAACAGGTATCTTCCTGTTTGCAAAGACAATTAATATTTATGTGATAAGAATATTTTGTAGAAATCAAACGAGGTTGAAAATCAGAAGTTGTCATTACTGTGGCCTAGAAGTACCAAGGAGAGAAACGTTGATATCTGTTTTTCCTATGATGGGATAAAATTGAAACCTGGGCCCCTTACACTCATCTTGCATATTTTAGCCTGACACCTTGAAAGTTAGTAAAGCAATGTACATTTACTGCTGCTGAGAATCTAACTCAGCATTTCAGTAAGCACATCCCAGAGAAAGAAGACCATAACAATGGAGAAGCATGAATCATACCAGTCTACAAAGAGAAAGATATTCGAGTTTAGAAAGAGCTTGGAATGATTCCTTAAAATCAGGTGTTGGGGCTATGTGAAACAGGACTGTGCCTTTTAAAGATTGGCAGAAATCTTGACCTAAATTCAATTTTAATGTGTAGAAAGAAGCACTTGTTTTATAATACTCCTAAATGCTTGTATGTTGAATTTAGTGGCAAGACAGCGAATATTGTTGTATTTCTAAGGTGTGCATTTTGCTCAGACTGGAACAAGGGATCCCGTATATTGCTCTGGTCTATTATAATAGTATAAATGCTGGAAAGCCATCAAGAGGGTCTTTCAGTGAAATGCTCATCAAAGCTCTTACTGACACTGGAAAGTACAGGTAGTTTAACAGGCTGTTGAACAATTAAGAGGTAGTTAAAGAACAACTGTATTAATTAAAAATGTATAGTTGAGAACAGAGATTCTGTTGCAAGGGCGTAAGGAACCAATCTACTTTTCTTTGTCTTTCTTATGCCTTTTATTTTTCCTTTGGAAAAATTTTGCCCTGCAGTTATATGGGATCTAACTAACTGCACCATTGCTGTCATCTAAGAAGCTGAAAGTTGGGCTGGCTGAAGATAAAAGCTGATGAATGAACAGCTATAGATAAGGTAGGATAAGCTACCTGGGACATTAGCAGTGAACACTGGTAAGTGACAGCTGCTGGGACTGAGCAAAAGGAGGTGATGCAGAAAAGAGAGCTGACATGGTTAAAACAGTAGACTCAAACTATATTTGTGGGAAAAGAGTAGCAAGAAAGAAGTTGGTAGCAGGATCTAAGACCTGAGAGGATGAACATATGGATGGGACATGTAGGTCTTTAATTAGACAAAAAAGGCCACGTGTGACAGGGGATCCAGTGGCAAAGGTGCAGCCTTTTTCTCAGATAAAGACAAATATTAGCAGAAAAATATGCTTGGATTGCTGACTTGAGACACAAGCATTTGTTCTGGGGCAGGGACATGGGACTGAGGGTTTGGGGAGAGAACAAAATACTGACTGTTTCCCAGCAAATGTTATATAAAACACTCTTCATTATTTAAAGCAGTTCATTACCTGGCAAGAAAAATTATTATTCACGTTACATACGAAGGACCAAACTTTACTTTTAAGTACACATAGGTGTGGTCCTATTGTGTCAGCCCAGTTCCAAACCAGGTCCTTGATGGATATAGGTCTAGAACCTTTATTTTTATCTTGTATCAATTTTTATATTACTGTCTCTCCTGCTCTCAGAGAACTGAGTGGAAGATGTCAGTCAGCTAGACTGCCATTTCCTTCATGATCAGCCCCTCTAGCTACATATGCATTGCTATAATGCAGATAATTCAGTACTTGGATGCTTAGTTCCCCATACACTACTGTATGCCCATTTCAGACCTTAACAAAAAGAAATTTTAATATTAGGTTTGCTTAATATGAAATTTATTTAAATAGGACATATGAGTATATCAGACAATGTAGTTTTGTGGCTCTCAATGTAAAATACTAACTTGCATTCTTAGAGACTTGTCTGGTAGCACAATTATAATTGAATTTTGTGTGATACTTCCAGAAAGGTCCAATTTCTGGTACTCACTTAAGAATAGTAATAGCTTGTCATATTTATGTTCAAAAATGCCATAGGCAGTTTTATTTTTATTTCTATTCAGATGCTTCCAAAAAGGGGTATGTCTGGAGGAAGGCAGGTTGTTCAGCCCATGCTCGAAAGATTCTCAGCAGCATTAGGTTTCCTGTATGTGAGGCAAGTACTAGCTAAGGGGTAGCAGGAAGCCTTTGTATCAAGAATCTACTTTCAGCTATCTTGCCAAGCTGGAAGGTTTTGGAATAAATTTTGTCTGCTCAGTAGAGACTATGGAGACTTTAATGAACAAGCCCTTATTCCTCCCCCATGCCATCTGCAGCTACATGCTGAAAATCCACTAAACTGCCAGAAAATTATGCTCCCTGTGTAAATGCAGGTACTGCAGATGCCTACCATAGCTCAGTGAGATGCTAGGCATAAGGAAGAAGGAAGAGTGTGGGGAGAGAGAAAACAGCAGGACTCAGCAGTTAGAGATGAATTGGGAGCATGGAGAAGTAAGAGGACTAGAAAAAGTAACATAATTTAGGAGTTGATCTCCATATACACATGGATATACATATAAAAAAAACTGAATTAAAGTTGATCAGGCAGCCTTAGTCATGTAATTTCTCAATTTGGTGTCTCTGTCAAAGGGACACCCTGGTGTTCCATAGGAGCTTTATGACCTTTTAGGCTTAGTTCTGCTGCCCACTCCTCATCACTAATTATTATTTGCAATGTCGTGTGTGCAGTAGGCTGACAGACATAAACACAGGGCCGGCAGAGCTCTGCATTGCTAGAGACAGGCAGGATAGCCTGATGGGTTACTCATGGTACTGCTGGAAATGATAAAATCTCAAATTTTCTTTGTAATTTTTGTCAGGGTTTTTGTTCGCCTTCGCCCAGGGGGAAAGAGAATTGAAGTTCTTCCTGAGAATCTTCACTGGGCCAGGTCTGATAAGTTTAACATCTACAGAGATTGGGAGTAGCCAGGAGATCCACGGGAGATAACAACCATGAACCATGAACCATGAATGGGCATTATCCCCCAACACCACCCTCTGGAGTGGTCGGAGACACCTGGTTTGGGAAAAGACTGATAAGAGAACCAAAGAATGAGGACCAAATTAGCATTGAAGGCAAAGGTCTCAATAACAAATAGGAGATCAAATACTAAAAATTAGGTAATTTAAGATCAATCAACAGGAATTTATTTGGGTTTTGTCCATATAAACATGTGAAAAGTCTGGTAAAGAATTATGTGTGATGGAATGATTTTCACTTCACAGCCTGAGCATGCATGGAGGAAATTATTTCTATTGTACATCCTGGCCAGAATAACCTTGTGGCCAAAATAAAGTAATGCCTTGATTCTCTAACACTAAAAAATTGTTAGTGTTGGAGAGTTTCTGCTTTTGCCACAGTTGCAGTGACAATACTAGACACCTTTGTAAGGGTGTAAGGTGAATTGGTGTCAGTGAATTTTTTTTGTGGAAGTACCTATTCACAGGACGCTAAGTGCCATTTGGATTACTCGGAATCAACTTCATGTCTGGCTCTGCTCTTCAGCTCAGCCTTTATCAGCCCCCTGGCATGGCAGGCACCCATTATGGTTAATTCTTGCTGTTGCAGTGGATTCAAAGGAAGTGCTGTCAAGTAGACACAGATGAATGTTACCTTAAGGTTATTCGAATCCATGGTAGAATTATCGGCTTAGACCCTGGCCGCTTAAGTTTCCTATCTTGTTCACAAATAAGCCTTTGATATCTCACTGAGGAACTGAACAGAACAAAATTCTACCACAGCATGACAGACTTGATGAATTTTTATGAAGAGCAAATTTAGTAATTAAAATTTTTTCTATGTATATTCTTGCAGGTAGAACCCCTATAAATACCATCAATCAGCAGTCCCTAAATTGTGTCAAACTTAGATGTTGATCATATTCCAGCTGCTTATTCATGCACTATTCTTCTGCCTTTTCAGCTCTTTTGGACCCCTGCATGACCTCGAGCATGTTCACTCCTACTACAGCTCAACTGTTGCAAACAAACATCACCAAAATATTTTGAGGGAAGTATGCAGATGTTTTGCAAGGAGCATGATACACTGTCCATAGGGGAAACAACCTCAAGGTTTTATCTGGACCCCTAATGGTTTAGCTAGAACACTTCTTCTGGGAGAGAATCCAGGACTCATGGAAGATTGAGGTAAATTATTTCTCTGTTCCAGAATTGCTAGTTTTTTGTCTGAAATTGCAGATAACAGCGGGTGTGTCTCAGTGCTGTTAAACTTCACTTAGTTTGGAATGTTGGCAATAAAAGGACAATTTAATTTACATTTTTGGCCTTTTCTAACTTACTATAACTGAAGAATGACTTCCCAACGGCTTGTAGAAAGCAGTTATCTCTGCAGGATGCTAGTCTGGCTACTGCGAAGAGGGAACAGGAACACATAAACAGCCAATTGATTTGCTCTGGTTTTGATAACTGCAGCATTTGTCTTACTTTGTGTCAGGAGACACAGTGGCCATCCTGCCACTGTGCTGCGTGGGGATTGGAGGACTTTGGAAATGTTAAAGTTTGATTGTTTAGTCTCTCTAAAAGCAAATAAAAAACCCAAAATGTATTAAAAACTGCCTCAAAATTGTAGGAACAAATAAGTAATAGGTGAATCAATAAATACATCAGTGACACTGTAGATCCTCACCTCTTGTGTGCATCCTGTAATGAATTAAATTCTTGAACCCTGAAAGGATGGACAACTCATGTTTCTAACTTGTTTTTTCCCCACACATGTCGTGTAACCCTTTAACATGGTGCAGCTGCCAGGCAAGTAGGATAAAACTACAGGACTAGTGAGTACAAGACTGAATGCATCAAGCAAGTAGAACTGGGCAAGTGTTTTATGCCCTTATAAATCAGAATGCTGGCTCAGCTCTTGCTTTGTGTTATAGGGGAGTTAGGATGCATTGCAACAGATTACCTAATGAAGCTACAATATTTTTTAATTAAGGCTTTTCCCTATTTATCAATCATATTTTACCTCAATTTACAAGATTTTAAAATCAACAAAAATGAGCTCTTCAGTGATGTCATTAGTATAAAAATTCAGCAGTGCTGATGCAGCTAAATCTAGACAAGAATAAAGAGAGTTGCTGGTAATTAGATGCGTGGTAACCCTGCATGGAAAGAATAGCGAGGCACAGCAGGGATGCTTTCTGCTTGTTAGAGAAAAAAATCCCAGGGAAAGATATAACTGGGGGAAAAAAAATCATTTATACACATTTGTGGATTGACAAGTGTGCTGAGCAGATCTAGGGAGAATTATCCTCCCTTCCCAGGCTGGTAAAATGAGTCCCCCCCGCAGGGGTCCTTTAAGTGCAGGGCTGGTGCAGTCTCACTGCATGCAGGCATGCACAGTGATGACATAACCTGCCAGCTGCAGGGGACTTCCACAAAGGAGCCCATGTCACCCTTTGCTTCTCAAAACACTCCAGAGGCTTCCAAGGACTTCTGGAAACTGGATATAGCCAACAGCAGCTGTTGTAACAGGTGTGGTGATCAGTGATCCCTCAGGGTTAGATCCACAAGGGAGTAAAAGCACCATGAACTCCAGTTTTTAGGTGCCAGCTTGTGGATCCATGATCTTCACATCCTTTTATTTTTCAGCTGTCACCTATCTTTGGATGTGTGTAAAGCCCATTGGAGTTATGAAGGCAGAGGAAGCTGCCAACCCAAGGCCTGAACAAGGATTTCCTTCTCCCTGGTGAAGGCTGCCAGCAGCCAGGCATGGCTCCTGCCTGTCCCTGCCTGTGCAGACATTTCACCTCACTACACAGATGGAAACACCTCCAAGGTGGCAGATGACCAGGGCATTTCCTCCTCCTCAGTGGCCTGGAGCAAGTTTGACAGCCTTTTTCTGCCATGTGGCAGAGCTTGGTGCTGTCAGATGAGAGGAGGGGTCAATCCCAGGGCAAGCACAGCAGTGACAATGTGACATCATAGATAAGGGCCCTACTGACAGAGGCAGGCACAAGGCACCCCTCCCATCCAGGGGGCCACACAGGGGAAGTATGATGCACTAGCTGTGAAATATGTTTTTTGGTGATTCATACTATAAATTAAAGGTTATCCTAATTCTTTTCAGTACAAAATGTACTTTAAAGAGTTATTTTCCTGGTATGAATCACCAAGCTAGTCCTCCCTCTAGGTTAGCAACGGAGACCAAACTGCAAGTGGTCAGGAAAAAGAATATAATTTAACTTCTCCACTCATTTTGATTTAGGAAATATATTCTGTATAAGACAATATTTTCAAGGGAACTAAGCGTCCAAAAGTTGAATTCAGGCTTTCCTAAATGAAGACTTTTATCCAGCACAGATAGATCATTTATTTGGTCTGGGTGTTTCTCCAGCCTCAACTGGGGTGGGGTAGGGGCACGACTGGTTGAGAAAGCAGCAACTAGCTAGAGGAACTGTGGGCTTAGCCAACTCTCAGAGACATTTTAGAGGGGGAGTGAGGAGCAGGAAACTTTGGAACTCTCACTTTTGCAGTAGGTATCAGATGGGCAATTTGGGGAAAATATGCCAGGGCATCCATAGAAGTCTGTGGCCCATAGCTGGGGCACTTGGTGGAGCAGGCAGGGAGAAGCAGAGAGGTGTGTGAATATGTCAGATCTTCTCCTAGAATGCCTTATTTTGGTCAAACTCTGACAGAACTGCATATTCCTGAAGAAAACTGAATTTGCAGCTTTTTGCAGGGGAAATATTTCTACTAGTTTTCTTCAATTGCATGTTTTTTAGCTCCAAGAGTCTTAGACCCTTAAATACAATGGCAGCAAGCCTTGTTTAGAGGTATCTCCAGCCCATTCAAAGCTCTCCAGTGTGCTGACTCTGAATGCTCAGATTAGGTTTGAGCTTTGGAGCATGGAGACAGAGCAAGACCTCTTGGTTTGAATTTGAAAGCTTGAAAGATGACAGGGATAGTGAGAGGAAGAACCATCCTCACACCAACTGGATGTGAATGGCTTGGCTATGAACTGGGACTGTTTTTAACAACAAGGTCTTCTGAACTCTACCTAACTAGCTGCACAGTTCAAGCCCTGAAGGAGGCTCTGCCTCTCACTGCTGCACTCTGTCACAGAACTATGTATTTACCAGCGATCCGAGCAGCGATGAGCCCTGGAGTCATATTCCTGGGTATAAGAAAGAGACTCGTTTACAAAGATGAGGATATCTGTAGTAGTTTAGTCACCCCACAAGACACTGTAGGCACTAGATAAGATTAGAAAGAGTTAAATGTGATCTGGTGATGGTCTGCATTAATAGGGAAGCCATGGACAAGATCTTTCTAAGTTCATTTAAAAGATCTGATTTTCCCCATCCTTTGTTAAGGTTCATGAGTCAGTCAATGAAAAGCAAAAGGAATTCTAATGTTCTCATGAGAAAGGAGAGAAATAGGCAAAAGTTTTGGCCTGGGAAATGTTTTCTAAAAATATATACCTGTCAAAGCAACCAAGTCCTACCTCTGCATGAGCACAAGAGGAGGTACAACGTGGTTTGAGAACATTAATCAGATACTTTTAGCATCTAGGAAAAAAAAGGCTTCAATTTACTAAATATTTTCCAAAAGCACCAGATTTCAAATTTTTTTCTTTCTGCAACATCCAAAACATTTAAATTTTTGTCATACCACCAGAATAATTTGAAAATGTTCAAGATTTATAAGCTGAGTTTTAGAATTTTAAATAACAAGGTATTTGGTTGGTGAAGTTTAGAGTTGATGAAAACTAAATGACAGTCACTCAACCATAACATAATGCAAGAAGAAAGGATCTAAACTGTTAAGTACATCAGAAAGAAATTACCAGTTTTTTCTTCAGTGAGTTTATTCTTTCTTGTACTTGGGATACCACATACAAAATACCATTATTACAAGGAGCTGCTATTTCTAACTGCCCCACTATTAGCAGGTATTGCTGTCAAAAGTCTTAATTAATTTACATTTCTATCATAAAAGAGCACTGTACTTTTCTTTCCCATCTATATCAGTCTCCCACTCCCCACTATATCAGTCTTCACAGCTTTTTAAGTTATATAAATATGTCATCTTTATTACTCTCTACTGAACTTCTACACACAAAAGCATTCTAAAAAACTTTTTCAAATTCAAAGACAGTCTTCTTGATTAGTTACTGTTTTCAGGACACTGAAATCAATCAATATTTTCAGGACAAATGTATAGTCTTCAGAGTACTGTGTAAAGTCAATCTCACCTAAAGATGTGAGAAGGCAAATAGCTCTTACTATAAAAATGTGTCTAGGTGTGAAAATGCTATTTTCAGTTTTATGACTTTAGATTTGAAGAGGTCTTATTACATTTCAAATTAAATGTCTGCCATTAGAGAAGGAAAAATCTGAAATCATCTGAAAAAATGAAAAGGAGAAGAAACAAAGGAACTGTACATGTTGAATTTTATGTGAATAGAAAAATATTTTCTGCAAAAATTTTTCCTGAATTGTTTATATTTTTAAGTAATTCACAATTATTTTTATGGTGAATTTTAATGACTTATATTTGTTAGCCCATATATTTTTTGAGTAATTTTAATGACATATATTTGTTTTTGTATCTGGGCTACACAATACTTGAAATTCCAAATTTTGTTGCTCTCCAAAGCATGGTAAGGTTCTGTTGCATAGTACTGTGACTGTGAGGACATGTAGAGATGCTCATACAAACACATACCATAACACGTGGCTATACTGAGTGTAGGAGAAGTAGATGAAGAGTTGATTGAGTCTCAGAGAGAAATTTATATTTCCTGGTCTGTTTTAATGTGTGAGATTATGAGAATTTTCTCAATCTGTCCTTCCATTCTGAAATGATGCTCATGGAACTGACCAGCAGATGCTTCATTGTTGTTAAACACCTACCAGAATAGTAAGGATAACATATGGCAACTCCTCTCTGTGATTTCTTGCTTTGTTTGATTTCTTCTTCCTTCACGTTTAAAGCTGTTTCAAGCAAAAGAAAATTACAGAAGTTGTTTAGTTCTGTACATGTAAGATGTATATTCTTTTTACAATATTGTCGATTTACTGGGATTTACTCAACATTTATAGAGTGATAAGCATTATTTTTCACTGCTGTTTCATTTTTATAACCTGATCTGTCCTCCATGAACAGCATGAAGGAGAGCCAAGAATTTTCATACATATATTTAATGTAAAAGCATAATTTTCTTGTTGTAAGTGATCTTCAGGTCACATAGATAAATAGATATTTTGGAACAGTGAAAAGACAGAAAAAGATTATTTTCTACCTTTTTTCTTTGCCTAGCTATGGTAGGTCCAAAGGATGATCTACATCTCCTCATTTTGATGAGCATTTTCGTATTTCAACTAGTGGAATAGAACTAGATAATTATTTTAGGAAAAACTTTATATGGTTAGTATTTCTCCTAGATATCTCTTGAATGTATGGCCTCTGCATCTTCAGTTTTGTTGTGTTACGGATTTTTACGTCTGCTCCTTGTGGAACACAAGCACATTTTCATTGTTTCAGAGAAGATTGGAAATTATATAGAACCATCTGCTAACCTAATAATTCTCTTATAAATCATCAGGTTAGGCTTTACTTTACATATTTCATTAGTA
This sequence comes from Agelaius phoeniceus, assembly GCF_051311805.1. Classification (NCBI taxonomy): domain Eukaryota; kingdom Metazoa; phylum Chordata; class Aves; order Passeriformes; family Icteridae; genus Agelaius; species Agelaius phoeniceus. The sequence continues at coordinate 30,939,976 of NC_135269.1, read as the reverse complement.
TCCCTTCAAAGAGCAGGAGAGATTTCTTGGCAAGACTCTAACAGTTTCATCATTGGAGATCTCTTAGAATTTGCTAACAAACATCTATTTCAAGCATCATAAAACAAATTAATCTTACTTTTGGACAGAGTGATAAATTAGATAGCCCCTAGCACTACTTTCTGTCCCATGATTAGATCATGTTTCCTGAAAAAGAGCATATAATATGATTTCTGGTTCTGAATCAGGCTGGAGATTGACCCTGTTGACCAGATAGTCACTTCTCAGCAGATTTGCAGGGTGTGTGAAAAAGGAAAAAAAGGCGAGGGTGGGTTTATAGGTGGATGTTGAATAAAACTGTATGGAAAATATAATGAAGAGCAGGAGAGTGTAAGACATTCCATCATCTGAGAATCCAAGAATTAACTCTTTAGCCCAGCATGTAGCCTGAGATAGCTCACAGAGATTAAAAAATAGTGAAAGGACAAATTTTAGCTGCTGTTTTGGGGTAGGATGAAAGAAATTTTAAGTGTGCAGAAACATAATTTTGGCCATTCTTGTCAGCAGTTGGAAGAACAAAAAAGACACATGGTATTTATCATAGTGCTAAAGTCTTAGAAATTAAAAATAACAATTATCAGAAAAGATCTGGAAAATTTATTAAAATATTTGTTTTTCACCCCTTCTCTCTCAGCCTGTGAAAGCTGAGAATTCTAACCATTTAGAAGTTCAAAATCCTTTGTATGCAGTAGAAATTACTGTCTGTGCTACAACGGCATCTGGAGACTCTGAAAGAGTTTTGGCCTTTTGTAGGCAAATACATAGCCAGTATGCACAAAAGCTATGTATTTCCCACAGAGTTCAAATCCCTATCACAATAGATAGGAATGGCCTTCCTAGTTTATGTGGGATATGGTTGTGGTTTTTTTGGTTGTTTTCTTTGTTTGATTTTGTTGTTTGTTTTCACTTTAAAATTGTGGAAAAAATGCAGGGCAAGATACATTGCTTGCAAATCACCCAGGAAACCTATGGTACATATCAGAACTGAGTCCATCACTGCCAAATGTCCCTCTGTAAGCATATAATGATTTTAAGCAGAGTTTTAAGTTTTAAGCAGACAGTAATTTTACAATCAGACCTAAAAGCTGCAAGAGATCCCTCGAAGGGATCCAATGGCTGGCCCATGACCTCTGCTGATAAACTATGTAGGAGGCACAAGGAGAGGTTGTACATATATTTGTACATATGTTTGCTTAGCCAGTTGTGTGCATCTGAAATGGAGCTACTGCTTATGCAAGGAGTATGTTTCAAGTACATGTGTCAGAATAGTATCAGCAATGCAGTTTGTCAATGAGGAAAACCTGAGTAATTGAAGTAGAAGGCTACGAGAGAGAGGAAAAAAACCCACTTCTCATGATGCCTTAGTAGATATAGAGGGGAGATTTCAGTATCAAATGTCTTAAGCACAATCTCTAGACACTGCAGAATATTGAAGGAACTGCATTCCCTGCTTGAGAGGCTTGTTGATTGAAAATGGAAATCTGCTACTGCATTTTAGAAGATAATTATTGAAGTGAAAAACTTCATCAGATTATATTGTGAGCACTTGGCCATCCCGCGTGAATCCATAATTTGTTGTTCAACAAGGTCACAGAACACCATGACATCAACAGGTCCCAGAAGACAGCTTGGTTGACAAAACTGGGAACAATATTAGATGACCAAAATAAAAGAAACACCACATGGAGAACAGGGAAAAGAAACAAAACCTGAGATGTTTCCTGTAGTCACACAATGTATAACAAATACTGCATGTAGTCAAACCAAAATAATCTGTTTGGTGAAGACAGGAGGAGACCCATATGAAGCAGCTGGAATTGGATGAGGTTTGAACTAAACAAATAGATATTAAACATTTTTCACTTCCATTCAGTCTTAGATATATCAAAACACAAAATCCACAATATATGCTAAGTTTGTGGATAAAAAAAAAAAGAAAATTTAAAAAAAAACCCTCTTTTTTTTAATCTGCTGGAGCTTTCAGCTATGTTGAGGGCATATCTCCCTAAATTGTAATAGAAATGCTTTACTATCCATTGTCCAACTTGTAAAATATTTTATTTGGAAATAAATGAGATAAACTCTACATAGGAAGGTTTCTTTTTAAGAAATCTGTCTCATCACTACTTTCTTATTATGACACTGATTTATTAGAAAGTGTCCTCAGTTCTTTAGCATTATTTATCTAAGGAAATTAACACAAAGAAAATAATTTCAAGAAATCTTTACCTGAAGGAAAGAAGTTACTAGAATTAATTAAAATTACAGCAAAGAGATTATTTGCTAAAATACTTAGCAGGGTTTTTTTTAATACTAATGCATTATAGCATTTCCATAGACAGGTTAGCTAAATCTTTGGCAAAATACATTTGAGTTTGTTCTACAGGCCCTGCTCCTGGGAGCTGCCAGGCACAGATAGCTGTGGAAACTGAAGTCATGTATTTGTTCACTGCTCAAGGATAGGGTTCCTGAAGCAGATCTGACCTGGACCAAAGCATGGGTCTATTTATATCTTTATGCCTACTGGGTTCCCAGTTGAGCATTCCTGCCTTGCTGCCAATCCATGGGTTACATTTTCCAGCCAGTCCCTTCAGTGACTGAGACCTTCCCTACTGCCCTGTCAGTTATGGTGGGGATCAGATTACGCAAACATGGCAGAAAGATGGAGTGCAGCAGAGAGGAAGGTGGAAACATTGGCTGTGGAAGGAACACCATCTGTCCAGCTGGAGGAACTCAGGTTTAGCTGGAGGAGCTCTGGCTTTTTTTTTTTTTGTTTGTTTGTTTTGTTTTTTTGTTTTTTTTTGTTTTTTTGGCTGGTTGATATGACAGACAAGGTTTGTGAAGAATAATAAAACTTATTTTTATAGTTAGAGCACAATGCCTTCACTCTTCTGGGCCAGTGGGAAAACAATCCCCTGAATGAGCGTACTTGCAACTATTCACTCAGCAGAGGTGTCCCCATCCACTGCTGCTTGCCACCAAAGGCTTCTTTTAGATACAGTCTATACTGGTGTTAAATCAAGGCAAACAGAAAGGAGACTAAAAAGTCCCACTCACAGTTGTATCTGAGCAGAAACCCTGAACCAACAGCCAAACACATAAAACAAATACCCCTTATTTTATTGCACATTGGAATATTTTTCAGCTACTCTTACCTATGCTGAAGGTTAAGGAGAGAGAATGTGACAGAACAGAAGCCAAAAACGTGTGATTTAGTGACTAGAGTGCCTAGCCTGTAGGCACCTGTCTCCTGAAAGAAGATGGAAGCAGGGGATTTGGGGCCTCACCTTCCTGTGCAGTTTGTGCAAGGGGTTGTAAGCCTTGCCATGAAAACTTTCATTGCAACTGAGGGGCACCTTGGGCTATGCAGCAGAGAAGCACCAAGCTGACAAATGAAACTGAGGGGACACTGATTCCCACACAGACAGAGAAGCAAGGAGTGTTCTGCCTCCTTGAGCCCAGGGCCTGTAAGCTTCCTTCCCTGAGACAAAGCTGAGACTTACCTTCCAGTGAAGGGAATGCAGTCTGCTCTGAGCAGGGGAGCTGCTTTGCTGTGCAATAACTCTGTGCAATTATGTAAGAAAGAAATATCTGAGAGGGACTGAAAAATAAAAGGAAGAAGGAAAATAGAGAAGTGAGTAGGCTTGGCCAGCTGAGCAGGGAGCACTGACCATGCCAGGACATCCTCTCAGGGCTGCTGGGATGTTTGAGGAGAAGAAAACTTTTCTCCCTCATATTTTCATGTCCTAATTGCATTAAACAGTGGAGGGAGCATGAGATTGCATGCATGGGTTTTCTGACTCTGTCCCAAGGGGCTAAAAGTTGGGTACTCATCCACATCCAAAACCAAGAAAATTTCTCAGAATGAAACTTTCATTTAAAATTTGACTTTCAGGACACTCTCTGAGGAATGAGAAATTTCTTATTGCATCTTCTTTGTAAGGTGAGTGAAAATGAATAAAAGTTTACTGGGAAAATAAAGGAGATAAAGAGGTAGAGCATGATTTGAGCACCCAGGTTCAGGGTCTTTAAGAGATGTCCTGAGCCACAATATTCTGTGTCAAAGAGCAGTTGCTGTGTTTTATACTAAAGAAAAAACTGTCCCAGCAACAGAGACACCAAAACTCTAAGTTTTTTCATCCTAAGCTGATGTCTTAACACTGGACACATTGGGCTAGAATACTTCTTTATCCTGTTGTCTTCTCTTCTTTTGATTCAGCAACCCCCTTTATAGAGTGACACAGCTTGGATGAAGAGAAAGGGGAGAGAGAACGTGGAGAGAAGGCTCAGGGTCAAAGACTATAACTCGCCCTTTGCACCAGGCTATGCTCCCACAGTTGAGACTCAGATCCATCCATCATTATTCTCAGATCCATCTTTCCTGGATCTGAAGATTGAATTGAACTACAGGTTCTTCTGCCTGGGTGAAAACCTTCTAGAGTGAAGCTATTAAAAAAAAAAAGCAGCATTTGTTCTCCTGCATCCTGTGCAAGAAAGAGTGGTTCCTACTACTTGTTGAAAGGAATTGTTTCTTGTTAGATTGTTTTAGAAACACCCCAGCCAAGCCTCCCAGAATAGGGAGAGAGGAATAGACCTCACATTAAACAAGTATAGAGGAATAGACCTCACATTTAAACAAGTAAAATAAGTAGAAGAATGCTAGGTAGAGGAAGGCCCAGTTTCTGAATCTAAGCAGGGCTTAGGCATGAGTGGTAGAGACCTGGCCTAAAGCCTGGTGATGGCTTAGTCCATACAAATTTTAATCTCTTCCCCCTTCACTTCTCAAAGTAGAATATACCCAGTAACATCTTTTCACTTCCTAAACATTTCCAAATTCTTGGATTCTTTGCTCTGTTTTCATGTTCAGATACCTTCTATTGAACTTTTGGACTCACTTCTGCCTCTAGTTTGTTCTTTTTCATTTGTCCCTAGCATACATCTGAGACTCAGTTTCCTGCCTGCTCAGAAAAGGTAAATCTTTGACTTTGGCTGCCCTTAACATCACCCTGACCTTATTTTTCTCTAAATGGCCCAGGGTTAGGCCATAGGTAAGTAGGGATTGCTGGAATTGCAATTGTGGGTGCAAGTGCCTAAATCCTTCTTAAAGCCCCTACTCAGCACTGTAAGGTTGAAATCAATAAACTAAAGCCAAGAGGTTCTGAGGCAGATATGAAATGTTTGAGGTAAGGAGTTTAAATAAGTGCCTACTGGTGGTTCCTTTTCATGATGGGATAGTAATTCATTCATGCTGGAAGCCTTTGTACAGGGACTGTATGTAGTCTTTAATTAAAGTTGATTAAAATGGTAATTTTGAGCCCTGATAGTTTAGAATAATAATTTTTTCTCTCCTTGCTCCACATCTGAAAACCTTTAAACTACTTCAGTGAACTGCAACCTAAGTAATCCTGCTCCTATTTTTAGGGACATAAGCCCTGGCTTCAGCAGGGCCATGGCAGTTGGAATAAGAAGATTTTCCAAGTGTGGAGGATTAGCCTTTGCAGCAGTTGTATGACAAAGCAATATAGTTGCCAGTGATAACAAGGAGGAGGAAAGAATTTATCATTTATTACATATTCATATTTGCCTTTTTTTTAACACAGCAATCTGTGAAAATGCATCCAAAATTATTCCATGTTTTTTGTTTGTTTTGTTTCTGTTTGTGTGTTTTTTAATTACTCAGAGCTTTCAGTTCCACAAACGTCTCACCTCACTGCAGAGCAGAATAGATGAATACTGAATGCCAGTTCTGTCCTGGAATTGAGAACACTAAGCATCACAGTTTGGGTCCTGTCTAATCCTCTGGTGTGGGGTTAACCTGCTGAGACCTAAAAGCTCCTCTCTTTCTGGTACTGATCTTTGTAATCATGAGGAAAGCAGCTAATTAAATACATAGATGAAGGGACATTTTATTATTCAGCTCTTAGATATCTATACTAGCTTTACTCTTCCTGTAAAATCTGTGCTCCAGCTGAGCAAGTGAACTAGTGCCCTTAAATTTTATGACATCAATCCTGCACTGGTGAATGTGCAAGATGACAAGGGAGATAAATTACTGAAACAGCAAACCAGCAGAGGATGGTGCAGAAGGCTAAGAGGTAAACTTGTCATTAAAGCAAAAAACTCACAATTTTCTCCCTTACTCCCCTCAAACAGAACACCCAAAACTCAAAGCTATGTTATAGTCCAGCCAGTGAAACACACAGGGTTTCAGAACTAGAATGGATAACACAAGGTAAGAAATGTGGAGCTCTGTATTTGGGATATATCTCCATTTTCAGTTGCAGAAATTTTCAATGTAAAAAGATGACAACAGAGACATTACATGTTCTTGGTTACCATAATTTAAATGTTCATCTGGTCCTGCATACATTGCCTTGAAGTTCACACTCCGTAGACTTTTCAGAGATCTCCCTTTATTGACACAAACATCCACAAACAGATCTCTTTAGACTCATATATAAGTGTTTACAGCTACTAGGGAATGCATCTCTCTTTCTGCCACCTTATGGCATGAAGAAGCTATCAGCTCCTGAGAGAATACCCCATTGTGCACATACTGCCAGCTGCTGGAATAATTTTGTGCCATTTGCCCTTCTTGTGGTGCCTTAGGTCTCACAGCAAGATGTTGAACTCAGTGGGAAAATAGGAGAGTCTTAAACCCCTGAAGGCTTCTTAAAGTTATGGTAATTGCTGGTGGGCAGGTGGAACAGCCAATCAGAAACTTCTGTAAAGGAAGTCCCAGGCATCCTTCCTTTTCCACACCAGTGCTTGCTTCAGGGTGGTGTAAAAGCACAGCAAAAAGACAATGTTTCAGATGCTATGTTTATTTCTATGGAGAGTCTCATGCATTTTTCTGGACAAAAAGATACTTTGTGTTTTCAACCAAATAAAACCAGTAAGCACGTGTGTCTTCCTTAGTGAGTTTAACTGGGACTTATTATGAACAATTCTGATTTTTAATCTATTTCAATGGGCCTGGACATTAGCAAAGTTTTTGTCATCTAATACAGACCCATGGTCAAAGTTACAAAGGCATCTTTGGTGCTGATAGATGGACCTGGTGGGATTTGCAAAGCACCTACAATGTTGCAGGCACCAAATTTTAATTGGTGTCTTCTGCTTGGGCAGAATCCTAAAAGAAACATTCCACTAGATGACAAATTATCTAACAATCACCTGTGATATCTCTTAAGTTTCAGGTGTCAGTCCTATCAGTCCCATAAAAGAGTCCTAAATTTTAATTGAGGAATCTGAGGTTTCTACAGACTTCATGGGAGACTCTGGCTCTTCTCTTTGCTTCGCAACATGCAACTTGTCGATGCCTAGAGTTAGTCAACTCTAGTTGACTAACAAAATTTTAAGAGAAATATCTGAAATACTGTTAATTCTTGTGACTTAGGCCTCGGATTTAGGCCTTCAGGATGTTTTGATCAGTTCTCCAGCTACAGATAATGTAGTGTTTTGTTTTGTTTTGTTTTGTTTTGGTTTTTTGTTTGTTTGTTTTTGTTTTTTTGTTTTGGTTTTTTTTCTTTTCCCCTGAGATTAGAGAAATCTTTGGCTTCAGCTTCCTTTTCCCTAGACATTACCTTGAGGATCAGCCTGCAAGGTGGTCAGGCAAGACCAGACTTTGAGCTACAATAAACTCAGACAGTGGGTGTGGATAAATACCAGATACCATAAACCAGAGAGGAGCGTATAAGCAAATAGTTTTGAATGCTAAAATAAGGTGTACAACTTGAAAAGTAGATTTCTGGCCCCAGCTCTTGTTGTGAAAACTTCTTTAGAGTTTTTTACCCATTGGCTAGTAAGAGGGTGAGGATTACTGCCCAGGATTATCAAAAACCATTACCCCTAATATTCCTTGCTGCATATTCTTTTCCCTTAATGATGCCACTCAAGTTTCTTGCAATGCAGTGCAGGAAGTCAGCATGCTGTCCATGGCAGTTGTCATCCTATCAGGCTCATTCATGCTATTCTCTTGGATATGTGGGTTGGACTTCCCTCAAGTTAAGGATTCTGTAGTATTTAGTGCAATGTTTCCTACCTGTTCTGCCACAGAAAACATCTACCTCTGCTGCCTCAGCTGTAAGGAAATGGTTCCCTTCCTTACTTTGCAAGTGTACTGATACCTCTGCTACAGTGGGGTCTTCAGCAGGTGAGGAGAGTGGGCTGGGCACCAACCTACATACAATGGGCATAGGCTGAAGACACAGGAGCCTAGAAGAACTCTTAATTAGGAGGCATCTAGCAAAGTTGGTATGCCTTGAAATAAAGTGACAGAAGGATGCTGCCTTTGAATTTGATTGGAAGTTTCAGTTCCGAGAGAGGCACTTATCTGATTCTTTGAAGAATTAATTACAAGTTTAACTTTGGAGTAGTTCTGCCCTCTGAACCCTAAGTAAAGAAATAAAAGCTTTTTCTTTACTTCTGCCTTTACTAAGAGCACTCGGATGGTTCAGTTTGTCCTCTATGGAGCCTCAAGGCTTCACTTGTGTTGTGGCAGTCTGGTTTGACATGTTTGTCAACTTAAACATCAGCATGACACTGCAGCAGAACGCTGGTGATTTAGGTGTAAAATACAATTAAGATAAAAATAGTACAGGGAAATTTCACATAATGTGAGAGACCCTATTCTGGCATAATTCCATGCCCTCCAGCATATCCTTCCATTAAACCGATTGCAAAGCTTATATGCACTAGAAATTGAAAGGCAATGTGGGTTTATCACTTAATCTTCAATATTAGTTTGTCCTTTTTTATTATTATGTGGGACACTTTAGTGGAGTCTCTTCAGAGATGATATAATTTCATTCTTGGTTTTCCATTTTAGAGTTGTCAGTGGAACAAGTGTTCTTCATAGATCATTTTGACCTGAGGTCTCCTCATCAACAATGAGGACCATACTCTGAAATATGTTCAGCTTTCTTTTGAATGTGCCATGAATTTGCTAATCTTCAGGTCACCCTCTATGCCACTCGGATAAATTATAAGCCTAGAGATCCTGCAAATGCTGAGCAGAATCTCTCTTTCTCTCTTTTTTTTTTTGTACTTTTTCCTTGCAGTAGAGATTTTTTTCATGCACAATCACTTTAATTTATCAGGATATGTGTTAGGCGTTTTGAATAAGATCAACACTGAACTGAACTTTCACCCAGGAAACGAAATTAATCTCAATATTAGGGGAACAGTCTTTAGAAATACTAAATCTCCATTTTGCAGAAATGTAGCAATTTCACAAGAAAATGAGAGTGAGATATTTACAAAACGATATTGACACACTTGGATGATCTTTGGATTAGAATAAGCTTTTATTTTTTTCAAATTTCCTCATCACTGATTATATTGGTTCAGGCTTTTAATGTGCAAAACAACAAATTTCTGCAAATCTGGTTCATTGAGGTCTTTGCACTATGGTTCATTATGTTGCTACCTCTTAGGTAGATCCTGTTCTAGTGAGGTAAATCCCATGGGAGCTGCACTTAGATCAAACTATGCATACATAATATGCAGCTGACATTGTTTATGAAGTACTAACGGAAGTGGCTGATTTTGCTTCTATGAAGCTGGTAAATGCAGAATATATCCTGAATTGAGTATGTATACATGAGCATTATTTGTTGTGCACTCGTATCTTTACCTGGCAGATATACCAGGGACAGGCAACACTGCTAAGAGCTATGAATGTGGAGAGAGCATAAACTTAGCAAGACTAACAATCCTTGAACTGAAGAAGTAATGGTTCCAGCTTCCCAGGTTACATATGCTGCAATAAAACTGGAAGACTCTGGTAAATAGTATATGTGTTTGCTCCTAATGATACCTTCCTATTGGAAAATATGATTTTAATGAAATCAATACTGGTTAGATGAATTTGCTTATTTCACTGAAGCTTCAGAAAAGCTATTTCATAACTTAAAAATATTCTCTTTCCAGGTCTGTAATATTTTGGTTTTTTTCCATCTTTAAACAGTTTTTGAATTTTAAAAATGCATAAAATCAAGGAATCACAGAAAAATTCATGTTGAAAGGAATTTAATCCAGTCTCCTCCTCATAATGGGCTCAATGTTATACTCAAACCAGTTTATAGAGTATACAACTGTAGGAAAAAATCAGATGTGAGACAAAATATTGTGATTAATCATAAAGCAAAGAAAAAAGATAAATGATGCTTTCAAGAAAATTTGAAATTGTCTGCCTTTTTTTCTGGTAAAATGGTAAAATTTATGATCCAATATTGAAAAGATAAGTTTCCCAGGAAGCAAAAGCTCTTTTATAACTCATTTATAACTTCAGTTGACAGCATCACAATGTACTAAAGCTAACACAATAATAACCAGATTCAGCAACTGAAAACCTCAAGTGTGAAAATTAGAGCTGGTCAAAGGGCTATACTGTCGTAAATACTGTGGTTAATTTACTCAGAGTGAGTATTGACTGTTCTTGTACACAAGAATAAGTTTCTACCCTAGAAGAATATCAATCCAACTTGCACACTGAGCTCAAGCACAACTAATATATCATTTCAGCATCAAATGGAAAAGTTTATTCCAAACAGTGAGGTTACCTCCTCTTTGGATTACCTCTCCTCTTTGGATTCCTCTGCAACTCTGCAGCAGTATCTTAAGAACCAAAATTCTGGAATCAGTGCTTCTGGTTCCCCAACCATGCTAAACCCTCTTCATTCATCTGGTTCTCACAGTCATGAAAAACTCTGTGTCTCTCCTGTATCAGCCTCTTGAAACAAATAAAAGTGAACCAAAGTTAAACCACAGTCCTGAAATGTATAAAATGAAATGAAGCAAGTCTTTTCACATCCCTCTCCCCCGCACAGTTGATATCATAACCGGCGAAAGGAACATTGGCTTAAAAAAAAATCAGCCTTCTTGTATAAGAGCTGTGGATCTTAGTTAAGCGCGTAATACAGCCTGGAGTGCTTACTTTTAATTTTTTGACACTTTGATCAGACAAAATGCTGTTGGCAACTTTGTACAATATTTTGATAGAAGTATGTTATGAACAAACAATTTCTGTTGCAAGTATGACAAGAAGAGACAGTAAAGGCAAGAAAGCAGAAAACAAACACATACATAAAGACTCACAATAAAGAGGAATAAAAATTTTAAAGGTAACAACAATGAAGACAAATAATAAAACCAAAAACAAATGGCAGTGGAAAGAATCTAGAAGACTGAAAGATGAAAAGTGCAGTGAAGCAGCAAAATGAAGAATACAAAAAATAGAAGAGAAAAGGAAGAAAATAAAAATTAATTATATAAATCTATGTGCAATCACATTGCACAGAAATAAGGGAAGCAGAACAACTAGGGAGATAAGGAAATAACCCAAAAATAAAAATATGAATGTTAATTGAAATGTTTGCTTTTGGAAGCTGGGAACAACAAACAAATTCTGTAATGTAAAATAATAATGAAAAGCAAGGGGCAGGCCAAGAATTTTGAAAGAAATTTCTTGTTCACATGTTTAAAAAAGTTTCAGGCTCACTGATTTTAGGATTTTTTTTTTTTTAGTCTTCTGATTATTCTTTAAAGGTTTGAGTTAGTTCATCCATCAAAAGCTTTGTGGAGGAACCAATGCTAAGAAGATAATGTTTGGTGGATAACAGTGAAGAGGGTGTTTTCAACTGTACAAGCAGATGCAGGACAGAGGAAAGGGAATCATACCTGGGGGTGTTTCTGTTAGATCATCATTCTTCTTAAATACCCACACTAATCTCCTAGTTAAGTTCTACCACTGTACTATTTATTTGAACATCTGGAAACTCTTGTAACACAGTGAATGATTATGATGCCTGGAGAGGATCAGAAATTTCGATATGACTCTGAAACTGGAGCTGAACAAGAAGATAACACGGACGTGTCCTAATCCTGAACAAGAAGATAACACAGACGTGTCCTAATCCTGTATCACACACTGCTGTTTTTTTCTTGTGATTCCCTATCCTTGCTCCCCTAAATTCTTTCACTGTCAATAAAGATTTCCACTTACCTATTTTAATTGCAGTTTTGGTCTTCCTTCCTCTCCCCCTCCTTTTTCTGTTGTAAAGTGCCACATTGGTGATACCCATTCATTAGCAAAGGGGACAGCTAGGGAAAGGAGCTTAGGAAAAGCAACTGGGAGCTGCACATAGGTGGTCAGTGAGGAAAAGTGGGCTAATTCAGAGCCAGAGAATTGAATGGCTGGCAGACCCAAGTAAGCAACAAAAAGGAGTCACTGTAGATAACAGGTATGGTTCAAAAATGCTGTGTTGGTAAATAAGAGGAAATTAGGTGCCCCAAAGCTGAATTGGCACTGACTTGCTGTTCCAGAGGTGTTTTTAATATTCATCCAGAAAGTACACATTCAAGCCTTGAAGTGTTTAAGAATGTCTTGTCCCTGCACTGGGATCACTCAAAGCTGTGTGTCTCCTTGACTCCAGCAGCTGCAGCAGCAACCATGGATGTGTGCCTTTTGGAAAAAAGCTGGTGTGCAGTCAGTCAGCATGAGTGTAGGAAGATTCAGCCTGCAAAAGGCCATGTAGCTATATCCCCACTCCCTCTATAACAGCCCTGCACTGTTGCTTCTGCTCAGTTTTCAGCTGGGTTCCACAGATCCAGAGATGCTGAGAGGTAACAGATGGAGGTAGCCTGAACCAACTCCCCAAGGAAGGGTCTGCCACTCCAGCAGAGCAGTGTTAGAGCTTTTTTAACTGCCAGACTATAGATCTAGGTGACAATTTCCATCTTCAGGGAAGCATCAGTATACACAGATTTCAAAAATGTAAGTTAACACTAGCCTCACTTTTTATTGCATGGTTTATAGAGGTTTAATCACATACCATATTTTGTGAGGCTCCAATTCAGTGTGAATAGCAATATTGGTCAAAACCCAGCAGGCTTTATTGAGTGAATATACACATACATGTATGGATATATTTTTAATCTTATATTGACAGTTATTGAAATACTACCTCCAAAGAACTAATAGCATGCTGACACCTTCTTTTCTTATTCTAACCTGAAAAAAACATGGAATAAAATAGTCTACCAATTTCACAGCAGTGAAAGAGTTTTCTTTTTTTCAATGACAATTTTGGTTAGTAGGACAGGAAATTTAACTGCAATATATACTACTTTGTTCTTTAGATACAAATTTTTAAAGGTAAAAATGTTATCTTGTGGGGTTTCCTGACATCCTGAAGCAAAAGAAAAGGAGGAATATAATTACCTTTAACCATATTAAAGGCTAAGGTAAAGAGTGTGAATTTGTTTTACTTAAACCAAATCACTCTACCAGCTTTTGCCCTAAACAAAGCCATTTTAGCAAATTCTATTGAATGAAGCCCAAGTGGGATGAAGTGCCAAGAATTTTGCTGCCAAATCTGTAAATGCTGGTGACATTATCTTCTTATTTTGCCAGTTTAATAGCGAATCAATTGTAGGATGCTACAGAAGCTCAGCTCCACAATCATCAATTATGGTTTCTGTATTAACTACAAAAAAAACAAAAAACAAAAAACAAAACAAAAAACCCCCCAAAACCAAAAAAAAAAACAAAAAAAAAAACCCCAAAAAGTAATACCTTTCTTACTTTCAAATATCAAGTTAAGCCTGTACAAGGCCAATAAATATACTGAAAATATACTGAAGATTCATTGCTGTTGGCATCATTGTTGGTTACAAAAAGTACAGTGTTGTTACAGCTGGGAAAAAGTAAGGCAAAAGACTGTGGAATACAGTAGCATGAAATGTTGTGTCAAAATTTACAGTAGTGTTCAAAGACAGAGTTGTTCAGGAAAGTGCTATGCAGTTAATAGGTAAACATCATGACTATAGAAAGTTTTTTTAAAAGTTCCAAACCCAGAGTGATGCTTTTATCCTAGCTTTGATTATTAAATATAACACTCCACGTGATATGAGGGTACATTGATTTGGAGATGTGAACCTCTTGCAACCTATCTGTCAGCAGCTGCAGCAGGCTTTACTTTTTCTGTTGATCAAATGTGTTAGTCCCCTTTGCCATGCAAAACATCCCTTTTGTTAAGTTGGAGGAAGCAACTTGTTAAGAAAAATCCTCAGATTTGGGCTCTAAATTTGAGGCAGCACAACCATTGGGAACAGATATAATTCAGCAAAGGACCTTAGCCCTTTTTGCAAGGATAAAGCTTACTTTTGGGTAGAAAGGCAGGCTCAGACAAAGTGTCTGTGGCTTCATAGTTTTTATTGCTATGCTTGGGATCAAAAGACATTTGTGGTCTAGCCTCTGGGGGATATACTATGTACCTGGTAAATATTAAGTCAACCATTGATTTACAGCTTTACTTCTGAAGTTTTCTGGACAAAGAAAAGTAAACCCAGTAACCCTTCTTTTGAAAATGTACTTTGCATGTACCTTTCATTACACAGCATTTCAATAAAAGAAATAGAGCTCGATGACTTGAGGCAATATTCTATTTACAGATAGTTTATTTTTAATTATCTTCTGCCTGTAATGCTTACTGCCAGATTATATCTTCTATGCACTTACACAGATTGGTAGTGGCTAAAACAGAGATAAAATTGTTTGAATCTTTTCTTAAACCCTTGGCTTTTTCAAGGCTTCATGCTGCAAATGGAGAATATGGTATTACAACTAAAATGTTTTGGTGTTGAAGACTGTCATGGAATCATAACAAGTTTATCGGTGTTTGGAAACTCGTGTTTTCCAGCTACAGCAATGCCTGCTTGTCTGGAGCAGTTGCTGTGGCTATTTTCCCACTATAGCTAGTAGAGGATGATAGCACTGTCAAAGCTACATATCTCAGGGAAGGCTGATTGCCTTTTCAGGGCTGTCTAGTTTTGCTTTGTTAACATCTGGAGGGAGTGTTATATGATTTGGACTTCAACACAAATCAGAATCATTGCAGTGTGCAAGTAGTAATTTGTATTTATGTACCAAAGTTTATATTTTAGCATGTTGCATGAAATCCCTAACTGCATCACTAAATGGTTACACTCTAGTATTTATTAACCAGTTTTCTACTGACAGCAATTTCATCATACATTCATGAGGAGGAGTTGTTCTTCTGGCATATATGTGTATTTGTTATAATAATCATAAAACGCCGCAGAAGGACTATAAAGTGTGCCTGTTTCTACAATCTGTTTATGTAATGCTTCTTATATGCACAGCATATATCTGCTTTTCAAGGAAATTGCAATAAAATGTGCAAATAACAATTTCTTTAAGGCAAAGACTTTTTATTCCAAGTGCATTGCCAGCAGCCAACAATGAAAAAACAGAGTAAGATATGTATAGTGTGTTGTCGCAAGATACATCAGATGTGATCACTGTTACAAGTCTCCTTCCCCTAAAGGTATTTTTTCTTAGGCTGTCCTGAAGAAAGCAAGCCTTTTGAACAGGCCTGGCAATTTTCTCTGCAGGGTCAAGAGATGTGCAAATTAGAAGTTGCCAAAAATATTTCACAGGCACATACAAAGACCTTGTACTTGTCTTTAAACAGCCAAAGAATCTCAAGTCTAGCAAGTAGACTAGAGATATGTCAAGTGATGAAATTGAATGTGAATGTAAAAGCTTTTCTCTGCTAAAAAAGAACACAGCCTTTAGATTAATATTAGCAAACCCTGCTATGTCACATTGCTACAATAAGCGTCTCTCTCTGGGAAATAAGAATACATTAGTTCAGGTCAATATCTGCACTCCCATCAGACAGAATTACCTAACTGTCTTTGTCTGGTAATGATAATGACATTGCTAGCCTCCAGGGAGTTGACGTCACACAACTAAGCGACTCAGGAAGAGCACAGTGTACAAGTGCACGAGTGAACCAGCAAAGACCTCCACGGGTATGGACTGATTCAGCTGAAGGATGTTGTTTCAATGCCATAAAAAAAATCCAAATATGCCCCAAGCTGCACTTAAAAAAACCCAAGCAACTTGCAAAAGAGCGTTTTAGGCATATAAACAGTTGTAAGCGACCCATCAGGAAAGAAACTATTTCAAGAACAGGAGGCGTGACTGAATCAAATCTGTGATGCAAAAACCACACTCAGATGTATACGTGTGTATTTGCACTTGTCATGGATAATCTTCCTTTCCGCTCTAAAAAACTGAAATCCTTTGACTAATCTCTGTATATATTCACTGTATATATCTACTTACCTATATGCACCTGCCTACCTCCTGGAAGCGCACTCAGGTCTTCCAAAGACAGCCAGGAGAAAGTAACTGAATATCAAAGCCGGTAAATAAGGCTAACTCTGCTGTATTATCATCATTGAAGTAACAGTGGCACATGAAATCCTTTGCCACTAAAGGAAGAATGACTGTGAAGTGTTTGAAAGCTTTATCTGTTTAATAAGAAAAGAAGAGCTAGTTTATCAGAATGATTGTGCGGGCTGAGGTAGGAGGATTTCTTTGGTGTTTGTTCAAGGCTTTGCATGAAGCTAATTCTCTCTGTATATTGCATTTATTTGATTAAAAGAGAAGTTCAGTCAATACTGCTGTAGAAGAGCCAAGGCATGTCTGAACTCATTAAAGTATTGTTTGTACGCTGACACTGATGAAAGACCTGCTGCTGGTGCTGCTGCGAGTCCGTTTAGTTTTTATTTGACATCAAGTTGCTTTGCCTGTACTGTCAGAGCTTGTATATGAAGCTGCAGTACCGTGAAAAAAGAGCACATCTGACAAGGAGCCAGGGATTTCTCAAATGATACCTGGGCACTGCCTCATTTGCCTGGTGTGTGATATAACAGGTCTGGGCAATCTGCTTTTCATTTGCTTTCTTCCCCATCTCAAAATGGTGCCTATGCTCTCTCCACAGTCTGCTCCAAATAGCTGCATGTGGGAGGAGATACCTGCAACACAGCTTCTCCTACCCGCAATCCGCTTCACACATGTTTGAGACGGGGAAAAGAAACGGCAGTCACAGGCACCCGAACTCAGCATTTGTGAAAGGAAGGAGCTCTGCTAAAGCAAAGTCTTCTGCTGCCAATGGTTTTCAGCCCACTGGGCTGCCAGGAAAATCTGCTGTCAGTGGATGCAGCTTACCTAACATCATAACTGTGCAGGCAGACTTTTTGTAGGGCATTCATGAAGGCTGACTTAGCCTGCTCAGGCTCATGCCACCAGACTGCTTCTATAGCCTGGGCAGGAGCAGTGAAGCATGCAGGACCATTATGTGATCCTGTTCTCTCTGGTGACTGCAGAGGTGATTATCCTCACTACGCTAAAGTTAGCTTCCATGAAAACATTTTTAGTTGGGCTTTTATCAAAATGACTGCTTCAGGGTCGAGCAGATTATATTCCCATAGCTCTGTTTTGACATGCTGTTTTGCTTTCTTTCTCTCTTCATGGTGCTTCTTAAGCACTGCCCAGAATTTTTAGAAGCTTCAGATCTGATCTGATTCATCTTTTTTGAATAGCCTTGCAATGTTATCTAGAGAAGATCCTTTTTATTCCCTCTTTTTTATGTGCAAGCTAGCTTTCTAAAAGGATTTGTCCCATTCTGCTCATCTGAAGTTTTCTTCATTGGCTCCCTTTAATGATTTCTGAGCACACTGGTCAATTCTGATGATGTTTATTAGGGCACAGAAGTCTCAGATATACTTACTGGAAAAAAATACAGAGGGGAGGCTGAAGGACTTGGGCTTGATTAACCTGGAGAAGAATGTCTCCCCTGTATATCTATAAGCAGGTAATCAAGAAGGTGGAGCTGGGCCCTTCACAGACTTGCAAGGCAGGGGAAGAGGCATAAATTGAAACAGAAGAGTTTCAGGCTAGATACAGGGAGAAGCTATTTCTCCAGGTGGACAGTGTCTGAGAAGCTCCTCACTCATACTGAAGGTTTCAAGATCCAGCTGATGGAAGACCTCAGCCAACCTGTTGTGATCTCAGAACTGACCCTGCTTTGAGAAAGATCTTGAACTAGAGTACTCCAGTGGTCCTCGTCAGCCTTGATTATTTTGTGATTTTTTTTATCCATAGAGAATCTTAAGCACTGCTGAGCTTAGGCAGGATTGCCTAATCAAACTAAGTGGGTTTTTTTGTCATATTTAGGAGGAAATATTTAAAGGTTTGTCTATATTTTTAGCAAATAAACTACTTAAAACTCCCTCTCTACACATATATATGCATTAACCTGGGAGAGCTGAGTTTTGTGCCATATGAATCTCAGAATTACATGTGACAGTGATAGTTTGAAATCCATTTTTGCAAATGTGTTCTGGGATTTAGGTTCCTTGCCTTCTTCAGCATTGTCTCCACATTATTACTTTCCTCTGACTCTAGAAACAAAAGATTTATATTCCCTCATCAGGAAGCTGCTGAGCCTCACTTTAATGACAAAAATCCCTACAAGCTTCACCCTGTATGTCCAGCCTGGAAGAGCCTAAATCCTGCTGCAGGCAATAAGCCTCAACGTCATTCAAATGCCCAGACAAGATCTCTACCATAAGAGGCAGCAGCAACATGCTTCAGCATCCAGAATCACACCCTGCTGTGGTCTCAACTGTTTCTCACCTCACAGTTCTTTCAACAGAGGAAACATTTGAATGAGAGAGGAAGCAATAATCCTTATAAAGACCAGGGAAATCTTCTCTCTCACCCTCCACTCCTACAAGGCAGAGAGACATCCAGATGAGCCCACAGCTCTCACTCTTTTGCCCTTCTAGCACACCTGCTATCCTCAAAATGAAGGTTGTCAGGTTGGCTCTGGGGTTGTTCTCTTGGCAGAGCAGTCAAACATAGTGCTGCTCTGATGGCCACACTGCACACAGGACACAAAACCAACTCCAACACTGTTCCCTTGCTTTGTGCTTGTGAGACCTCTTGGAATGAGAGGAGATGTTGACACAGAGACACTGTCTCAGCATCTAATGCAAACACCTGCTGTGGATACCCTGTCTTTATTTTTTCCCCAAGAAAGCTTTTTCCTTCAACCCAAGGTCTTGATTTGTCCTGACCAGGGGAGACCATCCTCAGAGGCCTGTCTCCCTGAAACAAATTGGCAGAATATTCTCATCTTATTCCACCTGGAGAAAATTTGGCAAAGACTGACCTAGATTTGGCAAGCAGAAAGCAAAACCCCAACTTTGCCCTTTTAAATGACATTTTTAACTTCCATGGAAGAATTCCAGCTAGGCAATCTACCCCAGAGTTTCTATTTACTCTGTGCAAGATAATGCTTCTGCAAAAATAGTAAGCAACTTGTGTTATTTAGCTGAAAATTACATTTTGGGGACAAGAAAATAAAAAAAAAACTTGTTGAAAGATTGACTCTGCAATGTTCTCTGCAGGAATGAATGGCAGGTGAATGGCCCTGGCACAAAGACACCATGGGCAGACTGCATGGAATGCCAGATAAGGACACTAGATGTGCACACAGATTAAGAATTAATAGGGTTTATAAATATATTCTGCCAGTCAAACAATATTATCTTTAATTTCAGCTGCAAAAGGGGTTTGCATGCTACACATGTCTTTTTATATTTGTGAGTGCTAAAGCTGTTTTAGTAGAATGGACAGGCGTGCATTTCATATTTTGGTAGTAAATTAAGCAATGACTAATTTTAATTCCCCAGGTACTCATCCAAAAAGATTATTGGGTAACTTAGGTCCCAATATTACTTTCTAGATGCATTCACTTCATAAACTTACTCTTTACTGAAATCCTTGCAGTCCTTTGTGGTTTTTCAGTGTTAAATGTTTTTTGTTTGTTTGTTTGTTTTTCTCCACCTCGAGAAACTACAGTTTTGGGATAAAGAAAAGAGAATTTTTATATTAAGAAATCATTATTCTTGTGAAATAACTACGGATTTTTTGTGTGTTTTTTTCTTTATTAAGAGATTCTGCTCAAATTTCTTTTTGCAAAGATTTGTTTGAATTCACAAATACTATTCATATTTGTTTTAAAGGAACATCATCTTGGAATGATAATTGGAATGGTTTTCATGCAGAAGAACTACCCCAAGCAGGTAACACTGCTATGCCAAATACATTCATTACAATTCCTCTTGAGAGAAATTCAGTCCCCGTCAGGCAAAAACTCAAGAAAAATAAAGAATGTTTAAACAAGCAATCTGCTTGGTGTTTATCTACCCATAGGCACACATGCCTAATATTCCTACTGACAACCATTTATCTTTTCCCTACTGATTCTTTCTGGTGCTTCATGTTAGTTAATTTTTTTCATTATATTTTTCCAGTTGTATCCCAAGTTTATTATGTGATTTATAACCGAAACCATGATCTTTGGTCTAAATAATCTGCATGCTGAAAAGAACATTAGACTAATATGCCACAGGATACTGAAACACTTCACTGATTGCTACAATAAAAGTCAAAAGGATTGATTGTGTAAGAATTCCTTCAGGTCATTAGATTGCTGTGGCAGGTGCTGGTTTATTTGCAAATTCCAACAAAAAAATCTGGTTTCTAGCAATATAAGTTTGTGAGGATAGGAAAATTACAATGCTTGGAATATTTCTGTAATATATGTCAGCTTCTTCATTTCCATGGGATGGACAAGCGCAGGCCCCATAGCAGACTGTACTATATTGTTTTGGGGAACAGAGAGGACAAAGTGCTTGCCAACATTTCTGAAGAGTTTGATATATACATTCAAACCTAAATACAAGATTATCTTGATGAAGTTCTGGAAGTTGATAAGATTATTTTTATTGGGGTTAAATTAATGTGTCTGTGTGTAAACATGCATGTACTATGCATATCTATATATTCAAGTGGGCAATTCCATCTGGTTTCTATCACCTTTGGTACAAAGACATGGTGGGATTGACCTATGAAGGGAAAATGAATTAGATGATGTTTGTCAACATCATATGCCTAAACTCAGAGGAAGAAACAGAAAGAAAAAATATCTTCTCTAAGTTGACCTCCTGTGTTCATCACATCATCTTAATATGTTCATAAAAACATTGATTGCAGTGTCTGCTCTCACACATGGTTCTTTCTTCCTCTCCTTCCTTCTATCCCCATGCAAGAATTCGGGGGTTGAACCGAGTTACTTTCTAATTGTTGTTACTCTGTGATATGCCATACATATTTTCTTAGTGAGACATATCAAAAAAGGCACATTTATTTTGAATGTAGAGTACCTTAGTTCTTGTGAGAACATGTTCTGCAGTCTTTCAGAGACATAAGAGAACATGTAATTGGGAAATAAAATTTAAATAAAAGTTTAATCATTGAAACACTGAAAATAACTCCAATAATCATCTCATCTCCATGTCACACCTTTAAAATGAGACTAGTATGTGTACCAAGTGACACAGTAGATGAGGAAATTACAGTAACTTCAGGATCTGAGTGTCATTGCTCAGTGCCATTAGAGTGAAGTCTGAGGGAAGAGATTTGGTAGCATGGACTGATATCCATAATATCGTGGTAGCACTAGAGTATGCTCAGCTCTAAAAACAAACTGGGAAGACTGGTAATGTCTCCTGAACTCAGAATTAGCCTCACTGGTCTCTCTCTGAAGTTTAGCAAGATGAAGTGCATCTTTTTCCAATATTCCAGATGGTTCTTGTACAATCCCTATAACATCCTTTAGTCTCCTATTCCCTTCCTGCTTTTCCTTCCAAAATGCCACTGACTATGAATAATTTAATTTGCCTGCCAGAGTTCTCCATCACTTTCTCCAGCCTTATGAGAGTAACTTTCTAACACTGTATTTCAATGTCTCCTGGCAGAATATTTTCCATCTGCTTTTTAGATGTGTGAGTGTGGGAGGGGCAGAGGAGGCTGGGATGGCGGGGGTGGTGTCAAGGAACAACGCCAAGACATACTGCTCTCGTTGAAATGATCTACTGCTTCCTTTCTGTTTCCACAGGGCTTGGTACACTGCTCTCACTTCTCTTCAGTGTAGCTGCTGTTCTTCACTTCTTCCTGAGGTAAGGATATGAAGGAAAGAGGAAAGAAAGTCAACTTCTCAGTGCATAACTTTCAGAGTGTGTTTAGATTGGAAAAGTCTGTGAAATAAAGCTTTTATTCCATTACCCTGGGCTTTTCATCTCAGTTAGCACTGTAGCTTGCATGAAAAGTATTTGAAGTATGGGCACTGATCTGAATGGACAGAGGGAACCAGGCAAGAATGTGGGCACCCACAAGGAACTCCATCTCTGGCAGAGATCACTCAGGGCATTGCTCTAGGAGCAGGGAGAACAAGGAGATTCTGGTTATCACAAAGTGTAAATAACGTAAAGCCATAGCTGTTCTCCAAGATACTGTTAATAGGAATAACACAAGGTTATTTGCCATGTGGATTTTAGGGGATTGCCTTTACAATGAAGGAATTGCAACAATGAATAGTTTTCCTCTATTTGAGCTGGGAGGACCTGATAAATCTTAGGTCGTCCCTACACCTAGACATGCCTTTGAAGTGGTTTTCTGTGACAATACATAAATAATGGGAATCTGCAAGAGGCATCCTGAAGCTGTCTTTAGGATTGCATTGAAGTACAGTTATATAATAAGAAGCAGCAACTTGGATTAGCTCATGAAAGTCAAGAAACATGACAGCAGGCATTATGCTTAAAGTGGAACTTATTAATGATAGATTAAATAATGCAGTATCCTGTTCTTCTAAAAGGCTACTCATGCAGTTTGATGCCTGTGGCTATGCCTGGTGTGGTGCACCCCATCACATTCAATCACAGATGCTCAGTCCGGCTGTGCAGGGACTTTATGTAAATAGAGACCTCTTGGAAATCCCACCCACCTTTGCCACAAGCCAAGGAACTGAACTCATTCTGTGGTGCAATATTAGATCATGGAAACAGAATGCAGAAACCGTTGTGCAGATCTGCTGCCGACATGCAATGTGGAAAATGGCTGCTGAGTGCTCCATTTTCATTGTGATCTTGTGCATTCCTTTCTTCTGAATTCTGCCAAGTACCATGACAATTATTCTAAATTATATAGCTTCTCACTGGATAATTGATTATTACATATAGTAGCATTTTATGCACATTATGTGTTTTCTTTAGTAGGTAGCAGTTTGAGCTGTATGACTGACAGGGAGTTGGATGAGAATTTCCCAGTCTTGAGAGTTGCAATGTAAAATTATCTCACTTAGATGTTCATGGGATGAAGATATGACTTTTTCTTTTGTTTCTAAAATCACTAAAGCTGAATTATGCTCTCCTATTGCAAAGTAGCAAACTTAAGTTACTGATATCTATTTGTCAGTGTTACACTGTGGATATATCACCACTTTTTGTCTCCATAGTCTTAGATGAGTTTGACAGATGAAAATCTATATGCAGCTGCGTAATTAATTTATACTTTGTCAAAGTTAGGAAAAGATTTGAATGGCAATTCAGAAGAATCTCATGCAATGCTTAAGTTAGATCATTGCGCCATGTACCTTACAGTGTGTACAAGACAAAGACTGAAATCTACAGCTTTGTTCTATTTTGCATTAAATTGTAGGGTTCTTTTTTCTTCTTCTTCTTTTTGAGCATATGCCACCAAGCATGCTAATGAACCAGTCAAAGAATCAGCTGTACTAATAGTTAATGAGAATTCAAAGAGATTTATTTAGCCTAGCATCATCATTTCAGTGAAGATTCAAAGAGGATTAATTTGATTTATGTCAAAATGGAGGAATCTTTATATAATCTGCAGTCAAACTTTCATGAATATATTTATTCAGACTTGCAAAGTTCTTAAAATTCATGTGTAAAAGGGTATGGGAGAAGAAGACAATATTTATTTATATGTAAATCATTCTTTTTGTGCATAAAATCTATTTTAGGTTTCAAATATGTGTATATCTCCACTTTGCAATGCTTGGGAATTTGCAGCATATAATGTGGAGCTTTTGAAATCAATGAGATTTTTATGTGAATATAATGGACTCCAATATTCATTTAAAAAATCTGATCAGCAGACACAGGTAAGAAAAGATTATACAACTTAATTTTTAAGGGCACTCTACCATACCTCAAAGAAATGCTTTTCTGGAATACATATCACACATACAGAATGCACATTAGTGTTATCAGCATTTCATTGCTCTCTTTTGGAAAAGCTGCATGACTCACATACCCAAGTAAAAAACTCGTGCTAATAACGTCATTTCCATGCACCAAAATTTCACATACAACTATATTGAGCATGGAAAAGACAGCTAATTTTAAAACCAGCAAGATTTGTAAGTGCATCGCTGTTCCTCAAACCCCACATTACCATTTCCAGGAACTGTGTATGGCATTAAGTGGCTTTTCATACACCATTTCCATGGCTGTTCATGCACTACTGCTTTCACACAATGACCCCATATCATGTGTGATGATGTTGAATCACAGATGGCTTTAATATAAAAAGCTTTGTTGAGCCATTTTCTTCACGTACACATTGAAATCCAAATTATTCATGAGTAACTGTGCTTTTGTTAGACAACTTGGGCTGTCTAAACTCCAAATTCACAAGATTATTTATGCTTGGCCAGAAAAGGAAGAAATGATAGCATGTAGTATCAAATGACCTGACCGGCATTTACAATGTCCTTCTGTTGTTTTTTGTTTGTTTATTTTTTGGGTTTTTTTGTTTTGTTTGATTTTTTGTTTGTTTGCTTGCTTCCTTGCTTTTTGTTTTGGTCCCTTTTATTGTTTTGTTTTGGTGTTTTTGTTTTATTTTGTTTTGTGTTGTTTTTAATGTGTTGTCTTGTAGGGCTTTTTAAATAATAGGGAGAAGCAGCACATGAATGCAATCTCTTGGTCTGACTTGTTCTTTCCAAGACTTTAGGTGGCTATTTCCAAGTCAGTGGATATTAATCCAAAACCAACTATGAGAAACAAAAGCACTTTACTTGATCAAAGTGGCTATTGGCAATTTATATTAACATATAGATTAAGCAAACCTTCAAACTGATACATGTTTAGGCATATAACATGAGAAAAACAGTAGATTTAGTCTTCTTTGCACCAAAATATCAGTTTCCCACTGACTTCACAGCACAGCACAGACTCTATTTCCTTCAGTATTCTTTCGTGCTTAGTAAGGATATTTGCTAAAACATTCTGTCTCTGAAAGGACTTTCATGCTCTCTGGCTGTGGCCAGTGTTCTCTGCCAGCCATCATGTTCAGCACATATTAATAATGTTATGCTTCAGTGATAAGAAATTAACATCTTGTACTGTCCAACTCACTGTATGGATCCTGCACAGAACTGTTTAGACATTCAGAATGAAATATTAGCCTTGGCATTGCCTCAAAAAAGTGAGGTAGGAAAAATCCATTTTATTCTTAATTTTAAATAGTCACATATATTTACTTTCTATACTAACAGAACTAAGATGTGCAGAGTAATACAACATTCTTGGCCAGAGAAACCTAAAAACCTTTTAGCATGTGGAAAAGATACAAGTCTGGTCCAGTTCAGCTCCCATGGGCATCAAAAGATATTCTGCCACTGCCATCAATAAGTTTGAGCAGAGTCTGGGGGGCTCTGAACAATTCAAAATCTAAAAGGAAACTTCTGAAAAAAAAAATTGAAAAAATTAGACGAAAGATTCTTTGACAAAAGTAGTAAAATCTGTTATCTGTTTCTCCCTAAACAAAACCTTAAAATGAAAGAACATGTTAGGAGATTCAGTTAGAGCAGCAGGATGGAAGAAATCAGGCTTCTCATGAATCACATTAGGCCAGAGCACAACTAGCAATGGCAGGTTTAGACCCACCATAAACAGACTGACTTATCTTGTGATGGAAAGCTGACAAGGCTTCAGCAGGGCAAATCTCACTGGCTGCTTCAGGTCCCTCTCTCCTTTCCAGTCACAGTCTTAACAAAATATGCAGGAACATGATATATCCAAGACCTCTGTGTTTGTCCTATCTTGTTGTAACTGGCTAACTCATTAGGCAGTTATTAGGTGGTACTGACAGATGAATTCAAAGACCTTATTTACTAAAAACCCAGCTGAAAGTAGGATTGTAACAGTGCTCTTTAGGTGACAGTCTCAGCATGATTTTAATTAAAGGGTAATTTTGGTACATAGCTATACAAATAAGCAATCAGGTTTTTTTAATGTGATTTAAAAGGAAAGAAGACTCCATTTCACTGAAGCAGGAAAAAAATTCTGCACAGAACAGTTAATAATGATGGTCTAAATATCATCTGCTACTGCAAAATGCAGGTTCTGTGTTCAGTCAGTTGTGTTATGATAACTCTGTTATGTAAAGTCAGGTCATGTGAATGTAATGCCATTTAATGGGATAGGTTATAAAATCAGCTCTCATCTGAACAAAAATCCATTACAATTTCCCATTCTTGCCTTGACAAGGGATAAAATCTTTGGAGTGGCCTACATATCTTGGCTCTGAACATATGGTATTTAATTTTAAAAGAATGAATTTACTTTTCCTTGGCCCAGAATTTAATTCTAAAAAGCACTCACCTATACCCTTATACTGCAATGTGTATAGGTTTCAAATACAGGAAAGTTAACTGTAAGTGACAGAGCTTGAGATCATTGGGATGGCAGCAGTATGGGGCTCAGAACTACTAATCTCTCAGTCATTTACTTTGCTTTTTGGCTTTTACTATCTCATTGAGCCTAATATTTTCTCTGTCACCTGCACCTGCATCAGGTGATACAATTCTAACTCAGGGTAGTTCCTGTTCCATGTAATGCAACAGCATTGTAGTCAGTAAAATAAACGAGTGAAAAATCCCAAAAGATTGTGTCTTAACCTGCTAAACATGGAACAGCTAAATATGGAAAATAATATCTTCACAAACCACATAATTTAACAGAAGTAATTCCCTTTTATTTCTGTTATCACTGTATGCAAGAAGTGGCATGTTCCCCTCGTACATGCCTCTATGCTTCCAAAGCTTAGATCCTTGTCCTGCAAGAAAAAGGAGTAAACTTTAGTAACTGACATCATACCCTTCATAGAGTGACCATAGAAGAACCACTTCAGTGTTTTCTTCACAGGATAAAGAGAAAAGAGTAATCTTGCACAGAAAAAGAAACATTGGACTGAATTAGAGACCTTGGATTTTTTTGAGTCAATCTATTCAGAAACTTAGTTTCCCAGACATGAGATGTAGAATGTTTTTCCAGGCCTTTTGAAAAACAGATTACTCCAAAATAACTTAAGTAATCATAATAAAAGCAATGCTCTTAGATCAGCCATGAGCTTGAACTTTCCCAGTGGTTATCCACAACAGAAATTTGAATATTTTTTTCACTGATGTATAATGAAAGGAGTTATGTCATCCTCTAAAAAGGTACTGTTTTTTATAAAATACTAAATATGATCCTATGCTATGTAAATAAACTGTAGAAAGAATAATATATTAATTACTACAAGAGATCATCTTCCACCTAATTAACATATCTCTTGAACTTCCTCTTAACATATACTGTGGATGCTATCGTGTTGTAATGTGTTATTTTTATAATCTGTCCTTTTTCTAGAAGTAAAAATGGGATGAGTACCATTTTGGATATGGAGATTTGTTAGACAAACTCTCTGTAAGGCTTCCCACATAATAATCTTCTTTTGACTTTCAGACTGTGGCCTCACTTTTAAAATACATATGCTGCACATGGAAATATTTCATATCTCTCTGGAAGTGAAATGAAAGTATATTTTAACATTTAAAAATGTCAGGATATTCTCTCCTGGTTTTTCTATTTCCTAAATAAATGCAAAGGGAAAGATTCACAGCTGCAGTTGTCATAGGGCCAGGAGAGTGACTTTTTCCTTTTTTTCCTTTCCTAAGTTTAATGGAAAGCACTATATGATTAAATAGTTTATGAGACTAGGAAATGAAATTTGTGATAACAACCTTTAGGTACTGTCCAGTTTCTCTAAGGGGCCTAGACAGAACTGAAATCACCATTCAAGAGTATTGCATTTACAATGGATACATCACCCAGGATACCAGGATTTCTGGTGTCGCCTGTGGGGTTTGGGAAACCACACTCTACTTATAGTCCACTCCCACTTCACTTCACTTATGTTTGGAAAAATTCATCTGAAGAAAAAGTGTAAGTCACCTGTTACAAGTGCTGTTCCAGTCACTCATGTCTGCTTTGCATGACTTGTGCAAATGCACAGTGATATCCTCATTAACTTAAAATTACAAAATATTATCCTCATCGTTGTTTTCACAGCTAGACAAAACCAGGAAGGCTGACATTTATGTGTTTTACTTTAATCTGAGATTTGCTTTGTAGAATCATTTGGAGCCCTATTCAACAAAAATTTTAGGGTCTTAGGCCAGTGTTGGTTTCACTTCCTCTAAGATATCAGCTGTACTAGTGAGCTCCAAGATGGCTAGATCTGCTCTGAGTCAGAGCAAAAAAAGAAAACACTTTTTTCTAGAAGCATCAACAGTGGATAAATATTTATTCATGAAAATAGACCTTCAGTTTTCACTAAGTCAAGTTAGCTGTTATTTTTGTTGTCTATGCTGTAAGCAGATGCATTTACAAACATGGAAACGTATCATTCACTTCCTCTCTTTCCATGTTTTATTTATTACTTTTAACAATTTATAAAAATTTCTAGGAGCAGTAAAACTCTTCTTGGTCTCAGCCTTCAGTCAAATAACAAATTTTGTGAAGAGTAATTGTGTGGTGATTATTCATCCTAATAGAAAGTACATTATGAACATTCAATATATAGAGAGGTGTTAATATTCACATTTGATTATCTGCTTGTTTAGCACTCTCTGCTTCTGGGATGCTTTAAAAAAAGATTTTCTTAATTCTTTGCTTTTCAGTGAATATTTTATTTGGCCTCCTGGTTGTGCTTTTTCTCCCTGAAATAAAAAATTGTTCACATTTCAGAGTCTGTATTTACATTGTTTAGTCAGTTCTACCTTGCAGCCTATTGTTTTTGTTGTTTTCTAAATGGTGTCCCAAAGAAGGTACTTGAGGACTGTAATTTTTGACTCATTTTAGTGGGATTACACACTCTTATCAGTTTATCTTAGACGGCCAAAATATTTTCATTCACTTATAAATATAGTTGTGTGCTTTCACTTAATTCAGTACAAACAGAAACCATTACTCAAGAATTACTCAAGAATAGCGAGTAAACAAATATCACAAAAACTTTCTCTGATAAACAGAGCATGAAAGGAATGAAAATGAATGATTGGTGTCTATGTTTGAAAATATGGTTTGAAAGATTCAACAATAGTAGTTATGGTTACCATAAGGGAACTCCATGGAGAAAAAACATGGCATTAGCAATGTTGTTAGGCAGTTTGAATACATTTCTAGCAAAAAAGGGTATGTTTTAAATATTTGAGTTTTAAAAAGTTTTATTAAAGCAAATTTCTCTGAGGCCTAACCTTGAAGGTTGTCATGCTATATTATTACACTGTATAAAACCATGTAAGCTTTACTTAAATTCAGAAAAAGTAGGATGTCACATAATACACAAGAATATATTTTGCGTAAAATTTTTTCTAAATAATCTTTTACTTTGTTCATTTTGGTGCACACTACTCCCTTATATAAATACAACTATTGATGTCAACCATGCTATTACAGGCTTGTCATTATACCCAAGCTGTTGTCCCTGGTGTAGCTTCTGTAGCTGAAATCTACATTTAAAACATTGACCTAGAAATAGAAAATAAATTTTATTTTTGGAAACCACAAAATTTCAGATGTGTTTACAAAATGGGAATACCTATCAGATTGTGCTGATAAATAGAGACAATGCACACACAGACCACAGGTACTACTGTATGGGAAGTGCTCCTTGACCACATTGTGACAGTGGAAATTTGGAGAGCTAGTGTGCCTCGTTTGGAAAGGCCACTTTAATCACTAATACACAGGACTCTTATGAACAATAAAAGTGCTTCAGATACAGGACACTAAAAATTTTATGACTACCCTCTACTAGTGTGCTGTCTCACAGATGTTCCTCTGTACATGGAGAGAAGCAGAGATAGGTCCTTATAGTGACAAACTTCTTTAATATCTGTCTATATATAAGTTTATCCAGTTATTTATAAAACTATATAAGGTTTCTAAAATATATTTGTATCTCTTTCTCTCAGCAACCATGCCTTCTGCTATTTTGAGGTGATAGTTGATACCCAAATAAATCCTATTTGCTATATTCAGCCCATCTTTATTTTTGGTTTCTTATAACTAATGGCTATGGGTCTCATCAGTTTGACCTTGAAAAGGCCTGCTATTTGCCTCATAGGACAATACAGATATGATGTGCTTATGAAAAGATAACAGAAGTTAGCAATCAGGGACCAGAGATGAATTAGAATTCAAGATTTCATATTATAAATGAGGTGGAGTTGTGGTCAATATGTTACTTCTCATTGGACAAAAAGTCAGGAAAGTCATATTCTAACTCTTCTACCATCTCTCTGCAACTAAAAGTGTGCTACAGATTCTGCTTGTGCAGTGCTAAATTTGGACAGAAAATGAAATTAATCTCATCTAACTTTAGACCACTCCAGTGAAGATGCCAGAACCAAGCTGGTCTCCCCAGGCCCACTTTACAGGCACGTAGACACAGTCGGGTGAGACTCACAGGCTTTGTATGAGATGGATGTTCACTGATTATCCAACTTGCAGTTATCTGCATGGGTTTGGAGGAAGTCTAGTCTTAAAACCTGATGTTCAGGCAGATATCATCCTCACTGTCAGCTGAAGCTAATGGAAGCTGCAGACATTCAGCGCTACTGAAAACCAGAGTCCATTTCTGACATACATAATTTGCAATGATTCTTCTGTGGCCAGGCTGGAAAAGCACTCTGATCTGTTGCCAGAAATATGTTACAGAGGAAGTGACAAAAATGCAGATTTAGATCTTAACTCAGCCACAAAACTATTTTAATAGTTGATAAACTCTGTAACCATTTCATAACCTCAAGTGTATTTATGACTTCTGAGAGGTGATCAGAGTTCATATGGTGGTGGGATGCATAGAAGAGTCTACAAATAAATAAAGTTGATAATGGGCTAATTTTTCAATTTCAAATTTCAGCATTAAAATATGTTCAAAAGTATAGGACTGCATTCAAGTTTACTTTAAATACTGTCCATCTGTGGTTGCTGAAGTCTATTCAGGAAAGCATTCTATCTGAAAAACAAATGCAGTAAAAATGCAGAGCACTTGGAGGTTTTAGAGATCTACCTATTTTTAAATTTCATCTTCCTCTAGTAGATCTCATTTTTAGGACATAAAATGATATAGCAGATATATCTTTTAAAAAATGAAACATTTCTTTTTTTCAAAGCAGTAGATGTCAAAGTAGAAAGTGCTGTGCATGTGCATAGAGGATAGAAAAAAGGGATGGAAATATTTTTGACTTCATGTTCTAGAGAGTCCTGTTTAATATCTGATAAAGGTTTTTTAAGAGGTTTAAGAAAGGGTTAAGAGAGATCATAGACTGACTTGAAGGAAAAGAAGAAGTGGAGCCAAGGCAGTGCCTCATCTGTGGCATGACATGATGGAGCATGGCACAAATTGAAGCAAAGCAAAACTTCCTCTCTCGTGCTTCTGGAAAATAATAGTTTTCCTCACTTATGAGATTGTGTCTTGAGTGTAACTAGGGCTTCCCAATATCAGCTAAAAAAAGAGACCACAATCTCCTTTTGAAAATTTGTTTACAGTGGTAATCTCAGGTTAAATTCCACTTCCATTGAAAGGAAAACACTGAGGATATTGGAGCACAGCTTGGGGTTTGAGGTGCTAAGATGACTAGAGAGTAAGAAATCTAATTACTTCAGATCTGGGTGGACTGTCTGCATGATGATACTTATCCTCAGCATAAACCATGAAAATAAGAAATAAAAACTTGTTCTCTTTTGCCCTGCAAAGTAATTTATATATTCAGATTATTCTTTTACTTTTACAGATGTATGATCTGAACAGGATATCCTGGACTAATTTCAACAGAGTACATTGTGATGCTAGAATCTGTGTGAATGCATGGATTCTTGAATATTAAAAAATCCAGTTCTTTCCATCATGACAAAAAGTAGCTAGTAGCTATTTCACAAGACAGAAATACTTCTGAAGGTGGTTGCAGCATCTCATTATATTGGATTGGGAAAAGCCCACACATGAATTGAAATGCTTCAATGGAGTGGATGTTAGTGAGCTATAAGATCTTTTCCTTTGAGATTTTTTCCAAGCAAACAGTGTAGCAAAGGAAGAAACTAAAATATAAGTGAAAATCAGTATTCTATGTTCAGCTGCTGCAGCTTACATATATTTGACCATGAATTACAAGCAAGGAAAAACTTTCTCACCATGTGAGCAGGGTAAAATATTTGAAGAACTAGGGCAGAGAATTTCCAACCATGGAAATATTAAAAACTCAGTAAATCTTTTACCAGCCTGGTGTAACTGGCCTACTTCAAGCAGGGTTTGGACTAGATGCCCCATAGACATCCCTTCCAGCCTCATTTATTCTATGATTAGAAAGGCTGGGCATTGATTGTACACCTAAGGCAAAAAACATCAACTTCAGGGTAAAAATCAGAGTGAAAAGCAAGACAGATTTCTGCAGGCAGAATATGTCACAGAATGAAGAAGTTTATTTTTGAAATTATTTCTCCCAACAGCTCTAAGAAATAGACGTAAAAGCACTTACCTTTAGGTCAAAGGTAAATTTCCACTTTAAGTTTCAGACATTCACTACTTAAAGTTATGCTAATAAATAAAAGACACCAAAATAGACTCAATGCTTTACCTTTAAGCTAAAGGTAGATGAGAAAACACCAATCTTTACAGTTGCAGGGTTTCCATGCAGAACAGAAAGATGAACGTGAAAATCATTAAGAGCTGCATTGTTTCTGGGATGCCATAAGGTTTGAATGCTGATTAAGGCAGAGGTACAATAAGGACTTCACTTCAGTGAAACAATTTGACATTTTCCTGATGCCTTCTCTGGGACAAACTGACAAGATACAAATTGGATGGGTAGGAAATTTTCTCCCAGGATGCACATATAAGAAGATGATCAAAGGTTTTTACCAGCCTGTCACAAGTAGGATTCCCCAGGGGTCAATATGGGGCTGCACACTGTTCAACATCTTCCAAAATGGTCTGGACAATGAGGCAGAAAGCACCCTGACCTAGTTTGCTTGTGCCACTAAACTGTATGATAAGGTAGACCAGAAGGAAGAGCCATCTTACAGACTGTCCTGCACAGGTTGGAAGAGTGGAGTGGAAGAATTTAACAAAGACAAGTGGGAAGTCCTGCAGCTGGAATGAAAAATTGAAAGAGTCCAGTATGGGTCAGGATTTGCGTGGTGCACAACCAGCCTTGCTGAAGGGGACCTGGTGCAGGATGAACAGGAGTCAGCAGTGCACTGCTGTAGCAACAAGGGTAAATCAGATCCTGGGCTGCATCTGCAGGGGCATTGCTAGAAGGAGCAGAGATTGAATCGTCCACTCTGCTCAGAACTTGTCAGGCTACACCTGGAATGCAGAGTGCAGCTTGGTGCCTACAATTTGAGAAAGATGTGGACAGACTAGATAGAGTCCAAAGAAGGGTCTCAGAGTTGGTCAGAAGGCTGAAGAACATGCACTGTGAGGAAAGACTGAAGGATTTGCTTTGCTGGGAGAAGAAAAGGCTTAGGGGGGACTTCATCACAGTACTATGGTAGTTAAAGGGCAACTACAATGAGGAGACACAAGGAGAAGACAGAGAGCAACTATTACAAGTTGCACAGGGACAAGTTTCATGTCCCTATCAGAAATAATTTTTTTTTCAGTGAGAACAACTGATCATTGGAACAATCTCCCCTTGGATGTGGTAGAGCCCTCATTGTTGAAGGTTTTCAATACACAGTTGGATAGGGTGCTATAAAACTTTGTCTTGGCTCTCTTTCCCATGCAAGATTTGACCACATGACCTTTCAAGGCCCATCCAACCTGGGCTATTCTGTGATTCTATGAAAGAGGAGGAGATAAAGTATATTTACACTACTTGGAATGCACCTGTGTGTTAAGGCATTACTTCATCAGGGAGCATGTGGTCAACAGTTGATTTAAGCAGACTTGACCACCTGTGACCCATGGTTGTTTCCTATACTGACTGTTCTTCACCAGCTCCCAAACTCACTGAACTGTTCTCACACAGCAACAAGCACACACTCACCCTTGAAATAACTTTCCTTTCAGTTGCTTCCCTGGCACTAAAACTGCAAACAAAAAGACTGTCTTTCCAACACTTCTCTCACTGCCAATCCTCCTACATAGGTTACAGGAGGAAAGTTTCCCTGGGTCAAGTGTGGAGAGGAAGAGATTTAATAAAAAAGCGTGGAGCTGTACTGGAAGAACTGACAATCTGGAAGGAAAGGAGAGGAGAGTTAGCAAATATTGATTCATGTTCCTCTCTGTCTCTTGGTACTGAACACAGTAATCTCAAATCTCTGTTTCTTTATTGCCTGGAAACTGTACTGCCCATATGTCCCCAGCTCATGGCAGAAGCAGAGCTAAACAGAAGATAATTTATCTTTGCTGTTCCACTCTCAGCTCATGCTGCCATGACAGTATAAAAATATTTAAAGGTCTATGGTATTCCTTGCTCTGACATGTGTGCCATTAGAATTGGAATACTTTATGACATTTCAGCTGTTCCCTAGTAGGAAAATCTTACTTGATTTGAATGCTATACATCACTCAAGTGGAGACCACCTTCCTATATGTGACTAATAGAGTTGCATTTTGCTATGAACTTTTTTCAGCTATCTTTATTTTTCTGTAGGAGGGAGATATTCTTCAATGTCTAAGAATCTCAACAAATTATTAAAAATTATTGTTAAGGAATCACAATGTGATATATTGCAGTTTGCTAACCAGGGAAGGAAGCTCTTTGCTCTATGGGGGCAACTTTCTGATAAACTTCTCATGTTGCTTATAGTTAAAAAAAACCAAACAGAAACAACAAAAGCTTTTGGGCTTATTTATTTATTATTCTAACAGAGGACTGTACCATCCTGAAGGGATCCTACCACTTTCTGAGCGAATTACTTCTGACATCTCACTTGTCATCTGAAACATGGAACCAAGTCTCATTTCAGGCAAGTTTTACTAATTGTTTCAATGGACTAAATATAAATTGCATGAAGAAAGAAAAGATTGGGAAGCAAAAACCAAACCTTTCTACTGATATGAAGGCTTAGCCTTCTGCTGGTCTTGTTCTCATAGATTGCACTCAGGAGTCCGGATGGTTTTGTGGGTGACTTTTCTTTCCATTTTAGACATTTAAACTCCCGTTTGAATGAAGTTTGGTGTAGTGAGCTAAAGGAGGTCAGAGCTTAGTGCATTTGAACGAGGCAGTAACATGGCAGTGTAACAGAGTCCCACCTTCCTATGCCTCTGTGCAAGAGCTGAGGAACATGTCCCCAGACCTGACAAAGGGAAGGTTGGGTCTCTGATACAGAAATCACCGAACCTCCTGTTTAAATCATGCTAAGCCTCCTCAGTTACCTTGAGACATTTCAGAGTTAAATTCATCTTTTATATCTTATTAAACATTTTTTTTCATAGAAGAAGACTGGATATTTGAGGTTTAGTTCAACTACTGTAATCCAGGGACAATCAAAACCATATATTGTGATGCTTTTCAAGTTTTCTTC
The DNA here is from genome assembly GCF_051311805.1 of Agelaius phoeniceus. Lineage (NCBI taxonomy): Eukaryota > Metazoa > Chordata > Aves > Passeriformes > Icteridae > Agelaius > Agelaius phoeniceus. The sequence continues at coordinate 30,904,321 of NC_135269.1, read as the reverse complement.
CTAATTTATGAAGATTGTGTGGGAGAAGACAACAATCTGTACTCAGGAGAAATGCAGTGAATCAGCCTGTTCCTTATGGTGAAATGTTCTTTTAAGCAGCTGCTGTACCTTGTAGAAATAAAAAATAACAACAACAACAAACAAATAAACTCCAGATTCCACTTTAATAAAAAAATTAAGCTGTTGTTCTTTAAAATACTGCACTACTGTCTACAGTCTTAATGCGATATTTGGCATTGTTTGGAAACATAGCATAATGCTACTTCCCTTTCTATTTGGCTGTAGAAGCAAGGGTTATTAATCACACTAGACTATTATGGAAATTAGGGAAAGCACAGAGGGGGAATGGTGCAGAGACCTGTTGTCTCAGGGAAGAATCTGGGAGGGGCTCTTCCCTAAGGATCCCCATATGCAAAAAATGATGCTTGAGATGCCTTTTTAGGAAATTGAGAGTATTTTCGGCACAGCCAGCTGGCCAGCTAGGATCAGAGAGAGCCAAGCACTGCCCTCACTGTCTTCTATCAGTGCTGAGCAGAAAGCCTGTCAGCAACAACCACGACTTGCCCTGCTCATCGACTGTGCAGGGACAGAAGAGGTGACAGAACAGGTACTTACGCACACAGAGTCACCTGGAGAAATGGTGATCAGTTTAATTTGATCCGAGTTGTTTATCACTCTTGGTCCCTACTCTGGGAAGTAAAGGACAGTATGGAAAGGAGCTGGTAAACTCAGTGACAGCAGAGTGGTGTCTGTTCCTCTATACCTTTTCTGGAACAGAAACCAGCTGAGGATTTGCAGAGATATCCTCAATGTAGAGGATGGTCAGTTCTCATTTTTGGCCTATATTAACTATCTTACTGTCATTGTGCTAAGAGCACAACAACATGATTTTATAGGTCTGGGAACTTGATGTAAAACCTGAGGAACATTGGGATTATGTTACTCAGGAGACTACTTGAAGGGTCATGTACTCTGACATCTCTTCTACTCATTGTGAGAAACCCTAGAAATATTAAAACCATCACCACTGATGCCTCTGATGGGCACAGTCCTCTGTGATTTATACTCTTTGAAGGCACAGTAGGATAATGTTCCTTTGTGCATTCCCATTTCACTTTCTGGTCTGATCAGATACAACAATGGCCCAGAAAATCTGACAGCCTCAATAACAACTGTTCCTGTTCACTGTGGACATCTGCTACAAGTCTCAAGGGACTTCTAAGGTTTTGGCCATCAGTGACTCCATTCCAGATTGTTGTTATGACTACACATAATTGCGTTTTAATTTATACGAGGAGAAAGCATTTCAAGCTTTTTTTTTTTAGTGACAAATCTAGCCTTGGTCATCCTGCCTTACATGGACATTGCAGACACAGGGGGATTCATCAGTCAAAGAAAGCCAGGTCCTACCATCCACGTACCAGAGACCACCAAGAACTGCATGTTCATACTCAGAACTATTTCTTGGCTCCCTGGCAACTGTTGCATGAGGTAAAAACTACTGATTGAACTAAATAGAAAATGGCCATTCAACACTTCATAGAGATCATACAGTCATTTAAATCATACAATCATTTAAATTGGAAACTTTATGATCAGGATGCCATTGGCCTTTTTGGCCACTTAGGCACCTTCCTGGCTCATGCTCAGCCGGCTGTTGACCAGGACTGACAGGTCCTTTTCTACTGACCAGCTTCCCAGCCCAGCTTGTTGTGCTGCATGCAGTTGTTGTGACAGAAGGGCAGGACCTGGCACTTTGCCTTTTTGAACCTCATACCATTGTCCTTGACCCATTGATCCAGCCTATCCAGATTCCCCTGCAGGACCTTCCTCCCCTCCAGCAGATGAACATTCCTGCCCAGCTTAGTGTCATCTGCAAACTTACCAAGGGTGCCCTCAATCCTCTTATCCAAACCATTGATAAAAATATTGAACAGGGATTACCCCAAAACTGAGTCCCAGGAACACAATTTGTGACTGGCCACAAACTGAATGTAGCTCCATTCACCACCATTTTCTGCCACCCAGACAGTTGTTAACCCAGCTAAGAGTGCACGTGGCCAAGCCATGAAGCTTTTCCAGAAGAATGTTGAGGGAGGCAGTGTCAAAGGTTTTACTAACATCTGGGTAGAATAGTCAGCCATTAAGGAGGTCACCTTGCTGTAAAATGAGATGGGTTAGTTATTTTTGCCCTTATTCTTCCCCCAAAATTCCTTGTACCTAAAAGAAGGACCTACACATTTGCAACACTTTTGGCCCACTCCCAGCCTCCTTCAAATACACTTTTGAGGAAACCTAGCATCAAGCAGCATGAGCTAAAACACACTTTCTACAGAGCAGGTTCTGTCTTGCAGCAAAATACAAAATCCTATCTCACAGAACACATTTGTAAAGACATTCTATAGGACTTGTCTAACTCAGTAGGAAATAGGGACTAAGGCATAGCTACAAATCCCATTTGGTGAGAATTTGGCACTGGGCTGCTGAAATATTTTAAGGTCCAGAACTTCATTCAGTGGATTTATTCTATTTCCTTTCCATCTGCAGGGTGTGGAAGAAAGACAACAGCTTTGTTTTGTCCCATTTCACAGACTCCAGTTTACTTCAGTTACATACCCCCTTATCCCATCAGAGCAAAATAGTTTATGAATTCTGATTCATGCAGTTGTCTCTACTGTCTGAGTTAAAATGTTCCAGAAAGTTGATTTGAAGAGCAATAGGGATAAAGTGATGATTTACAATGTTCATGGCATTGCAATGGTTTAATTTCTCCCAGCAACACCCAGATATGTTCAAATGCAGCTGCTGCTATGTCATTGTAAGCTTTTGTTATTGTGTCCAAATTCTTACGGGGGTGGGGGTGGTGTCCAGATGTAAATTGAAGATCCAGGAAATCCTTCATACCGCGGTCAGAGACATTTACATCCCTGGGTTCAGTCTGAGAAACTAAAAACTTGGAATGGAATTTTTTCCAACCTTTTTTTTCAGGGTGGCAGCAGCTGTTAGTGCTGATGTTTATGACTTTGTGCCCAAAAAGACACAGAGAGTGACAGATTGTTAATGATTATATAGGGTGATCATCTTTCTTTCTAAAGTATCTTTTTATTATTGTTGATATCATTCATTGTTACTGACCAGATTTCAACATCATCATTCACAAACAGCCCTTCATCTCAGAAGAAATCAGACTGCTTAGTTTAGGTGGAGCAGCAAATTCCTCACTGGGGGAAAAGAACTGATTCTGCTATTTATGTTAGAGATGGGAAGATTTTCTTTCAATTGTGGAGCACAAGGAGTAGCACACCATTACAAGCTCCAATTTCTACATATTTTCTGGTATTCCAGCATTAAAAAGACATAACCATGAATGTTGCAACCATGGCCAGAATGTTGCAAATACTTATGGGGATGCTGAATTCTAGGTATGCAAGTCCAGTGAAATTCAGCAAGGATAGTAATACGCAGGCAAAAAGTGATGCTGATATTTAGAGATAAGAAAGGAAAATAAACACAACTCTCTGCTTTACTACCCAGGGATGTGGGCTAGTAATGACATTGTTGCTGTAAGAACGTAAATCCTAGGCATACGTCAGAAGCTGGCCATCTTTCAGTTATCTGGAAAAAATCCAAGAGCAGAGGTAAAATCCATGTTTCTGTGGGATGTATGGGATGTATGCCTCCCTTTTCTCTGTATTTTCCTTTCCATTTTTATTTGTGTGTTGTGTGTGTGTTGGGAGTGAACTGGGGTCCTGCTAGTGGCAGCGAGTGCTCAAACAAACAAGCTCTGCTAAGCCCTGTGGCAGAGGGAGGCTGGGGGCGAGCCCAGGAGCTGAGTCAGTGTGCTCAGACTGAGAGATTTAGTGGGAATACATCAGCATCAGAAAAGTGATGGCTGGAAATGCATCTGAGCTCTAGGGTGGGCTATTTTAAGTATGAAGAATTAATTGTGGCTGACCTCAGAATAAGTCTGCAGGTTGGACACTCTTTTATAATGTGTGACAGGCTTGTCAAGTACTCAGAACAGGCATGTGAATGCATTAGTTCAGCAAAGCTGGGCTTCAGATCAAGTTTCTTTTTCTTCTGTGCTGGCACCCTACTTGCCTGGCTCTTTTAGAGGACATGAAGGTGAGCAGCAGGAGTAGGGAAAGCAAAGCTTTCACTTGCTCTTTGTATTTTTCCAAGAAAAAGTAGAAAGGTCTGAAAGGTCTCCATTTCATCCCAATATGGAATGGAAAACTGTTTCTCAAATTGAACATATTCCTGGAATGGGAATAAACAGTTTCCTGCTCATTTCTATTCATGGATCTTCATTCTTTCCACGGATTTCAGATTATGAAGTCCAAACACCTTTGAATACTGGTCCTTGCAGGAGATGCTTAGAATGGTTGCTCATGTGTGAGTGAAGATGGAGGACAGTGGCCACATAAAAACATCCCACACTTTCCTTCCTTTATTTTCATAGTATTCCTTTGGCCTTCAACTAACACAAATCATTTAGGAGAAGAAAGATATGATGAAAGCCTGTCATAAATAATTACATAGTCCTGCATTTCTCTCAGCAATGTTCAGCACTTATTTTTGAAGCATGCCACCACTAATACACAATTGTTAAAATGCTTCAAGTTATTTGCTTTTTGTGTAATGATGAATTTTTTCTACTGATGTTTTTTATTTGATGAAAACAATGCAACTGACTGGGAGCCAAGAAGATCCTGTATTCTAACCCATGTGAGACAAGGATTTGACTAAGACCTTGTCATCCTAAGCAGGATTGACCAGGTCAAAAAGAAGAAAAAAAATAAAAAAAAGAAACAAAGTTAGAGGTAGCAGGAAAAAATGAACAAATGTCCACTGATTGAATACTTGACACCTCTGGTGAATGAACTTGGGCAAGATGATTCATAGTACGATGATTTTATTAGATTAGGGATATTGCTAATTAAGTAAGCAGCTGTTGCAGCCAAGTGCTTCATCTTCTAACCATTTTTCTCTTTGCTGTTCTCTGGAATCCTGTGTCTCTTATTATATTGTTGTATGCAGAACTTGTAATAATTTTCCATGCCTTTTATGCCTTCAATTAATCTAGCATAATGTTGCATGGGAACCTTCTGCCAAGATGTTCTGGTAAATGTTCTAGTGCAGCATATAGTGGCCTCTTATAGAGCAGCAGGAAGCTTTACCTCAGTGCTCAGAGACCGACACCATCACTTCTTCATTTCCATGTCATGTTCAAAGTGTTGCTTTTAACTAGTAAAAGGGAAGTAGGCTTCTTTTATCTTGCTAACTTAAGAATCTGTCTTTGTTGTGCAATGTTAGCTCTAGAAAAGATAGAAGATAAAACACCTTATTTTTTTATAATCACCATCAAAATGTGATATCTGGCCACAGTTTGACTTGATCAATCTTAGCAAATTTTAATGTCAAGATATAGGAATTGCAAGAAATGGTAAACTGAAAAAAGAGAAGAAAAGGAAGAAAATATCTTTACAATAGTGCATTAGCTTTACACAGATAAAACTTTTAACACTATGGTAGTCCAGCATTCTAGTGCAGCATATAGTTGGCCTCTTGTAGAGCAGCAGATAGCTTTACCTCAGTGCTCAGAGATTGACACCATCACTGTTGAAGAAATTTGCCAGTTTATCTGTCCAAAAAGTAGTAAGAGGTACTCATCAGCCTTCTACTACTGTTCCTTGCAAGATTGAGCAAAACTGCATAGAATTTTCTTTCCCATCACCTGGCTGGGAATCACTTGCACTGGGGATATGTTACTTCTGCAAGAAAATGAAATGCTGCAATTAGACTAGGAGATTGCTCAGCTCAAGCCTTAAAAGCCTTGAACTTCCTCACAAAAGAAGCTTTCACTTCAAATGATTTCAGCACTGGTATAATGAGTCAGAGCACAGGAAAAACATCCCTGTAAATCTTGAGAAGTACTTTGGGTAGGCAAATATCATATACCTTCTGCATAAACTGCAGTTCAGTTCTGATTTTGGCCATGCAAATAATGTGATCATGTGAATGGGTCCAGATAGTTGCACCCTCATTCCCAGAGCCTAGAATGCAGTGAACACTTTAATCTTAGCAGGACAAAATGGTTTGCACTACACTGTAGTCAGCCAGATTGGAGTTCAGGCAGAATGGATATGTAAAAGTCTGAACCTCTCTGTCCTACATTTGTTTACTTGCAAACTCTGAGGCAAGTGAAATCCACGTAGCATGTATTTCATAGATTAGGTAGGTACAGGAAATGCCATTTTGAGAGAAAGAAGGATCAGATACAAAGGACACATAACTATTAAGCAAACTCCCCTGTCTGACCATTCACATACTCCCAGTGCCAGAGACTTCCACTGCTGGGACCAAAGTCCCTTCACAGGGGGCAGCTCCAGTGAACCCACAATTGTCCTGCTTAGCTCCCCACACACTCCATTCCAGTGTCAGACCAGTTTTCCTGACCAGTTCACCTCCTGGTTTCCCATAGAAGGGTGAGAGTTCTGGTTCCTTGAAGCCATTTACTCACAGTGCAGTGAAACAGAAAGAACTCGAGCTGCTGCCTCCAAGGAGGGACCCCCAACAAAGGAACCCCTGGGCTGTTGTACCCCCAGTCCAAGGGCACAAAAGTCTCATTCCTCCTCTTCAGTCCTCATCTCCTGAGTGCCTTGGAGTGTCTGGTCCCCTGGCTGACAGGTCCCCAGCCCCTTTCTTATGCAAGGGGTCAGCAGTTCACAGCCCCTTGCCTCCTGCTCCAGCCACCCAGAGCCCAACCTGCTACGCACACTGAACCTGCACACTGAGCTACCTGCTCTGAATGTATCCCTTAACATGAGAATTTATAGAACAATTACAAATATTTAAAGGCAACTTGCCAAAAATCTTGCTATAAATCATGAGCATATTTAAACAGAACAGAAGTAATATTACCTGTCATAGAGTTTGTACTCAGAATTAGGAATAAACAGGAAGCTAAATTTCATGGGTGAAGTTCCAGTTAAAGATATTGTAAATAGAAAGAACAGATTGTTGAGAATGATGTGTTGTAGTCAGGGCTGTAGGGGGATAGAATATAAGAAAATAAAGATAGTGTTTTATTTGTTTTTGTTTATTGTATTTTTATTTTTTATTTTATTTTAACTTCTATTTTTTAAATTTTTATTTTTTTAAGATTTTTTATTTTTTATTTTATTTTTTAATATTTTAAACTTTATTTTTAATATTTGTATTTTATTTTTAAATTATTTATTATATTTTGTTTTTTATTTAATTTTTATTTCTTTAATTTAATTTTATTTTATTTTGTTTTTTTATTATTTTATTTTATTTTTATTTCATTTTATTTTAGATAGTGGTAGGATTTTGGCTGGAGTTTATCTATCTTCTTTTGGTCCCAAATGATTTCTGATCATTATATATGAGCAATAAAAAATGTGACTGTGTGGGCTGGCTATAATGAAGCTGGGATTTTGTATTCATTCATCACAAGATGTAACTCCTAAGTGCATCTGTTATCTATTTCAAGATCGTATTTCTTTTGGGTAGTTTTATGGATAATTGAGTTAGTGAGGATCTCGGTAGAAAATCATCTGGAAAGAAGGTACATGGAGATTTCAATGTGGTTTCTCTTTTGTGTACTCAGTCGTGACAGAAGAATTAAAAAAAAAATGTTTACTTTGTACAGATTAGCCACATAAGCTTTAGCTTAGCATTTCATACAGTCGTGATGACCCTCTCTCTCAATGTTACAATGTCTCAATGTTACATGGAAATTCTTCTGTTGTCTTATACACCTGTCCTGTGATGTGGAGAACTCTTATCCCTCAGCAATTACTATACAGATCCTAAATAGTAGCTTAGGTGAGAGATTTCCAGTGGCTGATAACATAAAACTTGCTTTTGGGATACAACAGAAACCTCTCTGCTCAGGTTAAACTCTCTGAGAAGCCCTCCAAGGAGAGAGAAACATCCAGGTCTTGCAAAGTCCTAGTGGAAGCTGGGTATAGCCTTCAGCAGGTACAGATAGAACTAGTCTCAGGCATTAGGCTGCCCCTCTTTCCTAGAAAAGGAGGCATGTGGCAACAAAAGCCTACATGCAAAAATTCTGATCTCATTTAAAGCTCTCTAGTCATGTGTTGCTTGTATATATAATTACAGTGAGCTTCAGAAGCAACAGAAGCAGTGTTGCTGACACAAGGGAAGGAAATGGAGGTAGGCATAAGCTCGAACATGGTCACATGCATGAGTCAGTGGAGAGTGTAGAGACTGTCTGTGCAAACAGCAGAAGCTGTTTAAAGAAGTACCTTCTCAGCTGTTTGCTTACTGGAGGCTACTGCTCCTGCAACTCTGCTGGTAGAAAGGAATATGTATGAATCAGAGGCTCCCACTTACAGACCCACATCTTCATGCAAGACCACTTTTATCACCTGTGTCAGCGAAGACTCTGGACCTTATGGTCCCATCAGGGAGATAGAGGCACAAACCAAATTATTCTGATTCTGTGATGAGGAGGGAGAAGAAAATGGTGAGCAATGGAAAGCTGTAAATTAATAGCCAGACATCCACCAGAAATGGTTTCTCAAAATCCTAAATTGGTGAAGAAGTTTCTTTTCCACTACCTCCAAAAACCTCTATCATTCCTTCGTGTGTGCTGCAATCAGAAATTTGTTTATGGAAGAAAATATGCTTAGTGCTAGAGGAGGTCTAAAAGCATAAGCAAGGATTAAATACCTGACTCCTCCTGATTTTCAGCATAACCTATGTTATAAATCAAGAAGCTTACTGTAACAAAGTGTTGCCCTCTGTACCTTTCAAGTATTTCACAGTGGACCTCAATGCACTGTTTTTCAATGCATTTCTGAGAAGCATTTAGTTTTTGCCTAGAAATTGCTGTGCTATTTTTGCATATTCAGATCTCTGTATCATTCCAGTTTGGAGAGGCCAACTGTTCCCTCTGTTTCCATATGAAGATAGAATGAATCAGTGTTGCTTCCATCCGTACTGCCATTCCCCCAAATGCTTTCACAGATGTACTGGGAACATGGAGTTCTGTGGTCTGTAACTGTAATACCCCAGACTGGGCTGCTCTCAAAAGCCACCCTTCAGAAACCATATGATTATAAGTAACTCAAGGCTGGTAGGAGTTACCACACATTAGATGAGGAAGGATCCCATGAGGCTGCTCAGGTGATGGCAAAGCTTTAAGAGGAAAAAAATTTCACAGAAGCAAAATTTCACTGAAGGTTTCCAGCAACCTGATTTGCATCCTTAGGAGAAGAAAATTCCCATGTCTCTAAAAGTGGCCAGACCAGTACCTACTAGATGACTTGTAAGGAAGCTCTACTGGTTGTCATATCACTTCTTTTCAATTTGTTGTGTACATTTTAGCTTGCTGTCAGAAAGCTGGGTACTGGTACTTCATATACTTTATTCTCCTCAGAAATCCAGCATATACTCCTGAGTATAAGAAGACAGGTGATTTTATACATAGCCTGCTGTGAGAATGAGTTCACAGCATCATTGCATGTCAGTTGTAATAGCTCAGCACAGGTATCAGTGTGAGTTCAGAATGGAACAGCTAATTAAATCCACATTCCTGATGAGGGAATCAGGGAAGGTAACAAACTACAGTGGCAAGACAATGACAACAGGAGGGAGAGGAAGGTCTTCAGCTCCTAGGACTTCCAACTCAACAACCCTGGGCATTTTTTCCTGACACTCCAATAGCAATAACATCAATAACAGTTAGGAATAAAGTGTTAAACTAACAGTTAAGAGAAAAATGAAGGCCACATAATCTTTCCCTATCTGTGAGACACTTAGGTTCCACCAGCTGTGCTGGCTGGCTTCCTACATCTGGGTTCCAAAATGGGTAACAAGAAAACTCTGAGAGTACTATTTTAAGAACTCTGGCACCAAGCAGAGAGGAGAAAGGGAAAAAAAATCCCAACTCTCCACTTCTTTACTGAAATCATTCTGTTGAAAGCATTTCTGTTTGGCTGCCACAGCTCACCAAGCAGCCTAATGTGCCAGCTATTAGTACCCAGCAGAGAGCATGTTTGCAGCTATTCAGCAAAACTATCACATGTCCTTACCGAAGGAAAGAGGGATCAGCTGCCGAATACTGGAGCTGATGAAGAGCAGAGCTATTAAAGCAAGCAATAAAAAAACCCACAACCCAGAATGCAGACTGATTTTTATTATTATTTTTTTAACCTAATCGATGACATTTATAAGTGGAAAGTATGAGTCAGTATGCTGTGCCAGCATGGGGTCTTTATGATGTTTTCATCTTGCTTGTTCTTCCTTCTTGGCTAGGAGCATTCTGTCTTGTTGATTTGTAAGTTTTAGGTTCCTTGCAGTACTTCGGAGATGGGCATTCACATGTGTTTTGTGTGCATGTAAGAAGTGACCATAGGTCAGTGAACTGGAAGTAAAGGGCTAAACTACTCAACTCAAGAAAATTTTTAGGGAGCAGTGGGACTACTTTACAGTGCTGGGACTGCTTAGATAAATTATTGCTGCCAAAGTGTCACCACTGCCAAATGTGGCGGTGACGTGAGTGTGGGAGGCAAACACCCACTTGCTAGTGAGGACAAAATGGACACAGCTCCCTCTCTGCAACCACTAATCTAAGCCAAAATGCTTTAAAAACAGAGTACTGTTTGTCCTTTGGTAGCACATAAGCAAATAGAATGCATTTGACACAGAGCTTCTCTGTAATGTCACATCTCTAGCATGTAACCAAGAAACAAAATTATACTACTTATTGCGATGATATTTGAGTCTGGTTACCTCAGAAACAACACACTCAATTCTAGATTCTGACTCCAGAAAGTTCTCTCTACATTGCAAAATCAGGCCTGAAGCACCTCCCAGGGTGAATTAATCAAGGAATGCCTGGTATGGGAAAGTCCCCTTCTGACCCAGAACCAGCATTATTTCATGGCAGCTTCTCCTACTCTGCAAGTCCCTGACACCAAACTCACGTTTTGACAGGCAAACTCCTGCTAGGAGAGTAATTTCCAAGGCCCATGCAAGGCAATGTCACCTAGTCATGGCTGTCTGGGCTGGTGCAGCAGCAGGGTCACCCCACAGCTTCCTGAGAATGCAGGGAGGTGTGAGGGGCCCGCAGAGCCTTTGCCTTCCTTTTCCCACAGCTGATATGGGTCATGCTCAGCACAGCTGAAAATTGAGCCCTCAGGCAGGGAGCTATAATGAATTCACTAGATTAGGCAATGAAAGCCAGTGTGAACAAAACAACCAGCTGGCTCAAGAATATTTTGCACTAACATAAAAATGCTATGGTAGGGGAGGAAACAAGCTTCAGAACCGTCCCTTTTCATTCCTCTGAAAATCATGCCCATCTTTTCTTTAATGCATATTCTTATAGCCTCCATATATCTGTGAAAGTAAAGAAGTAAAGATATTTTTATCCTCTGTGTTCTGTTGCAGTCATTGAAAATAGTAAACTCATGTAAGAATGTGATGCAGCTTGAAAAAAAATTGTTTGTGGGGGAATTTTACCTGAAGCTCTGTAATTTTTTCTTTTCTTTCATAATGAGTATCGGAATCTAACTACATCATTCAGGTCTTTGTAGTTATTTTTTAATTCTGGAAAACTAACAATTTTGTAAGTATTTATAAGCATTATTTCTAAAAAATCTAAAGTAATCAAATTATACATATAGGGTTGTATAGTTCCAGAATCAGAAACTGAAAAGCTGCCCTACCTTTATTACTAGAAGTGGAAAAATTGTTTCAGCATAGACTAGAGTGACAGACAAGACTTGACTCCAGTTTATTTCTTTGCTTTTGTCCTTTGTCTAGGGTTGTGTTGAAACCCTGTGTTTCCAAACATTGTTTTTCCTTTATCTGAGAGGTGACTTTTCATATGTGAGCCAATCCACCCACACTCTTCCTGTGATTATTCTCAAGAAATAAGAAGAAAATTCCACACAATGTCCATACCCAAGAGGATTGCAAGCCTAGTTTCACTTGATTAATAGTTTGCTTTCCTTTCTAGTTCACAAGGAATGTGTGTTCCCATTAGGTGATTTTGGAAAATGTGTTATTCTACTGGAGGAATCTCTCCTATGGATGCCACCAGAAAAAAAAGATGTCAGTAAAAAGCAGCCTCACATTTGTATTTGAAGGAGTGAAAGGCAACACTTAGGAATTCCCACATGGCATTGCCCTTACAATCTCCTGAGGAAATCCACCGTAAAATACAGTATGTGCTGAGAACAGGCTGGGCCACCTAAATTTGGATTGCTTTTGGCTTCAGCTATGCAGAAATCCCCAGAACAGGTGCCAAATTAAGTCACCCTACTAGCTGCTTTCCATGACTGAAGGTCAGTAATAGTTAACATGGAAAGGAATTTGGATAGCACATCTCACAATCTGAGAGTGCTGTGCCTGCTCAAACATACCAATGCATTCTTACCTCAGAAAACCTCAAGTGCAGAGCAGTTTCACTTTTCTTTGACATGGGAGCAGTTTACAGTTTATAAGGAAAACACGTTAGTCTTTGGTATCAATGTTAATTTATGCCACATTTCCCATCTATTTATAACTCAAGCATTCTAAATTAGACTATTAGATGCAAATATATTGTAATCTGACAGAAGGCAAAATATTCCATAAATCTGATTTGGAAAAGGGAAATATTCATTCATATATAGCTGACTAATGGCTCTACATTTGCAATTTCAGAAACATGATTTCATCAAAGAACTGCTAACAATCCATGTTAAACTTTGAAGATTAGTGTGTTTAGCCATAATTTTGCTCCCATTTGAATTTTATTTTGTTGTCAGCTTGTTTCTCATTGCATTCTTTGTTTCTTAGAACTTGTATAAATAGAGAATTTTTGTTTCTTGAAAGCCTTTTGATCTCCTTTTCATTTCCCACCTGCAATTATAACTCTTTCTGGGTGACATCACCCGTTAGATGCAGTGAAAAGAATTCTGATAAATAGCTGAATAAAGAATTATTGACATCAAGTGGAAAATAGCCCTCTGGAACTGATGAACTCTCAAAAAGCCTGTCTGCATGCAAGAATCACAAATAAGAATCATTACAATCAGGCAAATACAGAAAATACTCTGTGCAAGGTGTTCAGTGCAAACTCAATGTCCAGAACTGGAAAACTCATGAAGGTGGTTGTTAGTGCAAAGTTAAATATTTAACCTGGTTAGCTAGAGAGTACTCACAAGTGCAGATACACCAGCAGTGACATATTATGATGTTTTATTTCAGTAAACAGGGAATTAGAACAGCCCTTGCAATTTCTCTTTTTTTTTCCTCACCTTATTAAATTCAGACAGGGTGCACTTTTAAGAATATCCTTCTGTATAGATGAATTTCATTCTCCAGTGAAACACTCAGTAAGTGCATGGTAAGTCCACATTCCTATTGGTTTGCTATTTTACCATCTTCCTTAGTCCTCAGACTATTAGTTGTTACATCTATGTCCAAACTCTGAGCGAGCATTTAACAGTACAATTCTTTGAATGTGACTGGAGTTGCCCGTAAATACGAATCTAGTATTCTTCTGAAGCAACCACTGGTATATACTACTGTTGTAGTTTTGGTTTGTTTTTTGGTTTTTTTTTTTTTTCTTTTTTTTTGGTCTCTGTGTGTGTGTAAACTAGAGTTACACTGATGTTAAGCACAGACCATATCCATATTTACTACATGGATATAGAGTTATGGACTGCAACCCACTTCCTTCTTTTAGGAATGAAATTATCTTTGAGGAGACATAACAAGCAGATGTTGTTCTTGGGCTCTGTCTGGTCTGTTGCAGTTCTTCCTGACATTCACAGCATAAAATTGAAGACAGGCAGTGTATAGCATGTATCAATTATCCTAAGTCTTGGTTCTTCTTTTGTAGGAACAGAAGAAATGTAGAGAGGAGTTTCTGTCACTTTACTTTTTTTTCAGAGAAGACAGAAGCATTATCTATCTCAGTTTGGGTACTCTTGGTTTGCTGTCTAGAAGGAATGTGATAGATAATTCTAGAAAATTTTGAGGCTTACTAGACTAGAGTTTAACTCATGGTTATAGATTATTATCATTATAGTGACTTTTTAGAAAAATCTGCTAGATCTTTCTTCACTGAATAATAAGACATAAAAAGTTACTGAACTTCAGAATATGTTGAAAGACCGTGACACATAGAGATTCAGTAATAACCTCTAACAGAATACAACAGACATACAGAGTCTTACAGTCACAACAGGTCTGTGTCCACAATCACAAAGGTATTTCCCATAGCTCTTATACCAGCACTGTTTACTAATAGGCATGGATAATGATGGATAATGTCAGGGCTTTCCATTGTACTTTGAACTTACACAGCTTATCACTTCATAGTAGAGATGATCCAAATGCATTCTCCGGTTCAAAAGTAGTTCCCCTCTGGAACAACTTAATAGGTGTTCCTATACTTAATAGGTGTTCCTAAACTAAATTATTTCCAGTTACCTCTAAACCTAGTTATATCTAGAATTTTTTTCATGCATGGGATATATCTGCTCTAAATCCATCAAAGCTACTGTAGGTTTATACTATTGCAAAAGCAAAAATAAAACAGGCACTGCCTATCCTCTCATTCCCAGGAGCAGCTGACTCTCCCTCTTTGGAATGGCACTTATGGGAAATCCATGAGCTCTGCAGAAATGACCAAACTAGATTTGATTTAAAGCAGGTATTTTGAGAATTCAGTTAGAGAATGTAAGTGAGGTGATGAAAGCTTCTGCTAAGTCATCCCTGGTCTTCTGATAGCGCCATAGTCTCAAACACAAAGAGACATGGAAATCAGAAAATGGTTTTAGAAACTCTGATTCTGAGAGAGATGTGTTTTGCATATGACCCTTTCAAAAATGTCAGCAACAGTGTATTTGCCTTTCTTGATCTTTGAATCAATACCTTCTGGCTACATAAGACACTAGCAAACACATTTTGACTCCAAACAAATTATTTCAAAACTGTCACAAGTGAATTTTACATGGATCATCATTCATATGACATTTACAGTTCCTGGCAAAAGCCATTACAGACACACCCAAAGAGCCACTATTTTCCTCTGAGAAAGGGGGACCTCAGAATGATTATTTTACCAAAGAAGACAAGGAGTTTGTTGGATGGCAGACTTCTACTTCATACATCTTATTTAAAATCATATAGGTAATAGGTAGTCATTAAAGGGAACACTGTGACCCCTTTGAGTGCAATTGGTGATGTCACAAAGCTGCACTGTGCTTCATACTGTCCAGATGACACTGTTCCTCATTTTTCTTCATGCTGGGTTGAGATCATTGCTTGGGTGAGAGGCAATTACCTGAAGCACATCTGAGAGATGCTGGCAGACTGTCTGAGAGAGGTACTGTCTGAGTCTGAAGGAGCAATTTCCTTCCTTTTAGCGAAGCTTGTGGATTGAGAGAACCTTTTAGGATCTTTAGGGGCATCTTGATGCATTGGCAACAACAGTAGCCAGGGAATTGTTCTATTTTCTTGTTTACAAGCACATGTCCAAATGAAGATTTTCCAATGTTTTGTCTATCCAGGGTAAGCAATTATACACTCTAGGTTTTAAAAGCATTGCAAACCTCATCAGGAGCAAAATACACTTTGTTTTTTACTGCAGGTCTTTTGTGCATTGCTGCTTAATTGCTATCCTCATTTCCACTACCATTTCCATTCTGGACATGCACTAATTACTGGCATTTTAGTTCATTGTATCTGAAGGACACAGTCACTTACAAGGCAACAGATAAGATCACAAGTGGAATATGTGCTCATGGTCCTCATATCTGGAGTTCTGGATGGATAAACTTCTACCCCAGTGTTATCTTTATTTTCTGGTCTAGTGTGCTGATTTTCATTGAATACTACTGATATAATAACTTATTATAATACCTATATGCTATATCACAATATAATATAACTATTATAATTAAGTTATAATAACTTGGGATTTTATTAAGAGGAAACTTGTCTAGGTTTTGAAGGTTGGAAGGTATTTATTTTAAATTGTGTCATCTTGATTTAATCAATAAAGTGAGGTTTTGTATATGTATGTGAATATATATAGATTTATTCAGAATATTTGGGACAGGTGCATCATATAAATTGATCAGATGATTACATTAATTACATAGCTGTTGAAGATATTAAAAGCAAGAATTTGCTAGAAAATGTGATAAAATTGCTAGTACAGAAACTGAGGCATGATTGTGGTTTGTCAGACATACTTATCTGAAGGTTTCTCTTTAATAATTCGTGCTATTAGAGAAGATGACTTCATTGCCCAGCAACCATTCAGAGGTTGATGCAAACAGAAGCAGTTAGCCGAAATAGTTTATTTGGTTCAGTCCCTCACTATCACTGCATTGCACACATCTGTTTACCAGGTCAGAGAGTATTTTATTTTTAGTTCACCATTAAGGGTGCATTATAATCTCTTTATTAGCCTTTCTGAACACAGCACATACCATCATAAATGTTTTAGTAATGCATTCAGAAAACAGGTAGCACAGCTTGTCTGTTTTTGCAGACTATTACCAACTAGTGCTGCTAGGGCAGGATGAGGACTGAGACTTCCACTGAGAAACTGTCTAAGATCTTATTTCTTTGTCTTGGTTTGGAAAGACAGGAGTCTGCTAAGGAAGGCAGGAGCCTCCCCTGAAATGGAGAATGTAAACCCTCCCCACCCCTCCGAATTGCTATAAATTTTAAATTAAGGGGCTCTCAGGCAAAAATATGGGAGCAGGAAATAACACTTCTTTAATAGGGAAAGGAAAAAAAAGGATAAAATAAACAATGCAGTACACTAGAACTACACTGACAGAGTCAGAACCCAACCTGACACCCTGTGGGTCAGGGTGTTGGTAGCAGTCCAATTGGAATTGTGGCTGCATTCCTCCTGAAGTGTCAGGTGTGGTTCTGTTGGAGCAGGGATCCTGTAGAAAAGGGTGTATTCTTCCTCCGAAGATCCAGTGGAAGAAAAGGCAGCTGCTGTTCCTCTGGGAAATCCAGTGGAGAAGCCATGCTGGTGTCTCAGAACCTCTGGATTATATCTGGGGAGCAATGCTTGGCTCCTCCCTCTGGGCGGAGCATCTCACAATGGGATGTTATAGTTCTTATCAGTCATGCAGTGACATCCAATAGTCTGTTATCAGCAGGTGTCCCCTCCCGAGGGAGGAGTGATTGTGCTCACTCAGAGAGAGAGATAAGGCCAACTGCCCACTTGACAAAGATAATCTGCCATACAGATGTCAATTGAAAACATCTTGCATTGCAACCTTCAACATTCTTGTAACAATTTCAGTTAAAGTACATCTTAAGAGAGGAACAGAATATATGGCAGTATGGATAATACAGGTTTTACAGAAGTCTGTTCCAAAGATGAGCCAATTCAATAGTGGTCTTTTCTGTAGTTTCACAGTGTTTTCAGGGATTTTACAAGATCTTCAGAGTAAAATATTTCCTTGCTGTAATTTAAGAGAGTAAGGAGGCAAGACAGACTTTTCAAAAGTATTTCTTTTGTTTGGGAATCCTTGTATCTAGTGTCTGTATTTTAGCCACCTGATAGTTAGGCATTGCCTTTCACTATTGTATTAACCTGCGGGACTTCCATTATACTTTCATTGCTTTGGTTTCTTTGGAAAGAGAGAAGTTTTCTATTAAAACATCAAATGTGACCTTCATTATAAATAATCAAAACTGTTCTGCTAACTCTGTCAGTCTGCAAAGACAGCCAGATAACCAAAATTTTACCGTTAGGGTCATGTTTGGACAAACATCTATGAAAACAAGATTTCTTATCAGATTCCAGCACTTCCACTTGGCATCTCAGCTGGAAATACCAGAAGAAAAGCTTTTCTGTTAGGCCATGGTCATTTCCAGCTCTAGTCCCTGGTGGAAATCAGAGGTGCCAAATAATTTTGCTCATGAAGGGTTCAACGTAAGTTCATTTCCAAACATGCATTAAGGTTTCTTTTGTATTTCTTCCTTAAAGCCTGTGTCGAGGCTTATTTTGTAAATGCCAGGAGTTTTTGTGGTTTTGTTTGTTTGTGTTTTGTTTGTTGTTGGGTTTTGTTTTGTTTTGTTTTGGTTTGGTTTGTCTTAGGCTTGATTTCTGTTTTATTCTGTTTGTTTTTTTTTTTTTTTAATTGCTATTTGTAAACCAGGAGTGCCTTCACTTCTAATTGCTGTCACAGGATGTGACTCCAGCCAATAGTTCTAAAGAGGACCGTTGTTTTCACATATGTTAATTGTCTGGTTTTCTGTAAAAGAGAAAAGAAATGGTTAAGGGATTGGAGGAAACTTTCCTTAGGTTAATTATGTGATAGATGAGTAATGTGATTATTGACTCTCACAATCAATAGACCAATATCATGTATATAGATTAAGAACATTTTTATAGATTTATAGTTATGTTGTACCCTCTCACGTTGTTTTCAAGGGACAGCTGGAGTTGGGACATTTGGGAGGGCTGGATTGTCACTATGGTGACATTTGACCTCCAATCAGGGTTTGAGGAAGAGATCTCCACCACTGGACCGTGAAGGAAGGGTTGATGGACAGAACTTTGGGAGGGGTTAAAGAGTTAAATAGGAGAAACCTCCATTGTGAGAGAGAGCACATGGCAGGGAAAATCTTTTGGTCCAGGTGCCATAACCTTTTGTTTCTATTCAGTCTTCTGTTGTACTTTTGATAAGGTTTAATAAACCTTCCTAAACTATGAAAAGTGAGTAGCTATTTCTCACAATTGTTAAGTCTAGCCCTTTTCCATAGAGTATTTTTCTCCTGCCCAAGGAGACTTGAGCAGCAATCCTTTAGATTCCCTAGGACTACCCTCATGACTGCACTTCAGCAGAGCCTGGGAGTGGGAGGGAAGAGAGGCTTCTTGGCCTCTTTAGCTGAAGCTATTCACCTTTTAATGAAAAAAATACAAATTAGATGAAGATGTTTAATACACATCTCATAATATTCTGACAAGTGATTAAGCTAAAAGATGGTTTTATTCTCTGTGTTTACCCAAACATTTAAATGACTGCATATGAATAGATCTGTTTCTGCTGGAGAGGTAGACCAGATTCTCTGTTACGAAATGTGTTAAAACCAAGGCCGTGCTTGCAGAAAGGGAGTTCAAGACCTCTGAGGGAGATAAAGAATGTGAGTTGAAGACTTTCAAAACCTTTTCTGAGTGCTCTAATGACAACAGTGAACATGTCATAAGCACCTCTTTCAGCAGTTTTTCTTTGTGTACGATGACAGATCCAGTAGAAGTGTTGTGAGAACTCCTAGACCTTGAGGGAACATTTAGTTGGGTTTTTAGTTCAGTGGATATTTTGTTCACACAGGTATGGTTTGAGTGGTCTTTCACATGCACTTAAGTAGATATTTGAGGTCAAACTGGGACTGATCTTGATGAATTCCCTTCTTTAGTCAATGAAGGCACTGTCAGAGGGTCATTCATCCTACATACCTTAGGCTCACATCTTGATGGGCTAAGTTGTTCTTGAAGGTTTCTATTTCTCTTAACAGTAGGAACCTGGATATACAGCTTTGCTTATATTAACTTTTAAGGGCAACTGGTAGCAATTCTGCTGTTAAAAACTGGAAGTATAACTTGTAGAAGAGAATACATTTGCAAAATTCAGACATTATACTGTTTGATTACAGTTTGTGGAATCTTTTCAAATTAAAATTTTGAATGTCAGCAGTAAAAAATCAAATCAAAACTGTTTGATTACAGTTTGTGGAGTCTTTGCAAATTAAAATTTTGAATGTCAGCAGTAAAAAAAAGAAGCAGATAGTGTAACCTACCAGATAGTGTAGCTCTCTCTTATGGCTGATCTGTGGAAAGTGTGCACCTGTTGCCAGATTCCTAATCAGAATGCTGTGTTATCAATATACTGTTGTGTATAATCCTAGGCAATCATGTGCCAGCACAAGGCAGGGACAGAAATATCCATTTGACAGCTAGCAACTTGAGCTATACAACAGGCCCTGTTTAATCCATTCTGGTTTAATTCTGATGTTTGTGCTAGAAGAAAAGGGTTATCCCATTGTGTGGAGAAGTACTACACTCTTGGAGAAAGTGAACCAAGTTTTCCTGCTGCTTGAAACAGTAGAGGTGATAATGAGAGTTATTGGAAGTTCACCTAAGGCAACACAGCTACTTCAGCTCAATGTACCATCTTTGCCTAGAAAGCAGGAGTCCAGGCTCACCTCCTGTCTGAAATTAACTATTTTGCTGTGTGTATTTTCTTGAATTCAGAAAACTGCATGGATTGTACCTGTGAGTTGTCTCTGTTGTGGAACAGAGTGGAAATCCAGCAACCAAAGTTACTGATCCAGTTATCAGGCCATTTCTCTTTTCTTCCTACAGATTTCATCTTCTTGGCTAAGGAAGACAACAGTTTTTGAATATCAGCATCACCAGGAACTGCCTTCAATATAGGCTGTGCATTGTTGTGCTTATAATCCTTGACCCAGACTGTGAACTGGGAAAGGGACAGACTCTTTCCAGTTCCTAATAATTCATTTGGCCCACTCAAGGGCCAATTAATTTTAACAGCGGTTCCTTACCTGTTTGGAATAAATGAACTTCAGAGAGGGCCAAGGAAGCAGAGCTGTGACACACATCTGTTGAGATCACAGTGCCAATGGAGTTTGTGAAATGATGCGTTTTTCATGTAGAAAATCCTGGTTCCTTCTTTCTGCATAAAGTACATTTTTTTTTCCTCCAGAAGTTAATTAATTTATGCTTCATAATGTTTCTTTTATTACTAACATTGCAGCCTGCTGCACAATTTGCACATCAGGTGTTTCTTCTTTTTTTAGGCTTTCAAACAACTGTAGGGTGACACTAGCTGTTCAGCAAGACAGAGCACATACTACCCATTGCTAATTCTTCTTCAAAGCAGCAGTTGAATTAACATAAGCTTTAAGTGGGCGTTATGTATTCATTTGCACATTTTCTGCTGCTGCTTATGACTAGTTTAGCTGCAATCTGCTACACATAAAGGATTACTGCACAGATACAGAGCTTTATAGAAGTAACACATCCTTCAGGTATCTCTGCATAAACTCATGCATCAAACTATGGGTCATTAATTTTAAATGTCTGGAGGCAGAGAGATACAAATCTCTTTCTCTCTTTTTCTCTATCCTGTCTCACCCACTACCAGCTCTAGACAGACACAGTAAATTGGCACTCCCTAAAACCTACCTCATCATCATGAGTCATGTTTCAGCTTATTGTCCTTTTTCTCTGTTGTCTATTATTTAGGTGAGTTATTTGTTAAAAATACACCCACAGTACTCTGGTCGTAAATGAGTCCAGGGTTTTTTGTTTGGGTTCTTTTGGTTTTTTGTTTTTGGGGTCTTTTTTTTAAAATTTTTTATTTTACTTAGATCAGAATACTGAACCTGATAAAAAGGAAATTATTACTGTGCTTCCTTTTTTATACACCATTGCTGTAGTATCCCCAGCCTGAAAGACTGCATGCATAGCCCTTTTGCTGGGTGTATTGAAATAACTTTGTTAAACTATTTCCTTAGAAAGAATAAGATAAATATGAATGTATAATTCTATACAAGATCTCAATTCAGATCTTTTTGCAGAAGTTCCAGTAACAGCTCCCAAGTACCACTTTGGTTTTTTTTCTTTTTTTTTTTTCCTGGATAAGCACCATTTGCAGAAAAAAATTAGTACTGTTGCTCTCTGAATTCGTATAAATCAGGCCATATGCTATTTTTGGTTCTGGAAAATATGATCTTTTTTTTCTCCCTTCTGCTCAGAAATTACTTTGCATGGCTTTTTTTTTTTCCTCCCAGAGCATATTAGTATACTGTATTTTGTTGATGTATACAGTGGTAATTTCCAAGACCACATAGGAAAAAAAAGTACTGTGTGTGGTGTTTGTTTGGATAGTTTACCCAGTCATTGCACAGTGAAGAAAGAACTCAGTCAATAATTATTAATTTAGTATCAGTTACCACTGTGACCACTGTGTGCAAGTTGCTTTGCAAACAGAACTATAGAGATCTGTTTATTCTCTTACCTCACTGAGAGCATTTAATAAAGAATGCACGTAGGGGATTACATGAAAAGATGTATGGCCTTTTTTGTGGTTTGTTTCATTTTTGTTTTTTTTCTGACCTACATTTTATGTGGCATATGTCAGGAGAGCTTAAGCATTTATAGTACTACTTCTGTATGCACTTTCAAACACCTTTTCCTACTGCCTCTGGTTGCTATGTATGAGAACCTGTGCACGGTATCACTGAAGATATTCCAAATTTTGAATGTCATGCAAGGTAGCAGAGCTATTCCAAGGGCAGATGGCTAAAAGTTAGACTGTGACTGAAATATATTAGGCCCTAGTGTAAGGTCATGTATTTTTCTGATATCTTCAAGCAATGTGGCACAAGCTGCTTTACTTCCTCCACTCTCTTTGGTATCACTGATTTACAGAGTCAGGCTGTAGTTGTGAGAGGTGAAAGGAAGGGTGGCTGGCAAATTGCAGAAACCACTGTAAGAACTGAGATGAGAGGACTGATGTCCATGTTTCAAAGACAGAATATTCTGTATGAAATCCATATCTTGACATTCTCATTCATTTCAAATAATTCCTGATAAATTGTTTCTTTTGCTTCTGGGGTAGTGTAGTATGCAGTATAGTTTCCAACCACTAATAATTTGCTAATTGGGAACCCTACTTGATAAAGAAAACAATTAACATTTGAACTCACTTTGAAATGCTAAACATACATTCTTTAAGCAACTTTTTTTTTATGCTGTTGGCTACTTAGTTTAATAATATATTCATCCCTGAATATTCTTTTTAAAAAACCCAGTGGAAATAGCTTTGATGCAGTAACTGAATGATAAGTTGACAAGTTTCTTTTCAGCTGTAAGTAAAATGTCCCTGTTGTCATGTATGCTGTTTGACATTTTAAAAACTGCCTTTTGAAACAGGAGTTTTCCAACAGGGAAAGACAAAAAATATCATAATATCCTAAACCTTTTATTTGAACAAGAACAAATGAGTGCCACACTAAAATCATAATTAAGAGTTTTTTTTTTCTTGCTTTTATAATTCTTTTTCACATTCAATTGTACAGTTTTTGAGTTCTTAATATATAACACACTGCATCCATTCTCATGAAGGAAAAACTCAAGCCTTTGGCATGAGGTCATATTCATCTCACCAGATTTTATCCATGAAATATGCATGCATTTAATCTCAACTAATCAAGCAGGCTTCGTTTGAAACACCTCCATACCACCTTAATGCAAGTGTCTTGGGCCAGTGGGATGAATGGCTCTCTCGAGATACCTGCCTCTCCTTTAAAGACAGATGGTGCCTGGATGACCATCCTAGATTTGATGTCACATCTAACTTTTAGATGATTAAAGCTTGATGAGGTAAATTGCATGTAAAATCACATAAAAATTTATATGGCACAATATGGACTTAAGAACTTTTATGGATTTAAGAACTTAAAAGAAATTCCAACATTAATTATAATATAGAAGAAATGCAAAATAAATTAGCTACCAAAATCTTTTGCTACTATAATACTTTGCAATATGACTTCATGTGAAACAAGTCAACAATGCAGGAAAGAAGGCTGAATAATCAGAGAAATTATCATTCTCCTCAAGAGAAGAAAACAGCTCTCATTCTTTGCTCTGTTCCCTAGGTAGACTAGTGATCCACATTACCCTCCATCCTCGCCTCTAAGGGTATGGGCAATAGAAGAAATAAAAGAAAAAAGTTGTCTGTAAGGAACACGAGATAGGACAACAGGGCAAATTAGGGGGACAATAAAGGCGATAAATTATGGGAAAATGAATTCAGTTAAGAAAAAAACAAGTACACTTACTATTCTTTAAAAATGTCTCAACTGGTTCATTCTTATCTGCCTAATTTTGTTAAAATGGTGCTTCCTAATGAAAATTATTTCAGCATTAATTTACTGTGTGTTTTTTGTAGTGTATTTGGCAAACTCATTTACAAAAACATTCTTGTTATTCAGGACCACCACCACATGTAAAATACAAACTCTCATTTTATAAAGTAAAAAGAAAACATAAAAATAAAACACCATGGTATTAAAACCCCTCATATTTAAATAGTTTCATTCCATACACTTACTTGCACAATAGTTTCAGCCATGTGATTCCTGTGTAAATAGCTGTAATGACTTGAGAGAATGGCATTTTACTGGTGCATAGTGATCATCCATTTGCACATAAGAAAGAGGATTTGGTAATAATTATTCTTCAGAGAAAAGTATTACACTTTGGGGACTTTGTGTAACTTATTTTCACCATAAAGCGAAGAAAATGCCTTTGAAAAACTCTCAACTACCTGTGGGATGCATCAGATATGCATGCATCAGATTCTGCTGATGGAAGCTACTGGGCAAACACTGTTATCATAATGAGTTGTCTGCATTCACTAATAACCAGAAGAGTATTTTATCAGAAATCACTTTCTGATGTTGGAACCTTAGACCTTAATTCTTAGATCAAGCAATAGAACTTAAACATATAAAACCTCATTTGGTTACTTTTATGTCAGATCTTTGCTGGTATTGTGTACTCAGAACATCCAATGGCTTCCAGAAGAGCCATTTTATGCCTCAGCACCTCCCAAAATGAGATTGTGGAAAATTGGCTTGAAAATCTCATGTAAGTAATACTGACTGAAAAGCAATGACATTTCAAGACCAAATGTTTTGTTTACGGTATCAGTTATTGTAAATGATGCAAGCTTCTGTATTTAGTTTTTGGAGACATTATTTGTACTTTACACAAAACAAGTGCCATTACTAAATTAGCTAGTTTGAGCAGTTGTCCTTTTAAAAATAATTAACTCTGTGAACACTTGTTGGAAAGCCAGCCTGGAGCTTTTCCATTGCATTCCTTCTGCTTAATGATGAACTATGGCTACCCAGGGCCTTGCTGTCATTTGGGTATGTGGTCCCATCATAATCAGTGAGCAACCCAGAGAATCACTACTCATCAATATGGACGTGGTTGTACTGTTTGTTTCTAAAGGAAGATGGTTCATAAATGTCAGGGGAGAAAAGGACTCTGTAAATATGAAAACAAATAGTACATTCATTAAAACCAAAAGTTTTCTAAATAGAAGCAATTCTATTAAATTCAGTAGAATTACAATCTCAGAATGCCATTGTCCAAAGCTACATGGAAATTTTGTCTGTAGAATTCCCATCAATTATGACATGAAAATTTCTGATTATGATTATTACTGTTTCCCTTTTGTCCAAATGTTTCACCTATTTTTTTTAAACAGAAGCCTTATTTACACTTGAATGTACTTCTCTGGCAAGGTAGTAACATTAGCCCTCATTCAGCAAATGTTTAAGATAATTATAGACAACACAGTTCATAAGAAGCCATGATAGATATAGGACAACAGCCTCTCTGCTCTAGCTGATTAGATATTTGAGAGATCTGAAAGCATTTTGGTGATGCTGCAAGGCAATGCCAAGACAATAGGTTTCACCCAAAAGTATAGTTCAGACTATGGCATAAGTATCAGCTGTTACATCAACTTGCTTAAAGTCTCATTATGTCATTCTTGTACCTGCTAAACTGCACAGATCCATAGGTTACAATGGATCCACAATTCTAGGAAGGTGCCATAGCAAAGAATGATCAGAGAGGTAAAAAATGGCAGAAGTGCAGACTATCTTTGCAGTTAAGATCCAAATTAAAGTCCTTTTATTTTGCTTTTAACTGGGAAAAAAAAAGACAACAAAACAATGTATGTTTAAATATTATTTTAAAATACTATATCTATCTTGCTATTTAGAAGCAGATATATACTAACACATATATATGCATGTGTATGGATATATGCCCTTTTAAAAGGAAAGAAATTCAGTCACATGTCTGTGCAGCTCCTATATTATTCAATTAGCCCCAGGGTGTTAGGGCAATGTTGTCCTTTATGAATCTGAAAGGCTAAAAGCCCACCCTAAGTTAAGCATCTTCATCTATTTCAAGAATCAGACTCATAATTTGTGTGTGTGGTCACTGGTCATTTCTGGAGGACAGCTGATGCCTTCTGCCTTCATTTCTCTCCAAGACCAGAAGAATCTCTCAGGAGCTGCCCAAACTTCTATATAAAATATAGAGGCAAGTACAACACTGACTTTGACTGGACTCACATTTTAGATTACTAAAATTAGTGATGTGAATCCTGCCCATCTAGGTTCATTATCTGTATGTAGACACTTGGTGTTGTGTAGTAAATGCAGACTACAACAGATATTATCCTTGTAAGTTCCCAGAACTTAAAACAAGGCATTGTGAAGTTGTTTTCCTGAATTATTTGTCTAAACTGGGCATGAATTTTAAATATTTGACTGACATTTGAATGTCTTCAGCATTTGGCTGGCATCTTTAATAAACATGAACAAGTTTTAAAAACATCAGAAGCTCATCTCTTCTGCTAAAAATATTGATTCTGTCTTCAGCACCTTCTTGTGAAGCAAAGGAAGCTATTGTAAAAAAATACATCCATCTGAGAGCAAAGATAATGAGAATAAATGCAATTGTCTTGACTCAGAGTTTGAACCCTTGATTTTAAATTGGTAATTAGCTTTTTTTGATCTCAAGAATGTTGTATTTCTGAAACAGAAATGATTATGACACAGTATAAGTTTCTTTATTTAAAAGTTTCAGTCTATGTTTGTTATGATTATAGTGAAGCATAGTCCAAAATTGCCATCTGTGCAGAAAAGACTTATTATGAAAAGGATGTGAAAAGAAGACCTATATATTGCTATTAATTTCATATTGTCTTCACCGTTGCTTCCTGGATATTAGGGTGTAAATAAGTTAGGCATGGTCATTCACTTCATATGTTCAGGCTTTTGGGAGTAGGTGAGATATTTAGAAATTCAGTATGTCTCTTCAGCAACTGATGTCAAGAACTTTTTAAATTAAAAACTTCTATTGATGTATTATCTTTTTTCCTCATTTTATTTCTCCACAAAAGAAAGAACCTTACAGTGATTGATTTTTTGCACATGACTAAAAAATCATAGCTTGAAAACTTGGGGATATAATGAGTGACATTTATGTAAAATCTGCCTCTATTCCAAAACAGTAAAAGCTTTTCTGGCCTTTCACCTCCAGTCTCGATCAAAGGCAAAGTAGTGACAAATTTGAATAAATGGCATCCCTCATACTTTTTCTTCCCAAGAACAAGCTGACCATCTCCACCTGACAACCCTTAGGAACAACAGTCCTGGTGGGGCAAATATATGGGAGATGGTACTGCAGTAAAGCCTTTGAACATGAAAACTTGCACTTCTTAAAAAAGATTAGTACCTGATATTTTCCATAGCAAATCATAGCAGCAGAGATATGTGATTTTCATTCACTTTCCCTTTAGCAAATTTCTCTGTGCTTCTTTTTGTTTCTATGTCTATTTTATTTATATTCTTCAGGATAAGATGGCACAATTCCCACTCAAATATTGTGTATAAGAATTATGTAAAATAAACTTCTCTTGAGGTCCAGAAGGCTTTTTCTCCTGCTGTACCACACCTGACAAACAACTGCTCTGCAGCTTCTAAATTTGAGCACTTATTAGAAATGCTTTTACCTCAACTGGCAAAGTGACAATAGAACAGTCTTATCTACAATAGAAGGAAATGTTCTCTTCAGAAGCATTATGCAAAAACAGAAGGGAAATAAGCATTAAAATAAAGCACTTAAAAATAGGCTACAAAGTCCTTGATGTGTCTTTCTATCATCTCAAGATGATATGAGATAATTATCAAAAACCAAAAAATAATATATTCCTAGGCCAACCACTACAACTTTTTGGGACTTGTCTGGTGTATCTACATACACATAATAATTTTCCTGTCTGTTGCATGAATTCATCTGCACTGGTTTTCACACTGATTCTGAAAATAACTGCCTTGGTTATTCCCATTACACTTCCCTGCCTAAACTGGTGGGCACAAATGCATAAACCAAATACACAAGCAGAGCATAATTCTCTCTCTTGAATCCTATATTGCTTTTTATAAAAAGATAAAATTGCTTTTCAGAGACAACATGCTATTGCAGTAAAGCACTATTTCACAGTACAGTCTAAGGGGCAACCACAGTCATTCTTTGACAGAGAGCTCCCTTCTGATAGGGGGTGATATTATGGTTTCCCCAACTCCAGACAGTCAGAAATCATGGGTTAAGTCCATTCTCAACACATATAAGATAATAACTAAGAAATGCCAACAGCACATTTTTTTGTTTTTCCTCTTGGGTTTTGAGGCTGTAGGTGTGCTTATAACATGCTTTCAAAGTACTTTTTTCAGGCAGGAATATTTTTATTTAGGTTTTTATAAAACTGGAATTATGTTTTTGCTCCTCATCTTCAAGAGTTGATGTCTTAGAAAATGTCTTACAGAAATGAAGGCCTCAGAAACATTACAGGAGCTGGGAGCACATATATTAAAAATCATGAAAGATGTAATGAGTTATTTCTATACTACAAAATAAAACTGTGTCACCAAGAACATTGTGCAAAATTTAAATAATGAAAATTAGATATTGCTAGCTGATCTTTAAAAGGAATTGTACAAACATTCATGGTGCCAATGTTTGACTTTTCAATTTAATAAAAGCAGTAAGAAATATGTTTTTCATTTCACCGCCTCTCGCTATTCATACAGGCTAATTCTCACTCTACCAGTGGCTCATTTCTTCAATTACAGGATGTACCTTCATTACACTTGATATATTATATTAAACAGTAAGTGTCTTATGCTAATATACAGAAACTTGTGGTTGCCAGGCATCGTCCTTAAAGGAAAAAAATACTTTTAATTAAACAGTTGTCTTCAGTATGAATAGTTGTCATAAGTTACTGCCATTACCCAAGGGGTAATGTTTCAAAGCTCATTATGGAATTATTCAAAAAGAAATCCCACACCAGCATTTACTGAGTAGTACATGGAATACATAAATACAGTCAAATTGCCAAGTAGACAGTTCTCTAGTGTAGCCACAAAGGAATGAATTGTATAACAGAACCAAAGAAGCTTTGGGCATTTTCTACAGTTTCCCATTGTATTCTGTGCAGATATGAGACAACAACATTTATCATTTCTATAATTTGATCTTATCACTCTAATATTCATGTTTTGCCCTCTAATACTTACCCCAGTATTAGATTTTCCTCAAAATTCCAACTACTTTTAGTTATGACTAATGTTATAATTTTTATCCAGATTACAGTAACAAGAAGGAGAATTATTTGATATTGATAAGGAATATTTACTTATTCATGAATCATAAAAAAAAAAAATCAAACTTTGCCCAGGAATTTTGATAAATGCATATATGTTCTTTATTCTCTTTTAAGTTTGTGTTTCTTTAAGAAGACTTTCCTATTTGTTCTGTGTCATCATAGCAGGTTTGTCAGCCATGTGTGTTCCTGAACTTCTAATAACTTTTGAGTCTGTCAGCTGATTTCAGACTAATTCGATGCAGAGGTGGAACTTTCATGAAGAATTCCTGAGTACATCATTCAAAAAATCTGGTTGGGTAGAGGATTATGTGTCCTAATGAAAGTAAAATTGCCATATGAATTTATATCTGGTTATGTACCAAAGAATTAAACCAGGAAAGTGCCCTAAGTCACCTGCTGCATGGAAGATTCAGTCAAATTTGTCTCCTTCTTGATATCAGATTCAATTAAGGATGTTAATAATGAGCACTTTTGGCAGCCTTTAACTGAAGCTCAGTGGTGAACTATCTTACCACATAAGATAGTTCACTCCTTGATGATGTAACACAGTTAGGAAACAGCTGTCTGTTTCCTTCTCAGACTACACCATTTCTGCAGGGAAACTGTGTTGCTCATTTTGTATTAACCTTTGGTGGAGCCAAGCACATCTACAGCAAACTCCAAAGACTCCCTTTGGGTTAGTTGAAACAGTTTGTAGCCGTTTGCAAGCAACTTGTAGAAAAAAGCTTGGATGGAGGCTTCCTCCAGGTGCTCAGAAATCCACTAGCAGTAGTTAGAACATCCTTGTAAACAAGGAATAGAAAGTCTGTTTTTCTTAGAAGTACACAGGCCTTTTGTGTCACTACCCAGCATGTATGAACCATGGTGACAAGGAGGAAAGTTAGTGAAAATAACGAGACAAACGAGTGTGTTTAGCAGCAAAACAAGTCTGCACTTCAGAGTCTAAGTAGGTGAGTCATATGATAGGAAATGAGATAATGATCAGAAATAGAACACAAACCAGGGACAGTGGAAAAACTGTTTCAATTCTGTCACCTCAAACTGAAAGGGTGTTTGTGGTGATTGTTTTTCAGAAAGCAAAGAGCAATATATGTGATAGTGTTGAGAAACTTGTTATTATATGCAATTTTGCAAGCCTTAAAAACTTCCTAATTTTTGGCCAGACTATGTCAAGGAATTTGTGCCTCCAGGCTTTGGGGGATCTTGGTCAGCGAAACAAATTAAAAACTTGATTATTATCTAAAAATAATTATTGTGAATGCTTATTGTGAATAAAGCATTCAGAGAAGAAAAAGAAAAATAAAAGTGGATGCTTACATTTCTCCACTGTGGAAAAAGATGAAAAGAGTGAAAAAGTTTTAAATAATAATTTGATGAAGAATGCATTGAAGGAATAAGGGATGAGAGGTAAAAAAGTGGATCTGAATGAACAGCAGTTTTGAAAGAACCAGTCATGCTATAGTAAGCATTAAAAAAAATTCAATAAGCACAGATATAGTTGAAGTTTTGTAAGATAGGTTTGGGAATTATTTACCTGAAAAAATAACTTTAGTTATTTTAGTAATTTGATAAAATTTAGTACAAAAGGAATTATAAGGGGAACAACAAGTAGGTTGAGATACCAGGTAATTCACAAATATCATTAGACTAAAAATTCATTAGCGGTGGTGCTTATGTCTCACCAAGCATGGTCTTTTGTGTTTTAGAGTTTGCAACTCTAGTAATACAGTAGGTTTTAAAAGGGGTTTTGCTTTCAATGCAATTTTTTCATGACTAGAACAACTGAAATGATGGTTTAACCATTAAACTTGTTGGTTTGCTTTTTTTCTCTAGATACAGAGAAATGCCACTTACTAAATAGTGAACTGAAACTTGAACTAAAAAGTCACGTAGCAGCAGAGATGAAAACAAGTTCCTGGCTTGGAATCACACCTCTTGTTAAACATATTATTTTGTATGTATCATGCATAGACAGATAAATATTTTAAGAGTTTAACTATTTGGAGGATGAGGCTGTAAGGTAGCCCCTGTGTTTGAGATTTTTTTTGCAAAGTAGAGAATCTTCCACAGTTCTGCCATTGATGGGTTTGTAAAATGGTAGTTGCCAGTGGCCTTTTTCATCCCACTTTATTCACCCAGCAATACATCTTTTTTGTTTCTCTACAAATTAAATTAGAATTCATAATTTTATATCTGAATTAGCTTCCCACAGAGAGTCTTATTATAACAAATGAAGTTGTAGTAACTCATTTTAACAATTTAATCTATAAATTGCTAGAAAGTACTTTATGTGTTTCTGTAAGGGAACAGAACTTACTTTTAAAGGAAATTTAAGAGAATTATATGTACATTATGGTGAGTGACTGATACATTTTTGCATATCTGTCATTACAGTATATTAAGCATGAAATAAAATACAAAATAGGAATGTTAGCAGAAGACCTGAGTAAGAAATTCAGAGAAATAAGACTGAAGAGAAAGAAGTAACTCTTTTGTGAAAAGAACAGGATTCTGCTGATGTGTTAGTGAACGTGGAAATGTATTCTGATGAATACCAAGATTTCAAATAAAAACTGCTACCAGAAGTGTTGATAGACTTTCTTATTGTGGCATACTGTGCTTAGCCTGCAGGCAATTCTGAGTGATGTGGCAGATATTAGGCTTTATTTATAGAAAGACAGGCAGACTAGTACATCTGCATTTTAAGCCATTCTTTAAGAATAGCAATTATGGAAATGGTTACTGTTTTTTTCATTTCTCTTAGCATGTTCCTAACTGTCAGGGAGCAGTTGGGCAGCAGAGGGCTGGAGGGCTGTTCTAGGGCTGGGGGCTGGCAGGGCAGGCAATGCCGCGCTGCCACCAGGAAGGGTGAAGCTGCAGCACCTGCACAAGGTGAGCAGGGCAGGAATGGTGGCAGTGGCTGGGGACACTTTCCCACAGGCTGGGATCCTTGTGGCTCTCTTTCCCAGGAGATGGTGCTTGGAGGCACCCCCTCAGGGCACAGGCAGCCAACCTCCTTGGCACTGGAGGAGACTTCATACACTCGGAGGTGTTCAAAATCCTGACACAGGCAGTCTCTTGACCTTGTCTTTTCTCATCTCTCACTCTTTGAATTTTCACAATACAGTTTTCTTTCTCTTAGGTATAACTTTATCTTGATGAATCTCTGTTTCTGACTTGAGGAAAAATGTGTATTATATGAATGGTCTTTTTATTTGTCAATAACTATGTTCCTTCAGGGATTTCTATCTTCTATATTGGCAACCTTGGTTTAAAAATGTTTGCTTTGGAATATCCTTTTCTAGAATATTCCAAAGCAAACACTCATAATAAACAAGAGTATCTGGTACTTTTATTTCACTGCACTAATGTGAACAACAAAGAAGCTTGTAACTGTGCCTGAGACCTGAGTTATTCAAAGTCAGAGGAATTTCCAGTCCTAATAATTCCTTTTTTGTATTCTCTGATTTTTTGTGCGTGTAATTGCTTAAAATAGGGTTGATAAGGATGGAACAAATTTATGGCTTTCAGATATTCATATGTCCATATGTATTGCTCTGTTAAGAACAGAAGCCTAGAAATTACTTGGTAGATATTAACCTTAGATATTACAGTTCACAAATCTGTCAATGTTAAGTGGTTATATTTAAAACAGGGATTACACAATGCCACTTTGATCATATCAAGTTTCTGTTTTTCTGAACAAAATTGTCATCAGTCTTTATCATTAGAAAGCCTGTATATTCAAGTGTCTCTGCCTAAAATTGTTCATGGCATTTGGACAGGAATATTCCAAGCAACTAAAAATTCATTGAGTGATATCCTTCATCATTCTTGAAAAATATGTATTTTTGTAACATCTGTAATTTTGGTCTGATACCACCACAGGTCATTGAAGGTGCATTTATTAATCTTGGAGTAATTTTATCAAAGGTTTGTTTAACAGAACACAAGCAGTTTAGGTTAATGTCTCTGACTTCTGATGGTAACAAACTTCTCAACACTTTCCAAAACACAATATGTAACAGAGTCCAAGGAGAGCAGCATAAAAATCAGTTGATCAAAACACATACAAATGCCATAAATATATAATTCTTTTCAGGTTAATAAGTCACCGAGTTCACCCAGCTTTAATTTTTCTTTCTTACTTAAATTGTAGCAATAAAAACTAGGAAATGGCAAGTTTTCAGGAACTTGAAGTCATCATTCAAAACCTGACAGTCCACTGGAGGGTAGGCTGGGCGTGGAACATTTAATGGCCCTTGTATCACTACTTGGGATATTAAAAGTTCTTTTAAAGTCATTAAAGTCTTTTCCTGACGGCAGTCTAATTCGCTTCCCCTCTGCTCTCTAGGAATAGTTGGTTTTCATTTCAGACCCTTGTGTTCAATTATGCTGGGTAAAAAGTATGACAGCAGACAGCAGAAACATTTTTCATTTAGGACTGTTCTCTCAGTACATTTCAAAGACATCAGTGGCTGAGGGACCTGAAGTTACTTCTGTAACACAATCTGAACCCCAATTTCCTAATTCCTGCATCCAGTGTTTTTTGTTTGCTCTTTATTTAATGTAGTAGTATGAATGTCAGGTGTCTGTGTAAATGATTTATAGTCTTAGTTAAATAGGCTTCTTAAAGTGCAATAATTGTGAAATCACATCACTCTACCTCAAAATAGTTAAAAGAGCTGCAATCTAAGCAGAGAAAGAAATGTCATCTTAGACTAGATATAAATGTTAATTAAGAACTTTTACATGCTGAAGTTGAAAGGAAATATCTTCATGTCCTATCCCTCTGAACAGGAGCAATTACCCTGAAGATTTTTGAAAACTTTGCCCAGAAACAACATTACACTAGCTAGAAAAATGTTAATATCTGTCTCCATTTCCTGCCCAGGTATTAAGATTTATTATACAGAGACTTCAATGGCATATTGCCAAGAAGTACTGAAAATCCAATCTCAATATGTACAAAATTACAAACAATGCATGCCAAATTAGTTATGCAAGTAGTTGTCTGGCTAAATTTCTTGTAGCCTAAACTGATTCTGTTCCAAGTTGCTTTCCAAATGGATATGATCTAGGGTGCAAACTTGATCTTCTGCTCATGATAGATGGCAGTCATTTACCTATTACTTTTATTACTATTAATTAAGTCTTTTGAAGTTTATGGCTTTAAATGTCCTTGTTCTTGCTTTTAGATCTATATTACTTCAACTCAAGGTTAAAAGGAAAAAGTGAATCTTCTGTTCCACTGTAAATCTAACAATAATTTTCCTGATTGACGGAGACATTGATTCTCCCATTGCCATTTGAAGGTAGCGTAAGTATATAAATATATATCTATATATCCACACTAGAATACATGCATCTGCATATAGACATACACATGCAGAGATGGGAAGACTTTTCAAAGTGAAGAGTTTGTCTTTGTACTCACTTTCTACTTAGATCAATAAAACTTCTGAAATCCAATTTGTACCTTTGAAAAATCTTCTCCATACAGATTATTTTCAGAGTTAATATTCAACAGATTAACCCTGTAGTCTCATCAATAGAAAGAAAAAAGGCTTAACTTCTACTTTGGCACTTATGTTAGAAAACTCCTTCACCTTATTGGAAAAGAAACATATTGTATTCCATTTGCTGTATTTTATCTTTACTACAGGTTATAATAATGTCTGTATCACTGAGGTTCATGTCATTTAGCTTCTCATAAGTTTTCCCTTATTGCAGTAGCACCTCTTAAAACATTTAATAGAAGACAATTAAGGGCAAAAATACGACTGTTATGTCACAGTTATTCTGCCATTTTTTAGCAGAAGAGAGGAAGGGAAGGGAAATACTGTTAATTAATTGATACTATACTATAAGAGTAATGAATAAAATTGTAGGAGCAGATAAGAGTGTTTGTTTTGACAACCATCTCTTTATGACTGTTTTTCAATAGTAAATCACTCTGAATTACATTTTATAATCAAAACATGATACGATTTGCAGTTATTTTGTGAGGACTGTGGAAGTCTTGAACAACAAAATATCTTTGCTAAAACACCTTCGTTTTCAGCTGAAAATTAAGCAATTTTATTTTTCTGAAAAGGGTGGCACCTCTTTTCTGATGACTTTAACTACTAGTCTCCTCTTGATACTGAAACAAGGGCATCTTTTTTCCCTAAGACTATGTTTCTCAGTTACCCAAGGTCCAAATGGCTCCTGTCTGTCCCACAGACTGTTCTCATAGTATTTTTCACTCTCTGTATGTACATGGGATTGTCCATCTCTACAAAACCTCTAATCACTGCATGCCACTTGATCGTTCCTGCTGTTAGTCCTTCCTTAGGTTTCATTTTTTCAAACTTTTAAAATTCTTTCATAGTTCCTCACTACTGCTTATCTCTCCTCCTTACTTCTTCTACCATCTTTTCTGTCCCTTCTCTAAAACTAAACCATGCCCTGTTTCCCTTGTAGACAGAATCATGTCCCTATCCTGCTTCTCACTTTTGCACAGAAGCCTGTTACTGCCTCCAATCCCCCACTGATTTAGCCAATGCTGATACCTCAGCTTTTCTTGCCATGTCCTTCATTTCACACATACACAAAGTGCCTTGCTCTCACCGCCTCTTGGCTCTTGATTTTTGAACTGATCTTGGTTTTTCTCCCCAATCTGGCACTGAATCTGCACTTGTTGTCTCTTGTGGAAAGTAGTATTTTTATTATGCTGCTTTGTTTATAAATTTTTCTTTGTATAGCCTCCAATTTCTATCCCTAGTTATTACTTCTCCCGTTGAAGAACACCAGAGTCTTTTACTTTCCTTTGTTCCACGTTGCTATTAATTAGGCCAGACTAATCTTACCTAATTTTAGCTGTCTAAAAGCTAGGATGCAGCCTGAGCTGCTCATCCTACGTTTTTACTTCTGAAGTTAAGAAAGAAAGGCAATTTGAGAGACTAAATCATGATGCTTTCATGTCTCAGGATGGGAAGACATAGTTTGTAGAGGTGATTATTTTTCTATATTGATTATCAGAGGGATTTACACAAATAGATTTTATTACACAAGTATTTTTTGATGGTTAAAATTAATCCTTACAATACATATTCTATTGTAATTTCAACCCCTAACATTTCCCCTTATAATCTCTCAGACATATTCCACAGAGGTCTGTATAAACTAATATTTTCCATTTCTAAATTACTAAATTAATATCTAATTTAAATAAATTAATATCTCATTTCTCAAGATTAAAACTCTCTTTCTGTCAATATAGTTGACTATCTATTTTTTAAATTTTTACGTTATTGAAAATACTTTCTTGTATTATCTTTGACTTTTCCCTTTCGTTATTGGACTGATGGCTAGGATGGTTAAAAGGTGTGTCTGTCTCATAATAAGGATGGTTTTAATTCAGGTTTGAATACACAGTTGCTGACTGGGAATGAAATACTTTCATTATTAATGTAAGAGGCTTATAAGAACTTATAGTTTTTTAAACCTGAGAAAAAAAAATAAATGGCACCTAGTTGTTCTAGACATGACAAAAACTAAATAAATGAAACCACCAAACAATAGAAAAATCAGTTTTCTGATTATGTTAGATGTCTAAAGACAAGAAATGTGGCATATAAATAGACCTGGAAGCTTTGGTATTTGATCAACAGTATGACTTATATGGTATAATAAACATTTAATGATATAATAGAAAGATAAAGTTCATGATACACAAGTCATATGATATTAGTACTAGCAACTTTAATAAAATACAACAATAAATGTTAAATATGTGTTATTTTACATCATCTTTAATATGTAATATGAATATAAAATATTAAACCATACAAACTTAAAACAATAAAATCAATATTTATATTAATGTGAGAGGTCAGAAGCTGAAAAGGGAAGGAGTGCTGATCTAGCTCAAAGAAATCCAGAATGCTGTTGAGCCCAAAGATATCTGAGGCATGACAGCAAATGATGAAAAGTATATCAGACTAGGGGTTATAGTGAGCCATTGAGTCACCCCAGGACAGCCAAGTGAGTCAAGGTGGATATAACTTTGGATAAAGATGAAACAAAATTCTCTGAATCAGGGAACTGAGTGGTTTTACCAGGGCACTAAATGAACTTTTGCTGGGAGAGGAATTTTGAAGCTATTCAGTAGATTCATGGAATGAGCTGAGGATTTGATAGAGAAGGTAAAGGATGCAGCAGAAGGGATTGATTCTCCACACTACAGAGTAACTAGTAATGACTGAATGCAACTTGGGCAATGGTGGTGCAAAGTCACAATGGTAGGAAGAAAAATAAGGGAAAAGGTGTAACAAACCCAGAAGATTCGAGATCGTTTTCAATAAAATCCAGGGAATTGTGAACTAACATTCTCCTCAGAGAAAGTTCAAGGGAAAAAAACGCCTAGAGGAATGCTGGCAATCTCTTAAGGACATAATATTAAGCATAATTCCATGTTATGTTTTAGGAACAGGATTGAGCACTTCCAGGGTTGAAGATGGGTATTTTTCAGATCTGGGAGGGCATGACTGAGAGTCCAAAAGATAGAGAAAACAGATTCACCTTTTTCTCTTTGAGGATGAGCTGGGAAAAATTATACAGTCAGCTAAACTGTAATTCATGGAAAATGCTGCAGCAAATACTTAAGTAAACTGTACATAAACTAATAGAATGTGTAAGCAGATAGAATCTAAAAGGAAGATGGGTAACTTCCAATATGTATTCATCAAAAAAATGTTACTCTCAGTTACTCTCAGTGTTTTAATAAGGAGAGGTACTAGTTTTGACTTACTGCAATCTGTTACTGCACAGTATTACATACAGTGTCCAGAAATGCACTATATACACCTGCCATTGGACAATATGGCATATTAACCCAAAACACACTAATAGTGACAGTGTATTTATACATGTGAATTAAGGGTTTCCTAATTTCCTAATATTTACTGATTTACTTCTCTATACTCTCAGCAAACCTGACACTATGGATCATCTTTTTGATTATCTTAATCAATTGCCCATCAATAGATGACAGGAAATAGGACTTTTCCCCCCACCATAATATATGCTCCCAAATACATTGACAAAATCAAAGAGAGAAAGCTTATTGAACTAATTTATTTGAGAAAAAAACCCCTGTTCTCATGGTTGTATTTCCCACATTTTATGAACAAAAGCACTTGGAGTATATAAATGTGTAGACCTTTGAATGCAAGAAAAGCATATGCATGGAAATTCCTTGCCTATTAATGCAAGAACTTAAGCATTTTGACTCTACTCCACTTTAAGAGACACATTTATATAGTAAGCCAGAACAATTGAAAAGAAATAATATATATAGTGTAATAAAAGCTTGCATTAGTGCCAAGAAGTAAGTGTTCATGCCAAAAATGTTCTGGAGCACAGCTGCCAAAAAAAAGCTGAGAGCATTATGAAACACACTAAATCTATACATAGAGGGGGCTTGGAGAAGAAGAAGAAAAAAATGTATATTTATTCTTAGGATTCAAGTATATGACATCATTATGGTTATTTTATGCAAAATAAGCAAGGCTCTGAGCATGCTGGCAAACATTCAAGAAAGCATCATGTTGCCTAAAAAGCATGTTCATCATTAAATTCAGGAGAAAGGCTCAAAGAAAGATATTTGACTGTTTGAGGCAAGCTAAAAACCCAAAATGACACAAAAAATTTCATGTGCTGTTTGACATGGCTTAATAACAGTCCTGACAATGTTAAGCTAGCTCAGGTCCTCGTGAAGGTGATTTCAAATGTACAGAGTAGGCATCCTGCAATTGTTTTGAGAGAGATGAAAAATGGATTGCCACTGCTGCTGTATGGCTTTCAAATGAGAACCTCCATGAGGAAGCCAGAGGCTCCTAGGAACTATTCCTAGTCTGCTATTTACAAAACAGTACCACAACCAACAGGTGATGGGGGCTTTCCAAAACTTAGTCCTTTGAGGGGTCAGAAAAATCAAGACTGAGAGATCCAGGAGATGACCTGGAAACCCAAGGCCAGAGACAAGGCATGATGATAGGAGATGGAGCTGCCATCTTCTGAGAAGAGACTAAAGGGATGGGATCTCTTTCTGGGGACAGAAGCCTGAAGGATGACAGCCTGAGGTTTAAAACTCCTGAAGGCAGTGGGTAAGGTGAAGGCACAACTGTTATTTATCAAGTCTCACCCTACTGGAGCCAGAGAGCATTCAATGGCGCTAGTACGAGGTGAGCTTAAAATAGATAGGAGGAAGTGCTTCTTTACACAGCAGGAATCAAACTTTTAGAACTTACTGCCACATGAGTTTTTTTAATTTTCATCTATGGAAAAGGATTTCAGACATGTTGTCCTCCTTATTCCTTCTTGTGGTCTGGTGAAAATGTTTCAGGGCTTAGATGGCTTGTGATATGTGATGCAGGAGCCTAACCTCTGTCTGATGCTGCACAGCATCTTCAGCTCCTTCCTTGGCATTAGGAACTCAGTAACTAGGAGTGTGCTCTTAACTTTGGAGCACTACAACATTACCTGCCACAATGCCTCACTGTTTTTGTTCAGTATCTGCCCTTTTGCCTGTGAAGATAGATAAGCAGGCACATTAATTTCTCTTCCAGGTTTAATTTATGTAGTATTTTCTAGCTTCCCTGTGAAGCAGGATTGATCAAATACAGTCATGAAACATGGAAAAGAGCAGTAAATCATAAACATGTGTGATAGGTTACTTAATACTTGTGTCTGGAGAGAAAAGTAACTAGAAAATGTGATTTGCAAGCTCATAATTTTAGTAATTAGACTATCAGATAGGTACTACCAGATTATGACAAGACTGAATGGAGACTCCTACCATTAATAAAGAACAAATTTCTGAGTTTAATGCCTGCTGCTTCTGATGGTAGGTGGAGTTTATTGTTGACTTTCTTAATTACTTTTCCCATTATCACAATATACATTGAGGAGGCAATATAGCTTCACTTTTTTTTTTTGCCTAAAAACAGAAAAGTGACATCTGAACTGATTTTTGGTTCTTCATTATTGCTGTTCCTAAACATACAAATCTGTGACATAGACCCAGGCTGGGTATTCTCAGGTATTAAGTACAGAAATAATTAAATAATAATGAAAATAATATGATTTAAACCAGTAGTTCTTTCTTCTGCATTGCTCTGGCTAGTAACATGGTGCTGGCTCACTTCATTTCCAGATGCTAGATTTCACTAAAAGAAGCTAAAAATAAATTCAATACTTTCCTAAAATGACTTTCCAAAGTAAGCAAGTGCTGCAGTTGCCATAGGGATGCTATAACATCACAAATGGGAAGAAGTTCTCATGGTGGTAAATAAGCACACTGGTGGGTAAGTTGTCCATTTGAGCCTGTCTCAGAGAAGAAATTACTCAGTTTTTGAAGGAGGAGGTTTTAAAAAAAAAGCCAAACAGAAAAACAAAATGATCACCATTGATTCTGTCTGTGGCAGTACAAATCTGTGAATACAGGAACTCAGAGGTTGTAGGGATCAATGAAGATGCAGGACACTGCCTGTGCTAAGTGCTGTCGTGCCTAAGCTGCAGGAGCTACATCTTTCCTTGAAAAGAGAAGAAAATGTTGAAAATATCTTTAAATTCTGTGAAAACAAAAACATCAAGTTCTTGCATTTACCATTTGTTCAGTGAGCCTGGAGCTGTCCAGCTTGTCCTTATTTTGCCTTCTCTTTTGTAATGCATTATATGACTGAATTCTGGTAGTGCATTTGCTGCCTCATATTATTCATTTATTCTGGAAGTCAATACTAACAAACACAAAGATGCCTAACAAACAAATGGCCTTTCTGTTCAAGGTTTCTTCATAATATGCTACATCATAAAATTACAAAGGTCAGATGATATAAATGACCAGTGACTTCATTGAAGTTGATACTACTGTCCTGATTTACAGCAAGTAGTAATCTTGCCCCAGTAACTCAAGCTTTCATTCTGTGTTCAACTCAGAATAGAAAGCAAATGGCTGGATAATAAATACCATGGAAACAAGAGAAAACCCACACAAATCCTATAAAGAATCAATTTAGGAAAAAAGAAGAAAACCCAGATTATCTGTAGATAAAACAAAATTCACGAGGAATCTGCAACAATATAATTTAGATACAAAATATTGTGATAGTTACTACCTTTTATAATTTTTTTTTTCTTTTTGTACTTTCCTTTGGTACATCTGAGGTCTTTTTCTATTTAGACTGACATCTTTACTGGTCTTACCATGCCATTACCAACTTGCTCTTCAGAGCCCAGATTCAAAGAGGTCCCTTTCCCAGGCAGCTCTTTCTCATTCTCTGGATTGGCCTCTCACAGCTCTGCTGTGCCTCACTGCTTTCAGCCCATACTCACTTGTTTTGTCAGGCAAATCAGTGAGGTGTGGGTGTTGCCCTGAGGTGTGCCCCATTCACTTTGCAGAATGGGTGTAGCTACAGGGTCAGTAGTGGAGCCAGGCCTGGTCAAAGTTGTGGATGGGTAAACATTTAACCCTTACTCATCCCTGTCTGGGCTTTTACCTACACTACACTACATTTATGGCATTTTACAATACTAGGCTCATAGTAGAGGGTGAGTGCTTGAATATAACATATACATCCCCAAAAAGTGCTTTATAAGCTGATCATATCAGGTTTCATGTTAACACCAGTGTCAGGGGAGAATTAAGTTTGAAAAATCATCCACCATCTTCCGTGATCTTTCTCTATAAATCCATTATTATTTGGGACCAGGTGGCTGGTTAAGCACAGCAGATGGAAACAAGCCCTCCGGAATTTGAATCACAGTGTAAAAGGTAACCATGCTAACAAGAAAATCTGTGCTTTTTTCTTCAGCCTTTCAGTGTCCACTGTTCAGAGCCTATTGGTAAGGGGAGAGAGAGAGTCTCAGTGAGTGCTTCTTTAAATAGTGGTTGGTCAACTATTATCAGGGCTGCTAGAACCTCACAGACTAGTCTGAGTTTGGAGCGAGATACTCTCTCCAGTTTTGCATAAAGAAGATTTTGTACTGCACTAGGCACCTGAATTCCTTTGATAGTCAACAGGAGAAGTAACTTCAGATAGACTGCATTAATCTTATTTTAGACACGCTCAAGCATGAAATAAATAAGGTGAACTGTGCTCTATGTATGCCTATTTATGTCTTTTGGTTATAAGGGAAACCTAGAATGAACAGCTCAGATGGGTAAATTTAAGTCACAGGTGTTCAGATCATGACAAAAATCACCTTGGCTGCTCATACTGTCCTTGTAAGCAGTTAGGATTCACACTGATTTCTGCTTTCCTGCAGATGCCATGCTCCTTTCTGGAAGAGAATGTCAGGAGCTGCCCTAGAAGGATCTCAGAAGTTTTGCAGACAACCACTGGTGGTAAAGACATATGTGGAAGGTGGAGAAAAAGTATTGTATCATCCACTTAAAGAGCATCTGTACTGGATAAACAGAAGAAGCTGGTGATCAGCTCTGGGACTGCTGATTGCCCCACTCCAAGCCCTGCTGCACAGGTAGCAGACATTGCAGTACACATGCAGAAAGAGGCAGACCCACGGGTGTGGGTATCCGTCCCTTCATCAAGGTCTAGTGCCCTGTGGGTTGCCTCTTGCTCTCTTTCTTGTGCCTCTGTAGATGTGCTTCTCTCTGTCTCACCCTGTGAGAGACATCACATCTCTTGCTCACACAGTGGCTCTCCTGAGAGGTGCCAGTATGGCTCTCTGTGAATGCTTCAGCATTTTATACACATTGGAATAGCATGAATAGAAGAGCTCGAGAACATTTTCCTCTGGAACAACCCACAATGCAGTCCTATCAGGCATTGAAAGGTGGGATTTGAAGAAAAAAGTGAATTGAATACTTGTCCCCCACCCCCTCTATTCTAAGCAATGAGCTATTGCTCAAAAGCATTACTTCTCCTTTCTTCCCATACTTTATTTTGTGGTTTTTGTGTTTCATTTCACTACAAGTAGATGAGAATGAAATGTGCTGGAAATGGCAGGAACAGTTGGCTTCAATACTCCCAAACTCTTTCTCTCAACCCAATATGAAATCTATTAAAAAAGGGTTCTATAAGTTTTCCTTTTGGTTAAAATGACAAGAAGATACTGACCTAAATGTACAGTGTTTATTGGTTGTCCTAGAAGTGAGGTCTTCAATGTAAAATGTACTTGAACAAAATCCAGCTGCCTTGTCCCCCTAACAGTCTGGTATGATGGACAAAAGAGAAATACAATCCAATTTTTAAGTTGAAGGTAAAACAGTTTTTTGGGGCACTGAAGACCGCAGAGTGGACAGAAAAGCAGAACAGACCCTTGTATAGACCTTAATGATTTAAAAAGCCAGAATATATACGGCAGTGAGTGGTCCAAAAAGTCTCATGAAAGTGAAGCTCCTTCTGAGGATTGATCCATTGAACAAAAATAACAGTAATCTGAAAGACAAAGTGTGTTTGGCTGCAATATTTTGTTACATTTTTGCATATATATACATAGAAATCTTATATATTTATAGCTATACACAGTTAGTTATATGGACAGTTTTGTGTTAATAATGACTAGGAAATTTTGTATTATGGCATGTATGTATGTATGTATATTAGTATGCAAGCATATATATAAATAACTATCTATATCCATTTATATCCATATCCATCTATATCCATAAAAAACTCTGTTTTCCAGTTTAGACCAAATACACCAAAGGCACTTGAAAGCACATACAAACAGTATGGACTAATTTTATCTATGTTACCAATTGTATGTATGTTATAGTGGATTTTGTATCACTTCAGAGAATCAGCTGTCAAAACTTTCCCAATCTGAAAAAATATTAGTAGGATTCCAAATTTTCATAAAGACCTTTTCCTGTCCTCTTGGAGGTTTTTCTTCTCTCTCTCTGCCTCTTGTGCAACACTTCTTCAAATGAATTAAATATTAAATCCTTGCCATAGTATATATGGAAGCTAACAGATAGACTGAGCCAGCAGTACTTGTCTGATACACTTTATGGCAGCTTTCCTACATAGGATACTCTGGGCTGGCAGGCACACCATGCCAGCTTCTGACAGCACAGGCTATGCCAGCTGCTGCATCTCCTGGTTCTGGGCCAGTTCTGGACTTATAGAAAGTAAGGCCAGACACAGCGTTGCAGGTCAAAGACAAAGACAAGAGCAGCTGTTTCTGAACCAGCCCTGAAGGATGACCATCTTACTTCTTCCTGAAACCTAAGAGTCACACTAATTTCATGGTCCTAGGGCAAACTATTCTAGTAAATAACCACCAGACAGTTATACATCTCTTTTATAATGTCTAATATAGATCTTTGCTACAATTTTTGCATGTTACCCCTAGTTCTTCTCTCAGAGAACAAAGAGTGCAGTTTATGTTCTTTTTCTCTGACAGTTTCACTTAAAGTATGTGAAGACCATT
Organism: Agelaius phoeniceus; assembly: GCF_051311805.1. Taxonomy (NCBI): domain Eukaryota; kingdom Metazoa; phylum Chordata; class Aves; order Passeriformes; family Icteridae; genus Agelaius; species Agelaius phoeniceus. Next base: position 30,859,556 of record NC_135269.1, on the reverse strand, counting down.
GGCTCGTCTTTCCTCCCACAACTCAGTCAGCTCTGCTGTAAGCAAAAATAACATAATTCCCCAGATCTTTCTGTATACTTCTTTTTCTTTAGCTTGCAGTTCATTCCAATTGCACACCTCTGGACTTTTTTACGAGAGTTAAAGTTAAGACAACTTTTAAACAATATAAATTGATGACTTCTATAATCACAGAATCTAAAATGTAAGTGTGAAAATGATCTGTTATTTCTTTCCAGAGATGTAAAATGGCCTTTTCTTTCCTAATTTTTTATTCCATCTTTTATCTCTGCTTACCCTAGGCGATTGTTGAGTTGCTTTGAAGGCAGTACCACCTTAGGTTCTATTTTGCTTGTAATTGTCATTCATGCAATTGCAGAAATGCATCTAAAAATAGATCTCTACCAAACTCTCTGCAATGAAGGTATGACCTCATAATGCTGGGAAGGAAAGAAAACACATGGTCCCTTAAGCAAGGAACTATGGCAACAGACATTGGCATCTCATTGATACTATTTTACATAGAGGAAATGCATTTCTTTATGTTTGAAAGGAAAAACATTTGTATAACTCAGAGGTTGTTTGAGAACCCTTATTTGCCTGATCTGATGTTGAAAGTCTGTAGGAAGTTACTGGTCTTGCACTTCCTTAAGTTGACACTCTTTGAGCCAATTTTCGTTGACTGACTGGTGGCAATTGGAGCGGTGATTGAAAAAAGCACAAACTACCCCAAGTTCTTCAGCTGAAGGACCACACATGGCTGCAGCACACACTGGAAGTGGCAGACAGGAGACAGTGTTTGGATCCACAGTGACAGGCTTTGCACGTGGGGTTAGTGAAACTGGTTAGACGTGCCTGAAGGCATTTCTCATACCAGTGTCTCCTAACAGGAGAGCCATGGTGGGAAGCAACCACAATATTTACCCTTTTTTCCCTAAATCAGATAAAAATATGCCTTTTAGGTGCTGAATATGAAATTTGTTTAGCTGTGATTACTCTTTTCTTTACTAAAGCCGAATAATTTTTTGAATGACATAAACAGGTATCTTGATATCTCTCCTATGATATCTCTCCTATATGGAACAAAGCCAAATGCCATAAAAGCTCCAAATAATCATTATTTCATAAAATGTCCTGTGCCAAAGCACTGTAATGAAATATCAAGCTGTACATACAGACACTTTGCATCTTTAAACCCACTTGGATGGAAGCTAAAGATCTTTTCTTTCCTTATTTTTTCCCAAATTAAAATGATTTTTGAGAAGTTTCTGTACTTTCCAAATTTGTCCAACTTTGAAAGCAAAATCTTAAAAACGGTAAAGGAAGCAACACTAAATAAATAAATAAATAAATCCTTAATCAAGGAGCTAGATCTTGGTTACTGTATAGTTTTTAGTTTTATTTTTCCAAAGCATTTCCCAGTCTCCCACTGGCCAACACTGCTGAGTGAAATGATTTTTCAGCAAATACAGTTCACTTCTGGATTATCAATAGATCTTAGCTTTGCATAGCAGTAAGGAAGGCAGCTTCTCATCGACATACTTGTTCCTTGCAGACATTCCCTGCCACAGTTCACTCTCTAGTTCTGGACATGCTGAATCTTTACTCCTTTTTGGCTTGTGTGAATAGTGCCATTTATTTGGATGTTTGGCACTTGTCTCCTCTCCTTCTTTCTACATGTGCTGTTGTGTAAGTGATGATTTGGGTGTGTCCATGAGAGCTCTATTCCCATCTTCTCGTTTAAGTCACAGCCACTGGTATTATCAGAGCAAAAAGCAAAGTGTTTTCCCTCAGCAAGATTCAAGGATAGAGTTTCATCTCCTAAAGTGCAGGGAGGCAGAATGGTCTGCAGGAATCAGCTTGCAGATGGGAAGTTGACATGAGTGCAGTGGATTTCTGTAGTACTGGACATTGTGCTACCCTATAAAAGAAAATCTTACCCATCTCTGCTTTAAGCTGCAGACAGAGTCATACTTGATTGGTTGCTCTTTTTGACTTGTACAGAGGCTTAGACAAACATGTCCTAAACCTGTTTTTTGTTGGACACATTTTAGCACTCATATGAAGGAAATTGGGGAAATAGCCTGGGGAAGTTCTATAGGGGCTTTCTTATTTGTGCCAGAAAAAAAAAAATATTTTTTTCTGGCACAAATAAGAAAGCCCCTATAGAACTTCCACATTGCTAAAATGAATTTGCTTGTTTACACCATATTTACATTATTTGCCAAGGCCAACTGCCATAAGCCACAACAACTAACACAAATCACAGTATTTTTTTATGATGGTCTTTTCTGGTGAAATGTAAGCCAATCAGTAGGGTCGTAGCTAATATTGAATGATGCTTTATAGTGCTTCACTCTCCCTGCATAGACTCATTAGCAAACATGGAGTTTTGTACTTCATGAAAAGTATATCCTAAACAGCCATCTTAGTTGAGAAAAAGGGGACAAGTTTTTTTCAAACTGTTGGGACAATTAAAAATTTCATAAACATTTTTCAGACTTCCACTGTCTTTTGAATTTTCATATAGCTATCCCCAAATTATTTACAAGTTTGAACATGCAAAATATTAGTGATGGTGTTAACATTGCTTGTCTTAACCTTGAGTTACATAGAACTACAGAAACAATGTCTTAAATCCTAAATTCCAGCAAAAAAAAAAAAACCAAAAAAACACAACATTTCTGAGAGGAATACCCCATGCATAGGTAAAAAAACCTGAAGGCCTGACACACAGAATAATATGCTGGCCACAGATTCCTTTCTTTGGGGCATATCTAATCTTCTCTGGGAAGTAACCAAATGCCCAAACCAAGTCAAAACTCTGAGTGGTGTGTAAGCATATTGTGAACATCAAACCATGTGTTTCCAAAGAACATCATGTCTTATTCAAAGGAAATGGCACTGACAGGATTTTACCTCCTTAACATAAGGGACTTCAGAGCTCTCCTTGGACAATGCAGTTTGCTATCACTCTCTGCATGACAGTTAGGATAGACAGGTACAATCTGAAGACAGTGTAAATGGTTCCCCATAAAACAGAAAGAGGAAGAAGGATCTTCGGGGAACATAGAAAACCCAGCAAACATAACATGCTACATTCTCCCTTCCTGTCAACTCTCCCTCACCTCAAAACCAGCAGAGATTTTTTTTCTCAGCAGCAGTATGGACCCATATCAGGACTTTAAAGCATTTTCCTTTTAACTTTCTTATGCTAGGAATTTTTACATGTCTGTCTTCTACATATATTTTTACTCCTTTGTGGTCTAAAACAAGCTTCAGAAGAGTTAACTGCTGTCTCATTTACACCTTTCTTATACTCCTTTCCATCCCAGTGGCACAATTTTGTTCAGAAACTGTGAACCCACAGGAATTCCCTGATATGTTTAATTCATTTTTCTGTGGCTTAGAGGGATTCAATAAATCCCTAAACCATCTCCAGACACTGTGACATTTATGATTAAGCATATGTGGCCAGCTCCATCCATTTTATAGCCACATCCAATAGAAGTGTGAATTCTTGCCTCTCTCTCAAAAGATGTACATCTTGTGGACATCAAGGCAGGACACTATCAGTACAATGCTGTCAATGCTCAGCCTTCTGTGCAGCCTGTTTGACCTTTAGTGGCATCTAGTGGCAAATGAGTTTGTAGGGGAAAATCTTCCCAATTAAATGGCAATTAAACCAGTGAAAATTGATTTCATGTTCATATGTGAGAGTGGGAAGAATGGAGCTTGCAGTGCATCAGCATACTGAGGCCACATTGCTGGCTGCCAGCCTTCCTTTCCAGTCTAAACTAGTCACTAGGCATTATAGGCCACGTGACCAAATTGGTTTCAGTGCTAATTTACAGAGCTTCTGATAAGACTTTCTAATTATGGTTTGGAACAAGGACTGCAGGTAGTTAAGAAGTTAGCATTAGCCACCTTTTGAAAATCAACGTGCTATTTTTGCTACTTTGTTGATCATAATTTATTTCTTCCATTAAGCCATATGAGACATTCTTTTCTACCACAATGTGGGTGCTCTTACTATTATCCCTAGAAACAGCACAACAGATTTTGATATTGCCTGGGCAGAAGCACAGAGCTTCTCTTCCTAAGTGAGATTCACCAGTGTTTTGATTTTACCAGATGTCACAATACTTTCTTCTCCTGTCTAATATTAAAATATATATGGAGCAATATGCTGGATAGCAGCAACATACTGATAAAAGCTCAGAGTCAAAAGATGTTTGTCTCATAAATATATGATTCCATATTCAGGAAACATACTGATAGAAGTTGAAGAGACTTCTCGCTCTGATGGGATAGCAGTCTACAATATTTAAACTGATGTGGTTTTAGTGCATTAGTTTTCCAGAAAAGTCAGCTATTTGCAAAAAGAAGCAATTGAGTAAGTGTTGTAGGTGAAACAGTCTACCTAAATGTTTTTTTTTCCTTTTTAATAAACCCAAATGTTAAAAATTCAAGACAAAATATACATATACTAAAATTTCTGTAGAAAGTATCTCCACAGGTGCAAAATGTCATGCATGAATTAATACATGCTGTTGTTATTATGCATTGTTGTTAATGTAACCTGTTGTTATTTTGCAGCTCCACAAAGGGTGAGAAAATAGCTGTGAGTATAGTATTTAAAATCCATAATATTTTCTAAAGAAAATCAGTATTTACATTTAGTACCTCTTTATATTCATGCAACAAAAAAGAAGTTCTGGTGAAAAGTTTAGTATTGCTCATCATTTGGGCTGACAGAAAAGGTATTGTTTGAGAATGATTTTTAGTGAAATGTTTTCAACTAAATTCTTCCTTTTACTGGGATACTGTCATATTACAACTTTACAAGGAAACCTGGCGGGAAATGCAGAAGGAGATATTTGGTCATTGTACAACTGCAAAATAATATGCAGTCAGATCTCTTAGCACAACTAAGATTACAAGAATACTGCAATATGCCATTCTGGGAGCTGTTGATGAAGTCCTTGCTTCTGTGATCCAGAAATGCCTCCTGTTTCCTGGGAACTGCCACTTCCTAAAGGTGCTATAGAGCAGTATGTCACAATCTCTTAGGTCAGCTTTTTGAAACAAGAAATGGGTGTTCTATTATGGCACTAAACATGTCTATGAGTCACAATTCACTTTTTAAGAAAGAAACAAGAAAACTTGCCCCAGTGGATTAATGAATCAGATACATTCATACAAAAAGTCCTTCTTACTTCCTTTGCTGCGGGTTATACTGACATTTTGGCAGCTAATGAAACACAGGGGGCCAGAAAATATATTTGGGACAGTTGAGTGTGTTTGTCTGCCAAATTAAATAATAGACCAGAGACATTGGAACAGGACTAGAGAATGTACAAGATAAGTGAAAGCTGTGCCAGCTGAGAGGTCTAATGGTCTTACTGGAAAGTGGCTTGAACAGCTTGCAGCTGAGATGAGACAAAAAGTCCATGTGGATAGAGAATTCCATCTGTCCCTGAATACATTTTTCCATTTAGAGTTTAAGAAGGATGTAAAAATCATTTGGGTTCCTTGATTTGCATTGTGAAAGGAAAATAGGAAAAGATGATTATGCTCTCCTGATACTACCCTGTGACTTAAGCTTTATCTTTGCTCAAGAAGGGAAAACCTTCTGCTTGAAGAAGCATTAAAGCACAGTGTTATAAGTCAAGGTCCAAAAAGCTCCCTATTAATAAAATTGAATTAATGATCAGTCAATAGCTAATTGTAGCAGCAAAGAAACTGCATCTAGATGAAACTGATTTGACATATGAAAGAAATGCTTTCTACAGTTCAAGACTTCTGACTGTCTAGTCATGAAGTCCCAGGAAAATGTCTCCTGTGAAGGAGGTGAGTTTAGAGGAACAAACCCCTATTGGAGCTACCCAGCATTCTGAAGGCTTGAAACTGCCTTAAACTAGACATAGAGTTTCTAGTTATCTTCGAGCATGCAATGAGCTGGCAGCTGGCATCTGACAGCTGATCAGAGAGTTTAGAAATTTCAGTGCCATGGTGGTCTCTGAAAAGATAATATCTTCTGGCTAAAAGAAGACTGGTTGAACAATTTGGGTTTGATTCAAGTAAACAGTTGGCGGGTTTAGGAATGCTGCTTAAACTGAGGTGGATTTTGTTCTTAAAAGCTTATGTTTGTCAAGCATGGCACCCCAGCAGCCTAAGTGTACAGTATGCTTCTCTCCCTTCAAATCCAGGAATAGATGAGATTGAAGGACAAGTCCTACCAAAGCTGAAATGATTTTTAAAAATGTACAGAGTATCAAAAGTGTGAGCCACATTTGATTAAAACATAGCAAGACAATGTATTTCCCAAAATGCTTAAATCTGAAATAGTTTCATTTATATCAAACATAACACATTCAAGTAAAACATCCAAATAATATAGATTTTATATTAAATATAATATTAAGGTGTAAACACAATGGACTAAATAACTGTTAAGGCAAACATATGAGTCATGGTCAGATTTACCTGAACATATTTTAGCAGAGATGATGTAAGAACACGAGTATAGAGAAAACTTCTATGTATTAGTTGACAATGGCATATGCTTCAGTGAGATTAGCTGACAAAGAAGGAGTAATCCAAAGTTTTTTTCTCTCCTGACAGGCTCTACTCTGCTAATTCTGAGTTATAAATAGAAAAAATGTAAAGTGCATTGATTTCAAAATAGCTCCTCCCCTGAAGAATGTAACTACATAATGAGAAAAAAAAAAACCCCGAAACAAAACAGGGATAAAATTAATATGTACTAATAAAGAAGAAAGAAGCATAGAAGAAGGCAAATGATAAACATTCTTTTTTGTAAATTGATAGTAGTAGCAGGAAGGAAAGGTATACCTTTGGGACAGTGAAGAGAAGAGAAAGGGAGGAACTAAAAGGTAAGTATGGATAGTGTAGTAGTAGATAGTAGATAGTAAAGGTGAATGTAAGCAGCTTGAATGTGATATCAATGGACAAGTGGAGCTGATCAAATTGGAATCAAATTGAATCAAATTGATTCAAATTGGAAATGATACTGTATTGCATGCACAATATCAGTTAAAAAGGAGAAGCTGCAAAAAGCAGTCAAAGAAAGGGTGCAATTACTGAGATTCAAAGAAACAGACAGGGAGACAAGATATTTTTTATTTTTCAAAACTCAGTTTGATAGCATCTACAGGCTGTACTCTGTGTGCTGAGCATTTTTACCAGATACAGCCAAGAACATTGGGAAACAGTTGTTGCTACTCTTTCCCTTGCAGAGAAATCAGCCCTTATCAACCATTTAATTGGTGAGACTTAATCGTGCTTCAGAGTCTCTGAAAAAATACTTAAAACAAATACTAAATTTATCAGCTATTAGGTTATTAAAGTCTTCAGATAAGCCTAATCACAGAAGGGCTATTGCCAAAACTAGATCAGATCAGCCTTGAATTTGCCTAGCTGGATCTTGGAAGTCTCCAAAGGTTTTCAACAAACCTCCAGGAATGGTGATCCTACAGCCTCTGTGATTGTTATCTTGTGCTCCCAGGAGAGATGTTTTCTAATGTCCAGTTTGAGCCCCAGTTGCTTTACTTCAGAAATGCCTATCAATTCTCATAATTCAGAAGTTAAAAGGCCCTATATTAAAGACATTTTCAATGCCACAAGACAAGTTCCATGCATTCAGCTATACTTCCCATAGACTCTTTTTAGTGTTAGAGAAGCAGCCAGAACACTAGACCAGTCAACAACTTAAAGAAGGAATCACACAAACATGCCTAAGTATTTACATTCAGTGTCTGCTTCCTTTTTATTATTGTCAATGGTATGACAAGAATGGCTCGTGGTTCCTGCCATCACGCTTTCCCCCATGATGCTAAGCAGAACTTCAACCTAAGAACAGAGAGGTGAAAACCTTCTTTCCCACAGCATGCAGAAGCAGAGGTCTGGGGTTACACCATACCCCAGATTCATGCTACAGGCTGCCTCTGTTATGAATGAGGTTTTGCTCCTTTGAGCTGGGGAATTGAAAGCAGCTGGATATAATGCTTGTCTTACACGCCGTTGGCTACAGATGCTGGCATTCCTTAGCCATGCAGTTTTCCTCTGCCCTTTGAGGAGTGCTTTTGGAATGCTATAATGCTGGTAGTGTATCCTCCTACTGTCACACTCCAAGTTGTTCTTCAACCCAGTCTGCTCCCGTCCCAACTAAACAGATTTGCCAGTTTGGACAAAATGTGTAAAGGCACATATGTTGGATGCCTGTGCTGCTTCTCACTTGCAATGGGAGCAAATTTGTCAATGATAATATTTTGTTTCTTTCTGCTGGTTGAAACAGGAATGTAATTTTCTCCATATATCTGGGTGAGAAATAGGTGCTGAATGGGCTGTTAGTCATTTAGCATGGGTCTTAGAGCTTTCAGGTTTAGAATGCCAATCCCTTAATTACTAATCTTCTTGGGTTTGGTTTTGCCTTTGAGGAAATGAACGCTCTAACTCTGTCGTGGAAGCATTCAGGAAAGTCTGAATAAGCCTTATATTTCCCTTCTTAACTGGACAACCACAGCATTGGAACTACATTTGTGGTTTATTTTCAATTTGTATTCTTTTGTTAATGCATATTTTAAAGTATAGAAGTAACTTAAAAAAGAGTAATTCTGCCCTAGCATAACCATCTGCAGCAAAAGAGTAAGTGCTTGGCAACACTAACTAGTTCATAGAAGTTCTTACTAGATATAAATAATCCCATGTTCTGGCAAAGAAAGTCTTCACAGTGTGATCTTTAGTTGGAGGAAAGAAAACTTATGTTAGTTGGCACATCTAGCAGCATAATGTAGTTATTATTAAAAAAGTGACCAAGTAAAAGTGGCACCTTGTTAAATAATGTAACAACTCTCTGTGCACGTTCTAGGGCAGATTGGCTTACACTGTTTAAAACAAAAATAAACTTTTATTGCCTTCTGCTCCTGTTAACACTGCTGAGCCAACACATCCACACACAGCAGCAAGAGGCCAGAGCCAAATACAGAAGTGTTTTACTAGGACCAAGGTGGACTTTAAATATGTAAGTCATTAATACAGATTTAAAAAATGGGGTTACTGTAGACCTAAATTTCCAACAAAATCCTCTTTCTAACGTAAATCCTGATCACAGGGATTTTGCAGAACATGCCTGGTATTTCAAGACTTCTTGCAATACCGGCAGCATTGATGCTTCCCACGGTCAGCTGCGTGACCAGAGGTGTCAGACATGCTCTGCTCTTGCGTGTACAGCTGAGATTTATGGACATGCAGCCATCTGGCCAGAGACGCTCTGCACTTTTTCTTCACAGTGATCCCTTTGCTTCAGAGACACTTCAGGTAGGTTAGTGACACATGCTGCACAAATACAGCAAATACTGCCACTTCTAGACCAGTGAAATGGCTGTGCTCAGGACTGTTGTCTGGCACAGAGGTCACAGAGAGCACCGTGCCTTATTTCTGCTCTTAACTCTACTCCCTCCTGCTCAGAGTGCCTATGTCTCTGTGGGAAAGTTCAAACACATAGAAAGCTGAAGCCTTTCACAGGCTTCAATAGAAAGCCTATGAAATGTACATAGAAATGTAGAAATAGAAATAGAAATGTACATGCTATGTGAAAAGGTCTTTCATAGACAGAAGCCTCCCATTCTTGATTTCAGGGCTGTGTATGCATTTCACTCAAATAGTCCCTCTAGGAATAAAGAAACAGGCTCTATCCATCGTTTAGGACTGGTTCACAAATCTTTTTACTACAGCAAAACTCACACACTATTGAGCAGATTTTTCCACTTTCCAGGCAGGTGGTGTAAAGAAAGCTTACAATGCTCCTGTTCTTGAGCAGAGCCTACAAGTGTAAATGTGCTTGGAAACAAACACTGGGTGAGGGCCTGATGGAGAGGGATGGCTCACATTTAGGTGCTCAGGTGGTCAGCTGTGTAATGACTGTGATGTTTCTGCTGATGCCCACAGACAGGGGCTTAATCATCTGAGGAACACTGACATGGAATTCTGTTGTGACTGTGCCTATGGGCACCCTGTGCAGTGGCTGGGAGGAAGGGAACTGAAGGTGCAACTTGAGAAGACAGATGTTTGATTTTATTTGATCTGGGTTTTATCCTTTTATTTGATCTGGGTTTTATCCTTATTTCTTTTAGTTAAGCCATGCAAAAAACTATTTCCTTCCCAAAATCAATAGTTCACTTTTGTCATGTAAGACATTTAAAATTACAATGGGAAGAACTTTGCTAGAGCTAGGCTTGACCATCTGCACAGAGATCAGCAAAATTTTTTCTTAAATTTGCATTTGAATGAAAATGTACCTGATCTGCAGCTACTGACAGCCTGTTGTCTCCAAGACATAGAATTTGTTTGTCTTCAGTAGAAAAGCAATGCAGCCAAATGTTTTGTTTCCTTTCCCTACCATTTTAGTTTTCCACTGTATTGCATCACAAATATTTCACAGAATTTTTAGTACCTGATGGCTTTCAAACTTTTAGTCTTGCTTTACTAGAAATCTGAAATTCCTGGATTTTTCAATTATTATTTGTCCCAACCATGAATAACTTTAGTGATTGATATTAACCAATTAATAGAATGAAAAGTAAGTAGGATATTTTGATTTTTTCATAATTGCAGTGTTTGTGTGCTCTTACTTGTTCACATCTTTTCTACCAATAAAGTATATTCTTAATTCTATTCATATGCAGTGTGAAGCTAGTGTTTAAATGGAGATAACAATACCTAATATTATTTAACATTGAAACCAAAAATGAACGGACAAAATTGCAAAATTTTGTGTTTGTCTAATCAAAAAAAGGACACATTGCTATGGTAGCAAAATTAATGGTACCCACCTTCAAGGGGACTTATTGTACAATTTCTATGACGTGCTTTTAGGAGGTTTCCAAACATTTTCAGAGGAACTGTTCCAAAAGATTTTTTGCCATTTAAGTTCTAATACCTGTTGCCAGCTTCAAAAAGCTTTGAATTTTTTTATTTGTCTGTAAGAAAGCTGCTATGATTTGATTCACTGAAATCGACCTTGCAGGTTATTTTGGTTATAAAAATGTGCAGTATGTAATTTATTTTTAAGTACTTTTCAAAGTCTACTGTGGTGACTCAGAGATAATGGTCAGTTACAGGAATGACATTTAAAGCATCTTTTAGAGGTTTGGTATGTAAACTTTAAACATCACTATTATAAGTTATATTCTGGAAGTGTTTTCTTACTTAAATAGTTAGAATAAACTCTGACATAGGTGGAGTTAGGTATGAAAAATCCTACCCTTGATGTCCAGGGAAGTATCTACCAGCAGAGACTAGAAGAGTGCTACAGACACATACATGAAATGTGTGGAAATATATATGTGCTTTCCTGTAAATGTGTGAGAATGAACATGGGAATGAAAGGGTAAAGTAGAGCCAGTTGATAAAGAACCTGCAAATGGAGTGAAGGAGTTTTCTTCTGTTCTGAAGAATGCTGGTCCTACTGAGTCAAAAACAACACGTCGCTTAACTGGAACCAGATTTTATCAAAGCAACTAAAATGATGACTCTAAACTGGATAAGTGTAAATCTGGTTCTTGCTAGCATCCAGCTTCCATTGATAGATGTGGAAGTTCAGCATTTCTAAAAGTCTATGAGTGATGACCCCATTTAAGTCTGCAATGCTCAATTTGAAAGTGTGTCTGCAATAACAAAAAGTATTAAAAATAAGATTTTTCTTTTTTTTTTTTTTCAAGCAAGTGCTTTCAAACCATTTCTGTCTGGTTTTCCAATGCAGTACTGCTTTTGCAGCCATGGGTAGAATTTTCTGCTGCAGCATTTCCAGAGCTCAGAGGAGCTGTGGGAATCATTTCTGACTGTGCAGCTGTAGACATCCTGTCTGCCTTCCCAGTTCATGTCATTCCCCATTCATTAGTGGAGATGCAGTGCAGGTGCCTTAGCAGGTGCATGAGTGCCTAGCATTGCCAATAACATTTAGGTCAGTGCTCAGATGCTGTGTGAAAAGATGGCATTTTTTGCTGTTACCATCAAATATCTGTAGTTATCATTCCTGAATCACTGCCTTCTCTTCTATCTTGGTCTTGTTGCACAATGTTTTTTTCTCTCCCTGTGTGTTTTTTTGACTTATGATATAAAACCTATCAGATGAGGTAAGGTAAAATTCTCTAAATCTTCAAAGATACTATCTCATTCTTTTTATATTTATGATGTGTTGCAAGACAAACCTGAAAAATTCCTAGCAAAAGTTTTTTACAGACCTAATTCTGTCTTTGGAACTCCTGTTTCTTGATAATGAGACTTTTGGAAAGTGGATTAATGGCTAGAGCTGACCCCTATCCCTCGACAATGACAACCTCCTTACAATAGCAGAGTCTTTCTTTTCAACAAATTCTTAAATTCAACACGGTTACTTTAAAAATAAGGTTAGTAAGAACTATATATAGTGTAACTTTCTAAAGGAATTTCTGAAGTTAAAGAAATTGCCAATAAAACCAGACTTGATCTTAAGATAGCTTTTGTCACTGCCCTTTGAAAGGCTGACAGCTTTCTGCAGGGTGGTCCCATTAGTATTTTTTTATCTATTTTGTAGTTCGGTAGTCATAAGGGGAGACCTGTGGCACTGACCATACTGCCAGATGCTCTTGACTCCTAATATGGTGATTTTATTCCCATTAAATCCTGCTGGGGAGAACTTATAGGTTTGGATGGACCTTGACTGTAGCATGGATTCCAAGGGAAAATTCAACCAGCTTTCTTTCACCATGCTTATAACAAGTCTGGGAGATTCCTCCTGTTCTTGTGTATGACCTGAGGGCACTACAGCTTCAGAAGGTCTGGCATAGAGAAATTAAGTCACTGTCCCTTCTCTGTAGAAATGAACAAAGTGGCTATTTTAGAAAAGAGGATAAAGCAGGAAAATTCAATAGAATATTTTCCTCAGGATATGAACTGGGCCATGAGTTTTACAGAGGCTGCCTATTCATCGCTGTATTTATTACCCATCCGTGAACCTTTCATATGTGTTTTTATTTTGAAATAAAAAAATACTTCCACTCTTTGTTTTTAACTTGATGACTCAGGATTTGATTTAGTTCACTCCAGGTCTGGTGTTATGAGAAACAATGACAAGTTATTGAATGTTAACCTTCTTTGCCATGTTTCTGTTATGTGTTTCCTTTGCGGTTTTGGGCTAAATTCTAGTGAGTTTAGGCTCTGCTTGTGTAGAAAGAAGCCTCTCCAGTTTCTTAACCCTTCCTGTTGCCTTTTGTATAATTTCTTGTCTTATTCTAATGTATCTTTATGGAGGTGGAATGACCAGAACAAGTCATAATAATTAAAAGGTGTTGGCATCAGGAATTTGTACATGAATATAGCAGTTTGCTATTTCATTTTCTATTATCTTTCCACAAATTCCTGGCATTCAATTTTCCTTTTGACTAAGCAATGCTATGAAAATTTCAAAACCTGTGACATACAGATATCTTCCTTTGGTGGTAGAAATTAATTCAGTTCTTCATTTGTATGTATAGGTGAGGGCGTTTGTACCACTGACAATGAATTTTATTTTCCATTTTATTAATCTGCTGCTCAACATTACAAAATATTTGAGATTTTTTTCTTTCAGAACACTATGGTCGATTTTAGTTTTGATCATCAAGGCTATTCTTGTATTACTTGCATATTTTTTGGGTAATAATTCAGTCTCTTTTGCAGACTGTTTAAGAATACGCTTGGTCCCTGAGACAGTTCCATACGGGACTCCCTTAAGAATCCTCTCTTTCTTTTTGGAAATTGAGCCTTTATTGCTGTAATTGGTTATTTACTTTTCTACCAAGTACTGATCCACAAGACAACTTACTACTTTTCCACACCAAAGCTTAGTTTCTTTCAAAAACATTGTAACAGATTTTGAAAATCCAAAGGTGCGTTATTTGAGAAACCTTCTTTCCACATGATTGCAGACTCTTTGGAAGAACTCACACCTTTCAAATCTGGGAGGCATACATTTGCTCTTCAGAGGTTAAATTTCCTCAATTATGTTTATTTTTTGATTATTAATATAATTTCCACTAATAGACTTGGACTGAAAGTCTATTCCTTAGTTTGTGATCCTATTTATTTGAAGCCTTATTTATTTTTTAAAATTTTTTTAAATCATGTTGTCATGATTTGTTGTTCCCTTTGACAGTAGATGGCATAAGAGTGAGAAAGCAACTGTAACACATGAAACTCATCAATTTTAAATCTGGGTTTCTTTGGACTCCTTAGGTGAGTCCAAAGAAGGTCTTACTGATTTGTTTTAATACATATTGCAATGCAATTCCAAAATTCTCTAATCAGCGCCAATCTTTCAGAGCAGGTGAGGTAAACCAGATGTGCTGACTCAAGATGGGTCCCTGTATGACTATATTTGTGTCCCAGGAAAGATTTGTCTCCTGTCTAAATCCACATGGGATAATAAACCTTAAGTTGCACGCTTCTGCTTTTAATAACTGAGAAATGAAATGTAGCCTATGGTTGTGAAAATCAGGTTAGCATTTCACATATACACCAGTAAAACAGCATCCACATGTCTGAAAGGAAGAGTAAGTGAAAAAGATCAATTCCATTTTATTTAGAATTATTAAGAAAGTAAAACATTGTGATAAAATACTGTAATACTAGAGTGTAATAACTTTAATAAACATTTTTAAAGGCAGTCTACAAATGGACTGAAAGGAAGGAGTCTGAGATTTTTTGCTTTCTTTTTAGTACATAGAAGAAATCTAAAAAATTATGTGGGGAAAAAGAAGACTAATTCTCTTGTTACATATTAACAAAACAGATTTAGGGAAGGTGAGGAATTACAAGAAGTGCTTGGCTTTCCTGTAACCAAAAATTCATATTTGTTTCTGCATACTTCTTTTCCCAGAGTTTTCAAAAATAATCAGTTTGTCTGCGACAGATGGACATGTGTGATTTTCCTTTGCATTGATGAAAACAACTTTGAATATTTCCTTTTAGCACCCACAAACATATATATACTTGGGGAAAAAAGGATCTGTGAACAGTTCTATTGACATCCCTTGTTCTGTCTCTTTTGGCTTTAATCAGCAGAGATGTGAATTTCACTAAATAGGTTGTTAATTAATGTTTCTGGCATTACATTGCTAATATTTTAAGGTATAACAGTAGCAGAGAATGAAAGTCTTTAGAGGGAGAAGCAACAAGCTCTTTCACAGTGACTTTAGCAGGAAGAAACAAAGATTACCGGTTAGAATAAAAGTGGGTTGTGTGCTCTTTAATTATAAATATGTGATAAATTCAAATAGCCAAAAATAATCTTGAATTATATTGAAAATACTCTTCAAACAAATTTGCTGATAGTATGCATTAATTTTATTTTCCTAGCTTAACAAAGCCTCTCAGATACGAATTTGTAGAAAATTTTAACAGAGCCACAAGAATTGACTACTGTTAAAAATAACCATTATCTTCAGAAAGTTCTTTTCTTTAGCTCCAAGAGAGGATTTGCTTTTCCTTAAGGAACATAAGTAGTATTCACTTAGAAACAAATCAAACCCATTCCTAACTGTGTTTATGCAGGTCTAGTATCTCCATTACTTACACAAGATAAGTTGTATTGTTTTCTCTTTATTTTCCTATTAATGCTTTACATTTTTTTTGTCCTCAGGATAAGGATTATGGCCATGATTAAAAAAAGAATCGTGGAGACTTTAGACATCTTTTGTGTTTCCCTGCATAGCCTCTGTTATTGGAGACAAATAGTTACAGAGAAACTCTGGTGTTTTGAATGGAAAGTTGCTATAATTTAGCAACTGAAATGTAAATAAGAGCAGGATAGGCATAATGTCTGATTGTTGAAACTACATAGCCACAGGTTCTTCTAGAAGGTAGGCAGCATTCCAAACTACATCAAAATCAGGCATTTAAAGGGAATGCAGTTATGACCTTTAGCTAATAACTTTTTCAGTAAGTAGTGTCTCTTGGTTGCCATAAAATCTTACCAACATTTTCCCCTTCAGAATTAGTTCATCATATGAAGAGGAAGTATTTCTAAGAAACCAGTAGCTGGTAAAACTATGAATGTGGTCTCAGATAGCACCATTTTTTCACTTCCATAAGTAATATACCAGTATTAAATACATGACTGTAGTTTAACGTCAGTATAGAGCATAACTACATTTATAATCCACTAATCCTAGTGGCTCTGTCTCTCTGACATCTCTTTAACAGGGCTTTAATAAGGCTTTGCATGAGTTTACAGCCTTCATTCAAGTATCATATTAAAGGGCAGAGGTCATGACTTGGGTGGTTCTCATTCAGGTACTGTGTTTACTTAAATGTTTATCAGTATATAAATAAACACTTTAAGATAAGTATTAATCAAATGGGACTTTAAAACTCCCTCTCATCTTCTCCCTTGTCTTATATTTGTTGCCCTTAATATTTTTTCAGACCTTCTTTGCCAAACTATGGATAAATTTGAACCTCTCCCTGTTGCTATTTCACTACTGAGTCAAGCTGATCAACAAGACATGCTTACAGCCAGTGTGAAATGCATCACAAATGTGTTTTCAGGTTGATCCCAGAAGATGGGATCATTTGGCTTATCTTTTCATTTCCAGCCCTCCCCTTCACATAGATAAAGTTTTATGGTTGCATGCATCACAGTCAACAAGATTTTTGGGGCAATGTTGATCCCTAAAACCCTAGTGATAGGAATGCCTTAGTGCTCTTTTCTCAAGTTGTTCTGTCACATACATGTGCCAACATTTCAGCCGGGCCCATTCATCCCGTCTGTGGCTCATGCATCCCTCTACAGGGACCTTTGTAGGCTTATTGTGGTTTTTATTTATTGATCCTCTGTGACAGACTTGTCAGGATAAGAATATGTCATGCAGGTTTAAGGCTTTGCTTTTTGAGTACATTCTAGAGGAAATGGCTGCTTAGCTGCCATTCTTTTCTGAAGTGCTGTGATCCCTTGAGTCCACGGCACATGTTAGCCTCATGTATGAGCAGCTGCACATCCAGCACAGCCTCTGTGCTCAAGGTACATGTGCAATGCTTGAGGCCATTCTAGGAAAGAATATTTTTTCAGGGCTAAAATAAGAAGGAAAAGTGTTAATATCAAATTCAGGGTCAGGTGGATCCTGCCATTTCAAGAATGGACTATTTCAGTTTCCTCTCCTTAGGTGACTGGAGGTTCAAATGTGGTCTACAACCCAGTTAAGGGATTCACCCACCTTTCCTCCTTCCACTTGTCATCAGGCTGCCCCAAAATAGATTCACAAGGGCTTTCTTCTTGCTTTTTACAAACAGTGTTCTTTTGAAGAGGCCAGGGACACTCTTAGAACCCTGAGCATTGCTGGATGAATGTACTTGAAGACTGGAAAGTTCCTACCAAATTTCTGAGTAAACAGGTTGCTCATTGCAGGTAGATGCCTCTATCAGGTGAGCAATCCTGTCAAGGCAACTGAAGACTCTTGATATGGTAGAATGTGTCTGAGTGGCAATATTCTGTTCTTGTGACACAAATACCAGCCAACACACAGAGAAGCACCCTGCAGCACGGCTTGGGGGTAGGGGCAAGCTGGGAGGCTGTTGGGCTTCGGTTGTAGTGGCAGATGAAAGGATGTTCTCACCAAAGGCCTGAGGTTGTGCCCCATGGATCACTCCCATAAGAAGAAAATCCTGTAGTGCTTCTGAATTTATCATGTGGCATACTGTGACATTCATTCTGTGGTCAGATAGCACAGGGTCTTCAGGAATTTGGCTTTGAGGGGAGAGTTGAAAGCATTTGTGTGGGACTGCATGAATACATCTACATTTCATCATATCCACTGATTTCAAGCAGTTGTATAATTGTGCATAGCTCAAAGTGGCTATGGCAGCCATTAATTTTTCACAATGTAATAACTCATATCCCCCAGTCAGTGACCTACCTATCATAGCTTCCAGTACAGCTGAATGTGTGCTCATTCTGGGTGAATGACCTCTTAGAGAAAGGAAAAAAATGTATATTCACAAACAAATTTTCTCCTTCTGCTTTAGAGTTGCTTTTCTTGTGTCTGCTGATCTTCTTAAAATTTACTAGACCAACTTGGATTCTCAAGCAGGGCTTGTTTTTTCCTCATGGCAACAACATTTCTTCAACCAGAAGTATTCATTATTTATTTGAAAATTCAATATGCACCTTCTGCATGGGAAGATTACTGGACTGAAATATCACTGGTGCAACAAGCACCAGTGTAAATCAGAAGTAATTCACTGAAATTGATGCAGTTGCCACAATATAAAAATAACACCAATGAAATGTCTTCAAGACCTAGTACTGTGATTTCTTGAGCCATTAGTTTCTCAGTTTAAGGTTGTACCAATCAACTCAATCAGTAGTGGGAGGAAGAGAGAATAAGAAATTAAATAGAATCATTATATACACCTAAGTTTAGTAAGCATGTGATATATCACTGTAAAACTTACCAATTTTTTTTTACTCTGGGATTTTAAGTTTTTCTTGTATTTCTTTGGACAAAGAAATTACTGGCTTTTGTCAGGTAAATGCTAAGCACCTGCCTGAATATTAACAAGCAAAAAAGAAAATGCTTCCTTTTATTTTCAGATCCACCAAATATTATAATTCATGTTCCTCCTTTTCTTCACAACCCACAGCTACACACATTTCATATCATCATCCTATAAACCTGCCATATTTTGTTTTGATTGTACTGTGTTAGATTTTGTAATCAAATCTGAATCCTAAAAATATTAAGGTTTAAGGGGAATTTAGCAAGCTTGTGGTATGGAAAGGTTAACTGAAAACTGTCAAATGAATAATGCTTTTTTTGTGCTTGAAAGAGTGAAAATTGTTAGTTCTCTGTCATCTAATCTGCCTACCTATTCTCTGTCTGGATAAAGGTTTAAATGTATAGATAAATACTTAGTGTATCTAAAAAAAGAGAAGCGACATAACAGTAATCCCTAAATCAGCTTTACATGCTGCCTTAAAACAGTGGAATACTTTGCATCATTTAAATAGTAAACTTCAAAATCTAAGTTCATTGCTCTACTCTCAGGGAAGACCCACTGAATTATACTCCAAGTGGTGGGCTAGCACAGCCATATGTTGCTCTGGACAAGGAAAACCAATCAGGAATACCAGTCTTTGAGAGTGTGACTAACCCACTTTCCACGTCAGTGACACCAAAGCAGTTTATCTGTTTTCTTGGAAACATGCCTGTGCTTCTGTCCCCTTCCTTCTTGAAATGTACTGCACACAGAGCAGCTGCCAAGCCAGATGAATCGCACACTAGGGGGAATCACTGAAAATAAGCAGCATGCAGATTGAAAATAGGGCTTGGGAATAATTGCAGGAGAGGAGCACAAGCATGAATTTCACCATTCTGGCTTCCTCAGCCAATTTCCAAATGCTTCATGTTCTGTGGAATGCATTCTAGAAGAGTTGTAGTGGCTTGAGCCATACCAAATACTCATTGCTGTCAATGACTTTTAACAGCCAAAGATTTGGATCAGACCCTCAGTCCCCAACATTCTGCACCCAAGGCCTCACATGATAGTGAAAAACCTAAAAGAGTGCACTCCAGTGAAACATGGCTTTTGGTGCCTGTGCCCAAAGCTGAGTCCAAGTCCTGCCCAGCTCAGATGCTGCCAGAGAGAAGGGGCACGTCCCAGACTGCCCAGACATGTTCTGCCTCCTGAGTCCCTGGGCCATTTCACAGGCCACCATACAGTGTATCAAGCACAAAAAAGACTCTTGAAAAAAAATATGAGGTTTACTTTTCTCAGTTGACAGCTATATAAACAGCTTCTCCTGGGAAAACAACCTGAGCTTTCATCCAGAAGCGGGAAAAAGCTTATTTCATGCTCTTGTCTACCCAACAGGATACACAGCTGTATTTTCTAGTGTTCCTCAACCATTATAGACACTTTAATGCACTATGGGAGAAAGAGGGAATATTTTCATCCCCTCCTGTTGAAGCACTCTTATTGTGAAAAAGAAAGCAAGATTTATTGTTGTACAGCAAAATTGTTGTACAACACACCACTAGACTGCTTTTTCTGTATTTTACCATAGAGGCAAATATATAGATTTCTTGTCCTTATCAGAGGCTTTATAAAGATTTAAGGAACAATCACTGTGTAAAGACTGTTTAGAAAAGGATTAGGATTCAGCTGTCTTATTGCCACTGTTTTACCATTAAGCTATGAACCAAAGACAATTTTTTCTGCTTATTTTTTTCCTAATGTTCCAATCCAATTGATCCTCATTTTGTTATTACTCTACAGCTTGGTTTCATCATAACATCCTCCAGAATTTTTCTATTTCTCCCTAAATGTCTTTCCAGATAAATGCAGACACTCTTACAGGAGGTTACATGGAGCATTAAAATATTTTCTTAGTGTGCTTTTGTCCTCTAAAAACTAAATTCCTCATTTTGTTATGGGTATTCCAGCAATCACACAGTGATAAAAGACGAGACAGCAGCAAAAATTAAACTTGTCATTTTGTTGTCCTTATTGGGGTGTGCTTAAAGGTGCTAGGAGAAATCTTGCCAAGCCATTCCCTTCTAGAAACACAGAGGGAGAAGTACCAGGCCCAGCCATGCCTTATGCATCAAGCTTTTCATGTAAGTCAGCACTGAGGAAGAGCCACAAATCTATCAGGTGGGCACTTCTGGGACCAGAAAGCAACTAAACTGATGTATATAGAGCCATTGTTTAGGACTGCAGAAAAATTTAGGAATATTATCTTGGTGAATTTGGTCTTCAGTACTTCAAGAGTACAGACTGCTAGAGCCTCTTTGGTTAGCCGGAGATTCCTGAAAACAGGAATAACCAAAAAAATTTTTCTCCTTGTCACCACAGAGGTTATTTTATTTTTTGGCATTAGCACAGCTGCTATAAAAACTGGTCAGTTCTCTTCCAGGGCTGTTTATATTACAAAGAAAGGTAGATCTGATCCTCCAGTTACAGACTGTACTCCAGAGTCTCAGGAGTTTTGGTTCTTCAAACATATGTATTGCATGTATATTTGGCTTTAACACTATAGTCCTTATTCAAGCAAAACCACCCACTATGGTCAAAAATAGTAGGGTAATTTGGCATCCAGTTACAATCTATTCTCAAATGGTATTGTTCTCTTCCCACTACTGTTGCTTCTTGCTTGAATAATTATTGTTCTTCTCTCAGATTTCTCCAGCTTCAATAATTTATTAAATCTACTACTTATTTTTCTTTCTCCTTCTATATAAGAGAAAATAAAACTTGACAAAACTTCAAAATGAGGTGAGAGAATTCATATAATGCTATGATCATATTTCTTGCATATGCAAAGAAGACTGCAATGGATTCCATATTTCCTCTCTTTCCTCTTCTTAATACAGTCTTAACAAGTTAAATACTTTTTGGGATACATGGTAAATATTGAGCAGATATTCCATTTTGGCATTTGAAAAAAACCCACATCTATGTATAATTTTTTTGTTGTCTATAAGTAAATATACCCTT
This sequence comes from Agelaius phoeniceus, assembly GCF_051311805.1. Lineage (NCBI taxonomy): Eukaryota > Metazoa > Chordata > Aves > Passeriformes > Icteridae > Agelaius > Agelaius phoeniceus. The sequence continues at coordinate 30,838,022 of NC_135269.1, read as the reverse complement.
ATTTACAAGGAAGATGACTTTTATTATATGGAAAGACAGTAAAAACAAACTAAAATATTAGAAATATATTTTATTTCCCTTCTGTTGGAGATCTTCCAATGTGACAATGTTTCTAAAATCTTGCATGGAAAGATTTTGTGTTTCAAATATTTCTTGAGAAAAAATAGCATCATAATCTTAGATCCAGACTTTTTCAAAGCCTCATTATTTGGAAAGAAACATGTTTTTTGATTGTGTATGTCTACATATATGCAGTCATACATGTACATGCCAACAGTTTTAGAGTGCCATCTGCTGTCATACGGGACTAAATAATGTTGTTTCTGTTAAGTTTTTAGGATCAATAAAGTTGTTACGCCCTTGAAAATTTTTCTGATTAAATTGCACTACCAGGCAGAGCACATTTTTAAATTGCAGGAGGTATAAAGGTGTTTTTGCCAACCTTTGGATATATAGAATCATAGAGGCATAGAACAGTTTGTGTTGGATGAGAACTTGATGATGATCTTGTTATAACCACCCCCACCCCCACCTTGGGTAGGGACACATTTCACTAGACAGATTGCTCAGATCCCCATCCAATCTGACCTCCTGAGCTTGGAGGAGGTGATCCTTAAATACTAACCAGCCTTCTTGTGCCCCTCTTCCCTACAGGGTTTTATTGCATGGCATTCTCTCCAGTCATAGGAACCACCCCAGCACAGCTCTGTGATAATAAGATAGTAGCCCTGATAGTTTGTGTATATCTCTAACTCATCTTGTTTATTGCACACTTCATATATGTTTGATAGGAGCATTTAAGTTGAACTCTTATGAAGTCAACTTGCTGGCTGGAGTGGAATGGATTTCTTTGTGCTTCTCTTTAGGTGCTCCCCTGATGACCTGCAATTCCTCTCCAGGTTCTGAGCATCTCTTGCTGACACTGGTAAGGGTGAGATGGATTACAGCTCCCTTTCCTCAGCAACTTTAGTCTGAAGGTCTCTTCACCAGCTTGGCAAGCCTACAACCAAAGATGCTCTTCCCCTCCTGTGACAGATGGACACACACATGGACCCCTCTGTACTGCATTATGTTTGAATTTGTGTGATTGCTGAATCTTCCTGACTCACATATCTGCACAATCTCTTTATTCTTTTGGCAATAAATGGAAAATTATTTTCATGGAAGGCTTGTGTAAAATACTGTTGATTTTCTTAAAATGTTAGCCTATCAAGACCAAGAGGTTATTTTATTGTTGATTAGAAATATGTTGCACAGAGTCCAGGCAAATGTGAACAGCAGCAAAGGTGTTCAGAAATTATATGTAATCTCCTTCTTGGGATTGAAAATCTAAACTTCTTCAGGAGAAAAGTCTGCTTTAAAAACTGAAGCCACAGAAAGATTAAGGCAAAAATAAACGTTGCCACTTGTCACAGCTTCCTCAGAGATGCAAATCCCACCCCCCAGCCATATGGCATTTCATTCAAGAATGAAAACTTGCTCAAATGCTGTCTCCTAAGAGTGTTCAGTACTTCCCTCTGGTGGTCTGTCCCATAAAATACTTCTCAGAAAAGAAATTGCTTAAACCATTCCCTTTGAACTTAGGACAGTTTGTGAAGATGTACATGCACAGAGGTTTGTATCAGTTTTCAGATGGAGTCTGAAGTGGCTTCGACTAGGAGGTGGTCAAAAACATTTTAAAATGATAGAATGTTTTCTAACATGATCTGGGTTTCCAGTTTGGATTAGGTATGTTGTATTTGTGAATTTTAACTAAACTTCAAACCTCATGAAAATCACCCGATGACATTTAGCTCAGTTTTTAAGAAAGCAAGAATGGAAGCCAGCAGTGTTCTATTTTGGACAAGCTGACTTCTTAATCCCTTCAGAAAAGATAACCAGTGAACCAGCACATTTTCTTTTTTCTAACATCATTGAACAGCTACACATCCTACTCTACCATGATGTCTTTACGTGCTGTCATGATTATTTTGTCTTCCCCATGAAATGTATTCTTGTAGAAATTATGACACTCTAATAGAATGACATTCTGTACTTTTGCTAAGCATGTATTTTCTAAACCATTCAATTTTTATTATTTACTTATTTTAGGATTCAAATATAGATACATCTAACCTCAATTTAAAGTCATCATTTTTTTCAATTTTTGTTTTGGTAATGAGCACCCAAAATAGGCTTTTAATATAGGCATCCACAGAAAGAAAAGACGAGCTAAAAGGAGTCAATAACTAACATTTGAAAAGTGGTGCCATATTCAACTTCATTCTCCTTTTCTGAACCAATCTGCTTTTAAATGTAAGTTAACCACCATTCCATTCGTATTGCTGTGAATGACATTTTTCTGTGAAATAATTATCTTTTTGCTCCTTTCTCATACATTTGTTTACATAGTCTTCCTTACATAGTCTTATTTATATACTGCTATTATGTAAATACTTACTTACTTTTATTACATAATAAAAGTATTTATTACAGAAATACTGTGAAAGACTGTCCATTTCTTTAGAAGTTGTTATCCTCTTCACTTTTTCACTTTCTTCTGCAAGATCATATTTTAAAATCCACCTTTTAGTTAATTACTCCTGCAGTGACTTAAACAGAATTCAAGGTAAAGTCAAGAACAGCCGAACCTAAATTGGAAAACTCATTCTGTTAGCTCTAATGCTGAATTATCGCTGGTTTTCAGAGTTCTGAGGTGCTTTCAAATTTTGGAAAGGCAAGGATATCCAAACCATAGATCTATTTTACATGTATGGAAACTTAAACAGAGTTAGGCATGGACCTGTCTTGAAAAAGATGATTTCCACTGGAAGAATAGATTGAAAAATAGTGGGAATTCACCTCGTTTGTGTCAGCCTTCAAAGTTTTCTTATACAAAAATAATTTCTGGTAGAATATAAGTGAGACTAATCTTGCCACATAAACCTGAAAAATATTTATATTTTGAAGGTCACCACTGAGATGGATATCTGAAATGGATTTCAAATACCTGTATTTCACTAGGTATATATTTTGGCAGCAAAAACATAGAACAAGATACTCAAATATCTTGCCCAAGATTCTATATTAAAAGATTGACTGTACTTTTGGCTTCCCACAAAATCAGGACCTGAGAAAGATAAAAGATACAGTATTAGCTATAGCCCACCAGAAATCTGATATATTTCACTTTAAGTAATAATATCCTTGAATGGAAATAAAAAGTTAAAAGTTTGGATTTATTGTCTCTGTGAAAGAGGAATCAGAATTAAAAAAATCCATTTAAGAAGAAAAGGAACAACAAACAGCAAATCATCTCATTTTCAGCTCTTTCTTTAGCTAGACATCCCGTCTTCCTAAATCCCTGAGAAGCCAGCAACATGACTCCACAGGCAGGTGGAAATTCAGTGGCTGAAAGAATATGGCATTCTGACACACCATTCAGGCTCTCTGGCAAGCAGACAGGTGGGAAACCATGCAGAGAAGCAGACAATTTGTCTTAAATGCTTAATTCCTTAGATAAGGTTGAGAGAATCAATATAAAATCACGGGCTATTTTAGTCTGATATAACTGGCTTTTCAGTCTATCTTAAGAGTAGTTTGCATGGTCAGAGTGGCTTCCACTGGGGGTCTCAAAGCATTTCCAAATGCTCTTGACTGAAGTGTTGAAATGCATCATTTGCATTGGGCATGAAACAAACACAAGAACTGATGGAAACTTTTCCTTTTACTGGAGATGGTCCAAACTAGCATTGCTGAACACTCCCTTCACTTCAAGTGGAAATAACATAAATTGTACACATATTCTCTAAGAGAGAGAGTCCTTAGTCTTATTCTTTCAAAAATATTGATATATTCTGGCAAGAAAGAAGCAAAGGAGAAAAGGTAGATCCTGGTATCATAAATGACTCTTACTTATGCTTAAAAATTGCTTAAATAAAAGCCAGATTCAGCTTCCACAATAATTAAATAGGATAAGCTTCTTTTTAGAGTTGTGCATTACCCATGGGTCTGCAAATTTGGCAAGACTTTTACACATCTGGTTTTATTCATAAAATTTTTAAAACATGTGAGTGACTATTATAAGAATAAATAATGCTCACTTTAAAAATGTGCTGCTGTAAATAAAATAGTTGAGGACAGAAGCAATTCATATCCCAAATTACTGCTGAAAATAGGAAAGCTAAAAAAAATAATGGAATTTAAAGCCTTCAAATGCCTTTCAGGTTCCAAGTATTATTCTGTGAATATAGGCAATGACTTAATATATATTCAATATGTGCTGTTTTTCTTGACCTTAAACAAAATAAATTACTATGTGTCATCTTTTTATATGTAATGTTTTCTTTTTTACTTTATGTGTATTCATTTACACACAAGAAATTCCAGTTTTTCTTGAAACTGAAACACAAGCACCTAATGTAATTTTTAAGATCTACAAACTGCCAGTGAGGTGTCAAACTGAAATTGGTGTCTGTGCAAGACCTTTCTGTAATTTTTTTGAAGTGCCAAATATCAAGGTCAGATTTGATTACATCAGTAATACAAAGAGAGGTAAAACAACCCTTGGGGACTCTACTCAACTCCATGGGACCAGGCCTTTCACTAGAGCTCATAAATCAGAAGAAAAATGGCAATGTTTCCCACTCCAATGTGAAAACATTTGTTTACTCCTTCAAACCTTTATTATTATACTATTATTACAGATCTTATCATCATACAGTTACTGTGGTGCATTACTGCCTTCAAGACAAAGGAATTCACTTTTGAATAAAGCAGACCATATGTCTTCTGTAACAACCACGATTTTGAGGAAAGCAAGCAATGGTATCCCTAAGTTTTTTGGAAAGTGTTTGTTTAGCTCTTGAAGATCAATGCCATTCTTTAACATTTTACTGCTCTTCTTTCATTATGGCTGAAAAAGCTCCCAACAATAAATTTTCATTGATACCAGAGTAAAATTAATTTTGATAGCACTCTCAGCCATAATATTCAAAATGTGAGCATTATACTACTTAAGATAATGTGGCCTTGCAGTAATAAACATCCTAATGCAGTTTGGATTCTTATTTAAAGAAAAATCTCTTATTCAGCTATTCCGGCTACAGAGAAAAGTGATGGAGTTACATTATCAAACACAAAAACCATATAAAGGGAAAAATAAATCTATTTTAAGAAACTAAATATATTTCTAAAACTAATAAATATGGAAGATAAAAATAGAGGAATACAGTTCCTTTACCATTTTAGAAAGTGTAAGACTTTAAGATTGGAGTTTTAGGGGAATACATAATTTTTTTGAGCAGTCACTTTAATCTTATGTCTTTGGTGTCCTGTTTCAAGGGAGGGAAAGAGAGATGGAAATTGTCAGAGCATGGGAATTCACTGAGATTCCTAAAGCAGGGTGGGAAGAATTGCTGCATGGAGAAGCCTGTCTTTCTCCTCTGACTACAGGTTGCCTTGAGCAATCAGTTTATACTTGATTCCTGACATTTAGAGAGCTAAAATTAGGCAAGATAAATTCCACCTTATGTTAAATACTTCTCCACGATGACAGAAACACGAAAAAGACTGTGAGGTGGAAGATAATGGGATTATCTGCATTGCTTGTGCCAGGGGTGCACTGAAGAACCTTTGGTCCTCAGCTGAGTTTTGAGAGCACAGTGAAAAATGCAAACACAGAAGAAGAGAGCATAGCCTGCCCTAGGGAGCTTATTCATTCCTCACTGTCAGAGATACTAATAGTTCTACCAGAGCAAGAGTACCTTCCCGTGCTGGTCTGCTGCAGATCTATGATCACAGTCATAATTCAGTAATGAAATTTATAACAAAAGTACACAATACATTAGAATTGTGTACTTTAACATTCTGTTAATACATTAACAGAAAAACTGTTAATACATTCCATTGATATCTTCCCTGATTCTTAAGGGTGGCTAAATTATTAGGCTTCCCAGAATAAAAAGTCTAGTTTCCATCACAAGCTGAAAACATTTAAAAAATTGAATGTTTTGAGAATTCAAAAGCATTTTTAAGCATCTGGATTCTTATTCTATGTGTGTCAGGTGGAGAGATAAAGGTTTCTCTATAGCTACAGGTGGGCTTTAGTGTCACACTTTCTCATCAGAGTATATGGAAACATCATTTTCTAAGAGATTCAGTTTAAAGATTCAAGGCTGAAATCAGATAAAATCTTAAGAACTTCAGGGTACATATTCCAGACCCACTGTTCATCCAGTATGACTTGTTTTCTTTATCCTTCAGGTTGTAGTCATGTATCTCAGTGCAGATTATCACAGAGGATAGAGGTCATAGCAGTAGGCAAAATCTCTGTACTATTGGGTGTTTTTTCTTAGAGGACAGGCCATATTGTCTTTGGCCAATTTGGTTTTGTCCTTTCTGTGTGACACACAAAAAATATAGTTATATCAAATCCTGTTTGATATCCCATTTTAAATGGTGGCCCTGATAGATACTCAGTCAATTTATGATTGGCATGCCAAACTTTGGCAGGAAGATACTGTAAATTCTTCTGTATTGGGGACTGAGCTGGAACTGCACCATATTAACTAGTTCTTAAAATTCCAATAACCTCTACAGGAACTAAAAACATTCAAGCTGCAGCACTTAGAAACAAGCAGCAGGTATTTAAAAATACATAATAGGTTGCAATGCAAATATTTATTACTGGTTTACTTTTTAACAAACTTTATCACAGCATCAATTTTTTAAACATACCTGAGTGTTGGAGTTGATGACTATTGATTAATTAATTTATTTTCACCAAAAAAGTTATAAGTTACTTGCCTGTGAGGCATACCCTGTAAAGTCCAGTAGATGAAATATAGCTGGATGTGTGGTAAAATCTAAGATAAAAATTCAAGGAATAATATATAACAATAACTGTAATAATTAAGAGATAATTGAATTTGAAAGCAATTAGCCTGTTGCAATTTTTCAGCTGGTGCAGTACTGTCACAACTAAATTTTGAGAACTTCCATCAGACTTTGCTAGACACCTCAAGAGATAGATAAACCCCTTATTAAAAAGGGTTTAGATAGCTATAGCAGAAAATTAAAAGCTGATGATTCATTTTGCTATTACAGAAGAAATAACATTACATTGAATTTATAAATTATTCTTTTTGTCATAGAATGCATAATGAATCCCAATTTTGTTCATCACTTGCCTATAATTAATTTAACAGGCATAGAGATGGTGTAATATATTTTCTCCAATTCTAATTTTTATTAATAGAAGTCTTTTCAGGTTTAGCATAGTGATGAAGAGGAATGTAGTGTTGGGGTTACAAAGGAGCAAAAAAATAAGTCTCCTTGAATTTCAGTTCTGCTTTACATAGCAGTCTGTTTTACAGAGAAAATTATTCTATTCCTCACAACAGAACATACACATTATGGAAGAGTATTGCATGCTGTTTTAATGAAGCCACAGACTACAACACAGGGATTGTGCTGGGATTTTTTGGGATATAGATGCTTACCCAATTGCAGAAGCATGCAGAGAATATATACATTTATTCCTTCCTCCAGCTAATATACCAACAGTTGTAAGGATAATGAAATGAATTGTATTACAGCAGTGCTTCCATAGAAAATACTTATTTATGTGTGTTCATATATAAAATGTCAGCTCTCTTTCCATCAAATAACTGTCCTTACTCCTGGAGCAACTTTCAACATTTCTCTACAGTACAAAAGTTGATAAAAACAGAAGTTAATTTTATAAATGTTCATTTTTGAAGATATCAATGATATATATTAATATATATTAAGGCTCATTTGAAATATATTCTCTCTTTTTCAAGAGAAGGCATCTACTATTTTTGTGGCATTTCTCAAAATGAAAGCAGTACAAGTCTCAGGAGTTTCAGAGGAATTCTGCATGGCACAGGCACAGCAGATATAGTGGGTCTGTGCTGAGTGTGTGTTTGGATATATCAGTAAAAGAAGAGCTTCTGGCTTTGTCTGTGTTGCACAGCTATAGAACCCCCAAAGCTTTTGTTTGGCTTTCAAAGTGAATCCTTGGAATGCTTACAGTGTCTGACTCCAGAAGTGATCTCCAGGACATCCGGAGTACAGCATGGCTGGAGGAGGCTGGCAGAGAGGAGCTCTGCTCTCAGGCCCATCAGAATATCTTTAGGAAGCCTGTGAATCACTCTGATATTGAGCATGCCAGGTGCCCAGCAATCCCCAGCTCAGGTCTCACCTGGGAATGAGATGCACCTCCAGCATCCCATTAGATTGCTCTCCTTAAGGAATACCAGTGATTTGGTCTCTTCTCACCACAAATGAATCTCTAGTCTCAGGTGATGGTCTCATATTGTAATTGCAGAATGGTTTGGTTGGAAAGGACCTTAAAGGTCATCCAGTTTCAACCCTCTGCCATGGGCAGGGGCACCTTCCACTAGAGCAGACTCAGAGCCTCATTGAACCTGGTCTTCCACACTTCTTGGGCTGGGCATCCAGCTGCTCTAGACAACCTGTTCCAGTGTCTCACCAATCTCCCAGTAAAGGATTTCTTCCTAATATCTAATCTAAATCTACCCTCTTTCAGTTTAAAGGACAGACCTGCTTGTGATGTAGCTCAGGTCAGTCGATTATTAAGAATGAAAAATGCACTGGACCACCATCCTGTTGTGGAAGAGGCAATGCAAATATGGTCTCTCTGTATACAGTGCAAGCACGAGCTTCTCATCCAGTATCTAGGCTTCCCCAAACATTCACCTGTCCCCAGGGCTGAAAACCAGACACTTCTCAGCTTGGAAAAGCAAATCTCCATCTTGGCCCAGACATAATTAGCATATCCAGTAAAGCAAAGATAAATTGCCCTTTTGGGGAAACCTCTTTCTGTGGTAGGCCCTAGAATTTTTGGATTCATCTATTACTCTCTAGAACCTTTACTTTCCCACTCTCTTCCAACCTCATTTATGATATTTTATGACACATACTAACTAGTGCAGTGAGTGCATTATAGGGCATGATGACAGCACATTTTGGAGTAAGATGGTATTTCATGTCATAGATAATACACAGTGGGTGAATACTAAGAGTGTCTTGCTAGACATGCAGTGAGGACCTGTGGTATTTCTCGATGAGAAAACATTATGCAGTTGGGTTATGTCTGAGCTACCCCAAAAATGCCCAGGGAATTTGGTGTACTGTCATTAAGTATAAACATGAAGTGCCCACGGTCTTTCTGAGTGATTGAAAAGAGTAGTGGCCTCCCAGCTTTCCCTCAGTTGCCGCAGGACTCCTGTCCCTCATCTTTTCAGTCTCAGAGCTGCTCTAAGCCCTTCTAGCCCATCTTTTTCTATCCATCACTGAACTCTTCTGATCTCAAAGCCTTCCTTGTCCTCTGCCCAACTATTTTCCAAACCCTTCCTGGCCCAGGCTCATGCTCCCTGACACTTCCCGACCACAGGCACGGCTTTTGGCATTGAGGTTCCTGTGCCCCTCTTCTTCATTTTCTGCACCCTGTGGGGGTAGCTGCTGCCACACCAAGCCACACTGTTGCAGACATCTGCTGGTACCTTTCAGCTCAGTTCCACTCCTGTTCGTCCAGCAGCAGTTGTGCATCTCATTCTGACAGGGATTTAAAAATACTGCCAAGAGGTATTTATAAAACATTACCCTAGATGCATTTCAGAGGAAATGTTCAATAAAAAGGGGGAAAGAAAGCCCTCCCTGAAGGAGCATTCTCTCCTCCACTAGCCACAGAAATTTTCTGGGAGGATCTTTGAGGGTTTATTTAGTTTTCTCTCTTAAAAGGATTGGCAAATGTTTTTAGGAGCCATTGGCTTTGTCTCAAAACCTTAATAAAGCATTAAGGAGAATTACATAATTTAAAGGCAGCAAAGGCCAAGTAGGTCATCCAGTGCAACTTCTCAGCAGTGCAATCTGGCATTGTTCAATGTATTTAGTGGTGCCTTTGTCCAGTCTAGATCTGATTTACAAGGGATAAGGCTTCTGACAGTTTGCAACTTTTAATCTTTAGAAGTTTACAATGTAAAAATGTGATACATGTGATTTTCTTTCAGACAAAGAAACTATACTTGTACGCCATACTAATTTCACTTCTGTCAAAAGTCTCAAAAGTCAAGACATACTTTTATAGCTCAGCAGCAACTGAAATAAAAGTGTAAAAGGGCTACTCAGTGATTCTCTCTTTTCTGCTCATTCACAGAAAAAAAGGAGCTCTGACTAAGCAAACCTCTCTCTTTCTATAATTGTCAGTGCACCTCACCTGTTTTCAACCCTTACATCTACTCTTCTGGATGAGTGTGTCTTTTTTTACTCCCTTCTCTCATTTCTCTTTTCACTTTTGACCTTTTTAGTTATGTCCCAATACCTTTTCTCAGAGGCTTTGGGGGATATTATGAAATACTTCAGTGTTCAGCAAAGCTGTAGGATGCCTGAAATTCACAGTAAGTCTTTCTGATTTACTATATAAGTAAATCAGAAAACCATTGTTCCACTGCAACAAACAAGGTTTTCTCTGTAGTTCAAATGTCACCTCATTTCTCTTGTTTTTCAGCTTTGCCTTTCAACAAAATTTTGAAGTTGCTAATTCTGATAAGAGTGATTTGATCCCAAATTTTAGAGCAGCAGATAAGATGTGCCAGCTTGACTTTTAACACTTGTGTCAAGCAGGATTTTGTTCTAGCAGGCAACAGTACTGCGAATCCGCATCCATAGCTGGGCAGGTAAGAAATATCTCATGGATTTGAGCAGGACTACATGGAGGCACAAATTCATTGTGGATGATTGTGTAGTTACCACATGACTAAATGGAACAACTAGGCTTGTGTTAGTGCTGAATGAATAACTTCACAGGATTTGAATTTTGTGCAAAACCTATATTAAGGCCATTCATAAACTAGTAGAATCATAGAATGTTCTGAGTCAGAAGGGACTAACAAGAATTATCAAAGTTCAACTCCTGGTCCTACACAGGGCAGCCCAAGAGTCACACCATGCATCTGAGAGCAATGTTGAAACACTTTTTGAACTCTGTCAGGCTGGTGCTGTGACCACCGCCCTGCGGAGCCTGTTCCAGTGCCCAACCACCCTCTGGGTGAAGAAACTTTTTCTGGTATATAAATTAACCTTCTCTGGCTCAGTTTCATGCTGTTTCCTTGAGTCCTGTAACTGGTGACCACAGAGAAAATATTGGTACCTGCCCTTCTGCTCCCTCTCTTGAGAAGGTCACAGACTGCAATGAGGTACCTCAGTCTCTTCCTCTCCAGGCTGAACAGATGAAGTGACCTCAGCTACTCCTCAGCCATTTGTATGGCTTCTTCTCAAGATTCTTCATCATATTTGTAGCCCTCCTTTGGATGCTTCTAATAGCTTTATTTCTTATACTGTGGCACCCAAAACAGCCCCCAGCACTCAAGGTGAGGCCGCCCCAGTGCAGTGCAGAGGGGACAATCCCCTCCCTTGCCCAGCTGGTGATGCTGTGCCTGATTCCTCCAGGACACCCCAGGTTGTCTGGTGCCTCCTGGCTGCCAGGGCACTGCTGGCTCATGTTCAGCCTGCCATCCACCAGGAGCCCAGGTCCCTTTCTGCAGCTCTGCTCACCAGCCTCTCATTCCCAGTCTGTCCATACATCCAGGGATGCCCCATCCCAGGTGCACAATCTGTCACTACCACTATTTGTGTGCAATGAAGGAAGGTAAGAACTGTACTAAAACTGGAATTGAAATAAGAAGATATCATAAATATTTATGCTTTCAACTTCTTGGGGTGCCATTCGAGTAGTCTTTTTATGTGGAATATTATCCACACCTTTCACCTGTTGTTCAAGGACATTTCTTTGCCAATATAATTTTGGAGCAAACTATTTCTTGTTATGATAATAAATTATAAGATTTACAGGTTAATTTTTGGGGAAGTATTTACAGAGCATTTAAGTTAAAATGAACAAGATATGGCCTCTGCTTGAATGTGAAAATGCAGTGGATATGGTATTATCTGTCAAACAACAGGCTGGGATCTCTCTTCAGAATTCTTTCTATGTGCCCTAGATGTAGTTGAAATAAATCTGGGTAAAATGTTCCCTATTATGTAATGAGCATTCTATCTGGTGTACCCAGACAAAACATATACAAGATTTGCCTCTTTGTAATTTTATGTGCTCAGTTTTTAAGAGGCTCTGCTTTTTTCCCATTGGACTGAAATATTCGTCAGTAAAAAAAAAAAATTTGCAAAACCTGCATTTTTCCATGAATCAAACAAAGTGGAAACCTAGTAAAAGTTTCAAGTTATAAACTATTAATCAAGGTGAAAATTGGACATTACATTGCTATGAAAATAATGATTTTGCATCACCTTAATTGACTTAATCCTTCTGGAATAAAATACTGAATCTCCAAGCTATCATAGTCTTTCGAAAAATCTGAATGCTAAACAAGGTCATTGTGATTAATGGCTACCATAATTAATGTAGAATGAATTAATAATGACTTCCTATTTTTTAGTAAAATGATAACAGGTATCTGCTGTGGTGTATTTTATGTCTCAAAGAGATTAGTCTTTTACTACATACCATTAAATTATGTGAAACTGCTATTCTTCATTTGCTTTGAAAATAAATGTATTGTAGCTTACTGCTTATCAGGTATTAAAAGCTTATTAGATATATTTATGCAGGAAGTGTGTGGTAGATGTCCTTAAAGAGAAATTAAATTTCTGGACATGGAACACTTATAATGAGGTGTAGCCAGATTCAGTCTGAATTGCAACAACAAACCTTGTTAAATAAATAATAATTAATTTCATACTTTATTTTGAAAATGGGGCTTTCAAAACCTAAATAGGGAGTTGTATTCTCAACAGTATCAACAGATACATATTGATAGTCAAGCTCTCTTTTTGGAATAATATATGAATGCATATACCAAAGGACATTTATCTTTACTTCTGAGAATATAAATGTTTGAGACAGAGTAAGGATGACGGAAAATAAATAATGGGGGGCTTGAGACTTTATAGTATAATAATCTCTCGTATTTGTTTTTATTTTGTTGTGATACCAAAAATTAAATATCACCAATTCTTTGTGTTTATATAAAAGTTCAGGACAGAATTTACTTAAAGTTAGTGGCACTTGAGAGATTTGCCTTTCAAATGCAGTAAACGGCAATAATTGGGACTGAAAATGTTTGTACCAAAATGTTGTTTTAGGTTAAATCAGTATTTTTTGTCTGCTGCATTTGTGTTAGTTTTTGAGGGTTTCTTTGTTTTTTGTGTAGCTCCATCTTAGTTGGTTATGAAATAGATGATTTCCAGATTGTCCCCAAACTGCTTTGACAGAATATATTTTGACAGAATTGTGGAGAAATTATGCTATATTTTTATGTATATTTATTTAAATCCTCCTAAATATTATTCTTGATATGAAATGGATTTAGAAGATGTTTTCTGCAGAAGTGACAGGTATATAATGAATTCTGAATACTGTATATTTCTGAATTCAAATAATGCCTGAATTCTCAGTGTTTTAATATAACAGGATTTTCATTTCTGATATGGCAGACAGCAGCACTGGGGCTTCCCAGCTTGCTCTCTTCTCACTGCCAAGAAGTTTCACCCCCAAATACTTTTTGCCATAAACTGAACTCTAAGTCTTCCTTAACAGGATGGCTTTTGGGCAGCTTTATAAATGAAAGCTATGATATTTGTACAGAGAGCCTGACAAAGATTTTGCTGTTAATTAAAAAAATCAGAAAATATATACATCAATTTAAAAAAATGGAGTGAGGCAGCTGAAACCCCAAGATTCAGACTCCTGTTGCCATTAGTCTGTGTACATGGATAAGTGAGGAGGAAAGCAGTTCTTTATACTGCCTCTGACTTTAAAGGGAATGTCAGTATACAGGATTAATATCTTGTAGCCTAATCCCAGTGTGCTTGCTCCCATGCCTGTTCCATATAGATCCGCCATGTCCCAGCACCTGAAACAGAAACAACTTTGTGTCACATCCTTCCACTGTTTGCTGCTAAGAGAATAGACGTCAGTGGAAGATGCCAAACAACGTTGTGCAAACAACAGTTAGCAGAAGGAGAGGAGATCCATGAGGCAGAAAAGTTCATGTGTCTGCCTCCAGCCTGAGACATCATGCATGGCTGTGCCTATTTGCAAAGCTGAGGAAAAATCCTCTCCTTACAAGTCCATCCACTGTGACAGATGTGTATTCTTTTCATTTGCTCCATCTCCTTTCTTATGATTATTTTATAATGCAGGGCCTGCCAGGCTGATTCTAACAGAACAGGTCTCACATTACCTCACTGTCTTGAGGAAGAAGAGGGGCCTGGACTTGGTGGGGAAGCTGTGGGCAGCCAGACACCATTCCTGGCATCAGAGTGCCTCTGTGACTGACATGTAGGCTCAGCTCTTCATGGTTAATTCCTAATGAAACTTTGAAACTCTGAGACAGGTTAAGCTCTGAAAAGGTCTTCAATTTTGATTAGTCCAACAATTTTCTGGGTGAGTAAACTTCCTGGGCCATTTTCTGAAAAGTCTGCTGAAGCAGAATGCTGGAGCTCTACTCAGAAGTGGGGCACAAGGTTAGTTTCTTCCTTCTAGACTTATCACAGAAAAGTAGAACTTTTATTTTCACAAGTCCTCCTTGCTACACTGGGAAAACCATCAATCTCTTGGGCAATAACCTTTGACCTTCCTTCTGTTACCTAAAAAAGAGCTACTGTGCATTAATTTAAAAAAAATAGATGCAATTTGTCCATTTCAGCCACTCTTGTTTTTTGCACAAACTAAACAGAGCAATTTACTTCATTCTGATTCAATCTATTTTTTGCCTACTGGGAGCACAAGTAATAAAAAGCAACCTTATTTAACGATCACTGCAGTGGGCTTGTGATAGTTGTTCAATAGTTTCAGTGTTGTAGTAGTCTTTGTTTGATGGTCATGCAGGTTCCCACTAGGTCTGAAGACATTAAAGATCTGAGGGAAAGCCATTTTCCTTCTTAACAGGAGAATCAATTGGACTGAACACATAGGTTCAGGCTGATAAAATTAAATTATGTGTACTGAGGCGATGGAATTCTTGCATTTATTTTACCCTCCAAAGAAACAAATGCTAACCAGCACTTGATATTCAAGCCAGACCAGATAAGAGCATAAAGCTGGACAAGGTGATTATTCTTTTTTGTCTTTTTGGTGGTGGTGAGTTTTTTTTTTTTTCCCCTTTGCTTTTCTTTTTTTTTGGTGTGCAGAAGATCAATATTCTATGCTACTTACTTTGATTTATTACCTTCTGAGACAAAAGAAATCTGAAACCTTAAAGTAGGCTTAGAGGATTAGAACTCAGGCTGAAAAGGACCATTTCTTTGTTTTATACTCCTACAAGGTCCACTGGCATATGGAACTAATTTCAAGGTTCTTCATTTCCCCAGACACAGGATCAAGAAAGGCTGCATGTAGTGCAAAATGCAAGTAACTTCATTGACCTCAGAAATGTAATCTCCAAAGTCCAGCTCCTTGTGATAAAATAATCATTTATGCCACACATTTGTCCCTTTTGACTAGTCCCTTTTCCAGTACCCACAACAATTTGGTGTTTTGTGTGCATTGAGATTTGGAGGCATTCAACTAATAATTTTACTAAGAAAACTAAAACAAACTGTCCTTTTCATCATTAAGTACTTAGAACTCCTATAAACAACACATGAAGGTTATTTAAGTATTTTTTACTCAATTTCTCATCTGTAAATATATGGAATAGAAAACACAGTTTCACAGCTTTGTTCCACTCCACATTCACATCAGAATGTTTGTTCCTCCTATAACAGGCACAAATGTCTTCAAAGTTTAATTTTAGATATCAGCATCAATAACAATGCAGCCTTTGTTTGCAAAGTTTTTTCCTTTAATGGTAAAAAATGTGGATTATTCCCCTTTGTTGTTTGCAGTGACCATGTGTTTTAGATAATTTGTATCACTTTACAGGATGAAAGTGGAATTTCTTTTCCAGGAATCCTGCTCTTTATTCTTTGAACACTGATCTGACAGCACTGCCAGTGATTTTACTGAAAGTAGAATGAAAACGTTCAACCTCCGTGTAATTTGTTTTAAATAGATTTATTTTGTTTATATTCTATTCTGTTGCCTTTGCTTTGCAATTATTGTTTTCTGGACTTTGTAATGGTTGTTTTCTGGACTTTGAAGATCAGTCTTTCAGTAAACTATTTAGTAGACCACTGGATTTTCTTAATCTTCCAGATTCTTTTAATAGTCTTTCCTCTCCCCTTGTGGAAGGAGCTTTTCAGCAGTATTCTATTGAAAAATTGCTTAGGTGACATAATAATAGCTGTAGAAGCAAAGATACAGCTAATGCAAAATATGCTTCAATCCAGTCAGAAAGAAGAAAAGACTGAACTATGCTATTCTGAACTGTTCTCACATAAATCCTACGTGATGCTTGCTATACAGATAACATACAAGGTTTTTCATGTCTGAAGGAAATCAGATTGTATTTTTACCCTTTTAAATGTAGAATACTGGCACATAAATCTCTTATCCATCCTCTCCCCAGAAAAGGAATAGCTGTATTCAGTTAGATTCTCCTCATTTCATTAGTTTTGAACATGAAAGTCAATTATTCATCAATAAAACAAAAAACGATCATGATTTCACCATTGCTAATTGATTATCAGTGTAAAATAATATAATCACTGAAACAAAACAACAAAGCTCCTAGGTGCAAAATATCCCTGAATCATCTTTGTTTATTTTGGGAATTCTATAGAAACAGGTTCACAGCTCTGAGTAATGTCTCCTGATTTCTGTGGTGCTTCTCAACCTGTGCTATGTGCACTATTGAAACTGCCCACACAAACATGCAGAGAACTTCTCAGAAACTTCAGGTCAAGGCAAATCCATTTCCCTGGAGCATTACAAAAAGTTTTTTCTTTTATGGGGGGAAGTAAATTTTCAAAGAATCTGAGAATGAGGAGCCATCATTTATATCAGTGGCAGAAAAAGCAATTTATAAGACTTGGTACTTATTTTAAGGACTGCAATGACTACGTATTTTGACTTTGAGAAATTGAAGGCCCATAGCCTCAGGGAAGGAAGGATTTGCTCACAGTGCAGCAACATGTTTTTAGGTATAATGTGCCATTAGCAAGTCTGCCCAAAAAAAAATCAAAATGTGGTATAAAAGAAAATCAATTTATCTCTCATAAATCAAACAGTAGAGGCAACAACATGGCAAATAGCAAATAACAATCTTATTAATCCCAAATTACACTACAGCTAATTATTTTCTTTAGATTTGCAGGGATTTATATCTTTGTTTCTATGGCAAACTGTCAGAGTAAATGGAATAAAGTTACTAAGCATTGCCTTGCATGATGATCATCTCTCACACATTAACTCCCCCACAACATGCATATAACTCACTAACTTTGGCATGTGCTGCAGGGAATAAGAGCACAATGTTCTTGCACCTCATCATAGACTACAGACTGGCCTCTAAATCCCAGGACGCCCTCCACATCCCTTTCTATAGACAGGAGCAACATTTGCCATCCAACTCCAACCTTGGTGCTTCTTGCAAATAAATTTATCAGCATTAATATTGTCAACTACCAGAGACAAGCAAGTTTGCCTGTTTTCTTATCCTGCAGCCTGAGAGATAAGATGCCCTCAAAGATACAACCATTTCCTAAAAGGATGTCAAAGGCTTGTTTACAGACAATGAGATTAACTTGATTAAACATAATTTCTCCCCATAATTTTTATACAAATGATTAGCATTCACTAATCATAGTTTATTGTATTTGAAAAACTCCCAAAAGAAAATGGGTGCTCTTGGGACTCATTAATTTAAAAGAAGTTGCTACAAGTCCTAGAAATAATGGCAAGAGAACAGAAATAATGAATTCTGCATTATCTGCTCATGATTTTGCAACAGATTACTGAGTAAAACTAGCTTTAGAAGCAGTAATATTAACAGCAATATTAATAATAATGACTAAAATGGTGATATATTTCTTGGAGGTTATAGGTAAGAAGCTTTTGAAACATTTTAGCACTTTTAGAATGGAAAAGAACTCTTCTAATATATACACCTGTGAGATACAATAGAAATTATCAGTGCCTGCTAGTGGTTAGCAGTTTGATGTGAAAGACTTTAGTGGGAAAGCATTACAATCAATAATTGTTGTCAATTCACCTCAATCCATTGATGTCAGCAGAGCTGGAATTTGATTGATCACCTTCCAATCTGTCCCTTACTATTTACAAGTGGCACATGGAAAACATTCGATCAACTGTAATTACTCATAGCTGACTGCCTGGTGGCAGGCTGGGAATTCTGCTGCCTCTGAATTCTCCTCAACAGGTGGATAAAGCTGGCAATCAAGAATCAGTATGCTCCTCCCATGGAAAATTTGGATTTTTTTTTTTTTTTTAAAGAAAAAACCTTATGGAACACAGAAGTGGAAATGAGTAACATAGCATGGATTTCTTTGAAGCAAATTTCAAACTGGTGAGTTGGTGAGTAATTGAGGCCATTCTGGTAAAACAAAGAACCCAAGAAGCATTTATTACAATTATTCAGCCACTGTAAACCAATGAGAAACAGCTGAATGTATTTAAAACTGAAGCACAAAGCAGCTCAAAATAGTAGCTGTGATTGAATCACTACACAAAAAAATCAGGAAAAAGGTACTATTAAAGAGTGTTAGCAGCTGACTAGGCAGTGCAGGGCTATGGTAAGAGCATAACTACTTACTATTATTCTTGTCATGAAATAGCATTTGCATGGAGACAATTTACGTTTTGCTTTAAAAACACACTCAACGAGATAAAATATATGTTGGAACTTACTTGTCTGCTTCTGAGGAAATTACTCCCAAAGGTTATCTAATATTTTGTCTCAGATTTTTTTGTTGTTATTTCCTGCTAGTCTTATCTGGTCTACATGCTGTTATCAGAAGCTCCAGAATGCATTCAAAATATATATATATACATATAAAAAAGACTTGAGGATATTCACAGATCATTTCTTTTTTTTTTTTTTCTCCCTTTCCTTTTAACTAAAGGCTGAAGAATGCTAATAAATGTAACTCTTAAGCTGTAGAAAAATGGAAGTTAGACTAGATCAGTTTAGAAATACTGCTTTTCAGTTCATTTCACTCTCATTCAATAATGATCAGCAGCAAGCAGCACAAGGCTGTGAATTACCTTTAATTTGCTTTAGAAACTTAGAATAAAAGTAATTTTATTCCCCCTGGGTATAAATAAATGATGGGAAACAAAGAGCACATGAATTTGACTGGTCGCAGAACATTCATTAGGTTTATTCATCAGTTTCTAGTGAATACTTATTCAACTCAGAAGTTTGGAGGATTCAGAGCAGCCAAGAACAACGAAAAGTGCAGGGAAAAGTGGTCTTCTGGCTCAGAGCTAGGAAGCTGGTTGTCTCTATTCTGCTGCTGGCTTTCTTCATGACTGAAAAAAGCCATTAAAAGCTTCTAGTCCTCACATGAGAAATCTTTTAGCAAGATCTAGAAAGGGAAGCAGAACAATGAAGAGCAAATATTTTACATAACTTATGGCAATATTAATCAAGAAGGATGATTAAGAGACTATTAAAAGAAACAATGAAAATAAATCAAACTGTAAAGAAAAGAATAAAAAAATATGCTATCTATTGTGATGCATGCCACAGCCTTGTGAGATAAATGATACAAATCTTCTTTACAAAACAGGATGATAAATAGAAGTACAGTAAATAACCAAGCATTTGTAAACATTGCAAACGGGCAGTAAAAGCAGCTCAGTGTAAATTAAGGACAAGTCCTGATCTGTCAGCAGTTATATAAGTGTAAAATCAGCACAAGTGAGGTCAGAGCTGGGTCTGGGAATGTTAATGTATTTGAACTGGAATGTTAATGCATCTGAACACGATTGCCAGGTACAACTTTACAATGCAGTGTCTGGAATTAATATTCAGTACTCTTCCCCTCTAATAGACTTTGGTACTGTGGGAAATACAAGAAGCACAAAAGAGGAAATCTCATTTGTCTGCCAAAACCACAATCAGCAAAGCAAACTATGAGCTGATAAACAGCTGGTTTTCATCCTGGTGTAATAGGAACAGAAAGAGAAAACATGGAGATTGGAAGGCTGCAAAAGAGGTTGTTTCCCTTCCTGTTCAATGCTCTAATGTCCCAAGGAACAAACAGCACCTGAATTTTGGGTGTCCTCCTCTGGCACTGACTTACTTTTGCTGTTTCAAAGGCCTCCAGCACTCACTTGTATCTCACAAATGAATGCTGTCATGAGTCATCTATATAGCAAAAAATTAGTCATTCAAGAATGAAGAAAAATAATTTTAAAGAAAGATTGCTGCTGAAGTCACACAGTGAGTAGGAAAACTAAAGTAACTAAACCTCCCACCCCCACCCCCTACCAAAGACAGCAGCCAAACAGCAGATGATGAAAAGTTTTGATTTGAGAGGAGCACAGAATAAGAGAATGAGAAAGAAAGGGTTACCCTGCATCATTTAGGATGGCAATGATTCAGTGGGCAGGTCAGGCCATCATAAGCTGAAGATCACAGTGCACTTGTCCAGTTGTCTGCTTTGACAATTTTTTTGGGCCTGAAGCATTTTGCAGGGATTATGTATTATAATTACAGATGTTTGTTTCACAGCAGCTTAGTTTTTGACATTTCACAGTTCTGTGCAAATTGCCATTCCAAAGAAACTTGTATTGGGCCACCAACTTAGCAAATATGAAGATTATTAAAAGTAAATCAAAAACACACACACAAACAGTGACGTTCTTTTCCATTCCTATAAAAGATGCTGCTGAAGTGATTGTGAGTAGTCGCTGAGTCCCCTTTTTTGGCTACGTACCTTTTCTCATAAAGCAGCAAGAGGTGCCAGACTAAAGAAAAGCAAACACTGAAGGGATGTCATGCATTCAGACCTACCTTGGACCTCGCCTTTTGCTAATATGACACAAACCATTCCTGTAACTGGCAGGACCTTGGAGTCCTTGTAACTAATCAGGTCCCTGCCTCAAGGTGTTTAACTCAAGTAGCTCTCTTAGTTGGGGCAATGGAAGGCAGATGCCAGTTTGACCATGCTGGGGAGGGAGGACTGTCTGTTCTGGCACAGCTCCAGGCACGCAGCTGCCTTCAAGCTCAGCAAAGCCCCTTCAAGCACAGAGAAGAGGCAAAGATGTAAAATGCTTCTCCCCAAGCCATCATCATATTATTCTTATCTGGTCCTTAATGATTTCCAGCTGAAGGGCTATTAAGCAGAGGAAGACTGTTTCTTTTGGGCTGAGGAAGCTCGACCTCCCCTGTTGCAGAGAAGGACATTTATCTGCTGCTGCAGCTGGCCAGCTGTGAGGAGCACAGTGGTTCTGCACACACACTGTTGTGTGCTTCCCCAGCTGGGAGCAGCAGCAGCCATGCTCATGTGTTTTCTGGAGGTGGAATCAGAGAGCCACTGGCTTCCATCCTGAAAAGGGACAGAAATCTACTGCCAGTCCCTACCATTATAAAATTCTGCTGCTGGGCTGCAGCATGGCATTTCCCAACTGGGGGTGCCTCCACTGCTCATGGGGGTTGTCTGAGGTGACAGATATATACTTTTCTGAAAGATTTATTCTTCCCATAACTCAAAGCCCCTCTTCTGTGTTTTTTGTTTGTTGGTGGTTTTTTTTTTTTTTGTGTTGTTTTTTTTTTCCCCCTGAGCATTGTACAGTCCCATCCCTCATGAGAGGGTAATCCTGGTTATGCTCTTGCAGCTGAGAAGCAGTTTTCAGAGCAGCTGATAGATTACCTTGTTCCTCAGTGAAACAATTATGCCCATATTTAGGTAAACCACATTAACTTCTGAAATTTAGAACTACAGGGAAGAAAAAGCAACACGGTACATTATCACCTGAAAAAAGGCAAAATGAGGCATAAATGGGGAGAGTTGTAATCTCTGCCATTTAACAAATCCATGTCTTTGTGGAAGGGAAGTAGAAACAGACAAAGAAGCAATAAGGTACAGTGTGGAAATTATCAGCAGAGTTTTGGTTTTTCTGCTTTGGAGAAGACAGGGCTAAGAAAATCCTGTCAGAAAATAGGGGAAGTGGGTATAGAATGGAGAGAACTTGGCATCATAAGCAGGTTATTTTAAATTATTTTAGTATTTCAAAAGCCAAATTGGAGCAAATTTTCTGGTTTTGCATGCAAGATAAATGTCCTGTTGGAGAGGAATAGAAGCACAGATCCTCTGACAGGTGGAGAGAGTTAATTCATCCTCATATGACAGCCTTTAAAGCGGGGCTGCACCTTGTGAAAACAGAAGCAAAGGTTCATTTTCTGTATAAAAGGAGGACATTAAATAGTCTTAAGCCATTTAGTATGATTTGCTCCTTTGATCTGTGTATGGCTTTGTCTATACTCTGTTAATTTACTTAAGTGTTTGCAAGGAGGGGCCAAGGGGAAAAGCTTCCATTAGAGCTCCAAAACTGCTGAGTTGTCTGACAGTAATTCTATTTCAAATCCATTTGTTTAAGTACAGAGGAGATGGGGTTGAGGAGTGACTTTTGCTTTCCTTGGTATGGATAGGATAAATAGTTGAATGGAAATATGTGCATTGATGACTGGAATTGCTAAAAGCTCATCCCTTAACAAGCTGACCCAGTGTAATGCTACATGGGTTACTGGTTGGGCCTTCTTGCTCTGCCTGGCACACTCATTCCTGCTCTGGATCAAACCAGACAATTGCCATGTGTACATACAAGTACAAAATCAGAAAAAGCCACAGTGAAAGCTTCACCTGCATTTTTATTTCAGTGTCTGAGGGCTCCCCAGTGGAATGATTCATTTGAGAGAGTATTTCATTCCCCAGCATTATTTTCTATCCTCCTTGCAGAGGCTGCAGAGATGACAGCTGTGATGCTGGTTACTAAGATGCACTTACACAGTGCACTGACATTGTACCAAAATGATCAACAGGCTTTTCACTTGAGCAACAGTCTCCTGGGGACAAATTCAGACACTATGAACACTGAGCTGTGCTCAAATCATTCACATGGGAGATAAAAATCTTCATATCTTGTTACCAATTCTTCAAGTCACCTGCTCCTCCATTTTATTGAATAAAGTAGAACTGACTGGGTATGAGTTGTGGTTATTGGGGTTTTGTTTTTTAGTAGGTTTTTTTGGCTTTCTTTCTCCCTTCTCTCTTTAAAGGGAGAAAAAAGAAGAGCATGAAATGCTAAAAGTTTGATTTCAACAACCTCTCTGGACAGACTGGCTGTTTTATTCCTTATAACAAGGAATACTGTGTAGTCATTTGTGGCTGGGGTTGCTCTACTTCGTAAAAGAAACACAGATAACGGTCCCTAAATATGAAACCTGAAGGAAAATACACCTTTGTTTAAGGTATACAGTTATATTAGGACATGGTGAATATCCTACCACATGTCAGCATTTAAAATCAAATAATAACTGAAAAATAAAAAAATTAAATTCTACTAACTTTAATTTTGCTATCAGGGTGTAATATAAAAAAATTATACTTTTTCCCCCAAATATACTGCTTTTTAAGTGATAGCCTGGCTTGAAAATAAAAAAATCCCTTCATTTGCATTAGTTGCTAAAAGCTGAAGAATTTTTTAGTTTTAAATTTTAACTCAATTTAAATTTTAAATAAAATTATTTTGTTGTCTGGTAATTTTGTTGTCTGTAATTTCCATTTGCACCAGTAAATGGAAATTAATGTTCACACACATTAACTTCAAATAGTAGAAATTCTGTAAATATTTAACTTAAAATATTTTTAAAACACTTATTTTTAATTAGTTTTCTTTGATAAAACTTAAACACAAACTGAAAGATGAAGCCAATGTTACAGTATTGCTAAATTAAATAAATGAAAACACAAATTGAAGAGGTAGTAGCCTCTCAAAGCATTTATTCAGTTATAGATAAGAAATTTATCTCATCCAGATTATTTAAAAAATATCAGTTTGTACTTCACATGTATGCCTTGTTTTCATGGATTCCAAAATTATAAGGCCCTTTATGTCCTTCATGAATAGCACCCATTAATCTTGTATGCCATTAGGTTGGTCTTGAAGACTTTGAAGTATATTTTCCACATCTGGCTGTGTGGAAGGTCAGGATGTTCTCAGCTTTACTTAACTACAACCAGATTCAGATGATTATTTTCCAAACCATCTTCTTTTTATGTTGTCTGTCCTTTTGCATCGCTCCCAAAACAATATTAAAACTAAAATCACAATGCTGTTGGTAATTTGAATTACGTATGAAATTAAAATAAAACAATAATAAAGTTCATTTTCATATTGTTCCTCACAATAGCCATAGACTATTTTATAATTCAATCAATAATATTGCTATGTGTAATAAGTGGAAAGTACTTCAAATTTTAACACACAAAAATGCACTGCTTTAGGAAATTTACATAGTGAACATCAAATAGCTTTGACTCAAATAGCTTTCAATGATAGATAAATAAAACAAATATGAGGTAATTGAAGACAGGTACTTGGCCAGAGTACTCAGCAGAGTTTGAAGAGAGGATAGAGAAGTGGTGGATCCATTTTAGCCCTTGCCAGTGAATATGCAGAACAGACCTCAAGCCTCACCCATGCCATCCCATTTTAAATGGGGAAAGTCGCTCTAACAGAAATCATGATGTCATTGGAGTTAGTGGAAAAAATTCCAACATTTCATCTGCAATGGCTTTTCACCTCTGTTCTTATATGACACTCTGTAACAGGAGGGTTTTTATTTGGCTATATTAAAATTCATATATGATGTACTAATGAAATCTAAATGCCAGATTGTGAAAAGTGGCTCATGTTGCTCCTTTGGGCTACATTTCCTTCTTGTCTCCACGTGCCTACAGCTCCTTTCTTTCTTTCCTGTAGCCACATTTATCTTCACAGAGAAAAGCAAGGCACAATTCTTCCCAAGAATATTTCTGGGTTTCACATTCTCTGAACCTCAGAGAAAGGAAAACAATTCTTATCTCATTTGCTGTGCCTGTGTTTGTGCCAAAGTAGAATGCAATACGGAGATTGTTTACCCAAAGTGGTGGTGTTTTGTTTCCTTGGCCTATCAGGGTCAAGCATGTGTGCGTGTTGGGACTGTCAACTGAAAGTCAGGAGATTCTGTGCAGTGGAGTGCAGAGTTGAGTGCTTGGCAGATTCAGTTTAGATGTAATGTAATATAGTGTAATATAGTATAGAATAATATAGCATAATAAAGTAATTAATTAACCTTCTGATAAGATGGAGTCAGATGCATCATTCTCTCCCCCTCGTCGGGGGCAAAAATATCTACTATACTTTCCCTCTTTCTAAATAAAATACATGGGGACTAGTTGTAATTTGGGGAAAACAAGTTTTTAGAAATTCCTCACTTCCCATACAAATCCATTGCAGGCACTTCAGCTCTTGCAGGAAGGTTAAGTGGACATTTACAATCAGCCATTTATTTGCTCCAGCTCTTTTACACTGTTCTCTTAGAAGGTGCTCACAGCATGCTTCTCTGACTGTTTAGAACTGCATTGTTAAAACAAGATTGCTCTCTCCAGCATCTCCAATATCTGCAGCAGTTACCCCTAATGACTTTACATGACTTATAGTTTCTCTCAAATTTCTTTTTCCATGATCTAATAAATTTTTCCGCACAACTGAAAGCTTGTACCATCTGTTCCAAATGAAATATTTTATTCTAAAGCTTTTGTTTGTTCTATTTTTTTCCTTTATCTCTTAATATTTAATTTTATTTACAAATTTATTTCATATGAATTGTAACAATATATACCCAAAGCCTTTACATGTTATCTTTGCATCTCAGTGTCTCACAAATGTATTTTAGTTTACCCAACCCATGTGCAAATTATTTGCAGGAGTTACTCATTCACTGCATAAAAGTAGGGTGAAATAAAGACGCTTGAACAGCACCTTTCAGCATTATGCAATGATTTAAGACAAAAAATGGGGAATATCATATCAACTGAGTCCATGGAGGAATGTGGAAAGGCAAAATACTGCTAACCTAGTTATGGTTTGGGATGAAGACTTACATGCATTACAGTATTTTCTCATAGGGATATAAAATAGCAGTGACTCATAACTCTCCCAAAACTACATAAGACCTTTTCCTTCCAGACTTACTGCACCAACTGCATGCTAATAATATTTGCTAAGGAAAATTTCCAGATGAGATATTGTGCATGAAGATAATGAAATTCAGTCAATTTAAAGTATTGTAGACTCTTTGTATTAAAATATTCTGTCATGCAGAAAACAATATTTTTAATAAATTCTTCACAAATGTCTAGGATCAAGGGAGGTAGCTTTAGCAGAGACATCTTTAGCCCTTAGCAGAAAGCAAGGAAGCTGAATCTCTGAAAATAAGGATGCATCCAAAATTGACTGGTGCTTTCTGGAAAATTTATTTGGCTTAGAGAGAAGTGAAGTTCCACACACAGACAGTCCCCAGAGAAAGTCAGAAACAACTCTGGGACAAGTCATGGCTTGTTGGATGCGGTGACAAAGTGGTCTCATAGGAAAGCAGGAGAATAAATGAAATACAGGACGGGAAGGTGCCAACAAGTTACCCCTAAACTCATGCTAACAAGTCCTGTCCATGGGAAGTGGACACTGACTGCTGTCACACCCAGGGTTTCCTTTTGCCTCTGCCACGGCTATGCTCCTTCATTTAGTCATGTGCCAAATACGTAGCTGATACCCAACCTGTCAAATCCACCTTATGACCTATCTTTAAATCATCTTAAAACTCTACCTACCAGAGTGTTTCCATCAGCTTTGCACATACAGCCTGTCTGTGAGCACAGTCTGAGCTGAAGCTTAATGGGATGACAAGCAGTCCATGTGTGTTTGGGGAATGCTACACCTTGGGCATGGAAATGGAAGCCCTCAGTCTCCCATCTATAACATCAGCTCTGGCAGATCACTCACACACAGGCTAACAGTAACACCGTGGCAGAAGAGACAATGCATTTTAGGCATTAATTTTTAATTAGTCATCTACTGAGCTGTGCAAAATGTTGCACTCAAACCTGCTGGAATCAGATTTGGATATTTTTATGATCATTAAAATCTGACCATGTTATCAAAGCTTCTACATTCTCGTCTGAACTGGAAAGCCAGTTAATCTCCTTCATCTGGAGACACACAAAGAGGGAGGTGGCAGACAGCTGCTATGTTCCAGGGCAGCCTCCCTGCCAGCTATTAGGAGGTTTGTTCCTCATTATTTAAGATATATTAAGCTACAGAGGAAAAATATCATCACCCCAAATATACAGGTTCACAAAATTTCAGGTGTCTACAAGTACATTTTACAAAGGCTTTAGCTTTTATCACCCCCTCATATCTGTTTCCATTGGGTGCCCAGTAACCTCTCTTCCTCAAAATGTAATGTACAATTCTTCCTTCAGCACTTTCACACAGCTGCCATTCCTTTAAATCAACCTGTCGGAGAAGCATTTCCTCATTGCCACTCCAAGTGCAGGCTCCTCTCTCCCTTCTCACTAAATCATCCTGGCTTAATGCCCAGAACGGGCAATGTTCAGTTCTGGACAAATGACAGTTTTTCTTTACAGATGAAAATTTGTCTGTGTTTAGCATTTTTTTTCCCAACCACACAAAATTAGGAACAAGAGTTTTATGCATTTGTAGAAGTTGTTTCTGTTTCTCAATACTGAAAAGTCCTAAGGGGTTTCTGGTTAATGGATTTCAAAGTTTTATAATTTTTCTTAATAAAAGAGTACGTTATTTTGTAAGTTGGTTTGTATTTATTTGATTTAAGTTGTCTTTCTTTCTGAGACACGTTTGTCAAAGAGAGGAAACAAGAATAAATAAGGGTGGAGTAAGAGGAGAATAGGAACTATCTGAAACAAAGTTACAGGAAGATGGCAAAAAAGGGAAATTTTTCATGGAAAAGAGCAAAGGCATAGAGAGCTAGAAAATTACTTTGTGGCTGCTAGAAGGAAGCTGTACCTACTCTACATAAGGAGAGAGAGTAAGGCTCAAAATACATAGGACAGTAAAAAAAAAAGGGGAAATGGAATATTAAGGTTCTAGGATGTATTATTATTACCTTTGTCACTCTGAGTCTTTTCTGAGATTGAAAATAATAAAAAAAAAGCAGATTAGATTTTCTTAGCCACTTCTTGACAATACCTTCTTAAAATCATAGTTTGATGTGAAGGAGTTATCCTTCTAGGGGATTGCTGCCTGATACCTTTAAGAAACTCCTAGATTTTACTCCGATGTTTATACTTCTAATTATGGGCTTTTTTGGTGCTGTCTCCAGCATATTTTCTTAATTTCCCTGCAAATCTGTCTATAAAGGGACTTTTTGTCATTGCTGTTTCTGAACTAGACTTGAGAATTAGCTTCTTCTCAGCCCCACCAGCTTCAGTCAGATATGGAGTCTGCTGTATCTATCACTTTCTGGCCATAGTGTGTCAAAAAAACCCCTTATCATTGTCTCAATGTTCACAGAGAATAGACAGTGACACATTCAATGACATCTCCCTCTTATGAATCCTTCTGGGGAGGTTTCAGAAGAACTGGTCTTCACCCAGAAGAGTGTTTGGGCAACTGCCTGGAAGAGCCACCTTGCGCCTGGGGAATCTGTCGATGAAACGTCATCCAAAAAGACTCCTAGGCATGGCTGCTTCCTTCTGTGTTCACCCAGCCATGGAGAGCAAACAGCCACAGCCTGCCAAGTGCTCATGGGCTCACTCACATGACCACTGAGCTCTCTCTTGTGCCAGTTAAGAGCTCCTTTCACTGGCTGCCACGCACGCTTACAACTAACCAAGAGATTCACTGCAAATAACAGCACTGGCAAACAGTTGTCTTTGCTTCCACTTTCTGCTGGGTGCTGTTCATGGTTACCAGCATACAAATAGCATGCACAGCCCTCACTTTCCTCTAGGTCTTAGATTTAATTAAAGACTACACAAAAATGTTACATAAAGCAGTATAAAAATTTAATGCTATGATGCAGCACTGACTGCTGGTGTCAGTGCTGTCTCTTTGGGCATGATGAGGCATCTGTATGGATACTTACTAAATTACATTAAATCAAATAAAGACTGCCAAAAGAAACTCTAAAGGAATAACATTGCAGTGCAGTATTGTGAGCTAGGCTTATTAGAGTTAATCAACTTTCTTATGCATGCAGCAAAATGTTTAGAAGATCTATACTATAATTCTGTCAGCAGCAAAAGTCTTAGACTTCTGATCTTCAATGAGAAAAGTCACATGAAGAGTGCAAAGTTAGTTTCCAAAGTGGAGAAGTGAATGCAATAAAAACAAATCTGATTTTAAAGTCTTGTAATATCCTCTCCCAATTGGTATCTGTTATACAACAAACCATGGCAAAAGTGTTGTTTATGTGACCACCCCAGGGATCATTCTGGCAAATAAAGTGAGAGAGAAAGAGCCAGCACTGGGGGATTTATTATCTTTTGCTTTAAAATTAAAATCTTAACTCTGCACATCCCAAGAAGATCATAATTTTTCATCAAAAATAAGGCACTTCATTTGCTCATTTTTTACTGGTGAATTTCTTTGCTCTTCTACCTATTAAGCACATTGAGTTCCAGCTCATGTAATATTCAAAGAAGAAAACAGCATTAATGAAAGTTATCAAGGACTTGGAATAAGCATGCACTATGGGCTTTCAGCTATGAAGAGAATAAGATGAGTTTTCAAACACTCAGTGGTCTTGGCAGTATCAGCCTTCCAAAATTAATTCTTAAGGGTTGAGTCAAAGACATACATGAATGTATTTAAGGAAGTTGGACTGGCAAAGAGTGCATGAAATATTATAATCATGCTGTTAAAGTCTGTATTTCACAGGTATTGTGTTCACACAGATATGTATTTCACACATTTTTAATACAGGCTAAATAATAAGTTTGGATCAACACTTTACCCCAGCACATTATTCTAAAATATGAGGTTTTTTAATCAAGGAATGTTCTATTGCAGGTAAAGGAAGAGCATCATGCAAGTCAATAGTTTTATTCAAGTCAACAACAAAATCTGATTTAATTTTCAATACATTGTTTTTCACTTTTGCAGCCTTGCCAAAAAACACAGAAAAAGAGGGAGGTAGAGAAGGAGTGGTCATTTAATGAACAGAAGAAATGAAAGGGAAAAAAGGAAAGGAAAGGAAAGGAAAGGAAAGAAAAGAAAAGAAAAGAAAAGAAAAGAAAAGAAAAGAAAAGAAAAGAAAAGAAAAGAAAAGAAAAGAAAAGAAAAGAAAAGAGAAAAGAAAAAAGAAAAGAAAAGAAAAGAAAAGAAAAGAAAAGAAAAGAAAAGAAAAGAAAAGAAAAGAAAAGAAAAGAAAAGAAAAGAAAAGAAAAGAAAAAGAATTCTTTATTCTATTTTGGAGGCAGAAGAGTCAGGGAAGCAATAAAGGGGAAATATATGTATTTGTCTTCTACGTCCCCGCAAAATTTATCTTTCTCTTTTTCATTCTCTTTTTCTTTCTCTTTTTCTTTTTTTTCTTTGAACAGACATTATTAAAGAGAAATAAGAGATTAGAGGAAGATATTGAATTTAGATCAGAGGCAATTGTGTAGATATCATGTTCACTGAAATGGTCGCTGAGGAGCAACTGGGGCACAGCACCACGTCCTTCAAGAGCAGGACAGTCAAAGCAGCAGCAGGGAAGCAAGCTCATCCAAAGAGACTATTTTGACCAGGAAGCATAAGTACTTTTCTCCTCTTTATTAGACCATGGCTGCTGGAAAATTGACTGTGTTGAGAGTTAAGAATAAAAAAATCACATAGAGCATTATGCTTTGAAGACAATAATGTTACAGGGTCTGTCTATTTCATTTGTGAATGAGTTAATGTATAAAGAACACCATTTCCCAGGAAAGTTTTAAGGCCATCAGTAGACCATATGTACAAGTTTTTATTCTCAGAAAACCTTTAAGGAATTATGCAATACTGTACTGAAAAGAAGCCAAAGTATGATTTTGTGTAAAACACTACCATGAAAGTTTCTTGATGCTTAGGCTGAATTCATCATTAACAAATAGACTTATAGTTCCAAGAGTCAAACACTTTTAACATTCCTGGTTCTTTTTCAGATGTTGTTTTCTGTAGCATGATCAAAACTTGTTTTGCAGTCACCCCTAAATATTTTACTAGAAGATAGTTAAGAGACATTTTATACAAGCCTTACGAATAGAATAGAAAAGATGGTACAATTCTATTGCAATGAGGCAGTGATGTGGAATAAGAAACTTAAGCTCCACACCATGGTTTTCTTGAATCAACATTAAACCAAGGTGCTATTATTGTTATGTTGTTATGTAATTCATTCATTACTAGATATTAATAAAATGTCAGCAATATCAGAAAAGAATATTAATTCAAATATAAGTGCTTTGGGTGCATCTACTCCTCAGCCACAAAAAGTAAATATAGACATATAGAAATACACTCCAAATGCAAAAACAAAGTAATATGCCTCATAACAAGCAGTGTTTCTGTGCTTGAATATTTGCTATTTTCTCATGCACCCATTGTCTTGCATTTCCTCCTTATCAGGAACACACATGCAGAAAAAGGCAGATTTCAAAAACATTCCCAGGAAAGAAGTGGACCTGCCGTCCCATCCCTCTTTTCTGCCTTTACCCTGTGTTAGATAAATGCTAGGGGAGAAGCATCTCACAAGGAAAGAAATGCATTGGATTTTCCATAGACATTTTCTTTCATGAGGCTGCAGACACAGAAAGCTGCACACATAGGCTGGTTGTCCAGAAGGTCTGACAACAAAAGTAAGGACTTGTAAGATGGAGTGTATTTCTATATGTCTATATTTACTTTTTGTGGCTGACGTGTAGATGCACCCAAAGCAC
The DNA here is from genome assembly GCF_051311805.1 of Agelaius phoeniceus. Lineage (NCBI taxonomy): Eukaryota > Metazoa > Chordata > Aves > Passeriformes > Icteridae > Agelaius > Agelaius phoeniceus. The sequence goes on along the minus strand of NC_135269.1, from coordinate 30,806,090 downwards.
TTATATTTGAATTAATATTCTTTTCTGATATTGCTGACATTTTATTAATATCTAGTAATTAATGAATTACATAACAACATAACAATAATAGTACCTTAGTTATGCAATTGTATGGTGAGAATGGCCTCCATCATGGGAGCAAACTGCTCCACAGATGATAAAGTGGCAAACTCACACAAATTAGTTTCAGCCTGTATGCTATTGTGAGCCTTAAGTATATATTATCAGGAAAGGTCAGAATATGCATGTCTTCTCTCATAATGTAGGTTTAATCCGAACTGCTTCCAAATACAGCTCTGGTGTTGAAGGTTCGAGTGAGAATTAAGGCAGCAAAAGCCCTAAGTCATAGATAGAAATTAACACCTTGTGGCAAGAGCAAGTGGGACAGCAGCCCTCATAACAGCTCTATTGCCACTTCAACATTAACTCTATCAGGACAAGTTATGCCTTTTTATACACTTTTTTGACCTGAGCAGTTCACTGTGTTCCAGGGCTCCTTGTGTTGCTTTCAACTGAGAAGAGAAGTTGATTATGTCTCAGGCAGCTTAGGAGGAATCATATCTACTCACCAAGAGTGAACAAAAGTCCTGATTTTCTGAATGCAACACGAATCAAGCAATAGCTCAGAGCTTCTTTGCCTTCAGTCCTTTTCATTCCAAGGCTCTTTATGTTTCCTTAGTAAGCGCTGCAGTTTTTGATCAGCCATGTGCTACATTTCTGCTCCTTTGTGATTTATTCTGTGGTGTTTCATGCACATGCAGGCTCCTAACTAAAATTTTATTCAATCAAGCCCTGCTCACCAGACAGTTTCAACTCTAGCACTACCTCACATGTTTTTTTAATTAAGACAGTGATATATGCTTGCACTTTTTTTTGGAGGCAGCTCTCACTTCAAAAACCTATTTATCTTTTATGGGCCACTTAGATGGAGGACAGGGTTTACTCCCCAGTCTTAGTGTACCCATCAGTCCATCTCTGAATTGCATGTTTTTGTTGCACCTGGCACAGAACTGTGAGTTTACGTGGGGCCATGAGGGTCTAACACAATTAAATTATGAAGAGTATAAATGGCATGATATATCTGAGTTTGCATCAATACAGGTTGTGATCCTGGCAGAAACCTAGAGATGTTTCATGTTCACCAGGTGCCAGAGACTGAAATGGTTCATGCCTTAAGCGTTGTTATGAAGCATTGCCCATTATAACAAAAACTGTACAAATAAGCTACAACCAATGTAGCCCACCCCTCCTTGAAGATGCCTGACTGGAACTTTGGACTATGAGTTAAGCCACCTAAGGGAATTCAAGATAAGACACCATTGTTCAATCATCTCAGGTCTAGGGAAAAGTAAACAAGGCTGAGGGAAAAGAATGCATCCACAAGAAAGCCAAATCCAACAGAAAAATCATCCCTGGCTGGGTTTGGGGTGGGGGACACCACAGCCCACGAAGGCCAGGTTTACAGACTCGTCTCTCCCACAATGAAGTGAGGAGGAGGAGAATTTTGGCATGGCATAACCTCAGATCAGAGGTGGTGAACACCCATCCTCCCTTACACAAACTGGCTCACCACAAACTGGCTCAACCTCAAAAGGCTACATCCATGGGACATTCATGTGAAAGGCAGCTGAGGAGGTGTCACAATCCACCAAAGACCCCCAAAAGTGCTACCCAGACTCCTCCCTGAGACCTTGCACCACAAGACTGCGTGTGATGTGAAGGGAGGCAACAGACCCAGAGCCTGCTGCAAGAGACTGTGTCAAACCTGCCTCCACTCAGGAGGGTTATCTGGGCATTCCCACCTGGCCTGAGCATATATTAACCCATTGGATTCTATGTTTTTTGGGGGGACCCTCACCACTAAGAAGATAGGATCCTCACCAAATGGAGAGGATCAATGGAACATTGTTAGGATCCATGGCATGATGATATTCACTTTAATTTGTATCTGCCAGTAACTTTCTGTCCCCCCCAGCTCTTTTATGTTGCTTTCTCTTCCTTCTTATCTCTCTCTCTCTCTCTCTCTCATAGTCACTATTAAATAAAATCTATAATATTGACTTTGGCGTATGGTCTTGTTTGCCCCTTCATTCAGGCAGAGACATTTCTAATAACTTTAAAAACTGGACTGCAATGCAGGATAGGTGCAGCCTGTGAGATCCCACCTGTGTTTTAGCTCAAACCCTGAAGCCCCAGACCTGCATCCACATGGGGCCAGCAGAATCTTCCCTTCATCCCTTCTGTTTGCTTGGGTTGATCATCCTCAGCATGGCTTCAGGATTCAGCTAGGCTTGCAGCCCTGGTTCACCCAAACATGTAACCACTTGCACCAGCTGAGCAGTGAGGTACCCAGTGCAGACCTCACAGGGATCCACTGGTGGCTTTTCATGGGACAGAGCTGCAGTGTATGGGCCAGTCCCAAAAACAGCAGAACACAAAATCCATTTTTATATGAGCAAAGAAGATGACAATGAAATGCCAGTCCCTTCTGAAAAGCCAAACTGATTGTTTGCTTTTTGGAGAAGAAGATTTTGTTTTGTGAAATCCTTGGCAGGACGAAGAGGCAACAAGGGGGGAAAAAAGCTCGAGTTCCTTCAGACTCAATGAAAAGTGATTGGCTTTGGTTTGCTGACAGCTGCTGTCTGCTGGCAGACATGGGCTTACACAGGTTTGGTTTCTAAGCTTCAGTTTTTTGCAAAGCAAATACAAACAATTTGGAGAGATTGACATGAATGAACTGAATCTGTTTTCTCCTGTTGGAATACTGAATTTTCTTTGGCTTTGGAATGAGGGAAGAAGAAACTGGACTCAATAGAAGAGGAACAGTGAGAAGACACAAAGTTCTCTGCTTGAAGAATTAAGGGAGAATAAAATCCTAAAAAAATTTCCATCTGCCTGTCACACACGAGGATTACTGCTGACAAATTGGAGTAGAAGCCAGCAGACTAATTATAGCATGTAAGTTAGCATTGCATTTACTGTTTTGGTCAGTGACAAAACCAGAAAGATGGGTAGAATAATGAAGCATAATAAACAGAACTACAGTATGATATTATTACTTCTAGTAGATATTGTGTTAACTCCTCCAGTTCTCTGAGTTCAGTTTGCTCACTTTTTTATTTATTTATTACATATTGTATTTTGAGTATAGAACAGCTGGATGTTGTTCCACAGCATTTTTTTCTTTGAGGAAGTTCTGCTGTTGTAAAGCCTCCTACAGCCAATGCTTCCTGTGCTGGACCTGCATTGCCTGGTTTAGGTTCAGCCTTGGGGTTAAAGCACATGGAGGTGAGGATGAGCATGTGGGATCCAGGCTTTTCTGTGAGCAAGTTCCCAGGGGAATTCTGTTGCTGAGGGAGTTTGGAGGGATGGGAATCAGCTCTGATCATCTGCATCTGTAGCCAGACAGTGGATGTCACAGCAGCAAAGTGAAACACATGCTTGGAAAATTCTTTGGAAACCAGCCATATTCAGGAAATAAAGAATGATTTATATTTGGGATTTCATTGTGGAAAATAAATCCACCATTTAACTCTCAGGCTGTTTTTTTCTTTCCAGAAAAACAGGGGTTTTTCTGACCAAAGAAGTAAAGATGTCTCACAGAAAAGGAACACTGTACTGGAGTGTGTTACATTTTTATTTTAGGTGTTGTTCATTTATATTATCCGTGTCCTTGAAATTGCTAATAAAACTGGTAACCCTAGACCAGTGTGGAATACTGTACTCTCCTGCCTCATGAGCACTTACATTCCCTTACCAAAGCAGTATTAAAATTGTGTTTTCTAATCCAGTGCAAATGGAGTTGCTATTCCCCGTTTAAAGGGTCATTTGTACGTGTTCTCTTTTGGTATCCATCTTTCCCTGCCTCTTCAGACTAGTTCTTTCTCCAGCTTAACTTGGAAATTTTCAAGCTTTTAGGCATGCCTTTTTTTTTCTTTAATTCCACATTTGATATCCTGAAATATATTTCTATTTTTCTATTCAATATTTCCCTGAAATATAGGTATTTATTTATTTTAAAAAGACCCATAGAGGCATGCCAAGGATGGTAATAGTAATAATAATAATAATAATAATAATAATAATAATAATAATAATAATAGGATTTATATTACTGAATGCAACTTACACCTTAGGTATATTTTAGGTTTGCTTCCCCAAAGAAAACACAAGGTCTCTTAAGTTATTTATAAGTGAGGCCAACTCTGACCTTGCAAAGTCAATAAATTTGATACTGTTATAGACAAAGATTATCTTTAAAATTTCTGTCCTTCCAGGTGAAGGTAGTGAAAGACTCTTGTTTCTTCATGAAGGTATATCTAATTGCTTAACTTCTTTAGCTTTGTTTGCATGCAGTCTGAATTACAATGCCTGTTCATTAGCTGCATTTAAACATAAAGACCATGATTACCACACCTTACCAGGAGGAAGAGAACTCTCCCTGTGAAGAAAAGAACCCAGTCTTTCAACTCTTTTTCAGCCTCCTGCCACTATGAAAAGATAATCTCTGCTTATTTTTTCAGCAAATGTCAACCATGTCATCTCTGTTTATAGATGAATGGATTTCAGTCTTGAAATGTTTATTCTAAGCCTCTATCAGTGGATGATTTTATCCTTTGGTAGTCTGTTGCAAAGAGCCCCCTTTACAAAGCTTTGGGTGCTATCTGAGTTGGGTTTTGTGGACTTGTAAAACTGCATTATATCCCATTGTGGAAAAGGTGAGGTGCATAATGTAAAGCATAAATGTAACTTCTATTAACTCTAAACACTTGAAAGAAGTGAAGAGTGAAACTGGAAAGTTGAGCAGTTTGACACAAATATATTTGGTGAATTATTTTCCAAAAAATATACCTAGTGACATATTTTTCAACATTGTAAAAAGTGCAAATGGATAAAAATTGTTTAATATAGGCAAATATAAATACATCTGTCTAGAGAAAATATGTTCAGTGATGAAAAACTAAGGAAAATTAACAGAATGTGAGTGTGAAAACAATATGTTCAAGTCAGATTAATAAGAATTACTTCAATATGTCCACACACAAAGAAATGTAATACAAAATAGATGAATAATATTACAATAAGGAGCAAATGGGACCTAACCCTAAAGGAAGGGGATCTCTTACAATTCTTTCATTTTAGTCTTTATTCTCTCTGTTAACTGTTATGGATCAAAGAATAGATTCCTTTAACTCCACTCTAGGAGTTTTCAAAAACAATATAAAACAGTAAAAATGAGGGCTTGTTCACCTATGTTCTTGCTCACTGCTCTACCCAAACACAGATGGAGGCATGTCTGCATGTGTGCAACCTCATAGGTAAAATTTTACCTCCATTTGAGATCACTGCCTAAACTCTTACTGATTTTTCAATCAATTCTCTCTTATACCATCCATAAACAGAATGCCAGCTAGCACCACCATCTGCATCTCTTTTAGGTTTCTCTTTCTTCTGTGCCATCCAACACCTTACAAAATCTTAAGCATTAGAGTTAGGTGAAAATGGAAGATAAAGCCCTTCAGGAACTGCTCCCTGCTGCTTTGCCTGTGCCACATCTCTGGAGAATGCTTTCTCTTGTCACCACTCCTGACGGTCAGGTCCTTCTGCAATGGCATGGCCTTGCTAGGGCAAGGCAGGGGACTTAGCAGAAAAGGCAGCTTCTGCTGTGAAAACAAACCATCCATCCCCTTGTGGACGCAAATCCAGGAAATCAGTCTCCCAAGGACTGGCTAATTTTATCTATATCCTTGAGACAGTAACATTTCATTTTGCCTGCCCTTCTCCTAAAACGCCTTGAGCAGGCTTTGCCTCTTGGCTGTTGTTCTGTGGTCAGAGTCCCCAGAGTTTAGACTCTAGCAGTTACTGTTCAGTTCAAAGGCTCCTGAATTTAATAGAAATTAATTCCTAAATTGATGTTTGGTTTTAAAGTCTTATTCTGAGTATGTGACATCAATATGTTCAATCTTTTATTATGAAAGACTAAACTGCAAAATCATAGATTATAAAATAATTACATGGGTTAGCAATTTTGTCATTGAGAATTAGTGTCACTGTTGCTAGTACTTACAAATTATTCAAAATTTCAAGACACTTTGTGTCCTTCCTCAAGAAGATGTGAACTCGCATAATTAAACTCCACACAAATTTGAACACACTTGCAGATATAGATGTTTTCATGAGATCACTTTAACAAGTGAATTTAATTCACCAGACTATTTGAGGAAATCCATTCTCCTTTTTAAGACATAATTAATAACATTCAAATAAATTTTCTTTGAATGAATCCATTTCAAAATAAATGTTGATTTGAAGAAAATGAACCCTTTCATAACACAGGCTTAGTTCTGAGCAGGTCTTTCTTTTTGATTTTCCATTAAGAATTACCCATCTTAAAACTTAATACACTTTTGAGCTGAAGTAATACATAGACACTGGGACCAGAGCAAAAGTGAGGCCAGAGAGATTCTGGAAAATTCCTTCAAGGTAAAAAAGTATCTCAGGGTCCAAGAGGAGGAGCTGTGTCTTCAAGGCAGAGGCTGTAGTTCACCCTGGAGAGGAAAATATCTGGAAGGATGGGCTGTGTGGAATATTCCCTGGCTGCCAATATTTTTGAAGCATATCCCTTGGTGCTTATCAAAAACGAATATTTAAACCACAATATCTCGAAACAAGGGAAGCATTATGGAAATATTTTTAACAGAAACAGTCCAGTGAAAATAGATAAAAAATTATAAGGAGAAGTATGAAATTAGGAATGAGATAAATTATTACAATATGCTGTCTGGTGCCAGTGATTCTATCCTTACACATAAGTCAAGACCTGTCAAAGTTTGAAGTCAGATGGCAGAGCTTTGATGTTTATTTAATGTTAACACTGTCACTGTAAAATGAACAAACACGTACAAAACTACTCTTATGACAGTTTTGATTCCCTTTATTTGTACAGAAAGTGACTTTTCTAAGCTAGTCCCAAGAATACATATCTTTACTTGATGATTTAACATAGACAATCTACTGGTCTCAGCCATGGTATGTACTGCCTATGTGTCCTGTAGCAGGAGTGCTTCTACTGAAGCAATTTTTCCTGTTGAAACTTGTTTTGTTTTGCATTAAAAGATTATTCCCCAAATAAATAGCAAGCTTGAATTTTCAGCTAAAAAAAAGAGTTGTATTTCAATGCTTAATTTAAATGAAATGAAAAAAAAACCAAAAAAAACCAAACTGTAGTGTGACAAAATGGGGGTTTACTTAGCATGCTTATAAAAAACTGGAGAAAAATTCACTTTGCTTCATATCAAAATATTTGTCAAAGTTCATTTGATTTGAAGGTACACTATTTAAACCACTGTTTTGTTCAGTGCTAGACCAAAACTCATCGGAGGGCTTTTTTACCCAAAACACAAAACCATCTTAAATGTGAAAGGGCTTATGGATCATTATGACCTTTTTCTCTAACCAGCCTCCTTGAGTGTTATTAGTCAGAACTGGGTTCAGGAATGACTGCTGCTGCTGCCTGGGATGGAGCCTGGCTCACCCCTGCAGGGCTGCCATTGTGGCACAGAAGACTGGCCTTCAAATGAACACAATTTAATGCTTGTTTCTCTGTTTCAAGCCCAAAGAATAGTAATTTCTAGATATTCAAACACTTACCCATAATTGTTGGTTTAATAAAAGAGATTTCTTCTCCCACAGGAATATTTTTTGCTTATTTTACCATCACAATTAAAACAGCATAAACAGTAAGAATCAGGCCTGCCTGAGATACATGTGCTTTCCCAGGTGGGCAGGTCCACTAAAGCATAGGTCTGTCAGCCTGTGTCTCTGCTTTACACTTCAACTCCTTTGAAATCTGTTTTACCTGTGACTCAAGATTCTGCTAGACTAGCCCTTAAGGGACAAAAGCATCTTGTTCTGTCTCTCTTATGGAGTGTAGCAATATAGCCCCAATTCTCATCATTAAGAGGTTATTGGAGAGGTTGTCAGACATCACACATAATCTGGATGCAATGACATTTTAATGCAAGCCATGGTGATCTGTTTGTCTACCTGTGACAAGAACTAGAGTAAACAAGTTTAGCTATGTGACTCATTTTGAACAGCCACTCTAATGGAAATGTGAGAAGCAATCAACCAAATACCAAATACCAGGCATTTCTACTCAAGAGCTCTACGGTTTTTTTTTTCCAATCAATCAAAAATAAAAGTATTGAATTAACATTGTGTATTCTGCCTTGAAATGTTTCAGTAAAAATGCATCCCACGTACTGGACACTTGAGTCTGTACTGAAATAAACCAAGGATCTGAAGTACAAAGACAAAATTATAAAGAAAAGACACTGCATTAGTGTAAAGGAGAAAATCAGCCCATTTGAGACTGAGGGAACCCAAACCTACCTGAACTCTTCTTGTGTACCCTGAGCACTCCTTTCTATCTCCCTCTATGCAACTGATCTCATATGTCTCTGGTCACCTTCTGCACTAAAACCATTTAAACCTGCAGTTCAGCTCATGGCTAGGCTGCTCCCCAGGGAAGGGGTGGACTGATGATGGATCTGCTCCAGTGAGTTTGTGATGGCCAGCACACAAGACTCTGGGGCTTCTCCCTGGTGACCCCTCAGTCTTCCCAGAACCAGTGCAGAGCCTTACATGTGTATTCAGGCTTTACACTAGGAAACCTGAGAAAATGACACACTGGGTTGCTTGGCTTACAGGTGCCCCTGTTCACTACTGACTCACAGCTGCCTGAAAAAAAAGTCACAATTAATAAATGTTTGGTGCATGCAGGGAAATCACACCGTTTATTGCAATGAAATAAAAATTGTAAAAGCTTTATTTCCCTTTGGAAGCAGGCACAGAGGGTCAGTGAATATTTATAACTAAGGAGCAAATAATTATCTTGTCACATCCTTCACATTCATGAGGAATGATTGCCTGGGAGATTTCAGTTGGCAAAAAATTCACCTTATACATTATAATTTTCTCTAGGCATCACATATATGAAGAATAGTGAGATCTGCTACAATTCAGGAAAAGCACGAGATCATAGAAACTAAAACCTGCCATATGAAATTAATGTTATTAACAATATTCTTAATTAATCTAAAGGTACAAGGCATCCAATACTGGATGCATTATGGAGTTTTTAAAATCAGACTACATTTGGTTTCATATGCATATTTAAATGTTTTAATTAATTTGTGTCTCCCACAACACCTTCTGCTTTTTACTTTTGGTTTATATATTTATACATCTAAAGACAGAGAAATGGTTTTCCCTATTCTATAGTTCTGTGCAATTTAAGCCTGATAGATATTCTGAGGTAGGTTTCCAAAATATCTCTATCAAATGGCCTATTGATCCCTACAGTTGTAAATACCCACAGCACATTCATTTAGCAGGAATGCAATTTAGTTAGAAAAATTAAAATTGTTAAATGATCCATCTGGAAATGACTGTCTTCTTGCCAAAACACCATTTGGGATACATGCTATCTAGTCTGGCCCAAGTCACTGACACTATAAAAAGAGTCTAGGGAGTGTATTCATTTTAAGATGTTATATATTATGCCACCAAATTAGTCACAGTATCATTCATCTGCAAACATAAATGGGAACCATGAAATGTGACTGTACCATGGCCCAGCTGGGTAGCTGAGGAATCCTTGCAGAGTGAGAATAGCTATAATCCAGCATTCAGGGCCATCTGCCTGGCTCCCATTGAGAACCAACACCTGGATTTTCTGAAACTCAAGTGTGCCAGCTGCCCCTGATAATCTCTGCCTTTTCTTGTGTTTGCATATGTTTAATGTGCATAAAATGTTTGTAGGATCCTAAAATACTTGGTAGAAAGATAAATAACCTGTCATTGCTATATTAAATATTACTGTTACAAATATCTGTAAAGTCTAATTTTGCTTATTTCTGAAGTCAGCTTTTGATTTTGGTGCAATGTGTCACGAGGTACATTAAAATTTAGATCCAGCCACAGTGCACCTCTTTGAAGTCAGCTTCTGAAAGTTTGATTAATGAAAGCTGAATGATTCACCTTGTGAGTCACAGTGCAAATCTAAGCCAGTTTGTCAGGTCGCTTTACAAGGGCTTGATGGCCAGCTAGAAATCTGGGAACTCCCAGTCAGTCATTCATGGAGCTCCTTAATTTCTCAGAAGTGCTCAAAAGCTGCCTGGAATGACAACCTACTTCCACTGACGTGCTCATCATGAAAGACAAAGGTTTTTTTAAAACTCTGTGTTGCTGGTATTTTTGGAATAGTGCTGGCCCTGCCTCCAAACTTCACTCTGGGAGCACAGCTGGCTGGAGGCAATCTTTCTTAGGCTTGGGATGAGAAAGCTTAGGTGGGACAGCAGTTTCAAAGGGAGCATTCCTTCCAGGTGACAGTAGGGGTTCCTTAGAAACAACACAGGGGAAAATCTTGGCTTGCTGGGGGGTAAAAAATTTCAGGGACATATTCAAGGAAGCAGTGGCCACATGCAGAAGCCCCCCAGTGGAGCTGTAACCTTTTTGCAGTAACTGTACAGCCGTCCTGCTGAATGTGAGGATTGATGGGTGGGTGATTCCTGCTTGCCCCTGACCACCAGGCAACTCCTATTGTGGCTCATATCAAGGTTTCAAACAGCTTTCTATGAGAGCTGGGAAAAGGAATCATTTTACCCTAGTGAGCTCTTGCTCCCACACCCAGGAATATACTGGAGGGTGTGATTAAAGGAAGAGATGTCTCTTGTACATGAAGTGGAACTGATGCTGTAGCCAGAAATTGTACAAAGTGCTGGAGCTGGAGAGCTGGAGTGACTTTTTAAGGTTGCTGAGACCTTACAATTCTCACTTCACTTTGTGATTTGACACAGGTTTTGGGCTATCTCATGAGCTGTAATAATATTTTGCAGTGCAGAGGAAAAAAAGCAGTGCACTCCCAATTACCTGCAGGAGCTCTTTATGCTCATTCTATTTTAACACAGCGGGTTGCTGCTTCAGTCTTTCATTCGTGTTCTAAGCTGCTGACAAGCCAAAAATTTGAGATGTGTTTGACAAGGAGCGTTTATGTGCTGAAAATTCTGTTTATTTAAAAGTTAAAATAGGAACCAAGCTTAGAAACAATCTGTGAGTTGTAGGTAGTATGGCAAATGATCCTGCAGAATTACCATAATTTCCCTTCCCAGGTCTTCTTTTTACTGTAGGACACAGAGTTGTAAGGCATCTATAACTGTAAAAGGTAAAACTCTTTGGTATATTCTGAAGAAATCAAAGTTATAAAGAATTTTCAGTACTTTTCAAAGACTTTATGCCATGAGACTAAACCACCTTAAAGCAATTTCTCTGCAAAAACATGTGCACAGTTAATCTCTGTTCAGGACAGTTCACAGTCCATGGAAGTAGCAACACGGGTGCCTTAATCTGGCAAAACAAATTCTTTTGTACAAGCTCAGGAAAATTAAGCTAGATAGTAGGCTGGAGAATTTTGGGGAGGACTCAGATGGATAACAAAGAGATTTCGTCTCTTGCTTGAAAGAAGAGAAAGAAAGGATCAAAAGACTGACAGGAAGTGGGCAAGTATTTGGGCTGTGATTGGTAATGTTATCATTACAAAACACCTTTATTTTTAGAGGAGGACACCTCTCTTTTCCCATGTAATGACCTGATACAACTCATTGGGTTGGGAATATGACCTTGCCCAGCAGGACACTCATTTGTCACAGAAGTGAATGGCAAAACTGCAGAAATTACTTGAAAGGACCAAGATAAACTGAGGAAAATAAAAAATTAAAGTAAAATTCACTTCCAATAAGAAATTTCTATACCATTTAAGCGTGATTTTAATTAATAATTATGTTTCTTTTGTTTAGCACACATATAGTATATTCATTCAATATACATATATTATCACATTATGGATTATTATCAGTTATATATGTGAATGACAAATGTAAACTTTTGTCAGCTACTTGGGGTTTATCTCAACTTTCCTAAACACAGGGGTATTCACAATACTTTCTTTAAATAAAATAGGGAGAAAAGGTATGTGAGTGAGAGAACAAAAAGTTAATGCTTCCTATGCATTAAGGAACACAATATGGTAGAATTTTTTGAAAAAAACCTTCAAGAACATCAGGTCTGACCACCAACGAAGCACTGACAAGTCCACCACTGAACCATGCCCCTAAGGGCATCCACATATCTTTTAAATGCCAGAAAGGTGATCCAAGCACTTCCCTGCAGTGATATTATATGGCTATTCATCATGCTTCTATTTTCTTTTCAGATCACTTCCTCTTCATAACCCTGTTTGTAAAAATTAACACCAGTGTGTAAACTAACCAGCAGTGAATTTTGCTAGGCCTACAAATTGGTCAGGTGAGAACATTTCAGTGAAAAATGGGGAAATACACATTTACCTTCTGGTAAGGAAATTGTACAAAATATCACATCTGATTAGAGCCGTTATGGCCAGTAGTTAGCAAGATATGCAAAATATTAGTGTGTTAGACTCTCTTCAAAAACCTATTTATGGACCATTTAGATGGAGGACAGGGTTTACTCCTCAGTCTTGCTGTACCTATCAGTCTGTCTCCAAATTGCATGTTTTTCCAGCACCTGGCTAGACTGTGTGCTTAATTCACAGATTTTTTTTTCTGCTTATTGGATTTGATTCAACTGATGAAATTCATTCAATGTATAGAAAAAAATCAAAAAAGTCTTGTTCAAATCCTTTTACCACTGATATCTCTGCAGCAGCATGCTGTATGTTTATCTATTCCTGAATAATGTATTTATTTAGCAGCTGCTCAGCCTGAGAATGGTGAAGGTCAGAGTGGCACAGCTCTCTTTACGAGACAGTTTCTCCATCTTTTGTCTTTAGTAGTTTTCAGCAACACTTTTTGTTTTCAGTAAGCATCTGCACATTTCAATGGGTAAGTACAGAAAAGTTCATTTTTCAAAACAGGGTCCTTAATGTCCTGCATTGGGGTCAGTTTATCTTGAAATGCATGAATGTAATCTGTATAATGTTTATTTTAACCTGTCTCACAAATCATCAATTTTTCATTCTTCTGAAAGAATCAAGAGGGTCTGAGGTCTTCTCTTTTTTTGTTGGTTTTGTGTTTCTGGGACTGAACAGTTTCATTATCCCTAATTATATGATGAGCTACTTGGGAAAAAAAGGCACACAGAAAAATAGCTTGAAAAGAACAAAAATAGCCCAACAGTTAATTATGTTAAAAATACAAAACACTTGTCAGCATTCCATTAACATCTTAATGAGGGGGAAATAACCCTCATCTGTCTCAAAAAAAAAGAAAAAAAAAAAAAAGAAAAAGTTGCTCAAAAAGAAAATCCCAACCTAGTTTGTAAATTTTGCACCCTGAAAGACACAGATAATTTCTCCTCATTAAAATCCTACTGCTGGGTACCTAAGAGTTACCAAGTGTGAAGAGAACAGCCAGGCTTCTCCTCTGGTTGTTATTCAGTTAACGTGCTGGAGGAAGATTAATTAGACCGCAAGACCTTATACTAATGGGACTCATTAGAGCAATAGATCTGTTAGGGAAGGGAGTGGAGGCTGGACAGCTATGATTTGTGGGGTGATTTCTCTCACATGGCATAGAAATTGCTCTCAGTCTGCATTCATTTTCTCAGTTTAGTTTCTTCTTATTTCTGAGATGAGGTTATGTCCTGGGCCAGGCAGGTAAGAAGGATGAACCCCTGACCTGATCCCTCTTTTGGTTGTGGAGGGTTGTTAAGCCATGCTCTTGGCAGCAGTGAGAGGAAAATGGTTCTCCTGGGCTCTTGCAGGGAGTGACAGAACAATGAGGGAAGCAGTGTGCCTGCACTGGTCTAGCAAACAGCAATACCCACACTAAACATGTAACAAGATTATAAGCTATTGTTATTCAGATATTGCAGTGCTGCCATATTAGTCTTTTATTTCACAATCCTTCAAAAGGTTAACATTTCTCCTAACTCTTAAAATAGTATTAAAAAGCTACAAGTATTTCACTATGCTGTCAATGATATTTAACTAAGAAGCAAATGCTGGCAATTCAGGTGGGAAAAAGTAGGAAAAGCTTCATTTTGAAAAGTTTAATGATTTACAAATGCTCCCTACATAGAAAAATAAATTTTGCACACCAAAAATAACTTGCATTATATATGTGTGTATACATATGTGTGTGTACTGACAATAGCTAATTAATAGTTCTAAATATTCTTATATCTCATGAAGGAAAGTTACTAGAGTTACTTCTGTCTTTGACCAACATAATCTGTAATTATCTGTCACAGGAAAATATTTTCCTGCTTTAATCTGTAGATGTCCTTCCCATGCTTTGAATAAAAATTAAAACAAATCTTACATCCAGAGCATACTGATTTATGAATACCAAAGAGCAAAAAACCAAACAGAAAACCAAACCAAAACAAAAAACCCGATACCAACCAACCTGTGATCTTTATTCCTTTCCGTAGCGAAATGATCTCTTGGCAGTCTCAGCATGTCACTGAGCACGACTGCTAGAGGGAAAGTGCACTTCATCCTGGACCTTCCCAATGCCTTCTCATACAAGTAGACTTGGGGATTTATTGCTGCAACTTCAGTAATTCATCTGAATACCCTTTCCTCAACACTTTTCTCTTTCACTTCTTCAAAAGTATGCTATGACCTGTTATGTTGTATTTGACTAAAGTATTGCAAGTTCAACATCGTGGTAGCTGCTCTGCTATGTGCTGATGGATGAAGCAGAGAGATCTGCTCTACTATCTGGTTGCCATGCCTATTTATTGCTAAATGAAAATAAGCTTCAGACCTTTTTGTAGAAGGTCTCTGCAGCCCAGAAGAACATCTGCTGAAAATCCATATTTTTATCATGCTTTGAACACCAATTAAACAGTGATGTTTTTTAAAGGTTTGGGGTCTGTGATATACTAAGTCTACATCCCATGCGATTGCCTTTGTCAGGGAGATTTCTGAGGCTCACATACAAAAGAGTTCATCTTACAGATGATGAAGACAGTGGTTATTGTATGCTACAGGCACTAAAACTCAGCAGTTAATGTATCACTCCATGCAAGATGTTACAATTATTCTCTATACTACATAATTAAAAATGGTATCTACTAGCTTTCAATTTTTGACCACTGCAGCCATAGAAAGACCATTCCTTTCATAAAAAACAGTCTGAAAGTACATTATGAATAATACTCATCCATTAGCATCCAATAATTAACACTTTGCTCTGTCTGCATGTCTTCACAAGGACATTTTTGTCCCCCCAGCTTTTGAAGCACCCTGCTGAGACAATCCTAGCTCCCATTTAGATGAGAAACAAGCTAGGGCTTTATTATTTTACTTTTCCAAACAGATTACATGATGGTAAATTGCAGCACATGGAAATACTTTTTGAAAGATACAAAGAGAGGCAGACTTTAAATTTTGAGGAAATGAACTAGCTAGATTTCCAAATTAAAGGCTTGTTTTATGCTGCAGCCTATTGCTTGTTTAACTGCTTGTATATACTTCCAGAATTTCAAATGAATATATACAGCTATAGCCAAACCATAAGATGTAAAAATTAAACTAGTAAATATCATGCTGAATTCAGAATGCTAGTCATAGACATTTATAATCTCCAGCAGCAAGTTTCTCAGGCTGCCAAATGTTTTTACTTTAAAGTGAATGTGAAGGATTTATCTATATTTGTTCTCGAACACACTGCAGGAGTGCAATGCATTCTTTATTTGCAAACTGTAGGAAATTTTTCTGAGTAAATACATAAATTGGCATAGTCTATCTTAATGGAAAACCTATTATTTTAATTACTAGGGGGTGGTGTACCCTTCTGCTTTGGATTTTTTGAATTAGTAATTAATGACTTCATCATAAATAAGTTCCCATTTATTTCTTTCATTTCAGGGAATTAAAATGAAGATAACTCATTTTAGAGAATTTTCAATATTACCCCAGGGTTATCAGAAGGACAAACGGTACCATAAGGGAATGAGGAAGCAGGATGCAGGTTTAGGAAAAACTGAAGCCAGAGGAAACTTAAATGTGAAATAATATACACAAACATTTCTGATTATTGGTATTAATGACTGTTTATCTTGCAAACTCCGTTGCCAAGAAGTAGAGGTCATCTTCACCAATAAACTAGATGTAAAACTTGATCACTGGAGGAAAAAAGAAGAAAAAACTTCTATGGGACAAGAGTAAAAGACACCTGGTTAGGAGACATGTCAAGCCCTGGATATTGTCATAAAGAAATTGTCCAGTTCTTCTTTACAGATACCAAAATTTCTTCAGCAGACTTAGAGACCTTCCTTTGCTGTTGCCTGCCGCTACTCCAACAGGAAATCTTTTCCCTTTATTTGATCTTGGTGTAACTGGTCCTTGGACGGACTCAAATCATCACAGCTCTTTGGACTCAAAATTATTTAGTGTAGCTGGCATTTATTTGGATTTGCTTCCTCTAGACAGATGGAAAAGACCATTCCAGTTTATCAAATCCACTGTATTACCATTAAATACTACCCAAGCTTTAAATGAAAACAGAAAGTTCCACCAAGCAAACAAATACATTCTGGCTTGTAAATTAGAAAGCACATGTATGAAAGGGCAGGATTCAAAGTAAAAGATAAAGTAAAACAAAAAAAGAGCAGAAATAAAAAAATATCTCAAAATCTACCTAAAATCAGTCTATTCCACCAGCTGCTGCTGAAGGTCTTGAGGAGGTTTTTCTCAAGCAAGTACATAAGGAAACAATTCAAAAATATCCTGCCTTTGCAGTAGTTGGTATTAAGATTTTATAATGTATGGACCACCATGAATTTTTCAGCAGATAAGCAGCTTTTTTTTGCAGCAAATTCAAAAGGGCTATGTTTTTAGTTACTTTTGTAGTCCCATTAGGGATTAGTTCATGCAAATTATTCACTAAAGTGTTGTCTTTTAAAGTGGACTCCTGCCTGGGGTATTCAGTTCCTTATTTGAACTTAAGGGTTTGCTTGTAGCAACTAGAGTGCAGTTATTTCTTATTGGTTTAAAACTTTTCTGCTGTGGGTGAATTTAGGTCTTTTATTTTGCTTTGTACTTTTATACACACACACACATACACACACACACATATGTATATTTATAATACCACCTTGTGCTTCACTGCTGCTTTGTTTAGGTATTATATTTTTAATAATCACCTGAGGATCTTTGAAGTACTGACCTTATTTTTTTTTAATTTGGTGGGGATGTTTTTTATTTTTTGCCCTGTATTTCTAGCATTCTTTTTTAGAAGATGACACAGAAATTATTCCTATATCTTGCTGGTTTTAGGAAGCTCCAAGTGACATTACATTAAGTGTAAACAAAGGTTTTATTCTTATCCCTTTTAGTGATGGTGGCAATTTTCCACCAGCAGAATGCAATGCTACCCATCCATTTTAGGCATTTTCCCCCTTTTCTTGATTCTTTTCTTGAAACTTTGTTCTGCTGCTTCTCCAGTAGTGATGTTGGAACATAAGCCCAAACCACAGCTTGTAGTTACATGGTTGAGTTTCTAATCTCTGAGGTGACAGAGAGTACTACTTGTGTGTTGAACTCCTTCAATTCAAAGAGAAGGAATAACACCCTGACATTTTAAGCAGAAATCACCATGTATAAAGACGTGCCTGAAAGTAGGAAAAGAAGTTAGAAAATTAGGCAAATATTTCTGCAGACAGAACATGAGAAAGGACTTCTTTCTGCTCCTGAGAGCCTAATTTTCAAGTTCCTACAGTACAAGCTATGACTGTATTTATGTATCTTGTCTTGTCTATGTCCTTAATTTGTCATGATTTCAGCACTAAATTATGGAAGATAAGTATCTTCCATAAAGGCAAGAAATGTAGACAGGGTACAGAAAAGGAAAGGTTTAACAAATGTCTGTGATAGAGTAACAAGTCATTGAGCTCACTTATTAATGTTCTAACAGAAAGACAGAATTTGTGCTGCCCTAACCAGGTATGAGAGCAGTATTTGAATCTTATTTTATAAGGCTGTCTGAAATATTTTACTTTCACTGCTGATATGTCTCAGGTACAGTGTTCAAACAGGTGCTTTTTGTGACACGGATTCCAACATCTGAGTTCGTGATTCTGCACTTTGAGTTTTGTGGCAAAATTATGCTTCAGTAAAATCAACCAGTTAGGCTACAAAAGCTGTCTTCACACACTACTTTGGTACTGCAAAATTTTTGTATGGTTCAGTGACTGATTTTTCTCTAATGGATTTTTGGAAAATATGTCCTACATATTGCATCAATTCATATGTCCCTTGCAATGATGCATTAATTCACAAAATCTTTTGTAAGGATAGATATTGTTGAATGCATTGGTTGTTCCTCCTCTGTCTGTATTTTTTGTGCAGGGCCTCCAAACTCAGATGCTCCAAATTTGCAGGCACTTAATCTGCATGGACAGCCTGGCTGAGTCACAAGGAGCATGGGGTGAGGCAAACTACAATTCTGAATGCATCAATAGTGTGATACACCCTACCAGCCATATTTGCATCAATTTTGGAGAAAAAAAAGTTATTAGATCAATTGAAATATCCTCTAATTATCAACAGTGCAAGTTTGATGAGGATCTGCTGTGATTTAAACACTCATGCCTGCTTGTCAGGAAATATGACCATTTGTTATTTTTACAGGAAACTTTTCTGATACCATAATTCTGTGTTTTTATAAAAATATTTTATTAAGAATATGCAATAAAAAATGTATTATGATTACACAACAATTAAGTTGTATATTTTATGTGATTAAAAATATCTAGATAAGGAAAAAGTGTATGAATTTTTTCCATGTGCATATTCATGGGACTTTTTAATTGAGTACCTACTTAATCAAAGACAAATTAGACCCTGTATGATCCTAATTACAGGGCTACTACAGCTACCAGAGTGTCTAAATTCAAACATCTTGAATTAATCAAACTTTACACACTGCATATTTGAACAGATTTCCTTAACATGACTGTATGTTTAAATGAAATGAATCAGCTGTTGCAACACACTGCTCAGGTTCAGTCTGGAGAACAAAAGGTTAGAATGACACCTCCCAGACACTGAGTCATGCTAGATCTTGAGTGGTTTGCTATGTGGTGTTTCTAAATGAATCCTGAGGACATTATGACTACTCCCAAGTACTCCTGTGTATGATTGAAAAAGGCACCAGGAGTTTATATGGTTACAAGCATATTCAGCAAGGCAGCTCCTGGCCTCAGGATACAAGGATGGCTTGCAACACATCACATTAGGTGCAGCTGCTTTTTCTAATGTCCTCATGGATGATTTTGCATTTAGAAACCAAGAAGGAAGACTGGGTATGATTTTTTCTTTTTTATTTTTTTCCCAAAAAGTACAAAAGAATTTAGATATTTTTCTTGTAAAAAGGACATACCTAGAAATTAATCTGCATCCAGAATCTTTCTTCCAAGTAAATGAAAAATTGAGTTAAGACAATGAAAACTACACCAAAAATTGACATCAAATGAAGATGAAACCATTTTAGCAATCAGAAGTGTCATCAAATATGCACTACTGTACCTCCACCTGATAAGACACCTTTTCTAAATTATGCTCTCCTAGTAGAAGTGCCTTGAATAGTCATGTATTATGCATATAGTATTTGTGAGATGAAAAAAAATTCTGTGTATCTGAAATTGAAATGCATGTCTACACAGAATGATTTTTTTTCTGTTAAACTGAAACAGGGAGGCAAATTTTCAGGACTCTTTAGTTTATAGACCTTAAAAATGGTGAAAGAATGGACTTGTTCTCCCCCAGCAACTCAATGCCAGTGATGTCACATCTCTGCTGCGCAGTGGGAGGCATGTCCAGGGCTCATGCCTTCCATGACGACTGTCCATGCTGAAAATGCCTGCCCAGACTCAGGATGTCATTGACTCTGTGCACTGCACTGGAGCACTGGCTTCTGCTTGGGCCTGCACCATTGTGCCTGCACAGATTTTGCCTCCTGGGGCACCACAAACACCACTTTTTCTAAGAGATTCCTCAGGAAAAAGTAAGCAGCATATACTCACAACATTCCTGCAGTGTAAAGAAATAGTACAATCATACTTTTTTTGTTTTTTTTTTCTTTTTTAATATATAATACAGTGGTAATTCAAAGGAGATATCATTTGCATTGTGAAGCTATTGTCAGTTGTGACTCCTGGACTGAGGTGTGGGAAAGATCAGAAGCCCGTCTGTCTGTCTGTCTGTCTATTTAAGTGTACGAGGAAAACCCAGATCATTGCTAGTATTTCAGTTTTAGAACTCATCAAATTTATAACAAACTAATATCTGCATGCAGATAACCAAGCTGCAAGGAATACACTTTCATTCCTTTGTCTTGCCTAAAAGCATGTTTTTCAACCTCTGCTTCTCAAATACTGTAGCTCAGGTTCTGGAATGGAAGCTGTCAGAAATACCTTAGGAATACCACATATTGATTCTGCAAAAGACATTAGTACAAGAAAGAAAAACCTTCTATTTCTCTTTTTTCTCATCATTCGTTATTCTTTGGAGAGGAGATACACACAAGCTCCACTTCTATCCCTTTTTAGGTGCCAACCCAGAAGTGGAAATGTGGGTTGATGACAGTGTACTGGGCTACTTGGATCTCTGATATAGATTGAAAGGTGCTTCTTATTTTCTCAAGTTTGAATCCTTTGCGGCAATCAATCCTTGTTTTCTCAGGTGCCAGTAACTCATTGCTTCTTCACTTTTGGGAGCAAATCAACAGGGCCAGGGAACTGTTTAGAGCAGATGGAGCTGAGCTGATGAGCAAAATCAGAAAGTCAAGATAGGGACTGAAAAGTCTGCATGACAGCATAGCCTACAGTACATGAATTAATTACCTGACAGATGCATTTAGTTTTCTTTTTGAAAAGAATCCTTAGAGCATTTCTTAGTGCCATAGGAATACCTTCACTCTAGTCCATTAACAGGACTGAAAGACCAACAGTGAACAATTTAGTTTTATTCTTTTTCCATGGTGGAAAAGTTCAGTCACACTCCCCTAACAATTTGAGAAGATGGATTAAATATGGGATTTGACATTATTCACAAAATTGTGGTGATAGAAGGGACAGCCTGATCAAAGGAGTAAGAAGAATGAATATCAGATAATGAAAAACACATTACAGAGGATAAACTGAAAAGGTTTGCTACTATGAAGAATTTCTATTTGTTTTCTTCTAATTCTGCTTATTCAGAACTTGCAGCTATTGTTAATTCAGGCTGCCAGACATTTCATTTTGTTTTGCATTTCTTTGGAGCTTTAAAATGCACAATAGACCACAAAATTTCCTAGGTTGCTTTCAAAGGCCTCAATCCTCTTGCAATTCCTTGAGTATATGACAAGGAAAAATATTTGTATACATTTGGTTTTTGTTCTGTCTTAATAACAAATGACATGATTAATGATAATCAATGACATTTAGCAATTCTGATCCACTAGCCACCAAATCCTTAGCTAGCTAGTAACCATTGAGATATACATGTCAAGAGAGCCTCATATTTCAGTTTATAAAATAAAAATATCACAGAAGGCAAACTCCAGGCTATTTATAGAACACATATTTCGCAGTAAAATTTATATTAGTGACTGTTTTCCTGTGAGAATTATCAGGAGAAGCTGAGAGAAAGTACTCTGTGCCAGTAAAGAGGTGCTGGGGAGAAAACCAGGGAATTTGAGGGGATGCACAGTGCAGACACAGGTGCCAGGCAAGGCAGTGCCCTGGCATAGCTGCTGATGGCCCAGGTATATCAATGTTTACATGCCCAGGAAAATACCTTAGCCTTGCTTGCCAAAATATATCAAAAACTGAACTCAGCATCAACCATTTTTGTGTAGATGAAGAGTAGAGAGGAGAAGATGCTACTCCAGAGGTTTTAATTTATATCTAATTACAAGTCTGAGAGATAACAGACCAACTAAAAGTCAGGCAAAGGGCAAGAAGCCTGACATAAACTGCTTTAAACTACACTTCTCCACTGCATGAGAAGTGACTACTTTGCTGATTGAGCTGCTTTCAGCCCAAAGCCAGGTTTAGCCCCTACCAGAGCACCACTGGAAATCTGCTGAAAATGATACCTAGAAGAAGTTAGTGAAGGGTCTACAGAACAGTTGTATGAGGAGTGGCTGATGGAGCTGGGTTATTTAACCTGGGGAAAAGAAAGCTCAAGGGGGACGTTATCACCCTCCACAAGTTCCTGAAAGGAGACAGTAACCAGGTGGGGGTCAGTCTCCTCCCCAGGTAAGAAATGACAGGATGAAGGGAAACAACCTCAACAGGATCCAGGGAAAGTTTAGGTATATATATATATATATATATAAAGAAAAAAAATCTTCACCAAAAAGGTTGTTAAGCACAGGAACAGGCTGCCCAGAGAAGTGGTGGAGTCACCATCCCCAGAGGTATTCAGGAGATGTGTGCATTTGATGCATGGAATGTGCTTTAGTGGTGGGCTTGGCAGTACTTGGTTAATGGCTGGACTTGAAGACTTTAAGGGTCTTAGCCAATTAAAAAAATTCTGGGAGACTTTGAATATGCATTTCACCTCTCTGCTTTTGCTCCTGTAGCTTTTGAAGGCTTGGGGGATTTTTTTTTCTGAGTTTGCACTGGTCGCCAGTGTGTGCATCTGTCTGCACAGGCAGATTTGGCGGCTCTGCGCAGCTGCAGGTGCTTTCCTCTGGTAGAACATCAGTGGGCAGGGACTCCTGCCAGCACTGTGCTAGCATTAAACCTGGATCAATCCTTCCTTGCTAGTGTAGGGGTGTAAAAGGCAACACAAAAACTGGTGAATGTACCTGGAGTTTGCTCTAGACAAATGAGGAAACTAAAGACAGCACATAACCCTGAGTAGCAGACCTTGATATGTGCAGCAGAAGCTGATTGCTTTCGACAAGTGAATTTTCAAAGGACCTGATTGTGTGTGACAACAGCAAGGGGAAGGACAAACAAGTTTGCTCATCTGTGTCCAAACTCATGGCAAGGCATACATGGGCTGCTGAAAACTCAGCTGGCTGAGACTGTAGAAAGAGCATATCAGTGTTATTTCTGGTGTTCTGAGATCAGAAGGTAATGCAAACTGACAAGCACTGAGTTTGCCTGTGAGGGTTCATATCTCCAGTGATTTTAGTCAGCTTAAGCGAGCTCTTCTTCCTATATTTGCAACACTGTCTTCTGTTTTACTTGGAGACCATTGGGACACAAATTAAAGAGGTGGGTTTATTAGCAATACTTACCACTAATGCTTCTATAGGAAACTTATCCAAGCAGAATGTGAAAAATGACATGTTGCTCTCAGAATAACAGATGATTCAGCCATTAATTGGCCTCTTGACAAAGGCAACTAATGTGTTTATAATTATGGGAACCAGAATAGGTGCCTCTGGCAGTAACACTGTGGTGTAGGTGTGCTGTACTCTGGTCCCCACTGCCCTGACCTGGCACACACTCCAGCCAGCACTGTGAAGCTAAAATCAGAGTGTGTACTCTCCACTGGCACACACTGTTTTCCTCTGAAAAAAAAAAAAAAGGCAGAGGGTGAAGGAAAGAAAGCAGTAATGCTATCTGAACTGAAGAGACATTTGGACTGTGGGGGAAAGTAAAGCAAAGCACACCTAGTCCAGCTTGGAGCCAGAGTTGAAGGTTACCAGTCCATAAGATGTGATGCACATCTCAGTCACTTCGGCAGAAAAACAGGGAAGGCAGTAAGTCACAGTAACTGCAGTAAGAAAACTGAACTAGACATGCTGAGAAACCTCATTCATCAATCAATAGAGGTGACGAAAACAAAGGTAAATTAATATATTAATTTTTCTTGGAACAGCTTCTTCTTCCACTGTTTTATTAGACCTTCCACTGAAATACTCTCTATCAGTAACCAAGAACTCTAAATAAAATATCCTATCTTTAACCAGATAAAACAATTTTAAGAGGTCATTTACTGTTCTGTGGATCTGGAGATCACCACATCATTTAATACCTCTGAAGATAAAAAAGGTGGGGGGTGCATATATGGTGAATATAGATCAGATTAAGAGATTCCTCTCAGAGGAAGACTTACCAGGCTGGCCTACTACCACAGAGCTTTTTCTAAAGAGGACTTTGGTGTAGTACAATGTCCTGTCTATGGCCCACATTTGTGTGCTCTTTCTTCATTGCTCACAGAGAAGAACACATTATTTTAGTTACCATCCTCAATTCAGTCAGTGCTGCTTCTAGGGAAGAGATTTTTGTGACTGTAACAGGGGCTGCTCAGAGTCTGTAGATCAGGTGGCTTGAAAAGGAGTCAAGAATAACTGACTGAAATCTGCATTTATCTCAGAAAAGATGGGAAGAGAGCTTCCCAAAACTCCTGTACAGAACTTGGCAGGATAAAAAATGTTTAGCTGTCAAGTAGATACAAAATTCAGCTTCATGCAATTGAGGAGAAATTTTCATTTGTCTTCTTTTCTCTTTTCACTTTAATAGCAAATAATATGCTGGAGAAAGTGTGAATTCAGCTCCCTACATAGGAAGATAATGTATTTTGAACAGTGATGCCCTAAAAGGTAATGAACATAGATGAGAAAACCAAATTCAAAGACATCTCAGCCTCATATGACAATATGTTTCAAGCTATGTTGACCATGATCAAATGCAGACTTTTTAGTTATCAAAGATTTTATTTGCTGGCTGAATTTCACAGAACTTAAGATTGGAAATTTTTATGTGGAAAAGCAGACATTTAACCAGCCAGGTTAAGATGTAATTACATACTTGCACATGCTTATCTGGGGTTTGGCATGTACAAACAAATGTCCTCACAGATTTCACAGTACAGTGGCTAGAACAGCTTTGTCAAACTTCTGTCCTACTTTTGGCTGTTGTGGAAAATTCGAGAAAACAATGGCAAAGACACCCTAAAGTGAGAGGGGAAAATTTCAATGTTTGCTTAACCACTAAGTGACCTATCTTTTCATAATGTTCATAATGGTCATGTCCCTAATAAAGGCAATGAGGCTGCAGCAGTCTAATTCATTAGGCTAATGAAAGGGGTCACAATGCAAATGAATAGTAAAACTCCAGTTCATCTCCCACCCTTTGAGAAGAAAAGTGGTTCCAGTCACCTGGCAAAGTGTTCATGGTTTGCTTTGACTGTCATTTTTTCCTCTAACTGTTGGATGTTTCTAATGTCATTACCTGGCATTAAACAGCTTGGAGGATTCTGCTCCAGATCCTGTTCTGGTAAACTTCAGGTAGAATTGTCCCAGGCTCCAGTTTATCTGAAATCTAAAGTAAATATTTTACCATTCATTCCCCAATATGAAATAGTTTTTAATATTTTTATAATAGATTTTTATCTTTTGTGATTGACTTATTTGTCATTGTTGAAATTTTTGCTCATTGAAATTAATTGGTTATTTATTTTCCTCATTCCTGTGTAAATTAATGTGTATCTTGAGACTTCATCTAAAGATGTTAGTCCAATAATATTTTGATCATGACATTTAAAATTTACTTTTTTCCTTATCTTATAACAGAAGTCTTTAGTGTGCACACAGAAAAGTAGGCATATATTTTACATTAGAATAAAAAATCCTTTTTATTTAATGTGAATTGTTGTTGAACAAAGATAGAAAGTCACATATGAGATGAAATTATGTATGTAGATACCAATAGAAAAGCTTATCAGAAAAATTAAATTATTCATTAAAAGTAATAAAAAAGTTAACACAATCATTGTTTTCCCTTATTACAGAAATACATGTAGTTCACCACAGGAATGAAATAAGACGTCCTTTTTTGGGGATTTCACACTAATGTCCATGGACGTAATCAATTGAAACAAGGTATTATGCAGTTCCTAAAATAGGTTCAGGGTTTTATAAATCCTTCTAGCAATATTATCTAAAAGTGAAAAAAAAAACTAAAATAAGACTATTAATAAGTGTACTTTTTAAAAAAATCTACTGCAAACAAGGGAAATAAACTTTTTAACAGGAAAAGGGAACATAGTGAAACTAATAATGCATAACATGTCAAACCCTAAATATTACAGGAACTACTCTTGTAGTAAACTTGGCTTCCAGTACTTGTAGGTATTATTGGTAATAGTAATTACTTTTTCACATGGATGTAAGAGTTGAAAATATTATTTTAAGCACACCTTAAAATTGCTTCCTTATTACATTTTATTTTTAGTGCAGACAAATAGTATTAGAAGACAATAATCTACTAGCACCTCCTGCAGCCCCAGGATATGATGGGTTTCTTCAAATCATCTAAGATCTCCTGCACCACTTCTGACCACTTTTGAGTCTCCACATGTCTGGAATGATTATTGCATCTCAGGTGTGACATTTCTCTGTCCCTGGGGAATCTTTTACTGAATTCTCTTAATATGTTATCCTTTAAGACGGCAGTGTTATTTTGCCCGTGTGCCTTTTTCTTCTGTTGTCTTTTATATGATCTGTTTTTCTTAATTCTGGTACCTCCTTATGTTTACCTCATTTGCCATCTGTTTTCTTTTTCACACTCAGGATAAACTGAGCATTCTGCAGTGCTGCTGTGTCTGCTGAGATTTGGGTTCTAAGCTTGGGCTTCCCATGGCCCCAGCTGCTTGACTCAAGTCTTTTCAAGAGGTGAAATTTCAGGCATGGGCAGATTGTTGGACTAATTCCTCCTGATTTTAAAGTGTTCCTTCACAGGCTGTGGGAACAAAGCATCAGGCACCTACAACAAACATCACCACAAAAGTAACGGAAACATTTAATTTTCCTTCTTTGACCTTTTCCTGTGTGCCAGTGGCACGGTCAGCTGGAAATACAGTATTCATGGTTGTGAACAAAAGCTGTGTATTATGATGAAAGGATAGGTGTTCTGCCTTGAAGCACAGTCCTGCCTGAAGAGAAGCCTGTGTCCAGCACGTGTCTGGCAAGGATTGCCAGATCAGTTCATACTGCTGTCCTTCCTCCTAGCATGTGATCTGCACACACAGGGAAGCAAATTTCTCTCAATAACCAAGGACTAATTTGAGACCTAGCAAAGATAGAGGTCTCATTTAAGATCTATTTAGAGATGGTGAGTAAGACTTAAATGTTTTGCAGACCATTTACTGGCCTTTCACAGGGCCACAAATGTCACAGGGCCACAAATGTCACCTTGAAGTGATAGTTTGGTGATGTGTTAAATCTGACTTGAGAACGCCTTGCACCAGATAAAAAAATCTGAGTTGAAATATTGATCTGTCATCTCACTGTGACAGTCCAAATGCAATAAAAAATGCTAATGTTCTGTCAGGCTTCCTGTGAGATCGGGCGCATCTGTCCCTAACATCCTAACTTGAGCATTTTTTTCAGCAAAGAATTTCTTTAAAACTTGAAAGTCAAGATAATTTGAAGTGCCACCACTCTACAGAACTTTCATCTCTACTTATTTTAACTGATCTGTTGACGTTTTCCTGCAGATAATGTAAAACTCAGATTTAAACCCAAACTGCCATGGTTCATTCACAGCTGAGTTTAACACTAAAAACTTCCCCTTGTCTCTAGAATTTGTACACATTTCTTTCATGGTACTATTTGCAAAATAGATCAGAATAAAGCATTCTGTAATGGATCAAGTTATTTTATTGTCCTAAGTGGAATAGCAAAGCCCTCTAAAAGTGAAAAAGAAGAATTTGTGAAAGTGTCAAACCTTGATAGCACTCTGCTTTTACACTTCACATGATCAACTTAATGGATATGACTTATACAGGTAAGTTTTCCAAAGGAAATAATTAGCACTTTTTGCTCAAAGGTTTGCTTTTTTAAAGGTGGCCACCACATTTGTCCTCAAACAGTACAGAGGTTTCTCATTATCTACTCACTTGCTTATTTTTCCTGTTTTCTGAGACCTCAATGCATGTACATATTGTGTAGAAATTTGGCCTTCTGTAGGAGAGAAGAAACATTTGTGTACTAGTACTTTCTTCAACAGAGTGTTTGCCTTTCAAATTTCAGCATATAGTTAATGCAAAAAGACAGAAGTTAAAAGGTCTATCAGATCCTTGATCAGCGTCCCATCAGAATCAGGTAAAAGCTTCCTTGAAGCTCTGATCTGCTTTCGTATCAACTCCTGCTAATATTAAAAATTAAACCAAATAGCTTTCTGAGGGTTACAGGAGCAAATCATGCTTTATTATATTAGAAATCAAGCCAAATAAGTAGAGGAGAACTCAGCTAGACAATTACTTTACTGCCTAATCTGTATTTTGTAAGTACTGTTGTTTGATATCTATGTTTGCAGAAGTACCCTTTCTACACTCAGGAGAGGTCATAGAGGTGTTTAACTCATGGATGTCACAGATTAAAATGAAGTTGATCACCTTATTCCAGATCATACTGCACATTTGTTTTCATTTGATGACTGTCCACTATCCCATTTGATACGACTGACTGGCATTTCATCAGGAAAGATTAAAGTCTTCACTGGATTTATTACACACAGGCTTGCATTTCATTGCCAAAACCATGGATAGTTGCACCAACACTAACATGATTCATGGTTGCTGAAAAGTAATTTATACAGATCTTTCATTTACTCTTCCTCAGCAGCACCACTCATGTTCAAGAAACTGTCATCACATGAACGTTGAGTGAAGGTTTTCCAAAACTGCGGCTCAAGCTTCCAACTCATGATCAAAGAGCAAATCTGAGGAGAAAATATCATGGTAAAAGAGGAAAAAAGATTCCTCAAATCAAAAATGTAAACCATGAATTTCAGGTCAAAGTTAAACAACTGCTTAGTAATTTCAAAGCATTGTGTTTTGATTCAAACTTTTAACTCTCAGCACAAATATATATATATTTCTTTAAAATGTTACTTCTTATGAGAAAAAAATGAACTCTCAGTTTTGAGAGATCAAGATACGCTACTCTGAACTTTCCTCAAGTATTTTTTTTTTTTTTAGTATTTAAGACTGACAAAAATTGGTAATTTTCTTAAAAAATCTTTTGGTTGTTTTATCAAGAAAGCTTTTTCTTTCCTGTGGGCAAAAGTTGAGATTCTTTACCTGTAGGAACACCATGTCCTGGGCTAAAAACCAGCTCATGAATTGTGAATCTAAATGACAAGCATGTGAATTTCAAGCACCTTCTGTTTAAAACCTCAGGTCTTTGAGTACAGAGCAAGAGAAGAGTAGTGATAGAGAGGGGAGCAATCTAGAAAACTGTTGGCATACTTCTGTTACACAAATACACCTGGAACAAAGCTCTTCCCCCCTCACCCCCCCTACACACACACTTTACCCTCTTCTGTAGAGTTCCTTCATGACTGTAATATAAATGATGACACTTAAATGTCCTGTCATTCTTGACTGAGAGACCCTTTGGCATTACACCTCTGTTATCTTCCCACAGTAATTCTGAGGCTGGGATGATGGATAGCCACTGGTGATGGATGACTTGATGATTCATGCTTTTCACTGTTGACATTAAAGAGGATCACTCAAGCTGGATTCACCATTGATCAGCTTTTACACATAGGCTTGGAGCTGAAGCAATATGGAATCTATAACTGGCATTGCAGGAGAGCTGCTAAATGCATTTCACACTGATTCCTGACCTTCAGAGGTTCCAGCACTTTTTTTATTGGGCTTGCCCCAGTGTGGGTACATGCAAATACAGGTGATCTGCCATCTCAGGATTTGCTCATTGGAAGTTAAAATGGTGTGATCCATAAGTGCACAGTTTATAACATGAATGTCCACTAAACTCTAAACCAGTCACATGAGAAAATGCCATAGGAATTTCTTTTCTTCCCCAATAATAATATATCTTGTTAAATTTAGTTGTCATTATTATAAAAGACTTTCAGTATTGCACTAAATCAATATGTTCTTTTTGTCACCAAATCTCAAAATACAGACAAATGATGTTTGACACTGATTAATTCCTATTTTAATAACCATGAAATGACTTGTTGATAGAAACAAAAAATATCACATCTGCCAGTGAAAGCAAAAGTAGCAGGACATTTCTAATTTTCCAGTGTTGAACTTCGAACCAAGAAATTATCCATCTCTCTGAAACAGTTTACTGTACACATGACAGAAGTAATGCATCTCCCATTCTAACTGGAGTCTCAAAATCTTGGGAGTATTAGTATATTTATAGAATTAATTGACAGGAGATTAATTGCTACCATTACCAACATGACTGACTAAGACTGACTGTCTGACAAAAATCATTCTCATTCTTCCTTTTCAATCTAAAACTTATTCTTTTCTCTTGAGTGGAGCTGAATTCACCCTGTTTGACCGAATATTAAATAAGTGACAGAAATGAAGCTGCATATAATCTTTAATCATTAATAATTAATCTTCTATTAATGCAAAGTGAATAATGAAAGTGTTTATCCTTTACAGTGAAGACAGAAGAATTCTGTCAGTTTTAGGCTTTCACAGAAAAAAGCCCTAAATAACGAAAAAGGCATCTAAAAACATTAGGCTATTCTGAATATGACATTTACCAATTTTACTGTGCTTAAAATTACATGCTTTATGCATGTCTGAAATATACAAAACACTTTAAATGCATACTTGTAGAGAAAGTACCTGACACAACTAAATTATAGATGAGAATTTACATTTTAAAAGTAATTTTTTCTTTCAGAAGGCAAAAGTAACTTATTTAGTACTCTCCTAATGAAGAGTAACATTAAAAGATTATTATGAACAGTGATGCACCTTAATTTAGAAAAGAATACAAAACATTCTGCAGTCAATTACTATACAAAAATTAGCATCTGAATGTCCAAAAAACAACACATAAGTTGCCTGCACCAAGTCTCTACACTTTCCTCAATACATGTTGGATGTCACAAAACTAATGAAAATGTTAATGCAATTTAGAGCTGCAGTACTTTCTGACTGCTGTGGGTTATTAATGATCTCAATGCACTTTCTCAGTTAATTAAATGCTTGGTTTTGAATCAGGCTTTATGTTGTAAGCTCCATTTCATTCATCCTATTTTCCAGGGTGTCTTAACTGCCTATGATATTCTCTATATTTTTGTTTGGGGATTTTTCCCCCTTTAACCACGTTGGATATAGTCTAAGCAGTCTAAGGTCTGCCTTTTTTATTCCAGAAGTACAGACTTACCAGTAATGGATAAGGCTGTCACCTCAGAACTTGTTTAATGCATACCACAGCCCTGCAGGTTCCTCCTTGGAACTGCAAATACAGTAGTTTAAAACAGTCAAATCTGCTTTTGTGCTGCCTTTAATCTACTCTAGTTCCTTCCAAAACGGACAATATAAATAAATTGAGGAAGATGCAGCAGACTTCAAGGGTACTACAAGAGCCTCAAGTTCAGAATGAGAACTGAAGTATCCCTGGGTGGCCTTTCAGCTCCTTAAGGTGATTTCCTGCCTCAAAACACCTGCAGGGCTAGACACATTGATGTAGAACTTGCAAGTTTGAAGTATGGTTATAAAAAGTTTACAGACTTTCCAGATCCCATTCTCATGGAAATATCCATAAAACAGGCAATGTCAACTCTTCTTCTGCACAGCACAGCTCAGCAGAGACAGCAGATTTTGGTGCAGTATTCTTGGTGATCAGTGATTCCTCTGGCTTTTTCCATTGACCCTGCTCTGCAGAAGTCCTTTCATTGGCCAGAGGCAGCTTAGAGCAGATTGGATCCCTTGTTCTCCTTTTAACTTCTGTCAGAGTAGATACTATCATTTTACCCTAGACTTACTGCTGCTCACTCCTGACCTTTGTACCCAAGTGGCACATCTCTAATAGCAAAATAATGTTCCCTAACCCTGAAACTGAATGGTGGAACGTAGCTCAATTCAGGCTGGTTAGACTTCCTTCTTCCAGCAAATAGATTGTCTTCATCCACACCCTTTGGTGGCCCCCACATTGTCTCTCTGATCGTGCCCCTAAAATGAGAATATGGTATTTGACTCAAGCCAGGCAACCTGCAAGTATTTAAAAGATGAAGTTCATAATAAAGTAATGCTTGTGCCTGAGCTCAGTGAGTTTCTCTGGGAAGATACAGCCAGTAATTGCACAAGCACCAAATTCAACTCACTAGTAAAAAGAGAAATCAGAACAACTGAATCCCTCTTGCAAACACCCATGAAACCTTACTCATAAGACAAAAGATTAGCCACTGCAGTGATTGCTTTTTGAGAATCATTGTTTTAGAATTCAGGAGGAACTGCAGGGTTTCTATTACTGATACATTAAATAAAACACAAAATAAAGAATCCCTCATTCTAATGGTACACAGATATCTAACCATGAAGAAACTGCACATGAAAGAATTCCAGTTAGCACCCCACAAGTGCTGAAGTGAGAGACACAGAAAAGACCTGCAAATATTTACTCATTTAATAATCCAAATATCCTCAACATTGCTAAGATTGGTTGATTTAAAGGACAGCTCTCACTGAAGAAAATTACTTTCTAAAATGTTTTGTCACATCTGTTTCTAATATAATAAGCCTGATTTGTTTTATAAAGAAAATGCTCTAAGTGTATAGGTTTCTGATGAATAAGGTCCATATTAGTGGGGCTTCTAATATAACATTATTTTGGTGGTGTCAAACATATCAACCATTCCATTAGAACACAATAAACTTTCACCATCAGTACTAATGCTTGTATATATATGCTGTTTGGAACTGGCCATAAGTTCCTAATTAATGGATAGGAAAGCCAAGATGTTTGTTTTGACTAAGACTATAATAAGTCTTTTTTTTTTTTCTGGGTGAATATTTAGTAATAAAATTACCTCTTTTTGTTTGCTTAACCACTGTTTCATCCTGCAGCATGGTGAATATTTTGGTTCTGAACCAATACACACGTAACTAAGGTTAGTTATGATAGTTCAAACTTGTATTACAAGAAGGACAATGAATTTTCAAGGCACCTGCTCAGCCAGCCTTAGTGCAATAAGAGCTTACATGAAGTCTTTCAGGACTCCTTTCACTAAAGTAGATTTATAGATAGTGCATAAAAATGTATTAGACTTTCCAGAGAATTAGAGATCTTTATGGCTGCGTAATTTCTACTCTAGGTCACAATAAAATTGCCTTGACATTTACTTTCAGCTTGTGAGAAGAAGATAAGTACTTGTCTATCATTCTCCTGCCCATCTGAATATCACAGCCTTCAAGACCTTCATGAAGACAACTCAATTTTCCCCATTAGCTAAATTTACTTACAATATGACATTATGGATCCTTAATTAAAACCCTTGATGAAAACTTACTTAAAGCCTCTGGTTATGTGCTTCTGGATATGTGTGTATTTTTGATACCCATGTCTCCATAAACAACATAGGTTTTCTTCTATCATTCTCAATATTTTAAGGTAAAGGACATGGTTAGAGAAAAAAATTTCCAAAGGAAAAAGAAAACTCTACAAAATCTTTCCAAAAGTTTATAACATAGCCTGCCACTTCATATCTCCTTCCAAAAACAAGGAGACAGGATAAGTTTTGGGAAATCAAATGGAGACATTGGTCTTATATTGCATTATGATTTCATCTAGATAGATAAACTTAGCCACTTCACTTTCTCATTCTGTAATTTGAGTTCATCTCCTGTCTTGTCTTGTTTTCATTGCCCTGTCAGTCAAATGGAATTCCCAGCTACCAGTCTTTTTCTAGATAGAATAATGAAAGACACATTGCACTTCATTTTAGCATACTAAGAATGTTTACACTTCCTGAACTAGCTCACTCTCTGTATTGCTCATTGCTCTTCAAAAGGCATAAATAACTGGATTTTGTCTCCTGTCTCCTGCAGTCTTGAGCATTGGTTGGCACTCCTGCAAAACGGATAATCTGTGAGAAACAAAGATCCTCCAAATGTCATGCCTTCAATTATTTCAATATTATGCGGTATTATCTAGCAGATGCAGTATGATCTTCAGCCTGGAACCTGATTTTATCTCAATTTTCCACTACATTATTTATTTAAATAGAGACTTCTGTGGTGTTCATTGTTCAAGTACTAAACATTCCTAAGTTCTATTAGAAATGTCTGATTAGGTCTAGATACTATTTTCACTCCAGCTAGAGGATATGTTGCTTGTATTTTATGCAAGGTTATGCAACTTCTCTGAATTGCAGATCTTTTGCAAAGCTCTTGGTGAGTAGAATATTCTCTATAGTACACAAAAAGTTCTCTTGAGAAGCACATGTTGAGGTAAAATATACTTGATCTCACACTCCCAAGTACATTATTGTCTCATGTGACTTCAGTCAAACTGAATATTTATTAACTTCATAGAAATTAAATTAATAATTTGGACAAAAAAGTATTTAGATAAATATTTCAATAAAATACTAAGACTGGTTCACAGATTTTCTAATTTATCTTAATCATTAAGATTTACAATTAATAAAGATTTGGATATAGCAAATTTTGTCTTATCAAAATGAAATAAGTTTATCCCAAACACAAACATCTTTATTTGTGAGCTTGTAGGCTTGAACTGATTTTAGTGCTTATGAATGATGTCTGATTTATCATGCCAAAGAAACAAAAGTATAAAAATAAAAGCAAAATTATTTCTCTCAATATAGCACAAGATTTTTCCTACAGTAGATTAACATTAGTATGGAACTGGGAAGCAGATACTTGCTTTAATGATTGTAGTGAGTTGACCTAGGCTGCATGCCAGGTGCCCATCGAGCTGCTCTATCACTCCCTTCCCTGTCAGGATGGGGAGAGGGAGAAGATGGAAAAAAGCCCTTGGGGGTCAAGGAAAAGGGCAGTTTAATAAAACAAAAGCAAAGGCCAGACAGAGAAACAAAGGAAAACAACATATTTATTATCTACTTCCCATCAACTGGTGGTGTCAAGCCATTTCCTGAGAAGCAGAGCTTCAGCATGTGTAGCAGTCACTCCAGAAAACAAATGTCCTAATAACTATCCCCCATGCCACTCCCTCTCCCATTTCCCTTAGCTTTTATTGCTGAGCAGATGCCATAAAGTGTGGAAATCCCTTTCTTCAGCTTGGGTCAGCTGTCCTGGCTGTGTCCCCTCACAAGATCTGGCCCACCCTCAGCCTGCTGGTGAGGGGAGAATGTTGGAGACACAGCCTTGGTGCTGCGCCAGCAGCACCACTCATCACTACCCAGAACACCCAGGTGTTATCAACACCTTTCCAACATCTACAGGCCAAAGCCATTAATGAAAATGAATTGAGTAAAAGTTGAAGATTGGGCATATGTTAACTGATTTAGAGAACTGAAACTTCAGATTTCTGAGCAAAAAATTAAGTCTGACTGCCACAGGAAAATTAACCACATCCATCATTACACTGAAGAATATCTGTACTTACTGATTTCATAATTC
Organism: Agelaius phoeniceus; assembly: GCF_051311805.1. Lineage (NCBI taxonomy): Eukaryota > Metazoa > Chordata > Aves > Passeriformes > Icteridae > Agelaius > Agelaius phoeniceus. The sequence goes on along the minus strand of NC_135269.1, from coordinate 30,770,698 downwards.
AGTTGAAAACTTAGGTGGCTAGGCCAGTATAAATGTAGCCTTAATTAATGTAATTACATAAACTGAAGTAAAAGGTTACATTAATACTTCATGGATTAGCAAACTAAATAAAATTTTTAACCTCACTAGTGAAGTTTCCTGACAAGTGTAGGAACAGTACAGTAATCAAAGTACAGTAGTGTCCTAGACCCAGTCAAGTGCTCTTACCACTGGGCTATAGAGACAAAATTCATCCAATTCAATATTTTTTCCCAAAAATACTGAATTTTGCTGGGTTAATAAGCAGAAATGAATATTTCAGTAAAAGTATTGAAGAATATCCCAAACTACACAGTCTCCTCCGAACTGACCCTCCCTTTTGATCCTGTGCCTATGTAGCTAGCACACACTTCCCAAATGGGTGAGTTCTAGACTTAAATTTCTACATTTAGTGAAGTGTATGGATTCAGGTTTAGCACTTTGATATAAAAATATTGTAGTGTTAATATATGCTACTATCCACCTCCTCCTTGAAGCCAGGTCTTTGAATTAAAAAGACTGAGATTGTCCATTTCTGTGCAGAAATGAAGTGGGTGAGACATATTTTAAACCAACTACTAAATCAGGGGTTGCTGCTAATATAAGAATTGTTTCGTTGCAATTCTGTGTACAATTGATTTGCAATAGAATTTAGGTCAGAATTGGGTCAACAATGTCTCAAAATGGATTGTTTCTTTAGATTTAGACTTCTATATTTTTGTATGTAGAAAATATGATCCAAAATGTTGATTCCAGCAGTGCACAAAGGTCTCGAGTATCTGACAGCCTTATAAAAGGCTTTTCAGGATCACAGTGGATTCTTTCATTGCATAAAATATTTTTAGTATTTACTGCAGATTCTTTGAATCTGTGCTTTCTCTGTTAAGTTGAATTAAAGTTTCCCTCCTTCAGAGAGCTGATCTGAGATTGAGTGAGCTGCAACGAAGCTTCACAGAAAATATTTTCTTCTGCGAGTTGAGTAAGACCAATGACAAAACAGGTTTATAGCCAGGAGTTTTAATACAAGTATCTTTTTATATTGCCCAAAAAAAGGGTAACATTTTAGTTTGCAAAGAAGAAATTAAGTTCTCCATAAAAAAGATTTAAAAAATTATTTCTAACTTTTAAAAGTATTTTTTAAAAAACCATCAGACTAGAGTAATTAATCTGGTTTATTACAGCCACAGATACTAATGAGAATTAGGCAAACCATCATCTTACCATATGCAGTAGAGGTGAACTCTGCTAGGAAATATTTTGTAACATATTTAAACCATGGAAATGATTAGTGTATGCTTCAAGTATTTGTGATTAAGCAGAAGCTTAAGACTTAATAATGCTGAGACTAAATCATTTAAATTGACCTTTTTATTTTTTGTGGGCATGATTTCCCTGTTACTGCACTCATAAACAATACAATAGAGATGAGTTGAATATACTTAGTAGAGTCAAAACCTCAAGTATTAATAAGTGAAGTGCAGTGGTCAAAGGCAGTCAAACCATGCATTCTAAACAGGTAATTTATGAAAGTGTGAGCCAGGTATGCCTCTGTATTATTAAAAGTAAGCTACTGTGTAAGTCCTGTATACTTGAAGGCTATCATTACAATTTACAGATGATGTTTTCCTGTTAACAATATAATATTCACAAGACATGAATCATGTAGGTATCTTTAGCAGCATTTTTATTTGTTATTATTATTAATTCATTAGAAATTTCTAACATTGTGATATCATTATTGTATACTGAATTTTAAAATAATTTTCTAGTGATTTATTTTTTGTGTATGGTAGGATTTATTAATTTTTTATAATTAATTTAATGAAATTATATAAATTTTCCTTGTATTTTGTTCAGTATCTACTTATTCTATCTGGCAAAACATGCCTAGTCTTCAAAATGTGTCCTTTGACTAGTCAAATAGCTCAGCCCTAACCCACAGCTAGTAATTATGTTCATTTCCTTTTATCCAGTTGACAGGATTGATGACAATTAATTGAAGCAGGATTATTGCAGAGTATATGGGTAGAATTAAAGGTCAGATTTGGCTCTAGGCACAGCTATTAAACATAGCAAAATAGTCCTACACTCACTTCTTAGCTTCCCTGTGTTGATATTGTACAAATGATGAATAAACACTACTGATAAAGCAGGACCAATTTAAAGAGTGAAATAAACTCCTGATGAGAGTCAGCCTTTATTTTGATTGCAAGAAAACTAAGAAAAGTGAGTATCAAGGACTGTGTGTCCTCCATCTTTTTTTTTTTGTTTGTTTGTCTGGTTGGTTGGTCAGTTTGGGGTTTTTTTGGTGGTTTTGTCTGTTTGTTTTGGTTTTGGTTTTGGTCTTTTTTTTTTCTTGCAGCTTCATAACTTTAGTTTTCTTCTTTCCATCCCATTTTTGGAGTGTGTGAAGGGCCCATCTAAAGAACAATAAAATCCATCCCAGGCTACTCTGCTGGAAAGATCTGGGCTAATTCAGCTGTGGGGTATAGCACTGTGGAGGACTGAGGAGGGAAAGGATCTAGATGTATACTGAAAGCATTAGGAGACAAGAATAGTACCTCAAGAATTATATATTCAGGGTACTGGGGTAGTGGTAATCTTTACACCCCAATAGAATTCTTCAGGAATAAATCAGAGACGCAACTTGTAATAGTTAAAGGATAATAGCAGGAGAAGACATTAATATTGCTCTTGTCTTCATGACCACCATGAAAACTTGATAGCCTCCATTCCCAGATGACAAGGGACCGTTATTTTCAATGTTCTGTGCAGGATAAAAACTTTAAAACTTTAGCCCACTAAAGCTATATTAAGATTTATTATCAGAAAGTCATTTAAGTCATTTCAAAAATGTTCCAGGGGTTCAAATTAACAACCATTTCATTACTTACTACCTTTTTAAACTAGAATTTAACATATTGGTCCATTTCGGCACCAAGTGAGGTTGAGACTTTGCCATTATTCGTTTTTGAATGTCTGTTCTTGCTGAGGCTTACTTAAGCATGAATGGTTTTTCTTGGTTTTATACCATGAGATTTTATCTCCTAAACCTTTTGTGGCCTTCCAACTAGCATTTAGTCAGTGCTCAGCTGACTGATCTTTTGTCCATAATTAGAAAAGACTTTGCTTAAAAATAATCATCCTGTTACATTTTACTGGTAACAAGGGGAACAATGCATATAAACTGTGCAACTGAGGAACAATATACAAATTCAAATTAATTTAGATTATTTTTCCTGATGCAGATAATAAAATTTAGTGTCTTTTCACTATTCATAGGGATTTGATTTCTGGAAAGGATTTATTTGTAGAGTAAATAATTCCAGAAGTGTCTGTGTAAAGATGTAGAGGAACTGCATAATGAGTCAAATTTATTAATAACACCATTAGTAAAGATATAGTGAGTTTCACAATCTTTATTTTACTTTTTAGAGACATAAAGAAATTCAGCTTCTCACATCTCCTTTTTGAATTGCTAGTAAATTTTCTGTATTAGCAATTTAAAGTAAGTAAAATTCAGGATTTTTTCAGTAATATAAAGTCCATTAAGGTTTACTTTATCTAAATGATGATTATGCATATTTTAATTTAATCCACTCTCCTCAGCTATTTCCAGTTCATCCACTTGATCTTTTAAATCAAGTATCAGAATGCATGATTAACTGAAGTCAATCCTTGACCTCCTATATGAATCTCCCAAAATGAAAATCTAAGCCTTTAAACTTTTATGATGCCACCTAGCTTATTTCAGGGTTGAAATTACAAGGCTTAATGTATTCAAAGCTAATTATAAAGTCATTCTGAGACAGAGCAGAGACAACCAAACCAGATGGAATCCATTACCAATCTTACTCCTGAGACTGTCTGGTATTATTAAAATGTGTAATATCTCCATGTAGCAGGGTCTGTTGTAATCAGTTTCTGTCTAGGTACCAACCCTAGAGCCACTTCTATGAGCTCTTTGTATAGGTTATCTCTTCTCTTTGCAGAAATAGGTCTTCTCATACTTGACTCTTTCATCTGAATTAAATGGACAGTGCAAAATGAATTTGAAGATAGTAGGATGCTTAAAGAGCTATAAAACTGCAGAAAAAACAGTTCTGGATTTGTTGAAATGAGATTAGGAAAAGTATGTTTAACAGCTGATAGAAAAGACAATAGTACTTCAGATGAATCGAGGAAAAAATTATTTTCCATTTGGGAGTCCCAAGGAAAAATTTGGACTAAAAATCTATTTCTTATTTACATGCCTGCTTCCCCTCCCCCTGTTTCTTTTGTCTTATGGAAGAGAAAGAGTAAAGAAAGAGGACAATAAATGCCACATATATTTTGAACTTCTCATAAGCATTCAAAATTCATTTGGGCAGACTGAAATGTATGTCACCATTACTTATTCAGGCAGAAGCATTCTTAAACCATCTGCACTCTAAACTAGTGCACAGACATTATCAGGCCGTGAGCATAACCTAATATACCTCACCTCCCATCAAGGCTGGTTAGCTGAGTGTTACCCTAACCACTGGGAAATCACCTTCAGCGCAGAGCTGGCTTGGATCCACAAGTCCTAGGGCTCATGGAGGGGTCTACTTAACTGCAAAACTCTGCATGAACATAATAGCATGAGGAATAGGACTAGATATCACTAGGAAAGAGAAATTTCATCATTATGAAACTTCTATTAGTTTGAAAAATTATCAACATCAGATATGAAAATAAGCATGTTTAATTATCTTAGTAGGAAACATAGCCAGCATGTTTACAGGGATCCTGATTATACTCATTTGTTGTTTTAAATTTCACAGCTGAAGAACAGGTTCATAGGACTGAAGATATGGAAAGTGAGATTTGTAATTCATAAATTAAGATAATGATGCCTTAAATTTCCTGTCTCAACATTATGTTACTGCCCATTGTACATCACTCTCACTTGAGCAATTGTCCTGGTTCCTGCAGGAGAAAGTCAGAAGTGTAAGTTGCTTATTTTGATCTATAGTCCATTTTATCTAGAATTCATACTGTGTATGCTTTCCAAATTAGAACATTAGTTAAAGAAATTGAAAAGCAATTTATCAAATATATTGTAAAATAACACAGTAAATTCTTTTTTTAGCACCTGCTAAAAATATTACTGTTAAAAAGATATAAATGACACTAGAAGTTGATCCCATTTAAACAGAGAGTTGGAGGTTAGTCTGTTTTCTTAAAGGATAGGTACAGTGCACTCAAGATTCCTGAGGCTCATATTGGGTTCAGCTGTGAAATCTTTATTTCTAGGCAAGTCTCACCATGTGGACCTAGTATAGAAAAATCTGCCTCCTGCTTCAGTGTGTCAGTGCCTGCCCTCAGGAAAGGATTTAGAGTTCTGAACAAGTGGGTGGAAAGGCTCACTGTGATTTCTGAGCTGAAGCTTTCTATTTAGATGCCATTTGATATTTCCTGCAAGCCAGCCTGGAGCCATACCGTGTCCAGCTGCTGAGTGGCAATTCAATATCTTCTAGCTTTTGTGTGGGAAGAAAACATACTTCATTAAGAATTTGTAATCCAAGGTGCAATTTCAAACCTGGCTGACTTTATGTGGGATCACTTCAGCACAAAAACCTGAAAGCAAGGGAAAAAAAATCCCAATCCTAAACTTTGTCTTCAAGGAGGAAATTTTCTAGCAGGATAGTTATTTTTCAAATTGCCTCTAGGAAAGTATGTAATAGCTGCCCTGAAAAAGACTACCACAGCACCTAGGTTGAGTTGGTTTGTGTTATCACCTCTCCAAAGACTTAGCTCTTCATTCATCCAGGATGGGCATGTGTAATACTACCCAAGAACCACATACTCCTGGGTTTCAGGCTGCTTTAAAGTTCTGCAGTTGAGATGGACTCACCAGTTCAAAGTGCTTCTCCACCCATTGACCGTAGCAAGGATCTAGATGAGCAAGTTCAATCTAAAAGCCTCAGGCTTACATAGCAAACTTAGGAAAGAAGAATCCCAAATTGACTACACTGAGGCATATCTAGAAATTTCTCCTAGATCTAATGCTGGATGTGCTAGCACAGAGAGTGAGGGAACAAAATATTTTAGCAGTAGGTATGAATAAAGGTGTGCTCCATAAATCCTAAAATTATTCTTAAGAATAAGAAAGCTTTTTGTGTTTTAGGAATTCAAAAATAATTATTCAGCTAAAATGGAATGAAAACCAGCTGGTTTCTCTAGTTTCACATTATTGGATTTCTCATTTATGAGCTTTAAAATGAATGTATGCAATAAAGCAGACCAACAGAGCAGGGTTCAGTATGAGGTCGATGACAAACAGAACCCTTGCCCTTCTTATCAAGCAGATGGAAGACAGGTAGCACTAAGGAATTACTAATAGGGGAAACTAACAGATTAATGTGGTAAAAATTCCTGCACTTGCAGCACTAATGTGTTTATTGGCAGAGATGCAAAAATGCACGTAGCCTACTTTCAATTTCCCAGAGCACAACTGATTTAAGGCTCTCATGTTGCTCAGGGTAACAGACTCCCACCTAGGAGTCCTCCCACGTCACAAGATCAATGGGACCCTGGAAGCTGCAGCAGAAAGAAATTATAATGTGCACCAAATTGTTGGAGCTGATAAAGAAAACACATTTGCCCTTCATGTATTTTTAAAGAGGTTCTTTTTCATTATGACTGGTAAATGGTTTCTCTGTGAACTGCACAGATAAAACTAAAATAGGCTTTTTTCCCCCAGTTTTTGGAAATCTGCATGTCTCCTGTCCCAAGGATGTTAATATTTCAGGATTATAGATTAAACTAGTCTACCTCCCTGCTTTGAGTCAAGGTCAAGTATAACTGAGCAGCCCCTGACAGATGTTTTTCTCCTGTGTTAATCATAAAAACATTCAGCACAGAGATTCAACATCTTCCCAAACTAGCTTGATCCCTTTTGACAATCCTTACAGTTAGAAATCTTTTCTAATATTTTATCACATTAACTATTGAAGCAAATTTAAACTGCTTTTGCTTTTTTTTTTTCCCCTAGTACTGTGTTCTAAAACTGTGGAATGTTACCAATTACTGTTTTCTTGGTTAATATTTCACATATTTGAACTTTTTTATGGTCCTTGCTCTGATTTCCTTCCTAATGCTTTTATCCTACCTTCCTAATGCTTTTATCCTACCTTAACAATCTCATTCCTTGATTCAGATAATTGAAGAATTTCCTTCCTTACTGATTTTCCCTGAGTTTGCATTAAGTAATAGAAAAATGTTTGAAACTGTTCTTATATATGAGAAAGAACTTGGAATAGAATTACTGTCTTAACAGCAACCTAGTGACATCTGGCTTTAATGGAAAAAGCAACTAAGTTGGGAAGATATTTCCAGACTTTGTAGTTCTCCACTTTAGGATTCTGTAACATTCTGTTCAGCTAGTTAGTTCTCAATTTGAGTTTATGGATTTGATTTTCTTCCTGGATGTGATATTTCTATTTGATACTAAGAAAAATCACCTTACTGGTATCATCATTTCTCCAGTTTACCCACGTCATTTGAATTAAAATCTGATCCTTCAGAGACTTTTAAGCCTTTTACAGCTAAATATTATGCAGAGATTTTAGAAGTATGGGCCCTATTTTATCATCCAAATATCCCACCAGATCTGTCCTTCTGATTTGACAACAACCCATTGATAACTATGCTGAGAATGTTGGTTTGTGCATGGAATTATTAGCAGTTTGTTCTTTTCTGTTCTTCCTGACTTTCCCACTGCAACACAGGATAGAACTATGTCCAGAGGGCTGTTGGGACCAAGATGCTGCAATCATCCCTCTGGAATTCACAGGCCAGTAATCTCATCAAAGGATTACACTGCTCCAACATTAGCTGCTCTTGACAAATTCATATTGGTGGGTAGTAATTACCTCTTAGGTGAATAACCATGTTTCTGAATAGTTTCAGGAACTAAGTTAAGTGAACTGTTCTGTAAATCTATCAATCTTGTTTTCTCCATCACAGTAAGTTTTATTTAAGCTGAGCATATGTCTTATCTTTACATCAGAGATGTACAGATGTACCTGATGTGATAATAGCAGCGTCAGGCCAAAACTGAACCTTCCTATCTGAAGTGTTAAAGCAGGAAAAAACATTGATGAAATGCTTTGTGCCACTCATTATATTTTCAGGCTTAGTCAAATAAATATTTCTTTAAAAAAATGATATATTTATTAAGTAGTTTAAAAAAACTTTTATGTTGCCAGCTGAAATGCTTTCCACATGTTAGGCTTTAGGATTTTTTTACACCTACCCTGTTTTCTGTATTAATTAATTTCCTGTGGTTCTCTTTTATTGATTTTCAGGTCATTAGGTAACTATAATATCTTAACCTCCTACGTAAGAAATGTAGGAAATTGGTATATCAGGCAGTTTCTTTGTTTAACGAATTTCAAAATTATTTTTTTATTTTAAAAAAATTCTCCAAATTAGTGTGGAAGTAACCTTGCACTACAGGGCTTTAATGAAGACAGAGGGAGGAGGACCAATTAATTTGTAACAACAAAAGAAAAAAAATGCAGCAATTTTATCATGTGAGTAATATATTCTGACTAAATATAAGAAAAAAAAATTGTTTTTTAATGTTAGAAATCAGTGGAATTAATCTCAAAATTATTTCTGAATTAAAACCCTTAAGCCTACAACAACATGATGTTGGTATGACAAAGAATCCCAATATGGAAGCTTTTTTTTTTTCTTATTCTTTTAGCTTGGCTTGAAATGTGAGCCACTGCTCACATACAAGCAAGGGTCCATATAATAACAAATTGTGATAAAGAGCAAATTTCTGTTAACTGTTAACAGAAACAGTGATCTAAGGCACCTACTGTGAAGCAGTTTAAATTAGTGTCACTTTCTTCAACTTTCTAATGTTTGTTCTCATAATCTTAATAATTAAGAATGGTCTTATCTATACATACATTTTTAACTGTGTATGGACTGACAGTGCATGTAAAATTAAGCTCTTGCTAACAGTTAAAATGTGATGTCTCACAGCATACAATTCTATTTCTAGTTCCTTAAAAATTTAGATACATTAATATATATTAATTATTAATAATTTATAAATTTTATCTGCAATATAATTATTTTCCAACAAGTTTTAAAGCTTAAGTTTCCAGGCTGAAATTTTCCAAGATGGCAATTGGAAACAAGCTCAATTTTGTTATAAATTTTCATCTAAACCAGAAAACATTAGAAACAAAATAGGAAACAGGAAACTATTATCAGATAATATATTCCCCTCTAATAAAAAATGTCATTATACACTAAGGTATCTACATGCTTTGAAAGATAGAAATGAGACACCCTTAGAGTTACAGATACACTTAGTTAATGGGATGAAATGTATCCAAATATACGAGTTACTCAAAACAAAAAAATCTCTGTTCATAGTCAGCCATGTGGCCAGTAGCCACCCTCATGTACCAGCTTTTTGTTCACTGTGTTGAATTGTTACTGATGCAGGTCTTTAATGAATGGAAAGAGTAAATTTGACATTTTCTTCAGTCACTTCCTTCAGCTGTGCTTAGACCATGACTGTGCTTGTAAATATAGCTCATAAGAGCTTTGCATTGATTGGCTCTCATTCCCAGGACATGTCTTGCCTCTGTTCTGCTATGTTCTTTCTATGACCATTACTTCATTTACCATTTCAGCCTGCTCTCTCTTGGAAGACTAACCTCAATAAAACCTCAATAAAACCTATCACAAGGCCAGCCTACCTTGCTTGTGGCTGCTGGTAAATTCACGTATCAGAAAAAGGTAGTTATTCTGTGCTTTACATTTCTGCAAGTTTTAAAAATAATTTTTGCTGAATATTATTTTCCCAAATTGAAAGGAGCAATATCACAATCTCCCAGTACGAGGTTTATTTCTTTCTATATATTACTCATTAGTACTCCAATTTGATTTTTTCCAACAAAATATTTAAAGGACACATCAGGTTTTCTTCTCCTTATTTCTTAATTGTTGTTTTTATTTATTTTGTCCTTATTCTGGATGTTCTACTCTAGAATCCAAGCAATTAGAGTAGGGAACTAAAAGAGATTTTTTAGGCTGCTTTATTTGTGAGAAACCTTTGGTTGGTAACTGGGTGCCAGAAGTCTGTACTCCAAGGAACTTTATAAAAGTTAAGATAGTTGTCATCTCTCTCACACACACATATGGACATGCAAAATTTCCTATTTTTCTCTAGTCAGGCTGCCCTGAATTGTCCTGATATGTGAGATTAGATAGTGTTTCCAGGCTTTTGAGTCCTAGCAATGGAAGTTTATGATGTCCTTTGTGCCTCCCTGTCAGGTTCATACTAGTGAAAACATACCTTTCGTTCAACAAACATCTATAATGTTTTCTCACATCACAGGCTTTCTCTTTGAAACTATATGTGATAATCCACATATCTTTTAATTATATTAAAATATATAATTATATTATAAATTTGAATTTAATGTTAGGGTATAAGACTTATTCTGTATTGGCATAGCATCACCTGCTTCTGTAATTCTGGAATTTTTTGCTGGTTTTGGTGGAGATTTTTCTTTGTGTTTTTGTTTTAATAAACACATTGTGGTGGTTTCAGTGCTGGCCAATCACCAGTGCCCTTTAGAAGGGCACTTATTGCTATAAGGTTAGGTCTAGTTTCTATTTGGTGACCTATGGATGTATATAAAAGTAAAGGGCATAGCATTAAATTCCCCAAGATGGATGACAGATGATGGATGATTCATAGTGTGAGATAGAGCACATCACACAATCAGCCTGCCAACCTTAATACTTTGTGCTCAACTTTATTTTTTTAAAGAGGAGGAGATGGAGTTTGGGTATGGGAATTTTGCCTTGTGATTGTTTGATAACCACAGACAAATATGACACGTTTGCTGTTCATGCACGTACAAATATCCCATGATGAGACAATGGGATGAATAATACAGGACAAGGAAACTGATTGAGGAAGTCCCCTGAGAACTTAGGAAATCACAGGTAAGTCAGTATAAGAAAATTTTACAGTCTCATAAGGGGAATACTTTAGACTTTTAAGTTTATCCTGATCTGTGCCATAATTTTTTGTTATGTTCATTTGGCTAACAGCTTCTTAGCCAACATGACAAGCAAGTAAATTTTGTTTACTTTACCCTTGCATTGTGGCACAGAAGGGGATCATCAACAAGCTTTGCTCTATTTAGTAGTAAGAGAAGTACAGTGTGTAGTAAAGAATATCAGAGCTCATGACAACTGTATGTATTTGAGTACAACTGTAGTTTAAGAATTTTTACTCACATTAATTGCAGTAGCCTAAAGAGAAGCAGACATGTAATGTACAATTAAACTGATGCATTGATATGTCAGAGGAAGCCTTCCAAGAGTGAATGTCCCAAAGAAGAGAATCATGTTGGCCTCTAAAGATTAACATGAGTTATGTTCTAATCATCAATCTTCATTTTCTTTCGAATTTTTCATCTTTGTATGAGGTGAATCTTGGTCCCTGTTAACAGTAATGTATATATTTTCTTCTGCATTAAGTCAATTGAAAAAGCATGTAACAAGGGATTACTTTCATTCCTCACCTCCAAGTGCATATATATCTACCCCATGTGTACAAAAACACATTTCCCTGTACACATGCACGTACATATATACATTTCTGAGTTGACAGCATGTGTCTTTAAAATATTATTTTTATTTATTTGGAAAGCCTAAAGAGTGAATTTGAAAATGTAGCTTCAGTTCTTATGTCAACTATTTTGTTTACCACCAAGGAGTGTTTCAAAGTGCATCCATCTACAAGAGATCCTAAACAAGTCTTTATTCAGACATAATGGCAATGTTTCATGAGTTCCTGTGGCCATTTCTGTATTGGTTACAGAAATTCAGCTATTCTGAATAATGAAAGGAGTAAGACAGATTGGCACTCAGCAACAGCCAAGGGAGGAAAGATTTGGAAAAAAAATTCTTGCTAGAGATTTGAACAGATTTTACATGAAAACAAGCCTGGTAGGAGAAACAGAAAATGGAAAACTGCTTGTGCAGAAGTAACCTGGCCACAAGGGAAGACAGTGGTTCAGTTGCCTGTTTTTGCTATAACAAAGAGAATTGTAAATTGATTGAGCTTTCAGACATGCTCAGGAAAAGGCCATTGTTAATTCTGAGATAATTTCTGCTCAGGTTTTGCGGTCTACTGTGACATGCAGTGCTAATTATTTCTCGAAGTGTGGAGTTTTCCTGAGAAAAAGGTTTATGCAGACCAGAAAAATAGGCACCTGCTGCTCCCATCAAATCCTGCAGTTATTTGTCAACTGTTTCTACAAATCCATTATATATGCAACAGAAAGCACAACTGAAAGAACAAAATAGCAGTCTAAAAAGAGAAACAAAGGTACCATTTTGGCAGTCAAACAGCATTCATTTATTTCCCATTTATCATCATGTAGCTTGACTCCAAGTGTTTGGCTAAAGAAGCAAACCCAAACTGAGTCATAACATAAAATCTTATTCCTATACACATTTAGGACTAACACACAGAATTCCTATATTCATCCTCCAACATCATCAACAGCAAGTAGCTTTTGCTCTTTATGACTTCATTATGACATCACATAACTTGCATTAAACCTATTTTTATAAACTCTCTCACCATTGTCAAAAGTTTATTTCCAAACTGCTTTGACAATGCAGTGAATGGACGTGTTAAATCTGTGGTAGTTTTATCCTTTTACCCTAGTTCAGAAAAATGAGATTATCAGCATAAGGATTCAAATGTGACTAAATGGGTTTGTGTATTTCCCTAGAGTACTTATTTCAGCATGACTGGCCTACAGTTATGTAGTCATGATATTTCAAAAAAGAGATGAAAATCTGGAATATCTACTGGAGATTGTACAACCTCATATTGTGTGTGCATTTAGTTCATTGAATTCAAGTTGTAAAACATTTTGTGAATTTACAATTATGCTACATAGGAAGGGATGTGATTTAAAATATTTTGGAGTCTTAGTTAAGTTTTACCAGGTTTGCATTTTACAGTACCATCTTTTTTGTCCTTCCTTTTCAGCATGCACTGTCTGGAGACCTCTGCCATTTGACATTATACCTTTGTGTGTCATATCTCTTGTTTGCTACCAACACAGCGAGTTTTCTGAACTCTGGTCTTGCCTTTTCTTTCAGTTTTTCTCCTTTTTATTTTAGGGGATTTTTAAGGTCTTTTTTACTTCAATTGTATTTTCTGCAGCTGTGTCATGGGCCACTGTCCTTGAACCAATTCTTGTCTGACATTGTTTCATGTTAATATCTCCAAATGAGAACTATCTATGAGATCAACTAGTAGCTGAATTGTGTCCAAAACCATCTTGTCTGCCTTCTGGAAGTATTTTGCATAAATTTGCTGTCAGCTGAAGCTCTACTTGGCTAAAATCTCTCTTAATCTCTCCCACATGAATCTTTCCTTGCTAACTTTCTCAACTGTTATGTCATCCTTCTGCTGGCATTTAAAACTCTTTCTGTCTCAGAGAGCTTTCTGGATTTTCATGACTGGATTATGTTTCATTTCATCTTCTGTAAAACTTCTCACTCCTCTCTAGCCAGATTCCTTTTGCTCTAAGTCTCTGATGGTACAGCTGTCCTTTCTCTGGACCCAGAAATGCCTTATTCCCCTCCTCATCTCATGTTCAGAATCATGTTTTCATGTTTACCTACTCGAACCTGGAATAAATGTTTTAGTAAAATTAGGATAGATCCTTCTGGTTAATAATTTAAATGTTTCCTTTGAGAATCACTAGTGAAACAAAATAATGATAGAATGGATTTACTGAAATGGTTCTGTATGTTTTCTATCATATTTCAGTCAACCTTATCTGTGACTCACATTTCTCATGTGATTCTCCCAGTCCTCACCAATACACACCAGTCTTCTTCATTTGCAATTTCATCTGGACTCAAAGAAATTGGCCAAGGTCTTCTTTTCCTTAGAGCCATTAAACTGTCTTTAATTAATATTTACCAAGGTCATTAATAATTTTTCAACATTTAGTGACTCATGCTAAAAAATAAACTGAAAAAAGACTAAAATAGGCCAAGGTAAAACAAACTGAGTAAGCAAACACTCTGAAGTGCATGAGATGTTGAAAACTCCCTGTCACAGAGAAACATCTCAGAAATTTTAACCCAAGTCATTTAATAAAGCTAGCAACAAAAAACCTTTTGAAGGTGGTGTTCCTGCTCTAGCTAACAGATAATACCAGAAACACAAATGGAAACCTTCCCTCTTTCAGTCACGATCTTCCTGGTCCATTCCAGCCAAAATCAGGAACTGACAAGAGAGTTTGTGTTTTCTGATGTGATGCTATGAGCCAGAAAAGAACATTTAAGTAAGTGACTAACATCTTTTAGTCCAATTATTCGTCACTTTACTGAAAGGATGATTGACTCAGTCATTCCATCAATACTTTCTGGATGAACACCAATCGATGTAATTATTGAATGAACTTTACTTTGAGCATAAAGTTCACCTTGAAAAAACCTTATTCTTTCCACAAAACAAATTGCAAGGTTCCCTTTTTGCTCCATCTTAAGAATGTACTAAGTAGTATGCTGGAAAGAAAAGCTAAGAGTTATAGCTTTCTGTTTGATATTCTGTTTGCTGAAATGGGATATCCCCTCAGGCCTCTTTATAACCCAAATGAGGAAGTGATATCCCTAAGGGGAAAAGAACTTCTACTAAATTTAAATTGTAGCTACATACAGCTTAAATATTACTAGATATGACTTCTCTTGCTTTTCCCACTAGAGTTCAGTGATTCCTTTCTGCTTAGAAAGGCTGTAAAATATGTTTTAAAGCAGCTTATGCTAAGAAGCCAGGGATAGCCATGACCAGTTTCTAGAATTTATCATTCCACAGCCCACTATGGAAACACACTTACAGGGCTTCACTGAATGCACTTCTAGTTTCTCGTCAGATTTCAGAGCCCTGTGAGAGACACTGAAACAAACTTTGAAGTCTGAACAAGGAACAGATTCCTGAATTCTGATTTGAGGAAGGAGTCATCAGTTAATTGCGATTATTTTGTATGTGAATACTGATAATGTAACCTGCTAAGAGAGGCTTTCTTGTGATGCCTTCACCATAACCTGACCTGACCAGTAGGTCCTGTAGCACTTCTTGCATCATGGTGTCTGAGAACAAATCACTTGCTCCATCCTTGTTTCAGTAGGATTCAGAAAAACTTCAAAACTTATACTTGATGAACTTCCTTTTTAAATGAAATATATCTTTATGTGTTTCATATTTATGTGTTAAACATAAAACATATGAAATTTCATATTTAATTTTGCTATAACCAAAGAGAATTGTAATTTTCAGGGTTTGCCTAAATCTATACCAATTTAGAATCTCTCCTTCCAAAGAGAAGACAACATAGCAAAAGTAGAAGGAAGTTAGCAACGTTTTTGTTAACATTTTTTCACTTCAAGGAAAGGATGCACAAGCAAACTCTTCTATGACGATTAAATAATCTTTTTCAATGAGATGCTGACATGTCTTAACAATTTTGATACAAGCCTATGTTATTTTACTGTCCTATCATGAACTAACAGACAAATCACAGGGCACAAGCAGAGTGACATTTTCTTTGTTCTGAATTATGCTTTTACTGCAGTATGGAAGATTAATCTAGCTGGATTTAGTACATTATCTGAGAAAAATATTTCAAAGCAATCTTCTTCCTGTGAAATCTGATCAGACATTTACAGACTGTCACTGGCAATTATGGCAATTATCACTTTATGACAAGGCTGATAAACAAATTATTGTACAAAGTCATAAGAAAAGCCTCCATGATCTGACTTGAGGCCACACAATTAGAGAGATCTGCCGCAAAGTCTCATTTTAAGATGACCAATAAAAAGAAAGTTAAAAATGTAGCTCAACAGTCTGGAGCATTTTGAAAGTAGGGTCAAAAAGGAAACATTTTACTCAAGGTTATTAAAAATAAATACATGTTGCAGATGGTCATTAAGGTTTATTTAAAATTAGCAGAGAATTTAATAAGACACACCAGAAAACTATTAAAAAAATAAACTTCTTTTTAGCATTCAGAAACATTTAAAATGATTCCCTGTGACTTTTCCCAGGTGTGTAATTTCAGACAACTTGAGCCCCTCAGGAAACCCTTCACATTTTCATTTATTATGTAAATAAATACATAATATTTTTTTTCCTTTCTCTCTATGCCCAGAAGACTGTATCATTCAGTAGTTTATTTTAGCTACTTATGACATATAGTCATCTGGAAGCCAAAAACTTTGAAACTGAATTGTGAAGACAGAGCATAAAAATGACAGTTCAACCTGAATCAAGATGTAATGCCTGGACCATTGAGCCTCTCTCATCACAGATGTCTTACAGAGCAATTATCTGAATATTCCACATTACTAATCTGTGCTTCCTAGCTAACAGTGCCATTACTGGATGCACAGTAAGGCAAATTATTGCCTTTCATGTAAAGAAACAGAACAGGTGCCAGAGATGATATTTAAAGGTGGTTTTAAACCAGATGTCACTGTAAGAAAAAACCAATATTTTCTTATACTCTGTTTACTTTTTCTGTAATGTTAAGGAAGATTAAAAATGTTCTGTATTTTTTTTTCCCAAAATGGAATGCATATTTTTTCTGTTTCTTCATGTTTTGTTTTTTGCTTTGGCTCTGATTTTGGTTGTTTTTTTCTGTTGTTTTGTTGTTTACTTTTGGTGGGGTGTTTTTTTTTTTTTTGTTTTTTTTTGTTTGTTTGGTTTTTTTTTTTTTGTTTTTTGGGGTTTTGTTGTTGTTTGTTTGTTTGTTTTATGACACTGATGTACCACTGTCCTTGTGGGAGGGAAGTAACACCTTTTTGCAATGGAATATATAAAAGAATACAATAATGTAGATAGAGATGGTTGCCAGTATGCCAAGCAGAACACGTTGAGGAGATAGAGCTGCTGTCCTGACCACCAACACTCAAAGGACTTAAGACCAAATTGTCCATCTTTTCAGTTGCAGATTTTATGGAATAGTGGCATAAAGACACCTAAATTCAATGCTTTATTTTTAAATGCAGTTCACTTCAGCCACAAGATTTGACAATTTAATAGTATCTATTTATCTGCAGCTTTCTTGTGAACTTCAAGTTTTTAGATATATGTCTAGAAAAATTGCAGTGTTGGGTTTTGTTCTGTTTTCGTTTTCCCCAAAGATTTGGTTGATTAGTGCTTGTGTAAAATTGTATGTGCTGGTAGGAGCACATGACTAGTGGAATCTCCCATTCACACAGGTACAAGTTCAGTCTGGCTGTCTGAAAAACAGAACTCTGCTTTCAAACTATGGAAGAAAATACAGTAGGGACGATGCCACTGCAGACCTTCAGAAGTTTCAGGGAAGCATTGGAACTTAGGTCCTGTGCAGATATCAGGGAAAGTAAAATTGTAAAATTTAAATATCAACATTTAAATTGTAGGAAATAATTTAAGGTTGAGAAGAGGAAAAAAAAAATTGCCCCTTATTTGTGGAGATCCTGCTATACAGCAAGTTCTCACACCAGCAGAAATTTTTCTAAGTCTTCATCAGGAGATAACATTAAATCAGAAAAAAACCCCTGGGCTCTTCAAAGAAAGAATAAAACAATGCCCCTTCCTCCCCTGGCACTCTGAAGCCAACGGTGTGAATGAAAGTTAAGTTATTAAAAATTAATAGCTTTTGGGTTAGTTTGGGTTTTTTTGCTATTTTCCCTATACATAAACTGTCTTTCCTGACTAAATTAAATTCAGGTTACCTGGAGCACAATCCTGGGTCACAGCTACATCTTCAGCCTGTTCTGTTTGTAAATGAGACGAACCATTTTTAAAATGGCTTTATATTTGTTTCTATTCTTTTTCTTCTCCCTGTTGCAGCTTTATCATCCTGCCAGCCCCTTTTTGTGTTTAAAATGCCAGTGAGGTGGAGATTTCAGCCTGTGAAATCCAAAGCTTCTTCAGTCTTTCTTGCTATAAACCTGGGCTTAGGCTGTGCACCTCAGAGGTTGAACGTTAGCATTTGATGCGTAAAAAGACAGAGTTCCCATATTTCTGACTGGTGCACAAGATGTTTGTGTGCAATGCATGAAACCAACAAATATGTGACCACTTTGGACTAGTGAGTCCAATGTACATGGGGTCTGCCATGTCTGAATCTCTGCCCTAGTGCTCCTGGTGTTGAACTGGTCTCACCTCTGACTAAATTAGACATGGCACCCAAGTACATCCACCAAGTTTGCAAAACAAGCATGTCCATCACTTGTTTGCAAAACAAGCACTCCATCACTCCACACAGTGGGGTTGGTATGGTCTGTGATTCCCAGGTATCCCTAGCCCCTGATGGGCCTATTAGGACCACTGCCATTTTACATACTAAGCTGCCTGGACTCTCTAAATCCCATGCTGATGGTCAAAGAAGCCTAACAGTGGTAAATGATACCTTAGAAAATGTGCAGGTATGGAGACTGACTTGGAAACATGTTCATGGCAACCTTTCAATCTGGCTGGTAAGCATTTTCAGCTATGAATTTACCATGCATTTTTGATCTACAGCCAATTTTCTTCACCTCTTTATTCATCTCCTGTCGTGTACACTGCTGAATATATATTTTTCAAGCCATGTCTTGACTAGAGTTACTGCCATTACACAGTGGAACTCCTTCCAAATCCCAGACAAAACTAGAAACAGCCCTGAGGAACAGGCAGTTGTGTCTCAAGGGAAATTAAAAAATCCCCCAGTCTTTTACTACCTATATTTAACCAAATTTATATGGGGATTTTATACCATTAAGCACAGGGGGTATAGTGCTGCCAATATTTCAGACCCTTAGGCTTCCATCCGAAATGGGCTGCTGCAAAAAGTGCATTTAAACCGTATTTAGATCATAATATCAGTATCCCAAAATTGGCTCTCAGTGGAAGGCTGAAATTTTTCTCCTGAAGAGGGAACCCCTCCATAATTCATTAGCTTCTTTTCTGCATTGTAGATGAAAAAAATGAGCAAAAAAGCTATTAAATAATTTTAAGTTTCATGAAATGGATTGTATAATATTAGGCTTCTGGTGCACCAAAGTTGTGAAATATATACATTTAATAGGCATAGAAAAGAAATTCTAATTGTTTCTCCCAGCAACAAGAAAGTCTTATATTTCAGAAGGATTTTTCACCTGTGTGCAGCTTAGTTTATGAAGTGAGTAAAAAACATTTACAAGAATTACTTGACTTTTTTGAATCCCATGTTGGCAAAAAACTTTATACTGGAGCCTGTGTACTTATTGACTAAAAAGGCATAGCCACCATAGCTGATACCAGAAGAAAGCAGCTGGCAATTTGAAGCTCATCTTGTTCTCTTCTGCCACCCCTGAAAACTTACCCACTGCAAAAGGCATCATGCTGGGAGGTGTGCAGAGGAGTTTCCATGGCTTATTATCTAGCTGCAAAGCCTTATCTGTTTGTTTATGAACTCACAAGGAATGGGGACGCGGCAAAAATCTGCACGTCCAGTGCCTTGTGCTTGCTATTGCTGCCCCCGTAGCGAGGCAAGGAGAGATGTATGCAACATCACAGAGTTTATAAAAGTCATGTGCTGACTTCACTTTTGTAGCACTTCCTAAAACATGGGGCTGTTTCCTGCTAGCAATGATAACCTGGGGCCAATTTTGGTAATTAGATAATTTTCAAATGCCTTAATAAAAGCATTCAAGTGTACATTAAGCTCCCACATGGACAACTTCATTAATACTTTGACTTTTTCCTCCTGAGGAAGCAGTAGGATGGGTAGCAAAATTAAGAATTAGTCATGTTGCTAGGAAGAGTTTTATACATGCAGCATAATCTGTTCTGAATATTGCTGCAGTATTTAATTGCAAGGTTTGCAAAAAGAAAAGTTCTGAATGAAGAATAAAAGGAATTTTAAAGAAAAATTATATTCTAGACTTTGTTTTAAATGTCTAGGTTATTTAATTGACAAAGAAAGGCTATCTATTTGCCAGATTTGATATAACATTCTTGACATTACAAACTAATCTTACATAAAATTACTTTATATTACATACCACTAATTTTTCTTACAGCCATGAACTTTTTCCTCTCTTAATCATCATTTTCACAGGAAAATTTTAAGAGAAGAATAAGCCCTTATAATTTAGACAAATAGCTATCAATTGACTAAAGAACTATCATCCGAACACCTCTGTAGATATATTCTTTTACAAATCTCCAATAAGTAGGCCTGAAAATTAACCTTAGATCTGAACTTTGAATTCAGGACCTACACATCCTCTTCCTTTAAGTAGGTGGAACACAAATATTCTGTTCTAAACTCTTATACAAATAGGTTTGGAGAGGGCACTCATTGTAGTGTACATCCTAGAAACATTTTAGAAGCAGCTGAGCTTGCAAACTGGGATCCCAGTCAGGGCTGGTTTTACTTGGTTGTCTTTTCCACTGCTTTCAGACTGTGCAATTTGCTGTGTGGGGCTGTAAATGGGGAAGTCTGGGTTGAGCTGGGAGATCAGACTCCCTGGCCATTTCTGCCCTGCTGGAGAACGAGCACTGCGTATCAAAGGAAGAACAGGCTGGCTTTGAGCATTGGTCTCATACCACAGGTCACTGGTCTTCATCCAGAAGAGGACTCAAGCACTAAGCAAGTAGAAAAAAGATTCTCCATTAAATCCTTATTGATTATAGAATATAGTTGCACATACAGTCCAAATTAATCTGAATCTCCTAAAATCCCATGGCACATATTTTCCAGATGATCCTTCTTCTGGGCCCCTAGCTTACAGTAATTTTTTGACCAATTTATTTCTTTGAATCTCCTATTAAATTCTATCTAAATTGTTCCACAGGTGCAAAATTTCCCTATGCCTGTTGTAAAGTGTGTGATAATTTTTAAACATTCACTCCTAGTTGTATCTGTACCTCCATAGTCTATACTCCAATTTACAGTTTTCAGTTTAAAGAATCACACCCTTGTTTTAATGTATAATTGATGTTTGAGAGCACTGTAAGCTTCAAGGTTTTGTGGCATCTAGATAAAAAATGATTTCATATGCACAAGAAGCAAGCTGACTTTTCTCTTTTTTATTTTTTATCACTTGCATTGATATCAAATAGACAGGGATGTAAAGGCAGCCTCTAATTTGTCTCTGTGTACTAAACATTAAAAGAAGAACAAGGCTTTTAAAATTCAGAGCAGTTCTGTCAAAAGATTGCTATATGCAGGTACTTATTCCACTTCCCTTCTCATTTACATATGAAATCTTTTCTGACAGGCCTCTGAGTCCAGAGTAAATTAGAAAAGTTATCCACTCTTTATCCATTATTTATGTGCTGCATAGTCTAAAATTACTAAGTTTTCTTCATATACACTGTGCTAAGGTATAAAATTAGATATAGAATTTTTTTTTTTTTTTTTTTTAATACACTAGAAGTAAGAGCATAAAAGCATTAGCAATGGTTTTCTTTAAAATTAACAACTTGCATTTTAAAGTGTCAAGATATAAGCTGCAAAGGAGAGCTTTATAACCTACCCTGAAGAGGAAAGAGAAATTATTATCTAAGGTAATGAACTCAGTTCTGTAATGCACTGGCTAGGGGTAATTGATATGAAGTAATAAGAAAATCTGGCAAAAAGCTGAAAGGAGAAAATCTTCAAGCTGATGTGAAATGACCACAGAGAACTGATGACAAAATAAGCCAGACAGTAAGTAAGCAGCAGTATCTGTAAAACTGCCACTAGATTTCCTGCTGAAGTTGCACTGAAGAATTGTTGTATGACTTCTACAGTATAGAGAAGGAGTATAAGGCAATGTCTCATCTTAGTCCATAGAAAAATCAAAGAAGAAAGAGTGAATACATATATTTCAGTTTCAGACATTGTGTTTCTAATTGGACATTTGCTATTTTGACTTAAAAAAGAATATTCAGTAGACTACATTTTGGGCTTGTTTTCAACAGTATGCTCTCTCTCCAACACCTACTTTGGCTGAAGTAGGTAGAATTTTTGTACAGTCAGATCTCTCATCAGCAAGATAATCACAGATATCATTGTGTATGTACTTTTGTTGAGGAATCTGCATTACTTTCTCAGATGTATTTCTACTTCCAAATCCTTTACCTGAAGAGAAGTTTTAAAGAAACTTCTACTTTCTCCTGCCTAGAACCATTTATCAACTACATCCTCTCATTTATTATTCAGAGAGTCATAGAATCATAGGATGGTTTGGGCTTTAAGGGAACTTTAAAGGTCATCTATGATGACCCTGCAAGGAGGAGGAACATCTTCAACTGCATCAGGTTGCTCAGAGCCCAATCTAACCTGACCTTGAATGTTTCCAGGGATGAGGCATCAACCACTTCTCACGGCAATCTATGTCAGTGTTTCATCATCCCCACTATAAAAAATTTCTTCCTTATATCTAGTCTGAACTTATGCTTTTTTGCTTAAACCTTAACACTTCTAGTTCTATCAGGCCCTGCTAAAAAGCCTGTCCCCATCTTTCTTTTAAGCTTATTTTAAGTATTGAAAAGCCACAATAAGGCCCCCCCTTGAGCCTTTTTTCCTTCAGGCTGCACAGCTCCAGCTCTTTCAGCCTTTTCTCACAGGGCTGGTGCTCCATCCCTGTGACCATTTTTGTAGCCTTCCTTTGGATCCAGTCCAACAAGTTCATGTCTTTCTTGTGCTGGGTGCCCAGAGTTGGGTGCAAAATTTCAGTGGGTCTCACTGAAGTGGAGTGGAGGGGTGGGATCATCCCCCAGAACCTGCTGGCCACACTCTCATTTGATGCAGCCCAGGATCTTCACCTGTGCCAATGCCACTCCTTGCATGATCATACAGTGGAACGGACCAGGGAAATTGTCCATTTCAGAATAAAGCTAATCCTCAAAATCTGATGCTTATATTTAAAATGGACCATTGAAGAGAACTTTCAGATGAACTACTGAACTAACAGGCTAAGGAGGAGAGGAAGATGTGGAAAAAGAGATCAGGAGCAGGATGGGATGGCAATTTTTTGGTATGGTGCCCTGAAGATGGGTTCAGCAGCTGTACAGGTGCTCTCCAAGGAAGTCAGAAGCATTAAGTAGCCTGAAAAGACTTAAATCCCAGCTCCCAATTTCTCTACCATCATCCTAATTACCTTCATAAAAAGGTATTGGGGGGGACCTGAGTGTGTAATTCACTGCTTATCTTGATGAAGGCAGTTCAGAATTTTGCTATTGAGCAAGCGGGGAGTCAAAGCCCTGCAGCCTGGTGACTCAAGCACTTGTCTGTAGGAAGGGCTTCCACCTTCCAAGGATTTGAAATACATTTTACACTAAACTGTACTGGACAGAAGCAATTAGTGGTCTTGATGAACTAAAAGGTGTTTGTTCTGTGAAATTCAATGGCATATTTGTCTTATTGCCATCTAAAGTATTTAGGCATCCAGTAATGGTAGGATTTAAAAGTCACCCTTATGTTCAGCATCTCCTCTTGGCCAAGTTTGGTAGCTCTCAACCTGACAGACTGACTGCTGTGATCCTCTGACAAGTCCCATGTGCTTCCTCAGCTTAGGAGGAGAGTTGAGATTTACCACCACCGACTGCAGATTCCAGTCTCAGTGGGTATGCTTCTAAATTAGGCATTGTAATGCTAAGCAACACAGCACAGAAACCACCTTGTGAAAGTACCTAAATGAGTGCAAAAATCAGAGACTGGATAATCAGATTCCTACTCTCTATTGCTTCTAATATGTTGCCTGAAATTTCTCATCAGATACAAATAACTGATAAAATTGTTATATATTCTGTTTTAAGTGAAATGCCTAAAAGGTTCTTTTTCTAATAAATAAATATAAAGGACAACTGCTTGATGTGAGGATAAATGCTTGACTTTCTGAGGTTGGAAAAATCCCCTATGTCTGAGTCATGTTTCTGGTAGAAGCTTGCCACAACCTGGCAAATTTGCAAGAGTCAAACACTGTGGAATTTTCCATGAACTGGTACCACCATAGTATGCACTGTGCAAAGTTCAGTTTATAAATATTTAGGAAAAAGCCCCACAAAACAAGAAGTCTGTAACTTTTGGCAAAGTAGAAAACTAGATTTTCAGTCATGGGTTATCTTCTGAGGTTATTCTTTTAACACTGTGTGAGCTGATTCACATAGATTTAAAAGTAGAACTTTATTATTATCATCAGTGACATAGGAAAAATATCAGAAAAATAATGGAAATTTCATACATACAGTGCATGTCCCAGCATGTACAGATATCACAGTGATGACAACAGGGTAGCAAATTTTTTTCCTTAATTGTTTAGGTCTCTGAAATTCATGTATGTACTTCCAGAATGGTGATAAACCTGAAATGGGTCACTTATCTTAGGCACACTTGTACATAGGCACTTTTCAGCAGTAGGGAAAAGGGCTGCAAAGAGCTTTCTCCTTCCCCAGGCTGCTCCTCCAAGGCAGTGACACCTGTCCCAGCATCAGTGGTGCCTGTGGGTGTTTGAACACTAGAAGGAAAGAAAGCTTCATCCCTCTGATGAAATATCTCCAGAAGCCACATGGTGCTGCATGTTGAGAGCTAAGCATGAGACTGGTGTTCTGAGAGCAGCAGCTGAATAATGAAACACAAATTATAATCTCAGGCTTGGGCCTAGAGCACTAGAGCAGTAACCCATGCTACTGCATTTAATGCAGTCTTCGGTCTTGAGTTATCCAGAACAGTGTCAGAGAGTCAGGACTTTAAACAAAATTTGGTAGGTGAACATAACCCACCAATGAGGACAAGAGCACTAAAGACTTTTCAGTGTCTATTCCTAATGATTTTAATTATTGAAACAAAAGTACATTTAATTTGTAGTTGAGTGAGACATGGTACTAGTCAGAGGGAACCATATTTAAGTTAGTAGCAGTTTAGAAACAGACCCTGAATGAACTGTTCCAAGTGTTTACTAAGTGTTTAATTGTGCTGTTTCCCTTATCTTTACTTGCAAAGCAATTCATAAACAAAACAGATAAATAAGGTCACTCTTCTAGGGTGAGAGCATCTGCTATTCGAGGACAAAACTCTTCTCTGCTGTCTTTCAATTAGAATCAACAGGAGTTTAAAGTCACGCATATGTATGAGCAGTATGCTGATTTGAAATAATAATGAGAATTCCATCATTTAAGCCCTGCATGTTTTTAAATATAACTTCAGATGTAACTTCAAGTAGCAAATTACTTCTCAATGTTCAGTGACACACAGAAGAGCAACCAAAAATAGAATAAACCTACTTGCAATTTGCATAAAATTCATACTAAGAAAGAATGTGCTACAGTTACAAAGATTAAAAAACTAACAATCTAGTGAGAGCAGTGGGAAATAATGTGATTCTTGTGTGAATTACTTCCAGTTGGAGACACTGGATATCTTAAAGAAATGCTAAATCTACTACTGAATAATTTTATATATAGAGAGTTAAAAAAACTGGTGAAATATTGCTGTTTGAGGTCTGAACCTAACAAGCATCAGGAAGGCTTTGCCAAAGTAAGTATTGACAAAGAGCAGCCAAGGGATTACTTAAAAAAAGGGAACAGAAACAAATTAGTCATTCCAAACAATCTGTGCCTTAAGGGAAATGGAAAATAAACTCATTCAAATGCCTGGCAGTGTAGTTTTTAAAAATTATGACAATCAAGGTGACATGGGAATATGCCAGAGAAAAAAATGTAGTAAATATGCCAGAGAAAAAAATGACTCTGTCCCCAAGATTTTAAGCAAAACCTTCTGTCTGTTGATCTCCTAGTTTAATACCTAATTCTTCCATTAATGCCTACAGTGTTCTCAGCTGTAACTCTATATATCATATAACAAAGAAACATCTACCTACAACCAACTGGTCAATCCCAGTATGACATATTTTATATTTAGGATTATTTTTTAATCCTAATCTACAATTTAATCTATAATCTAATTTAATCTATATTTTTTCATATAATTCTAATAATAACCTTTGGTGTCGAGTGATAAACTCTGTGTCTTGATTCTTTGACAGTTTAACTGCTTACCATGAACACAGCATGTATTTATTGCTCATTAGTACCTGTGGTTCATTCAGTGGCTTGATAATCCATAGCACAGGAGAAGCTCAAAGATGGAGGTACTCAGGGCTCAGACCTGAAGGATACTGAGTAGCCTGGCTCTCGCCCAGTAAAGCACTGAAGCACGTATTTACAGTTTGGGTAATTGATTTTTTGTCAAGAGATGCATAAAAATAAAGCACATGACTAAGGCTTTTGCTGAAGGAACTCCAGAGTATTCAGGACCACCTGTTTCTGATGATGCCATATATTTGCTGACAGAATTGATTGTAGGAACAGAGCTGCTTCTAATACCAGTTTTTGCTTTAATTTTATTCTAACATGGGTGTGAAAGCTTCTTTATAGTTGTTTTGAGGGATGGTGTCTGTGGCATAGCACCAATGCACCCTTTCCTTATTCAGGATGTTGACATTGATGTGAACCCACATATTCTTCTACCACCATTCCTTCACTTTTTCCATTCTCTCCTCCCCTTTTCCTCCAAAGCATTACTGATGTAAAAAAAAAACTCTCTGTTCCAGTGAAGCTACTATTCACTGGGCAAAGGAAAAGATTTACTGCTTTAATTTTAAATGCTGTGTCTGAATGCTTTCACAGATGAGAAACAGAAATGATGTAGCATGTACCTAATAAAGTCTCTTTAAACTGAGAATCACAAAGAGATTTAAAGAAAACAAACCCTGTGCCCACAACTATAATAGAATACTTGTACTTTTACAACTTAATGAACTTTTTCTTGAAGACAGTTTTCCATTAGTGACAGGCAAAGAGAAAAAAAATGTATCCCATTCATGCTGGACATATTTGTAGAACAACTAATCTTAAGAAAATATGTTCACCTGTTCTTAGGTGACTAAAAGAGAACAAGAAAAATACCATTTCAATTAAGAAACATCACCTCCATTCCCTTCTCTTCTGATAGAGATATGTTCTCCACGGTGTCCCTAGCCTAGTGGTATGATCTAGTGGTCTAGATCACATCAACAGAGGCCATTAGATACCCAAAATATCTTCATAAAAAGTTTTTGCCTTCCCTTACATGCTTGAAATGTCTTCTTTTTATTGTGTTTAGAAAGAACAAAATGGAGGGGATTAATACCTGTGAGGTGCAATGGTGAGGAAGCACAAGGGTGCTTATCAAAATATTTTTTTGTCTGTCTTTGCCACAGGAAACGTCACTTAACCCAGCAACTTTTGAAGAGAATGCTCCAACTGGACACAGAGAAAATCTTCTGAGAAGGGGCTTGTGCTTGTTGTGTTGCTGTCAGGTGTAAGAAGGCCAATAGGAAGGACAGCCACTATATTTCCATAAGGACTTCTCAATATTTAAGAACCTGGACAGCTCAGAGATGCTATTCTGTACAAGCATATTCCTTTAAGTGCCATTTGCCTATTTTCCTTGTGTCTCACTCCAAGATTTCCACTTCTGTGAAGAATGACCAGAATGATTGTCCCTAGGCAGAATGAGGAATAAATGGGTAGGGTGCTCTGGTAAGAATGGCACAGGAAATCTGTGCATAATTTTCTCTGGAGATTGAAACAGTTTCCAGGCATCCTGAAGAATCTGCCAAAGGACCTTAGAGAGGATCCAAAATTTCTCCTCTGAACTGAAAATACAATCTGGAAGCATCTTGTTCAACTTTGCTGGTCCTCATTCTCACAAAGAATCAACCTATCATGGTTTCATGTGAGTGCTGCATATAAAGGGGTTGTCAAATTGTTATACTTGGGATCTGGACTCCTTTCCTTTTTACAACTTATAATTAGAGTGCCCAAAATCACATATTGCCAACTACCACAAAAACCATACATTTCTTAATTTTTTTCTTATTTTCTTTTTCCTTTCTTTCTTACACTCTTACCTCTTCCATGGAAGGAGTACCACATTGGCAGCAGCCAAAGCAGTAATTCAGTATTTCTGTGTTTGGAACTGCCTTCAGTGGCACTGCACATAGCTAAATCAAACATTAGATTCGGAGCATCCCAGATTCAGTCTAGAACACTCATCATCTTTGACTCTGACCTGTAAAAACATTTAAACATATGCATGATCTTTAGCTTTTATTTCTTCTGTTCTGAGACACTAAGGTAGGTACAAATGTGGTAAAAAATATTCATAATTAAGCATGTACATCACTGTTTTGCTGGGTGAAGGAACAAATGCCTTCATATATAAACTATTTATATAATAGGCCCCAATCCTGTAGGTTTGTAGCCTGTGCTCTGGCTTTCAGTTGCATTTGCTTCCATATCCAAATGCCTTTCAAATTCAGTTCTGCTCTCTGAGCTAGAATGAACACTCATAAGAATACAGTAATTAAACACAATTACAAAGATGTGCACATTTCATGCTGAACAGCCACAGGCCGCTTTCCAAGAACCCCTTTTTATTTTTGTCATCATCTATAATTTTCCTGGCTTCTTATTTACTCTCCTCAGCTAACAAACCAGTTTTGTGTGACCCCAGGAAATTCTTCGTAATTTTGTTGCTGTTGCAAACTCCCACTACACTTCTCTGGCAAGTAAAAAAATACAGACCCAGCAAGGTGAAAAGATTCAGTAATCTGCGGAACACAGCTTCCACTGGCTTTGCCAGCTTTTAGTCATGGCAGAATTTATAAAATAGCCAAAGAAGCCAAAAAAAAAAAAAAAAAGAAGTTTAATGGAATTGCTCCCTGTCCATACTGACGTATGGAAATGAAATAAAGGCCACATTTGACCTGTCAGCACTGGGAGACGTTGGCCTCTAGATCACCTGTGCTTCATACATCATGGACCTTAATAGTTTCTAAAGCATTTTTTTAAATATTTCTGTGTTCTTTATACAGAAATTCATTGCCAAACCTTAAAGTCAGTTGAACAGATATGGGGAGGTTTATTACAAAATTTATGTTATTTTCATGTCAAATCTTTTAATGCCATCTGGTAGAATGGTTTCAAAATGCAAATATTTTGTGCTTTTTTGTTATCTCCTACTGTATGTAGCTCTTTTTACCTGTTGTCAAGTGGCATCAAGTACCAGATCTCTTAGTAGCCACCCAAAGAGAAGACAGATGTTACTAACACCACCTGGTATGTATCAAATGTAAGCACAGAATGGTCTAAAGCTTGCCAATCACTTCAGAACCCTGAAATATTTATTGGAAAAAGCAGCAATGTGAAAAACATCCACTGCTATTTGTTGAATGAACAGGTTGGTTTGTGGCTAGAAAGAAGCAGTCCTTATAGCAGTACTGGACTTCAGGCCTTCAACTGTTATGGAGTTTGGCTTACTTATCCCAGGTGAGAATGAGGCTCTGAGGCATTTGTTCTGTGTCTTCAAATGAGGGATCTCATGACCTGGAGGATGATTGTATTATAGAATAATTGAAATCTATAATAATATATATTGTGTATATAGACTATATTATTCATACCACATGAAGACACCACCATCTTTAAGACAAGGCAGTATGAGAAATAATCTAGTTTTCTTGTGCTCCAAAAATAGCCAATGGATAGACAGACTTCTCCAAAGAGAAATTCAGGGCATTCTGCTGGGTTTCTGCACTGAAGAATTCTCTCAAAGAGCTCTTTTCCCCACACCAGTTATACAGGCAGATCAGAGAGACAGAACAAACAGCAAAATAAGATGCATGAAATTTTGTGATGAAACCATCCCCTGCCAGTCCTAATTCTAATGCATCAAGGCTCAGGAGAATACTGGACATCTCAGTTGTTTAAGGGAGAAAATAGGAGTAAATGCTCACAGGCATCTATGAACTCCTCATAAAAAAAAAAAAAAAAATAAGGGAGAGAAAAGGGGAGAAAAGCACCAATTTTTCTTCCTTCCTTTGAAACATTTTGTTTGGCAGAGATTCAAAAATATTATTTTTTGGGGTTGCTTCTCAAGGGCTCATTGTCAGCTGTGCTGGGGTTTTGTGCTCTTTTTTTGGTTTTGGTTTTGTTTTAGTTTTTTTGTTTGTTTGTTTGTTTGTTTTGTTTTTAATTACAATGTCATCCTAATTCAACCCCATAAATCCCACTATTATGTAGATCTCAGGACCTCACACTCAGAATCGCTCAAGTGAGGCCCAAAATGGGAAAAGTAAGTAATAACAGATCAAGGCTGTAAAGCACACCAGTGTGTGGGACAGGCTGTCACCCGCTGATCACTGACTGCTGTCCAAGTCTAGAGGCACAGATGTGCATACCAAGCATGGTGAGAGAAATCAGAACCAGAAGAGAAAGGAAAAATGAAACGAAAATAAAACACATCAACTATAAAAAGAAGGAAAACATACTACATATCCTCATGGGGAATCAGAAATTCCTGTACTTCTAAGATTACATTAGATTATTACTTTTTCTGCTTTCTAGAAGTTTTAATACTTGCCCTTGTCATTTCATGCTGCATAGGAGAGTGCATGGCTGCATAGTTTGAATACTTGTGCATGGCTTTATACTGGAGTGCACTGTGACTACTTAAGTCAAGCATCCTGTGCAATGACAGCAGATTCTTAGAACTAAATTTAAGATAACAAAAATTGCCTCTTGCCATTTATAAATATGTTGTTAGTGACTGTATGCTGAAAGGTAATTCTAAGACTGTGAAAGCATTTTTGGAGAATGAAAATTGATCTGGAGCTACAGGAAAAGAAACCAAATCTATTTACTTAAAGATCTTGTTTGGTTATGGCAAAATATTGAAATAATAATTCTGAAGGGAAACTTCCAGAAAAGCGTCTCAGTAAAAGCAGGCACTGAGGTGTTGCCTCTGGCTTTGAATCACTAAGAACTTTGTCCCCTCTGCTCACATCATGTGCATCCAGTAAAAGCTTTACTGGAACCATCAAGATTTTCTTGGTCGGAATAAGAGTAGCTCTTTACTTCAACTGGCTGTGTAGATACCCAGAGGGATCATTATTTCCTTAGTCTTCAGTTATCACAGAATCACAGAATCACAGAATTTCTAGGTTGGAAGAGACCTTTAAGATCATCGAGTCCAACCCATGTTCTAACACCTCAGCTAGATCATGGCACCAAGTGCCACATCCAGTCTTTTTTTAAACACATCGAGGGATGGTGACTCCATCACCTACCTGGGTAGATGATTCCAGTATTTGACCACTCTTTCTGTGAAGAACTTCCTCCTTAATTCCAGCCTGTATCTCCCTTGGCACAGCTTGAGACTGTGTCCTCTTGTTCTGTCTGTTGTTGCCTGGAGATAGAGACCGACCCCCAGCTCACCACAGTCACCCTTCAGGAAGCTGAAGAGTTATCATTGATTACCAAAACTTCTGCCTGCGAATGACATCAGTGAAAGTTATCTCTAATACAGGATCCTATGCTTTCATTTAATCTAAACATATAAGTAGTCCTACTGACTTCAGTGAAATTACCACACAAGGTTGTGAGCATATGTATGCCCCTATAATGAGGGAATATGTGGAGGAAAATTTAAAAAAGGTAAATAAAAAATTTGGTGTGAATGAAATAATATATGAACCTCTATTTCTATCTGGTCAGAATCACTATAACCAAGAGAAAAGGAAAGAAAGAAAGAAAAGAAAGAAAAGAGAAATAAAGAAAGAAAAGAAAGAAAAGAAAGAAAGGAAAGAAAGAAAGAAAGAAAGAAAGAAAGAAAGAAAGAAAGAAAGAAAGAAAGAAAGAAAGAAAGAAAGAGAAAAATAAAAGTGTTTTTTGCAGAGATTCTTAGCATAAACATAGCAATCCTATAGAAATGCAGCAATAGGTAATGTCAGACTTCCAAAAATATATTAAAAAGAATTCACTTGCTGAATTTTCTACACCACATCTTTTCAAGAAGGGACTCCTCTATAAGGCACACTCTCAGAAAAGGTATTAAGAAGCAGTAACACCTAAAATCATTACAGGCAGTCATTATATTGATAAATACACCTGACTCCCCAAAATGTTTATATTTACCTTTAAATAACTTTGTTTTGATAAAAGATATTACATATACTAGTCAGAGTCATGTTTTTTTCCAAAGTTTTTTTTGTTGTGGGGGTTGTTTTTCCCTCTTCAGTTAAAAAAATCCAAAAGCACTGGTTTCTTGGAACACTCAGCACTGAAAATTGCCTGAACATTTACTATTAAATGCAGGGAGAACAGTTAATTAACTTAAACAGACATTGAAGTAGACAATGACATAAAATTGCAAAAGCAAATAGATATTTACACATCATCTGGGGTCAGCTCAGCATTATAATGTTTCCCAAATGTATAAAGTTGCTCTCAGGCAATAAGTCAGAGTACAAAAAAGGAAAATTAGTGTTAGGTTGTACTAAGCAAAATATTTTTCCTATCTTCTCAACAAACTCAAATACAACAATGTAGAAATAAAAGTATTTTTTGTTAAGAATACCAATGCAAATGCCATCATGATTTTTCAACGGTTTCTAAAAGTTCTGAAAAAATTACTCTTTTGGAATTCTTTTTTAAACTTGGAATAAAAACAATAAGATTTCATCAATGGCAGGAATAATAAATTTTGCCAAAAACTACTAAAAATTGTAACAGACTCTGATGTGATGGCAGTACACGATAAGATAGCTGAACAGATAAAAGGCAGTACAGCTCAATGAAAACACTCATTTGGAATATGAAATCAAAGTATTGAATAAGAATCCTGCCTCCTTTGTTCAGCCTTCAGTGACCTATTCACAAGCTATGAGTTGTTTAAAAGCAGAACATCCTTGAGAACTAAGAATAATTCACCACTGCAATTATTACAATTTATTTATTTATTTATTTGGAAAAGAAAAATTAGAATTTTGGATGTTTAGGCGATAAATAATGAATAAACAAATAAAATTGTATTGAAATGTAGGATCTAAAGAAAAATTATTAACTAATTTTTTTAAAAATTATTAACTAAATTAAATTAAGAAAAATCAACTGTTACTTATGCCCAATAAATTAGTTAGAAAGTAAAGATAAAATAGACCTAGTTTAAGGTTTGTGGGTTTTTGTTTGTTGGTTTGTTTGCTTTTCTTAGGCTTTGTATTTTTCATTTTTAAAACTTAAGGGTACCATTTTCTTTCCTCTGTTTTGTTTCTCCTGTTCTATTTCATTCCATGGATGCTTGTCTGTGCATTGACACCCATTTTAGGGCCTTGCAACCCTTTAAAAGTGGGGTATCACGCTGTAATTGTCTCTTTCAAAGAAGAAATAATAAGCCCTTGTGTTTACAGGGGAATCAGGAGCTACAATGAGAAGATGCTGCCATTCTGCTGCTCTGTGGTGCCGGCTCCCTGTGTGAGGCTGAAGCTCCTCCAGGTTACAATTTTCTGCTAAACCTGCTACATGTCTGTCTGCCTGTACCAATCTTGTTCAAAGTATCCACTCTCTATGCAGTTACTTAGTAAAGAACTGTCTCATGCACAAAAATTCTCGCTTCAGGGTATAAGCATTCTGTCTCAAATGCACATGCATAATCTTACAGCATTACAAAGTGAAAAAGGAATGAGTAGATTTCAGTCTTTCTTACTTGAAATCTGATATAATGTATAATAGAGTAAATAAACTTTTTGATTATTCTCTATTTTCTGCCAAATTTAATATTTATGGCACTTTATAAATTATTACTCCGATGTAATGGAGCCTTGAATCCATTATTCTCACATTTCTCTATGCTTTCTGGGCCAATAACCAGAATAAACTTTGTGCTGAATCATTCAAGTGCTGTATAGGTATTGTCAGGAGTTTTCATTATGGGACTTCAAGTCAGCCAAAGTTTAGAGCTGAGACTTCAAATTTTGTTTCTGAAGTGAGTGCTTCAGAAGTAGAAAAACTGAAACTAATGCCATTTTCACCAGTCCCACTTTCCTCTGGCCTTGCTTTCCAAGCCATTGACTTTCCAGCAGTTTTCCTCCAAATCAAATTGTACACCGTTCATTTTGGTTCCTTTACAATATTTCCTTCTTTCATCTCAAGATTTAAGTCTCTGCTCTTTCTGCTTTTCTCTTCCTGCCAGGCTTGTTTCGTGTTTTTTTCCTCATTTAGACAAGGCAAATAGACTGACTTCTGCTCTGCTGTCAGTCT
This sequence comes from Agelaius phoeniceus, assembly GCF_051311805.1. Lineage (NCBI taxonomy): Eukaryota > Metazoa > Chordata > Aves > Passeriformes > Icteridae > Agelaius > Agelaius phoeniceus. Next base: position 30,736,494 of record NC_135269.1, on the reverse strand, counting down.
CTGTACTTTAAATGGTTGTATACTCTATTCAGGCTGTAGCCTATCAGCTAACAAATAAAACAGTTATACCATCCATCACAGTCTAGACTGAAGTAAATCTTACCTTTTTTCTGTGTACATCTGATACAGACAAATTTTCATGCAGAAAATTCAGCCTTCTACTCTAAGTCCAATCTCATAAATCTGGTCTACTCTTCTATAATCCTAGGCCAAGTTTTCAGAGTCACATCCAGTCCAGACTCTTAGGAAGAGAGCTAATTAATCTGAGAAGACAACAGAGCAGGAACAAAACAGAAAATTTGAAATCACTCATTTGTGCAATAATAGGGCTTTCAGTACCCAGTGAAATTTATTTGCAAAAGATTATTCTAATGAAAAAAACATGACTAATATTAGTTTGTTTCTTGAGAAGATAACTCTGCCTCCTTACCCACATTATATTGCTTTACAGATCACTATGAACTTTTCTTATTGCAGTTACAGCAACTGCATGTTGGTTTTGTACATTTTTTTTTCACAGTAAGTTTTTTTTTTTAGCATAAGATAAAGCAGAAACTTTTAACTAGTTATGCTTGAGAAAAAGAAAAAAATTGTTGGCTACACCAGCACTAAGAGCAAAGGTGGCAGGAATGTAGTTTATTGTTTGCCAACCTATTTAAACTAGTGAGTTCCTGGACATGCCAGAAGAAATTCCTCTTAATCTTAACACTTACTTTATGTGCAAAATGGAAGTTAAGGACTTGCATCAGTAGTTATATTTTAATCAACTTTTGCACGAAAATATACATGAATAATATATTAAATTTACAGCAACTCTGTATCTCAGTGGCATATTTTCTTCCTCATTGTTAATGACAAAGCAGAGCTGCATTCTGTGCAAGGCAGAAAGAATGAAAACACTCTATGACTTAAAATGGCATCAAGCTATTCTTGGCAGAGCTAGGGATTCTGAGAACAAAAACACAACAGCTTTCTTCTACTAAATTCAAACTGTGCTCTTCATTGTAAAGCAAGAAGGATACAGGTTCAAGCATTAAAGGTTTACTGCCATGAAAAGTGACATAGTGTACTGTTTTCTCTGTGATGGAAGAAAAGCACCACTATGTCAGACCACAGTGTATCAGAGCACAATGCATGAGTTGGTTGAGACACTGATGAGTCACAGCACAAGGGTTTTGTCAGAACAGAAATTGCACAACAAAACTGTTCAATTAGTCAAGATGCACACAGAAATCTGCATATTTTTCATAAGAATAAACATTACTGAATCTTCAGTCAAGATAGGCAAATAGTGAAGATATTCCTGGTAGTATTCAGATAATATTTTAAATGAATGCTCTGGTTATGTTACACTGGGGTGTTTTTTTCTGTTACCAAGATTTCTGTCACAAACAGACAATGAAAGTGAAGTTCAAATCCAACAGTTTTTTCCTAAGTGAGCCAAAGTATTTAGCATATATGAATATTGAGCTAAGACATTACACAGTTTTTCAAGTGCTGCAGGAAAACTATGCTGTAGATATTCTCCAACACCCAAGAGACTCTTGGCTGTAAATAAAGCACAATAAATGAGCAGCATAAGAGATGTACAAGTTTATTTATAAATGGTTTAAATACTACTAAACTGAAAGCATGATCTATAAGCAAATCGAGGAGCTGAAGTAATTAAGCAGAATCCCCTTGTAAATGTTCAGTATGAAGAAGGCAGCAACTGGGTATGTCATTATTGCCATTTTTCCTGATTCCAGAATCTTACAGAAAAATATCACACTAACTGAGCTATTTTAGAAGTTCTTTTATACTAGGTTTACAATAGACTTTCAAAAAGTCAAAAGCTTATTTGAACAAATTTGGATTTCTTCATATACCATGTTCCAGAAATGAATACCTAGCCAATCTGCAATGAAGACTTTACAGAGATATTTAGCTTAGAACTTAGGGGCGATCTTTATAAATAAACAGATATAATAATAGTGCAGCTGAACAAAACTTCCATAATGGCATTCTCAACTTCATTATGGAAGTGGCTCTCTAGAGGTGACAAAACTGATATGATTCACCTCAGACTGATACAGAATCTCCAGCTGTCCCATATCACCTCATTTTTAAATGACGATCCTCCAGCAAGACCTCATTCCTTAGCATATACATCACTGACCACCTTGCATATTCCCAAATCCAAGGTTTTCAGTTTATATAGTACCATAGTAATAAAGCTTTCCTAACTCCTCCTTCTTGCACATCTAGTGAGATTTAACCTCTCTTTCTATCCTATTAACCAGTTACTACAAAACTAAAATGTAAAAGCTTTTTTCCACATCCATTCTAACAAGTGGATACATAAAAACACCTGCAATATTTTTCCTGGCTTACTGATGAGATACTTGTTTCTAGAGAAAAATTTGGACATCTGGAAGTATTTTTTGTTATAAGAAAACAGTGGAGTGACATTAAACAATGTGAAAGAGAAAGGATGAATAGAATATTCATGGTAATGTTCATATTTATTTGAGCAGCAAAATAACTTGATCTTTACATTTTTATTTGTTGACATGTAGGCCCATACTAAAAGAATAAATAAGGGTAACTAGATTTCAATTGACATGTAGCCTTCACCATTCTAAATCTTTACCTGTCCATTCCTTTCTCTATTTAAGCTGGTTTAGATTTAAAGCATTTGAGGAGAGTGTTTTTGTCTTGCTACACATTTGCAGCAAACAGGAAGCAGAAACATAAATCTTTGTATGGTTCTGTGGATATTATCTCAAAAGAATCAATAATGCAGACATTATTTGAAGATTTCTACAAACAAAGTCTGGTTTTTGGCAATACTGTCTTACCTTGACTATTATGTAGACTACTTTCTTCTACAAATCTGTTTCCTATCACATTAATGGAACACAATGCATTATTTGAAAAAGTAATATGTTAAAACTGTAAAAACCTAATAGAAATCTCTTTTCTCAGTCCAAAACTCTTCCAGTGCATGTCACAATTCAAAAAGGGACAAATATAAATCTGGATAGTTTGTCTGAAGCCTCATGAACAAGAGACTAAACAACCTCAGTGTCAAGTCTAACCTGTCTTTATCTTGCTTTAAAAATATGGGCAGTGAGATAAATGGACCATAAATAATGTTTGCTTTGGACTTTTATTTTCTTGAAAATTATGGTAAAAAATGTTTCATTTTCTAGTCCTTCCAATATTGGCCAAATAAACAAGACAAGAGGCTGAATTCACAGAATAGGAGCAGAGTTGATCAGTCCTTTATGACATTTACCGCTGTGAAATGTTAACCCCACATGTGGATACTGGAGCCCAAGTCCAGTATTTTGTAACCAACAGATGAATAAATTTCTGGATGGGTCTTTCTCAGTCTTGCTTAACATTTAAAGGGATATTAGAGACTGGAACATACATTTCTTCACCTGCCTTAAAATGGTTCTGAAAACTAAGGTAGGGAAATATTCTCAGTGTATCCATGCAAAGAGGAAGAGCTCTGGCAGAACACAGCGAGGCCAAATAAACTTTTGTTTATTTGTTTGTTTTATTTTTTGTTTTGAAAGGTGGAAGGCTGAGCTGGGTCACCTCAGTGGTGAATGATGTCCCTTGGAATGGACCTACTATTCTTATAAAGACCACCTCCCCCTGTGGGAATTTGGAGAGGTAAAAAGTAGCACACCATAATTTCTCAGTTCTAACAACAGCCATATTCCAGGGCATATATCTTGTGCTTGTGTTCTCTTCTGCAGTATTTATTACCTACCAACTCTCATTTTCATTTGTATATTTTAATGCTTTATTAAGTGAGGTACAGTGTCTCTTGAGATAAGCTTTTAACCAATAAAAACGGTGCCCTTAGGTAAAGAATAATGCAGCTGAGTGTGTATGCCAATACTGGTTTTAGAAAGAAATGTGAATCATATTTGATTTTAAATTTAGAAAAATATTTAAACAAGCAAGAATGCAATTATGGCAAGTTGCAATTTGCTGTGATTAGCAATGGTCCAGCTCATCTGAAAAAGGGTGAGGACTTCTAAATGACTACAAGTTATCAGGGCTATGGCCTTATATTCCAGCTGAGATAGCATTTCCAGAAGTGAATGTTTTCTTCTGCCATGCTGGAATCATCTTCTCTCAGGAGTTTCATAGAGATAAGAGTGACACCTAGTGAATCATTGACATTGCCAACATTTTTTCTTGGGATGAAAATGGTGGGGAAGGAACCCTTATTAATCTCTAAACCAATAGTTAGATAATCCAGTTAAAGATCTGATGAAATTTCAGCCTTAAATAGTTTAACAGTATTACATGACAAGATTAAATATTAAAGAATTATATTAAGTGTGCCTGGGGTGTCTAATGTTTTAATTTTGATAATGCATTTAGTAAAAGGGTCTAATAAATTACAAAGTTTGTCTGAGAAAATAGAAACTCTTCATTTCTTTTCAATAACATTATGATATAAAGAAAGTGCAAGACCAAAATTATTTTCTTTTTCACATCATTTTCATCTTATTCAACAATTAAAAAACATATCCTTTGGGTCTTACTAAGCATTTAGGTTATCTTTATTTTCATGAAACTATAATCAACACATTCTTATCATAGAAGACAATGAAGGGGATATTTCAGTCCATCCTAGTTTGGGTAATTTAGAAATTATTCTTCGGTAAGGCTGACCGAAAAGTGACTGCAGTGCTTCCTCCATTTTAACAGACTTTATACAATGTTTCATGAGTCTAGAAATGTTTTAAGGCTTAAATGAACACAAACTTCCTTTGTTATTAGTCCAACATCATCAAAAATTGTTGCAACTAAAATACTTTTAATGTAATTCAGGTTCTTTTACCTCTTTGCTGTTCAAAGAAAACGAGGAAGCAAAAATCTACACGCAGGCCAGAATGGTGTGCTGTAGTTTCCAACCTACTGACTTTTAGCACTCTAAGATGGATGGATTTTATTGCAGGAATATATCACTTTTCCAAGGCAGTAAAGTTGTCTAACAAGTCACAACAGAGAACAGCATAACTTTATTAATTCATGTTGTAAGGAAAGTAAATTTTACAACTTTTTAAATCAAAGGTATGCTTCAGTTGTAATTCTGTGAAAACTGTTACTTAAAAAATAGTACAGTTATCAGAATAAAATACTACAGTCTTCCAGCAGTCTATGTGTTCAGCTCATGTTGCATGTCAAACTCAGCAAAAGCAGTAGATTTCCACAGTGTGCCAGATACCAGCAAGTCAGGACACTACACCTATTGTGAAGCAGAACTTGCAATCACGAGAAAGTTTTGTGACAGAAGTTAAAAATTATCTATGATGATGACTGATGTTTGTTATTTGTATCAGTTAAAATCTGTGATTCAGTTTTATAATAATTCATTACATGCTGATTTGGATAACCTCTCAGTGGAATTTTTGGGGTAAAAATTGCTGGTTAGATTTACTTGAACTTTAGTAAAAAAAAAGCAGGAAGCTTTTTCAGGAAACAATTTTGAGGATGCTGCATGTCCAGCCTATTGCATGTCCAGGCAATCTTGGATATCAGTGATAGTTCTCCTCTTGCCACTTTTCAAGAGTGTGTCAGAGCAGGGCAGGGATAGCAGTGACCCACTGCCTTTTTTCCACCTCAAATACTGATAATACTCTGTCTTCAGAGTTACAAAATGAGAGGTTAAAAAACCTCTTACCCCCAAAATAGAGAAGGTTTTTGATTCTGTCCAGCATTAGTGAGGACTTCTTAATGACAGGACTTTAAAATTGTAGTTTCCAATTCAAAAGACTCTGTATTGTATATCCAAGTTTCCCCAGAGCTGGAGCTAGTCTTGAGTCTTTCCATGTGTCTGCTGATTTACACAAATGTTATATCATAACATAGCCTCCAGCACATTACAACACTCACTGCTTACAAAAGAACCCCAGCCTCACCAAAGGAGAAAAAAGAGGTTGACAGTAAACTTATTTATAAGTGTGTTGTTCAAAGGTATCACATTAAAAACACCAGTTCAACTTGTTCAGAAACTGAAAAAAAAACAACCAAAAGAAATTTCTGAAGAACTTCTTAAAGTTGAAACCTTCAGAAGTGTTATCACACAACTGATACATACTCTTTTCAAAAGATCAGATACTCAACACCCTAAAATATAAATTAAAAAAACACCAAAAAATACCAATTGAAACACAATTGTGTTTCAACAAGTAACCACTGACTTTTTAACACTGGTATTCAGCTAATTCTTTACTTTTTGTTTTCATGATGATACATTTATTTAAGCATCCACGGACTAGATCTCATGAAATTTTTGACATGTATTTTTTCGACTCCACTGTGCCTCACTTTCAAGAACGTGGCCTGCAGCAGGACCAACAGCCCACACAGTAATTGTTTGTGGACATATCTGCCCTCAGCCAAGCTCTGAGTGCTGTAACCTTTGACACAGCATTGTGCAAACCCTGCCAACCTGCTTCTTCAGCAGCCCTGCTTCTTGCCTCCCCGGCAGAACTGGAGCTTTTCCACTTGTCCATGAGGTCTCTCACATGTTGCAGGTCTGGGAAGTGTTTGGCCCCTTGTGCTGGAATAGTCCCACTCATGATAGTTAAGACAAAATAGAAGCTATGCCTGAAATCCTGCACCATTCCAGCACTTGGTAAGACAGAGGTAGGCGCTTCCATGCTCTGCAATATCAGAACCCAAGATCTGTTCTCGAAGGTAGAGACAACTGTTATGTGAAATACCAAGCAGTATTCATAGTTTTATTTTTTTTAAATTTAATTCTATATTCACAAATTCCATTGCATCTCTTATTCTTTGGGCTTCAAGATATTCAAGATATTCTATGCAATAATCTGACAGAAGTGATTCTTCTCTTTGTCATTCTTGTCACCTGAAGTATCTGATTTCTTCTAACAGTTTTGCAAATAGAAATTTGCCTCTTCAAGTATGCCTAAATACACATGAGGAAAGATAAATAGAAAAATTAAATTTTAATTTTGTGTGGGCTTACTATACCTGTCATTAAAGTAGTTTCAACATTTATTTATTCATATTCCCAGAATCCTTATAAGCTAAGTATTATAATCCGTTTATAGATGAAAAGCTTTGCTGCTGTCAAACATGGTAACTACTCGCCCAAAAAGTTTTGCAGACTTATGAGTATAATCTGGACATCTTGCCTTGTAGCCAGGGTTTTCCTAGTGTCAAAAAAAAAAAAAAAGAGAGAGAGAAATCTAGAAAGAATATATGACTGCCTGGCAATATTTCCTCAGCTGTATTGCATATTTCTGAACAACAAAGTAAATCAGAGGATAAAAGTCTTTCTATGAAACTACAGGGGAGGTCCAGATGATCTCTAATTGTTTCTGCCTTCATTTAGAAGAATTAGGAACATATCTGCAGAAATCACCACATTTTGTTGGGGGCCTTATGTTCATACTGTATTTCTTTCAGGATGCTTTGCTTTGAACTGTATCCAGCCTGGTCCCATGCACTGAGTGTTCTCAGCAGCTGGTGTGCTTTAGATGTAATTTGGGAATGCACCTTCTGGCTTGTCTTGCCCAAATGAAATTCAGTTTGTCTGCTCTGAGTCATCCATGCAGTAAGAACCAAAGCCCAGCAAATGGGAACAGCCAGGGTATTTGCTTTATTGTGCTCCAGATTCTAGCAAAAATGCTGAAGAGGACAAATCCTTTTTATTTGTTGTGCCAGTTAGGCACTATATCCAGTGTGCTTTATAGCAGTCTGACCTTGGAGTGGCAAGAGACTTTAGGAATTCCCTGTCTCCTCTCCGCTAGCTACAGGAAAGACAGCTGCTGGATTTTGAGCACCAAATTGTGTGGCTCTGCATGGCTATTTTTGAGCTCTACAGGACCTGCATTTTAATGTCTCCTTTCCACAGCAAAAGGAGCATCAACTTGGCCCTCAGACTGTATCCAGAAGGAGTTATATAGGCAGTTATCAAATGCTGGTTAAAACAACTGTTACAAAAAATGCAACCAAATCAACCCAAATATTTAATTAACATCTCCTATATTTGATAAATGTATTGGATTAATAGAATTTGCTACCCTAAAAAAATGTAACACCACCAAAAATAAAAAAGACTCCAACCAAACCAAACCAAAACACACCAAAAAAAAATTAAACAAAAAATCTAAACTTACCCTCTGCCCTGAATCCCCATTTTAATCTCTGGTGATTTGTAGGGCTTGTAAAAAACTAGGAAATTATTGTCATAATTTTAAAAAAAAATCAGGACAATTTCACTTTGTGATTTATTTCTGTTTTATTTTAAATGCAATCCAAAATACTTTTTTATTGCTTTTATTTTTCTTATCTTGCCATTCTTGAAGAGAGATACTTGAAATAGATATGTACAGGTGAATACATATTACTGGAAAATCACAACTTTAGTTTTAAATACCATAACATTATAGATATAGAATACCCCAGTATAATAAATATTACTGCAATATCTTAGAAAATATTAACAGAATAGAACTGATTTCTGCAAAATTTAAGTGGCAAGCAATAGCATTCTTAATTTGTATAGATCTTAATATCACACCACATTCATGCCTAGATGCTCTATATTTTTATCATGCCTTCGATACGAAAGGTACTTTAAAAACTTCTAGAAATATAGATTGGGGAAATATTTGCTGATTCTCCTGACTCCATCTGATCAGTCTGAGTCACGTTGTGCAATGTGAAATTGCTTTTATAATGACAACCTCTGTTGTCCCAGACATCACAGAAACAAGAATGCGAGAATTCAGGATTCAGAATGCCTCACAGCAAGCCATGGCAAAAAAAAAAAAAAATCAATAGCAGAAGCAAAATTAAAAAAAAACCCAACAAAATATAATCATTAAAAATTAAAATTAAATTAAATCGAAAAGAACCCAGAGTGTTAACACAAGTTATATACAGAAAATGAAATATTTCTGTTAGGAAGGAGCAAATGAGAAGTCTATCAAGACACTGAAATGGAAAAGCGCTGTTCTGAGCAGAGTTTGCACAGCAACATCTGGTAGGTCTATGCACACACTTAGAAGACAAAAAAAATACTTCTTCTTTGGTCCAATGTTTAAGGGACTAAGGGATCTGTGGATTTTAATGGTGCACATGGACAACCTGCTAGGAATGCACATGGGCATACAATATGTAGGGAGAATAAGGAGCATGAGGTTTCCTCCAGCCCTATTTGCTCCTCCAATCACTCTCACAGCCTGATGAGATGCTATGATGAAGGGAGAAAGTGGGGTATTTTTTGTGACCATGTAAGAGAGAGTTAGACAGTGGCATATTCATTTAGTACTTTCAGTTCTCCTAGAACAAATGAGATAAACAACACAGACATTTTCTACAGTAAAAAGATAAGTGATCTCCCACATTTTATATTTTTTCTCTTTGCACAGACTAATAGTGCTCATTCATCCCTGTTTAAGAAAGCTAAGAAACTATAAACCAAGTAAGAACCTAAAATTCAATTCTTGGTACTTTTCCTTTTGCTCATCTGGTATAAAATCGCAGAAGGAATAGGATGCTATTCTTATCTAGGTCTTAAACAGGAATTCTTCACTCTATCACCTAATGGTAATGGGCTACACTCTTTAATTTTCTGTTGAGTAGTGGAATCCTTCTGAAGCCCTTTAGAAAAAGTAAAGACATAAGGTGAAGGGTGACATAATCCAGTACAATAGAGATCTAACCCAGCTGAATAGAAAAAGATAGCAACGAAGTATGCAGTATAACAAAATAACAAAATAATCTCAGTGTTGGTCCTACAGTATAAATTCTTGTCTACAGAGTCTAAGTAAGGTGTCCACTCTGAGAAAGCCTGTGCTGTTAGCTGTCACAGGAATTTGTCCAATTCAGACTCCAGGAGTCTTACCTAACTCATGTAGAGAAAGCTCTGCTCTTTGGAGGTAGGCTTGGAAAGTGGTAAAAGAAAATGGATCTATTTTATCACTATTTATATAGCTCTTTAAATTTACTTGGGACTGTACAGTATGCTGTTATGACAGCCTCTGGCCAGGAAATCTTACAGTTAAACAGCATGAGCCTGAAACAATATGTTCAATTATGCAAATAAACACAGAGTGGCTCAAGGGGCCAGATGGTGTGAATCAGCCAAGTCTTATACACTGAAGTGGTACTCAGGCAATTTACAGGAGTCAAGAATCTTCCCCAAGATTGGTTCACATGGCAGGCTTTGCAGAACATCTGCATTTACAGCTGTTTGGTGAGAAAAGGGTGAGAAGTCACTGTGACTATGCTGTCCAGGCACCCAAGGAAGAACAAAAGAAATCATTAAAGGCAGAGGAAACAGAGTTCACATCGTGGAGAGGAGAAGCCCTTGTAGTGTGATTAGGTATGCAGTTACAGTGACACTTATTAACTTTAGATGAGCTAATACATCACAGATTTCTCGACTAGTGGTAGTCTATTTCAGAATGGTGTAGAAGAAAACCAATATTAAATTGTCATATTTTCTACAGTAGATTTTGTTTGGTTTTGTTTCCCTGGAATGTAAACAAACTTTTATCTCCAAATGTTTGACAGCTGACATACTGAAAAGAAAATTAATAATAGAAGGGGCAAGCAACCAGACCTTTTTAAAAATTAAAACCAACATTTCTTCTTGGACATGTGGATGCTCTTTCTTTTTCTTTGTGGAGATGCTCCCTACTATGCACTAATGCCAGCTACTACCTACTGTGCACTAAAGCACCCCAGTAGTTCATATGGACACCCCCTGGGTGTGGGCCCCTCATTTTATCACCTGCACTGTTGATCAATTGGTTGGAATGATGCTCCGGTGTCTGGCAGGGTGGAAGCCCTGCCTGGCCTAGACAGCTTGAAATGGTGGTGGAGCCACTTCTGGCACCACCAAGGTTTGCCAATGCTGTGGCCACTGCAAGGGATCTCTCCATTGCTAAAAAAAAATAATCCAGCCTTCCTTTATAGCTCCTTTTCAAGCTCACATTTTTCTTTATAGCTCCTTTTCGAGTAGATTTTTTTGTTTCCAAAATCACTTGGTAATTTCTTAGTTACTTTTTATTCTGTTTTGTGATTATCTTGCTCTACAGTGTAACCTGTTTGGGGCAAAAGCCCCATCACCCAGTTTTGTATATTTCATTCACACACACTGATATTCCCTCATTAGCACTGATATTCCCTATGCCAACATAAATTTTTCCAAGCATAGGCTACACAAGGACCCTCCCAGACTCTGACCAAGAAAACATTTTGGGACAGTTCACAGACATCTGAATATAAGCTCCTAATGCAAGGCAGGAGGAAGAGGACTCAGTTAAATCTCGAATTTATAGGTAGTTACTATGGAAACATGAAGAAGCTATTTTGCTTTTGGAGTAATCCAGAAGTCTCTGTTCAGCTCTACACTGCATTCCAAATTCAAGAAAAGTGGTGGAAAAACCATTGGGTGTTCAAATCTTAATGACAAGAATGACAATTGCATTGAAATGCATTACCTGAAGGTAGAGACATCTGGAATTGCTTAGAGAAGACTGATCTCAAAGTTTGCAGATGTGTACAGAAGAGAAAGAAAATCTAGGAAATAAAGAGTTCAGTAGCAGAGAGCTGAAGACAGACAAGTTCAGATAGGAGAAAAGGTAAATATTTCAGGTGAGTTTCACAATCCTTCCTCTTTAATTACTTTAAGTCTAAGTAACTGACTTCATCTTTTAAAATCCAATTTAAGCATCAAAGTAAAACAATACCCTGAGAACTAAAAAAACCCACACAACTTCAGAACACTGTATGTAAAACTGCATTTTTTTTTTTAAATTTTGAGCATAAAATTTGGCAGTGTACATTTATTTACATATCTATCTATCTATCTATCTATATAGATATATTGATAAATATAAAGTTTTCCATGGTACAAATATATGCCCATAGCATATATTTGAACTTAAATCACAGAAATAAAATTATTACCTTGTGATATGCAAGTTCAGATGTTATAGTTACAGGAGATGGATGGAAAATGAAAATAAATCCTGCTGTGATAACATAATACACAAAAATTACCACTTAAAAAAAGTTAAACTTTAGTGCCTCCTTTTTCTTATTAAATGTGAAAGCTGTTGTACTCAGCAACATGTCATTCACAGACCTTAGAAAAGGAATTCTTGTTAATTAGGAATATATCTGGTGAATAGAAGTATAATTACTTTAAGCCTCCCACAAAAAATCCCTGCAACTGAAAAAAATTAAAAGTTAAAAGAAGCTCAGAAGAAAATATAAAGAATTGATAAATAATTGGCATATGGGCAGATTCAATTAAAAAGATATTAATATTAAAGAACTGGAATGCCTAGATTAATGTCACTCAATAGACAGCAAATGGAGGCGGCACTAAATACCTGTAGGTAGCAAAAAAGTAGTGGGAGGAAGAGAAGTGCTTGCTTTTTGTTCTGAAATCAGCTCACTGAAGAACCTGGCTCCAGGCCTGGCTGCTATCAAACCTTCATACCTCTTCAAGACTAAGAAAGATTACCCACCTTTCTTTCTGAAAGATTAAAGTTTCAGAGCTGGAGACGTAGGGTTTTTTTCATTTTAAATATTACTTTGATAAGCTTTCCACTTATTTTTCTCAATCAACTCTTGAAGTTGTCTTCATGCATTATTTTAATTTGTGGAGAATTGAGTTCTTTCTAACAGGCGATTGATGTGAACAAGGAATGCCGAGGCTCCTTAAGTGAAGAGCTGCTATGGGAAGCAGGATGTGAAAGGGAGTAGCCATCCTTTTACTCTGCTGATTAAAGGACATGGTTCTACTGAGTACAGCCATGGGAATTCCACTTGTTCAAATCAGTAAGCGTATGTTTGCTCAGACTCTTCACCCTTTGGACATTTTCTTACTTTCACAACACAGGAGTTTAATCTTCTACTCTTCCATTCAACAAAAGGAAGATAAACTGTGAAATATTTGCTATGATGAAATTAGTCATTTCCCAGCCCACTTTGTACTAGTGATAATTAAAATTCTACCTTTGCCCCTAGCATGAGAAGGGAAGAAGATTAAAAAATAATTTAAAAAAACAACCAAGCAAAGAAATATATTGAAGTTTAAAATGTGGAGTTAAAAAGAGCACTATAATTTAATAACGGTTGTATTCCTCTTTTTAGTCAATATTTAGGCCGCAATAAAGGTTGATGACAGATACTCAGTAAGTACTCATAGAACAGAAACTGCCTGGCTAGGGAGTGACAGAAGAGCAATAAAAAGACATTGTGACTGAAGGAAAGTTTAAGTCCTCTGTGCCAGCCACACTATTAGTCAGCATATCTCAGAAGTCATAACACCTAGAGGAGAACCTCTATGCAAGTATTTTATTTTATTTTTGTTTTCTCAGGAACCTCTTTAGAATTCCACTCTTTAATGATTATGTTCTCAGATAATTCTGATTTTCAGCTCTTAGAAGAATATTACATGTAGAAGAAGAATATTATGTACTATATGTACCTTTCTGGTACATGTAATATTCTCACCAAATTTTCAGTCTGTGGAACAAAAGGTTCTACAGGGTCATGAAATTATTTTAACAACACAAGGAAGCTGGGAACACTAACAAACATTATCAACTATAAATTCTTACTTTTAAGACTCAATTTTTGTGTGCAAACCCAGAACTTGTTTCAGAACATCACTGTGTATGTTTGGTTCTTTTCTTTGAGGAGAAATTGCTTTCTTTTTTGTGGGCACAGGCTCACATTTTTTTCACAAGTGGGTGTAAAAATAAAGCAGGTATCAATTTGAAAATTTATTCTGAAATAAGGATAAAAATTTGGATGGAATGTGCAGGAAGGTGTACAAGATGTACCTTTGGTCATGTGAGTAGAGGTAAAAACCAGAGGTCTTCTGCTCACTCTCCAAGCTTGGCAGGTAGAGTCTATCCCTCTGTGTGTCTGTCTGTCTCTCCCTCTGCAGTGGATGGTGTCTAACAGAGTGCCCAAGCTGGTATAGCCTGCTGTCAGTCAGGCCCTGGTAGTGTAGACAAAGTTCCTCGTGAGTGGCTGCTTAATTAGCCAGGCAAAAGGAAGAGATTCACAGCTACCTGCCTGGAAAGGCAATGCTTGCTTACTTTGACAAAAATCCTGCAGCAAGTTAAACACACAGGAGAGAAAATGAGTGTGCCCCAAGAACAATATTGGCATTACAAATACCAAAAGCAGATTTGGAAAGAAGCTGAAGATTACAAAATAACCTTCAGACAAGCCTCCCTGCTCCAGAGTATCTACTCTTCTCAAGGTGATGCTTGCCACATTTATGTGTGGGATTACATGAAACCTCTGACAATGGCAAACCAGACAGGATGATGTCCATTAGACACTGTGAGTTCTATACAGAACACTTTTAGCAAAGGACTTTGATAGTGAATGTAATGGGGGACTTGATAGAATTAATTTTTTTTAGACTGTATATTAGTACCAAATTTAAGTTGGGGAAATGCATTTGCTTATTACATTAAAACTACAGCTGGGTAAAGAGGTTGTGGGGGTTATCCACTGGGTATATCAGAGTATACAAATGTATTGAATACATTGGAGTAATCTAGTTTTCAAGATGGATTTCTAATCAAATAAAATTTCTTCAGTTGGAAAAAGTTGCTCCTTTGAATTTCACATCAATCTCTATTTTTAATGTGTGGTTTTTTCCACCTTGTCTGTCCTTCATGTCTTGGTTACAACACACTTCTCTAGTTCATTTGCCAAAATGAACTGTTAATCAGTTTCCTTCTCTCTTTTATTTTTTGGCATGCATCCCTTCAGGTCAAAGATTAAACTTACTGAAATCTTATTGAGGTATGAGTTGTTGGAAGAATCAGTTTTTCCATGCATCAAGGACTTTAAAATCTGACACAGGTATGAGTCAGTATAATTGTACAAATGTAAACTGCATGCCATTTTATTTTAATTGTTAAAAGAAAATTAATGTAAAAAGATTAGATTTAATACAACATTTTGGTGACTATGACACAAATTACCATAAGTAGGGATGGTGGATTCTAATATGAAAATGAAGGGGTAACATCAGAGAAGAGTGATATCTCTTTATGCACTGCCTGTTAAAGAGAAAATAATAATGTGTTAAATAGGATTTCTGAAAATCAGATTATGAGGCTTTTGAGTTAGGCAGTTTTCCAGAGGTGCAAAAAATAATGTCCCTCTTTATATCAAAGTAATCAGCTTTTGCACTTACCGACAGCCCATTTACTGGCTCTTGTAGGAAAGAGTTGTTTTGCTGCTCAAGTCAGCTAATTACTTTAAAGTTAAAGGAATAGATTAGCATAAAATAATCATTCTAATGCCTGCTAGTTTGCTTGAGCTTTGGTAGACATGCAAACTATCCACTAATAGGCAGTAAAATATATCCTCATAGCATTTAAAGTTCTTGTTGACATCTCTGAAATAATAAAACAATGGTAGCAATGTAATACTGTTTGAAGTCCTGTTGAAACTTGGATATAATTTCAAAGAGATAGCTAAGAACTGAAGATGATAATCTGTCATAGCCAAGGGTTAGATATCAGCATCTCTGCAGACTGGCATGGCAATGCCACTGAGCAGACTCCTGATCCCTGAATTAAGTACCCAGGACCCTTAACATTCAGGAGAGGTTGATTCTGGGAAATGGTGGTCCACAAATCTCATACACTGAGAGGGAAGCTTCTGAAAGTAAAGCACTGGGAAATGCCAGCTGTGGCTGAAATCCCACCTTTCACAATGGAGGCTAAACTAAAGGAAAATGCTGATGGGGATCCTAAGATTAGCTTTCCCACCTCACATTTTCATTCTTTGCTCTTCAAGGCTGTCTCAACCTAAAACAGGGGTAGAAAGCAATTGACTGAAATGGATTTTTTTTCTTGTTTCCTTTCAGGTATTTGCAAGTTAGCATACAGACTGAGGCTCTAAACCCAAGGCAGAAAAAAAAACCACTTTCCTTCCACCTGGCTTAGATTCCATCTTGGAGAGAATCAACATTTTGTTGGAGAAGGCCTATAGCAACTAGACCTAACTTGAATGCCAATGCTATTTCGAGCTGGAAATCCAACTAGATGACTTCTGCAGGTCCTTCTCAACCTAAATTACCATTTGATTCTCTGACCCTGGAAAGAACAGCACATAGAATATCCCTCAAGCTGAGGATCCACGTAGAAGCTCTGGAATAGTTTATTTCAGTTCTACTCAAAATGAGTCAAGTTGATGTTCTAGGTCAATCATTTAAATAGCAAAAAAATTAAAAAAAAAAAAAGTATTTCAGAGGTAGTCTGAGGCTTCACAAAAGGGTAGGGGATGCCATCTGAGGAATGGCAAGCTCTCTGTACCCAGGAAACATATCAGCAATTGGAGTCTGCAGATTTGGGGATGAAGTGAAGGTAATGACTTTGCTCTTGGAAGGGGCTTCTCTCACTTCTCCCAGAGCTGCTGCCAGGGTACATATACCAACTGCTCCCTCAGTTGTGGTAACAGCTTGGTTTTCCAGGACCCCAAATATCAACTATTTGCCATGCATAGTTTGTACAGCCATAACCTCCACCTTTGCACATTAAAATTAAGTCCACCACTAAAATCAGCTTAAGATCTCTTTTCCTTTATTGACCATAGGTCAAGATAAAGAAAGTGCGTAAATTCATTCATCAAAACACAGAGGATGCCTATAAGACCAGAATCTGAGTTCTCCTACAAAGGAAGTTGAATCCAGGAAAGTAGAGAAGTACATGCTCATTCTACTCTGTTCTAATACAATTCAATCCAAACTCTGTGAGAATATGACAAAAGCAAAACTTCTCCTCCAGGGTGGGTTGTGTTGACACCTTCCCTCTGGGTAATCTAACCTTGCTCTGAGACCCCTGTCTGAGAATAAATTCTGTGAGGGCTGCAACATTAATTTTTTTAGGTCTCAGCCCAATACCTTTGACTGCAGTCTCAGCCCTAAGCTCTCTCCCCTTGAGCTTCTAGAGTAAGGAATCAAATCCATTTTTTCAGCTCAAATAAAAAATGTTTCAGTGTTGAGAGCAAGCAATAGGATGGCTACTGTGTCCATGAGCTCTATCCCAATGCAGAGCCTGCACTGAGTGTGTTTGCTGTGCATTGTTCTGTTTTTTGTCTCATGTGGATACAAATACCCATGCAGAATTTGCAAAACCCTGAATTTACACCTCCAGCATAAAATACTGTGCTCTCTAAAGTGCAGCCTTTGGTCCCTCAAATCATCCTTTTGAAGGGGATGCTGAAAACCACCTCCAAAGTCTCAAAATAGGCATGGTCAAGTCACAAAAGGGTTCTGTGGTTAAGAGCCCTTTTAGAGCTTATCCAAAACCCAGACTGCAAATGTCAAGGGGAATGTAACATATAATTATTCCAGAAGGACAATAACAATGATGGCATAAAAGCTCTAAATACTCACAGTGTCTTTCTTATTTATGTATCTGCCGTGGTCACCTACTCTTTCAAGATGAACACAACTCTGAAGTGCAGCTTTTAGTGGCTTAGTGAAAATGGAGATTTTGGTGGTCTGGGTCACAGGTGCTCTCTTAATAACTAAGAGTTGGAACTAGCAATTTTTTTTCAATCACTCCAATGACATTTGTAACTTTTTGCTCTTCTCTGCAATAGCTTGATGATACTTTCCTGAATGTTTCTGAAAGATTAAGGTCCAATAAAAGTACATTCAAAGTATTTTTAGCTTTAAATAGATCTTGTAGATTCTCCCTCATTAGTCCCTCCAGATTTGTAATGGTTTGTGACATTAACTTTGCATCCCTTGGGTTTGTTTCTTCTTATGCATTCTAATATTTGCTTAGCTTGTGCAAATAACTCTGTTATTTACCTTGAAAATTCCTCATGCTAAATGAAATTGGTCCACTGATTCTTTATTTCACATTAAAAGTGTTTGAAGGAATTATCATCTGGGCCAGCAAAAGTGACAAACTTAAAGTAGTCCCAAACCTTTCCAGAAGTTAGGAAACTTGTTCATGTTTTGAGGGTTTTTTAAATTTCTCATTTATGTACCTTGCAGAGCTTTCTTTTAGGAAAGAGTCACAAGCAAACATACAAAGGAAATGGCTGTGTCACTGAATTTGATGAGCTTATTAATTCAGGAAAAAAAAAACAGGAAAAAGTCTTCTTGTAAGACATGCAGGAAAATCTGCTTGACAAAGTTATTTTTTGTTTACCTTTTTTAAGCATAAAAAAAATCAGAAAATTAGGTACTTCATAGACTATTGAGCTTGTGAAATTTAGCATGTCTTCATGATAACTTTGCTTACTGTATTTATTTTATTCAGGACACAAAAGCCTGTTCCTTGGAGACTCTTAAGTGCTCAGAAATCTGTTTCAACTATGTATTTGCTTGCTGAATGTATAAGTATAATCTGTTGCAGCAGCAGTTATTCAGAAGACAAATTTTAAAGTCGTATAAACAGAAAGACAAAGATATGAGAACATAATCAGTACTTTAAAAGTACTGCTTTTTTTTGACTATATTTTTTTCTTTCTGTGGTCAATTTCAATTTTAGCTTAATCTATATTCTGATGTGGTTTACCTTCCAAGCCCTGAGGCCATGACTAGACCTGATTGCTCCTACCCAGGCCTTGCAGTCCCGGCACATTACCACAAACTGAGAGACAGCCAGACTGGCACAAAGGAGAAATGTAACCAGTTGCAAAGGTCACGAAACCAGTGCCTTATTGTAAACACTCTTTTTTATCCTTTACACTTATCAGTGATCTCTCAGCTTGACTGCTCTCCATCACTTTATATTGTCACCAAAATTGACACTCATAAATGACAGCTACATAGTAGGAAAAAGTGTAGTGTCATAAAAGATACTATTGGATAATGAAAATATAAGTTTTTACTAACTGATGACCAGAAATACAAATATGGGGTTTTTGTTTATTTATTTTACATTTTAATTGATCAAAGTGTTTTCTATGGTTCTGAGGACAGAGAAAGAGGGCAGCAAAAACAGATGCCAGGAAGAGATTTATGTGATGCAATTACTTCTAAAATATCTGTGGCTGAAACGGAGTAACAACAGGCTGATTTTACTGTAAAGAAAATGAAGACAACCCAAAAATGAAACAAGGGTCTTTGGTGTCTGCCCAAAACTTAAGGGCTTTGTTATTTTTTCTTGGGCTTTGCCTCTGCTTTTCATTCTAAAATAATGTTTATTTTGTTGTGGTTTTTTGGTTTTGGTTTTTTTTTAAGATATCCAGCTGCATTTTTTGTCCATCCCTCATTGATCAACCTCTGTTGATCATTCAGGAGGCTGTTGTTTGGCCCCCTCTCCCACTGGATATGTGAATTTTTGAGCCTCAATAAAGTCCAATTACTGAGTCTGTCTTTGGACTTTTAAATATGATGTCTCGAAGGAGCTCTGTTTAACATCAGTCTTGAGGACTAGGAATGTCTAACCTGACTGCCAAGGTCCTAGGACTAATGCCTCTCTTCCAGACATATATCCTGAGGGCACTCATTTTCCAGAAGTCCAGGCATGTAATTACTATGATTTACAATAAACTCTCCAAGGATACAGAGTAATTGAAGCCCACAAAAGCCAAGGGTCTCAACGATTCTACTACTGTTTTTACAATTATAGCCAGAACAAAGAGACAGAGGACAAAAACTATACACCTTCCCCTTTTTTATAATCCTCACTATCAGAATTGTATGAGGCTTTGTCAAGAGGTCTTCCAAGATGTATGGGATCAGTCTCCTTAGTTTTGTCTTGCCTTCCCATTATTTGCCTTTCTTGTTATCAGTGGCCTTCTAGTCTCTCTGAAATAGCTCATGAAACCTCTTTCCTTTCATATCAGTTTTTCAAATGAGTTTGATCATTCCAAACAGCTGATCAAATTGTATAATTGCCCAATCTTCACTAACTCCTTTTCCTTTACATTGACTGTGTAGCCTTTGCAGACCTGCTGAAAAATGCATGAATGAATCTCAGCAGTTCACCCATCTGATTCTGATTTATCCACATGAAATAAACATGCTATCCTGCACCACAGCCCCAGGTGGAGCATCCTGGGAAAGTAGTTAAACCTTTGAAGACACATAGAAAACAGATCAAGGTCAGCAAGATAAATGTCAATGTTATGCCGAAAGGTTAATTCAAGTATAAATTATCACACATTGCATTAGAAAAATACAAAACCTCCCTTTCTCTCTATGCATTGCAGGAGTGAGCAAAAAAAACCTTCTGCAGTGGTCAAGATTGGTGCTTGTTGGCGATGATTAATGGAACATGCGCTGAAGCCAATCACAATGACAAATATTTAATATACCATAAGGAAAGTTAACAAACATGAGAAAAAATAGTTTGGAAGGGATAAAGAGAGAAGCATTCTAATTCAGGCTGCTATCATACTTGAATTTACTACTGATCTTGACTCTTGATTCAGTGCAGTTACATTGAAGCCCAAGTCTTTTCATGAATAAATTACCCACTGATCATCAGTTGAGAAAAGTTGATTTCTCCCTAGTGAACAAACCATTGATTTTATAGATATGTTTTGGGGTTATGGATTTTGGGTTTTGTTTTGTTTTGTTTTGTTTTTTTTTTAATATCCTGGCTCCAGAGAAGAAAATATGAATTTTACTAATATCCCTACTGTACATTGGGATTCTCATCAAAATTTCAGAAATTTAGTGGGATAAGAACTGATATTTTGGAAAATGGAGAATGTGACATTGCACAGTATAGAATATTAATCCCAATATTTCTGTGTGGAACGTGCCTGGCCTCGTCTGACCCTTGCTGCTGGACCAAAGGCGGCAGCTGTGGTGTTTCACCTCAGAGATGCCTTTGGCTGGCTGGGTGCTGCAGCTGGGCACTCAGAACAAATCCAGCCATGGTAGGAACTCAGTTTACCTCTGGTGGAAAAGGTTCAGGCGATGGTGAAGAGAAACAGGAGAGGATTCTGCTGTAGACTCTTAATCCAGAGTTTTATTCCAGGATGACAGACCTCTGAATCTTGTAACAGCTCCCAGGAAAATGCAGACCGCATGGTCCCGGCTCCTTTAAAGCCTCGGGACAGGAGGAGGGGAAAGGAGAGGTTGGCACACACACCTGGGGGGTTGGGATAGGTGAAACAGAAATGGCATCACACTGCAACAACACAGGGCACCCAAGGGGTCTCAGATGGCTCTCAGCTTGCAAGAGAGATAAAATGTATTCCTCTTTCTTTGTCATGTAAGCAAGAGAAGTTGCACAGAGTAATTTTCCAGGCTGAGTAGTTGCTATGAAGGAGAACTGGGATGCACAGTTCCCTAAGGGTGGCAAGCACTCCTTTATCTGAGCCACCTAGGAATGTCTATGAGGGGCTATGGACCTATGTTGTGATCAGAATATGGGTGAAGTCCAGCCTATGATGAGCTGCTACAAGAGAAAAAGGAAAGGTGGGCAAGAGAAGGCAGTTGCTTATGTGGTGTTTTGGCATAGGCTGTCAAAATAAAGCAGTACCTCTTTTAAAAATCACTTTGAGGGGTTCTCCATAGGATTCTGATCTTTACAGCACTCTAGATCTGAATAGTAGTTTAGTAAAAAATATGAGATATTTGGTATGCTTATCTCAGATTTTAACAGCAAAAAATTTTATTCAGCACACATAAACAGAAGAAAAAAAAGCTCTTTAAAATCAAGATTGGCCACTACTTTGCATAAAAAGTTATAGATCTTTGAGTGAATTTCCAAATTAATTTCTAAAGATTCTGTTTTTTTGTTAATTTTTTTTCTTAATCATTAGTGTCTGAAACAATACATTGAAAGATTCCAGGGGAAAAAAGGGAACAGTTAACTTCCACCTGCTGCTTTGGTTGAATTTTATTGTCATATTTAGCCGTCACATAGGACTAACTGAGCTATGTCAGTCATAAAAACAATGTAAGAAATAAACAAAATTATAAGGACCCACCTGGAAACAGTGTTTTTTTTTAAGGAAAAACAGACCTTAAGTGTGATTTTAGTTGAGGTTAATTAGAATTGGCAGTCAGCATTTTGAAATACTACAGAAGAACAGAGAAATCTAAAAACTGGACTTTAACTTTAAGAGTTTTGCTTTTAGCAGTAGAATCATCTCTTACACTTTTTAATAGGAAATTTTTTGACATCTTACTATGACTTTGGCATACTGCATTGCATGTTGATTTGCATGGCTTTGATTTCAGGCACAGGTAAATATAAAAGAATAGCAGAGAGCACTAATTTATTGATATATTTTTTTTTCAGAAAACCATACTTTGATGCAAAAAAGTAATAAAATTAGCAGGCCTATAAATAATATTTTATGACAGAGGCCAATGTCTGGCAACTCAGTATTTTTTTTACCTTCCTTATCAAGCAGAGGGCCAGGAAAGGATTGCTACTCACAAGTTTTCTGGTTGCCTTTGATGCTCATGCTCTTAGCTCTCTAGTCTTGTAAAATATGACCAAAAATATAGGAAGAATTATTTTCCATTGATGTTCATAAAACAGTAACCATTAGTGTTAAACAGTATGTATTCCAGGTTGTCCTGTATTTATTAAAAGTTAAAGTTCACATAGTACTTCTTACCTAAAATGCCTAAGGAGGAATGTAAGAATGTGGGTAAAATACAGAAGAGCCATTCATAAGTGACTGGGTGAGGACACTGAGAAGAAAGGCTGTGTTGTAGAAAAATATGAAGAGAAAAAATAAAAGGGAACAGAGATTGCATTTCTTCAGCAGAATTTTTTTAGGATATTGTCTTGAAGAACTGCAGATAGCATACAACTGAACACCAGAAGAAAACACAGCAAATCCTTGAAGAACATTGGTATCAGTGTGACAGATTTTCAATACTCTAGAAACTGATGCTCTGGAAGTTGAGTTTAGGAGGGTTTCTCATTAGTAGAGCAAAACATTCCACAGGTTTACAAATGTGTTCTAATTTTCACTGGATTTTTAAATGAGTTTAAAAAAAAATAAAAATATGGTTTCAATTTATTAATCCCTGACAAGGCATTAGAAAATGTTCATGAGGGTAATAAGAAATTATCTTCTTCCCTAAAAGAAACCCAATACATGGTTGTATTTTGAATCTCTAAAACTTAAACAGTTTTTTTGCATAGAATCTATATGCTGCCCAGGTATCCTTATAACTGCTCTTTTCAAGACCGGGAAGCCCATCAACCTTTATAATAAGCTAGTGCTGCCACCTATAGCAAAAGGGACTTTTTAGCCTACTTCAAGCACAGTGCATATTGAGTGATATTAGAAAGAAAGGAACTTACAGAATTACAACTAGGATATAGAAAATGGATGGCAGTTCACTTAAAATTGTGAATGAAATATATGTGCAACAAAAGCAATTCTTTTTAAACACTGCTATTTATTGAATAATTTCCTAGTTGTGTCACAAAAGTAATAGTTGGCAAATTCATATAGACTGTATTCCTCAAAACAGTCTTTTCTTCATCCTATATATCCCAACCTGATCATGATGATAATGTCGAAAATATCCTTAAAATTGAGCTTACTTTTTTAACTACATATTTTAGATGTTCTCTTGTAAGCTATCTGGATCTGAGTTCAGGAAACTAAATATTTTCCATGTTTCACGTATTCTTATTTACATACAAGTGGCTTCTGTCATGGCCAGTTCTTCAAATCTGCTGGCACCAACAGTAGTAGATTTAAAGTGTTTTTTTAGAAAACCATACTTGCTTTTGCATTCATTCTGGAGAATATCACCTATCCCTGAAGATCACAAGTGTCTGAGCTACAGGACAGTCCTGTTGATAATTGTCTGAAAAACAAAACAAGTTAACAGGTAGCCAGTTGTCAAAAGCAATTTGCAACTAGTAAAACACACTGACATTTAATTCTGCCCTGTTTCTGGGAACGTCAGAGATTTTAGTGATCCTTTAAAACATAAATTTGTAGAAAAAATGCAACAGTAACAATGTAAGGTAGATATTTTCTTGGCATAAGCCAAACTACCATCCTTAGCAATGACTCATGGCATAGTTTCTCACCTGGTTTTGTAACTTATCACATGATGCCACAATTTATTGGTTGGACATTTCTTCCAGAGATGCAGCTTCTCTTCACATAAAGAAGCAGAAAAAGAAGGATCACAGCTCATATTGATGGCCCAGTAGCTATAGCTAATGCCAGTGAGAAGATTAAGAAATAGCACTTACTACTGCAGAATCATCACAGGGAGCACAGGCTAGAGTTGGAAGGAATCAGTCTCCAATGCAATAGGAATATATATGCTTGATAGGTGAGATGCAAATGGCAAGTCCTGAGTTACATGACATTATTTCACACACCACAAGACTTTTAATAGAGCTTTAGATTAATTTCTGAATTTTATAACAAACAAAAGAAAAATATCTAGAAAATATAGAGGTTTTTAATGAAGACTTACTAATTACTATACATATATTTTGTAGGGTAAACATTGCATTTACTCATACAGTTGAAATGGATCACTGTATTTTATAGAAAACTAATTGTGTATCAAAAATTAACATTGTTTCCTGTTCCAATGTTCATGTTTATTTGAAAAATAAGGACTCTTGCAGTCAAAGTAAAGGGAATGATGATTGTTATTTGCAGTAGTAATATTAGCAGTACTAGCATGTGATGGATATTAGTTTTTATTTATATTTACATGAAGAGAAAGACCATCACAGGAACAGGTTGCTTGGGTTGCTTAGAATCTACCATTTCAATTCTTTTAAAAGAAGCTAGACAAACATGATTGTGTTTTGAAGAAAGGAATGGACTCTAACATTCCAGGTTCAATGTAGCCTTAGTCTGTGATTTCACAAAATTACCAGCTGCAATATTAGCTGCAACCTTGATGCCTTTCTGTTCTGTTTCTTTGCCTTTGCCCTTTCTTTCTCATTTCCATTCCTTAGACCAGTCACAGCCTGCACAAGTGTTTGTGTGATCATACTTTTAACAAAGACAAAAACACTTGAAGCAAAAATAAATCTTAAAAAAATAATTAATTTTTAAATGCAGGTGCACTTCAGACTGCAACTGTTACTGGATACTTTGTCTATCAAAATCCTGGGCTATTTTTTCTGTGATTTTCTATAATAATTTCATAAGAGTATAGACATTCTGAATTTCTACAATGCATTCTGAGCCATCATGTTGTCCTAGCACAAGGTTCACATAGAGCTATTCACTGTAAAAACAGCATAGTTGGTAACAAAATCCAGCCTATATCCAGCCCATAAACTCAAAACTATAGTTTGCAAATCATTTGTACAAAAACATTTATTATAAAGTTCTTCTCACAAACTGAAAAGATAAGTAAAATGAGACAACAGGTCTTGCTCAACAAGCTCTTTCAGCAGATTTAAAGCTTATGAACAATTCCAAAGTCAAAGTGCCTGCTTGTATGCTTAAGGATATTTTGTTGAATCTTCTGCAGTACTGAGAATGGAGTAAGTGAAGGGTACCATAGCAACAGTAACTCAGCTCAAATTCACAGCATTTTTCCATGTTTAATGCAGGTCTCTATGTTGATTTTGCAAATAAATTTGTAAGAGATTGACTGAGTCTTTAAATTAACATATTCATGAACAGTGTTCCCCAACAGTCCTGGGTCTGTAGAGTGGAAACAGTGGTTCATAGGCATTGCATTGACTCCATGCATTCACTATAAAGCAAGATGATAAAGAGGGGTTTTACTCTAAGTAAGCAAGGTACATCAGCTGAGCAGTAACTGCCATATTAATAGGTTTCTAAGTTTGTCACCAATTATAAGAAGAAATACCACAGAATATTCATTGGAAATTTGCAAATTCCAGGAAGGCAAAATGCTCAGAGTATCTTTCAACATGACTGAAAGAAAACCATGCCTGTATATTGTAGCCATGATATTTTCTGAAAAATCCTTTCCTTAGGATTTTTTTCACCTGAGAAGCTGAGAGGCCTCAAGAACAAAATGTAAACAATGATTATCTGCTGCTGTGGAATGCAACAGGTGGATCTGTGATTGGTCTCATGTGGTTGTTTCTAATTAATGGCCAATCACAGTCCAGTTGTCTCGGACTGTCTCAGTCAGTCACAAGACTTTGTTATCATTCTTTTTCTATTCTTAGCTAGCATTCTGATGAAATCCTTTCTTCTATTCTTTTAGTATAGTTTTAATATAGTATATATCATAAAATAATAAATCAAGCCTTCTGAAACATGGAGTCAACATTCTCGTCTCTTCCCTCATCCTGGGACCCCTGCGAACACCGTCACAGTATATCATTACTATAATTTTGTCTATATTTGTGTGGAAATAGAAGGACATTTAGCTTGTACACTTGTTCACTACAAGATTCTTGTAACTCTTGAAGTCAGTAAAAGATACTTTACTTTTGGTAAAAGAAGAAAAAAGTTTATCTTTGATATGTATTGCAGGTGATCTACTGAACCTAAATTATCCCTCTATGAATGGAAAGGGATGAAAACTTCAGTCCACCCATACATAAGTGTCTCAGATTGGAAGACATCTTCTATCTGTTCCTCTGCAATTACTGTTGAAGAAAACTAGATGACCACCTAAAATAGATTACTAAATTTTAAACCTAGGCAAAACACACAGACATCAAATTTGGCATGACTTTGGTCATTATTTAGCCTTTACAATGGTATCGCCATACTTGTGAAGAGAAATCCTTTGACCTCTCTAAGACTTGTGCACATGGTACTGTCCACATAAAAAAAAAAAAAAAAATCACATTTTTATTTGTGGCATTTTCTTAAATACACTGGAAACAGTATTTTTGTAGGTATTTCATGCCTATGGAGGTAGATTTTTGCTTCGATAGGCTATTGAATAGAAGAAACTCATCTAAACTAACAAGAATGTCTTAATAAATAAGCAGTCAGGATGATATAGCAGTCAGGAGGTGTATAGCTTAGTCGTCATGAACAAAAAAACTAACAATGCATCTTTGTGAAATGAGATGCTATTTATCTCTGAACAACTGAATGTTTTGAAGGCATGAAAACAACACTACAATTTTTGAGTAAATGAATGGAAGAGAGATATCATAATGCCTTTATTTTTGTTTCCTTTTCCACTTCAACCAATGTGTTATTTTCAAGATCTTTCTGTTTCCTCTTAAAGCAGTTACTCACACAATTGCATAAGAAATAGAGGTGAAAAGGTGTTAATTAACTAACAATGAATTGTGAAGTTCAAATAAGAATGGCATTCTGTTGGAGGGAAAAGGGGAGGAGGGGAAAGGCAGCCACATTTAGCTGAACCTAGCTAAACCCAGACCTGCAGAGATCTGTGTGCCTGCTTACCTACTGATCCGTGGGAGTACTTTGACTGTCCATGTGAGTTGAGTAAGCATACAAGTAGCTATTCATTGCTTCAGAGCCTTGAGGTGTGCCTTTGTTCAATATTTACAAGTGCTGATCGCTCCTCAGGCATCCTGGCACCACTCAAGTCTTCCAAGTCTATCTCAAATGCCATGCAGAGGGAGGAAGGATTGCATTTGAGAAGAGCTGGAATTTAGTTTTTTTTTCTTCTGCATTAATAGACAATTATTTACTCCACATTTCACGAAACGCACATTGCCATGCCATTTCCATTTCTGCTGGAGAAGTATTTTCTTCTGAAGTCCCCTCCCCTCATTCCTTGTAGCTGATTTCACTGCAGTTTTGAAAATGCACTAGTTAACATCTTGTTAAAATGAAGCAGAAACTCAAAATCAGTCAATCTTAACACTAATTTAGCAAGTATTGCCCTTCACCATGAAACAGATAAGTGTCTTGGAAAAATGCCTGCTTGTATGTCTTACCATGGGTCTTGTCTTGCAAAACCTGGGAGTTTTTGTTTAGGACTGTGCCAGTGGTCAGCATTAATCCTTCCACAAAGAATTTTCACGTGTACCAAGATGTGGGATTCCTGTCTCTCCTAGACTCTTTTATTCTTGCCAGGGGTTTGACAGTGTTAATGTGAAGGTGTAACATGGAATGACATAAATTAGTCTGCACTCTAAGACTGGAGATATGAATTGTAATTAATCTGGGTCAGAGATTATGTTTACAAAAAAAGGTAAATACATTAAACACACTACTAGTAGCTGTGTCCGTCTGGACTGATTAAAAATATGTTTCCATTTCTGGTTAGACCTTCCAAAACAAAAAAAAAGAGGTCTGACCTCAGGAATCATCTACCCAAATGAGGCACCTGTACCTAAAACTTAATAGTTCTGTAAGTCCTTGTCTACTCTAAGAAGATACACATTCAGTTTTATATGAGCTGATATTCCCTCTCCATTCACTTCATAATGGATATGCCACTATCTTAGGCAGAGTAATTAGATGTGTAAAATTAGATGGGATGAAAAAGAGTATATGTAAATAATTTGATGCAAAGCACTATTAGATATTTTCTCCTAATCTTTGATACTTCCTGCTCAACTATTCATTTCAAAATGCCAGAAATATGCTTTAATGATAGATAAGTTAAACCTTAAGACTGACACTAGAATTATCACACTAAGAAAAAGCAACACTCAGGTTTCATGAAACTTATTCTATGTGGCGAGTAAACATATTTGAATCTTCTTTATGTATCAAACCTGAGAGCAATATTTCTCTTCTTAAAAAGGAAATACAGGAGACTGCCATGGTTTAGTGTCTTAAAAACTCTTTTCCTTGGCTTCACACTTTTGTATCAAAACACTGTAAAAACAAAATATGAATCCCATTACTTTTAGCAGAGCTATCTTAATATCATAAAATCACCATGTAAATAATTTGTCAGGACAGATCTGAGAAAGCAGGAGATCAGAAATACGCAAAGGGTTTTGCAACATGCAGGATAACCTACCTCACATGCTAGTGAGAATTCCCTGTGTAACAAGATTTACTACTTCTCTTCTTATTAAGGTCTATAAATTCATCATAAAATATTTTTTTTTAAATTGTGGAAGAAAAAAACCACAATTTTTTTCTTGCATATAAGTAGGGAGAATACTCTTCAAAATACTCTTCTGTTTGCCATGTTGAGATTTTTAAGATTCTGTGCATTTGTTATGTATGCAATATCTTTTTTTTTCCTGTACATCCTACTTCTTAAATTAAATTCCACCTATTATCTTGTGAATGTAGGCATCAGTTTCAAATTTGTTGCCTTGTTCAAGTGTGGATTAGCACTCAATCTATTAGTCAGGTTTATATGAGCAAATATATGGCAATACATGAGAATTGGATATCACTTATATGCTGCATATATGAAGTATAGCATGCATCTTAAGGATACATTACATAGGTTGATTTATCTCCACAGAAGAGCGAAATAAACTTATAAAGACATACAACTATTATGCAGATCCATCCATACTCGATCTTGCAAAAAATTGTGTTTGTGGCACTTAACATAACTTGCATATAATTTAGTGAAGATGAGAACTCAGAAGTAGCTGACAAGTTAAGAATGGCTATATGCAAGCTTGAAAATTGAAACAAAAACATACAGACTTTCCAGTCAGAGCACAATTGAAAACAAGAAAAAATATCCATGATAGCTGATATATGATAGCTAACAAGCTCCATTCTAAAAGCACAAATGAAAGAATATAAAAATAAAAAGCAATCGATCTTCCACTCTACTTCACCAGCCTTCTCTGCTCTGCTCTTGTGAGGCCCCACTTGGAGTGCTGAATTCAGCTCTGAGTGCAGGAAAGTCCTGTTGAAGCAGAGCCAGAGAAGAGCCACAAAACTGATCAGAGGGATGGAATACTTCTATGAAGAAAGGCTGAGAGAGTAAGGGTTGCACATCCTGCAGTAGAGAAGGCTCTGGGGGAGACATTTTGCAGTGTTTCAATGCTTAAGAGGGCTGGACAGAAAGATGGGGACAGACTTTTTTAGCAACAGGACAAGGGGTAATGGCTTTGAACTCAAAGAGGGACAATTCAAATTTGATGTAAGGAAGAAAATTTTTACAATGAGGATCATGAATCACTGGAGTAAGTTAACCAGACAGGTGGTAGATGTCCCATCCCTGGAAACATTTTGAGCCACCTGGCCTCATTGGAGATGTCACAGCTCATTGCAGGGGGATTGGGCTAATGATCTTAAAAAATCTTTTCCCACTCAAACTATACTGCGATTCTATAATTCTATGATCCAACAACCAGCAAATGCTTTTAAGTACAGCAACACATTCTTTTTTAAGTCTCATGGGTACTCTTGTGTGAGTTTAAATCAAACTAGAATATTAATTTCCAAAATACATGACATAAACCATGGTTCACTGTCAGGGTAAAGATATATATTCTCTAAAGAATATATTAAAGACTTCTGGGATACTGGACCTATTGTTTAGTACCTCAGCTTCAAAATACAACTCAAGAATTCATACAGTCATTTGTACTTAGTCTCCTATTTTTACACATTTTAAGCTAGGTTAACATATTTCAATGCATCAGCTTCACAAAAGAATGAGTTTTACAGATGATGCATTGTCAAGTAGATGTCAATTCCATAAGCCTATCCTAAATCCTCTAGTCAGACAAGGAATTCATTTATCTTTTTTAAAGCAGCCTTAGATGTTGTAGCTTAAGGGTAAAAGTCTCAGAGTTATGTTATCATCAGGTTTCTGAAGTATTTCAGAACAGGTATGAAATATGTTACAATTCCCCAGAGGTGAAGGGGATTCTCTGTGTATTTATACATACATATTATATAATATTTTTCCTGTTTACGAAAAACCTGATATAATAGTAAGTCACAGAACAGTGCATTAGTGAGTTGTTGGTATTGTTCTTGGATGAGCCTTCAATAACTTGTACATACCTGAGATGTTACCACAAGCACGTCACCAAAATGGTTCAAAATTCTTAGGCACATGTTTTGTTTTTTTTTTCCCTTAACATAACTGATTAACTTATGGAAAAGAGTTAAAGGTCATCCCCAATGGAAGAATAAGGGAAAAACAGAATTGCTGTGGGGATTCAGTTCAACCTTGCATGAAAAGAAGATGCCTGACTAACTGTAAGAGAGTAGATAGGTCATTGTGAAGGTTTGAAATGTGGGGATTGGTCTGAAAAAACCCTGTCCATTTCAGAAATGCAACCAGAAGTTACTGAGGGTTAAAATTATGGTCAGGAGTTATCCAAATGAGATCTTGCCAAAGACCTGTATATTCTTCTGTAGGTCAATGGATCTATGTATCAGCTATGAAATAATTCTTTCAGAAATAATAAAAGAAGAGTTAATCCAGTAGCAGAAAACATTACTGAAAATAGCACATATGGAGTTGTTCTAGGTCTGTGCTCAGTAGCCACATTCTTAGGAAACAGGAAATTCACATCAAGTTATTTTCTTTATTACTTGGCTTA
This sequence comes from Agelaius phoeniceus, assembly GCF_051311805.1. Classification (NCBI taxonomy): domain Eukaryota; kingdom Metazoa; phylum Chordata; class Aves; order Passeriformes; family Icteridae; genus Agelaius; species Agelaius phoeniceus. The sequence continues at coordinate 30,705,109 of NC_135269.1, read as the reverse complement.
GCCCCTGAAGTGCCACTAACTAGCAAGTAGTATTTAAAGCAATTTGATCTAAAGCTGTATTTTTCTCCTGCAGATGTTTTTAGAACATTTCAGTAAAGCTGAGGAAGTCGACAGTGGTCACAGTTTTTAACTTGAGAAAAGGGAGAGCAAAAAACCCTCAATTTGTCTGACCAGAAAGGGAATGTAATTATACTAATACATGTTTCCTGAACAAAACTTCATCTCAGTGTCATGTCTCTAGAAGGCAAACCACTTTTTTGTCAGTCAGACTTCTTACTCTAACCCTGCCTCACTCTGCTGTGAAGTATATTTGCCTTTTAGTAGAGCACTGTTCTCACCCCATCTGTACCCCTCAGCTCTTGCAGAGTGCAGTGCCTCCTCCATCTTCTGGCAGCAAGGTGAAGAAATAAGGGATGAAGGTACTCTCTGCTTCCACTCAGTTTGTTAAGATTTAAATGACTACACAAATGAAGATATAGGAATTCAAAATAAAATATAAGTTTATGCATGCTGGGGAATCTCACAGTTTGCACTAGATGCAGGCAGAAGATATCGTTACTTAAAAAGTAAAAAGATGTTTTAGATACCAAGAGGAGAATGGAGGAAAGTGCTTAACAGTGAATGAAGGCACAAAGTTGCAAAAAATAACTACAAAAATGTACTGTGTTAACTGGAAGCAGAGATTTAGATAAGGATAGCACCATGAATTCACTTATGAGCTGAGGATGAGGCATTTGAACTGCATATGGAATAAAGGAAAAAAGAGATGAAAAAGAGCATAGGAGAGTGGAATGGAATTGTAATGGCAAGTATAAAAAGAGAAGGTAGATTCTGAGATAACTGAAGAAGGAAAAGTAAAAATATACGCAGAGAGCCTAAATGTGATGAAAATAAGGCAGAGGAGATAAGGAGGATTTTTTTTTTTTTGCTATTATACATCTTGACTGATAAGCACATATTTCATGAGGAACAATTATTTTAGAAGACAAAGCTGAATTAAAAAAAATAACTTGCAGAGGTTTCTTATTGTCTTGTTGTTGTGGTTTAAGGACAGATGGAAATTAAGCATTGTACAGACGCTCACTCAACCCTCCCCTCTCATCCCCCTGACCCCAGTGGGGTAGAGAGAAGGATCAAAGTAAAATTTGTGAGTTTAGATAAGAACAGGTTAATAATTGAAAATCAAGAAAAAAATGATAAAAAACAATAATTACAATAAAAGGGAAACAAACAAGTGATGCACAATGCAATCGCTGACCAATGCCAGGCCCCCATTCCTGAACCCAGATAGTCTCTGCTTCCAGCTATTTCCTCCCAGTTTATGGTGTTCTGTGGTGTGGAATATCCTTTTGCCCAGCTACACTCCCTCCCAGTTTCTTTTGTGTACCTCTTCATTAGCAGAGCATGAGAAAAGAAGAAAAGTCCTTAGCTTAGGATAAACAAGTCTTAGCAAAAAAAAAAAGTAAAATCAGTGTGTTAGCAACATCATTCTCATTCTGAATACAAAGCACAGTAATGTAACAACTACTGAGAAGAAATTAACTCTATCCTAGCTGTAACCATGACACTTGTTTTTGAGAAGAAAAAAGTTGAAAAACTTTGATAAAGAAGATTGATTTTATTTTAGGAAGCCCAGAAATAACTGCTTGATGAGTGGTTATGACTAGATCTTCTGCCATGACAAGGACATGTGCCACAGTGCATTCTGTGAAACAATTCCAAAACAATCAACGAACCAAAAATATCACAGACTGTTTAGAACATCCTGTGAAACTCACTGGAAATATGCTTTGGTCAAATTAAGAAACCTGTCTTTTGTGGACTAGAACATTTGAGACACTGGGCCAAAGTCCATTGAGTATCTTGTCCCTTCTAAGACAAAATATTTTCTACTACAAGAAACATTGAATTTTAGTGATTTCCTGTGGGAAAGCTAACCACTGCTAAAAAAGGAAGGGGTGGAGCTGGGAAATTTCTTTGTTAACCTAGCTCTTTGCTGTGCATTGTGCAATCTTTGTTCAGATAACAACCTTTGTGTTCAGATAACCTTTCCACCTAGGTCCACCTTTCTATCTAGACCATGAGAACCAGTGTCTTTGGAGTATATACACACAGCCCTCTGCACCCTTTGCTAGGGGATGTGGCATCCAGAGCAGCACTTGTGTGTCAGGCATTGCCTCCTCCTTCCCTGATGAAGGCTGCGAACAAGCTGAGCATCCAGGGATGCACACAGTGGAATGGGGGTGTGATAACATGGAAAGTCTTTCTGAACTGTAGAAAATCCAGTGGTAATGCTAATAATATATCTTGGTATCATCTATTTAACTCCCTTCTCCTGAAGGATCTGCGGTGTCTTCATACCTTCCGGAATCCTCTAATGCTTTCCTGCTTCACCCACTCTACTCCCTAGTGACATGCCATCCACGGCCCACTGCTGCTCAAATTACGCCTTCCCTGACACTGTATCCTTGGAGGTTTCAGTTACACCAGAGGGCTTGTTTTCTGCTTTGCTAGGAGACGACAGGAGTCAAGGGGAAGGGAAGGAGGCAGGGCAGAAAATGGCTCTATAGGTAGTTGCCTTGGCTCAGGGCAGTGAAACAGTAAGGGCAGGAGAGACAGGGACCAAAGATGCCTGATCAGGGCCTGATTGAAGGACAACACCACTACGGAAATCTCCTGCACTGAGGCAGGACCTGCTGTTCCGTACTGTCTCCATCCACTCCTCAGGGGCCTTCTCCTCCACAGTTAGGCTTTTGGTAAATATGCTTTATTCAGTGAGTGAATATGCCTTTTCTGTTTTTTGATGGATTTTCAACATCCCAAGACCTACAGCCCCCACCTCATTGGATCCTCACAGCCAGATCTCTCATCTCTCCAAGTAACACCAGCTCTGTTCATTCAAATCCCACCAACCCTCCCTGCTCCCTGTTACTCCTTGTGTCCTTATCTCCCGTGCATTCCTTCCCACTTATCCGTCAGTGCTTTTACCTGATACTTCCATTTCTGCAATGTTAGCCTGTAATAGGGCATCAAATCTATTTTTCTTCTCGTGTTATCCAAAAAAGATTTTCACCAATTTGTAACTAATTCTGATTGCTCAGAATTATTGACTTTATAGCAAACCTGAACACTGAAAACATACTCACTGAATTATATTTTGATGATGCTGGTGAAGACTTTGTTCCATTTTTAAACCACTGATGGAATATGCCTGATAGTTAGATGTCTCATTAATTCTTCACACTTAAACCACTCATGATGGATCATCAGTTACTATTTTTATTTCTCAGATCTTTTTGCTTGTGCAGTAGACATCGGTCATACTTTTGTCGTTGTTGTTATTATTGCTATTAAAGCAAGCTTCTGCTACAGAAATTCTGTTACCAAAGTCTCTACAAGAATATCTAATGAATTCAGCTGATGACTGAGAATGTGTGAGCTCTAGATGTGTCAAAGGAAGGCAGCAGTTCTTGACTCTCCTGATTCATTCTGTGACAGATGTTACATTCAAGAAGAAGGGGAAAGTTAGAAATAATCATTTATTTATTCATTCCACAGTCTCCTGCAGCAAAAAACTACAGTAGTGACAGTGCTCACCCACACTGAACAGCTTAGAAATGCCAATTTATGATTAAAAAGAAAGCTGATTGTTCTGTTAACATGGAAACCTTTCAGAGCACAACAAAGGAAAAAATAATCTACCTTCAGGGCCTTACTGGCTACACAGCATGACATATACCAGAGCACATTACTGCAAGTTTTCTTTGTTCCAATGTGCAGGTCGGGATAGCAGATATTTTCATGCAAGCCTAGAACTCACACTGGCCCTTTTCAGGGAGTTGATTGGGGCCCAGTATATGAGATTTCTCTATAAATAACTCTAGCATTTCTTGGCAAAGAGGTGAATTTCATCCTGAATGTAGATGTTACTTCTAGATGAATGACACTCTCACCTCTCCAGCCCCTTTCTGGAATATATGCTGCCACAGGTGGGTGCCACTAACAAAATGACATCAGTGCGAGGTCAAGTATATTTCTCTCACTCTCCTCAGTATCTAAAAAGCCAGCAAAGAACGGTCACATGGCTTTAGCATTCAGTAGCTTTGTATATTTTTGGATATCAGAGTTCCACTTCCACTGTCATTCTGTAAAATTTGTGATCTTTGCAGGGAAGCGGTGGCGGGAAGTGAGTGATGGAGAAGGTGCATTTGAAAGAAAACCTTACCACTATGTTCATTCCTTTTTATTTTCCTAACTTTTTTTTTTTTAAGAGATGAACAAATGTTTGGCAGAAAGAGAGATCTTAAAATCTTAGAACTTGCAGGAACTTTACTCTTTGCTAGCCCATCTTGCCTTCAGCCTCAGTTGAAGCTCTGGAAACTGCTGGAGATGGCATGGCCCAAGCTGTGAGTACCCACGTGGCCTCCACTTTAACTCTGAGCCATGGACAGACAGCATTATCCAATCTGCTGCTTCCAACAGCTGTGGGAAATCTGTCACTATTGATCTGTTTAGACCATTATATTACCTAGAAGCTGTGTTAACAGTTGATAATGACAGCTCACTGCAATCTTCTCCTTTACTCTTCCTTTCCATTTCTTCTCTGACTTCCTTCACCAGTTACGAATGTGGAGTGGTACCCTTTTGTGGGTATTCCCACAGGATAATCTGGCAGGGAAATGTACATGTCTTCCCAAGGCAACAGCTTACTGGTTGTATGTAAAAGAAATGTAAAGCCTTTTTCCTTCTGGGCTTTTCAAAATTAGGCTATTGATGCCTCTTTACAGGAATGTACCATCTTTAAATATGTCATTATTACTGTGATTTTGTGGTTTAGGAATGGTACTCCCCAATGTACTGTTCCCACTGAAACCCCAAACCACACATTGTTCACTCTCTGTCCCCCTTTTCCCCTTCCCATCACCACTGCAGCAGATTGGAGAGGAGAACCAGAGGCACAAAATGCAAAGATCACAGATTGAAATAAGAACAATTTCCTGGAAACAACAATGATACGAAAACCAACAGTGACAGCAATGACATTAATAACAAAAGCCTAGAAAATAGAGTGAAGAGCTCAGTCCAACTGCAGCCATTCACCCCAGCTGCTTCCTCCAGCTCAGGACAAGTGTCACCCCACTGCTGTGCCCACCGCGCTTCCTCGACCCAAAGGAACCTCTTCTCCCTGGAAGAGAGTTCCTTTATCTGGCCCTCAGCAATGACATGAGGCTGTATGGAGTAACCTCTGTGCTCTAGTAGCCATGTTCCCTCCTGCCTAATGCAAAAAATTAACCCTTTCCATACACAGCTGTCTCCTGTCAGCTAGGTAGCTTTATTCTTCAATGAAATTCTGTTATTTGCTTTGTTGCTTTATGTATTCATTAGTCCAGCATTTGTTCTGTAGCTTTATATATTCATTAAAGGTCTATGAAACACGCTACAAAAATGTCAAGCACCTTGCAGCTCTGATTCACTTCTGCTCAGTATTCAGGTATTAGTTCCAGCAAACCTTCTGTGAACTTTTAATTGCAGCTGGTACAAACTTTGTGCTCTCCCTGCCTGTCTGCAAGCATCTTTTGATACTGTTCTGGGATGCATTTGAAAGCTGAATCTTGTCTTTCTGTAGAAAATCAACACTCTTCTTTCCATTTCTCTGACTGGATGAAAGTGCTGTCAGTGCCTCAGAGGATCAATTAGAAGCTATTTTACTTGTGTGACTATAGAAAGACAATCTGAGGTCTTTCTCCAATGGGGGAAAAAAATAAAAATCAAAAGACGAATTTATGTCAGTCCTTCTTTCTGAATTAACCCGAGCTTTGAATTAGTGGAGTTCTATTTTCACTCTCCCAGAAACCCCAGATGCAGACAGTGCAGTATGACAGCAAGGCCACCAATGTCCATCCCTTAGCTCACCACTCCTAACAGTGCCCCACAAGTGGTTTGCAACAATGGCTCTAAACCATGTCTGACAGCAGTACACAAGCAACAAGACATCACTGACTAGGTGTGACTGTGACATACCAGCACTGGTGCACCAGGGAAAATTCCACGCGCTTTGTGCCTTAGCATGGCTTTTATTTATCCTTTCAACCTTGGTGTATCTAATCATCTACATCCAAAAATACAGTAAGGTCCTGTTCACCAAATGTTAGCTTTTCTGACTGAAGTACATGAAGTGATTTTTGAACAACACAATGTCTTAAGGAATGAACAAGACATCTGTGGGAATGTCTATTAACTGGAAATTAGGAAACCACAGAGACTAATGAGGCACACATGGAACTTGTGAGAGAGTATAAATATCCCTGAGTTATGCAGCCACCCAGAAAGTATAAATGAAGGATTTAATTAACCTCTGCTGTAAGCAAGCAGATTATTAGAAATAGCTGTTCAAAAACTCTATTCCAGGTTAAAAAAGCAACCACTGGTTCCTAGAAGTGATTTCTGTGGTACACATTAAGGAAAGCTTTACAAACAGCAACTGTCAGTCGTGGAAAGTAGAAAACAAACCAAGGAAAGCAAAGCTTCTTCATATTTAACACAGGGTTTACAATAAAATCAGAAATGCAGTAGAGGACATTCAGACTTTTAGGAAAGATGTGGTCTCCTTGTAGAGAAGAATCTCAGAGCTATATAACTGCTTGTCATGTATATTGCTGCTATAAATTCCTGAGTGACAGTGATTTAGTAGAGATTACAGCAGGCAGGATGCCTGCTCTGTCAGAAGTGTCTTGTGTGGATATTAGCTGTGCCTGGTGGTCAAGCCCCTGATGTCACAAGCTCTCCTGCTATGGAGTTACTGTCTTTCAGCACAGCAGCCCTCCTTCCCCCCTCCACCTCCAGGATTTCTAGAACAGTTTAAAATACTGAGAAGTATTAGGTATAGAAGTATATAGATACTTAGAAGTATCAGGTATAAAATACCTGAAGTATTTATATGTTGGTTGAAAGGAAATTAGGACTGTGTGAAAGGAAGATGCACAAGGAACTCCTCTAATGCAGGACTGATAATAAAACTACCTATGGCTTTCTAAGCTGGAACAGAAATAGAGCACCTTGGGTCCTTAAAATCAGGAGGAGAGAAAACAGACCAAAAAATGTGTTTCTGAATCTATTGTCCAGTTCCACTTTGAGCAGCTATGAAGAGTGAGCTCTGATAAATAAATTGCTGTAAAATAACATATAGAACTGCTCCTGTACCAAAAAATATTTCTTGAAAAGGTAAGTCATTTCCCACTTCATAGCAATGCCGAGTCAGCCTCTTGTACTTTCTCAAATGTAGAAACTGAAAATCTAATTCCATAGCTTTTCTTCCTATGAATCTATCTTTCTTTCAGTTAGTATGCAAGCAAAAAATTAAATCTAAGTCGAAGGATCATCAGACCTAATAGCCAAGACTGCTATTTTGAAAAGGTCACCTTCTTACATGCAAAGCATTTAGAGTGAAATCCAAGCCTTAGCAAGCCTCCTATTGATCTCATTTACTTCAGATGCATATACTGATCAGGAAAAACACTTTTCAATGACGAAGGAATTGAACTGGAAATGTAACTTTAGGAATAAGAGTCTTAAATATTATTACAACAAGATTTTCCTTTTGAATTTCAGGTTTTGGACTGAAAACTGTTTTTTCTAATTCTCCAAAAAGTTGTATTTAGTTCACCTATGCCACTTTATGGCACTTTCTTCTTGTAGAAGATAGCTTCTACATTGGAAAAAAAAATCTTCTGCAGACATTTTAAATTTTAGCCTGATTAACTCAGTTATTTTGATTTATTTTTTTGATTGCCTTCAGGTTCCTAACCCACTCCAATTAATTACTAGAGATGATAAAATTAATCATCTTATTAGCTAGAAGCCACAGCTACCATGGTACCCTCGTTTAGTATGCTACAAGAAAGTCATGCAGAAATTTAAAGCTTTAGAGAAGTTTTAAACATACAAAAATTATTGGAAATATGAGATTAACTCCCAGATATACAAAATCTCTTTTATGGCTGAATTTTATAGTGTTTGACAACCAGGATCTCCAAGAGAGTAGACCAGGATTTGGACAGGAGATGTGCTATTGTACTTCATAGTTATCAACAAAAAAGCCTAGAACAAAAAACCCCTACAGCTGAAAGTAGGAAGTCAGAAAAGTTAGAGCATTTTTGAAAAACAATGTGCCCCCTAAGTGTACTGAAATGTCCCTGTGTTATTTAATCAATTACTAGAAAAAATTAAAAGGCTAAGAACTCATTTGTCTGTGATGTTTCTACAAAATATATTTTTAAAATCCACAGTAAATTTGTAGACACTAAAGTTTAATTCTTTACGTATTTCCATTCATTTTGGGGAATGGTTTGGAAAAGGAGATAGTCATAACCTCTCTATCAGACAGGGTGAAAATTATAAGGTCTATGTCAGGCAGAGTGTTGTCTTCTCAGATGGTGAATATCCCTCTATTTCAGGATCAGCTAAAAAAAGAATTGGATGATGGAAAAAATTGGAAATGTTATAACCTTTTTTGTTGCTGTTGTTGTTGCTCTTTGGAATGAGTCAGTTCTGAAGGCTTTTAATTTACAATTGAAAATGTGAGTGAAAGGGTGAAAAGGTTTTGAAAGTGTCAAACACTTTGGATACTAAGAAAAATCATTTTAGTTTGGCTACACAACATTTAAAAATCACCAGCTAGGAGTATCAACTATTCTCAAAGCCTTTTGTGCAGCAAAAAAGAAAGTATGGGTTAGACAGCCAGGGTAGTGCCCCTGAATTGGAAGTCTGAGTTGGAATTTGAGTCTGTCAAAGAGGTGTCTCAGTGCTGCTGGAGAATTGCTGACTGTTTACTAGAAGTATATGCTTTTTTAAAAATATGGGGGAATCATAAAGGAGATGTTTTTCAAAGTTCTTAGGCTATTCAATTTCTCCCTCTGTATCTAAGCTGAAAGTGTCTCCTCTTGTTTGGTTTATGGGAAGTATAAGTCTATGTATTAAGCAAACTATCAGCTCTGCATTAACTTAATTTCCTTTCTCTAATCATGATACATATCAAGATGACAAGAAGCATTCCTCAAAATAGCAAGGGCCAAATCCATTATCCTCTGCAGAAAACTGCTTGACATTTGTGACATTTAAGCACCATTTTTATATGTAGTCAGGGAATGTGGTGAGGCATGATTGCTCTCAGTCAAGCAACATAGCATATCACAGTTCATAAAGCATGGGGTAGGGATGCTCTATAGGTCACAAAAATGTCCTAAATTGCAGACAGGCACATTCTGTGCTGGTGAAAACTTTTCTGGTTTTCTTTATTTTTAATCATTAATGGCACAGAACACCATCACCTACGGGTGTTCCTCTTTTGCACAGACTAAGGATGATGTTGTTTTCCACTTTTCACAGAACTTCTGGAGAAATCTGTAATGAAATACAGAATTTAGATTCTGTATCTGTAGGCTTGGGGCTGCACTTGCTATAGTCTTATTCACCCCAACGTTGCAATATTAAAAACGATTTAATTTTTAGCAGGGAAGTCTCATCTTCTAAGTACAATAGGAGTATGTGGCAGATGTGCTACAGCAGTGAATTCCACTCCAGTGTGTAGGGATACATGGAAGGAGGCAGCTCTGTGACTGAGGGCTGGAAGAGATTGATGATGATGCAACTGGTGATGCAATTTTGAAAATGGTACATGGAAATTTTCAATGCTCTTGACTAAGAGCACATTCTATGATTCCTGGGCCTTCACAGAAAATACCTCTCTTTCTTGACAGGCTGTGAACTCTAAAAAGAAACACCAGAGACTCATGTAAATGCTTTTACTATTTACAATCATAGATTTAGTTACATTACATTTAATTACAGTGAAGTACTGTTGATGCCTGTCTTCTCTTCATCTGTCTCCTGTCAGTCTTAAAAGCATTTCATTGACATGCCTGGAAAATAAACTTGTTTTTAGAAAATTCTTCATATCAAAGCTGAATTAATTTGATTCTAAAGAAAAAGGAATGACATTAAAATAGTCAATTGTACTTCTAGGTTTTATAGCACACATAATTATCAAATTAAACCTTGTCAATAGTAATTAATTTGTTTTGGTAATAAAAACAGCAGGCTGCCTTTTCTTCTGTTAACATTAATTCTTCAAACCATCAAATCTATATATGTGATAGAGCTCTTCTGTAGAAATTTTTTTTTATGGCAGCTTTATAGGATTTCTCTTTTAAAACTCCCATGAATCTTATTGCAAAAGAAGAGCTATTGAGATGGAGGCTTTTACAGATATTTCACTGCTGATTTTCCTTTCTTAGCAGACACATTTTTATTTGGTATTTTGCAAGGATTTGAAAGCATCTTGTCAAAGAAAAAGTAATTATTTTTCTATAATTACATATCTATAGTTCAGTTCACTGTCCTTGCTACTGTTTTTCAAGCTGCATTGGGTTAAGTTCCAGTGGTAGTTAATAAATCTTTGAATTCTTTCATGTACGGAGATGCAGTAAGAAAAATCTATGGCACAATATCATGTGAATTATCTGTCTAGACACTTCCAATCTCTCTGAAGATACAGTGGAACTAATGAATTACTAATATTCACTGTTTCTAAGGTATGTGTTTAAAGCCTTCTCTATGTCACAGATAAATACTTTAGAAAAAGGAGGAAAGTATTTCAATGATGAAACCAAAATCAATTGTTTTCTGTCAGACTTGATCTATATTACCAAGACCAATTGAGATGCTCCAAAAGTTGACAGAGTATCTTTGAAAAGAAACCAAAACCAAAGTAAAACATTAAAGTAGCTACAATTTTAAATGGGAAGAAGACAAAGTCATCACTGATTGTCATATTAAAGTCAAGACCTTTATTTTTAGCTTCCTTTAGTTTGAGCTTTCATTCATAAATATACTTTTTAGTGATTGCTCAGATGCAATTTAGCTATTTCAGTCAATAAACAAAAATGATTATATCTCCATTGTATGAAAAGGAAAAAAAAACCCAACAAATCAACCCTAAATTAGTTTTAGAATTTAGTTTGGATTTGTAGTGATAGAGGAAGAAATCAGATTCAGTTTGTAGATTATGGCACCTAATGCAAGGATATCCAAGTAGAATTTCAGACCTACACGGAGCAAGGTGTGTAGACTGTCCTTACACTGGGGAAATCTACATTCTATTGTGATCTTAGATAAGAGTGTGAACATAAAATTTAGGTGTAAATCTTTAAACTATATTTTAGCTATGTTGTTTTACATAGTTATTCATCTCAAAGTGGAATGGTGATTGTTTGAGACAGTCATGCTTCCTTTAAGGGTGGGTAAATAAAAGGCTGTATGAGATCCTTGTGATGATCTCTCTGAGCCTGAAATTGGTCATTTTTGGCTGTCATGGGATTTGTTTAATTCAGTTTTTTCCATGACCAAGAGAAGAGGAAAATAATTGACAAAGGGCTTGAGGATTGGCTTTCAGGCTATGTCAGAGGCTTTCAAACTACAGCTTTCAAAAGACTATAGACATTAGCAACCATCTAGACTAACAAGCTGAATGTATTGGGGACCTTCATCTGTGGTATTAAACTCTTATCTTCTAACCACAACAGCCTTGTAGCTGCCTAATGAGAGTAATACTCAACCCATGTTGAGCCCTGAGCAGTGCTCAAGAGGTGCTTGGAGCAGGGATGGCTGACTTGGGCCAAATCAACATGGCACCTACTCCAACAATTTAGAGTTCTATGCTGATTGCTTCAGGGCCTGGAAATATATCTTTAGACTCTTCAGTTTATTACTAGAGATACAGGTTATATGTTTCTCTAGCAACGTACTTATAGAAATCTATATCCTGAAATGCATTATAGAAAATATAAAAATGAAAATCCTGAGTGTTTCTATGCTGTGGCTGAAGATGTATATTTGGATGCACTGAGCACACCAATAAATGTTTCAGATATCTTTTTAAAGGAAATGAGCGAGATTTTCACCTTATCTAGATGTGCAAGATTAAATATTGTAGAAGAATGCTGCAGGTGAGAATCAAAACTATAGAGAGAACTGAGTTTTGAAGGAAAGATCTTGGAAAATATCCAATTTTAGGTAACTTCAACAAAGTCAGGATAGCACGGCTACGATCCACTTCTCTCCATGGCCCTAAACTGATAAGAAAAAAAAGATGCCTAATATGTCCATAACTTTAAACTGAATCCTCCTTTTAAATATCCAGTAATTTCAGGAATTTAATCTATAAAATTTTTCACATGGATTATTTTTATCATCCTCATATGATAATCCTCATTGGATTATCTTTTAAAAAGTTTTTTAATACCTTATTTTTCAAGTTGTACTTAGTTGGAAGGATAACATGCTCAGCAATGTCTATTTCTGTTCTCCTAAAGTAAAGTAATTAAAACTTGCTGTACTTTCAGTTTGTGTGTTTAGTAGATATCTGTCAACATTCCCTACCTGTATTTTCTTTTTTCTCTCCTGTGTATTTTAAGCGTATATTTGCACTTCTGCAGGAATTTGAGCAAGGGCTGAATGTTAAGCAGAGAGAATGTCTGTCACAAAATCAGGGTAACAGAATGGGAAGCTGGAGAGAATCTCTGGAGCTCATTTTGTGCCCAACCCCTTCTTAAGAAGGATGCCTAAAGCCATTTGCCCAGGACCACATCTAGATGGCTTTTAAATATCTCCAACGTAAAAGTCCCCACTATCTCCTTGGGCAACTTGTGCCAGTGCTTTGTCAACCTCACAGTAAAGAAGTGTTTCCTGATGTTCAGAAAATCTCCTGAGTTTCAGTTTGTGACTATTGCCTCTGGTGCTATCACGGCACCACGGAAGTGAGTGAGCTTACATCCTCTTCCAGTCACCTGCCCTTCATTTTTTATAGATTTTGATAAGATCTCTCCAAAACCTTCCCTCCTCCAGGCTGAAAAGTCCCAGCTCTCTCAGCCTTTCCTCATGTGTTGGATGCCCTAGTTAGTCCCCTAATCATTCTTGTGGGTCTTCACTGAACTCTCTCCAGGATGTCCTTGTGTGTCCTGTACTGAGAAACCCAGAACAGGACCCAATACATTTGAGATGGCCTCACAGCACTGAATAAAGGGGAACGATGTCTGCCTTACATTCCATGTGGTGTCCACCAGGACCCCCAGGTCATTTTCTACCAAGCTACTTTTTTGCTGTGTGGCTCAGGGCACATTTGGGTACCTGGGCTGGTTCTTCTCTAGGTGCAGGCCTTCCCAGTTCCCTTTGCTGAAGTTCACGAGGCTCTTGGCAGCCCATTTCACCAGTCTGCCACGGTTACTGCAGATGGCACACGACCCTCTGGCGTATCAGCCTTTCCTCTCAATCTGGCATTTGAAAATGCCCCATCATCTCTGCCCCATCATCCAGATCATTAATGAAGAATATTAAGCAGGAATGGCTCCAATACTGATGCTTGGGGTACACCACTAGTCACTGGCCTCCAGCTAGACTTTATGCCACTGTCCATCACCTCTGGGGCCAGTCATTCACCTAGTTTTCAATCTGCCTCACTGTGTGCTCATCCACCCATGACCTCACTTTGGTGATACCACACTGACGACTTTTGATGGCCTTCTCATTCTGGAAAATATTTTATTCTTATTCATGACAAAAAAAACCAAAATAAAAAAAACACCCAAAAGACCAACCAACCAAACAAAACAGTTATGGTAGTTATGGTCAATGCTGTGTGTTGTTTTTTTGTGTTTCAATTAACTTGATTTGATAATTAGAGAGATAGCAGTCTTTGCTAAAACTCCAATAACTAATCCGTGTACTCACTGTGACATTGGTTACTGACAACCCAGGTGAAATACAAAATTCTGGCAACACTGAGTTGATTGGAATGATAGTTGAATTAGCAATGAATATCCCTGATACACATGTTGGTAATGTATATGCCCCACTTGCAAAAATCATTTGCTAGAGTAGGTGTTATTTGTCACATAATGTATAACACAGTTTTCTTTTAAGGTAATGAAGGAGTAAATTAAACTCCTTGGAGTGGAATGGAATACAGGCTTTAATAGCATTGTTAACTCAAATAGTGGCTTCAGTTCCTAAATCTAACATTTAAAAGGAAAAAGATTTGCATGTGACCTTATTCTTTATTTTTGCCTTTATGAAAAACAAAATTAAAAAAAAATAAATCTAACCATCTGTTCCAACTCTTCCAAGTAACAACCTTTACTAGGTGAAGACTGCTTGATTCACTTAGACAGGGACACTGTAGACACTTCCAGTGATTCTTGTATTTCTTTTAAAATAAGTTAATCAATAATGTGATCTAAAAATTCAAAGTTTTAATTTTCTGACACTTTTTATCCAAGAGCAAGTTACATGTAAAAAATGAATGACAGACTTTTATAATTTTTTCCCCAAGAATACCTTCCAGGAAAAGGAGAAAAACTGATCAGAGATTTTCTTTATTGATTGGGTCTTGCCATTTGGCTCCAGAGACTGATTGCAGAAGAAAAAATATTACAAGGTTCAACTGCTATCTCCGGAGGAAAAACAATATTGATTTTTCATGAAATCCAAAGTGTTAGTGCTGAAAATTGAAAAAAAGAAGTAATATTTAGCTTGGTTTTAGGAGTATTGTGTACTGAGACCTTCATTAGAGTGCAAGGATGTATTTCAGGAATTTTGTATCAAGAAATGATTTAATATTCTAACACCAAAATCTTCTGTTCTTAGTTCCTTAAAATTGTAGAATTTATATCTGTCCTCCTTGTGACCTACTGAAAAAACATAGCAAAAAGAGCTGGATGAGTTGCAAAACCCTGTTACATTATAAGTTTCTTAAGACTGAACTTCAAGTTAACTCTATTTGTGAGTTTAAAGAGTTTTATGAATGGATTTTAAATATTAAGTATATCGGTATTAAAATTAACTGCTGAATTGCAGGTCGTGCTAACTGAATTGTGTGAAAATCATGACATTTCTTTTCCTTGAAAGCAATGCATATAATCTGAAAAGAAAAATTTCTAAAATTTACAATTGTCTCTACATTATGAATAGTTTCTCCTTATTGCTGTGATGCAGTCCTCAGCCCTTCTGCCATAACCCCCAAAATGTACATTTTGTGACCATATCCTGTTGCAATACAATATTATCACAGTGGAGAAAAGGACTGATTTTGTAAAAAAGTACCTGTGACAACCAGATAGACATTCCACTAACATGAAGCTTGAGCAATTCTTCAAAATGTGAGTGCACTTTTATTTTTTTAATAGTAATTGTTTAAATGTTACACAGAAGGTAAGGATTTCATTAAGATTTCAAAAAAAACCCAAAAAAACCAACCAAACCCAAAACTAACAAATGATGCCAGCATTGGCCATTGGGATCTCAGCCTTGTCTGACATATCTGGGATAGTACCTTGGAGTTCTTTCCAGAAAATCCATGAAGTCCTCAGTTTCCATGTTGATTTATGTCTTACCAATTTGTTCCTTCTGAACAAAGGACTGAATATGTGCTAAGTTTTATCCAGTGTTACATAGAAATTTATACAATAAGGAAACTTTAAAGGGGTTTTGTTTGCTTAGTTGATGGCAAAATTGCTACATGTAGATTTTGTATTTACTTCACAAAAATACTGGTCTGCAAATAATGCTGTACATGTACAGAGTAAATTTTCTTAGACTTGCAACAAATATTTTGATTTTTATTCAAAAAGCACATTTGAATCATAGCCTGCTGTCATAATTAATATGATTACATATTAAGAACAAGATTTTTGTGGCATAGCATCCACTAACCTTTCTCTAAAATATAGTATGCTCGTTTCCACATTCTCCACAAAAAAATCTCTCAAAATAGAAATTTCAACCATGTTCCAGAAAGCCATCATTCAACTGAGAGCAAGCACGTATGAACACTTGCTCTTCCACACTGGAGAAGTCTTGGAGGCAAGAAAAGAGGCTGTTGTGTGAATCCAAGGATTACTCAGCAATGCCTGCTGGTGTCTTGAGCAAACACATTAGTCTCTTGCTTAAAACAGATGCAGGTCACGTTCTCTGGGCCAACATGTGCAGACAAGACTGTTGAATTGCCATCTGTGCTTAATCTGTCACTGAAGAGCAAACAAGGCTGTTTCAGCCTTTCAAAGGAAATGCTGACTGGTAGGAACATGTGCAGCATTAAAAAGCCCTCCAGTCACAGGACTCTGTTCACTTATGCCTTCTGTTTGATTGCTTTCTTAATTAATTATTTGGCCAAGATAGCTATCTTAATCAGTATAGGCATTTATTTAAAAGATTAATTGCTGGAAAAACAGGAAAAAAAATTCGCCTTGAAGTTTGTTTTTTTTTTTTCAGTATGCTACTGCAGTTATGTAATTTCTGGACATGTCTGCTCTAATTAGCCATCTTCTGAAAATAGTCCTAGGTTTTTAAAACATGATTCTCTGAAATTACGTGCTTAGGGCTGTAAAAATGTACAAGAAGTACTTTCAAGTTACTTTAATATATTATCTAAGGGGTTTTTTTAGAGACAAATCACACCAAAGCATGGCTCCAGGAGAAATGCTCTGCCAAAACCATTAGTTTGCCAGGGGGTTTTTTAGTCTTCTTTTCTACCACAGAGACAGTTCTGTGGATTAAAAGTAGACTTTGCCTTGCCAAAATCTTTCTCTTCTCTGAAACTCTCCTATGTATATACTAATTCATGCAACTCCCTCTATCTTATTGCCATCACCAAAGAAAGGATGTAATTTCACAAATCATGTATTATGACTCAGCTACTGCAGCAACTAGAAAAATATATCAAATTACTTTCTCTCTAGGGGCAAGACATCACTTTGATAATTAGGCAAGACAGCAGAAAAAGCTGGTGGAAAGATCAAGACAAATCTGCATGCATTTTAAATAATATGGATGACGTATATTTGTATAAAGTTCCACGGATATAAATGCCACTCTTAGTAATATAGCCTGAAAATTAAGCTTGATGTGGTTTGGATTTTTGTAATTCATCTAGCAAACTACTCACCCTGCCTTCTGGGCTGGGTGCTGAAGGCAGAGAGAAAAGATAAAATATAGCCAGGCAGTTTAGCTCCTGGCAGGTCTTCTTTCCCATAAAGTCACATGAATAGTAGAATAATTTTGTTGCACCTTCCATTATGCCACACACGTACAGCAAACAGGACAATTTGCTAGCCTTTAAAAGGTCTTTGTAAGCTTGGTTCTTTCTAAGAAAGAGGCAACATTATGAAGACAAAGACTTCTGAGAACAGTTTATTATTTTTCTCTTTCAGTGCATGAAGCTCTCATGAACCTTCCATTATCTCAGACATTTTCTGGCCAAGCACCCTCTTTTTCTGAAAGTTACTGTTATATTTTGATTTACCTCTGTCTCCACACATAATCTATTTTAAGTACGTTTGCTTTTACATTTAAGCACAAGGTATCTCTAACCTTTATTTTACTGAGGCTAAAAAGGAGAAAATTCAGCCCTAGAATGGTAAAATGGTTTTTTTTAAAAATCCAACTGCCAAATTCAGTGGCATATTGCACCAGCGACTGGCATCTTTCTAAACAAATCACTCTCTTTTTTTTGGGATGTGGGCATAAAGTAATCGCTGTACTTAATGAATTCAGGATGGTTCCATCCTCTCAAGCACTATTCCACAGAGATAATGACATTAAAAAAAAAATCAATGTGTAGGGGTTTTTTTAAGTCTCCAAAACATTTCTAAAGTAGCTCTTATGCACCCTTTGTGGCATATCCAGATGACATGGCAGTGGAATATAATAGTCATTTTTAGCAATATTTTGGGGTATATGATGTAACTTGGTCCTGCTCTTATAATTTATAGATAATTCAGTTTCCTAAAACTCATGCTAATAGAAATGAAAAATTAATTGGAAACAAAACCATAACATGTTCCATTTTGCTTTTAGTGGAATCTCCCCCGTCACCATTGTTCTTTTCTAATCAGTGACAATTTTTCATTGGGAACCTGAACTATGCTTTAATTTTGACAAACTGTGTTTTGAAGCAGGAAAATGCTCTGTTGGGCTCTCTGACTAGCTCTGCATACCAGAGATGAGCAGATGGAAAGGCTGTACTACTCCCACCAGCAGTGAGACTCAGAGGGTTGATGCTTTTCACTTCCCAGGAAATTTTACTGGCTTCAAATTTTTCTCCTCCCACTCTCAACCCTCAATTCTCTTTGGGGCTGAAATCAGCCTTTTCTCTTGTTTTTTAGTTCTTGCTTCTCAGTAACAGTTAAAATCACTCCCCACCTGAAACAAGAGCTGGGATGACTGCTGGACACACAGATATTTTTATTTCTTTTGCAGTATGCATCCAGAGTTTTCTGAACAGTTTATGAGTGGATTACACACACTGGCATATCCAGCAGCCTCAGGTAAAAGACTGCTGTTTTGTCTGTAGAAAAATCAAAGTTTAAATTTCTTTGGCAATTCACTTATCACCATTCAGAATGCCAGGACTGGAGTGGAGATTGAAATTCAAGGGTTCACACGGCTGAGGGCAGATTATTCATGCTTTCTTGAACTATTTTGTTTCTTAACCATTAAGGCTATTAAAGACTTAACCAAAAATAGCTGTCCCTTCCCTGCCCAAATAATGTAATGCCTGAGTGCCCAGGTGCCATTTGTTAGGGAAATTGAAAGGATATTTTGAGTTTAATCTGTTCCTTTCAGGCTGCAGTGGCTTGGTGTTAAAAGCTCTGCTGAACAGAGACGGGTTTCAGCGCCAGCAATGAAAGCCCGGATCTGACAAAAAGCGACAATCACAAATAAAACCTTTTATGCTGCAAAGGGCCTGCCACTCTGGTGGTGACAAATACGCGTTCAAGTGACAGTGACGGAACACCGCTGCTGCCCTGCTCGGCAGCTCCCTGGGCTCGGCACAGCGCAGCCTCGGCCGGGCAGCCCCGGGCTGGGCCTGCGCGGAGCCAGCGAGCGAGGCGCTGCTCCGGAGCGGGCAGGAGCTACGGGACACATCGCCTGCCCCTTCCTTCCCCGGCTGCCCCTCCCTTTCCCCGCTGCCCCTTCCTTCCCCGCCTGGCCCCGCCTTCCCCGGCTGCCCCTTCGTTCCCCGGCTTGCCCCTTCCTTCCCCGCCTTCCGCCTCCCTCGCCGGGATTCCGGGCGCGCAGCGCCGCCGGCCGGGAGCAGCCTCGCCTCGACAGTCGGCAGCAACGCGTTCTGAAATGCAAGAGCAAAACGTAGGGGCTGGAAATCACTCATATACAGAAAGAATAAAAGAAAAACACCAAAAACTAACGACACAGCACCACAATAACTCTCCCCCCAAGCCCCCCACACTTAGTTAATGCACCATATCTTGTGTCGTCAGACTGGCTCTGTAATTACTCTAGGATTTCCATCCAAATGTTTCCCATTCAAAAGGACTTAAAAAAGATAATAGTAGATAATTTAAGCCACCGTTCTGAAGAAACTGTACAGTATTGGGACGTCAAATTTGTTGAAGCTACCTGTCCAGTCCTCTGACTAAAAGCATCATAACTCATGGCTCTGTACAGCTTGCTCCTACCTAGATTACAAAAACTTTCTGTGGGCATCTGAAGTGGATAGGTAAATACTGTATCCTGCTAATATTTCCATAATGCATGTGTTGGTGTGCCAAAATGTTACAGTAATTCGAACTCTATGATGCCTCAGAAACCACCCTTTACTCCTGAGGCTAAAGCCAGCCATGCTGTGGATGAGGCATGACTTATGCTCAGTGTGACCTAAAGAACCTGTCTTACACTTTCAGGGCTGAAGATCATTTTTGTTTTCATTTGTGTCTGGACCATGTTCTTAAAGTCCTGGAGGGGAAAACAGATTTTTTTTTGATATTTAAAGAGGTGGGATGATTCCCATCACAGGTTTAGGTGTGGAGAGTTTGGCACAGAACAAAATTGTTTATTCCATATGGTATCCTGTTGTATTCTCAAAATATGTTTTTATTCAGGTGTAATTTTGTGGGGCAACAATTATTTCTTATATGTGAAGATTTTATTGGTAGTTAGATAGTTTTTAATTTTAAGCCCATTATCAGTTGTAATTGTCACTCTAGTATCCTGTCTTCAGGTGTTTGTAACTGAGCTTGGACTGAAATTTTCCATCTTAGATATATTCTTCAGTTTTAGCCTTTGGGAAACTTATAATCAAATTTATTTTAGCTGTTTATGGGAATATGAAAAAGAGTCATGTCCCTGTTAAAAATCCTTGTGCTCCTTCTTCTTCAGCCTCCTGCACTTCCTCTAAAGGGCAGGAACTTGATGTTGAACTGAAGTATGAAGTTTTGCCTTTTACACCTCTTCTGTTGCGAATGAAAATTCATCAGTATTTTTTCTTACATTTATGAGCCTTTAAAAAAAAAGTGCAGTTTAGTTATGACTCTAGGAGGTTTGCAAAGGCTTTACAGTTTCACTGAAGATTCCACTTGCTCTGAGTACGAGTGCTATCCACATGGGCACATGTACCAGCTCATATTCCAGGGCAGGATTCAATCCTGAAGGGGCTACAAAAGGATTTGGGCAGCACTGAGCCCTTGCAGACTGACTTGGGAGTGTGGACTAAATTCAGAATAAGAAGCTCACTGCTGTGCTGCTATCAACAAGAAAGTTTGAACCAGGAGGGGAGAAAAGTTGGCTCAAACAAGGAAAGGAAAGACAAACAGATAGCAACAAAGTCTCTGAAGCTGCATTTGGACTTGAGGCCTACTGACACAGCATAGCTTATTTCGTTATAGCTCTGTCCCTTCCCACCCAAATATAGCCTTATCCAGACTGCTGCCTTTGAGTGGTTTTCAGCCCTTGCTGACTGCAGGTATTGTGTAGAAAAGCATCAGTTCATTCAGGTTAAAAAGATGCCCAGTCCATATTGGAGGTATACCCATCTGCCCTACAGATTTTACTCTTCTCATGTAGACAAAGGCTTCTGGTGGTAGTGAGGTGGGAAAAGAAAAAACACTGAACAGCTCTGTCTGGGAATATTAGAGAAGATGACTGAGTAAGGAGTCCAAATAGAAAACATAAGTTTGGGAGAAAGATGGCTTTAGAGAAAGTGTTTACCATGGATGAAAAGCTCCTGGATGGGGAAGGCTGGGATCTGAAAGTAATTTAATTGGAATCTTTGTAAACAACTATATCATTTTCAAATACTGGATACTTATCTGCTAAACATTTATCAAAGCAAGGTGCCCAAATCTCTATTCTGACATAGCAATAACAACAGTCAGACAGAATGATAATCAGTCTGGGGCTTTGCAGTCCCAGATTAGATTTCATGGATTTTGAAAGATGTTGCATTCTTGTGTTTTTGTAATGATATTAATACATAATAAAGCATAAATCATGTGGATATGTCATTTACAAAAAAACCTTAACCAAAACCGTTTGCATTGTTTTGATTTCTTCTAAGCATATCCTTAACGTTGCAATTTCCTAAGTCTATGTGACATAATTTGTTTAATGTTTACATTTCAGATGTATATTCTAAGCCATACCTCCCATTTAAACTGTAATTCCTGTGGGAATTTTATTGCTTTTTGAAAAGTTCATTCATGATCAGTAGGAAGGTAAATGCAAGGGAGAATTACTATGTTCTCAATTAATGGTGTGGAACTGTTTTTTTAGTGGAATCACAGATTTGCTAAAGTAGTGCTTAGCAACTAATCTGTGTTGCTAAAGGACAAAAATACAGCCAAGGTAAAGAGCTTACAGAATCACACAATGGCTGAGCCTGACATCCATTTGGAGATTGTGGATCCTCAGTGATGAAACAGCAAGGTCTGCTGGAACAGGTTGCCCAGGACAGGTCTTAAAGATCCAGAGATGGAGATGCCACAGCCTCTCTGAGTCAGTGTTTGTCCACCCTCACTGAGGTGGTAAGTATTGCTCATATTTACACAAAATTGCTTATATTTCATTTTGTGCCCCTTGCTTCTGGTCACCACTTGGCTACCACCAAGAAGAATCTCCAACTCTGTCTTCTGTCCGGTCCTCCTTGGATGTTCACACACGTTCGTAAGATCTGCCTCAGCCTTTTCTGCTCTTTACCAAAATTGCTAAACTAGTGGCTTTACAGTTGCTAAACTAGTGGCTGCAAGGTTCTTCTCAGCTTTTATTTCGCCACTCTTTGCATGCAGTACCTAAAACGAAACACTGATCACCCTGATCTCTGGCCTCTGGCACATAAGACCATGGAAAGGAAGAGACACCGCCTTGGTGGTGTATGATCTCCTCCCAAGGAGAAGGAGCAGAAAGGCCTCACTTGTTCTGTCAGTATCTTGTTGGGTGAATGAAGAATGGGTCTCTCTTGTCAGGCAACACTGCTAGGATATAAGGAGTAGTAAAAATGGTCTTGCTTCTTCATTAGTGTGCAATAGAGAGATAGTGCCAGGTCTGTGGACTGCTCTTGGGTTTGTTGTTGCTGGAATGGCTCCTGAGGTATTAAAGAGTCTTTTTTCCCAGCCCCACGATCGAAGAAGAAGACCAGATTCTTTGGCTCTGGTTTTCAAGGTTCTTATCTAATACATTCTTTTTCTGACCTGCAGAGGTCTGTCTGGCAGGTCAGTTCGTGGCACACCGACCACCCTTGGGGTGGTGTTATCTTTTTATACTAAAACCTAAGTGTACTTTATTTACAATAATTTTCCAAAACCTATCACCTATATTAGACAGTCTGTCTCTCTCCTAAACTAATGCAGAAGTGCCACCATCACAGCAGAAGATGGAGGACAAGAAGGACAGGACATGCCCAGATTCCTCCATCTTGCCTCTTGAACCTCCATTCTAAATCCCCAAAATTCTAGATTTTCATCCTGTGATAAATTCACTAACATTCTACTCAAACTCTTGTGGCTTGTAAATCCTCACACAAAGTTGGTAACTTTTTCCATGGGCTGAGATTGAAGGCACAGGTGTTTTTGACTCCGTGCCAAGATCTCTGAGCCACCTGCCAGGGTCTCAAGTCCCCCAGGGCAGCCAGAGGAATGTCCTGGGTTCTGACAGACTGCCATTAATGGCATTCCATAGCAATATTCTGTCAGGCTCAATTACTAAATTGAGTATATATTTAATTATGTACAGTAAAAATATTAGTGATTTAGATTTTTGTGTAATGAGCTTTCTTTAGTGTGAACACCAAGCTGATCTTTACATACCATCAGATGTCATCAGAAATACCTGTTAAGACACAGTTCACAATAAATTCCTGTTTTAGGAAGTGTGTATTGTGGGAGATACTAAAAAGTTTTGTTTGGGAGGCCTTCTGGTGATGTGCCACAACTTTGAAAGTATTTAGATAACTTGAAATTATTAGCTGCTGGTTGTCTGGGGAACTTAAATTGTAGTTTGATAAATTGGATAAATTCAAAGTATTGCCATAACGTTAGGGTTGATTCATCCTCTTAGCTGTGAGAGCACTGTAGAGCACACTCTTTCTCTAAAAAAAGAGGGAGAGGGGAGGAAGACACTGTCATTTTCTATCAGCTATTGTTTTTCACAGAAATTCATATGTGTAACTGATACCATCTTGGGGTACCATTAAAATCAATCAATCCCTTTAACAGAATTTACCCAGACTCTTTACTATTAAAAGAATATTTTCTACTTTCTATCTTTTCTATTTCTCCAATTCACAGCAGTAAATTAAAAACCCACAAATTTTTCCTTATGGTCTTGAGATAAAATAATATTCCTGAACAGCTCTTCTCTAACAACTGTAGCTTCTTTTGTCAGAAGATGAAGATTTTAAAAGTGCAATAAGCTGGTTTTCCTCAGAAGTATTTCAGACAGAAATTCAATATTTAAACCATTCTCTGCCATATCATTGAGCAGTATCCAGAGCTGTTTTTCCCAGTCTTATCACAAAAGCAGATGAAAGAGATGAAAAAGTCAGATATCCAAATCTTGGAATTTAAACAGTTTTATTGCCAGAATACAAGTACTTCTAAAAGACTAATTTTTTAATATATACATAAATAATGGCAGAATTTTGAAGAAAGGCATTTCAACCTTATAACTTTTCAAGTTATAGAGTTTAAGAGTCTTATACTGTTTTAGTCTTTAAACCAATCTCCTGTACAGTGTCAGTGACCAGTACAGTGTCAGTGGTCCACCACTGAACTCAAAAAGATGACATACAACTTGTACACTGTGAATGGAGAAAATACTCTGTAAGAATTTGAACTCATTTGGCTGTGTATCAAAATGATAAATATTTGGTACTAACTGTGGTGCAGTCATCTTTTCTAGTGTAATAACAAAACAGAGAAAGGGAATCAGCAATTCCAGCTTTATAAGGCCTTGATATTGCATTGACTAAAGAACTTCTGAGTTAAGAAGCCAATTTTTTTCCTGAATTTTGAATGCTAACTGATGTTGCTTGAAATATAAATTCAGCCATTACAAAATAAAATTAAATAAATTGAACAAATCTTTCTTATTCATAAAAGAAAATAAAGATGTTTATCTTAATCTTTCAATTGAAAAAACAGTAAGAAAATTGGAATAGAAACAGTCTGAATTAGAATGCAAAATACTTGGGAGCTACATTTGAAATGCCTTTGGGGAAGCTCTATTTTTTGTTGTTGTGATGCTGCAGTTCTTGTTAACCTTCCAACTAAATAGAATAGAATAGAAATAAATAGAATAGAGTATTTTCAGTTGGAAGGGACCTGCAATGATCATCTAGTCCACCAGCCTGACCAT
The DNA here is from genome assembly GCF_051311805.1 of Agelaius phoeniceus. Lineage (NCBI taxonomy): Eukaryota > Metazoa > Chordata > Aves > Passeriformes > Icteridae > Agelaius > Agelaius phoeniceus. Next base: position 30,680,413 of record NC_135269.1, on the reverse strand, counting down.
TCCAGGGCTGACCAAAAGTTAAGGCATGTGGTTAAGGCCATTGTCCAAATGCCTTGTAAACACTGACAGGCCTGGTGCCTCGACCAACTCTCTAGGCAGCCTCTTTCAGTGTTTGACTGCCCTCTAAGTAAAAAAATGCTTCTCAACGTCCAGGCTAAACCCTCCTAGCACAGATTCAAACTGTTCCCATGCATCCTGTCACTGGATACCTGGAAAAGAGACCAGCACCTTCTCCTCCTTGGGAAGCTGTAGAAAGCAATGAGACAGCCTCTCAGCCTCCTCTTCACTGAATTAAACAAGCCCAAAATCCTCAGCCTTCCAGCCCTTTCCTCAACTTTGTTGCCCTCCTCTGGATGTATTCAAGGATCTCCACAACCTTCTCAAACTGTGGGGCCCAGGATTGCACACAGTGCTCCAGGTAAGCCCACACTGAGTAGAGTGGGACAATCCCCTCTTTTTCCCAGCTGGTCATGCAGTGTTTGATGCACCCCATGCCTTTTGCCCTCTAGGCTGACAGGGCTCACTCACTGCTGACCTATGTCAAGCCTGCTGCCCAGCAGCACCCACGTATCATTTCTTGCAGGGCTGCTACTCCAGCCACTCTTGTCCCAGTTTATACTTGTGCCCAGCATTACTCTTCAATGGTGCAGAATATGGCATTTGTACTTGTTAAATTTCATCCATTAATGATTGCCCAGTGCTGCAATCTATCAAGATCCCTTTTGATAACCCAAAGTTTTATGAAGGTTTTTCTTGTCTTTCAAAGACAAAAATATAGCAAAAGGAGATACTATAAGGAGACTATAAACCTTGCATTTATTCAAATTTTTTTAATTCATAATTAGTGAATTTGAAGTCATTTTTACAGACAGTAAAAAGATAGAAAATTATACTGATTGAGGAATAAATTTAATTACATGGTTTTCAATTAAGCAAGGGTTTGATAAGTCTAGCATAAAATTCTGCTCATTAGTTTATGACATATCAAAGCTTTTCTTGCTTTACTGCCTCTCTCTTACTCCCTCTCACTCTCAACACCACCCTATCTTATTACAGTTCAGGATATCATCTTGAGGGCTATGACAGGATATGGGAGCTAAAAACGAGGCTTTCTGCCAAATAAGAGATTTGCATCCTGCTAATTGTCCAAATTCTAATGGTTTAAGATGGTTTCTATTAGCTAGCAGTGAAGAAGAGTGTGAAGGAAGAAGACCAAAAAGTATTAAGGCATTATGAGAATAAAGGTGAACTTCAGGAGCAGAATTTAGGACTTTAAAAAATTATTTGGAGAAAAAAGGCTAAAGAAGAAAAATAGATCCACAGATCTAGGTAGGCACTTACTTTTATGAAGGATTCAAGAAATTTAAATATGTCTATTTATATATGCAAATATATATAGTTGCTTTGCATAGAAAGCCTATCAATACCAACAGCAACATTGTATTTAATATTGATTTTAATTGATTTTATTATAAAATTTTATTTTATAGCAATTTTTTTCACCAGAAGCATGAAAAATTTAATACTTGTATAACAAACCGAGTTTTAAATCTTCTCTCAACTTAGACCAAAGTTAAAAAAGGCTTATGGGCACCTCATCTTTAGCTACAAATACAAGGATCAGATCCATAGCCTTTCCCACTAACATTTTGCCTTCTCCCCATTTAAAATCCCCAGACTACATCAGCATCATTCTCTCTCAAGCAGCTTCTTAAGCCAAGAGATTTGACTCTTGGGAATAGTAGTATATTTGTGATGGTGTCCATGGCTATAATTTCAGCCACCTTAAAAAGCAAAGCTATGGCATATCACCAACCCTCTGTATTTGACATCTTCTAAAAGGAAAACCACATGAGCATTCATGACAGGTCAAGGTGCATGATCTGTGATCTAAAGGGTTTTTTTTTGTTCTCTTTCTCTTATTTTTGCGATGCATTTAATTTGCTTGTATATATGCAAATGCAGACTTCAGTCATCAATAAACAGGTTGTAGTGTCTGTTTATGGCAAAAAGTATATTTATCTATCAAGTACTCTCTTTTTTTTTTTAATGCCCAAAAAGCCTCCATTCTGATGTTTGCTTGTCACAGACACAGTTTATGAAAAATCCTTTCCTTAGGATTTTTTCTTATGAGAAGCTGAGAGGCCTCAGGAACAAAATATAAACAATGATTATCTGCTGCTGTGGAATGCAACAGGTGCATCTTTGATTGGTCTCATGTGGTTGTTTCTAATTAATGGCCAATCACAGTCAGCTGGCTCTTTGACTCTCTGTCCAAGACACAAGCCTTTGTTATTCATTCTTTCCTTTTCTATTCTTAGCTAGCTTTTTGATTAAATCCTTTCTTCTATTCTTTTAGTATAGTTTTAATATAATATTTATCATAAAATAATAAGCCTTCTGAAACATGGAGTCAGATCTCTTCCTTCATCCTAAGACCCCTGCGAACACCATCACATTTGCTGAAAACCATTTTGGGATTTTTTGAAATTTCATCATCTAGTTAGGCTTTCTCTTTTCAGTATAACAAAATAACTTAAATATTATGTTAATAATAATACATATATAATATAATAATAAAATATTTATAATACTTCAGTATAACTTAAAAAAAACCTTCCTGAACGGGATATATGTATCTGAGGGGAACAAAGGGTCTCTAAAAATAAATCTCTAGGGTAACAGTTTTGACCTCTTTGGCATATGCAATGCTAACCTTCTTCTGGTTCTGCCAGGCCTCTCTTAGTGTATGTGAATCATTAGACAGTAGGCAGCAGGGTTAGAAGTATACAAATATATATATTTATTTAGGGAGCTGAATGTCAAACAGTTCCCTGCTCTTAATAGCTGGTGATTTTACAAGTCAGACACTTTCCTTGTGCTGTCCCTCTGGTTTGGGTTTCACACAAGATTGTCTTGGCACTTGCAGTCTTGGCAGGCAGGCTGTGTGCTCTCCTCTTCCTCTTCTGCTGATGTGCCTTCAGCCTACTGATCTGTGGAAGGGAAAGCAGCCATCAGAGGGAAATCCTCATCTTCAGTGCTGCAGTCACTAACTTCTCCAGACACCTCCACCGCCGCTTCTCTTTCATCTGTGTACTCGCGGTGGCCCATGAAGTACTGGTTGGTGTTGTGGGGCGTGCACATCCCTGGCAGGCGGTATCCTGCCAGGTTCATGGGCCGGAGGCGCGCTCTTGCCTCTCGCTGTATTGCTGCTGGCAGATGTGAGGTTGTGATCCAGCAGCCCTTCTTTGCGTTCCAGAGCAGCTCGCTCTTTTCATCACTGCCGCTCTGCTCGCCTGCCTGGTCTTGCTGGAGGGGCTCAGTGCATTGTAGTGGTTGTTGCTTCCAATTCCTGCTGCACTTGTGACCCTGCCACTGTGCCTTCCCAGGCTGCTTCTGCTGCAGTCCATGCACAGGATCATTGTGCTGGCCACCATGCCTCTCACAGCCATTTGAGGACGATGCACAGGGGTTCTGCTCCATGAGGTCCTTCTCTCTTTTCTGTTGCCCTCGCTGACTGTCTCCGTTAACGTGTCTCCTGCCTCTGTTCTTCCATTCCTGCTGTTGCCTCCTGCCCCTGCCAGCCCTGTTGCTATACAGGAGCACAATAAGCATGTCTTTTGCCTGTACTTGGTGGCCCTGCCTTGGTCTCTTGTCCCTGTCCTGACCTTGCTGTGCCTTCTAGCACTGCCCAGCAGTGACGGCAGCCAGCAGCAGGGCACGGCTGGGGGAGCGGTATGGGGGTTGGCTTTCCCTCCAGCTGCGGCCTGGCCCAGCAGCCATGGCCCCATGGGGGTGCTTACCTGGCAGGCCGGTGAGGGAGCCTGTCCATGCTGACACCCTGCTGTCCTGTAGAGGCTCTTTGTGTGGGCACTCTGTGACAGTCTGCCATGCCGCCCTGCCTGGAGGAGCCAGTGGTGCTTGGCAGTGACATGGAGCTGGGGACAAGGGCACAGTCCATCAGTCAGTAGGGGGCCCTCCCGTGTGGGCCCTGCAGGCCCAGGCCAGGCCTCACTGGAACAAATCCAGTCTCTGGCCCTGAAACCATCACCAGCCCTGATAGCATCACCAGCCCTACTCTGTGATTCCCTCCAAACACCTCGTGGCACTGAGGGAAAATTGTCCTGGGCACCTGGTGAAGAAGGATGTGGAGGGACTAAGTAGCTGTCAGGAGCTGGCACAGAAAATCAGCACCTTCAAAAAGGCTTTCTCACCCTCCTGACTCAAAATTCTGTGTCCAGCCCTTATGTCAGCTGTTGAATGAATTCCTAATTTTTCAGTGTGGAAGGTGGAAAGATAGATACCAGGCTTATCTCAAGATTAATTTTCTTTACACAGCATATTGGCATAACACCAGATGCTATTTGTAGCATCCTTCTTGTTGGCGTTTTGTGATACAGAATAAAAACTAATAAATCATAGAACTACAGAATGGTTGGCCTGGAAAGAATCTTAAAGATCATCTAGTTCCAACCTCCCTGCCACGGGCAGACACATCTACCCCTACACCAGGCTTCTCAAAAACCCCAGTGTGTTTGTTATGGTGAGAGAAAAAGCTCTATAGATGACAGCTATGTTGAAGAAAAGAGTGTCCTCATTCTCACCACACAAAGATAAGGATGGGGTTTTTGGGGCTGTGTTTGTCTTTGGAAGTTTGCACATTTTCTGTTGCTGGGAATAGGTAGGTATTTATTATTTTAGGCTTCCTGTCCTTCCACTGACACTGTCAGACCAGGCTTATGGTTTCATAGTAAGTGATGCATTTATACTATTTAGACCAGAAACTGTGTTTGTCTTTTGCTGAGAGATATCATCAAGGACTCTGAATTTTTGTACTTAACAATTAGAACATCTGTATAGTATCATGCCCAGCAATAAATTGTTCTAATGGCATTTATAGTCTACTTATTTAAATACAAAATAAAATAATTATAATTAAAAAAATATAGAATAATCGTTTTGCAGTATGCTATACAAAAAGATTTTCCTACCACAAACAAAATACCAAAGCCAACCAAATAGCTCCCTCAACAAAAACAAAAGCAAAACCATTTCATATGGTCTTCGTTTTTATCATCAAAGAGTTTTCCATTCCTTCAGCTTTCATTAAAGATGAAAGGGAAAAAAAACAGTGCATAGGGTCGAGTTTACCAACCAAGTAAAGACAAGTCTCATCTACCCTTAGTGTCAGGCGTTGGTATGATTTCAAGTGTCGCTATCTTTCAACACACGATGGCAGTAGCAGTCCATGAAATGATTAGCTGACGCTCTACATGACTGAAACTAAATCTGCCTAAGGCCTTTTTTTCTAGATAGCTATAGTCTTTGCTTATGAATATTGACAGTTCTGAGCACAGCTCCACAGAGAAATTAAACAAAAAAAATAAGAGGAAGGTTCACAGTCTTTTCCTGATCAAGGTGACCCCTAGATATTATCCCAGGTACAGTTTGTGATCCCAAACTCCATGTAAGAAGAGGCAGACTGGTGCTTTCATTAACCACAATGTAATTATAGCAGGTTCTGCAGTCATTCTTTATCTCCTGGTTATTTTGGGGATCTCCTCAAATCAAAGATTTCTATAGCAGCCCATTTAGCTAATAACACTCCCTTATCTGTGATCAGTTTTGAGTGAGGTATCAAAGGTGCTTACTGGAGAGCCATATTGACTAAGCATTTATAACTTTTTTCAAACTACATTGCCATTTCAGTTTCATTGCATCAAGAGAAAGTCTTTTAGACATGTGGCTTAATCCTCATAATTATGAGTTTGATTTAATGCCATTACTTGTCTCCCTGTTGAACTCTGATAGCTTCAGCCTTTCTACAGAACATGTCTTCATGTATTTACTTTCAGTGAGATATTTACTAGAAAATAGACATTTAACATCAACTCCCTGTAACTTAAAGTAATTACATGTTTGAGATTCTCATGGGTCTCCCAAGTCGAGTCTGTGGCTGAAGGAGCATTTGTACTGGTCAATGGATTGTGCTGCTGAGGTAAGCCTGTATGCTTCCCAGCTCTGAACCCAGCAGCAGAAATAGCTGCATCACTCCAAAAATCCCAAGTTAAAAGGATTTACCAAGAATCTCATCAGCATTACAAAGATAAATTATTGCTGCAAAAATATAGATAGATTATGGAAGGGTAATCTGAAGGATTCAGTTTTCTGAAGAAAACATGTTTTTTGGAATATTGCTAATACTTTTCCAAAATAAAGGGACCTTTAAGGAAAGAAGTAGAAAATTAGATGTATCTCTGAGAAAATAATATTTAATTAAAATAAAACCCAGTAAATAATCAATGGTGTACACAATTTTATTTTTATTTCTTTGTTTACCATATAATAGTTAGACCTTAATATGTAAAAATTATTTAAATTTAGAATTCATACATTAGATCTGAACAATTTAGCAAAAAATGTTGTATTTGCATTGTTTTTGTAGTAAAGTATTTTTCTTGATATTGCTAAATAACTTGCAGTTGGGCAGATAATGGATTTGTCTTTTAGCATTTCATAATCTTCTCGGTATCTCAGTAAAATAAATTCCAATATTAACAGAAATATTTCCTGAATAAATGATGTTTTTAAAAATTCATCTAGGTTGATGTAGCTTAGATGAGGTTACCAACTGGCAAACGGGGTAGACACATGTAAGCATAAGGTGTTTTGCTCAGGTTGATGGGATTGCCATCCAGCCTGATGTCTTCAAGAGCCCTACGCACATAAGTAAAATCTCTCCTTTTGCAGAAGGTATCTTCATGCATCTCTTGAATGTTGTTGTTCTAAAAGAAAACAAGCAAACAAAGGACCTATCAGAATAGTTACCTGAAAGTAATTTTTTATTCTGAAACACCATTTATGGATGTATTTTCAGTGTGTAGAGAGATACTTGCTTGAACTCAAGGGCCCAGATTGTGGCAGCAAGTCATCAACAGAGAAATCTTCCAAGCAGGGGAAAATTTCTTGGCCAATGCAAAATTTCAGAACTAAGTAACTCAAACCATGTAGCAGAGACAGGCTTTGAAGGAGGAGCCTGGTAGAAGTACAGAGCATTTTCATTTCCAGATTATAGAGAAGAGCCATATTAAGACAAATTTGATCCACAATAGGCCAGTCCAAAAATCTAGAAACATAATTATCATCCTGACATCTTAATATGCCTCAATCTGCAAAGGTACAACTCTGTAATTTGATCTGTAATTTATTTCTCCCCAGCCCTGTCACATTAGTTTAATTCATACCTGTATATGTACTGGCAAAATTTAATGCATTTGGTTTTATTCCTTTGATTTAAATTGCTCTTACATGCCTTATATTCACTGGGCTTCCATTCTTGAAGCAAACCATTCTCAACAATGAATTGCTGGAATTTCAGCATTTCAGGAAACTGGGACTAAAAAGCTCATTACCTAAAAGGAGGGCTGAAAATTGTTTCCTTCTCCATTCCTTTGCTAGTGAAAAATTGGTACGGACAAAGTCCTGCTCACTAACTTTTTTCTGTAGCACATAGCACTGAATATTTAATTTACAGGCACAAACAGGTGAAAAGGAAGTCAGCTAGAATGCAGAGAGTTTCAATCAATTTACCTACTAAAAGATCGAGGTTAAATGATCTGAGGCACATTACATTGCTTACTGAAAGGTTTTTTCTGTATGATGTAATAAGTAAAAACATCTGATAAACAAAACTGTAAATTGGTACAAGATGAGATAAAGGGAAAAAAACGGAGCTGGAAAAGGTTAAAAGGAAGGATTTAGAAAGAAACTATTGGGTCATAGTAATTCTAGAATTTGATTTTTGAAAAATATTTTATTAAAAATTCTGAAAATTAATGCTTAGCAGAGCTAAATTTTACTTCTCTAAAAGACTTGCAATCACTAGTTAATTTTATGTTTCCCAAAGCTTGTTTAGTCAAGGAAGAACACCTTTGGATAAAAAGAAGAAACACTACAAGACAAATATTTGCCCTTCTGAGTTGTGCATATACTTTGAGCATGATATAAAGAGCCATTTCTTTTGTAGCCTACCTGAAGATGAAGAGCTTGGAGGCTTTCAGGGAGTGGCAATGGAATGTGATCCAAGTTATTGTCAGTGATATAAAGATGCTTCAGTTCATCCAGATTCTAGAGGAATATGGAAGAAAACAGGAGGAAATGAGAGATATATTTGAAAATCTCTGGCAAGTAAGTTTGAAATCTATCACTGCAATGAGCACGTCTGGTTAGCAAAACATTTTGTCTCAGCATGATATGGTGAAAAGACAGAAATTTAAAGACAGTAATGAACTCTGATTTGTATAGGCTGAGAATGTTGCTGATAAGGTTAAAATAAAGGGCAAAATGTTTTTCAAAAATCTACAGAATTATTAAAGATGTAATTTTAATGATGATGTTGTTACCTTTATCTTTTGTGACAAGACTACTAAATTTTGCAGAAGTGCATTGTATTGAAGCAAATTATAATTGTATAAGAAATGCCTGAGTTAAAAATACATTTCTCATTCTTTTCAAAAGGTAAATAATTTTCTCCCTTGACTTGTTGGAGGAATGAGTGCTGAGAAATCTGGCAGACACCATAGCTAGGTTGCTCACAGTGGTCTTTGAAAGGGCACAGGGATCAGGAAGAGTGCCTGAGGAATGGAGGTAAGCCAGTGTCACCCCTATCTACAAAAGGGCAAGGTGGATCTAGGGAACTGCCATTCAGTCAGCTTCACCTCCATCCCTAGAAAGGTTATGGAGCGCCTCATTCCAGAATCCATCTTCATCCCCAGGGATGATAAGAAGGTGATCAGGAGTAGCCATCATGGATTCACTAAAGGTAAATCATGCTTGACTAGCCTGATTGCCTTCTAAAATGAAACAACTACCAGAGTGGATGAGGGGAAAACACTGAATATTTTCTACCCTGACTTCAGCAAGGCTTTCAGTACTTTCTCTCCTACTATACTCTTAGCAAACTCAGGAAGCGTGGACTGGAAGAGTGGAGGGTGAGGTGGATTGAGAACTGACTGAAAGGCAGATCCCAGAAGGACCTAATAATCAATGGCACAGTACAGTGGGAGGTCTGCCCCTTATGCACTTATGAACCTTATCCCAAGGTTCAGTGCTGGGCCCAGTATTGTTTAACATGTTCATCAATGACTTGGGTGGAAGGACAGATGCCTCCTCAGCAAGTTCATTGATGACACAAAGCTGGGCTGATACCCCAGAAGGACATGCGGTGCTCCAGAAGGACCCCAACAGGCTGGAGAGATAGGATGAGAAGAACCGTCTGAAATTCAACAAAGGCAAATGCAGGGTCCTGCACCTGGTAAATAATAATCAGCAGTACAGACTGGGGGCCAATCTGCTGGGAAGCAGCTCTGCAGAGAAGGACCTGGGGGTCCTGGTGGGCAACAGTCCATGAGCCACCAGTGCCCTTGTGGCCAAGAAGGCCAATGGAGACCTGGGGTACATTAGGAAGAGCATTCCATCAGGGCAAGGGAGGTGATCTTGCGCCTCTGCTCAGCCCTGGTGAGGCACATCTGGGGTGCTGTGTCCACTTCTGGGCTCCTCAGGACAAGAGAGAGGCATGGAGCTCCTTGAGCAGGTCCATTTGAGGGCTAAAAAGGTGATTGGAGGACTGGAACATCTCTCTTACGAAAATAGGCTGCATTTCTAACCACATCCTCTGGAGAGAGGAAGAAAATATTTTCCCATCACACCCAAACTTACTTTAAATGCCTCATTTGGTATCCCTCTGCAACCAAGCCTGTTCTTGCTAACATCAATGAATGTTAAGGTAGATGGTAACTCAGGGAGTTGCCTTATCCTATTGTCACGGAGCACCAACTCCTGAAGTTGGGGCAATCTTCGGAAGGCATCCTTGTGGATATCTGATATGAAGTTTGCAGTCAAATCAATCCTCTTCAAATGGTCTTGCAGAGAAAGAGAATACAACAGATTTATAAGAATGTATTTCCTGAAATTTAAAAAAAACTCTGTCTATGTCTTTATACATCTTTCAGTGAAAGACCTCAAAGTTTAATTTTAAGATTTCTGTATGTTTTGGGAACCTTATAAATTATTATCTTTTGGAAAAATGACACTTTTAAAGGGAAATAAATATATTTTCTACTACCTTGTTCCACATTTCTTTATTTCAACACTTTCCTATATGTAAGAAATTTGATATATTGACTTCTTTATAAAATACACTCAAGCCCTTTTTCCAATTAAATAAAAACCCCAAAATTAAATGGAATATTTGGGGAGTTTTATTTCTTTTATAGAGATGATTGCAAGTAACAGCAAGAAGATCAATGATCATTGTTATTTATAATAATTCAAAAGTTTGACAGAGAATCTGCATCTAAAATATTCAAAAGTTTGACAGAGAATCTGCATCTACCTTTATCCTCCAAAGTAACAAAATGCATGTGTATTTGTGTGTAAAATTTGCCATAATCAAACATTATATAAAATATATCACTATATTTTTGGTTGATATGAGCCATAAATAATCAAAATTAAAGCTGATTTCAATAATACTGGTATCCATACTTAAGTTAGCAAAGTCATTTCTGCTGATCTTCTTGATTCTGTTATAGCGGGAATAAAAATAGGTGGTTTTCCTAGGCAATGGTGGAACAGCATGAAGCTCACGATCATCACAGTAGACTGTGGTCCCTAGGCATGTACACAAAAGGCAAGTGGGAAGACCTATCAAGGAATTTAAAAGAGAAAACATTTTTTTAGAAAGGACATGAATAAAAGTCATACATAAATTACTACAATGAAATGCTCACATAAGCAGCTAATGATCAGTCTTTGTCTATGGTAAAGTTCACTTCCCATTCTGTTTTGATCACCAAACCATATAATTGCAACACTAAAGTGATTAAATTCTTTTTAAAATGAATTTATTTTTCTCCCTGTGCCTAGAAGAACAATTAACTTGTTCTAATAAATTGTTTCTCAGACTATAATAGACTATTTGGTGACAGCAACTAGCCAGAAGTTGATTTCCCCTTAAGCTAGCAGGTGTACACTTCCATCTGGATGGAGGAATAATAGCTGATGAATGATATTTTCTACCTGATCTGTCTCTCTGACATTCTCTTTCTTTCCTCCCCCTCCCTTTTTACATTTCTTTCTACCTCTCTCTCTCTCCCCCTCACATTTACTATTAAATAGAATTCGTCCTATTTACTTTGGCATATGGTCTCATTTACACCTTTATTCAGGCAGAGGCATCCCTCTAACAGTTTTAATAACTGGCTTATAACACTTGCGACACTGACTTTTTGATACATCTTTTATGAGTGTATTATGAATATACATTATGAGTATAAATCAGCATATCTGTTTATCAACTTTTAATCCCATAGAAATACTTTCCTGTTTCATGTTTTCACCCCCCTTGTAGCAGATGGGGTGGTTTGCTCTTGTTATTTATAGAATAGTAGGATAATTCAGGAATACGAAAATGTTTTTCTTGCAGATTGGTTTTTTCTCCAGGTCAGATGTGGCCACATGAGAGATGTGCCTTCTTAATCTGCCCCAATTATCTGTAGGTTATTGAGGTGCCTTTTGAGGCAAGATTAAACAACCAGTAGCCAGAGTACTCTTTTATTTTTATGTGATAATCATTACTTGGACATCCAGGAATACAATTTCCCTAGAGATAAGGATCATTTCATGCTTTCCCTAACTTTCTCCACAGGACAGATTAAATTGGCTGCAGAGAGTAGGTCTGATACAGGGAAAAAAATATTCCCACCTTGAACTGTTCTGGAAAATCTGGGCCTAAATGAATATTGAGTTAAGGATGGCTGACATTTTTTCATAGTATTGCAACACAGTACCATAATATGGGGAAAGGGTTTCACCCTGTCCTATTTTTGTTCTTGGAGGAGTGGTATTTTTCACCTATATCTGGTGGACACTGAAAAAAAACAGAGGTAGAAGAAGAATTCAAAAAGATAACAACAAGAAAAATGAGCTTGGCTTAGTGTTACTGAGCCTTGTAGTCTTTTATTCAGTACCAGGTCAATAGCAGCAACATCTGACAGGAAAGTATGTTGCTAAAATAAAGACAAAAGAGAAATCTGATTTGATGTGTTACTGTCTTGAGCATTTCTTTAGTTGATGCACTACTTGATTTGCATTCAGTACTCAAAAATGTTGACAAACAAAGAAACCATCATTTAGAATATTTACAGTATATGATGTAAAATCCTCTAATTTTCAAATTTGAAAAAAAATGTATGGGCCTTTTTTTTTCCTTTTTTCTAGAATCTCCTTGGAGGTTCTCATTCCATTTTTATTTGTTTTGACAGTGTATATTTTTGCCTGGTCAAGCTCACTTGTAGTATGTACCAAAATAAGGCTATGAATTATTAACTTCATTGAATACACAATTTTGGAAGCAGTAACTGTGGGGTTTATGTTTGGGGTTGTTTTTTTTTTTTAAATTTCATTTTTCATCTGTGTAACTCAGCTGTAGTGTTGGGCATAGTAGAAAGTAGGATTTTCCTGTTACTGTATGTTGATCACCATAAAACACAAAGATCCCTCACAGAAATTGATAACTCTAGTGGACTTTACCTACTATAATTTAGAGGAGCTTCTGACAAATGCCAAAAATTAGCAGTGCGAAATTTGTGTGGGAGAGGGACAGATTGTGTTTTGCAATTTTAATTCCCCTGCAAGATTTATAAAGTTCTTATTTCACTATTGATAGTCAGAAGAACTGAAAATTGTCTCCACTAAAAAGTTCTAAGTAGCTCCCTTTCCTTAAGTTTTTCAGTTTATAACTTTCATGGTCAAAAATTCTTCAGCATTTTAATTATACTTTGTATTAACACATTTATAAAAAACATGTAGCAAATCATTATAAGTAAAGACAGTTGATAATGATATTGAAATCTAAGACAAAAACACAAGTACTGGTAGCATTTCCAACCATCAGCAAATTTTCAAGTTGTAAATCTTCTGGAACAAGTGGCACAGTTGTTTTCACAGTGAAGTAGTATGGAGACCTTTTGACTAAGCACCTATCTGACTTTGGAGGAGAATTCAAGATAGATTCTTTCTTCAGTAAGAGACATACAGAAACTATGTACTTCATTTTTAGTAAAAAAGAAAATAAAATGGGCTTGCTCAAAATCAACACTACACACAAAAACATTTCTCTTTCCTACTCACCATCTTGAGTCTGGGGTCCAAGAACCCCTGACCCCTGTGCTGAAGATCCATCAATTAATTTTGGTGTTGATGCTTCATCCTCAGTTTCCTCTGTCAATGGTGCAGAAGAATAACTCTCTTGAATTACAGACAGTAGTTTTGTCCCAATATCTGTCTAGGAAAAATTAAAAGGAATTGTTACTGTTTACTTCCCTTGGAAGCTGTTTCTCTTGCAGTTATTCATATTCTTCCACTAGAGGTCACATATTTTCTGAGATGTAGTGCTGGAGCTGCATTTTATCCGGAGCTATAATGAATTCTGATGATGTATAAACAATTCATGAAAATCCAATATACTTGTTCACTTTTTGTCTGTGTTTTGAGTTTTTTCCTGTATGCACACATGCATATACTTCATTACTAAGAATATATATGAGAAAAATTATTTTTCCATATTTATTTAAAGATAAATTAGATTTGTGATAAAAATTGATAAACTGTATGTAAAACATGAAAATTTGCTATGAAATATCAAAAAGGTGCAAGTCATTTACCATAAAATTATAAATTGTACAAATCCAAATCCAACATAGGTGTGCGGGCTCTGCTTATAACACTAACATGATTTTAAAATATTACTTAATAATTCTGAACTCCACATAACTTTCTAATATGTTAAAGACTCTGCTTAACTTCATTCATTAGTAGCTATATTATGTATTATGAAAAAATTGATATATTGGATAAAACCTTGGTTTTAAAACACTTATAAAATTTGGAAGATCCTTGCATAGAACTAGAAAACTTATTTTGTCCTTCAATCAACATAACTAATCAAAGCATTTAATTCTGTCAGGTTAACTCTAATTCTAAAAATGCATTCTGTTGATTTTCTTATATGACAATTCAGGATAAAAATTAAGGTATAGCAATTTTCTTGTTTCACATCACCTCTCATAAAAAGAGTATTGCAGACTTGCCATGCTTGTTGCAGGGGGGGGGTCTATGTTAGCAAAGAAGTAGAGTTGTTTTCTGTAATCACCCAGACAGTTCTGTGATCTTTGCAAGTTACTTTCCCAGTGTATCTTCATTTCCCCATGTTTAACAGTATTGTTCAGCTGAGCCAGAGCCCCTTTTGAAAGTGCACTCTATTCTTTAAATCTAAGACAATTAATTACTATCATTACAAGGTTTCACACATCAGAGGTGCTGTTAAAAATGTAGGTAATTGTGGAGACCCTGGGGGGCATCCCCTAGTTTAGGGGTTTGGAAGAATCTTCACCCAAAAAGCTGTTAAGACCCCATTGGCTCCTACCCCTGTTCCCATGTCCGTTCCTATGTCCCTGAGCCACTCCCTCCCTATTCCCTGATTGGCCCTCATCTTTGTACTGCCCCGAGACCCAGTTCACCCCCTGCCCCTCGGATAGAGAGAAACCTGGACCCTCCCTGTGTGTGCCTGGGACCTGAACATCTTACCAGGTGCCTGAATAAAGCATCTATGGATACCATGCAAAGGCCCTTTTTGCTTCCTTGCCCTGGACTTTATTAGCAGTAATTCAGGCTGCAATAGGTAATGCATTTAACCCTGCAGGTGCTGCACCCCTGTGCTGCATTTAGCATTCCTTGTCTTTTTCTAAGACACAGCCAAATACAGAAATTTTGGTCACAGTACCATTATTCCAAGTGCAAAGGCACCAAAGCCCAAAATTCTGCTTCAGTTTTCATCCACTGCAGCTTTCTAGCACAACACCACCACAAAACTATTGAATCCCAAGTCTTTAACCTGACCAAGCATCTCTTTTTTTGACACCATCCCACAGCTACTGCTTTCTTTGCTGTTTTCATGATGAACCAGTTGTTGAAATCCATCACAGTAGTGTTCATAAATTATAATTGTAAAAGACAGGTAAAAAGTAATTGACTGGCCAAATAGTTGGAATTTTTAAAATTTGGTTTTGTATGTAGACTATAGAAGTTAAAGGAAGTAAAACACCTAACATCTGGATTCCAAGCACAGGCAAATCTTTGCTGTATTTGATCCCTATTTGAATCTCTTTGTATGTGTATATATATATGTAATATGTAACATATTAATATTTAATATGTTACATATATGTGATTCTGCCCTCCTACTCTGTTCTTGTGGGACCCCACCTGCTGTATTGGATCCAGCACTGGAGTCTCCAGCACAGGGAGGACATGGGCCTGTGTGGAGGAAGTTCAGAGGAGAGCCAAGAAGATGAAGACAGGCTGAGAGAGTTGGGGTTGTCCAGCCCAGAGAAAAGTAGCTTTCCAGTGCCCAAAGGGGACCTTACAAGAAAGCTGGAGAGAGACTTTTTAGAAGGACATGTAGTGATAGGACAAGGGGGAATGGCTTGAAGCTGAAACTTTTATATATTATTAAAATCTTTACTGTGAGGGTGGTGAGGCATTGGAAATGGTTGCCCAGAGAAGTTATGGAGTCCCTTGCTCAAGGCAAGGTAGGATGGGGCGTTGAGCAACCTGGGCTAGTTCAAAGTGTCCCTGTTCATGGCAGGGGGATTGGAAGTAGAAGATCTTGGTCCCTTCCAACACAAACAATTCTATGACTCTATGAACTGTGAAAATTTCAGAAAAAAACACTTTACCTCTCATAATAGACTATCTTGCAGCATAGCTATATATAATTACAGGCAGTATTAAGGATTATGATCCTGGATTGCCTTACAACATCTTAATAACTACCTAAAATCTAATTTTTTTTGTACGTAAATAATTTCATTTAGGTTATATAATGGCAATAGGTTCAAATATTTTATATCAATTAGTTTCACTGAAGACAGAGAACATGAAAGCAATAAAAAACCAGTAAGCACTCTGAACCACACAGGCTCAGATTTTGACTAAGAACATTTTAGATTTTCTGTATCTTCTTTTGTTGTATTCTACTAAGCCACAAATGCTATTACTAATTAGAGTTTATGGATAAAAATGCTCCAACACAGTTGCAAAGTTCACAAAATGCAAGGTAATCAAATGAGCAAGATGACCTTCAGCTGAACTGAGTAACTTTGAGTTGATGTAAGTAAGGGTAAGGATGTACCTTGTCCTTTTGTGCAGACAAATACACAATGTTACCATCTGCAGCACTGACAGTAGACAGCTTAACCAGGAATGGACTTGGGGACAAATCAAAAGAAGGCTTTGGGAACAAAGGAAATGGGACAGATGTTCTCCGAATGGAGGAAGCCTAGAGGGAGAGATACATTCCAGACTTTTATTGACCCAGGTTAGTGCTGCACTAAAGTTCTTGCACATGCTACTTCTTCACCAGATTTGTGGAAATCAGATAAGAATCCCTCTTCTGAACTTCAGAATTAAATCCAGAGATTTAAGATCTGTAAATGTCTTTATATGCAACTTTTCTTCTACTGAAAGTAATATTCTGTAGAAGAGTATTTTCAAGATAGTCTTTGTAAATAGGCTTCAGACCAAAGATAATTTTCCTTTCACTTGTTATGGGGTTTGGGTCATCTACACTGACTGCCACCTCTCCGCATATTTGGGGCATGCTTTATGGAACTTACTATCTTAGGATTTGTTATTTACTTTATATTTACTTTATGCTTTCTGAGGGTTCTTAGTTGATTAATCACTGCAGCTGTTGGGTAGCAAGTGGAGGTGTTAACCTCTAGTACTTCCATTTCTACATTGTTATCTCTTTCTTACTGTAGGATGTTAACCTAGATTTGCAGATACACAATTGAAAGTCTCCCAGCAGTTTCCCTGCAAATGCTCTTTGTCTGGGGTTTAGGGAAACTGTTCCAAATAGTTAACTTTATCTGTTCAGTGTTCTGCAGTTGTGAGTGTCATAAGAAATTAAAAATTATTGATGTTAGATTAATGATGTTGCAATTTTTATACTTGCAACAGAGTAGGAGTTCATTGATATATGTGTTTTACATACCAGACCAAGAGCATGATCAGTATTTTCTTGCTGTACATAACTTGGACTTGAACCAGTGACCTAAAGGTAAAAGTCTGTTTCCCATTATTGGTCATATGATCCATGCAGCTTTGTATCTTTTACAAGTTTCATAAATCATGCGAGATTTTAACAAGACAAAGATGTTTCTTGGACTATATGCTGTACAGAATAATCCCTCATTTTCCAGATGTTTGTTTATTTTTGGCAACTGGACTTTAATATAAAAAAATTGAAACATAAATGATTGTATATCACTTAATATCATTATTTTCCATTGGGTTTTTTTGGAGGGAGATGGGAGCCTGGAATTAGGCAGGGAGTGGACTTGTATTTCATCTGGTACTTTAAGAAATATTCTTTGTGAAAAATCACAAAGCAGGAAGAACATTGTAGAGAAATACAATAAGATGTGTTCCTCCTCATCAATATCTACAAGTCTTCAAATAATAATCTGCCTTCCAAGACAGTTTTAATAAATGGCATAAGAAAAAACTGAAGGGGCATCACATCACTTATCTTTAGCCATCTATGTGGTTAATAGTTACCCTAATCTGTCTTTGGAATCAATCAAGAGATTTAGAAAATACCAGTGCAGATTAGTCCCAGAACATGCCAAAGGACAGTGATATCTTTCCTAAGATTGCATGGAGTACCTACTTTTTTCCCTATCCTATATTTATCCAATGTGACTCCAATTTCCAATGAAAGATTACTTAGTGAGGCTGGCCAATTCAGAGGCACTTTCAGACCAGGAAGTTACAAAAGTCAAGAATGCAGAAATCAGAACACATCCATAAGTGATAAAATGCAATTGGTAAAGTCCAACTTGCTGCTTGCCATCCATAGGCTGGGTATTTAGTTATATTAGCATCACTTCACAGTCAGTATAGAATGAGACAAAACTTCTGAAAAGCAGCTCCAGATATTGGCTACAGAAATTCCTTTTAGGGTGGGCTCTTTAGGTATCTGTATCTCACCACTGACAGTAAAAGAGGTGAGACAAACAAAAGACTCGGAGAGGCTCAGGAGTTTATTTTACGTGTCTTTTTTATGTGTCTATTTTATGACAACATATTTTAGGATCGAACCTGATGTATTACATGTGATAAGTTTAAATCCACAGAAGAATTCTGAAGTGTGTTCTGTTTCAGTGTTTCTTTTACTGCAAAAAAATAGATTTAATACACAAATAAAAATGCAAAACTTAAGAATAGGCATTTTAACCTTGAAGGGACAGTTGTTCCACACACTGACCCATCAAAAGGAACTGGTTTCTCCCATAGCTGTTTTGAAACTACCAAAGGCTTACAAGAAAATGTCTAATTATGGTAGAAGTTATTCATAGAATCACAGAATGGTTTGGGTTGGATGGGACCATAAAAATCATCTATTTCCAACCCCCTTGCCACAGGCAGGGAGTTTTGCTTTCCTATCCAAAAGTGGTCTAAACTTGTTCTTGAAATTTGCATTTAAAGACTTCTTTTCTCCTGTTGTTCTATCTTAAAAAGAAAAGGAATTGTTAGTCACTGCAAACAAGTGAATAACAAGACCTGTAGTCAAAACCTTTCTGAAAAACTAGAAAAATTCCTATTCAGGGATAAAGCTTCAAATGATGTTAGGTTTTCTGATCAGCTATGTGGCCATCTGATTTGTACATTACTTGTACCAATTAATAGGGTTTTTTAAAAATGTATGTGATATTCTGAAAAGTCATTGTATATCCACTTTGAAGTCTCCTATTTAATCAGACACTGACCACAAAGACTGGAACAGCAGTGGAAGCCTCTGTCAACTCTGCAGAATGGCAAGAGTGAGCTCTTGCTCAAGCATGGCTCCTTCTTCACGTGTGTTATGCCAACAGGAGAGATGGTTTGTGTGTATGCACACAGACATGAGCAAATATGTGTGTGGAACTCAAGTTCTGAACTTTGTGCAGGCACCAAAATGCCCTATTATTAGTTGATTCAAATTCAACAAGCTATCAAGTAATGCTAGTCAAAATGCATCAAATATTAGACTTCCACTGTATTTCTTTCTGAATGTTTTGTGGATCGTATTTTACAGCTCACCTCTTTTGTGTAAACAGACCTAGACCAACCTGTATTTAACTCCCTTACTTTTCTGCTTATTCAGTGCTAGGCAAACCATTCGTATTAAGTGCTCCTTTGCTTTTCAGCCTCACTGATGGCCTATCTTAGCAATGAAAATAATTTCCTGATGCTCCTGTATTTTTGCTTCTTATTTTTCTTAGTTTTTCCTACCTAAAGAAAAATTGACTGATTATATTTGACAGACACTGTGATAAAATTGCAGTGCTATTTTATTAGGCATTAGTAGCTGATGTACATAAAAATCTCTCTCCGCAATTTGTTTTTCGCACATATTTTCCAAACAAAGTTTTAGTTTCAAAGAGGCAAAAAGTGAGAAGCTCACATAATAATTCCTTTGAGAGTCTGGCTTGATTCTATTCATTTTAAAGAAGGAAATCTCTCTTTGTATATGCTTTCAGAGCAGTTAGGAGAGCTAGTTTTGACTGTGGCCTCTGGACTCTATCATTATATAAATATTAATTCAAAATACTAATGAACTGTAAAGAAAAGAGGAGATACATCAGCTCATGTTTATACTGTTACTGTCTGTTTCAGAAGATAAATTCAACACAAAGCTTGTACACTTACAGTGACATTTCTTTGCTGTAGATTTCTCCTTGAGGACCTTGGAATTCTTTCCTTGATAATAGGCTTTTCTTTTACTCAGCCTTTTTTTAGCCATTATCTGTGAAAGAGTTCATACTGCTATCTTAATGTCTCTATGCACATTGTATTTCTGAATGATATATTACTTTAAGTTGTTCCAGTATTAATTTCCATTTGGATGCAAGGCATTAGCTAGGTCTTCTGTGTCTCACTAACCTGGGATCTTGGAAACCATAGATTTTATAATCTATAATGTCACCTAACACATGACAATCCGTAGCTTTGATTGAGGATTCAGTGCAATACTCACAAGTAATTCACAGCTACAACTACTTCCCCCATGCAAATATTTGCATTAAAAAAAGTATTCCATGTATACATTACTAACTTTTCCCAGCCTTAAGATTATTCTAAAATCTGTGACAAAAATAGAATTCAAGTGAAGAACATCAAGAACCATTATCTAGAAATGTTTTCAGAAAAATGTTTTCAATCCAATGAAGTGGGTGTGTATATACACACATACACTCTACACAAGAAACCATACTTCCAGAGTATGAGAATTAGCAAACTTGGACTCAGTCACCCTTACTTAACTGTATTAAGATTATAAATTCTCATACTAAGCCTGAAACACATGTCTAGGGTTCATCAAAAGTTATTTGAGGAAGATAGGTGTATGGGGTGGAATGAACTTTCCCCATGGCATTCCTCAGTGCTGTGCTTTGTGTTTTCAGCTGAAAAGGTGTTGATAATGCTCAGTGACTGCTGAGCAGGGCTGGCACAGCACCAAGGCTGTCTCTCCAACATTCCTCTCTAACCAGTAGGGCAGGGGTGGTCAAGATCTCAGGAGGGGATGGAAACAGGACAGCTGACCCAAGGTGAGCAAAGGGATATTCAATATGGTATCTGGTCAGCAATAAGAGCTGAGACAAAGGAGACAGTGAGGGTAGGGGGTAGGCTTTATTATTAAGGTGTTTGTCATCAGGAGCACCTGCTACACGTACTCAAGTCCTACTTCCCTGGAAGTGTTTGGCTGTTACCTGCTGACGGGAAGTAGAGGATAAATCTTTTGTTTTCCTTTGCTTCTGCATGCAACCTATGTTTTTCTTCATTAAACTGCATATATGTCAACTCCCAAGTTTTTAACCTTGACTTCTTTCCCTGTCTGTCTGAGAAGGGGGAGTGAGAAAGCATTTTGATGGTCACCTTGGTAGCCAGCTAAGATCAACCCACCTCAACAGATATCCAAAGAGAATGATTCATTCTTGTCTTGGAGCATGGTTTTGGGATGCCAAGCCTAATTTTTAAGATAGAATGAGTGGAAAGAATCCCTTTCTAATTTTCTTCAGGTCTTTCCACACTTTGGTGATTAAACATTGAATGTGTGATTACAGTACCTAATGGTCTGGAAAAGGACATGTTGACACAGGTGCTTTAGTTTAACTCCTTGAGGTGCACAGGTTAATTTTACTTCAATTCACATTGAAATTATCAGGAGTAACATCTGAATGCATCTGAGGTACTAGAACTTGTCAGTTTCCTGGACCTTCTGCTAATCAGTTGGGTGCACAACCTTGCTAAAGTTTGCATTTTAGCCAATGAGTCTAAAAATGGATTAAACAGAATGGCTTCTATTTGCACATAACTGGATTTTCAAATCTTAAATTGAAGACAGCAACAACAGAAAATGCTATTTGAGTTTTTTCTCCACTGCTTCAATAGCCTGAATACATGATTCAGAACTCTAAATGGAAATTCAAGTCTTAAAGAGTTACTGCACACAGGCTAGATCTGTTGAAGGACTGCTGGTTGTCTGGGTCTCTGTGGTATTGCTCATCATGCAAACTATGCATAATAAAAACTAACCTGTGACCTTGAATAAATATTTTACACATAGATCCATTTGTGTTGTTCACATCCTTATGATAACAAGATTTTAAGCAGTAAAGTCATAACCACAATCAAGGAATCAAACATATTCTGCTTAAAACTTGGGTGACATCAGTAATATCAGTGATTAAAATGTAACTTGCAAGACTGACATGCCCTATCAAATAGCACACTGACATGTCTATAAAATTTGCTTGATTTCTACAGCCCTGACCACTCATATCTCCTGGGATATGGGGAACTATGAATGCTTAGGATTCTCTTGGGTGGTACATGGTATTAGGAATGTAAGCAAAAAAAAAGATTTTGGCTAAACATCTATGAAAATAAGGCTCTCACAGTGAGGTCCATCCATATGCAAAACAAAACTCTGTTCAACTGCTGTGTTGGATGAACTTTACCTGATGAATTTTAAAAAGGCTGTCTGAAGAGCTCAGTAATGGAAGATAATCCTGCTCTGGAAAAGAAGCTTACCAGTCAACCCTGACTCTGCCTATTCCATGCCTTCTAGAAAAAACAATCCATGTTGGGATCTCGTATCTTTTCATGTTGGGTGCAACATCAGTCATCCTGAGTTTCCTTTTGGATGGAAAAGAACATCAAAGCCTTGCTTTATCCTTCACTCAGAAACTTGGAAAGGGCCACCCCATGTTTTGGTGTTATAGGACCTCACAGAGAGAGCACAGCACAGGAGAATCCCACCTACCATTAAATGCATTACTAAGAAATCTGTTGTTTGAATGAGAAAAACTCAGTGATGAGGCACATTCAAAATAACTTCTCCCGTTTATGGGAAGGAAGTAATTTCTGTAGGAATGATAAAGGCTTCATTTCTAAGAGCAAAGTGAGGCAGAAACCGTGGTTTATTAATCAATGTGAAATAGAGCACAGGGACTAAAATTGGTAGTGACTTTATCAGGAAAGTGAGCTGAAACAGGATTAAGTAGAGCACAAGAGTGGCACAAGGGAAACAGGCCAAAGGCAAGGTAAGTTCCTTGCAGCAAAGTTCTTCTCAATCCCTCTTAGACTGAAAATTTATTTCCTACAAATTATAAGGTTCTGATCTTAGTGCTAACTTTATTTTTATCTCTTCAGTTCTCCTGTTTTGGAGTATAGTTATTCTTAAATTGTCTCTGTCCTTTGATTTCAAAGCTGTTATCCAATTTCTATTTCACATTGATGAAAGAAGAGCTCCTGTCCCTCCTGCTGTAATCATGAATCTTTCAAAGGATTGTATTTTCATGAATTATGCATTGTTATGTGAAAAAGCACCAAAACATTATGTATAAAAATGAAAATACCATGTTATTTAAATGTTATATTTTTTACTAAACTTCTATCACACACAATCCTGAATCACAGAGTGCTTATATTACCTTCAGGGAAGTTGTGCCAATGTCTAATCAGCAGGGTGAAAAAAAAATTAATGTAGCCTTTTAGTAATTGTAAAGAAATAAAGGATTGTAGAAGAGGAAGGAAACATTTAAGTCAAGAAGTGGAGTCCCTTGCTTCTACAGGTGACATATCTTATCCACTTGTACTGTATCAGAGTTTCAACAGGTTTTTTTCACTATTTTTTTTTACTTTCCTGTGTTTAAATTCAAATGCTTTCCCTTTCTTTTTTCTTCCTTCTGCCACTTTCCTAGCAGCAAGAGAAAACATTAGCATTTATAGCCTGACACACTTCTAGTGAACATAAACCTAAGGAAACAGCATTTTACAACCTCATTTAATGGGAAATGCTGGAAATCTTGTCTCAACTGCCTCCATGCATCACCCAGATAAATAAATTACAATGACAATCTCCAACAGAATTTGGGGTATTTCATGGAGACCTGAGGAAAGCATGGCACCTTTCACCTACTCTTAAAGATTACCACAAATAAAGCCCAGAACAATTAGAATATATTTTGTCTGTGTTTGTAAGTTAGGGAAAAGGTGAATGAACTGCAAAGGCAATAGAAACCACGGGTAGATTTGTCAGATAAGTATTTTCATGGCAAAGAAAACCTGATCAGTAACTACTGCATTTATGCACTTTGGAAAGACAGAATAAATTAAGTTCTAATTACCTCTACTTGGTCAGACTGCTTGTTTTCATCATGGGCAAAAGGATGAGGCAGCTCTCCAAGTGGTATGTCATAGAACTCAGAATCATAAATTATGGTATCACTGATAGGGGCAGCTACAACAGACTTGAAGATAAAAAATCCCAAAAAAACATTTACAAAGGTCTGCATTCTGTTTTCTTTTCTGAAAGAGAAGAAAATGGACAGATGGTAGGTACCCTGGTGTTGAGTACCATGTCACAAATACAGTGTGTATATATATATATATATTTATATATAAACCCCACAATATTTCTGATGAATAATTAACATTTATTTATGGTGACTCAGTAGTTTAATCTGGTTTTCTTCATGAAGAGTCGCTGGAGCTGAGAATTCTGCATACTGCTTTGGCCATATTCATATTCATATAATTTAGAAAAGACCTATGGAATTTTATTGGTGTAAAAATAAACATCTGAACGATATTTTTACCCTTTCATCTAACTTGACCTATTTTCATTGCAATTCGATATGAACTTTTGAGAAACTGGAGAAAAGGTAAATTATTATATTACTTGTCTCTATCACAATAAATAATCTTTTGGAATGTATAAAAATGTAATATTATATCTCTCCTCCATCATAAAAAACACTAAATAGAATCAAACAAACAAACAAAACAACCAGCCTGTTAGAAAACATTAGAAACTCTGTCATTTCTGGATAAGCATAATCAAAACACTTTTCACCTGTTAGTTGGTTTGTCAGAACATAATTTTACTTGGTGTGGCACATCTGGACCATACTTTTGCAA
This sequence comes from Agelaius phoeniceus, assembly GCF_051311805.1. Taxonomy (NCBI): domain Eukaryota; kingdom Metazoa; phylum Chordata; class Aves; order Passeriformes; family Icteridae; genus Agelaius; species Agelaius phoeniceus. Next base: position 30,655,822 of record NC_135269.1, on the reverse strand, counting down.
AGGCCTTGGGAGCAAAATAAAAAATAATATGTTGCCCCAAGGACAGTAACACCAGTACTCTGAATTCCTTCGTTATTCAATCAAAACCATTTTTGAAGTAGTGAGAAATTGTGGTGTGGTGTATTCACCTGTTCTCCTTGGAAAATAGAATTGTAAAACTGAGTTATCACCTATTTAAAGTTCTATAAAATTGAATTATCACTTATTTAAGGTTCCAGAATTGTAAAATGGTAGAAAAATTCATGCTAGGCTTGAGAAGCAGTGTTTATGCATTCCCTTTTCCTTGTAAATGATGCATTCATTATTATCATATAAGATGCCTGACACAAGGCTCTATTCAATGTTCTTTACTTACATCTTTATTTATCTACAGCTCACATTAATTTCACTAAAAGCACAGAGATAATGAGCAATGCATAAGTCTAATAAACTGTATTCCTTATGCGATGCCGTGATACACAGTCTTAAATATTTAATTTCAAAATTGTAGCTACTTATAATAAAGTACAAGAAATACATGAGACTTTTTTTTTTAATGTATGTACTGGGCAACAAGCTGAATTTTAGCTTCATGAAAAGAGGTCTTTATAAAGTTGGTTTAGGCATGAGGATATGAAATTCCTCTGGGGATGGTCAGTAACACAAGGCGTTCATTTTTCTCTCATTTTTATTATTCAGAAAGACTTCGGCTGCTGCTGGAAGAAGCTAGAGTCACTGGGTCTTCTCTTCGAGAAAGCTTAGATGAATTTCACCTTTCAGTATTAGCTTCCAATATTAATAAAAGTATTCTGCTTTATAAAAAAAATTAAATAAATTAAAATAAAATAGAAATACAATCAATCTCTTAAATAAGTGAGTATGCTAGAATTAGCAGATTTTTGTCGGTCTTTGTTTTCTGCTGCCTATTTTTGACAGAATTGGTTTTGGTCTTGCTTTTCCTTACTATGTCATTTATCTCAGATGATTCAGCAATAGAGGATGTTATCTATCAACCCAAAATGTAGTACTAACATATATGGTGTAATTTTTCCTCTGAATAAACAATTCTTAAATAAAAAATTTTTCACTATGCATAATTGCTCGCATGCCACAACTCCTAAAAATTAAAGCTTTTTAAAGGGTATGAGGCTTGATAAGTATTAAATTTTGCATATATAGAGACAAACCCATCAAATATCTCTGGAAAAAAAAAGTTTACCTATGGCTATATTATCTGCACTAATTTGCAGTGTTTGCATGTCTCTATTTCCCTTTCATGAAATATATTGGAATGCACTGTAGAAATATTGGCATCTGCAGTAGCTGTAAGATCAAATATTTTGATGAAGATTATGCACACCTCTCACAGGAAGGAACTAAGACATATCCAGGGAAAAATAAATAGTCTCCACAATCTGCGAGCTTTGAATCAGTATTAAGCATGATAAAATAAAACAAATACTAGTATTTCCAGCGATAAAAATTCACCTAAGAGAGAAGTGCCAAAACTTACCTTTAGCTTCCGCTGTCTCAAATAGGATGGAGCTACTCAGAATGCAGAGCCAGTGCTATTAGACCCTGACCAATGGCAGTGGCATTCTGCAGCTGTGGGAGGTAGTACAGCTTCTACCCTCAGCTGAAGACCTCAGCCCAGGGAGTTTCTCAGACTTCAAACACCTTTAATATATGATTTTGCTGAACTGAATTTTTGGAAGGTCAAACAAAGATTTGTTGTAAGGAAATGGCATTTACTTCACATGACAGTTTTTTTACCCCTTCCCCTCAAATTTCTTGGTGCTCCTACCAATATAGCAATAATTTGTGTTCTGGAAACAACTTTTTTTGTATTATCTGATAACCTACAAATACAAATTTGTCTTTGTCCAAAATCAAGCCTTTAGCAAATTGAGTTATATAATAATATTTTCTCTATATGTAACATCTCTATTTTGTGGCTTATTATATGTGATAATGTTTAACAAATTTCCATCTACTGCAGGTATTATCTGGTATGTATTCAGAGGTACTTTCCCCTCACCCCCCTTACTTTTCTGTAAGTACATATGGAGCAATGCTCAGAAAATATACTACTTCAAGTGTTTTCCCTCCAAGAGGAAATGCCACTTTCTTAATTGATATAAGTCTCTATCATAAGCTGCAGATAATGGGCATACACTCTAGTATAATGTGCTCTATTACACCACAAAAAGTTTTACTATATTAGCATGTCAAGCTGTGTCTTTTCTTAATTGATTGTGTTTTCTTTATTACCAGTTCCTACTTAATTCTTTACCATTGTATTATCAGTATTTGTACAACATCCACCTATTCCTCTGAATATTGTCATAATTTTTCCAACTCTTCAATGAAATGTGCCTTCTAATACTGTCAACATCCAATATTTACAACAGAACCTCTTCTGTATCCCTGGAGGGATTCATGTAGAAGATTCATGTATAAGGCTCCAATGTGCTAAGGAAAATTTATTCCCTTTGCTTTATGTAACTTCCACAGCAATTTTTTTTTTTTTTCCAATAAGGCCATCCTAGTGGACAAAATTTGCATAAGCCACTGAAAGCACATCAAGAATTTTAAGCCATGTGCCTTGTGGCAAGAATCCAAGATGTTTGGCCAATAGGTCAAAGGGTAGAAGAGCAATAGCTGTGTTAGCAGATAGAAGGGGTTAGGGTGTTGTGGGACAAATAGCTCAAGGTTTCATGTGCTATTTTGGCAATTGAGTCAAGTCTGCAGTGGCTTTTAGAATATGACCAGTCTTGGATGACAGACTTCTTTCTGAGGAAAGTTTAGCATTAATTGCTTCTATAAAAATAGAAGTCTTGAATCATTAAATCAGGTATTTTTAATTTCTTTTTCACTGTCTTTGTGAAGATGCAAAAGCATCTTCTTCCATGAAGAATCAGGGCAGTAAGCAGAGTGAAAAGACCACACTATTGTGTCCTGTTGCTCTTCTCTTTCTTCAGATCAGTAGCCTCAGTTTACTCCTTAATTTGGTGATCTAGTTGCTTGCAATACATACCTGTGTATGCTCCTTCCTGACAACAAAGCAAACCTGTACCTGCTGCAGCAAAAATTCGTCATTCACCTTCTTAGTGCTACTGATAATTTTTATGCTGCTCCATTTGCAAGTAGTTAACATTATTTCACTTTTCAGTGTAGTATTTTCTGCTGTGCTTGGTAATTTAAGATTTGTTCTGCTAAATCCTCACTTCCAATGTGTCTCTTTCATTTACAAAACATATTCTCTCTAGGCAGGTCAAATATTCATTGCTTTCACTTGTGCAAAAGATCCCAATTTTTTATTTTTTATTGAGGAAAAATTGAAGGAAAATTCTTATCTGTAACAAGGTATTAATATAATTATTAATGTTTATCTTCATTCTTACACAACTAAGTAGATTTAAGCATACTGAGACCCAGGGCCTGAAACTTTTGTATCTGTAGGTTTCCTTTTCGTTTTATAATACCAATGAAGTTCAAACCACTTTGTGTCTGAACTTAACTTTGATTTTAGTGGTATACTGTACTCTTGTCAGAATACAATATGCTTTGCTGGCCTTGTTTTCCAGAAACACTAAGCAAGTAAAATTAATTGAAAATGTTAACTTTCAAATATTGGATTTCTATTTTTTGTTGGAGCTAGGAAACTTATCCGAAGAAGAATATATTTTATATAAAGAATTTTACATGCTTATGAGAATGATAGTTTGCTAAGCACACAAATAAGAAAACAGTTTTGTTTGTTTTGGTTTATGTTTTAAAGAACAAGAATGTGGAGATTGAGTTCTGCATCTGTAGGGGACATGCCTTAGTTGATGCCAAAATTAATGTTTGGCAATTTGCTTGAGCTTGGATGACAGAAGTCCTGACGCTAGCAATTCTAGACCAGCTAGAAAGCCAAGAGACCCAACCAAAAAAAAAAAGATAAAAGAAAAAAAAGACTACTTAGAGGTCTTGTGGCATCACTGAGCAAAACCCCAAGCTTTTTAAAAAGCTCACAGTAAATTTGCACTTGAGTTAGAAACTGATTCAGATCATTGCTTGCATTTTCTGAGTCCTGTTATCACAGAAGATAATGAAATTCCCAAGACTTGGGAGTGAGCTTTTCATGTCCTCTAATTAGTCCCTTCACTGACGTTTGGGTTTTTTCCAGATCCTCTGGCCTTGTGCAGTCTAAGTTACTGTCTTGTGAACTTCCTCAGCTGTCTTTAAATCTTGCTGTTTGACTTAGTTGGGCTTGATTAAAAACTCACTGAAGTTAATAGAGAGTTCCATCCCATTCAGTGGTTTTTGGGGCACTGCTTAAACTGGAAGCATACCCAGCTGTGACCATTGCCTAACACATTCCTAGGAAGAATGTATTCCCACTGCATAATTTCTGGCAGTAGTAAATGAATTAATTTATTCCCCTGGTTTTTTGAGAGGCCTTTGTTTCCATTTCAGTTCTCCCAGTTCTTGGAGGTGCAATGACTCCTAAGGGTGTTCTTGAACTCAGTGCCAAAGCCTCAGGGTCATCCTATTCTTGTTCTTCCAAAGCTTTGATTATAAAGCACTGAGCCTTTGATTCAGACTGTCAACATTCACTCATTATAATTTTTTCTTTGCTTTCTTTTCTTTCAGTCCTCACAGATTCATTTCCAGGAACTTAAGATAAGAAAAAATGTGTGGAAAAAATGTTATCTTTGCCATAAAATGAAAAATCCTGTCTGAATCTCAGAAAGAGCTTGGGTATTGTAGCAAATTTCCCTCTTGTCAGCTTCTTGGCCTGACAGTCTGAACAGAAGAAGAGGTCTTCAGTCTACAGTGTCAGCTCTGGAAAATTTTAGTACTGATTTTTAACAAGAGGAGAAAGGTATGTCCAGCATTTAAAAGAGTGATGGGAGAATCCCAAAATAACTTCTTATTCATTTTGTTGTTTCACCTTGGCACCTGGCTAAAAGATTCTCCTGGTCTGAAGCTATTGTGTAAGAGTAAAGCAAACCAAACTAAGTTAACATATTGATGTATTCTCATCTAGAACAATAGTAAAAAAATAAAAGATCACCTTCTCCTGGGCCAGGGACCAGTCCTACATAAGGGGGGAGATAATACATGAGTGTTCCTGTAATGGTGACAGTAAATTCAACTGCTGGGTTATGTAGTCTCTTAAAACGTCACATTTGGTTTCCTCCAAATTTTTCATATTCTGTGACCAGAAAAGCATGTGTCAGATGAACAAAATTGGGTCACTCATATTGTGTGGCAGAGACAATTGTGTTTTGGTGAGAAGTGGGAGGTCCATGAATATTCATTTCTCAACATATGCTATGACTCATGAGCTTGGTAATGTTAGTATGAGGAAGCAAATGAATGTTAGTTTTCTTTGAGTTTACTGTAGACAAGTAACTGCAAAGTAGGTGTAACTCCATCTACAGACACTTTAAATTATTTGGAAAGGCATGTATTATTGTGAGTTAAAAAAATATAGGATTTAAAATATGACTTTTCAAACAATATCCTTTTACCTACATATATGTATGTACCTTTACCTAATTAAAATTGATTTGTTTTGGTTTTCTAAATAAAAGTATTTAGTATTCCAAGATTAGGCCCACTGAATGAAGAATTTTACTACAGTGCATATCAAAGAGCTTTGGATCACACATCTTTGACATCCTACTTCTCCCAGTCATTTAATATGAAAATCCTCCAACATTTTCACAGACGTTACATGATGTACCAGTGTGTCTGCTTCATGTCCAAATAAAAGCTTTTCTCACCTTTTTTTAAATGATTTTATTATTTCCTGAATCATTATTTATCATTCATTTTCCAATCTGAAATATGTGGTCAGAATTATACTGAACAAAGGAAAAGCACAATGTGAAATTCTGGAATCATTGAAGGCACTACGATCATTTCCAGGGCTAAAATTCAGGCCAGTATTTTAGACTGATTCCTTCTGCAGTACTGAACACTCTTGACTCTTTTATTTGTTTGTTTGTTTGTTTGTTCTGTAGGCATAGGAAGAGGATGGAGAGGTAGGAATCTGCTTTGATAGATCCCTTGCCTGTCTCAGTACCAGTTGCAATTCATGAATTGCTGGTTGTGGAATTTCGTTCACCCTAGGGCCCTGGGAAAAGGACAGCATCCTATGAAGCTTGATGGGACTAGGGAACAAAGGTTGGATAACAGAAAAACAAATATCTCAGAGAGAGGAGAAAGGAAGGAAATCATGTGTCTGCAGAAGGGATTAGCATTTCCATTTTGCTCATCAAAGTTAAAAGAAGTACAAAAGAAGGATTTAGAGTGCTCCAACTGTTCCATCCCCTGTGCAAATTAGCATAAACAGCAGGGAAAAGAGAGTTAAACAGAAAATGTGAGATAGCTACAACTGTTTTTGCTAGCAAAGTCTTGTTTAGATTTAATTATTTCTGCATAAACAGTGAATGCAAGCAATAAAAAGAAGCTTTTTAATGAGTCACAGAAAAAACTACTCTTTACATAAAGATCTACTAAAGGGTGTTATTTCTCATATTTGCCTGATTTTTGTTCTTGATGGCAGATTCCTTTTCAATTCACATACTCTTAAAGTCTGTTATTCTCTTCCTCTGTGTTTACTTTAATTATTACCTCTTACTTCCATGGCTAATGGAGGCAGATAGCATATGACTTTTTCCCTGTCCTTCAAATATATTTTGCTGCTTTTTTTGTACTGCCCATCCAGCTGTTTGGTTTTGGATTTGGCGGTTTTTCAGTTGGTTTTTTTTGGTTGGTCAGGGTTTTTTAAATCTTTCAGAAAAAAATGACAATTTTAAATTTGTCAGGTGTATGCTATTAGATCCAACTAATATTGCTTACTAGCAATAAAATCTCAGAATATTTTCATGCAGTCTGGTCTAGCAGACTGATGACTTTCTAAATGAGCATTCAAAGTATTATTTCCTTGCATATGGAAAGACCATACCTATATAGTCTCTGGTACATCATTGCATTCAGTATGCTTGGAACTTCTTAGTTGTTAAGAAAAAGCATTCGTTTCAACAGAGACCATGCACATTTACAGTAGAATCAAACAATCCATAGTTATAGCAACAGGAATGGATGGCTCTCACTTTACTTTCAGAAAGGGTGATTTAGAACCTTCAATATCTGCTTCTGAAATTACTAAACTTTGTTGCAAACTGTGAGCAAGATCCAAACTTTCAATTGCCTTAAGCCAGGCTTGATATAAAATTCAAAGATCCTCCTTAAATGCATTGCTAATTTTATATGTCTAACATTTGTTTATGTAATAAGCCCACAAGTTAAATCCATCAGAGTATGCTATTCACTCTTTCTCTATGATATGAATTTTAAAGCAGATGAAAAACTTTTCAGATTGTCACTATATGTTGTATACGAATAAACTATATTGTTAGCCTAGAGAAGCACTTTGGAAATCAGAGAAGTCCAATTATTCAAACTCTGCTAAAACAGGTCTGAAATACAGTTTATAATAAATTATGTTCCTTGCACTTCTTTTTACTTGATTAAAAAGTATCAAGAGAATATATTTTTGAAGGGTATTTAGTAATTTTGGTTTTGAAACAGCTGGGAGGTAATACTGAAATATAATCTAAATTGATGTTGGTGACTAAAATAAAAATTTTCCCTGTTCCATGCAAATATGCATATGAGAGAAGGAAAGATGATTTTTTTCTGAGGATTGTGCTGGACAAATCTTAATGGGTCAATTTTTTCTACCTTGTTACTTCTCCTTTCATACTTTTGAAATTACTTGGGTTACAACACACCTGGGTTGGCCTGTTGGGTACGTGCATGCACGCAGATCTTTGCAGGTTATACCAGAGCTCCTTCATGAAGGAAGTTTCAGGAATTCCCAGTGAGGCCAAAGGCAGGAGTCAGAGTTTCAGGCTCACATATTTGGATTCTATTCCACTCACATTAGACAGACTGTCATTCTTCTAAAACCAAATTTACAATATGCTGTTTAAGAGGTATAATTTACATCAGTTTTGAGAAGGAGCAGGGAAAGAAATTGCTGTTCTTTCTTTAATCATGGTTGAATATAAGATAGTACTGCTGAGTATGCAAGCATGTGGTGTTGCAAAATGGTTTTTATTAGCATACAGAGCAATTGTCTGCTGTTCCAGCCCAGCCTGTGGACTGGTCGTGTTAGACCCTTTCAGGAAAATGCAGTTCCTGGCCCCAGAGATGGAAAATTTCAATGTGCTTTTGCTTAGCAAACAAGTACAGTTCAGAGCTGGGTTATCATATTTATCTCCTGAAGACAAATGATATTTTGCTTGGGATTGAAAAATAAACCAGAAACAAAGGTCAACAAGACAAGGATTTGGAATTCATAGAGCACAAGTTTTGTGTTATATGTTCACACACCCATTTATTCAAATGAAACTGTGAACACTATTTTACTTCACTTATTTCATGGATAGAGAATAGAAAAAAATTTATGTAGCATAGTGTCCTCAATATCCAGAGAAAAATTGAAATTGATGTAATAAATTAAAGTTGATTTTCTCATTAGCATAAATATTTCCCAGTTTCCTATGAAGTTTGATTATGAAATTTTATGTGTACTCTCAGGTTTGCATTTTATATTACATAGATTGCAGTGGTTTATACCCCCTATATGTGTTTCCAAAATGTTAAAAAAATATTTACAAAGAAGTTGGCATGATAATTTGCATTTGACTGGCCTCAACATTTGCAACATAAAGGAGTTCTCTGCTGTTACTGAATTTGTTACAATATGCATGGATAATAATAACTTGTAGTATCTTAAATCTTAGAACAACTCACCAGCAAGTAATTCTCAAACACAGTGATCCCAAAAAGTTATAATTCCTCCAGACTGTAGAATACAATCTGGAAATTATTAGTACAGTGTATAAACCAGTCATGTTAAAACTTTGCTTAGTCACCAGTGTGTCATACATGCAGTTTTTAGGTTCTCAAAATATCCATTGCACCCTTCAATGCCATATATGCATTATCTCCTTTTGATTGCTTCTTCTAGCAGGAGCCAAGGTAGTGGCTCTGAGGGCTTGGATCTCAGGGGAAGCTCTACTGACCTTAATTCATGTTGCTCTGATCTAGTATATTTGAAATATATTAATTCTCTTAATCTGATATGGAATCAATGTTTGAGTATGGGTCCTGTTACACGATCTAGCCCTGACTATAACACAGAATTTCAGGCTGAAGGTACAGAAGGAGTGGTGGCACACAGTGGGTGCATGGGAGGTGGGTGCTGTGGTCAGAAAACAGGGGGCAGAAGTGAAGGAGCCAGTTGCACAGAGTGAGACAGACAGGGCTGGTGTGGGCCAGGGCTAACCACAGCCTGACTGCAGGACCTCTGGCACTGTAAATAAGAGACACACCACCCTTCAGCCAATAGTTCTGTTTATTTGGTTTGAATTTCTGCTTTAAACTGTTTCTTTTCTGAGTAGATGTGGAAACATGTCCTTTGAGACACTAATGTACAAAGAATGTGAAAATCTTGGTTTTTCTCATAGGCTTTAAGGAAAACTATTAATTAGCTTTAGTTCTTAGAATGACGATGGACTTATTTATTACCAATAAAATAATGTGGCTGTGAATGAGAATTAAAGATGTTTTTAATCAAACCGTCATTTACACAAATTAAATATTTGGAAAACATCTTTAAAAAGTTTGGAGAAAATATCAATGCAGATTGCAGTCCAGCAAAAGTGCAGGTTGCTATGAGCAGAACAATGAAGGAAACTATAATTAGTTAATGAGCAGCATGTGAATTTCTCTGCTATTTTACAGGTCAGACAGTCATATTTTTAAAATGCAGAAATCCAATAAAAATACTGAAGTTAATACTCCATGTGTGGTTGAATTGAAGTATTAAAAAATTGCTTTTCAGCTCTATTTGGAATATAGGCGGCGTTTTCCAAAAGTATTTTTCTAATTTATGCACATACACACACACACAGTCACACACACAGAGATCCTGGTAGCTACAAAAGATCTCAAGATAGTGTGATCAAATAGCCTTTAAGCTTTTGATTAGTGGCATTGTCTTTTAGGGGGTTTGTTTGTTGTGAGTTTTCTTACTCAGCTCACCATCTGCATCAAGTTACCACGTGGTGTCTGCTCTGCAAACTCAGTCATCTCTCTGTGGCTGTTAACAGAAACAGGACCAGAACAGGGTGAGAAAGGCCTTTTATCCAACACGCTCAATACCTGTTTTCACACAAAGCTGTGCTGGTGAGTGTGTGAAGGAATCATTCATGGGGAAGTTTCAGCCTGTGCAAGTTTCCTGAAGTCTGTAAACCCAGAGCTATCCAGATTCATCCAGTTTTAGACTAAGGGAATAACTCCAACTATGTGCAGAGAAAAATTCTACATCCAGGCACACGGGAAACAGTGTTAAATTTCATTGTATAAATGGTACTTTCTTTTTGTTTCTGTCCTTTGATGAGCAGTGCAGTGATTATAGTATTGTTTGCCCAGATACCTGCAGTTATTTTGCTGATTCTTTGGTAGTCAGTTGGTCCACTGTAAGTAACTGGGGAAAAAATTATCTGCTGGCACCATGACAAAAGCCCTTCTGTCAGCCACATAAAAATTTAGGTGGAAACTTTAAAGTTTCCTAACTGTAAAAGCACTAGAGGAATTGTCCTATGATGGCTAAAAGCATTTGGTCAATTGTCCTATGATGGCTAAAAGCCTTTGGTCATTTTACTGTAAAATCACAAAAATGTGTTAATTAGATTATGTGATAACAAGTAATGGAGATTTTTGCTCCAAATGAAAAGAAAAGTTGTACATGAAGCTCAGAAGGGATTCTTTTAGCATTTGGGGAAAAGGAGTAAGTGGGAATATTCAGCCATAGCCTGTCATAGTCAAAATGGCAGGCAAGGAGCAGTATTTGAAACTGGGTGTTTACAATGTATGAAGTGTATCTGAATGGCCATGGGCAAGGAGAGAAGAAAGAAAAAAAGGATTGCTGTACTGGAGATCAGAAGGAAGATATTTTAATAACAGAGCTTTATAAAAACATTGACAAGAATCATGCATAGGAATAACAGTTCAGGTATATGAAAGAGCATAGCGTGTAGTCCAAATATTCACACCACAGAATTGTGGTATCCAAAAGAAGAGTGGGTGAGATATTAGTATCAGTAAGGAAGACACATAGATGACATTGTGGAGAATTGTGAAGAAAAAGAATTAGCTTCATTTCCCCATCTAAAATTCCAGTTTCTTTAATATAGTTGTCAGCAGGAGACTGGGGAATGAACCCCTACCACAGAGGTTAAAGATCAAGTAGTGTGAATCAATAAACTCATCCAAGGAAAATGAGCAAAGAGAGATCAGCAAGGAGTGGAAGAGATTGAGGGAAGGACTAAGAGCTACTGAAGAATGTCCTGAGAATTAGGAGCATACCCCGTTACTGATGTTGCTATTTAACCCATAAATAAAATGCAGAACCACCACCTTTTCACAGAACCATTTCCTGGAAGGAAATTTTATGTATGCAAAGATGAAAGTGTTCATCTCATTTGCAATTTCTAGTATTCATAGATTTTCTTTGCCTTAGTAAATTCTGAGGGATACAGCTGCAGCTGGTGAAAAAGATCAGATTTTCCTGTCAGAGTGCAGATTAAGGAAAGTTGAGGCCAGAACATTTATGATGGTTTAATGATAGCTAATACATAAGCATGATAGGCCAAAACTAATTAAGGAACAGTGCAGTGTGACTTGTTAAGCACATTACTGAAGTAAAGCCATCTCTGAGGTAAATCACTTGGAGCCTGTGGCGAGCTTAGTCTGCTGGCAAAAGTCATTGCTTTCATTTACACCTCTGAAACCCCATTAACAAAGGCAGATTTTGGCCCATGTGCTACTTTAAATATAATTCAAGGGAACTTAATAAGTCAGACACGTATATCATTAAAAAGAATCCTGCTGAGGGGACCACTCAGCTTTGGTTGCTACTCTGTAGTGCCAGTGACTGTCACTGTATCAGCTGCTACAGAGAAAAGTTTCTTCCTGAAGGACTTAATGCAAGAGTATTTGAAATGGTTTCATTTCATTATGTCTGGAATTTTATATCATTGAATAAAGATAATAAAGGGAGCAGAGGGAAACTCCATAATATATAGTCTGAGAAGAATAACCAAAGGCAACAAAAACTTTCCCTTTGGCAGTTAGTTTTTTCCCTTTTACTCCATGAAACATGAGAACTTTCATTATATAAAACTGTGCTTTCTTCTGAATTTTTCCTTTAGGTTTGCCAATGAGAGATGATGATTTAATTCCTTCCAGATATTCAGTTGATTTAATATAATTTCTTTCATGTGGAACAAAAGGGGATAAATGGGCACAGATCCTAGAATATCTATTCTTTTTCACAAATCCTTAAGGGTACATTTCATGGAATCACAACATATTTTTGGCACTCAATTCTTGAAATAATTACACAGTGTTTAATTATAAGGCTGTTTATTGAAGATCATATGGTATTTGTCCTGTGTGCTTACTGTGGTTTTTTTTCTTTGTTGTAATGGATTGAGATGTATGCTTGAATTAGAAATACTATTAAAACAGACATATTTGAATAAGAAGCCCTCTTGTCCAGCGTCTCTAGACACAGCTGTTACTTTTGCAACCCCAGAAGCTTTCATGTACCTCATTCTCATTTCATTTCTCTTGGATTATTTCCAGAATAGCTTGAAGCATTGATTATGGTTAAAAGCTTCATTTTCCTCTAACTAAAACCAGTTTCATAAAAGTCTTCATTTCATGGTATCTTTTATTCACTCTTGTGCCTCTTCCTCTATCCTGTGTCTTTTACGTGCATGCAATCTGTTTCTGTATGTTTCTTTTGTGTGCTGCACATATTTAGTTGGAAAAAATCATCTTGAAACAGGCATATGTATCACTCAATTGGGAGCTATTGACACAAAGAACAACCTTGCCACTGTGGAATTCTGGCAAGAAGATGAGTCACTGTGGAGAGGGAATGAATGATCCAAACCAACATTTTATTCCCTAATTAGATTTTGTATTGAAACAAAAATATGTTGTGTTAAGGTTGAGCCAAAAAAGCAGTTCTGTGGGTATAGGGATTTGGTGGGAGAGCTGTTGAGTATTTTCTTCTCAGCTTTCCCTTTTCTTTGAAATTTACTTTCAAAATTAATATATTTTTTTAAATGTTCTATATATGATTGAGGTAAAAAAGAGCTTAGGGAAATTTGCAGTTTACCTTTTAGCTCTTCTTTCTCCCTGTTTTTTTTTAATAGGAACCCATAAGATCACTTTCCCTGTCTGGAAACAGCTCCTTCACTGACTTAATTGTCCCGAATGAAGGAACAGCTGAATTTTGTTGCTATTGCTGTCATGGCCATTTCAAAACAGTGGGGTTGTTCTCACTGTCAAATTGTTGACCAGAATCCATTTGGGAACAATCTAACCCAATCTATCTGTATAGTAAGAAATTCACTTTTGCATTCCTGGACCCCAGAGGATGTAAGATCAGACATTTATCTGCCTCAAAAAAAAAAAAACAAACCCAGCTGAAAAGAGTTTATCTTGACAAGTAACCTGTTCTTCAGTGAAAAAAAAAAATCAAGTTGGATTTCTGATATTCTGGAATATTAATCTAAATTTAAATTTGGTCCATATCAATCAATGTTAAGTATTCAGTTGTTTTCCCATCAGGAGTAAGATGACTTTACAAAGCCTTCCCATTTACATAGCCAAAGATTTTATATTAAGCAGTGTTTGAACAGTTCCTTGAATATCTTTAAACATTTTTTCTATAACCATCAAATATTGACTTTTCTGCTTCAGCATGGACAATTTGTTTCCAGTATTCCTAGACAAAAATAGGACTTTTTCATTGCATGATGTGAAATGGAGGCCAGCAAGAAGCAAAACTTTGCTTTTGATCTTGTACTACATCTGAGCTTTGATTCAGCACCTGAAAGTATTTAGGGGGCCATAGCACTTCTGTAAAGGCCAACAAGTAAACATGCCTCTGAAAATTCATAGACCTTGGATCTTACATCTGCCAGCGTCTGATATGTCAGCTGATAAAACTAGGTATATAAGCTGATAAAAAATGGAGAAGTATATGTTTTACAGGATGAAGACTAAACGTGAGAAGCTGCCAGAGCTAATTTGCTGCTGACATTACTGACATTACCTCTTCATGTGGTTTCCAACTAATGAAATTGATGGTTGTGGCCTATTACCATATTCCTTTTGGAATTCATTCTAAAAGGCATGAAAAAAAGCATGAAATACGCAGAATACAGCAATGCATGATCTGAAGAAAGCTCAGGGGTGTTATTCACACATCTGCACACATCCTTTGTGTTTGGACTGTGTATTTATCAGTGCTTTAGTCAGCATTACAAATATTGAGCACTTACTCTTGGTTGTTGCAGTCATGCCAGTTCCCAAACTCTAGACCAGGCCGAAGGATTATAAATCTCAGAAAATAAACACTTTGTAGACTGATATTTTCCAAGATTTCCAACTCCCAGTTTTTCTCCCTAAAAGTACATGAGTATCCTGTGTCTGCTTGCCCATTGTTTTATTCTTATGAAAAGGGATGCCCAGTAATGCTCTCAAGCTTCCTTCTTTTCCAAATGTCTTTCCTTCTTCCTCTTTTATCCCCTCATCACAAGTTTTTCCTCTTCCCTTCCTAGTCATCCTTTTCATATCTTTTATATTCTCTCTTCTAGTATTTGACTTCTTTTTTCTTCTTCCTTGTCAAGGTGTGGTTATATTGGTTACATAAAATATGAAGGATAAAGTTGTTTTGTTACTTTTCCAGACATGGACCACAAGAGCTTTTTCCTATATCTGGAAGTACTGAGTAAAAGTGGTAACAAATAAGGCTCCTGCACATATGTTTGAGATCTCTAAGATTTCCCCGTAAAAAGGCAGTTTTTCTGCAATTACAATACTGTGAAAGGGCACTTTTTTTACAAGTGTAAAAAGGCCATCTATAGGGCTAAATTTGCCTTTCTAAGTAAAGAATGCCATCCACAGATATTTTGACTGTGATCTGTTAACTGATTTCTGATTTGTTCATATCACATCACTTCCTCTTCATCACAGTTTCTATCTGCTCCTGGTTCTACAACTGAGAAAATAACTGTGATTTTGTGATGCAGAGGAGGAAATCTCACCTAATCCTGGTCCAGGGCTATACAAGCTACCTAATTTTATTTCAGCTTTTCTTTTCAGCTGTTTATGGACAAGGCTTCAGAATATTCAGTTCATCTTTAGACAAGTTAGACATCAAAAGGCATCAGTCTGAGGGCTAAGTCTCTTGAAAGAATAGGAATTTATATTCCCACAAGAAAGTTAACTGGAGTCAATAGCTCCAGTAATCCCCAGTACATCAGGCATTTTGTTAAATTTGAAAAGAATCTTAAAATTATTATATACATCACTACACACACAAAGCAGGAAAATTTAGAAATATTAAATGTTTGCACTTCAATGGGAGGCAAATATTCCATACAAAATGTGTCTTCTAGCAGATCAACACAAAAAAGTTTATCTAAAACATTTCAAATTGTCCACTAATGGCAAGATATGCTTGTTCTAAGTTTATTTTCTTTTAAATAAGGCACATGAATTCCTCTGAAAATAGTTTCTGAAATAATGAAAACTTAATGCAAACTGTAGAAGTACTTAGTATATTCTCCCTATAAACAATAGCAGCTTTCAAAGGAGAGGCACTCTTAGTTTCCTGGGTTGTTTTAAACAAGCTAAATGTTTACATGAGCTTTCAGCAACACATATGACTGCTGGGCTCTTCCTAAACTGGTATTTTTTAAACAGTTTCTGAAGATCTAGAAATGTTGCCTGATGACTGTTTAGACCCAGTCTCAGTGATAATAAAAAAAACTGTTTCAAACAAACCCTATTGACAGCCTACTCTTTACCTGTGAGAAGGTAAACAAGAGACAAATCCTTACACATTATTAGAAAACTCTGGGATTCAGCCAGTGCAATCAGAAGAGGCAGTCAGAGGGGGTAAAAGTGTTTCCATTTCTGCATTCACAGCTTTCCACTGTTTTTTCTCTCTGAAGTCCCTCTGGGTTTATGCCATAGCAGCAAACTGCCCAGGCTACATAATAGGTTTCCAAAGAACTGTACAAGTACTTGCACATACTTTTAAGTTTGACAGTTTGCCCCAATTGCATCTTCATTTCTGTCTGTCTTGCTCTGGATAATTTTCTGCTTTGCATGTTTGTGATGAAATAGACTTCAATGTTGAACCCATTTTTGCACTGATTCTTGCCACATAATTCAGTGCCTTCATGAGCTGAGCTGCTGGCTATTTGCTTCAGCTCCTCAGACACAAGAGATCCTGGCTGTCCTTCCCTCACCAAGGCCAGATGACACATGCCAGCAGCAGCCCACCAGCAACAGGACTTATCCCCCTCCATGCCTTACAGTGCTAACATTGGGAAAAATCCCAGTATGGAGCTAGTATTAAACCAGCAGGAAATAAAACCACCTGAGTGTTGGGATGTAAGCAGAGGATGTCTAAACATGGGAGAAAGCAGACACCAAAGAAAGCCTTGAATCTCTAGGACCACCTTTTTTCCTGAATAAAGAAATGGGGGCTGTAGTGCAGGGTTTTCAAAAGTAGGAAAATATAGGCATAAGTCTTCTTAATGCTTTGAGGAAAATGGGAAGCATGGATAATACTGCAGCCAAAATAATTCTCAATGTTCCTCAATACCTAATAATTTTGCTACACTGATCCCAGACAGAATGCAGATGTAAGCAAAGAACAATGGAGAAAAAGAGGAAAGCATGGAAATTTTGGCCTGAGAACAGAAAATTTGCTTTTCTGATTGTTTGTTTTTTTGATGGTCAGTCCAATGTAAAATTATTTCTGTTTATTTGAGAAGGAATTAATTATTTTAGTCTTCTTCTTTATCTAAAAATGAAAAGTAGACCTCACACCATGTTCATATGTGGTATTTTAAATTTAATGTTAAAGAACTTGCACCAAACCAAAATAAACACATAAATAATTAGCTTTTTAAAAGATCTAAAACAGGGAGAGTTTTAGAGAAAACCTTCATGCACAGCTTTCTCTTCTCAAATTGGTCAGCAATTCAGAGGAAGGGAATTTGGGCACCTTGTTTCTGGCAAATTTTAAGTGTAACACACTTCTATTCTGCTGCTAAGCAGAGTTGAGAAGGCTTGCTATCAGTCTTCTTCATTAGAAGCAGTTCCAGTCATTGAAAGGAACAAATCTTAGGATTCACAAAAGAGTGTGAACCTCTAGTCTGATGCTGAAAACAGCCTCCTCAGAGAAAAAATAAATCTGCACTCCAATTCAATCTGCTTCTGATTCAGACAGGGTCTTGAGCCTAGATCCTATAATACTATGAAAGCTATCCTCACTTCCAGGAGAGAGAATTGGTGATTATTTGAAGTCCTGTAACAAAGTAGAGCATCACAAGGAGATTACCGTCCTCAAAATAGGCTTCCTAGCAGTGGGAGCATGATTTCAGACAAATTCAAGGATTTCAGTAACTGGCGAAGGGCACATCATGCTCCATGGACATCCTAGCAACAAGAATATTAAGTAAGAAACATGAACTTTTTTTTTTTCCTTTCCTTTCCTGTGGCTGAAAATATTTGCTTTTTTTTTCTGCATCCACTAAGATTTCATAAAAATGGTAATGGACCATTTTGATGAATAAAAATTATTGAAAAAACCTAGCTTCACTGAGAGCTGCTGAGTCCATATGTCACTTTCATTGCCCCCGTCCCTAATTAAGAACAGCTTTTCTTTGTGGAAGATGTGATTCTAGTTTCTTCATAAATTTTCATACAAAAAAGACTGGGAGTGAGGAGACAAAGTCTTGGAAATAGATTTCCAGATATACTCTACCTACAGGGCAGCACCAGCCTGGGTCTGCACAGAGACACTGTGGGAGGTGTGAGCACTGTGAGTAGTGGGGCTGTTCTGCTGCCATGGCTGTGTGCAGTCAGGGCAACCCTTTCCCTGGGGAATTCCAGATGGAGCTGAAGTGCCAGGAAAGGGCAGGACATCAGGACAAATATTAACACACATGCATAATGATGCCTAAGCTAAAAAACACAGAAGAAATTAAATAAAGCTGATGGGCAGATAGTTTGGTCAAATGGATGTAGAATCATAAAGTGATTGAGATTGGAACAGACCTTTAGGATCATCTAATTCCAAGAGCTCTGTCATAGGCATGGAACCTTCCACTACCCCAGGTTGCTTAGAGCCTCATCCAACCTGGCCTTGAACACTTCCAAGCATAGGGCACCTACACCTTCTCTGAAGCCTTCTCTTCTGCAGGCTGAATAGCCACAGCCCTCTCTGTCTTCACAGGAGAGGCATTCCAGCCTTCTGATTAACTTAGTGACCCCCCTCTGGAATCATCCCACTGCTACTGAAATCAAGACAAAACCAGTAAGAAGAATATACAGGCTGTTGGCAGCAGTGCAGGGAGTATAAGAAAAAATTGTTTTGGGAAAGATTTTGAATTCATTAAAGTGTAGATTTGCTAGAACTAGCACTGTTAGAGCAAGCACAGGGCTTAGAAACAATATCACTCCCACTAATGGGTGAGATAGTAAATTAGGGCAGAACATGATGTGAATTATGGATATTGTTTCATACACTTGACCTGAAGTGGTTATTGCTATCCCTGAGTATCACTACACACACAGTGTGGTGCCCTATAGAGCCTCTCGTCATGTTTAAATGGGTAAGCAAGTTTGGGGAAAAAAATGCAATTATGGAAGAGACTTTTAGTCAAGAGAAAGACATTAATAACTTGCTGACTTTAACAGTACCAAGGATTCTCAGCCATGCTTGGCAGAAGATATTAGCTCTTTAACAATCAATACAGAAATGTAGATGTTACAGTAACCTGATTCCCAGTAGGTAATTAAAATAGCTGCAATTTGATATCAGCAAATAGTTTTTCTAGGCTGGAAAAGTGAACAGCAACTACTTGTAGCAAACATTGGAAACCATTTGGGTGCAGCAAGGGTCACTGGAAATCCTTCCAATGACACATGATATGTGCTGGAGTTAGTAATTGCAAAAATGCAAATTAGTTTTCTAGTTGTCTTCTGAATTTTTACCTCAGTGTTTGTGTTCAGCTGTCATACAGGCTGCTGTGGTCACTGGCATCTATGCATGATTGTTATGGTGGTGTTTTTCCCTCAGAATGTTGAAGAATAGTGGTAGCACACTGGACTCTTGAGAAAGAAACAGAAAATGCCAGAGAACAGTATGGAGCAGGGAGAATCACACATGTGGCTAAATTTTAAACTATGCCAGCAGCATCTGAAAAGAACTTTTTTCCTGCAGAGCCAGCTGTGTTATAAAACCCCACAGCCTTTTGATAGATCCAGCATTCCAGCCTCCAATCATGCTGGTAGACACGTCAGAAATGTCTGGGTATTTTCAGTTCTTGAGTCTCTCACTTTGCTTTAATACTTTTCTTTACAGGGCAACTGTCTGTACCCTGGCTGAGGTGATAGCGCATCTGTGTTAACAACCCTAATTTCAAAATTACCTAATATGTAAGATGGATTTCTTCAAAAAGCAATGGATGTTTGTGGTTTGATTAGTGATGGACCATGGCTGCAGTATGCTTATGGTGACCTGTTCTCAGCTTGTCATACTTGTAAAGGCCTTTGCTTCCATGGTATTCAATTCAAAACTGATTGCAATGTGTTCTGACAAGTAAGGGAAGCAAATGACTGCTCTGATGCCAGCTGCACTTTCAGACAGGACAGCTGAGAGGTGTGCTCCTCCCTGGTTTCAGAGGAAAAGAACACAATTGTTTCTGAACCAGGAAATATCTGTGGGAAGTCCTAGAGAAATCTTGGATTAGGAAGAATTAACATCAGAATTTCAAGCACAGTGATGCTTTTTACATTGTATTACTGGGTCTCAACATTAGGAGAAAGACAATGGGTTTTACATATTCCTTTATAGTCTTCTGGCACAATGAATGAACTGACTGTTTAGTGGCTAAAAGCCTACATTGTTTAGTACCACACAATAATGCAATTTAGGCCTGCTATTGTAGTCTGAAAGGAAATTTAACCAACTTTCCCAGGAATTTAAGAATATTAAAACTATTGCAAATGGCCACGTACATGCAGTAAAGAAGCTTAACCCCCTATCAGTATTGATTTATTTTGTAAAGGTCACTGCAGCAACATAACTGGTTTTTATTCTGCTTCATAGAGCTGGCTCAGGGAGAGAGCATCAAGATGGAACAAATTAGCCTAAGTGAGAATACTTAAGATTTTCTCTTTATTAAGTAATTCTCAGATGTGGAGTCTGACAGCATTGCACCCAAGGTGTAGAATATAGAGCACTTGGCAGCAGCAGCTCTTCAGCCCAACAGAAGTTTGTCCAAGGACGTATCACGAATTTTCACTTCACTCAGATTAAGGGGGATTTGACAGAAACAAATCTTGAGCATCCATCTGCATGTGTTCTAGAATTGCTTCATAGGATAGTACTGACTGTTTGAAGGACTGATTTATAAGGATTTCCACATTACACTGAATTGGAAAAATAGCAGTACAGCTGGTGAAAATGACTGTTAAAAATTATTTCATCACATCTTGTGCTCTTGATTCCATCACATAATGCCCCTATCCAGCAAGTGGAATACTTTGATGCTCTAGTATCCCTTTATGATTTTACATATCAACCTTTGCCATATTTAAGCTTAACATCTCTTTGGGAAGGTTTAGTCTTTTCTTCAATGTGTATATGGTACCTAAAAGGGTAATTTTTTACTGGATCTTCAAGATCCTTTCTGTACAATTAGAACTGTAAATAAGATTAATAAGTGCATGTATACCTGTGAATATTCACTTTGAAGTACCTGTATTTGTTGTTTGTTTAAAGTAGAAATTAATTTACAAGTACAAGAACATAATTAGTTATAATTTAATTAGTCGTATTGTCACATAATTCTTTTTCCAAAAATAAATTACTATGCTATTATTGAGTAAAGAACATAACTAAACATGCATACATATTGTAAAGACTTTTTAAATTTGTATTTTTTCATATAGGGTGAACACAGAGGTACAGAAAATACTTTTGTTAGAAGGGCATGAGTTTCTCAGCAATCACATAAAAAGAACAGCAAAAATAAATGGTTTAGTGATCAGATTTATGAATTCCTATGCTGGGTTTCTACACTAGGTTGTTTCCACAAGTTCTCTGGGTCAGAATAAGGCCTGATTTTCAGATAAAAAGGATTGATTGTCAGAAATTACAGTTGTCAACACTTTCAAAAATCTACTTTTAAGAAAATACAGCAAAGCAAAATTATACCATGTGCATAGTCTTTAAATGCTTGCTACTGAGGCCAGTCTTTAAATATTAGCAATAGATGCAACTAATTGCTTCTATCTAGAAATGCAAGAAGACTAAAATAATGACTGATGGATAGTCTGTTGTGCTGGCTAGCAGAAATAAGAAAGTCATACTCTGTCAGTGAATAGTTGACTCTAATATTCAAGTTATTTATTGAAAGTCGATATGATAAAATAGAAAAAAATCAACTAGATTTGATAAAATCACCCATATTTCATTAAAAGTTACCTTTTGATATCTCTGTTGTTAGTGAATTGTTAATTTATTGTGTTCTAATAATCTGGACTTCTCTAAAATCCAGTATTATTGTGTGCATGTGTGTTAGTTAGCAGATAGCTGAATACTACTCTGAGTTGAATGTATTTGCTTAAATGGCACAGTCCCTATGCAAGTGCTTTCCTAGTTCAGCAAATAATTGGGAGGGGATGTATCTCTGAATTTCTTAATTTTCTCTTCATCACCATTACATTAACTAGCCATTCAAATTTTTATGAAGTACCTAGTCCATGAAATATCTAATCATTCCTATTCTTGGTTGTATCTCTCTGCAAACTAAAATTAACCAAATATTCAACGATGATCCCAAAGTTGCAGAAAGAAACGGTGTCAAAACTAGAAATGGAATAAAACAGCAGAAAACTGGGACTTTGAGAGAACATGAGATGTAATCTCATGTTCTCTTATCCCTGTATTTGAGCTGGATCAAATTATTCCAGTTCTGAAATTCACTGAATGAACCCCTACAATGATATATATTCAGTATACTTTGGATGCTAAGCCTCATGTACTTTTCACCTTAAAAGTATTAGTCTTCAAAGGATGACAGCAGTTGATGGGTTATTTGCATGTTAAGTGGTTGTTCACCACGAGTCACTATCTGAAATGTCAGTGGCAGTTCTGATAACTACTAATCATGCAGCTCATGATTTTATTAGCATATGTATTTGGTCAAGTGCACCCAAATTCATTGTGTTAGTTACTATATAACAAAATGAAGACACATAACTTGTCTATAGGAATTATGTTAGCAGGGTAGGCATTGTCACATTTGACAAGAAAGATGGAGTAAGTAAGGATTTTCTTTGGAATATTTGGGATCTTACACCAATGATTTTTCAATATATTCACTTATGAATTTATAGGATAAGGTGTTAAGCACATGTTTCAGGTCCATACAAAATCCCTTCTGAAAGAACAGCCTTTTCAGTTGTGGAAAAGATACAAGCAAAGAAAAAAAATTAAAGTCAAATGAAGCTGTTACTTCTTGATTTGAATTAGAACAAGTTTCATTCCAGCAAAACTTGTATCTTAGCACTCTCATGGTACAAGAGTGACACTGCAATATCTTTATATGACAACAGCTTGAAGTAGTCGGAAACAAATCATGATGTCCAGTGGGATTGGAGGCTGAATTTCGTTTCCATCCAGACGAAGGTATCGGAGGCGAGGGATGTTGCCATAATAACCATAATCTTCTTCTAGGGCAATGGAAACTGGGCACATCTGAGTACCATTGACACCTGAAAGTGTAGATCAACATGTTAGGTTATTTCCATGGGAAAAGTTCGTGAAGATAAAAAATTCACCTGGGACACAAATAAAGTAAACTTCCACTGATGTTAGCATGGGAGACTGTTGCTTTTGTTTCCCTTTAAATACTTTGTTGATTGAAAACAAGCATCTTCATATAATGTGATCTGGATCAGTGAATTACATATTTACTGCAGTGCAATGATGAAAAAAGGCCATTAGATGCATAATTTATCCTTTGACAAAGGGGATACTAAGTTATACAACTATGTGGTAAGCATTGAAAAATAGCTCTTTACATTCTGAGTGAGCAAGGCAAGATTACTTCTGAGGGGTTTTGAACATCTTATTTCAATGACAGTACATTAATTTTAGGCTGATAATATTCCCTAATGAAGATCTTGCATTCAAAACAATAGCAGTATTGAATCAGAGGAACTTTTTGTGTAGTGTTTTTAATTTTTAACATCTGTACTTTTCTGTTCTCTGACATTATTAAGTGGCTTTGGTTCTAATTGCAAGACTATAACTTGTGCAATGAGATATTTTTCTTCCTGATCTGAAAGCTAACAAATCCTCAAAATTCTACATACATCATGCATCATTTGTTTCTGTACAGATAAAATTTGAAACTATGGCTTCAATCATTACCCATATTCTGAAGTGTTGAATAGTTTGGGCTTTTTGTCTCCTCTAGGTTGTCTACCTCTGCACTGTCACTTGGCTAAAATGCTTTTTTTAAAATATTTTGGTTTTAGTTGTTAAATAATCAGGAAGCCTCAAAATGGCCTCTAGAAAACACTGAAGTGGTGTTTGTTTATCAAAGATGTCAAATTCCTTCAACCAAATTATGATATTCTAACTGCTTGAAGATCTTGGCCCCATACTGACTGAAAAAAAAGTGACTGGAGAATGTGTATGTAACAGATTTTTTGAACAAATTTCTTTACTAACAAAGAGATAAGAAAAAAAATTCTCCCTTTATATTTAGTAATGATACCATGCACAAATCTTCTGACTACAATCTTCAAAATCAGAGAAATGTTATAAAGTAAAAATAACAACATAACTTACTTTTTTTCCCCATAACTTACTTTTTTTTTTCCCCTCCACTCTATTTTGAAAAACTGCCCAGACATTTGCAACATCTTGGAAGTGGACTCTATCTTTGTCATGGAAACTAGATAAATACATCCAGTTGGCCAAGGCCCGAAGCTTTTGTTATATCCGTGATAGCAAATTGTTTTGTTTATCTTGTGAAATTTGATTCATGTTGGAAAAGATTTTGGTATTTTTGGAAGAAACAAGCTACAGCTTATCTTTATGTGTGAATTTACAACACAGAAAGCTTAAGAATTTTCATTAAGAAGGCAGCTATTTAAAGTTTTGGGTGAATCAACACTATCTAGCAGAAAATATCTGCTTTGTTTTATCAGCACTACAGGTCATAGAGACAAGATGGCTTCAAGTGTATCCTAAATGTCTGTCTTCTCTGACTAAAAACTATCTCACTGCACTCATTTTCACTGGGTTAATTGCTCCAGGCTTGAAGTGAGACAGCAGTTATCTAACCACAGGCCACCTAGGAAGAAGTTATTTCCTGATGATGTGTGGTATGAATTGGTTTGGGTTTTATTGTTCTCTTCCCATAAACAGTAAATCCTACCCAAACTGTCAGGGGAGTAAAAGCCTCTCTATTTTTTCTCTCTTTCAATACTCTTCATGGATATATGGCTGAATTTTGTTTAAGTAGGAGGAACAGGTTGTTCCTTCCAGAGGTACAATTCACCTTGCCGTGATCCATTTAGAAGTTGTGTCAGCCTAAGTAAACCATTTAGACTCTCTGTATAAACTCTAGAGAGAGATGAATACTTCCAAAAAGGGGACTGGCAGCTCCTTAAGATGGGATGAATTTCTCTATACAATTGTGTATCCCTTTCCATTGAGTAGGAGGTCTGTATGACTACTGCAAATTAGATAAAAAAATCTAGGATAGTTTATTCAAAGAAGATGAATTCTACCACTTGTCAACAGAATTGTTATGTCCTTGAATATTTAAACATGAAACCTAGAGCTGCTGTAAGGAAAAACTGCCAAAGTTCTCATTAATGGCTAATAGTGTATGTCTGCTGAAGAAATGCAGAAGATCTTTTCCCAGTAAAACTTACAATTAAGGAACAAAATTTAGATACATGGCCCAGGGATTTCTCCCTTTCTCTAAATGTGGAATAATATTAGCTCAGAGTATCTATCTTGTCCTCCTGGTGTTCTTCCAGGGGAACTTACTGTTTATTCCCTTTCATTTGCCCTTTGACAGCACTGTAATAATACCACCTGCTGACCCTTGCTCACTTGTTACATCATTTCATACCTTCTCTTTGCTTACTTTAACATTCTCTTTTCCATTATTTAACAATTCCCCAGAGCCTCACAAGTGCATCTCCCAGGTAAATATGTAGGCATGTGAGTTTTATAATGCCATAGAACAAATGTGTTGCAAATCTGTTGGAGCCATAATTAGTTTTGGATTTAAGTTGATTTTACTTCCAGAATTAGAATAGTTCTTTTCCTCTGTGTATAGAGATCTTTAGGGAAGGAATTACAGGTGAAATTCTTGTTCCACTGAGACAAATAATGAGGCTATCATTGGCTTTCCTGGGCTTCAGAAGAAGGCCTTGTATCTTCATAAACAGTTTCTGGAGAAATAAGGCCATGCACTTATATGAAGAATTGATAAAACATAGTCAAATGGTATTTACATAGAAATGCTGATGTCTGAACTCTTGCAATGACAACAGTGTAACTATGATTCGCCAAGAGAAAATAAAGCAGTGATATGCAGTTGTGAAGGAATACCTGAAAATTAATGTTATAAAAAGGGCTCATACTGCACACATAAAAGTAAACCTTCAGCAGGACTCTTTTGTGAAGGAACCAGATCAGGACTTTACAGCTGTTTTTCTTTCAAACCTTTCATATTGATTATCTTAAAATAATGTCTGATCTGGGCTTAAGAAGACAAAACCAATCTGCAGAATTAGTGTCAGCTCTTACTACTCTGGCCTGATGGAATTACATTCCTGGTTTGCAATTCTAAAGGCCCTTTAAGATATTATCTATCAGAGCAAAGGCTCATGGAGACTATGTCATTATCCCTTACTTCTTGAACAATTATTCTATGTGGTAAAACATCCTTACATGATATCCAAGTTTCATTTAAGGCATCAGGTTGCAACTATTTTATATTCAGTTACTAATAATTCCCTTTTTTTTTCTTTTTTTGGCAAAGTCAGCCACAAGCCAACTTGTGCTTAAGTTGACAATGACTTTTGAAAAGTGGTAAAGCCACTAAGGAATACAAGATTTGTGGAAAAGCATCAGTATTCAGTTCATCACAGGTTATGTGTCATTGGAACAGGAGATTTGATTTTGTACATTCTACAAAAGTTAATTTTCATGGTCTTAAGCCTTGTCAAACTTTTTCAGGGAAGGAAGAGGACTGGACAGCTCTTTAAAAATTACCTAGACACAAAACTGTTCTTAAACTGGACGGGCTACATTCCATTGATTTCAATTTTGTGTCCACTTGAAGTGAGAGAATAAAGTCTGCACCTGAGGCCTTGCAGTGAAGCAATTAAAATAA
Organism: Agelaius phoeniceus; assembly: GCF_051311805.1. Classification (NCBI taxonomy): domain Eukaryota; kingdom Metazoa; phylum Chordata; class Aves; order Passeriformes; family Icteridae; genus Agelaius; species Agelaius phoeniceus. The sequence continues at coordinate 30,629,234 of NC_135269.1, read as the reverse complement.
ATCTCTTAGTAACCAGGGGGCAATGAAATATGTTCAGAAACAACATCTGTCATAAGCTTTAACTCTAATTAACAGATAGAATTCTTTCAGACCACAAAAATATGTGCCAGTTATACACATTTTTAATTTATTTATATGATTTCACATTTTTATTTTGTCAAATGCAATGAATAAATATAAATTATCAAGAAGTATCTTCATTTCATAGGTCCTTGTTTTGTGCAAAAGCCTAACCATTATTTTTAGTATATTTTTGGACTACAGTGTCACAAAGAAGTGGTAAAGGACCATGTATTCAATTAAATCATCATGATGAAAAGATAAATATAGAAACTTGGCTTCCTTCTGTGCAATGGTGAATAAAAAGTCATCATTGTTATTTTGGCTTTTGGCATGAAATGAAGTACTTACTGATTAGATACTTTCATTATGTAGAGTATGGAATATTCCTACCCACCACACCCCCTCTATACCTGGATGAATTTGGAAACAGTCCTGGAAATGAAACTTAAAACCAGCAGGCTTCTGTTGCCTTGGGTACAGAAAACCTCATCTCAGAAAACCTCATGGAAAACTTTTAAGGACATAAACCTTAATAGAACAAATATGCTGTAAAATAGTAAAACACAAAAACAGTTTGCTCAGAGAGGTAGTGGATGCCCCATGCCTGGCAAATTTCAAGGTCAGGCTGGACAGGGCTCTGAGAAACCTCATCAAATGTCCCTGCTTATTGCAGGAAGGTTGGAATAAAGGGACCTCTAGAAGTCCCTTCCTTCCCAAATTATTCAATGATTCCATGATTTTAATCACTTTATCTCAAATACCATTTTTATAGTTAAGTCGACATTTAAAATGGAGATGGTTTTGAAGGGTTTCACTCTGGTAATACACACTTACTTTTGATTTTGTTGTGATCAAGATGAAGGTGCTCAAGATGAGCATTGATTGGTGGAATTTTAGTGAGCTGATTGTGAGACAGCTGTAGGTCTAGAATAGATGAAACATTAAACCCATTTGGAGGGATACCATCATCAGATAGTTTATTGTAGTTCAGCCTAAGGAAAGTCACTTTGGGTATTGCACTGAAGTAGTTTTCTGGTATAACTTCGATGGAGTTGTTGTCCAAAAATAGCTGCAGTGTATTAGCTGGAATGCTTAAAGGCATTTTCTTGAGTGAATTTTTTGCGATGTTGAGCTGCATGAGGTTGTTGAGTCCATGGAAGGTGTCACTTTGAAGAGCGCTGTCCAACAAACTGTTCTGGTGCAGGTCTAACATAGTAAGGTTTTCCAAGTGGCTGAAGACTCCTTCTGGGATTTTGGAGATTTTGTTTCTAGCTAGTCTTAGCTGTTCCAGACCCACTGGTAATGGAGCAGGCACCTCTTCCAACTCATTATCTTCAAGGAATAAGTAAAGCAGCCTTTTCAGCTTGCTCAGCACACCATTCTCAATCCCACTGTTTGTGATCTTATTCTTGTTCAGATTTATCCATCTCAGATGAGTGGCATTTGCAAAAGGCTTCTCTGAAATAGTTTCAATTTGATTGTTTTGAAGATAGAGGTACCAAATTCTGGCTGGAATTGGAGGTATTTCTTTAAGTCCTTTGTTATCACAGTATAATGCGTTGGGGAAACTAGGAGGACAAAAGCACTCCTGTGGACACTCAGAAGTATAGTGAGACCAGTGGCCAGGATCCAGATCATCATAAACTTGTCTCACAGTTCGAGTCCACACAGAATTGACCAAGAATAAGAGCAAAAGGCTTGTATAGACTTTTAAAATCATGGTGTTTGCCTTGGAAGGGGAAAAAAACAATTAGCTGTTTCTCAATAAAACTCCCTAGTAGCATACTAGATTAACAATAAAATTTTGCATATAAAATAATATTTCCTTTATAAACAGTCAGATTCTTTCCTCTAGGGTGGTATCCATGGCCTGTTAAGGAAAAACTAAAAAGTAATATAAAAGGTATAAACAATTCTGTGCTATATATTGATAAACATATCCCTGATTCAGCTTAGACTCCACATTGGCTCCCAGTTTGACTGATGTTCATGCAAGTATCACTTAAAAAAATATGAAAGTATGGATAATTTTTAGACAATTAATCAGTACCTCTTTTACATTTGTGTAAGTTTTCCTGTACAGACCTATAATCTACATTATATAATGGTTAATTTTCAGAAAAGATATCATTACCATGATGATATAAATACTATAGCACTCAGTGTTCCTCCTTTTAAAATTAATCATCCCCTCTTTTCTGTTTTTGCTCTCTCTTAAATTATAATGACATCTGGATCAGATTTTCCAGGGTCTTTTGTCTTCATTGAAAAGTGGAAGATCAAATAGTGTTTTAACAGCTGTTTGTTGGGCATGTTCTTAAAAGCTTGGAGGGAATATGTTTGACTAATCCATTCCCTGCCTCACTCATTCTCTCATATCCAAAGTTACAAATTTCCTTCCCTAAAGCAAACAGACAAAACAAATATCTGCTCTAAATGACGCAAAAAAAAGCCCTAACCAAATTATATCCACAATAAGTAAATCCTGACCTAACTGTTCATATAGCTTTATGCATATTTTAACTATTTTTCCTACTAAATTATATGCTTTTTTTAGCCTCTTCCACAATTATAATTATGAAAAAAATTATCACTGATAATTTACTCAGAAAGGAAATATTTGTGTAGCACAAAAACAGTGCCTTACAACCTCTGTTATCTTGCTTACTGGCTCATGAAGATTAACAAGCATTTTGCAGTGTAGAGGCAAAAGACTGATAGCTGAAATTTCTGGTCAAAAATGGGAGGTTAGCTGCGACAAAAATAGTATTTAAATAAAAGTAAGTTCTCTCATAGGATTAATGCATCAGTAAGGTTAAGAGCTCAGTTCAGTTGCTGCATATGATATGTAGTAATTTAATAGTTTTCAACATTGTTATTAGCAGTAACAAGTGCAAAATCCTATAGCTTTTCCAGCCTCAGAAACTGCTATCTGGAAGTGTTCCAAAGAAAGGGACAAATAAAGTATTTTTAAAGAATAACATTTCTATTTCACACAGTGAATTTGCTACCTTCTTACTCTGTAAATATTCATAACCTTAATAACTCTTTAAAAAAGAAATATAAAGCTGTTTACCTTGTTAGTCAAGTTCCTGGAGCTATCTGAAGCCAGTTAGAAATCACTGTAAATTCACCGCTTTTGGCTGCTAACCCCTGTGTTTGTTTCCTGTCCTCCTAAGAATTAGCAGCATATAAAACTGGAAGTACGTACTAGTATTCCCAGATGTATTTCCATGCACACCTTATTAGCTATTGCTTCTAGTTTGACATTGTTTCAGAGTTTGGGCTTACCTCAGCTTTCTTGGATCTTCTTCTCTTTCTATTGGTCCCTGTTGTTAGACTGTAATAGCTTGAGTCGGGCTACAAGCCGTGTTCTAGGAATACAGCCTCATATATACGCATCAGTGCTTACAGCTTTTAACCCCTGAAACAGCTCAGGCACCTCAGCACCTAGGCAGGGAAAGAAGAAAAGCCTGGCCTCAATATCAACCAGCCACTGAGCTGAAGGCATTTGATTTTTTATGTTCTATCAGATGAGGGGAGCTGGTCTAGATGAAACAGGTAGCCCAAAGTGTACATTTATTCAAGATTTTTGTTAGAAGATACTTTACACGCAAAGCTGACTTACATCATAACTCATTCTCATAATACCTGACTTGGCCACAAAGGATTAAAGCCAGTGCCATCTGTTTCTACGGAAATATTTTATTTGATTTTTATTAAATGCAGATGCTGTCATGCCATTTAAAGACAAAATTCTTGATTAGGAGAAGAAGAGAGCAAATGCATTTGCTAAGATTTTTTTAATATTTTCATTTCTTTAAAGATTAAATCTTACCTTTTCCTTTTTGTTCAGAGAGATATTTACATGTATTTATACAAAGCTATAATATTCCTCAGTGTTTCTTGCAATTTTCTTTCATCATTGATCTAAAGCAAACTCTTTGCAGCCAACTTGCTCTCCAAAGATAGCCACATATTTCTCACATTAAGTATTTTGGAAGATTTTGTTTTCCTTTTTAGACCAAACTTAAAGTAACAACTTCATATCAGAAAAACTATTCATGTTCAAAGCCAGAACAATGACATAAATATTTTAAGGGAAAAGTTAATGGAAAATATTGAAAACATATAATATATTCTAGTACTTTAAATGATTTATATTAGTTTTAAAACTTAGTTGCATAATTATTTTAATTCCGTTTCATCTGTTTGATTTTAACCATCAAACCTATAACAACCTATTTCATAGGTTTTAATCCCTTGCTTCTTAAACTCAGAATGTCTCAAAAGAAGTTTAGAAGCAGAAAAGACAAAAGTAGTCAAAAAAAGGAAAGCAAACCTTAAAAACATGGGCAGCTTTCACTGACTTCAGTAAGGCTATAATGTTAAACACATCATAAATTTTTTTCTTTAGTTATGTTTGTGCTGCCATGTTTCTTGTTTATGAAAAATCCATCCTTACCATCAGTAATTTTTGCATTTTTATGTGCTTAAAAATAAAACAAGTGCTTAAGTGTTTCACTCTGCTAGCACTCCAGGCCATTCAACACCTCTTAAAGATTATCAGAGATTTCTTACAAAGCAGGTATAAAACTGATTCCTTCATGCATACTAAATATTTTAATAATTTAAATAAGATTAAATTAATTTGCATCTATGCCTTAAACAAAGGTTCTAATTTTAAGCAGATGTACTAATTATAGGACAAAAGCCATAAAAAACCCCAATTTTCATTGTGGATTTCACTTTGAACACCTATAACTTAAAATGTTTAAGACTTGTACCTCCTGCAGCAGAGCTGGTACCCCACATTAGTGACAAGGATGCTTCTCAGATGGAGTCCATCCAAGGGAGATGGGGAGGGGCAGAGGCATCACTGTGTGAAATTTAAAATAGTTGTATGTCCAAATGTCCTCCATTTAAGGAGGCTTCACCATGAAAAGTGCATCTATGATTCTTGTAAACAGCAAGCAGTGCAGTGTAAAACTGCTTTGTTTTTGTGCTAAATCTTCACAAAGTGTGAAGAGAGAATGTGGAAGCCTCTTTGCCACTAAAGAAAGAGCCGAGTCCATCCCGAATGTTGTACTGAAATTGCAAGTGCTCATGGCTGGTATCTGCTGTGACACACCTAAATGCATCCTGCCAGATGTTTACGTTGAGCAACAACAAAAAAGATTAATTTATCTTTTGCTTCATGGTGGTCTGAATTTACTTGCTATTTTTACCTGCTAATTATGTCCAGATACTCATTATGTTATCACAGAAGTCCCTGGCAAAGGGACTTGCTGTTTACCTTGTGGCAGGCAGTGGTACTATTTGTATGAAATATTGTTCAGCAAAGGGTCACAATCTGCCCTTTGTGGATTTTGAGGCCAGATATTTGGTCCTTACCAAACACACATTTCCATTCAAAGGAAGAGTCCTTCACTAGGAGAAGAATATAGCAAAATATATTTTCTAAGACTTTCTCAATAATGTGAATTTCCATTTCTTCTGATGAAAACAAAGCAGAAAAAAATGACAAGAAATGTCTTCAAAATCAAGAAGCAAGAGTGTTTATGACAGTCATACATATTTTCTTACACACTCCCAAAAATTTTTGAAATATCTCTGTAGAGACAATGATCGCCTGGGTGTCTAAGCAGGCTTTGCAGAAAGCCTTCTTCCCATGGAGCCTTCAAGATTATGCACATCTCATGCATTTCTTGTGTTGAGTCCTTTGTCATCTGGTGTAAAATATTTCTTATTTAAAAGTTGCACTTTATGGTGATAAAGTTTTACAGGCTAATAAAAGACCACGGCCAAGATTTTCAAAAATGACTAATGGTTTGGGAGACTTTTTGTTTTGCAGATCCAACCTGAGACTCTTTCCAGAACCTTACTTTCAGTAAGAGCTAAGAATTTTGTGTTAATGAGGTAATTTTTAACTTGAGAAGCTGAGTGATCAAAGGCAAATATCAGTGAAACTCAAAGTGCTCCTGCGACCATGAACAATCTCTCAAAAAGTAACAGTATGAAAGGTATTTGCACAACAATAAAAGGAAGTGGATAAAAATATTACAGTAAAAATACTGTGGATACCCACTCTGAATTTTGGAGATAATTTCTAAGAGATACTCTTGGGTTTGTTCTAGTTTGAGAAAGATGTCTGAAGCTATTACAGGATTTTTACTGCACGTGTCTCCTTTCAATCCACACTGTTAATCAAGAGAATTTGTATTAAAAAAGTATAAAAAAGTGAAGAGCATCAACAATTGCAGGGAGTAGTAACATCTCCTTGAGAGAAGTAATATACATGCTTGAAATTAAAACAGCTCACAACCTTGGGAAAGACTAGAAGAGTAAAAAAGACAGACCAGAAAGACCCTTTGGGAGGAGAAATGGACAACTGGGACTGCTGTTTGGAGCTGTTCTGTTTTAGCATCAGGGCTGCTGACAGTGAAAAAATGCATTGCTTTCTTTCAGTAATGGCTGCCATATGTCTCAGATTGAATTTGAAGCAAGGTCTGTTAAGCATCAAGCATGTGTATAGTTCATCACCAGCCAACCCAGAAGTGTACTGCAAGCAGAGCTTACTCATTAGCCTGGTGCATTGCTCCGTATAGCAAAGGCTGCAATCCAGGGTGCCTCAATTTGGGCAGTACTTCACTAAAAACCATGTGCCTTGCTCCACAGGACAATCAGTTCATCTGAAACAGGCTCTTGAATGTCTTCATGGTTACTAGAGAGAAGGTAGTGCTTCAAAAGCTGAAGACAGTAAGTCCAGTTTGTGTATCCTTCATCCTATACTCCTAATGGTAGCTCCAGACACCTTCATGGGGTTGCTGACTTTTACTCAGGCTTCAGTCTGCCTCTTTCACTTCTGATAACAAGCATGTAGTCATCTCTCTCTTTCTGCATTGCTGCTCTGAGTTTTACCCAGAGTCAAAGAGACAAAACTTCTATTTCCAAACGGTTCCCTGACCACCAGACAGTGATATAGCTCAATTAATAATATCTGCTGCTCCTTTTAAAAAACAGCCAAAGGTCAGCAAGATCAAAGAGTCTAAAAGAAAGCAGATGACTGAGCCCTTCAGGCTAGCCCAAGGGACACTGCCGACAGATCAAAGGACTAGCCCAGATGTTCCAGACCCTGCTCCTATGGATGTATTTTACTCTACATCATTCCTAGTGAACAAAAGAAATTAAAACAAAACAGACTTAAGAGCAGGAATGCTGCACCTCTACTAGAAGTCTAGAATTACATGCTTAGACCTTGCAGTGGAAGAAATTGCATTTCTTATTTAATTAAGCATTTTTTGTGCATATGCAGGCAGCTGAAGTATAGGGAGTTTACATGGGGAGTTTTCAGTTTAGATCAGAATACATTGGTTAAAGAAACCCTGGGGAACAGTTTGACTGGCTTAATTTGTTAAAAGGAGATGTCACCTGACCTCTTGTTTATATAGGATTTAGGAAGATAAGATTCCATTCGAAAAGTCTAGAAACAAAACTTTAGCAGTTTACTTTCTGCACAACTTCACTCCCTTATCAAAACTGTGGTGGGAACTGAGTAGCTTAGCTGAAAGTGATCATTGCAGAGCAACACATTTCAGAAAAGAACAACTATGGAAAAGGGCTCAGCTTTTATGGGAAATATATTGGTCTCCTGAATATGCTTCATTAAATAATTTTTTGGCACTCTGTTCACTTTCTCTCTGGTTTGAACTCTTTACCACAGTGACACCAAAAAGGTTCCATGACACAATGCCAAAATCTGGTATTTGTCTTGGCTTGCTAGGTTTACTTTAACTACTATGGAAATGTTACTGTCAATCTCTTGCTTTACTTTTTTTTCATGATTTCAACAACTTCAACACTAACAAATCTATCCCACCCTGGGACTCTATTTTTAAAATGCTAACTGTATCTCAAATTAAAATATCTAACATGCATTTATCAGTGACACACATATTGAGTTGCTGGGACAACGTGTAGCTATTTAGATAATTTATATTTTCCAGACAAGTAATGGTAAATGAAAATATGAATTAGTGATGTGATGCCCATTCTGTAAACCTGTAGAAGTTTTGAACCATAGACCATCAAGGATTAAATATTCTGAGATGACATCAGGATAGTGAAAACAAACTGGCTTTACTATCCTTTAATTATGTCCTTATCCTTAATTTATGTTAACTTCTGTTTTCTTATTTTCTTCTTTTGTTAAAGAAGTCCAAAAATATTTTAATTCATCTTCATTTTAGATCCCCACAGTAAGACAATAGATTTCAAGAAGTTTAAACTCACAAAAAGTTCTGTCCTCTAAAATGAGTGACAAGCATTGCACAAAAGAGAATGCCCACAACTTAATGAAAAAAATATTTTGTTCCCTTTACAGTAATGATCTGCTACAGTGATTTTGCCACATGACAAATTCAAGGTTCAGGGGCTTTTTTAATATTTAGAAAGAAATGCCAAATGGCATAACCTATATGAAAACTCAGCTCTTATTTTCCATTAATTGTAGTAATTTTTGCTCTAACTTTTAATGCAGATACTCTTGGGAAATACTGAAATTAAACATTAGACTATGTGATTTTTATTTTCTTAAATTGCGATATCAGTCATCGCTTTCAAGATCTGGCATTTCCCAAAGCACTTGAGTTTTCTTCCAGAGTCCCAACTTCAAGCTCAAATCTCTCTCACCATGACTACTCCAGTCACTGATTATCCTTTCAGATGGAACATGTTGAAACTAAGTCTTTATTGTGTAGATGAAATTCCTCAATTCCCAGCACTTTGATGCAAACTGACACCACCTTTTTCTCTGAAGACAGCTCTGGAACCCAGCTCTATGGAGAATTCATCACCCATCCCTCTCCAAGCCCCATGCAGAGCTCCACAGCCCTAAATAATGACCTAAATCACCCTAAATAATCAAAGGGGTATTCTTCAACACTACCTGCCCTTTTCTTAGATTATTCCATGATCTTCATGGCGGCAGCTGGGAATCCCAGCAATAAATGCCTAGCTCCCTTCTGCAGTTTCTGTGTAATACATACCTCAGCTCAAGGCTGTGATTTCCATTAGGAACAACACACCTTTCCTTCTTCTGAATTGAGGGTGGGAATAATAATATTGCAGGGGATGGTTCTTCTTATCCAAACTTAAGAACCTGTACAAAAAAAAAATTCATTTTTATACACAGGTAATCACAAATTCTTCTTCAAATCAATGCAGCATTGCACATAGTTTTGAAAACTTACTGGTCTTACTGTTTATTTTTTTGACAGCAAAATGATGAAATCTAGAAGTGAAGTTCAGGAAACTTTTGTTCATGCAGTTTAGAAACCAGTGTGTGTAGTAAGACGGATGGCAAAATCACATGACATGATGCTGGAAAGATGATGGAAGTAGGAATTTTGATAGACTTATGTATCTTCAAGACAGCTTATTATTAAATTGGTTTATAACTTACGAAATTTATAAAGACTTCCAGTACTTCTGTCTGAAATATTTTGCATGTTTCAATGAAAGTGTTATCATCAACGGAAATATATTTTTACAAGTATTATTTAATGGGTTCCAAAGTGTCTTCATAGTTATTTGAATATGAGCTCTGTTCAGGTTGACCAAATACCATGACAGACTTGTATGCATTGCCCCACACTGGGATTCACAGAGCAAAGACAAAACTGATTTTTTTTTGCACAGTGCAGGAGCTTTCCTCTCCTTCAGAAGTCAGGTGCATTTGACCAAATCTCTTTGTTTCTACATTGTCATATAGACAACATAAATAATATTTCTCTTCTCATGTATTTACCTAATTTCTTCACTTCCTTCTTAATTAGACTTTATTTTCTGCTTCTCTTTAATAATTTCAGAATTAAAAGGTAGCTGTAGCAGAGATGTGCCACATAAGAAGAATTAGAAGAATTATACTTTTAAAAAGAAATTTTTATAGTAATCAAAACTTGTTAAAACATTGTGTTATTTGATCTGTAGATTAAGAATTCAAATTATGAAAATGAATATGATTCACCTCTTAAAACAAGTAGAAGAGGTTTCCCCCACAAAGCAACATGTTTATAGCACTAAAGAGTAGCAATATGTACATTTTAGCCCATAATCACAATCTTATTTCAGAACAGTGTGATAAAAAGTCCTACAGCCTCTAAAGCTGCTTTTCTTTACATAATGAAGTGATAATTTGCCCTGGTACTTGAACCTGAACTTTCTGCCTTCAAGGTGAGTCTCCCAAAGTGCAGCTACCACTCTTTTCTTTCTTACTTCAACTGATGCTGGACTTTTCAGACTAAGTAGAAAAGAGAGTTATTTCTGTGTGAAAGCCTTAAGGCCTACAAATTACGTTCTTTTTCTTATGGATGGAAAACCTTTTAACCAATATCAAAATCTGAAAAAAAATCATAACCAAAATGTCCTCCATGAGCACCCTGTCCATTAGGATGTGGCATGTTTGTTAGTGCTGTCCCACATGGGAGAGTAAGAAGGGATGGATCTCTGATTTCACTGCCACTACTCAGTAAATCACAAGTGTTAAGATGGGAGCAGATTGGCACAAGCCAGCAAAGGTATCGAAAGAAAGATTCCACAGTTCCTGCCTATGGAATCTAGGTTTTGTGAGTATCATAGGAGTTGGAATTATGGACTGGAACCTGAAACAAGAAATTTTCCACATGAATTTCATGCTAAACTCTTCAGCTGTAGAACTGGCTAGTAAAACTGATATTTTTCCCCATTGGTTACTAGTATTCTTAGAATCACAGATTCACAGAAGTTATAAATAAGTTTGAAGAAACATCTGAAGGTTGTTTAGTTCAATCTCCTTCTAAAACTAAGACTAGCTTCAAAGACAAATCTGTCCCATTTCTGAGGATACAGAGTCCACAGCTTCCTTGGGCAATCTGTGACAGTACTTTATGAACTCACTGTGAAGAATTTTTTTATATGTCCAGCTGAAATTTCTCCTTCTGGAACTTTCTCTTTGCCACCATTCCCTTTTACCGTGCATCCTGACACTGGGCACTTTTTCTGTATCACTCTTTTAGGCAGTGGCAGACTGCAGTAAGACATGGACTGAGACATAAGGTATATTCAGAGAGGCTAAGGGGAGCACCTTGGCATTACCTGGAAAGAAGAAGGTTGAAGGAAGTTCTCTTAACAGGTTCTACTCTATCATGAGTTGGACTGTTCTCAGTCTCACTGTTCACACTCCTTCATTTTGCATAAATGTAATCAGTGTACTGAAGCAAGCTGAAAAGAATAATACTTTTCTGTTGTGTTGTTAGACTTCAGCAATCAGCTGGCATATCTCATCAGTTTGTGCTCTAGAGGTCTTAGTGTTTAGTATATTTTTACATGAAGGGAACAGTTGGGTTAAAAGCTCTCTGGGAATGGTTAAATACCATTTCTCATTCAATTTTCTTTTCTTTGGGGTGTTTTGCATGCACTTCCTTCTTCTTTTTCTGTGTAACAATGCCTAGGTGCTATTCCACAGTGATTCCCACCCTGATGTGTTCAGAAAGCCCCAGATTTACACTTCATTCTGCAATGAAAACTCTAGCCAACTTGTAACAAATTTTACTGTCAATCCTTCCTGTACATGGGTAAAAAAGAAGCAACATTTATGAATTCCAAAATGAAAAAAAAAAAAGGAGGGAAATATTTCTATTGTTTTCTGAATCTCTCCTTTTGTTTTAGTCCCGGGTTTCTTTGTGAACTGTGTTTTGATTTTGAACATCTGGAACTGGCAACATGCCGACTAAATGGTTTGGTATGAATTGGTTTGGGGTTTTTTTCAGAGGTGATAGTTTCTGCTTTTGCTATAGAAACTAGCAAAGTTTCTGTTTGAGTGTTTAATGGTCTAGTAGTTGAAAATAAAACAGTACCCATGGGATGATCTGTACTTGCAAGCAAGCCACTTACAGCTCTCAGTTACTAACACATCTATTTTAGTGTGTTCCAAGATGCTGACAGCATTTGGACTATTTAGTCCTGGGTGGAACATACTACCATGTCTTTACCATGTGTAGCTGCATTTTACTCACCACCTGTGGTTTCTGACAGATTTCACTGTTCTTTTGACAACACTGAAACACTAGTTTGCACGTTTTCATAGTGCCATGATTCCCATACAGCAAACTTCATAAGGCATCGATTTATTGGCCAATGCAAGTGTAGTGGCACATGTTAAATTATGTGTACAAACATATTGAAACATCAAAGTAGAGAAAACAGTTTATTTAGCCTTACAATAATTTTTATAATGATAGAATAGCTTAGATTGTCTTGTCCTAACCTGTTTTTTTTTTTCATTTTATAAAAGAAAGAAACATAGTTGTCAATGATATGGACAAAAGGACACTATTTGATATGTTTTATTTTCTACAGTCTGGTTAAAAATAGCATGCAAGTAATTGAATAAAAATATTTGTATATATGATTTATTTTGAAATAACAATTATACCAGCAATGAATAAAAATCTTACCATGACAGTTAAATGAAAGTATGACAAAAAGAAGAGTAAACAATTATTTAACCTGAATATTTTTTCCTCGTTATCTTTCATGTATTCCATTAATATAACAATGTCATAGGCTCTGAACACATATTTTCACAAATTTTAAATTGTTTGTATATTGTTAAATAATTTTTTCCTTTGCAATGGGTAACAATATATAAAAGGCATGATGATTAGGAAAGTTTGACAGGAATCTTGTATGGACACAGGCCAGCCCATACTGCTCTCTATAACTAACAATGAATCCCTCCTAACTTCCCTGTGAGTCTGGAACCTGCTGGCATGTATTGCATGCATGAATATAGATTTTTATGAAGTTGAATCTTTTAAATCAACTCATTTAGCCAGATAAAGAAATATTTTGCATCAGATTTAGTAATTCTTGTGCTTTCTAAATAGAACCATTTGTAAAAATATGCACACGTTCCCTTAAATTTGCCAAGTCCTCGCTAAATCTTCACAAACAGAATGGATACTATGCAGCTTGACACTTGCTTTAAGGCATACCCTAATTTTAAAGCACTACCATGGTGTGTTATTCCTGCAGTAAGTGCCCCTGGGAGGGAGCTGGGCGATGCCGGGTGCGTCACTCCAGAGAGATCTCGGCGGCCACGCGCAGGCAGTTGTACATCTCCTGCGGCAGGTCAGCCCGCGTCAGGTTGTTGCCGTCCAGGCGCAGGTGTGTGATCTTGGAGTAGGTCGTCGGTCCAACCACCTTACAGAAGCTGCTCAGTGGGAACTCTGAAGCAAAGAGAACAGAAATAAGAGGAAAACATTAATAATTAGGACAAACCCATTATTTTTCTGCTTTTTTTTTTTTTTTTTTGGATTTCAGTTGAAAATTGTGACCTTAATTCATTATACTATTTTTAGTATTTTGCATTTACGCTGATGTAAATCTCTGTAAATTTATTGGAACTTGAGGGACTTGTGTTGGGAGAGGTTCTTTCTGTTAGTTGTGAGAGGAATTTAAAGGCTGAGTTTTTCAAATGCCATTTTCTTCCAGTACAAGTTTGACTTTTAGACTTCGGATTCTATATAGAGGTCTAATCTGGCATTTAGATAAAAGGAAAAAAACAATCTTAAAAAAAACCCCTAGAGATGCAAAGAGAGGAATCAGCCAGTTTATGTACATTACAATGGAAGGGTAAAAACTGTTTTATAAGATATTGAAGTTTCTGGAGAAATTGAAATCATGATACAGCTTTACCCTAAAGAACAGGCAGCCCAATGGGTGTCTGTGTATTTTGTATGTATTTATATGTGCCATTTTGATTTACCTGTTTCAGAATGAAATTTGGGTCTAAGGTTGGAGAAGAGCTTTACATTTAAACTGTGCAGTTGAACCTTTCCACATCAGAATTAGGCGAGTATGATAAGGGAATTACTGATAAAATATATATATATTTATTGTAATTTATATATCATGTTATTTATGATCTCTATTCAGTTGGGGGATTATTTTGTTCACGTAACATCAGATAGACCTTGAACAGAAATTTGCCTTGTGTCCTATGATCAATATTAACTGTAAGGTAAAAATAACATTAATTACTGAAGTTTTTTTGCTCAGTATGAAGAGCACACACCCAACCTCTTTATAGACTTCTTTCATGCAGAGAAGATCAATCCTCAGGAGAGAATGTATGTGAATAAATCTGATGTCGCCTGCATGCCACATTGTGTAATTTTGCAAAGAGAGTCTTCATTCACTGTTTCCTTTAAGTCAGACAGAGGATTAATCTATTGAAAAGCTCTATAAGTACTAAAGAAACAGTCTGAGAGACTTGTTCTTCTTCAGAACACTGACTTTGGATGAATTCACACAGAAAATACTTTAAAAGGTTAAAGGGACTCCTTCAATGAACCCATGCATCTCGTAATTTCTGAGACATCAAGTTAGTATTATCAAAATCAAATGCCATTTGATTTACCTTTCATAGGCCACCTTTATGTATCTTTTCTACATGGCTACTTAACTCATCTAAGAAAGTATGATCAAATTGTAATACTAAAGAAAGTGGAGGAAGTACCTTTCTTACCTTTTCATAAACTTTTGGATTAACATTCTTCTAATTGGATTCTTCCAGGACATGCTTTAATAATAATAATTTTCTATCACTAATGAAACATGGCTTTTGTATACTAAGTATAAAGCTGTACAAGGAGCTCTTTAGAGCATAAGAGCTTAGGTAATATTTTGGACAGAGATATGATATTAAGAGTGGGTAAGGACTCAAGTACCATCAACAAAATAAGTTGCTTTGAGTAGGAGTTAAGGAAATATAATTTAAAAGTAAGATCTTTATCACCAATTTGATTAAAGCAAATTAAAGCAATTTCCTAAATTTTGTGTAGAGTGCAGCCTTCTTTAGGAAGGGTGAGAGGTGAATGACAACCTTTGGGCAGTCCATGTTGTAATACAGGAAACTTTTAAGACTTCAGACCAATTCTGATACTCTTCTGGTTCAGAATGCACTAGCGGAAGCAAACTGATAATTCTTGTTCATTAAGATCATATGATCAGAGAGATTTTTATAGGATTATGTCTGGGTGGAATTTTGCTGAATGAAAACATAAATTCCTGAGATTTTAGCTCATTTTCTTGAGCTATAGGCTATGTCATTGACTATTTAGTTCCAGTTTTCTTCAGATAACTTGGATTTAATTTGTAAAGTTTAAAATAAACATGAATTCTAATATCAATTTTTTCCCATCTTCTTGTCATTCAGGAATGACATAGTAAGTACATTTTTGCTGATGACAAACATTAAAAAACTTTATAAATTTAAATTTTAGGGTTTTTTTTTTCATATTGGTACTTTTGAGCATAATATTTGGTTGCAAAAGAAGATTTGCTTATACAAGCTGGATAGATGGTTAACTACTCAAAGAACATAAACTTCATACATGTAAATCACAAAATTTAACTGTGATAACAAAACTCTGATGTGTACCGAGTGTTTATGAGACTAAAACCACCTGGGAAGTGGATGGAGATCTTGGCCTCACAGAAGTCAAATGAACTCACTCCTGGACCTCAGTGGGATTTTGTTCCAATATTTGGTCCACACCTTTTGTATGTGGGTATCAATTTTTTATACTCTTCATACAATTTTCAGTTGTTAAAAACATATTAAAAATGTTTCATTTTAATTGCAGTCTCTACTAGCAGAAAATAAGACCAGTGGTTCTTGTGAGTGCACTTGATGAGCTGTTACCTGTGTGATCTGTATGGGAATTGCAATCCTTCAGACTGGAGTACTGTGGCATCAAATATCTCTGTAGTTTACTTCCTCTTTTGTTACACTTATTCATGTTGCAGGTGAAAAAATGTCTTCCTGAATTTATAAAATTCAGGTTCAGAGCTAGTGTAGCTGGAATTTTTTCCCACATATTTTCCCAACACAGAAATCTTGCATAAGCCAGACACTGAGAGAATAAGTATTGGATGAAAACTGGATTTTCATCTAAGAGTACACTGGGCAATCCTAACAGGATCTGAAGTTCCATAGTCACTATTGTTGGTCTCTTGTCCACTAATCACATGTGAAACATTTTTAGATAGGCCATGTTAAAAAACTCCTTTGGGAATTGTTGGAGTGAACCAGATAAAAGACCATAAAGCACCTCCACAATTTGGTATGTAGTCTCTTAATTGTCCTCTGGCACATTTTCATATTTCCCCTTTCATACTCCATTTATGTGGAGTAATCCCATTACTTCCTGGTGTTTCATGTGGAAGCAACAATTTCCTCATTAATCCCTTACAAGTATAGATTAAATATGGAGAAGGCCATCTTTGGACCTTCTTCTTGTTTCACTGAAACTCTTTGGTTCTTGCGGGTTTTTTTTCCATCCTGCAGAGTTTCTTTTTGGCTTGAGAAGTCTGTAACACAAGTCTCTGTGTCTGTGTGTGTGTGTTTGTGTACATTCATGTGTGTGTGTATATAATAATAATGGCATCTTAAAGGCATTTCAATTTAGAAACTACAGTTTAGGTTTGAGCTGTGGAGAAAGTGAAAGCTTTTCTCAATCTTCCATGGTCCTATTCTAGCTTGGAAATCCAACAAGCACCAAGTACAGTAGATAAAAGTGTAGATTTGACACCTACGATCAATATAATGGATGTGCTTCAATTTATTAGAAATCAGAGGAGCTACTCTGAATTTGATTTCTCAACAGTTTGCTATCTGCTTCACCCACTGCTTCTTGTAAGAGCACATTCTAAGGCATAGCCAATTCTGCTACATATTTTGATGTGTTTGTTTATTCATCAGTTCTTGTTCAAAACACTCAGTCACTCAATAAGGGTATTTCTCAAACAGATTATTTTTTATGAATGACAATGCACAATGATTGTAACAAGTCCATGGTGAAACTCATGGACAGCAATTTAGAGAAATATTCTTTCCAGTAATATCAACAAAGCTAGAACCAGATTATTCTTTCTTAGACAAGTATAAATGTTAACTGCAAGCTTTAAGGTACATGAGAAAAGGGAAACATAGCAAGTTAAGAACTCTGGAGAAATATCTTTATGTTAGGTGTCAGTATAATGAAAACTTCAAGCTAAGTAAGCATGAACTGAAAGATTATATCTTTTGTGTATTTGAGGACAAATTATCATTACTTCTTAGACAGAAGTCTCTCACAGCATAGGGGTACCATAGGCCATCACATGGAATGGAAGCTGGCCTAATTTACTTTCATAAATCAATGGTACATCATAACAATTTATTAAACAAATGAACTGGTCATTGGTTTGAGGCTTAAATAATCACAGATCAATTAATTCAATTTCCCAAAAGACTAAGCACTCACAACTGTAGATCAGGTGTAATGAATGGTGAAATCCAAGGGCTTTGTTTTCCCTGTATTAATGATTATTTATAATTAATTTTTATACCACATTGTCTATCAGCATCTTAGGGAACTATATATTATGCCTGTAAATTGATTCTTCAAGTCTGCTAGATTTTATGATAAAGAAAAAAAAAAGGAAATCATAATTCTGTTGCATCAGTCCACAGGGTAGCAATGATAGTGTAGCAGTAGCTGGTGAACATCCACTCCCCACACCATCCCCCTGAAAATGCAGCTTGCCCTGAAAAGCTAAAATTGTTGTCATAGTCCCTGACCCTGATGTCCTTGGAAAAGTGAATAGCAGCCAAGCTTGGTACCTGGTTATTTTGCAGAAGGCTGAGATCATTCTAAGTAGGGGAAAGTGCTTATATCTCATGAGAAGTTAAAAATCATAATTTTTAGCTATTTTAGGAGTGGCAGAGTATCTGGTAGAGTTCCACAGGTTGCTGTATGTAGTGCCTTGGGTGGGAACTATTAACTCATTGTTTTCCCTCATCAAAACAAGAAACTGAGATGCACTAGAAAAAAAAAGCCACTGAGAAAAATGAAACATAGTAAATACAAAACATTTCAAAATATCTTGCCCTAAATCTGGTAAGATCTGCACTAAAAATGTTTGGTTTTAAAGGCTGCGTCTCCATGGGGTTAGCTATGTATGGAGTAGCTAACACTGATACTCTTAATCCTTGATGGATACAAGCAGGCAAACAGAAGGGAGGATTTTGTGGTTTACAACAAGCTTTATATCAACAAGCAAGATGATGTAAATCCTCCTGAAGACCACAGTCATACTTGGAATATCTCCCTCTCCATCAGGGACTACCACTGATGGAGGTGCAGCTGGGGAACTTCTGGCATGGTGGTGAGGCCTCTCCAGCTCTGCAACACCTCCTTGTCAGCCCAGGCAGGGGACAGCCTTGTGAAAGCCCTGTCTCTGCAGAAACCTGCATGGTCTCGTGCAAGGTGTGGCGTTTCTTGACATCACAAGGAACATTTTTCAGATTATAAATGAATGGAGACAAACTTGCCACCTGATCATGTGATGTGCAAAATGGGAATGAAAAGAAAGAACAGGGGTAGCTCTTTGGATTTCAAGAGAGGTTTGGAGGGATACTGCATGAGGCAAGGGAGGAAAGAAACAAATGCAGTTACTTTGATGTATCTGTTTCAGTGCATCTTGTGCCTGCTATCTTATGAATTTGATTTTTCTCCCCTTCTCCTCCCTCCAGCATTTTGATTACCAGGTCCTGAAAGGTTACCATAGTCATATCCACACCTGACATCTCTCTTTTTTGTTAACTTAAGAATTCTGAACATTTTTTTGCACTGGTGAAACTTTTCATTTTTTTCCTGAATTGTACAAGACAACTTCATTGGCTTCTATGTAGTTACTCCAATTTACAAAAGATGAGAGTTTGAGGAAAAAATCCACTTTAGCATGAAAGCATAAATTTCTCATTTTAAGGATATATTGAGTGGCTATTCAGTAAATATCTGTCTTTTAACATGAATGTGGACAACTGTTAGGTAAATGTCAGTGTGCTAACAGTCTAAGCAGTACTATTTTTTCAGACTGGTTCATGTGTTATTTCAGATACTTGCATTGGCCATCAGTATCTAGTCTGTGGTAAACACTAATGAATATGTGCAAATTTAACTTACTGTTAATTTTGTTGACTTGGAGGTAGAAGTTTTCCAGGTTCTCACTGACAATTGGAATGCTCTTCAGTTGATTGAAGGAGAGATCCAACTCAACTAGAGATGTGATGTTGAAGACATTACCTGGTATTCCAGAATCTGTTAATTTATTGTGGGATAAGCGTAAATATTGTAGGGCTTTAAAACCTTGGAAGTACTCATCAGGAACATTGGAAATCTGGTTATTATCAAAATACAGCATGAGCAGGGAGTGAGGCAGTCCTGTCGGTAGCTTTGTAAGTTGATTGAAGCTTAAGTCAAGATACAAAAGTGAATTCAGGCCTTTAAAAGCCCCAGAAATAGAATCTGCTTTCAGCTGGTTGTTCTGGAGGTGAATGACAGTCAGATTCATCAGCCCCTCAAATGCACCAGGACTGACTTTTGTGATCTTGTTGTGACTTAATTGCAAGTCATCTAGAGTTTTGGGAAGTGGTCCAACAGCTTCCGTCAAATTGTTGTAGTTAATGTGAAGTTTCTTCAGGTTCTTTAGTTTAGAAAAGACTCTTCCCTTAATTTTTGAATTTTCCAGATGGTTGTGATCCAGGATCAGCCACTGTAGGTCTGTTACATTGTCAAACGCATTCTCTTCAATTCCCTCAATCATATTGTTTCGGAGATAAAGGTATTTAATTCCACTTGGTACAATTGGAAGGGTTTTCAGCTTAAGATTGTCACAATACATGGCAGTAGGGTAGCTCAAAGGACAATTGCATTCTGGGGCACAGACTGCTGCAGATGGCCCGAAAGGATCATAGCCATAATCATCTCCAGGACCGTAGTCATACTGGCAAAAAATGCCACTAATCAACAGCAGAAAGACAGCTAGGAAATTTAGAGTCATCTTTCTAATGTGTCCTGTTCCTGTATGATGAAAGGGAATAAACAGGATATAACTTTAGTTTTTTATCTCTCTCAGCAATATTTGAAATTTTACCACATAAAGGTTATATTTAAAAACTAATTATGGTTCCTATTTAAAGTTTTTAATTAAGAGAAAAATATATTGGGTTGTTAGTATTACATTGTTAATACTATATTACTGCCTCTGCCTTGTATAATCTTCCTTTGCAACGCAAAATTGCTGGCCATTTTGCTGTTGTAAGTAAAACTTTTTTTATATTTTTATGCATTCATTGATTAAGTCACAAGAAAGAATGAAGTACAAGGTTTTTAAACTTGCCACAGAAGTTTTCAGTTTTGCTGAAGGCCACATTCAGAGACAGTTCCACCATTTAAATTCTACCAAGCATTCCATGTGCTGAATTGTCTCATTTCTAAACATGTGGCTATTTGACTTAAGTTTGAAAGAGACAGGGAAGCTAAAACTGAGGGTAATGCTCTCATGCATAGTGGGTTGTTAAGATGTGTGTGGCTTGAAAGCTCTTTTTCTCATGGATTATGCTCTGTAAAGCATGGGACACTAAGTCTCATAGTCACACAAAGAACAAACTAATAGGAATATAAAGTGTATTATCTTTAACATGCCAAACAACCAGTATTGCATATGTGTGTGGTGGATCTGAAATGACTGAATCTGACAGTGGACCTGAAATGACTGAATTTCAGATAGTGAAAATGTTCTTGCAAATTCTCTATACAACAAAGGTATTGGTTACATTTTATGCCCCTTCTAATTTAACTGAACTGGCTTTACATAGTTAGTTTTTCAGTTCACATACAGCAAAAGGATATTTGGTGTCCTTGGAGGTGTTTGTGATTCAGTATACATGGGGTCACTTAACTCTTTATGGCCATAGCTTTCTCATCAGGTACTCCACAAGATGTCAATTAATCTGTGAAGACTAGTATCTTGTTTATACCTCTAACTGGACAGACAGATGTTCTGCTGGAAAAGTAGGTCTAGAATCAATAAAGTCAGTGAGCTTTGATTTTCACTAGTAAAAGACAAGGCTCCAAGTACTCAACTACTGTTCAGAGACTGAGAGGATTAAGAAAATCCTTAAAACCTTTTTTTTTTCTCAAGGAATTTCAGAAAGTATGTGAAGCCTGTAAACAGACCACAAGGCATTGATCTCAGATCTGGGCAATTTTCCAGCAGAGTAAGTTAGTCTTGCTATTGGAATTGTTACACAGAGGACTTAATGTTAAAGTGCAGGGCCATAGCTACAAAATTTTCCCTAATTCTAAATGTCTTTCCTTCTATTGACTTCTTAAAAGCCATACAATATTCTAGTGAGATAACAATCTCATTTAAAGCATCTCTAGGCAGGGTCTATTGATCTCATGCAGTACAGCACAAAGAATTTTTTAAAAATGTTCTTATGTTATCTTTACTCAATAACCCATAAAGTCCCACTGCTAGATATTAAGCTGCTGTCCCCTGGAAAAGGAATCTGATTGCATATCATCTCCATGGTGTTGGTCCCATCACATTTACCTAATTACAAACCCTAGGATAATCATTGAAATATTAGTTGTCAGTGTAATTTTCTTTGCCTGTCTTTCATTACTGCATGAGAACATGCAACATGAACATGAGCTAGACCTTTAGTCCCCTGCTGGTATAAATAAGTACAGCTCATCTGAAAGCAAAGAGTGCAGTAACACAATTCCTCTCAAGATCCAGTCCTATTTAGGTACTAAACATCAAATAAAGGAAATCAAATACTTCTGTATTCAAAGTATAAAACGAGTAATGAACTCCTTGGACTACACTCTTTAGCCTTATGGTGACATTTTTTACACACCTCTTTAATTTTATAGTTTTAAAATAACATAGACATTTTAAATTGAAACTCTTTTTTTTTGGTTTCAAATTATATTTGTAATGCTAAGTTGCATTATTGATATCGTAGTCCTACAGTCCTTTAAATAGAGTAAAAATTTTACTGCTCTGCAGAACCCTTCAAGTAACTAAAAATGTTAGATGGCAAGTGTTTTGAATTAATTTATCAAAACGTTTTAGAATTTATGTGACAATTCAATAGTTCAGGGGCATATGGGCCTGTGTGCAACACAAAATTGCAAAGTAAATGGGAAATTTATTTAGCCTGTTTTATTAATGCATTTCTCATTCAGGTATGTGACTGTCTCACTGTCAGAAGTGTAAAAGGTTAATAGATCATGTTTGTTTGTTGCAATGAGCTACATGAATCCAAGATATAAAATCAGAAAACATTCTTAGATGCTTATATTACAACATAAACATGCTTTAATTAATTGTCTGTGCCTGTTCTAAGCAGTTGTCCTGCAAAATACCTGTGAAAATATTTGTGAAGTTGCCCAGGCAACTTGCCAAAACATACTAAATGATAAATCCATAATTTTGGGAAAACGCTTGCTACATTAATATAGAAATACTATTTGAATTATGTTTGACCTTGTCTATATTTCCTTAATCATTAATTTATTATGAAACAGAATAAATATAAAATTAACAGTCAGTCAACCTTAATTCTGTAGTTTAACTTCTTAAATTAAGTTTGTAAAAGACTATATTTTTAAAGTTTCACTGGTATATTTAAAATGAGCTTTAAAATTAATTAGAATTTTTAAAATATCTACTGTTTCCCTCTCACTGTTTATGTGATTAATTATTTAAATATCAGGATACATTGTCTTTTTGTAGAATGGAGCAAAATGATTTAGCAAATGGGGTTTACAAAGCTCTCATTAATATTATGAATGAAAAAGTAAACAGTGAGTACTCTTACACACTTCTTTGTACTGTGTATCAAATCTTATTCCGATGCAGAACAAAACAGACTGTGAAAAATTGCAGCACTGATGTACAAAATATGTGAAGCTGTTTTAAGGAAACTGAGAAAGTGAATCGACAGTGAAACTGTTAATTTGTGCTCAATTTACAAATTGGCAAACTTATCCTGTCATGTTTTCATGTTCCCATTACAGCTACATTTAAACAGCTGAACATTACGGTTAAAGCATGCAGCAGCACTTACCTTACTGCCTTCAAGCTGCTTTCCTTAATTCCCAGAGCAGATGCAATAAGAGGCTGTATCGACCAATATATGCTCTAAACAGTGTCAGGAGGTAAAAGTCTGCCAGATCCTCTGTGTTACAAGAGGGAAAAAAAAAAAAAAAAAAGCCCTAGTCACGCTGTTCTCTGAAGCTGCTATGTCATCATGGTGATCTTGTGGTGTGGCATGTACAAAAATGCAGCTCTTTAATGAAGTGCAGGTGGATACCATATTTTGTACAAGGACAACCCATCTGTTCCTCCTGTGGGATCAGAGAATGATATTTCACAAACCTGAGAAAGTTAAAAAGCCACAGGTTTATACAAGATTTTTTTTTTTGTATTTCAGAGGGAAAACACGTTATATTGTAAAATAAATTGCAAACAGGCTTTTGTTTTCCAACTTATTTTATATTGCTAGACATGAGCTAACACATAGCACTCAGACCTCAATGCTGCTGTTCTTCTTCAGCCAAGTGACTCATTCATTTTTCTGCCTTTTTCTTTAACTGTCTTATGACCACAGTAAAATATCCTTAATGAAAACTTTAGCCTAAGGATCAGATTCAAAATTGTCTTTGAATCATACCCTTTTCCACATTACATACTGAGTTCAAAGAGTACATATTTGCGTTCAAAGACTCTTCTGCAAATCATTGGAATTGATTTGGTCTGGAGATTTTCTTTTCTGGTTAAATGTATGTTTGTTTAATAAAAACGCATCCCAGGAATGGGTTTTGAGCAGTCACTGTAAACTCACTCCATACATTCGTTCTTTTTGCACTTACAGTTTTCTCCTGCATTTCAGAATCTGGAACTACTCAGCTTTATGTTGTCTGTTTCTTATTCCATGGATGTAGTTCAAGAATGCATCTTAAGGCTTGGATGAGATGTTACTTTCACCGAAAATGTTGAAAAAAATTACATTAAGAAAGTAACAGTTTAAAGTGGATCTTAATGCTCCCATAAGAACTTTCCCTTATCTCTAAATGGAGGATGTCTTCCTTTTTATGGGAAACATATTTTTTTATAGATTTGGGTAGGGAAAAATGTCAAATGTGCTTATAGAAAGCGCACACAAGCCATTTTAAAGTGTCTTGTGTGTTTAATTGCATTGTAATTGTTGGGGTAGAAATTCAGGGATTTTGATGATTTTCAACCTATTATCTTTGTGAAAAGTTGTAATACAGAATGTTTCTGGGCTAGAGAACCCTATCAGTTTCCTGAAGAGGAGCCTGGATGTGAGTTTCTACCAAAATTTGCTGCTGATGCATCTCAGTCTTCACAGCAGTGAAGGCTCCTGGGAGCAGGGAAAACCAGTGCCCTTCACCAAGAACAGGAAACACAACCAACACTTACAGACCTTTGTGCTTCTGCAGTGCCCCAATTAGCAAACAATTTGCTTAACACAGAGTGCCATGTGCCAGTGCAGCCCACAGGGAGGGAATGTTATGCTTTTGATGTTCTGACATCATGCCTGTCTCCCTGGTGTGGGAGAACCATTTACACTCTGGGAAACACGTTGGTGACAGATTGTTACTGCATTACTGCTTGCATGGTGCCAAGAAGTGAATGTGCAGCAGTGGGATTACAATTGTGAATTAATCTAAGTGAAAAACTGCATAGTATCAGGACTAGAAATGTACAAGTGGACAAAGCTGCTGTTGTTCTGCATGTAGACAAATGGAGACCAGATGGAGTTTCTCATGCACAGCATGATATTTATCTGAAAACTACTTCATTAGCTTTACTTGACCAAGGAAACCTCAACTGTGACTTGAGTGCAAATGTAGCAATAAGCAGCACTCAGCAGTTGGAATAAAAAAAAATATTTTTCATGCAGAAAGAGATAACCTTTAAGGTAATACCAAGATTTGCTCTATGGAAGAACATATAACAAGGTGAGCAATGGAGCGTAATATTTGTAAAGAGAATTTTAAAATCACAGGAAAGGCATTAATTGTGCTTTCTCTGACTATAGATTTGTTTTGAAGGACAAGCCAAATATTATGATAAATTAATGTATATTTTGAACCCTCAGTAATAGGTGTAGTTTTGCATTTGCAGTACAAATAGAATTAAACATTGGCTGCAAGTACAGGATAATCCAGGCTTAATATGCTTTTGGCACAGTTGTGTTTATGAACCAGTTTTTCTATACATCAAGTAAACATCCCTTTTCTCATTCTGATAACAGAAATACAAAACATGCATATCTTTTTAACTTACAAATCTTATTAATCAAACTGATGATATTTTGAAATTAACATATGGTAAAAGCTTAGGTCACATAAAGTTCAGCTGAGACTTGTTAATTCATATAGTTCCTGTTTTGCTGACTGTTTTACATTAGCTATGGAAATTGCACAGTCAAGATGAAGAATCACATGCCTTCTGAGGTTAAGATAAAAAACAATAGATTTTTCACCCTTTTTAATAAGATTTGTACCATCTCTCCAATCTGTTACTTAATAATGCCCTTTGGCATATTTTTTATGCTTTTCCTAATCTTACAGTTGTAACTCATGCATCTATCACTTCATAAACCTGTTTGGGAGAGCAGGTAGGTGCTACAACCCAGCAAATGAAGGTATTGCTTCTTCTGCAAGAGAGGGTGGGACTGTGGTGGGGTGATTTCTTTGTTTCCGGTCCTATTTTGTGTTCTGTGCAGGGGTTCTTTTGGTAGGTCTCAGAAGTCATTAAACAGCATGTGACTGAAGTTTAATTCCTTAATTTCTAAGGAATACACAAAGTAATATGTAAATTCACCTATGTCATCTAAGTTGTAAAGTGGTTATAAATATGCTTCACACTGATGACGTCAAGACATATTAGTATTTCAATTTTACAACTACTGTGCTCCAGTCTTTCTTCAAAATTTATTTTCTTTTGTACCTTAATTATTCATCTTTCTTTGATGGAAATATGATCAAAACCTACTATAATCTAACTTTATCTTGTGATATATGAATAAAATTTTTTTTAAAGTGATACAAAGCTCCTTTTTGTCTTGATTTTTTTAAAATTCATATTTTCATAGCTGGAGATGGCCAAATCTAATAGGTTGTAATGAAAGAATCTGGAAGTAGAGCACACTGCAAGTCAATTTGCACTGGCTGAGATCTAGCAGTCAAATATTGTTGAGTGACAGTGTCACCCTTTTGTTTCTACACTCATCAGTGATATCCTCTCTGCTTTTAGTCTCTTGTAAAAGTGCCCTCTTTATAGCTTCTATGCACTTCTGCATAAATGGAAGTGCCTCCCAGTCTATTTGGATTTAATACCCTTTTCCCCAAAAGTCTGAGGTTAATGAAAATTAATAGCTACTATCTAAACCAACTGCTGCTTTGCTTTCCTCTTAAACCACTGCACACATCTGGTGCACAGAACCAAGAGAATTGGGGGGTGCCCAGTATCAGGAGTAGTGTGTTTCTGCCATGGGAACATAGAGCTCCAGAAGAATTCCTCATGGAACTTTTCACACTGCCATATGAAGTGAACAATGAGGTTTCTCCTCTGATCACTCAGAATTTAAACTAAATATTACTCTCAAGATGAAATTAAGGTTAGCTCATTTTATTTGGCTACCTGCAGCAGGGGTTAAGAAACCTCCATCAAGGGAAAAGGCTTCCATGGACATCATGCAGCAAGACACTTAATTATAAAAAGGCAACATAGTGTTTCTACATGATGTTTTCTATGTCTCTAAACAGTGAATATACAGCCTATTAGCCTATATAGAGTGAATATACAAAAATATGATCTTGGCATAAATCTCCAGGAACAATTAGTTAAGTATTTCTGTAAAGTTCTGCAGCATTTTGAAAATATTACTGAAGGCTGACTCATATTTAATGAGTTCCACTAAAAACAATTCAGTTCCAGGTTCTGGAGGCTGTAGGTGCTTATTTTTTCATCTGAAAACTTCCATTCCTCCTAATTGAAATTTTATTTTTTCAGTCTCTACACTGGACTTACATGTTAAATGGAAAGTGTTAGACCACATACTATAAGCATTGCAAAATTTGTGGTGATCCAAATCCTTCTTTTCCTTTCTCCTAAAAAGGAAATGCCAGCTATGGAAACTTACAAAAATGGTAACAGTGTTACAACCTATTAGCAGACCGCAACAGATATTTTAGTTGAGCACAAATCTTTGTTTTTGTCCTTCTGAAAGACTGCTCACTGTTTTGCTTCAAACTTGACAGCGTCTGTATTCTTGTAGTGTTATCCTCCTCTCTGTTGTTTTTCAGACTGGTTTTGATTTGATTCAAATGGTCAACAGCAAAATTTCTTTGAGTTGATCCAAAGTGTGATCAAAGCTTTTTTTTGATGAGGACTAAATATGAAGGGAAGAGTCTGTTTTTAAAACAGACTCTTTAATATATCCTGTATGTTTTGTCATAGCATTTAAGATCTACTGATCCATGTATAAAAGAAAGTTAGGTGGCCTTGGAGCATGAGACAATGCAAATTCTTTACATTATTCCTAATGTAAAGAATTCAAGAGTATCTCAAGGAGCTGTTATATTTGTGAGTAAGTTGTGGTTACATGTAAAAATTATAGCAGCATCTCTGTATTTCTGTATTGTAAACAGTACAGATAATTTATGGAAAAGGAAGAGTTGGACTTCGCCAACTTGGTTAGTTCACCACCTATTATTTGTATATGCTAATTTTGTACCAACTTTGTACAACTGTTGTACCTGCTTTGAAAATCACTGGGTGCTAAACACCTTCGCAGAATCTTAGCATTATCAATGTCTGTTTGCATTCAGATCACTACAGATTAAGGTCAGAAGAGATGTTAAATCATCTGGATTCTGCTGTACAATGAGAATATAGCATTTGGCTGTCTGCTAGTTCAGGTGACTCTGGACTTAAACAGATCCATTAAGTCATAAATCATTTTTGCCATGATGGTGGGACAGTTTTGGGAGCCACTTAACATGCAGCTTTTAAAAACACTGCTCATTGTTGTCGCAGACATCTTTTTATGAAAATCCTTCCTTGAAGTTTTTTTTCCTCCTGAGAAGCTGAGAGACCTCAGGGACAAAATGTAAACAATGGTTGTCTGCTGCTGTGGAATGCATCAGGTGCATCTGGGATTGGTCTCATGTGCTTGTGTGTAATTAATGGCCAATCACGGCACAGCTGGTTCTCTCTCTGTCCGAGCCACAAACCTTTGTTATTCATTCTTTTCTATTCTTAGCTTAGCCTTCTGATGAGAACTTTCTCTTCTATTCTTCTAGTATAGTTTTAACGTAATATGTATAATAAAATAATAAATCAAGCCTTCTGAAATATGGAGTCAAATCCTCGTCTCTTCCCTCATCTGAAAACCCTTGTGAGTACCGTCACACATTGTCATTTCTAAAATGAAGCACCTTGAGCAAATATACTGCAACTACAGAAGATGCTTTTGCCAAAATTAAAACCTCTTCAGCAAGTAAAGTTTGATAGATATCTATTATATCATTGGCTACCCATTAGTATCCATTTTGAAATTAGCTGCCACTTAGTTCATTACCCCCTGAATGCTGTATGAGATTTTTGCATTATTTTCCCTAGGACTGGTGGCAGATTAATAGCCTTGAGGTAAAGACAGCATTTACCTATTTAAAATCCATGAACAGTAACACCACATCAGTGTTCTGGTATTCCCAGGTTCATGAAAATGGACTGTAAATGACCAAACAACTCCTACAAGTCTTCCTGAGATGTTTAAGTACAAACTATTGTGACAACCAAATCTAAAAGTAATTCTCACTAACATTTTTGTTGTTTTTTTTCCTTTAGAAAGAACGTGATATAATAAAAGTGCATCAGTCTGAAAAAGCAGATCTACTCCTTTCCAAATGCAGCAAACAATGATTATTTTTATTCATATTCCATTGCTAACCATTGGCTTGTGTCTCTTTAGTTGTAGTAAAGATAGATATATCTACTGTATATATGTATAGTAGGAGTATAATACTATTATACATAACATCACTAGAATTTCTTTTCCTCATCAAAATCTCCATCTTCTTCCAGCTATCTTCTGCCATGCTATCTGTGGATCTGTCACTGACATATTCAGTGCAACTGCTTTATTTTTTTTCCTTATTAATAATATGTACAGGGACACATTTAATATTAACCTTTCTCTTTTTTTCTTCATGTCTCATAATTTTTTTCCCTTCATCTTATATTGTACTCATCAAGTGAAATAAAGCAAGTTATGGTTAAAACTGGCCTTTTTTGGGTGTTATATCAAGAAACAAGAGGTATATGAAGAGGTATTTTTATTCTTCTTACAATTTTTTCCTTCCAGAGAAATTTGTTCATCCTTTTTCTGTTTGGAGACATAGAGCTGCTCTGAACGAGCTGGCTGGAAACATGCTTTTGGCCATATTAAATGGTCAGCTTTGGCAACCACAGATTCCAATCCAGTGATTTAATTGTCTTTATTTTTATCAGGAGATCCAGAGTGGATTAACCTCATGCTGTATAAAATGCCTTTTGACTTAAGAACTGTGCAGTGTTGAGAAACTCTACAAATGCTTTACTACACGGCCACATGGCACTGCTAAAAGCATCTCACAAAATCAGATTTTCCATTCAAAAAGCTACTTTTTTTTTTTTTTTAATTTACTCCACCTTATATCTCACTAAGATTCCCTCCACCTCTCTGCAAGATGCAGACTATCTATTATTATAAATAGTGTCAGATATGTGATGAATCTGACATTTTGGTCCTGGGAGACATCAAACACAGGTGTCTACATGTGTGATAAGAGTCCAGCTACTGCTCAAGATCAGTGGGGATGTAATAAACACTGTGAAGCCTGGGGGGTGAGTCAATTGTCAACACAGACACTATAACAGTATTCACTTACCTAAAGGTAGGCATCCAGCATTATTTGAGAGCCTCTCAGGTGTCCAAGTCACCTGTATAGATTATGGAAGAGGACTTTAACACTTATGCCCTTTTCAAATGGTATCTGATGGCAAAGCAATGAACTTCCCAGTGCTTAATAGCAAGACATCTGCACTTAGGCAGTTGCCTGTGGTCAAGGGATCAAGTCAGACAGTGCAAGGACATGCAACTGCTCTCTGAGGTACCCTGGGCTGCACAGCACAGCCAAGGGGGTCTGGCTACTGTGAGTCAGGATTTTGAGGAAATCTGTCTCCTGAAGTAGCAGCAGGACGCCAGGCACATATAAGCAATCCAGAATGATATTAGACCCTTATCTTTTGGAAGCTAAATTGTGCCCTTGGAGCTTCAGTGCAGGAAATAATCAATCTCCTAAGTAATAGCTCCACTTTGTGTAAACTGTCTGAATAGTATTCTCCAGCAATTTTCTCCACAGTCTTCTCTTAGCTGTGTATTCAGCAGAATATCTGCAATGAAATGTCACAAAAGTAGAGCCAAGCAAAATGGGATGTACAAGAATGGAAGCAGCCATGACCCACAGGTATTTTCCATTTTCTTACCACCTCTAAAAGTCACAATAGCAAAAAAAGCTAAAATAAGCAATTCACTGAAAGCTCAAATAAAAACTTAGAAGACAGTTCTCTGATTCCATTAGACCATCCCCTGCAGCCTCACTGATCAGTTTTCTTTTTTTCAGTCAAGAAAAGCTTTAAGTATATAAATTGTATACATTGGAAAGGAGAGAAACTGTTAAAGACATTTTGTGTCACACATAAACTTATTTTGACTGGACACAAATGTGTTTAAGGTCTAAGTTGATCTCCATCCAACTCAAGCATGGCCCAGCTGCACTTTTTCCCTCATGCTGCAATGTTTTAAGGAGAATACAGCATTTCCCAATTAAACTTGTTCGCCTCCCATAGATTTCAGACCTCTACTTAGACTAACTCTTTTTTCTTCATCTTGTGTTTTGTCAGACTTCAGCAAGCACCTAGTTATTGTATTTGGATAATTCAGTATCTGTATATTTTTATAAATGTGTGTGTGTTTGTTAAATGGTAAACTGAATTGGATCAAAACTGGAATCAACATCTGGCCCTTTAGCTTCCCAGTAGACCTTTTAATGCTTCCATAATATTTATATATATATATATATATATATATATATATATATATATATGTATAAAATACATAAATACATTATGCTACAAAACAGAACAGCATTTTGAAAGATGCTGCATCTTTTGGAATAGTAAGCTAACCCAGAGGAAATGTCTTCCCTTCTCTCTTCTCAACTGGGTTGGAATGGCTTATGGGTTGTGAGTATGGAAAGTAAAGCGCTTTCCATACTCACAACCAATCAAATAGTGTAACTCTTCCCAAATCTCAGTCAGATCAGAATGCCATATTATCAGCATTTCAAAGATATAAAAACACAGAGATAAACTTTACCATGAAGGATTGCAGAAAGCATTACAATTGACTAAGAAAAAGTAAGGAAAGCATTCAGATAACAGGCAGATTAACAGCATTTTCAATATTTAGGTAGATAAATGCAAAATATTAATGTCACAAAAAATTATTGTATAAAAGGAAATTGTTGACTTCTCTCTTCTTTAGGCTTTACTTAGACTAGTAAATCACATAATGTCCCTGAAACTGGCAAGTTAATCTTTGCAGTATTTGTATTCCAGAATAGGTTTTTGCATGATTCTAGCCTGCACTAAACAATTCCCAGCCAGGATTTGGGAGTTATCACTCTCAACAGAGAGCTTAAATTAAACCACTATGCTTCATGAGGCAAGAAAGCCTTACAACAGAGATGGGACTAAGTCGTGTTCCAGGCTTCAAAAATGGCAGGATTTCACTTAATAATAGAAATGTAGCTTTAGACTCTAGAATATAACCTAAACCATCAATAGGAAAGTAGACATTCAGATCCTAAGATTTGTGGACATACCCTGAAATAATTTTATCAAATTATAATTTCATGAGTGTGTGTTGTGTGCATATGTGTGGTGGTATTTATATACACTTTTGCCTTGCACTGAGGTTTTGAAGATACTATGGACTATTTTTAATTTTCAAAGGAGAAACAAATATGCTTGAGAAACAAGATCTGATTCAAAAATTTAGCAGAGGAATAATATTTAAGTGGAAAAGCTGGTTTCACATAGAACTGCTGACACAAACTTAGCAACAGGAGTTCCAGTGAGCAACACTATAATTTAGATTTTCTTACCTCATAGATAGCTTCTAGATAGACACAGATAATATAACTACTCAGTTGTGATATAGCAAACCCATTGCTCATATTCAATTTCATGAAAACGGAATGAGACTTAGTATCGCATATTTGTAATAACTTCACTCATAAAGGGAAGGGTTTTACACTGTGTTTTAGCAGTTAAATCTTTGCCATTATTATGGACCTTTTTACACAAGCAGAATTGAATAACCCTGAGGCCCATCAGATGTGTGTTGTCTCAGAATGGATACTTTTCCAGGGAGCCCACATGAGGGCTGCTCTTTCAAGCAAGTAGGGAATAGATGTGCAGGTTATGGCCCACAATATTTTGATTCAAAGCTTGGTGAAGGGAAGAAGGTGTTTGCTTTACCAATTAGCAGGAAATCCTTCTTCTGAAAGCCTTGACGCTAATGACTTGTCACATACATCAAAACATTTTTAGAGAAGTGCCTTCAAGGCTTTAGAGAACAGGGTTTGGGTTCCTAATTAACTCAGATGATGCAGATTTTAGTCCAGCCTCATCAGCATTCTCCAGCCACACTGCCTCCACCTCTTGTCCAGCAGCTGTATTCCAGAGGGATCCCAGTCCTAGCTCTGCTCTGGGCATGCTGTTCCTAGTTTTGTACCTGGCATTATATCATTGGCTGGCAATCTGAGCTTGACCTTGAGCCTGCCCTCTCAGGGGACATCTGTTACAGTCACCCAAACAGCTTTGCTGTGCTTCATGGGGGGCTGTGACCCTGCTCAATCCTGAGGCTGCTCCATGCCTTGTGTGGCTGCTGGCTCCCAGCTTGCCTTCTCCTCTAGCAGAGATGCTCTCTCCTGCTGAAACCCAGCTGTAAGCTCAGGGAAAAGACAAGGAATTGAGCTTAAATGCACTTCTTGGACAATGAGTGGTGGAAATCTAGGTGGACAGAGGCTGTGGAAGAGATGGTCATGGCAGCAAGAGCCCACTGGTGTACCCAGGGCCCTGATATTGCATTTGGAGCCACGGAATAGCTTGGTTTAGAAGGGACCTTTAGAGATCATGTAGTCCAAACTCCCTGTAATAAGCAACACTTTCCATGAGGCCAGCTTGCCCAAAACCCAATCCCACCTGGCCTTGAACGTTGCCAATGAAGAGACAGCCACAGCTTCTCTGAACAACCTGTTCCAGTGTCTCACCAGCCTTAATTTAGGGAAAATCTTTCTCATGTCCAGCCTAATTCTACCATCTTTCATCTTAGAACCATTGCACCTTACCCTGTCACTACCAGCCATGGTAAAAAGCCTCTGTCTTTCCTATAAGCCTTCTTTATATAGCAAAAGGCTGCAACAATGTCTCTCCTTAGTCTTTTCTTCCCCCAGAACAGTTCCAATTCTCTCAGAGTTTCTTTGCAGGAGAGGTGCCCCAGCTCTCTGACCCTTCTTGTGGCTGTCCTCTAGTCCCACTGCATCAGCTCTTTCCTGTGCTGAGGACCCCAGCACTGTATGCATAACTGCAGGTGGGTTCTTCAGGGACGTGGAGAAGAGGAGGAGGATCAGCTCCCTGGATTCCCTGATGGCCATGCTGCTTTTGATGCAGCCCAGGATATGTTTTGCTTTCTGGGCCACGAGTGCACACTGCTGGTTCACATCCAATTATTCATACACCAGTATCCCAAAATTCTTCTTTGCAGGACTGGTCTCAGAGTATTCATCACCCAATCTGCACCAATGCTGGGATTGCTTTGATCCTCATGAGGTTCACATGTGTTCATGTCCTACATGCTCTCATACCAGCCCAGAAGCTGTCCATGAGGTAACCAAGGGGTAGAAAGCTCTTTTATCTCAACTTCCTCACTTGAAAGGTGAGGGAGGGTGGAGCTGCACTGGAGGCATCCTCAGCTTCCTCCTCTGTAGGACAGAGCTTTGGTAGGGGACATGTCTTCTTCAACTCATATTAATGCTATTTCTTTCCAAGTTCTGCAGAATAAACTAAAATCCTTGTGCTGTTGCAGTTTTTTTTCATAGTGTGAGACCGTTCCCACTGTCTAAGGTGTAGGAAACATGTTAGAATCCTGTGTGTCAGAATTCTAACAAGGCAGTTCAAAGGGAATATTGCCACTTCATTCTAATTTAGTCCTTTGACAACAGTAAAGAGCTAATATATTTAAGTTTTTCCATAACAATCCAATTATCTCTATCTGTTAAAGAGAAATTCACACAGTCTTCTCTATCTGTCTGCAATCTACACATGCAGAGGCTCCCCTGTATATAAAAGATTGGCATGTCTTTATAGATTTTGGTGCTGAAAATGAGCAGTAAAGGATAGAAATCTAAAATATAGCCAAAAGGCTAATTTTTTGCTTCATTTTCTTGATGGCATGATGGAATATTAAGTCACTTGAGGTTTAGGATCTCTCAGTCTCTCTCTGTTAGCCAACACTTCAAAGTCAGCGCTTTGTTTCAAGAATTCATTGCAATGTATCCATGTTTTTCTTCCATGTTAGAATGATGTGTAGGGACAAACCTCTGAAGGTTTATTCTCAGAGGGGAATATGAAATGCTTTTGAAGCATTTCAATTGTCTAGAGTTTCTAGCATAGGGAAGCAGTAGTTACAATTATTCTGTCTTTCATGTTGAGATTATTTTATGCATCTTGAAATTTTTTTTTCTGCACTCTGGAATTTGGTTTATTCTTTACAAGCTTTTGATTTCTGCAAAGATTCAATACCTTGAAATTAAAAGATTAAGGGATTCAGCATCAGAATGCTACATGATTAGCTTTAATTGGTTCTGAGTTTTTCCTGCTGAAAGGGCTTTCTAACATGTGCTTAGTAGCAGACACATGGTCCCTATTTTCCATGACTTTAGGGATTTGAACACTTTCAAAAATTACTCTGTAGAGCAGGACTAACCTAATTAATCTCAATTAAAGTCTTCATCTGGAAACAATAATGTAACTTGTATAAACTTGTAGTTTCAAAAATAGCAACAAAATTCTTAAAGCTTTTTTATTCAAGTATATTATATGCTTTAATACACTAGTTGAAAATGAGTAAAAGGTGTAAGTATCATTTATCATAAAACATTTCAATGCTGGTTAGATAATAATATAAAGAGTTGGAAAAAATTTTCTTGATTTCATGTTAAATATGAATGTAAAAAGTTTTGTAAATTGTAATAATTTGTACAGAATCACAATTGGAAGGGACCTTGAGAGTTGCCAGGGCAATTTAGAGCAGGTTTCACAGGAACTTGTCCAGGCAGGTTGTGAATGCATCCAGAGAGGGAGACCCCACAACCTCACTGGGCCACCAGTTCCAGTGCTCTGCCAGCTTCAGTGTTTTTCCTATGCTGAGATGAAACTTCAGGTGGTTTAATTTATGGCCACTGCTCCTCTCTCTGTCACTGGGCACCACTGAAAATAGTCTGGCACCATCTCCCTGACACCCACCTTTGAGATATTTACAGGTGTTGGTGAGATCCCCTCTCAGTCTCTCCTCTCCAGACTAAACAGGCCCAGCAGCCCCAGTTTCTCCATATAAGAAAGATTCTCCAGTCCCTTAATCACCTTTGCAGCCCACCACTGGACCCTCTCCAGTAGCTCCCTTTCTTTCTTGTCCTGAGAAGCCCAGAACTGGACACAGCACCAGGAGTGGCCTCAGCAGGGCTGAGCAGAGGGGCAGGATCATCTCCCTCAGCCTGCTGGCCACGCTCTTGCCAGTGCACCCCAGGGTACCACTGACCCTGCTGGCCGCAAGGGCGCTGCTGGCTCGTGGTCACCTTGTCACCCACCAGGACTGCCAGGCCCATCCTTGCAGAGCTGGTCTCCAGCAGGTCAGCCCCAGGCTGTGCTGGCACTTTGAGCTATTCCTCCCCATGTCCAGGACCCTGAAATTGCCTTTGTTGAGCCTCATTGGTTTCTCTCTGCCCAATTCTCCAGTCTATCAAGGTCCCACTGAACAGCAGCACAGCCTTCAACTGATCAGCCAACAATCCCTCCTCACAGTTTTGTATCATCACTGAAATTTCTGAGGGTACATTCTATCTTTTCATCCAGGGAATATCCAGAATAAAGCAGTACATATTCCACTGTCCATTCTGCAAAAATCTATTAACAACACCATCCCATCTATAAATTAATATTTTTGCATCTAAACAAAATATCATGCCATTTATGACTAGAAATCATAATAATTTTCAAGTATTCACCTTCTCTCCTTCTGGGAGTGAGCCAAAGGAAGTGCCTGGGACATTTCCTGGCATGAAAAATTCCTGGATTGAAGTGTTTTAGACAGTTCAGAATTTTTTTGTATTTAAAGAGTTAATGTATTTTTTCTATTATTATTTTTTAGTTTACCTTCAAAATTGATGCCCATCTGTATTTTTTCAGCTCCTCTGAGTGAAACTATTAGAGCTGTTTGTGTGGCTAAGTGTTTGCAGATGCAAGATGCAAGGCCTACAATTATTGCTGCTTTTCAAAAGCTTCTTCACTGTGTTTCATGCTTCACTGTGTTTCAAGAAATACTTGTGGATATAGAAACACAACCATCGCTGCTTCTCATCACACTGTTATAATTTAGTTATTAGTTTTCTGCTATAGTCTAAAAAGATGTGTGAAATATATAAATAAATATATAATTAGGACAATAAGATTTCTCATAGTTTTTTTCCATTGTTTCTCCTGCAGATTTAAGTCCAATTCAAGCAGGCAGTAACAGAGCATTAACATTCTTCTGGTCTGCTGACTTAAGACACCCACATAGAGGTAATCTCCAAAGCTTTCAAGCAGCATAATGTACACACTGAGAAAGAAAACTGCCTGACAAAGCAGTTATGAAGAAACCACTTCTTTAAATCTCTGAAAGGAAAATGTGGTGTTTAACAGGCAGGGTAAACAGCCTTCAGTAGTGCCTGTATCCAGACTGATCCTCTTATGGCACAGTAACAGCCCTGAACTTCCAGAGCAGGAAGTAGGGCAGGAGGCCAAAGGCTGGTTTGTGTCACTTAAAATGCAGCCATTGATGAGTCTAGCTGTTTGAGTGTTTGTGTTGAGTGTAATCCAAACAGCTACACAGTTTTTGTGCCTTTTCAGGACACCACAGAAACTTTGTTCTTTTGCAGATCGAGCTGCTGGAGCATTTTTAAGATAAAGTTTTATGTTAAAAAGTATCAACTATTTTGAATTTCACAATTTCATTTTGAAGATGAGGCAGTTAATACTGGAACCTCTGTCTCACAGCCCGTATTTCCCTTCAGTGCTCTGCAAATTGTCACTAACATGACTCTTTAATTTATTTTCCTTTTTCTTGAATGAACTATTTTCAGCTAAATTAGGGGAACTCTTCAAAAAAAAAAAAAACAAAACAACAGAAAACACAGATGTAGGCAAGTCTCTGAAGCAAAACTGACTTCAGAGCAATGTGTGCATAGAGAGAATGAGCAAAAACACATCCTTGTTCAAAGCAAGTGTATTTGATTGTGGGTGTACAAAAAGACTATTGATTTCACAGCTCTGCATCTCTGACTTAATAAAAAGAGAAAACCAAAACAACAGAGTATGTGAATTTAAGTACCCTCTTCTCATAAAGCTTCATAAACCTTTTTCCTTTTGGTTTTCTCTAGTTAACAGTACCTTTGGTGCTGTCCTTCTGTGACACTAGATGGCACTTCAGAGTAGTGGTGGGATCAGAAAGTCTGTAATCTTTTTTAATTGTTTTGCATATGATATTAGAAATACATTAAGTTAATGCTTGCTTTTAACAAACACAATTTTTCAGCTTTTTCTTATTTTTTACACATGAGTGAGTGTGAGGTAGAAAATCTTCTCTATTTTCAAAAATATCTAACATAAGCAGAAATAGATTATATCAGAGACATTCACTAGAAGCTTAAAAAACCCCCAAAAAACAAAACGAAAAAACTCAACCAACCTCCACCCCCCCCAAAAAAAGGCCCCCAAAGACCTGTTACCAGACCTTGTGCTTAGATAATTTTAGAAACAGTTTGTGGAGGCAATTGAAAAAATGTACAGTCTTGGAAATGAGAGCAACACACTGATGCCAAGGATTTAAGAGCTGGTCCTTTCCTAGAAATGAAATTAGATTTAGTGTCATTTATACATCAGCAATTGAGTATATGACAACTATCCATAACCTGGTGCACTGTAGGAGAAACCAGATTAAAAGATGGCCACACCCTTGTTGGCAGTCAGGGATGCTTTCGGCTGCACCAGGAAACAAGGGTATTAATTATTCTTTATGTGTTTTGAGTCCAACAGTTGTGACCATTTACTGTCTTCATACTTTATGAAGAAGTTGAGGATGCACTGCAAGGCCCAAAGGCTTTCTACTTTAGTTATCTTATTTCTTTCCACCCAATTGTTTATACATCGTTTGTGTTTGTTCTTTTTCTTTTTTTTCCTTTTTTTTCTTTCCTTGTTGTGTTTTTAAGTGGAAGAACCATCTGTTTTTCATTTATATGAAGAGCAGTTTTGAAAGTATTGGGCTTCCCACTGCTTTGAAGTCTCTGCAGATGCTGTGAGTGGATAGAATCCCATCAGTCAAATATTATTGGTGTGGCTGCACAACTTATGGAAAACCAACAGTGTGCTTACCTTTCAAATATGTCATGATCTTGCTTAGGTCTCTTGTTACAGGATTTGCTTGTTTTATTTCATTGAGAAAGACTGGGAACCAGGGAAGTCCTGCTATCTTTGCAGCCCTGGGTTGTTAGAAGGGAATGTATTTTATGAGAAATAACTTATGCCTTAGCAGCAAGCAGCAAGCTTGATAGGATACCTATCGTGAGTTTTACAGAGAGGACCAAACTCAGATATTTGCTTCTGGACTTGTTGAAGTTTGTTCTAATTTGAAACAAAAGCCTTAGTATGTGAGATGTTGAAACTATGGATGGAGAAATGGAGAGTTTGTGCATATGTTTACATGATGCTTTATGTAATTGTTGTTATTTTTTGTGTGAATATTTTTCTGTAACGATGTGCATACAAACTCTGTGGAATTTTTCAGGCTAAGACAACGCCTTTGTTCTCTCTTGAAATGCCAATGCTTAGTTTTCTGCATGAAGTATCTGTCTGCACAATAGTCAACATCCAACCAAGAACCAAAAGAAAAAAAAAAAAACATAACTGATGATTTTCTGGAGTGTTTTCCCTCCTGTGACAAAAAGATATCATATACTGTTTGTTTTATTTAAAAATAACTCTCTGAAAATGTGAAATGCAGAAGAAAAACAGATAGAAAGCAGAGAAATCATTGGCTACTATATGAAGAAGACAGCTCAGAAGAGTGCAAACATGCTTTTTCTGTGTAGTGGTTATAGTGAGTCATAATTGTTTCCAATTATTTACTACTGCATAAATGACAGCTATAAAAAGACTATATTTGTTTGCTGCTGAGAAAATACCTATGAGAGTCAGGCATGAAAAAGTTCCTTGAGGCGAAAGAATTTCACACAACTTATTCTTAGCTATCACCATGCCAAAGATGTTCAATTTTCAAGACTTATTTAAAGTTCTGACATACGTATGTTATTCTATCAAAACAAAAGAAGAAAGACAAACACTTTGGAGTTTGCCTGTATTACATTATTCTTTAATATAAATGACATATAAGTTTTACAAATTAGAGAGATTGACTTTGGAGTATTAAGAGTCTGCAGAAGGTTCTTTTCAGGTGATGTTTTTATTGAGTATATGTTTAGCTTTGAAGATTGACAGTAGATATGTGCAGCCTACCTTTGATGTGCTTGCTACCCACTGGTATGGGTTGAAGAATCCCAATTTACAGAGGGCTCCAAATCACTCTAAATAGATACAGCTACAAATGATGTCCCAACAATGTCCACAATAGCAGCTATTTCACTTCATCTATTTCTATAATTATGGTTTTGCTTCTGTAGTCAAAATTCCACAAATTTGTTGGACAGAGGAGCCTGCATATCTCTACTTCACAATTAATTCCTTTTTTAAAAATCCAAAACCAGTAAAGGATGCTGATAAATGTAAAATGAAGAACAAGTGAAAAGTGAACTGCTATGGGGTTTTTTTAGATAAATACATGGATTGATAACAATTACTAAACCCTTATACCATACTCTGCAAGGCAGTACAGTCTTAAAAACTGCTCTTCTGACTAAGGTGAGAAGGATTTGCTCTAGAGAAATTTAGTCATTGAGCTCCAGATATAGGTTACAAGTTTTTTACTGCAGACTACTCAATATTTTATTCACTAGGATGATGTTAGGCTAATTCTGAATAGCATTGCTCTAGAAAAATGGCAAACTTTAAAGAACTATGTGTACAATACAAATTTATTTTATTTTATTTTTTTCAAAAATAATGACATTAGCAACAACTTTATTTGCCTCTGCTAAATAGATACATTCAGAATTATCTTATAGTGGATATTTTTAAACCTCCAGGGCTTGAAATAAATTTAAAGGAGGCAACTCTTACCTTCTCAAGTCTCAAGATGATTTGAGAGTCTTTTTTCCCCTCTGCTATTTTTCTCTGTGTGTGGCTATAAAAATAACCTCAATCACTGTCTTTTTTTTTTTTTTAATAAATCATAACTTGACAAATATTTACTCTGAATTTCATATACAGTGGAATCTGAAAACCTGCAGCATTCAGCAAACTGAACAATGCCACAGAAAGCATGCTGGAAAAGAAGGCTGAAATAAGTCAGTTTAAAGCACAGTGGGCAATTCTTATTGATGGTATGCTCGCTCTTGTACATCTGTTATGTCGCATTTATTCTACATCAATGGATCATCTCCACTTTAAAGTGAAGTTTCTGGCATTTGGCATTAATTGTTAGCAACGGTTTTTTGAACAGGCCTATGAGGACAGACATTTTAGCTGGAACACAACTGACCCCCATTCCTAGAGATCTATTTGTAATTCCCAATCTGTACTGCGGAGCGTTCGTGGATACACCGGAAGGCAGAGGGCTGGATCTCCCAGTACTGCACGGGGTTGCTGAAGAGGCTCACGCCGGAGTAGCTGGCCTTTTTGGTGTTGTAGCCAAGGGGGCAGAAGTCGTTGATACCAATGGAAGCAATTTTGTTGTTATGAAGATAGACCACCTAAAAAGCATTCAAGTACTGAAGTGAGAAATTGAGCTATCACAGCAAATAAGAGAAATTATTTCATATTAAATGCTTCATATGCGTTTTGGCAACATTATACAAATATGTTTTCTTTCCAACAAATCCTTGACTCTGTTTACTTTTTGAAATACCTAGCATACACCCAATTGACATAATTTCTACAGAAAGTGCACAAACTGTGCAAGGAATCTAATAATGTGTCACAGACATGTTTTATGAAAAATTCTTTCCTTAGGATTTTTTCTCCTGAGAAGCTGAGAGGCCTCAGAAACAAAATGTAAGCAATGATCATCTGCTGCTGTGGAATGCAACAGGTGGATCTGTGATTGGTCCATGTTGATTGTTTCTAATTAATGGCCAATCACAGTCCAGCTGTCCGGACTGTCTCAGTCAGTCACAAGCCTTTGTTATCATTCTTCTTCTATTCTTAGCTAGCTTTCTGATGAAATCCTTTCTTCTATTTTTTTATTATAGTTTTAATATAATATATATCATAAAATAATAAATCAAGCCTTCTGAAACATGGAGTCAACATTCTTGTCTCTTCCCTCATCCTGGGACCCCTGTGAACACCACCACAATAATGTTACTGTCAGCTGGTGGAACTGTAACCAAAAGAGAAGCCAAAGATGTGAAATTATGAATACAGCACTGTGGCTCTGGAGCACGCTCTGTATACTGTAGGAAAGACACTCTGTGCTGTTCTTGTGAGCCAGCAAAGGCTTCCTGAAGATAAGGAAAGCCTCATATCTCTCCTGAGGAAGACACCAAGGTTGCCACCATGGCAACATGATGAAGGAGAGAAAGTTATAAGATATGGACCCTAGCTGGCTCACAGAATGATGTGGCACCTTGGTCACCTACTGAGAATTTTGTTTCTTTCTTATAACCAATAGGCAGTGAATGTGTATGTTA
This sequence comes from Agelaius phoeniceus, assembly GCF_051311805.1. Classification (NCBI taxonomy): domain Eukaryota; kingdom Metazoa; phylum Chordata; class Aves; order Passeriformes; family Icteridae; genus Agelaius; species Agelaius phoeniceus. The sequence continues at coordinate 30,586,962 of NC_135269.1, read as the reverse complement.
AGTGAATGTAAATATCTTGAAAAAGTATAAAAGCAACATGTTGCTATAAGAAATCCCTTTTGAACCCTTCTGATGGAGTCGTGGTACTTTGTGTTGTGTCATGCTCTATAAAAAGATCATACAGAGAATATATTTGATGCTAATTGGTTTCTCTCCAGTTCTAATATTTTCATTCTCATGAGTGCAGCTATACAGGACTCAGAGCCAAAGTAACCACTAATGACAATTTAAAGTAGCTGATGAATATTATTTAGCTCCAGATTCACCACTTCTGGGGAATTTTTCCGAGCAATATATAGGGGGTAATTTACATTTGGGAGTCTTCATTCTTTGGGAGCTTTCTTTCCTGTAAAACCTTAGTCTGGGTGAAGACAAATTTAAATTGCTCCCAAGAGGCAATATTTTTAGATATCTGGTCAAAAGGACCTCAAAAATACTGGTGATGTGAAATGCCTATTTTGTCTATTTGCCCTCCTGATGGCACTGATTTGTGAGATAACAAAGGAAAGGTTATTGGGAAAGGTTGCAAAACATCACTTAGTAGAAACTAAAAAAAAAATCAACAGAAGAAATTATCTTAGAAATTATTTTTTGAGTAAAGAGGAAACCAAAGTACAAAAATAATCCCATATTTTTTGTGGTCCTTCAGACATACAGAGACAATGAATGTACACCTCCAGATCTATACATCTCCATAACCATTTCTGCAAAAAAATTGGAATCAGAGTCTTCCTGTTGTATTCAACATTTCCTTGATAATTCAAGCATTTATGAAACTTGCATCAAGTTAAAAATGCTGTGCACATTTCTGTTTAAGAATGAATAAACACACAAATACCACGAGGAAACTTACAACTACTGCTCTCTGAGACAGTATGATAAACTTTACCTGTATGTATTTGTGATCACCCAGTCCACTGGGTACTCTGACAAGTTCATTGTTGTTCAAGTGGAGCTCCCTCAGGTGAGGTACATTGTTAAGAGAGCCATTCTCAACTGAAGAAATACTGTTGAAACTGAGACCCAGTCTGAAAAAGTAAAAAAAAAAAAATTAATATTGAGGGGGAAAATTCTCTGAGACTTCTTAACAGCTTAATTGATATGAGAATTGAATACAGATAATAAGAGACCTCATGTTAAAATAATTTGCTATGGAGGAGTACTTTTAAAGAAAGCCTTCTTCACAGTTACCTAATAACCTGTCATTCTTTGTGGCTTGTAGCAGTTTCAGAAGTCAGGGCCTGAAACTAGAACAAATCGCAGGACTGAAGATCCTTGCTCAATCTTTACAGCTGAGAGGTTTCCTAGTACTAATTAGTATTACATATAATGCAAATAGTCTTATCATACTAATTTAAATATGGCAATGCTTTCAAACTATTAAATGACAAAGGAGAGTTTCATGAAAGCTCTCACTTGCATCAACATGAATTTACTTGGCTTAGAAATCAATTCACAGTTCTCCTAGCTAGGATTTAATAATGAAGAATTTTCATTAAAAGTTATTGGAATTAACTTTCTTTTGAATACGGTATACCAAGATTTAAGATAGCTTGGGGAATTGGATCCTACATAGCAATTCAGTCTGAAGTTCTACAGAATGCTTACAATGGACTTCAGTGATGGGTACTCATAGTGAATGTCTTTGAAAAGATTGGAAAAAACACCTCCATGTTTTGTCAGAGGGCTATAAATTCTTGTTTGACACATACCTAAATATGTGCTCACTACATATGCAGGTCTACAAGCAGATGTCTCAAACCTGGGAGACCAGTGCCAAGAAAACCAGTTCTGACTCTCATATCAGTCTATTGAAGAAAAATAGTCCCTTTGCACAGTCTTTTAGGGAAAGAATGAAATTATAGGAGTCTGTAGTGAAGTGGACCTAAATCCCAGAAGGAATGAAATAATATGCAATTACATCTCCTCTAAATATCTTACAAGAACTCTCAGCCACTTGGGGCTATGCTTACAGATGAAGTCAATATTATTGTGTAAAACAGAGGGTGATTTGGAAAGAATATGGTCTCCATCACCCTTCCCATAGGAAAAGAAAGGAAGAATTTTACAAATCATTCTTGCTTCATACTTTTGATATATTACTTCCTTTTTCATTGGTGAATAAGTAACATTTTCCCAGCATTTCAGTAAATCTCATCCAAGTGTTCTAAATCATTTAAGAGCATCATCAAAAACATATCTCAAAATTGAAGAAACTCTCAAATAATTTTTCACCTTTTTTCTCTAACATCCCTGCTGAATCATTTCTACTGTGTTTTTGAAAGAAACTTCATGATGCTCAGCATTCTTATTATTATTATTATGGGTTTAGAATCATAGAATCATTAGGGTTGGAAAAGACTTCTGAGACCACCAAGTCCAAACATTAATGCAGTCCCACCACATTCACCCCTAAGCCATGTCCCCAGGAGCCACATCCACGTGCCTTTTGAACACTTCCAGGGAAGCTGACTCTACCACTTCCCTGGGCAGCCTGTTGAAGTGCCTGACCCCCCCTTTCAGTAAAGAAATTTTTCCTAATATCTCATCGAAAACTCCCTTTTTTTGGTTCAATTTCCACTGTTTGAAGCTAGACCATTTCCGTAAGTTTTATTAGAATATAGTTGTTGGTAATATCAACATGTAATGTGTAAGGATGTGTAATGTGAATGTTCTCTTGGAACTCATTCCTGCATGTAATCAGCAAAGTCTTTTTTGGATTTACGTTCACAAGATTATTGGTTTTTTACTGAATCACTCGAAGGCTTTTGAAAGACTTAGGAACAATTTTACAAGGAAAACAAACAAAAAATGACAAATATTGTGCGTCTACTAGAATGCAAGAAAACTCAAAAGAGAATGAACAGACATACACCAAGCTCTTGCATTTTACAGTTTAAAATTCCTTAACACAGCCAGAAAAATTACCTGTTTCTCAAAGTTTATTTGTGCTTTAGGGCAGCTATTAAACTGTTAAGCTTGAGTAGGCTTGAACAAGGTTGTCTGACCTTGTCCTAATATCTCTGAAAACTTAGTCATATAAAAAAAAGCTGGGGTTCTTCATGGTGGGCTAGAGCTCTTCCGTAGCTCCCTCGTTTCCTCATCTGTCTGTTTTGTTTTGTGCAAGGTGCTCCTTGTTCATGCTCTTCCTTACCTCTCACCTTTGCAAAAGAGCATCTCTGACTATGCTTAGGTTGCCTGCTTAAGTACAGGGCAGAGAGTGCTTTAAAACCTGGAGCCTGCTCTGAGCAGCTCCACATTTCCACATCATGGTCAACAGACTACCTTGTTCCATACACTACAGCCACAATAGGAGCAGCCCAAGCTTAGATATTTTTAGGACTCCATTGGCACCTGCTGTTTAAAACTTTATGTCTTAAGGCAGACTTCCAACAATGTTGTCCATGTGATGCTGCCTGTGGTGTTTTCCAAGTGTGAATGAGAAAAACAGAAAAACTGTGTCATCTGCAGGACAGCTCACATGCCCCACAACCCCCACCTCCAATAATGTAAATTACTCTCTACCTGAGTAGTAATCATCTTGTTTTGGTTTTGGAAGTTTTCTTCATAATTTCTCTGAGAAATCTTATAATCTATTCTAAGCCTCTGTAACAAACAATAACTGTTTCATAGTCCTCTAGTCCATATTTATAATATTTTTATTTTTTCATTAAAATCTAGGACAGATTTCTTTTTGAGTCTGTGATGAAATATCAACATAAAACATAAGATGAAATGTCTTAATTTATAAGATCTGGAAAGCTGTTCTAAGCTTATATCTTGGAATTTTTAGATTCAAAATAAGTGTTAGGTTACTATATACTTCATTGCATTGAACTGCTGTCCAAGCAACTATAAATAGTTGTAAACTTAACTCCTGTTGCTCAGTAATCTCTCTCTGATTTCTATTTTCTACCCTCATTATGACAAGCAGAATGATGAAAGTCCATTAATCCAGTAATCTCGTTAGAAGTCTGATTATCAGTCTTTTTAAAAACCATTTTCATAGTAATTTTTTGAATATTAAATTATAAAAATTACTTGTAGTAAAGGACCAATTTTCTCTGCTACATGTTTTTTTTATGTGAATGAATTCACAAATAATTCTGTATAAGGGCTTTTTGGGAATTTTCCTTTTTATTTTCCTACACTTAGAGAAACTTATTCAACAACAGTCACAGATTAGCAGAGTAAAGTCACTCTGACAGTAACAATTCTTCAATTACATTTTATAATTTTCTTTTCTTAATCATGTTCCTGGACTCATTGCAGACTTGCCTTTCTTGAGAAACAAAGGAACCACTGTTGAAAGAAGTTTTGGTTCCCATGTACTTTTTTCCTCATTTTCCAGGCAAACTGCATGAGTATTGCTGTGTTCCAAGAAAACTGCATAAACCAAAGATGGACATGAAATGAAAGGAGCATGATACAATTTTAAAATTCTTATTGTTCTTGTTTGTTTGTTTGGGTTTTTTGGGGTTTTTTGTTTTGTTTTGTTCTGGGTTTTTTGTTTGTCTTTTTTTTGTGTGTGTGCGTTTTTTTCTCTTTTCTTTTCTTTTTGTTTCTTGTTTTTTGTAAATCAAATAAACAGTTGTCCTGAGCATATAGAACTCATAATTGAAAACAGATGAAAAGTTTTGTCAGGAAAATAAAAAAAAAGTGTTTGTTCTCTTCAATCACTACACAAATCCTTAGAAGTCTTTCCTGCTAAGTTATGATTATTTCAATGATTCTAATATTCATGAAGGCCAGACTTATGTTTTATAATTGTGTGTGTGGTGATTGCAGTTTCAGCTAATATTTTATGTGAAAAGAAGAAATTAATTCTTACTTTGCCAAGTTAGTGAGTCCAGAGAGACTTTCAGCATCAATTTTGCTGATTTTGTTGCCATCAAGGTGAAGCTCAGTAAGGGATGGAGGAAGGCCTGAAAGAGAGAACACCATCAAATTACTTTTGATTAAACTGGATTCTTATATTTTAAAAAAATATTTGTACCATAACAAGGCTCTTTCACAGCTGACAAAATTTTATTTCTAAACATACCCATGAACTATTCACTGAATGAAATAAAGAACTTTCACAATCAGGGAAACTGGAAACAGATAATAACAATTTATTTAGTATGAAATAAGACCAAGCTCCTAGTGTCGTTATAAAACAGTTAACTCTTGAAAAATTAAATTCTTCTCATGTATTAATTCTACTCTTGATGATTATGTAAATGGGACCTATAAAGGTCTCTCATTTTAGCCAGACTATCCATATACATAAATGTGCAAACATGTGCCACCTAGATATTTAACAAGAAACAGCAGTAGAAAATGCAGCTGTACATATGAGGCAAAATAATTTTAATGTCATTTTAGTTAGGGTGCATACTAGTTTACAAATTCTGTTTATCAGGGAAAAAAAAGAGGAAACACATTTTATCTAACTGAGGTCCCTCAAAAGAACATCCAGAACAGGAAATATGGGAAGAAAAAAAATAAAAACCAGTATTATCTCTCAAAAAGTTTTCAGCCATTTCCAAACAATCTCTTGACTGAAGTATGAATAAATTGAATATCATTCCCTCTGTATTAGAATCATTCCTGTTTGTTTGTTTTGTTTTTAATAAATTACAATGAAATTGTTCTTATTTTCTAGGAATTTGCAATTAAGGACTTTGAAAAATAGCAAAGATTTCTGTTTTGTTATAGGGACACTATTTTTGGTTTCAAACCCACAGACTTGTGGAGGGCTGATTTTATGCTTGTACAACTTCAGCTAATTCTACATGAGTTTACAGTTGTGTAATGTTAATCAGGCTCAATAACCAGGCTTGGAGGCTGAAAACATTCTTCCATTTTATATTTCAGCTACAAGACAACAAAAGCAAAATAACATAAAATGACATTTCACAGTGCGCCTCTCATGAAGGTTCTTGTAACCGAATGCTAAAATTTCTAAACTAATAAAAGTAATCTGGTTTAAAACCACACACTTTAAGGACAGACTTAAAAAGCTTTCATAATATTTTTTTCCCAACTGAGTAGAAGCTACTACATTATACCTGTGCAATTCTCTGAAATACCAATGGAATTTCTTACCCTTTGGGATGCTTGTGATGTTGGTGTCTGCGATACGGATGTAGGAGAGCCTCTTCATGCCCTGGAAAGCTCCATTCTCAATGCCTGAACTCTTGATTGGATTGGTGCCTAGTTCTGCCAACAAAACATGGTTGTGAGCTGTGCTGCAGTGTAGGTACTTATAGTCTTCAGGTCAAAGCTAATTTGGAGGTACAATTTATTGGGGCATTTGTTGCCTTCTGACTATAATCACTGGTCAAACTACAAATAGCATCTTAAAAAAACACTCAGTTGTGTTTGTTATAATTGCTCATGCTCATACCTAAGACAATCACTTGATTCAGTCCATTAAAGACAGCTTTCCTCAACTTGGAGATCTCATTCTCATGAGCCCGTATCTCCTGGAGAGACTTCGGCATGTTTTCTGGGAGTTCCTTCAGGTTGTTCTTGGACAGGTAAAGTCTTTCCAGTTTCTTCAGAGGAGCAAAAGCTAATGGGCTTATTTTGCTGATTTTGTTGTTGACAAGGATCAATGCCTGTGGAGTAATAATCAAGGAGATCTCAGATGACCACCAGGGAAATTATTTTTGTGGTGAAACATTTAAAAATTATTATTATTATTATTATTATTATCATCCTCTAGTGCCTTTTGAGGTCTTCTGATGGCAAATTTGGTGAGCTGAAGTAAATATAATGCAGCACTAAAAAAAAAAGATTATAAACTTCTGAAACAGTGAAACATAAGTCCTATAGAACAAATGCAAGTGTTACCTCATTGCTGGGACTGCAGTGCAGCTTCTGTTAGCATCCATAATTTATGTTTAAGAATAAGTACAATCATTCCATTTGAAAGCTGGGAAGAACAGGACAGTCACAAAAAAATGCAATTTTTATTTGGGTGTTTTTTTCCTGATTTTGTTTGTCCTAAGGATACTGTCATACCTTACCCATCATCACACAACCCTTCTAATCAGTTTCTCCTGAACAGGAAATTCTATTACTCAATAGAGTGAAGGCACAGCCCAGCTTAATAAAAATATGCATAACTTCACCTCATTACTCTTATTCTTATAAAACAGCACTTACTAGATTTCTGACAAATAACAACCTTTTTTTTTTTTTTCAGAGATATAAGCTATCTTTTTGGTAAGAAAAATTTTGTATGGAAGGGGAAAAATCTGAAGCATCAGGCTCCAAGTTCCTGTTGGGAATCATGGACCATACGTACTTTGTCTTCCCTGTTGGTGCCTAATCCAGTTCTCATAACTGTGATATCTAGACTCAGGGTAACTGTAACATTATCTCTCTCTACAGCCAGGGGAGAAAGACCTCCATGAAAGCACTGTTATCTGCAACAGTGTTCTCTGCATGCCTCTGAAATGTTACATTACTTCTGAATCTCATAGATGAATTAACCGTGACACAAAAAGGGAGAAGGTCTCATTACAGTCAGGACATAACACAGTAATGGAGAGTATTTCAGATATAATAGATACTTGAATGACTCATCATTCCATCTGTTTGCTATCTGCTTATCAGATTTACAGTGCTGCATGCTTTTACAGTGGATTATGTAGAATGGGCCCTTTAAACATTGATATAATATCTACTTATATTTATTAATAGGGCATCTTTTTTCACCACCTCCATTGTGCTAGCTTCAGAAACAGAAGACAAAAATTGTTGTAAGTACTATAGTGAACATCAGAGCATTTTCATACACTTTCAATATTTTCAGAATTACACTTTAGTCTGTTTCTTGGAGGCAAATGAAGTGTCTGACTTATTCCGTAATCATTTAAGTATTAAAACAGTGAAAAGGCTATCAGCCTCTGTGAGAGCACCTCTCCATCATGTAAACTGGAAAGAGAAGTGGGCAGATGAAAATGGTGATGTGTTTTTCCCCTGATGGACTCCTCTTGCAGATCACCCTGAGCAGAGCCAGCAGCGTGTACTGGACACAGTTTCACCGAGTGCACGTAAAGCTGAACATAGCTGGTTTCAATTTGGTGTGCTAGCTAGAAATAACTCACATGCAAGAGGAGGTAGAAGAGGTCACCCACAGTTCAGCAGAGTATTTCCCTAACAATAAGCCCATCCCAAAATAAATATGTTGGGCAGTGGAGGCCCTGGCACCAACTCTCTTTTATTTGGGCCTGTATGATAAAATCTGACAAGACAATACATGGATACACATTGGGAGTGGTTTTCTGATTCATGATTACCAGAATTGTGATACAGATGTAGCTTCTTCCCATAGTGAAATTCTACTACCTGCAGAGTATTAGGACATGGCAATCCAGTTATTTAAAGGTGGTACAGTTGGAATTATGCAGATTAGTCTCTTACATTGTTTTTATTTCAATAATCAAATGTGCTACTGCTAATTACATCGGTCTTTATTAATTTCACCATGTATTTTTTTCATAGATCTCTAAGTTAACACTCAATGAGTTTGGGCTCATGTTATGAGTATTTGAAATTTTTATCCTGTATCTTGTTTTGTACTATGTAACCATTTGTTTCAGCTAAAAGTCTGCCTTTTTTGGATTTCTTTTAACTATGTTATCTTTTAAATGAAAAAAAAAGGCCAACAGTAATCACAGCTGATGACTTGGTGTCAAATACTTCTTGAGGGAAATAGGCAGGCATACATTCAGCTAGGCACTGTAAATATTCTGAGTAGTTGATTGTTATATCTCTTCAGAATGTAACTGATACCCCTGACCAAACGCAGACGTTATCTAGGTACCTAGAATTATGCTTTTCCAATGCTTTCTCCTGAATATGTTAATGTTATCCTGGGGAAACACACAGATTTTTTTATTATTCAAACACTCAAGTAGTCTCTCACTTAGAAATTATGGTATTCTATCAAAGGTATGTATAAAGCCACTAATTTCACAGTGGGAACATGTGTTTGGTGGCATAAGGTGGGAAAGTAACACAAGCCAGAATTTACAGCTTTTTCTGTACCAGATTATTTTTTCCCACTTAGAGCCCTCTCTGCTAGTCCCTGCTCCCAGTATTTTAAACCTGCATTATTTTTCCATTGTTGTGCAGCTGTAAAGAAGGAAAAATAAACCCACACACTACAGTTTGTAAGAGACATTTTACTGTCTCCCAGAGCAACAACAAATGATGAGGATAACACACCAGTATAGCACCTGGCAAGCCATAGCCCTGGATTCCTTTCCCACTTCACAATGCCTCTATTATATCCCTTACTTAAAGAACTAAGTTATTAGCCTTGCAGCAAGGCTGTTTACTTTCCTCAGAATGTGTCCCGCATGGTTTGCATGTAACAAAAGCTAAACCAAACCAAAATAAAATAAAATTAAAAACTCAGGGGATTTAGAGGTCAATGAAAACAGGAACTAGGGGACAAAAAGCTAGGGAAAACATCTGCAGGCAGTGTTACAGAGGAATGGATCTTAGGCAAAAGCAGGTCACAGGAGCAGCTATGCAGAATAAAGCCCAGATGGCATGATGGGACATTACATTCAGTGTGTTAAAGGACATGACTTTTTTGTACAGGGCAAGAAGCACTTGGAGAGAAAAATAAGGGTCATCCTGAAAGTGCTCAATAACACTGGAGCCCTTGGTTACAGATACCACTTACAATGTTGCTGCTGTGAGATAATTTGGCAGAAATGGCATCCTAGAACAAAAGTCACATGAACTGATGCCCTTATTTGAAAATGAAAATCTACCTTCTTCTACACGTTCACTTTTAATGGAGGAAAAAGGATATTTCATTTAAAATAAATATGCTCCCTAAGCTCTAACTTCCTCCCCCTCCCCAAAAAATGAAGCACATAATGAATTCACAATAAAGACTGAGCAAACAAATGCACAGCTTTCAACATGACCTGGTATGGATACAAAAAATATATGGCCTTAAGAAGAAGGAAGGAAGGAAGGAAGGAAGGAAGGAAAAGAAAGAAAGAAAGAAAGAAAGAAAGAAAGAAAGAAAGAAAGAAAGAAAGAAAGAAAGAAAGAAAGAAAGAAAGAAAGAAAGAAAGAAAGAAAGAAAGAAAGAAAGAAAGAAAGAAAGAAAGAAAGAAAGAAAGAAAGAAAGAAAGAAAGAAAGAAAGAAAGAAAGAAAGAAAGAAAGAAAGAAAGAAAGAAAGAAAGAAAGAAAGAAAGAAAGAAAGAAAGAAAGAAAGAAAGAAAGAAAGAAAGAAAGAAAGAAAGAAAGAAAGAAAGAAAGAAAGAAAGAAAGAGGCAAAAATGCATCAAGTCTTTATACATCAGTTTGTTAGGCTCAGATGTTTCATAGCAATTTCCCATGGATAAGAGAAAACTCAACTTCCATCCTCATTTTCCTGAGATAAAGCTTTTTTCCTTTGTCATGATACAGCATGTAAAATGCACAGTAAACATTGATTCAGTTATAACATTGCACCACCTTATCATGACCAGTAATTTCAGTAGCGTTCAGAGTGGAAAAAAAAAAAAACAACTTTTCTCCAAAGATGACTTCTCTTTTAGTGAAACACTTCTGGTATTTCTGTAGTGAGGAGAAAAATAAAAACCACTGTATGACAGGAATAGACCCTGGCTATGTTGAAGTCAGTGGGAGTCTGGCCATTTAGCTCCCTCTGACCTGGTTTCTACATCAAATATTTATTCCCAACACAAAAAGGAGGATTCACAATTCAGGAAAATTCTGGAACCTTTGTTGGCAGGCTTTTGTCAAAATACACCCTGACAAACTGCAGAGGCAGCGTGTGGCAGGCAGGTTGGAATTAGCATAGGGTTGTTCTTCTTGCGGTTACTAAAACTTCCAACTTTTGCCCTGTCTAGGGGTGGGGAATTAAATTTTCTGGCGTAATTTCATTATATGAGAATCTCAGGAGACTGTTCTGAGGTGTTTCAATCCCCATTCATCTTAACTTAGCATAGTTAGAAGTGAGAGCCTTGCCAAAACTAGAATTAAAATGGAAAATTACCAGCAAACTTTCATCAGCCATTTTACATAGTTATACACCTGTTTTGTCAGCTGGGGATGGAACTCTTATCTAACATCAATTCTTTACTGATGCATGCATCCTTCAGGGTTTAAACTGAAAAGTCAATCCCTGACCCAATGGAATTTCTTTAATTTCCTGGGTTATGAATAACATTATTACATGTTTTTCATTACAGTTCTGCTAGGAACAGTTATATCTTAAGAACTTTAACCTCAGGAGCCAGGCATCCCAATAAAAATAATAATAAAATTAATCCCTTTTGTTTACCTTACATTTCAAGTTAAGTCATACTTTTAACCTGAACATAGAGGGAAGACTTTCTTCAAAATTATTAAGGATGTATGTACATTTATGGAAAAAACAAAAAAACCAAACAACCCAAGAACAAAACAAACAAACAAAACGCCCAAAAAACCAGAACTTGACATTTTTCTCTAATCATCCAAAGCTAGGATCAAGAGGACATAGCTAAGAAAAGCAAGGGAAAAGGGATGAGATGGAAGCAATAGAGATGAATGAATAGTGAAGGAAGGAGATGTCAAGGCACTGGAGAAGCAGCCTACAAACAACAGAAGCCTGTGGACAGCACTTTAATCATGTGCACAGGACCTTGCTGAACAATCTCACAAAGCAGAGGAGCCTGCTGCAGACCCAGTTTGCCTGGCCTTTGAGCTCTCACTGGTACCTCTCATGCAACATGGCTTGCACAGATGATGAGGAAACAGGTGGTTCTGCATTTTCCTTTTTCTTTCAACCCTGTCCATGTCTACTGTGGCAAGAAATTTTGGTCATTCATTAAATTTATTACAATTGATCTGATTTTTTATTGTTCTATTCTATAAAAATTTCCCTTTTTTTATTAGCCTAGAATGCGGACTCTCTCCAGAATTTTAAGGACCTCAAATATTTGGTCCTGGTTTTTTTCCTCACATGAAAAAATCTTTACCCATTGTACAAGAAAAATGTTTTCTGTTCATGTGGTCTGTTTTATACTTGTTTCTGTTTTGATCTCAGGGGGTTTTCTGTATCTCTGAAAGATCTTAGACTTTTCTTCGGGTTTGGTTTGGTTTGTTTGGGTGTTTTGGGATTTTTATTTTGTTTGTTTGTTTTGAAAAAGAATGGCATTAAATTTTCTAGTGCCATACATTATTTTTCCACTTGCTGTTACTACAAAAAGAGTTTCAGTTTCTCTGCCTGCACATTTAGTGTGGATATGGTCATAACTTTAAGTTCCAAGTTTAAATCTTTTATCTCTTAGATCTTTTCCTTCAGTTTAAACAAAGTTTGGTTTAGCATTTTTGTATGTACAGCCATGGCTTTGAACAGTTCTGCTAGCTTCAATTAGGTAATGTTCCACTTGATTTCAGGCCAATAGTGCACTCATCTTCTTTCACTACACTAGCACCCTGCCAATTGAAAAATTCTTGTTGGAGAAGCATGCAGTCACTATTCTGTTGTTTGTGCTGTTCTTACAATGATCTAACACAGAGCAGTTTCTTTCACCTCTTTTTCCAGGTGCAGGCATTCTTCTGGTTTGCTTTGGCTTTGCCACACAGCCTGCAACTCCATGTGCTGTTTGTGTAGGCTCCTCCTTTACTCTGCATGAGAGATTACTCATGCAGTATTTTGGATTCTTTATTGTGTCCATGGGGTCAAAGTACTGAACTCCATCCAGAAATGTCAGTCTGCCTGGAAAATTCTTACTGTTTCATAGAAATAGAGACTTTTTTCCCTGGCTTTTCCAATAGATTTCCTGTCTGACTTTTTTGCCACAGGTCTAAGTCATAAGCAAGTTTTTTTATATAATAATATCAGACACTTTTCTGAAAACGTGAAACTCAGTCCTCAGCCTGTAAAAAAGACTTCAAATTTTCCTCTGTTCTCTCAATCCCTGTGTTAAAAAACAAAACCAAAGCCACACAAACAAACAATCTTTCATTTTCAAATAGAGTGAAGTCTCACTGAGTTTTAATAGTACAACATTAATAGTTTAGCCACATTTCCTGGATAATTTAAAGCTATGAAAATACCAAGTGCACTGTAACTGTTGACTGGGATGTTTCTTGGCAGAAATCTATTATTTGCAGGTAAATATTCCTTTAGCTCTGTCCTCTTCTAATTGCTTGCCATATTTCCACAGCTGCAAATTTTAGCTGTGCTTGGGAAATCTACTTAGGAAAATTTTCTATACTAAGAATATTTTGGTAGGTTTTAATTTTTCTTTCATCTCCAGTGCTGTGTCACTACACAGTGATGTGTAGCATAAGCAGTTACATTTGTACTTGTTCAGAAGCCATGAACAAGTTCGGGGTAAATCCTTTCTTTTCTTGCTACCTATTCTGGATTTTAGAACCAGTCAAACCTTAGGTTCAACCCAACTTGTTCATGAAAATCACTTCTAAAACTGATTCACTTGTGGTTGGTGACATTTGTAAGTATTAGGAAGGTAATTTAATGGATTATTTAAAAGTAACAAACTGTGTAAGCCGCTCATTTTTCAAGAGCTATGAAAATTGGGGTTTAAGGAATTTTTCCCTTAATCGATCATTCATGCAAGCAGTTAAGTCCAATTTCCAATTTTAGATTTTGTAACAATACTACTGGTAATTTTAGTAAATCTTCTTGTTTTAGTAGAGTACAAGAAAGTTTAGTAAAGTCTAAGAAATTTTTGAACACCACACTGTCAACTGTGGCATTAACCCAAGCCATGTTTCTCTGGAAATAAGATTAAAAAGCACATGCCTTTTTTATATGTACCTCACACACTCATATATCTTTAAAATAAATGAGATAATAGAGCTCTGTCAGCAACAATGCTTTTGAGTTTTACTTTCTAAAAACAATACTCCCTCTGAAAAATATTTAATTGAAAGTTGGGGAATGGGAATCGTTCCCAGATATTACACAGGAATATCCCTGCTGAGAGCAAAGATGGTGCCTAGTTACATAAATATACTGCATGACTAAATTATTTTTTTGGGGAGGAGATCATATAATCATAGAATGGTTTGGGTTGGAAGGGGACCTTGAGAGAATCATTACTTGTTCTTGAGTAAATCCAGGAAAATTGCAGTTTTGAAGTTACATGTTAAAATTTTTGCTAATGCATGATTTCCAGTGGTCCTTAAGCATCTCCTGGGTACTTTTGTGAGCAAGTCAAACAAATAATTTCTTCCCTGAGGTGTTACATATTCAATTCACTATTCAATTGCATCTGTTGTAAAAAAAAAAGAAAAAGAAAAAAGGAGAACCGACAAAAAACAAAATAAAGAAAACCCCTTACAGTTAACTTCAATGACATAAAATAAGTTCACAACAGCATAGCTCACAGCAGGATGTGTAATTGAGACCTGGACCAAATGCCAAGTGGGTAGAAGTCACTGGGAGCAGTGATTTTCATCTGCAATGCTCTGACTCATTTAATACAGTGTCATGAAGAAGGATTGCCAAAAGATTAATTTCACTGATAAGAATTTTGTCTCTTTTAGCACCTCACAGATAATCTTCACTGAAAACACAGGACTTCTTTCCAAGGTGGAAGAAAACCAAAGCAAATGGGCAGGAATTACTGTGTCAAATCTGTCCTGTAGCCAAAGAAGGGAATTGAAAAAAAATCTGGGGAACAAATTATCTCATTCTTAAAGCTAGACTGGTGAAACGTGATGTGGAAGAACATGTTTTGTTGTCTTTAGAGGTTATCTATGGAACTAGATCAACTATAGACACCTATGCTAAAATTAGATGACATGAACCTCATCATGATTCACTCATGCAGATCCCTTCACTATGGACAGTCTGGCATTCATATTTTTTTTAAATTATCTTCTTGATGTTGCCTTTAAACAAATATTTAAGATGGAATTTGGAAGAAATTAAAAGAGGTAACATTTTATAGGTTTTTTCCAAATATGAGTGGCTGAATGTAGATTCTTGTTTTTAACAGTGATTCTTTGGGTGATGATATTGGCATCAGTTATGGATAAAAAATTGGGAGTTGGCTTCTTGTTTGTGAAAGAAATGGAATAGAATAGAATAGAATAGAATAGAATAGAATAGAATAGAATAGAATAGAATAGAATAGAATTAAAATAGGCTGTGAAGAGCCAGGCAAGAAAACCCGAATAAGATATTGTTTATAATAATAAAGGATCAAATGGAGGAATACACAGAATAAAATGAGTTTTTGAAAGCCTAGAAAGTAATTTTTTCAGGTGTATGCCTGAATTAGGATATTACTTTCAAAGAGAGAAAATAGCCTTTTTCTGCTCTGTAAAGAAAAATATTTCAACAAAATTTAGGCAGAAGTATGAGATATGTATTTAAAAATGTTGATAAAAACTATAGACAGGGAGGAGGACCTCAGACAGAGAAAAAAAATAGAAACAGAGAGGAAGGTAGCTGTCTGATGGAAACTTGGAAAAGAAGAGGTGAACCAGAAAAAAAAAATAGTCACAGAAACCAGGAAGGAAAATATTTCAGCAAAGAGGAAACCAGACAGAAGTGTTAGAAGAGACTGGCAGGTAAAGGATGAGGATGGAGCTTTGCAGGGAGAAGGTTATTGCAAAAACATAATTTCATTGTAGTCCAGGGGGCAGAAGAGTAATTTGGAAAGATTCTTGAACTAAAATTAGTACAGAATGTCTGCTGACAAACGTGGCACATAGAAATCTCTGTGAGCTCAGAGGTAGGAGGGGAAAGAGTGCAGTAAGTGAGTGAGGTGGCAGGGCTGAGATGGAAATAACCAAGTAACTGTGCCAAAGAGACTGAGAACATAAATAAATATGTGAGGGGAGCTATGATGGGAGATCAGGGCACTGAATGGACAGGAGACAGGCATGAAGAGCTGAAAAGAGCTGAGAAACTTCTGCAGTTGGGCAAGAAACCTTGCAGGAGAGAAATGGGGATAGAAATAAATAGGCTGGGCTGGTGGAGGAAGATCACAAATTATTTAATCAGTTTTCGATAAAAAATGCATTTCCAGGCCGAAGTCACATTTTCTGCCCATTTTTGTTGGTAAATACCAGTTCATTTTTACACTTACATGAAGATTCTTCAGGTTCTTGAAATCCCCTTCTTTAATTTCAGTGATTTTGTTGTTCTGTAAGTCCAACAGGGTTGTGTCTGGGGGAAGGTCTTTTGGCACCTTTTCCAGACCTAGTGACAGTGAAAAGAACAATTAACTTTGGAAGAAACTTTAAATAAGGGACAGTGCCTTTCTTAGTAGCATTTTTCTTTCAGTAAACACCATTTATAGAACTAATTTCCTGAAGCAGCTTATGAAGACTTATTTGAAAGTGTTTCTGTCTCCAGCCAGTCAAAGAGTTTTATTTTGCTAAGTTGAACCAACATTTATTTATTCACATTTCCATTATGCTTTTTCTGAGAAAATATCTGAGGTATGGCTTGAAGCAAAGGATTTAGTTTAGGGAAATAATTTCTAACATGTTTTATTCCACTGAACTGCGTGAATAAAAAATGGACAGAGATATAGTATTTGGACAGAGATGTAGTATTTATTATTTTCACTGGGTGTTAGCTTTTGTAGACAGAGAACATTTCCTGCTTTTAAAAGGTACTAGGTTTTTTGAAGCAAGTATGATAGTTAATTATAATAATTTCCAGAAAAAATACAGTTTGTTTGACAGAAACTGAGTAAATTGCAGTGAAGTCCACCTTAAAAAAAACCCCAAACTACCAATCCACCTCCCCCCTTTTCTTTGAACTGAAACTATGTCCAAGTTTTCTGGAGAACAAATCTCTTGGTTTCACTACAACTGCCAAAAGAACATCAGACAGTTTAAATTAAAGACTCTCTTTGGGACTATTTTCTGAATAGCTGATATGTAAGTCTGATGAAGTCATGGAAATGAAATTATTTAGTGTTAAATAACACTTGCTTTACCCAGCTTTCCTTTCATACTGTGACTTGGAATAAAACAAATCTTTTACAGTCATTCTGATTTACCACAAAATTAAAATGTTCTTTCCTAACTAGCTTTTTTTCTTTTTAACAGAATGTGAAATGGTAAATGAATAGTTGGTAGTAAAAATTTTTTAGACACTAATAAAGTCTCTATATGGGCATGTATCAGAAGTGGACGTCTCTGGGTAAAATTGTCTTTTTACCAGTAAAGGTTTTAACTAGTATTCCTGAAGCTATATTTGAACTCTTCTGGGAAAGATCTCTCTGCAAGTATTTCCAGTGTCTCCCCAGAACGATGGTGAACTGCAAAATATTCTTCTCAGAGGAAAGATATATACCTATATATGTTATTTTTTTAAACCTGCATACTAATCCCAAGCATGGCATTGCAAACACAGTGGGATATGCTTCCCGGAGAAAAGCTTCTTTGCCCACCATGGCTGTTGAGATTCCATGCCTGGAGATACTCCAAAGCTGGAGTACACTGGATACAGCCCCAAGCAACCCTCTAAGCAGGGGAGTGGCCTAGATGGTCTCAAGAGCTGATGCCCAAATTCAAAAATCCTGTGACTCTGTGATACTTATTGCTCATCAAAAATTTGTTCTCACACACAGAATGTTGGTTTCTCTGTCAAAATCTTGCTGTGTGTAGCAAAACTCCTTCTCTTTCAATCCTTTCTTAGAATAGATGTGTGTATATGTAAAGAGAAAAGTAAAGAGAAAAGTTTGGTAACATAAAAAAATATTAAAATATTTGGATCAGATTTTTATTAAAACTGAGTGCAATAAAAACTTATCTGAGTTTTAATTACAAGAGATTTCAAAGGTTTTAAAAAGCAGAATCATGTGGCCTGGGATGAACTAGTTAAACCTTCATAAACTGACATCAGCCAAAACTCAAATCCCATCCTGTTTACCTTAATGATGTTCAGTGCACAAATATTTTATACAGATTAAGATTGTTCGTATTACTAAAATAACTTTTACTCATTTAGGCATGGACTTTGTTCTTACTTCAACAGTTGCAAAACCTTCATTACTTCCAGAAGGGTAGTACTAGAGTTCCAAATATATAAGAATATGATACTGTATAATTTGCCTGTTGGTTGTCTTTGGAAGTTTCTGTCTTCAGTGAACAGCACTGATGTCAGCAACTATAAAATTCTTTCCCAAAAACTCTGCTTTTTCAAGACTATAATTTTGTTATAACTTCCTACAGTCTAGCAACTTTTCTAGCATTCTTCAAATATTAAAAAAAAAAAACAACAAAAAACAACCTGAAGGGTTTAATTGTTTATATTCAAAGACTCAAAGTAGCATTAGTATGTTCTGGTTGTCAGCACGTTTGTGTTGGTAGGCTGGTACCTCTAATAAGGGTTATGGCAGACTGTAGGGTGCAAGAGCCATGCAGCCATGCTTTATGGGATGTCCTTGGAACACACTTTGTAAGAGTACTTGGTGAACACTTGGCTTGCCACTGAAGGGATAATATCCCAGAGACTAAACTTCACCCACATCTTCCAGCTGTAATTTTCAGTTTATAAAAGCTGTAGTGTTATTCATTAATATGGTAGAACTGATAATTTCTCAGAGCAATAAAGTTAGACTTTCAATGTTTCATATTATAAAGATAAGACAAATTTGATAATCAGAATTCCATTTCTGAAAATTATTTATGACATCATTTTCCTGTCTTGTATTAGAAACTAGAAGGATGTACAATACAATAATAGCTCTGCATGCAGAGTATAATTGCCATCCCTTGAAGAGTTGAGCTTTTTTTTTTACCTAACCCACATATATTGTAATGCATTTCCTGAAGTTGTTTTTTAAAATGTTTTCAAAACCAGCTATAGACATTATATTTCTTTTTTTTTTTAATTGACTTGTGTGGGCTTTGAAGAGCAAAGTGTAGATGAGTACAGGGTGCATACCAGCTGCTGTGGAGATCTTGCATTATCAGTGAAAGCAATTGAAGACATCCTCCAGCTGAAACCTACATCATCTAAAGCTCTTCAGTGGAGGAAGAGTCTATAAATGTGTGAACCGGGACACTGGCCTGCAAAATCAGCATTTAAATAATTCAGGACTAAAGTGCATTTGAGGTGTAAACCAGACCCACATCTACCTTGTCTTGTGCTTCAGCCTGCAGTTCCAGGTCCCTGTACAAGCTGATGAACCTCCAGAGAGATCCATGTGGAAGGAGCATTGGTGTCGTGCAAACTCATCCCTGCAGGCTCCCAGCCTGGAGAGCAAAGCTTCAAACCTTTCTGGCCAACAGCAGCCAGTTCAGATGGATGGGGGAGCCTGAACTGATGTGACAGTGTGGCAGAGTTTAAATCAAATGGAGAAAATTGTAATCCCACTGGAAGCTCAGATGGCTCCTGGGATAGAATTATCATGTCCCAGAGAGATTTTTTTGGTTCTTCTGTCTGGGAGACAGAAGTTTAGAGGGGAATTGTGGGCTGTCCTTACTACTCATTTCTGAGAGACTCAGGAGATACCCATGTACTTCTGAAGCCATGTTGTACGGTGCGATCACACACCCACCTACTGATAACGTACGGTGAAATTTATGTAATGCCAACCAAAAGGAAAACTGGTGTCAGAAAATATCAATTGAGTTTCCTCTCCATCATTTTAAGAACAGTGTACTCAGATTCCAGCTCTTAGCTGTGATGTTTTCATACATTAAAACTTGCTTCTTGAAAAGCCATATGAAAACCTCTCAGAGGCAACTGAGCTTTTATGCTAATAATCAGCACTACACAGTTGGGTATTTAACTCCCCAGAAGAATTTCAGGCTTCTAGTTCCCAAAATTAACTTATAACTTATTAAAAATTTAGATCCATCTGCCTTTCTAACGTTAAATTGAAAACACATATATACATACATCTATGTATTTTATACATATTTTATATGTATGAAATACATATATCTTCTTTTAAATTTTGGCTGAATAAAATTAAAGTTGATAAATAAATTTTTTATAAATAAATTTATTCACAAACAAGAGGAAATGGTATAGCTCCACCCTTCCAAAATTCTTGTTTATACTGAGATTAAGAGCTTAGAGCTTCTGGAAGAAAAGATGTTTAATTAACCAGTTAATGTATTTTAGTCAAAATACCCTTTTGATTTGCACTAAAATATTTCTTGGGAGAAATCATTACTTCCTTATAGAAGCTTAACAGCCATCAGTTCCTGTAGCCCAGCTCAGATCTCTAATATCCCTTATGAATTTTTATAAGCAGAAACTTCCTACTGTTCTGCATTGTCAACCTGGAGCAAGCAATTTTCCCACCAGTATACATTTACTTGTGTAAAAATGTATGCACATGAAAACACATGAAGAACAGAATAAGCCACAGAGCTACAAAATGGCAAAAAAATTGTGTAAGGAAGTTTGAGTATTTCTTTTTCTTAGGATAAGATGAGCTTTTATTATTCATGACAGAAGTTTTCCTAACTTTTTTGTATACTTCCTTGCTACGCAACAGGTTTCTGAGATAACATGCAACATCAAAATTTATTCCATAAAATCCAGAATAATTGGATTGTTAACCATTTTCTTTCTCACACAAGAAAGATTCATCCACAGTCACCTTTGGTGGGGAGATGTTACATGGACCAGGAATCCCTGCTTAGTGGGAGGTTGGAGAAGGTAACTTTGCAGAAATCAAGCTTGTCTCTGTGGGATCTCATCCTTGTGAGGTGTAGCCTTTTGTCATCATTTCTTAAGCAAATGGCAGTGTCTGGCTGCTCAGCTGTGATAGCCTCACCTCCTGGAGAGGATAGAAGGCTGGTGGGTCTGGAGATATTATGAGATGGGAAATTAGGCAGAGAAGGGCCAAGACTGGTATAATTCACTCCTTGTTTGGCCCCTGAGAAAGAATCAATCAGTGGCTAGCCCTCTTCTGTGTAGCACTGCACCAGCCCAGCTAGCACATGCTGCTCTTTAGCCGGCCAAACAGGTGTGGGAGATGCAGCAGGAATTTGGGAATAGTGTGAGGATGTTATGGGTTTTGGTGTACACAGCAGGCTTTATTATTTCTGCAGCTGAAGGAATAACCTGCTCAGCTACAGGAGCTGAGATCAAGTGGCCATGGAATCTTTCAAACCACAAAGGAGAAGGGAGAATTTTGAGCCCTCCTGGCTGTGCAGAGGTTTCAGTCCACTGCTCCAGCCTCTCAGCAGTGAGAGCCACAAGTTAGACTGTGTCTTGGCATGGAGCCACATTTCTGCTGAAGCCATACGACTGTGCGAAAAAGGAATGCAAGATTTATGGGGCCAGCGAGGGAGACCAAGCAAGCAGAAGTCTGAGTCTGCAGCCCAGAGATGAGGACGCTTTCCTGACAATTGCATCTTTCCCACACTGAGACCACAAAGCCTAAGTCACAAATATGTGAACAGTGACAGTGATAAACAACTTTTACAATTTTGTGGTTTGATTTTTTTGCTGTCTTTAGGGTATTTCGGTAGATTTTTCCTTCACCTATCCATTTCACAAGCAGCAGGGATGGGGCTTATTCCTCTGAATAAACCTTTGCTTTCCCAGCTGGAGAGCACGGGCCAAAAGGCAGAGAGACATCTGAAGTCCTTAGCTCAGATACATGTGTTACTACATTGCAACACTTACGATTATTATCACAGGGGCCATAAAATGGGGCTCGTTTCAAGGCTCTCTCAGTTTCCGCAAGCAGCTGCTGCCAGCTGAGGAATTTGGACCGAGCTCTGTGTAATTCCCAGCCATGATCATCAGTGGCTGCTCTCCCAGTGGAGGCAGCCTCTCCAGCAGCTGCCTGGGCTGTCTCTGCTCTCTGCTGCCTGCTCTCCCTGCTCCGAGCCCAGCTCTGCTGCATCCCTCTGACGGGCAGTAATCCTCCCAGGGGTGAACGACCTCGGCCATGCCCTGAGTGGACTCTGGGGCAAACGAGGCAAAAGGCAAGTTTACAGGGTCAGGATACTTAGTCACGGAAAAATAACTGGATCCAAGGACTGCTTTCTGGAAGGATGGCAAGGAACTGCCTTGAATGCTTTGACTTAGAAAAGTTTACTGATACTTTCTCAGGAAATGTGCTACAGTATTTACTGGAAATTTGTTCTCTATTGTGTGGGATTTGCAAATAGGAGTAATTTCATTATTTGCATCCATGAAATAAGAAACAATTGTCTTTTTCTACAGACAAGTATCCATGGCCTCCTTCTCTCTCCCACTTTCAAACTAAAAGCTTCTTCTCCACTTTCTCCACTCTTGCTAATAAATTAGATATAAAAACCACTCTGGAATGAATAAGGTTCTTAAAATATATCTTCTTGAGGATGATTCACAACCATTTTTTAGATACTTTCCCTGTTCGGCAGTCTGAAAGTCTCATAAGATCCATTTTAGGGTTATTTTTATCACAGATTATTGGTTTTGTATATGGCTGACCCTTCCCGTAGGAAAGAACAAGAAAACAAACTCCATTCCCTGCTGAGATGGCCCCTCACAAGGGTAGACCTACTGACCTATTACTACATGGAGTATTATTCCCCCCCAAATACTTATAACTTTGCTTCCTGAAACAGAGTGAGAAACACAGAAAAATGGAAATTAATTCACACACACTGAGATCAAATGCATAGTTCTCCACTATGA
Source organism: Agelaius phoeniceus (assembly GCF_051311805.1). Lineage (NCBI taxonomy): Eukaryota > Metazoa > Chordata > Aves > Passeriformes > Icteridae > Agelaius > Agelaius phoeniceus. The sequence goes on along the minus strand of NC_135269.1, from coordinate 30,564,352 downwards.
TAGTACTAATAATGATAAAAGCCCTAACAAAGGTATAAAAGTGAATGCATGGCTTTCTCTGCTCTTTTCCACCTCCACCCACTCTGAGTAGTGAACACATATTTCAAAGCATAACGAACATTGCAAGGCACAGCTGTTATGAATTATTTTTCAGTGCTAGTCACATTTTTGGTACAGATAGAGTTATTCTCCTGGCTCCAAAAGTTAATACCTAAGAGTAATGATACATTTTTGAAGCTAAAATTCATGTAACTTCTACTTCTGACTTTTAATTACAATGGTCTCAAATGTATATGCCTTCTAAAGAACACTAGCATTTTAGATAGGCAGAAAAATATTCTGAATAATCTTTATACTTCAGGGATTAAGACATTAGGTGAAATAAAAATCAAGTATTATGAGTTTTCTAGTTAACTCCTAGAATCATCAGCTTTACATTTCCCACTGCTGTGGTTGCAGACATAAAACATCCCATCAGAGAGCAGCAAGTGACCCCTGTGATTCATGCAATCTGCCAGCACCATGTGTGTAATGGCTTTACTCAAAGTGGATGCAAGGCAGATGTGCTATCTGCCAGTGCTCACACAGTAAGGTGAAACATTTATTCCTTCAGCAGACATAAGAGAGCACTTCAGTGACTCAGAAAAGTGAGCATTATATAGCAAATTATGTTTTGAATGACCCTTTGGAGTAATGCAATTCGATGTTTACCTCTGCTGCAGTTTAAGTTAGCAACAGGCAACAGATTACAATTTGAGGATAGTTCCCTCAATTTTTACTTTGGGATTTACCAGAATTGGCTCTAACATAATGTCATAAAGAATCATTTGGGGGACGTCTTCTCTGGTTTCAAGTGAACTTACCCCTTCCTGTTCTGACCACATGGTCATTACACAGCCCTAGTTTATAACCTGAGGGCAGAGACATGTTCCTGGTTATTTCAGGTACTTCTAAACATAACACAGCCATTTTTCATAAATGTTTTAGAATTGTTGTCATGCAGTCATAAAATGGAAGTAGCTGCTGTGGTCATGTCTGGACACAGTGAATAACAAACAAATTTTGGAAGAGAATTCCCTGACTGAATCAGGAAATCTACAGACCTGCTAGTTCCTTCTTTCTACTAGAGGGTGTTTTATGTACCCTTTGTAACTCTTAGGCATATATGCTTTGTCACTCCTTTATTTTGTCAGACATTTAGTGATAGAGCTTCCCCAGGTCTTCTGCAACTCTACCAGTCATCTCCAGCCCAGAAGATGTAAACTCTACCACAGAGTGAAAGAATAAAGAAGAGAAAGTAAATTTTATCCCCTAATCCTGAAAATGATTGATTTTTAATTCAATTATTTGCCTTTGCTCCTATATCTCTTAGGTAGAGGTATTCAGCAATGAGTTTGATTATTGCACCACTACAGATACTTTTCTTCCATGTCACCCTAAAATATTAATTAATTGACAAACTCTTTAGTTTCTGAGGTCCACTCTGGAGCAGTAGAAGGGAAAATATGTACTCTAGCATAGAAATTGAAATCATTCTAGGCTTTCACATTTTAAGTGGTAGAGGAGGTGCAAGCAGAAACTGGTTCTGAGATGTCTTATTGCACATTTTTGTTGTGCTAATGTTGTATTACAGGACCAGTCTGTAGCCCCATTTACACTTGTACACGTTTTAAAAGCTGTGACATTCCTATGTCACATTTGGGTTTTTTTGCTATTAAGTCCTTAAAGTTGCCATTAGGTGGGCAGAAGTGGTCTCTCACTTTCTCTGCTATTTGTAAAATATAAGTATTGCATTCTGTTTCTTATTTAAATTAAAACTGTAAGCAGTCTCTCCTTAACAGATTTTTGTAGAAACTAAAAACACTCCAAGTATGTCACAGGTAACAAACACAGAGATGGTATGGGATTCTCTCTTGGATGCTCCCTCACATGAGTATGCATGCAGAGAGTACATAAATTCTTTAAATACTGCTTTTCCCCTTTTTCAACTCCTATTGACTGCATATGAGGTTTGCAGTAGAGTTGCCTACATAGCAAATGGAATCTCACTAAAATCAGGGTCATTTGTAGAGAGCTGTTTGAATCTCATAATTGGCTCCATAAACTGAAAACTGCAACACAAATATATATTTTTTTCCCTCCCAAAAAAAACCCATGCAGGCATGGTCCTTGTTTTTGAGATCCCTGTGTTTCGGTGTTTATTTTTTCCACCTCTATCTTTGCAGAGAAGCCCAACAGCAAGTTCTACTCTTTTATTCAGCCTGGAGAAGAGGGGACTGAGGGGAGACCTCATTGCAATTTACAACTTCCTCATGATGGGAAGAGGAGGGGCAGGCACTGATCTCTTCTCTGTGGTGATCAGTGACAGGACCCAAGGGAATGGCCTGAAGTTGAGTTCGGGGAAGTTTAGATTGGATATTTAGAAAAGGTTCTTCACACAGAAGGTGTTTGGGCACTGGCACAGGCTCCACAGGGAAGGGGTCACAGCACCAGCCTGGCAGAGCTCAAGAATAACTTGGCAACACTCTCAGGCACATGGTGTGAATCTTGGGGCTACTGTCTGCAGGGCCAGGAGCTGGATTTTGATGATCCTGATGAGTCCCTTCCAACTCAGAATATTCTGTGATTCTGTGATTATCTAGCTACTTTGCTTTCATAATGTAAAGGACAGCAGTGCTCTGTGTAAGCATATTAAATACAGTACAGCCAAAGAGACATAAAATTCCAGCATTTATCAACATTTTTTTGTCAGGGCAGACATGGAAAAGAGGATGAATAAATTTTAAAAAATGACAATATAGTTTGAAGAATATAGTTTTTCATTTGAACTTTAGGAAAAGAATAAAATATATTCAGAAAAATATTTTATTTTCCTGTAACCTGATTACCTTCTTTTGGACCACTTCCTTTTGATCAAAGATTCAGGGCATGTGTAAAACAAATTATAGACCACCTAGTCCAAATTTCATAAGGCTGGGACAATCCAATTTGGGTTTGAAACTGGTGTTTTGAAAATCTGCTTAAAATTAGATTTACGAAATACCATGGTAACTGGACTGTGTGAACAGAGTTTTTCTGGAGAGCTGGGTGCTGATACCAGAAGTTTCTGGCTGTTATCATTGGTTATCTTTCACACAGGATCTGATTTCCTAGATCTCCTCCCTGTTGCTATGGGTTCTCAGTGAACACTGGGAAGGAGCTTTTGGACTCTTTATCTCTTCTATGGCTGAGAAACCTCCACAATTAAATACCTGAGGCTTTTTGTTGTGAAAACACAGGTATTTTTAAAATAGCTATATCCCTTACCAAGTAACACTCCCTACAAATGTGTTAAGAACATAACACATATACCAGTCACACCTGTTAGTCCATAACAGTAGGTCATGTAAGGAATGGTTATTCAGCATGTTTTAAACATTATAATCACCTATAATCACTTTTAATTTACTCATATTTTATTAGCTATCTATTAGCTATTTATTATTGCGTTGGGAGATTTTAGAAATGAACAATTGTGACAGAGCAAGCCAGAAAACAGTCACTTCCTATATCACTTAGACTTGGCAGTCTGCATTTCCATTCCTGCCACCAGGATTTCATAACTGGCATTTCCAAGTCTGAAGCAAGCAAACAAATCTAAAAAAACTTAGACCAAAAAAGAAAACATACAAAGCTGCTCACTTTTACCTTGGAGTAAACAGTAAATAAAGAAGGGATGTACTTAGAGTGGCTTAATTTTCATCTAGGATCATGTTTATCAGCTGAAACTGGAACATCAGTCATTCAGGTGGTGGCACAAGAAGACCTGTCTTTTACTGCCATACTGGCAAAGATAATGGCTTTTTGTTAATATAAAGTAGTCTACATCCAGGCCAATATTCTTTTTCTTGACCATTTTTCAAGTGTGTTTTCTAATTATTGGATTCTTCATTTAATACATTTTCAGAATGTACTGAGCACAGGGCTTTAATTAATGTTTTTTTAACTTCCAGGGCATCCCCAAAATTGTATCGAACCAGAGTATATACAAAAAAATTAAGAATCCATGCCAAATTTAAAACTAAACTAAGATGGCAATGTGGGTTTATTTTTCCTTGCCTTAATTAAAAAAAAATAACTTCATTAATCTGAAAATAAGTTTTATAACCTCCAGTGGTGATTGCCCTGTCTTGGCAGTTTGGTTCTCCAAGAGGGATGTTTCTGTCACTGACATCCACCTTAGACAGGATGAACCCCTGCATGGGCAGCCTAACTCACCCAATGACTATGAAAGGGAAGCAGACCACTCTCAGATCCTTAACATCCTCTGATAATTCCTATAGAACCTCCAGTCTGACCTCCAACACTTTAAGAGTTCACCCAGTCAGCATGTGGAATGCCCAATGGCCTGTGCTTGCTGACAGCCTAAGTTATGTTGGGCTAAAGAATGTCAGTTTTAAGGCCAGGGTCTTGTGATGTAGATGCTATTCTCAGTATAAGTTACAGAATACTTTCCCAGATTTCATGGCTCCTTTTTTAATAATAATAACTTGGTAAATGATCCAGTTCTATGAAGCCAGGGGATTTCATGAGCGTATCAGCTTCTATTAAACATAAAAGGAGTAAGACTTTAATCTTTATTGTAAGAAAAAAAAAAAAAGAAAAATTAAAAAAAAAAAACCACATCAAAATGGAATAACTTGTCCTAAAGGCCCATCAGTGATGACATAAATTCACAAAAATTTTTTATTTAAAAATTGTATTTGTTAATGCCTGGCCATGTGCTTTCTTTTGCATGTTTATTTACCTATAGGATTTTGAGCTGAGCATTTAGCCTTAAAGATTATGTTTCAAAACAAGGTATATTGCAAAGGAGATAATTTCCTTTATAGTGAAAAATGAGGTTCTCACATGAAGTCAAAATCAGAAAATGGTTGTTCAGATATTTCTGGTAGATTTCTTACAATGAGATAAATTATCTTTTGCCAACAAATATATTGCCATGTTACAATGGTTCAAGTGTTGAAGAGCCATCAGTTGATATACTGAGACACTATTTGTTCAGATAAACTGCCTCATGTTACCAGATAATAATTACTGATAATACTTTACATATCTGTGAACCTTTCATCTCCTGGTCTCAAAGTGCTTTTCAAACACACCCTCCAGCATCCATGCTGAGCTCTAATGTACCCTTCTTTATACAAGCTGGAGAACCCCTGCATTTCTGAGCTGTAGGCAAGATTTCAATTTTAGCTATAATACCACTTGATCTTTGCTGGCATGTCTCTCTCACACACCTTTAGGAAACCACAAAACCTCCATGGATACTCCAAGTGATATGGATGGAGAGACCCCCACTATGCCCTGTAACTCTCCAAGGAGGGCAATCTCATTGCATCCTGTATAGAGACACTGCTCATTTAGAAGGGGCTGCCAGACTTATCTGAAGGTGAAAGAAAGCTCTGGCCACCACCTCTGAGTGTGCTTATGAAGCATTCTGCATCTGCTGCAGGGATGAGTAACCACACATGCATCCTCCTGCCTACCAGGACACTCTGGGATGAACTTTGCTTGAGACTCCCTTTGGGAGGATGAGACTTTAAACGGAACTGTTAATCCTTGCTAGGGTTTCTGAGGCGTGTTTGCCTGCCCAGCTGACTGCACATCTTCCCTGTATATATTACTTTAGAGCAGGAAAAGTGGCCTCTGAGCAGCTACATCAGTTACTCCCCACCTGTACTGTGCTCTAATAAGGAAGATGCCTGTGATTCCTATGAAAAGCCTAGGTACAGCATAGCAATGCCTCATACTGAAGCATGATCAAAAAGTGAACCTGTGGCTCCGTTTTAACAACAGGAGGTAGATTAATAAAAGGCAGCACTCTTATAAAGATAGCACAGTGGCCTTCCTTGATAAGATCCTTGAGCCTGTTCACAAAGGTGATACATCTCATGAAATGTAGGAAATGGGGTTCTGCTTTTGATCCATCAGTAACCAAAACTTAGAAAGAATTCTTTTTCAGGATGTGAGAAGGCAGCATTATCCTTCTTGTCAACTCAGCTCTTGGCTGGGAAGCAAAATAAATTAATTTGTAGGTATGTGTTTAGGAAGATGTGACTGAAGTTTAAGACTATAGGAATGCAAAAATTCAGCTGACAAGAGTGTAATTGGACTACTGGGCATTTTTGTTCACTGTTTTTATTGAACTTGGATTTTATTTTTTTTGCTATTCCCATCCAATGCTCATGATAAAAGGGGCAAACCTGATCTCTGGACTCTGGATTCAATAGTTCTCCTGTGGTTTATTCACATAATCCTGTGTCAGATGGTTGGTTTTTTCCTTATGAAGTAAGAATCTACAAATAGCAAATGTCCATTTAGGCACAAAAGAAACAGGCTGAGGAAGAGGAAATGTCTCCATATGTTGCCCATGTTAGGGTCCTCCAGTTGCCTTGCTTGGCATGTCCCCTGCACCCATAGGCTCATGGCTGTAAACACTCCTTCCACGCCAGAGAGTGAGTAGGGGAAAGGATCCTGATTCAGGTTTCAACTTTCCTTTGTGAGAATTTATTTAGGAAGTCTTAATCTGTCCTTGTGAGGTCCCTTGTTATTGTGCCTGAAATTTTTCTTCAACTAGTACCCACGGGACTAGATGACTAAATTTGATAATTTTGGAGGACGGATGTAGCTAATTTGGTTGGGTTGGAAAAGCCCAGAGCTGAAGGGAGAAGCAGGCTGGGAGCACAGGTTAACAGGGAGGCAGAACTGTCATTGCTAGTTTCATGCCTTCTGTGTGCAAATTGCACTCCTGATCCCTGAAACACGAGCGCCCTTCATCCCACAGCTCAGGAGCGCATGGGGTCACCTCCACAGTTTGCAGCAAAAGGCCAATAACTGCCTTGTCTCAAGTCAGTAGGTAAATGTGACTTTGCTTGGGTGTGTTACACAGAAGTGAATTCAGAAGAGTAGAGGTCAGGTTTGCCTGTGAGCAGGTGCCACACAGCTCTCCTGTCCCTGCTTGCAGGGCAGCCAGCAGCCCTGTGCTCTTCATGAGCCTCCCAGCTGGGCCGTGCCCCATCATGGGCTGGGACAAAGATGGCTCAAACTTAATGCCAAGGCTGGCACTGCTTGATAAATACTTCCTTGAGTTCTGCCAGGGAAATATTATTTACCATTTTTCAGGGCTGCATATTTTGAGCCCAGGGAGATCTCTTTTCCTTTGTACCCGAGGGCTGGATGTTATCAGCCTAGCTGATCCAAAAGCACAATCTTTTCATTGCATGATATGCAGCATGTGGGTATAAAGAAAGCTCAAAATATATCTCTTTCTATTCACACCATTTGAAATTATCTGGGAAACACTGACCTGGGGCATTAATTGCTGTATTTCGGAGTTTCCTTGTCAGTGGGACTCTACTAACAGAGAAGTATCTTATGCAATGTGTGTGTGAAGAAGTGCACAACTGCAGGAGCAAGTACAGGAGCAAAGGGTCCCTGAGTGAATGTCTCTACTTTTTCACCAAGTGAAAGCTCATTACATTCTGCAGAATTGAAGTAGACTGAGAACAAGTTCTCTAAATAACTTAAATTCCATCAGCGTTACTAAGTGTAACAACAATAAAACCTAAGGCTTTCATGGCATGTGGGGCAACCTCCTCCTCAGCCCCCACTCCATGTTTGCTCTCTCTGGCACCTAAATGGTAAAAAAAAAACATCTATCAAGAGAGACACTACTATGGGAAGCTTTCCGAAAGTATGGCTAGGTTACCCACTCTGTTTCGTGCAGCTTGGCTTGCATTGTTCACTGGGTCTTTGCCAAACATATCCATTGCATAATTAAATGGCTCAGTTTAATAAATTCACAGAAGTTTCTAGGGGTGTAGCTAAAATTTCCCCTCCTTTCTGTAATTATACAATCCCTAATACAATGAGACACAGGTCCTAATTGGTGGATTTGTGCCATGATTTACAGTAATTATCAAAGCCAACGTCATAACAAGAAAATAGAAACACCCAGCTATACATTTAAAGAACTAGGATGACTAAAAGAAAAAAAAAAAGCTCTATAAGATCATGAGAAGCTATTCATCTGTTTTCCTGTGAGCAAAACCAATTCTAATTGATTTTCTGCACTGTACACTAACTAAGACTGAATTATACTGGTTTAAACTAAGAGCAGTCTCACTGAAGTCAACTTCATTACTTGAGACTTTTCTGCATGGAAAAGCCAAATGATGGCAGACATGGCTTCATATCCTGCTACTCTGACTGTGCACACCAGCCCCTCCCTTACATAAGGGAGTAAGGAGAGTTTGTGAGAAATGTTTCATGGTTTCAGCTCATATAGTGGCTCAGAAAGATATTTAATAAGGAATTCCATGCTGTGTTCATTATTTTGGTGGGTTTCCAAGCTCTTTACTCCAAAAGGCTGGTTCCAGGATATATGATTCAGTTGCTTATTTCATGCTTATATATTTCTATGGAAACTGGATGAATTCTATGTTGAGGTACTAGACAGTATGATTAAAGGTGTTGGACCTTAGACCACACAATTTAGAACCTTCTAAAATATTTCCATCCCCACATCTGACCTCACTGCAGTTATTTAATATTAATCTGAAGGAATAGTTTGAAAACTTATTTTCTCTGCAAGAGAAATCTGCGGCATTTCAAAGAACAAATGAAATGCACACATTCAAAATACACATTTAAAAAATCAAAACATTCTCCATGGTCACAACAAATGCCCATCTTGCCAGGGCTTTGTGGCCCACTTTGTAGAGTAAATTCTGGTTAAGCGCAGCTGTAGCATGTTTCTTTGCAAAAAGCCAGTTAGGGAGTGACAGTCCATGGCAGCCTCACCATCCCAGCGGCTAGCCCGTGACTGGAGTGTGAGCACAGAGCCCCTGCAGGTGCTCTTGGGCTTACCTAGGTCGGAGCACTGCACCACGCGAAGATGGCACTGGCAGCGGAAGGGGCACACGGGCCCGAAGCCGGATATGACGGGATCATCCGTTGGAGCCATGTCGGCCGAGCCCTCGTCCTCCAGCATAAAGTCAAAGAGGCCCTGCTGGTGGAATGGCTTGGCCAAGCATGCTGGCAGCAGGAGCACAAGGAGCAGAGCCAGCCTCCTCATGGCTCAGTTCATGGACGCCTGGCAGAACCTAGGATTCAAAGCAGCGGATTAAAAACAAAAGTAGCAGTTTCCCAAAGCTGCACAGTTCCTCCTGAAGGAGGTCCAGAACATCCACCAATTGCATAACTGTTCCTCTCAATGAAAGAAAACTGAATTGTAAAAATAGGACAGTTATGTGATAGGAGTCTGGTAACTACTTGTCAATAGGCCTTTCTTTTTTTTTTTTGGAGAGCAGTTTGAAGGCAACAGTAAACACATCTGTTTGCATATTTAGAGTAATATTTTTTAGGAATAGGCAGCACTGTCAACTTTGTTATGCAAAAGAGTCAAAGCAATAAGCCACATTTTCCATGTGCCTCTCTTCTGCCAATGTAACAGTCTATTTGATTTCATTAGCATTTATTTCATAGCAATGGGTTTGACCCTGGGGACAAACCTGAGGTTCCCAAACTCACTGTAGTTCAGTATTTCATGTCTTGAGAAATATTTTTAAGTGTCAGCTTGCTGCATGTTTTAAATTATAGCCTAGTAAAACTGACTGAGAATGACTAGGATTTAGTGACAGGGTGGAAAGTGAGGGGAAGGTCTTTAGTTGCTTAAATGCACTATACTTCTTTCCTAGTTCAAACAGTACAATAAAATGGAATACAATGTTGTGTTATATTGAATATTCTTGGCTTTCTTTCTAAATTTTGACATCCACCCTGAGAATCCTCTGCTTTGCACTGCATAAGCATTTGAATTGATGCTTGAAGTGTTGTGTGCACACTTTCTAATAGGACTTCAGAGCTTCATTCTGCAGACTTTCATGGTCAGGAGCAACTTTTACAAGTAAGTATTGCCATAGATATTAACAAGAAAAGCTGCTTAAATACATGTTCTCAGGACTTAGGCCTAGATGCAATTCAACACACTCTAGCTTGTGCTACCTGTCTTGCTGTCCATTAAGGGGAAATTGCACAACTGTTTGCAGGTTTTGTACCAAAACTGTAAAGAATAGCTAATTTTCTGAATATTATTTTCTTTTATTGTCTATTTTATAAAATGAAGTTCGTACTTTATTGATTTTAATTGATTTTAAAAATCCACCAAAAAAACCCCAAAAAACCAAAACAAACAAACAAACAAAAGCAACCAAAAACACCAAAACCAAATCTGCCTTCAAATTGCCAAGTGACACAAAGGGAAGCTTGTGATTTATATATAAGCTTTTTCTTAAAATGGATGGTGTAGTCCTAAATGCAGATGCTGCTCTTTGTAATGAAAGCAAAAATGTCCACTTGCATCTTCAGGTCAATATCTTAGAAACACCTTGCCTGGATGCTAGCTGGGATTATTTCTTTTTCTAGAAGAAGTTATCTAACAGCTTGGGGTGTGGTAGAGCATTTTTCAGCTCCATATTTATTATTGGATAAAAAACTGGGAGAGGTAGAAGGGGAGGACTGTCTTACTCTCTACTTTGACATATGGAACCTACCAGGCAGATGTCAGGAATGGACAGATGATATTAGGTGAGAGTTTACTGAAGCCTACCTTTCTAACATGCTACCACCAGGTACTCTAAAAGGAATGGATACTGTTAAGAAAAAAGCTAAATATATAAAAAAGCCATTAGACTGGATTTAGATACAACTTATGTTGTGTCTGAGTTCATTTTCCTTTATGAATTTCTACCTACAGGTGCCAAGTATACATTTCTCCAGAAACCTTTAGGTCTGTTTCTTGAGAAGATGCTTAGGTTGCCCAATAAAATATGCTGGTGTCTTAAAATCATAGCCTATATTCCTGTGATCTACCTTACAGGAAGATATGTATCTACTATCTTCAGGCATCCCAAAGACTTCAAAGTGAAATCACATGGAGTAAAACACTGTTTATGTTGTCTCTTTCAGGGGCATATTTGCTTTCTTAGTTGGACAGGAAAGTACTTCTGTTCCTGGAACAGACACCTTACTGACAGCATGTGCTGAGGGGGATCACAGACCCCAACATCAGCTGGAGAGTTTTTAGTATGTCCTGTTAGCCAGTGCTCTGTAAACTCAGGACATGTAGCAGGGGCAGGCTGTGTCCCCATGTGGATCATCCTCCTGTGCTTCCTCCTGCCCTGGCTCCCCACTGACACTGGGGCTGTGTCCCTTTCCCTCCAACACCCCTGCCATTGCAGGCAGAGTGCACAGGGACATGTCAGGATGCCACAGCCAAGTGCTGTTAATGCATGGCAGTGAGCTGTTACCAGGGCTTCATCTAAAACATGATTTTTGAAAGAGTAATCATCATCTGCAAATTATTGTAAAATAAAAATGCAATTTATTTATTACCTCAGATGAGAAGAAAAATTTGCTAAACCATCACCATTCATCACAATAAGCTGCTTTGTGAAAATGACCAATAAAACATTTCCCCAGTACAAATTAATTTTCAGAATATATATTAACAACAATAAAAATTGGGAATGCTGCACACTAATCCTTGAATGGCAGTGGCATTCAGGACCTTTAAAGACCATCCTCAGTCTTTTTTTTTGTATTAATATGTTTTTAAAACACTTTAAAATATTTAAAACTTCTTTATTCCCTCTCAGGGTTGCTGCTGAAGTACCACCCATCCCAAGAATGCACAATCAGGATCTTATCCTGGACTTTAATTACTACCATTCAGAAAAGTAAAAAAAAAAAAAAAAAAAGCAAATGCAAAGGCACTTTGGAGTGTCTTCACACTTTGCTTCTTATTCACATTAATATTGATGACTTCATTTATCTCAGTTAAACCCTGTAGCAGGCCTTTCCTTTCGTCCCTGTTTTGTAAAAACATTTATGAAATCAAAAAAGAGCTGGCTATAAAGAAAAACTGCAGGACAACAAAGGATATCAAGTATATAATCTGAGGATACAGCAGAGAAAACAGCAGACACATATTAATCAGGATATAGGAACAGATATCTCCAGGCATATATGCATCAATTCTGCAGACACATGTATCTGTCCCTATTGTTTGCATGTGTAATTGAACATAAATAAAAGATATACACAAAGCTGTACGACCAAGAAATGTTTACACTTCACTTACAAAAAGAAAGAGTAGGGAGAACAAAAAAAATCTGAATTCTGTGACACAATATTTATGTCTGCAGGATATAACTGTTTAAAATTCCTTTAATTATGTGTTTACAATGAAGAAGAGTTTTCCACAAGCAGAGGAAACTATACCATAGGCTTGGCCACACTTCATTTTAAAATACCACTGAAAATATGCTCCATCAGTTCACGTCACCACTGTATTGGTGGTCTTCTTGTCAGTTTACCTTAATATTAAGGTTAAATTATTAGTTCACCTACTGTCAGAAATCTCTCAAAGTTCCACAAAGACAAGCTAAACAATATTTTCCAGTTTCAAAAAATTCCCCTCCATTTTATGTTTTGCTCATTTTGTGCAATAAAGTCTATATATGCAAACATAGGAGTTAGATGTTTTAGAGAATAAAACTCTGTTAACAGGAGTTTCAACTGCATGAATTTTCTTTTCTACTATTTCATTCATAAGAACTTTCTTTAATCATGATTCCCTTGTTTGTACCCTGTAACACAGCACTTTCTAACATTACAAAGGCATACACAGAGCCCGTTTAACTTACTTCTACGCTTTTTTTTTCTCTGAAATTGAAATTATATTCATCAGTGTCTGAAAAATATAGGAAGAAACACAGGAGAAAAAAATCACAGAGCGCAGTTTAAAGCAGAAATGTAATCATACACACATTTTTTACACTCTCTATATCACCGATTCTAAACACTGGATTGCAGAGAATATACTGCTGTAAAAGTTTACAGCAAAGAAAAAGAAAGGACTACAGCAGTGCTTATACAAATCAAAACAAGAGACAGAACAGTCAAATAAACAGTAGGAAATCTGCACAGTCTTTGAGAATGTATTCTCATGTTTCCAAGAAACAAAAGTGCTGCATAGAAAACTTAACATTAGTAAACATTTAGGAGGATTTTTAACTTGCTTCTTTTAAAATTCAAATAGTTCTTGCCGTAGACTTGCCCGAAGTTCTATTAGTGCACCATAGTTCAAGAGAATTACTAAAAACCGTACCTTTTAATCCAGGAATTTGCAACAGGAGCTCTCAAAGCTGAGATGTAATTAAACTAAATATTCAACCCAGGCAGAAGGCTTTGCAGGTGTGGAAAGGAGGAGGGGGTAAATTCAGCTCAGTGACTGTCACTTGGTGGAAAACCCTCCTGCTTCTATTCCATAGCACAGTTAAAAAATGTTTCTCTCAATGAACACAATCCAGGCTGACACCCACATTAGATCATATGGTAATGATATGTCTCCTGTATTGCAGCCAGAAACTTTATCAGCTCTTTTGCTTTCTTTTCCTCCTTTTTCCTTTTCATTTGCTTTATTTCTCTTTCATCTGTTTACAATCCCAAACTACTTGCACATTATAAGACAGATTCTTAGCTGTAATTCATCCTACTTACTTTATTTATGTCCCCACAACATATATTTAGGAAAGTTTTCTTGGTTTTAACTACAGGGGGTTTTACGATTCATTAATGAAAAGAATCTTTAGCTCTGCCTCTTGTTTATAGTTTTTGGAAATCAAGGAAATTATATAAAATTAATCTTTGAGTTAGGCAAACTAGAGATTAGTATCAGAAGAAAAGGGTTAGCTTTGAGTAAAACTATTTAAACAGATATCAACCTGCCTTTGCTTATGTTATAATCATTGTCAAACTAAGTAGTATATAGTTTAATGTATTATTATCTTGTCTAATAATAGAGTTTGCATGTATTTTTTCAAATGACAGCATGGTTTTGATATATAGGAAAATCATGTTTTCATTAGTAAAATGATTCTAACATTTGTGGTTAGAGCTGCTTTATATAAACTTTGCTTTTTTTTTTTTTTTTTTTTTTTCCTTCGCTGCCTTCTCACCAGGACAGCAAAACAGAGGGGAAATTAGCTTTAACTGTTTGGGTTTTGTGTTGGTGGTTTTATGTATATTTTAATTTTTTAGTGGGTTTTTTTTTGTTAGTTAGGGTTTTTTAAGAGCCAGAAGAGATTTTTTTTAAAATATGGGATGAAAAATGCATCTGACTTATTGTTTAGATTTATATTTTATTTTAGTAATTTCTGGTTTTATGCAAATGTCACTGGCAGACAAAATGCGATTTCTTTATTCCTACATAATTTTGAAAGTCTAGTGAACTGAAATGAGAGAAAATACAATAATTGCTATTTATTTAGTAAACTGAACACATTGTGAACATGTGTAACTTCACTGCGCTGTTAGCTGTCCTATCTAAACACTGAAGGCTTGTGTCTCTGTGTTTTGACTTGCATCCTTTTTATTTCTGCCCCTAGGCCAAGACCAGGTGCAAATCTGAAATTAAAGCCTGTAAAATGATGCTTAAAAGAAGTCAGGATTTTTTAGAAACATAATAGACTCTTGAAAGTTTAGCTGTCCTTCTCATTTAAATTCAAGAAAAGCCCTTATAATAGATCTTAAAATTGTTCTCCTTTGGTGGAAGAAAGCATGGTAGAATAATTGTCTGTTAGTTTTGGTCTCTGTAGAACAAAGGTGTAATCAGACATCTTACATTACAGATTCCTTATATAGCTCACTCTAAAAGTTAGGGATCAGTTATTCACCCCTGGTCCTTAAGCTAACTTCTTTTCCCTGCCTCTCCACTGGATTCAAGACTGCTAATGGTTTTTGTTGTGACATTTTCCTATATATGATTAGTGGTGTTCCAAGCTTTCATGCTTACAACAAAGCCTTATCTTTGTCCAGAAGTGTCGCCATGAGGCTTGCTGAAATCTTGGCTGCATCTTAGTAATGTCAGCTATTTGAACCTTGGTCACCAGCTGCATCTGGTGTATAAAAACATTTCAAAGCAAGATTTTGATGAGGAACAGGTCAGGGTAAACTTGTTGTCAGTTTGCTTCACAAAACCCATTCATATCCTTTCACAGCAAAGCCTTAATACACATTTGTTCTGATATCTGTCATGGGGTTGAAAGGTGTTGTAATTGAATGCCTCAGTAATTTCTTTGGAGGCAGGGTGGGGATGAACAGCCATCTCTCCTTCTCTTTGTCTTGGGCATTATTAGGATTCAAACCAAAATATGAAGATATTGGTGGGAACAGGTGGAGCACAGGGTGTCTGCTGGATGGGCTGGGGGTTCTGTTTTCTTTCATGAATTCCATTCCAAGAAGTTCAGAGAGGAAAAGATGCTATGAGCTTTAGGAACAATGAAAACATTTATGCTACCTGTTGATACCCAGAAGTAGAAGAGTTAGTGTGTTAGGTTTCCAGCTCTTACTGAAATGGAAAGTGGAGTTAGGTGGAACAGAGCAACTGAATGGGAGAAGATTTATGACATTAAATTATTGATGTAATATCCTAACAATTGTTTTGAATCAAGAAATCACAGAATCGTTTAAGTTGGAGAAGACCTCCAAGGTCATTGAGACTAAACTTGGACTGATCACTGCCTGGTCAACTAGACCATGGCCCTAAGTGACAAGACCAGTCTTTTCTTGAGCATTTCCAGGGATAGTGACTCCATCGCCTTGCTGGGCAGCCCATTCCCATGCCAAACCACCCTTTCCATGAATAAATTCTTCCTGATGTCCAACCTGAACGTGCCCTGATGCAGCTTGCAGCTATTTCCTCTTATCCCACTGCAGGGTTGCCTGGGAGAAGGGACCAATACCCACCTGGCTAGGTCCTCCCATCAGTTTGTTGTGGAGAGTGATAAGGTCACCCCTGAGCCTCCTTTTCTCCTGGTTAAACAATCCCAGCTCCCTCAGCTGCTCCTCTTAGGATTTACTCTCTAGACCCCTCACCAGCTTCGTTACCCTTCTCTGCACACACAATATTTTCATGCTTCCATGGGAATGTGGATCCTTTCTGATACAAGCATTCCTTGAATCCCACTCTTTGCCCCCTGCTGTGTCACACAGAAAATAAACAACCATAGAAAAAACTACCAACCAAAGAACAATATTAAGTGATTATGTAATTTTCTGGCCCTTGATCATACACAGGGCCTAGCTATCCTTCCCAGTCCTTCCCATACACAATCAGCTATCCTTCCCAGTCTGACCTACTTTGACTACTGCTTAGTCAATATAAAAAATCATCATTAGAACAGTCTTGGTTTCTATGTGATTTTATTACTCCAATTTAACAAACTTTTAGAGCTACATGCTGCTCCAAATACTGATTCCCAGAAAGTTACAGGCAACTGCATGTTAATGTTATTTATATAACAATATTTTTATTAAATTTTGATGGATAGCATCTGCTTCATTTGCTCTTAGCTTATTTTGTGGAACTTTCAAAGGGCAGTGGTGGGAAAGAAGGCAGGGAGCCTGCCTGCTGGTGAGTGCTTTACCTGGGTCCAGTGGAAGTCTGCATGAAAGAGATGAACACTGACCTGTAAGCAGAAAGCATTTTCTGGGGAAATTGCTCCTGGAGTATGTGGCTGAGCTGGAAGAGAGGCATGTCCAGCAGGCACTCTGGCACACTGTGCTGCCAGAACAGGCTGAAGACTCCTTAGAGGAACTGACATAATCTGTCCCTGGGTGTGGAAAGAAAGGCTTTCTTAAGGGAGTCTGGGAAAAAATGGGTAACATTTATTGCAATCTAGAAAGCTCCTGGAATGAAACCAAAGCAGGAGGACAGGATCCATTTTGCAGGAACATGGTGTCCTGTGTCCCAGAGCTACAGATTCTTACTAATTCTAAGTTTTCACTAGAGAAGAAGGCATTTTCTTGGGCTGCCTTCTAATGAATCCTGGCTTTGATGATCAAAGACTGGTTAGCATTGTTGCGGTTTTTGTGGTAAAGAAGGGCAGGCAAGTCTGCCTCAAAGCTCTCATATAACAGAGAGTTAAGTGCCAGTCCCCATCAGGTAAGTGCCAATCCCCATCAGGAAGGGATGAAAACAGATCTCCTGCTTGGCTGCCTCATGGGAACTCTTTCCACCTCCTTGGTATCCCACACCTGGGCTTTTATGAACAGCTTCCCAGCATTTCATCTTCCACATTCACTAGGTACTACAGACTGTCTCTTCTTCCTACACTAGGCATAATAATTTCTTCCCCTTAAGTTTAATAAACTGTTCTTCACAGTTAGCAGTGGAGTCCCTTTACTAAAAATGTGAGTAAATATGCACCCAGCTTAGTAAACACTGATCCAGGTAAATATTGACCCAGGCACAGCCTAACAAGGTAGTTAAAGAGAAGAAATATAATTTCTGGATATTCTGAGTATGAAAGTTTCCTTCAGTGCTCTGTGACCTCAGAAATTATCAGCTTGGATTCCTTCACATTTCTACAGATCAAAAGGGCTAATGTATCAGACTTTGGATGTGTGCTACCAGTAACATTTTATTTATGCTTCCGTGAAAAGCAATACTCGTACAACTGTTGGAACAAAATGCAGTCAAACTTCAAAAGACAGACCTCTCTCTTTGGAGGACTGGTGTGATCATATTCTTCACTTTAGTCTCTTTTCTTTGGAAAGGCCTATCTGTTCCTAAACTTGACACTAGCTTTCATTTTTCCTGGCTTTTCTATTCTCTCCTGAATCAAATAATGTTGTCCAGGTCTTTCTAGCAGCTGTCGAAGTTAACCACATATTGATGTAACCTTACTGCTCACTAGGATTTCAAACACTCTGAACTTAACTTCTACCCTTGAGGAGGAAACATTTCCTGCCTAACCCTCATGTTTTTGTAGTGTAGATGTACATTTTCAGATTGATCTTACTTCTCTCCCTCAAAAATGCAGGAAATAGGTAAAACTAGACTTTGTATGAGTCATACCAGCTCCTAGCCATGCTACAAGCAAAAAATGAGGGAAAAATAAAAGTGATTTTTGACTAAAGATCTCAGAACTTCACTTTGACTTTACTTCTTCACCTATAACTAAAGAAATTGAAAATGCAGGCAAAAACATTTGCTCTCACACATTGATAGACAGAGTATCAGTACTCAGGTTCTCCATTTGCTGTACTTCAGTGACAGGCAGCATTAAATTTTGTTCCTGCCTGGTTTCTAGGAGAACATCAGCAACCTTCTGTCCTCCATAAAATTTCTTGTATGAAAGAAAGTGTGTGCTAACATAGCAAAGGTTCCAGGAGCCTACAAGTCCCTGAGAAAGACGCTTTCCCAGAAAAGAGTATAATTTTGGGAGTGTGGGCTGTGAAAAAGGAAGTGATGACTGAAGAGGAGAGAGGATTAGTTTTGGTAAGAGGAGATTAATTTTCTTTCCAGTGAGAAGCTTTTTCATCAGATTTTAGCCTTTCTCTATATTTTGCAGTATCTTGAGTTGCAGTCCAACTTTTTCCAAGGTTCATATGAAAAATACAAACCTTAATTCTCATTTGACGGCCCTTAGATCATGCTCTGGATAAGCTTCGTCATCCCAGCTGAATTACACAATGCCCTAGAAAAGGATGACAGTAATTCATGCAAATGTTGTAACTGTATTCCTTGCATGTACTCTTTTAGTCATGGGTTATGAACCAGCATTCAAAATGAGGCACATCCTGTGCAGCTCTGAAGAGCCTATTCCCAGATTATGAAAAACATGTGAATACAAGGGTCAGCCTGGATTTCCAATTTAGTCATCACAGAGTAAACTTGTTCAGGGGGAGCTAGTGACTGCTTTACTGAGGAAAGTCAAGAAAAAGGAGTGGAACAGGGAAAAAAACAACATTTACATAAGGCATTGTGTCTTTTTCTCTGTACTAAAATGCTCATTTTTGGCAATCTGTTGAGGAAGAAAATTTTAACTTCAGCTAAACATACAAAATAGTGACTTTGAAAATATAAGAAATGTCATCACAAAATTTACCAGTATGGACTGGGATTCATTATTAAAGAGGAAAGAAAGGTGAAATGGAAGTTTAAAAATAATGCAGTAGAAGTCTTCAAATTGATATTCACAACATAAAGACTTAAAAATAAAAGTCTTGGGTATTTTGGGAAGAGTCTTTAAAATATCCATTGTATTACCTTAAGCAATTGAAGAGTCATTCACTTTAACTTGCCTTAACCACATATGAGCTTTTCTTTGACTACTATTTAAAGTGTATATATATATATATATATTTCACTTTTATTCTTGTAAATGAGCTCTTCAAAGGATTCTGCTGACTAAAATTGCACTGACGTTCCTCAACAGAAATTTTCCATAGTCAACCTGGATAAAACAAAGTGAGATTTACTAAATGAAACAGAGTTTAATTCTACAAGGAAAAACTTTAAATGTGATGGCAATTCCTCCAGTTACTGAATTACAGCTGAATGTTAATTGGTAATCAGAAAAAAAAAGAAGGATATCCTTTTTTCTAGACCTTTTTCTACATTACTCATTGTTTTATTTCCTTCTTTACAATTTGTTTCTCAGTTAGCTTTGGGAATATTTTGTTCCAAAAATTTTAGTTTAGAAGATAGCACACATCCTCTGTGTTCCAGCTGAATAAAAGTTAAACTACTCTTATTATGAATATTCTTGTTTTGCATTTATTTGTCTTACTTTTGGTCTTTTGGTTGGTTTGTTTTTTAGATCTGCATATGTAATAGATGAATTTATGAGCATGCTGGGACACATCTCCAGAAGACACAAATCATACTATTCTTATTGAAATTGCAACATCCTGTGTTTTATGCCATTTCAGAACCTAGCCACTGATTTTCTTGACTCATCTTCATCTATCAAAATATATGAGGAACACAAACCATTAAAGGCTGAAGTAAAAGTGACTAACAGTTTTTTGAAATATCTATGATAAATTTTGATTTTCTAAGTGCAGTTTCTGAAAATCTGGTGTTGCATAATGCACTGGAGGATGGACACAGAAAAAAGCTAGGCATCCATGCTATGTAACAGCTTTTGAAAAGATCAGTGTATTGTACCAAATACTAAATTTAAGGATCAACATATTGTGCTTTAATTGCAAAAAATACATAGGATGTTTCAAAATTAGTGTATCAGCTTTTTATTGGAAGATGGAAAGCTTGCCTCCGAAGAAGCCACATGTGCCTGCAAGGAAAAATCTATTCAGAGACTGTTCACTTATAAAACAAAACCCACTCCAAACTGCATTTTGAGACTTGGATAGGTTAGAACAGTTTTTTCTGAAAATGTTTTTCAGTGTACTCCTGCACACTGTATCTCCTTCAAAAAAATTGAAACAGCTTCACAAGAGGAAATGCCTATCTTTCAGTCACAATTAGAAAATTCATCTCTCTGAGGAGTTCAGGCTCTATCTAACCTACTTTTAGCCTGCAATGCCATTCATTCTTGTGTCAATTTAAAATGAGAAAGAGTTGACAAAAGAAACAATGGAATTAACTTAGAGAAAATAAACAATTATTGTACAAATTATTAGGAGTGAGAAAAGCAGGTTTTAAAAATACATCCAAGAAAATGCTAGTAGCTCGTAAATTCTGTTGAACCTTTTTGGCCTCACAAAACCCTAACTTTTGTGGCTTTATTTTGTTTGTTTGTTTTTTTCCCCAGATGTCTCACTATGGCTATAGGTTAGGTCAATTTTAGCCTGAAGGACACCTGATATTTAGTGTGGGATGCCTAAGAACCATCATCTATTTGTTAAGGGAATATCTAGGATGGAAGCAAATATAGTTTATGCCTCCATTTTGCAATCCTCTCTTCCTTCCTGTGTCCCAAAGATGTTGCATTCCCCCAGCTTTAACAGAATAAACATCTGTATTATGGACTACAGCAGGCTGGTGGGGACAAGCTAGGGTTAGTCAGGTTTAAGATTTCTTTAATGCATCTTTATTTTGTTTTGTGGCTTTGAAGTGCTAAACCTGAGGTGACTGGGATCTCTTCTCTACTTTGTTATTACTGTTCCCAGGACACACAGGAGACAGCATTGCCAGCCTGAGAGGCTCAATGACCTGATTTGTCTGTTGAGCCCAGGTATCCACCTACAATGACAGCAAAACCTTGCTCTGTGTGTAGATCTCAATGTCACCTCCTGTCACCATGGCCCACAGCCTCATCTCTGAATATGTTGACTCCCATCCACAAAGGTTGCTGGTCAGCCATTTTATATGAATGAATACAGAGTTATGGAGCTGGCACCATCTACTGAAATTCTCCCTTTTTTCCTGCAAGTTTTCCCACGGCCTCTCCATTCTTGTGTTCATTGAAACAGTTTGGTGCTACTTTCCAAATCAAGCATTCTTTGTATGGTTTCTTTTTCAAAGAGTGCACTTATAATTTATTACAGTATGTTTCAGATTAAAGGAGAACAATATTAGTGATGCCAAAAAAGTATGAAATGTAATTGTGAAATAAACTGGAGACAGCAAAATGGCTTTTGTAGTTCTTAAAAGTATTTGAATCTTGAAAGAAGGTTCAGCCTGTTTTAGATTACAATTTTTTTAATAGCTTTTCTTAAAAGGTATATCTCAGTATATTTTATTTCTAAAAACCAAAGCCATAATATGACCTTCTCTTTGTAATAAAAGATCAGCAGATGTAGATGATGAAAATTCACATTTTTATATTTCAGGTCAGAACCTTTTAAAAATAATACTAGATATCTTTCATCAATGAAAAAGTGAGTCAAATTACAGCTTTGTGACAGAAGTTTGTACAATATTTACCAGTCTGAGAATTCCTGGGCCTATTCTGAAAAATGTGAATTTTACCTTTTCCATACTCTAGCTTTTAACCAAGACACGAGGGTATATTTTCATCTTGTCTGGTTAAGATGTGATGTGCATTTAGGGATTTGCCAGTTTGTAGACTAAATGAGAAGGAATTGTGTTTTGGTGGTGAGGATAGATAAGCCTTGTGTTGGGTGCTAAGTGGGACCATAAAAAATATTGTACTGACCCTATGACTCCTGTGACTATGAACTCTTGACTTAGGGCAGCTGGCAATTTAATAGTAAATTAGTACAAAATGTGACTTAATTAAATACGGAATTTCTAGACATTTAGAGTACCTAACCCTCTTTTTTTCCCTGGTTTCATTTTGTTTGTATAAAGCTGGTGAACAGAAGTGACTGATGTGACATGTGCAACAGCTTTACCAATCTCTGACCTACAGTGTGCCCTTTTCCCAGACTTTCCAGGCTTATCTTAAGTGTAAAAGCTTGATTTTAGTTTAGATCTACTGCTTACTAAATTTTGGATTTTTGTGTTAGCTTTTCAGAAGTCCAAGACCCATAAACGCTTGATTACATAAGATACAGAACTCTATGCATCCTTTTCTTCTTTCCATCTCTCAGCTCTTGCAGAACAACATATTCCATATAGGCAGTAACTGGGCAAAAGGATATTTTCTATCACCATGAAAAATGGTTTTACATCAACATGTATTTTGCTTTAGAAACCGTAGAATTAACCTTTTTTATCTGAATATAATTTACTTTGTCTTTATAATCATCTATCACTTTGAAGGCAAAAAGACACAAAATCATCAGAGAGGAAATCTGATTTTCCAAATTGTGTGTTGAAAAAGTACAATAATATTTAATAGAATCAAAATTAATGTTGTATAGTATTTTTAAAACAACCAACACAATCAAATGTAAAATCAATGAAAAATTCCATTCCTACTACAGACCACTTTTCTACATCCTGTTCCATGTAAAAATTCTGTGGAAAGAATTTCATTCAATACTTGGTTCTCCTGGATTCTAGGTAAATCCTGTACAAGCACATTTATTTTATTCCTGTCTAACTCAGTTACTCAGCTCTACTGATGGTTAGCAAAGGTTTCCCAATATTTCCCAAACGTGAGTATCTGCTGCAAATTAAGCCAATTACATTTTGTTCTACTTTCTGTGAGACATCTCATGACAGTCTTCTTCATAGCAACATTTTGTGTACTTGAAGCGTCATCACCCCCTTCTTGTTCTCCAAACTGTTAATTCTCTAACTATTTTGCTTGCTACACTTTTCATCCAAATGTTCTGATTTTTCATTTATTCTTTTATTTATGATTTTTAAGGTCTCGTCCAATATAAACCGTTTATGATTCTCCCATGGATTCTCTTATTTAAATCTTAAAGCAGGGTACTGGAAGACTGCTCCAAAGACTTCACAGGCACTTCTCTTCAGTAAACACTAGTAGAACCCAGCAAATCAGTTCTGATCAGATTTGAGCCAAGCTCCATTGTGTGTGTCTTGGAGGAGAGGAAGTGATCAGCAGCAAAAATATACATATGGTGGGGAGGTTATTTCTGAACACTTCTGCATTTAACAGCAAATGAATGACACTGGACATCCACTTCAAATGCCTGGAGTAAGAGAGTTTTCTGAGACACAACAACAAATAAGACGTGCACAAAGACTGCTGTTCTCCTTGAGGGATCGCAGGCTTGGATTTCTTCAGTATCTCTGGTGTAAATGTTACAGAATAAAATTTAATATAAGGCTATGTTCAACCTATTATAACTGGGTTTACAGCAGTAATTTAAATTGGACTGATTCAGTTACTTTTAGCTTTGCATAGATTATTTGTAAATGTTTAATGGGAAACATATTATTCAGATAAATCTTGTGGTTTGTTTAATTTGGTAAAGAAAATATATTCCTGTCTGTTAATGCATCTGAAGTTGAAAATTTGGAGTAAATTTGCAAGCTTTCCTTTTCATTGGTACAATGAAAACGTGGATGTGGACTTTATAGCAATCCATTTCACATGAACCAGTTACTGGGGGAACATATTAATGCTGAGACACACCATTATGTGACTTTTAGGCATGAAAGAATATGCAGGCAACTTAAAAAATTCAACTCAACAGGACTGTAGAATCATATAAAGACATCACAGTTTTTTTTCTGGCATTGAGGAGACTGTTTGCAATCCAGATATTTACTTGTGAAAGCCCTTCTTGGAGGGTAGATATGGAAAAGGCAAAGTAGTTGTGTTTATTATATTTTGTAGTAAATGTCACTAAATGTAAGGCAGTCCAGTAAGCAAAAATACGTATGCCTTGAAAAGTTTGTGCTTTAGCACATAGTGCTATAAATAATGAGTGGTACCTAGGAATAAACATATCTTTTGAAAAAAATACATCATGCAGATAATTGAATGGGAATAAATTAAAACATTAGCTAAATTAAAGGAGGAAATCAGAAGATAAAACAGAAAAGGGGGAAGGAGAGTACTAGATGGAGACAGATTAAAAACCTATTGCTCACCAGACTGAATCACCTAAAGTTTTCCTCCCCTGAAATATGTATTTTTCTGATATCTTCTCCCATTATTCACCAATGAGACTTTAATAATATGTAGACTTAAATATTCCCACAGGGTAATACTTTCTACTTTCTCTCACACCAACAAATTTCTCGGGTAACTCCTAGAAAAAGTAACCCATATTGCTACAAGGCAAATTCTGTGTTCCAAGTTTCTAAATTAAAAAGTGGACTTCCTAAAAATCTCTAAATTGCAGATAACTGACAAGAGTGGAATGAACACTGGAATAATATCATTAAATGCTAGACTCCTTTCAAGCCTGCATGTGGTACAGAGGCCACTAAAAGCAACCTGTCTGCTATCTGACCTTGACTGGACATTTCAGTGGGCTGCCTTGTTGTAGTTTTTGGGTTTCTCAGAGTAAAATAAGAACAGAAGAGTAAGAAGCTGTCAGAGGCATGTTGGAAAGCTTCTGTAGCTTATGTAGGATGGGCCCCAACAGAAGCAGAAGTCTCAGAGACATTCATAAATTAGCAGGCAAATCTGTTTACTAGATAGGCATTGCATGGTTTTTTGTATTTTTTTAATAAGGATTTTTCCTCAAATATATATTTCACATATTTAACAACTTTAATTTGGTTTATTTAACAAATAATTCTGCTCTTTGGAGTAAGTTAGTCACTAAGTGATTTTTTTTTCTCAAAACTCATCCAGTTTTGCACATAATTTAAAAGAAAACATTTTTTTTCCACAAGCCACAGGAAGTTCAAAATGCTTATTTAAAAGAGGGCAATGAACGCTTCCCAGTATGATGTAAAAGTAAAATAAATACCATTCTCAGTCACATACTGTTCAGACAGACACAGAACAGATTATAGGAGAGGCTGGGAGAAAACACACTGCATTAATAGGCTGAGAAATTAAAATAGTTTGAATAGCATTATAATAGGCCATTTGCTTATATTATTAGAGTGCATTTGCTCAAGGCTATTTTCATTAGTCTCCAGATACATGTCTTCTGCCCTATGGCAGAACACTGAAACACTTTTTTCTCAAAAATAGTTTGGAAGGAAAATTTTTGTGCGAGTGTGATATTCTGAGTAAGAAATACAGTAATATAGAGGTTTTTTTGCAACTCCTTTTTATTAAAGATAAATTACAATAGGAAAGACTTAGAAACACATTTCCCAAAATAGGTCAATGATCAGAAATAATAATTTTCCTCTAAACCCAAACTCCTTAACCATATTCTTGTTCTTGTATTTTAAAGATTCTTTTGACAAACTTTTGTGTGAGTGCTTAAATTTAAAGTATATAGCAAATTCCTTCAATTTATTGCACACAAGATATTTTCTTCCTTTATTTCAGTTAGTTTTGAATAAGTCCATAAATAAATAGGTCAATTTTGCACATCAGCTCAGTTGTGATTGTTTAGTGGGACTTGTGGGAAAATTCTGTCCTTCTGAAATGAGACCACACATCTGGATATAAGCATATATTTTGGGAGTTGTATTAGAAAATTTAAGCTACTATGAAATCATGTATGAATAAAACGTTAGCGGAAGAGTGAGCAGATATTTCATGCACTGAAAAAGTGTTGGCTTGCATACACTTTAATAAAGACTTGTATTTTTATTTCTGCAGGACATGTTTAGAAGGACCATTAATTTCACTAATATGGATTTAGCCCAGATTGCATTTTTCTCCACTAGTAATTAAGACACCATTTCACATCTCCCAGCTCCAGTATCTAACACATTAGTCTTCCTTGGCCTGACATTCCTCATGTAGGGAATATCTTTGAAATAGCATGGAATATACTGCTGTGTGTTCATGATGCTGAGTTTTATGTTATTACCATGGGCAGAGTACCAGGCACTTATGGTGGAAACACGTTTAGTAAATTATCCAGACAGAATGCACAGACTTCTTGGCAGCATTACTCTTTTGCTTATTGCTTTTCAGTGTACTAGGAGTACTTCTAAATATCAAGTAGGAAAAGTTTTTATGCCAGAAAACATATTTCTGCCACCTAAAAATTGAAACAATAGAAAATTTAAGTCTGTAGACTTTGTTGGGGTTTGACTAGAAGTGTTTCTTTTCAGATATTTATCTAGTTACATGAAAACAGAGCTTATCAGTACTCTAGGAGCTATGGTGCAAATAATAATATTAGAATTATATATATTTAAGTGACATTTGAAAGGCTGATTTTTGTGTTCCATCCTTGCAGTCTTTTAGGAATATGTACTTTGCATTTAGCAGCACTAATGGAAATACAGAGATATTGACAAAGGCAGCAACCAGAAAACAGCAAAAGTCACTAAACTTGAATAACATTCTTGGCATATGACTTGTCTTTCAAAGATTAATAATTTCTGCCTTTGAACTGTTCTCTCTCAGTGATTTTAAAATATATTGACAGTTGTTGCAATTTCTGCAGAAGGTAGCATTCAGATGTTGATTTGAACCAACTTCCACATGTATATAAGTTCAGTAAAAACAAACACAGAAAAAAAAAAGGAAAATAATTTACAACATATTTGAATATTTGAAAATATTTTGCCCCTATATGCACCCAAATGTGGAGATAACTCAGGATTCAGTCTTGGTTAAATACCTTTTAATTCCCATAGGTGTGTGCAATTTCCAGCTCATGTTTTTTCAGACAGAGATTTCTATAGACAGGTGCTGAATCTTAGGAACAACTTCACATTTTCTAAATATGCTTACAGCTGCTTGAGATTTTGGATATGATTCATGGAGACAGGCAAGCCTTAGGATCCCACAGATAAATTATTGCTTGCATTAGTCTGAGTTAAAATTATACTTTATAAGATGGTCATAAATATTAGTCAATCCACGCACTGTAAATATTAGGTAACATACTGGTTTTGACATGCACCATCATATTTCTTGATCCACCTTGTAGATATGCCCAAGTGTGGACACAAAATGAAATTGAAATTATTAGCAGGGAATAATTTTCTTCCTCTAAACAGTAAAACATAACCCACATACTATTAGATATTTTGTCTGAAATCTTAGCCCAGTACTGGTTTGCTCATTACTGAACAAGACTGCTGAACCATATCTGTTCATATCTGAAAATTAGGGCATTTTTCTGGGGCTTGCTAATGATTTCCTAGCAGCTAAGCACCCAGTTGAATGGATGGTTTCTCTTTATTTTACTTAAAAGCCATTGAATGATTCTTCATTGATTGCTGTGACCACATCAGTGTAGGTTTAAAAAAATAGAAGGCTGCAAGCCATTAATGATTTCATGAAATATATGGTTTGTCTGCTGATAAATGTTAGAGACAGTAAGATGCCTGTTTTAACACCTTTAGCACTGCAAATATGCTACCTTCATAAACATCCTTTGGAAGTGTTTTGCTGCTAATTCTACTGGACCTCAATGAATATCATTTGTAAATAGACAAAAAAGCAAAGTGTTTGAGTTACTAAAACGTGTTAGGGCTTGATAACTAAAATCATATTAGCATTCTATATGCTTCCTTAAAATTAATTAATGAATAGACAGCTGACAAGCTAAAGGTAGAGATAAAAAATTGGGAATGATTAACAGAAAGCAATAAAATGCAGTTTTATGCATCTTGGCTACACAGAGTCATAAAATACTACTTGTGCTATGACAGTTGCTTAAATATTTAGTAGAATAAACCAAATTATGCATAAGAGAATATGACTACAAATATAACTGCAATCAGAAAGCTGCATAACTAGAAAAAAAAAAGAATTTAAATTGAAGCCAGAAGCACGGAGATGTCCTATTGTCCTTTTTTTCCAGTGGGGGACTGTTTTTTCATATGTGAATATCAGCAGGGAATCTTGGCCTCTCCATGGGTGTAGGAGTCTGCCCCAACTTGACAGTTTTAGGCCAGTTGCTAAAGAAAGTGTGCTTTTCATCATTAATGACAAACACTTTTGCTACTGATTAGTGATTTGGAGCTCTGTCACTAATCAAAAATTTTCTGATTCTGCCTTTTCCAATGTATACACAGAAAGCTTTCCATTGTTTTGTGTTGCTATGGGAAATGGCAACACAATGTAGTTGACAACTTAAATTGTCAACTACAATTGACAAAAGGAAAAGAGAAATTAAGCATGAAAAAAATTCAAATCAAAATAGGAAGAGGACTGAAAGTTACTTCAGTTTCATCACAGTGGTTTGTGTTGGAAGAGACCTTTAACAGGATCTCATTTCAAGCCCCCTGCTATGGGCAGGGACACCTTCCACTAGACTGGGTTGCTCTCATCTCATCTCACCTGGCCTTGAAGACTTCCAGGAATGGGGCAGGCACAGCTCCTCTGGTAAACCTGTTTCATTGTCTCATCCCCTCCCAGCAAAGAATTTCTTCCTAATATCTAGGAAGCTAGTCTTTTCCAGTTTGAAGCCATTCCTTCTTGTTGTGTCACTACATGCTCTTGTAAATAGTCCCTCTCCACCTCTCTTGTCCTTGTACACCCTTCAAGTACTGGGAGGCCGCAATTAGGTCATCCTAAGCCTTCTCTTCTCCAGGCTGAGAAATCACAATTCTCTCAGCTTCTCCTCATAGGAGAGGTGTTCTATCCCTCTCATCATCTTGGTGGCCTCCTCTGGACTTGCTCCCACACATCAATGTCTCTGTGCTGGGAGCCCAGAGCTGGATGCAGCCCTGCAGGCGGGGTCTCACAGGAGCAGAGGGGCAGAATCCCCTCCCTCCTCTGCTGCCCACGCTGCTTTGGATGCAGCCCAGGACACCTTTGGCTCTCTGGGCTGTGAGTGCAATTGCTGGGTCATGTCCAGCCTCTCATCCACCTGCACCCACAAGTCCTTCTCAGCAGGGCTGCTGTCCATCTGTCCATCCCCCAGCCTGGACTGATACCAGGGGCTGCTCCAGGTGCAGCACCTTGCACTCAGTCCTATTAAACCTCATGAGATTCCATGGACCCATTTCTTGAGCTTGTCCAGGTCCCTTTGGATGGCATCCCATCCTTCAGGTGTGTCAATCACACCACTCAGCTTGGTGTCATCAGCAAATCTGCTGAGGGTGCACTCAACCTCTTCTTCTATGTCATTAATGAAGATATTAAATGACACTGGTCCCAGTGCAGATCCTTGAGGGACAATACTTTTCACTGATGTCCATCTCTCTGAGCCACTGATCACTACCCTCTGGATACAATTATCCATCTGCTTTCTTACCCATCTAAGAGGCTGCTTATAAAATCCATTGCCCTCCAGTTTAGAGGGAGGGATGTCGGGGGGGATGATGTCAAAGGCTTTAGAGAAATCCAGATAAAGGCCATCCTCATCCTGTCACTTGTCCACTGTTGGAGTCACTCAATCACAGAATATCACTGGGTTGGTCAGACAGGACCTGCCCTTGGTGAAGCTGTGCTGGCTGTCTTGAATCACTTTCTGGAAAACTGAGAAGACTACAAATGAATACTGCCTCTTTAAGACCTACATTTCTCTTTGTTTCAGGTAAGGAGAATAATGTGATGAAACAGTTCTTGGTGTTGTGCTGAGTTCCAAATGAGTATTGTGATCAGAGGTTCAAATTCTTCCTTCCAGAAAGGAGTTAAGATAATAAAGGAGGTAAGATAATAGTACTATCCAAACACAAGAGGCTAAGTTTGGGCCTCAAAAGGAAACTGAAGCAGCATTCCTGTGGGAAAAAAACAACCAGTCAACCTTATTAAAAATACTCTGTCACGGCCAAAGTGCCTCTTTCAGAGTAAGGCCAAGGGCATTTTTGAGCCTCTAGGAGAAAGGGAATGCCAGCAGCAGTGAGAGCCACTCTACAAGCCCCCTAATGCATCATTTTGAAGAGATAGCTTTGGTTTTCTTCCCCAATATTTCAGATTTCACATCTAATTTCAAAACTCTTCCTTTTTTATTTACAGGAAAAAAAAAAGTATTTAAAAAAACAACTATCTGAACTGAGGACAAAATGGAAGCTTTAATTATGAATGTTCTGTCTGTTTTTTGGTTTGAAATACTTCTTGATGAAATATAAAGACATTTTATACCTCAACAACATGAGTAATATATACATTGTTTTGAGTGACTTAGATATCAGAGGAGCGTCTGAGCATCTTTAATTTGAAAACCATACGTGAAAACATTCTCTAAGGAGTAATATAATATCTTTAGGCAAAAAGGTCATTTAAAATGAAACTTTCAGCTAATTCCTGCATATTTGTAGTAGTCAGATCTCAAGAGAATCAGTAGATATGACAGCAGAAAGTCCAATAAAAACAGTAAAATAGACACAAGTTTTTTGTGAACCCAGTATTATCCAAAGCCAAAGGAAAAGTATACTGCAATCACTACTTATGCAGCATTTCAACTCTTAAAAAAGCAAAATAGTACTGTGGTTTAAATGCTGCACTATCATCAAACAGCTGGGTTTGCAGGGTTTTTTACACTGAAGATAAAGAGGGAAGTATCTGCTGCTTGTTTTTAGGAACTCCCTCTTTTCTGCTGTTTGCCTGTGCATAGTTGCTAAACTGCAAGTTCTCTAAAGGAATGAGATTTTTTTTTTCTTTTTTATTTTTTCTTTTTTCTTTCTTCTCCTTTTTTTTTTTTTTTTTTTTTTTTTTTTTTTTTTTTTTTTTTTTTGGTCTCTTCTAAGCATTTTGCCACTCACAAGGATAGTAGCCACACATATCTGAAGATATTTGGGCAAAGCTGCATGACATAAACTGAATAATTTCTACCATGCACTTGCATCCTAAACTAATTATTCCCATTTGTATTGTTTCTGAGTACATTTTTACCACGGTATCATTTTTTCCACTTGTGTAGCTGTGTGACTACAGAGACACAAGTAACAGCACACTGCTTACACCATTAAATCACATTATAGCAATCACATTTTAAAATGTCCTGCAAACTATCTTTGCAAAGGAAAAAATGCCATTTCAATTCCTACTTCTAATCTCAATACTAATGTATTAAATCAATGTGATAGCACCACTGATCTTGGGGTGTTCCTGCACAGGACCAGGAGCTGGAAGACCCTGGTGGGTCCCAACTCAGATATTCTATGGCTGCATGATTCTCTCAAATTTAGCAGGCACCCACCCCAACTGTATGCCATTACAGCAGTGGAGCACTGCACTGCTTTTCCCATGTAACTTGGCAACACAGGCACTGTGTGACAGATGCGCCAGCCAACGAGCCCTATAAATCCCAGCAGCATTTCCTGGATCTTTTGGTGAATATAACCTTCTCTTGAAAACTGAGAAGATCACTAGAGTGCTCTGTAGGAGTGAAGTCATCACCAAACCCGGGTTTCCATGGTTAAAAAATATTTACAGTTCATTTGCCTATATTCAAATACATATATCAACTTCTTCCCAACCAGTAAGAGATTCTGAAGTAATTTATAACTTTTTGTACTAACTCCCTGAAACTGCAAAAACACACCAATTAAGAGAAGAGAAATGGTGGAAAGTGAACTTCCACATTAAGAAATATACTTGGAAAATAGTATTTTCTATTATTTCATCACATCTAACTGCACTGGCCATCCAATAAGACATCCAAGGTGATTCTGAAACTGATAAAAATAAGAAAGATGGATTTCTTGTTTATTGGTTCCTATGTGTTAACAATGGAGAATGACTACACATTAACACTGACCTAAGAGACAGCTCTGGAAGAACCACAGCTGCAGTGCTGCTAAAAGCATCTACTCTAAACAGACAAGATAGACTCCTGAATGGTTTGGAAACACAAACATTACCCCTGGAGTGGCAGCAGATCTCAGACTGGCGATAGTGTCAGAGAGAGTGGCAATAGTTGGGGGGAAAACACTAAGTAAAAGCAAAGATAAGAAGAAAAGGGACATTGAAAGGAGCAGGGGATACTGAAACAGTGTCAGAGGAGAGCCAGCTGCGGCTTAGATGGAGGTGAGTTAATGGTAGTTACAGGTCCACATATCCCCTAGGTTGGAATGTCTCCAATCCTCACCGGACCCTCCTTGGGCTACATCTGGAGCTGCCCTGGTAGCTGAAGTCTCTGGCTAGATCTTGTCTCTGAATTTCACCCTGGAAGACGCCTAGGAAAGAAAGAAGATGATCTGAACTTTAAATTTCCCAAAATTCCCTTTTGCGTGGTTCCAGGGTCAGAATGATACTTTGGAGTTCAAGAGTTAACAGCTGGGCCCTGTCATATCCCTTCTCCTCCAGGACAGCTGCCCATGCCATCTGATAGAAATGTGGTTTATACCTCACACAAAGTCTCTCTCACCACACAGTCACTACAAGGCCTGTTTATTCCACTGTTGGAACATATTCCCTCCTTTGCATTTTTCTGTTCCCACCCATTTATTCATAACAGATGACATTGTTGCAGGACAAATGTATGCCGAAGGTGTTTTCAGCCTTTGTAAAAGCTGTAAAACATGTGCAGAAAGTCCATTATTAGCCTAGGTTTGTAAAAAGCCCTCCTCCCTCTTTTATTGTTTCCTTTTGGTATCCTTCCATACAGCAAAGTCTACATACATATAACCCAAATATTTAGGACCCCAAGCTCTCAAATGCAATCCATGCCTGCTCGTTTTCTTTACAGAGAGTAAGGCTGTGATTAGACATGAAATAACTGTAGATAATAAATCTGCTCCCAAGGACTGAGTAATCTTATTACAAGTGGGAAATGATGGTTTACTCATCAACATGTGGAGTGCCTTAAAAGTGCTGTAATAGCCAAACTAATGTAGAGAGGCAGGCAAAGTCTGCTCGAAGAAAAGGAACCTCTGGTGATGTTTTACATATGTAGCGACTTAATGTTGGAAAGAAGAATAATGTATCTTATGTTCACCCTCAAAAATGGGCTAACTATAAAAATATTTGGGATGTGAGGCCTGCATAAGAGCTTCCCATCAGTATAGCAGTTTTGTTTGATGTTCTTAATAAAGGCCAGAACATACGTTGCATGTTGTGGAAAGGAGATAAAAATTCGCTTGGAAGTGCATTCTCTTTCTGCTTGGAAAACCTCGTGGTGAGGTGTCAGTCTGGTGTTACATGAAATGCAAAATTTCCTTCCGAAAGGGTGTTCTTTTGAGCTAGCTGTGGGTGTGCTAGTGTAATTCCTTGGGACAAAAGGAAATGTATGCGATTTTCCAGAGAGACAATCAATTTTTCTCCTGAGCTCTTTTTTCTTTGCATGATTCAATACAATGCCTATAATGAGAGCTGTTTCCACGGGGACACAGGCTGTAATATCATTTGAACAGAACCTGTAATTGTTGACACTCAGCATGGTTTTAAGAACTTTGACTGCCAAACTAGAATGCTTAATTGTCACATTTTTTCTCTTTTCATCTGTGAAATGTGAGTGCAATTTTTTAATTCACACAATGAAATCTGAACAAAAATCAGGCCCTAAGCAGCCCTTTGTGTGTGTTTGCTGTTTTTTTTTTAAACAACTGGCTGTGGAGGAGTGTTTGCTTTCAGGGGTCAGAGGTGGTATTCATCCATCAACAGTTCAGGAACTGAAATGAAGTTTTTTATTGGAAAATAAAACACCATGAACATCTCTCTCAGAGCTAAATTAAATGTTGGCTTTATACCTGTCAGTCTACATCTTTCATTCAGCAATCACAAAGACGTTCTGAGAGCTGCTAGTATTTGAGCTAGTTTATAAGCCTTGAATATTTGAATTGTTCTTCAATCTGGCCAAATGGAAGAAACCCTTGAGCTCCTTCCTAGAAAAAGATGACTGCCATCCTCAAAGCCAGAGGTCCAGGTGTGTGCAGAGGTTGAGTAACATTGGGGAAATCATCTCCACAAACTGATGAGAGTACAGAACTGGGTGGTTTTGGGGTTGAAACTGTCTACTTTGTCAGAATGAGAAAGAAATTCAAAATATAGGCTCTACCCTTTGCAAAAATCAGTTTAATCTCATGAACTCTCAAGGTAAATATGAAATCTGTTGCTCTGTGGCAAAGAGCAAAGTTCTGAATTACTTTTAGTACAGAAAGATATTGTCCTCATGTTTGATAAAAATACCTATTAAAAGATAAAAATAGTGTAGCAGTGGTAAGGCAAATACCAAAGAAAAATAACAAACAGAAAAATGAGTTAATGGTTTCAGCAAATTGAGATCAAATTAAGAATTGTCCAAGGCAGTATTTTAATAGCTCCCCATGAAGCAAAGAATCAGGGACATTTAAAGCCAGGGAAGTAGACAAGACAATGTCACCACTGTGGCAGTTCTGGAGCTTATCAATATGTTCCAGAGGAAGCAGAAAAAAGCAACCTGAGGGACAGAAGGCAAACTTTTAAGCTTCATCTCATGATGTAGATTAGCTGGTTGAGCTAACACTGTCCTGAGGCTGCTTACAGCACTCTGATGAGTGCAAAATAGTTCAGAAATTTGGAAGGTGTGTTATTTAGTGGTTTTTAAGAGCATGCTGAACCAGTACAGAGTACAGAAGGATGTGCTGGCAATCACAAGTAAGAACTCTCTTGTTTATGAAATAGAAAAATATGCTATAAATAAATGTCTGAGAAGCCCTGGTGCTTACTGCTTCAATGCTTGAGCTGGTCTAGGCAGTAAATAAATAAATATCACTACTCTTCTCCAAGCTGGTGGGTAGAATGTTCTCACAAAGTTTCCAGTATTTTATGCCTATGTCTTGGTCATAGACCACAAGTAAAACTTTTCCATGAGCATTTTGGAATTTCCACTTCTGCACAAAAATTGGGAAATGCAGTCACCATTCGCACAGGAGGAAAAAAAAGGAGGTTCAAGGAACTTCTACCAAACTTCTGCACCACAAATTTGTTTGAGACTTTATTTTGTTTTCACAGTGTGTGTCTCCTATGGCACTCCTTAACTTGTTATTGTGAATACAAGAGCACGGCACCATCCTAAATGGCACAAACCTGAGGACTTCAATCCACATAGGATCTGGAGCATTCATGAAAAGAAAATGTCTGGGGCTGTCCCACAGAGGTCCCACAGGACCTCAGAAAGTGAAGTAATGGTGGAGTGATCAAAGTAGAGTCTGTGGTCTGTGTGGGGAGCAGAGGACAGCGTGTAAGAAAGATGGGACAGCTACTGTGATGGAGCAGGAACAGGGAAGGTCTTTGTTTTGTCTGGCATCAGAGCTACTGTTGGGAGCTTTGGTCAGACTTCTCAGACAGCCAGGGGAGGGAGAGAGGTATTCTCTTGTTTGCTTCTTCCCATTAGGTTGGCTCTACCCATCTCCTGTGGTGCATGGAGAGGAAGCAATGGCCTGTGTGAGCACCACAGGGCTGCAGGGAGCTGCTTCCTGCTCTTGGCACAGCCACAGCAAGCTTCACCCACACCATGCACTATGGGCAGCTGAGCTTCTGAGTGCTGCTGGTGCTCCCTCTGATGACCATCCTGGGTGCTCTGAGTATCGTGGCCTCTGTGGCTTCCTCCCTTTCCCTTCTTGGTGTCAGTTCATATGACATCTTCCAGCTCTGGCAGGTTTCAGGGCTGTCCCTGCACTACTTTCTTGAGACAACTTCATAGAAGCAGGTGGTTGGAAGGTGCCCCCAAGAGGGCAGAGGTTCAACTCATCCTTGTGTTTGGGGGCAGCTTCAAGCATACCTGCACTGTGAGATCTCTGTGCATTTGAATGAACATATTTTAGCTCTTTAAAGGGATTCTGCAATTTCTCTAAGTAACAGTAACAGAACAGAATACACGTTCTCAATTAATGACTAATCTAAATCTGTCTTGTTTCAAAATAAGGCAGTTTCTTCACATCTATTCCTTGTGATCCAGGAACACAATCAGTCACTTCTTTCCATGTAGCTGTCTTGGCATACCTGTTATCATTTGCTTTTTCAACTTTTTCTTTCTAGACTAAACAAATCTCAGCTTTTCCACATAAGTCTTATTTTCTGACTGTCTGTTTAATAGAAGATCACAGACCAGCTTAGAGGCTTAACTTTGAAATCCAGGACTAAGCTTCTATTATCTACATGCTAGAAATAACAAGGTAATATAAAACATTGCAAGACAAGTGAAAGAAATTTCAGAAGGGAGTTTCATATCTTGATAGTATCTAAAAAGCTATGTGCAAACTATTCAGAGCACTATTTAGTGCTCTGAATAGTTTCAAATGGGTAAATGGTGAAGATACCAGGGAACTTTGGAACCACCATGTTTACAATTGTGAAAAATAATCTCTCCTCCCCCCAGATTCCTTTCCCTCTCTAGAGCTCTCCAGGCAATTTCGACTGCATGAAGTAAGGGAAACTTATGTCTGAAAGTTGAAAAGATGCATGATCTCATAGGTTCCTACTCAATCTGTACCAATTTTTCACATATTACAGGAAGTCTCTTGCTCAGCATTTACAGGAGATAATTCACACTTTATGGCCCAATTGCACTTATTGCTTCACCAAGGGTGGTGTTTGTCACTGATCCTGTAACTACTGTCAGCAGTTAGTTGTACTGGCACTGTAGAGCATTTACTGCGTCATAGTTCCAATCAGGATGCATAATTTTACCCATTGGAGATCACCTTTCACCCATTTTTTGATCTTGATCTTGCCTAGAAACCATGAGCAGCAGACAGCAGGTGTGCCCATTTTGGCATGAGTAGTTTCTCCCAGGTTGTCAGCACCTTCCAACACCGTTAATTCTGAGCTTCTTCCGGGGTCTGCGTGCTAATCTAATGTTTCTCTTTCTAAGGCAACATGGTTGCTCTTGGGAGACCTAATTACTTCTACTCCTACACAGCATACCTTTTGCTGTGACAAGGGGCTAAGGTAATAGGGAAATGCCTACATTCTTAATTTCTAATAAGGTTTTTGAGATAAATCGCAAATATGTAGATAGTAGTATAGAATAAATAGTAGCTATAGCAAATTAAAAAACTTGGAAGAGGAGAGTAATTTAGGGCTGCCACATTTCTCTTCAGTCCTGATATACAGGTGACTGTGCTAAGTGATGCAGTCAAGATGTGCTGGATCCACTTACTGTGCTCATTTTACAATATTAGCTTTTGCAGAGTAAATCTGGTGATTTCAGTACAGTGATAATGAGCACAGCTGCTCACCTAGGAAGCAGATACAAAGAGGGCCCAGAGCTCTTCAGATCCATGTAAGTGTATTGCTCAGTTGCTTAAAAACATACCCGAGACATTTGGATGTATGGCAGCCTGGATGGAGTTTCTGACTGAGAGCAACCACATCTCATCTGCCAGTGCTGTCAAACAGCTGTTTACCTGATAGAATATCTGTACAACACATACAAACACTTCCAGAAAA
Source organism: Agelaius phoeniceus (assembly GCF_051311805.1). NCBI lineage: Eukaryota > Metazoa > Chordata > Aves > Passeriformes > Icteridae > Agelaius > Agelaius phoeniceus. Next base: position 30,526,751 of record NC_135269.1, on the reverse strand, counting down.
ATTTCATTTTTGAAAAATTCATATGGTAGGGAAAATACAAATATGTGGTCTCTCTCCTTCATCTTTCCTTCCCTCCCAACAAGTTACCTGCAATTTTTCTATTTTTTTCAGTTGTTTCCTCCATCTCCCCCTCTCCTTCCTTCGCTCTATCTCTCCTTGAACAATTACTATGCCAAAGCCAGCTAGCACATAACAGGAGATGGTTCTGTTCAGCATCCTCTGTTGCAGAAGATGCTAGAAATAACACAGGCTTTGAAGTGTTCCTGGATTGTGGAGCTATCATTCAAGCAGGTCACGTCTAGGACATCACTGCAGCTTTTTCAGTCAGTTTTCTTTTTTGCTAGGTTTAACTGATCCATGCACCTCCAAGAACTTTCTCTGTTCACAACACATCATCTAGGCCACCAGCACTCTTCCAGTTGTCCATGTCTTACCTTTAAATGACCTCCTTTTCTAATGATTAAATCCATATGATCTTTCTCTCTTTGTTTCTTACCTAGTCCAATTTCTGACAAAACTGGAGACAGGAGGAGGAGGGCACTGTTGACCCTTGACCAGTTTCTGTAACCCAGAACACATCTGGGAAGGAAGAGCAGAGTGATCTCTGGTCCCAGCCCCATCTGACATTCCCCTACCTCCCTCACTTGCTTTCTTCCTCCTTCTGCTGCCCTGAATTCCCAGCCCCCTCCTTTAGCTGCTCCCTGACTTTTAATTCCTTTCCTTATTCTCTGTCTCTGTGCAGTTCCTCCTTCTTTCCCAGAGTTGCTGCTGGATATTCATCCAACACTTCCCATCCAGCACACACATCTTGCACTTTCTTTTCACAACCAGCTTCTAGTTAGCTGGAAGACTCTGATTACATTTCTTCCATGCACATATATCCCCCTGCAGCAGAGCTGCATTTAAGTGAAATGCCTGCAGAGGTTTCTCAAATTTCAGTCAAGAGCAAGGTTCAGATTTACATTGCTTGGGTGTGACATGGAATCAGCAACCAAAGTATGTTCCCTTGAGCAATTAAGTTCATATAACCCCTGGCTGGTGGGCAGATACTTGCTGGGATATTCTGCCTGCCAGTGCTCGCTTTGATTCATCTGGTGCCTTACAGCTAAGAATAACTCTCTGCAAAGACTAATCTCTTTCCCTTTTTTCTTCTGGTTTGTTTTTTTTTTCCTCGATTTTTTTTTCTTTTATTTTTCAAATTAAAAATAAATGGCTTTCCTGGTCTTGTTTTTCATGGAAGCAGCATCTTTGCAGTGAGTGTATAAGAGATCCTGGGATAGGAGCCAGGTTTTGCTCTAAAGGCAGTTACATAGAGATTCACATGAAGACACAGCAACAGGTTTCATGGTGTTTTATTCAGAAAGCTGTATCTTAAGAAACTTTTGCTTATTGAACCAGGCTGGACCAAAAAGTCAATCTTGCATCATGAGAAATTCTAGACAAGACCAGAAAGATTTTATGGTTTCACATTAAAAAAACCCAACTTGCAGACGTAAGGAGTTCTCCACCTTAGTTACAACAAAACTGGCAATGTACTATAATAAAGCACTTGAGGGCTCTGGCAGTCACAAAGCAGAAACATAAATGTAGTTCTGCTCTTCTAACATAAGCACTATAAAAACAGCTCTACTGTAATGGGTAAAAGAGCTGTTAGATGAGAGCAACTTTGATTAAGAAGACTTAGACCACATCAGACTACCCTTTTGTCTCATAACAACTACTTTCAGAAAACTCACAACATGAACTGGTTATGCCAAGTAGGACACTTTAGCATGATCTGCCACTATCACTGCCTTCCCTTTGTGACCTGGGCCTGGGAAGGCTGGCTTCAAGAGAGTCCTCTGTCCTTCTTCTTAATGACTCACAGATGACTTTGCTGGCATTTCCTGCAGTTCCTCCCAAAAGAAGTTTACAAAGTGTTTAGGGTTTAATTATTGCTGAATCAGTGCATCTTCATTCAACAGGAAAAGAGAAATGCACTTCCATTATCATCTTGCAATGTGGTTAATTAAAAACAGCTCTTCAGCTGGTTGCAGCCTGTTTGCCAGTTGTATTTTGTCACATTTTGCAGCGATATCTGAAAGCAGTGGTTCTGCTTGTGTGTTTGTACACACACACACACAAATATATATATACATTCTGGGGCCTCATTCCCTTATGCCCTATAATTCACCCGGCCATCCATATCAGGGACAACATATCCAGCCATCTTTGCACAACAGATGTGATCTCCTTTCTAAAAGAGCCAGGAAAACCTTGCTGCAAATTAGCACATCCTGATGTTCTTATTTCACAGTTGTGGCACCTCAACTACTTTCAGAAAGTCAACTCCAGTACTTTATAGAGTATTCTTGAATACTTCCTGTCAAATGGCAATCCAGAAATAAAATCAAAAAACCAAAACTTTCACCACATATCTTTTTCAGGGCTATACTCTGAGACTTTTTTCAGAAATATCAAGCTTCCACAGTGCTGTGGTGGCTTTTTTCAGAGGTCCTGCATAAGAATCAAAACTCCTGCTTGTACAGTTCGCCCACTGCCTTCTATCTGGTTTCCTTGATTGTTCTTGGATATTTGAAAATGTCTGCTGAAACTCTAATTACAACTGCAGTAAACATTATAAACTTCTACAGTTAAATTGCTCACACAACACTGATTTTGGTTTGATTTTGTTTTTATTATGAAAACAACAAACATTCCACAGCCAATTATACATACCTTAACTAAAGTTCAAAGAAAAATACCCTGATCACTGATGCTATTTGACTCCCTTTAAGCAGCCAAATCACAGAACTACAGATGCAGATAAAGAAAGGCTACCAGTAATCCACAAAAATGCTGAAAACAAATGCTTGGTCAGCCTGTCTGTCTAGTATCTGTCTATAGTTCATGCCATAAAGGCTGCTGCTTGTTGTTTCTCCAGAGTGCTGGTTTTACACAGGGGATAGTGGTGAAGGTTACTTAAAATGCAGACCCTCCTTCACAGACAATCCCACTGATTTTTGTCCTGAGAGGTGTTGATTAGCCCCTGTTTACCAGTGGGGAAAATCTTCCACCATCCAAGCTCATACGATGAAAGGTATGAAGAGCATTAAGGGAGTGGTTTCAAGAATGAAACTGCAAAAGATCAAAAGGACACCATTTGGATTTGTCTTTAGTTGGGGCTTGACTTGGATTCTGCTAACAAAGAACCTCTTTGATCTAGAATATTTTATTACTGCAGAGAATGAATGCAAGGAAGAAAATATTCATTTTAATTATTAGTCTCTGTTCCTCTCCCCTGCCCTAGGAAAGTGAACAATCCAGATTGTGATGTAGTTCTGGAAGTGAAGATGTGTACTGTATGTCCAAGTTCCTTTTTTAACCTATACTTCTAGCAACCAGCCACAAAAGTTATAAAAAGTTAAAAAAAACCAAAAAAAACCCCTAGGTTTGGGCTCATGCTAAAATGAAAGACTGATTCTCTAGAAATCCCTGAGGCATAGCAAACTGTGCCAAGTGTAATTTCACATCCTTGCTGATTGTCCTCTTTCTCCAGTGCAGTCATTCATTTGCTCTATCACATGTTCCAAATTTTAAGAACAGTATAAATAACATTTATCAGAACACTTCTGGCCTGTGACTGTCAATGACTATTTGGGCTTCTCTGGAAGTTTCCATAATTTTTTTCTTCTCTGTTCCAAAAGACATTGCCTATTTCTATTTTCAAAAAGGAACTGAACTGTTATTCCTCTAATTGCAGAGATTATTACCGTGTCATTCATGCTTCATTTTTCTGCTTATGCAGAACTACCTGGAATATTTGGGGCTTTTTTATGGTCAGGGGTGGCTTTAACTGGCCAGTAAATCTAAATAGGAGCCACCTGATTTTCCACGGATTTGAGCAACACAAACTTGTTATTTGAGGCTTTGAATGGGATAGGGCTCAGGCAGTTTCTCTACTCCACCCACTTTATAAGTATGATTTATTGGTAATTTTTTTCCAGTAAAGCTTCCACTACAGATCAGAAGGTATCCTGTTTTAGTTTCAGAAGTTCTAAGAAATTTAATCCATACCCTTTAGCCTAGGTGAGACAGAAGTCAGCTTGCTCTAAAAAGAGAGTAACACATGCATGATGTTTCCACCAGTCATTATATTTTAAATTTAAAAAAAGATTAAAAAAACCCCCAGCTTTTAAAATAAAGTCATACGGGCTTTGTTCTCATACTAGGAATGAGCTGGATAAAAATCCAAAGAACTTGATTTTTTTGCATTTGGAAACCCCAGTTGTTCTATAAAACCTCTTACAATCCTCTGTCCAAATTTTAGGTCTTATTTATTCCTCTGCTGTCATTTCTGTGATAGCTCTCACCCTTCAATAAGGTGTGATCTTTTCAGGATTAAAACTATTGGCCTGAAGACTCATGAAGTGGGTCTCTTGAGTGATGATGCTTGGTGTCATGTAATCTCATATTCAGATACAAATTTTCAAATAAGCAAAGGAAGCAGGAAATGTTATGTTTTTAAGGTGTAATAGAGGAATGAATAACATGTAGTTTCACTATGTCTACTGCAGTGTTTGGATCAGCTGCTCCCAGACCAGGAGCACAATGCTCAGGGCAGCTCTGTCCCAGAGCAGGTAACAAGATGAAAGGGCACATGGGAGAGCAAACATACAGGAACTTCCATTTTTAAAACCATGACTGAGAGGGAGGAGTCTTGACAAATACTTGGTTCTAATTCTCTCCATTTTGGTCCAGACACTGGCCAATGTTAGTACTCAGTTTTCTTCTTTCTGTGGTTCTGACAGCCACAGACTCCTTCTGTAAATGCCAAACAGGAACCATGATGTAACTAATAAAGTCTGAGTTTTCATTCTTTCCATGCTGTTTATACAGTGGACTTTTGAATAAATTCAATTTAAAATAAAGCTCCATGGATTGATCTGGGCAGTTAATCACAGGATGTGAGCAAGAAGGAAGCTTCTACTTCACATTTCTTTAGTTGCTGACTCCTATTTCCTAAAAACTGTTAATCTACTACTGCCAGTCTTATGAAGCAGATCTCTAAAAAAAGGTCTCTGTGCAAATTTGGGGGAAATGGGCTTCTTTTCCTCACCATGATATTGAGTGACTCACTGTACATAAGAGAAAACCTAAAATCTCTCCCAAGTTATAAGGAGCTCTGCAAAACCATTTACAATGATATTAACCCATGGAATTCTTTCTGGCAGCAGTTTCTATTAAGGACTCTGAACAAAGAGAAAGGAAACATAAAGAACTTGGGGCAAGTTTTACTCAGTCATATTTGAGTTTAGACTTGCAGATTTTTGTGCTTCTCCAAATAGAGTTTGATGGCATCACTAATGTGTAGCATAACAGGAGACAGAGACCAGCTGTGCTTTGAGAGTTAATCTCATAAACTGCTTCCAGAGAAGGTCACATTCAGAACCCTGAGGGCTTCCAATCTGTTCAGACTTGAAAGGTATGTCAAGGAGGAATTGACTTTAAACCATCCAATTTTAGCATGCAGTTGGGCCCCAGCACTGTGAATCCCCCAAGCACACAGCAAACCACCAGAGGTCTTGAATTTCACCTCTCCAGGAGGATATATGTAATAACCAGAGATACACAACACTGGGTGATTTATTTGACACAGTACCTCCTATGAACCTTCAAGATAAAAAGGTGCATTTCCTCTCACAACAGTTGTATTGCTTGCAGTGCAACACTGAGCACAGCATGCAGGGCTCTGGTTTGTTAACTCCCATGCTCTGTGAGTGTTTTAAGGCAGAATGTGCCCAAAACTGCTGGACAAAAGTTCACATAGCTTCCACATACTTGTTAAAATGAATAGGGAAGGGAAGGGAAGGGAAGGGAAGGGAAGGGAAGGGAAGGGAAGGGAAGGGAAGGGAAGGGAAGGGAAATTGAAAGTTCATTCAAATATTAAAATTGTATTGTAAAAGACCAGGTGTCAATCCAAGATCTAGGATCATTTTATTCAATAAAGACATATGTAGAAATTCAAGGAGGTTTCATCCAGTTCCTCTTTTTACTTGCTTAGAATTTTAGTAATGGTCACTTAGTAACCAAGGTGAAATATCAAGAAACTTCAGTAAAGTTCATTCATTCTAAGGTTGTGATGTGCTGCTTATTAACAGCCAATCCACCTCATTTAAAGCAGAGGTAAACTATTAGTAAAAAGATACTTCTCTGTGAATCAATATGAAACACCATTTCACAAGGGCTGAGAAAACTCTGACTGCCATCAAAGAGTGTGGAATATGACTGGGGAACTCTTCCAGCAAAAACCCATGGTTCTGAATGAGATTTTATTCATTCTTGCATTCATTCCTTTTTAACACCTGAGTTGCCTCAAAACAGAGCAAGAAACTTCATGTGGGGAGCTGAAAATCGTGTCACATGCATCATTGCTTTTCACAAAGGCTGAGAGACCTTGTTCACAAGTCACACAATTACAAGTTACAGAGCTAAGGGGAAAGGACTCTCATTTCATCTCACTTCCTTTATCTATAGGTGAAACATCCAAACTAATCAGATATGTGTGCAAGATTTCTAGTGCATGGAGAGGGTTAGGCTGTCATGGGAAGTGATTCACCCTACATCACCATCAGGTCTATATTAAGATGATTCAATGACCATGTTGCTGTGCAATTTCTTTCCACAGGCCACAGAAGAAGCCTAGAGGGACAGCTGAGGTTGGATATCTAAGATGCTTAAACCAGATCCCTAAAGTACGGGAAACCCTTTTAAATCTGTCCTTTCCACCATCTTGGCATCCCATCCACCATGGCAGTTTTAAGCTATGAGCAATAGTCACTATTTTAACATCAATACCTTGCATACAGGTCTCCCTCCCATTCACATGCTGTTTTTTCCATTTGCTGTACCCATTCAGTGACAAGAATCAGGCCTTCCTTATAAAAGGAAGGCAGTAATTATACCACTCACCTGTCCAGGATTTCCATCCTTTACATATATATAGTTGGGCTATACAGTATAGCTGGGGTAAGGACATTAACTGAATTAGTATTTTTACCTAGGGGATAGTGTGAGGCTACTGCTTCAGAAACATTTTTCTGTGAAGTTAGTTTGTCTATCTTCAGAAAGTGAAACTCCATGGCATGTTTCTTCTTACAACTTTCCAGAATATGAGAACACAGTATTTAAGTCCTATTTCAAGCCCATGCCTTATGGTACTCACTGTGATGAAGATAGATTCATCTGTCAAATACTCTTCCAGAATCCTGAAGCCTGCTCTGATATTGGTCTTTGCTTTATCTTAAGACATTTTAAAAATGTCCTAAACCATCCTAAACTTTATAGAAATTGCAGCCTTTGATTGTTGTCATTAATGGCAACACACTGGGATTTTGACTTTTCCTCTGTTTCCATGAAAATAACATGTTCAAAATGTTGCCACTTTCTTTCTTTCTTTCAAACTTACTTTCTGTAAGTCAATTTAATTTTTGTATTTCAAAATTTGCGAGCTCAGAAATACAACTGAGTGGAACTGCATTTCTTGAGGTTTTATAATGGCCCCAAGACTTCATATATTTTCTCCTTGTGCTAAAGAGCAATAGGAGAACTCACTACATCCCAAAACAGTGACATTCTCTAGAGCTGAGGCTGTCACCTCTCATTTGACAAACACAAGTTCAAAGATCACTTGGGACTAGAACAAAGCTCTTGCATTTTTTTTTTTTTTTGCAATGTGCAAAAAATTGCAATGTGTGCTCTAACCACCAGGCAACTGGGTGTGTCTGGGAGATCTCTCGGCTTTTCTCTTTCACACTTAATTAGCAATTCTATCCTGAACATAAAAAGGCTTTCTTACATTTTGTTTAAATAGCACATACCTGTGGAAAGACTCAGTGACAGCAAACAGATATTTTCTGACCAGAAAAAATACCTTGTTTGTCAAAGAGGCTGTCTGACAGCTATATTAGGGCAAGGAAAGTTAATGCCACTTTTCAAATTAGCTGGGTGTGCTATCAGGATTAAGCATTTGTGCATTATAATGTGAGCATTATATCAGCTCACACTCTAACAGGTCCCCTCATGCTCTCCTTGCAAAATTCTATTTGGGATCCCTAAAAGTAGAATTTGAAATGATCCTCACAGTTTTCAAGAATTTCCAGCTTTCATGATATGAACCTAAACTTGTAACATTGATGGTCTCTGGGAAGCTTCAGTTCTGCAAGTTGCATGTGGAAGTTCCCTTGAGGCATGATCTAGGAATTGTATGCTATTTCTTAAGGTAAGTTTTAGATATGTTGAAGAAAAAAATCAACATAAATTATTACTGAGGGTAGCTATGAAAAGAAACCCCCCAGAAGGTAGCATGAACTTTACCTCTACATCTACCATTCATTCCTTCTTGTTGAAGACCACAAATATTGGCAATTCCAGGGGCAGGGGGAGGGTAGAGGGATTAAGCAGGCTTTTAACAAAGGCCTTTGGGTACATTTTGTTAATAATAGAGAGAGAAAGCATTTCACAATATTTATCAAATCTAGATCAGGAAGTTTGAAACTTTGAGGCAGATGTCATTCAATTCTCTGTGCTATTCTTCTTATACAATGAGAACTTTCTTCACCCTTTGACTTCTGCCATAACCCCTTGTGTATTGTGTCTAATGTAACAGTGGATGGGATGCCAAGGGTAAGAAGGAGCAGCTAGATATTTGTACTTGTCTGTATCTCACCAGACTCAGAGATGTTTGAGAGTTTATTAACAGTTATCCAAACCCAGGACCTAACAGGTTGCCTGAGGCACTAGAGAGTTTCTGCTCAAGGTTACATGAAAGTACTTCTTCAATATAATTCTGTATCTATTTTTGTGATGGAGATTCCAAAAACATTGCTGTCATTGCACTCTACCCATACAGTGCTGGTTTCAGTTTCTTGTGAGAAGAACAAATTCATAAATCTCAAACCCAGCAAATTGGTTTTTCCTCCTGTGTTGGTCTTTTTTGCCCACTGTATGTTTACTATTTTCTTTTCCTGGACACTTGACTGACATTGTGATAAACACAGAACATTTAAGTTATGAAGGAATTAAATATTGAATACTTTCTGTCTTGATGTCAGAAACTTCACAATAAGTCTGAAAGGTTGTATTGGACAGATTAAAGAGAGTTTGGTGGAACAGCATACACTGTAATTTGCTATTGCTTTAGACAGTGCCATAAAATACATGTTATGAAGTATTTTATAATACTTTGGGGCTGGGAAAAGCACATGTGATATCTAACCACAATCTACAGAGCTGCTCTAGAAACTAGAGCTCTGTGCAGTTAGAGAGCTCATAGTTTTATAATACACTAAGATTCTTGGGATCAAAAGGTAGAGAAAAGTACAGGGATAAAATACGATTACTGACTTTAAATAAACAGGTAAAGCAAGGACAAACAATGCTTCTTTTTCACTGCATTAAGCAGTTCAGTGTTTGTCCAGATGCTTTGAATTGATGTTCCTTATTGACTCCTGTCAAACTGTTATCAAAGCACTTTCCTGCTGTGACTATTTTCTTTTCCTTTTCCCCAAGCTAAAATAGGGATATGTGGTATCTGTGCTCTGTTGATCTGCACCAAGATCAGATTGGTGAGAACAGCTGCCAGGCAAGAAAAGCAGCAGCAGCGAGGCAGCTGGGAGAAAGGCACTATCACTTTTAGCTTTGAAAATAGGGTTTTGGCACCAGAAATTCTTGTATGAGCCTCCTAGAAAGCTCCCAAAGACCAGGATGGACAAACTCCATGAAGAAATGGAAGCAAGCTACAGAAGAGGGTAGTAATTTTGCTATTGAATGAGTCTTGGACCAGGCTGTTCACCATCAATTGGTTTTCAAAGTTTTTACTTGGTAAAATTTGCATATAATAACTTCTTTTTCCCCCAGGTTTTTAACATTGCTTTATTAAAACAACTTTCCTTCCTGTTTTCCCTCAACTTGTGTCAGGAGTCCCTGCAAACTGCTTTACATAGCCCAGAGGAAGACACAAGGAAAGAAAGTAGCGGGAATGGGGTCTCCTTTCATCAGCTTTGAGCCTTTCTGCACTGCCAAGATCCTGACTGTCTTATTTCACTAAGGAAAAGTTAAAGTATCACAGTAGGGACAGAATTCTGACAGTGAAATTAATTGGAAGAAAAAAAATTATAGCCCCGTACAAAAGGAAAAAAAAAACCAATGGAAGGGAAGGGAAGGGAAGGGAAGGGAAGGGAAGGGAAGGGAAGGGAAGGGAAGGGAAGGGAAGGAAAGGAAAGGAAAGGAAAGGAAAGGAAAGGAAAGGAAAGGAAAGGAAAGGAAAGGAAAGGAAAGGAAAGGAAAGGAAAGGAAAGGAAAGGAAAGGAAAGGAAAGGAAAGGAAAGGAAAGGAAAGGAAAGGAAAGGAAAGGAAAGGAAAGGACCAACGAAACAGGCTTCTTCCACCATGCTCAGAGTATCATTTTCCAGTGATGAAAAAAGAGCAAAGGCTGTTTCAGCAAGGCTGAGGGGTCCAAGTGTACTGAGCTGGGTTGGCAGTTGTTGAACAGGGAAGTTTATAACATGGCACTTTGCAGGAAAAGCACCAAGTAAAGGAAAAACATGAAACAGAGAAGGAGAAGGATGAGACAGGAAATATGCTCCTGCAGTCTCACAAAAGGCAATAGTCCAGCCTCCACCAGAGAACAGTCCAGGTTCACCAGAGAACCCTCTGCAAAGTTCTGCTATGAGCAGTCACAACTCATGACTTTGGGGAGACACCCTCCATGTCACCATACCCTACCCACACACCCAACCCCACAGCCTGTTTGTGATGCAGCTGGGGTACCCTACAAACCAGCCTGAAAGAAGCACTGGGCTGCTCTGTGCACGGGCTCCATGGCTCCAGGCACTGCAGCCAGAGCTGCTCCCTGAAATCCCTTTGCTGAACAGACAGAGCTGGGAAACTCAGCAACCCCAGCAGTTCTGAAGTCGTCAGCACAGTTTATATAACGATGAGCCATCAGCTCCTTTGCTTCAAACACTGCCTCAATTTACGTGGCAGAGCAGCAATCTGGCTTTGATGGAGAGAAATGTGAAGGAATGTGTTCCCTGGGGAGTAATGCAATTCACAGACAATGTAAGAAGGAGGCTGTGCTGCTAAATGATGCACATTTCTATCCAGAACATTTTCATTAGTCTTGGAACAAACTTAAAGTTTCTACTCTCATTTGCTGAAGGTTAGTCCAGATTTCCATGAGATATGTCCAGATACAGATGCAATCTCTTTAATGAAATGCTCTGCCCATTCATTTCTTCAGCTTTTCTTTTTTTCTCCTGCATTGAAGATACTACAGACATATGGAAAAGAATGAAAAAGAAAAAAACACGTGTGATCAGCAGAACTTGAGACTAAGAGATAAAATTCCTTTCAGTTATAAAGTCAATACAGGACTGGCTGATGTTTAGACATTAAAAGGGAAATGAAAATTATATTTAAAAATTACATGACTGTATTACAAAGTTATTTTAAATTCCCATTTTTCAACCTTTTTTCAATCTTCTAATGAAAAAGCATATTTTTTATCTTAAAATACTATCCTTTAGGTCTTAAAATGATAAAAAGTTATTTGCTACAATCCCATTTCCTAGTGGAGCAGCTGACATTATGCAACTTGTATTTTTACTGTCTGTAACTCAGGAAATTCACTGTTGAATACTTTTAAAATTCCTAATTGCATAGCACTCCTTTTATTTCTGAATTTGCTAAGTTTTTTCCATCATTCTTCCTTTGCATCTCTTTTATCCCATGCTCATTCCCTTAAAACAGTATGTCTCAGGCAAAACCTCAAATGGATTATCACTGGTAAAAACAGATGTTTAAAAGCCACCTATCACCTGCATAAATTTGTCCCCTTCCTTAAATGCCTATTAATATTCCTGAGGCTCCAATACAGCTGATTATTCTTTCTCAGACTTCCTGATTCAGAGACTGAAATATTTAGGTCTTCAATAACTTTCATAAACCCTCTTTATTTTCATCAGACATCCTATGTCTCATGACATACATTCCATTTCGCTGACTTCATCTGATGGCATTTCCAATTTGTGGAATATTATTCTTTGCCTCTCGACATTTGCAATGTTTTCATTAGCTGTTCTGGATTTGGTGCTCTTCTTTCATTATATAATGCTTAACATACCAGCAGCATTTATCTCTCCCCAGTTAAACAGAGCTCAGAAATAAACCAGCAGGGTCACTCCAGAATTTAGCACCTCTGCTGGTAAGTGTAGATCAGCATTAGAGAAAGAGAGAAAATATTTCAAGGGAAGTCTGACTAACTCTAAGAAAGGGTCCTCAACCTTTCACAAACCACCAGTTTGCATGCTGTTTGAACAAAATCCCACAAGCAATCTGAAAAAACACAATTAATGACTTTTGAACTTATTGCCTCAAATCCAGAAAATATGTAGAGAATGAAACTCATCAGGGGTATTACAGCTCCTACAGCAACATTGGAATGGTGCTTCTGCTTATGTTTTGCTACCCACAAGCTTCTGTCATATCTGTTTTTATTAAAGGCATAACTGAGATGTCAGCTGACCTAAGCATGGGGGTGCTTAGGTGACCACTGAGTGTCTGTGACCTTTTCCCCCCTGAAATCAATGGTATCTTTGCCATAAACTGCAGGAGACAGAGAACCAACTCCTGATGACAGAGAAAGTGATGACTTACTTGGAAATTAATTTCCAGGTACAGATAAGAATAACACTGGTGTTTCTTGTCATCTACAGAGTGTGGAGGGTAAGCAGAGAAGATCATGTGGGCTCTATTCCTTACCAACTCTCATGTCCTGTTCTACAGTAAACAGAAGGACTTCTTGATACTGCTAAAAGGACACTGCTATTTCCAGCCTTTTTTTTTTTTACATAATCTCCATTTTCTCCCACTCATGTACTGCTAGTTTCCAAAGGAAGGAATATAAGACAGCTAATGAACTAGTGATATTCTTCTGCATCACAAATATCCCAAAATCCCAACTGGTCTCCATTTCTTCTCCACATATTTTACATCTCATTCTGTAGTTTCTGGATCTATGAGCTAAATCTATGAGCTTTGTGTCATTATGAATCAGAACACAAGCTGGTTCTAACACTTTAAACCTGATGTTTGATTATCACATTGTAGAGGAATAGTCTTAAATTCTCTGCCTTCATACATGTCTTTTTTCTTCAGTGTTCCACTTTATAAGTGGCTGATCAAAAGATTTAATCCAGAATTTTCACATTATATATACATGATGTCTAGGTGGGTTAGTTTTTAAAATAAAAAAATAGAGAAAATCTGAGAGAAGGATCTTTATTCCTTTTACTCACTTGGGAGCACAAAATGGCCCCAGCGTTCTTGCATTGCAGAAAAAAATGTGGACAAAATGTGCTTATTGTGAAACTTTCCATCAATTTTAAATAAATGTTGTAGTATTACCAACAATTTATGTTCCTATTACTTCACAACTTCCCTGTGTTAGCTTGACAGACTACATTAAAAAAGCCAACCTATTTGTCAACATTAACAGTTTGCCTTATCTGTTCTTTTTCCCATTTGGATTTCTTCTCTTTTGGAAACTAATCAACTTCTGAGTCAGAAGTTTCCCCAGATTTTCAAATAATTGACCTTAGGGTTTAATCAGGACTGAAAGCAGAAGCAGGTGGGAAGAATCCACAGTTTTGTTTACAAGGACACATTTCCAGAAACCTCGCTTGAACTTGGTGGAAACATAGCTTTAATTTTCCTTCCATAAACAACAGATTAAGGGAGGTTGCCATAAAATACTCTGCTTCAAACATTTGACTGCATGCTCTAGTAGCCAGTTAGAGGCCTGTTAAGGTTATGACAGTAATGTGAGTTTCTGTGACAGTTTTTGCCTTTGAATCTACATCCTAAACCCGAGGAGCTGGAGCCACAAGGAGGTCATTGCCAAACAGCCCCTTGCACCATGTAATGGCATGAGGGCCTGCAGATGGTTTCCCTGCTTGCCAGCAGAAATCTCATAATCAAAAAAATAGCAAGAATGGCTGATATGAAAACAATATTAATTCAGATATGAGTGCACCATTCAAAATTCAGCATAGGCAGACTTTTTCCATAGGCTTTGGTCTAGGAGCAGGAAAGAAGATAATATAAGAGTTTGTATCACTTTAGAAAGAAAGTTATTATAGTCCTGGCTAGATGTCTAGTCTTTACTATTTCCACCAGAAACACATATTAGAGAATAATTTTAATTGGCTTCAGTAGCGTAAGCAAAATTTCCAAGTTTAAAGTAAAGGATAACTAACTGGAAAAGTGGCTATGGCTGAGTCAGAAAAAAAAAGTGCATTGCACTTAGAAAGTACAAAGGGCCTATGAAAAGAGTTGAGGGCAGTCAAAAGGCCTTAAATGTTTGCATCAAGACTGGGGTTTTAAAGTTATCCAGCTGTTCTTTGTGCATCTACTTAAAACACAAAAATACACCAGAGGTGGGAAAATGAAACAAAAAGTTCAGTCACCTCAATATCTGCATAAATTATTATTTAAAATAGTCTGAAGTATTTTCTTGTATTGGTATATTTTTATATGTTATGTCTCCCCTACAAAATATTTCTCCCAGGACTATTTACAGAATATCAGATAAAAAAGTCATAAAAATAACTGAAATATGTTCCAAAGAGTGGTAGAGATGCCAAAGCAGAACAGAGTTCTTCCAACACACTTATATTATGATTACTTAAATATCACTGGCTAGTCACTAGTGTTGTGAGACATTCCTGTGTGGCTCAGTGGGATTGTTGTTGAATTAAGCATCACAAAGAACCAAAAGTTGTTTTGAACAATAAAAATTAACTTAAAACATCAATAGACACAAATTAGAGAAAACAAAACTAAAAAAACTCCCCACCTTTAGCATGGTGCATATATCTTTTATTCCTAGCTAGAATAAAAGCCTGTACCTTTGCAGACCAAAATATTTGGCTTTATAGGTGTTTTCTGTTTGCCCAAAGAACTGCCAGAGGAATGGGTAATGACGAGCTAATTTATCACTTCATTAGCCCAACTGGGATCAAAGAATCCTTTTGTGGTTTTCTGAGACGTGAAAAAGAGGTAACTATGAAAGCTAACTCCTAATTTTCCGCTGTTTTTACAGTTGCTTTTTCTTGTTTTCATTTCTGAAATATGTGCAACTATGTAGGTGATGAAAATAAAATAACTTTGATACTTTTACAATCAGAAAAAAAAAAAAATCTCAATTTTCCTATTTTCAAAGTACTTGAAAAGGTAGAGGAAAATACTGAACATGAGAATTTTATATTTCTGTTGCTGCTGTTGCTGTCCCTATTATGGTTTGCCAGACAGTGAGGTAAGTCTCTGCCATTTTCATGAAATGAGACTTCAGGACTAGCAGAAAGACTTTTAAACTTGGAAGACAGGGTTTTTTTTCTACACAAAAATGAACTTTTCCTCAAAAAAAAAAAAAAATCAGAAGCAAGAACACAGAAATAGAAGAACATAAATCCTTTCTCTTTATCCATCCACTCTTTCCTTTCATGGCAAGCCTTTTGCTCCAGACCTTAGTATCAGCAACTAGGGGACCACCAGTGCTACAAAAAATTTTACAGTCTTTTTAAGTCCTGAGTAAAGTCTAAGGAAAAGCCTAAGGATATCCTGATCCTTCTTTGTGTGCCTGCTTCCATAGATGTTTTAATTGAACAATTTTTGTCTGACATTTTTTCTGCCCTTGTATACAGTTTTTTTACCAATTTCCATGTGATCTGTTCTGTCCTAGCCTTTTAATTCAATTCATAAAATACACAAGAAACACTGCACAGCAGCCTACAGTCTCTTTTTAGGGGACACTTCACATACTAATAATCCAGTCCCTGTGCAAGGGAACTCTGTCCTAAGGTGGTTATTCAGGCAGAGCTTATCTGGTAGGAGAACGTAGTTAGAAGGCAGAGATGTCGAGACATTAAATTAATGCTCTTAGTCCATAAGTGCCTAATACTATCTTTCAGCAAAATAATTCCAGAGAGGCCTACATTTCTTGTAAGGAATGATGAAAGCTGGAACATCATAGTTGCTGCAGAAGAAATGGAATTTCCCTTGCTCATTATTTTCTTCTTTTCCTTTTTTTTTTTTTTTTTTTTTTTAATTTACATTGGGCAGAAGAGCACTGAGCCTCAAAGAGGAACTGGGATAGGCTGTGCAGAAGTGCCTCTGCACCTCAGCAGGAAAAATGAGCACAACTGCTCAGGGAACATTGTCTGAAAGGCTTCTTCCCCTTTCACTTGTTTCTTAATAGCTTCCTCCCCTAAGGAATGACAGTGAATGGAAGAAATTTATGAATTTACAAGTTTAGCTTGGAATAAGGTAAAATAAGATTATTTCTTTTGTAAATATAAACTGCAAGTATGTAAGACTTCTCTCTATATATATGTACACATATAAGCTGAGATATCTGATGCATATTCCGTTTGGGTGAAAGACTTGCCCAGGTTTTTGTCTGAAGACCATGAATGTCCTGAACTGCTCTTTTTTGAAATTTACATTTAAAATTTTCCTTTTATAATGAAGCAAAATTATTTCAGTGCACCTTGAACAATGGAAGCACTACTGTTACCTCCTTTATCCACTGGAAAAATACTAAGGAGCATATGGAGCTTTACAGGAACACTTTGCTATTTTATCTTGTCTACACTTGAACCAACTCAAAAGTCAGGTACTTTCTCTCCACATTATCCTTTGGAGATTAATAATTTATACCCACAGACTTAAAGTATAATTTATCCTAAATTATCCCACTGTTTCCCTTTTTTTAACCTTGTATCAGCCTTCTCACCATCTCCAACTATTTAGAAACCAAATGAGTATTTTTAAAAGGTACAGATAAAAACCTCACAGGAGACAAGTGGTTCTCACCACTCCTGCTCTCCTCTTGGATACATTCAGTCCCTGTGCACATTGTGGCTTGGTATATTAGGCTGTAGATATGGGATTGAAGCAGATTTCTCTCTTTTTGATTTACTCTATATCAGCAAGTAGACATTAATTGCATCAGACAACTAGAGACCAAGTCTGGATGGTGGGATTGGGTGTAATTGGGTGTATAAAGCCATAGTTCAAGACCTTACTCTGTCTGATTGGGCAAGCCTGTTTTACCACATACCTGACAAATACTATAATGACCTCCACCCCACAACCACTAGCAATTTTAGGATAAATCTCTCCCTCTCTCCGGGTTTCTCTGTTTCACATTACTTTTATTAAAAATGCCATCCAATTAAAAAGCATGGCAATATATCCCTTTTTTTTCAAATACAAATCCACTTCTTAGAAGACTTTACCAATGAAATGATAATAATAGTATTATAGTTGTTAATAATAATAAAAACAGTAATTATAATAACAAAAATAACAATAACACTAATAAGTTTTAAAAACCCCAAATAACAAAATAAACCACTGTCAAAATAAGTTAGGAGCTTTTCAATTGCCATTAATGGTAAGAAAGTGAAGGCTTATTTTTAACTGAAGCTTTTATTGAAGCAAGCAATTCTTTTTATTTTCAACCAAGATGGGAGTGTCTGGAATGTTACTTTTTATTTTTAAAATAAGCCATCATTTTCACCATCAGCACTCAGATAGGAGCCACACTGATTGCAATACTAGTGGTTGAAAGGTCTGAGCATTTTTGTGGCTTGTTGAATAAATATTCAGTAATTCAATTTTGGGGTTCTCAAATTTGTGGAATGTGATATTTGGAAGAGTATAAGAATGGAAAATCATTCCATTCCAAGAAACAAATGCTTTCAATCTTATAACACTGGATGGAAAAAGGGTTTTATGATGCTTTTTCACATAGGAGGACAAGAACAATTAAAGTCTATGCAGTACTTAACAGTAGATAAAAGTGTACTCACTGATCAAAAGACTAGGTTTCTTTTAGATATGTCAATCATACTTGGCTCATCAATGCTGTCCAAAATTAGCATTCAGTCCTGATACTTTAAAATGTTTTCTGCAAGTGACTCAAGTGAAACAAGCTTACAAAGTTCATAATTTCATTTTAATTTTTGTCAGGCAAGGGACAAGGTGGTTTCCAGCCTGACAGTCTTGAATATCTGTCTCTGCTCAGAGTCTCCCATTCATACTGGGAGATATGCAAAAGTCCAGTCCCAGGAACTAACTAACTCAATACTACAGCATTTATTTTCTGTGTGAAAATAGACAAACAAAAGATCTTTTGTTTATCCGCAGACAAACAAAAGATCTTTTCAAAAATAAAATAAAATACAATTAAAAAAAAAGGCAACATTCAGCCAGAGCTCAGCACACAGTTTATGCTGTGGACTCTTCTTTATTTTCTGTTACTAGGTTCATGTCACAAGGAATCACCTCTGTTACTCTACCTATTGCCAAATGGGACACATTCACAAGGAAGCCACATTTGAAGTAAACAACATCTGGGAGCACTGCATACAGTAACTGCTCTGGTCACAGGCAGAGTTTCTCCTCTTGGATGATAGCTGTCATCTGAGTGCCAAGAACGCCTGTAGCTGGAAAACTGTTATATTGCCAAAAAATAGGGTGACTAACATTCTCTTTGGTACTGCTTGAAGGATCCAGGACCCTTGAGACCCTATAAACCCTGAAAACTACTATTTCTGGAATACTGTCCGTAGCATTTGTATCTTTAATTACAAGTCACTGTTAGAAGTGTTACTTATGAGGTTTTAGTTTGGCCTAAACTGAATAAAACTGATGGTCCAAAGGAAAATGAAAAAAAAAAAAGACTGGATGGATCTGCTATAGTACCTGGATCTGCTAGAGGAACCTAGAGTACTGCCTGCAGTTGTGGTGCCCACAAGGTGAGAAGGACGTGGAACTCTTGGAGCAAGTCCAGAGGAGGGCCCCAAAGGTGATCAGGGGGCTGGAGCACCTCCCCTGTGATGACAGGCTGAGGAAGTCAGGGCTGTTCAGCCTGGAGAGGAGAAGCTTGAGGGGAGACCTCATGGCAACATTCCAGTGTCTGAAGGAGCCTGCAGGGAAGCCTGAGAGGGACTTGCATCAGGAACTGTAGAGATGGGACAAGGATTAATGGGTACAAATGGAAAAAGGGGAAATTTAGGCCACATATCTGGAAAAAATTCTTTACTGAGAGGGTGAAGAGATATGGACCAGGTGAAGCATGCACTGAAGCTGTGGATGCCCCAGCCTGGCAGTGCTCAAGGCCAGGCTGGATAAGGACATCCTGGTCTAATGAGAGGTGTGTCTGCCCATGGCAGGGGGAGCTGGGACTGGATGATCTCTGAAGTCCATTCCAACCCCTAAAGCTTCTGTTTCTATGGTCATTGAGTTTGGTCCTTTGGTGGCACTGTTTCTTCCCCATGCAGCCACATCTGTAAGTGTCTCTTGCTACACCCAAAGAGCAATCAGGCTTTGCAGCCACTCCTGAACCGTCAGAGCACTCATCTTATATCATCATCACTGCTCAATGGCACATTTTCATGTCCTGTTTTTGTAACTTATTTCTGGTGCCAACAAACAAAAGTGCTGAAGCAAGGGAAGAAGCAGAAGAAAGTTGAGAGGATCCAGACTTGCACATGCACACAAAAAAGCAAATTTAAAAAAAATGGAGAAATGATGGAGGGGGAAAAGGAAACAAAGAGTAGAAATTAACAGGGAGAGCACACTTTCAAGCAAAAGCAGCAGGAAAGACAGTAATAGCAATTAAATGTTCAGTGGGGTTTTCACCACTGCTCTCCTGCACAACATTCAGATCTGTTTGGAGCCTGGAGATGGCAGGAGAGATCCAGGTGGATTACACCCACCCTCCCATGCACCAGACCTCACTGGCATGGCACTGGATGCCCTCTCCTGATCCATGGCAGGACACTAGAGCTGTCCCAGGAGCCACACATTCTCCTGTCTGGCCACAAGCAAGCACTGAGCACCCTCTCTCCCCTCCCTGTCCCCATAGGAAAATCAAGGGTGCAGCACTGCTAAAAGAAGATTAGAGAGCTTTTAAATTGCATCTAACATAATTTCTTTCATCCTTAGATACAACTGTGCCGTGTAAATATCATGCTGTGAAGACTTAAGAAGATGAAAGTCTTGAACTGGCATTTTTTATTTTTTAAAAAAATATATAAATTCTATGCAGAGGAAGGGTCTCCTACACAGCAACCTTAGTTGATGGCTTTCTATTTCAGTACAAGAACTGACAATAAAATAAGTATCTGCCTATTACACAGTCCAGCTAGAGGCTACTGGCAAATAAGAAGTTAAGCAAACTCAGAAAGCAATAAGATCAGTTATTAAAAAACCCAAACATTCAGATGGTGTGTTGATTTCTTTATTGAAATAATTCCAAATAAAATTAAATAAAAGCCTGATTTTGTGTGTGGTAGAGATGAAAGGGTTTTGGAAGGCTTTTTCTGCAGGAAACATTGAGAAGCAACCTAGCTAGATGCATAGTTGATGTAATTATAATCTTATGCAGAATTTCTATGCAAAACTTCCCTCCCAGGTTTTTAGAGGAAGAATATTAACCTGGCAGAAGATAAATCTGGCAGCTGGTCAATCACCAACATAGAGATGTGTGAGCAGAGAAAATTATGGGTGGAGAAAGACAAGATAGGAGAAGCCAGGGAGGGATTTTGTAGTTTATGATTCTTAAACAAACTAGATTCCAGAATGAGGGGATTGACAGTGTGGATGGATGCTATAAGGGATTTATTGATTTCTGAGGCAAACACCAGAAGAGGCAAAAAATCTTTATAAATTCGTCTCAAAACCATTTCTGGAATTACAATATGTTGTTGTTTAATTGCTGTCTTCCTTCTCAGTTTTGTAATTTGTTTTCCTTCCTTAACTTTGAAATAGACAATGACAATCAGTGTCCTCAAAATGTGACCAATATTTTAAGATTTAACCTAGGACTGTGTCTGGTATGTACCCAAATACACTTACTGAATTAATCTCCATGAAAAGATTATATTACAGGGGCATGGGGAGGGAGAAAGTGAGAAACATCCACTCACACATGGAAATTGTGGTGGGGAATCATCTCTTCCCAAAGACAATCTTTAAAGTTGGCACACACATTCAAGTTACAGTCATTAACACATAAATTCATAAACAAACCAGGTATCCCTGAGATGTCCAGCCCTCCAGACAAAAAAAAAAAAAGTTCAGAATCTTATGCACAGGTTGCACAAAATGACACATTCCCCTTCACTTGAAAAGCTTCTCTGTTTGTATGAGGCAGCTGCTCTGGGGCAGGACAAGGGCTGAGCATGGCCTTGCAGTGCTGTGAAACCAGCACAGGAGGAAGCCTGTGCCTCCCTCCCTCTGTGGCTTGTTTCACAGAGCCAGTCTGGTAGAAAATAATGTGCTAGAGGTAATCACCACAATTATTACTGTAGTAGAAACAGTAACCATGATGTGGTTTATTTCCATTCCATCAAAATGTCAAGAATCAGAATTGCATGGCTCTGAGGAGTAAACAGTATCTGTGGCCATCACAGCCTTTACACAGGGGCTTCCTTTGTTTTTTTCTATTTCAACAGAAAAGCTCTGAAGGCAAAGCTCCTCTGGCACTCCAGCTATGCGTGTGACTACGTGTGCTAATGTGCACGGAACAAAAGGGTGGAGAGGAGCTCTGGGCTGCAGTTACTACTTGGAGTATGTCTGCTTTGTACTTAGTAACCTTCTCTGCTTCCAAGAACAGCTCGATAAATCACGCCTCTCGCACTGTGGCTGCATGCACACAGCACTGTACGTTTTCAGCAGGCCTCCAGATGTAAGCAATTAGGCCACGCTGGGCTATTCTGCTGCCTCCCCTATATGAGACATGTCTAAATAAGAAAAATCCAGCTCATTCTTAAAAACATGCACAGTTCTTCCCAGACAGGCAGTGGTTAGCCCACGCTGGCAGATCCAGTGAGCACTTTCCAAAGTCATGGTCTAAATAGATGTCTAGACAATGCCCTGACTGCATGTTGGGACAGGGTCCTATTGTTCACCAGACCTCACTTCCCTCTTGCTTTCCTGACATGAAGAGCTCCAGCTCTGAGGTGCAGGGAGGCTGGATCAGATGACCCACGGTGGTCCCATCTAACCTGACCCATTCTGTGACTGTGAGAAGCATAGTGTAGCCCAGGGGTCAGGGACAGCTATTTGGCCTGGCTCCTCCAAGAACTGTGTTCAGGGCTGCTCTCAGTCCTTCTTGGACATGAGGTTTGCCAGGCACCTCAGAGGATGCTGTCATTTCCACTTGCTGTCTGTTCTGTGATGAAATTTCAGCAGAAAAAGGAACAGCTAGGGAAAACTGGTATGCTGGAGGGAAAGGTTTAGGCCTTCAGGAATGTCTAAACAAATGGCAACCAGCCACTTGGGTTGTGTTTCATTTCCTCAAGAGATTTCAGACTGTTCTGAATACAATAAACAACTGCCACTGGGGAAGGCAGACATATTTTTCTTTTCTCTTGAGGTATTGTAGATGTTATTCTATGTTCTGCGGTGGAAAAAAATGTTTCTTGAAGCAACTGGAAGGTTCCCATCAGTGAGATGCAGAGAGAAAAGCTCTAAGCAAGCTATTTGATTACTCTTTGAAAAGCTGCCAGAGGTGGATGGCATTACAGAGGGACACTACAAGAAGGCTTTATGACATTAAAAAAAATTCCAGCCCTCTTTCAACTGTAACACTGGATTAGCTATTAATTGGTTACTATGATAGATCAAATGTTGTTTAGTTTTGAAATACTTGACAAGTCCATTGGACTGGGCTGCACTGACCCCAAGAGATGACTATGGTAAAAACATTCAAGTCATCCCACATTTCTGTCCTTAGAATTTTTTTTTCAGTGTGTAGACACATATTGAACTATGAAAGGTATAAAGTTGTCTATGATAAAGGAGGGTTTTTACAAGGAAGTTTAACACTCGCCAACTTTATTCAAGCTGTGAAAAAATTCCTGAGAAACCACTGGGAAGAAAGGAGCATCCACTTACTGGATGGGGAAGAAAGGAGCATCCTCTCACTGGGTGGTACAGCTCATGACTGCTCAGTATTTGTGAGGATTTGTGGGGTAGGGGAGAACAGCAACCATTTAAATGGATATAATGTCTTCAGTATTCTGGAAAAGCTATATTTAAGCACTAAAAATTTTATACACACAGAGTATACTAAAAAAAAAGTTGGTCTTTTACTTCCCATCATATTTACATCTCTTCTGCACAGAGTCTGAATGTCCACACTAATGTCCTAAATATTTCTGGAGTTCAAACATCTTATATATAATTATATATATAAACACACACATAATCATACTTTTTGGCTATATTGTCAAATGCAGGAAGCCATTTTATTGTCTGGCCTTTGAAGGCTGGGGTCCCACAAACAGCTATGGTAAAGAGGTTTGGCTTTGCCTGCTGGATAATGTGCCACCTGTCAGAAAGCCCTTTCCATTTGGTGCAGATTCCTGGTTGATATGGGCAAGCAGAAATGTCAAGTGCTGCAGGGAGAACTCTCTGCATTTCTGTTCCCCCACAGGAATGTCTGGGGCTGTTCCTCAGGAAACATCCTCCTCTAATCCTGCAGGCAGCCAAGGAAGCAGGGAACATGCTCCTGATGGCCAACACACCCTTGAGAAATGTTCATCTTCAGGTCTGGCTGTATTTGTTCACTACTTGACTGTGACAAAAACAAGAGGCTTCTCAGTAATGGCATATTTCATTTACAACACCCTTTCCTTCTCTAGACTCCTCTCAGTCTGTCTCAGCACACCTCCCCACCAGGCTCCTCAGCAACCCCAGCAATATTTGTTCTTCTCCTTTGCTATCTGGTCTTTTCTGCTTTTTGTCTTATGCATTTTACAGATAAAGAGAAGACTGTTATCCAGGGAGGCATAAGCAAATAGCATCTCTCAAATTTCCCTTTCTTGAATTTCCCTTTCTTGAGACTCTTATCCAGGGAGGCATAAGCAAATAGCTTCTACTTAAATTCCCTTTCTTGAGAAAGTGCAAGTTACTGATGCTAAGCTTAGAGGGCAAGAAATGCAAGCAGGCTCTCACTTTAAGTACCACAAGCAAACAGTGTTTGTGTGTCTGTAGGCAGCAGTAAGGGATGACTTTTCAAACCTCCTCATACCAAGATCATGGCCAAAAGCAGTATGAGGGTGTGTTTTCTCTGAGTGTTTCATGGATGCTGAATCAGAGAGATGGACCACATGTCCATGGATATGGAGCACCTACAGCATAGCACAGCAATGCTATCCCCACATGTTCTAATCTTTGGATTTTCCCAACACTCATCAGGTGACCAGATTTTACCTTCCTGTGCTTCACAGCACACCTTTCAAAAAGTTCTTCTTCTCATCAGCTATTTCTAGGTCTGGTTCTTTTGTCTTTGGGTTTCTAATTTCACTGAACTTCCCAGCCACCCAGAGTTTCACCTCACTGTGGTCTCCGAGACGGGTTCACCAGTTTCTCATCACAATCACTCACTTTCACACAGCCAGTCCTTCTCCCTAACTGACAGCCATTTGGAGATACAGGAGTATTTGAACCCAAACTTTCGGAGCAAGCTCTGCCAAAAATTTTCATTAAGATAAACATGACCGCCCCCCAAATTCTGCTAGCAGCTGTTACAAGAGAACAGACTTCCTCATGCAGCAAGAGAGGACAAGCTTGTATTTCAACTCCCCTGGCAGATGATGGAAATAGGGGTTTGATATATTCTGGAGGATTTGTTGCTGGTTTGTTTTGTTTTCTTTTTCATTTCAGCTGCAAACTAATGACTGAAGTGGTAGCTTAAAAGCTCTCCAAAGCTGAATGTATGGAACATTTCTCAGAAGGAGTGTATAAAAAAGCATCATATTTATCTCATGAAGTTATATAGTAATTATCAGGAGCCTTCCTCTGTCATTCCATGCACAATTCTTTCCAGACTCTGCTACATGGTATATTAACAATCCCTTTCTATCCAAAGCAGTGGTAAGGCATGCTTCAAACAGTGCATTTTTTAAGGCTTTGTGTGACCTTTTCATTCTGTTGGCCTTTCCAGAAAAGGATGATGAATACAGTCTAGCTTGTTTGAAAGTTGCAAGTGGCCAACAATGTTTCTGTGGCATGTGGTGACTACAAAGCCTACTATAAAATACATGGAAGAATGTTTATATGAGAAGTTACAGCGCTGGTAAAACTGGACAGCTGTACCTCTGAAGAAGCCATCTGCAAAGCCACAGCAGGGAAAAAAACCCCATATTTTGAATCCAGTTAAAAGCTTTCTGAGACTTACTTGAGACCCTAACTTCAAGACTAGGTGTGTACCAATACTTTTCATTTTTGACCTGACTCCTGGACTGCCAGCCTGGACGCCGAGCAGCTGAGCAGAACGCTGGGGATGTGGTAATGGGGCGGGCTGGCACAGATTCCTACCCAGAGACCCTCAGAACCAGCCTGTGGGGGCTTCTCCCCAGTGCTCATGGTGCAGCAGCCTCTGCACTGGGGACAGGCTGCTCCTGGTCACCAGCCCCCCATTTGTCCACTGAAATAGATGCTACAGCAGGCTGGGAAACACTGGCATTCCTCGGGACACCACAGCTGTGCAGCCCCGGGTTTTAAGCGAGCGTTTTCTCCTCTTTTGATCAACATCCATGTTCTCCCATCCCCCTCTACGTTTCCTTTCAAGATCTGTTTTTATTTAACCTTGAAATGCAAGGGGAGTAATCTAGGTTAAAAAAAACCCAAAATGAAAAACACAACAAAGGACCCCCTCCCTATTCCATCTTCAGACACTTCTGCAGCTGCAAACCAGAGTGCATTTTTTTCCATTCAAAGCCACAAACTGGCCTGAATTTGCTAAAATGCTGGGTTAGTGCACATGAAACCTTCAGCATGCCTGTGAACTTTCCTGCAGCTCAAGAAATTTAGAACTGGTCGGTCTGTTTTCCCCCTAGAGCCCCCCAAATTTGCTGCCAGTGCTGTTGTGAGCCCCAACATCGCCCCTTGGTGGCTGGAGCTGTCCTTCGTGTGGCTGGGCCAGGGGCCCCTGCAGCTGCTCTCTTGCACACTGAAACTGAAAAGCACTGGCATGTTTACAGAAAGGGGTGGGCTCCCCTCTCATCCCACCCTCTCCCCTTAAATTCCAGTCTGAGCAGGTCAGACTAAACAGGCTGTGTATCCTCCAAAACAGACTTTGGCTACACCACCCTGCATCCAAGCCTTAGTCTTGAGTGGCCAGGAACTGCAGCTGATCACACAATGCTTTTATGACATTTTATCAGCTTTCATTTTGATATCAAGGTTCTGCTTATGTCTGAGACTACTTTCTCTTGCAGGCAACATGGTGCAGCAGCCTCAGTGCAGATGTGTGTGGGGCAAGAGCAGTGACAGAGCAGGGCAAAAGTGCCTGCAGCACACCTTTGCACCTCCTTACACTCCTGACAGGACCGTGCTGCACATTAGACACTTACAGAGTTGCTTTATGCTGCTTTTTGCAGCAGGCAAGAACACTCAGCACACAGCCTCCTTCCAGCCTCAGTGTGTCTGTCATTCAGTCCCTACCTGAAGGCTGCTAGAAGTGTGGACAAGAGCCCTTTTCCTCACACACCTCTGCCTAGGATCCCATTTTCCCTTCCTCTATCCCAGTGTCAATTGCCAAGGAGCATCACCAGCCAGAGTGGCAGAAGCACAGAGCACTCAATGACTTGTTCAGGGTTCCATTTCTCCATTGAAAAGTTTCCTCCTCCCTCCTCACCCCCCGCATCCCCCACTCTCCCGAGAAGCTCATGGCTCCTTTATCGGAATCAGCCAGGGCAAACTGCTGGATGACACAAACCAGACGGCCAGCATCCGCTGCAGACTGGGACAAAAGATGGAAGCAAAAGATAATAATGGAGCACAGCTGGCTGATAAGCATGTTTAAATTTTGCAGAGATTAGCTGTGAGAACAGGAAGGAGTTCTTTCTCTCCCTTCTGTTTGTTTAGCTTTCTGTAATTGTTTATTTTCAGGATGAAAAACATGCCCGCGCAGACTTATCAAGCAAGTTGAAGCAAGGCAGAGGGAGAAATTTGTCTCATTAGAAACATGAAAGCCCCGGCACAGCCAAAAGCAAGCCGGGCTCTCCATTTTGCAGAGCCACGTAAGCGCTCAGGCGGAGCGGAGCGCTCACAGCGGCTCCTGGCTGGCCCCGGCAGCGGAGCGGGAGCGCTCAGCCCCTGGGTCCGCCTGGCTCCCCTGGCTCCCCGACAGGGAGCAGGGCTGCACAGCCGCCTCCTCACTCGATACGGCTGAGCTGGCGGCTTTCACAGCTCCTCTCACTCGGAAAACCTTTCCCTTATTTATCTGGGCTGTCGGAGTGTGAGCTCTAAGTACAGAGCAGCAAGCCTCTCCTCAAATCTGTGAGCGAGTGTCTGTGCCTGGCTTCCACAGATGTAAAAACAAGCACTGGAAAATAAGGCTTTGTGTAAGGGAAACCAGCAAACAAAACACATTTGAAGGAAGAGTTGCAGTTTAAGGGACTGATGCTGCTGTAACAGGATGAAATTTAAGTTTTCCTCATGTATTTCACACAGGGGACACACAGGTTGCCACCAGCCGCTAAACTGTCATCATAAAATAGGGGGTTTCAGTGCCCTTCCTCTCCTGCCTGCCCTAAATCTGAACCTGCCTCTGCTCAGTTTCCACACAGGCAAACCTGCAGCCCATTCTGTGGATCCCCACTGGTGTGAAAGCTGCGGGATCACATCAGTGGTATTATAACATCTCACTTTTCCCTCCTCTCTGACTGACAGCACACACAGGAGGTCCTGCAGAACACGCTTGTACAGAGATTAGGCCAGAAACTCTACCCAAGCTTCCTGTTCGCACCTGGTAATGCTATGAATGAAGAAAGAGGCCACAGGGTCAGCTGTACTCCGAGTATTTCATGCCCCCCTGGAGAAGCAAAGCTGCGGTAGAGCTGGGTTTCCTACAGCTGAGCATGCCAGGGTGCTGCCAGGCAGCCAGAGGTGTGGCACTGCATGTCATCACCCTCTGCTGGAGCAGCTCCAGCTTGGGCAATCATCACACTGTGTGAAAAGGTTTTGGTCCAGGTCTATAGGGCTATTCCTTCACTGGTCCCAAGAGGCTGAGACAAAACCAGACAGGAGTGTAGTTCTGTGATGCACCCCTCTTACCCTACCTTTAAGATAGTACCAGCATGAAATGGAGAACAAAACCAAGCCATTGAGGTCATGAGTATGAGCATTTCTCTCAACAGTCGTTTTCACTGGGGAAAAGTTTTTCAGAATGTATTAAGAGACCATTGCACTAATATGTGGACAAGAAAAGTACTACTGGTAGAAACAATGTGCTTCTTGTGTTCTAAGTGCTGTGCTTTATTCACATGAGCCATCCTTTTGGATGGCTACACAGGCTTGTTTGCAAGACTGGCAGTGCAGAGGTACAGAAAGCAGCTGGACTCAGAAAGCTTGTTAGTTGTGTGGAAGCCTGACAAACCCCACAACTCAGCTGAACACCAACCTGCTGCTTCCCCCATTGTTCCCCTTGCTGTTATCACTGTAAGAATTTTTTCAAAAACATTCATGAAAAAAGAAATTTTTTTGCTGATTAAAAAAAACCCTCCAAACCCTCAAGAAGCTGATTAATACCTCTGAAAAGCTCAGTGGTTTGCTCCAGAAGTCCCTTCAACACAGCAATACAAACTTGTATCAGTCCCAGAAGCACTGCAGGCTCCCCTGGGCTGTGCCCAGGGTTCACCAGCCATGTGTCTAGGTGGGAATGCTGGGTGGGGGCCCCCCAGCTCAGTGGGGATCCCTGGGGTGTCCCAGTGGTAATGCACGGGGGGCCAGTGGTGGTCTGGCTAATCCCAGCACTCCCCCAGCAGTGCACAACTCCCCGGATGCTGCCAGCACTGCAGAATTGTAGCATGCTCCTTCTCTGCCTTTGATTACAAATTGATGATTTATTACAATAGGTAAAGCAACTGAAGCCTCCTGGGTAATTATAATCAGCAATAAAACACAGTGTTTGCCCTGAAAAGCTTCCTATCTAATTATACCTATTATTCCAAAATTATTGCAAAGCATTTTTTGCTGTCTGGGTTCATAAATGACAAGTATTTTAATAATCACCTGAAGTACATATCAAAGATTTACAATGTCAAAAGGAATTTCAGGTGCTTTGTAAATGCCTATTTTCTGTAAAATCATGCTTTTATGACAGCTCATGTAAGACAGAAATACAAATGGACTGTATACATAATCTGAAGGCCTGCATATTCCCAGTGTGTGTTTTTGCATTTCTAGATTTAAAAAAATAAAAAGGATGAATCAAACAGGGTGAATGAAACCTGGTTCCTGAGTGCTTTGTTGCAGTGGCTGTGTCAGAACCCAGAATATATTAGTTCACCAGCATGGACTGACTTTTTTCTTTTCTAGTAGTGGGGATGGGATGGAAGGAGCATATTTGTGGTGCCAAATGTAAAGGACAGGCACTGATGCAGAGAAAAAAGCTTAGCTTAAATCAAGGAAAGCACCAACATGGCTGCTGTGAGACCTGCTTTGTTGCCTTCACACAATGTGTGCTTCCACATAGGAGAAACAACACCACTAGGAGCAGTGATACTCTGCACCCCAGCGTGGGGGAAACAAATAATGGGACTGGCCAGATAATGAGGTACAATGACTAATAATTGTGGGGTCTTTTCACTGTTTTTAAATAGGTCACCCTTTTCCTCTCTGACTCTGAATCGAATTTTCCTCTGTGCTGGCTGCCAAGCATGTGACTCCTCGGTGCTGTAAAAAGGAAAGCAGCAGCAGGCCCTTGGGGTATGGAGATATTACAGCAGCCACGCAACACATTTCTGCATTCAGAAAAGCTTTAGCAGTGGGTCAGGCAACAGCTACTAAGCAAGGACATATGAATATTTTTTCATGTTGTCAGAAGAAAATGTGGAACTGATAAGAAACACTTGTGGACATGCAAAGCCATCTCAGAACCCAGGGTTTGTTTAGATGATAAAGAGATAAAATCTGAAGGCATGTATTGCAAGGGAAGATAAACTTTAGCAGAATGTCTATTTTGAAAAAAAAGAAAGAAAGAAAGAAAGAAACAAGTGGTATGTTTCAGGTAATTGGCTTTCTCTGCAAAAAAAGGTCCTTGAGGATCATAAGGCAACATTGGTGCAATATGTAAAACTGTATGAGCTGCATGGATGCTGTTCATTCATTTTTGTTCATGGAAACATGATGCCATTTAGATTTTATTTGCATCTTGTAAATATTTTCTTAGAACCCCAGCAGGACACTGGAAAGCATAAAAGCACACATTACCAGCTGAACATATGTAACCAGAGTTTTCTCTTTGCTTGCAGCTCAGCCTGTTCCATGTGCTCTGATTTAAAGCCCTGTAATACACTTACCACATAAGAATTCTGTTTAGCTACATTTAACATTTTTGAGGGAAGGTTTGTCAGATCATTTTTTTTTACTTAATGCATATGTATTTTCATGCCTTTGTCCTGCTTGATGTGAAATAAGCATTTTTTAAAGGAAGTCGATCTCTTTTCATAATTTGGAAAAGATGCAGTATTTAAACACTGAGAAATGTGCAGTGCAGTGTGGATTTAATGGAAACATTGCCACAATTCTACGCTTATGTTGTGGCATTAAATCAGTCAGAAGACAGAGGCAAACTGCCAGTGTGTGCAATGCCCAGAGGAGGAGGCAGTTCCAGTAATAATTTTAGAGACTGTAAAGTGACTCTAAAATGGAAATATCAGCAGCAGCTCTAGGAGTGCTCAGCTGCACAAGATGCACAAGCGCATGCCCAATTTTAAACACACAAGTAGCTCCAAAATGAATGAGACCACCCACAGGTTTACAATCCTTTGAAGAATTGAGCCCTTAATTGCTCAGTAACTGCTGCAAGAAGACGTCAAGTTTCTTTTGTTTTACTTATTATTAAAAAGAGCTTTGCCAGCATAAAACACTGGAGGAGCCCAACCCAAACCAAATGGATAAAGTGAGGAGACAAAACAGCCTTGCAGAAGGGCTGGTTTTTGCTACAATTCTGCTGTTTCAGCTCAGGATGAGTTGCTCCTCCTGCTGTGGTCCACACTCAGCAACTCTTTAGGCAGGACCACCAAATTACAGTCGCATCCACCTTTGCGCGATGAGCAATTGACAAGTTCAGAAGGTTTGGCGATAATTTTCTTTGTACACAAAGCCCCACTCAACAACCCTCTGTTAGAAAAGAGTATTATTTCTGTAAAAAATCTTTTTAAGACCTACTTGGGATGATAAGCTTTTTTGTCTGCCAGGACATTTCTACAGCTTCACCAACTCTGTTACATGTGAGGGACAAGAACTTGAAGAAGCTGATCCTTTTGCAGTGTACGAGGCAGGGAAGTGTTAATATCTCTGCTCTACAGAGACAACTGATCTGCAAGGGGTCAGAAACCTCAGCTGCAGAAAATCCGGAAAGCTAAGCTAACTTTATTGGAGCTCTGCTGATTTATACCAGCTGAACATATGGCCTCAGAAGATTAAGGAGTCTGTGTGAGAAATCTGTGGCACATCTGGGACACTCCAGGGCCTGAGTCACAAGATCATCCTTCCTGCCCATAACAATTGCAAACATGCCTCTACTATGCAGGAGCCTCTGCAAACCTTTTTGTTAACCTCCTGGCAAAGCAATAATGAAATTGTTTGAATGACTGAGCCCAGGGAAATTTGGGGTTAGCTTATGCTGTTAACAAAGCCATTTCTGTGATTACTTTGTGCATTACACTATTCTATACAGGTAAGCCAAAACTATATATAATATTGGATTGTTGTGCTTGCAGTCATATTCTGAATAGAGACATAACAGAAGGAATTTTCAGTCCAATATGGGGGAAGAGTCTGTCAAAATCTCACAAAATGGGATCTGGGTTTCCTTTTTGCCTCAATCCTCTGCCATGCTGGATATGAGTAGCTGAGGATGAATGCATCACTGCAGAGATGTTTCCCTGTCTATGCTTTTTTACCATCAAGGGATTTATGGCAGGGTAATGTCATACACATATTTCCCTCACTATCTTTTGCCCAGGCAATAGGGAATTTCTGGAAATACAAAAGATCTAAATAAAGTCACAAATATGCTTTAACAGGCTACTAAAGCATGATCACTTTGTATCTGGGACAGCTATTTTAGCCACAGCAATATTTTGTTAACTATTGCTCCAGGACAGGGGAAAAAAATTAAATCTTATTCAAATAGGTTATAAAAAATAATTAAAATAAATTGGAGCAAAGCCTGTACAGCTTGTGGGGAAAAAAAAAAGTGAAGCTGTTCACCTTCAGGCTCTGATGGATGTTTGGGCCCCTGTGATACTCCAGGCTTAGCTTCAAAATGATACAATGTAAACTATTCACAACCTTCATGTTATGGTGCTAATTTCAGATAATGGTACTGGTGAGAAAGGTAATGGCACCTCTCAGTCAAAAGAAACAGAACAATACAATGAAAACTCATTTAGAGTTTGATTTATTACCACAATAATTAGTAAAATGTTTCATACTGAGGGGATCGGTATTGCAAATGACATGAAACTGCCATTGAAGAATAAGCAATGATGCACAGCATTTGCAATTATCAAGGGGAAAACTGGAATTGAACTGTATTTAAACAAAGACCAAAAAAGAAAAAAAAAAAAAAGAGAGAAAAAATAAAGAAAAAACAAACAAATATACCCCCTAGTCTGGAAAATTAATGAAAAATGTAATCAAATTACTCCAGAAGTTAAGAAACACAAAAGCACTACACCAGTTTTCAGAAATATGTGACACACAGCAAAACTTTTAGAGGGTTAATGACATTCTGTGAGCTATATGTATCCTAACCTTGCAAGTATTTGTTTTAGAAGGGTTTATTTTTTAACAGACTTTGTTAAGCTACCTGACAAAAAGGGCTAAATATTGTGACCCTCAATAAGGAGGGAAAGAAATGGAGAAAAGTTTGCTTAGCATCCATTTTCTGCCTGTTATTCCACCAGGAAGCAACATCTGCCAGCAGTTTCCTGAGCTCTCTGTGCAACCCAGCACCACCACCTGCTGTTTGGGAAGGAAGACTCAATTCCCCTCGTCCTCCACAGTTAAATCCAGCACCGTGCAGGCAAAGAGAAAGCATTCATTTAAACATTTGAAGATGAGGAGGACAAAGAAACAGTGCAACAAAAGAAAGCAAACTCCCAGCACCCATGGCAGTGTGTGGGAGCTCTGCCCATTTAAACCACAGGGCAATCCCTCCTCAGAAATGGGGTGAAGAAGCTCAGCTGGTCACAACAGCCATGGTGGCTGGCTCTTCTGCTCTCTTAGCAAGGGCTACCCTCAAAATCTTTGTAGACTTTAGCAGTCCATATGACTTGCCTCAAGTGTGCTGTCTGTCTTCCCCCAGATCCTGAAGGTTATTGCAAAAAGAAGTTCTGTTTGCTGTGTTTTGGCTCTTCTGGCTATGGGGGGGCTGCTGAAATTTCCTTGCATGATGCTTTCTCAGTGATGGGCCTCCCAGGTTCAGACATATGGAAAACAGCAAGGTCCAAAGCTAGTGAGAAAATCCCTCATTCCTTCCAATGGATGTGATGAAAAAGTGAGCCTGTGTCATTTCCTTTTAATTAGTAATGGAGCAAAAAGAAAGAAAAATATAGGTAAGAGTGCCCTAAGAAAGCCAAATGAAGATATTCAATACCAATCTGCTGCCTGTATCCAAAACTGAAGCTAAAAGCTGTGTCAGCTGCACCTGAGAATTTGACCAGACTCCACACTGCAGGAATAACTGAATTACAACCAATGGGAGCAACTGTGGGGGAGCCACGCTCCATTCACACTGCTAAGTCACAGCCCAAAATCTGCTTGGTTTTTTGTTTTTTTTCCACCAGTTTTCCTTTTAGACAGGTAAATCTCCAGCTGGGCCTATCTGCATATCTGATTCTTCACAGGACAAGTGCTCTGTCCTGTATCTTGTGCAGACAGGAATGGAGTCTGTCCAAAAGGGCATGTCACTGATTAATGGCAAACAGTGCAATTCTTAACAGATAGTGAAGTATCCCCCAGCTGCTAATCAGTGCTGTCAATGATCTGTGATGTTAAGCATGTGCATTTCTGCAGTACAAGGTTTGTGAAGCTCCAGGGTCTGGCTGTGGTGTCCAAAATTGTCATTTCCCCCAAAGAGGAAAGGGCTTGGGTGGATGAGGAGTGTGTTTACTGGTTTTTGTTGGGTTTTAGTTGCTGTTGCCTCACCCCCAAATGAGAATTTGTTCACGCTTTCAGGCTGCTCATCCTGCATTGTCTGTTTCAATTCAGCTCTTAAGCTGAGGTGATGAGGTTTTAGTTTATTTGCATGCCCAGTGCACACCTGGGAGTTGTAGAACTAAGCTTATTATCAGGTCGATGCAGGTTTCATTTTTAGCCTATCCTGGTCTGGAATACCTGAGCTGTTGAATGAAGGAAGCACAGTGAAGCTGACTACCTCAAAACATCCAGACCTTGGAGGCCTCAGTTTGCAATTTCTGCCACCCCTTATTTCCCTGCCCGTTTAAACCATTAAAAGAACGCAGGGCAACTTTAAAATTAGAGGGGGTTTTGTGTTATTAGTATTTTTATTTTGTTTGTTTGATTGATTGACTGATTGATTGAGTAGGGTTATTTTAATACAAAATGGAAGAAATATATGTTTTGCATGAACAGAGCTGGAGGTACTTGAACTTGGAGCTGGACCAAGTGGGTGGTACTAGAGCTGGGGGAGCAGGCACACAGGACACTGCCAGCCCCACCTCTGCAGGGTCAACCAGAAACCTAGACAGGGCAGAGAAGCAAATATGAAACACATGGGTAGGAGTCCCATTTTGAGCCTTTTTCCTGTGCCTGTCTCTGCAGCAGGGATGCACTGGGAATGTAGTCTGCCACAGCAGCCACTGGAGCTAGGCAGGGAAGGCTTCATATCCACCTGATAGCTGAGATATGGATCAATGAAGGATTGCTTCCCTCAAACACTGATCCACAAACACCTGAGCCAATGCTCACCTTCACTAACTACAGGGACTTCTAGAAAGGGATCAGTTTTTAAGTACTAACCTGTTTCTTTTGGCTGAAAAAGAGCTGAATGGAATTGCTTTCAAATGCAGGTGCTCCTGTGTGTGCTATTGTTCACGTGCCCTGAGGTTGGAGGCTACATCACTACTGGCATCTCAAATGGCTACAGGATCAGAGAGAACACATGGATGTTGAAACTGCCACGTGTGTAAAATGAATATGAAACTAAACACCTAAAATATATCTGAATTTTAGTAAGAGCTAAATGAATGCAGCCAAAGTCTGAAATATTCCCTAGAATTATCCTTATCCTAGCAGTGGATTTTTGTAGTGGAAAAGCTGCAACATAACTTAGGAAAATATAGATCACTAAAAAACTCTGATGGAACCCTGAAATGACATAAAACAGCACTGAATTTATCAGTGACTTTTAATCTGGGTATGCTGGGAATTCCCCTTCTGCCATGTTTAAGATTTCTTAAAAAAAAGGTCATCTTTTAACGTCAAATATGCAAACTGTCAGTTGCATAACATGGTCCATAAATATAGCAGAGTTCTTACTTCAATGAGCAAGGAAAAGATCAAGGTGTTTTCAGTTTAGTTAACTCAAGGAGACTGAGTATAGAGATTTTTAGAAGACTATTCCTAAATATTATAAAATAAATCTGGTGTTCTCCTACTCTTTTCCCTGTGACTAACTATATTCATTTAAACTGTTTATTATTGAATCAGCAGAGGTCAAAAGTGAAGACCTATCCATCATTTCCACCTGGAGGAAATTCCTCTCTGATGTCTCTACGTTCTCTCCATCCCCTTTTCAATATATTTTTAATAACAGTGGACTTCCTGAGAGCCTTGCAGGCATCTAAGCACACACACACCATCACTACCCAGGTTTATCTGGTTATTCACTAAGCATGCAAAAGGAAGATGGCTCTCAACATTATGACTGCCAGCAAGAAAGTCCAATGGCATAGAGAGAAAATAAGTATTTAAGAGGAAAAAAGACTATAATGTGATCAGAAGTTGGTGGTTAATTTCTGGTGACTTGTGATGATTTAAATCTAAGGGAGCGGACCTTATAGGCCCTTAAATCTTCCATACTATACAGAGTACACTTTTATTTCAGAGATCAATCCAAGATTTCCTACTTTCAGAAATGCCTCTTGTCTCATTAAATCCTTCTCTTTTTGTCAAGCTTGAGCTCTTTCAGATATGAGTGCAAATTCTGAGGTACTCCAGTGAGCAAATCTTCTGCCAAGTTCAAGTTTTCCAGTTTAATCATGTTACCAAAAGCTGCTTCCTTAATGCCCTTCTCAGTAATTTGATTGTGACTGAGATCAAGCTTTCCTAGCTCTGACAGCTCACTGAAGACATCAGTAGGAATTACTAATATTTTACTGGATGCTAAATATAATTCCTCAAGGGCAAGGGGGAGAATAGAGGGAATGAATGCTGCTCAGCTGACTGAAGTTCATCATGTGCAAAGATGCTACGGAGCCAAACTCCTCTCTGGGAAGGGTTGGTGGGTTACCCTGCTGCTGGGGAGGCTCAGTGCTGCCAGACTCCTGTGCTGAGGAGGCAAAGCCTGATCCATCACAGTTCAGGTGCCCCAGCTCCACCAGGACACAACTGCTGGGCTGCTCCTGAGGTTATTGTCAACCTCCCAAAGACAGCAGCCTTTGCAAGCCTTCATAGGCTTCTTTCACAGCTCCATCTCTGAGTTGCTTGTTCTTCAGAACTGAGAAATGTGATGTCAAATACACCTACAGAAGAGCCAGCTGTATGAAATTTATCCTGTTATTCACAAGTCATAAGTATCTAACACTAAAGGGAATTCCTTCAGATTTTCTGACTGCCATTTGCCTGAGAATTAAACCACTCCTAAAATAAGATGAGAACAGTGAAACTACCATTCTTTTCAGCCAAAGAAGAGTTTAAAAGCACTTTGTATATAAATTTCTTTCTAATATCCTGTATTAGTTATTTTGGGGTAATAATAGCTGTAACAGATATATTGTAATTTATAATACTTCTCTGTACCTGTATTTGACTATAAAATTGTTGGTGGCCACAGTTAGAGCACTACTCCTTTGTCCTCAATATCTTCTATAAACTAAGTTCTCTAGGGCTGTATAATTTGTTTTTATCTTGAGCTCCTTCTCTTGAGTGTCTATGATGTGTGCTCTGACTCCAGTATCACTCTCAAATCCTTTTTTTTTTTGAGCATCTGTTTTCTACATTTTCACAATTTTTTTCAAGACAGGGTAAAATAATAACTCATGCTTTGATGTATACTGATGCACAATTTGCTCATTTGGTAATCCCATGTATGTGATGAATAACCACAAAGGAACCTTACATTAACATGCCTCTAATTATTTATATCCTATGACTGAGTCATTATTCACCTATGACTTTCCAGTATCCATCATCATGTATAGCTACATGCCTTATGATAATTATTTTTAAACAGCTGACTCTCCAAATGTAACTAAATAACTTCAGCTAGAGGGCTCAACTGCCAGAGCAGGCACACTGGAGAGCAAGAGTCAGCCTCAAAACAGGCTGTTGATCTGATCATCTCATCTTCCTTAGAGCACTATTAATTAAAAAAAAAAACAAAAACATTATTCTTCTTCCCTTTTCTAGCTTTCTGCTTGTTTACCAGCTTCTTATTTTACTTTTGCTGTTTAAGAGTTTTAGTAGATCATACAGCCTTTTCTTCTGCATTTCTTGTAAACTCTTCCTTTTTCTACCATTTACTGGAAGGAATATGAGTGATCCTTCTCCTGACGCTTTTTGGACAAACACTGCAGCGCTCTGGCCTGAGAGAGCACTCACCCTTGTTTGATTTGTGACTTATCCTTCTGCCAGCTGGAAGGTTCCTCTGCCTGCCCATGGAGATGCTGGGAAAGGGCTGCTGGGCTGTCCCTGGATGTCAGGAGTGATGCTCCCACCCTGGGAGCATCTGGCCTTGATCTCTGCAGGGGACACCTCTGAGGTGCAGCAATGAACAAAAGGTTTTGCCCTTCTGCTCTTTTACAGCTGCTGGCTCAACTGTGAATTTCAAGGCTGAATTAGTGCTAATATGTTTCAAAGTCAAAGCTTCATTTTAAAACTTCTTGTTGAACTTATGGGCCAATTTGAATGTTTTCACTGCAATTTTTTCCTGGTTTCAGGGTTTTCCCTGTTCCTCATGCATTGATTTCTGTTAAGGTAAAGACACAAACACTTCTAGAGAAAAAGACATGCATACATAAAATCATAAACTACACAGTCTATTAGCATAAAAGTCTGTTGATAAAATTTTTAAATTACATAAATTCAGAAAACTTTGATTGATACTCTTGCTTCTTTTCTGATTTATAACAACCCTGGGGACCTGGATTTTCTGGTGAAAGAGAATGTAATTTCTTCTTCCATTATAAATGCTTGAGGATATTGAAGCTATAAAATACATTTTTTGCATTTCAATGTGGGTCTGAATAACACTGCTCTTTAAAATGTTGTATTTAACCTGCCTTTCAGCATACTACAAAGTTATTTCAGTACCTTTAGGTATAAGGCAGATGTGACTTCCTGTGTCATACAGGGGATACATACTGCTAGGAGAGGTTTAGAATTATCAAAACCTTGTCAGATGAAAGGTGCTAATATATGTCTGTTGGAACTGTGCTTTTAAAATAATTGATTGTTGTCTGTCCACTCCAATAAAGTAGAAAGAATGGAATATTTATGACAGCTAGTTATTTATATTCCTACAATTATAATTAATTCATTTCTGAAATTGTTACATTCTTTCCTATCTCTTTGTCAAACTATCCATCCATTTTCCAATAGACAGTACACTAAACCAGCAAGTTTCTCTCAAGATCAAATTATGTTTTATCTCCTGATACTTCTGAAAATAGTCTCATCCCAGGAATTCAGATAGAAAATCTAAACTTGCTTAAAACTCACTGTGGTTATTTCTGCAGCTGAGAGGAAGAGAAGTGATTTAACCATAATGCTCATCATCCCCATTGACTCAAGGAAAGTTTCTATCCTTTCTGAAATGGATATTGAAAAAAAAAAGCTAACAATTACATCGAAAACAAAATGAAAATATGTCTTGCAACATTCCTTTGGTTGTATTGTTAGTTACATCCAGTGAGTACAATATCCCACAGCCTGTCATTTGGACACAGAGGTCACTGCACCCGTGTGAGGACTCTGTTTGCACAGCCCCCTGCCCCACAGACAGCAGTAAAGGGCATCCTGTGGCCTTGAGTGCCTCACACCACCTTTCCCAAATGGGGAGCTTGCCTGGAAATGTCTCATCTTAATAGTGATTTGGAAGATGTTTAAAAGTGAGCTCGAGAAGGGTTAGAGACTTCAAAAAGGGGCAAGGCTGATGATGCCACCACCTTTTTAAGAGATATGTTTGACAGTGACTTGATTCCCTGCAAGGCTCATTAGCATTTCATTATTGTAGTCTTGAGGAGACTTTGACAGCAATGAATCTCTAGTAAAATATCTTATCTTCCCCTGCCAGGTTCCCTCCAATTCTGCTGGACAATGCCCTTTGGTACCTGCCATAGACCCTGCTGCCTGCAACCACAGGCAGTACCCCAAAGTCCCTTCCTGATAAATGTCTCATTTTTCTCTCCTTGTGTAAGTTTAACTTTCTTTAGCATGCTCAGCTTCTTCCAGTGCCACAGGTGTCCTCTCTGCTTTCACCCAATGCTACTCCAGTAGAATATTTGCAGCTCTCCATTCTCCTGCCTAACTTTGTTTAGCCCTTTGCTGAGCACAAGATACAAGATGTGCTGGCAAAAGGAAGTTTTAACTGTTCTGGGATCCTGGCAGCCCTCTCCCCTGGTGGGAGCCCTGTCAGGGTTTTTTTGCCTCATCCAGTTGCTGATATTTTTATGAAAATTAAGAACCTGGAATGTTCAAATTTGAATGAACTTGGGCAATGGCATTAGGACATATATGTGACTATTATGGAGCAACATTACCTTCTTTTCTTTTTTAAACAGGGTGAAAGTAGCATGAAAGTCACTTAAAAATAGTATGTGTGTTATAATTAGCTGATGTAGTGCACCATAGCAGAAGTTTTCATCCTTTCAGAAATATCTGAATTTTCCAAGGCAAGATCTCACAAATGTGATTAAAGTAAAACTTTGGATGGCTATAGCAAGTCACATATTTTGAATCTATAATTAATGGAGAAAATTAAATTCCATTAAAGAAAATATTTATCCCATTAAAAAAATAGATTAAGACATGGGATTTCCAACCAAATGTGAAATAAACTGCAAAACTTCAAATTTCCCTACAATAGTTTTATTCTGCAAACTCTCTCCCTTAAATACAACAAAGGTTTGGTTAGGCTTTCTCACACGCTACAAGTTACATTGCTTCTAAAGAAACAAATACTATTAAAATAGCAGACTATGAACCCCCCCTCCCCCCACTTTTCAATTAATAAAATTAATAATCTCATTTACAAGTAAAAGGAAGGGTTATTTCGTTAACAAGTGTGAAAATCAGATGGATTTTCACTGATGGGTTTCATTATTTTAATCTAAGATATACATTTCTGACTGTACAGTAACTGCTTAATGATTATTTAATGATTACATGAAATAGATTTCCTATCACTACATTTTTGTATGGATTGAGGATGGTTTTGCAGTGAAAGCAGAGGCTGAGGAGTCATCCCTGGGTGCTCTGGGAAACCATAAAACTGTAGAATCTTTTAGATTCCAGCTGTGCCGTGTCCACAGCTAAACCTTGTCCTTAAGCACCTCATCCAAACACCTTTCGAATACCTTCAGGGACGATGTCTCAACTGCCTCTCTGGGCAGCCTGTTCCAGAGCTTGACAGCCC
The DNA here is from genome assembly GCF_051311805.1 of Agelaius phoeniceus. Taxonomy (NCBI): domain Eukaryota; kingdom Metazoa; phylum Chordata; class Aves; order Passeriformes; family Icteridae; genus Agelaius; species Agelaius phoeniceus. The sequence continues at coordinate 30,485,797 of NC_135269.1, read as the reverse complement.
TTTGGGAGAAGAAGTTTTTCTTCATATGTAATTTAAACTTTGCCTGGTTCAACTTGAGTGCTCTGCTCCTCACTCATGGAGCAGTAACTCCACAAATGCACATAGGCACCACCTCAGACCCAGAGGTACCAGTGAGGTTGGGTACAGGTGACAGAGCCAAACCAGGGGTCAAAGGCACCTGATTTCTTTGCCCCTAAACCAGAGATAAAACCATCATGCTTGCCATTTCTACATCTTAATTCTTTAGTACTTGCAAACTGTTCTGGGATCCCTGACCTGAAGGTCTGTACTAGTCCTTTGACTTTTGAACCATCTCTGCAGATCATGGAATTAAACAGACAAAAAATAAAGGAAAAAACAAAATCTTTATCCATTGCACATCTTCACTAACCCCCCCTCCCCAACATTTTATTGATTGACTGAAATATTTAGAAAGCAATTATATGACTACCTTAACAGTTTTGGGTTTAGAGACATGAGATTAAAATCCAGCAATCATTTTCCTCCTGAATGCTTGAAATATGAAGGATTGCTTCAAGGCTCTACATTACAATTATTCCACTGTGAATTATTTTTAAAATTATTTCCACTCCAACTATGTGCTGACATTTACATATTATGTTATAGGTTTCAGCATGTTCCCAGCTCTGACTGTGTTTTGCACTGTAGGCTAAATTCTTGTGTCATTACTGGTGTTATTTTTCTAATGTGTCTCTCTGAACTGTCCACATGGAAAACATTCTGGCCTGATGATATGCTTTGTTGGGATTACAGCTGGGTCAATTAATAATGGTCAGTGATCAGAAGCACCTCTCAGCTAGGTTACACAGTTTAATATGACAGCATAATTCTTTTGTCTTCTTTGATGTCACCTGTCCCTAAAATGACACAGATCATAATATAAAAAAGTCTAGAGAAAATAAATACCTGTTTTTATAATGGTATCATTAAATAAGCACACTTAAATCCCATGTAAATCTTCTCTATTATCTCACATACCAGAACAACATTAAAGTTTACTGAAGTCCCAGATGTGAAAAAGAAAGTGGAATGGTTCCCTGCTAGCCTATGATCCTGGACTACAAAGTTCCTTGGAAACAATTATTCATTGGTACAGATAAGAGTCATTCCATATTAGCTACATCTGATCTGCTTTGTTTCTCTGACACTGGAATATCACCGTGTCCATTTTCAATGGGTTTTAAGTGATGTTTCCCTGTTTTTATCAATGATGGTACTCATTTTCACTAATTTCTAATTTATTTTGTAATCAAGCATAAAAGTGGGGACTTAAGGTGATATTCATCCTCAGACAGAGATACTGAAATTTAAGTCTGGATGTGTAAACACCTGCATGTGAGCTGGAAACATCCTAAACTTTCCTAAATTATCCTAAGCTCTCTATCCTAAAGTCTACTTCTAGGAAAGTGGGACTCCACATTATATCCCAAGCTTTCCTCATGCACATTTTACCAAAGATGAGTGAAAATGACAGAGGCTGATAACATCAATACAGAGATCAAACAAGTGGTTGATGGTTCCACCATGAAGTTTTGACTGTCTGGTGTCTTCACTGAGGTTGATCACACACCTGGATTAAGCAATATCTTTCCTCTGGTACCTAAAAAGTTGCTGACTTAAAAGTGAAGGCAGAACTGCACAGAAGGACTTGAGTCACTGCTGAAGGCTGAAGATGTAAAAAATCACCTCAGAAAGGTAAGGAAGTTGGGGTAAGTAGTGCTTTGAGAGCTTTTGCTCAGCTTTGCAGGGGCTCTTCCACAGTCTGCAAATTGAGGAAGGAGGACAAAGAGGAGGGCAGGGGCTCACAACCACCAACCACTACAACTGCATCTTGACAAAGGTTCTGTCAGGGATTTTTTAGCAGAATACTTCCTATAAAGTAAATTAGCAACTTCAGTGCAATTTACATGGACTGAACTACATTGCTGAAAAGGAACTCACAAAAAAAATTATTTCTGACCCAGCACACCCTTTTTCTGGAGTATTGTGTTTTCAAGGAGACAAGTGGGATGCTAGACATGGGTTTTCTGCTGATTTTTCTTGAAACTTAATTTTTGGCTCAGATCAAAATATGATTGAATGAATCAGAGATTAGTCAATATGTGTAGTTTGCTGTTGAAATTTCCAGAGCATTCCTTCTAAAAGCAGCCCTTCAGAATTTTGTTTATTTGGATAAAGTGCTAAGGTAGATCATATCCTCACATTTTGAGTCAAACACCTAAGGCTTGCTAGTTGAAAAAAAGTTGGAAAAATAGTGTGAGCTAAAACTCCTTACTTGATCAGTTTTCCTTCTGTCAGGCACCTGTTGCCTCCAAAATCTGAATAATTTTCCCTGAATGTTTAAAATATAACTGTATTACTGCCCAGCACATGATCAGACTCAGAAGGGGAGCAGTACCAGATGTACCCTGGCAGTCACTTGTGACACCTAACACTCATTTAGCTGTTAGCACTGCTGGTATCTGAGTCTCTTCTTCAGGTCACTGAAGAGGTGTGAGAAGTTGTGAATGGTTACAAACGATGCTGCCTCATCTGACCACCACAACACTCCAAGCACATCTATTTGCCAAGATAATAGCATTTCCCATTCCCACCTCACAACTTCCTGTTGTCTTACTCTCTGGAAACACAGCTGAGGTACCAACATCTGTGATGCTGCTTCTCTGTGAAAGCAAGCCAAAGATGGACCTGGCAGCCAGCAAATGTCCTACTCCAATGCACTGGAGTATTGAGTAAAACTAATTTTGCAGCCCATTTATCAGCTAGGGAAATTATGTCCATGTTCCCAGACTTGATCCAAGTGCCAATAGAGCCAGTGAAAAGCAAAGCTTACTGTTCAAAGCTTGTGGCAGAGTTTCCACCTTCCCTGCCAGTGAGATAGTACTGAGCTGTCACTGGAGAGTGCTGCAAGATTTCCTGAGCTGTGAAAAAATTCCAAGTTTCCAAAAAGGACATGCCTTTCCTATTACTTGAGGGAACTTTCAAGCTATGCACTTTCTTTAGATTATACCACAGTTTGAAGAAGCATAAAGATTATTTTTCTCTGAGGTAAGGGGCAATACTCTTCCCACATTTCTTTTTATGAACTTTGCCACAGACACAGTAAGAAGTTGCATTTTCATCAATGTTTTTTTATCTTTCAAGGCTATTTCCCCAAGGAATGGAATGCTAACAAACCCCATGTTGTCCATCCCCTTCCACACCTCTGATTTCTAATGCTGCTGTGCAGATGCATTGTTTTTGGGCATTCTGCTGCTCATCTTATTTGAACCTCTCCTCCACTTACAAATCCTCCCTCCTTTTACGTTTCTTCTCTGCTGCTGACAACTGCACCCTTTCCTTCTTCTCAGACTCTCACATTTCCTATAATCTTTGATCCTGCCTCCTCCAGACTCTGTGCTACATAAAAGTTCTGGAAAAAGAATAATCTTCAGGCACTGTTAAGGTTTCAGTTTGCTTTGTTGTTTCCTTCATTGACACCCTACAACATAAATTTCTTATGTATAGACAATTCTGGCTCCCTATATTGTAAATTTTTCCAGCCTAATTTTAACTGTACTGATGCCAATGTCCTCCAAACAGCTGAAACTTTCAAACTTCAATCTCAAGACTGTCAAACAGGGCAAGTTACCCTCCCCAATGACTTTGTGCTCAATTCACTCTTTCATGATTCTCCATGCAATAAGTTTAAATTTATTAAACTTCAAAGCATATTGCAGTCCTGCTGCAGAGTTCATAACTGATTCATTCACTCCTCATGCTAGCTCCAAAATCCTTTTCTTATTCTATTTTTTTACCTTGTTTTCAGGATGTGCTTAAGGTTCACAGTAAAATCCTGCCTTACCATTTAGTTACAACACACAGACTTCATTCTGGCCTTCAGAAGGGATGTCTCTGACAGATGCAAGCCTTCTGCTTTTGCACATCATGAATAGTCTCAGATTACACAGAAAGGATTTAAGACCAGTGCTGGGATATAAATCCAAGTCTGCCAGCCTAGAGACTCCAAAACCTTGGTGAGATTTTCTAGCTGAAGTCATCAGCACTCAGACCCAGCTCCCCCACTGATCAGTCCTCAGAGAATAGATTCTTGGCCTCTGCTTGCTCACTTTCCACTCAGCACTGACTACATCATCCTTGTGGGTCACTCAAGAAAATGAAAATAAATATAGTCCATGGCAACCCCTCCTGTATCATTCTGTGTCTGCGTTCTGCAGTGCAAATGGTGTGTTATGTGGCCTTCTTGCCACAGCTGTTTTTTCCAGCTCTGAATGCTTTATCACTGCACCTATTCTCTCCCATTAGACTAAAGTTCACATCCAAATGATAGATCTCATAAATTTTTTTCAGGATTTAGCCCTCCTCAAGAGGCAGCTAAGGAGAAATGTACTGCTGACAGAAAGACAGAGACACTCCAATGCAACTATATAGGGACATTTGAGCAGCAGACCACCTATGCTCCACTCCTTCTTACTCACTCTCCCTTTTTCTGAGCCAAAGAGTTGTGCAATCATGCACATCTGTGCAAATACAGCATGCAAAGAGCCCCTGGTTGTCAGTGTCAGCTCGCTCTCTCCTCCTTGTGGTTTTGGCTGCAATGATGTTTGATGATGGGCAGAGGCAGCTTTGGATAGAAGAGCTGTCACACAACTTTGCATGGAAAGTGTAGGCTGGCCATGGGCTCTGAACCAGATAGCTGGACACAGGACTGATTTTGCTTCCAGTTCCAAATCTAAAATAATTTTGGAAGTTACACCAGTGAATACAACTAATTTTTCTCAAGCATGAAGAAGTCACTGACATGATGGAGGAAAAAAAAAACCAGGATGACTCAGTGCTAATATGAAAAAATACAGAAATGTATCTAAAAGCTCAAGATTATTTTATCTGTTTCTCTTCTGGGACCTGAACATGTGTAGGCAGTAGGGTATGATGGAAGTGTTGGGCAGGGCAAGGATGTCAACATGTGAATGAGTCTCCTGGGAGGTACCTGTAGAAAATCAGCAATTGCCCATATGGAAAGTCCTTGAAAATTACAGAATGGGAAGGTGACTGGAGGCATAAATTGTGCAGAAGTATATTCTTAAACATGCCTGTGCTGGTATTTGTGAGGGCTGACTGGCCTCAAGATCAGTTTGATTCATGGGGACTGGAAGTCTTGTGTGTTTCTTTTATAGAAAAGGCTATATTGTGGAGGCCCAGGAATATTTCTGGCATGTTTATGGAGAAAAGGATTATCCCTAGGACCCCTGCAGAACTGTGACAGGTGAGTCATAAACCACAAGTCTCCAAGCTGCAACTGAAGGCACCATTCTGTTAAGCTGATGAAAAATGAGTGCCATGTGAGATAAAGAGATTGACACAAGTTCATACTACCATTCCAGTGCAATTATTCACCTGACTCTTCTTCGTTCTTGAAGGTCTTAGTGGTTCCTCTCCATGTTATCATCATATTAATTGCATTGGATGTGATATCCTTCCATTGCTGTCAGTCAGTCATAAATTCTAAAGCAAGCATTTTCAGTTTTCTCTGATCTGATCCTTATCCTTGGGAAAAGCTTCCAGTAATCATACATAAATGAACATCATTTCCCTTTCTCTTCCTCCTAAAAGCCTATTACCTCTGCTTGCCTTGCTGTGTGCTGAGGCCACCATATACCACATTAACAGGTAAAATCTTAAAGTCTTCTTATTTCTCTTCTACAGATCTGTTTATATGTTTTCCTTGACTAGAAATGTTTGGTTTTTTTTTTTTTTTTTCCTTTTTTTTTTTGTGTATGCTGTGCCTTGTGGACACCTTGTATTTCATACAACATAGAAACACAAATAATTATAAAGAAATGTGTGAGTGTGCGTATGTGAGAGAAGTGGAGCACATTTCCCCACATTTCTTGAGTGCAAAGTAAAATCTAAAAACAGTTCAAAATATGGTATTTAAAACACAGTTTGGTTTTGGTTTTATCTGCCAGATTAAAAAAAAAAAAAAAAAAAAGAGGACTTAATGAACTTCTGTGGCTTAAGAGTTATCTGGAGCTAAAAGTGGAAATCAATTCTATCTACTAGACTTTGCTACCAATTAAAACAGTACACTCACTATTGATAATATATGTTTGAAGCTTCTTTATTTATGAGGCAAACTACCAGATATACCTGCTATGATGATCCTAGAAAGCAATACTCTTGCACTAAACTTCCTTCCATATATCAAGCTGAAAGAAGGGAAAAGAAACCAAACCAACCAGATAAAATAACAAACAATTATTCCTCAAAAATCCCAAAATCACATCATGAACACAACACATAAACTCCAGGATGACTAATGAACACATACACAGAAACTCATCTGTTAAACTCATCTGTTAACAATAGCAGCTTACAAAACCAACTGGTTTATTGAATGTGAAAACATGTAGGAGGAATCACACACTGCTTCAAGCAGAGAAGTTTTTGATCTATGATAAAAAAATAAATTATGTTGGCCATAACATGACTTATTTTGTAATCAGACCTCAGCACTGCTGACACATTCAATCATCTCTCTTGTACCTATTAGACATGGAATAAAAAACAGATCCAAGCTTTGGCCCAAATATTGAGAAATTTAGTTTGAGATAAAGACTGCAATTTCACAATTTCTAATATTTTGGTTTGCAAGTCTTGGCTTTCATTTTTATTAACTGAACCAAGAAGTTCTGATTTCACCAAAGTCCCTGTCAAAGTCTATTAAGCATGTCCTTGAGTAGTGATGAATGACCATGAAGCTATTTCATTCTGTCATCCCTTTCAGCCTTTTGCTTGATCTCATGGATTCACATTTAATTTTTTCTTCATTTATTTTATTTTCATCTCCTTTTTACCACAGGAGAAGATTTTTGGATGTCTTACAGAGCTATATTTACTTTTTTGGCATAATATTTGTACTGACATCCTGAAGCTTCCCTCCAGGCACTGAATTCAGGTATGAATCATTATGAATGATCTGAAGAGCCACTGTAACAGTGGCTCTTTTTTTTTTCCACCAACTCACCAGTATAAATGGCACCTAAAAAAGTCTACTAAAAAATAAAAATAATTTCTTTTTTGTTGTTGTTTACTCTTTGCCAAATGTCAAGTCATGACCTTGGATCATGCCTACTGTAGTACCAACAACGTAAATCCATAGGATAGAAACTTCAGAAAATTTGTCAAATAAGTGTAATAAAGATTATGCTGCTTTTTTTTTTTTTTTGGTCTGGCAAATACATGTACAAGGTCTTTTTTCTCATATTCCTTCTATATGCTTTTGTTCAGTGAGACTATCTCAGTCCACAACAGCTTCTCCCAGAATAATTGCTGTAAAAACATTAATGCAAGTACAGTCCTCTTTCAACAGTACCTAGGGAGAGGTGCCTTGAGCAGCACAGAATGTTCTGTGTGCTTTAAGGTAAAGTCATCAAGCAAGCAATGAGTTCCACTGTGCCTTGGCTTATGCAGCAGGCTGTAAAGAGAAGAGAGGGAGCTGGTGCTGGTGTCTCCTTGGATGGAGATCCCATTGGTTTCCCTGCCAATGCCTTGATCCTGTCTGTTTCAGCACACCACAGGTGCACAGAACCACAGCCAGTGTCTGGAGCCATTTCAGCTTCCAGCGTTACTGCATCAATCACAAGACCCTTGGAAATATGAAGATGTCATTAAAATACATCAACGTATCCAACTCCGACAAAGAATGTGAAATCTTCTTTATATCAATGGCACATAATGAACTGAACATACCCAGTACAGGCAGATGGAAAATTAATGAACAACATGTACATATTTTTAGGGTGGTCTTGAAGTCTCTCCAACATAAGAAGGAACTTCCCAGGAATGAACTGTTATTTTTTCTCCTTTGTGGATAGCATATCCAAGCAATACAGTCATGCACAAATTTCCACCAAATTTAAATAATTCTTACTTCAGCTTATTTTGCTCATTTCTCTTCTAAATCTGCAGGCAACATTTCAGTGATTATGAATTTGAGTTTTATTTCTATTTATTTTATTTCTATTTTGTTCTACAGACTGACTTTAAAGAATTGCTGCACTGCACATGTATGACTGCTGTGTGAAACAAGTGCCTGTGAAATCCTTACACATGAAAATCAAGGTCAGAATCACTGATCCAGTAGAAAATTTTGTTTTGTATGGTTTGTTTTTTCTCCTACTGCTTTCTAGTAATAAATCACTTTACAGAATACAAGTAAAACACAGTCAGTATAGAAATCAAGTACTTTGTATGACAATTTAAACACAGAAAATTTTGATCTATGTACAAGTTTAAAATACCTGAAAAAAAGCAATTATTTTGGCTGTCATAAACATTATGTTTGCCACATCTTAAAAGATGATTCTCATCTTTATTTGAGTGATTTAATACACTCTAAGAATCAGAAATGGAATTAAAAAATATATCACCTGGATTCAAGTGCTCTTATATTTCATAGAATAGCATTCTGAATTTATTTTTCAACTGAAGGATCATGTTTTCTCCTTTGATTGAAAGAATATTAAGCTTTGGTTATGCCACACAATTTGCTTCAGCTTCCATACACAAGGCACAGTCTCCTTCACATCATTCCAGACCAAATGCAGCAGTTACTCCATGGCAAAATGGCACAAATTAAAGAAACTACAAGAAATTGATTGCTCTGTGGGGAGTCCAGAAGAGGGGAAAGGAAAACAGGGCCTCAAGTAAATGCTGTTTGCTGAAGTGAATCATCTAAAAGAAGGTTATGTCATCCATGGGCATGGGGATGGCCAGTAAAACAGGTGATATTTGAGACTAATAGAGAAATCAAATTTTTTTTAAACTTTTTTTGAGTTTATAAATTAAAATTGATCAGGTTTTCATAATTAATTTCAATAACTCAAAAATTTTGGCTACAGAATGTCATGGTTATGCTGAAATGGCTAATGAATCCAAATTACAGAATGTTCTTCCATCTGTAAGAAAATTAAGGTATCTGTGCATTTTGTAGTTTAGAGGTGAGAGAAAATTTTGAGGAAGAAGTTGTTTCAAGCCAAAAAGGTTGAAAATATTTTAATTGTGACTGTATGACTTAAATAACCATAGGACCTGCTTACAAATACTTCTGTGTGGCTGAAATATTTCTGCTTGATTTTAAGGTGTGGCACCAACATCTGTTTGACTATCCATAGATACTCCGTCAGATAAGGACATCAAACCAGTGGAGTTAAAGCAAATTTACACCGGGGCAGCTGAAAAATACAATGTAGTCCTTGATGCTGTGATTTGGGACAAAATGATGAAACAAACACAGCACGCAACTTCAGCCTTGGATGGTGTAATTAAAGCTGGCAGTACCATCTAGTGGGCAGAGAAAGAATTGAAGAGTACAAATAGTAATCCAAGTAGCCAGTATCCTGAGAACCCAAGCATTATATTGAGATTTAGGAAACATAATGACAGTAGATAGCACTTTTAAGATTGTAAGATCTATAGCTTTTTTCCCATTATTGTGAAAAATATATATAATGGAACACATGTAGGAAAAACTTAAAAGAATTTGGCACAATTTTTTCATTACCAGTGATGTATTTCAGCTAAAGATGATTGCTCTATAGCTTCTTTCTCATAATTGTAATCCTTATGGTCTAATCCTTTAACTCTGTTGTTGGTTTTGGGCTCTCCCATAAATCTTTATAGACCCATTTAACTTTAGCTTAGATTCCTTCTTCTCTTTTTTTTCCAAAATAAGCGTCATAGTTCTTATTGACTCATTGTTATTTTAATGTAGCTCAAGAAGAAGCACAACAGATTTCAGTTTTCCTTCCAAATTTATACATTACATTTTTTTTCTTATCATCTTCTGGTTTAGTTACTTTAGATTGCCTCACTTCTGAGTGGTTTCCAGCTCTTGGTTATGTATCATATATCAGTCTTAAGAACTACTGAATACTTACAGTATGGACTGCTCAGTACACTTGGTATTGTAATCTGTAAATGCTATTTACAATTCTTTATCTCAATCTTTATGTGATTTTTGAGTAACAAATTTATGAAGTATTCTTTTCTTGCCTGAAAACTGATGAATCATTCCGTCTCTTCTGAGACACTAGAATTAAATTTTGATAAACAATCTTCACAAGATTGTATCCATTTGAAGTGATTTCTGCTTTTTGCCCTTTATGTCATGTTTCAAGCCCAGCCAAAAACCAAGCCCCAAGCAGCCATTCATTCACTCCCCCACCAGCAGGATTGAGGAGACAACAGGAAAGGTAAGAGTTAGAAAATCCATGAGTTGAGATAAAGACAATTTAATAGGGAACAAAGACCATCACTACAAATGTCCACCTGTCCCTTCCTCCTTCTCATTTCCAGCTCTATATCCTGAGCATGATGCCATGTACAGAATATCTCTTTGGTCATTTGGAGTCACCTGTCCTGGCTGTGTCTCCTCCCAACCCACCAGGCACTCACAATGTCCTTGCCAGCAAGACAACATGCACAGCAGAAAAGGCCTTGGCTCTGAGTAAGCACTGCTCAGAAATAACAAAATCCTCTCTATACTGTCAACACTGGGTTCAGCACAAATCCAAAACACAGCCTCATACTAGCCAATGTGAAGAAAATTAACTTTACTCCAGCCAAACCCAGCATCCCTTGTAAAAGACACATTTACATAGAAATCACTACATAAAAATAACCTTCTTCAACAACCTTCTTCAGTTAGTGCTAGTAACTGATAACTAGCTCTTCACTTGGGACGGAGTCACACAAGCAAGGATAAAGGCAGTATTACATGCATGTTTCTGTTTCTGAAGCCAGTATTCTTCTCCAATCTTTAATTTTGGTCTTGCTGATGGTAAGTCACCAAATGGAAGTTGTTTCTAGTTATCTCATTGCACAGGATGATTTACAAATCATCTCATCTGTGAAGAGTATGAGCAAAACTCACTCAGAGATCCTTCCCAGCTTGTTGTTGGCCTGAGGAACCCGAGAGGACTTGGTGCTCCTGGGTATTTACAACCAGCTGGGAGTGTCTGAGGGTGTCTAAGAGAGGCAAAGTTTCAACAGGTTTATCTAAATTTCTTGGGGCAAATTCTTAGCTCATGTTCATTGTCATCTGCTCATCTCAGACAGAGCTAGGTCAATTTACAAGGCCTATGTATACTCCTTTCAGCTCCCTCACAGAACTGATGCAGTGAGTTACCACTAAAGAGAATATAGCTTATATTCCTGGCACTTAGGGGACTTTTCTTCACAGTTGTAAAACAGGAGTCAGCTATGAGCAAAAGTACAGAGAAGTAATAACAGTAAAAATTATTTGGAAGGGTGCCACTGCAGATGTTACTGAAACAATTGAGAACATCTGTACAGCTGCTATCAGACAGTATTTGAATCTCGTGGCACTGGCAAGAAGGTGGCAGATAGTGTTTGTCCTAGAAACACCTCACAAACTACTCACTTCCTTTTCCTGAAACTCAGTTTTAACTACCAAACTCTGCAGAAATTTAATAAAATACAAAAGCTGCAGGTGGTGACTTCCTGTGTTGAAGTGCAAAATTTGAGTTAGGGTAGGTTCTACAGGCTTCAACTTTACCTTGATGCTTTTGGAGAGACTATAAGTAAATCAATACATACTAGTTTTAACCTCTGTGATTTCTCCATGTAAAAGGTAAAAAAATCCTTTAGAGACAGACCATTTCACATGTCATTTACAAATTATCTTACAATATCCCAAGATTCTGGTCATAACCTAACATTTACCATTCTTGTAGTGTATTCAGGACTTTAAAACGTCATGGTTCTTTGTGGTTTAGTGGTCTGTTTGCTTCAGGGGAGAGCAAGGGTGACACCCAGTGGTGTATTCAGCATTCTGTGCAGATGGACTAAGCCTTCAGTGAAGTGAGATCCCTTTGAGGCCTCAGAGACAAAAAATGTTACTTATTATAGCCTGGATCAACATGATACTGCATGGTTTTCCACACAGGTCCCAGACTACACCTTTTATAAATAATTTCCATTTTTCCATCTATCTTATTAGGGAATTAGGAAGCAAAGAGCACTAGTAAACAATAGGATACCAAAGGATATTCTGTAAAATATCTTTTGCTCAGAATGCATGAAATTATGAAATAATAATAAAAAATTCGTCTCCAAATTCAGCAGCTTCCATGGAGTGGATATTCAAGCCAGAAACATCACTAATCAATGTTATTTGTGGATGTGCCATTAATATTTGCATGGCTTCCCCTCTCCAGATTTACAACAGGGAAACAGTGAGAACAGCTCACTATTTCTTTGGTTTCTTCACTTTTCTGTTGGTTTCAAGGATATTACGTAGAGTATGAAGAAGGCAGTATCATTTCAGCTTAAATCACTTAAATTACATCTTCCAAGCCATACATTATAGAAAGGTACTGTCTCAGCCACTCCACATTCACAGAGCTGCTAGAACTCGGGCCGCTTTACTGACCACAGCTAGGCAGTCAATACATTTCTGAAACTCACAGCAGCATGTATTCAGCATTTAATTTTGGGAACATAAGTAAGCACAATGCTTCTCCTGATCCACCTGCCACTGAGCACTGTATGTGTCTCAGGGACAGCCTGCAGCACGCCCTGGGCTGTTCAGGTATAGATTACAGCACAGACAAATGGCACACGTGTGGTGCCTCATGTGCTCTCCAGGGCACCTCCTGCCTATGTGTCAGCCTGGCTTTGGGAATGTGCTCACTGAAGGTCGTGATGAACCACAGAAAACAGACTGGATAGCATACAGGGGAGGTAAGCTCTTCAGTGTTATACAGCTTCCAAAAATGAGGCCTAGACATAAATTTTAGGGTTATATAGTTCTGCCCACATTACAACTCCTTAATGTGTTCTTGTTACTCTCCTATTAAGATAAAAAAAAAAAAAGAAAAAAGTGGCTTTTAATTATCAAACTGGTTTTGAAGAATTTGCAGTGATGTGACATTAGAGAGAGTTTTTAAAAATAAGTGCGTAGCTTTGCAAATAAATTAATTACTGGGGAAAAAGGGAAGAAAAAAGACTAAAATTTATCTGCCCATTCTAACATTTCTATTTATCTGCCCAGTTCAGTTATGTCAGAATAACAATTTCTATGACAAATGGACTGACACCATCTATCTTTAATGTATTTAGAGGTTAATTAATTCATAAAAATTTGACAGATGGTATATTCAGACACTAATCATCTGGACTGCATTCACTTTATCAAAATGTCTTTTCTGGTCATATGACATTGTGATACAACTTCTGATGTCAGGGTTAACAAAACAAAATTTTAGCAGTGTCTGTAAACCAAACCTCCAATTAAAAAAGTGATTATGCATGCATCTTCAGGTACCATCTCTGTAATCTAGAAAAGTATTATGATTCAGATCAACAAAACTACCTCTGTGTCCAAAAAAAGCTCTGATTTGGGCAGGTAAGGACACCAATCAAGTGAGGAGGGCCCAGGGAATGAAGTAACATTTTTAGTAAATCAGCTGATGCTGTTAGAAGTAGATGAACTCATGAACTAATGAACTCAGACTTTAGACTAAACTCAGTGTAAAGACTGAGGCACCCTATAAACAGTACCAGAAAATGCCATGGGCTGAGTGGGGATGTGCCTGCACTACACATGTTCAGTTGTATTATTTGAGTTTCTTCTCTGTGAGAAGGTGTTACCTGGGGCTGACAGGATGTGCTGGCCTCAAGATGATGAGTTTGAGCACTCACCTTGATCTCTGTCTGTCACACAAAGCCAAGGTGGGGGCAGGAGTGTGCCTCCTCCTTTGCACAGTGAATCTCTGGGTGGTGCTCCTGTCCAGCAGGAGGGACACCGGGGCTATGCTCCTTTTGGTGCCTGTGCACACCTGAAGGTCCATCTCAAAGGCCCAGGTGGCTACTCCAGCAAAAATGATACTCTGAGTTACAAGAGAGAGACAGGGCTCCTGCTCTGCTCTGCCAAGTGTCTGAGTATTTCACATTTAGTGTTCAATAGAGCTTGTGCAGGAGTCAAGGCACCCCCATCCCTTTCCCCAGGCCACAGACGCTTTCTCTGCCCTAATAATTACTTCATTACTGCCGCATGAAAAAGTTTCAACAGATGGTCTGGAGCTGGAAAAATTCTATTCCTGCAGGCCAAGTATTCAACAAAATTTGGACCCACACTCCAGTGAGCCCTCTAGCAGCTGAGCCTGTGGAGCTGGCAGTAAGCCCTGAACCTTTTACCGAATTATGTACTTTGGGGGTGTTTCCTCTCAGTGCCAACAGGACCCCACATAAAGGAGCACAGGGACATGGGCAGCAGAGGAGAAAGCACTTTAAAGATGTAAGTTTTAGAAACATATGACTGAGGCAGATCAGAGGTACTTTTACTGATCTACCTGGAAACAGTTAAGGAGTGGGCATATTTGTAGCTTAAATCCAATTGATAATATCTAAGACAACTCTTTTTTTATCAATAAATAGGTAAAGTTCGCATCATATCTGATCCTATCATTACCTTTTTTCTTCCACATTCCCCTAGGCTTCCCCTCAGTTCTGCCCCTAGTCACTCACAGTCTTGCTGTTCCTCCTCTGAGTCCTGGGTCTACAGCAATATTCTGCACTGGGGAATGGTATACTGTTCTCTGAGCTGTTTTTTTCTTTTCTTTTCCCCTCTTTATTTTTGGTTGGGTTTTTTGGGTTTGTTTTTTTTTTTTTTTTTTTTGGTTGGTTGGTTGGGTTTTTTTTAACATTAGTATCTGCACAAAGAAAATTAATAGATTCATAGATTCTAAACCGACATGCCCTTATGATCAGCTGCTTCAAGCAGCTGTATAAATCATGCCAAGGAACCTCACCCAGCCCTTTCCACAGAAAAATGCATGGGCCATAGATGGGCATATCACATAGCACAGATCCATCTTCAGCAGCAACACGGGAATACCTCAGGAGGGTGGAGGGTCTGACAGGACAAACAAGGCTGTGGGAGGGCATCCCAAGCTGTCAGAATAATACTGTGTGGTGGATCAAAGAGCAACATTTATTTTAGGACTGGCAGATATCTGAAAGAAACATCCATCACAGATGTCCAAAAAAATTAAATTTGTCTTAAATGAAATTATAGTCACCATACCAAAAAAGATCAAGGGCCTATCGTAAATTTAAGAACATTTTAATTGGGCTGTGATCTGGGGAAAGACAAGAGAGAAAGCCTTGATACAAATTCCTGCTGGAAACACCTGTCAGCATATTCTGTCTCTGTTGGTGTCATCAAAGTTACACAAGATATAGGGGAATGCAACTCAGTATCATCTGGAAAGCAGCACATAACTGCTACCCACTGAATTTATGTAATATGTCCAAGGATAAAGCAGCTTATTTTTAGTTGACCATGTGTAGCAAACAGATCTAGAAACTGAGACTGAAATGTGATAATACAGCATTACCCTGAAAAGAGAAATGCAGCAACTAAAAATAAACAAACATATAGTAAGTAATGAGAAAAAAAATCAGACTGACTACTCAGAGCAGAAAACCTTGATGTATTCAAAGCAAGGAAGAGTCAAAAAGAAAATAATTTATTAAAATGAGCATTATATGCTTTGCTTGTATTTTTACAGATCATTAAAGAAGCACTTAGAGTGACTTCACACTATACCACCTTGAGAGTTTCAGGTCAAATATTCAGGTATTACTTAGTTTTTTTCTCCAAATCATTTTATTTCTGACTCCTTACATATGCTTTCACCATCCAGCCAGGGATAAAGGGGAGGGATGCTGCAAAGCTCGTCCAAAGCTCTGTGCTTGGGCTGACTGAGCTCAATAGTATTTTGGGTCAACTTAGAAAGATGTAGCATTTGATTTTTCCCACTGATTTGTTGAAAACAAAATTTTTCAGTCCACGACATGAAAATGTAGTGCTAAAGTGTCCCACCTGCCCTTGTAGCAGGTGTGAACCTGGATTCTCCAGCATACTCTGCTCCAGCCCTTCCCAGAGCTAAAATACATGTGTGGGATATTTGGCTCCATCAAAGAGACTCCTGCAAATGCCACTTCCGCAAGAGGTGAGGAGTTTCACCACCAGCAGAGGACAAGCACTTTGCTGCAGCAGGAAGGAGAAGCAGCCCCAGGTTCTTTTTTCTGACCTGTGTTGCTTCACAAGCTTTTTCCTGGTAGACGTTGCTCCGTGTTTCACTGCATAGCATAATTTAAAGCACAATGTTTGGGACAGGTCTCTGGGCTGAAGCAAGGACAGCTACCAAAGCCTGCTTTGCCCTGTGAGGTCTGGCCAGAAGGTGGGGACCAGAGGCAAGGCTGTGCCACCTCTTCCCTGGTCCCCATCACCCCATCCATCTCTGGGCTCCTGCAGAGGCCCACTGGTGACAAGGCCATTGGACGCAGTAAGGAGGGACTGCACAAAAAAACCACACTGCACTGAAAGGCTCATCTTTAAAAAAAACCTCTTTCCACAGGAGGCAATTAAAGGAAAGAAAGCTTTCAGGGAGTACTATCAGTTCAAACATTTGAGTTAATAAGAATCTCAGTTTTAGTTGTTGTTTCTATGCAAAGGTCACTTTCCAAATAACCATAATTTAATGAAAGATAAAGCATGCTTGTACAACTAAATAAAACAGAACAGACACTTTGGACTCAATAAATGCTCTAACAATAACAACAAAAAAAAAAGCTGACAGAGGAACTTAAGAATCATTGAAAGTTTTTCAAAGGAAGAAAACAAATCTGATAGGGTCAGCCTGAAATATTTAAAATCTAAAGCAATCAACTGAAGTGTGCTTTTTCATACTATAGATTTCACATCTTTCTACATTCTGCTCAGAGCTACCTGCATAAGTAATGAGTGCATTAATTAGCTAGAGATAAATAATCACTGCTATATATATATATTAATTTTATGTAAATTGTCTGTAGCATATAGCTTGACTCTTGTGTCTTTGATCTGCTGATAATCTTCAAGTGTGGATTCCAGCAGGCCAAATATTTTTTATCTCTGCTGGGAGTACTTTTGGCAAGTTTTCCATCGGTAGGAAATGAGCTGGAAAACTCTGGTGAAACTTCAAAGCAACAGCTTAAGGTGATCTTTCCTTTCATGAATTTCAGACTGTCTCTGCTGTTTAGCAACATCCTGAGTTCTTTCTCCGTAACACACTTTTCAAAACTGTGAATAAGATGACTTTATAAAAATTATACATGAGAATCATGTGAGAGATCCTGTCACTTTGGAATACAGGGCATTCTTTAAATTATAGAGTTAATACAAGATATTAAAGCCTAAATTGCTGTCTTTTATTAGTGCATTCATTTGCACAAACAAATGGACTTGAAATCCTTTTATGCCTGAGTCATATTTGCTAGGATGGGAGGTGCATTGTTCATTTATTTGACTGACTTCTGCTTTTCCTCTCAATTTTGTTATAAATATCTATTCCTCTCCATCTCACATTGTATGATACAGAATTTATGAGCTCTAGTATCACCCTCAGGTATGTATCACATGTATTCAATAAATTAGGCACAAAGTGAAGCCTGCTGTAACTCATACTAGGAAGAGGGGCAATCTATCTAAAACTCCAAAGGGCAAAAAAGCAATCTTTTCCAGGGGCTAAATTCTAAGGTAAGGAAAGACAGAAGTGGATATAATTAGAGGGAGAATGAAAAGAAGTCTCAGTAGTCATCTCTTCAAAAATATCATAATAGGTCATCTGGACTCAGAGGTAAATGATGTGCAGAGAGCATTTAACTGTGCCTGCTCTTGAAGCAACTGATCCAGTTATTAATTGTCCAGTCATTAACTAGGGCTGTGCAAATGGCTTAACAAGCCAAGCAAGGTCAGGATATATTTGACTTCTTGAACATTATTTGCAATTACATTTCTCTCACTTTTAGTGTAATCATTATTCTTAAAAGTCTGCTTCCTTCTCAGACGGCTCTTCATGGCAAAAATGCTATTGAAAGTCACTGAAAAGAAGAAGAAAAAAACCAAACCCACAGCATTTATATAATTACTGCTCCAATTCTGGGCTAAGTACCTACAAAGAAAAAAGACAGGATTTGAACCATTTGGTCACCATAATGTATGCTTCTATTGTAAGAGAAAATAGATACAAAAAAGCTATAAAAGCAACCAGTTACACAAAGAAATTGTATCAATATGAACTGTTTCAATGTTTGTTCACTTGGTGATGGTTATCTTGAAGGAAAAAGAAGGAGACGATGACGCTCTGAGAAGCATTTATTTTTTCCGAGTACTGGAAGAACATGGGATCTATTGACCTGGAACAGCAGCAAGAACAAAAAAACAAGGCCAATGACAGTGCCTCTGGCAGCAGTTAAAAGCTGATGTTTCAGGGAAGGGGGAGACCAGGAGTCAGCACACACAAATAAGCTTGCCAGAGCCACAGCACAAACCAGTGACAAGCACACATTTGGGTTTCATCTCAGATGCTGCCTTGCTTTACAGCCACTTCTGCCATATAATACAGCATGGTGTCTCTAACCTTCATTTAATTGTGTACCCTGCTTCTGCCTAGAGCCACCTGCAGACAGAAGAAGGATTTGCCCTGAGATGAGTTTACCTCCTTCTCAGTTCATAACAGGCTGCATCAAAGCAATAAAGAGCAGGGAGATGAGCAAGACAAGTTAACTATGCTCTGATTAAAACAATCATTGGCAAGGAAGAAAGAAAGGGCAGAGACAAATCAGGCACAAAGGCAGAATCTGCTTGTGCACCCACCAAGAGAAGAATACAGTGGGTATGCCACAGACACTACATCTGTAGGTATCTTGTGTGACAGAATAAATTCTCCACTCAAAACAGGAACTCAGAACAGGACAAATGCCATTTGTCACATCTAAAGGACCATTACAGATGGTTCTATTGATTTGGGAGCAGCACCAAAGAAGTGAAGGACTCCAGACACCACTGGATGGAGAAATGGGCCTGGAATGTGACCTGAAGTCTATGGGTGTGTATGGTCAGTGACTTAGACTCACTGACTCGGGTGAGAACTGACACTAAGGGCAGATTAGCAAGCACTTGGACATGAACAGTGGTTGGAAATGGATGAGATTAGTCCTCATCTTTACATCATGTCACCACTATGACTGTACTGTAAATGCTTCTAAACTCACTGCCAGTCCTGCAGGCACCTCACACTGTCACACTCTCACAAACTTGGAGAATAAGAAGCTGACCATTGGCTGATGTAGCCAGACCCGTTAGCTTTGTATCAGAGATGGGGACTGAATGTGGATGTCTGGATTTCCTTCAAAGAACTGCTTCTTAGCAGCAGTTCAGATGCAGCACAGAGCAGAGGAAATCAGCTGCTATTTCTATTACCAAAATGAATGCTTCCAGAATATCAACTTCTTCTTTTAATAAATGCTTATCAGTAATTCTTCCATCATTTATGGCTGCACAAAAGTAAGGACATCCAGAAAAAAAATCCTGAAACTTAGTCAATTGTGGTCAGCAGCAAATTCAAATACTAAGCCTGCACTAACAACTTCAAAAGAACCCCACACCATATTCCCTCTCTTCCAATGCCTAAGATACAGCAATTAATAAGGTCTCATGGCGAGCAGCAGTGGCTCATGACTAGGAACAACTGGGAGGCACTGCCTTTTCAGTTCACCAGGGGTTCCATTACAATATGTTTGTACAACAAATGCTGTAATTAAGGGTAGGTCAGGTTTACTCATCTCTTACTGCTCAACCAGGAACACCAAATAAGTCAGTTTGCCCTCAGATGACTGAAACAAGGCATTTTTGCCTGTGAATATAGTTTGCTATGCCTCAATGGCAAAAATAAAACAATCATAGAATGTCACATTAGTTTAAAAATTTTATGACACAGTAATGTTACTCCAAACTTGAAATCCTTTAAAAAGTGGCTTGGAGAAAAATTAAAAGTAGCTTCCAGAGTGTTTCCCTGGCACATTAAGTTACACATTCTAAGTCCTGGAGGTGAAGCATTTTTAGCATTTATGAGAGCCCTGGGCTTCCAGTTCTCATGCTGAGACAGCTATTAATACATGACAGGAAGCATCTGTGATCTACTGCTTGCAGGGTTCAAACCCCAAAGCATCCAGAAAGTCTGTGCATAATCCTTCCTTCACATGGCTGATTGACTGCACCACACATAAGTCAATGTGATGCATACGCTCTGATGTGAAAAGCCCAAAACATAATGTACTTTACAAATAAAAGTAATTTGATCTTAATTAGAACAAGAGTCTTTTACACAGAAATTTTCTTTTAGAAAATGGTATAGGGCACTGAGAGATATTAATGTCAGCATCAGTTCCCATAAAACAGAGACAATATGAAGTGCACATTAAAAATGGGATTCTGCTACTTTGAATGGGAAAATGATTGCCATTCTAATTTCCCACTAAACCAGACTGGAGCATCCTGATGAACACAGCAGTCCTGTACAGGGAGAATTACAGCCCAGTCTTCTATTGGAAAATGTTTGGTCCATTTCTTTGATGCCCAGGCTTCTGTTAGACTGTGAGTGCACAGGCAAGTACACTGGAGCAGAACCAGGGCCAAGCAGCTGCCCTGAAATCAGGCTTTAGCACACCTTTCTGAATCATACAGCCTCCATCACATTAATGTTTCTACCCTGCACTGTTTTTTTTAGGGGTTTTTTTACTGGAAGACTGGATCAAAGCTGTCTAACTGGCAAGAGAATTCAGTCACTTCAGTCAGTCTGGAAATACATCTCGTTTAAACTTGAATTTCGAGGAGGGCATATTTTCACCACTTTGGTCTTCCTGAGTAATGTGATTACTTGTTTTCACCTGATGTGGCATTGGCGCCTGCTATCTAGCAGCTTTTCCCTGTTGGTGCAGTTTCTGCAATTAAGATGTCAAGCTGATAAGCAGGGAAATTATGTAAGTGGTGTCTATGGGAATTCTGACTGGATGAAAATAAAGTGAAAGAAAAAAGGTGTAAAGATAGTACCTGGCAAAAGTGCGCATCTTATAAGTAGAAAAGCATGTCTCTCTTTGCCAGCTTGTCTCAGAGCACTGTATGGCAGAACAGCCCGTGCTCTCCAGTGCTTTGCCCAAGGAAAGCTCCAGGAAGATCTGCAGCACAGCCTGTGAAGTGGCTTGTCACATTCCTGCCGCGGGGATGCATCCCTGAGGTGCCTCTTGCCCTTCTCAAGCAGCTGTTTTCACTGAGGAGGGGGAGCTTTCTTCTGTAGGAGCTCTGTGTTGGGGAGCAGTGACTGCAAGTCTGAGCCGCTAAAAAACTCGTTCATCTCCGTAGAGTCACACTATGGAAACACGAATGTGAGAGCTCATGATCTGGAGAATGATTTTCCCAGGCACTGTCTTTCCTTGCACTTTAGGGGTGCTGACTCCAACTTTCCCAAAAGCAGGTAACTCAGCTGGCCTGAACTGTAGGGGAGTGGGGAACTCATGCACCATCTTCCTTGAAAAGAGACAGCTCGTGTGCACAGTCATCACACGCTCAGTTTAGTGCACTGCACAACTGCAACACCAATGCAGGGGGATGTGCTCCCATAACCTCAGCTCACCTAGAAAATCTGTGCATGTTCTCACGTGCTGGAAACACACGATCTGAAACACATGACAGTACATCTGGGAAGAGATCGGAACAGCAATTTCCCTTACTGGCTAGATTAACAATTGTGAAGAACAGACATTCATGTCCCAGAATCTGCTGAGGATTCACAAGAGAATTGTGGTCAATTTTATCCTGTTTGGGCTTGAATTCTCTGATGTGCAGTCTTCTAAACTCACTTCATATGGGAAGAGCCCTTGATCTGATTCTTTGTTTCCACAATAACACATCACATTTGTTTCTTTTCACCAATTTCAGTTCACTCCAATGCACAGGCAGAACATTTGGGTTACAGCTTGATAGAAACTGCACCACAGAAAGAAAAATTAAAAAATAATTATTACAACTAAAAAAACCTGCTGGACTTCACATGGGAAAAATTTGTAATTTGGGTTTGGAGTGCTCAGTCTGAGAATTGGGGTGCTCCTACCCATGTGTTCAGTATGGCCTCTGTGTGAGCCAGAGACCATGACATCTGCAGAGAGAAATGCACATCGATCCCAAACAGCACATTAGATTATTTTAATGTCCACAGTTATCAATTGCAATGGGCTGCAACTTGTCCCAGTGACAATCCACACATCCAGTACTGTCTGGATATTTTAGTCTTGCAAATGCCTTTTTTGTCCAAATGAGTTGCTCAGCAGTAATGATTATTCAGAGAAAAGTGGCAGACAGGGTCAGGCAGCAGCAGAATGAAAAGTGAAAACTTGAAAGATGCTAGATGAATATTTATGCAGAGCAATCTTCACTCTCGAATTATGGCACATAATGGGATCAGCAAAGCTAACGGAATTCACGCTGCGTGAACTTCCTCTGTGAGAACTTAAGTTTAATCTGCACATAAGACTGACAACCCGTGAACACAGAGAAAACGTTCAATGGCATGTAAAAACTTCATTGAAATAATGTTTCTGACTATATCAATGTTCTGGTAATGACAGAATAAACAACATTTTTTTTTTCTGGCAGATTTTAAATCCACCGGCCACTTTTTTGAAATGGCATTCAAACATTGTCACAGCAGACTTTGTTCTTTTGTTTCATTGCTGATTTGGTATGTCCTACTGGCAACTGAAAAGCATCCATGGGGATTGAGTAATGAAGACAAGGATTTCAGAGCAGCCTGGCACTGAACATCTCTTAAAGGCTGGTGATGACGAGGAGCAGCCAGCCAATGTTTAGCTCTGATATTGCAAGATTTGTCAGGGAATATTTTTCATTGCAAAAACAAATGGCAGTTGGCTGACTTTGAAGAATCCATCTTATTTTGCAAAATTTTGTTCTCAAGGTTTCCAAAACTCAGTGCATGTAGGCAGTGAAATCCATCCCTGTGCTGTAGGGTCAGCACAAGAGCTGCAGACCAGTTTACTTCTTTTTAGGGGGTTGCACATTTACTGCACAGATTAGGTCTGTATTTCATACATTCTGTATTTTTTGTAGCAGGTCACTACAAAGCCCAAGAAGCTCCTATGACCCATCACTACGCACAAATCCCAAAACAGTTGATCACCCGGGGGCTAAGTACTCATATATTTACACAGATAGCTAAACCTTTTATGTTTATACAAGGGTCTTTAAAAACCTGTTTAGCAAGACCAGTTTTTTCCTTCATATTTCTACAATATGCTAACATTGTTCCTGGTTTAAGTCTTAATTTAAAGTATTAGAAAAACAGCTTTTCTTACTCTCCTTTAATAATTTCTTTTCTGAACAAGAGGCCCTGCTTCATCCCTGTACTGAATGCTTCAGCACATGTCTAATCCTTCTGAATTCAAGGATATATTAAAAAGCTCTATTGAATCCAGAGCTTTGTGAGAAACTGGGAAAGAATGCAGCTCCAGCTATCTGAAATATCTGAACTCTTCAAAATACCCACTGCAAGTATTATCTAAGTGCTTGTGTCTGATCTTTTTTTCTCCTCAACTTACACATCTATCATTATCCAAACATATCAGAAGCACGTCAGATATAGCTGTCTACCTTCTGTTTGAATTTAATTAAATGAGAATATACGAAATAAAAGATGCAGAGTTTAGTCCAAAGCAGTGATCCCACTTTTCCCATCTGTTGCTAATTTGCTCAAGAGGCCAAGTCCTGCCTGGGCCGGGGTCCGCGGCCCTGAGTGGTCCCACCGCTTTGCAAGAGGGCCATACATATATATATATATATTTTTTTTTTTTTTTTTTTTTTTTTGACATAATACTTTTCCCTGGGAATGTTCTGATTTCTCTTAGAACTGCCCGAGGGGTTCGCGGTCTGGTTTTCCCTCTCCTCCCGCTGGGGGGGGTGCACCGCAGCCCGGTCGTGGCGCTGCTTTCCCGCACCCTTGCCCGGGCTCGGGCCTCAGCCGGCGCCGCCACAGCCACCACGCCGTGCCCGCGCTCCGGCCGCGCCCCCGACACGGAGCGCGCATCCACCCCCAAGCGCGTCTGTTTGTGCGTGCTAAAAATAGACGGGAGCGCCTGACAACTGCCTCCTGATTGGCTGCCGCTGACGGGCCAGCAGCCAATGGGCGCGCGGGGCCGGGGGCGCGGGGATGTGGGCAGGGGCTGAGGGAGCGCCCGGCCGGACGAACGATGAGGGCAGGGGCTGAGGGAGCGCCCGGCGATGCCCGCCTGTCCCCAGCTGCCAGTGGAGCCTTCTCTCGAGCCCTCCCTACCTCAACCCCTCCGTCCCGGGCCCCGCCGGCTTCCCCCGGCCTGTGGGGGCCGCTGCCCGCCCGCGCCGGCAGGGAGCGCTCCCGGCTGCGGCGGAGCTTCGCCGTGCTCGCTTATTAACAAAGGCAGTGCGCGGAAGGGTTAACCCCGTCACGGGAGTGTGTTACCAGTCTGTGTTCGTGTATTTTCATGCGTTCTAAAGACATTTCGTGCACTTTCTTGTATAAACTAGTACCTGCTGGGACAGAGTAATAAATCAGGGAAACAACAGAACAGAAATTAAATAGAGATGTGATTTATTTTTTTCCATAGGGTTACGAAAGAACAGTGTTAAATCAATTGCAGTGCAGAGTTAGGAGAATGTCCTGAAATCTGTGTAATGAATGCAGAAAATCTGTGAAATAAATGGATGAAATCATTTCACTGGAGAGAGGTATCAGCTTTGTACTCTAACATGGTTATACAGACATAATAAAAAATAAAATTTGTGAATTAAAATTGTAAGTGCCTTATAATCCAAAAAGGGTGCTGGAGGGACTTGGAAGGCAGACGCAGGAGCTGATTATCATCAGAGTGATACCTCCTAACTTATTCAAGCACTGGATAACACCTCTGGAACTGTTAAAATATCTCACAGTCTTGAGAAGTGGTTTCACTCTTTCATATCTGTTTCTCCAGAACTTCTTTTCTCATGGGAGCCACACATTCTGAGCATCACAGAGGAGGTGTGAGTCCAAGTGGGGCAAAGGTAAAAACCGTAAAAAAGGAAAGTGAAAGAAGACTTTATTCTGAAGAAATTTCTACCTTTTGATTTTCACCGAGCTTGTGCTTTGGCTCATTCTGATACAAAGAACCAAGCAGCTCTATGTTCTGGTCCATTTAAAGTTAAATTATTTGAAATATCTAAAAATCATTCTTCTCTGTTGCTTTTACATTATGCACAGGTAGCCTTCCACTATGTGAGGATTATCTTCTCCATATGAGCTGTTGGTGTCATCTTGTAATTTGCATATTAATTGCTCACAATCTTCAGCAGTTGAAAAGTTAAGTGTCCACAATTCAAAGGATTTCTTAATTATGAAAGGAAAGTACTTCGTGGCAAAGAGTGTAGCCAATAATTAGCTACTGCCAAGTGTCAAAACACATGTAAAATGAGCGTTAACTGCTGGGAACGGGAGGAAGTTGATTTCTTCTGTGGCAGTTTGAGGCTTCTGGCATGAAAAAGAAAATAATGGTTCACATATTCTGTTAGTTTCAAATGTAACAGTATTTTCTGTGTGGTGATGGCACTCAGGAGAATTACTGTAAGATCTCTGGTGCTGAAAATTCAGAGGTGAGCTAGGTTATACACAGAGGAACCATTGTCCAAGCCCAAGGGTTCTGAGCACTTCTGAGGGCTTGTATCACAGCTTGCAGCCAGTGGGATTTTGTGCACACACTTGCCCTTCGTGGTCATGGGCAGCAGCAGAAATTTCGTAGATTTTAACCAGTCCTACCACCTGATCATACCCTCTCCTGTGCCATCACCTCACAAAGCCAGAATGAAAGGGTTAAGCCTTCTTAGCAGGGTAAATGTGTTTCTCTTGGATTTGACTGGAGGATTTCTCAGGAAAGTCATAAATGTGAAGCTTCTTTAAATTTGCCCTTTTGCTGGATAAGAGAGTCCAGCTGGTTTTGGTTTTGCTGTGTGCAGCTGCAGATACTTTACCAAAGTTTAGAAAAGCATAATAACTTGGAGATATATGCCTGAAAAAGTTTATACAGACATCTAATATGACATTTGCACACTTTCTGTACCACAGCTTGAAGATTTATCAAAACATTAGAAATAATTTTTCGTATTAGTCCTTCAATGAGAACATTTTCAACTTTTGTTGTTTTATATCCATTGGCTTAGTACTTTTAACTTTCTGTTTTCAGATTTATCTCACCCATATTTTTTATTTTCTTCTTAATCTTTTTAATATTTTTTCAGTATTATTTGTTGTAATTTCGTGTATACTGCAGTCTCTTACCTTTTAAAACTTCTGAATAGTTATTTTATGGTGACGAGTCTTGCTGTGTGTGCGCTGTTAATGTAAATGTATATTTTGTGTTGATTAAGGTATAAGTTCTTGAGGGCATCTGTTAAGGTTTGCATGTATAATTTCTTTTCCTACAACGTTTTACTTAGGCCTTTTCTGAAATTCCTGTATTATATTTTCTTTACCTTTCTGTACAGTGAATCCCTTTGGGCTGCTTTTCTGAGACCGCTAATTATCATGCTGTCTCTGAGACAATTACATAATTAGGTGGTTTTCATTATCATTCTGAATTTGGTAATTATAATAAAAACACTGAAAAGTGTAGCAGTTGCAATATGAAAAAACTCAATCAGTAAAGAAAATGTACCTAGGAGAGAAACACAGTTGAGAAGATTCTACTAACAACCAATAAATGAAAATAAAATTAAAAAGAAATAGAAAGAATTCAGCTTTCTGGACTCTTTGAGACTGTTACTTTAAATTACAAACTTTTTGTACCTTTGATGACTGGAAAAAATGATGCAAAAGTGATGCTCCAATGAAAATTTGTAAATATAATTGCAGTAATTAAACGTTTCCCCAAGTACGGTAGAATAAAGTGCTGAAGGAACAGGTGTTTATTGTTTCATGATTTTCCATATTCAGTATTTTAATTATAGATTCTTTTTTCCTCTCCCTACTTCTAGCACTGCCTCAGTCACGTGTGCGTACTTTTCATGTTTTATTGAAACAGATGGCATATCTCCTCTTTCAAGGCTCAGGCAAGGGGGGGCGTAGGAAATAGGGTAGGATTAAATTATTTTGAAACAAGAAGACATCTTT
Source organism: Agelaius phoeniceus (assembly GCF_051311805.1). Classification (NCBI taxonomy): domain Eukaryota; kingdom Metazoa; phylum Chordata; class Aves; order Passeriformes; family Icteridae; genus Agelaius; species Agelaius phoeniceus. The sequence continues at coordinate 30,458,678 of NC_135269.1, read as the reverse complement.
CTCGTATCCTATTTCTCATACACCTGTTAGTCTTTCAAGCAAGTAGTGACAGTAAACACTCAGAAACAGGGAGTGTGTTTTGGTTGTGGTGTTCTGAGAACCCTGCCCTGTTCTTCGGTATTCAGTTCCTATGACTACCTGTTTTTCAAAAACAGAAATCTAAAAGTTATCAGCTGAGCTTGACAGAGCTCAACAGGAATACTCCTACCAGCCACAAAGGGAGCAGATTAGGCATTTTTTTCCAGCTCTATTAGAAAACCTCTCCCCTAAATCCACTGGAGTCACCCAAGGCTCAGTGCTTTTGAGAATCAGGTCATCTCTTAAAGCATGTAAACACGAGTTCAGAAGCCTGATTTTCAGCTTTTCATTGTGAAGATGTTGGGCAAACTGAATTTGTACAGATATACTACAAAGTCATCAGTTTTCAGAATTTAATATCTGTATATATGCTCTGAGGAAGGTTTGGAATGCTGTGAGTAAAATGCATTTTTTTCTGGCCTCTGGATTCTGTATTTATCATACACTGCTGTGTGAAACATTATCCAGTGACCAAGCAGTGCAGGGCTTGTGAGTGGAACAGTAGCAGCAAGTCTGGAAGCCCAGGTGAAAGAATGGCTTAAAGCAGTTAAGAGTTCCTGATTCAGTCAGAAGTTTTACATACTGCCAGCATCAGTGGGTGTCCAGGCAAGTATTTGTGCTGCTTGATGAATTTCCATTGGATCCTGCAGAAATGTCTGTTCAAATGCTTGCCTGAGATGTTTCCGTCAGAGTAGTGGCTGTGAGGATTTTTAATTTTAACATCTACTTTAACACTAAATAAATTAATACAATAGTTGCATAAAATGTACAAGACATTTATTTGGGGGCTCAGTCATCACCGACTGCTGGTAAAACAGATTTCCCAGAGTACAGTAAATTCTCCAGTTGTGTCAGCATGCTTGTGCAAATAGCACAGAACTTGATGACAGAGAAAACCTGGTCAGATAATAATTTAAAATTATCCTCTTTCATCATGGGAACATCAGTCATAAAATTGAGACCTTCAGGACATGTTTTAATATATTTTAAGAATGCTGTGATTTTAAAGCTATAATTCACTTCCAGATTATTGGTAAAAAAGGAAGTGCCTGCAACTTAGCATTTAAATCAATCTCTGAGTTACAGTGAAACTCAGAGAAACTCAGAGTGAAACCTATCCTGGTAGTCATGAGTGTCTGACTTGTTTGTGTGACCAGGGGAGGGATTAAATGGGTTAGGGGTCTCAATCAGTAAAACAATTCCTGTTTTCTCAGAGGTTTCCAGGGACCCTCTTGGTGCATGCTGGATTATTTTGAGGCGTAAAGCATCAGAAATTTGAGCTAATATAATGAAATGTGTACAGGTCAGAGCTGTGCATCCATGGCTGTCACATGGCTGTGATATGTGGCCCATTAGCTAGTCTGTGGTGTTCTGTTTAACAACAAAAGTGGTACTGTTTTCAGTTTCAAGGCAGGGGAGCAATCCATGAGAAACTTGAAAACATTCATGGATATTTGGGTCCAGAACCTGGGAATTTAGTTTGAAGGACTAAGTTCTTGTGTGATTTTTTTAGGGGGCCTAAACATGCATGTTTCATGTTACATTTCACATCAGAAATTTAATAACCACAATCAGATGTTTCCTGGTGTTCCCATAGCTACAGTTTATAGTTGTATCATAGTTTTTCTGTTAAAACACACTTCAGATATCAGATTTTTACTCAACATTCACAAGCCCACATTTGCCGCTCAGCTTTCAGTGAGCAGCCGCTGCTGGCGGAGTGTCAAGAAGGTGTCAGTACAAATTCACATTTGAAAAGACAGAAGATTGCATGGGCACGTTAAGATTCATTATTGATCAGAACTTTGTCTCCACAAATTCAGGTTATTATTTTCACTGGAGTTCAGGAGTCGTACTGCTTTGATGAAGAAGTAACTTGGACCTTGTCCAGCTATTGATATTTCTAAAGTGATGATCAGGCTCTAAATCTGGCCATAATGATGCATTGCCTCACCACACAGATCTTATTACATGTGCCTGTCATTAGTAATGCTTCTAGCTTCGACTTTTGAATGCCTTGAACACAGAGCCTAGTGGTTTTTGTTCTAATAGGTTCTGTGTGTAAGGCAATTCTTTTATAGTATAGTGTTTCCACTGGATTGCTTACTGCTGACAATCATGCAAAAAATTGCTGGATGTGCAAAATGTGCTGCTTAGGAGAACTTTGCAGTACCGAATACTTTTATATAAACAGGTAACCTAAACTGGTTTTCACCACAAAAGTTCTAAATGTAATATTAAGTTCAAAATTACGTGTCATTGTCTTAAAAAATTCTAATTTTTCATATTTTTAATGTGTCTGTATCACTCAGTAGTATGATGGATTAGTAAAAATTTTTGCTGCAGCACAGAGGATTCCAAAGTCAGTGGTCCAAAGTTGCTCTTTTCTTTGTTAGAGCTTGTATGAGTTGATGAAAATATCAGTGAGATATAAAATTAGTAATGAAACCTGGATTAGGTCTGGTGTTTTTGGCTGCCAGTGAGTGTACCTCCTTCAGTTCACAGTGTGTGACAACGCCTGTACCACTGCAGCAATACCTGTGTTCCTGCAGAGCTCTGGCAGAGCAGCCAGTGCAAATCCACCCATACCTCCTGCACTGTGACGCTTAAATACAACCCAAGCAAGGCCAAAGTAATGTTGCTTGGAGAACAGAGGTGATCTGAAAGCCAGGGTCCCCTTTTTTATGCACAGCACTACCATCACTTCAGTGCTTGTCTGACTGCTTAGCCAGTGTAGATAATCAGAGGCCAGGTGATATTCCTTTTGCAGGGCTGAGCAATATCTGAAGTAAAAGCTTGATGACTGGGCTACATGTGTTTTTCCCTTCAAGTGAAATTTTTTTCAGTAAATTCAGATTCTGGCTTTGCAGATGTCTCTTCTAGGTCACAGCCATCTCATTTTACTGTTCATGTCTGTTTGTCTGTGTGTATTATACTATTGTATGCTACATTATGCAAGTGTACTGCTGACAATGGCAGTGTTTACCATTGTAGGTACTCATATTGATAGTTGGAATGCCATGTTTCAAATTAATATAAAATATGACTGCATTGCACTTTGTATGTTACCTTACCAGGAGTGTGTTTTTTCTATTCCCATTAATCTATTTGTGGTGAACAAGCCTGGTCAAGAGCTTGGTCTTCAAGCTCATTAGTAGCAAGTATGTGGAATTCTAAATCTAATGCTGTCCCAACATTTTTGTCCAGCTTAACTTACTTCCAGGGATGTTGTTAAAGCCTGATTTTGGAAGAAATCTTGGGATATATGTGATAATAAGAAAAGGACATTTGTTAATATTTCATTGTTTAGGGTTATATCCAGGCTTTCTACCATATATGTACCTCAAGATTTTTGTGTATTTTTCATTTGTCTGTATGTTTTCAGGCTCTTGACTTTTGCATTTGCCCTACGTTCATGCATTTTTCATAAGTCAGCTAGCAGATTCATCACTGCAAATATAGTAATTTTTGCTTTTTTATTTTATTTGTCATGAACAAAAAAAGCCCCAAATATAATTCTAGCTTTATATACCTTCCTAAATACATTTTATGCATAATATGGATTCAGTAAGCCCTTTGGTCTGGTTGAAAGGATTTTCTTGTTTGTTTTTCTTTCATTATTTAAAATAAAGGTAAATTAATGCAATTTAAAGCTTTCCACTAAGAATATTTATTAATCATTACTTGGGTGAATAATAACAATAATACCCCCACTTTGGCTCTCTTTTTCTTAAAAAGTACTGAAATCTTATTTAGTTGAAACCTCAAGCAACCCAAATCATAGCAACGCCTTGCTTCCCTGAGTCTTACACTTCACCCACCACAGAAATTAGAATATGGAAAAATAAAAAATCTAATACCAATGAGGTAAAACCAGCACAATGCAAAGGAAGATAATTACATTGCTCAGCTGTCACAAGGGCAGCATAAAAAAATGAAGTGACTCATCTCCCTTCACAGGCACAGCCTGCTCAAACATACATATATAATTATTTATTTGTATGGGTTTGATTCTTTAGCCAAATGTGTCTGCTTTATAATGTGGTTTGACCACTTGGGGATTTTTGTTCAAAGAGTTAATTTATAGTTTTATCACTGAACCACAAAACACTGTTCTGGGCTCCCATGTAATTAAGTCGCATGCAAGTGCTGTGTATCATTAAATCTTCCTCTGTATGAGTACGTGAGTTCAAAGGCAGCTCTCCTGCAAAGATAAGGTGCAATATGCAGTGATCAAGGACTGATTTCTAGTGAAGACATATTCCTTACCAAGCAAGTGTATCAGGTGGGAGTAAGTAAGCTCAAGACTTCAAAATCAAAACATTTTCATGTAGCATTGTAATTTTGACTTTGGAGGTAAGTGAACAGTTGATCTAGACAGTTTCTTAAAAGAAAGGGACTCATATTTGTAATTCACAAGTGTTTTTTTGAGAGTTTGACCTATGATGCTATAAGCAAATCTATAAAAATTGCAATATGCAAAAATTGCAATATGCAAAAACATCCACAGGAAGAACATTGAAATGGAATCTTTGAATAATAAGTGCCATTGATTTTAAAATTTTGACAAAATATGGTACTCCCACTAGGTGGAGATTCTGAAATAAGAAAGAAAGATTTTCAGGGTTGGAGATACACTTTTATAGAGAATTTTTATGCAATCCTCAAGCTGAACAAAGTGTAACAGTTTTGTCTTATAGAACTTAATGTAAAATTTAAGTCTGAGTAAATTGTGTTCATGCTAATTTAGTGCTTTTTTTTGTTTTCTTTTTTTTAACTGGAACTTATTCTTGGTTTTTGGACAGTTTGTTAGTGGTTCATGTTTGCTGAAGTTACTTGAATGAATCTGAAGTTTTGAATTTTCAGTTAGTGGGTTATTTACAAATTGTTTGCTTTAACCGTTCACCCGGTTCCATTGGTTCATTCTACTGAATCTAATTAATCAGTGTAATATCAAATATGTGCAATGCCTACCAGAGTAAATGAGAGGAGCCCTTTTGCTTCTCTAACTGGCATCAGGAGGTACTTTGGCAAATCAAACTGCACTGGCATACTCCCGCATCTTTGTCAAAACAAAAATTAGGAAAAAAGAGAAATCTAGTAAAACCAGATATTTTTTGTCAAATTAGTATGAAACCCAGAAAGCTGCTGTTAAAATAGGAAACTTGCTCAGCTCTGTGAAAGTCACACCATTGCAGATAGCAAGATTGCAGAGTGTAAACAAAAAACTTGCTGACTGCTGTAATTTTTTGTAAATCTCAGCAAATATCTACTCACAGACAAGCATCATATAGTAACCCATTTCCTAGAACTGATTTTCCCTTTTTTCATTTTTTGCAAATCTTTTGAAAAAATAGTTCAAAGGGAATAAGAGGGGTGACACTGGTTGAACTTTCTGTAATCTAACTTGGCTGAGGAAATGTGGCTGTTTGGTAGGAGGCTCCTCCTCAGTTAAGGAGAGAAAACAAGCCCTGTCAGAAATGAGTTCAGCCAGTGCAATAATAGCTCTGTGTGATAGGTCCTTTGAGGTTACCAGTTTGTTTCTGCAAACTAGAGATGCAAGATGAGCTTACTTACATGTAGATCCTCAGTATGGATATGAGATGGTGCCAATGCCAAAAGAGATTGGGAAACTGTCATGGGTTCAGAACAGACCCAGCTGTGGGAAGAGGCTGAGCAGCTGGAGCTGACTCAGCTGGGAGCAGAAGTGTCTTTTGCGTAGGCGTGCGAGGCAGCCTTGGGAAGATGGAATCAGACTCTACCCAATGAGGTAACATTCACAGGTTGAAACAAGAGCAACTGAGTTGGAATACAGGGGAAAACTTTTCGCGGTCAAGCAGTCCCTTTCAGTTGGAACTGTGATCTGTTTTACTGGAAAGTGTTACTTTTCAGCCAAATATACTGTTGGGTGCATTGCTGGATCTCCACTATTGGCTTTTATCTTATGAAATCATTAAAATGTTGGAAAAGGAAGTCACAATGCTGCTGTCAAAACCACTCACACAGTCCAATGGAAGATACTCTCTAGCAGTCTGTCTGATTGAGAGCTGTTGTAAGCTCATTTCACATAATTACAAAGCTGTGACATTACAACATTCCATTGTTTTTTTCTATACTTTGTGTGTTTAAGTAAATATTTTAACAATATTCACCAAGTTTCACTGTGACTTTTATGAGATTTCTAAGCAAAAATGCTGAGCCTGATCATTTTTTAGTCTTTAAACCTGTAATACCATTATTTTCTCACAGGCCAACTGACATAGCAGTTTGAACACAGGTATCTTGACATGTCTTGTTATTTTCTGCTTTTCTGTTTCTCAGAGTTCCCCTATTAATCTCTGTTCAGCATTCCTAAGGTAATGAGTTTAGCAACAACCCTAAAATAGGTCAAAAATAGAGGCAAAGCTCTTGTGGCCTCTATGAATCATATCTCCCTTAACAAAAAGTTCTACACCCAGTATTCTTTGTTTCCCACAATACAGAATTTAACCCATCATTGCTGAAAAAAAAAAAGTCAATAGGTTAGAAATGTGTCCAGAGACCTAAACTTGTTGATTTTTCCAGCTGGTTAAATATGCCATTTTATTTTTATGGTTTCCCCTCAGTTTTGATGTGAAGAACCACTATGATCAGTTTAGCATACAAAGATACTAAAACCAGAAGTTACAAATCTCAGACTTCAAAAGAAGGAACAGAAAATGCCCTCTCAAGGTGAAAAGCAAAGTGACAGCTTAGCCATGAGTATTCCATTCCCACTTTTGGAAAGATGAGATTCTGAGGAGAGGTGCAGTGCACTCCAACAGGATTGACTTCACATACTTTGTTACAGGCGTATGGCTGATGCAATCTGGGGAAAAAGAGAAAAAAAAATCTAAAGGTTTAATTACACCTTTCCTTTCAAACAAAATGCAGTTCAAGTCTTGCTTCACAGGGGATGCAGAAGAAAGAACTTCTTGCATAATTTTTTCAAAGACCTGTGATGCCTGGTTTCTAGTACAACATAGTAGATGATGGATGACCTGGGGAGGTGAGGCTGAGTCCTGCATATACACAGGAAAATTAGAAGTTTTACTTTGCTGATTTTCTGTTGCCCCTCTTATAGTTTCCTTGTCTACTTTTATAGGAATACACGTAGGAAAGGGGTGAAGTCTGGCAGTATGTTTGTTGAGATCCTCAAAGGTTCTCTAAAATGTTTGAAATTCATATTCTGGCTATTTCAAAAAACTAACATAAGTCAGAGGGACAACCTGAGTTCTCCATGGTTTGTACTAGTTCTTGATTTGATTCTATAGATTTCTAATCAATGCAAACACGTTCCTGTCATAAATGATCTGTGCTAATTTCACAATATATATAGAAAGAAAACATTATGAAGAAAGACTCCAAAATAGTTAAAATATTTTTGGCATAATGGCTCAGAAGCTGCATTTTGCATAGTCAGTTCTCCATTCAATCCCTCCCTGGGAACTGTTGTGTTCACAGCACTATTGCATGCTTTACATGGAGCAAGGCTCTTCAGAAAGCTGCCTGTGTTAAATCTGCAGAGATTTGTTCTGCTTTGTGAGGAGGGCGCAGAAAAAGACCTTTGGAGTAGAAGGTGGAGATTACTGACTCCATATGCAACACTGAAAGCAAGTAGAGGCTCAAACCATGCTTTCCCTTACCTTTTGTATCCTCTGTGTGTGTTCCAGTACTACCTGCGATTTTTTGACCTATTTAATTCTTTTATTTCTCATTGCTGCTCTTACTGGGGGTTATCTGGGGCTTGCTGCAGCACCAGGGTGCACCAGGGTGCAGTTTCAGGAAAAACTCCTTCAATAAAGCAGCCAATGAAAGGTGACCTTAAGCCTAAAGGAATATGTCTGGTGGAGTGCTCGCTCCTGCATTAATATTTTGGAGGGCATACTATTGATGCTATCACTACCTTTAGGCACAACATCTGCTGCTTTTTTTACATTTGGGGGATAATCATCTGAAGAGATTCTTTGGGTCACATGCTCCTTAATACATGTGATGAAGGTCAGAAATCTACCTCTGCTACACCTCTTCTCTGTGATGCAATAGAGGTTTTTCCACAGAGCACCAGTCATGAAAAGTTAGCACAGGAGAGTTTCTGGATATCCTCTGGTCTCTGCTATCCTCCAAAGATCTGTCTGATGGCAGCATGGCTTCATGTGCCCTGTCAGACACTCTGGTTCACTCCCAGAGCTGTCCTTTGAGGTGGTGTACAGGGCAGCTGGCGTTTCTGAAGCCCTGTGGGGCTGTCAGTGGGCAGAGGGTGGGAGATGGGAGATGGATGTCAGAAGTAATTGATGCTGGGGCTTTCTCTGAAAATTGATCCATAGCTGAGATCTGCCCTCACTTCTGGCAGAAAAAACAATTCTTTGTCGCACAAATAAAAAATAAAAAAAATAAAAAAAAAAAAAAAAGGAAAAAAACCGGTAAAAAAACCTACTTTGAGCTGAGATAACGATTGAATTTCTCTCACATCTGTGTTACTCTTTTCCAGGGAAGGGCAGAGTCCATAATTATGAATCTTGATTTTGAGAAGAAAGAGGAATGCCTCTTAAATGTACTGATGTGCATGGTGAGGAAGTGATACAGAACACTGAGAAACAGGCTTAGAATTATAAATTATAGCTTTAAGCTAAAACTGGAAGTCAGATTTTAATTTAAGACTTAAAATAATGTGTTTTTTTAATCCTTTCTATTTTACTGAAAGAGAATATTATGTTTGGTAGCACTAAGCATTAGAAGTTAGGGTTTGCAAGAAGAATTACAAAAGAAAGCAGAAGTTTCAAAAAAGGAGGTTGACAGAAATAATTGCCATTTTCAATACACATTTCTAAAGACAGGCTGTAGCCAACAAAAAAAAAGGCATTTGAATCAAATAACAAAAAATTTCTTTTTGATTAGACTCTCCTCTGGTGTCCTTCTGCCACCTATGATTTTTTATTGTATTCCTAAAACCTCTTTAGTTACCTTTCTGGAATGACAGATTTGAGAGCATGGTATAGCCTTTACATCTGCCTTGTTCTTTAAATCTGTTCTGAAGTCCAATTTAATATCTATAGGTTTCTGAAAAAAAAAGAGAAACAAATAGGGAGACAAGAAAAAAAACACCAGCCTTAATTTAAACAAGGTGCAGAAATATTATATGGGACAACCTGAGAGCAAAATTGAATCAGGAAAGTTGAGGGAAGGATAACAGAGAATGAAAAAGGAATGGGATAGTGTGTGATGTCCATGTTTATTACATACAGAAGGTTTTCCTAGCATAACCAACACTTATTTTTCAGACAGCCAAGTACCTGACATTACAAAATGCACTATTCAGCATTTGGAATTTTCCAGGCAAACTGAGTTTTCTTATGCTAAATGTCTGCCACATTCCGGGGTTTTTCTTTTTCTTCATATGGTTTAGCTGGTTTTGCAAAAGTTGTTCTCTTTGCCTACTGTTTAAAATCCATCCATGCTCGAACGTGCTATAAATCAGGTAAAATTGATTTTGAGCCCTGCCAGACATTAAGGTACCAGGGTGAGGAGGGAAAGCATGGGGAGGGGGGAAGGAGGGGGTGAAATGAGTGTCTTTTTAACATTTTTCTTGTATACTATTATGCTCGTGGAAAGAAAGCCATTCAAGTTGAATGCCAATGGCACAGAGATGTGATCTAAATAAGTGGGGCAAAGAAGATGAGATAGAGAAATTGAGACTAGACATTGTTGCTGCAGCAAAAACAAAAGGCTACTTCTAAATGCTGGCACTTGCTCAGAGGAGAAAGAAAGACAAGTAATTGGGAAGGAAAGCCAAGTCATACTGGGAATTGGTTATGAGGAGAGATACCATAAAGATCAGCACTTGGTGGAAAACAAACGTGAACATATGCTTAAGATTGGTGACATAATGCTTGATCCCATGGAATTACGGTGTCTCATTATATTTCCTTAACACTTGTGACTTCAAATTGTACAGTTAATGGTCTTTCAAAGGCAGTTAATTAAGTGTAGCCTCTCCATACACGGCACTTTAAAAGACTGCCTTTTGTGGGGTTTTACCCATATGTGTGTGAATTGTGTCCTATCTGTCCATTTCCATCATCTGAGTTGTAATACCTGGAGGGATATTCTCTACCATATCACAGCTGAGGGTAAAGAAAGTATTCATAAGTGTTGGCAGTGGTAAGAGTGCTACAGAAAAGTGCTTTAAAACAACCATGTAGAAAATTTATATTCCTTCCAGTATTTTAATGTAATAAAAAAAAAGCACTATAAAATCATTAAATATATAGCAGTACATTTTGGAAAGAAACCTAAAAGATTTAAAAAGAAGGGGGGAAGAAATGTCATAGCAGGCTCTTAACAATCTGAAATAAAATATAGTGACTAACAGGTAAAAATGTCACGAACTTTTCTGGCTACAGAAATCCATAAGAAGCACAGAAATGGTCAACATAATTTGTTTTGTTTATTCATCTTAATAAAGGCCTCATTTGTTTCACTATTAAGAAATTTTTAATTGGCTCATAAATGCCATTTGTTTTGACTTTATTTCACATGCTAAACTGCCAAAGGGTGTCTCAAAGTTCCGTTGTTTCAGAGAGGAGAAAAAGCCTTCAGAAATAACTTCTCAGTCCTTTCAATGGCAGTATTTGAAAAATCTGGGTACAATGGGACAGGAAAGTTGAAAACCCAAGACCTCACTATGCTTCTTTCACCCAAATTCAGTCATCTTGTCATATCTGGGGAGGGATTCCTGAATTCACCAAATCAAAAAAAAAAAGGTCATGTTTAGAAACTCTGGCTTATTGGCGTACTTTAAGATAGTATCTTCTGAAAAATAGCTTTAATCAATTTGTATAGTGCATTATCCTTGAAATAAAGAGCTGAGGAATAAGTAATCCATTTCTGTACAAAAAACCTTGATTTTGGAAAATCCCCATAATTTTCCCTGCAATGCTCAATCACTTTCATCTTTTGCCCCTATTTCCTTGTATTTATTTCAGAGTTTAATTCAGATATTGCTGCAGGCTACAGAGTTCACCAATAAAACTTTCCTTTGAAGAAGCACATTTTCCTGTGCTGGATACTCACAGCACTGAATATCCTCTGTGGTTTCCAGGTGGACCTGTTATTGAACTTCTTCCACTGAATTCCCAAAGTTCTTCAGTTGAACTTTGGGCCTTTTCTAGCCCAAACCTTGAACAGCTTCTTACAAAACCACTAGTGACCAAGTGGTTAGCAAACACAGGGCTAGCAAACTCTGCTTGGTATATGCAACTGCTTTACTAGTGTTTACTTTTCCTGGTGACATCACTGATAAAGAATTTCCACTTGTTTTAAACCAGGTAAAAGAACCCTTTTGTAAAAGTAATCCACATTCTCCGTTTAAGTCTCCTGTGTAGCTCTCTGGTAGTTTTTTCAGGCAGGAGTCATCAGCAGGCCCCACTTCCAGCTCTGCTGTGGGATTCCTGATGCCTCTCAGTTTAGTCCTTTACATTGTTTAATGCTCACATTTTTATGTAGACAATGGAAAGGATAACTTATCTTTCCCCTTGTGTCTTATACTTACGGCTCATTGTAGAAGGGATCACTTGTAAAAGATGTTTGAGACCACCTCTTGTAAAAGTCCCAGATTTTATCTCTGGCATCTATTGTGGCTTTAGTGGTTCAGGGATAGAAATATCATCTTTACTTGTTTTTAATCAAAACATAATGTGCTGAGCCCAGAAGTACTAGATATTATTATTACTAAGAAAATACTTCCATTATTACTAAGAAAATACTTCCAGATATCCAATGGTCTAGTCACTGTGAGGTAAAAGTACTGAGGTATTATTGTATGACGTATCCCATCCATCTCTTTAAATCAATATGTCTGTACTTCCTTGACCCAGTGACGTTTCTTTGGTTTTTTGTACTAAGCCTTGAGTATACATCCAGAGACAAAAACCAAATCATTCACAGTAGCCTTGGTGCTTGCTGTTGTGAGGAGAAAATCTGTATAATTCCAGCTACCCACACTAACACAAGAAAATAAGAGAAAAGCAATGTTTTGTACTAATCTTATTAAACTGCAAACTGCTTTCTCAGCAATCAGAGCTGTACACTGATGCAAATCAGATGCTTACGTAATGCTTTATGCAAGGATGGTGACAAGAGCTGCAGTGATAAAAATACTTTTGCTGTGTTCAGACTGTGTTGTCCTTTCACTTCAAAAAACCCCACTGGCAAATTAACTGCTGAAATGGATAATTCTAAAGTAGCCCAAGAGTCAAACACACCTCTGTACTATGCTGACTTTTCACCGATTTTTTTTTGTTGGATTTTTTGTTTTGTTTCGTTTTGCTTTATTTTCCCAAGGTGCTTTGTGGGGCACACCAAGATGAACACCTCCTAATCCATGCCACACCTTGGGACAGCTCTCTCATACTGGATGCACATGCCTGCGTTGTGCAGAGTGGCACATGGCTAAGATTAGGATGGGGTCTTCAGCTGGCATGCTGATGAAAAAGCAACTCCTAATCTAAACCATGTGCTGCTGCATCACTGTGCATCCTGACTTAACACAAATTTATGTCTGGCCATGCAGTAGCTCTTTTTCAACATAGCCATGTCAGGAATTGGATTAGAATCTAATCTTGATTCTTTTAGTTAGTTAGTATCAAAATAAGCATATGTATACTAAACACATCTAATACTGGTTTAAATCTCTAAAGAGATTTTTTCCTCCTATTTGTTTCCCTTCTCCCGTATCCCTTTGCTAAGATCTAGTCTCTGGAACATTAATCAAACATTAAGGAATTTGCTGAAAATCAAATTATTTAGAACTAATAAATGTGATATCCTAATAGAAACTGTACTAGAAGCTGGCTCAAACAACCTAAATAATTTTGAACTCATTATTTTGTCCATGTTTCTTCTCTTAATATTACCATAGTATAAGATAAGGCAAGCAACATTTAATGCAGAGTGAATTCAGCCAAAGTGAGTAGCAAATTGAAATAAAAGCTTATTTGAAGCTTTGTGGTAATAGCAGAAACAAAACAGAATATATTGAGTTTAGGGAAAAAATACTGAGAATATTTTTATACTAAAAAGAGTGTTTATAAGAATTGAGTTGTGAGCAGGGCAGAATGTGAGATGGTAAAGAAATCATATCAGTAATTTGGATGATCTTTTCCTTCCCCCATATTTCTCCTGGAGTCACCAAAAGCAAGAGTGCAGATTTCTTTGGATGCAAAGAGTGATAAATAAAGCACCAATAGCTGCACCAAGCCAGGAAAGGAAACCGGAGAAAGACGACGAAAGAGAAAACAATGGTTGAAAACATAGCAGATATATTTGTCCAAAAGCTTATACAATCCATATGTCAGTGGTATTCAGTATTGTGAATATTTGCATCATACTGAGATCATGCTGTGCTGGCTACTTTTAAAGCACATAGAAATGAAAATTTGTATCTAATTCTGAGCATTTGTGACAAAGAAGGTTTGGAAGAAAAACAGGTGTCCAAAATACCTTAGATTCTGGGCTCGATTATGGTACTGATCTGGTTTAGATTGTGGTCTGACTGATGGCCAGAAACAATGTATTTTAAATGTCTGTTTATATGTGAAACAGTTCACCCTATGTCAGAATTCTGATCAGTGGCAGAGCCAGGAATAGGCCCGGGTTACCTGGGAAACTAGTTTATTTCCTTATCCTGAGGTTAACTTATTATATATATTGTCATCATAAATTAGCTGAATCAAATCCTCTCCTACCTCCCTTCATTTTAGATATCTGGGGGCATTAACTGCATTTCCACATTATCTGACTTCCCATAGTTGTTCCAGTATATTAACACTCTCACCAGATAATTTGATCTCTTCCCCACAGGATAGTTCTGTGTAAAATATTGAAAAACAACCTAAAAAGAAATGGCAAGTAAAAATTTGGTAACAGCTGTCATATGTTACATCAAATGCATACTCTAACTCATGCCATAAATAAAAATAAAATGTTGATGAGAATTATATTATGTCTTTCAAGACTGCTTCTATTATAGGTGAGAATTATATGGAAGACAGTCAAAAACTAAAGGAGTAAAGACATTACAATCTTTTCTGAGCTTCCACTACAATCACAGATTCAATTGAATTGGGACTTTAATGTAGCATTTTTCTCTTTTATTTAATAAAATATGAAAAATAGATTTGCTTTCTTACATGAAATATATTCACTAGAGGTATGGATCTTATACATAAGGTACCATTGTGTATATTGTGTTCTTTTTGCTATGCTATTGCTCAGTCCATGACTACCTGGAATATATTGGAAAATGAGTAGACACAAAAGGTTTCTTTATTCATATGTGGAAAGGGGAGGTAATCAAGTACCAAGGGCATGGCAAAAATACTGTTTCTGCATTATTTTGCAAGGTTGCTTTTTTTGTGGTAGGGGAAAAAGAGATTATCCTTAGAGGAGCCCAGCCTCAAAAACTGGGATTTAGCTCTACTGCCATACAGAACCAGATGAGTTAAAAGCAAAACTTGAGCTCCTACTTCAGAAACAAGAAAGGATATTTCAGATACTAATTGGCACCAGCATTAAATCCTATCTGTAGTCACTTATTCCAGCTGAGTGTCTCAGGTGGAGCTGAGATGTGGCCAGGAGAGAAGATGTCATAATTTAAGATTTTGTCCATTGGTTGTAAGTATTTCTGCAGTACTGCTTTTACTTCCTGTTTGGAAAATCAAGATGCAGTATTTTGCTACAGACAAATTTTATATTGCCAAGTCAAAGCTTTTGCTTTTAACTCTGCTGCTTCAACATTTAATTTTGCGAGTCAGGGGGTTACTGTGCACACTGGGATAAAGGAAGATGTTTTGCACTGATTTCTGGAATGATTCTTCATGAACTTATTTGTTTCCAGATGAAACCCTGGCGTATATGCATTTGTCATGACACTGCTGTCAGTGATAGAACATTGATTGGCAAGAGGTTTCTCCTAATTTTCAGGAAAATTTTGACGCCCAAAAAGATTGGCTTTAGCTTCCTCACAGCTACTAGAATTTCATAAAATGGATTCCATTTTTTAATGTGCTTTTCTGTTCTTATTACTCCCTCTGTCCCCAGAATGAATCTATAATGAGAGTCACTGCTGTTGTGCTGTTGCTTTAACCCATTATCCACGGACAGAAATGAGAACTGACCATGGCACAAGATTAATCCCTTCCCATTCCAGCATGTCTAACTTAACATGAATGGAAGACAGCAGCATGTTTGCTTGTTCAGGCAGTGATAGGAGTGCAAAATTGGACAAGGAGGCTCAGTTTCCTTCTAGGGACATGTTTTGAAATGCTTAAAGTCATGAAAATCTCAACATATTTATATTTTTAGATTTTAGATTAAGATTTATATATTTTTTTTCGAATTGACCGTCTTTTAAACCTAAATATTAACTAGGGGAAAAACTAAATAGACTTTTCACTGCATCATGGTCCTACAAGAAACTGGTAAACTGCTTGTGAAAGCAGTAAAGGTGACAGCATACAGAAAAGACACCCAGCACATGGAAGTCTTTCACACACAATCCGTAAATCTTTCCCTTCTGCAATATAATGTCGGCAAAGAAGCGTGTTGGTGTTGTTTATGCTAACAATTGTCAAAGCTGGATTGAAAAAGAGCTCATTGTGGGAATTTGGTCCAATATGTGAGCATAATTGTAAGGATTTTTGTATGTCTGCACCATCTCCAGATCATTACATTCCAGTTTGAAAATTTCCCTGAGAGGGAAAAATTATATTCCTAATTTATAGTTGCTGATACTTCAAAAGTGTTGTCCTAGATTCCTTGCTCCTTGGCCATCATCATGGCATATGCCAATATTTGGTGACAGTCCAATCCACACAGCTCAGCTCTGTTCCCTTCTCATACTGCATGTTTCTGTGGTGTTCTTTCAAGAGCATTACATAAAATGAGCTGATAGAAGGACATATGATAATAAGCATACACGCCTCAGGCTTCATGGTTGTAAAATGTCATGCTTACACAGAGAGCATTGTTTGTTTGAAGTCAGCAGTCTCAATAACCCATTATAGCTTTGTTTACTCAGGGGCACACAATAAGCCCAAGTTTCAACTCCCAGCCAAGCACTTCTCTGCTGAAATGCACAGTACCCCATCTAACAACTAGGCTGCCATTTACCTCACAGGCATTATTTCAGCACATATTTTCATAATATAAAATTGCCAGCCCAAAGCCATTTTGTGACTCAAGGGCACAATTATTTCATTACTTTGGTCCTGGGTTAAGTACCCTTGAAGTACCGTGTTTCTATTGCTCTGGATCAAGAGAGTGCAGTAGGTGCAGTGCTCTGCCATGAGGAAGGAGCTGTGAGACTCTGCAGTAGCCACATCCCAGAACTGCAGAGGCTGAAAGACAGGAGAACCTCTGAAATGGCTGTGGGAAGGGTGAGTTGCATGGAATAACACGATTGTGTGGAAGTCCTTTTGGTAAAGGACTAAGCAAGATATTCTCACATATGGAAGGGGGGAGGAAGGAAAAACACCAATTGAGCAATCAAGCTCCTTTTTTTCTCCACCCTTCCTATTTTCAGCATAAAAAACAGCCAGCAGTAAAAAAGGTGAGAAAAGGTGCACTTTAGTGCTGCTTTACACTCTGAATTCCAGTCCACATATGGGACTGTCTTTCCCCTGCTTGTGCTAGTAATTGTTTCAGTTGAGTCAGAAGTCAGCCACAGTTTCAAAAGTTTTGGTCAAAAAAATTCTCATAACTGCACTGATAGGGGTTTCAGGACATTCTTAGTACTTCAGCCTCTAATTCCAGGAACTGTAGAGACATGTGGCAATTAAAGCATTAGTGGAATTATCTCAGCCTCAGATGATGTTTGGTGTGGGTTCAGACCATGTTTCAGGCAAAGGTACTATTCTTATTTAGTAAGCACTGGTTTTATTCTTCCTGTAATTTGGACATTGGCTGAAGCTGTTTTTCATTAGCAACATGCTATATGTTAAATGAATATAATTCAGGTTATGAATTTTTGCAACCTTGATCTTACGTTTGAAGGTAATTTGTAGTCTCTTCATTTTCATAATTAAGTTTTAATTCTGTTAACTACTAGAGGAAATACTTAGATGTATAGGCCTTGGTTTTTGGGTTTTTTTCTTTAATTTTATTTAGCTGCAAAATGAATTCATATCCTTCCCTCGAAGAAAATTGGAAAAGCTGGGAAAAAGCCCTCTTCTCATACTCAGCTGGATTCTATTATGAGAGAAGCAGTTGTGGGATTGCCTGTGGTCTCCTTGGGGACATGGCAGCTGGTCACTTAAATTGTGGATGACCTCTTTCTTGGGAGTGCTTCACAATCATGTTGTAGGAGTATGTTTGCCTGCAGTTGTGTTTTCACATCTTGTCTGTTTTGGAAAGCTTCTCAGTTTCTTGTTTCTCTTTTGTATCTCTAGTGCAAGTTTTCTCTCTTAGTAGTTTCTTTTCAGTGTTGAGTGTAACAGAGAATCTTGTAAAGATTTTGCCATTTTCAAGCAAACTGGAATTAAGCAGGTAATAGGAAACCCTATGCCAAAGGAATTTGCCTGGGCAGTAATGAGTGGCACTGTGACCACTTTCCTCCTAACCCACTGGGCATGCTGTAATTGCTCCTGTTGCATAGTCTGCATCTTTCATCATGTTCCCTCCTTATTTTCTCTGAAGGACAGTTATTTGCCTCTTTTATTCCTGCTCTGCTCCTGACCTCTTTTTCTGGGCCATGATTGAAGCTGAGCCACATTTAGTGATGCAGTAATTTTCCTACACACTTTTTTTCATTAGAGGTCATGGTCTTGGTTCTTCTGCTTGCTGAGCATCATTGCCATTTCTGTCTTCTTTTTTCCAACATTTTGTCTTCTTCACTTGTGTTACCACTGGAAGTTCCAGTTAATAGTGGGGTTTGTGTGTAGCTATGTGGGTCTTTAAATATCCAGTTTGAATGGGACCCTTCCACACTGACCTTAGAATTTAATGTTCATTTTTTAATGCTGTTGAGTTGGATTTGTGCACATAAATGAATATAGCAAGAGACATGGCCTGCCCAAGAAGCAGTACAAGCAGATGTATAGAGCAGACAAAACTCAGAAGTCTGAGATAAGAAAGGAAGTAGCTCACTCCATTGCAAAAAATAGTAGCATTTATTCCTTTATTTTTTCTATTTTGAGATATTTCCATTTAATTCCTTCTTTGACTGTCTTAAAATGTTTGGAGTCTGCATCAGGGAGTCTGAATTGTAGGATAGAAAATACATGAAATGTAAAGATTATTCGAATTTATGCCACAGACATATATGGCTGAGAAGTGTTCTTCTGCTGCCATCGAGATATTTTAAATGGCAAAGTAGTCCAGAAAGATGTCATTATAAAAATAAAAAGCGTCTTCAGGCTGAGCAATCAAAAATACTGTATTTCCAAGGTACTGGAGAAGCTCTCCCTCTTTATAAATGAGTGTGTCCTACTGAATAAAACTGAAAGCCAAGGCAATATAGTAGCCTGACAGTGATGGAGCCCAGAGCAGCTGCCTGCAGAACAAGCCAAGGGAAGATTTGCTTTCTGCTGTGGAGTGCTCTGCCAGCCCCCAGTGGTTTGTGGCCCAAGAACTTTCTCTGTCTTTGTATTGCCATGACTTACCACTGCCAGCTAAACAACCAGACATTTCTGGGCTGGATTTAAGTCCAGAGCAACCCAGAAAGTGGGCAGTGCTGAGGGACAGTCCACCTTATTCCTTTGCCATCAGCAGGAGATGAATTTGCTTGCTCACTCTGGGGATGGCAGATGGCCTTGGAGTCTCTTCTTGAGCTATATGTTTTATGAGCATAGCAGAACACTGATGCAGTGCCCATGCATCAGAGTGTGAAAATAAACACTAATGCAGAGAGCATGGGTTTAATGCATGCTATAGTTCACTATCTTTTGAAAAGTTATTTCTTTGATCACTGAGTTGCCAGGAGGTAAAATGTTAATTTGGCTGTTTCTAGAAGAGTACTGAGGACAAGAAGAGTTATTTAAAAAAAACTAAATCAACATGATGATGGGCTGATATCAAATCTTTCTATAAAACATTAACCTAATTCCTCTTTCTGTTAGGGGGACAAAAGCTTGGCTGTGTGTCACACCACACTGGGTGTGACATTTTAAAAAAAGCATCCACTCCCCTCCTGGCAGTCACTTTAAAAAAAAACAATTTGCACTTTATTTCTGTGGCACCAAGAGATCACACATCAACCAACACAGTCAGGTAGCCAGGGCAAATCAATGGCTGGCTTACCTCCCAAGGTCTGTCACCTATTTTTATTACTGCTGACAGTGGAGCCACCAGTTAAAGGGCAGCTTGAGATGACCAATTTATAGATAACACTAGATTTTGCACGCTAGCTGAGCCTACTGGGACACAGTTTCCTTTATAATATCAAAGAATTTCCAACATAAACTTGCAAAGAAGCTTCCTAGTTTTATCTGCCACATGAAACCTCAGGAATGCTTTCCTAACTAGCCAGATAAAAGCAACAATGAGAGTAACAAAACCAATAGGAATATACAAGAAACAGTGTCTCAAAAACACTTGCTTTTTAGCAACCAGGAGCAAAAACCCAATATAAACCCATAAAGTGGGTATAAGGCATGTGGTAGTGGGATATAGTATCACATTTTCCATCCTTTTTAGGGAAGGCCACACATACTGTCTATGAATGGGAAGCAGCTGGGAAGTAATCTTTATCAGCCTGAAACATATACTAGCAACCTTCAGAGTGAGCTGTATTTTGCAAATTACACTATTTAAACTGCCAAGTGGGAAGAAATGTAATGTGAAGAGTTCAATAATTAAAGGATTTTAAGATAAAAAAGAAAATTCCATCTTACCTCATTATTTTCTGATATGGGAACATAAATACTTGCTAAGGATAGTTGAAGACTACTCCTAGTTCAGTGGCCTTATGTGGTCCCACTGAAAGCAACACTAAATCCCATGTCATGTCTCTGCATAGTCTTCCATTGGCTCCTCTGAGTGTGAAATTCTGTCAGAACTTCTGTTATTTCTGCCATTTTTTCATCATTTACTGCAATTTGTAACCCTCTATGACTTGTACTCACCTTTGTTTCCTGCTTGTTCTCTAGGTCTCATGATCTGTTTGCTTCTAAAGATTTAAAATTATTCTGTAGTTCTAATCCTGAGAATTAGTGGGGAAAGAAATTTCTTTCAAATATTAGTACAAACTTATTCAGTCCCCTTGCTGGCCATGACTTGAGAGCTCATATTAGTCCCACATGATTTAAATGGATGAATGGTGTGTGTGTGTGTGAATGAGCAGCGTTTTAGTATTGACTGTTAGAAATCAGATGAAGAATGTTCAGCCGGGATAAATTAAAAAAAAAAGACCCTACAAAGTCACCCAGCTTTTTAATAATACCTTGTACAATAGTGCTGTATTTTTAAGAGACTTTATACTTTGATGTGAGTTGCATCATTTCAAGTTCAAGGAGAAACATGTCTGCATGTTAGTGCAGCTGCTTTTCCTAAACCTGGAGATTTGAAGGATCTAAGGTGAAAATGTCTATCACTCTTCAATCCACAAGCCCATTAGTTGTTTATCTTACCCAGGCTTTAGCAAGAATGGCTTTTAAATAATTCTTGCAAGCACAGACATAAAGATGCTTGCAGCTGGCAGAGCCTTTGGATGATTTGTCAAAGAGGGATAGAGACAAACCTTGTGCCTTGCCTTTGGTATTACCCAAAGCTGGACAATCTGAAGAGTATGAGGAATAAGTGATGGGGTGTTTGTGAAGGGCACGGCACAGAGCCTGGGAGCACCTCAGTCCAGTACTGATGGAAAGGATGTCATCATCATCCTCTGCCAACTTTGTGTTTCTGATTTTGCACAGAATGTTTACCTTCCCTTTTTCTTTCACCTATAATTATTGCATTACCTGTCTTCTGCCTTCCGCACAGTTAGCCTTGGACCTGAGAGGAAGCTTCCTGTGATATCTGAATATGAGTCATAACCCATCAAAAAACACAGTTTATGTACCATCTTGATAGCCTTGGGCTTTTGCAGGGTTCTTACTACCCATTGTATAAACCAATTTTAAAGCACAACGTTTCTTTAAATGAATTGTAGAAGTAAAATCTGTGCCAGCTTTCTTACTGAAGGGCAGATAAGAGGTTCGCTTATTTCCTAGTGAAAATTCATTTTTACTGCTTGACTTGATGATTTGAAAAGGAAAATAATTTAACATAGCAACATAGAGATAATTGTGCAGTTTGAGTTCAGGAACCTGCTCAGCATTAGACAGAGTATTGTTGAAATGCTATGGATGACAATGATTAAGGCAAATAATTGATATCCTCTTTAGAGTTTTGCATTTGTAGCCCTGCGTTCTCCTCAGGTACTGTCAGACGCATAAAAATGAGGAATTACTAATAATTGATGGCAGTTTTGAGTATATGGAGCTGTGAAGGCAGGACTAGATACATAAATTTTTTTTTTGAGCAATCCATATCTGTTTTGAAGCATCAGATGTTTTATTTTACATAAACTGTAATTTCCTGGGCAGCACTGGATACCTGTTTATAATTTTTCATCATTTTGATGAATGGTCAAATTCTCAGGCTTCTTTTGTTTTTTGGCATTTGTGTAATACTCAACATTTGGAGACATCTGGATCATAGATACTTAAACTTTTGTGAGATCAATCTCACCCAGACTGTCTTGGCATGTTGGCATATCCCATAGCCTCAGTAACACTTGTAAATATATTCAAGAGGAGTTTTGGGATAGCAGCACTGATGACAGCCATATGCTGAGGTACTAAGTTAATAAAGTTGCTAACAGCCTCATGAAAGTAATTAATTAATTATTACCTTGGAATTAGTACCCTAAAGATATATACAACTCATGGCATAGCCTAAAACATATTAATTGAAAAGTCAAGATTCTTTTTTTCAGTTACTTTCTCATATGAGAACACTGGGGGGTGAGGAAAACTAACTATATTTTTTGGTGTTGATGAATTTGGAAACTGAAAAATGGAGAAGTAGTGAAAAATGACACCTCAGCTTTCATAAATTTTTTTCACTGTGTTTGAATTCATTGTGATGTGGTAAAAAATATTTAGAAGTGTTAAAGAAAAAGTATAAAGGAGAACGACTGTCTTTGACTACAAAACTCAGGAGGTTTTTCCATTTATATCTGTAAGGTCTATTTTTGCAGGGAAAATTACCATAAAGGCATTTCTGTTCTTTGGAGTTCTCTCTGTACAAGTGTGTAAATGTAGTCTGTGCCTTTGACAGGAATGTCACCAGCCTTTTAAAGTTGGATTCTTGCATTTAATCTTTTAATGTTGAATCACCATATTGACAGAAAAAGACAAATCCAAGGTGAAAAATTAGCGAGAAGTCCTCACTTAAAGTGGTCATTTCACTAAAGTAAAACAATAGTGACACTGCCTCTCACTCTCAAACCATCATGAATTACAGCCACAAGTTCGACTTTCCTGACTCAGCTTGGCTCAATTTTGCATCCTCATATTTCCTTAAGCTTTATATAGTTTGATTTCCTTTCTGTGGTCTAGAAAGAGAAAGAATCATGTTTTCACATAAATTCTTTTCTGGATTCTGCAATGTGACATTTGTTTAATAAATTACATAAACAGATACTCAGAGAATACTTGTCCACAGTGTTTTGGCCTGAACCACTGACAATTTTGTTTTTTCTTGATCTTTCTGCTTGAAAAATGTTGGATTTTTAATTCCACAGAACAACACATTTCAAATAACTCCATTAGTAACAGAGAATAGCTTATTTTTTGGTTTGAGACCTCAAGATCTCATTGGGACTTCCAGTTCTGTGAGGACCTGAGCTATGTCTTGCCCCCTGTGGCGTGTCTGCACTGCTGTCATACCACCCCAGTCTAGACTTTGCCTGATCCTGTGGGATCTTTTACTTTATGGATGCAAGTGATGTTTTGGATCACACTGTAGATCTCTGCATAGAGGATACAGAGCCACAGAAGATGCTCTTCCTTTGTGTGAGATGCTGGTTACCCAAGGCTATAATTCAACTGTGCAGTGGGAGCAGATAGCAGGCTACAATGAATCTCCTACCTCTCACAGATTTTTTTTTTTTGGTTGCCAAACGATATATCAGACACTGGTGAGTAAAATTAGTGGCCTGTAAATCCTACACTATAAATCACTCATGGGAAGCGTTAAAACATATAGCTGGAAACATCAGTACTTCATCTGAGGTAATTGAATTAGTTAATAAATAAAAGAAATATGTGTGACCCTTATTGATTTTTTTCCTCTTTGAATATAATGGCTACAGGAAGGAAGGAGAGAGGGGAGGACAGGAGAGAGAGAGAGAGAAGAGAGAGAGGGAGAGAAAGAGGGAGAGAGAGAGGTTTTTTGCAGACTCCAAGTGGGAGTGTCTCACAAGAGCAGCAGCAAGGAACAAGATCCTTATTACCTAAACAACATATAGGCAGTTAAAGAATTTGATCACAAGTTCACTCTGCTGAGTGTGTAACAATGTAGTGCAAACCTTAATCCACAAGCATTCTGGTCTTAGGTAATCATCACTTGTGAATTCACCCCATTTCATTTGCAGCATACTTAACTAGCTCATACTGGTTGTGTCTGTGCTGCAAAGTGGGTGCACTTGGAGCTGTGCCATGCAGTCCTGTTTGCTGACTGAAATCTCTGGGAGAGGGATCAAAGTCCCATGGGCATCCAAATTTTCCACTAGAGGACACTGGGATACATGGGGATGTACTGCAGCTGGAATTCACAAAGAGAATTCAATCACAGAGATCCACACATTGTCCCACAGCATAAGTCCAGCTACTGTATCATGTGAAATAATTTTCATTATTCTTTTGCTCATTCTTCCAATATTTTAGATATAATTTATATATCACATATGTACACTCAGTAATAAGAAGAGAACCTTAAAATGCTGCAATTATTTTTGGAAGCCACTCCATTCTGCAACTGGAATTTGGAAAAGTATGCATGTTTGTGGGTGTATTCAAAATATAATATGATCAGATCACTTGTAAGTAAAGTTGATATGACAACCTATAGTGATGGAAATAGTCTGCAATCTGCATTACCTTGTGTTAAAAGAAAAGACAGACAATTGAATTAATTTCTGTAATACAAGGGATTTTCTGACTAGCAAGCTGAATTTGAGTAGCGAATCCCATCTTCTTTCTAGTAATAGATGTTCTCTCCATTCCAACTGAAGTAATTAAAACTTAGATTAGTAAAAAAAATCCAACAAAAGATCCAAAAAAGTAAAAAAAAAAATTTCTGGTACAGATTTGATAAGGGCTATACACTGCACTGATAATTCTAAAACATATTTTAAAAAATTCCTTTCTTATTCTGGTTTCTTCTCACCTTCGTGTTTATCCCATTATCTTTTAAACTGTCTTTTCAGATGGGATTCACCTAACTTTAACCATCTAGAAGTTAAAAATCTAGTCTAAGTGGGAGCCAATGAAAAGTAACAAAAACTTCCTGAGGGTGATAACAATTCACCCTAAAAATGGTATTTTAGCCAGGTTGGAATTAATTGCTCTCTGGAAGTGGGCTACCCACTTACCTGTTAAAGGAAATGCAGTTATCAAATTTGGTGCAGAAGCCCAGCTACTATACAGGTAAAAATATGTGAATCAAGTCTGTAGAGTAGAAACTGTTTGGGGAAGAAATTCTTAGCCACAATTTAACACTTCCAGATATTCCTGTACATACCTGTTGGATTTAAAAGAAAAAACCAACAAACCAACAAAACAAAACAACAACAACAAAAACCAAAACAAAAACAAACAAACAAACAAATTAACTAACAGAACCCCCAACAAAAAACAGAAGCTGACACAAAAAACTCAACCCTTCCAAACCAATACACCTCCTAAACATGTATACAATGATACAAACTCGTGTGGTTTCCACCAGAAATTTTCTGTTGACATCTTCTTGAGTTATCTTGAGAATCTTGGAAAGGCTGTCCCTTTATATCTAGATGGTTGAATAAGGCATCAAGATATTTGGCCTGCTTGAGACCTGTTGGAGCTACTGAGAAGTCCAAACATTAAACTTCCAATGTACTGCACAGTCCCTGTGAGCTAGAGCTCTTTTTATGTTGCCCTGCTGAAATTTATGGTGTGCATACCTGATGTTTTTAATCTATAATTATTTTTCTGTAAGAGTGAAACTAGAGATTTTTGCATTGTTATTTAAAGTGGCTGCTTCTTGTGAGAGAAATGGTTTTCACTAAAAGAAAGCTATAATCTTTTCTTCTTCTCCGTGTCCTATGCATGACATATTTTAAATACATTTGGTTGAAGAACACAAATCTTCAAGCAATACCTTGAACTTTTATCTTTTTTGTATCAAGCTTTCTGAATTTATCAGCATGTTTATCAGCTGTGTTAGCAAAACTGCTAGCCATCATTGGCAGAACACTTTGACTTAACTAATCATCAAGCAGCCATGGAGATTCTTTCTGGAACTGATTTTCTCCACTGACTTTGTTCAGAGATCTGAAAGAGTTGGAGAGAAACCAGGAATCTCCTTCCAAAATATAATGTCTGCAAGAATGATGGTGAAAAATAGTGGTTTATCTGTGAATATTTTAAAGAAATGTTTCCTTAGTCCTTTAAGTTTTGAAGTTGTTCTGTAGCATTGTTAAAACTGATGTTTACTAATTATTCTTTCAGGACTGTTTTGTTATAGATTCTACAAATAAGAATTAGTCATTAAAGATCAATCTTCTTTTAAAACCATCCTGATTTGTGCATTTAAATGCAAATAAAAGAAATATTACTTAGTTTGTTCTTCATTTTGTAGAGAACATAATTTAATTCTTCATTAAACAGGAAATTCTGCTGGAGCAAGAAACAGCTACTGAGGCCAAGAATAGATAATAATAAACATGTTTTTGTCAGTCATGATGAACTAGTACAACCCACCAATATGTGCTTGTTTGCTACACATGGCTGGGAGGCAGCCAGGGGCTGTGTGTGAGGGGCTCCCACGCAGCTGCTCCAGGATCTGCCGCAGGGCTGTGGGATCTACCAGGATCTACCTCTGTGCAGAGCTGGGCACAACCTGTGCCACCAGCCTTCCTCTGTCACAGCACTTCTGTTCCAACTGCTGTGCCTTCCAAACCTGGGGTCTTTTTGATAGACTTCATTAAGGCACTTAAACACCAAAATCAGCTTTGAATATTACAACTCCAGACCACTTACTTATTGTATTTGCGGGGACCCTCATGGCAGGAAGGAACGATGAATCTGATTCCATGTTCTGAGAAGGCTAATTTATTATTTTATGATACTCTATTATATAAAGAATGCTATACTAAACTATACTAAAGAATACAGAAAGGATACTTATAGGAGGCTAAAAAGATGATAATGAAAACTCGTGACTCTTTTTCCAGAGCCCCGACACAGCTGGACCCTGATTGGCCAATAAGTCAAAAGAATTCACTGCAGAAACCAGTGAAACAATCACCTGTTGGTAAACAATCTCCAAACACATTCCACATGAGCAAAACAGAGGAGAAGCAAATCAGATAATTATTTTTTTCCTTTTTCTCTAAGGCTTCTCAGCTTCCCAGAAAAATCCTGGTCAAAGGGATTTTTCCAGAAAATATGAATGCCACACTTACTCAGCTATTTTTTACTTTTGTGCTTCTAAGGTTTCCTGGTAGCTAAAATTCTGTTTTCTATGGGACCATGAGCATTGCAGTTGGATCTTTCAGCATCTATCTTCCATTCAAACTTGAAGTGAGTCCAGCAACGTGACGCTTCTCAATGGGAACCCCCTGGAGGAAGTGATCTGCTAACTATCCTCACAACATGTCCAAAGTACATCAACAAGATGTGACTCTCAGAAAGGTAGTTGCAGCAGCTTATCACTACAAATTACTTCTAATGCTACAGTGTAGTGGCAAGGGCACTTTTCCTAGGATGTGTAGGATTCCTGGCCTGGACATCTCCTCAGTCTAACCGAGTTGAAAGGCACAGTTCTCACTTCTGAAGTTGTGGTCTTTGCCGTCCGGCTATATGAATTTTTGGATAGGCCTGGCTCTCCACTACTCCTTCTGAAGACATTCCAGCAAGATCCCAGAAAAAGATAAGGAAAAAATTGTCACCTTGGATATTGATTTTTTTGTCTTTAACTGAGGCAGCCTGTGATCCTCACATTTTAAATCAAAGGTCATTAATTAAATAGAACAGAGGAAAAAAAATCCTGGGATCAAAACCAAGCACGTATCAGAACCACAGGCATTATTCAGGTCAATTTACCAAATCAGCTTTTGTTCTATCTCTTTTTATTCCTCTATCTTCTTCCAGCCTTGGGACCTCATAGACCAGATTTAAAAATGTGGTGAAACCTTTTCACAATGCACATTTACAATGATGTTTTCTGTAATTACAGTGGGAAAGTGCTCAAGGAATGGAAGAATAATAATATTTTTAGAGAGGAGAAAACATTTGATGAAATCTGAATGCCATAGAATCAGAAACCCAGCTTGACTGCAAACAAAATTAAGTGGATGAAGCCAGGAGGTGAAAAGCTCCATCATAACTCTCACTCAAAAGTCCTGACAGAAAGAATCATTGAAAGCAAAAGTTTTTTAGAGCTGAAGCTGGCTTCTGAGAGCTGCTCTGGTATTTTCTAAATGTAAGAAGCGTATGTTTTCATTTGGGATTTTTAAAATATAAAAGCTACTGACAGACTCATACAACATTGCATGAGTGATATATTGACACTAAAACTCCTGAACAATAAATCTAAACTCAAAAGATTGGACCATTCCTTGGCCTTAATTCTGAATTGATTCACTCACTGCATAATTAAGATTGACTTACCAAGAGAAAACCTACACCTTATGAGTAACATATTTACATGAGTCCTTTAGATCAACTAATGATCCCATGTACCACATATTCATCTGTTTTTCAGACACATTGGTGTTTACTAGCACTTCTGAGCAGAACTTGTACTTTTGAAGTTGAGGGTTATTGAAGCAATTTCTGAAATGAGGTCATCGCAACCCTGGAAGGGCCAGTGGAGACAGACATTTTAAAGCAATACTGTTTAAAAGCAGAGCAGTAAAATGGTAAGAACATTTGTCAGGTTAGAGGTTCATAAAAAATAAATATAGTGCTCTTCAGACACAAATGACTGGATAATACAGAAAGACTATGATTTATGAAAATATGATCTGCAAGTATTATCTGTCATGTACTGGGCTTCTGCTGAAAATCCTGAGATTATTTACTTTTTCTAACCCTGTGGTGTATTTGGAGCTTTTCTCCTATTTTGCTTACTGTCACAAATGTTGTGTCTTACTGAAAAATTTATCCTCAGAATATCATCTGTCCACTTTCCAATCATACAATCACATTTGTCTGTGCTAAATTGCCCACAGAAAAGCACCCCACCCTCCTTCTTTCATACAAGTGCCATAAGCAACATTTTCACATAGGGTAAAACACAAACACATGCTGCCAATGGAGGGACTTTTATACCAAGTAACCCCTAAAACTAATTTTTTCCTTTAGCTGATGCTAAATAACTCACTGCAGCCAGGCAGACCCTCAAGCTCTATTGTTCAAAGCAGTTACAGGCTTGAGATCTTAGATACATTTCTCATACACCAAAACATTTGTGTATACTGTTGTAAAGTGGCACAAAGATTAATATAAATAAATTTGTGAGGCTTTTGAGGAAGACTTGATTTTGATTAAATTGCTGGTTTCTGCTGTTAAACAAGGTCTTCTTTTTAAGCATCTGGCTAAAATGATCTCAGGTAAAATCCTTCAAGAATCCCATAGCTAATACTTAATAAGATTTAATTATTTTACAACTTATCTCTTTCTCATTAGTGGTCCCCCTGAATCTGCCACATCCAAAGGAGCATTACAAGTGCTGAATTATGAAAAACAGTTCTTGTGTAGAAATATGGGTAATAACATGCAAGGTCAAAAAACAGGCAAGAGTAATTTGCAACAACTAAATTGCTTGATGTAATACTTTGGCTTGATAGTCTTTAAGAGGAGGCTTTACATAAGTCAAAGGTCTTTGGAGTAATATGCAAATCAAAATCCTACCACTCTCCTAAATCCTTTTAATCCAGTCGTTAATCTCAATAATGACCTAGTTTTTGGGACCTTTGCTGTGTTCAGCCACTTAATCACATTACCTAGTTTGCCCTTTGCAAACTTTTAGAGGAGAAATAAATGTATATAAATAGCATCCTGCTCTAATGTAGCTGAAGCCCTCCTGAACAAGTGCAGTTTTACAGTAGAAAATGCTGTAGCACCAGCTCAAGTTTTGTATAGCCTCTCTGTTTGACCATAACTCTTAGATTTTTAGAGCTTTGCATAAAACAGAGGAAGAAAGAGCTGGATACCAGATTCTTATCCTTACCTTACAGTTTTTGGAGAAACAGCAAAATGAAGAATGAGAGGCCATTACATGCTCTGGATCTTTTTTCTCCAGTTGCTGTGCAATGTATGATCACTGACATACTTGATTTACTGTAAAAATAAACAATGGAGAAAATCACTGGATTCATGAGAGTTTTGAAATTGTAGATGAATAAAATTATCAACCATGGAAGCACACACAGTAACATTTTTACATATTGCTTTTACAGAGAGCAAGAACTGGTTTAGATTTAATGAAAGACACAACTGATGTCAGAATTCCATAAAAAGGGAAGGCACAGACTGACTAAACCAGAGCATGTACAGCACTCAATTATTCTCTAATACCAAGCACATTGAAGCTTGAATTTCACTTAAAGCAATTGCTTGGCTGGTAAATAGGTTCTGTGCTTTGTGTCTGGAGAAGCATGTCAGAAGAGTTTTACACAGCAGCATGATGCAAATCCACCGATGAGATAATCACATACCTACCTGATTGTCAAATATCTATCAGACAGGCTAAGCACACTTTCAGGTGATCTTGTAGAACAAGATGGGTGGATTTTTTTTTTTGAAAGAATGTTCTTATACCAATCATATTTAGAAACACCCTAGCTCTTTTATCCCTGATGTTTCATAGCCATCCTGCACTCGGCTTGAAGTTAAATAGTGGCTTTAGCAGTTATGCCTCAGAGAGAATACCAGAGAGTGAAAAAAGAGCTGTGCTCCCATGAAGTGTGTATAAAACCAGACAGTAATGTATGCACTCTCCATGAGGAGTCACAAAGGCTAAAAGCATTTGCTAGTTCTCTGAAGCCTAAAAGACCATGACAGATACAATGCATGCTCTAGTAACTGGATACAACAACGCTGAATTGAGTTTATCATTGTTGCGAGTTTCATTTTTTTATACCACCAGTGAAAGCAGAGGAAAGCCAAAAGTATCAATAACAATTAAAAAATGAATGTTAATACTACTATTGAGGATCTGAATGGTGTCAGGAAGCCAAGCAACTGCTATTGAGAAGGAGTACAGCTTTAAAAAAATTATACTAGAAAGTTTTCTCTTTTAATAGAATATTAAAATCTTTGCCTAGATTTTCTGAAGTATCCTATTCTCATATCTGTGGAAGTGATATGATTTTCCATTACATTGTATGGCCTGGTGTAAAAACTTTTCAGAAGCTTAGCATTTTCCATCACATTAGTGCATTTGCCACAAGTTTTGTCTGAAGGACAATTACTTTAGCTCCTAAATCCCACTATTACTCTGTCCTTTTAGCCCTTATATTCTTTCAAAATAATAGAATCATAAAATCATAGAAAGGTTACAGTTCAAAAGGACCTTTAAAGATAATCTAGTCCAACACCCCTGCAAGGACGAGGGATACCTTCTACTAGTTGGGTTGCTAAAAGCCCCATTCAAGCTGGACTTGAATATTTCCAGGGATGGGAAGCCACAGACTATCTGGGCAACCAGTTCTGGTGCCTCACTACTCTCACAGTAAAGAATTGATTCCTAATATTAAATCTAACCCTACCCTCTTTCAGGGTAGAAAACCATACCCTCTTATCCTACCTTTATACACCCTTCTATAAAGTCCCTCCAACTGCCCCATGTCCTTCCTATATTAGGGGTCCCAGAGCTGAGCACAGCACTCCAGCTGGGATCTCATGAGAGTTGAGTAGAGGGGCAGAATCCCCTCCCTCAGCTTGCTGGCCACACATGTTTGGGTGCAGCCCAGGACAGGTTTGGCTGAGTTCATGACAATGCCAACCAATATTCCTTGTCACAGAGAAACAGAGAATGTTAAGGTTGGAATGGACCTCTGAAGAACATCTGCTGCAAAGTCCCTGTTCAAAGCAGGGATCAGCTTCAGCAGACAACTCTCAGCTGCGGCCAGTTGGGTTTTGAGTATCTCCAAAGATGGACATTCCACAGCCTCACTGGGCAACCTGGTTCAGTGTTTCATTGCCCACACAGTAAAAATGGACCCTGAGATCCTTGTCTGCAAAGTTGTTTTCGAGCCAGATTGTGTCCGGCTGGTACTGGAGCATGGGATTATTCCTGCTGAGGTGCAGGACTTGTCTTTGCCGTTGTTGAAATTCATAATGTTCTTGTCAGAGAACATTTTGAAGAAGAGAACATTATGAAGACTGGTTTCTTGCCACCCTTTCTTGTACCTGTTGAGGTCTTTGTGAATGGTAACCTGCCCATCTGGTGTATCAGCTGCTCCTCCCAGTTTTGTGTCATCCACAACCTGCCAGTGTCACCATCCAGGTCACTTATGAGGAGCTTCAGCAGTATTGCCCCAGCATCAACCCCCAAAGTGCACCACTGGTGACTGGCTCCAGCTGGACCTTAGCCTGTTAATCTTGGCAGCTCAGCCACTCCACTGTCCTCTTATCTGGCCTGTACTAAAGCTCACAAGGAGTGCAAATTGCTCTGCCTTCCCATTCATCTGAATAAAAGATGAGTATGCACCAAGAGTAAAATTAGGCACACGTATATAGATATATTTTTATGAGAAGTGCATGTAGAGTCTCTTTATGGTTAGCATTTACAAAATTGCATGTGTTGGCCTTCATATAGCTGAAAATATCCTTTGTACTGAATTTATGAAGCTAAGTATATTTAGCTTGGTCCTGCAAGGCTCTGCGGATTTTCTCAGAGGCTGTACAGGTTTTTATCTTCTCTGATAGAAATTTTCCATAACATTTATTATCAACAATGCATCTTCCATCATTTGAATAACAATATTAAATACAATTTGCATGGAGTGAAATGTAGGAGATGGCAATGCTAGTATATGAAAAATTACATCAAGTTGATATTTCATTCTCAATAATGACAAACAGAAAGGAGAACAACAGCCTTCTGGCATTTTTAAGGTGGCTTTTTCCAGCCCTAGCAGCATCCTTGAGGCAGTCTCTGAACATTGACTGATATTGCTCAAACAGTTACCTTTCCTTTTCATGAATTACAAGCCACTGCTGAGGCACCAAAAATAATGTATTTTTTTCAGTCATTTTCGAGATGTTTTCTTGATGAGCATAGAAAAAGATCACAAATAATTTTGTTTCTGTATCAGTGGCCACTGCAAAACAGAAATCAGTTAGAAAGATAAGGGATGTAGCAGTATGCAAATGTGGCAATTGAAGTAGATATTGGCTAAACCAAAATTTTAAAACGCTTGAAACTTTTGCAGAGATGGGAAAGGCAGAAAAGGGAAAAGACTACACTAATACCCACATATATTCAGCCCTGTTCCAAGAATATACTTAGTTTTATCCATTCAAATACTCATAGCAAGATCAGTGACCAAGAACACATGCAAATATCTCCAGGTTCAGTACTACCATAAAAACAAGAAGATTTTGGATGAGGGGTGGAGTTGGAGAACCCAAGCTAGCAGTACACTGAACCATAGAAAGACTGAGGTTGTGGTTTAGTTGGATTCTCCAGTCTGACTTCTAGGCTGAGCTGAAACAGACCACAGGGTAATTTTTGTCTTTCCAAACATCCCCTTTCAAAAGTGACTCAACAATGTCTGTGTCAGTTCTGAAGGACATGAGAGATAGGTTTTTTCTTTCACTAACATCCATTCAAACAATGGGAGCACAGCATTCCCCACAGTGCAGCAGGTTCTGTGTCTCCACTGGATATTTGTGAATAAAAATGTCTCTGACAGAAGAAGAAATGTCTGGTTAGCAGTGGAGTAAGTCTGCTGCTAATTGACAACCCAAAGTCCGGTGATATATGACTCTAGAGCAATCTGGAAGATCAAGAAAACTGTGCTGGCATGTAATTCAAATATATATGAGTCAGATTTGGAAAAAAAAAAAAAAGAGAAAGAAGGGTAGAGGGAATCAATATTGGGAAATCTCATCTATAGCTGCCATCTGAAACCTACAAAGATTGAACATGCTGTAACTTGAGATATGAATCTGGATGATCTGCAGAGGTTGGCAAGATGAAAAGGGAGCACCAGATAACAGAAAGAAACCTCTTAACACTTTTATCAGGCCCAGTTTGCACTGTCAAACACATAAGGAATGAAAGAGCAAGCATACAGATCTGCAGCCTTTCAATGCATAAGGTGTTTGAAGCATGCTTATAGTGCTCTGGTAAGTTATTTCATTTTATCAGCAAAATAAGGGTCAAAGGGAACCAGAAAGGATAAAACAGTTATCAGATCGATCTTTATGAAAAGTCCAATGTGGTGGTTCCATCATCATCAAGAAAATGCACACAACAGTTCAATTTTATTGCATCAGGGTTGTTCAGGTTTTATGTACAAAATTTTCATCTTCTGATTAGTATTCCTCTGTCCTCTGCATATCAGCTATAAATCACAGAATAATCATGACAAACGGTTTTGTTTAAGTGATTATTATAATTCCATTCTGTCTCATTTAAACCCTAATCAAATAAGCCCCACAGAAAGTTAGCCAAGGGACAGAACTAAAGGAAATGACAGTGAATTAAGAATTTATTGTCCTGACACTCAAAAAGTTTTAACCTTTGTTAAAGGACATATATTTAGTTTGTAATGAAGAAGTGCAAAAGGTTGAGCTGTCTGAACCACTTTGAGGCTGAAAGTACTTCTTCTGTTCCTTCAGAGTCCATTATCAGCCCAGGACATCAGCTTACACATTGCAAATAAGAAAGGGCACGGCTTACTAGGACTTACAGGGCCAGGCAGTTTCATAGGAATAAAATACATTTTATTGTAGTGTTATCTACAAGTTCCATACTTCAGTTGCAACAACTGTGCTGCTGGAAGTATAAAATTGCAAACACAAGTAAGTGCCTTGAGGTTCTCACAAGAACACAGACTCCTCCTCCAGTTTTTGAAGGCAGCACAGACCTGTAGCCATGAAGTTACCTGTGGGATCATCTCATGTGCCTAAGTGCCCATCAGTGAGTAAGCAAGCAAGAGTGGGTTGCATTCCCCAAAAGACTTAAAGTACACAGATAAAAATTTACCATGAAAAATTAAACTTCAGGTTAATAAGATCTTTACAGGTTTGCTTTTTTTTTTTTTAAACTCAGAAATGCGTCTTAATTGCAGAGGTTAATGTTAAGATATTAAAATATCACTGGACATTAGGGCTGGATAGTTCTGCAAGTGGAAAATATCCTGAGGTAAGGATATTTTCCCAGGATCCCTGGGAGGTTGATGTCACACCATATGCTTGAAGCCTTAAAGCAGTCTCCATTGTGCCAGGCACCATGCAACATTCCTGCCTGGAAATGTCCATGTGAGAAACCATGTTGACTCCTTGTCCCAGAGCAGATAGAGGCACAAAATGATATTTGGGATGAGATTTATTTCCCTTGACTTCAGACCCCTACAGTGCAGGGGTTTCAGTCATGTGGGAGGCTTTGGCAGCTTGGAGCTGGAAATTGCTGCACCTCTTCTGGCCTCCCTTCACTGTCAGGGCACTGCTGTCTCTCACGAGCTGGCACTGGTCTCTCAGCACCATGCACTTGCCTTTCTGAAACAACTTATTTCACACAGGGCAAGGAATAAAACACGAATTAACAGTACCTTCCACTCCACTCAAGCCAAGATACTTATATATGACCACTTAAAATGCCCCCGGAATTTGTTTTATTCTATGCATCATACAAGAAAAGAAAATTGATCTAAACAAGAGGCATTACCCAGTATGTAAGGAGTTAGTTAGAATTATTATTTTTATACTTAGGCAACTGTGTTTATATCCCATCATTTTGTAAACAGAGTTGTCTGATTCTTTTTGCCTGTTTGCTTTTTGTTTTTTCATGTGAATGTAATGGGATGTCTGGCAAAACTGTAAGTTCTTCAAGGACAGGACAGAGCAGCAACACTGCATCAGTGCCATTCTGAGCCTGACAACAACACAGCAAGAGCTGGATAAATATTTCTTCCATGATGTGAAAAAAAATGTCCTGAAAAAAAAAAAGTTTCAGGACATTTAAATTAATTTTTTATTTTGGTCTTGGATTAACTAAATCTTATAAGAAATCAATAGATTCATTCAGATCAGCTGTATGGAGGGTGTTTACATGTTTTAAGACAAAATTCCAAAATCAGATTTTAGCCAAATGCAACTTTTCACCCTCTAATATTTTTTTTTCTTGGCTTTAGTTTTGTCATCAAAACAATGAGTAATTTTTATTGCCTTGTTCCTATGCTGCTGTGCACTATCCCAAACATGTTTCTTTGGAAGTTTTAAAAAAGACCAGTCTTGCTTACCACTATCAGGCTCTATTCCAATACGTAGGGGAAAAGAAAATATGTATAGAATGAAATTGCCATTACTATAAGTAGCACTTCTCAGTGTGCCAGTGATTTCTTTGACCTTTCTGGTGATGTTATGATGTCACAACTCTGCAGCTTTGGCCTATTTTTTGCACAGCCTTCACTGGGCTAGACTTGATGGAAATAAACATCTTACATAACAGTCCGGCTGTGCACTCAGCTCTTTTCCCTTCTCTATTTTTTCCTCCTGAAGGAGATTTTCCCAGCATGAATTCTGTATGTACAATTAACATTTGCCAAATTTCATCTTCAAAATCTGTTAGGGTTTATAAGAAGATTAAGAGACAGAGCTGATGTGTTTCATCACCCTGCCTCTGTAATCACACAGCTTTACACTAGGAAAGAGAGCAAGAGGCAGGTTAAAAATGCAGTAATTCCCTTGAAAGGGGAACTAAAATAGAAGGCTCTGAATGTGAGACTTTGTACTACTGGGGTTATTTAAACCAAACCCTTTCAGGAAAGAGCAAAGAGCAGATACAGATTACCCTCACAGACAGAAAAACCACCCTGACCTGGTAGCTTTTGCTGTTATGTTAATGGCAAAAGGAATGAACAGTATTCCACCACAGAACCTTAACTCTCTCCTTTCCTTTTGCTTATATATTTTTGGTTGAATGTGTGTCAGATATGTATACAAACAGACTGGACAGGAAATCTTCCTAAGAAATACATGTACAGAAATAAATTTACCCAAAACGAATATAGAAATAAGTGCATATATACCAAGAAAAAAAAAAGTGAAATGTGCCAGAATATGTACCATAGATTGGCATTAACCAAGTTGCATACACAGGTTTTTAAGTAAGGAAAGTTTGCAGGCAAAATTTTGCAAAGCTCTCAGAGTTGTTTTCTTTCTAAAATAAAGTCTCAGGAGATACCATCAGCCTCTACTTTCAAAATCACTGAATAGTTTAAAAAATATTGACAATTAAAACACATTATTTTGGATCTGATGAACTAAACAGAATCCTAAAAGACCAGGCCTACAATTACCAAGTAATGTCAAACTCTCTGTATTAGAAAATAAGTATTTTATATGTCACAGTGGACATGAAGTAGCTTTTGATTTTTAATAATTATGTACTACCTAGATCTCTGTGCTTTAATTAGCCCAAACACTCCTGTGTTCCATACACTCTTCCATGGGTAATTTAGTAAAGTAAACCTGCCCCTTCATCTTGTCCATGTACAGCAATTTTGTGATTTTCATCAGTATAATCAATGATAATAAAAAAAATTGTCAGGCTTAGCAATGCTGAGTTTCTAACAAAATGAATAAACAGATGCAAGTTGTGATCTCTTCATGGCCAAGCAGGCTTTAAAATTTGGTCTGAGCTTAGTAAAAGTAATAGCAAAAAATAAGTGAAACTGTATGCCCACATTATTTCAAGCCAGGATTCCAAAAGAATTTATGAGCTTTGTGGAATTCAGAAGTCATGGACATCCATGCCTTTTCCACTTAGAACTGATGCATTCTGTGTATGATTTATGAGCAGCACTGGTTAAAATTTGGATGCCAATTGAATATGTTCCTTAAGCCAATTTTATGTACATCTATAAGATTGACAGATACAAGACACAATGTCAAAACAGAAAGGATAAACCAACCAAAAGTATTAACAAGATTTAATGCATCACCTCCCACTTCTTCAACTACTGTTCAAGAGAGGAGAAAGACACTGAGAGGATGGGGGAGGGTCTCAGATCTCAAGTTTTAACAGCACTCACTTCCCTGTGACAGCAGATAGATTTGGAATATATAACCATGGTGGGAAAACACAAAAAACATCTGCTGGTAAAGTATCATAATTTAGGATGCTCCCAGATTAGCTATTACTTAGCTATTGCTAGGTTACATAAACTCTGGAGTAACATGAGGATTGCCAGCTAGATCTGTCACTGAAATGTGCCTACTGCCACATTCAATTACTTGGAGCAATAAATAAACAATAAGAGTCCCCAAACACAATTTACAAGGTTTTCCAGACCTAAAAGATATCCTTCTTTCCCTCACACTACTCAGTGGAACAAAATGTCATCCAGTTCTGCATCCCTCACTGCATCCTTTGCTGTACATACACCTGCCATTTCCAGGGCCTAAAAGAACTGCTCCAGACTGAAAAATTCCCTGCTTCCAGTGGCACTTAAGCCAGAGGAAATATCCTCCCATGAAAGCAGAGTTTTAGCAATTCCTACATAACACCTTCTGCTGCCTCATCCCTTTTACGTGATGTGAAGAGGATGGACTAACCTGAGGCTCTGACAATAAATCTTCAACAACATTTTGAGCAACATTCTGATTTGTTTTCTATCCTGTTATTCATGGCCTTCCTTCCTTTTTATGGCTAGGTCTTAGATAACTAGCTCCAAGGCAGGTGATCACACTGCAAGAAATCATTGAATTAGATGAATCCCATGCCTGAGCAGTAAGAAATATTTTATTGACTTGAATTAGAATTGCTGGCTTTTTTCTTTCAAAAAAAAAAAAATTCTTGCTTTTTTTCCTTCCTTTCCTTCTGAGTGACAGTCAAAACAGATACATATCCTGAGCACATATACATTTTTGTCTTATTCATTCCAAAATAGCTGAAGCAAAAGACTTCTAACTGAAAAGCAATCAAAAATGATAACTGCAAATAGTATTTATCTGCTGTGATTTGAGCCCAGATTCCACTGTTAGAAATATATAGAAATTGAATTTTCTTGAGTGAAGAAGTGATACTACTCATTATGATATATATGATTAATGTGTGATTATTTTGAAAGGAAAATATCTTGTAATACCAGGGTATTTTCTTCAGGCTCATTGTCAGGCAAATTCTTAAAGCTATTATTGAAGTTTCCCACAGTCATCACTAAAAGCTCTATTCAGCAGCAAATACCAGCACATGCCTGAACAAGCTGCACAGAAATGTTCATTCCCACAATCCATCTTCTGGTGTTTCAAACTGGATTGCCACTTGCATTAATCTGTAAGGCAAAATTCTTCCTTGGTAAAGCTACTAGTGTCCTACCTCACAGAAATCTAGCAGAAGTGTCCTACTGCATAATGTGAATGTATGCAGGCTGGACAAAGATGATTCCTGGCTTTTGCAAGCACAATTTTCATGTACAAAATAAACATTTTGTACATGAAAATACAAAATATATGCACTGGTTTGGGCACAAATCTCTTTCATTCCTATACAAACAGAAGTCAGTATTAGCATGGTGGGATCTGGAGGGTGAAAGAGACAATTCTTCACTGGCCTCTGGAAGATCAGGCTCCACAACCTTGGGCAAGATGCTCAGGGCCAGCTCTAATAAAGAACATTAGCACCTAAAACAAAAGGGCTAAAACCCAAAATTGTATCCTTCAAAATAAACCTCACAGCATCAGGATGGATCTGACCTGTTTTCTAAGAAGACAGAATCAAAAACAGAAGCTGCCTGTAGTTAAAAATTATAGACCACAGATAGATTTTGAGCCCATGTACACAACTAAAATAAAATAATTCAGTCAGACATCTTTGTACCTATAAGAATATTGTCCTTTTCTTCTGTTCTCCACCAAAAAAGAGGGGGTCATTGTACTTTCTCCTGATCACCCTGTATATCTGGGTGCTACAAGCTTTGTCTGCCTTTTTTTTAATGGATATTTTTTACAAAGTCTTTAGAAGTCTTCCTGTTATGCTTCAATGAACTTTCAGGCAAAATAGTAGGTAATAATCCACATCACTCTGAGTCTTACCGAAGTGTTTTTCAGAAGTATTGGTATTTTCAGCATCTGAGACATTTAGGCACATTCCTTAGATGAAGATTGTTCTGTAAAATATTTACAATAAAACCCAACCCCTCTATTCTCACAATTTTCTTGTTTTCAAGATGTTGGTTTGGATTTCAGTCCTTTGTACGTGATATATTTTCTCAGCCTTGTATTTTGAATTCTGAACCATAAAGCCAACCTTTATTAGGACACCTGAAAGATTTAGGTCTTCTGCATTAGCAGTGTGATGCTTAGCTGTAAATTTCCTTAACCTTCTGGATGAAATATGTTCAGCCAAAGAAAAAATTGTTTTAGCATTGTGTTCTTTTTAACACAAAAGTGACACCACTCAGATGCTGCAGCAATAGAAATAAAACCAGTAGTCTTTGTTTTGCCAAGCTTAAACTGAAATCTTAGAAGGGACTTTTTTCTTTTGACAGAATATTTTATGAATACATAAACATCTGCCTCCTTAAAATATCTTTGGTTTATCCCTTGGCTTATTATGTTCCTGCTTGGCTTTTTCTTTTCTGGCTTTTCAAGGTTAGTAATGAAAATGCAATGCTTGAATTTGTTGGTTGGCACATGCTAAATCCACACATCTTGAAAGTCTAGATTTGGCAAGGCAGTCTGCCTTTGTTATATAGCAAAACTTAAGGGACCTTAAACCATGCTTGATGAATTGACAATAGCTTAAAGATATCCATTCTACTTAAAACAAGACTTCAGCACAGTGAAACTGTACTTAGTAGAAGGACACTTTATTGTTGTTAAGGGAATTTGTGGTATCCTCACAACCTGATTCTAAACATCTAAGCAGGTACCCCAAGCCTGAACCTGACACTAATCCCTGTGCCACTAGTGAGGCAACACATCACCGTGTATTTCATGTTTCATATCCTTGGAGAATATGAAAATTAGAGTTTCATGAATGAGCAAATATTAAAAATTAATAAATAATAAAATGAAAGCAGATTATATTTTTATGGATCAAGGCCAAAATGGTCCTTTGAAGTATATTCAAGATTAGAAAAACACACTTCTTGGTGCAGTCCTATTTCAGAATTAAGTACTCTAAATTATGTACTACTCTAAGATAACAACCCAAATCTACTATGTTGATTCATGCCATTAATTCATGTTTTTTATACCAGAACTGTAGTTTTGCAACAGATTTCCCAGTCATCTCACCTATATGCTTCAGTCTGCATACTGGTGTCATCCTAGAGCACCTAAATTAGAATTCTTTAGTGTGAAACTAAACCAGCAGCACTCAGCACTCTGCTGAACACCAACCCTCCAGCAGCAGCAACCCTACTCCCAGCCAGCTGCTACTGGCTGCTCAGTCTAGGGGAAAAACTGACCCAAAGCAAAGCCCCTGCATCATGCACAGCATGGGCTTGGGCTCCTCTGGGTCTGTGGCTGTGCCTTGCTCTGTGTGTGGAGAGCCATGTGCCTCCCACTTCATGCCCAGGTGGCCTCTGTCACAGAATGAGCACTGGCCTGAACCTCAGCTGCTGCTCAGTGCAGGTTCTTTCTTCAGCATCACTGAAGTGGCACTGACTTCAGGAACGGGGTCAAGTTTTTAAAATGTTTTTGAAATGTATTTTAATTGAATATATGGCAGAGAAATGTGGAAACCCAGAGCACCAGGAATATTTCTCTGTCTGCTCTGAGGTGCCCTGACCCACAGAGGAGCACTGACTTTGACCCTCATTCATGGAGAAAGTTTCCTAGACTTCAAGGTAGACTAGAATCCACAAAAGTGTAAAATAGATTATAGAGAGTAGTGTAGGTGTATCACTTGGTGAGAAATTTAGGTTTTGGGATTTTTAGCATGTTGTGGATGAAAGCAAGGTGGAGGGTACAGGGTGTCGTCCTGAGTTTCTTCTTCATGCTGCTGCTTCTTCCTTCTTCTTGGGTTTGGATGGCATTTTGTAATTGGGCAGAAAAGTCCCCATTGTGGGCTCTGTGGGATCAGTTATTAGGTTAAAAGGGAAAATAATCTAGGTGTCAGTTCTTAATTGGATAGTTTAGTCTTAAGACACCTTGTAACAAGAGACTGTTAGACATTTTGTGCCTTCTAATGAAAAGCTGCCGAACTCACAGTAGTGAGACTGTTTTACTCATAAGAAATAATAAACACTTGAGTCCGAACACAAATTACTGCCTCAAGTGCCTTCAATCCAGACACAGAGAAAAGATGATACATACATTGATCTGGCCATTTCTTTTGGGTTTCTTTCAGGTTTCTTTCTTTTTTCTTCTTTTTTTTTTTTTGTTTTGTTTTGTTTTGTTTTTTTGTTTGGTTGGTTGGGGTTTTTTTGGTTTTTTTTTTTTTGGTTTGGTTTTGGTTTTTTCTTTTTCATTTTTTTTTTTTGAGACATTTCTTACTCTTCAGATGGCTAAAAAGTAATTCCAATGAAAACCATAAAGCGCGTGCTGCTCTGCTCAAAACCCTTCACTGTGCTTCAGTAATTGCAGGACTACTTGCTAATCTAAGCTGTGGTCCTTAAGAATTTAAATGAAGCAGGTAATAAAATCAAACTGATCAAAGCCTTGTACAGATAGTGGGGAAAAAAAGGGTGTCTAAAAAATCGACTTTATGATATAGAGCAAGGCCTTGGCCATGCCAAAGGACCTGGGATTCCTAAATGCCTGAGTTAAACTTGCTTTCCTTTCATCATCAGACCCATCAAATACAGAATCTCAGCTGATGCTGGGTTTTAATTTAAACCCTAAATGCACAGTTTTAATTTAAACCCTATTCAAAATGTAGTTTAATGTAACCACCAAATTGCATACAGAATCCCTGCTGAGTTTCTGAGAAGAATGAAATGAAAGAAAATCAAATATATTTCACTTGCAACTGATGTCATTCATTGTTGTGATTATTAATGAGTGACTTGGCCTCATAAATTGAATGCAAAAGGGTTGATATTC
Source organism: Agelaius phoeniceus (assembly GCF_051311805.1). Taxonomy (NCBI): domain Eukaryota; kingdom Metazoa; phylum Chordata; class Aves; order Passeriformes; family Icteridae; genus Agelaius; species Agelaius phoeniceus. The sequence goes on along the minus strand of NC_135269.1, from coordinate 30,416,106 downwards.
TGCTCAATAGAGGTAAAAACTGCTAGGTAGGAAGCTTTTGGAGTCTTTACTCTGTTTGTTTCACATTTGCTTCCTAAGAAAGCAGGACTTGGATCCTCCTGAGCCCCAGACATTTTGTTTTGCAGATCCAAGTGGGTGATTACAGTGCACCTTCTGGCTTTAAAATATGTTACTTGTTTGTATTACAACACCATCAGGGCAAAATCCACTATGCCAGGCCCAGAAAAAGGCATGAGCAGAGACAGTCTTTGTCCCTAAAAGACTCAGCACCTAAATAAATACAATCATTTTGTGCTGTGGAAATCAGCAGAGAATTCCTCTCAGGCTAAGCACAAAATATTTTAAAATACAATTACTGTGAATTGTTACATAAAACAGCACAGGATGGATGTGAAATGTCAATGTGTTTCAGGTAGGTTCTGTAAGGCTTCTTTTTAATTTGTCTGTTCTTGTACACCACTGACATTTTCCAAGCCATTAAAATACCTCTGGTACAGCCCATTAGTGTTCCAAAATAATATGTGCATCTTCTCTTCAGCATCATTCTTTTAGAAAAATGGTTTTTCTATCAGCTATGTAAACTGGATATACACACTAACAAATTTTCCCCTATACCTCCTAATTTGGAACCTGAACTGATAAGGTCTTTGTCAATCAATGTGATGGACTTGTATAACTTAAGTGTTAGAAAGGGCTTTGAAATGGGTAAACAAGCAGAATATGTGACTCTAAAACTGATGGTGTCCATCAAATTTTCCAGTAAGGCATTTTTTCCATGTATTAGACTAATTTATTGACCTTTCATGCTGTGTATGCCATGCTTCTGCCAACTAATGCTAGCCAAAATTTTCAATTAGGAATGTAGACCATCTGAAGAAAAGGCTGTTTCTTTTCACTTCCATTTCTTCCTCATTTATTTTTGTATTTATTCAAGTCCTCTGGAGAACTGTAAAGACTACATTATGCCCAGTTAATTTACAGCCATCATTTTCATTGGGTTACTGTGAATTCCAGTTTTTAAATCAGCATTGCTATGCCACAAAAAGACATGTGTATACATCTTGTATGCAGGGCTAATTTTTTATGAAACAAGTGCTAGGATGAGGTGCTAGAATGCTAATAGCATATTTGTGAGTTTCATAGCAGCAGAGCTGACAGGCAAACAGATTCTGGCATGTCATTTCAGACTATTTTGTCACAAAATTAGCTTTGTGAAAATGTTTTTCAGCACTTTCAATTTTTTGTTTTGGTTTTCATCTTTTCTATTTTTCTAAAGTTTTTTAAATTGCAATTAATTATGTTAAAGTTTCAAGTTCTAATGAATCCAAATAATTTTTTCCTAGTTTTCTATTTACAAATGTTTCCTAAGTGAAGAACTTGGGAGGCCAAGATCAAATTCACAGTACAAGATAGATGATGTATTCATTTGTTAATTACTTCTCCCTTATTTCTGCTTTGATTTTTGCCTGGCTTCAGACTCCAGGCACATTTCTTTTTTCCCTTTCTCTTTGCAAAGTTCCATTACCTTCTTCCTATGCAGTACATGATGACTAGTCTTTGGCAGCTATGAAGTTTTTGTTCAGTTATCGACTTTTTGTCTATTAAAAAGTCCCACCCAGAGTCACAATGTATCAGGTAAAATACTTCTTGTCTGAAAAAAGACAGGCACTTCACAGATCTATTAGCCTGAGCCTGGATCAGCACAAAAATCAGCAAAAATCCAGTCACCTCGGCTATTTTATGAATCTCCCTGGGATCACTGAGGAGTTGTGACACCATTTTTTGTAAATAAAGACACAAAGTTGTGTTTCAGAGCAAGGGGCAGAACCAGTGTGATGTGTCTTTCCTCTTGCAGATAAAAGGGAATCTCATGTTGGCTTCAAGAGAGCTCCGATGTCTCCCTTGCTCACCTATTTCTCTTTCCATTGCATTCCTCCCTTTCACTGACCATTCTAATTCATCCAAAATTCATGGGATCCCTTTAATTTGTACCAACAAACTTGATTTTCATCAGGGCTGGGGAAAGGATTCAGGGTTTGTTGATTTCTTTACCCTTTATCGTTTTACTCAACACTGGTCAAGCACAAAAATAAAAATTAAATAGCTGACATACAGCCCTTATTCTTCCAAACCACTGATTACCAGAGTATTAGCAAAGCTGCCTGAAACCATTTTTCTGGAGGAGACAAGTTCCAGCAGCAAAGCTGGCTCAGGAAGCTTCACTACTGCTCCTCCCCTCCTCAGTGCTATGGAAGGAGTAGTTTATGGGTCCATACTGCATGCACAGGAATAGTTAAAAGAAAAGCCCTCTCCAAAATAACCCTTCATTTCAGTGCACAGGTGCTGCTGAGCCAGTGGAAAAACAAACCATGTAGTGGTGGCTATGGCAACGAGCAGCTGAGGGAGGCAAACCAGGCAACAGCTCCTTCAAAAGCCTTCTCCTCCCTCATCCGTGCGGCAGACACTGGCCCTTGCATCAGAGCTGGACTGTGCCTACTGAAAGAAAATAGTATTCATGCTTAAAAATTTAATAGGCATTCTAGAGATTACCAATGAGATATTAAAATAAGAAAAAAGAATTTTATGACAGTTTCATAGAAGAAAATATTGCATAGGAACAAGGTCTGGCCTCTTCAGGGCATATTATCAATATTTCATGAGCCTGTGAGGAAAGGAAATATTTAGCAACGCAGCATTAAATTTCCATTTGAAAATTTCCATGTCTGTGGCAGGCAGAAATAGTAGCTGGGATGCTGAATCTGTGGAGTTTTTCAAGGAATTCAGAAATTACCTGCACAAAACTTGCATAAAATTGAGTCAGGAAAAATAGTGCTTTAAACTATTAAGCGGAGTTTTATTAAGTAAAAATTCTTCAGTAATGATTTAAAAAAAAATTCATTTAAATAGGTTTCTGACAAGGAATGTACACAATGTACTAAGGCATATTATAAGTATCTCTAAGTTTAACCAAATGAAATGTGTCTGGGACTTGAGAATTTCCCTCCAGGAAGAAAGAATGGAGAATTATGCTTTCAGGCTAAGCAAAATACTGAAGAGAGGTGATTAAAACATGAGGGGAAATATTTTTGTTGGAAAACACAATTTCAATTTTATTGAAATTGAAACATTTGGAATGAATAAATCATCTCTAATGATATCTTCTGGGGTAAATCTTTGCAAGGAGATGCTCTGATAAGATAAAGCAAGCTTTTTTTTTACTTCTGATTCCTTTGCTTAGATTTTTCACTTATTTTCACAAATCAGCCTCTATTCAATATGTCACAATATATAATGTACTGTAGAAATTAGGAAGACTGCTTTTTCCTGGAAAATAAATACTTCAGTAATATTTTTTCTGTATTTATCTTTAAACTTTGTATTCTTCTGGAAGTTTCTAATGAGAAGTAAGGCATATATTAAAACATTAAAATTTCCCAGAGAATTTTATTTCATGACTCCCACCATCTTTGATTCCACATCAGTCCTTCCCCTGTAATCTGAGTGACATGCTGTCTAGGACAAAGCCTGCTGAATTTTGTGGTAAATGACTCTTAGAAGAAGATACCTAGGCACATTTAGGGGTTTCCATCACTAATAAATGGGAGTGGAGGGGGGGTGAGATGGCAGAAGGAGAACTCAGCAAACTGAGATTTTTATTTGCCTGGGAACATTATTAAGCAAACACATTTCTCATGATAATGAATGAATTAAGTAGGTTTTATTTCCCTGAATGTTCACATACTGGTATTTTTATTGATTTAGCCTCACTAGGATGGTCACATAAATATGCCCATTCTGTAGTTTATTCTCCTTCCAGCATAGGAATTTATTTTAGTGATAAGTATGTAAACATACATATAATTGTGTTCCCTCAGTGCTACCACAGCCCTGTCCAGGCTGGAAAGGGCTGCTGCATTACTTCAGTTCAGTCAGTGCCCTGTCATTTTTGTCCTATCTGGTTGTTTTTGTAAGAAAACTGTGAGAAGAATGAGAAAATGTCAACAACTTCAGCTACTGTCTGATAGGCCAAATTGAGACCAGTGTGCTCATGATTAATACATGGTGACTGATAGTAGATGAGCGGATTCAATCCATGCCTTTGGCAGATACATTAATCCATGTGTATTCTCCATATGTGAGGAGATGTGACCATTCCCCACAACTCCAGGCACAAGCAGCAAACCATCATAGGGATATTTCCACAAGAGAGATATTTCCTACCTGCTGGGCTCTGCTGAGGCAGGTGCATTGGAAGCCCATAACAAATTCGCCGATAACTAAATTTGTCTTCCATTTTGCTGCTCAGAAGATGTGTCCTGTTGAAGAGAAAAAGAGGGAAGAGAAAGCTTTCTTGGTCTCTTTAGTAGACCAGGAAGGAGACCAAGCTTCTTTCTTGGTCTACTAAATTAGGGATTTGTAAATTAAAGCAGTGAGAATAACATACTTTCATTTTCCTTCACATAGAGGGTGTCAACATGTACTTACTGAAGAGTGGACTAGGCATGGGCACAGGAGAAATATAGCTGGAAAGTAAGGAGGTTTTTCAGAGTATTTTCTCTTAAATATACGTTTCTCGCCATATTCATATTTGTTTTGCAACATGAATTATGCTAACTGCTTATATCAAATGACTTCATCTGAAAGCACTACCTTGTGCATAAAGCCCTTAAGCCCTGATTGTGCAAAGATTTATGTATGTTTTTAGCTTAATGTATCCCGGGCCTTTCCCAGCTAAACTGAGGCCTTTTTACATCATTTTAATGAATGTAAGTGCATTTGATGATTGCTTTCCAACCAATCTCGTTACAAGATGAGTTTTAGAGCAACCACAGAGTAAATAAATGATAGACTCTGTGAGTAGGCCAATTGATTTCAATCATGCCATTCACAATGGCTTGTGTGTGTCTATGTGCGTGTATTTATCCATCAGCGTCGCTTTGCAGAATCAGGTTAATCTTACATGTCTGACCTCTATTATTGACTGAACCTAAGTGAGAACTTTTAGCAATTATATCTTCTAATGCTTCATATTAAGTACTGTATAATGAGTTGTTGCTCCATTTCCTTAGTTATCAGGAATTGTTGTCTCTGGGTTGCATGATGAGACAATTAGCTTTTATTCTGAAATCTGTTATGTGTGGTCATTACAAGCAGTCTGAGAAGCGCTGGTAGCCTGCCACTGAGTATGGATTATCTCCTTCTGTGCCTGGATAACTAAAAAGGTTGAAGGCAATGTTCCCCATCTGTGACTTTGCAAAACACTGAATGCACATTTTCATCTGCATTTCCAGTACAGTTAATCACATTGCAAAAGAGATTACACTAAATATATTATCAAGACCAAACCACTAACCAAATGTCACTCAGATCTGTCAGTTAACAAAGGGTGGAATCCAGAATGATGTGTTTAACAGACCTTGAGATTTCAAGTCAATAGTTATTCTGATTCTTCCACCCATCAATATGGGCAAATGCTGTATTTCCAAGCAAAGCTTAGATCTGACAACTCAATATTTTTATGTGATGATAATTGTAATGATTTTAATTTGAATATTAATTAATTTATTTGATAACTGCCTATTGGGCTTGTGCTCCATCTGGCCCAGTTTCATGTGTCTTGATAATATTTATTTGTGATCTGATGATGAACACCAGGTGTGTTTACATGCTTTGAACTAATGATAGGAAATATCATTCTTCAGAATTCCTGAGGCGGACTGCTGGGTATTTAATTGTGAATCTATTAATTTTGTCATCTGAATCTGTATTTCTGTTAGCCTTTGCATATACATTGAAAATCTGAGTCAAGAAGCTTTCCCATATATGCTAGCACACATGTAGCTTAAAAGCATCATGGTTAGATTATTACATTATACTGTTTCCACAGTCATTTGGAGAAAGCAAGGCATATGTGTATTAGTTTAGATCGATAAAATTCAGTGCACATGCAATGGGCTTCTGGGAGGAACCATCTAAACTATTCACACATGACTGACTTTTAAATTAATGGCAAGCTCTTGGGGGAAGTTCTGGAGTCATTGTGGACAGTTCAATAGAAACATCTGCTCAGCACAGCACTGGCAAAATAACGAACAAATGATCATTCAAGCCAGCTCCCCAGCTTTCTGAAGTTGCAGAATTGAAATGGGACTCAGCTCACTAACCTCAGCAATTCAAAAGTTAGGCATCCTGTGTAAAGTAGTTACTGAAGCTCTTTCTGTGGTCAATGGAGGGAGACTAACCTCTGGAGGACAATCCAGCTCGCTAAAGTATGACTGAAGTAAGCAGAATTAAATGTCCTTTTGAGGTGGCATTTTTCTACCAGCTGTAGAAAAGTACAGAAGGTATTTTAAAGTCCAGGAGTAGCTTTTAAATAGATAAAGCTGTGGAGGATGTTGACATCTCCATGCCTTGCTCTCACCCCTATTATTGCATTTATTTTGCTGAGAAATTGTGGAGCTTGGCTGAAAAGGTTCTTGTCAGGTCCAAACAGGACCACATATCTTATGGATACTGCACTTACCAGACTTTCCATGCTGGGAATTGCAGCTGTCTTCAGAAACTCTGCAAGAAGTCAAGACACTGTTGTGGTCAACCCCATAAGCTTAGACTCTCCTGGCTGGGCTGTGTGTGGCTGCAGTACACTTTACACTTTCCACTGTCACCTGGCATTCCTGTTTTGTCCACATTTTCATAGTTTAATCAGTGGGAACCTGAGGACTGACTTGTTTTTATGTTTTTATTTGGCATAATTCTGTTCCTGCCGCCTCATCTGATCTGGTGGCCTAACCCAGTAGTAATTCAGGAACAGTATCCAATTTCACGAGCGGGGAAAAGAGTACTATTGGTGTAGGACTATTTTAAGAGAGAAAGTTCCTGTTGCAAAATCTAATAATAATATGGATTATTATTATTTCACCAAGTCTTCTATATTCCATTCCTCGATAAAAGTTTCCTTCAGGATCAGTGTGAGCTGCTTCCCTCAGGGGTGAAGTTTTCTCAGTAGTTCCCTAAGAGTGAATGCAGAGTTTAGGATTCAGCTATTTTCATTTTGAATATATGCTATTTATTAGAAGCTTTGTAAAACTTTGAAGCAGGTATCTGGAGAAACTTATCCAGGAAGTGAACTTCTTGGTTTCTGGCTTGCCCAATATGGAGAAAAGATTTACAATGCTCACAGGAAATGAGATTAAAAAATATTTTCACTCTTAGATATCTTTAGTTGTTAACAAATGAAATTTGAAACTCCTTACTTTTAACATTATGTATGACTATACTATAAGTATGTAACAAGTGACATACCTTGTGACTTTTTAAACCTAATGCAAATATGCCCAGTGGACTGGTAATATTGACAAAGCTAGAATTTCCATACCTAAGGATCAGACTGTTTGTTCTAGTTCAGGTGTAAAAACTATTACACAGTATAGCCATTAAAATAATTCTTCCAGCTGCTAATGGTAGTTTGTCTACAAAGTGTTCTGAGTGCAGCCTGTTAGAATTGATAAATGCACAACTTAGCAAAATTCCATCTGGGTATCTTCAATAAATTGGAGGGCAAATGCAAACAGGAATGTGAATTTCAAGTTATTCTGCCTCACAATGTCCTCTGCAAAGGAACACCAGATTGTCCATTTGCATACATTTTCATTTACAGAAGGCCTTATAAGTACCCACACACTTCCTTTAAAGTTACAGTGTAATGCAAAAAAGAAAATACAAACGCAGAAAAACTCCAGCAACAACAAAACATAACTTGCCCCCTACAATCCAACCAAAAAAACCCCAAAAACCACAAGGAAGAGAGATAAATTCTATGTAATTATGGGACTACAGTCAATTTAAGACAAATGTCATATAAGTAGGTATGAAACTGATACAAGGAGAGGAAACTTTCATGAAATGTGTACAATTCCACTCCCATGACACTGGAATGCATACTGCACAATGGTACTGCTCAGCTACATGGGACAAACACATAGAAATGTCCTGTAGATGAGTTCTAATATTATCTGAAAAAATATATGGGACAGCAGCACTACAAGAGTTTAATAGATAAAAATTGGCTTATTTTTCTCCCTACAATGGAATTTCTTTGCTATCTTCAGAGAGCAACTCAATCAGTTCTGAAGCAGCTCCAAAACACCCTCATAACCAAATTAAAAGAGTTTAAATTAGAGCTTGGTCTCACAATGGAATCTGTAGTTAAATACTTAGAAATAAAGCAAACAAGAAGGACGTCTAAAAGGCTCTGCTGTCAGGCTGCTTTTCAGTATTTTCAGTACCTTTTTGTAGGATGGAAAAAAACTTACATACTTTCATCCCATGCACAAGACCATGGAAAGTCAGATTCACCACAAAGTATGTCATTGTCAACTATTTTTGTAAAGACCTGTGTGAGTAAATATGAATACAAAAAAAAAAAAAAAACAACAAAACAATACTTTAAACACAAAGGCAGATTTATTTTGGAAAACCCAAGTGATCTTTATGGTTGGCACATTCCTCTTTTCACTTATGTCTGTAATTTTAAATGAGGTTTGAAGGAAGAGTGCCCTGCCATATCAGCACTGTGGGTAGTACAAGGGCATCCTCAGTTTTTCCTGTCCAGCACATATTCAGTGTTTGGCTCAAGAAAGCTGATAATGAGGGTCCTAATTCCAGAAGTGGAGGTGTCTCTTGCATTGCACTTGTTTCATAATAAGAGATGATTAAACCTCTGGCCTTCTGCAAATGATTATTTAATTTTCAGGAACACTAGAAAATAATATGGAATTTTTTAACAGTATATGTGGTAACCTTGAAACATTATTTTACTCAACAGACATGCAGTTTCATCCAAGAGCATATCTCCAAGGGGCAATATTAATTATTCAACACCTGTATGGGTTCTCTCACACTTATCAGTTTGTCAGTGAGACAAAGGTAACATCCCATAACAGAGATGACATATTGTACATGATGAATAACCACGGCAAAAGGACAGTAATTCAGCCCAAAATTGTAGTTCACAAGTGTGTCACTAGTTCAGATTTGACCACAAATGAACTTCTTGCCAAACAGTTGTTTGTTTGGTTTTTTTTTCACTTGCACAGATGTGAATTGAGCTGCTAAAGATCTGCAGCCTAACAAGAGAGTATTTGTGATGAATAATTCAGCTGTCCTACTAACTGTTTCTCTGGCTAATGTACTGGTTGAAATAAATGGAAATTTTTTGCATCTGTTGACAGGTGTTATGTGCAAGTTTAAAAAACTGTGGGGACATCATGGTTGTGACTTATCTAGGCTCCAAGAGTATAATTATCATATCCTGAGAAAAGTTTAAAACCATATCTGTTGAATTTATTAATTCTCATCTGAGTATCATTCCTCTCATAAACTCCACATGGGCAAGAAAAGATCCAGGTGGCATTGTGCTGCTGGTGTCTCTCCACTCTGCTGCAAGCTCTTAAACAATTAGCTTAATTTTTATAATTCATTTTGATGTGGGGTCTGGGGTCTGTAGAATATTAGGAACTGTTTCAACAGGCATCCATAAAAGGGGTAAGCAATGTTATAGATGGAACACATGACTTAATTAATTTTCTCTCAGAACACCTGGAATCAATATTATCAGCCAGAAACATGTTGTGTCCTGTATTTTTTCCATTATCTCTAAATGATGCTTTATGAACCCTGGGTGGTATAATGATGAATATTGTGACAGGAAAAAAGATTTTCTGCATTGATGTGACACTACACAGTAATACAGACAACTCTTTTGTGTGGTGCTGGGATCTATTATTTATTCATTCATTTATGTCTTTTACTATATGCACTGTAATGATATTGCATTAAACTTTATCCCCTAGTGAACTCCATTTTGAAAACCATTTCTGATCAGTGGAAATAAATTGGACCAAAAGCCTGTGTACTAGAAACAGAAAGTGTATCACAGCAAGGCTGGACTCTTCAGGCACAGAGAAAAAGAACAGAACAATGTATGAATTGCTGGATTAATGTATCAGCACGTTGATAGTTCCCTCAAGATGGTGCAAAGCTGGGCACAAATCACAGCAGCCTTCATGTGAGCCCTGCTTGGGCCAGCAGGTATCAGCCCCCTGTGTATGGCACTGGCCCAAAATGAGGAAGTGCTGGTGCTATATGTTGGACAGATCAGTATCCAAAATCACTGAGTGGTTCCAAGCTCAAAAAAGGTATTCAAATGGTTGAACTATTACACTAGTTGAATGAATGAAATGTGTTAAAATGTTTGAAAAAAGACCAAATATTTTATTTAATTTCCTATATCTTGCTACCACACAAATCAGTTTGCTAAAAAAATTAGGGCAAACTGGAAAGTGAGCAATTTCTCTCCCAATTCCTTTATAATGCTGTAATTTCAAATCTGTAAATGTGAGAAATTTCCAGGCTTTTAAAATACAAAGGCTTTCTGGACATCATCTCAACACAATAGTTCGTAGAAGAAAATCAAAACAAAAAACCTTATTTGAAATCAATTAACAGCAAGATCTGAAAACATTCAACATCATTTCAAAATGAATTACTAAGTCTACAGTAGACTAATTAATACTACAGAAACACTGCAGTGGACTTAGTGCACTTGTCTGTCTCACCCAGCAGCCAATCTCCATTAATCTCTTTGGATTCATTAGTTGTAGCAATGATAACTAATGCTGTAGGGAAGCACAAGATTTGGAATGCTTTGGAAGGTATTTGTTGAGTAAACACATTTTTTAAAAATTGTGGATGTTTACATTGAGCCTACCTACCTTTTAAAGAGCTGTAACAGCATTACTTTTTTGAAATGAAACCTCTTTGCTTTCTAAAGCTGCAGGTTGATTTTTCTGGTCCATAATGATGGCCATATCAAGCCTGCTTTTAATTAAGTTTTGAATGTGAAAACATATTTACAGGCAAAAATCACACCAAGTCTTCAATCATATGTGTTTTTCCAGTGCTTGAATATGTCAAATCTGCTTACCTGTATACTGAACATGAACCATACGAGGGGTAACATGTGGCTGTTCTGGAGTTAGCAAACATTTTAAACATACATGAATTGAATTCTAAATAGAGTGAAGTTACATTGCCATGCCTGAGTTATTTCTAAAGCTGCCTTAGTTGTCATTTTCAGAGAAAAAGGCCCACCCTGAGAGTGACCCCATCCATATTGGCCCTGTACATTCTCAGTGCTGCAGCCACCACAGGGCACAGGGGACCACACGAGTGCTCCCCATGGTGTAAGCCCACTGACATCTCTCAGGGCTGCAATCTCACATGGGTGCTAGCTCAAATCACATGCCTGTCAGTTCTCAGAGCCCTGATAAGAAGACTGAAGGCTCCTGGTGCTCCTATCAGCCTTTTTGTGTCTTGTGGTAGCCTAAGTTCATCTGTTGGCCTCCATGTCAACAGTGGGCTGTTATTTTCCAGGTACAAGGTTCAGGATTCTGTTCATTCAGCTTTTCTTCAGGTGTTGGTAAGAATTAGGAGTAGTTCCTCTTTTTCTAGGCCCAGTCTGTGTCAGAAATCATTATCACCCTGCAGGTGTTTGGTGTGCCAGACCTGTATGGGAATAGATGAACAGTTCAGTACTCAAGCACTCACATAAAGCACCTTCTGTTACTGTAATCTTGAAAACACTGCCCAGCTTGTCACTGCCAATGACATTCCAGTTACCATCACTGGGCTCTGGGAGAGTGAGGTGTCCAGCTGTATTGATATTATTAATGCTATTTTGCACAGTTCCTGTGATTATTGCAGCTGTAAAGCTGCTATTCCACTTTGGGCACATGAGCCTCAGCTTCAGTGAATATATGCATTATACAGCCTCAGTGAATACATGCATTATAAACACCTCACAGGGATCTACCTGGCTCTCTTGTGGAAAGTGGAGCAGCCATTTCAACACTTCTTCTCCCACTGGTGATATATGCTAATATCCTGTGGGGTTGGCCTGACAAGCACAGAGCCACTGTACCCATGTGTCTGTGAAGGGCACTGCCCATCAGAGCAGAAGAAAACTGAGTCTGATGACCTTCACAGTCTGCATTAGAGAGACAGTCTCCCTGAAGGACCCCACACACCTCCCTCCCACACCTCAGGCAGCATCTTTGAGGTCATTTGTGTCCAAGACATTTGCCACTCACCAGAGACACGTTTCCCAGCCCTAGCTCAGATTCTGTGCAGTGGAAACATTTTCACACAGTGCCCCATCAGCCAGCTGTGGTTCAGATATGCAGATTGAGCTACCTATGACATTTCAAGTCTCTCTCCTCACCTCTGTGTCTGAAGCTGGCTCTGACCATTCTACCAACCATAACCACATACTGTTGTCAGCATAATTCGGAGTTTAAGTTTGCTTCCTACAAATATTTACAAAAGTCTTAAACGTGTTCTGAGCCCGATGTAGCTTCCCTATGGAGAAATTACACAATAGAGAAATCAGCTATTAAGTAAAGTATAATTACCTTCTCTTGCAGTTCCCAGAACAAGGATTTTCTGGGGAACCAGCCAAAGGACAGAAAAGGAGAGCAGGCAGCATGCTGTAATCTCTCAAGCCCAGAGCATGGGACAGTCCCTAGACAGGTTCAGAGAGCACTGTAAAACCTTTGTGTGAATCCTCTCCCCGTCCCATAGGAGGTGAAAAACTGAACCTGACTCCAGATATTGTTCCAATTCCTTCAAAGTAGTGCAACTGGTGACTGTATTCTGCAGCCTACATTCCCTGACAAGTATTCAAAATGAAGTTTAGAGGAGACTTTCGTCAGAAACAGGCTCATCCTGACCTTCTCATTTGGTTTCTGAATGGCCCAATGAAGAAAAAATCAGCAAAATGCCATAAGGTAATAGTGGAGAATAAAACTGTGACAAAATAACATGAGTGACTCACAGACTGCAGTAGGAGTTTTGTATTTTTTTTCCTGGGCTGTTACATTCAGGCTCTGAACACTGCAGAACAGTCTAAAGGAGCAATGAAATAAAGTGGGTATTGAAGATTTTGTAGTTCACTACTAAACAGCTCCTTCAAAAGTCTTATTGCTGTTAAAAGCAGTGTTGGGGAATTGCTACATAAATGATATACTGTAGAAATAAGTCAGGCCCTAAGAAACCAGGTCAAAACTCTAGATTACAGAAACAAAAGGATAGATCACTATGAGTAGGGAACATGCTCAAAGAAGAAAAAACCTTTATGTATTCTTGACCTACATTCAAGTAAAATGGTACTTTTCAACTGCTCTTAAATCTTTTTTCAGCTTTATTCTAGAAAGGGTATTGCAGTTTGTAAGAAGCTTGACTGCTGGAGCACATCTGCTGCTTTAGTTTTAAAAGGGTTTGATTGCAGAATGCTAGATACTTGACAGAAATTTCTGTCTTAAATACTAAAAATATTCTTAATCTAGAGGACATAAATATTTGCTTCAGTCCTAGAAAACCTGATAAATACAGAGAAATTTGCATTTCATATCAAGTATCTCTCTTGACACTTTAATTACTGTACATTTTTTCCTTTTGCTTTCCTGATCAGTTGGGTAGTGTTCCTTTTTTCTCTCCTGTTGTTTTTATTGGGACTTTGTTTCAGCTTTAATATCCTTAGTCCAGAAAAAAACGGCACATATTTACCTGTAAATTCAAAAAATCCAACTAGCAGAAATTACTTTTCTGTTTTTTTAGGCTGAATCTGAATGAGTTATTTTCTCTGATGCTGAGATTTCTGACTCATTCGCTCTTTTTTTTTTTTTTTTTTTGGATTTGCTTGATATGACTTTTCAGAGTCACTATGAATTTATCACCACTCCTGGATATTCCATATTTAATAATAATTCTTCCATCCTTTGCTGTACAGAAAATTACTTATTCAGAATCACAGAGCAAGGTAATTATTCAGCTGTGGGGGAAACATGAGGATCCAAGGCTGCTAGCTCTCACAACTGTACTGTGAATCTTGTGATAACAACTAGCTCTTTAAAAGCCTCTGGACTTCCAGTCTTGTAAATGTGTGACAGCACAGATCGATGAGAGTGAACCCACCTAGGGAATCACAAGTGAAAGAGCCAGGTGTCCAAATGTACTTTTGGTTGCATTTATCAGTGCTGTTTGAAATCAAGTTAATTATTCTGGGGGGGACCTGACATACAGCATTCAGGCACCAGGTGTGTGACAATTTTGTGGTGCTGATTTCAGTTGCCTCTGCTGTTGAGACCTTCAGTATCTGGGAGCCAATGGTTTTACCAGTTCTTCAACTCCTCATTAGGAGGAGTTGCATCTGTTACAGGAACTGTGGGGAAAATCAAGAGAAATTCTCACTCTTTAATGTTTCTCATTTGAACTCAAAGCATTTTATTGCTTATTCATCATATGGGTGAGACTTTTTTAATGTTTGATGATGATTTATGAAGCTACAAAACCATTCAGCACAGCAAGCAATAACTGATGTAATTAGCACATTTGAGGACACTGAAAACTGCAAAATAAGAAGGCATCAGTCACTAAAGCAATAGATTGATTTTTCAGTATGTGTTCCAGTGCTTTTATCAATACCATGTGTTAGTGCTTTTGGACTATGTCATTCTCCATTCTGCTATTTCCTGGCTAAATGTCAATAGAAAGTACAACATCTGAACTTATTAGTGCTTTTAAACAGCTATAATAACCTGCTGCTATTGCCAGATACCATTTGATGATCAAAAGATAAAGCAAGCATGGAGAAATGGAAAAGGTTACGGACACAGATTATATATGAAACAAATTATTACCCTTTTCTGGGCCCGTTTTCCTCCTTCTAGAGGTGTCTTCCTTGCACATACAGCCCCCTTTCCTTCCCTGAAGGGACACGGAGGTAGACAGACTACCCACATAAAGATAATTTCCTCAGCTTGCACTCAAACCTGTTAAATGTTTTCTTGGAGTTTTCCAATCTGGTCCACCAAGACATAATGAATATCTTCTGCTCTGAATATTTGAGTTATGTCCCCTATTGTGAGTCTGTGTCTAAGTTTAGCCAAACCTAAACAGGATTTGAGAAACCTAAAATAAAATTCTGCAACACATGAAATTGCTAAATTGAACATCCGTCTGTGCTAAAGTCCAGTCTGGTGGGTTTCTTCCCATGTTAAGACTAGAAATATTATCAAGGAGAGAAGCTTGATCCAAGGTCTTCTGTAGGCTATACACATCCTTTGTTTTGTTTAAATGTGTCATCAGTGAAAACACATATGAGTGTCCTTCATCCACATTTTCTTTGATGCCTGTGGACTGCTGAAAAATTATCCCAGGTGAGGAACATGTAGCTCATTAGCCATAACTCTGCTCCACCTCAATGTGAAGAAAGCTGATCCAAAATTGTGATAGTACACGCTGGGACTTTTCATCAAGTGAAACCCACAACTTAGGATGAATACAAGATGTAGGGAACAGACAGTTAAAAGTCTTTAAATCAACCTGAAATAAGTAGAAACCTGTCTTCATAACACAGAGCTTTTAAATTGGTCTTAACTGCAAATTAATCTTCCCATGAGACTTTGATTTTGTTCTTGCAACTTTCCAAAAGCATGAAGAGGCTTTTTATATACCATGAAGTAGGCTTCAAAATAAGTAATAGTGTTATATAAATTACTTTTAAGTCTGTGAATTATAGGAGCATTTATTCCTTTTCCACAAAAAATAAATATAAACAAATAAAGCAAAACCTACAGATTTAATAAATAAAGATATAGATAATAAATCTCGCTTAAAATAGACCAGCAATACTCAAAACACTTTACTTACTGACTGAGTTAAAGCATTATTCTCAAGAGAATGTTTTGCCCTTTTCGTAGAATTAAATAAGTAGTGACAATAATATTTAGAAAAAAACTTCTGCACAGCAGAGCCAGAAGATGATTTTTGCTTGGGAGCTGGGTTGCAGGAGGGTAGCAGCAGCTTCTCTTTCAACCAAGGCCAACCAACCTCCATGGGAACATCTGTGGTACTCAACAAACCCTGAGAATGCTCTGGGGTGGCTTAAACTTCATCCTTATTATACAAGACCTCAAATAGGAGCTGTTGGGGGGTTCCTGAAGTAGCTTCCATACAGATATTTAATCCACAAAAGTCAGGCAAGTTGCTTGCAGTTGCAAGGTTTTCTTTATTTTTATCTTTTAGACAGGTTTCAATATATAATTAAACTGAAATGTTGTGGTGCTTGGGTCACCTCACTGGTTTTTATACACAGGATAGGTCCAGCAGGGAAGTTCTAGCCCCAGGTGAGGTCCTCCATGGCCAAGTTTTGCACAAGGTGTGCTGCTGTGCTGGGACAAAATTATGAACCTATCAGAGAAGACAGATACTGTAACACACTCTGTGGTTCAATATTAGGCAGGAAAGGATGAAAATACAGGGCAATAGAAAAGCTGAGGGCAATGGCCAGGTGACTTTGGCAGGAAGAAATATAATCTAACCTGTGAGTGGAGGTGAGGGAGTTGATGAAGGACTTTAATACTTTACTGGACTGTAATACTCTGCTAATTTACTCCAGGCTGACAAGCTAATATTATTATTGTCTTTGTCTTTATTGAGGAAAAAGATGAGTGAGTTTTGACTACAAGAAAGGGGTTTGGCTCCTGAACCAAACCAAACTCTGGCACCTCTCCAGAGTTTGTGCGGGGTGCACGTCCTGTGCCTGTGCTGTCATCGCAAGGATTTGTTGTAGCCCACAGCCCAGCTGTGAGTGGAAGGGAGCTACTGCCAGAGGAAAGTCTCAGTGAAAGCACCCAATTCCTGAAGGAAACTCTAGGTGTCCATCTGGGGAAGGTGTGCTGCTGTCCCTGAAGGCTGAGCAGACTGAAAGAAAAGAAAAGGAGCAGTTTCAGACACACGTCCCAGGTGTGTGCCTAAGAGTTATTCTTACTCCCTAGCCCTAGGCAGCACAGTATGTGGGTTTGATTGGATTGCTGTTCTGAGTCACCTAATTCTCCTTTTTTAATGATTGCAGGCATCTAATTCTGTATTCTCAGCTAGCAGCTGTTTGTTAAATGTGAGCTAACTCAGAGACACCTCTGTCCCATGCTGCATGTGGCCAGTGAAAGGAGCAGTCCTGGACTTCCAGTCCCTGTGGGGAAGGCCAATAGTTCAGCCATGCAATTCACATCACAACCGTGTAAAGCTCACCCCTGCTGGGCTTATTGTACACTAAAATCAGATATTAACCTTAAACTAGCTTGGCCAAATTTGACCATTTAAACAGCAATAGGGTTTTTGTTGGTTTTGTATTTTGCATCAATCACATACTTCTATGGTTGTAAAGGCTTTTCTAAAAATCTTATCTTGATTATGATCTGTATTTTTACTATAAATTCTGCAAACCTGAAGGAAAAAGATATTAAAAATATTGTGACTAGTCTATTTTTCTGAGGAATTCTCTGCAATTATGGCATTTCTCCTTGGGATTCTACCAAGAATTTTTCAAAATTGGTCCCAGTGAACTTTGGACCAGCACCATTGCATTTTCTGTGGTGGTGAGATTGAATCTAATCTTTATTTATATTGACTTATACCAGAATTATATTTCCCATTGTTAGTTTCTCAATGCAGGAAGAAATTAATCTTACAGCCTCTTTGCGTTCACTAGCAATAAAGCCCCATTTTAATGAGAAAATGAATATTTGGACTTTGTATCTTTTCTGACAGCTGTGCTTTTTATCCACTCTGACTGAAACAGCTTCAGTGACAACAGCCAGGATCCTCCCCTTCTGTTCAGCTTTTCCATAGAAGGCAAAATGAAATACATCTCTAAAGATAGGACAGTACTATTTTGAGTACTTGCTTTTTCATGGGATTATGCCAATAAACAAAGGAAAAATACTCATCCCCACCTTTATCCTTTAAGAACCAAAGCACTCTTTCAGGAATATCAACTATTTCTTCCTCCCTGTTTCTTCAAATTCACATTTTCCCTCTTCCCTTTTTATTTATCCTTCTTGCCTTCTTTTATCATGCAATAAAACAAATGTTAGCTCTAAGTTAGATTAGGTTGTTTTGAGAAACAAAAGTGGCATTTATTTGTTCTACATGGTTTTAAGGCTAATGGCCCAACTCACAGGTTGAAAAACAACAGTGATTCATATCTTTCTTTGTAAGCAGCATCACCCGAAGGGCATTATGCAACTCTGGCTTTGATAGGGTTTTTCTTTTTTTCCTCAGGCATAATGACTCCAGAGAGACCAAACATAACAGTGATCAATTGGGCTGCTTTCTCCTCTATTCCAGTTTTACACAACAAAGGGATCCGTTGATTTTATTTGTCATTTATTTATGCTTCAAGCAAGCATGGTTTGGAAAATATTGGCCTGTCCAGCAGGCACTTCTACTGTTGGTGCCTCAGCACAAATGTGTTTTCCCCTGTATGAGATTAGAAGGCAAGGTCGTCCATGGCATTACAGCTCTGAAATAAGCAACAATACTGAGCTGCAACCTTTTCTAGTTAAAGTTAGTGAGAATTTTGTTGTTGGGAGCTGGCTATAATGGGATACAAATCAGGAGTTCACATGTTACTTGTTGACTTTGAGCCAAATCTAAAATGTGCACCAGTCCAGAGCTGCAGTCTTGAAAAGGATTTCCTTTTGTGTTCGCCTGAAGTGCTGGGATATATATTTTTTTTTTTTCAGGTGGATGTAGCTGGATCAGCTGCAACCAAAAGCAATCATCATGTGGCTAGATCAGTCCAATCAATCCAGTGTGTGGGATTCCATGTCCAGCTCCTCCACCCTGTAGATGATACTGGGGTGAACTGAAGATTTGTGGGCTGGATTCCATGCCGAAAATGAAGCTCTGATTACCCTTGCCTTTAAGACAGAGCCAAAGAAGAGTGTGGTGATGATCACTCTCTGTCTAGTAGGCATTTTGTTAAATTAGCTTTTCAGCACATGGACATCCTAAGGCCTTCCTTCTTTTGTCTGCCCGGGAGATTTAAGACCCTTTTCCAAATATTTCCTGTGAGTGCCCAGTCAGTGATCTGGCAAACCAACAAAGAGGACAGAGCATTATGCTTGAAAGGGGAACTCCTGCCTCTGATACCTTCTCCCAGGACTGTAACATTAATTACATGGTTGAAGAGGGTGAGGGATGGGTGAACCTGGCTTGGTTAACCAGAAGAGATTTGGGACGTGTCTGTTCTTTGGAAACCCCTCCAGGCTGGGGCTCTGGCCATCCTTGCCCCATGGAGGATGGGCCTGTTTGAGAATGCCCTTGTAACACAGAGTACAAGCCTCAGCAGTGGCTCCTGGGGAGTGGCTCAGGGCATCCTCCTGCTCTGAGGCTCAGGGTGTCTCCTCTGAGTCCCACTTCCACGGGGTCAGTGGTATGATTGACTCCACTGGGAGCCTTGGTATGATTCTCTGTTCTCCACAGATGCCAGAACAATAAAAAGTGTGTGTTACTTTTTATGTGTGTGACCATTAATGTGATAGCTGGGCAGAAGGGTGCCTGTAGCTCCCTCACCCACCAGTGCTATCTGCTCACATGCAGCTGCAGAGCCCCCTGCCCATGACAGCACTCCCATCCTGGCCTGAAAAACCCTAAAAGCCAAACCATCCTGAGTCGTTCTGGCTCTTTGTCCTCTCACCCAAAACATGCATGGATTTTTTAATCTTTTTGCTTTGTTAAAATCCTCCTCCTTAGTAGCACAGGTCTCATTACCACATATTGGTCACAATATCCTCTTTATAGCTACAAGTATCTCTGGCGTAAGAAGCTTTTAATTGCCTTTGTTCTCTGGGGTGAATATGTGAAGGCAGTGACACATACATAATTAGCTTGCAACTGGAAAAGGAGTTTGGGATGAATGTGCTGCTGATTTTTCCCCTTACTCCTTATAAGGGGTCTTCTAGTTCACAGCAATCACGAGGTGCGTATTATGTATCTAAAATGGGGACAATTGTGAGTATTTTGCCAATTATTAAAAAACCCTCTAACATACAACCTACTGTTCATTAGCTGAAAAATTGAGGTTTCTGTTTCAAGAATGGTACAGTTCATTTAAGATACTTCTGACCTAGATTTGTACTGTACTGAATTGCTTCAAGTGAGTAATGCACAATCTATTTATAGGATCATTATTAAATTAGCATTTGCATGATTTAAATCCCCTTCCAGTAGATTCACGAGGGAGACTCGGGCACTCTTGTCATCCAGTGGGTAGCAAGCTTGGGTTAATGTTCACAGGAGAGGCAGTCTGGGCTAGTTGTCTTAAAGGACTAACTGATTTTGAGATGCAGATAGAGTGTGCTGTATTCATCTCACCAATTCTGGACTTCTACATTTGGGTGAGATAAAGTATACCTTCAAGTGCCCCTTTTCCACAGTTTGTTTTTCATGTTGGCTTATTGAGCACTGTAGGTTTTCAATATCTCTAGTTATTTTATGTAAACCCCACCACAGGGTCCAAATACAATCTAGGAAGATCATCACTAAGTTTTGTGGTAGCATTGCAGCGCTGTGGCTCCAGTTTGATGAAGCTGGCAGTAGGTACATGTGCCAGGGCAAGTTCCAGTGATCATTTCAGCATACAAAGTTTTCTACCTTCTTTTAAATCAGCTAATTGCTCCAGCAGCACTGCAAACACTGAGGTGATCATCCTTCTGAAAGGTCTGTGAAGACCACCTTGGTTGGAAATTTTGGGAGCTGCGTGCTTCACTTCTCAAAAAAGTAAGATATTTAAAAGAAATACAGCTGAATGTTATTATCAGATGTAAGCTAGGTGTCTTGAAATTTTGGCTTCCAACGCAAAACCAAACAAAACCAAGGAGACAACTGACATACATGGATTTGACAAATCCTAGGACAGCAGCCAAAAGAGTTGAATTAGCATGGAATGTACTAGTCCTGCCTTGGCTTTGCTTCCTTTCTTCCTTCCACACTACTTTTACCTGTTAGCTCTGTGGGATGTTGTTTAAGGTGGGAGTTGTGTTTCAGGTACATTTGGTGTCATGGGGCTCCAGCCTTGATTAAAGTCCTCCCACTGAACCATCTCTTGTGAAACTAATGGCCATACATAAAATACCAGGTTCTGCACAATATATTTGTTATTCTAACTTTGCCTATCCCTTCAAATCCCCTTTTCTTTTTGTTTTGCTTCTCAATGTCACCTTTGAGTGTACTTTTCCTGCAGCTATGCAGCAATTTCAGTGCATTAACACATTTTTCATATGAAGCAACACAAAAGGCAGATTCAGAATAAATTCCTTAAAATAAAGTACTGTATATGTCAATATTGGCTTGGAATCTTTTTCAAGGGTGTGTCTAAATCCTTAAGGGAATGAATTTGAATGTCCTTCAACTCTAAGAGGACCCTAGCTCTAATAGAAGAGTAAGGTCAGCCTCAAGTATCTTGTGCTCCAGCTGTAATTTGAGTGTGCTGACTTATACAGTGGAGTTAACAAAAAGATTGTAAGCTTTTATTATTACTGATATTATTTTTCATGACAGTGTTAGAGTTGCCCTTTAAAGTAAAAATGCTGCTAAACTGGCTAAGAGCAGACAGAAAGGTTAATAGCGTAACATGCATACACACTTAGAGGCATCCACTTCTTTGCCAAAAATGTTCCTAGACACTTTTATAAGGATGTAAAAAAAACAGTAGTAATAATATTAGTATTAATAATAATTATTATAAAATAGATACATTTTTCAATCATAAAATCCATTTAATCAACATAGAATAATTTGGAGAAATATATATCTTCAAGGACTTGTTTCTCTGAAAGCAAGAAAATTTTGAATTGAAACAGGGAAACAAATGTCCAGATGGATACCAAAGAACCCCCAAATCTTCTGCTTCAGCTTCTTCATCACTGGTGAATATGTATTCAAAGATATCAGATATTTCTCCCAGCACTGTCTTCTCTGAATGGCCAAGCTTTATTTAACATGCCCAGGAATAACTGACTTGGGTGAGAACCTTCTTCCTTGACCTATGAAGTCTTCCAAGGCCTAAAATGGGATATCTGTGACCTCATTTAAAGGCAACTGTGTATCTAATGTAGCTTACATTCATCAGAAGCCCAAGGAGTAAAAATTGGGAAAATGAGATGCAATTTTTCACAGTTAAAATGCAATAACTAATATAAAATCACATGCCAGTGCATTCTGAAAATTCAGTTACTGGAATTCTGGTGTGCTATGTCTTTACATTGCTGGGAATTCTACCCTTCTGTCCAACAGTAGTGTAAGAATTGGGTGCAGAGACAAGCCCAGAGTCATGTCAGTGCCCCTGAGTGCAGTAATGTTATTGCATGACAAGTATTTTTAAAAAACAGAGAAAGGGACCAAGCCAATACACCAGAGCAGTGTCCATGGGCAACACAGGTCAGGTGAGGCATTGGAATAAGTTGCCCAGAGAAGTTATGGATGCCACATCTCTGGAAGGGTCCAGGTTGGATGAGGCTCTGAGCAACCTGGTCTAGAGAAAATTGTCTCTTCCCACAGCAGGAGGGTTAAAGTAGTTGATTTTTAGGCTCCCTTCTGACCCAGGCCATTTTATGGTTCTATGATAATGGACTCTCTGAAATCAAAACACTGTTTCTGTGAGTAGACTGGTAGGGTGATTGTTTCATCTATGTATATACAAAGGGACTAACAAGTAAGCATGCTTGGTTACCAAAATATTATTCAGGGTTATCTTCTGCAAAAGGCCTTCCTTATTTTTTCTTGTTTTGTGATGACTTCATACCAAAATATAAATAATATATAGAATAAACATCCCTGGGTACATTTATGATTCAGGAGTGTGTTAAATGCAATGTGTTGTATTTATGAGAAGGAATGTTTTTGTAGAGTATATGTTAAAAAAGACATTTTTTAAAACATTGTGTCACAAGCAAAAAAAAAAAAAAGAAAGCATACATAATCATTGCAGGTAAATAATTATATCTATAGAATAAATTTACAAAAGCCAGAAAAGCCACAGATAGGACACACTTCTCACTGCTGAATTTACTGACTTGTTGATTTCTATTTCACACTTAATGCCATCAAAATGTTGTTTCAGCCTGTGAATTGAATTTCCTTTTAATTTGAGCAGATCATATATTCGTTTGTTCACACTCTATCTCCATCAATCAAAGCATTATGCCTGGCAGCTTCATCTCATCCTTAAAGATAACCTTGGATTATGTCATGACTCAGTTCAGTATTGCCCCTACAGAGATAATGAATTCACACATGTAAAAGGATCATTACCAATGGGTGTGGGATGCTGTTTTGAACATACGATTTCCATCTGCCACGGAACGATTCCATTTGCAAAAATTGATCTCCTGGAGGAGGGTTTCTCAGCTAGGGTAAGCACACTGTGGGCACAGTGTAGCAGAGTGTGTTGTCTGACAGGAGAGGAAAAGGGGATCATGTTGCTTCTGCTGTGCCCAGAAAGTCAAAGCTCAGGGTATGGGCTTGCGTCTTTTCCCTCTGAGAATAGAGAAAGGAGCAAGGACAGGGTAAACAAGTCCTTCCTTCTTGTAGTAAGAGGTTGCAGCTCAGCAGATCTGAGAGGAGCAGTGCATCCACATGTAGGGATGGTACAGTGCAAGCACAAAGTTAATCCACTTCTGAAAAGTTCAGCCTTGAGTGTGATAAATTCTGTTAGAGGCTGAAGCAGGCACTGCTGTAAGATGACCTCTTAAACAGCTTAAAGGCTCACAGAAAAGAATTGAACTCATATTTAATTGCTGTGAATAAAACTATCCATTTCATCAGCTGTAAACAACAGTAATCAGATGTATCACAATGAAAAATTATGCACATCAAGCAGTTTTCCTTGTGTGGAATGGAATTTGACAAGAGGGAGTGCAGATGGATGCCTGAGTACTCTGCAGGGCACCTGGGGTGGACCAGGAGCAGACAGAGAGATCACTGCCCACCTTAGGAACAAGGTAAAGTAGAGCTTGCATTTTACATCAGTTTTCATATACTAGCAAGATGGACAAGGCAAAGGGAGTTGCATGATAACTGAGCAGCTAAGGGTTAGGAGTATTTGCAGCCCTTGCCAAGATTTGTGAGAGTTACATCTCTTCCTTCTCCCTGTCCAGTCATGAGAGGCAAGGTACAGTTGTGAGTTTGCAAGAGCAGGACAGTGTCCCTTTGAGTAGCCTTGCAGCTGTTGAGGAAGATGATGTGTTTCTGTTTAATGCAAATTACTGATCACAGTGTGTTTCCATGTACATTTTTCAAGAAACGTGTTGCTTTAATTTTCCCAAAGTCCATCTTTTCTGTCATGTTTGGTGTATTGTGTGTCACTGTTCCATGTGCACTGTGTCACAGTGTGATCCTGTCAACTGTCATAAAGGATCAGCTACAATGGCAGCTTATGTCCTAATGCAGTTTGACAAGATGAAATATGCAGAAAAGAAAACACAATTCCTGCCAATGCCCAAAGGTCCTAACAACTTCAGGTGTACCTCCCATAATTAATCACTAGCTAATTATAGTTTCCTGGTAGCTACCAGAAGCAGGGCACAGAATGGGCACTGTGTATTTGTGTGACATATTTCAGGCTGACATACAGACTTACAGAGACATTGCCTGTATACCATGATGAGACTATTCTGATTATTTCTCTGATTCTTGCAGTTAGGCAAAAATCCAAACTCATTGGAACAGCTTTTTCTTCTTGAAACATATAAATCAATCTCAATTCTTTGAAACTGTACTGTTCAATAGGCTGTTCTTAAATTTTGGAAATATAACTTATTTTTCTAAAGATCTGTATTTTATGAAACACAGTTTAAATTTTCACCTGAGATCACTGTAGTTTCTATGAAAAGAGAATGGATAACAAATTGAATGAACGGACTCTCATTAAGCATAAAATTAGCCAACAAGAACCATTCTGAATCAATTAATCATAATGTAAAAGGACTCTAATTTTCTGGCATTTTCAAAATCAAAAGTAAGTATTTGCATCATATTTCATCATAAGAAATGTGATTAATATTATTTACAGCTGATGAAATACATAATTTTAGTCACAGTAATTAAATACTGGCTCCACATTTTTTATTCTGGGAGTTTCTAGATTGAATACTAAGATTGTCTAAGGAAGATTGTCTCACAACAGTTACTCTCCTCCCTACACACTGTCCACGACCATGTACAAAAAGCATCAGAAATCCAATTTATATGACATAGCAGGATAATATAAGACATATCTGTAGTTTAAAATAAGATTAGGCTCCAGCTGCTTTGCAGGGAAATAACATCATCCCTTCTATTAATGAGACTTCATGTGTGACTCTTATGAATCAATTTTTTATTTAAATATATTCTTTTGTTAATAAGTGTGTTTTGGATTTGTCCCCAAGTTGTTTGATTTAATATTATCTAAACAATCCAGATCTTGACACCTGAAGCTGTCTGCTAACATGACAGACAGGTAAATTTCCCATGGAATATTACTTACAGCTTTGGATGGGGCTGCCTTGACACAAACAAAAGCATTTTACTCACATCGATTCACCCATCAAGGAATGTTAATTATTATAAAGGTAGAAGAAAGGTGGTTCCTATTTACTGTTCCATGGAAACAAATGTTTCCAAAGACTATTTTGAAGGGAATTTTCTTCATATTCTTTCTGATTCTAATTAAATTAAAATTTTGAAATGTCAAAAAGGGAGTGGAAAGGGTTAAAAAAATAAAACATGAAAAGTAGAGATTTATTCCAAATTATATTTTTTAAAAAATAAACACATACAAAAAAAACCCACCCCAGTTGTGGTTTTGACCAGCTTAACTTCTGGCATTCACTGCATTAAGTAGAACATAGTGAGCAGCATAAGCCATGCTCTCATGCCTGGCACACACAGTGCTGAGGCAGCTTAAGGAAGCACCAAAGGCAGCTCTGAACCCTCTGACCAAAGCATGATTCTAATTCACTCAGCATTTGAACCCATGTCACTTTGGAGAATTTGGGTTATGAGGCAGGTTTAATGAAAACCACGCCTGGCTTGTCAAGAGAGTGATTTCTCTGTGCTAGTACAGTGATCTCTTCTATTAGAGAGATCACTGTCCCTATTTGGAAGTACAGCATTGTTCTAGAGAAATTTAAAGGAACAACATACCAGCTACATTATTCAGTATTTTTTTACTTCAGGAAATGTGACAGAAAGGTTATTTACTTATCTAGAACAAGTTTCTCTTCTAGCATGGTTCATACAATAATTTGATTTCCATATTTAAATCAAAATAATTTTCTGTCTCTTGCTACCTTCTGTTGGCCCCTTCTGTTATGGTGTAAACTGTCTATTTATTCCCAAATTCTAGTATTCTATTTCCTTGCACTGCTACTGTGTATGCCCAAGGTCAATGTTTGGCACTTTTCAACAAGGTATCTCTTACACTAGAGCCAGTTTCACCGATTATATGGAATTTACAAAACATGAAGGTCATTCAGGCCATATTAGAGTGGACCTTAACTAAATAGGAACACTTATTTCTCTGACTCAAGAAAATAAAAACTAATGTCTTTTAAGCTTGAGATGATGCCTTTAGTTTTGGCTTTCATATTTTTCAGGTTCTGTGCTGACTAGGGGTGTAGCTCTGAGCTTCATATTAAGTGTTAGTAGGTTCTCTTCACAGGGGAAGTAGATAAAACAATCCTTTTCCAGCTTGAGACCAAGGACAACAAGCCTCAAGCCAAAAGGTATAAACAATGGGGAACCGAAGAAGACAAGGAAGATGGGACTTCATAACCTGAAGCTATAATTAGACAATTAACTCCAATATGCAAATAGACCAAAACTTATAAAAGTGTGAGACTTCATGACCACATTTTTGTGACCATTTTGGGTCCATCTTGGGTGTAGCCCTGGCCAGGCTCTTGTACTGCCCAAGGTGTATCCTTTTAAGACCTTTCAATAAATACCTACTTCATTCTCTTAGCTCTATCTAGTCTCTGTTCTGGGTCATCCTCTCAGGGCATCAGTTCAAGTATGAAAGAAATGCAGATGTGTACTGTAGGTTAAAATTAACTCAGGCACTTATAATACTCTTCCATCAGCACAAAGTTCTTGATTTAGAAGACCTTGAGGTAGCTGGCTAATTACTTGCTGAATCAGCATCAGAATGCTTATGCAGAAACGTTTACTAATTTGGTGGAGCAACAGTTCAGGGGAAATATGTGACTAGCTTTGACAGATACATGAAACTTTTGACAAAATTAATCGAGAAATTCCTGTAACAGTGGGAGACGCCATGTTTTCATGGATGTGGCCCACAGGTTATCAGCAGGCTTTTAAAAACATTCACACACTGCTCCTCCACCTTCAGTATTTCCAAAGCAGGACTGTTTGTGGCAGGATAATACAGGGAGTTTACCTGGGGGCAGGCAAGTGTGGATTTAAGTCCAGAGCAATTAGCTGCAGTTCATCAGCCGCTTGCTACAGCTCTCAAGCTGTCTCCAGACTATCAGGTTTGGTGAAAGGGGGAGCTAGGGGAATAAAAAGCCTCCTCACCTTCATTGCAGTAGAATCCCAAGACCAGGCTGTCTGAGAGTTAAGGGTGGTTGGTCCCAGCTGATGTCCCCCAGAGCCAGGTGGGTGCCAGAAGAGCCTTGCCTAAGGCACCCAGACTGCACTCTGAAGGGACGAGCCTGGCATCTCCTGGGGCACCAGCCAGTGCTGTGCCCAGGCTGCTGGGTTCTGGTCCCCATGGGAGCTCTCCAGGAGCCAGCAGCAAGGGCAGGGGAGAGGAAAAGGTTCTCATCCCCTGCAACCTGGCTTTCTTGCTTGAATAAGAGCTCTCTTCCTGCATGGGAAGCCCATTGCGCTGATGGACCATGGCAGGTTACCCAAGAGTGGCTTTCAAGGAAAGGTAAATTTAAAGGTAAGTTTCTAAATTAACACATGTAAACAGTTTTATATCTCAGTGTACAGCACTTCTCTGAGAGTAAGTGATTCAGTAAATCAGAAAGAAGAGCTAGAAAGATGTCAGAAAGAAAGGCTTGGTACACACACATGTCATAGCTCCCTTCATCAGTGGTGAGGTCACAGTGCTGCTCAACATCACTTCAATCAGAAGAAGGAGCAAAGGAAGGCAGAGGAGACTACATCATCTGCAACTCTGACCCTGGTTTGGTCGATAGGAGTTTGGTTGCAGAGTCCAGGGAATAGTTCTTCCCTAGGAAAGCTTGTCAGGTCATGTCCATTGCTCAGCTGATAGCTCAGGATCCAGTGGGGTCTTATACTGATTAGCAGAAGATTTAATTTCACCCTGATTAAGAGAGAGATGAAGAAGGATGCTGAATAATCCTACAGGCACTTATCAACTCTTAGGCAGACGTTCCTTTTAATCTACTGTGGTGAACAACCCGTGCACTCAGCTTTGGCTCCATTGACATTTTTTTCTGAAGGGCTGTTTTCCATAAATCTCCCAGACTCTTGTTTTTAATAGTGGCATTGTTCCAAGTACAGGCATAAAACAGCCTTATTGCTGTTATTCATTATACTATATTTATTTACTTTTACCATCCAACCAGCTTTGTTTTCTTTAGTAAATTTTGTATAAAAATATCCAGTAAACACATTCTTATTAAGGAATAACTTGATTTTTAGGAATGCAAGTCATAAATGTTAAACATAAAAAAATTAGTTTTCCTAATATAAAATAACTGCATATTTAAATCCAATGAATAATATGCAAATGTAATTAAAATATGTAGTATCTTCGTCATGTTGGGAATGACCCAGAAATGAAAAGAACCTGGGTGTCCTGGTGGACAACAAGATGTCCATGAGCCAGCAGCGCCCTTATGGCCAAGAAAAGCCAATGGTAACAAGGAGTGCCTTAGGAAGAGCATTCCAGCAGGTCGAGAGGGGTGGTTCTGCCCCTCTGCTCAGCTCTGGTGATGCACATCTGGAGTGCTGTGTCCAGTTCTGGGCTCCTCAGAACAAGAGAAAGACATGGAGCTCCTGGAGAGGCTCCAGCAGAGGGTTCAAAGGGACTGGAACTTCTCTCTTAGGAGGTAAGACTGAAGGAGCTGGGTCTGTTCATCCTCGAGAGGAGACGACTGAGAGGGGACCTTGTCAGTGTCTGTGTGTCTGAAGGGAGGGTGCCCACAGGAGGATTCCAGCCTCTGCTCAGTGGTGCCAAGCAAAAGGACAAGAGGCAATGGGCAGAAACTGCTGCACCTGAATATGAGGAAGAACTTCTTCACTGTGCAGGGGACTGAGCACTGGAACAGGCTGCCCAGAGAGGTTGTGGAGTCTCTCTCCCTCACTGGAGCTACTTAAGAACTGTCTGAACACAACCTTGTGCCATGTGCTCTAGGATGACACTGCTTGAGGGAAGTTGGACCAGATGACCACCTCCAACCTTATCTTTTCTGGGATTCTGTGATTTGCCATTTGTGAATAACTGTTCAAAAGGTTAATTCATACCAAATGTCAGTTGATTCCAACAAGCTGAACTTTAACAATGGATGGCATCCATGTGTTTTTATACATTTTCCATTCCTTAGTAGAGCCACTTGCCATGACAAAATTGCTGAAATAGGTCTGAGCTAATTCACAAGAGACAGCTGCTTACAAGGGTTATGAGGGTATGTGCAGTTCAAAGACATAGAGCTATTGCTTTAAAAAGTGAAAGAACCCACAACATACAAGAAAGTTGTGGACAGTTGCAATAGAAGCTACCACCCAAAAGTGGTCTTTCTCACACAGAAACATTAATATTTACACACATGTGGAGACTTTAAAGATGTCTATCAAAGTTTTTCTTGAAGTGGGCTAAGGTAAAACAAGGTTTCATATGTTGTATTTGAGTATAATCCAAACAGCAGTATGGAGAATTTTTTTCCATGTAAAATATACAAAAAATAACGAGAAAAAACACCACAAGACTGCATATTAAATGTTGACAGAATTTCACTGAAGTGCCTTTTAATGTTTAATATTATGCTGATTTGTAAATAGCAGTAGTTAGACTCAAAGTTGGCACCCTTGTACCTGTACTAGAGGCAGGTACACTTACTGCATGTCTTAAACATACAGTAGGAGTATTTCCAACCTAGTCCATGAGAGGTAATGAAAAGTTCCAGGGCATTCGGAAAAACATTCCTAATTTCTCCCATGTACAGTAATTTCTATAATATTCCTTTTTGTTATCAGAAGAAACATAGTGCTAAGGAACACATCCAAGTAATAAATACACACCCAATTTATAACCCCAGAAAGAGCAATATTCACTGGCTCCATGCAGGATATCTCAAACAAATATTTGAATTGTTTGGTAGAGTGGTTTGTTTTTGTTGGGAATTTTTTTTCTTCTTCAACTTTTCCCCTTAACAATGGACCTTTCTCTTCATTGCCTTCCTACTGAACTCCCTCCTAATTTTGTCACATGAGAATAACTTGGTCAAATTCAAGATTCCAAGTCCTCTGGAGAGTTACTCCTGGATGGGGAGTAAAACTCATCTCTTGTCTTGAATTCAGGCAGAAAAACATATATCTGAGTGTCTCTCAGACCCATTTGTTTTTAATGTAGTGTGACTTAATAGTAAATTCTATCATTGCAATTCTCTCAGTGTTTTAAAGGTAGGGAAAGAATGTGAATAAGATTCTTCTGGGAAGCTTCTTCTCAGCTAGGGGGATCAGGTTTGATAGCAGTACAGAACATCACTGCATCACTCACATTGTGCATCCCATGGCCAGGACCAGCCCAAGGTCGTGTGGGGGCTTGAGGGAGACTGTCAGCTGAAAAGATTCAGAGCCTCTTCTAGCACAATTTCCCAAGCACTCCCAAGTTCAGTAGAGCTCTTTATTAGGGTCCTCCTCCCTGTTTGCTCCTCCTAAGATGGCAAAGCACCCTTGCCAAGACAAGCTGCTGCAGGTTGGAGCACTGACGCCGGGAAGGGTTGGAGCAGCTGCCATGGCTGTGCAAGGCTCTGGGCCATGCCAGCAGCAGCAGCAGGGACCAGGGTGTCCCACTGTTCAGCAGGGTCCAGCCTGGGGACCAGTAGAGCATCCCCAGCTGGTGGCTGCAGCTCACAGCAGGCTCTGCTTCCTGTGCTATGGGCCTGTTTGGTCATTGCTTTCTTCTCCCTTCATTCTGTTAATTTAATACAGAGGATGACATTTTGGCTGAAAATTGATCGTTTTTAACGTTGGTTTCAATGTGGCAAGATTTTCTTCCAAACCCTTCATGCCTCACTGAGGACAATAACACAAAGAACACTGTTTTGGAAAGAGAAAGGCATCAAATTTGCCAGCAGATTTGTTTATTGTGTTTGGGGCTTCATGATGTAGTGTCCCACCCACTCCTTTTTTAAATGTTACTTTGGCTTTTGAAAGTCTTTTAGCATAAAATATAATGATTAAAATTTTGTATGCCATTTCCAAAGCTGATTTTCATTCCTTAGGGAGTATTAATTCTGGTTTAATTTGTTTTTCATCTTCCTTGTGCAACAAAACACCGTTTTGTTTTTAAAAGGAGGATCAAACTGATACGGGAATATGCATACAAGTGTTGGCAGGCGTTTCATGAGGAGAGCTGCAGCCCATGAACTTGGACTTCAAACAAAAAATGTGCAGAGCTCACATGAACTTGAATTTGCCCTTTATTTATGGTACCCATAAACATTTATGATGCTTTGTTTTTAATCCCAGTAAGCCTATTTTGTTACTTTGGGTCTTTTAATAGTGTCTATTTATATTGTGAAATCACAACAACTGTGTTGTCTTCCCGTAAAGCCAAAGGTCAAGGGTCTGCTACAGCAGATACTAACACATAAGAAAATCTTCACTCATATGAATAATCAAATTGATTTTAACAGGAACGTGGTTTTAGGGTCAGGCTCCCAGTATTTTGACATACTTCTTGAAATGTTCTGTGGATAGAAGACATTGACTTTCATATGGTGATAAAATGCTCTAAATACACAATTAACTCCCCTGCAAAAGATAGGGATATGTTTGGTTTATCAAGTTTTAACAGTTACAGTTTTACTTGCTAGCTTTCTTTTCCTGAATACGAGTAGTGTTGGAGGAGAGCTTAGAAGAGATAAAATAGAATCAGTGTCAGTGATTCCAATAAGTTAATGTATTTAACATTCCTCTCCCATCCCAAGGGAACCTGTGTGTAACCACAAGTTTGGAGATCTCAGTGTATTTTTTTGCCCTGATTTTCTGGTAAAGAATGATGGAACTAATTACCATTACAACAGTGATGTACTGCAGTTAGTAATTTATGTTGTGTACAGATCATTGCTATGATGAAATAGACAATTGTGCATAGGAGAGCATTCTTTTTAATCATAAGAACTATAAAAATTCATGTTTTATACAATAAATATTATTCTATTTTTAAGACTCTACCTAGCTGTAGTGCATCTGTAATGCATGTGCAGTAAAAGTAAATAAAAGAGACACACAAAATTCCAAATATAACCTGTAGTCATCCAGGATAAGCAGCTTGCCTTATAAAGAGAATATCCTAGTTGTCTCTTGGCATGCTAGAGTGATCCTTGGAAAGTTTTTATGAATAAGCAAATACTTTTTCCTGTTTTTTGCACTGATTCCAGCCATGTTAGAATGCAATTCCTGCAAAAATTTGTCTCAGAAAGTCATGTCACGAACAGTTCGGTTTTCTGGATTTTATTGGAATATATTCAAAGGTTTCTCATGTTGCATGCTCAATCTTGCTATCAAAATACATATACTATACCAGTGACTTCTACTGTTAAATGAGGGAGAAGCTTTACATATGTTTATTCTTCCCATAAAGGTGGAAAAATTTTGAAAAAGCTTGAGTGTAGATGAAAATCTATGAACATCAATATCTCTTAAATTTTTAAACATAAATGAGCTGTTTTCTTCATATCATCTTAAGTAATAATGCACAAAACTAGCAAAGGATTTGCAGTCTAGGCACCATAACCCCCCTGATGGTAAAAGGAACAATTCTTCCATTAACATGGAGTTATGTGCATGGTCTGTCCAATGATACGCAATGTCATTTAAGACATTCCATCATTCCCTGCTTGAGCACTCTGCTCTAAACTCATGAGGTACCCAGGGAAGAAACAATGATAGCCAAGGCATTAAAATGTAATCAAGATATGCAAATTCATATCTGAATGTGATTTGCTTGGAAAGAGAAATTAATCTAGGCATGGTCAAATAAACAGTGTGTAATATGGATAATTAATCACCAAATTAGCAGCTGTAGTCCCGTGAGACGATAATGCAAATTAAAAAGGCCCCCATCTACAGACACAATTGGAGTACTTAATACCAAACTCTAAACAAAACAAAGCCCCTGGGAGCACCACAAAACAAGCAAATCAAACTTAGTGGGTCATCTTCCAAATTTCACAGAGAGGTTTTCTAAGTGCTTTATTTTCCCTGGTTTACAGAAACTGATTCATTTTCCTACTGACCTATCAGGCTCATTGAATAACCTGCAGCCCTGGAGCACAACTAGTGTTGCTTTATACAAGACTAAACTGCCTTTCATACAGTCCAAATCAGCAGCTAAAAGAGGTGGGAATTAGAAGGTAAATCCTCATCCTAGGGGCCCATGTAAAACTGGGATGGGTACTGCAGAGGTATGTTAGGAGTCTTCTGAACATGTAGAAGTTTTCTGAAGCAACTTCAGATGCTGCTTTGCACTTGTGCTTCAATAACAGATCAGTCACATCTCTTTTGGTTTTATCTCTCTCAACACAGTATTTTTCCCATATTTATAATGTGTTCTGAAAAGATTTGTTCTACCTCCTCTGAAAACCTAATCCACGCATTTGCTTTTCACTGGTTAATCCAAGACAGTGACACCAAGGATGCTTCATACAGACTAGGCTGGGGTATGGGACTATCTGGCCCATGGCAGCACGTGGTCTCACCTGAGTCTGTACATTGCACTAAAACCATGGCCCAGCCTAGAATACATAAAACATTGTCCATCTAGGAAGCCTGAGTGAACAGGGCTATTCAGCTCTTCTAGCACAGCTTCCTAAAGACACCTGAGTAACTCAGATAAATTCATATTAACACTGACTCAACCCAAAGTGAAATATCTTGATTTTTCTGAAGACAAGCTTTAGAAATTTTTAATGAAAAATTGTAATATACTCACTCTTGTCTTCATTTATGGTGAAAGCAACTGCTCAAATAAGAAACTTGGCAAGGGTCCTGACTTCCATCTTCTGATGAACTCCATGTCACTAGTTCCAAGGGAACAGCCTGTTTTGGGAAGGAATTTTGTACAATGCAGGCAAGAAATTATTCTGTGTGTCCTGAGCCAAGAAAAGCAGACCTTCTCACTACAAGTTGCTGGGTTCCTCTCAATATAGGCATTTATGGGTGAAAGATACCTTTGAGAACACAGCATTGGGATTATCTACCTTAAGGCCAAATCTGTCACTGAGAGTGAGCAAAGTCAGCTTTGTAAGAAAGAGGAAGGAGGACTTTGCTTCTCTTCTGAAATGTCTTTCTCAGTCTTCTGATGCTCTGGAGCATGACTGGCTTCTAGATGCTCTCTGTCTGTTCAGAATAAATTTCACTCCTCTTATTTAATTTAAAGTTTTAATTCCATCAGGTAAATTGTGCGTTTGATAAGCATAATAACTTATTTAAAGAACTAAATAATGCTCCTGTTTTAAGGCTCTTAAAGCTGCAGAGTAACAATTGCTTTTCATGTAGAATAGCCCATCCTTCTCCCAGGCTATTTGCTGACACTCTGCATACAATAGTTTCATGTTGTTCTATCGATGCAATGAAGTACATGCTTCTTGCAAACTACAGCATCAACTTTCTCACTAATGTAGATTTCCTCTTTGAACCTGAGCAAACATGAATCCAGAATGTCAAAGGGGACATTCAGCCACACTAGAAGAACAGGATCACAGAAATTAACTGTAAATTTTGGCCTTCACTGATGTTTAGCCCCAACCAAGAGGTTATTTCTCACCAGTCCACATGACATGAGTTGAGCCCACACCAAAATTTCCAACATTGCCTCGTGTGTTTTGAAAGTGCAACACCAAAGTGTACTCAAGGTTTCCCCATGCTGTGTCAAGCAAAGTATTCTGGAAAATGAGGGATGTGCTGTTTGTATCTTGTATGCTGTGGAGAAATTGCAGAAAATGAGAATGCAGGGAAAATGAAGTGTTGGACTGCAGCTGGCAAATTTCTTGTGCTTTCATAAGCTTAAAGCTCTGATGTGTTTTTAGATGCTGAACAAGATGTAAGACAAGCAGAGAAGAAATTAGGCCATCACCTTCATCCCTGGAAGTTCATTGGGCTGAACTGTGCCTGGGGAATAAAGTACAGATGGCTGATGACTATGGGCTTGAGGACTATTCAAAAAGGTCTTAAAAGGTCACAATCAACTGTGAATCACACCACAGGGGTATGGCAAGGTTTAGCAACCTCATTTGTGAGCAGCTACACTGAAATGGCAAAAGCTGTTTGCTCAGTAGGGTTATCACCCTTTGTGGGTAAGGTGCAATGCAAATTCATTTCCCCTGAGATGGAAAATTCAAGCGCTGCTGAAGCTGCAGGTTTATGAGGCAATGGAAACCAGTCTCAACTAAATTGTAACACAATTTCTGGCCTGTACCAGTCCCACTGAGTTTCCTTATACCTGGATGATCTATTGTGCACACAGTTGCATGCTGTCCAAGGCTGGCTTTTGAAACCAGTAAGTTCAGAGAGGGAGTGCTAGGGATTCCTGACAGAAGCACTCCCTCAACTAATCCATCTAATATGACAGTCCTGGGACTATTAATCAAGCAATGCCCTTTCCTCAGGGTTCCTGCAACTGTTACATGCTAACAATTACACTCTTAACTATAAAGGTACAACCTAACTATATGATGGGCCAAATCCTGTCCTATGTTTTGCCTGGTTTAAATTTGGAGGAACCCTTGTTGTAAGTAAGCCTACCCTGCCACTGAGAAAGGGAACCACTAATGTGTTGGTTATACAAAAACCAAGAACTGATAAAACTAAATAGTAACTCAGTTTCAGTAATTCACCTTTTATATAACTCTTTTTTATAGCTCAGTGAAATGTAACTCCAAATGAAATAAGAAACCTGCAATAAAGACACAAGGGAACAAGCAAAGTAGATTAACTGGTACGACAATAATATTGACAGCATTTTCTTAAATTATTACTAGGAAGATAATGCCATCCAGCACATCTGAGCAGTGTTTTGAGGGAAAATACCTCTCTCCAAGGAGACATTTTAATTAAGATAAAATTGTTATATTTCGATGAAATTCTTGGATTGACAGTCTTTGCTATATTATTGTTTTTCTACTAACAGTGTATACAGGTTTTAAAAAGTCACCCAGTATTTACTTATGTGAAGATCCCACTACTTTGTCAGAAGTGCAGAGGTAGGAGTTAATGGTTTGCTTTGTATTTTGTATATCATGAACACCAGCAGGAATGGCAACACACCAAGAGGAGCACCTTTTCAAGCAGTGTGATTACTGAGCCCTGTTACTAATACACATCAACCATTTTCATTCTTCCAGTACTCACATTTTACAGTAATGAAGCATCAATGCTTATAGGAAAAGATTGGACCTGATGCCGTATCTAGAAACTAATTTAATGGGAAATTGGATAGTGACAAAGTGATGATGATTTATTTTTAATAGCAGATGCCTCATTAGTTATTATTTATTTAGATGACCTTCGCAGTCCAATGGTATTTTCTCCCCCAATGTTTATCTCCTCCTGGCATCCCACCCCCTCCAAAATCTTGCACACTCCAAATAGAAGAGAAGTAAATCCTGCTGATCAACTGCTTGATCCTGTGGGCTGTACTTCTGTTGGTTAGATCCATTAATTTCCATGGTCCTTCTCATGTATGGAACAAGCATGAAAGAAACCCCAGATCATTATTGCAAATCACTATGTATCCCTCATAGGATGTTATTATCAAGTAACCTGAGGCAAAAAAAAAAAAAAGTTATTTTTTATTCTTTTTGATTTTTTTTCACTTGACTTACTTGGATTTTCAGATCAGTTTTGAAAGTGACAGTTTTTTTAACCTTAAATGCATTGAATAATCTCCCTGGCCCTCACAGAAATTAAGAATGCCATGCTTGAGCCATTATTTAAAATATATAGATTTTAATATCATTGGATTTCTTCTGAAGAAGAAATCAGTTAATAATTGGATGCTTAAACTGAGCATCTAAACAAGCAGCCCAGACTAATACCTGCCTCAATTAAGCAAGAGGAAGAAAAACAAGAACAACAACAAAAATCTCTCATCTTTTCTTCATGAGCAGGGCTAACAGGTGAGCAGAGGCAGAAAGGCTCAGCTGCACCCAGGTGCCAGCTCTCTCTACAGAAATGAATCCCAGCCCCTGAAAATAAGAGAAGTACCAGCTTCCACTGTCAAACCTCATGAGGTTCTTCACAATCCACTTTTCAAAATAAGTCTAGCTTTCTTTGTGTCTTTCAATATTTTTCCCCATTTACTTCTCTACTCTACTAAGGGAATTAAAGTGAATTGAGGTCAGCAGTGCCCTGGCAGCCAGGAAGGCCAGCCTGGGCTGTCCTGGGGGAATCAGGCACAGCATCACCAGCTGGGCAAGGGAGGGGATTGTCCCCTCTGCACTGCACTGGGGCGGCCTCACCTTGAGTGATGGGGGCTGTTTTGGGTGCCACAGGATAAAACAGACATTAAATCATTAGAGAGTGTCCAAAGGAGGGCAACAAAGGTGGTGAAGGCCTTGAAGGGAAGCCGTATAGAAGCAGCTGAGGTCACTTGGTCTGCTCAGCCAGGAGAAGAGGAGACTAAAGGGACACCTCACTGCAGCCTTCTCACAAGGGGAAGAGGAGGGACAGACACTGCTCTGCTCTCTGTGGTGATCAGTGATAGGACCTGAGGGAATGGCCTGAAGTTGTGTCAGGGGAGGTTTAGGTTGGATATTAGGAAAAGGTTCTTCACCCAGAGAGTGGCTGGGCACTGGGACAGGTTCCCCAGGGAAGTGGTCACAGCACCAGGCTGACAGAGCTCAAGAAGCATTTGAACAATGCTCTTGGGCACAGGGTGTGACTCTTGGGGATGGTTCTGTGCAGGGCCAGGAGCTGGATTTTGATCATCCTTGCCAGTCCCTACCAACTTGGCATATTTTGTGATTCTGTGATTAGAAAATTTAATAGACATGATGCTTTCTCAAGTCAGTTCTCACAGATTAAATTTATGCAGCTGGAACAGGAAGGCAGGGCCTCTTTTGTCCACTCTTGCCCTTATACACAACCTTGCACAGCTGTGCTCTCTGTCACTCTCATAATTTCAGTAAATATGATCTCTCTCTGCATATCCTAGTGCTCTAAGCAGGAGAAAATTTTAGGATAACAGAGAACCAAACTCAGATTTTCCTCTGCCATGGTAAATGTTTGAGTCATTACAAGGATCAGTGCACTCCAATGCTATTAGGCAAATGGCAAGTACATTTTACATGGGGGCTGATGGCCTTAGGAGGAGGTCTCAGAGCAATCTTAGATTCCAGAACAGGACTGTGTCTTTGGATTTTGACTTAGGTAGGGTATAAAATGCGGGCTGCTCTCCAACATTTTGACTGAGTGTCAAAACTTGTATGTCTTTCATTGAAATGTTTTCCTTTGAAAGTTTAGTTTTCAGTGTTTGGCTTTGCACACAGTTTGTCAGATCTTGCCAAAGCACCCTTTCCAAGAATCTGAAAAAAAAATACCCACCTGCATAAAAGTCATTACTTGATGATATTTATGTCCTCAAAGCCCGACAGAGAAGGAATTTTTTAATTTAAGGTATCTGAGAACACAGACTTGAACTCTTTTAAGAGTATTTGTGTCTATATTTGTTTGCCAAAACCTGAGTTTCAGATCCCTTTTTTTTTTTTTTTTTGCTGTGGAACCATTGATGATAACATCTCTTACTTTGCCTGGGGGACTGGTTCAACAGGTTTCACTGTTTATCAGCAGTCCTTTCTCTCTGATC
The DNA here is from genome assembly GCF_051311805.1 of Agelaius phoeniceus. Lineage (NCBI taxonomy): Eukaryota > Metazoa > Chordata > Aves > Passeriformes > Icteridae > Agelaius > Agelaius phoeniceus. The sequence goes on along the minus strand of NC_135269.1, from coordinate 30,377,138 downwards.
GCCCCAGGTTGCCGACTTCATAGCTCGGGACTCTGCTTTGTCACCGGAGAAACACCCAGCAAGAGCAAAAGGGGAGTGCTGCTCCCAGGCAGGAGCAGCATTTAAGGCAGAGCTGCATGGACTTTCTGCAGGAGCAGCAGTCTTTACATCCCTGACCCCCAGACAGTCCACACCAAGGTCCCCTGCTGCAAAAAAAGTGTCACAGCACTCACAGAAGAGAAGGACTTTGCAGAAATAATTCCTGCATTTCATGAATAAAGGTAGCCGAGTGTCCACTGGTTTCTCCACATGGATCACTCTGCCCTTTATTCCTCAGCTACTGCTTGTAAAATCTTGGTGCACAACAGTAGTTCCAGAGCTCCAATCCTTGCACTTTTTCTGTTGCAACAGAAACATAGAAATGTTTAATATAATTTTGCTGGTTTGAGATTCAAGGCATTGAAGGTATAATGCATATAGGAAAATGACTATTCCAATGTGCATTTTCTCCAAGGACTTTATGTTAAAACAAAACATGAACTATCCTCTGGTAATTTAATAAGAAATAGACGTAAACTTTCAAAATATTGAAAATAATCATGCCATTCTTTATCACTATAGAAAACAGGAAAGCATAATATATTTATGAAACACTAGGAAAGGAAATGTTTAATAGCCCTGGTTCTAGCTTCAAAAAATCCATCAGTATAATACAAAACCAGCCGTGCCAGGTTTGAAAGCCAAATTGGTTTGCTGAGCATGCTGAACATTAATTATTAACATAATTTTTTTTCCTACCTTGAGCCACTTTTTTTTGCAAATGGCAAAACTATTAGTTAGCTGCCAAACTATATTTTCCACTTAATTTCAATGTTGAAGAATCTAGACATGGCAACATTTGGGTTATCATTTAATGTGAGGAAAACAAAAACTCAAGGCTCTCATGTAATTTTTTCTTTCTGTGAACTCCATAAACTTTTCTAATTTGAATAATTATAAGCTTCACAGGGCTGACAAGGTTCACACAGGTAAATCACTGTGTTATCTGCTGCATCGGTGATCAGTTGAAGCCTTAAAGGCACAGAGCTGAACAAAAACTTTCTAGCCATTCTCCCTTTCTGTAAATCATTGGTTTGTGTAGTTTTGTGCAATGATAATATTGAAGAAAAGAGTTGTGATCGAAAATAACCAGAGATACCACAATGAGTTAAAATTTCACACCCAGAAGATTCAGTAAGAGCTCTATTTGGCAATTTCCTCCTACTTGATCTTAATATTAAAAGCCAGGGAAATTTTTGAACATGCCTTTATTAATTCATCTTCCTCTCACAGCGTGGCTGTGTGGATATAATTGTCTATCTTACAAAGTTATCAAGCAGTCTTTTCAGCTGTATATATTAGAAAGCTCAATTTATTATATCAAAATATGATATCTGTCCATCCTCTAAAGATCCTTGAAGAGAACATAGGACTTGACAGCCAAAAGGCAGACTTCAGGATGAGTTTTTGATGTCAGGAGACAAAAACAGCCTCAGACTTCCTGGAGCTCAAACTGATTTTATGATTATTTTAATCTTTTGCCTAAAAGTAGTAGCTAAAAAACATTATCTCATTTCAGGTCTTTCTGAGATGAATACTAGAAAAAATATATGGGTAGGAACCTGAGGAATTTGTGCCCTACACAAGAAATGTCACACTGAGTGGAAAAATGCATCTGCAAAGCCCAGAGCAGAAGTTATGATGTTTGAGTGCATGTTTTCTCAAAACAAGTTAACAAGCTATTGGAGCAGCTCTAAAACTTCATGGAAACAGTGGGAGGATCCCAATGATTTCAGAAGGCTGTGGCTTTCGCTTCTATATGTGCATATGCATGTTTCATTCCAACAAAGCAAATCCACAGAGATCAGCAGCTGCCCTGCTGAATTTGTGCTGTTTAGCAGAGTGGGCCCAGCAGCAATTTTGACACCCTCTGAATCCTCAGAAAGGGATCTCAGCTCCAGCTCCAGCTGCACACTACACTGAGCATGGATGATGGCATGGGACTGTCTCCTTGGCTCTTTCTAAAGAAATTTAAATGGTTGTGACAGGGCTTCCCAGACCCAAGATAGCCAAAAATATTGAATTAAGAATATTAACAGATCTGCTGAGGTTCTGTAATGTTTGCCCAAATGTCTTTTGCCAATTCTTATGTATGTTGTTAGATCCTGCAGAAAAAACAATTGGGTCTAGGAGGCTTAGTAGGGAAAGGGAAAAATTTTACCTACAAATCCTTTTTCTGAAACTTTTCATGTCAAGTTATTTGTTGGAACAAAATTTTGATGCTGAGCAAGCTGTGGGAAGAAATCCACTATTTCTGAGATTTCTATAGCATCTGGAGGAAGCCAGAAGTACCTACAGAGAGGATCTGTTCCCTTAGGGAGATTACATAGCACAAAGCAAGCAAAAAAAATATATTTCAGGCTGGACAGTTCATTCTCCTCAGGTGCTACCATATATCAGCCACCATTCTTCCAATTTGGAGAAATATTTGAAGATGGAGTAGTTGTTTAAATTGTAGACCTTATCTAAAGCCTTACAGGTGCTTTCCAGATCTGAATGGGTAATTGTAATCCACTTTAATATATCTAGACCTGAGCATAGGGCAGGATTTTATTTCTAGGTCCAGATGTTCATTTCTTTGTGTCTAAATCATGTGGATTCTTCTCAGGTAACAATAATTTTGTCAGGAAATATGATACCTCGGATCAACCAGTCAGGAGGTGGATTTTCTGTATGGTTTAATTAAAATGAGTCTGTCAAGAACACCAAATGTATTTTCATCATGCTAGGAAGGATTAACTGTTCTTTAGTAGAAAACACAAATGTTCTAGGCAGGAATGACAGAATGAAAAAGAAGGAATGATAATCAGTTGTCTCTCTGCCCAACATCAGCTTTCTGTCAAGCCAACAATTTTTCAGTGGCTTCCTGTACGGCAATAGTCACTACTTTTCTCATTCAAATTCCAAAAGAGATCTTCTTTTTACTTTTCTGTGAGGCTTGGCAAGGTGTGTCTTCTTTTGTCTGTCTCACACTGTACTACAAACAATTCCTCCAACCTTGGCACACTCAGGTGCAGATTGCCCTGCTTTTTGGCAGCTATTTGTGAACTGGGGCACAGGACAAAGTAAGTGGGAGGTTGTCTCTTGCCACTGCATACTGTCTACTTCAGCACATACTGAACAAACCAACATGAGGGATACCCTGAAGACAAATTTATTGAAATGCTTTTAACTTCTTTTTTTTCTTGAGTGTAAAACAATTAAAATTAACAGGACAATGTTCTATTTATTATTTCTACAATTTTTCTTTATCATTTATATTATCATACCTAAATACCAGGAATAGGAAGTATCATTGATCCATTATTATTCCTTTCTTTATCATGTGCTGGAAGTACACAATACTTGTTTTGGCAGTCATTTTGTCTCACTGGGTAGTGACACCCATATTCATGGCCAGGATTGTATCTTCCCCCTCTTCCTGTCAATGTATGAACATTCAAGCATCAAATGTCCCTTCTCAGTGCATGTTTCTTTGATGGTAAGATACAGCAGTACAGAATTTGCTGATTAGAGTCATAAGAGCTACTGGAGGTCATCTGGTCCAGTCCTTCACCGGGAGAAGGGCCTTGCCACTAGACTATATCTCTCAGGGTCTTGTCCTTTTGCCTTAAAACTATTGGATCACCGTAAGATTTTCCATTTTGCTTTATTCCCTCATCAGATTGAAGAGATTGTAGAAAAAGTCTCTGGAAACCTATTTAGAGGTGCATGTAAGAACATGAATGGGATGGTCTTGCACTTGTTAGAGGACATAAATGTGTTTCCATATTCCCTTCCTCGCACAGTTTAGTCAACAGCCTTCACTCACAATCTCCTTCATTGTCATCAACATCTGGGACAAGAGTAGGTATGGACATGGAACAAGGAAAATCAGTTTACCATTATTACAGTTTTGTCATCAAAATCCTCTTCTTGCAGTCTTTCTGATTTGTCACATGGGCAGGCTTAAGTGGAAATGTAGTCATTGAAGGTTTTCTTTCAGACAGGCTTACCAACAATTTATTCTGTCTTTCTATGGATTTCATTTTCATTTAGGGCTTCTTTCCAATGCTAACTTTCCTGCTGAAGTCCCCTGTGTTTACATCAGCTGTTCCCATTCAAGATTGGCAAGGATCTGATTCACTGTTTCTTATTATTTAAGACAACTGTTTCTTTTTTAACTTTCTGCTATGCTGAAGTTAGTAGGAGTACGAGGGGTGTGTCTTGCAACAATCACCACAAACACACTCCATAAACATACTTCCCAGAGTGACCTTTGCATCCTTATTATTTTTTTTTAACTCTCTATAGAATCAGAGATCTCCAAATATTAAGAACAGAATGGACATAAAACTGATGTAGTTTAGCACTTTCCAATTTCAAAGCACTGACAAATTCTAAAATCTCTGCTTTTGGCACATCAAACATCAGGAATGCTGGGAAAGAGTTGTACCACTTGAGTGGTAGCAGATGGTGATGTTAAGTTTGCAGATCATACTGAGCTAGCAGTGAGCCTGGTGCCAGAAGCATAGGGAAAGCAATACAGATCCAGCAGAGACAGTTCTGTTATCAGCTCGGCAGGTGAGTCATTGTATGACTGAGAGCAACTCAAAGGATGATTTCATTTATTCACATCCCAGTTCTTCTGAAACAAGCAAAAAAAAAGCCCTTAGGAATGAGTATAATTTATAGTAACCCATTGAAGCGAATTGCATTATTTGTATGTTAAATTTTTAACTATCTGCATATACATTTTCTTGATCAAAACTATGTGTTTCCATTTTTGGACGTGGCAGCTAATTGTGATATGTTGGATGCTTTTAGAGCATGAATCTCTAGTTAGACTGTGATCCAAACAGTTGAGTCCCAATTTCCATCTCTTCCTTATATGTGTGAGGGTATTTGTATTTAGCCTTTGATTACTTCAACTTTCTATCTATACATCCAGGCACCAACCTAGACTTATCAACTTCCTTTAAGAATATCAAATAAAGCAGCCTCAGAGTTGTACCAGTTTTCAGGCAGATTCAAGACATTCCATTACAATCTGCAGGACTTCCATTGGAACAGTTCAAGGGTAGGGGTTTATCCCAGGCAAAAAATATTCTTGCCAGAGACCTTAATATGGTTAACTTATTCTATTCAACAACTTCTATTGTTCTACAGTGGTTTTACCAGCAACTAAACAGATATATCAGAGGCTTGTCTTTTTGCTAGGATGAAATTCTGAACTGGGGTTCCAGAAATACTGTTCTCTGTGAGCTCTCTGTGTGAACTAGAGATTAAAGAATTCTCAAAATCCAGTTTTAAGAACATATAGCTTTTAGAATGATTTTTGAAATTCACAGAAATGTAGCCTCTAGAAAATATATTGCAAGTCTGTAATTATGGAAACACCCATGGGACCCTTTACCTTGGTATTCTCAAGCATGAGCATGAGACAGATGTATACCACAAAAAGATACAAATTAAATAAAAGCCACACTGAAGGATACAGATTGGCCTATGGCATCTTCTAGAACTATCATTTACTCACATTTGTGGGCATTTCCAAAGATAGCACCAGGGATTAAGACAGGAGAGTTCCAAGGCAGAAAGACATTTTTGGTAGCATAATTTACTCAGCAAGAAGGGTTAGGAAAAGGTATTAGTAACTTAAACATGTTAGCAGCTCAGAGTACCCAAAAGAACATGAAGATGCTTCAAAAAATCTGAGGTTCAAACCAGAAACTAAGGAAAAATCAATATATTTTTTCCTGTGTTACTCAGAACTCCTTTAGTTTTAAAGGTCACAGTCCACTTGCACTCATATGACCATTCTGCTCACTTAACTAGAAGTTGTATGCTAGCAAAGTAACTGGAGAGAAAGTGTTGGGAAAAGGTATGCAGGCATTTGAACCCTGCCTGCATGCTCAGAGCACAAGGGTTTGGTCATCCAGCCATGCATTTCAGTGCTCATATTTGTGTATGTCCACATGGAAATCAGCCTCTGCATCAACATGAGTCAGGCACACACTCAGGCTCAGCAGACACTGCTGCAATTCTATCACAGGTGTTCCAGTTTCATGTGACTGTGATACAAAGCAGTCTCCCTTCATTGCAGGTATAGGAAGGAAAATATCAATTGTGTACAGATAGCCTCCTTGAATTTACTGATGCATTAAGTTTTCCTGAAATGTAGCCTTTATTGATGGCATACACACAGAAAGGTGTTTCTAAGTAACTTTTTTCTAGATAGTATCTGATTTTTTGCACAGTGAAAAACAGGAATAATGCAGAAATCCCAATTAAATGCTCTGTACAACTGCTGAACAAGGTATTGAATCACAAAAATATCCCAGAAGGAAAAACTAAAAAATTTTACCAATTGATGTTTAGATTTGCTCTTGCATCAAAACTATTTCTTGACTTGGACCCTAGAAAATATTATAATAACTTCCATTTGAAACTGCTTCAGACTTTTAAAAGCATTTTCTGCAGAAAGGGATTACTGTGCAGAACATGGGTGAGAGGTTAAAGGGTATGATAATTTATTATAGAGATAATACCACTGTGGTTGGAAACTGAGAGATACTTTTGTAGCAATTTCCTTTTATGCTGAAACCTCAGAATTCAATCAATTGCTGCTTGTAATTTCTGTGCCACTCCTTTCTGGGTGCAAATTACAGTGTCTATTTCCAGGACTATTTTAATATTTTCCCAGGTAGTAAGGCAATATCATTGTGGAAAGCAACCCATTTAACTAATGGAAGCATAGAGTCAGGATTCAATTCTCAAACCTTTAAAAACATAAGTACAGAAACAACCAGAGCTCTGCTCTTACAGTCATGATGTAACCTGTAAAAAATTGGCACAGTTTATTGTAGCAAAGTTATCAGTGACCACAAACATAAGCAATTTTGCTCTAACTTCTGCAAATATTCTGTAAATATTAACCATTTTAAGCCACATGAAAGGAAAAATATATTGCTTTAAAATATAATAAAAAAGCAAATGTCTTCATCTCATTAATGTAAGCTGAACCAACAGTGCAAACAAAATTGGAATTGACTGAACAGTTGGAATATCATTATATTGGTACTGCAAAGCATTTATTTAGCAGAACCACAGGCTTCAGTTTAAGGCAGTAAAATAAAAGGAAGATTGCTACCAATACCTCCATAAAAAGTCAGGCAATATGAATTTCATCTTTTTGGCACGTGAATGGAAAGAAGAGAAGCATGTTGAACATATAAGAAGGTATCATCACCTGTAAGAGCAGAAACAGGAAAAATCTTGTGTCTACTTTCCTAAAAAAAATATATTGGCTGATTTAAATAGCCTTATATGTCCTGCAAACCTATAAAAAAGAACCTTATTTTTTTTTCCAGGAGATTATATTTAAAATAGGGGTTTTTTCTGCCAACCTGATGTATTATTACGTATTTATACTCATTGTATTTACTTTTTTTTCTCCATTGCCTTTGAATTTCATTTATATGAACTCTTAAAAATAATATCTGATTGTTGAAATTCTGTTCTGGAAATCTTCTGAAGTTAATTTCATTAGGATATTGTCTTAAAAATATAAATGTCCTGAAAATTATTTCTTTCATAATTTGGCCTGAATGAGGGTTCTTTTTGAGATTTGGAATGAAATGCAACATTCCATAAAACATTTGCATTTAAACATGCATATGGTTCTCACTTTGACTCTCTGGCAGCCACAAATTTCTCTTCCACAAGCTCCCCAATAGTTCTGGTTTACTTGTTTATATTAGAGGTATCACTCTTGGTCATATGCTTCAGCATGGGATTCTGATTCAATTACCAAACCCTCTATTTTTCTTACTATATTGCTTACATTGATCATAACAGGTAAGCCTTAATATAATGGTTTGCTGAAATGCTTCATTATGAATACTGAAGGTGACATTAAATACCTCACCCTTCCCTGGATCATAAATTGCTTGTACTCTTTCCTCTTCCAGTGGTGGGCCTACATTTTCTGTTATCATTTCTTTAAATCTGCAATTGAGATGAATAAATGAAATTAAAATGAACACATTTTGCACATATATTTAAAAGAAGTACTTGCCTTAGACAAATATACATACAATATTAATTTCAGTATTTTCAAAAGTTTCCTGAAAATCTTGGGCTTAGAGTTTGAAAAGCAAAAGTGTAAGTCAGATTCAATTAGCAATGAAAATACTAGAAAAGTTAATAAAAAATGACTGTGCTGTCAGAGAATCTTCTTGTTAAATGTTATTGCCAAGTCTAAAATTCACAACTTGGAATTAAATTTAATATTCAGTCTCAAGTACAAATTAATTCCCTGGTAAAATATTAATCCCTGGTGAGTAGGGTGCTACAAACAGAAGAGAAATCTGGGAAAAATAAAGCAAATAACAACTGAGATAATAGCCATATGTAGGTCAGGAACTAGAAATGCAGAGATTTTATATTACATTTGGTCTGTTCTAATAACCCCTTCTCAGATATGAAATTCATCTAAATTCCTTTTACAAAATAATGAATTTTGCTTAAAATAGAAGGATGTATATGTGGGAGAAGGCTTCTAAAGATAGAACTAGTAATATTTCAGCACATTTATTTATCAGAAATGTTATTTGTGTCTTTTGGGGGTGTTAGTTGTTAAAAATATTCATTAATTAAAGAAGGTTCTTTTCCTGCAAACCATCTGGCTGCTCTTTTCCAGTCTGCCAATGAAGTCATGCTACAGAAATGGTGATATGACAGCTATTTCTTTGCCAACAGATGATACCCTCAAAATTAGATATTATGCCTTCACTGAAAAGTTCAGTCAGTAAGAAAGAGATTTATTCCAATATTTTGGGGTTTTTCCCCACATTTTTCTGCTTATTTCTTTAAAAGCAAGAGTATTATTTTTTTTCCATATATATCCACAAATGTTTTGCATTTTATGTACATAGAAGTCCCCCTAAAACTGTGACCACTTAAATGAAACTTTGAAAGGAAAGTAATCTGATCTGCAAAGAACTGCTGTATCTGCACTGCATTCATGTGTAGTTACATGGGTTTTATAATATCTGTCACCCTGCTCTGCTATTAATGCAAACTGTTAAGCTTTACTGTCACAGGGATACTTTATAAACAAGAAAATTAGGAGGTGATGCCAAAACCTTATCTGATTTATCCGTCAAAACTTGGGGAAGAATCATTGGCTTTCACCCTATTTCAGCAGTGAAACAGTAACAGATTTGGGGTCTGCTCTGCTGCCTGCACAAACCATGTCCCAAAGCAAAGAAAAATGATAAAGCTGATAGCTTTAGAAGTCCAGGCAAGGCAGCCTGCATGGAGGAGCTGCCATTCAAGGACAGCTTTTAGGACTCAAAATGTGTTTGGTGAAGAGGAGCATCCAGAAGCCAGCTTGCAAACCATGAGGAGAGATGTCTGCTGAGCAGCTGTCTTTGCTCCTTTCCATATACTTTGCAAAAATTAGGTCCCCTGAGATGTTTCAAGATAATATTTTGTTTATTTTAAAGAGTTTACTGTGGAGTGTGTTGCACACTCTGTTTCATCTGACAGCACAAAGTTGAATTTTAATGATGCATCTAAGACTTGTTTTGTTGAACTTCATGACCATGGCCTACATCAGATGAATGTGTGGGTCTGCCTCCTCTTCTTGTTCACAGGTCGTTTCTACTGATGGTAGGAAACAGGCAGCAAAGATCAGTTGCAAGAAAGAGTTCAGGGTTTGAAATATTGATGATGCTTAGCTCCTTAAATTATAAAGCAAGCACACTTATATCTCACTGCTTGTTACTTTTATTATTTTTGTGTTTGTCTTTTAATTGTAGAAGTTTTTTTCACCCAAGTGCTTTTTTGATTGACATAAGAAGCATCATCTTTCCTGAGCAGGCTAACTTTTTTTTTACTGCTGAGTAACTCACATAAAATTTAATTAAGCCTTTGACCTGATGTCCCAGTTGCTTCTTGGCACAGGAGGAGTCTAGGCCACTTTGTTTCCTAGGAAACCAAAAAGCAAGTCCCTGTTACCATTCCAAAGAATTTAAATTTCCTTGATTTTTCACTGCAAAATGCCTTGCTATGGCAGCCATATTATTTTCTGTTGGCTATGTCTTGAGAGATTATAATTGGTGTTCAAAGACAGGGATTTGCTCTTCTAAGTCTTATTTAACATCCAAAGAAATGGTACATGATTTTCCTGCTTATTTGGATACTTGGTATGTTTTTCTTTACAATTTGCCTTTTCCCATTGAAATCTTTCTGGTATTTTACTGAATGAGTCAAAGTTGAGTCAGTAGACATCATTAAGAATTCATATTGAAATCATCCAAATGGTTCCAAACCTGGGTAATTTATCTTCTGAGGTCGAATTACTCTGTGCTGTGTCTCTGTGAACCTCTGAGAAGGTTACTCTGATGTCACTCATGCCTTAGGTGAATGTTAAAGCCACTCAGCAGATAAATAACAAAAGTAGATTGCAGGGGTTTTTTCTGTGAGCTTGCTGGATCAAAACCACAGCTGTAGCAGGCAGCACTGCCAAAGTCCTTATGTACCTTCAGCTGATATTAGCTTTCTAAAGTTGAATTTAGCTTTCTAGTGTCAAAATAACAGAGGGAATTTTTCCTGAGTATCATCAATGGGATAATTTATACTTTTCATATTATGAGAATAAAATTAAAAAAATTAGAGCAGACTCTATTTTGGATTTCTTTTTGAACACAGTGAGCTGGTTAGAGACTAAATAAAAGAAAGTAAAAGAAAAAACAGCTTAAATTTTTCCCCAAGTGTGTGTTCAACTGGTTGTGGCATGCAGATTTAAATAAATATTATTCATCAAATGACTCTTCTTGTACAGCCATATGTCCCTTACTTAGCTTAATGTCCATTATAAATCTATATGCACATAGAGGAAAAATCTCAACTACATGGAGAAGTAAAGCAATTGCCAGTGGAATGAATTTTAAAACCATTGCCTTTTAATGAGTTTCAATTGTGACAACAATCAGAATACTTAACATCAGTAAACACTGTTCATATGGACTTTGATCTCTTCCAAAAATCACATTCCTTTGATTAAGGGAGGTAAAAGAAGTCTTTATGTCTGAGTTTGTTGAAATAATTAGCCAAACCTTTATTGGCTCAAATGGGCCAGGATCTCATGTTTTAATGTCAGGAAAAAAATAACAAGTCCTCTTGAAGAACTGATGCATTAACTTTACAGTTATAGGGCTATACCTTTCCTATTGCAATTCTAACAGAATTGCACTCAGTTAAAAGCTGGTGTTGTGAGAAGGGACTATCATTATTTGCTCTGTTAAACTCTGTGTATAATAGACCAACTCCTTTATTTAACAGGTTAGGTGATGACATGTATGATGTCTTTTTACTTGTAGAAAGTCTTTAATCTCTTTTAGACAGAGGTATAACAAGGAAGACCTCTGTCTTTCTACGCACACTACAAAAAAGCAGCTTTTCAATAACCTTCAAGCTGCGCGTGGCCCATCCCTGAAAGTGCTCACGGCCAGGCTGGGTGGGGTTTTGAGCACCCTGGTCTGGTGGAGGTGCCCTGCCCACAACAGAGGGTTTGGAACAAGACAACCTCCAAGGATCCTTCTAACCAAACCATTCTCTGATTGATTAATTGATTGACTGATTGTTCTCTTCCATGGTTAATGACTTCAGGTGGTCCTACAATGAAATTGACTGTACATCTGAGAGTAGAGACTTTTCCTCAATGTATTGAATTTGCAGTGGTGCTTGAAAGAGGGTTGGTAGGAAGGGAATCCTTAGGTAGCTATTTTTCTTGAGAGCTGATTTATCTTTCATGTTCCTGTACTCATGGTCTTAGGCAATTGGCAGATGTTTTTATACATCAGTGAAAAGACCATAATGAATGGGACAAGTGCTGGCATCTGAATTTATGGTTTGTGTTCTCAGACATTTTCTTTCCTCTGTGAAAGTGTCTCCCTGTTCCCTCCACTGCTGTAAACTGTGTTGGCTCCTAAAATAACTTTAAAATAACCAGTATTATTGTAGTTTTCATCTCCTGCTATAAATACATCATTCTGGGAAATATGTTCATGTGATTTACCAATGCCATGAAATCTAGGATCTTATGAAATCTCAGCTTACTTTTCCTTGTATGGTTTAAAATACTCTCAGCATATTCTGTTTAAGGACAATGTAATTTGAAAGGAAAAAAGATTTCACAAGTGTATTCTTTAGCCAGTATCTATAATAGCTTTTCTTTGCTAATTACATGTAAAATCTGCAGATGCTGTGATTTTTAATCTTGCAATATTCTAAGTAACTATGTTTTTCTTCCCCTTCACCCTGAGCACCCAACTGAGGTTATATATTCTAAAGCTACCATAAATAGTCCCCTATTTCTATTTTGTGGTTTTGGAGATAAGTGGGGATGGGATGTTTTGTCTTGGTGCAGAGCCTTGAAGCCCCAAACAGTTACTCAAGGTTTGTCTGCTTCTGCTGCTGTCTAACCTCAAGTTGAAGCTGAAATGTGAAGATTTAAAAGCTTCATCATCTTCTTCTGTGCCCCAAACACAAACATCTTCAGTGCAGTTATTAAAAAAAACCCCACAGTCCTTCATCTGCTGTTAAAGAATCATTTTCTGCCCATGTCAACAATAAGAGAAGTGTAGAAAGGAGAGTGAAAGGCTATTTCTCAAAATTGGCTTATAGATTTGTAAAAGTTTCATGAAATTATTCTTAATATTTCCCATTATGTATGACGAATATTTATGAAAACATTTCCAAGCTTCTCTTTCTTCAGAAATGCACATATTGAGTAAACATTGGTTTCATTTTTAAAAAGTTATTATTATAGAAACATGTTGACAAAGAATCCTGCAGCTGTTACCTTTTATGAAAAATGTATAGCGATAGTTGGTAATATATTCTCTCACAAAATGCTTACATGTTTAGACACTTGTAATTTTTTCATTAAAGTGAATAAACCAGATATTTAGAGGGTTGAGTGGGTTTTTTTTTTTACTTCATTCTGTTTGTTTTTCCCTTCCAATTGCACTAACAGCTTCCAAGGTTTGGGTTGCCAGGAAAATAGATTTTGAATTTTGGTAAGAAATGAAACAATAGTAAAGATAGATTGGAATCAGCAAGATGTTGTTCAATGTAAACAGTAACTAAAAATGCCTTCCAAATCACTGATGCTCTGTGGGTCTGTTTTCCTTAAATTAATTTCAGCTTTTCAAAGATCGTTAATTTAAATTGCATGTCATATTGCTGGTGACTCCTTCATCTAATTCACATCACCATTTCCAGAGCAACCTGATGATGCATGTTGTGGATGAATTCACATTTCAGGGACACATTTCATATCCTATTCATTTAATTTTATTATTCATACCCTTTTTACAACAAAGGAATCATTAATGTTTCAATGCTACTAAATCTAAAAAAAGGAGACTTTGTTTAATTTCAGCCCCTTGGTTTTAAGCACTACTTCAGATCCAGTGAGTGAGCACATTTCATCTTCCATACAGACTGAAGCCAGTGAAATAAGATATCTAGCATTTGTAAAATCAGTTGAATGCAGTTAAGTGTGGTATATAAAAGTATAATAAGTATTGCCCTCTCATTTCCCTAGTTCTATATTTGTATAAAGATTGTGGCAGATGGGAGGATGGAAAGCCAGAGCTCAGAAACAATAACTGTAAAGAAGAAAAGAAACAGCACAGACGCTGTCTGCTCTCAGAGAGATGAAGAAAGTTAAGAATTTATACTCTCTTAGGCAATGCAGTTCCAGAGGTGAAGGGTTGCAAAACTCTCAGATCTGTTTTGAATCCTCCTCCACTCTCAGGAGGCTTATACAGAAACACAACCCCAATGTTTCACATTTATTTAGTTAAGCATCTCTTCTTGTCATAGATGAACTTGAGATGAAATCCTGGCCTGAGTGAAGCCAGTGAAATATTTCCTGGCAGCTGCATGGAACAGAGTGACACTGTATATGCAGCACTCCCTCTCTGTTGCTTTCCTCCCTATATCTTCAGCACTATCACAATGTAAATATTTTCCTCTCTTAATGACTGTAACTTCCTGGTAGAAGTTGTATAACAGTGTTTGCGCAAAACCATTCCATAACAGAATGTAACTCACAGTTTGTGAGACCAAGGTCTCAGAAGTATCTATCAGCAGAAGTATCTATCTCAGAAGTATCTATTGTTACTTTAGAAAGGCCTCATTTGAATGACAAGAGAAAACCTTTTATGGTGGTCTGTCTTAACTATTGAGCTCCTGTGTTTCAATTTCCACAAAAGCAGTTAAATTTGTGAAGGATTTGGATCAGAACTGTCCTGAAGGCTAAGGCCTCCATGTATGACTGGTATAATATAAAAGAAGGGGAAGAGGACATGCTAATGATGGTTGGAAGGGCATACTGGACTATTGGAGGTGTGAGATACCACATTTCCCTAAATCCCACCTTCTGCTGGGACTGGGAATAGAAGAATATAAATCTCTGGGGAATCTATATCTAACTGCCCTGTTTCTCAGGCAGAGCAACCTGTGTTCTGCAGCTGCCACACTAATAACTGCAGCCTGCTCAAACCAAAAACCTTCTCCCTCAGAGGAGAACCTATTTGCACTGAATAAAACACTGCTTGTTAGAGGCTGAGGTTAAAAGCAGCAAGTGTGAATCACCTGACCTGTCTCCATCTTCATGATATCTGGGTCAGGGTTTTCCTAGCTGCCAAATAATTTGAGAGCTTTGGTTGGCTTTTGGGTTTTTTTTTTTTTCTTTTCATGGTTATATTTCACTTTAAACATGGGAGTAATGTTCAGATGAAAGTTCTTGTCCACTCCAGTGGTTCATTGTGCATATGCTGGTCCTCATGTAACATCTAAAGTCTAGCACACATATTCTAGTAGAAATTAGGCTATGATTCTTATATCAGTCAAAACATTAGTAAAGAATTGAAGTTTTCAGTTCCCAGGGAGGATCACAGAATAATGTTAGGCCACTCATAGCCTGTCAGTATCTGATATGCTGAGGATTAGGGAAAACTCAAAATTCAGGTTTTTTTCAGATAAGGCAGTCTACTTTGTGGAACAGTAGTTTCTTTATTTCTGAGAAAAAAATGAATTGAATCTATTGCTTTAATCATAGACAGATAAAGGGCTAGTGTACAAAGCCCTCAAAAATTCATCAGAACGAGGGCAAAATGTGATATTTCCTATCCAGTCAGCTGAACAGCAGCCAGAGAAGTTTAAAATCAACAGATGGCAACTGCTTCGCTCCTGTATCATCTTCTGCCTTATTTTATTTTGCCTTTCTGTTTTGGTTAGCTAGCCTAACCAAACAAAAGGAACAAAATCTCTTTAAATCTAGGAAAGGAACCCCTGCAATAATCTGCCAAAACCCCATGAAGTTACCCCTTTATTTCCTTAATATAACACTGAAATATGTGACTGTTGTCATGCCAAAAGGCAAATCTAGAGAGAGAAAGGGGCATAAAGCAGAAATTTTCAACAAAGAAAAACATCAAATAGCATGAAATCAGGAGACGTGGAAGTTCTCTATTCCACTTACCTGAGCTATGGCAAGATCATCTATATCTAAGGTGAATATGAAAAAAAATGTGATTATTTTGCTCTCAAAGACTGACCTATAGTATCTAGGAAGACAGGCAGAATTCGCTCATGTTGTAAATTTGGATTTTCAAAAATCTTAACTTTTCAAGATATTGTCCTTTTCTTGATTTTGTTGTGCTGAAATCAGCACTAAAGGTCATATTAACCACTGTGAGACAGAGCTAAGCAAAACCTTACCACTCCTAGAAATCCCTTTTACAACCCTTGGCATCCTGGAACAATAATGGATAGAAACCAATCAAAGAACAATGCATTGGAAAGGAGGACACTTTGAGGACTGGGAACCACAACAGAGGCCTCCCTTCTCACAACAAAAACAAAAACCAAAAAATAAACAAAAAAAAAAAAAATCTTTGCATCTCTAGCAGTAACACCTTCCCTGTAATGAAAATACCCAATTGCACATTCTGGCAGAAGGCTCTCTGAGTTCAGCTGAGATCTGATTCATTACAAACTGATTATGAGCTTCAGGATTTTACCTGTTGATCCTGATTAGCCCGTTTAGGTAATACACAGAGATGCACTGCTGGGAAGTTGGATTGCCAAGAAGAAAGTCAAATATTCTTCTCTCTAATGCAGTCAATTTCAGTTGCATGTTTCCAGGGGTGCCTTTACTTTGAACAGTATTACACTTAAATCCTGGACAAAACTATGTTCTCCAAGAGAGCTAATATTTCATATGAAGTCTATTGCACCTCATATCTTTTTACTTCCTTACATTGGAATCTCTCTAACTTGGTTCCCTTGCCAAAGGGTTTTCAACTTGTTTGTTTTCTGCTGAAGCTTGTTAAGGGCAGCACTTGGCCTACTTACCTGCCAATATCTTTTGTCCCTGGTCTGGTATCCCTAAAAAATCTACTTGTGTTTATGGCAAAAGAAGGAAAAAGACACACTTCTTTCCCAGTCCTTTTGTTTGAATGGTGTGTTACTCATACATAGAATTTATGGCAGAAAGTGAACACATCCTCTAATAGAGGATTGTCAGCTATTGGCAGTACATGTCTCTTCTTATAAAGAAGAAAAAAACCTGGTCACTAATAGAATTGAACTATTCATGCTTCTTTTTAACTTCCACTTAAGTTTTTCCATCACCCCAGGTTTCCCTGGTAGGCATTTCACTTCTTCTCTTTAATTTTTTTTTCTTAGTTATTCTTCAAGCATAATTTTTTTCTTAGGGGGAATTAGTTCCTATGATCCCATTACAAATTCAAATCAGTTGTTTCATGCTAGTTTGCCTTAATTTATGCTAAATTGCATATCTTAATTGTGATTGTGCGGTCAGCCATTTTAAATTGAATTGGGTGCCTTGCTCACTCCCTGGTTTACCAGGCTTCACAAACCCTGAGATTTGTGGCAGAAAGCCTGAATCAGCTATCTGTACAGCTGTGTATGCTTAGGTTGAAGTGTTAGAAGGGTATATTTTCACACCAGAATTCACTGATTGCCAAAACACATTGGCTTTTAGCCTAGTCCTGTCCTGCTCAGCACATTGGCAACTCAGAAACTCAAGAAATGGGAAATGGAAAACAAACAGATTGTTATTTTAATAGAGTGCCAAGAAAGAACCCAAAACAGCAGTATGGTGTTCTACAAATGGTAGAAGGAGTCCAGAAAAGAAGGCATGTGGCTTCCAGTGAAAGCACTGGTTGGAGAAACCTTGGGGAAAGGGTGCAACCAACAGGACAATATGCTATGAAAGTTAGAAGGAACTGTGCCAGGGGCAGCTTAATGCTATATGCTAAGAAGAGCTTAAAGTCAAATCAAATTACTGCCCAGGGCGCTTTAATGGAGCCTGTATGGGCACATCTGTGTGGAACACAAAATCTGCATGGATTGGAACCCAGGGCCTCAGCAGGGAGAACTCAGTGCTGGGTCTATATCATTGACAGCCCAATGGGGACAGCAGCACTGACTGCAGTGTGCACAGACAGATCAGCTCAAGGAGGCAGCAAGGGCAGAAAAGACAACGTTATCGGATTACTTCAATTACCCCCATGCAAACTGGGCAAATGTCACAGAGCAGCATGAAGCAGAGTTGAAATGTTTAGGTTTTCTCTGTGGTTGCTCGAGAAAAAGTAGTATGAAGCTTGATGCCAAACTATATCCAGGGTCATGTTCAAAAGTCTGCTTTTAAAAGTGCTGCTCTGTAACCATGGGCGTGCGGTTCACAGGTCACCATCTCAGTGGGCTTCTCTACAGATCCCAGACAGCCACACTTAGCTGCAAAGACGCAACCATGCCAAGATGAGGGAGTTTGTTTAAAAGGAAGAGCTAGAAGAGTATATCCTACTGGGCAGCACCAGAAGGACATGACCTTTTTGAAGGAAGAAACAAGTACTTGAAAGGGAGATCTAGAGCTGTTTCCACACAGGGAACAGCTAAGCATCTTTCACAGCTGGCTTGGAGGAGAAGTGATAGAGTCAAGCAAAGCATGTGTGGCACTGAGAGGAGGATGGAGGCAAGTTGACTTCATGATCACTACCAACCAAGAAAAACTGATGGTCAGATGGATTTAAAAGAAAACAGGTTCAAAGCAAACAAATTGGTGTGGTTCTTCAGGCAACAGAGAGCCATTTAGTCAACTTCCTCACCAAAAAGTTTTGTGAATGCAAAAATTTCAACACAGTTCAACAGGAGACAAGTCTTGGAAGAGAGATTTTTGGGGGGTTACCAAGCAGATAAATCATAGTAGGCCCAGGAAACCTTAGCTGAAAGCATCTGGAGATGGGAAAACTCTTAAGAGGAAATATCATATAAGTTTGCTCTATTCTTAGTCTTCTCTAGAAGATTATCTGTTTAGGGTTATCTGTTTTATTCCCCCAAGGTACTTGTATTGCGCCAGGGGAAACATATGAGTTCAGCAAGGCTCAAGGAAGAACCATCAAATTGCAGGGAGAGCTTATCCTGTCCTGTTTCATCAGGAATGGTTATTATCAAAGATAGAATAGTGAGCTCAATGAAGAGTTCACAAGGTCTACATTACCTCAAACCAGCAAAGCAATTATTTGCCAAGTCCAAAGTGAGCCTGGTGACAAACAAGTTTAATGCTGCAAGTATGAGAGAACAGCTATACTGAGCCACCTGTCCCTGTGGCTGCTCCCTGAGATGTGGTCACACCTGACAGAGGCACTTTGGGGTGCCTGGGGGCACTGGTCAGCTCTTCACTCCTCAAACCCATGTTCTTGAACCTGTGTGCTAAACAGGGCAGAGAAATGGGAAAAGCAGTAAGAGTGATGAAATTCATATACTTTGATAGGAAAAAAAACCCCACCTGTCTTTTTGATGAGTCCCCAGTTTCTATGGGATAGAAAAGCAGGAGGAAAATGCCAACCAGCTGAATGTAAGTCACTGGGCAGACTTTCAGAAAGCAGAATTTCTGCAGCTTTAGCAAAGTGCCAATCTCTGAATTCAGGGCAGTAACATCAAAGACATTGATAGTCCTTCAAGAATGGATTTTTAGCTAGAGTACAAAGAGTATGAAGACTGCTTCATGCTGTGTTTCAAGCCAAATCAGATTTTTAAACCAATATTATGTGTAGATTACCTTAGATCTGCCTTGAATCGACATACATATCAGCATACATTATCTGAGACACATTTCTGCCTTTGAATAGAATAGAACTTGATAATGTGAATAGTCACAGTCTTTCTCTTTTCTTGTATAATTTTTGACTAACCATATAAATATAGTCAGCATTAATTTGCATGCTACCTACGAATCTTAGCACATTTTTTGAAAGGATGAAATCAACAATGGTCTGTAGAAATTACCATTTTGGCAACAGGCTGAGGGCATCAGTGTCCATGCTGCACTGTTTTATATTCATCTTCAGAATTCTAAAGTTTATCATTTTCTAGTAAGCTTAATAAGGGAGGCCAAAAGTACATAGGAAAGCCCTTTCTTCTTTTAAATTGAAACCTGTTGTGCTTTTCTGCATGGATTATTTTACTGTTTTTAAATAGCAGACCACACACTAATTTTCTTTCTCAAAAAAAAAAAAAAACCCATCTCACATTGCAGGGCCCAATGAAAAAAGCACTGAAAATGAGTATCTGCTACTTAACTGTTTTGCAAGAAAGCAGCCTGCATAAACACTTGACCTGTTGAATTATTTCAAGTATTGAGTGAACAAGTTACATCTGATATTTATGTACTTCTAAGAGCTTGCTTCTTTACTAAGTGAGTCATCATTAAAAGTTATAGAAGAATTCAGCAATGAGGTGCAGCATGTTCTGTTGGTAATTATGTCATGAGTATAATTATCAAACTCAGTGAATGCACAGATGTACATTCCCCTTTATGAGAAGACAATCATCAGTGTTTGGCCATACTTCATAACATTATCTGTAGGGCTCATTAATTTTTTTAAAATTTTTAGTCGATATTATTCTTAAGTAAAAAGACCAATTACTGCAAATAATGCATGTCAGTAATTGAACCTCTCAAGGAAAATACTTCATAATTAATGTATGCCTGAGCTGAAGAGAAGACAAAGAAGCAAAGCTCTAAATCTGTTTCATAGTACTTTAATCAGATGAAAGGATAACACCATGACCAAAAACTCCTCTGTAGTCTTTATATTCCTAGCATTCTTGGAAGCACTGGTAAAACTCACTATAAACTCAGTTATGGTCCTGCCAAAATTGTGTGTCAGCAAATACAAGATTCAGTTGGAAATGGTCAAAGTTATACCAATTTGGCTTACTTTGTTATAAAGTGCAATGCATTCACAAAAGAAAAGATGCCATCTTTTCCATCCCTTTCAAAGAAAAAGCACATTTAGTTTTTGATATCTTTTCATATGAAATCTCACTAAGATGAAATGAAATCCTGTGGAAATAAATGGAAGAAATTTCACTGACTTCAAAGAATTTGGATTAAGTTTGTGGTTTGACATCATCAATGTAAATGTCCAAAAAAAAATATGGCCATGAATAAAGTGATGAAATAAAATGGATGTAGATTGAAAAGACAAATTTGTAAGGTCCAGATACTCTCCCGGTTACTCCACCTAATTAGAACCTTATTGTTGCAGAGACACATTCATTTCTTCAAGACTACTCAAGCTGTTTTCAGTACTTCACAGCAACAAAGGCAACAAAATCTCCAAATTAAATTAGCCCAGAGAAAAGAACCTGCAATGTTACTTCTATCAAATTAAGTTTCCATAAACATTGATATGAGCAGTATATTGTTTTCAGGGATGCTGGCAGAAAAACAGAATGGGAGGAATAATCTTTTGGATGGACTGCCCTGTGACAATTTTACATAGGCAAATTTTGCACTACATGAATGAATGTGTAAACATAAACCCATCAATTTTTATTTAATAGCAGCTATTTCAATGATGGAAGAGTGCATTCAAAGCTCATTTACTAGACCTTTCTTTCATCAAATTTCATTCAACACAAAAATTAAAATACATATTTGTTAGTGAGAAAAATGTTGTCCTTTAGGGATATACATTTTAGTGAATTGAATTTCAAAACTAAGTCTTTTTTTTGACATGTAAATTTAACATTTTATTTCCATTTCAGCTAAGCACATTTACCAATAAAAAAAATTCCAAAAACTAAGGGAGTATTTTCTGGCTAAAGCAAGTTGTGAAACCCAATCCACCTAAATCTGACTAAAATAACAACAAAAAGAAAAATGCAGCCAAGGATTTTTACTGCTGCTTATTTCACACAACTGACTTGAAAGCACTTTATGCTAGAACCCCTGAGGACTAGATAGGATTTAAGAGACTTAGTACTGCTTTCAAAATTTGGCTCACCAACAGCAGCCCTGCCACTGAGGCTTGCCTACAAATGAGTGCTTCTGCAGGGATGTGCACAGAGTCTGGAGGGGATTTCAGGGAGCCATGAGCTGGCTCAGTCAGAGCTTGTCCATTGGCTGGGGCCAGTGCTGTGCTGTGAAGAGGCACCACAGGACTGGGAGCACTGCCAAGGCACAGCCCTGCCCTCAGCAGGGTTTGTAGCACAGGATAGATCCTCTGCTATAGAGGATCTATAGCAGAACACACAGAAACTCTTCCTTGTGACTAGAGAAAAATTAATGTCTTTGTGAGCAAGGCATAGCAAAAGAGCTCTCTGCATCCCATGTCAGTAGGTGCAAGTGCTGATGGATTTTATGTACAATAGCTGATCTGAAGCATGATGTGCCAGTCTATTACCAGCCCATCTACCTATAGATCTACCCTTTCCAAAAGACCTCAATGTTCTGTATGTTGTAAGTTTTCCACTCTTGTTCCAGCCAGTGTTCCAGCCACTTAATCTCCTTCAAGCAGTTCCCACAAATAAATGCCAGTGGCTGCTGAGGAGAAGTCTAATAATATCTCTTAAATGGAGCTAGGTGTTTCTGCAGAGTGTGCTGCAGAAACCTGCATCACAGTGAAAAAAATGCATGTGTGCTTACTCTGCATCCTTTAAGGGGTGACCAACCTTGCCTGAGGCCATTTGCACTTGCTTCTTACAGATGCAGCAGCTCTGTCCAAGGAGTATATGCTGGGATATCTTCCACCCCAAGCACATTCTGCTTCTGGCCACCTCAGGCTCATTGTGCTTCTCAGATTTTCTCTTAATATCTTCTGCATATTCTTGCTACTGCATGTTTCTGTAAGTTTGCAGTTTAGGCAATAAAGACCATCATGGAATTTTCCTATCTCCAGAGCTTTCTTTCTCCCCTGGTTCTGTGGTGTAGCCTCCCAATTGCTGTTGTTTCTTCTAATTTAAAATGAGTCTCTAAAGAGTCTTTTTTTCCATGATTCAGATCTCAAGTTCCAAACCAAGACCTGAAACTATAGATTACTATAATAGCTTACAGGCATTTCAGAATTTATTTTTTTTTCACAGACAGCTGATACTATGCAAAGCAACATTTTTAAAGGGGTGCTGAATTTTATGAACTCATCATCATAGGCAGAAAATTTTCCTGGCCAAACATCTTTTTCAGAAAAAAAAACCCCAAAACTCTTCAGTTTTTCATTCCTTTATTTTCTCCCACTGTCCTCATTTCTTTCCAGTTTTTACTCCTCCTGCTTTTACTCCACCTGCTCGTATTTACTGACCTTTCTTAACAACAGGAGCTGATGGAATACCTTGCTCTCAGGCAGGATTTAGGAGATATTTAAGCTAGAACCAATACCCAACATGACTCTACTGTATCAAAAAGGAATTGAGGAGAAAAATAAGAAAAACTCTTTTCCCACTTATCAGCCCCAGAACCAATGATCTTTCCCAAGAACTGCTGGTCTGAATCACTTTTCTTATCTTGCAAGAGGCCTGTGCTGGCAAATTTCTTTTCTGAATATTTCGACATGAGTTTTCTGGAGATCTGGTGCTTTCCTAGCCATGGCAGTGCTGAGCAGCCCTAAGGACTGCCATGACCATGTGTACCTTCACCCAGAGGATGCAGTCCAGTCACCAGTTTCAGAGCACACCCAGTGGAACAAATCCTGTGCTAAGCCACAGTATTTCTTGGATTATGCTAAGAAAAAAAGATTAAAATAAAAGAAAAGCCACCCTAACTTTCTTGTAATAAAAGAAAACACCCTAACTTTCTTGTATTTACCAAATTAGGATTCCTTTTCTGTGTCACATAACTTCTGTCACTTTTTGTAGAACAGTGACAATTATATGGATTTTCTTTTGATTCATCCTGGCTAAACCATGGTGATTTGAAACAAAAGTGATGTTTATGGGTGTTTTTCACTCAGAGACTAGACTGATGCTATGTCTGAGAGAAAAGTTTAAACTACTTTTGGTTTGCTATTTTTTGTATTGTTTTACCATCTCACCACTTTAGTGGTTCATTATTCTAAAGACTTTTGTCCCCACAACAACATAGGATTTCATCTCCGATGGCCTGTTTTACCAGAATCTTTCTGTGTAAAAGGTACATAGAAAAAACCATATTTTACATAGTCATCTTAATATATCTTTCATAATTTAAAAAACTAGAAGCTTTGTTTTGATTTTAGTTTATATGGAGATGCCTCCTTTTTTTAAAGTGATGTAAATAAATCAAATGGAAAAAGTAGCAATTTGTTTACTCTAGTGTTAAAAGTGCTTGTAACCAAAAGGTTAAAACACAACATAATTTTGTGACTTCCACAATAATTCAAAACACTTAGTAGGAAAAAAATGCCTAAGTGCTTGCTGAAACATTTAATATATATTTTATAAGATATTCATATTTGCATGCTTTGTTGATGTATATGTATGTATTTGCTGAAACATCCTGTGTATGTGCATATGTAAATGTGTGTATGTAAACTCTCATGATGGGTAAGCATGTTTTGGGAAATTCTGAAGTTGTTTTAAAAACATGAACTGCAGTTCGTATACGTAAACCCACCAGACGAGATTCATGTTTTATCTGATTTTAGCAGCTTCTGAACTGCATGGCTTTTTTCATAGATGGAAGCTTCTAGTATTTTCTTGACTTCAAAACACAGGCTCCTATTCTTACACACACTTGAATTCAGCCCAACTCTGGAAAAAAAAAAAAAAAGAGATTGACATAAAAGTATTTTCTGCTTAATTTTAAATAAGATTTTTGCATCCATTTTTAGACTACACATTCATGCCCACATAATTCAAGGGGGTTTTTAATTCATGGTTTGGTTTTTTTTAATAGTAGTATAAATGCCCAGAAAAACATATATAATCATAAATATATAGGAAAGAAATATGTTTCTCCATTACAAGCAGTTGGACTTTCCTCATAAGGAATAGTTTGGAAATATTACTCAGCTGCATTTGAAATGTATTGATTAAATTATGTATTGTCAACACATTCTGAGGAATATATGCAAGTTACCAAATGCTTGTTCAGTTACTAGAAAACCTCATTAGCAGAGGAATAAAACAGCTCACAAGCGAATCTCATTATTTGTCTGTCTCCTTCTGCCATGCCAATAACATTTAGATTTCCAAATGACATATTCTGATGTGAGGCACACAGCAGGTGTGTGTGTGATGGGACTACTTCTGTTGGATGTTGATTACTCTCTCTGTCATGTGAAAAGCTTCCCATTCCCACAGCTTTATGCAATATATCAATGGTAATGGATTCATAATCATTATCAAGCTTGATAGAGGCTTGACTACCGTGACAGATGTCTTCTCAATTTTCCTGTTGCATATGTTCTTTTCCCTCTGGAACGACGCTTACATCAAATTTCAGTATTAATGTATCCTTTTCATGTTGTTTTGTATCAGTCATTGACTGCAGTGATCAATCTTTTAATTCAGATGAATAGGTAATTACAACCAAATGCCAAACACATCAGCAGAAATTCAGCAACTGTCGAGCAAACCATAGTGACCAGAATTATTTGTCTGTGCTAAAGATAGCACAGGGATGTTATTGCATGTTTATGCACCTGAGTACTGTTTCCACTGGCAACAATAGTTCTTATGTGGTGTACTTTGTCTGAGCAAAAGACAATAAGTAAATCAATTATTTTTCCTGCTTATCATGAGATTAATGCAAACAAGTGTGCAGTAGCACTGATCAACTGTTGTCCTGCATTTACCATGGCAAATATAAAACAGCAACCATGGTATATATAGAACAATAGAAGAGCTCGATGGTCCTCTAAGTCTTTCAGGGAAAAAGAAAAGAAAGAATTTTCCATGTTTTCTTTTGACAAAAAAAAGGGCTTTTCTTCCCTGAAGCATTTAATTTCAGATATTTTCCGTGTTGGTCATTTGATGATGGATTTCCAGAAGACTTACTGTGATGAAAAAACAGATGTATTCTACTTAAGAAGCTTCTTTAAATTGCTGTGCTTGACATTTTCTCCCTTTCTTTACTTTGGATTCTGGCCTTTGTGGTGTAGATAGATTCTAGAGAGCTTCCTCAGGATTTCAGGTCACTCATCTCAGCTTACATTGGCCATTTACACAGACACTAACCTGTGCTCTGCATATACCACATACACTTTCCCCCAAATTATTCACCCCTTGTTTAGCTGTAATCTAAGACTCTATTTACTGTAGCAAACAGTCCACCTCTGCTGAGGACCTACTGTGACCCGTGTGGAGTCTTGGCTTTTCTGCCATTCCTGCTCTCTTGGAGCATCCTACAGAAAACCTCTCCATCTTGGGACAGAAGGGGCCTTTTTGTTAACATCAGTGTATTTGAGACTAATAGAAAAGTAATGTCAGAGGTAGGCCAGTGGATTCAGCTTTTTTGATAAAGACTGTTGTGTTGTTTCAACAAGTCAGGAATTACTTGCAAACAGCTATCTTTTCAGTGTGAACTCATGTGTTTCTGCCATTTTCATACAGTAATGAGATCATGGGATAGTAGGTTCCCCAGTGGGATCTGCTGCACTCCTCTGTTAGAAGACAGAATCAGCTATACATAGTCTGACATACAGTGATCTAACAAGTTAAAAATTTCTACCAGTGGCTTATCTAGGGCCTCCTTGGTCTTCACTTCCATTATTGTATA
This sequence comes from Agelaius phoeniceus, assembly GCF_051311805.1. Lineage (NCBI taxonomy): Eukaryota > Metazoa > Chordata > Aves > Passeriformes > Icteridae > Agelaius > Agelaius phoeniceus. The sequence continues at coordinate 30,350,989 of NC_135269.1, read as the reverse complement.
AACTTTCCATATAAGGTTTTCTAACATCTAACTAGCATTTCTTATTGCAAATTGAAGCCATCCTTTCCTAATTTTTTATCAATCCTGTACATAGATAAATTATTATTCTTGACTTCATGGTAAAAAATATTCACATGCTTAGTTTGGTCCTTCCCTGTGTTCCCTGACTTGCTCCAGTCTTCTCTAAGCTACAAAGAAGAAATTATTATCTGCGAAGTAATAAAAGCAATGAATTTAATTAAATCTGATTTCTAAGGTTTTCTATAGAATACTTATTTCCTCTTATGCCCTTGACTATTTCCCTACATAGCTGATCCCCAGATATGCACACACAGATAGGTTTGTAACTTCCTTACATTAGATTTCCAAGCCTGAGTTCCTGGCTTGCTCTGCATTTAAAACAACTGACTTCAAATATTTGTTTGACTGATTGTTCCAGGATCTTGCTTGGGAAAAGAAATCAAGCTGATTAGTCTTTAATTTCTTGACTCCTTTTAAAAGTTATATTTGTCCTTACTAGTCTTTCAGCACGTCATCATGCACCAACATTTTTCAAGGACAGTAGCTTTGTGGCTTCTTCAGAGAGTGTTTCAAATGTCTTATATGAAATTGATCTGGTCCAACTAATTTGAAAACTCCTAAATCAGAAGTGGACTTGATCTTCTTTTACCTTATTCTCGCTTTCATTTCCCGGTATCTATCTACATTAGGCATCACTTTACTGAATTTTTGCAAGGGAAATTTAGACAATAGTGTATAAAGGTCTCTGTTCCTGCTCTCTAGATCACAGGTACAAACCAGGACACATGCCAGGAGAAGTCCCAAACCAGTCAGGGAGTTGTCTAGTGAATATAAACAGCTCCAGGGCTAGGCAGTCCTGGTAAAGAGGCACATGTGGTTCACAGGCTGAGGATTACTTGGATCCTAAGTGCCTGGACTCAAGTTCAGGCAAGATTTAAGCAGATTTAATCCCTATCCTGGCTTTCTTCAGAAAGACAAATTTCATTAAAAAAAAAAAAAAGAGAAAAGAAGAAATTGAAAATTTTACCAATGATCTAAACATAGGCATCTCCTTTTGGAAATTGTAGTAATTTCAGGGTCTGATTAGATAAAGCTAAAGTGAAAAATTATGGCAACTCTGCATGTTGAATGAATTCAGTATTTTTACTGCTGATAAGAGTTAATAGCATTAATTAAAATATGCTGATATTTCCATGTAAGTTCAAAACTGGAGAGGCTTAAACACTCAGGGAGGCTGAGCTTAGAAGTGATCATGGCCCTGAGGATTTTCAGGTAAGCAGGTGAGGCTTGCTGTCAGCAAATGCTCAATGCAGGGAATTAAACAATGTACAAAAGGAGAAGATATAAAAATTACAAGGAAACAGTGAAATAATGTTTTTCTCTAGTTTGAAGTCTCCTAGGGTTGTTCTTTCAGACCATGTGGAGCTGTGACAAGAGAGGGCTCAGTACTTTTTATTTTCCATTGGTTTGGAGGTGATTAGACTGTCAAGGTATTGGGGAAAAGTAAATTTCCTCTTGGACCTGGACTTAGCTTCAAACAGGGAAAAGGAGATTTGGACATGGGTTTCAGTTTAGAGACCAAACCAATGCTCAGAGAAGCTGTTGGAGAACAGAAGAAGGAGCAGGGGCCAAGGTGCAGCACCCATGGGAGGCAGAGGTCTGCCAGAATGGGGTCTGGCCATGGAAGCTGGACCTTGTTCTGGTGCTCACTGAGTAGTCACAACTAACTCTTCTTGAGTTACCTTCAGCAAAGTTTGAGCATGAAACTAGGAAATACATGTGGGAGCTTTTCAGATCTAACCTATGAAAAGGATTGATTTACCAAGTGTAATAAAAACAGTTATTATAATAAATAAACTCAAGTCAAGATCAAAATCTCTCTGTAGCAGCTACTGTTAAAATCAGAATGGGTCAAATTCAATGTAGAAGCAGCCCTAAAAGCTGGACTGATGTGGAAACCTTTCATGTAGTGAGCTGGGATTTGTAAAACGCAATTGGGCCAAAACTAGCAGGTCAGGAAACAGCAAAAGAGACTCTTCAGTTGAACATCCTGAACATGCATGACAGAGATGATGGACAGCCCAGACTGGACTCCCGGACTACCAGAGATGGATCTGTCATTTAAGGGTGTGGCAAACTATTTTCAGGGTTAATCCAAATTTTTAACAAACTGCACAGGGGCTGCAAGGAGACTTTGTTCCCTATAACAACAACCCATCCCAAAAGAGGATGCACCTCAGTATATTCCTCCCATGCCTCCTCAAAATGACAAAGTGGTTCTTTACAAGAGGAGGGTTGGTGGCAAACCTTCCAGCAGTGTCAAACTGACATTCAAGCACAGATGACCGTGTTCTCCACCCCTGGGAACAGCCAATTTCTGGAAAGAAGGTTTGCATATGCACCACCTATCTGAATCTGTGCATATGTATACAAACACAAGGTACAGGTTGTGACAACATTTTCACTTAATGAAATGGCAAGTCATATGCTTAATTAAAAATATACTAAATAAAATTAAGGTAATTTCAATGACTTATTCCTCTCATTCATAAAAGGATGTTGTCATTTATTAATACAATCAGACTTTAGTTCCTGCTTGACTCTAAGAGGGTGTGTGCTATTAATTTTAGATTTTATTTTATCTCTCCATGTTTCACAATCAGTAATTCATGCTTCATTAAGCAACCACTGGCATATTCAAAAGAAGTCTGGTAAGATAGACCAGCCTTTAATGTTTAAATTAAGAAACTATTTTGTTTTTTTTTATTTAATCTAAAATGAGACTGAAAAAAATTATTGAGCATAATTGCCAAGTCATCACAGAGCTTCCAGTTTTGCCTGCTGTCAGCCATAAAAAATGATCCGTAAACTTTTCTACAATATATCTAAATTAAACTGTAATAGAATACTTGTTTAGAATGAGGGAAAAACTAGATACTGCCATATTAAGATACTCCCATACCTGTTAAGATACTGCCATACCTGTGGGAAATATGCTAGTGCAGACTTCCCTGAAGTCCCATCTCTGTAAATTGAAAATGTACCTCTGGGCACAGGTTGCTTCTTTGTTTCTGATTAACAGGCTCAACAGTTGACTGTAGTTAACAAACCAATATCAAATGACCCTTTAAAAAGCAAAGAAAGAACTAAAATGCTATGCCATAATTCTATTAAACAGTTTCAACAAGCTCATGACTGATGTTTTTGTACCATTTTAAGATATAGTCAGTATAAGACACAGTAGATTTGTTAGCACAAGCCATTTAGGTATTATTAAATAAAAAAAAAAGAAAGAAAAGGTTTTTGGTTTTTTTATTATGCTCTGTTTTACAGTGCTCGAAAATCGAGGTTCTATCTTTAGATTGAAATTTGGTGTGCTGCATCTAGTGCATCTAGGGGTGTAGTTCCATAATGCAATAGCTCTGCTGGCAAAGCTGGTTTGAGAGGTCCCCACCCTGAGGGTTAGGTTCCCACCACCACCCTCCTGAGTTTTCCTCCCTCTCAGCCTTGTTGATTAAGTTATTTGTGAAGCCATGTCACAAAACAGTATGAGGGATCGAGCAGCTGCACAGCCCTGCAGAGAACTGTTCATGCCCAGCTGAAGGGATGAGTGAGTTAAGGAAGGTAAGGGAATAACAGAATGAATCTTAGGGAATGTGGGATCTTCTTTAACCAGTGACCCCAGTGAGGGTGGCAGGGGACACAGCACAAGTGAGAATCACATGTTGAAAAGGGTGAGGGGGAGGAAATTAATGTATGATTTCAGGGTATGGAATGAAAGATTTTATTTTGTTTTTCTCTCAGAGCCTTATTTTGGAGAGTTGAGTTCCCTGATGTGATTCTCAGCAAAGCAAGGGCGGTAATGGCTTGGCTGAGCAAACAGTCCAGCGAGCTGTGCAGGGAGGAATCCCATAAGCGAATAGAACTGCTGATTGTTGGGATGTGCAGCCCGCAGGGAAGGCTCCCTGTGGGAAGCACTCGGTGAGGCTGAATGCCAGAGGCAAACCAGCAGGAACAGCAGCATCACTGCACAGCCCAGCTCCAGGACACAGGGCAGAGAAAGCCCAGGGCTGATCCTCCGCCGGGATCTCCTGTGCTCTGTGAGTCACCAAGGGCAGGTGTAGGGGATTGTCTGCTGCTCTCACCCATCCAAATCCTGCCTCTGCTGTGTTTTAGTGCGGGGGAGAGGGCTGGGTCCAGCTAGTACCAACCTTTTAGAGATTGCCTCGCTGACACAAGCTGTAAACGTGGTTTTCTAACACAATAGGTGGGTGTTCGTATTCTAATGGTGCTTAATCACAGTTTACATGGCACTTTATTGCATGGAACTATTATGGCAGAGCCATAATTTAAAACTGCCATATGCTTAGAATTATTAAATTAACATTTCATTAAGGCAAGGGGATACGGTGTGAGAGGGTTTTTTTCTCATTTTTTGACATTTCAAAATTTACCTAGGTAAAGAAACCTGAAACATTAATAAAAAAAAACCACAAAAACACCCCCAAGCCACCCTAGAAACATCCATTACAAACTACCCTTAAATTTTACACCTTTATTCCTCAAACACCTCACCATGGCAAAAGTAAAAGGAATCAAGCCATTTGCCCTCATCTATCCATACATCCACCCCTTAGAAGAAAACAATCTACCAAAAATTCAATGTCAAATTCACCACGGTTTTGCTGAAAACTTTCAGCAGAGAGGTGATATATTCTTACCTACAGGATGGGCTGTGCACATGATGGCACACTGACCATCAGGGTATGTCTCACACAACAGAGTCTCGCAGGCAGCTGGAAATGTCAGCCTTGTACTGATTTTCAGAGTATGCTAATGATCTTGGGAAGCCTTGAAACAAAATCATCCTTGTGTCCCACAACTCAACAAGCCAGTTCTGCTCAGGAAAACACTTAAGCACACGCTTACTTTTATACATATTTAATATATACATATATAAAATATACATATTTAACATATGCATATATATTATAAATCTACATAACACAGACAGATATACAGATATGTAGATATAAAGATATAAAAGGATTTTTGACTTTTCAAGTCATGGGGTTTTCATTCTAGTTTAATTGAATCAAGACCTCAGAGATGATGGAGAAGAAGCTAAACTAGAAAGACTTGAATGTTGAATTTCCCAGGGTCAAATCTTGCAACAAAAATTCTTTAAATAATTTTGGCATGAATTTATATGGATTATCCCCCTAATGCACCAAATTTCACTATGACTGCTCACAGATTGGAGTTCTTGGGCTTCTTTCAAAAACCCTCTGACTTGCATTACAGTTTAATGTTGTCGTATATGAATACATTCAACAACATCTTTAAGCTATTTAAATCCAGATTAGTATTTTCCTGATCCTTAATTATATCCTTTCAAAACAAATTTCCATCTGTTCTTTAAAGTTTCCTTCATCTTATCTTGGGAAAGAGACATAACAAAATGCAGTCTATTTCCTTGATAACAAAATAAAATAAAATACAACTCCTCTTTATAAATTCTACCCTTTTCCCAGGTTTAGAGGAGCCTCATTTCTTCCATTCTTGACAAATAGAAAGGCAAGGCATTTGTGATATTTATGAGACTCCCATTTTCACAAAAGATGAACAAGGTCTTTTCTCACACTCCTAGACTTAGCTCATAGCCCTTTTAGCCCTTTTTTTTTTTTTTTTTTTTTTTGACTGGAACTGAATTCAAAATAAAACAGTCTAAATATGGTCAGCATAACCTGACAACATTTTTCTTAGTTATCACCATGATGTTCCTATCTTACCTTTTGAAAATATATCTCTAAAAAATAGGTTTAACTTGTAAAAAAAAATAGAAATCTGAAAGATAACAATTTTTTCACACTATGGACACCAAACTACTTCTTTTCTTATATGACTACTAAAACTCCCCTACAAAGTGGTTAAGCTCTGACAGGCTACTTATTTATTTATGTAAGTCAAAGCAGTGAGATTTAGATCTTCCAGTGACAAGAGTGAGATAATATTGCCTTCTACCTTCCATGAAAAGTACCTCAAAAGATACATTTGTTCTTCGGCATTTTCCATTTAATTTTTTAAAATGAAATTAAAATCACAGAACTACAAAATCACATAAAGAGTGTGGGTTGTAAGGGACTTTTAGAGGTCATGTAGGTCCACCTCCTCCTGCAATAAGCAGAGACATCTTCAACTAGGTCAGGTTGCTCAGAGTCCCATCCAAACTGACAATGAATGTTTCCAGTGATGGGGCATCTACCATCTCTCTCTCCAGTCTTCACCTCCCTCACTGTAAAATATTTTATTCCTTTTATCTACTCTGAATTTACCCTCTTTCAGTTTAAAGCCATTCACTACATGTCCTTGTAAAACGTCCCTCTCCAGCTCCCTTATAGGTCCCTGGTATGCACTAGAAGGTGTTACACGCTTGCTCTGCTGCCTTTTTTTCCAGGCTGAACAGCCCCAACTGTCTCAGCCTGTCTTCATAGAAGATTTGTCCCATCCTCTGATCATCTTTGTGGCCCTCCTGAGGACATGCTCCAATAGGCTTTGCTGGCACTCAGCACCCCAGAGCTTGATGCAGCACTCCAGGTGGGGGTGGCAGCACAGTGGAGCAGAGAGGCAGAATCACCTCCCTCAACCTGCTGCCCACTCTGTTTTTATTACAAAATAATTTCCTATGTGATGTGGTTCTAAAAACCTGTCGGAGCTGAGGAGGGAGTAACCAATGAGGAAGAGCTTAAGGGTAAAGGGCAAATCTACATGCAGAAATGCTTGGGGGCAAACTTACATGATGCATCATAATTCAGTCTCACATTGGATAATATGAGCTTTAAGTGAACCTTATACTGACTTCATTTCAGTATTGGAATGACCATAGTGGGGGAAATACGCAGGATCTCTGCACTTGTTGTCTGCTTTACACTGACACAGTATGGATTAACAGAGGGCATAGCACTGTGGTACTGAGCAACATCAGTTCCTTCACTTATTTCAGTGAGGTCTTAATTCAGCTGCCCACTGATAATAATCAAGAATTAACATTTCCAGCTGTTGTAACCTAGAGGGCATGGCATCGATCTGCACAGTGGGTGAAGTCTTATTTTGCTGCCAAGTAGGAAATGTTTTGGAAAGGTGCCCATCTATTGTTCCCCTCACAGGAGACAAGCATGGAAAGTGTAGGGCCCAGGGACAGAGAAATTCAGGGTCTGCAGTGTTCTGTCACTGATGTCTTATTTATTATGTCTGTAAGAATTCATTTTTCCATGCTAAGAGTGAAAAATAGTAGTTCTCATATTTCCCAAACTTTTAATACAAAATTTAAAGGCAAAGAAATTCCAGAAAAAGAACTATTGAATCTTAAATAACCTGTAAATGATGATAATTAGTATTTTCCAACTATCTACCATGCTTGTCAGGCACATTATTCTATCTGAAGTACAGACTAAAGCATTTAAATAATAGCTTTTCCAATTCCAAAGATACATGTAGACTATGTTAAATATTTGGCAGAAATCCAGACAAATCTCATGTGGAAATACTATGACCAATCATGAAATTGCATTTCCTGCCAGAAAAGTCAATCCATGCTGGAAGTCATTTATTTACTGGTGAATAGATTTTTCTTTTGTTCCATCCTGAGATATAGGAAATTACTGTAAACAAAAGCTCCATACCTCTGTTTGGCCAGTGTTCAAATCAAGGTTAGATCTGAAAGCACAGCAGATGCAATTCCACTAAAGCTTACCCTGTTACAAGGCTCTAAATCAGCAGGTATAGTGGCTGGCTCACAAGTTAGGGAGGTAGAGGTCAATAAATTTACAGCTCAGGGTGAAATAGAAAGTATTTTGTAATAGTCTTTGAAAAATTACAGAATGCGATGCATAATTAAAAGCAGAAAATACACATGGATAGATCTTCACCAGACGTAAACAAGCATTTTCCAGAGGAGCTGTACTGCATTCCCAAGGTTTCTGGCTTTCGTTTTATTTTTAGGTAGAGCTGTCAAGTGAATCCTTCCTCAAACATTCTCAAGAACTCAAAAAACTCAACTCACTGATTTTTGTGATGGCCATCTTCATGAAAACTGCTTTTACTTCAAAATTTAGAAAATCTTGGTGATGAATACAGCACAGACTATGGCTGTGGTGCCCTGCAGTGCCAGGATGCCATTACTGTTTAATAAAGACGGGTGTATGGATACTTAATGTAAATCATCTTGTGAATGCAAGGAATAGTGAGGTGATAAAGGTTGCTAATGGCAAAGTGATTCAGAATAATCAGATCTACAGTGAGCTGTGAAGAGCTGCAGAAAGCTTTCACATTACTGGAGAGACAGGGTGATAAAATTGCAAATGAAATTCAATGTTGATAAAAGCCAAGTGCTGAGGAAAAAATAACTCCAAGTCTACATTTTCTAGTGGTACTCTACCTCTACTTCACTGATACCAGCTGTCATTTTTTAGATGATTATCTAATTGATACATATTTAACTAAATTCTGAGCAATTGGTCTGTGCTTGTCTTTAGCTTTTAAAGCTGACGTTTCTCTTTCAGATCTAAATATCCAAGGAGTCCAAGAGCTTGGGGATTTTTTAAACTACACCAGTTGTCTAATGAAAGATATTAGTTCTGCTTACAGATCTCATCCCATTTAACTGCATATGCATAATGAACTCTTCTCATTGTACCCCTTGAAGACATCCTTGTTTTGTCTAGACCCAATCAAGAGACACTAATGAAATTCGTATATTAACGGTATGTACGTGTTTGCATAAAATATGGCTGTGAATATGCATATTTTTGTAAAATAACAGGTCTGATGTACTGGAAATATTCACACACAGATTTATGAAGTGGGTTCCCAGCTGAAAAGAACATTTTACTCTCCATGAGTTAAGAATGTAGGTGTTCTGCTGTGAGGAGGAGATATTCTAGAGAGGCAGGGCAGGTTAACAGTGCAACAAATGATAGAACAAACTGTCTCTTGAATAAAGCACAGCTAGTGGGTGCTTCCACAGGACACAAACTCACAAGGTATTGTTTCAGAATGTCCCAAGAATAAGAATACACTGTCCATGCCAGCTGCACAAGCCACTTGAAGGGGTGGTAATAAAGGAAGTATCTATGCAAAAAGTCTACTGTGTGTCAAAAATGCTCTCCAGCCTCCAGAGATCATAGTGGGAAATGTAATCAAACCAAAATAGTCTGGGAGAAGGTTATGACAGCTCTAAATTTTATTACATTTATGAATGTGATGTTAATGTCATTGTGAATAGTTCTCTGAAAGTGCCATTTCAGTGCTCAGCAGCACTCAGAAAGGCAAATAAAATATGATTAACTATTGAGAAAGGAGCAAAGGACAGGACAGAAAGCATTGTTAAGCCCCTGTATAAATATCTGAGGTTCCATAGCTTGAAAACTACCCACAGTTCTGCTTATGTCATCTTTGATGGCACTATATAAGTGCATGGAAGGATGTCCAGCACAGTGAAGTCTATGGAAGGGCGACCATTTGAGGAGAAATGAGAACTTTCTGCAGAAATGCTTGAGGGAGGTAAGGGTGCACCATAGACAAACCCATGAAGGACAGGTTAAACATGGAAGTCTGGATGCAGTCCCCCAACATGAGAGATCCCTAAACCACAAATTGCTGGAAGCAATCACCTTGGTTCACTTCTCTCCCAAGCAGATGCTGCAGATGAGCTCTGGCAATGAGCTCCAAGGCCCAGACTGTACTTTGACATGCAAGTGCACGTCATGCACAGCGTGCTACAGCTGAGTTTTTCCCATGCCAGTACACTCAGACACAGAGGAGAGCAGCAGGTCTGCTGTCATTTACTTACATTTGAAAAATTTGAACTTAAAGTCCTGGAGAGTATTTCTGGCTCTATTCTCAGGGTGCTTCAAGATGGAGGATGGATGGATCTTGTTGGTCCAAGATTGTTCACCTTTAGTGCAGCACTCTGGTTAGGCAAGTCGTTGCTGTGGGTGGGTTTAGGACAAGCTTTGTTCTTCCTGGTTTTTCCAACTGGAAAAAGATTTTCTCTTGTCCCTTGGACAAAGTTTTGGTGCCTTGGTGGGAGATCTTACCACATTACTGAAGATTAATTACTGTATGAATGAAGGAAAACAAGGAGATGAGCCCTAGAAACAAATCTTTCCAGCTGCAATAACCACTGCACTAGGAGTAGCCCAAAAATGCAGGCCACTTCTATTATTCCTAGGAAACCAGCCCTGCTAGCTACCCAGAAGAAATACCACTTAGAAGTCTATTTGAAGTATTCTATGTTCCTGAGTATAAACTATGTTTTTTCTTCACCTTACCTCCAACAAAGGGCTAATAGGCTGTACAATTGCTATTAAAGTATGCTCTTTGTTATTCCCAAAAGACTCTGGGGACTGGGAGAATGATTTATTGATCTGTACTTCCTCCTGCTGTGTGGTCTAAAACAGTCCTATTATGCATCATTACAGATAGGTCCTGGTGAAGAGGAATAATAGATTATCACCTGACCAAAAAAAAAAGAAAGACATTAAGCACACCTTGTCTCAGAAATATTGACATTGAATTTTATGGTTGGGTAATAAAGATGAGCCACATATAATAGTAATAATTTTCACAAACGTCCAAGCTCTCTGATTTACACTGCCCTGATAGAGGAGTTTGAAATTAAACACACACACAAAAAAAAAAAAAAAAAAAAAAAAAAAACAAAAAACAAAAAACAAAAAAACAAAAACCACCAAACAACAACAACAAAATAAGAAGAAAAAAACAGAGCAAAAAAAGACTCTAAATGTTGGAGGTTTATTGGTTGAACACCATAAAGAGTCCATTCATAAAATTCCTGGCACTCAGAAAACAGTCAAACTGTAGTCTAAAACAGTCGAACTATAGTCTGTAAAAATACTTTACATTTTACACATTGCTTGTTACATCTTTCCCAGGGTATTTGTGTTTTTGTCTTTTCTCTCTTGAAGGGAAAGGAAGGTGAGCCACTCAAGTTTTATGATATAGGTATGCTAGAAGCATAGATACAGGACTAACTTGCTCCCACTCACGTTGCTGCTGCAGTCTGGCCTAAACAAGGTTCAGACTGTGAATCCAAGCAAAGACTTACTTTTGCTTTGTCTGCACCAGAACATTGAGACTATAACCTATTTTACTTTCCTAAGTTTACTGCTCTTTTTTCTTTCTCTTCTAAGATAGTATTACAATGAACAAATGCCCAGTCCTTTAAATTAGAAAACAGAACAGTTTACAGAGTATAAAATGCTCAGTCTATGCTAAGGTATTTAGAAAGGTCACATTTGCCTGTGCTTAGTCTCTCACACCCACATTCACATATCTTCAAGGACTCAAGAGGAAAATAAAATATTTTTAATTGTATTACCAGACAGCAGGAGCAATCTCACGTCTTTCAGACAGAGGTAAGCTCCATGGCAGGACTGTGACTGAAAGGGAGAGAGCTGCCCTTTGTTATGTCTACACAGACTTGCCTTCAAGCAAGACTGAAGCCTGCCTTGGCATTCAACCAGCCACATCAGGGCTGCATCCAGTTTTGCTCTTTTCCTGTTAGGCAGGTCAGCTGGTGGGCAATTCCTGCCACTGGCAGGGGCAGCTCTGGGTGAGGGGGATGTCAGTCACCAGAGCAGCCTGGCACATGTCCTGCTGGTCTGTCACCAACAGCACAGCTCCAGAGGTGAACATCTGGAGCCAGCTCTGCACCAGCCTGCCCTGGACCCCTGCCAGAGATCAAGGGGGGTGGACACATTGCAGCTCTGGACTGGGAGCTGTGCACTGCCCATGTGGAGAAAATGGTCCATGTTTCACACCAGCTGCTCCAGCCCAGTCCTCTGGGAATGCAACAGCTCAAGAGTGCATGGTTTTCCAATGTTTTCATTTTGACACGGGCTTTATGAAAAGTTCTTGCAGAGCTCCATGTGAACTAAGCCATCCTGTCTTCTGTCCATGACTCTTGCAAAGCCAGATTCCCTTCAGATTTTGTAATAGCTTCTTATTTTGCATCTCCACTTCCATAGCTGTAGCCATAACACAATAATATCCTTTTGAAGATTGAAAAAGAATTGCTGACTTTTATAATTGTGTACTGCAACTGCCCCTCCCCAAATACGCTTCAAGACACATTGTGAGTTTTGAAAACTTCTATTCAAACATTTGCAAAGGAGAAATGTTTAGAAAGGAAAACTCTCCAAAATAAATTGCTTTGGGGGAGGCTAAATAAAATACCCATGGAGATTCATGGGAACAACTATTGTGAAGTTCAACAGGCTCTGAGTCATGGGCCACAGACCACTGGTACATGAATGAATAAATGAGGAGGTGATGAAATCCATCAACTACATCTTTCTAGAGCAGGCTGAGGTTTGCTTTCAGATGTGTCAGCCAGCTGGAATACCAGGGAAGAGCCCTTAGGTTCTGCTCACACCCTGCGTCTTTGGAGACACCACCCTCAGTTGTTATTAAATATACAGTCCCATGGAAAAAGGTTTTAACTGCAAGAACCTGATTAAGAGTCAGGTTGTGACATTTAGCTTCAGGCTTAAAATTGTGACTGTAGCCTTCTCTGCACTGCTCCAGACAGACCATGCCTGAGGTGGCAAAGTCCCTTCCCCATGGTTTCAAACCCTGTAGTGTCAATGAACTGGTAACTTCCTGCCATCTGGCTGTGCTTTTTCCTATCCAGAATTCCAAATAAAGCAAAATTAAATGCATTTTTTCCTTTTTCTTGGGTTCTTTGTTGGGTTTTTTTTTTTTTGGTCATTTACACCTAAAGCAAAGATGTGAGAAATAAGCATGTTATTGATCAATTTTTCCTGGCACAGAGGTGTTTCCCCAGGTGTGTGCTGTGATGATTCTACTGCTGTGTTAAATGGGACAGTAATCAGAAGGAAGGGGTTTGCCAATATCTACTTCCTTCATCTTGAGCTGAAACCACAGGAGCTGACAGGAGAAATCTTTAAAGCTGTCATTAGGTGAATAATGATAGTTATTAAATCTGATGATTGTCCAGTCACACAAACCACTCCTGGAGACTACCTGTAAATGACTGAGCCTTGGAGAGAAAGCAGGGGGGAAGATGAGCAATTTGGGAACAGACTATCATCTTTTAATTAGACTAATTAGAAAACTTCTAAAAAGAAGAGAGAAGTTGTCAGACTGCTCTTTTTACAGAACAGGTGGGAAGATCTGGAAAAAAATTACCAGATTGGATCAAGAAATGAAAAACAACACAGACTTCCAGAAAATAACATTTGTGCTAGAGAGAGAATGTTTATTTCCTTACAGACTTAATCACATGGAATAAAAGACTGTTGGAAAACTAGGGGTAGGAAAAGACTAAGGCTTTAGCATTTTTCTTCAAAGTCATGTAGGGGATACTTGATGAAGTCTGTAGTCTGCTTCAGCTGTAAGGTTGTAACCTTGGAACTGGAATATTCATCATAAATGAGCTTTCGCAAAGAGCGCTCTGAAGTTGAGAATTTTGTGAGGAGTGTTAGATCAGTTTCTGAGAGCCACAAGCAGTGTGTTAAAAGGCCTAAAAGAGCTCCAGAAACAAACAAAAGCAACTAAGGCAGCTCAGAACAAAAGAAAAGCCAGAGAAATGGAGAGAGCAGCAGCCTACTCAGATTGAATAATGGTTTGAAGGTGCATGGGTCCCATGTGGTGGAGACCTCAACTCAGCATTTTCCAGCTGGAGATTTCTATCTTTTGGTTCCAAATGAAATGTTTGTTATTCTGTTCTTGTGCCAGACTTGATGTAGATATACAGATACTGCTTGATCTCCTCAGCTAACATAGCAAAGCACATGAATATTCCCATTCAGAGCAATAAATCTATTGGCTTTATTTGACAGGGTTTGTGAGCCCAATCCAGCAGCACTTGCTGAGGACCGTGAAAGTCTTTCCCCTGTCATGAATGGACAGTGGTTTGGGTCTGCTAAAGGTAAGTATTTATGCTTACCTGGCTGTTGTGAGAAATAAGTAGCATCCTTTTACGAGAAGGAAGTACAATTACAGCATCCAAAGAAACCCTGCCCCTCAGGCTTTCAGCATGCTTCCCAATGAACGAAGCCTTGTAATTACCACTTCTACTTGTGAGAGCTTGCTAATATTGCATGGCTAAGACTCAGAACTTAATATCTCTCTTTCAAAAAAGCAATAATAACAACAAACAAACCCCTGTAAGCAGCCTGTGGCTTAGAAATGATGCTGTGTTTCTGATGTTATTATCTTAACATGCAAATATTTTTATCTCCTTTTCCATAATTTTTTTCTTGGTTTGCTCTGCTGGTAACACAAACATGTAGCTGATCTAACACAAATAGCTCAGCTATCCCTACAGACATGTGTCTCATCACAGCTTCTTAAGTAAAAGGATCAGAAGGGGATGAAAATCAAAAGATTTGCTCCTTCAGAGGAGGATTGCTGCACCTGGAAAGAATGAATGGAGGACTAGAAATTTTCCTAGTGCTCAACCATGACACCTTTCTGCTCAGTTGTTTTAGGCTCACAATATTTCCTTCACTGTCTGATACAGTAGCAATAATAAACTCCTTTCAAAAGAGCTGCTCTTGTGAATAAAGTGTCATTTCCTCTAACAGGCAAGGTATAGACTAAGTATTATTATTGTATTTTTATTAGAAGCATATGGATGTTATGATTCTGGTATTCCCTTTATGGGTTCAAGAGTATTATACAACTGTGACCTTTGCTCATTCTGTCCCTGGCTTGTCCCACATTCCTCCAAGAAAGGGGATTAACACAACCATGCAGCATTTGCCATTTAGCCCCTGCAGGACTAGTTCAGTAAACAACATGAATTTATCAGAGGGGAGAATCAACTGTTAAGTTTTTCTGTAGCAACTATAAAAATTGCTTTTGGCATCTCTGGGTTATAATGAGATAACACTAAGAGGACTCTAATGACCGTACATTTAAAGTTTCATTTGAATAGTATAGAGGATGAGGTCTAGATTCAAATAATTACAAAAGCAAGCTGAAGAATACCTGCTGATAGAGGAGGACTTTCTGTACTCTAGGGAAGGAATTTTTTGAAAAATTAATGTGCAGCAATGATCGCCATGGGCAAAATTTAGTAATACATTAAACATTAAATTACTAGAAACCCTAGCTGTCACTTATTCACCTAACAGTGCTTGACTTTGTAACCTTTAGTTTTTCAGAATTTCTTTCTCTTTCTCTACTACTGATCTGGAAAGGCTACTTGTTCTGGGAAATGGAATTTAAAAAGCATTATAAATTATCAAGTTCATTTTCAGAAGAATATTTTTCATACTGTGGGACTTGAATCAAATGCAAATTGTTTTTCACTGATCTTCTCACACTGCTGTTTAAAATATAAAAATGTCAGAAAATGGATTGTTTCTTCCTCCTAGATAAGTGTCCTGTCATAGATTATTTTCCTCTCTTGGATAGGTTTTATTCTCTTTATAGGGTTTCTAATACAAACTCAATTTTCTACTTCAGTATTAGTCTTTCAAAATATTGGCTGAATAACAGAGTCAACAGCCAATCATATCCGGTCTTGTGAAATATCTTTATAGATAGTGTGAGTTTCTAAAAATCTGTGAAAATTATGAAAAGTAAGAAGCTTCCATACCTGAGGTTCTTTTCATTACTGGCAATGTATTTAGGAAATATAAATGTCATGAGCAATGACTTAACAGAGTTCGTTTGCTTTAGGAGAGAATGTAGGATTGTTTTTTCTCCTTCTCTAACAAATTCTTTTAGCAAGTTGGTAGCCTAAAAAGATTCTTTACAATTATGTTGTTAATTTTTATTTTTTATATTATTCATTATTTTAATTAAAATACTTAAATGTTCCTAAGTAGTCCTTTCTACAGCTGATATGCCTTTGGCTCATGTAGTTCTTGCTTTGGTAGTGATATTTCATGAAACTTACTTTTCATTTCCTGCTTGAGAATTAGCATGGAGTAAGCAAGGAATATTTTGCAATGTCTCCTTGCTGTGCTCAGCTCAGGCAATCCCAGTGAAGTGTGCCTCCCCCACCACAGTCCTGAGGGAAGGTCAGGCACCTAAAGGTCCTGTCCATTTGCTCCATGCCAAATTCCCTTCTCAGCACGCATGTCTGAAACAGCAGCAAGCTTCCAGGGGTTTTCCCTTGTCCAGCACATGAGATGATGAGCTGAGAGGTGAGGGATCCACTTCTTAGCCTGTGTGAGAAAGGGCAAGAGAAATACCAGAGTTCAGTGTCTCACTCATTTACTTGCATGTTTTGACACTATTTTTGTCTAAATTGTATTTCTTGGCTTGATCTTGCTCTCCTTACAAGGAAGCCTGTTATACAGAATCTGTTGCTATTTGCTGATAAAAACATCCGAAAATCCCTTCCAAGTGTGTAAAAAGGACATGCCAGAAAAAGTGGAAGAGGCAAAGGTGGAGAAAGACAAAGTAGAGGATGAAGACTTGTTGCTGCAATTTATAATTCCACTGCCATCACTTTGTCAGCAGCGGGGCAGCACCGCTCCCCTTCCCATGGAGCCAGCCTGGATTTTACTGGCCTCCAGGTCCACCAGGACAAAAAATTTTGAAGACAACAAAGCAGAATAAAACACATCCTGTGACTTGTTGAGGTGAAATCTGCAGCACTGTGCCCCATCCCTGGTGCTGGTGAGTGAAGCAAGCAAAGAGGCTGGCACCAGTGCCACAGCAATGGGCTGGGTGGATGAGCAGCAGTGCTGCCAAGGGCTCGCTGGGCTGCAGCACAGTGCCAAGGAGCATCCCTGTGCCCTGATTCCTCAGCCTCCCCAGCAGGAATTGGTACTGACACCCCCTTCGAATGGACAAAAACACAGCAAGCTTCCTCCTGTCACCTCCTTGCTCACTGCAGCACTCAGCATGCCTCACTCCTGACTGAGCCCAGGCACAACTTCAGGCTGATCAGATTGACTTTATAACAAGGCACAAGGAAGCAAATGGACCCTGCTTCTAGAGTTTTGTAAGGAAATTTGCAAGGAATTTCAGTTTTAGGAGGAAATATGGGGTTTAAAGGAAGGAGAGGTTTTTTCCTTATTAACCGCACCCAGAAAGGGAAGGTGTTACATCCTTTTAACAAAAACAGGTATTAGTAGCTATTGTCAAACCCACTTGAAAGGCTCTGGTGATTTGCCCCAGCACAAAGGCTGTACTGAATACTGCATTAAGAAAACTTGGCAGTTTAAGCATTTTCACACTTGGGACTTAAACTTCTATTTAGGTTTTTATTTGCTACAACCCCAAAGAGTCTACAATGTCATGCCTGAAGAAATGATTATAGTTTTATGTGGAACAGGAGCTGTTATGAATCGGAAGACAGATGCTAAAAACTGAGTCAGATAAAGTTACCTACTTTGCACTTGCAAGATAGCACAACGCCTTCTGCTGTGTTGCAATCTTTTAATCTCTGTCAGCACATCTTGTACTACAAAATAAGTGTGATCATGCATATGGATATATGGGAAATATTTATTTTAAGTAGACTACAAACTGCCATACATACGTGTAAAATATAATTTTAAAGTGCACTGTAAAAGAACTACTTAAGGATTACAGAAGGTTAGCAGTATTGAACCATCATATGCTAAAAATATCTTGCTATCTTGCTCTAGATAACTTTCTGAATTAATTGTGCAGACACCAAAACATAACCTAAATACAATAATGCCATTTTTTCTTTTCAGTTCCCGTGCATTTATTCAGATGTAGAATTTATCCATCTGTAGATCACAAACACATTCATCCTCAGCATCAGATTTCAAATTCATGACAGCACCTATCCAAAAGTAAGTTAAACAGGGAGAAAATCTGGATAGGGCATGTGCTCAGTGTAGGTAAGCTCAGGGGCAGAGTGGGGAATGAAAGGTGTAGGGAAGCCTCTTCCTTCGTGGTTTTGTTGCATGTGCCCTTCCTCCAAGGCCTGTCTCTGGGCCTGGGAGCACAGCCCATGGGCAGGATGCTGTGCTGGGGGTATTTCATGAGCACTGCTGGGTGTGATCCCATAGTGCTACAGAAGCATGTTAGAGTCACAGTTTGCACGGGTCACTCCATGGCTCCAGGTCTCAGAAGAGAAAACCTGAGCTGTTACAAGTGGTGAGGCATGGGACAGAAGGAGCTTCATTTGTCTACAAGAACCCTGTGTAACTTTCTTGAGTGCAAAATTAGCTTATAAGTGATACTTTTTCTGCAGTTACTGCTAGCCCTGCCAGACCTTTGCTACAAATCGTTTGTGGAAGCCTAAAATAGCTCCAACTATAAAGCTGATGAGATGTTGGGACATGCACGTTTCACACATCAACAGTTTCCATTTATGGGTGACTGTGTATTTTGCACTGCTTCACTTCTTAGATGTCAGGGGCAAGAGGGCTGCAGAAGCACAGTGCTTCCTGGGGGTCAAAGAAACATGTCTATAAGATGTCACCTGTTCCCACTCACCCAGAAGATAAATGGGGATTAGTTGGAGTCTAAATCTGGGAAATGCCAGAATAAATTTTTCTGGGAATCCTTTATTTAAAGTGGGATCCTTCTTGCCTAACTTGCAGTGTCTTTGTCACCATCCACACACCCTTTTTGCTCTCTGGCAAAGAACATGCATTTCCAAGGTATAGTGAATTTTCCCCTTTACAGACTCATTTAAAACAGGTCAGATAAATTGCCTTTTAGAAGTGCCTGATTCTAATGACTATAAGAGGAGTCTAGACAATTAGGTCAGAGACAGAGGTCTGTGCTGTAAACTTTTAAATGAGGAGGAAGTAACCTCATCCTTGTATTCATAGGGCAGTGGCCACACTGGACAGACCTTCCCTTCTATCACCTTTTTCTTTCAGACAAATTCAGGAGTGACTGTGCTGGATTATAAACAAAGGTTTAAGTGAGATTCCCAGATCTCACTTTTGATTCCACAACATTAAATTCTTCTGAATTCTCACTTTAGTCGCCTGTAGCCTTTTCTGAATTTGGCCCTTGAAATCTCTGCACACTGTCACACCTTACCAAATAAGACCAGTGGTGGTCTACACTGGTGCATCATGGCCTTTATCTCACTAAGATATCCATACAGTAAACTTCATCCCTTTGGAACCAAATGTGGCAAAAAATGTTACTAATATGGATGGGCTTCTCTGAGCTGAGTTGTAGCACTTTATTATGGCTTCGATCAAAATAGTTGCAAGAAAGAGTTGTCCTGCAAGACCAAAACTTTCAATGCAATTACTGGAGAGGGTTGTATCAATTTCAGTCCAAACCACATTTGAGTTTCCCAGGATGTTTTTGTGTGTGACCTTTTAGCATGCCCAGGCACTGCTTTTGATCCTCTCATTATGCCCAAAATGCACAAATAAATGCACAGATGTGTGCAGGCTTGTAAGCATGGCCAGACCTGCTGCCTGCCTTATCTCTTTAGCTAAGGAGAGCTGTGAGAAACAGCCAGACTGGGAGCATTACCCTGGATAAAATAAATGGTAACTTTTGCTTCTGTCCTACAACAATGCCGCTGTAGTTCTGGTGGCTGGGATTGAGGACTGTGACATTGCTCCTGGGCCAGAGGAGTACCCAGCTGAAAGTTAGGCTGTAGCCCTGGGTGTGCTGCTTGGTGGGAATGCTGTAGGGAGCATCCAGGCACTCACAAGCCTCTACAGCCACTTCTGTAGTGCCAGCACAGCTGTCCACACAGATGTGTCGTGAACTTGGGATCAGGGTGAGAAAAAGGCTTCACCAGGGGCCAGGAGAACACTGCCCTGGCACAATGGAGATAATGGGGACATCCAGAGGGAGGAGGAACAGTTGGAAATAGGAGAGTGAGGATTTCTTAAGAAGCCATGTCTGGCCATAGTCTGACCTGACAGAAGAGATTTAGGGCTTACTAGTGATTTCAATCAATGGAAAAGGCAGTCTTAAAACTGGTCCAGTGCTACATAAACTCGATTAAATTTAGCAAACTTAGTGCATTTTGGATCTCATTCTCCAAATGGGTGAACCTTTTTCTTTTCAGTAATATGAGATATTGTCTTTCTGACGTCAAATAGACAACAATGCAGTGTGTGAAAGAAAGGTATTCATGTCACAGCTGTTCTCTTCTCTATAGTTATTCCTTTTTCTCTTAGGTTGTCATCAGATACTTGTGGTGTGAAATTAAAGAGAGGCTTGTAGACAGCTGCTGATACATGCAATATGCTGTTGGATTTATTTCAGACTGTGCCCCAACTATATTTTTTCTTACCTCCCCCCTTTCTCCTCTCCACCAAAAAAAAAAAAAGAAAAAAACAAAACAAAACAAAACAAGGCAAACCATGTTTTCATGTTTTGCAGGAAAAGGAAAAAATAAATCCTGAAAAGATCAAGTGTGTGCTCAGGATCTGATCCAACACAATACTAAAACCCTTTTAAAGTCAACTGCATCCCAAACAGCATGTTCCTCCTGGTAACCTAGACCTTGAAATGGAAATTCTAGCAGAGCTGTGACTATTACTAATGCACTTAATACATTAGGAGCTCGATTTTGAATGCCTTGAGCACTTAGTCCCCCCTGCTAAAGTGGATCAGAGCTGTGGTGGTATAGTGTAGCAGGAGCAGTCCCATAGTCTTTGTGACCTTTTGTGAGCATTTGAAACAGATTGCATTTAATGATTTTAAAATGTCAAGGCCCATTTCAGGCAAAAAGAAAGAAATCAAATAGAGTTTCTGGACAGTGTTATCTTTTGAAACAAGTCCACAGACATCCTCAGACATAAGACACTGGGTTGAAATATAATGGAGGCTGAATACATTATATTTCTGAATCAGGTCTCAAAAAGAGTAATTTCAAAATCCAGGCCTGCAGAATAATAATGTTACAGTACATGCCTGCCATAATTTGCTTTTTAGCTCATTCTGAATTACCTCAGCACAACCAAGTAATTCATCAGTGCATAAAGCGTGCAGAGACTGGATTTGTGAATTATGCATGAAGGATTATTTTGCTGTGATGTTCTGTGCAGTGTACACTAGAAAGCTGCACTCGTGGCCCGTGGTGCCTGGGTGTTGGTTTGTGGAATATATGGGGTCTTGTGCTATTTTTGAAAGCACAGGCAACTGTGATATGACGGTAGTAAGAAAACTGCATCAACACTATAAATAAATGATGGCTTTAAAATATGAATCATGCCATAAATAAATGATCTCTGTTTCCTCACATTCTGCCTCTCTGGAAAGTGAGTTAACTGAACGTGTTATTCGCTATCCATATACAATGTGACCAAACAAGGTTGTTTACTTCACAGGCAGATTCACCAAAGAGTACAAACTTGACATGTAACCAGTAATAAAATAAGAGTTGGTGACATTATTTGTCTGTCTGGTTCTGGCATGCCTCAGGTTTGAAGGAAGGTCTCTTATGATTTCAAATAAAGATGCAGAATTGCATCGTTTGAAGAAGGCATCCGAGTTAATCATCGTGATTAAAACAATAATAAGAAGTAATTTCTGATGCATTATATAGTAATCACAATAATAATAGCATGTCGAGATGAAGCTAAAGCTGCAGGCATATATTGGGTGATGGGACTGTCTATTCACATTTCACAAACACTAGCAATGAAAGCAATAAAAAAATACAAGAAATGTAGTATTAATGCACTATTTTTAACAAGTTAGCTTGGCCATTGCAATTATCGAGCTGGTGGAAGAATATAACTCATATAAAATATCTTGAAAAGTTCACTAATATTTTTATTTTAGGAATGCTTTAGGAAATTATGTCTTTCTAAAATTTTGAAACCATATGAAGGTGTCAGTTGATTTAGGAGATTTTTGGCTTTTGTTGCTTTGTCCTACATTTTTTCTTTTCTCAGTTCCACCTTGGAAAGCAAGATGATTCACACAGGGAAGGAAAACACTATAGATTTTTCTATATTTGATCGATAACTGCATTTAGAAATGCAAGAAGGTAATTTCAGATTAAGAACATCATTTTTCACTAAAGTGTCAGCACACTTTATAGAATTCTGACCTTTTGGTTATATCTTGTAAGAAAAAATTCTGTTTGCTTCTCTTGTCACATTTGATCTCGCTCAGCCTAAGAGCTAGTAATGCCGATTTTGAGGGTAAAACATCTGCGTGAATTTTAAGGACTGGAAAACATTTTAATTTTAGCAGTAAACAAATTGAGGCTTTAACCATTCATCTGCTATTTTCATTCACCTATTCTGTTTAAAAGCAAGTGATCTATTCTTTATTGGAAAAAAAAACATATTGATATCTATTTCTTTAATCTGCTGTGTAGTTTACTCCCAACATTTTAGTCACAGATATTTACAAGGAAAAAACTACAAACTCAAAATTGATATGGGATCACTGCCAAAGATAAATTTAATTTGTGAGGAAATACATGAGAGGTATCAGAAAAAAACATGAACAGAAACCAGCAGCAGTCCCTAGGATGCCACCCCCAACCTGCAAGGTGCAGGAAAAAATATCCATAGGATGACCATGCTGACAACAGCCAGAAATAGCCCATTGCTCATGTGCTGCCCTCAGGAACACTAGCAACCCTATGCTTGAAACAGAGCCATTTCCCAAGAGCTCTGCTAGGGCCACTTGCTGCAGCAACCATTGCTGATGCTCATCCTGCCCAAGAAAGTCACTCCAGACCAGGACAAACATTTCAGCACTGTGGTGGTGAGGCAGATGGTCCCACACTGCCGTCACTTTCAACAGGCAGGAAGAGGATTGCAGTGAGAAAAGGGGACACAGAGCTCATCTCCTGCAAGCACCCATATCAACAATTGCTGGCTGTGGTGGTGACTTCCTGAAAGGAGAGCAGAGATAGTGTAGGTTGCACTGTTTTCACCATCACCCCCAAAA